>NC_064925.1:478542610-481435110 GCF_023897955.1 Schistocerca gregaria
ACACAAACAGTTCAGCAAGAATCTTGCTTTCCGTCAGCTGCTTTCATGCTATACTACCATATTTTGGAACAAATGATGCCAGTTGCGAGGGATCAGAGGTCATTTCTTGGGTTATTCCAGCAACTAGCAGAGAAGGATGAGAAGACCAGCCCTGTGCATAGAGTTTCAACGAAGCTTGCAATTTGCAGTACTGTCCCAGGAACTGATCATGGCCCTTGGTTCTGAGTAGAGTGGAAGGTCTGAACCAGAGACTTCAAAGGTTCTATGACAAGCTAGGGTGTGACTTCCTGGACTTGTGCCATAGGGTTGAGAACTGTAGGGTTCCCCTAAATATGTCACGTTTGCATCAGAGGCTGCTAATCAGGTAGCCGACTATGTGTGGGGTGCACACAAGGTTTTTTTTTAGATTATGTAACTTTCCATCCAATCCAGATAATGATAGCTGTAGGAAACCCAGAAATATCAGTGGAAGATCAAAAGAAATGATCCCCACAGGCGAGAGTATTAAAATCCTAATGATAAACTTCCGAAGCATTTGTGTCAGAGTTTGAAGTTTTCATGAAAACCAGTGAAGCCCACATTAGGCTAGGAAGAGAAAGCTAGTTGAAACCTGAAATTGATAACAGTAGGATTATTGGGGAAAATTTAAGTGTATATCGAAAGGATAGGCAAATGCGAAATGAAGGTGGTATATTTGTCGTAGTAGACAACAAATTCAAATGCTGCGTGTGAGAGTGTTTGGGCAATAGTCAGTATTAGGGATGAGCATAAAAAAAAGATTATTGGATTCTTCTATCGCCCACCAGACTCATCTCCTGATGTAATCGGAAACTTTAGAGAAAACCTCCGTTCACTTGTACGTAAGTTCCCCATACATACTGTAATCATTGGTGCAGACTTTAATCATCCAACAGTTAATTGAAAAAATAACAGTTTCAATAGTGGAGGGCATGATAAGACATCCTGTGGTGCATTCTCTGAAAACTCTCCACAGCAGGTAGTTAAGAACCTCACTCATGATGTAAATGGATCTAATGGCAACAAATAGACCCGATCTGTTTGAGGATGTCCACATCGAAACTGATATCAGTGACCATGATGTGGTTGTGGCAACAATGATTACCAGAGTATGAAGGACAGCTAAAACAATCAGAAAGATATGTGTTTTCAGTAAACGAGATAAAAAATCAGTAGTGTCATATCTCAGTGAGGAACTTGAAACTTTCAGCACAGGGCAGGAGCATATAGAGGAGCTGTGGCTCAAGTTTAAAAGAATAGTTGATCTTGCATAGGTAGATATGTACCCAGTGGAACAGTTGATAATGGTAGGGAACCTCCATGATATACAGTCACTGTAAAGAAACTTCTAAAAAGACAGATTAGTGCACAACAGGTGTAAAACAAAGTGTAGGGCTATAGATAGAGATGCTAAGTGAAACAATTGGCTGTCAGAGCAATGCATGAGTGCTTCAATGACTACCATAGCAGAATATTGTCAAGTGATCTTTCACAAAACCCAAAGAAATTCTGGTCATGTAATGGCTGTTAGTGGCACGTAAGTTAATGTCCAGCCACTAGCAAATGAGGCAGGAACTGAAATTGAGGATAGCAGAGCAAAAGCTGAAATGCTTAACTGCTCCAATTTAATCCTCATAACACCGAAAAGATGAATGAAATAAGTATTAGCATCAGTGGTGTTGAGAAATAGCTAAAATCATTAAAATTGAACAGAACTCTGTGCCCTAATGGAATCTCCTTAAGATTCTATACTGAATTGGCGACTGAGTTAGCCCCCTCTTCTAACTATAATATATCGTAGGTCTCTCGAACAAAAAAACTGTGCCCAGTTTTTGGAAAAAGGCACAGGTCACCAGTCTACATAAAGGGTAGTAGAAGTAATCCACAAAACTACCATCCAATATCCTTGACATCGATCTATTGTAGAATCTTAGAACATATTCTGAATGCAAACATAATGAGGTATCTTGGAAAGAATGACCTTCTCAATGCCAACCAGCATGGATTTCGAACTTGCGCATGACATACTGAATGCCTTCGATCAAGAAACTAGGTAGATGCAGTACTTCTTCAGTTCGGAAAAGTATTTGACTTGGTACCGCACCTATGCTTACTGTCAAAGGTATGATTATATGGGGTGTCTAGTGAAATTTATCGCTGGAGTGAAGACGCTTTGGTAGGAAGGACACAGGATGGAGTGTCGTTGTCAGATCTAGAAGTAACTTTGGGTATGTCCCAGGGGAGTGTCTTGGGACCCTTGCTATTCATGTTGTATATTAATGACCTTGCAGACAATATTAAAAGTATAATCATGCTTGTTGGAGATGATGTTATCTCTGTTGAAGTACTATCTGAAAGAAGCTGCATAAATATGCAGTCAGATCTTGATAAGATTTCTAGGTGGTGCAGAGATTGGCAACTTGCTGTAAATGTTAAAAAATGTAAAATTTTGTGCTTCACAGAATGAAGGAAGAAGAAAATAGTAGTATCATATGACTGTAATCTCAGTGACTCACTGCTGGAATCGGCCAACCCACACAAATGCCTGGGTTCAACACTTTGTAAGTAAATGAAATGTAGTGATCACATAGGTTCAGTTGTGGGTAAAGTATGTGGCAGACTTCGGTTTAGTGGTAGAGGACTGGGGAACTGCAATCAGTCTGCAAAGGAGAATGGTTACAAATAACTCGTGACTGGTTCTAGAATATTGCTCAAGTGTGTGGGACCCATACCAAATAGAACTATGGGGGACAGTTAACGTATACAGAAAGGGGCAGCAGGAATGGTCACAGGTTTGCTTAATCTGCAGGAGAGCGTCCAGATACACTGAAGGAACTGAACTGGAAGGCTCTTGAAGAGACTAAAGTATCCTGAGAAAGTCTGTTAAAAAAGTTTCGAGAACTGGCTTTAAATGATAACTATAGGCAAATACTACAACCTCCTACATATCACTCGCATAGCGATCGTGAAGATAAGATTAGAATAATTACTGCACGCACACAGAGGCCTTCAAACAATCATTCTTCCCACACTCCATATGTGAACCGAACAGGAAGAAACACTAATAACTGGTACATTAGGACATACTCTCTGCCATGCACCTGATGGTGGTTTGCAGAGTGTAGATGTAGATGGCTACAACTACAGTACTGGCTGTTTCGTGGTACTGATTTTTGGCAGTGAAATGGAAAAATAAAATTAAGTTTATACTGCAATTCACTGCACCGAACCCTCCAATTCATATCTAACCTTTTGTTAAATTTAGTTACTGGCTTGAGCAACAAGTCACAGAAAACACATGCAGAACAAAAAAACGTAAATTTAAATGATACGTCCATAGCAGTTGGATACAGACACGTAAATCTACGTGAACTATACGTGGTGTGCTAATTGTGTCAATACTCTGCACACCATAAAAATAAACCTGATGTAAACATTGCATAGTGTGTTCTTCAGTGTTTGCTGGAATCTCATTGGATTTCATTTCATGTGGAGCGGAAGCCAAGCTGTGTCCAGTACAGTCAAGTACAATCATAAGGATATTCTTATGTATGGTACAGGCACATAGACTGAGTGATAAAGTGGGACAACAGCTATATCATCGCATTTAACTTGGACAGCACTATCCAGCCAGCTGGTCCAACTAACCTGTAGTGATGTGAACAGTTGCAGTTCAGACAGAGAGAGAGACAAGCAGAGAAACAATATAGCTTTGAATATCGTTTAATTTTTAAAGAGGATTAAATAATATTCAGCAATACTCCAGCACTACCCCATACTTTGTAGGTGATCAGACGGAAAGCATAAAACGCTCATATTCTCATGTAACATAGTATTCCAATTACAAACAAGAGTTATGAAAATTCCTAACTTAAACACAGGTACTTTTTCTGAGTGTGCTGTGTGATGCAAAAGCATACAGCAGGGATTTCACCATATTATTGAATACTGAAGCCACTGAAGGTATCAGTTACACTCATCGTCTGGTAATCTCTTAGCTCCTTCCTTATCCGAATCCGTGACATACATTTCAGCTCCGGAACTGTCATATGCTACATTGATAACGAGTTGATTAACGGAATCCGTGAAGCCACCCAGGCTCTTCTTTTATGGTGTGCCATTCTATATCCCGCCAGCATTCGGCAGTGATATGCGAGAAAGCTGTGTGCTTAGTTCCAGTACTTCCAGCACCCTAACAACCTTGTTATTTCGTGTGGTAAATCCCTTAATTTGGCTCCAGGTCAGTTCTGTAGGATTCATATTGTAATGGTAAAGTGGGAAATGTAAAAATGCTGCACTTACCACTCCAGTTCGTGTGAGACTACATCTGTGGTAAAAAACAATGGACATGGCCCAAATAGTTTTTTGGTTCCTCATTTTTGTTCTAAAAATTAGTTATATTTTCTGAATTTCAGCAACCTTTATTAACAATTTTTCTTAAGATATCAATACTTAGGAATTTATATTTGAAACTAAAACATTATTTAATTAGAAACAAGAAAACATGCATTATTCACAAAAAATAAATGATTACAAATTTTACAATTACGAGATGAAGCTATTTCAAATTGAATGGGGGGGGGGGGGGGGCAATGACCAAGGCTTGGCTTAAATTAGCAGTCAGCAGCACCAGTTTAATGATCTACAATGCTACTGATTCCACTATACATCCAGTGCATATTTGTATCTCGACCATATCAAATACAGCCCCTTGGAAAACTTCAAAGTCGACCCCCCCCCCCTGTAAATTTATGAAAAACCAGCACTTTTTAACTGTATTACACAAACATTATTCACTACAGAGCAGGAAGCAGCCTTAACCATTTTCATACTGCGTATTATCAGTGTGACTATCAGAGCACAGCAGTGCCGAGAGTGTGACAGTATACGATTTTTGTGAAATAAAAACTATATAACTAAAGCATGATTAAGGAAAATGTTTGTGGCTGTTAATACAGTAGAATTTATTAAAGTTTCACTTTACATAACTTAGTAATAAGATATCTAACACACAAAGTAGGACCTACTTCCAAGAGCATAACACCACCAGTGTTCATATGCTTTGTGTTTTCTTACATCAGGGTTATTCTTACAATGAACAGAGCATAGTGCTTTTGATGTTGCTAAGCATTCTGTCTGTGTGGTAGACAAAATGTTGTCTATAGCCCCCAATATTTAAGTTGGCCCACACCTTTCAATAAAATATACTATTGTTACATGCATTTAGAAGTTGTCACTTGACTTTTCATGTTTTGGAACAGAAAAAAATGAAGTTACTGAACCTCAAGAAACCAGTGCAGATATTTACAGCAATCCAGAAGCTACTGCTAATGGAGATAATGCTGTGGACACTCCACTCTGAAATTGGGGCAAACTCAAATTAATTATAAAGGAGGCCTTGTTGAGTGGTTAAAACAGTTTCAGACCACCACCACCCTTTTGAAGGCATCTTCTTTCTTGAATCTAATTTTAAAGGAAATTGGTGCAGGAACTCTAGATTAGAGCCGTAATCATGTCACAGATTTTGAATTACTACATTAAATTTATAATGTGAAAATTTACTGCTGCTGATGCATGTGTTGGTGGGGGTTTAAGTGTGGTCATAGTGCAGTGTGGCTGGAAATTGTGTTAGAAGCAAGTAATGGAAATGACTTATTTACACTAACTCATTTTTTCTGCCTAGAGCTACAAGTCAGCTACAGGTGAACTAGATACAGGCATTTATTTTAGTGATGTTTGCACCTGTTAATAACCACCCAGATGGAATGCCTGTACACAAGAAAAACAGTAAGGTTTTAAGTAAAGAATGAGAAGATGTATATTTAACACCTGTTCTGTTAATAAAATCACATAACACATCTTTTCAAGCTGGCAATAATTTTCTTATAAAATATTTGCAACTGCTTAGAATATGAACTGGAAGCTTAACAGTTATCCTTAGAATGATGTTTTGCCACTGGATCATTCTTTTATCATCTGTTTCTGAACACTACATTTTGCAGGAATACTGGAATGTGGAAACCGTTCATGAAATATTTCATGAATTTTCATCTCCTGAACCAGTGCACACTTAATCTTACAGTAAACAATCTAGAGTGGGTGGTGGGGGTAATGAGGTGGGATGGGGCAGGGAGGGAGAGGGATAGCAGGGAAGGGAGTGGAAAAGTGTGCTGCAGGGAAGGAAGCGGAAAAGGTGTGCTGCTGTGGGAGCGAGCAGAGACGTGGTGCGGACAGGTCAGGACTACCAGAGAGAGGACAGAAAATAGGAGAGACAGAGAGAAGGTGAAAAACTGGTAGGTGTGTTGGTGGAATGAAGGCGAGTGTAGTGCTGCTGCCACAGTTTGTTGGTGGCACTCTTGCAAACAGACAGCTTGTTAGTTTTCATGCCCACGTAGAAAGTAGCACACTCATTGCAGCTTAGTTTTTAGATTGTGTGGCTGCTTTCACATGTGCCCTGTCCTCAATGGGATAGGAGATGGCTGTGACGGTACAGGAGAAAGTGATAGTAGCAGGCTGTATGGGACAGGTCTTGCATTTAGGTCTGTTGCAGGCAAAGAGCCATGAGGCAAGGGGTTCGTACCAGGGGTGGAGTAATGATAGACAAGGATAGTGTGTAGGGTTTGGTGGACAGAGGACTACCTCTGTGCAAGGGGTGGGGAAGATAATGGGCACGAGATAACTCATTGTAAGGCATGATGAGAGGTAGTTGAAACATTGATGGTGGACTTAATTCTGTTGCTACAGTTCTGGGTAGTACTGAGCTAAGAGTTTGTGTCCAAACAGTGTGCATGTGGGAGACAGTAGACTAGAGGGACAAGGCATGGGAGATAAAGAATGATGGATGACTCTTGGAGCGCTTTTAAAGCAATGACTGAAGCTGTTGACAATCAGGCACACCATCATGTGGTCAGAAGCTCAGGTGAGTGGGGAACAGTAATCACAATCTGTTGCTCTCTGAGCAGGGCCACTTGTATGTTGACATACTGTCTCTCGTAACTTTAATCTAATAGTGTGTGTCGAAAGCAGACGCAGCATTATTTTAGTTGCTCGGCTGATTATTTGTAATTATTTCGATATTCTTATGAAAGAACATGATGACAGAGAGATCTGTAAGATAGCTAGAGATTTAGGTTTGAATGGAAGGTACTAACATGGTTAGTTGATATAATCAAAGAATGTGATGCAAGGAGGAGGCCAATTACATTTACTAAAAAGGTCATATGGTGGTTTTGGCTGTACATCACCTGCCAGAAAGTTTATTTTATTTTGTGGGGAATACCTTATGAATATTATCCCATTTTTCATATTTCCTATGGTCTGTGGTTATATTGTTTCAGGGAAAATTATTTCAATTCATAGTTACAAAACATGTCTGTCTACTCTTCTCTCTCATAGAGAACTTCACCCGAGCTGTTGACACATACCCTTTGATCGAACTCTCTCCATCCAAACAGCCCTCAGAAGGCCCAACAGTACTGACTGACCACCGTGTCATCCTCGGCCAATAAGCGGATATGGAGGGACATGTGGTCAGCATACTGCTCTTCCTGCCATTTTTCAGTTTTTGTGGCAAGAGTCACTTCTCAGTTCAGTAGCGCAGCCTAATGAGGACGAGTGCACCTCTCTTGCCAACAGCACTCAGATACTGTCATCCATCTGAGTACTAGCCGTGACCAATAACGCTTAACTTCAGTGAGCTGATAGGAAACGGTGTTACCTTTGCAGCAAGGCCATTGGTGCCCCTGATCTGGACACTCAATAAATGTTCGCTGAAGGAGCGTACATTAATGATGTTAGGTGAAGCAATTGGAGTACCTTCTTGCATTCTTTGTGTTTCGCATGTTGTGGTGTAAGTTCCTTTTCCCTCTTTTTCTCTCTGTTTGTATGTTTTTTTCTCCTTGCTTGCATTTTGCTCCAGAGAAAGGATCCACAAATTCCAAAAGAAAGGCAATTGTTGTTATATTAACACCATTCTCTGTATGTTTAACTGCATTGGTGTGCATTTTCTTCTGCTATACTCTTTTTTTATATAAGTTTTTTTTCTTTTACCAGTCAAAATTCATCTACTTACGTCTTGTTGGCAGTAGTTGAAATGGGACACTATAAAATTACGGAGACACAAAATGGCTGAGAGACTTCCCTTCAGGATGTGATATTCCAGGTCTCCTGATACACACTTAAAACTGAAAACGCAACCCACTTTTTAATGTCTGTAAAAATAGAACTGAGGCTTAAGAAGACTGTTTAAAGTACTTGCTTCATTTTGCTACTTAGTGCTGGAATATTTAAATTGTTTTGAATTTAATGTGATTGTTTGAAAATCCTACCTGAGTGGGCTGCACTTGCATCACTTATTTCATCATTGTATTTTGTGAGTCAGAATAATACACACTTACATAAAGATTATTACATATTTGTTCATTTCAAAAAGTAATTGAAACTCTTTGATAAAACTTGAAGTTTACTTCTTGAATAACAATTTTATTTTTCAAATCAAAATGCCTATTTTCTGAAAGTAAATTTTTCTTCCAGAAATTGAGACGATCTGATCCTGCTTACCAGTCAGATGTGCTGCGAAAGAAGCAAGAAATGCTTAACGTTTTGCGTGGTGCAGCTCAAGATTCTACACCTATTTACCGAAAGACCAAAGAAGAAGTTGAAACAAAAAAGAAGGAATATGTTTCTGGTGACAAATAACGAATATTGAGGTAGTTATTGTAGCAGGTTTCAGCTTCGTAGTGGACAGTGTTGCTTTTGTGAGTGAAGTATTTCCTGGTTGTATTGTTGACTATTAGGTATATTTAAATGGAAATGGATAAAATTGCAGTAGAGGACAACCGTGATCTTGTAAAGGAAAAACTAATGCGTAGAGAAGCAGAAAGGCAGCAACTGCTTGAACAAAAAAGGGAAGAAAAGGAACAAAGATCAACTGGTGAAGAGCTCAGTTACTTTTTTGATACATTTGCAGAAAAACAAAAGGAGATTGAGAACGCTTTAACCACAGCAGCAGAAGGACTTATAGAAAAAACCCAATTGCCAAATCATTTTGATAGGATTGGAAAGAATGTGCAGACCCTGCAGCATTTTTTATCTTCATCAACAATGTTTCTTCGTGTTTATGATATCCGGAAAGCTCAAGAAGCAATTCTGACTTTGCAGCAAAGGTGTCAGCAACTAGAGCAGCAGTTACTACCAAAGAAAAAATTTGGTTTTAAAATTCGAAAGGTGCCTAATAAGAAAGATGTAATATTCAATGAAAAAATAGAAGACACTGTAGATTCCCATTCTTCACCTGTCCACAAGCTGCTTCAGAACAGTAAGGAGAACAATTGTGGTTTCTCTGGCAGAACTGCTGAAATTCTTTCTCTTCCTCACGAAAAAATATATAAAAAGGATGTTGTTCTTTCTAACCTTAATAGCTGTACTGTGAGACTACCTGGAGCTCCTAATACATTATATATTGCTGGCTTGAGCAACTGCAAAATAATAACCGGTCCTGTAACAACATCAGTTTTTATTGAAAATTGTTCAGACTGCACATTTGTTTTGGCATGTCAACAGTTAAGAGTTCACAGCACAACACACAGTGACTTTTATCTCCACGTTACAAGTCGAACTATTATTGAAGATACTACGCATGTCAGGTTTGCTCCCTATAATTTAAAATATGAAAATATGGTGCATCATTTCCAGTTAGCAGGTTTAGATGTAAATAGAAACAACTGGGATATGGTTGATGATTTCAATTGGCTGGCAAGTGATAAAGCATCACCAAACTGGTGTATTATGAAAGAAAATGAATGGAATATTGATTGGATGTAATTTTTTAAAAAGTTACTTGTGAAACCTATAATTTTGAGATGGGATGTTCATTTAATAAAAAGCTATGTAATTATTTTCATTAAAATGAATTTGCTCAATAAGTGATTATTTCTGTGGAAAGGTGTAACACTAAATGTAGACCCAGTGCACAGCACTGTATCAAAAAATTATTTTTGGGTAACAGTGTAATAACATTTAATTTGTTTTTCTGTGCTTACGTTTTTTGTGTTTCATGTTTGTTATAACCATTTGCACATTTTGAAGAATTTAAATTGAGCTTCTATAACCTATTGGTAATATTTTCAAAACTTTCTTAGTTTTGGATTGTATGTACCAAAAAATGACATACATTAGTGCATAAAGAGGCAATTCTTTGGAAAATTGCTATAGCATGAAACTACTGTGCTGTTTGTGATGTAATAATTTTAGCATCAAACCCCCATCCATCTTCCTTACAATTCTCGAATATTCTCAGTGATGAATGCATGTTTCACTATTATGAAGCCGCTTAATATTTACAAAGAAAAGGCTTTTCCAAATAAAGTAGATAGGAATATTTTCTTTGTAAAAGACTGTGGCTTATTCTCATGTGAAACTCGTATCATTTTTATAAAACATGGGCTGCTAATATATGGAATAATTATAGTCATTTGAAAGTATCATTTTTGAAACAGTTTGTTTTGCCATTGCAGAGTGTTTGTCATTTTATTGAAATAATGTGTAAGAAAAGAGATCTTTCAGTAATTACTGCCATAAACAGTGTAATGAGTGGAGAAAATGTCTGTGTATAGGGGGACGCAAGTGGTAAATAGATAAATACTATGGGTGAGTACACTGGACAGGTCTCGCACCTATGTCTGCAAGGGTTATGATCCAGGTATTGAGAGTGTTTGGCAGTAGGTGTGGAGAATGAATGGACTGAGATACCTCATACAGTATGGGTAGTATGTTCCTCATTTCCACATGTAAGTGGTAAAAGACCTAGCAGAGGATATAGTGAAGTTGTTTCACCCAAGGGTGGTATTTGGTGATAAAAAGGGTGGGGGATAGGGGTGGCTCCTTGGCATCTAGTTTATGGGCATGGACAGAGGATAAAGGGTGTTATGTGGACATGGCATGAGAAATTCTTTTCTCACATGATCTCCTGAAAGCTATGGATGAAACACAACAGGGAGATTTCATATTCCCAGATTTCCATAAACGATTTGTCAAGGTGCTCCACTACAGACTGTAATGAACATCCTAGCATATGGAATAGGTTCCTAAATATGAGAATGGCTCAAAGACTTCTTGAGAATAAAATCTCAGTGTGTTCAGTCTACATCTACATCCATACTCTGCAAGCCACCTGACGGTGTGGGGCAGAAGGTACCTTGAGTACCTCCATCTGTTCTCCCTTCTATTCCAGTCTCGTATAGTTCGTGGAAAGGAGGATTGTCGGTATGCCTCTGTGTTGGCTCTAATCTCTCTGATTTTATCCTCATGGTCTCTTCTCGAGATGTACGTAGGAGGGAGCAATATACTGCTCAACTCCTCGGCGAAGGTATGTTCTCAAAACTTCAACAAAGGCCTGTACTGAGCTACTAGGCGTCTCTCCTGCAGAGACTTCCACTGGAGTTTATCTATCATTTCTGTAACGCTTTCGCAAATACTAAATGATCCTGTAATGAAGTGCGCTGCTCTCTGTTGGATCTTCACTATCTCTTCCATCAACCCTATCTGGTACAGATCCCACACTGCTGAGCAGCATTCAAGCAGTGGGTCGACAAGCGTACTGTAACTTACTTCCTTTGTTTTCAGATTGCATTTCCTTAGGATTCTTCCAATGAATCTGTCTGGCATCTGCTTTACCAACAATCAACTATATATGATCATTCCATTTTAAATAACTCCTAATGCGTACTCCCAGATAATTTATGGATTTAACTGCTTCCAGTTGCTGACCTGCTATATTGTAGCTAAATGATAAAGGATCTTTCTTTCTATGTATTCACAGCACATTACACTTTTCTACATTGAAATTCAATTGCCATTCCCTGCACCACGTGTCAGTTCGCTGCAGATCCTCCTGCACTTCAGTAAATTTTCCTTTGTTACAACCTCTCGATATACCACAGCATCATCCGCAAAAAGCCTCAGTGAACTTCCGATGTCATCCACAAGGTCATTTATGTATATTGTGAATAGCAACAGTCTCAAGACACTCCCTTGCGGCACACCAAAAATCGCTCTTACTTCGGAAGACTTCTCTCCATTGAGAAGGACATGCTGCATTCTGTTATATAGGAACTCTTCAATCCAATCACACAATTGGTCTGATAGTCCATGTGCTCTTACTTTGTTCATTAAACGACTGTGGGGAACTGTGTCAAACGCCTTGCGGAAGTCAAGAAACACGGCATCTACCTGGGAACCTGTGTCTATGGCCCTCTGAGTCTCGTGGACGAATTGCATGAGCTGGGTTTCACATGATCGTCTCTTTCTAAACCCATGCTGATTCCTACAGAGTAGATTTCTAGTCTCCAGAAAAGTCATTATACTTGAACAAGTAAGTGTTCCAAAATTCTACAGCTGATAGAAATTAGCGCTATAGGTCTATAGTTCTGCACATCTGTTAGACGTCCTTTCTTGAAAACGGGGATGACCTGTGCCCTTTTCCAATCCTTTGGAACGCTGCGCTCTTCTAGAGACCCAAGGTACACCGCTATAACAAGGGGGGCAAGTTCCTTCGCATACTCTGTGTAAAATCGAACTGGTATCCCATCAGGTCCAGTGGCCTTTTCTCTTTTGAGCGATTTTGTTTCTCTATCTATCTGTCATCTGTTCCGATATCTACCATTTTGTCATCTGTGCGACAATCTCGTGAAGGAACTACAGTGCAGTCTTCCTCTGTGAAACAGCTTTGGAAAAAGACATTTAGTATTTCGGCCTTTAGTCTGTCATCCTCTGTTTCAGTACCATTTTGGTCACAGTGTGTCTGGACATTTTGTTTTGATCCCCCTGCCGTTTTGACATAAGACCAAAATTCCTTAGGATTTTCTGCCAAGTCAGGACAGAGAACTTTACTTTCGAATTCATTAAACGCCTCGCATAGCCCTCCTCACTCTACATTTCGCTTTGCGTAAATTTTGTGTGTCTGCAAGGCTTTGGCTATGTTTGTTTGCTGTGAAGTTCCCTTTGCTTCCGCAGCAGTTTTCTAACTCGGTTGTTGTACCATGGTGGCTCTCTTCCATCTCTTACGATCTTGCTTGGCACATACGCATCTAACACATATTGTTCGATGATTTTGAACTTTGTCCACTGATTCTCAACACTGTCTGTACTTCAGACAAAACTTTTGTGTTGAGCCATCAGGTACTCTGAACTCTGCTTTTTGTCACTTTTGCTAAACAGAAAAATCTTCCTACCTTTTTTAATATTTCTATTTACGGTTGAATCATCGATGCAGTAACCACTTTATGATCGCTTCCCCAGGGAAGCGTCCTGGGACCTCTGCTGTTCCTGATCTATATAAATGACCTGGGTGACAATCTGAGCAGTTCTCTTAGGTTGTTCGCAGATGATGCTGTAATTTACCGTCTAGTAAGGTCTTCCAAAGACCAGTATCAGTTGCAAAGCGATTTAGAAAAGATTGCTGTATGGTGTGTCAGGTGGCAGTTGACGCTAAATAACGAAAAGTGTGAGATGATCCACATGAGTTCCAAAAGAAATCCGTTGGAATTCGATTACTCGATAAATAGTACAATTCTCAAGGCTGTCAATTCAACTAAGTACCTGGGTGTTAAAATTTCGAACAGCTTCAGTTGGAAGGACCACATAGATAATAGTGTCGGGAAGGCGAGCCAAAGGTTGCGTTTCATTGGCAGGACACTTAGAAGATGCAACAAGTCCACTAAAGAGACAGCTTACACTACACTCGTTCGTCCTCTGTTAGAATATTGCTGTGCGGTGTGGGATCCTTACCAGGTGGGATTGACGGAGGACATCGAAAGGGTGCAAAAAAGGGCAGCTCGTTTTGTATTATCACGTTATAGGGGAGAGAGTGTGGCAGATATGATACTCGAGTTAGGATGGAAGTCATTACAGCATAGACGTTTTTCGTCGCGGCGAAACCTTTCTACGAAATTTCAGTCACCAACATTCTCTTCCGAATGCGAAAATATTTTGTTGAGCCCAACCTACATAGGTAGGAATGATCATCAAAATAAAATCAGAGCTCGAACAGAAAGGTTTAGGTGTTCGTTTTTCCCGCTCGCTGTTCAGGAGTGGAATAGTAGAGAGATAGTATGATTGTGGTTCGATGAACCCTCTGCCAAGCACTTAAATGTGAATTGCAGAGTAGTCATGTAGATGTAGATGATTCCCTGTTCTGTGTTAACTGTTTCAAATAGTTCGGGTCTGTTTGTCACCAGAAAGTCTAATATGTTATCGCGACGAGTCAATTCTATGTTTAACTGCTCAAGGTAGTTTTCAGATAAAGCACTTAAAAAAATTTCACTGGTTACTTTGTCTCTGCCACCCATTATGAACGTATGAGTTTCCCAGTCTATATCCAGCAAATTAAAATCTCCACCCAGAACTGTAACATGGTGGGGAAATCTACTCGAAATATTTTCCAAATTATCCTTCAGGTGCTCAGCCACAGCAGCTGCTGAGCCCGGGGGCCTATAGAGACATCCAATTACCATGTCTGAGCTTGCTTTAACCATGACGTTCACCCAAATCATTTCACATTCCGGATCTCCATCAATTTCCTTCGATACTATTTGCACTTCTTATTGCTATAAACACACCTCCCCCTTCACTGTCCAGCCTGTCTCTGCAGTATACATTCCAATCTGAGTTTAGAATTTCATTACTGCTTAAATCTAGTTTCAGCCAACTTTCTGTCCCTAGTACAATGTGGGCATTGTGACCGTTTATTAATGAGAGCAGTTCTGGGACCTTTCTATAGATGCTCCTGCAGTTTACTATTAGCAGATTAACATTGTTATTCCCTGTTGCATTTTGCCGCGTCTCAGGAGGTGTCTTGTCGGTCCTAGGGAGGGAATTATCTAACCTAGTTTTAGGTGAATGAATTTGTTTGGAATAATCATGTTTTTTGTGGGGCTGGTGGCTTGTTGATGTTGCCAGTCCTTTTTAACTGTAAGCTGCTTATATGCTTCAGTGACCTCCATGTTCCGATGAACAGGGAAAACAATCCTGTACTGTTGCAATACAGTGTTATCGGTGTTCTATTGACTTCGGCACACTGATTAGATATCTAGGCATAACATTTCAAAGCAATATTAAATAGAATGAGCATGTAAAGATGACAGTAGTGTAAGCAAATGGTAGACTTTGATGTATTGAAAAAAGTTTAGGAAAATATAGTTCATGTATAAAGGAGACCACGAGTAGAGTAGACTTCATGTGTAACCAACTACTTATAGAACTGGCAGGTTCATCTTCAGACAGCTGGTCATTCATGTGTTGTGTGTAAGAGTTTGTTCATGTATGTGTGAGTTGCATTTGTGCAAGCTGTTACGTGCACGTGTGTGTGTGTGTGTGTGTGTGTGTGTGTGTGTGTGAGAGAGAGAGAGAGAGAGAGAGAGAGAGAGAGAGAGAGAGAGATCTATTTTGACAAATGATGTTTGTGGCAGTCTTTTTGTTCTGCCTATCTGTGGCTCAGCGTCTCTGCTATATGGTGAGCAGCAAGTTCCCTTTTCATAATGTTGTTACATTCCATCCTGGATTTTCCATTGTTTCATTCTGGAAATGCAATATAAACGTGAACAACTGTCTGAAAATAACCTGTTAGTTTGAAACCAGTGACAGTGTTATTGGTGTAAATAACTTTGTTAAAAGTGGATGATTGGTGTTTCCTTCTTTGCATGACTCAACTTATATTTTGTACTCGGCTACAGTCACAGAAATGTCTATTTTTTACAAAATAACAGGAGGAAAGGTGTTGTTTCAAATGCCACTAATATTGAGGCTCTGTGTCTTATTTGTGAAAATACGAGTGTTAGTTTTTTAAATTATTAGAACTGTAGTCAACAAAACCACTTTTTATATCTTTTAAATATTAGAACCCAAAAGGGAAGCAGAGCTTAGCAGAAATATCATGCTCCATCTACTAATGCATGTCTGAAAGAACCTTTTCCATGCCTTTGTACCTGGATCATGCCTAAAGACGTGTAACAGAGTACCAAGAAGACAATAGCAATGAAAATTTGTTTTGAGAAAAAGTGGCACATGGAACATTTTCATTTCCACTCTTCAAATTTAGTCTGGCACTGTTTTTAGTGGGCAATTCCATCTCTTTAGTATGACATTGGATTGTTTGGAAAACATCTTTCATTGCTTTAACCATTGCACTCCTCCTAGCCCCCCCATTTCTTTAGGTGTGGGGATATGTGAGAGTCTCAGTGTGTCAATTCTGGTGAATAGATACAATGCGTACATTCGTACTACCCATTCTAACATTAAAATCAAAAATATTTACACTATTTTAAACACACACACACACACACACACACACACACACACACACACACACACCAACAAATGAGAAAAAAACCAGAACTCAGAAAGAGCAAACAGAAAATTTATGGCAAAATATGTTTTAATGTCCTAGATCACATTCCATAAATCACAGTAATACTACTTGGAGACTTTATTACATAAATTGACAAACATCAGCACAGATCTGTAGCAAGAAAATTCACAGTGCATAAAAGAACGAACACAGAGAAAAATTGCAAACATAGTACTAAAATCTACATTCTTCAGAAAACAACATGGAAACAAGCTACGAGGATCTCACCACATCTAATTTGTGGTGGAAAACCAGTTTGATCACCCCTAAAAGTTGCTAAGAATGCAAGTTGAGATTCCTGCCACTACCTATATGAAATTTAGAAAAGGAACCAATATCAGCCAAAAAAGTTTGTTCAGAAGTTATCTAGAGAAAAATGATTTCAAAATACCTAAATAGTGTTAACAACTTCAAAAAGACATTATTCAGACTGCCAGATAAAAGTAAGAACATGGGAAAATAATATAGCAGCCAGGAAAGTTACATTGAAAGGTTTCAAAAGGATAGGAGCACAACATGTAAGAGATCAGCAAACATCAGTTGTATTTTAGGCAGAATGATGCAAGGGAATTTTATAAAACATTCAAAAAATTTTAAAGATGTTCATACCACTAAGCTTACAGTTTAATATCCAAAAACACAGAAGATTGTATATAACAGCACTGAGAACTGTAGAATACTTGTGCACTACTTCCAAAGCTGAAGTCAACCAAAAGAATAATTTAATTTTGATAACATATTCCGAATAAACCAGACTCAAAGCCACCAACAATAGAGGAAATCTGAGAAGTCATAAAACAACTTAAAAATAACAAAGGATCAGGACAAGGCAACAAAGTTGCCGAATTATGGAAACCTCTAGTGACATCATTCTATGTCTGACAAATCATTTATGAAATTCGTACAATAAACAGCTTACCACCAGAATGGACAGCTGCGTTAGTGATTCCACAACATAAAAAAAGAAAACAATTACAGAACAGTCTCCTCCTTGTCAGGGATGTATAAGTAAGGAGTTGGAACAAAAGGTGTTGTGCAGAGCAAATAAATTATAATTTTTGCACATTTGAGAAAGGCCTAAGAATCAATTGATAGAAATGCACTAATCAGCATTATAAAGGAATTCAGACCCGATAATAAAATAATAGAAATAATTAAAGGAACTCTAACAAACTCAACATTGAGAGTAAAATTTACGAGGGTACCGTCAATACCTGTTGAAATAGTAAAGAGTAAGACAAGGAGATAGTTGAAAAGCAGGGGTGACAAACAGAGTTCAACTAGGAAGAAATCCAAATAAAATTACCACATATTGTAATTGCTGACTCACTGGATAGTGCCAAAGAACAGTTCACAGAACTACAGAAACAAGCAGACAAAGTAGGACTATAAATATCATTTGGAAAAACATAGTTCAAGATAAATGTCAATTATGCCCCCACCTGAAATAGAACCTTACAACTGATATCACAGTCTCTCAAGCTACCTGTTTCCAATACCTAGGAGAATAGATAACTACCAATTCAAAAGAAAATTTAGTAATAAGGAGGAGATAAAATGGAAAGAACAACACAAAAACATATTTAACAAAAAAATATTTGTCCTGGAACTAATTATTATTAACCTATGGTAAGGCCTGAAACACTACATAGCAGAAACCCTTAAACTAATAAGGTTTATGGATGTGGGAGAAGATAGAGTAATTATATGGAAAAATACCAGGACCTGGTAGTAATAGTTATGTTGAATACAAATTAAGATCGGATAGCTCTATTTGAAAATGGAAAAGCTATCTGACCTAATGAGGAAAAGAAAACTACAGTTTTATGGACACACATACCTAATGGATAACAACAGACTAGCCAAACAGATTTTTAACTTACTAAACAGCTACAAATCCAAACTCTCGTGGCTCACTGAAATTGACGAAAACACTGGATTTTAAGTGGAAATAATGGATATGAATATTTTTTTAGGGAAACAACACAAAAGACAGGATTTCAGGAAGGGAAAAAGTCTACAATAGAATGAAGTGGACCCTGGAAGAAATGGAATGACACACAAAAGAAGGAAGTGTGGGAGCAATGAAAATTAAAACAAAGAATCAAAACCAAAGTTGGTTTATTGTGCCTTCCTGAAGTATTATTCAAACAATTGAAAATCCAGGTTTGACTGAAGGTACATTAGAAAATCCTCCATCTTTCTATATTCAGAATGATTTGTATGGGATAGTAGGAGCACTTCAAGTAGTGAAACACCTCCAAAATGGAAAATTGCTGGTGGATTGGAACTTCACATCAGCAACACTGGCTGCAGAATGTGAAAAGAGTATGCAAAGGTGTCGGAACTGCACTAAAATCCACAATTTTAGCAAATGTGACACTTTCAAGAACATAATACAATTTAGACACTAGTGAATTAAGGGAAAAATGGGAATGTGATCAAGTGACTAATATATGAAAACTGATGAAAAACATAGCAGTGCAGAAATGCTAAAGGCAACTGCATCTATATTGATTTATCATATGCCCATTCCTTGTATATACAGGGCGTCCCATTTATCTTGACTACCCTAAATAACTGTTTGTCCGGATGCAAATTTACAAAATGTTTCAAGAAAATGTTCTTTAGCTGTCAGGGGCACATCAATCAGCATGGTTGCCTTCATTGTAGCATTGTTTTTTTTTTTACTAAGAAATGAACAGCAGTATTACTTTTTTTTAAATGGCACCCTATATTTTTAATTCAGTAATTCATTTCTTCTCCAAAAGACCTGTTCAAAAATATACCACAGTG
Source organism: Schistocerca gregaria (assembly GCF_023897955.1). Classification (NCBI taxonomy): domain Eukaryota; kingdom Metazoa; phylum Arthropoda; class Insecta; order Orthoptera; family Acrididae; genus Schistocerca; species Schistocerca gregaria. Next base: position 478,561,827 of record NC_064925.1, read on the forward strand.
TACCATTCACTGAAACACAATGTTCTTAATTACATAATACAGCATTGACGTTGAGCCTGGGGTCACAAACTCATCCCCTTCCTGGAGTTGTCTGAAAACAAATGAAAACGAAATAAAAACATAACACAAAATTGACTTTGACTCTCCTGTACCATTGCCCAAGAGTAGAACACTACAAGGTTCTCAAAGTGGTGGCTCTGGACACCAATTCACTGGTGCACTCATTGAATGAAAGAATTATTTACTGCTTTCAGTGTTGCCTGCTGAAGAGAATTACAAGCAACCACGATACGTTCCTGCATGTCCTCTGGAGTTGTTCGAATATTGCAATAGACAACGTCTTTAATGCATCACCAAAGAAAAACATCCAGAGGATTTAAATCAAGAGACCTAGCAGGCCAGGTAACTGTTCCTTCTTGACCAATCCGTCTGGCAGGATACCTTCAGTTCAGAACACCACGTGCACGCAAGGCATTATGTGCTGGACGTCCATGTTGATACCACATAAGCATTCTGGTTCTTAGTGGCAGTTCATCCAGAAGAGAGGAACAATTTCTCTGAGGAAGATGGCATTCACTGTGCCGTTTAGACTGCCATTGATGAAATGAGGGCCAATAATTGTAGTACCTAGCGTCCCACACCAGAGGTTAACTCTCCATTAACACTGATGTTCCACCTGTCTTAAGCCATTGTGGTTTGTCGTTGGACCAATAATACATGTTGCTTGTATTTATCTGTCCTTTGTTTGAGCAGGAACATTTGTTGGTAAATAGAACACTGGAGAAGTAGTTTGGGTTGGTGAGGTTTGCTGCTGTGCCCACTGACAGAACTGCACGTGATTCTGGAAATCATTCCCATGCAATTCTTGATGTTGGTGTACATGATAAGGATGGAACCAGTGAAGTGCAAGAATACGATGTAGACTGGTTTCAGGAATGTCAATCTCATGTTCAAACTGCCACGCGCTCACATGCGGATTCGTAGCAACAGAAGTGAGGACAGCAACTTCGGCAGCTTTGTCTGTGCGAGTGCTATAACGATTGCGTTGTCAGGGGTTGAAACTTACCGTTTCCTGAAGCGACACAAGACGCAAAAACATCCGTCGGGAAGGTGGGTTCTTGTCAGGATATCGCTCTCTGTACAGTTCTGCTGCCTGCGTAACATTTTGCCTACCTTCAACAACAACAATAAAAGAAATGTTATGTCGATGCAGTTTGTGGGAAGGACAGCCTTTACTGTATGCCTGCTCTACACAACAGTGTTTAAAAGGACTAAACTACTGAACTAAATGTACCCATACATAAGAAAAGAGTATTGCAATTACTGTTCTGCTAACTTACATTCCCCATAGGTGAGTAGCATTTCTACCTTCTATTTGTTGGTGTACATTCTACTCACACAACTTTTCAACCGACAATGGTTGACAGAATGACAGGTGTGATTTCTACATGTATTTACATTTGTCCACTGTCACCGTCAGCACATTGATGTGTTCCATTATCCCGAGTACCTGCACTAAGCGCTGGGAGTGTCAACGTCAGTGTTGTGTTTTGTAATTAATAACGTGTTTCAGTGAATGATACACTGTATTACGTTTTTGAATAGGTCTTTAGGAGAGGAAATGAATTACAGAATAAAAAATACAGTGTGCCATTTAAAAAGGTCATACCACTGTTCACATCTTCGTAAAAAACAAAGCTACAATGAAGGCAGTCATGCTGATTGATGTCCCCCTGGCAGCTAAAGAACATTTGATTGAAACATTTTGTAATTTGCACCTGGAAAAACAGTTATTTAGGGAGGTCAAGATAAATGGGACACCCTGTATATCGAAAGAAGGATTTAACTGTTTAACACACTGTATGCGGGGATGCTGCAGAGGATCCCACGTGACAGTCTGTGCCCTCTGGTAGCCACACACTTCACTTTGTTTAGTACAGTATATTTTTGTGGTTGTGTTCCATTGGGGGGAAAAAAAGAAGAAGAAGAACACAGCGTCAGGCATGAAGTTCTGCTGTGTCAGCCAGTAGTATCTTACTAGTCAATCTGTTAAAAGTCCAGCTGTTCATGTAACCCTTTGAGGTGTTTTAAATGCAAGCATTGTTGGTACATTCCATCAGCATGCAAATTCCAGGCAACTTGAAAAAATCATGGCACAGCTCTGTTGAAACAGGCACTGACAAATAATAGTTAAGAACAAAAATTGATGCAGCGCACTTTTTCTGAGTTAATTAGCCTTGAAGTTATCCAATCGGGCCACTGCACATGCAAACTCGAGAGGCCCACCAGGGAGGGTGTCGCCAGACATCTTTGTTTGATTACTATAAAACTGAACACGAGAGTGATACAAAAACTGAATGTGGGATGGTAGTACGGATTGAACCGGAACCAAAGGCTGAGCAATCTCTTGCTATCACCTACACTAGGAGAACAACTGGCACTAATTGTATCTGGTAGGTCGCTTGAATTTGCACACAAAATAGCCTGACTGGCTAATTTCAATGTAAATTAACCTGGAAACAGTGGAGTGTATTGAATTTTTTTCTTAACAGTTATTTCTTAGCCCAACTTACTTTACAATACCCTTACGAGCTTTCCACACTGTTTCTATGCACCCTGTACATTAGTGCCCTCAAGATTTAATTGTAGTGAGAGTCATCTTACCTGAAGTCAAGATTGTCGTGACCTAGCAAGAAACATATAATGAAGTGAAAGATGTTTAAGGAGCAACAAGCAGCCATTTTTGCAAATTCATGTACAGCTGCAAAAGCTGGCACTAAAAGTAAAAAGGTTGCACATCAACAGAAAGAGCAGTAATGAAAACACACACATACCTGCAAATGCAAGTGTATAAAAATATGGTAGCTGGAAAGTGCTTGCACCTTCCAAATAATTAAAATAACCTCTATTTATGGATTAAGTCTCCAGCTCGGAGGAGGAGGAGGAGGAGGAGGGATAAGGAAAAAGACAAACATGACTGCTAAAATGACTCTCAATTAGGACACCTGTGGAGGAACAGAAACTTCCACTGCAGGAAAGGACCCTGCACTTATACCCTTTAATGCCACTGGTGCATTTATGCTATGGGGCTTCTCACTCCCCAGCAAAGTTGACCTTACAAGGGAAAGGATGTGTCTCACAACTAAAGCATTGAAAACATTCCATTTCACACAGCTAATGGAGGTGCATTGACTCTGAGCACTATGGGACTTAACATCTGTGGTCATCAGTCCCCTAGAACTTAGAACTACTGAAATGTAACTAACCTAAGGACATCACACACATCCATGCCTGAGGCAGGATTCGAACCTGCGACCGTAGTGGTCACACGGTTCCAGACTGAAGCACCTAGAACCACACCGGCCGGTGGAGGTGCATTAATCCATATTCAGAAACTTGTATTACTACCTGCATGCCTGTATCATCAATGAACAGTCAGTAGTTATTCTACATAATCTTGCTCTTTTTGGCTAATAATAAAGGAGTTTCTTCTACAAGAAATATGCCTCTCAAAAACAGAGAAAGCCACAAATGTAAAAAAATTGATCTATATAGTCCTCAGTCAATGATTTATATGTAGTTCTTCCATCAATAACTAGTCCATTGAGTTTTGGTGGACTGACCATATCCGCATCTGTAACGACTAGTCATGGATACCACCACTCAAAGGAAGTAACTGTAAATAGTTGTCATCTCAATGAAATGTGATCGCGCACTGACCTGTACACCACAAGCACCATACACTGGAGGATCCTCTCACTGGAGCAAGAAGCCATGTGTCATAGAGCTGTGGCCTGTGCAAAGACAACTAAAGAGGACATAATCCCATCATTGTGGCTGGAAGGAAGTATGCCACAGCTGTGTTTTGGGCTTTACTAGATGGAGCTTATTGTCTTTCACTTCCAGACACTCATCTTCCTGTCAACGCATGACTTTGTAACTCGGCATCAAGATGATAGCATATAGGGGATGACACACTGAAACAACTGAGGATCACGACAAGGCCTCTTTGGCTGCTAGATTCGCTCTTTCATTCCCTGCTACAATACCCGTGTCCGCTGGTACCCAACAGAAAGACACCTCCTTCCCCAGTCGTCATAGTCGGAGGAGGACACTCTGGATTACTTTATCTGCTGGGGACAAATATTGGAGAGAGTGAAGGGCACTAAGATAATCTGAACAGAAGAAATTTAACACTGGGAGAAAGTCTCATCTGCTCTAGTGCCCGCAATATCGCATACATTTCTGTGTCAAAAATAGTAAATTCTTGAGGCTGTTGGATCTTGAGGACATGACCCCAGGAAAACAACAGAGCAACCAGCCAAGGTCCCCTATTTAGACCTATCCCTAAAGACAGCTACATAGTTATGGTGCTCAAATAAAATGTCAGAAAATATCATATGGAAAACGGAAGCAGTAGTGAAATCTCCCTGTACTGCACCAAATCTAAAATTGTCCTGGGCCTCTGTAGTAACCAAGGTGGCAGACAGTTAAAACCTTGGAGTTGTGGTCGAACTTTCTCCACACCAAGTGACTCCAGCACATGCCACATGTGGATCCAAAGCAGCATTGTGGCTCATGGACGGTTGGAGAAAAGGCACTCCAGATGCGGATGAGCAACCTTACGGTATGCAGGTGAAGCCGGAGCTGTGAGGAACTTACATGCCTGATGCACCATGAGGAGCTGCCGCTGGAGGGTGAGTGGCAGTTCCCTGACCTCCGCACAGAGATTGAGTATAGGATGGTGTCCCTCATAAGCAAGTTAGGAAAATTAAACACATAAAATGAACACACACTCACTCACTCACTCATCTGGAGAAAACTGAACCCCATCCTTGTTGCCCACTTCTCTAATCTCTGCAATGTAAGTTGCAAATGAAGTCTTGCTGTTGCAATATTGGAGGAGGAACAGGAAACAGTAAAATCGTCCACTAATAAGGAGCACAGTATAGGACTCCTTACCATAGACGTGATACTGTTTATAACTGTGGCAAAGAGGGTAACACTTAAAACACTGCCCTGAGGGACACCATTCTCCTGCTCAAAATGATCAGAGAAGTGTCACGAGCTCGGCTCATAAAAACTGCTAAGACAGGGAAGATCATAGGAAGATGGGGAGGTGGCCACAAAAGTCCCATTGATGCAGTTGTGTGAGGATGCTGTGTCTCCAAGTGGTATCGTACACCTTACTAATACAGTGATGTTTAAATAGGAAAGCCTGCTGAATAGCTTCCTCCAGCAGGGTCAGGTTGTCGACAGCGAACCAGTATCTCTGGAATCCGCATTGAGAGTGGCTCAGGAATTGCGTGGTCTATAACAAGCAGATCAGACAATGGTTAACCATTCTCTCCAGAGTTTTTCCCACATAGCTTGGTAAGGCGATACTCCTGTAACTACTGAGAAACAGATAGTTCTTTCCTGGTTTGAGCAGAGGTACTAAAGTTGCCTCCCTCCATGGGTAGGGGAAGTTGCCTGCCTGCACATAAAATTGAAACATTCAAGGAGAATATCCTGTGATGCTGCTGGCAAATAAAAAATCATGCAGTACTAGATTTGATTGTGACCAGGTGCAGTGTTGCAAGTCTCAGACAGTGCTGATTCCAGCTCCCACATGGAGAAAGGAGAGTTGCAGGACACAGAACTGTTAGATCTGTAGTCCAACTTGCCCCTCTCAATAGTTGCGTGGAAGCAACAAAATACCAGATCCTGGCTTTCATTGACAGTAGTTTTTGCAAAAGGCTCAGCCAGAGCCTGAGCAATGTCTCCGAATGTTGTTTAAAGACACTCCTGTTTCGGCCTTGCTGCTATTGGTAAATGACTGTGTTTACCAATAATCTACCGGATGGCATACCTTATTTTTGGAGAACAAGCAGAATGGCTGAGAGAGTCCAGGAAAGCTTGCCGTGACCATTTCTTTCTCTCCTTAATGATGCGTCGAGCCTTGTCTTTCATGACTCAGAAAGCTCCGAGGTTTTCCTTTGTTGACCTGTATTTAAACTGTCAAACAGCCACATGCCTGTCCTGGACTTCTGAATGGCACCCATCTATCCACCATGGTACAGGTCGCCTCCTAAAGTGACCTGAGGATTTTGGGATGGCTAGATCAGCTGCATGATTGATCACTCATGTGGTGTGGACAACCCATTCCTGGATGCTGCTGTGGCATTCAGGCACAGCCAGGTGGCTGAACAGCATCCAATTACCCTCGCTGATCATCTATTATGGTGCCTTCTGTTCAAACAATCCTCGATCCAGTAGGTGGATCCAAAGGGGTAAATGGTCACTGGAATGGAGGTCATCAGTTGTTTCCCATTGTGCCGTGTCTGCAAGGGTAGAAGAGCAGAAAGAGAGGTCGATGGCTGAGGATGACCCAGTAGCAGCTGAGATATGAATGAGATTTCCCATGTCAAGGATGGACAGCTCCTAAGATGTCATGAGGTTCTCCAAGACTCGACCTCTGGGGCAAGTATAGTACAAGCCCCATAGTGCATTATGGGCATTGGAATCACCCAGGAGAAGAAATGGATGGGGAAGTTGTTCAATAAGGCCTGGGAGTGCCCCGAGGTAAATACAGGCAGCAAGTAGTGATCTGACCCACATGAAGTGCAGTGGCTACTGCTTGTAAGTCAATAACAGAGCAGAGGAGACGTGTGTGTTATTGACTAACACAGAAACACTTCCCATATCTCTGTCCCAAGTGAGGTCATCCTACATCTACATCTACATGGTTACTGTGCAATTCACACTTAAGTGCCTGAGGGTTCATCAAACCATTTTCATACTACTTCTCTACCATTCCACTCTCGAAAGGCGCTTGGGAAAAAGGAACACCTAAATCTTTCCATTTGAGCTCTGATTTCTCTTATTTTATTATGATGATCATTTCTCCCTATGTAGGTGGGTGTCAACAAAATATTTTCGCATTCAGAAGAGAAAGTTGGTGATTAAAATTTCATAAATAGATCTCGCCACAAAGAAAACCGCCTTTGTTTCAGTGACTGCCACCCCAACTCATGTATCGTATCAGTGACACACTCACCCTTATTGCGCGATAACTCGAAACGAGTTGCCCTTCTTTGCACTTTTTCGATACTCTCCGTCAATCCTACCTGGTAAGGATCCCATACTGCGCAGAAATATTCCAGCAGAGGGCGGACAAGTATAATGTAGGCTGTCTCTTTAGTGGGTTTGTCACATCTTCTAAGTGTTCTGCCAACAAAGCACAGTCTCTGTTTCACCTTCCCCACAATATTATCTACGTGGTCTTTCCAATTTAAGTTGCCCGTAATTGTAATTCCTAGGTATTTAGTCGAACTGACAGCCCTTAGATTTGTGCAATTTATCGTATACCCAAAATGTATCGGATTTCTTTTAGTACTCATGTGAATGACCAGCAGTTTTCTTAGTTTAGTGCCAACTGCCTCTTTTCCCACCATACAGAAATTCTCTCTAGATCATTTTGTAATTGGAATTGATCGTCTGATGATTTTACTACACGGTAAACTACAGCGTCATCTGCAAGCAATCCAAGGAGGCTGCTCAGATTATCTCCTAGATCATTTATGTAAATCAGGAACAGCAGAGGGCCTATGACACTACCCTGTGGAATGCCAGATATCACTTCTGTTCTACTCGATGATCTACCATCTATCAATACGAACTGTGTCATCTCTGAGAGGAAATCACGAATCCAGTCACACAACTGAGACGATACTCCATATGCACGCAATTTGATTAATATTCACTTGTGAGGAACGGTATCAAAAGCCTTCTGGAAATCTAGAAATATGCAATCGATCTGAGATCCCTTGTCGACAGCACTCATTACTTCATGGGAACAAAGAGCTAGCTGTGTTGTACAAGAACGATATTTTCTGAATCCGTGTTGGTTATGTATCAATAAGTCATTTTCTTCAAGGTCATTCATAATGTTGGAGTACAGTATATTCTCCAAAATCCTACTGCAAATTGAGGTCAGTGATATGGGTCTGTAATTCAATGGGTTACTCCTATTTCCTTTCTTGAATATTGGTGTGACCTGTGCTATTTTCCAGTCTCTAGGAACAGATCTTTCGTCAAGTGAGCGGTTGTACATGATTGCTAAGAAAGGCGCTTTGTATCTGGAATGGAACCTGATTGGTATACCATCTGGACCAAAAGACTTGCCTTTCTCCTTTTGGTGGAGAATACAGCCTGGCAGCACTGGTCATTAGTAGCTTTGAAATGTGTTTCCTGTAAATACAAGCATAGAGGGTGTGCCTGTTCCACGAGTTTCAGTTCCTCCATGTGAGTCCTGAACCCATTTATGTTCCACTGTAGTATGGGAGCTATCTGTCACGGGGGTTGTACTTTCGCCCTTTCTTTCCAATGGGATGGGGAGCCCATAACAGGTAGAGTTAGAGCCATGGGGTGGGATGGTCAAGCTTAGCAGTCCATTGGCACTAAAGCGGAGGCAGCAGAGCCATCAAGTCATATGACATTGACAGTATCAGAGAATTTGCCACATGTTTTCACCTGTGGTGGAAGCTTCCCAATTGCTTTTTTTAGACTGGGAGGGCTTTGGAGGAGCTACCACAGCAGTGGTGGAGGCAGTCGCGAATTTTTTATCGGGCTTTGCTTTTGTAGGCACTGGAAGCTCCACTGTGGCAGCAACTGTCACACTTATCTGACATTTGCAGGAGGGCTATGGGCTGTGAAACAACTGCAGCTTGACATGTGCACTGACAAACATAGGTACTACTGCTGATACCAGCAACCTCCATTTGTGTAGAAGCATTGGCTGTCAAAATAGGCTTTTTAAGGGCCGAAGCAAAAGATGCAGTGAATGTGGATGGCTGCAGGGTATTATAGATCTGCTTTGCATCTCCGTATCTGATGTGTTTTGATGTCTTAATCTCCCATATCTTCCATCTCCAGAGGAATTCACACACTCTGGTGGTGAGGAGCAGCCAACGCCGTAAAGGGTGGCCTTGCCACAAGTGGCTTCACCCATACATCCTAAGGTGGCGTGCCTGAAATGCTGGCATTTAAAACAGTGCCTTGGGCTAGAGGCATATGGCCGTACACTTAGACAAAGGAAATCTGCCTTGATATGCTCAGGGAGTTTTATGCTATTCGATATAAGGATGAGAGCCGCATCCACCCCTTTCAACATATCTTGCACATCAACTATCCTTCCTGAGCCCATTCATCCTTTAATTCCTCCTTGGAAATGTTGACAAGATGTCTACAGGTCACAACACCTTTGCTATGGTTCAAAGTGTCGTGGAACTCCCTTTCTTTGGCATATTCCTCAAGGCACTTAGCTTTCCGGAGGTTAGTGACTTATTGAGAACTAGGAGTTTCAACCAACAGCGTACCATTATGAAATTGTTTCAGGGATGCCCTCTGAACATTTCTGAATATAAAAAGGCGAAACCCTCACAAAGCTGCCCTCTTTTTGCTTCACAATAAAAAACACATTCTGACCAGCAGCATGCATTCTGTTAATATACTGAAGAACTCTGTAATCCCTGAGTGAGGAGGACTGGCTAGATGGGCCTTCTTGTTAGGCTGGGTGTTAGTACCTACCAGTGCCCACCCTTTCTGCTGTATGGAGGAAAAGAAAATTTTGGAGGATTCATTTTGATCACACAAGCAGCTATGGAAATAAGGGTCCACTCAGATAGAGCTCGACATGCTAAGTAAGCATTATACAACTGAGGTATGGCAGGTTCCCCATAGGCTGCCCACTAATGACTGCTCCGTCCCAACAGCCACAAATATCAGCATGCAGCACACCTTTAGATTGAGGGGATTTTTATAGGTTTATTCCATCTTTGCGACACAAGTGTTCGAGCCAAGATCCCTGTTCGCTGTCACACACAATGTCCCACTGCTGTGCTGTACAGTGGTCACTGTAGCATGCCCAGCACTTACAGTAGCAGGCTGTAATGGTTCACCTTCTTTGTTTCTTCGTTTGTTGTCCTCAGTGTCAACATACTGGCTGAAAAAATAGGGGGTGGGAGTGCACTACTGTCTACTGTGTACGATGTAGTTGACAGGTACACATTTGCGCTTCACGGTTGTTTACTTTCACTTTTCACAACCCCCCCATATATGGTTTTAATATGGTCAGTGTACTATTCTTTAACTTTCGATAAGCCTCATTAATAGTTTTCAAGCGAACATCCATGTACTGCTACAATAGTTTACTATTGAACATCTACGAGCAGTAAAAAACTAACCACAAAGTTCACAGTTCTTGAAGAATAAAAAGGTATGTATGGAAACAGACACTGTCATTGTTTTAACACTCTGCCTAATTGTGTTATACTTATTTCACAAATGCATTGTTGTTGATCCAACCAATTTACGTTCATTGTCTGAAACTCGTCCGTGGACTGACTGTCTCAGGACCAAAAATCAGGCCTTTATACATCCTCACAATAACAGGTGCTGAGAGTACACATTGTTTGGAGTTAAATATACAGAAATTACAATTAAAACTTAACTCATTAAATTAACTGAATACATCGAAAAATTCCGTCTTTTTAACATTTTCTTCTTACTTCAGTGGTTAAGCCGAATTATTTGTTTAGAACAATACTTTTGACAAAACTTTTAATTACTTTGGAATTAATTAAGGGCTGGCTTTGCTGACATGTTTAGGCATAGAGCCAAATAAATACTTAAAGAATACTAGTGTTTCATCTTTCAAACATTTATCTTTATATATATAATTCTACTGTATGTGTGTATGTCACTGAACTCCTCCTAAATGGCTGGACCAATTTGAATGAATTTTTTTGTATGCATTTTGGTGGTGCTCTGGATGGTTTAGATTCACAAATCAGCTCGGAAGATGGCGCTCTAGTTGGTATATAGGTTATTTATCTATACTACAACTAAACAGCTGGATCGATTTGAATGAATTTTTGTGAATGCATTCAAGTGGGAGCCTAAATTATTTAGATTCACAAATCAGCCCAGCAGATGGTGCTGCAGTCGGTATCAAGGTTATTTATCTATACTGCAACCAAATGGCTGGATCGACTTGAATGATTTTTTGTGAATGTATTCAAGTGGGGGCCTGGAAAATTTACATTCTTAAATCAGCACAGTAGGTGGCATTGCCTTTGCTAACAGCACATCGTCGCCTGCAGCACCTCTACTGGGATTGTGACCATATCAGTTGGACCATAGATGACTGGAAAAACGTGGCTTGGTCACAGGAGTTCCAACTTCAGTGGTTGAGAGCTAATGGTATGTTTCAAGAATGGCACAGACCCCATGAAGCTATTGACTAAAGTTCTCAACAAGGCACTGTGCAAGATTTTGGCTCCATAATGGTGTGGACTGTGTTTACATGGAATGGACTTGGACCTCTGGTCCAACTAAACTGATCATCAACAGGAAATTGTTATGTTTGGCTACTTGGACACCATTTTCAGCTGTTCTTGGGCTTCATGTTGCCAAACAATGACGTAATGTCAACAGCCCACAATTGTTTACAGCTACGAGGTTCTAAGGCCTCCGATTTTTTTTCCTGGACTGTGAAGAGATAGAAACATGCGCATTGTTGTAAAATGAGGCCGCGTTCATTGTCAATACATCCCAGAGATGGCAGCACCATACGGCAGATGGAATTTTACCGCCAGCGGCGAGAATGAGAACTGTTTTAAATACTTAAAATGGTGACGTTTTCCTTACTTGAACAGTGTGCAATCATTCATTTTCTGAATTTGCGTGGTGTGAAACCAATTTAAATTCATTGACAGTTGAAGGAGACATGTGGTGATGGAGTTATGGATGTGTCAAAATTGCGTTCGTGGGTGCGACATTTTAATGAAGGCAGAACATCGTGTGACAACAAACCGAAACCACCTCGGGCTCGCACAAGTCGGTCTGACGACATGATCAAGAAAGTGGAGTGAATTGTTTTGGGGGATCGCCGAATGACTGTTGAGCAGATCGCCTCCAGAGTTGGCATTTCTGTGGGTTCTGTGCATGCAATCCTGCATGACAACCTGAAATTGCGAAAAGTGTCATCCAGGTGGGTGTCACGAATGCTGACGGACGACCACATGGCTGCCCGTGTGGCATGTTGCCAAGCAGTGTTGACATGCAACGCCAGCATGAATGGGACTTTCTTTTCGTGACAATGGATGAGACGTGGATGCAATTTTTCAATCCAGAAACAAAGCACACAGATTCACCGCCACAAAAAAAATTTCAGGTAACCGCCAGTGCTGAAAAAATGATGGTGTCCATGTTCTGGGAGAGCGAGGGCATAATCCTTACCCATTACGTTCCAAAGGGCACTACGGTAACAGGTGCATCCTACGAAAATGTTTTGAAGAACAAATTCCTTCCTGCACTGCAACAAAGACGTCCGGAAAGGGCTGCGCGTGTGCTGTTTCACCAAGACAACGCACCCCCACATCGAGCTAACGTTACGCAACAGTTTCTTCGTGGTAACAACTTTGAAGTGACTCCTCATGCTCCCTACTCACCTGACCTGGCTCCTAGTGACTTTTGGCTTTTTACAACAATGAAAGACACTTTCCGTGGCCGCACATTCACCAGCCGTGCTGCTATTGCCTCAGCGATTTTCCAGTGGTCAAAACAGACTCCTAAAGAAGCCATCGCCGCTACCATGGAACCATGGCGTCAGCATTGTGAAAAATGTGTAGGTCTGCAGGGCGATTACGTCGAGAAGTAACACCAGTTTCATCGATTTCGGGTGAGTAGTTAATTAGAAAAAAAATCGGAGGCCTTAGAACTTGAATGCACCTCATAGTTTGAATAACATTTTGGACAATTCAAATGAATAATTTGGCCACCCAGATAGCTCCACATGAATCCCATTGTCCATTTATTGGAATTAAATGAGAGATCAGTTCATGCACAACATCCTGCACCAGCAATACTTTCAAAATTATAAATGGCAATGGGGGCAGCATGGTTCAGTATTTTTGCAGGGGCTTCCAGCAACTTTTTGAGTCCATGTCACATCAAGTTGCTGCACTATGCTGGGAAAATGGAGGTTGACACAATATTAGAGGTATCCCAGGCCTTTTGTCACCTCAGAGTATTGCAGCATGTTCACATGCACCAACAACCGTCTATTAGTTGTCAACCATGCTGGTGGAGGAACAGAAAGCAGTACCACAAGAATGTGATGTGATATGATTTTTTATTGGTCCAGTTTTATCATACAGAACAAATTGTACAATTGATATTGGACAGATCAAAGATAAGTTATAATAATAAATAGTATTATCAAAATAGTAGGCAAATTTAAAATAGGTACCTACTACAATTAATTTTGTTGTGTGTTCAGAAATTCCCTGACAGAATAGAAACAGTGCTTTATTAGAAATGCCTTTAGTTTGTTGCTGTTGTTGTGGTCTTCAGTCCTGAGACTGGTTTGATGCAGCAGCTCTCCATGCTACTCTATCCCGTGCAAGCTTCTTCATATCCCAGTACCTACTGCAACCTACATCCTTCTGAATCTGCTTAGTGTATTCATCTCTTGGTCTTCCTCTAGGATTTTTACCCTCCACGCTGCCCTCCAATACTAAATTGGTGATCCCTTGATGCCTCAGAACATGTCCTACCAACCAGTCCCTTCTTCTGGTCAAGTTGTGCCACAAACTTCTCCCCAATCCTATTCAATACTTCCTCATTAGTTATGTGACCTACCCATCTGATCTTCAGCATTCTTCTGTAGCACCACATTTCGAAAGCTTCTATTCTCTTCTTGTCCAAACTATTTATCGTCCATGTTTCACTTCCATAAATGGCTACACTCCATACAAATACTTTCAGAAATGACTTCCTAGTCTGTGAAACAAACAACCTGATATTAGCATTAGATCCACTTAGATGGTAACCACACAAAACACAAGAATAATTCACCACTTGAATCTTCTGCAAATTTGTTCCCTTTTAAAAATATGACAAACACATAAATAACATTATAACACTTAAGCCCTAAAAATATAGAGAACTGCAATAACATTATTATTTGTCCCCAGAACTCTGAAAATATATACACGCTAATCCAGTATTCGGACAGTGTTAAGACTGACTGCTCATTCAAAAACTTCACTAAATACCGATACTGCACCTTCCAGTATAGGGCACTTGTCAACAGTCCCCAGTGTCCACTACATGATAGCCATCTCCGTGGGTGGGTAGGGCTAATGGGCAGCCCATTGGATGTCCAAGGTAATTCTAAAACACAATTTAAAAAAAAGAGTTTAACAATTTAGCATAATAACTGCCCCATCTATCCCAGTAGGACTCCTATTAGTTGTACCCCTTCACGCACCCACCAAAAAACATTACCACAAGCAACTCAAACAATACCGAAACCAATCACTGTGCAGCAACAGGGATGAGCTGCAAGTAACCAGGGACACAAGGAACACAGAAATGATCAAAAGGCCACATATACATGCCATCCACTGACATGACCGACCCACTGACTGACCAACCAACCAACGTCAAGGGCAAGGGAAAAGATTGCAAGTGAATTTCCAACTGACAGTTTGTTACTGAGAGGTCACTTCTTAGGTGGCTGGCAACACAATGCATGATGACAGCAACACACTTTCGATGGAAAACCAATAGCCATGAGTGTCTCGCAAAACAGAGCCTTTGGTCACTTCCTACACAATCAGTCAACTACCATCCCAATTTTCTCCCAGCACTGTCCAAACAAGACTCACACGCTGCGGTGGCAGTGCCACTGGATGACCAGAGGAGAAATCAAGCAGAGGAAGTCGCCCAGAAGAGAAATTGATATAAACCAACACGGCTCAACCTCCCCCACTGAAACAATAAACTCCCTCTCCCAGGTTATTCCTGACAGGGAGTGGGAGAATGGAGAGGCTCTACCTAGCTTGTTTAATCTGACTGATGTGTACTTGGGAGGTCCTACCACTAGCTAGATTGTGGAATAAAAGGTTAACAGGACTCAGCACCCAGAGGACCTGATGAGGTCCTAGAAAAAGTGGTGCAAGCTTCCTAGAAATACCAGCCACTGCCCCAGAGCCAAAATTATGAACATAAGCTAGATCCTCACATAACGGGCTGCCTCCCCTGATTATAGCACTTGGCTTGTTGGGAGTGAGGCAATTGGATATTTCATCCAGCCCTGTCCCCTCCCAGCTTAATAACCTCCAAGGTGATCTCCTGAGGGAAAAGGTTGTTAACGTTCCACAAATTGGGCTATGGAGAATTGAGTGGTTAATCAAACATTAACAAAGCACGAACAGTCTCAATAGCCTCATATTGGGTAGAATTAAAGGTAAGATAGGATTACTTGGTATGTGTGAGAGCAGCCTTAAGGTTCCTATTTACTCTCTCAGCAAACGAGGCCTGGGGATAGTAGGGTATTGTCATAATAGGTCTAATGGCATTCTGAAAACAAAAGTGCTTAAACTCTTTTGAAGCAAAGGCTGGGGCATTGCCCCTGATTGAGGCCCTGGGCAGACCAAATACAGAAAACACCTTAGAAAGATGGTAAATGGTAATTGTGGCTGTAACTCTCCTACTAGGCATAAGCCAGCTCAACTGGGAAAGGCCATCCATGACAACCAAGATGTAATGATTCCTTACCTTAGTATGGGGAAGGGGGCCTGCATAATCAATGAATAACTTGTCCATAGTGTGTTGTTCTCTCTCCAACTGGCGGAGGCCCTTCGGTGAGTTGTGATTAAGCTTTCCCATTTTACTTAGCTTGCACTCACACACTAATTGTCAGACATCCTTACTCAATGACGGCCAAGTTATGTGTTGTTTCACTTTAGTAATGATTTTGTGAAACCCCAAACGAAACTTGAGCAAGGAGTCATTAAAATAGCAAAAAAATGGATGGGACAAGTTCCATGGGCAAACAAGTCCTTGGCTCAGGTGATCTCCCAACCTTACAACACAAAATTATCGTAGTCATGTCAACAGTGCAAGTGACGTAACATGTCAACACTGGAATCTCTGCTGCAGTGGCCAAAGATTCTGAGCTGGCCACCACCATAGCTTACACAAAGCCAGTAGTCACTAGAAGATGCACTGTTTCTGACCACTGGCTCCACTGTGAAAAGGAATAATACCTTGTATTTTTTTTTTTTTTTTTTAATGAAAGGGAAAACCGTAACTGTGAACTGTTCATATGGCATTATAGGATAGGCTTAGCATCTGGGGTAGGGAACATGTATGTAAAGATACAGGTTCCAGCTGTCACGTACCTACACACCAACAGAAGAGCAACTCACTTATTTTTCTTTTTCTGTGTTTTCTTCAGAGTTCAATTCTTAAATCCATGTGTGTTTTTCATTTTAGAGATGTAATCTTGCATTTCTGTAATGTAAAATGTGAATTCAAGCAGTCTGTAGCACAGTTGTCATATCTTTTAACTGGCCAGCTACACAGCTCAGTAATGCATCAACCTGCAATGGTACAAATCAGGAGGGTAGAAAGTTGCATATTTAGGTTTCTCTGTGTGCTTCTATAGTTTACTTCTTTAAGCTAGTTTTGCTGGGATATAGGATGTATGCATGCTGTGTTTGGATGCAGAAAGAGTCAGCCACAGTTTATGAACAACTGAAGGTGCATTGGCTACAGTCAGCTGTCTTCGGACTGCTGCTTTGGTGTGTGACAGTGGCGAAGAATCTACTGTGTTGCATGGGACACCCCAGGTCTCGCTTGTTTTGCCTACAGGTTCTGGTGCCAAGGCACCTTCCTGTCTACCTGATATGTTGGATCTGTCCTCACCGCAAGGTGAGTGACAGGTGGTAATGCATTTGCATTGCTGGAGGCAGAGGGACAATGTGAAAACTGGCTGTTTGCCCGTGCCCATTCACCCTGTGATTGGACAAGTGGCCACCCCTTCAGCAGGATCCAAGCAGTCATATGGGGGAGGGATTTGCTAGTTATCAGCCGCTCCAGTGTCAGGCACATAATGGAGCCCCTCAGGGAAATAACATTCAAGGCCAGAAAGAAAACCACTGTTCACTCAGTATGTCTAACGGGGAGGAGGGGGCAACCAAAATGTGCAAGATGCCCTGACTGCAGCTCCCGAGTGTGCCAGGTGCATTCATCAAGTTGTGGCGTACCTCAATACCAATGACACCTGTCACATGATTTCTGAGGCGATTCTCAGTTCGTATAGGTGGCTGGCAGAAGTGGTGAAGACTGCTGACCTCAAATGCAGGGTTCAAGCAGATCTTGCAGTTTTCAGCATTGCTTCCAGAGTTCAATGGGCTCCTTTGGTTTGGAATTGAGTGAAGAGTCTCAACAAAAGGCTTTGTCCATTCTGTTGTGGTCTTGCCTGCAGATTTCTAGGTGTGTGCTATCAGGACGAGAGTTGTAGCTCGTTAGAGCTTGGGTGCAGTACACAAAGCAAGCAGCTACCCAGTAGGGTACTTGTGGAGGGCACATAGCGTTTTTTCATACTATGTGGTAGTATGAGATACTTTGATGACATGCAGACAATGAAATCAGGCCAAATTCAAAGTAAAGACACTTCGACTGTCAAAATTGTATCAATAAATTGTCACAGTATTCATAACAAAGCTCCCAAATTTGTTTTCCTCCAGGAAATTTGTCATGCTCAAATTTTTCTCAGGATCGAGAGCTGGTAGAACCTGATGTAGAAAGCTGAAATATTGAGTAAGTCATGGAATGTATATCAGAAAAGCAGATGGGATACCGTAGGAGGAGGACTGTTCATTCCAGTTGACAAAAATATTTTCTCTATTGACGTCCAATTCGATTGGGACTGTAAAGTTATCTGAATGTTTTTGACAGGTCTAGGTGAAATCAAGTTAATTATTGGAGGTTTTTACAGGCCATCTGATTCCACCATGACAGTTTTAGAGTCATTTAAAGAAAATGAATGCACAGTAACAGTTCATGCAATATTAGGTGGATGTGACTGAAACCTACTGAATATAGTCAGACATCTATATATTAATTTAAGGGGGTAAGGACAGGCAGTCTCATGAAGTATTTTTGAACACTTTTCTGAAAATTCCTAGGTCTTGTAGCTTGAAACAGGCCAAACCTTATCAGTGGTGTCCGTATAGACAAGGATTAAAGCAAGGGGAAACTACAGCCATAATTTTTCCCAGGGGCATGCAGATTTACTGTATGGTTAAATGATTATGGCATCCTCTTAGGCAAAATATTCTAGAGGTGAAATAGTCCCCCGTTTGGATCTCTGGGCAGGAACTCCTCAGGAGGATGTCATTATCAGGAGAAACAAAACTGGCATTCTGCAGATCGGAGCATGGAATGTCACATCCCTTAATCAGACAGCTAGGTTAGAAAATTTTGTGGTGGTTATCAGCTGCAAGATTCGACCACCTCATATTTGAGAACTTCTTTGAAAACTGTTGATCTCAGTGAGTTCCGAACTCTGTATTCAAGTGAATGTGTTTGTACCGACATGACCAAAATAAAGTCAATTCATTATAAACGAGTGAATACTTAATGTTGGGTTAGATATTACTGTACGTACTATCTCGATCCCCACACTGGTGACCCAGATGCTCACGAACGCTGCTTACAACGCCAGAAATGTGTACTGGAACATCGCCATGGACGAACAATGCAGCAACCCTTTGTTGGATTTCTACGTTCATCAACTTGCATCGCACCGCATCTGGATGCAGTGTACAGGAAGTGTAATTGGTGTGTAAATTCCCAACTCTTGTGTGAATCGTGCTTTTTGGTAACTTTCACCACCTTCTCACATATCGACAATGCGACCGAGGCGCACACGTTGTCCGTTGAAACCCGCTCAACACATCAGTAATTTCACTTCCAGACAGTGCAGTGCTCCTTCACCAATTAATTTGGACAATTTTGACTTGCTTTTGTGTAATGAATTGACATTTTGCAATGGTTCGATACCGGACAATCGTGCCAAACAATGGACTGCAACAAACAGTTCGCACAAACTCCAAACTACAGCAAAATAGCATGCCTGGTCGAATTCACAGGAACAATTTCATCAAGGACATCCGACCGATCAACAACAATGCACCAATTACACCAACGACAATACCGTCTGTTTCTCAGTGCAACACTGGACGTGCCACACCTCCCTCTACGCAGTACCCGAGCCGCACTGACTCTGCTCAACCGCTACCGACAGCGCCGTCACGGCCGCCGCCTGCTGGCTTAATGACCTTGACCCAGTCAAAACAAACAGCTGCGCGACATATGATCCCGCCACGGCTACTGCACCCGCATTTTGTCAACAACTCGCCAACACTATGCACGCTTACCGCCCAGCCATTCACTACTGGATCGTGCCCACAACTTGTTCACTCACCCAGGAAGATGATTTCAGCTGAATCAATGCTTCATACAGCAGCAAACGTATTCTCACTCCACCTCTGCTGAGTACTGAGTTTCACAATCACGATCGCACACACAATCTTTTCTACTCAAACTGTTACATCAATACTGTGCCACCAACCTTGTCCTGTGTGCCAGGTTACCCTTTGATAGAGACAGATTCTGATTTTGACCCCATCTTATTCAGTGATACACAGCAGACTGCTTCACAACATACATTTTCGTCTTAACAACTGCAACAGCTACATGAGCAAATTGCAACATACAACTTGTTGGTACAAGATCAGTTACACATGCTGCAGCCGACACCGACCGAGCACGACGCAACGAGATGCTCCTGTCATTTTTCCGCCTCCGACTGCTTCCGATCCTTTGCCATTACTACCCGCTACAACTAATACCCTGATGATCATGCTACATGGATCCATGTTCCAGATGTCACAACTGTCATCATCAAGTGGAAATTCTATGTTACTGATGTTATACAAGCGACTTATTTATGCCGCTGCCACCTGTCCTTGTTAGTTCTAGACACTTCATTTCTGTACCACGGCATAACCAGCCGCATTCCAGTGTCGCTTGCTTTGCCGCCCTCTTCACTACTTCCTCAATGTACGACCAACACATCTGCCGTTTCTGCTTCAACGAGTGAGCATCTTTCTGCTCCGACAAACGACCGTGCAGCATTTTCACGCAAGCAGCTTGCAGCCTTAAGACTCAACCGCAGCACTGACAGTGACAGCACACACGCAGCTCCAGTTCAATCAATCTGTGTCGCCTCTCTGCCACGGACCAGTAGTTCATCCCCGATTTGACTTCTACACATTCACATTACGTCTCATCGCCTTCGTGCTCTGACCATGGTTTCGCCAACCATGTCCGCCTTCCACCACCTCTTGCCGTCGCCATGCCTCATGCACAGGGCTCACCGCCATCCCCCCCCAACCTTCGATCACAGCTGTTTCACACATCAAAACACCAACACTGTCAACTCCACTTGGAACATCCTGCCATCTACCGCTGTAACACACTCACCGTCCACGGACTCTGAGGTGACACTTCCATCTACACCGAAGTCATCCACCGCCAAGGTCAGTCATGTGCAGCTTGCTGTTTTCTCCCCTGCTGCGCCATTAAACGCCTCTATAACTCCATCATTACCATGAGTGTTGCTCATTCGGCATCTCTTACGCAACCTGTTAAGCCACAGCATGCTTGCTCCTTTATGTCATACGGCCAATAACAAACAGTTACCAGGCACGTTGCACTTACCGCAGCCCTCGCCGGCAAATACTTTGGCAATACATCGCATAGCATCTTCGGCGCCTTTGATCGGATCAAATCCCGCTGCCCACACAGCCTCAGCACGACAATGTTCTCCCCACCGACACGCCACCGCCTTCTGCTTCCACTGTGCCATCAGCAGCATGGCACGGTCATCCTGTGGACGCCTTCCACACCTCATTCCCTCCACTGGTCGTGCCTACCAAGACATCGAGGAATGGCCCAATTGCGCCTCGCACTAGTGCCTGCCACGACACGATCTGTCACACGCACCTGCGCCCTCAGCCGGCCGGGTGCACACACACCTCTCATCATCCTTACCATGCTCCGCACTACCGGCAGGGGCTCTGTGGCAGTTATCGACTGCAAGAGTCGACTTCCTCAACTTTGAGAATGACCTTCTTTGAAAACTGTTGTTCTCAGTGTGTTCCGAAATCTGTATTTGAGCGGGTGTGTTTGTACCGACATGATCAAAATAAAGCCAATTCATTATAAACGAGCGAATACTTAATGTTGGGTTTGATATTACCGTACGTAATATCTCGATCCCCACAATTTAAAAAGAGAAATGGATAGGTTAAAGTTAGATATAGTAGGAATTAGTGAAGTTTGGTGGCAGAAGGAACAAGACTTCTGGTCGGGTGAATAAAGGGCTATAAATATAAAATTAAGTAGGTGTAATGCAGGAGTTGGTCTAACAATGAATTAAAAAAGCATGATGCGACAAAAGAAATTATTCAAATAGTTAAGGGAGATGAAAATTTAATAGTCATGGAGGCTGAAATTCAATAATAGGAAAAGTAAGATAAGGAAAAGTAGTAGGTAAATATGGACCGGGGGTAACGAATGAAAGGGGAAGCAGCCTGGTAGAATTTTGCACAGAGCACAACTTAATCATAGCTAACACTTGGTTTAAGAATCGTGAAAGAAGTTTGTTTGCATGGAAGAGGCCTGGAGTCGCTGGAAGGTTTCAGATAAATTACATAATGATAAAACAGAGATTTAGGAACCAGGTTTTAAACTGTAAGACATTTCCATGGGCAGACGTAGAATCTGACCACAATTTATTGGTTATGAATTGTAGATTAAAACTGAAGAAATCCCAAAGAGGTAACAACTTAAGGTGAGAGCATTAGGGAATGATTGACAAGAACAGGGGACAGAAATACAGTAAAACAAAAATGGCTAGCTTTGAGAGATGAAATAGTGAAGGCAGCAGACGCTCAAGTAGGTAAAAAGATGAGGGCTAGTAGAAATCCTCAGGTAACAGAAGAGATATTGAATTTAATTGATGCAAGGAGAAAATATGAAAATGCAGTAAATGAAGAAGGTGAAATGGAATACAAACGTCTCAAAAATGAGATTGACAGGACATGCAAAATGGCTAGGCAGGGATAACTAGAGGACAAATGCAAGAATGTAGAGGCGTATATCACTAGCGGTAAGATAGCTACTGCCTACAGGAAACTAAAGAGGACTTTGAAGAAAAGAAAACCACATGTATGAATGTGAAGAGCTCAGATGGAAAACGAGTCCTAAGCAAAGAAGGGAAAGCAGAAAGGTGGGAGGAGTATACAGAGGGTTTATACAAGGGTGATGTACTTGAAGGCAATATTATGGAAATTGAAGAGGATGTATATGAAGATGAAATGGTAGATATGATACTGCATGAAGAATCTGACAGAGCATTAAAAGACCTAAGTCAAAACAAGGCCCCAGGAGTAGATGACATTCCATTACAAATACTGATAGCCTTGGGACAGCCAGTCCTGACAAAACTCTGCCATCTGGTGAGCAAGATGTACGAGACAGGTGAAATACCCTCAGGCTTCAAGAAGAATATAATAATTCCAATTCCAAAGAAAGCAGATGTTGACAGGTGTAAAATTCCGAACTATTAGTTTAATAAGTCACAGCTGCAAAAGACTAACACAAATTCTTTACAGACGAATGGAAAAACTGATAGGTGATCTTGGGGAAGATCAGTTTGAATTCATAAGAAATAATGGAACATGCGAGGCAATACTGACCTTACGACTTGTCTTAGAAGGTAGACTAAATAAAGGCAAACCTACATTTCTAGTACTAGTAGACTTAGAGAAAGCTTTTGACATTGTTGGCTGGAGTACTCTCTTTCAAATTCTGAAGGTGGCAGGGATAAAATTCAGGGAGCAAAAGGCTATATATGCTGGCCACTGTAGCTGAGCGGTTCTAGGTGCTTCGCTCCAGAACCGAACTGCTGCTACAGTCGCAGGTTCGAATCCTACCTCAGGCATGGATGTAAGTGATGTCCTTAGGTTAGTTAGGTTTAAGTAGTTCTAAATCTAGAGGACTGATGACCTCAGATGTTAAGTCCCATAGTGCTTAGAGCCAAATGGCTATTTACAATTTGTACAGAAACCAGATGGCAGTTATAAGAATCAAAGGGCATAAAAGGGAAGCAGTGGTTGAGAAGGGAGTGAGACAGGGTTGTAGCATATCCCCAGTGTCATTCAATCTGTTATTGAGCAGCAGTAAAAGAAACAAAAGAAAAATTTGCAGTAGGCATTAAAATCCAAGGAGAAGAAATAAAAACTTTGTGGTTTGCCGATGACACTGTAAGTCTGTCAGAGACAGCAAAGGACTTGGAAGAGCAGTTGAACAGAATGGACAGTGTCTTGAAAGGATGATATAAGATGAACACCAACAAAAGTAAAATGTGGATTATGGAATGTAGTCAAATTAAATCAGGTGATGCCGAAGGAATTAGATTATAAAATGAGAAACTCAAAGTGATAGACGAGTTTTGCTATTTTGGGATCAAAATAACTGATGATGCTTGAAGAAGAGGAGATATAAAATGTAGAATGGCTATGGCAAGGAAAGCGTTTCTGAGGAAGAGAAATTCGTTATCATCGAGTATACATTTAAGTGTCAGGAAGTCTCTTCTGAAAGTATTTGTATGGAGTATAGCCATGTATGGAAGTGAAACATGAACAAGAAATAGTTTGGACAAGAAGAGAATAGAAGCTTTCGAAATGTGGTGCTACAGAAGTATGTTGAAGATTAGATGGGTAGATCACATAACTAATGAGGAGGTATTGAATAGGATTGGGGAGAAGAGGAATTTGTGGCACAAACTGACTAGAAGAAGGAATCAGTTGGTAGGACACATTCTGAGGCATCAAGGGATCACCAGTTTAGTACTGGAGAGAAGTGTGGCGGGTAAAAGTCATAGAGGGAGACCAAGAGATAAATACACTAAGCAGATTCAGAAGGATGTAGGTTGCAGTAGTTACTCAGAGATGATGAAGCTTGTATGGGATAGAGTAGCGTGGAGAGCTGCATCTAACCAGTCTCTGGACTGAAGACCACAACAACAGCAGCATGTTAAGTCACTTATTAGGTTGAAGGCTTCTATCCAGGTGCTCATTGACTGGTCTGGAGTGTGGCAATAAAGATAGCAAAAGCAAAACTGAAGGTTTAAAACTCAACTGGAAAAATTGAAAACAAATAAGTGACCAGGTCTAGACGGAATTTCAAGGATATTTACAAAGGGTATTCTACAGCTTTGTCCCCCCAATTAGTTGGCATTTATCACATATTTATCGCCCAGTGCAAAGACCCAGGTTACTGAGAATGGCACAAGTGACTTGTGTGTATAAGACGGATAAAATAACAGACCCACAAAATTACAGACGATTATTTTTAACATTGATTTACTGTAGGCCTCTTGAAAACATCGGTTCAAATACAATATAGTTCCTGTCCTCAAAGCAGTATAGTTACAGAGAGCATCACTTGTGCACAACTCAGATTGCCATTTTATCTCATTATATCCTGTGAACCATGGATGAAGGGCAACAGGCAGATTCCATATTATTAGATTTCCAAAACGTTTTTAACACGGTGCCTCCACATAAGATTACAATGGACTAAGCATGCAGATTGATTCCCAGATATGTGCATGGCTCGAAGACTTCTTAAATTATAGAACTGGTTACTGTGTCCTCAATGGTGAGTGTTTATCAGACAAGGGTGTGGGCCGAAGTGCCCCAGGGAAGTGTGGTAGGACCTCTCTATATATAAATGATTTGACAGACAGGGTGAGCAGCAGTTTACAGCTGTTTGCTGATGTCATCATGGTGTACAGGAAGGTGTCAGTATTGGGTGACTGTAGGAGTGTCGAAGGCGAGTTACACCAAATTTCTAGTTGCTGTGATGAATGGCAATACGCTCTAATTGAAGAAAATGTATGTTTCTTTGTGTGGCCATCTTCCACAGTAGCTGTTAATATCTGTTATCTGTCTTGAACTGACTGCAATGTACTTAAAAAGAATTACGCCAGGCACATTTCACTTTTATTTACAAAGCATCTTCAGTGGTATTCTGTAAATTGGATACACACGTTTGTACACTTATTTTTTGATTCTTTTAGGTTAAGAACAGTGTTTTCTTTATAAAGTTGGTCTGCAAGCATCAAGTAAAGATGGCACAAAGTGACAATTGTCTGTGTGTTAGTTCCGCGAATTTAGCAAAAATTGCGAAAAGAAATGTGTGATTTGTGAAATACTTTCCGTGTTTTGTGATGACAAGTGTATTGTTTGTTATATAATCGCTAATGTTGCGGAAAAAAGAAGCATAAATGCAGTAAACTCTGTTAATGAAACCATGTGCTCAGCGTCCACTTCGTTACAAGATCGAACATGTGCAACTAAGGAACTGATAGACATTAATTACTGCTATTGCAATATACGTGTGTTTAAAGGTGTTTCGTGCATTAAATGCAGAACTGTTTATCATTACAGCTGTACGAATGTTAGCGAAAAACAAAAAATCTGGCTATGTCGAAGATGCTGTAAACAAGGAAAAGGTCAAACGTTTAATAGTAAACATGAAGTTATCTCGATGATATTCGATGAGTTTCAACTTCTCAAACATCAATATGATCCATTACTGGAAAAATACCTACAAAGTGAACCTGGAATACGTAACACTCGCACTCTTCTTTCTAATTCAAAACAAAATGCAGTAACTAATAGTCCTACAGTGCACAATTTGAAACCAGCAACCGTTAGCGTCAATATTCCACCAAAAAACAATATTGCTGCAAAAAAAAAGGCACAACAGAACGGAATGGAATATCCTTCAACTGCACGAAAACAGTTACTGGTATTCAAATGATTCAGATCAAGCATAAATACAATATACTGCTATTATCTGATAGTCATGGGTGCGGGTGTGCATCACTCTTAAATGCATCTTTCAATTACAGCACGTCAGCAGTAGTAAAACCAAATGCATGCTTTGAAAATGTTGTCTGGGAAGCAGTCGAACTTTCCAGGGTCTTCACTTTGGACGGCTTAGTGGTAGTTATTGCAGGTTTTAATGACAGTAACAGAAGCACAGCAGTTTTTAAAACAAGTGTACAAAGATTAATTTCAAGAATGCGTCATACTAGGCTGCTACAGTGTACAATCCCATACAGATATGACAAGTCAGAAAACAACTATATGGTGTACAATCTTAACTGTATTATAATGGACCTGGCATCTCCATCTACAAACGTCACTGTAATCGACTTGAACCAACTTATACATAGAGAAGACTACACGAAACATGCATTTCTACGCAAAACGAAAACAGACAGTATGCAAAACTATCGCTATTTCTGCTAGGTGCTCATGGAGGGCAACATTGACAAAGGTAGCTACCTCCTCAGTAAACTGCACTCAGTTGATGACACCAGTTTTGGGACAGGGTGTTCATATGATAAACAGAAGTGACACTGTTATCCAGTCCACTTCTCAGCAGAGAAGAAAATCACTAGAAACTGCCAGCACACCAACTACACATATAAACAGAAGTGAAACCATTATCCGGTCCACTTACCAGCAAAGAAGAAAGTCTCCAGGAACTGTCAGCACATCATCTACGCATATAAATGTCACGTTGTCATCTCCAGGTCAAGTGGGTCAGTTAAAAGAAAGTTTTCAGTCAGTGAATAAGAACATTCAAAGAGCAGATTATTTAAATGTAAGTGTTCAGCCAGTGAGTGTAAGCAATCAAGCTGTAAAAGTGAGAAAAGCAAGTACGCTAGACATGAGTGAAAACAAACAAGCAACTATGCGTGCATCTTCTAGAGTGAGAAAAGCTACACAGAGGAGCAGTGATTTTTTATGGATGGCACCAGGGAAATCATTTTGTCATCATCTGGATCCAACACGATCAAAAAACTAGCCAGAGATGTAAGTACACAATCAACAAGTGACAGAAGCATGTACAAGCAAAGTGAACAAACTGATATACTGCTACAGAGGAATCCAGGCCTACCCCTTTGTGAGGATGACTCATTATTATTTGTACATATAAATATCAGGTCATTAAGAAACAAAACTGATGACCTGAGTTTTTTGTTAGGAGTGAACAAGAGTATTATATTATGTATCAAGGAACACTGGTTAAGTGAAGACCAACTGCAGTTATATGTACCCCTAGACCTTGATTTAGTAACAGGTTATTGTAGACCAACACACAACTATGGGGGAGCCTCTATATATGTTAGTAGTGGTATAGATTTGGATTACAGCGCCCTTAGTGTTAATGATTACTGTGTAGAAAATGTACTGGGAATAGCAGCAATGTTACTGCCCATGTTAAAACTCATATTGTGTCTGCCTACCGCACACCTGATAATGATGTTGAAGTATTTGCACAGGTCTTACAGAAACTGATACTATACCTCTATAAGTGGCCTAAATATAGGATTTTAATTTTTGGTGACATAAATATTGATATAAGGCAGAACACACCTAAACAACTTAATCTTCTGAATATGCTGAGATCACATGACGTGCACTGCATTAATGAAAACCCAACAAGACAATCTGCCTGCCTTGATAATGTAATCACAAATGTTGAGACAAATCGGTATGAACTAGGGCTATTCAATACTCATGTTTTATCAGACCATAAAGGTATTTGGTTAAAATTGATGACAAAAGAGCCAGGATCTGTCTCCAATAAAATTAAGTACATTAGGCTTTTGAATGAAGATAACACTGATAACTACAGAAGACAAATAAAGATGACAAATTGGAATTACATTCTGCTGGAAAGTAATCATATTGAAAAAGCGTTTACATTATTCATTAGTGCATTGTCAGATACATTTAAAACTTGCTGCCCTAAAGTAATGAGAAAAAATAAGGGAAATATGAGGAAACATGGTCTCACATCAGTGCATAACTGGTTCACACCTGACGTACAAAGGCTCAGAACTCTGTTAATGATTTCCTATGACAAATCAAAAAATAGTGAAGTCGAAAAAGCAAACTACAAAAGTTTGAGGAAAAAATACAAGGCAGAAATTAGGTTAAGCAAGTGCAAGGCAAATGATGATTATATTAATAAGTCCCTAAATAAATGCAAAGCAGCCTTGACTGTCATCAAGACTCATCTGGGTAGAAATAAAGATGTTAACAAAAATAATTCATGTGATGCTTTTATCACACCGGATGATTTCAACACCTTCTTCATTAATGCTGCCAGTATGAATAACAGTGCTGCGAATGAACATATCCGTAAATGTGACAACAACCATATCTCAAATAATAGAAATTCATTTCTACAAAATTTTGACGATATGGTTCCTGTGTTTAAATGGAAAGAAGTAAAAGAAACAGATATTATAACTGCAATAGCAAAATTAAGTTACTCAAAATCAGAAGACATTTTTGGTCTCTCCAATTTTGTAGTAAAAGAAATAGCAGATGTAATAGCACATCCACTCTGTTCTCTAATGAACTGGATGTTTGTCAGTGGCTGTTTCCCTTATTCCTTAAAAATGGCAGTCGTTACTCCACTGCACAAGAAAAGTGACAAGTCTTGTCCTAATAATTACCGTCCAATCTCCCTTGTACCCATCATATCAAAAGTAGTGGAATATTGCAGACAGCTCCAAATCAGTCAACATTTGTCTGTGAATAACATTCTTAGTGACTCTCAGTAGTGACAGGCAGTTGAAGATGTTGTTTCATATATATTGTCATCATTCGAATCAGGATTATCAGTTAATGCCACTCTTGTGGACCTCAGCAAGGCATTTGACTCGGTCAGTCACAGGATACTACTAGAAAAACTGCACTGCCATGGTATTAGAGGCTCAGAACTATCTCTGATCAGATCCTATCTGAGCGACAGAAAACAAATTGTGCATTTTAACAATATGAGATCAAATGTCTTGGATATCATGCAGGGTGTACCACAAGGCTCTGTGTTTGGACCTTTACTTTTTTAATATATGTAAATGACTTGCCCAGCACCATGTTATGTAAATCCACACTCTATGCAGATGATACAACTTTTGTTACAGCAGGGAATGGTTTAGGAAAATTAAACGAGGAAAGTGAGGTTCATCTCAGAGCAGCCATCAAGTGGTTTCAACTCAATGACTTGCATATAAATCATGATAAAACTGTAAATATTCTCTTTTGCTTGTGTGTTAAGAGTGATAAGATTGATTGTGTCTCGGCTAAACTACTTGGGATCCATCTTGACTCAAAATTAACGTGGAAGAGTCATACCAATTATATTTGTATTAAGTTAGCACATGTGACATATTTGTTAGGTAAACTAAGGTCATGTGTTAGTGGTAAGTTATTATTACTCAGTGCATACTATGCCTTTTTCCACACCCATTTAATATATGCCACTTTGTTGTGGAGAAACTCACCTGGAGCAAAACAAGTTTTCATTTGGCAAAAGAAGGCAGTCAGATGCATCCATGGAGTCAGAAAAAATGAGTCTTGTAGACCATATTTCAAAAATCTAAAAATACTAACAGTTGCTTAGCTGTCCGATACACACAAAAGAAAACCAACACAGTCACAACTACGATAATCTATCCATCACCATGGCACACATATAAAACAGCAAACTGACATCCCAGTTGCTAGACTAAAGAAAACTCAAGATAGTTACAGGTACATGGGAATAAAACTATTTAACATGTTGCCAATAGAGGCACACAATGTATCACTGAATGAGTTTAAAAGTGTCACAAAGAAATGGCTTAGAAAAAAAGCTTTTTATGCAATAGAAGAGTTTATAATGTGCA
The DNA here is from genome assembly GCF_023897955.1 of Schistocerca gregaria. Classification (NCBI taxonomy): domain Eukaryota; kingdom Metazoa; phylum Arthropoda; class Insecta; order Orthoptera; family Acrididae; genus Schistocerca; species Schistocerca gregaria. The sequence continues at coordinate 478,591,561 of NC_064925.1, forward strand.
CTAAAGATGATCTTAAGCACCGGTACTAATATAGTTTCACTTAGATTAAACTTATACATGTAAATATAATGCAAATACCTTGTGCAGCATCAAGGACAAATTTTTGTATCTTATTAGACAATAATGATCTACAATATATTACACCATTTCTGTTAGTTATGTAAAATGTGTATGTACACAAATGACAACATCAATTGCATTTTTAATGCCTAAACATGGATAATAAAATAAATAAAAAAAGCTACTTATGGTGTATCTTTACATAATATGTTCCTTTCCCTCTTGCTAGCAGTGGTTGGTGTCGATAGACTTCATTTCACATCTGCAGTTTTTAGCATATTGCGTTATTTCCTGCACTGCACTATTTACAATTGGCTTTCTTAACAGTGTTTCATTCATCGCTGCCACAGTTTTTATGCCCATTCGTTTGTTTTTCTTCATGTTGTGAGTGTTGCCAACCTATGAAAATATTTATTTTGTGTGTGTGTGTGTGTGTGTTGTGTGTGTGTGTGTGTGTGTGTGTGTGTGTGTGTGTGTGTGTGTGTGTGTGAGTGAGGGGGGGAAGATTGTGTGTGTGTGTGTGTGTGTGTGTGTGTGTGTGTGTGAGAGAGAGAGAGAGAGAGAGAGAGAGAGAGAGAGAGAGAGAGAGAGAGAGTTAGCGAAACTGTCTTGTATGTAGATAGAGACATGAGAGGTATATGTGTACTTTTAATGTTATATTAAGTGGTCAATCAGTTTAAAGAGTGTGGTTTGCCTAATTAATCTTATCATTTATGAGTTGTTTCTTTCTGTTGTGGTGTTTTTAGATGTGGTAGTTTTCTTGTAAGGTGAGGAGGTGTTTTTTGTTGCTTTTTATCTTTATGATTTCCATGTCTGTTTTTCTGGTTGTAATTTTATGAGGGTGTTGGTGTAAGCGTCCTGCAAAAGTTGAATGATTTGCCCTATACTCCCATGCTCTTACATTTCTCTGGTGTCAAATGCCCTCCTATTTTGACCTATGTATCTTCCATCACATGTATTGCACTTCAGTTGATATATTCCTGAGTTGTGATACAGATCAGTTTTTCTAATTGTTTTCAGGAAGTATTTTTGAATTGAGTTCTTCATTTGGTGTGTTATTTTTATGCCTTTTTTTTTAATATTCCATATCCTCTGTGTGTATTTGTGGTTGTATGTCATTATGCACCATCTTTTACTTTCTGTTTCTTTCACACTTTGTGTTGTTTCTATTTTAGTATTTTGTTTAGTGTTGGTGACAATGTGTATTTGTTCTTTTCTGTTTCTTGAGTTTCGTGTTCAGCTTTGTTACTAACTTCTCTTTGTAGCCATTGTTTGTGGTTATTTTTATTATAGTATTCATTTCTTTTTTTTAATTGTCTGTATCTAATGGTACTGTGTTTAGTCTGTGGAGCATGTTTCTAAGTGCTGCCTGCTTTTGAGAATTGAGTTTGTTGTAATGTCTCGTGTAAAATTGTGTCTGTTGTTGTCAGTTTTAGTTTCAAGATGGCGGTGAAAAAAGGTTCAAGAAATCGAGTTCCGCGAAAAATGTAAAAAAGAATGAGTCTTTATGTTTATGTGGTCTTCAGTCCAGAGACTGGTTTGATGCAGCTCTCCATGCTACTCTATCCTGTGCAAGCTTCTTCATCTCCAGGTACCTACTACAACCTACATCCTTCTGAATCTGCTTGGTGTATTCATCTCTTGGTCTCCCTCTACGATTTTTACCCTCCACGCTGCCCTCCAATACTAAATTGGTGATCCCTTGATGCCTCAGAACATGTCCTACCAACCGATCCCTTCTTCTGGTCAAGTTGTGCCACAAACTTCTCTTCTCCCCAATCCTATTCAATACTTCTTCATTAGTTATACGATCTACCCATCTAATCTTCAACATACTTCTGTAGCACCACATTTTGAAAGCTTCTATTCTCTTCTTGTCTAGACTATTTATTGTCCATATTTCACTTCCATACATGGCTACGCTCCATATAAATACTTTCAGGGAAGACTTCCTGACACTTAAATCTATACTCGATGTTAACAAATTTCTCTTCTTCAGAAACGCTTTCCTTGCCATTGCCAGTCTACATTTTATATCCTCTTTACTTCGACCATCATCAGTTATTTTGCTCCCCAAATAGCAAAACTCCTTTACTACCTTAAGTGTCTCATTTCCTAATCTACCTCCCTCAGCATCACCCGACTTAATTCGACTACATTCCATTATCCTCGTTTTGCTTTTGTTGATGTTCATGTCATCGGCGAACCTCAAAGTTTTTATTTCTTCTCCATGAATTTTAATACCTACTCTGAATTTTTCTTTTGTTTCCTTTACTGCTTGCTCAATATACAGATTGAATAACATCGGTGAGAGGCTACAACCCTGTCTCACTCCCTTCCCAACCACTGCTTCCCTTTCATGTCCATCGACTCTTATAACTGCCATCTGGTTTCTGTACAAATTGTAAATAGCCTTTCGCTCCCTGTATTTTACCCCTGACACCTTTAGAATTTGGAAGAGAGTATTCCAATCGACATTGTCAAAAGCTTTCTCTAAGTCTACAAATGCTAGAAACGTAGGTTTGCCTTTCCTTAATCTTTCTTCTAAGATAAGTCGTAAGGTCAATATTGCCTCACGTGTTCCAGTATTTCTACGGAATCCAAACTGATCTTCCCCGAGGTCGCCTTCTACTAGTTTTTCCAATCGTCTGTAAAGAATTCGTGTTAATATTTTGCAGCTGTGACTAATTAAACTGTTAGTTCGGTAATTTTCACATCTGTCAACACCTGCTTTCTTTGGGATTGGAATTATAATATTCTTCTTGAAGTCTGAGGGTATTTCGCCTGTTTCGTACATCTTGCTCACCAGATGGTAGAGTTTTGTCAAGACTGGCTCTCCCAAGGCTGTCAGTAGTTCCAATGGAATGTCGTCTACTCCGGGGGCCTTGTTTCGACTCAGGTCTTTTCAGTGCTCTGTCAAACTCTTCACGCAGAATCGTATCTCCCATTTCATCTTCATCTACATCCTCTTCCATTTCCAAAATATTGTCCTCAAGTACATCGCCCTTGTATAGACCCTCTATATACTCCTTCTACATTTCTGCTTTCCCTTCTTTGCTTAGAACTGGGTTTCCATCTGAGCTCTTGATATTCATACAAGTGGTCCTCTTTTCTCCAAAGGTCTCTTTAATTTTCCTGTAGGCAGTATCTATCTTACCCCTAGTGAGATAAGCCTCTACATCCTTACATTTGTCCTCTAGCCATCCCTGCTTAGCCATTTTGCACTTCCTATCGATCTCATTTTTGAGACGTTTGTATTCCTTTTTGCCTGCTTCATTTATTGCATTTTTATATTTTCTCCTTTCATCAATTACATTCAATATTTCTTCTGTTACCCAAGGATTTCTACTAGCCCTTGTCTTTTTACCTACTTGATCCTCTGCTACCTTCACTACTTCATCCCTCAAAGCTACCCATTCTTCTTCTACTGTATTTCTTTCCCCCATTCCTGTCAATTGTTCCCTTATGCTCTCCCTGAAACTCTGTACAACCTGTGGTTCTTTCAGTTTATCCAGGTTCCATCTTCTTAAATTCCCACCTTTTTGCAGTTTCTTCAGTTTTAATCTACAGGTCATAACCAATAGATTGTGGTCAGAGTCCACATCTGCCCCTGGAAATGTCTTACAATTTAAAACCTGGTTCCTAAATCTCTGTCTTACCATTATATAATCTGATACCTTTTAGTATCTCCAGGGTTCTTCCATGTGTACAACCTTCTTTTATGACTCTTGAACCAAGTGTTAGCTATGATTAAGTTGTGCTCTTGCAAAATTCTACCAAGCAGCTTCCTCTTTCATTTCTTAGCCCCAATCCATATCCATCTACTACATTTCCTTCTCTCCCTTTTCCTACACTCGAATTCCAGTCACCTATGACTATTAAATTTTCATCTCCCTTCACTATCTGAATAATTTCTTTTATTTCTTCATACATTTCTTCAATTTCTTCGTCATCTGCAGAGCTAGTTGGCATATAAACTTGTACTAGTGTAGTAGGTGTGGGCTTCACATCTATCTTGGCCACAAAAATGCGTTCACTATGCTGTTGGTAGTAGCTTACGCGCATTCCTATTTTCCTATTCATTATTAAACCTACTCCTGCATTACCCCTATTGGATTATGTGTTTATAACCCTGTAGTCACCTGACCAAAAGTCTTGTTCCTCCTGCCACCAAACTTCACTAATTCCCACTATATCTAACTTTAACCTATCCATTTCCCTTTTTAAATTTTCTAACCTACCTGCCCAATTAAGGGATCTGACATACCACACTCCGATCTGTAGAACACCAATTTTGTTTCTCTTTATGTATCCAGTGCAAAAAAGTATCGTTGTTCGACCTGTAAAATGTTACTGTTGCGAAGTTAAAGCAAAAAACGCAAACGAAATCATTACAAGATCAGAATCTAGTGAAAAAACTGTGGCAAATGCAAAGTCAGTGACATCGACTTGTAAACATTGCGATGATTTTCGTCTCATTTTAACTGCAAAAAACAGTGAAATCAGTGAACTTAAAAGGACTGTAGCCTTATTGGAGAAACAGCTGCAACATCTTGGCTGTAAAACTCAACAAACAGAGCATCGTCTGAACCTGGGAGAAATATAGGCTACGAGTGATGTAATCAAAGGAAGAACTACTGTGGAAACCAATACAAAACTTGGAAATAATAAAGTAAGTGCATCAAATAGTTATAATGACAAACATGATTCCATAAACAATGTCAGTCAGGAACATATGAGTCCTGATAATAATTACAAACAACAGCCGTGCACTGTAAATTTTTCGCGTATGTCGCATCCTAAACAAAGAAACATGATTAAAAAATGAGTCGACTGGCCTCAAGTGTGCAAAAAAGATCAAAAAGTGTTGATTTTTGCCGATAATCACGAACGTCAGATAGCAGAAAAGGTAGCAGATACACAAACTAACGCAAGTGTCCAAGTCTTTGTCAAACCAGTAGCAGGTATTGCAGAAGTGGCAAAAACAGTGGTAAAATCGTATGAAAATCTTAACCCAAAAGACTGTGTCGTAATTTGTGAAGGTGCGAATGATGTTGCCAGAGATAAAGGTAGTGAACTCATCACTGTTCTTGAAAGTGTGCTACCCAAATTTGGCAACACAAATGTAGCTGTTGTAAATCAGCCACACAGATACGACCTTCCTCCTTTGTCATGTGTAAATAAATTAACTGAAAGAGTAAACAAAGAGATGGATACTGTATGCAAAACGTTTCTGTATGTGTACTTAATAAATGTAAGCATGTTAGACAGGTCCATGCACACCAGCCATGGCCTTCATTTATATCACAGTGGGAAACAATTTTTGGTTGAAGAAATCTGTTGTCTAGCAAATTGGAATGACAACAGGCCTAATATAGAAGCATCCAAAGTACTTTGGACAAATGGCTCATAAAGAAAGATGTGATGTCTTATAAAAAGGGTGAAAGACATTTTTTAGGGAAGTACACTGTATCACAAAAAAGCATGATGCAGAATTAAATTGCAAATATAGACTGAAGATTGTACACCAGAATGTACAGTCACTAACAAACAAAGTTGATGAAATAAATATAATCCTCAATAGTGAATGGAAAGATGTTTCAGTGTTATGTTTTTGTGAGCATTGGTTACAAAATGAGCATTTTCAGTACTTAAAAAATAGTACATTTTACTCTTGCAAACTGCTTTTGTAGAATGGAATCAAAACATGGGGGAACTTGTATATATGTAAAAGAAAATGTAGATTATAAGAGTATAATACACTGCAGTCAGCTCAAGACAGATAACCTACAAAAACAGAAGAAAATGTAAGTTAATATGGAAGAATAGGAAAACCAGACCTGTCAAAATGAAACAATGGAAACTCCTGGTAGGAATTTCAACAAAGTAGGAAAAGGCAGATTGCTAACTATCAAAGAAGACACATTAAGTTGCAGATAGGCACAATTAAAAGATGGTTACATGAAGCTTTCGACCGTCTTCATGTACAAAAGAGCAACACACACCATTCATCCACACAAGCAACCACACCTCATGTACACATGACCACCAACTCCAGCATATCTGGCCAGAATCACATGGGATGCAAGCAACATTCTGGATGGGGTTGGGAAAGTGAAGGGACAGTAGTGTATAGGTATGGAGAGAGACAAACGCTATCTGGTGGGGTGTGCAGGGACTATAATCCAACATGTGCAGTGTCAGGAGGATGTACGGAGGGGAGGTGGGGAAAAAAAGCCGCAAAAAAGGAAAGGAGTGGGGAAAATGGATGAGTGTGATGGCAGAGGGTGGCAAATAAACAGGAGATGAGAACAGGGAGAAGATGATAGGACAGATGGGATGGAAGCTGTTGGGTGGAGGATGTGGTGACATTATATTACCATAGGTTGAGACTGGTACAACTATTGGAACAGAGAACGTGTTGTAAAAATTACACCCATCTGCAAAGTTCAGAAAAGTTGGTGGTGGAGGAAAGGATTCAGATGGCTTGGGTAGTGAATCATCCATTGAAATCAAATATATTATGTTCAGCTGCATGTTGTGCCACAGGGTGGTCTACATTGCTTGTGGCCGCAGTTTGGTGGTGGCTATTCAGCCTGATGGGCAGCTGGTTGGTAGTTAGACAAATATAAAAAGCTGTGCAATGATTGCAGCAGACCTGGTTTTACGAATGGTGTGGCCCCTGAAGGGGTAGAATAAACCTGTGACACAAATGGAATAGGAAATGCCAGGTGGTTGGATTGGGATATGATCCTTGTGCCAAGAGGTTGAGATTGGAGTTGCATAGGGATGGAACAAGGTGCTGTGGAGGTTGAGTGGGTGACAGAACACCACTTTAGGAGGGGCGGGAAGTATCTCTGGTAGAATGTCCCTCATTTCAGGGCATGATGTTAGGTAATCAAAGCCCTGGCAAAGGATGTGGCACATTTGTCCCAGTCCAAGGTGGTGTTGGGTGACAGAGGGAACATTCCTTTGGGGGTGGTTCTCGGGTGTGGTGGGAGGATCGGGTGTGTGAGGGGGAATGGCACAGGAAATTTGTTTGCAGACTAGGTCTAGGAGATAATGCTTGTCTGCAAACGCCTTGGTGAGACCCTTAACATGCTGTGCAAGGGAATTCTTGTCAATGCAGGTACGCTGTCCCCAGGTGGACATGCTGTATAGGAGGGACTTTTTGAAGTGAGAGGGGAGACAGCTTTCAAAATGCAGGTACTCTTTGTGGTTGCTGTGTTTAATGTGGACAGAGATTCTGGATGGAGCCATAAGAGAGGAGGTCAACATCTAGGAAGGTGGCACGCTGGGCTGGGGAGGACCACTTGAAGTGGATGGGACACAAGGTGTTGAGATTGTGAAAGAACGAAGACAGGGTGTCTTGGCCCTGAGTCCAGATTGTGAAGATATTATCAATGAACCTGAATCAGACTGGGGGTTTGATGTTCTGGGAGGCTACATAGGTCTCCTCTACACAGCTCATAAAGAGGCTCGAGGGTGCCATACAGGTGCCCATACCTCTGTCGTGGGTTTGCTTGTATACAATCCTGTAATATTCAAATATTGTATTAGTAGGAATACTGCTTTACACAATACATTGCTTAAATATCTAGGCATAGCATAACAAAGAGATATGAAATGGGATAAGCAAGTTGGGTTTGTAGTAAGGAAGGTGAATGACCAACATCGTTTCATTAGGAGAATTTTGGGAAAGAGTGGCTCATCCATGAGGTTGGTTCATTGGTTGATTTGGGAGAGGGGACCAAACAGCGAGGTCATCAATCCCATGGTATTAGGGAAGGATGGGAAGGAAGTCAGCCATACCCTTTTGAAGGAACCATTCCAGCATTTGACCATAGCAATTTAGGTAAATCACAGAAAACCTAAATCGGGATGGCCAGACACGGATATGAACCGTCATCCTGCCGAATGTGAGCTATCATCTCTCCCCCTCCTTTGTTCTTCCATATATTGTCCACATTAAACAATGCCCAGTCCAAGTAATTAATAAGGAAAGTCTTATACGACGAAGATTAGAGAGGAGCGAAGATTACAATAAACTTGCAAGTTTACTTAGCTTGTCATGTTGAGATGGCTCCATTTCTTCTAGTCTAGTGGTCTGATTCTTGAAGCTGAAAATCTAACATCACATCCTCAGGGTTGGTTTCAAATAAATAAATTGGAAGATTGTTGTCACAGAATTTTGTACGTAAATATATTTTCCAGTGATTTTCTCGCATTTTAGTATACGGGATTTTGATTTTTCACATTAAAAAAGCCGAAATTTCAGTGTTCACACCTATTATACAAAGATATGTCCAGTCACTTCAGAGGCAATCTTATGATCGTCACACTCTGCAGAAATAACAATATTCCCAAGGGTTTACAATTTTTCTTAACAAATTAATTCCTACTAGTTTTTGTTACAATATTAATTTTGATTATTATTTCATAAATGAATCCAGAAATAAACATAGTAAATAATACAAGATTGTGTAATTAATAACAGAAATTTTAAGCTTGCAAATAATTCCTAGTTTCAAATGTTTGTAAAAAAAATAATTTTAACTGTACATTCAGAACTAGTACTTACTGATTATAACACTGAAACTTAAAAAGTAATTCCTTTCATACATTTTAGCTTGAAATATAACTGTGTAAAATTGTATGAGAGTTTTCAGAAAAGTAACTGAGATAATACTGACCTGTCCAAAACATGAATAACTGTTGAGAAAAAGTAATACTAGAGAGGAGGATGTCCCATTACTGAGTCCAGTGTGCTAACCACTGCACCACCTTGCTTGGTCATCCATAAGGGAGATGGCAAATAGAATGCCAGTGTAACCCATTCCTGAGTACTGCTCTAGTGTTTGGGGCTGCATCAGATTGGAAAGACATCAAAGCAATTCAGCGGTGAACTGCTACATTTGTTATAAGCAAGCAAGTAGTACAGAGATGCTTCAGTAACTCGAATTTGGATACCTGGAGGGAAGATGACATTTTTTTCAAGGAACACTAGGAGAAAGTTTAGAGAACTGGCATTTAAAGCTGACTGCAGAACAATTGTACTACTGCTGACATACATTTCATGTAACATACATTTTGTGTAAGCACCACAATTAGGGCTGATGTGGAGGCATATAGACATTTGCTTTTCCCCTCACTGTATTTGTATGTGGAAGAGGAAATTAAATGACTAGTAATGATCCTAGGTGCCTCCACCATACACCATACAGTGGCTTGCAGAGTATGGCTGTAGATGTAGATCTTAAGCACTACTGTAGTTTAATTTAAATTAAACTTATAGATGTGAATATGTTGAATATATCATGTGCACTATGATGAACAATTTTCTGTCTTGATAGCCAATACTGATCTGAATGCCATGTATGCCTCTTATGTAACTGTATATGTGTGTATGTACACAGAAGATTATGCAATTGCATTTTTTAAGGCTTAAAGATGGATAATAAATGAATAATAACATTTCACATTGTAATGTTATCTTATTCTCTATCTTTGTTAGAAGCACTTTTGTTATGTGCTACAGAATTACATATATATCTCTATCTGCAAACTCAATAAATGTATTCCATTGTGAAAGATTTTTTCCTATCCAGTGTCAATATTACTTATGAAAGCAAGATGATTTTAAAATGGAAAGTGAAAATATTTGCAGAGAGGACCCAGGTGAGAACACACCAGACAATGACAGAAACTGCAAGGGTGTACAAGGGTGTAACTGCAAGGGTGTAATAGTACACTTTATTGCTTGGCAGCAATATTTAATATGCATGCACATACTGTAGAAGCTCAGAACAAAGTGTGACTCCAAATAAAGTCCTACGGCATCGCTGCACTGCTGACCAGAGAGCTTTTACTACACCAGCTGATGCAATCACTGTTAAGTCACTAAAGAGTCCACTCCTGATAGTGTAGAGGATGGGGGAGGGGTGATTGACAAAGCTGTTGTTGACCTCCTCGTCACACGGGTGCACATGACAAGCTATTCTGTGGCTGTCTGTTTAAGGAGGGTAAGGCTGGACTGTTTCTCGTCAAGTAGATGCAGCAAGATGCGAATACTACTGTTTAATAGAGATGATACTGTATGAGGTGAGGGGGAGTTGGTGTGTTCATCCATAATGGTGTAGCTGATCAACATTGGAGTGGGGTGGAGCGTAAAATGGTGGAGGCACCAAAAGCAAAGTTACAGGTGCACAGTTATAGGTGCATCCTGTTCCATTTGTAAGTTGGGGCTGTGGTTGTCTCTTAGCAACTATGACCCTGAGGGTTCCATCTCCTGACAACTGAGAAGAGATTTTTCTATCTACAAAAATGATCTTTTGGATAGCGTGGATAGCAATGTGCGGATGTTTGCTGATGATGCTGTGGTGTATGGGAAGGTGTCGTCGTTGAGTGACTGTAGGAGGATACGAGATGACTTGGACAGGATTTGTGATTGGTGTCAAGAATGAAGCTAACTCTAAATATAGATAAATGTAAATTAATGCAGATAAATAGGAAAAAGAATCCCGTAATGTTTGAATACTCCATTAGTAGTCTAGCACTTGACTCAGTCATGTCGATTAAATATTTGGGCGTAACATTGCAGAGCGATATGAAGTGAGACAAGCACGTAATAGCAGTTGTGGAGAAGGTGGATAGTCACCTTCGGTTCATTGGTAAAATTTTGGGAAAATGTGGTTCATCTGTAAAGGAGACCGCCTATAAAACACTAATACGAACTATTCTTGAGTACTGCTTGAGCGTTTGGGATCCCTATCAGGTCGGGTTGAGGGAGGACATAGAAGCAATTCAGAGATTGGCTGCTCGATTTGTTACTGGTAGGTTTGATCATCACACGAGTGATGATTCAGGAACTCAGGTGGGAGTCTCTAGAGGGAAGGAGGCGTTCTTTTCGTTCTACTGAGGAAATTTAGAGAACCAGCATTTGAGGCTGACTGCAGTACAATTTTACTGCTGCCAACTTATATTTTGCGGAAAGACCACAAAGATAAGCTAAGAGAGATTAGGGTTCAAACAGAGGCATATAGGCAGTCATTTCTCCCTCGTTCTGTTTGGGAGTGGAACAGGGAGAGAAGATGCTAGTTGTGGTACGAGGTACCCTCCGCCACGCACTGTATGGTGGATTGCTGAGTATGTATGTAGATGTAGATGTAGATGAAGAGATAGTGTACTGGTTGACCTCTTAAAGAAGCCTGTCGTGATGAGAGTATATTCCCAGAGGTGTCCCTTTGTTGCTTCACTGTTCACCATGCTGTCCTTTCTCTATGAGAAGGTCATTGATGAATCTCACTAAGATCTCTTCAGATTGAATTGTTGCATATCTACTTGCACTGTAACTATGTTGCTTGAGTTTACTGACAGTAAAAGTCATCAGTTTCTCGTTCAGTAATATGTCAAATGTGTTATTGTTCCATCTAACCATCCTGTGTGTGCCTGGGTGCGACACTTGCAATGCTGTGTAGACACTACCATCTCTGTGCATTACACAGTAGCAGTTCTTTAGGGCTTGATCAACGACAATTCTGTGTGAAGCATGTGCTTATAGGGGTGCTGGTAATTCTTGAGACGAGTGTTGTGCCACTTGACCTTATGGGCGGGAAGAGAAGTTTCTATCTCCTTTGGTAGTAGGGAAGGATCTGTGAAGTCCGCCAGTAGATTTAGTGGTTTCCCACTATAAATTTCTGTTAGTGATGTTTGAAGGTCTTCCTTATATGCTGAATGCATGCCTAAAAGAACCCAAGGGAAAGCTTGTGTTAACTTCCCTGCATGACATGAGGCCTGTTTTTAGCATGCATTTCCAGCGTCCACTAGTGCATTGCTTTGAGCACGGTAAGCTGTGTTTCAGAAATGCTGAACAGCACACAAGTGACAGAGTTCGATAAAAAGTGCTGATTCAAATTGTCTGCCTTGATCACTCATAATCGAGGAGCTCAGCGATATGTGCTGATTCAATTTGTCTCTGTTGATCAGGTGTAATTGAGATGGGACAACCGAGATGAGATATCCATAAATTAACAAAAGCTTTTGCTGTGGTCTCCGCAGTGATGTCAGATACTGTTATAGCCTTGACCCAGTGGGATAACCTGTTGAGTCTGAAGCGATATGGTGGAAACCATCTGAGTCCAGGGGGAGAAGCGATGAGGTCTTTGTGGACCTACTGAAAGCAGTCCTTAGCGATTGAATAACAGCTATGTTGGAGATGCACATGCCATTCTATTTTAGATCTTGGCAGTCACCACATGCCTGCGTCCAATTTTTACAATTGTTTCTGACGTCTGGCTACACAAAGCAGACTGCCACAAATTTCCTTGTTGGATGGATCCCTGGATGGGACAGCCAATGTAGTTTATCAAAGATGAGTCTCCACTTGCAGAGAGGTACTAATAGTCGAAGATGTATCTGTGACACACCAGACAGTACTTGTTTTGAGGAACTTGGAACAGTGCAGCATTTTATGCACAACATGGCCGTGGTGCTATGCGCAACAGTTCACACAATTGTGTGTCCTGTAGTTGTGCTTCTGCTGTTGTGTCATAGCCAGTATCACCTGACAGTGCATTTATCCTGAAGAGATAATGTGCCACAACATTATCTGCAACATGAAGATGTCAAATGTTCGTTGTGAATTACATAAAGTAATGTAAATAGTGAAAATGCCATAGGCAACAGTCCCTTTTGGGATTTCAAATTGAATCTGCCGAAGATTGACAACTGGCGTAGATGGCAAAAGTCCTGCCCTACTTGCTGCATCATCTTTAAGGTGCCAACTACTTTGTATAGTGTCAACAATTCCGTGTCATAAGATGACTGCTTACCCAAGGTGTCATTCAACTTGTTGGAAATGAAAAACGTAGTGGTTGCTGTAATCATACTAACGACTGTTGGAGAACTGCTCCATTTGCGGAACTGCTCCAATGTCGGCTGATGGACAGGTTTGCAGTGGGTACTGGATGTGCCAACAACGTAGCCTGAGAAAGGCGGCCCCTAATTTGCTCAAATTCCTGTTGAATTTGCAGAGTCCATTGAATGCCTCTTTTGCCCATAATGCATTTGCTTGCTAATGTGTCCATCGGTGGTGCCTGAATGGCATGGATGGCAGCTGACTGAGGGAAGCGTCTGCAATAAAAATTTAGCATTTGAAGGAATCAACACAATTCTTGAAAATTCTGTGATGTTAGCTGACTAATGGTCCCAGTACATTGTATCGTAGGGTTCATGCTTTCACTGCTAACTGAATGACCAAGGAAGGTAACTACTGGCTGATGCAGTTACAGTTATCATCACTTACTATGGATAAATATGATATTGCAGTGCCTGTGTTGTTAAGAAAGACTATGCAATATTTCTTCAGACATGTGTTATCCTCCAATACCAGGCAGCATCTTTCAATTAAAATGTCCTCCTCTGCACGTGAATTACGCAATGTATGTACAAGTATGGGGCTTGTGAAGCAAAAGCAATGACATATGGAGGGTTCAGTCGGGGTGTGAGTCTTGCACGGATAGCCAAAGCAGTTAAGGTGGCCATTCATGTAAAGAGGGAAACCTGATTTCAGGACCCAGTCTGGCTCAAATTTTTACTGTCATCATCCATTTATGCAGCTGATGGCTTTTCACATTTGCTACTGCAAATGCATGTCATGCAATCTGCAGATCATGTTGAGTGTCTTAACAATTTTGGACACAGTGATTCTGACATCCTTGTCATCTTTGACATTGTCTCACTTTTCACCAGAGTATCTTTGCAAAAATCTTTCGAACTTATTGCCCAGAAATTCTAAGTAGAGATGACCAATCTTTATAGTCATGGCTTGGTGCTGACATACTTTCTTTTCAATGATGGTCACTATGAGCAGATGGAAGATGTAGCCATGAGAAGTCCGCTTTCACCAGTAGTCATTCCTATATTTCTTGACTTCCGAAAAGCATTTAACTCAATGCCACACTATGTTTATTGTCAAAAGCATGATCATATGGGATATCAAGTGAAATTTATGACTGGTTGACTTTTTGGTAGGGAGGATGCAGCATGTTATCTCACATGGAGAGCTATCATCAGATGTAGAATTAACTTCAGGTGTGGCAGTGTGTTGGGACCCTTGCTGTTGATATTGTATATTAATGACCATGCAGGCAATATTAACAGTAACGTGCGACTTTTTGCAGATGATGCAGCTGACTATAATGAAGTACTAACTGGAAAGAAACTGCATAAATATTCAGTCAGATCTTAATAAGATTTCAAAGTGATTCAAAGACGCAACTTTCCTTAAAAGTTCAGAAGTGTAAAATTATGCGCATCACAAAATGAAAAAAACGAAGTATCCTACGAATATAATGCCACTGAATCACTTTAGGAATCAGCCAACTCACACGAATACTGGGGTTAACACTTTGTAGGGATATGAAATGGTATGATCGCATAGGCTCAGTCATCGGTAAAGCTTGTGGTAGACTTCAGTTTATTGGTAGAATACTGGGGAAGTGCAATCAGTGTACAAAGGAGATGCTTACAAATCAGTCATGTGACTGGTTCTAGAATGTTGCTCAATTGTGTGGTACCCATACCAAACAGGACTAGCAGAGGATACCGAACATATACAGAGAAGGGCAGCACGAATGGTCATAGGTTTGTTAGAACCATAGGAGAGTGTCAAAAAGATACTGAAGAAACTGAAATGGAAGACTCTTGAAGGTAGACTTAAACTATCCCACGAAAGTCTACTGACAAAGTTTCATGAACCAGCTTTAAGTGATGACTCTACATTATACTACAATCCCCTACATATCACTTACATAGAGAGTGTGAGTATAAGATTATAATAATTACTGCACACACAGAGATATTCAAACAATCATTTTTCCCACACTCCATATGTGAATGGAAAGGAAAGAAACTCTAATGACTGGTTCAATGGGATGTGCCCTCTGCCATGCACCTCACAATGGTTTGCAAAATATAGATGTAGATATCCATGTCAATGACATCTTTCTCATATGACCATATGGAATAGACAAGCTGAATGATTTCCTCAGACATCTCACCAGGACATTGAATTTACCATGGAAGAAGAAGTGGATGGAGCACTCCACTTTCTAGACATGCTGGTAAAAAGAAGAGATGATGCTACACTGGGCCACAGCATGTACCGTAAGAAGACACAAACCAACATACACATACATCCATCGCAACATGCTCAAGATATTGGTACACAGGGCTCGCACCCTAGGTTAGGTTAGGTTAGTGTTGTTTAACGTCCCGTCGACAACGAGGTCATTAGAGACGGAGCACAAGCTCGGGTTAGGGAAGGATGGGGAAGGAAATCGGCCGTGCCCTTTCAAAGGAACCATCCCGGCATTTGCCTGAAATGATTTAGGGAAATCACGGAAAACCTAAATCAGCATGGCCGGAGACGGGATTGAACCGTCGTCCTCCCGAATGCGCCGCACCCTATCTAATAGTGGGAGACTCAACTGAGAACTTGAACAACTGAAAAGGGTTTTCTGGAAAAATGGCTACACAGACTGGAAAATTTAGAGAGCTCTATGTCCAGCAATGACTGCACAACTGGTGAAACAGAAAAGGAACCTCAGGATGATGTGGCCATTGCATTTATTCCATTTCCAGGTGCAATATACAGGGAAATGGGACTAATTCTTTGGAAATATCAAGAGAAAACTGTCTTCCACCCAGCAGCTGAAAACAGGCACTGCTTACAAATGTAAAGAATGAACTCCGACTACAGAAATCCATGATCTACCAGACTCCTTGCCACCATGCCATGATTTAAATATGCCAAACAGTTTGCACTGCTGAATACTGTTGCAGACAACACAAATGTTACACTATGCACACTGCTGCAGCCCAAAAAGGCAGCAGTTATGGCACACTGTCTATCATAATTACGTGGAATGGATTATGACCATATTAAGGTTCTGACACATATGTCTAACTTCTGGGACTGTGTAATTAAAGAATAAATCAAGGTTCATGTAAGGGAACCACTGATCAATTGTGATAGTGGCTACATCCTTAGTAAGGCTTGGGAACCACTGCAGAGTCCAATTAAAAAGAGGAAGAAGATAACCAATGATGAACTGACTTCAGGAGCGAGCAGAGCAACAGCAGGGACACAGACAAAGAGCATTCCTGTGCACAATGCTTGGATGAAACGAGTTAATGGCAGAAGCAGAGAGGACTGAGATGTTGGAGACACACCCACACCTTTCCATGGACCTCACGCAAAGTGCTAGGTAAGAGGGAGGGGGGGGGGGGGGGGGGGAGAATGAGACGTAAGTCTGGCAAAAGCTTGTCTGCAAGCCGTCCAAGAAGACACAAGATGCCACAGCAGATCTGCTCGCCGATTCATCTGAGCACCCAACCATTGCTACGAATGACAAATGACTGACTTACAAACAGTGCATCTCAGAGGACAATGTGGATAGTCATGCTGAAACACCCTTTGAGTTCAGAAACTTGACAGGTATAAGGTCACAGAGAAGACTAGAAGAAGTTCTATTCATCCACAGGTTCAACAGTAGTCTCATCCACATGTTCATTTGCTCCGTGGGAAATGATTGGATAGCACCTATGAAACAGCAGCAGCTGAACTTCAATACACTCCCATTGTCAGCTTGGCCAATAACCACACCACTCCAGAACTATGGTTATTAACTGAGATTGATTGCAAGGTCCTGAGGAGAGCAGATGAAGGACTACCTAACCGAAGATCCAGTAGAGACAGTGCAGCAGAAGAAGAGACCACAAATGAAGGTTTTCCTATGAGAGCTGTCACAAATGCTAGGTGTACAAATAGTGCACCAAGCACTGCTGAATCATGGATTTGACGCAGTAGTGAAGCTTCACAACTGTGCTATCATGGAGTGATCTCCATTGTTCACTCCAGTGACCGATATTTTAGATGACAGTGTGAGATTCAAGTATGAGTGCCATTCAGAAAGTAAAGAACTTTTTTTCCACAGAAATTTTTATTTGATATAATTAAACTAAACTGTATTTTAGAAACAATTTGATACCCAAGCCACTTTCCTACACAGTCACCATTCAAATTTAGGCACTTGTCACACAGTTTTACCACCTTTTTTTCTATGCTTCCTACATATTCAGTTGCTGTCAAGTTGTTGAACTAATAATTAATAACTTCTTTAAGTTCATCATCACTTCTGTGGCATTGTCCACTTTAAAAATATTTCAATTTGGGGCATAGGTGATAACACCTTGGGGTAAGTCCAGACTGTTTGGCGGATGTTGAAACATTTCCCACTTAAACTGCTGAAGCAAGTCATGTATGATTCCCACTGCATGTAGATGTGCATTATTGTGAAGGAGGATGACTTCACTGGTTAATATTGTGAACCACTTGTTTTTAAGGGTATGATAAAATCGCTGAAGCATCTGACAGTACTCTGCTGCATTTATAGTCTCACCTCTAGGCATGTAATCAACGAGCAAGACATCCTTTGTGGTTCCAAAACACTGTAGTCATAACCTTTCTGGTATTCAAAATATGTACTGCTTTTTTTTGTTTTCTTGGGGTTTGGAAATGATCCCATTCCTTGATTGATATTTTGTTTCTGATGTGAAATGTGATATCCAAGTCTTATCACTAGTGATAATGTGAGCCAAAAATTCATCACTAAACTTTTCACAGTGACTGAGAAATGTCAACTCCGCTGACATTCATTTGGTTTTGTGTTTGTATGATAAAATTCGAGGAACCCACATAGCACACACTTTTTTATAGCCCAAATCTGCACTTACAGTCTCATACAACACAGTTTTTGAAATGTCTAAGAAGAATGAGAGCAGTCCACTAATTGTGAAACACCTATCTTCTTGGACTTGTGTTTCAGTCCATCCTTTGGATCCATCAGTCACCACTGAGGGCCGAACAACCAGGATACACCACATCTGAACTGATGCTCCATTCCTAACATTATGGTAAATGTCACTTATCTGTTTATAAATTTTGAGGGGTTAGTCTCTTTGGCTTTAAAAAGCAAATAATACTGTGTACCTCAAACTGACAGGATCATCAATTTTGTCACATATTTTAAAGTCACACAGCTAAGCAATAAACAATTGCATTGGATTGTAGCTGCTGCCAAACTGAAGCGTATGAGTATCAAGATCAGTGATTGGTTGCTGGTGGTGGTGGGTGCTGTGGTCACATGTCACAACAAAATGTTCTTTATTTTCCAAATTACTTCCATACAATGTAGGTATTTTCATAGACATCTTCAGCCATGTAGGCTTCGCTGTCCAGGCAGAACCTTTCCCTGCTGGGTTCAACACCAAGCCAATGTGCTTCAAATATCAACAAGAAGGACATTTGGCAAAGTACTGTCACATCCCTGTGACTTGCATCAAGTGCATAGGCAAACATGACAGTTGTTACTCCACATGAAATCAAGAAGATCAACCAGCTTGCACTTGACGCAGCACACAACAATGGATGCAGGGCTTTCTCAGATGGCACTCCCAGTGAGAAGATTCCATAGAGGACAGCAAAGTCAGCAGGTGCCGTGGACACCAGAAAGACCAACAACAACAACAACCACCTTACCTCCAGAAAAGAAATTGGGTGCACCGGCAGAGGCCAAGAGGCCACCCCTCCCAAGGTGCGATCAGAAGACACCACCTGTGACAGTGGTAGGGGAAACTGGCTGTGATCAAAGGAGAGGCACCAGTCAGTGCCAGAATGCACAGTATTACAGGAGGTAGCACATCCAGAGCTGATCCAGGACATTCTGACTTAGTGAGACACTGTTGGGGGGGAATCAGATGAGCTCATCAGGGAGGCCACAGTCAATGTTGGCTGCAGAATGAATGTATCACATCAGTGCCAGAAGAAGGCATATTGATCCTTGACAAGAAAGTGAGAAGAACAATGCTGAAAGACAAAGTTGAAGCACATGTTGGAGCAGCTGAGGAAAGGGTCTACCAACAGCTGGAAACCAGATTCCTCAAGAAGATGATATCTGCACCAGGTGCAACAAAATATGTCAGCGCTGGAACTTAGAGCACTACAAGCTGGCACAGTAACAGGAGGCAACCCAGAGCTTGTCTAGGGCAGTGAAGAGGCGTCAGTCACTGCTGCACCACAGAAAGACTGTCACAGATGTGACAGAAGAAGGTGTATCAAACCTTGACAAGAAGATGAGAAGAATAATGCTGAACAACAAAGCTGAAGTACTCATCAACGTAGCTGTGGAGAACCTCAACCAACAACTGGAAGCCAGACTTCTTGAGAAGATGATGTTCACATAAGGTGCAGCAAAATAGGTGACAACACTAGCAAAGTTTCAGCCAGAGTTTTTCAAGGTTTTCCCTAGAGCTATCCCTCAAATCCCTCAACACCCCAAGACCCAAAAACATCCAAAATAAATACTTCATTGTCAGACACAAGTAGTAATGGAAATATAAAACCCAGTAGATAAAGGTATATGTACTTCCTATGGCTGAAAAAGCGAGATCCAGCACACCTTCAAATAATCTCCCCCCTTCTCTCTCTTTTCTTATTTCAATCAGAAATGCTAGGTGTGCAGTTTGTCAGTGCACCTGATTATGGCAAGGTGGTCATTCTCAGAAATATTGTTCCCATTGGACACTGACATCCGGCCATTCACCAGTGATCAATTTCATCATGAATTATGCTGGGAGAAGTTGAAGAATGACAATTCATTATATTTTCCTAAGTTCTCAGTAGAAGGAATTCCAAATATTTATTTAAAGATCACCAGTTGTAAAATTATTATTTCCTCATTCAGTTCAGCTGAAAAGAAAGTCAAATATATCTGTACTCAATTAATCTCATACATATGATTCCAATTTTTACCTGTTGACTTTTCTGTTTAAGAAACCATGATGGTAACACAGTGTAAAGCGAAGTACATGCCAATTTCAAGCAACACCATTACAAAACCTTATTCTACCAAAAACATTTAAAACAGTTACACATATTACTTAATAGTGGTGGGCAGGAAATCGCGTATGTTAGAAATCACAGTGATTGAGAAGTCACAGATATCACAGTAACAACTTTACAAAATCTAACTGCGATTTCAGTCACAGTTAGCAGTCGCAAGTAGCATTTCACAATAAACGCCATGAGCCATCTGTTGGCCGAATTCAGTGACAAATCGCAACTAAGAGTCGCAAGTAGCAACTAAAAAATCGCAGTTGACAGTGCCACCTGTTGGCCAAAGTTTGTACTACGCCCATCTCTGCGACACGCTATCGAGTCTAACTGCGATTTCTGTGACAAGTCGCAACTAAGAGTCGCAAGTAGCAACTAAAAAGCGCAATTAGCAGTGCCATCTGTTGAGCAAAGCTCATACTATGCTATTCACTACCGAGTCAAACTGCGATTTCCGTGACAAATCGCAACTAAGAGTCACACGTAGCAACTAAAAAGCGCAGTTAACATTCTTTTCCTAGTGCCATCTGTTGAACGACGTACGTACTTCGTTATGAGAGCATTGTGCCTCACGAGATCGGTGTGCTGTGTGTTGCGTATGAAGGACTTACTTCATTAGTGGTACAAGTCCATTTTTGTTCATTTTGTGATACGGAGTCGTAAAGTTAAATAAGCGCTGAAAAATCTACAGTTGAGATACCAGAAATATTCAAGCATACGGCTTCTTGCTAGAAATGAACCTTTATTAATGTTTGTTTGGATCATTAATTTCAGAAGCATTATAGACAGAAAAGTGGAGGTAATGGACTTGTACCACTATTGAAATAAGCCCTTCACATTATATGACGACATGCACATTCAGCATCAGTTTTGATTGGTCAAACACAGCTGTGACTCTGAATGTATTATATTAATAAGAAGCAGCATTGCCTTTTTCTCCTGAAAATATCAAGTAACGTAACAAATGTGATTCTGCTTCCAATATGACATGTCTACAGGACTTTGCAATGTTAACACAGCAGAACTCAGACATCTGTATAAGTGTAGTGAAATGAAAACAGCATTATTGAGTCATATGAATGCCTCACTTTTATTCCAGCACAGTTCAAGACTCGGGATAAAAGTTTTGCCCCTGGTGTTCCACATGGCAAATTCACACACACAAACTTTTTGCTGACACTACAACCACCTAAGCTTTCCCTGTGTTACTTTCAAGTACTGCACTTAAGCTATTCCTGATTTAACTGGAAGATCTGTACTTCCCACTTTCATATCAACAACCTCAAAATGCATATTCTATAGGACGGCTTAAACATGTGGAAAATGAGATTTTCATTATTCAATCACTGTATTTAACATTTATTATTCCTTTAAAATCGCATTACAACTTCAATAAAACACAGTTTAATCACTCATCTGCACACTTATTTCACAATTATGTCACTTTTAAACTGCAAATCCTCTAAGAGCTGTCTTGAATCTTCACGAGTCTCTCTCAATAGCCTTGATGTGGATAGATACGTACAACAACCAGTAATCAAGAGTCAGAACTGTGTCTGCAAAATTACAAGGATTATTAAACAATTTTTGCTGTGACTAATTACAATCAATATAATTGACAGAGTAGATTGCTAATATTTGCTGTAATGAAAGCCACTCAATGGGGTATATTTCACATTTGCAAGAACGATCTCACTGAAGTAATTAAGTCAATCGAAACACTTAGAAACTAAACTCTCCTCTGAGGAAAACGGTCTAAAGACGCAGTGGCAATTTATCCAGATCTGTTGACAATGATATTTTGAGTTATCAATTTACTGAGTGACTGAAATGTAGTTTGGGTACCTGTGAACATAACAATATGTTAGAATTCATTTTCTAAACACGAACTATTACGCTACTGTATGACTACTTACATATTAATTACACTATTAATATTTTCACAGTTGTTTCTTTAATACATAATTAAAGCCAACGGAAGAACAAACGTAAAACTTACTTACCAATGACAGATTTGTTGAGATGCAATTTTCTGTGGGCAGATGTAACTTTTTCATACGGTGGTAAGTCGCAGAAATTGCAGAAGTCACAGAAATCGCAGTAGTAGCAGAAGTCACAGAAATAGTAGAAGTCACAGAAATCGCAGAAGTAGCAGAAGTCACAGAAATCGCCGAAGTAGCAGAAATCGCATAAATAGCAGTAGCGGAGGGATACGCGAGCTACGTTCCTAAACTGCGACAAATCACAGTTAAGAATAGCAGATACTGAAAAGTAGCATTCACAGAAATCACTGATATCGGAAAATCGCAGTTTAACCCATCACTATTACTTAAGGGGAGACATGCGCGAAATCGACTCAAAAAATCGAAATTTCTTTTATGGTCATTCCAAATGCTTTGTAGTTTTCTTTGTAAAATGAGCTTTGTTTCAGGTAAATCTGACGATAATTTTCCGAGTATCATCCATTTTACAATACGTTCTCAGTCAAGTGCAACACTCGTTTTCGTGTTACTGTAATATTTCGTGCATATGTCCTCGTATGCCTCGTGGTATGTCCTTGACTCCTTGTGATGTTAGTATCTTTCATTTACATATCAATGGTTTTCCCTTATACCTCTATGGGTTTTCCAGACTGTAATCAGGGTGACAATTGAACGTCATTTAACAACAGAAAGTTATCGCTTTGTTTTGTTTATTTCCACACGTGAATTGCTGTTGTGATTCATTTCTGCAAAGGAAATGCCGAGAATAAAGAAGTTTTACCCAAAGATAAGATTCAGAGGAAATCAATACACAACTAATAAAAGCAGCAAACAAAACGAATGTGTGTCTTCACGTACTTCAAACAAGCAAAAAAATTGACTTGAAGATACAGAGTGAATCTATCAGTTCACATATATGATGTAAGGAGTGTGGTGGTATTGTATCTTTGGGTGAGAACAGAAATATTTGCCAGGGTATTGTGAGTCAGCTAGTTTACGGATATGTTAAGTGCAAATATACTGCGACAATAATGACGTGTAGCTTAGGTCCGACGACAATAATATACGCCTTGTATGTGCACTCAGATCAATAGGTAAAAGTATGCAGGCAGAAAAGATTTTCTGTACACTTTTAGATGTTCATCAGCCTCCCACGCGATTTTCACTTTATTATAAAGTCATTGGTTCAGCTGTCAGTAGATGTGTAATTTGTCAATGAAAGAAGCAGCTGAGCAAGCAATAAATGAAAACACCGAAGATAATTCCACACACATACCAGCTTGTTATGATGGTTCATTGTAGAAACGAGGCCACATGTCTCTCAGTGGCATCGTTTCTGTCACATTTTTTGACACTGGAAAAGTTTTAGATGTATAAGTGATGAGTAAGTTTTGCTTTGTTTGTCAAAATGACCCAAGAGCAAAACACATCTGTGAAAATAATAATAGCGGACTAATGAGGCTATGGAGGTGGCTGGAGTACGAAAAATACTTCAGCGCTCTGTCATTGCAAAAGGTGTCATGTACACGAAATATCTCGGCGATGGCGACAGTGGAGGCTTCCCGAAATTCTGTGAAGAGAAGCCATATGGCCCTGACATTTCGATTACAAAACTACAATGCGATGGGCATATTCAGAAAGGACTTGGTTCAAGGCTGAGAAAGCTTCTAAAGGAAAAGGCAGGAAATAAATTAGAAGATGAAAAAAACTTGGAGGAAAATGATGTCTTACAAACTGTTAAATAGACAAGCAGCAAGTTTACTATGGGTTAGTCATAAGAATGAACTGTAATGATATGGGAAATATGAGAAGAGCTGTATGGGCAATATTTTTCCATAAAGTATCAAGACCCACAACACAGCCTTTGCCCAAACGGGCCTGAAACTTGGTGCAAATATAATCGGGAAATAGGTTTGGTGCAAATTATAAACACAAACACTCTTTACCTCTAGCAGTTATAAGTGCAATAAAACCTATATTTCTGGACTTGGTTAGTACTGATGTACTCAAGAAGTGCTTACATGGAAAAACTCAAAATTGGAATGAAAGTTTGAACTCTGTAATTCGGAATCGCCTACCAAAACCGGTGTTTGTACACTATGAAACTTTTAAATTCGGGGTATTTTACGTTGTTTTGTGTTTTAATGATGGAACATCAAGAAAAATTAAGGTACTGGACAGGCTTGGAGTAAATGCAGGTACAAACACTAGACTGGCGTTGCGTAATATCGATTTTTAAAGAATTCATAAAGTGGACATAGCTGCTCTCAATTTCACAAAAGAAGAGAGAAAAAGAAGAAGAGACAAGAATAAAGGAAGGTAGGATGTTGAATATGGTGCAGAAAAATATTAATTGTATGTACTGTAACAAAAACTTGTAAACAATATACCAATAAAACTTTAAACCAAGTTTTCTCAAAACAACATTTTTTTTATCCTGTAGGTGCCATTATTTCCTGAATCGTTTGTCACAGAACGTTCAAATTTTGTACAGCTGTTCCAAGACAACAAATGAACAAACACATGCACATTTGGCATTGTGGGTGTATTTCTTTTGAGGTAGGCCAAAAAGGATTATAAATTTTATAAAAAAACTAAACCAAATGTTTGAAAAAATGTCAAATGGTCTCTACAAGTTCGATGAGCCTGAATTTGGACTAGATTAAAGCAGTTCTCTAGAATTTCTGGAGAAGTCAGACAATAGGGCAACTGGCCTATACTTGTCAAGTTCTTCTGTGTTTCTTTTTTATAGTTTGTTTTCAATTTTGCAATTTTTAGACAAGAAGGGAAAGTACCTGATGCCAGTGAACTATTGCATAGCTATGCTAGTGATGTTACAATGAGTTCACTACATCTTTTTATTATTTTATGGGATATACCACCTACTCCTAAGGATTGTTTCGTTTTTAATACTTTCATGATGGTCAGGACTTCTTCTTCATTCATTGGGTACAGGTACAATACGTAGCTGAGCTGTTGATCTTGAGTGGAGATGCTGTTGTATTTTGAATACTTGTAGTAATGGTACTGATTATTTGCTCACTTATGTTTGTGAAATAGCTGTTGAAGGTATTTGCTACTTTTCTTGGCTCTGTTATTTTCTCTCCATCTTGACATAGCATGATATTGGCATTTCTTGTAGTGGCATTACCTTCCGTTGTTTCACAACTTTCCACAAAGTTTTGTTCTTGATTCCAGCAGACTGAATGTATAGATCATTTGTCTTCATTTTTTCTTCCTTGACAAGCATTAAATTCATCCCCTACATACTGTGTCTTTATAATATCATATAGTTTTATCTTTTTGTTGTTTGAGATCTTTATTCTAGTTGTTACCCTAGATTTGTTTCTATTATTAGACCTCAGTCTATGTTTCTTTATTGAGAACACAGTTTTATAGCAGTTGCTAAATATTTCCATAAATCTACTGACCTTTTCATATGTGCCTCCATGCTCATATACTGCACTCAGTTGTCTGAAGGTGTCTATATTCTGTTTGTCAGGATTTGTTCTTCATTGACTAATTCTGTTTGATTTATGGTTTTAGGTATCGGTATTGTATGGAAAGCAATATACTGTCCATTATGGTCAATTTATTTATTTATTTACGTAGCATCCTTGTATCTCATCATTATAAAAATGATAAAGGATTTGTAATACATTGTCTAACATAGAAAATAGGATCCGAAAAGATTTACAATTATGTGTCCATAAATAAAATATTATTACATATAACATGAAACCATGCACATAACAACATTCATAATATGCTAAATTAGAATAATAAATGAATACAGTTTAGCTTTCAATGAGCATTTTGGGTCATTGTGATGAAGGAAATAAGCTACTGTCTATTGAATGCTGGTGATTTAAGTATTCTTTGACACTATAAAAACTCTTGCTAATTAACATTTTTAAGTTCTTTTTTGAATATGTGGAATTTTGGTATACATTTAATTTCCTCTGGTAGTGCACTAAATAAAATTTTTGGCTGATAAAGAGCACTTTTCTGATATATAGGTTTTGTGTGACTTTCTCTATCAAAGTCGTCTCTATTTCTCGTTTTATAGTTATGAACTTGAGTGTTTAACGAAGAATGTTCCTGGTGTACATTCATAAAACATATACTATCATAAACATAGATACATGGTAGAATCATGATTTGTATTTCTAGGACTGATGAGCTCAGATGTTAAGTCTCATAGAGCTCAGAGCCATTTGAATCAAGCCATTATATTTCTTTCAGAACTTTTTTACACGATTCTCTGTGTGTCATACCTCTGATTATCCTTATTGCCCTCCTCTGAAGCACAAATGAGTGTTTGGCCAAACTGGTATTCCCCCAAAATATGATACCATATCTTAGTGTGTTATGTATGAGTGCAAAGTATGAACATAACATTGCAACAACACTACAGGTATTTTTAATATTCTAAGAACATAACAATACTGACAATTTTTTGTTTAACATTTCTGTCTGTTTCTCCCACATTAAATATTCATCTAACCATAATCCTAGTAATTTAGTATGACGGGGAGGGGGGTTGGGGTTCTCTATCTTACACTGAGCTCAGATTGTTTATTATATGTCTGAAGTTCATCCAAACTGTTTTTTTTTGTCATTCACAATTAATTTGTTGTTTGTGATCCACATGTTTGCTTCTTCTGTGGCTACTGTGAGTATCTCCAGTAACTTAGTTTCATTTGTAGCTTTGACAAACAGACTGGTGTCATCGGCAAACAATACTGTATCAGCTGTTGATATATGGCTTGGCATATCATTCATAATTATTAAGAACAGCAAAGGCCCCAATACAGAGCCCAGCGGCACACCATACCTGACTCTTTGGTATGCCGATGAGTAGACTTTACCCGCATGCTGTATCCCTACATTCTGATACCTATTAGAAAGATAGTATTGGAACCAGTCATATGCTACATCACGAACCCTATAGCACCATAGTTTCCTGAGCTGTAAATTATGGTCAGTGACATCAAATGCCTTAGACAAGTTCATAAACATGCCACAGTTTAGTATAAATAAATACACTCCTGGAAACGGAAAAAAGAACACATTGACACCAGTGTGTCAGACCCACCATACTTGCTCCGGACACTGCGAGAGGGTTGTACAAGCAATGATCACACGCACGGCACAGCGGACACACCACGAACCGCGGTGTTGGCCGTCGAATGGCGATAGCTGCGCAGCATTTGTGCACCGCCGCCGTCAGTGTCAGCCAGTTTGCCGTGGCATACGGAGCTCCATCGCAGTCTTTAACACTGGTAGCATGCCGCGACAGCGTGGACGTGAACCGTATGTGCAGTTGACGGACTTTGAGCGAGGGCGTATAGTGGGCATGCGGGAGGCCGGGTGGACGTACCGCCGAATTGCTCAACACGTGGGGCGTGAGGTCTCCACAGTACATCGATGTTGTCGCCAGTGGTCGGCGGAAGGTGCACGTGCCCGTCGACCTGGGACCAGACCACAGCGACGCACGGATGCACGCCAAGACCGTAGGATCCTATGCAGTGCCGTAGGGGACCGCACCGCCACTTCCCAGCAAATTAGGGACATTGTTGCTCCTGGGGTATCGGCGAGGACCATTCGCAACCGTCTCCATGAAACGGGGCTACGGTCCCGCACACCGTTAGGCCGTCTTCCGCTCACGCCCCAACATCGTGCAGCCCGCCTCCAGTGGTGTCGCGACAGGCGTGAATGGAGGGACGAATGGAGATGTGTCGTCTTCAGCGATGAGAGTCGCTTCTGCCTTGGTGCCAATGATGGTCGTATGCGTGTTTGGTGCCGTGCAGGTGAGCGCCACAATCAGGACTGCATACGACCGAGGCACACAGGGCTAACACCCGGCATCATGGTGTGGGGAGCGATCTCCTACACTGGCCGTACACCTCTGGTGATCGTCGAGGGGACACTGAATAGTGCACGGTACATCCAAACCGTCATCGAACTCATCGTTCTACCATTCCTAGACCGGCAAGGGAACTTGCTGTTCCAACAGGACAATGCACGTCTGCATTGTTTCCGTGCCACCCAACGTGCTCTAGAAGGTGTAAGTGAACTACCCTGGCCAGCAAGATCTCCGGATCTGTCCCCCATTGAGCATGTTTGGGACTGGATGAAGCGTCGTCTCACGCGGTCTGCACGTCCAGCACGAACGCTGGTCCAATTGAGGCGCCAGGTGGAAATGGCATGGCAAGCCCTTCCACAGGACTACATCCAGCATCTCTACGATCGTCTCCATGGGAGAATAGCAGCCTGCATTGCTGCGAAAGGTGGATATACACTGTACTACTGCCGACATTGTGCATGCTCTGTTGCCTGTGTCTATGTGCCTGTGGTTCTGTCAGTGTGATCATGTGATGTATCTGACCCCAGGAATGTGTCAATAAAGTTTCCCCTTCCTGGGACAATGAATTCATGGTGTTCTTATTTCAATTTCCAGGAGTGTATTTATGATCAGTTTTAAAAAGTTATAAATTGCTGAGTCATTTGACGTATTTTTCCTAAAACCGTTTTGCTCGTTAACTAGAATTTGATTTTTAGTAAGAAAATGAGACAGTCTTTCATGTATTGCCCTTTCAGTTACTTTTGAAAATCCATATAACAATGATATAGGCTAGTAATTGATAAGATCGGACCTGTCACTCTTTTTGTAAATAGGCTTGACAATTGATTTCGTTAGTTTTTCTGGAAAGACTCCTGTGCTACATGACACATTACTCATGTCAGCATGTGGGGAATCTGTGTATCTTGCACTGTTCTTTAGTACTTTGTCTGGAATCCCCTCACAGTCTTATGTCATTTTATTTTTTAACTGATTTAACGCATTTTGTACCTCTAATGCAGTAACAGGATATAGAAACATGGTTTTATCATTCATTGGTAGTTGCACTCTGGAGCTGAAATCACATCTTCCTTGAATTAGTATTGTTGCGATATTTGTGTAATGTATGTTGAATATGTTGACTATCTGTAGTGGGTCCTCAACTGTCTTCCCTTCAGTTTTAATTACAACAATGGCGTTTTTACTTTTTCGTTTACCTATGCTCCTATTTATTGCCTCCCAGGTTGATTTTTTTTATTAGTACCTTTCCTGATATATGAGTCATTATTTAGTTTCTTAGCCGCTATTATAACTTTTTTATATACTTTCCTGTAAGTTTTCACTTATGGTTCTAATGCAACAGTATTTTTGGCAGATTTGTTTAACTTTTGCAATAGTGTCTACAGATTTTTTTATTCCCTGTGTTACCCATGCCTTTGTTTTGGTTTTAATTTTGACTCTTTTAATAGGAATTGCGATATTATAACAATGCCAATAACTTTCTAGGAATGATATATATACAAAGATGGTATGTGTTCTTTCGAACATGTGCAAAAGTACACATACCATCGGTGACCATGCAGCTCGTTACAATGAAATTACAATGAAATGAACACCCTTAGCTGCTTACAGGCGTTGACATACGTCAACGGGGATAGATGAAAATGTGTGCCCCGACCGTGACTCGAACCCAGGATCTCCTTCTTACATGGCAGACGTCTATCCATCTTTTTCTTTCCAATCTCATTTTGTTCGCTTTTGTTCGTTGCATCTGCTCGGGGCGGACGTCGTAAGACATTTCGTTTTAAATTCGTTGATGATCAATTAACTCAGCTTTTTTATTACAGAAGGCACGTAGCCCTCTGACCGAACACGCTGAGCTACCATGCCGGCTAGAAAATTTTACTAAATCCATCTGAGCCACCGAGGACACAGAGGATAGCGCGACTGCAGGCATTTATCTCTGGCATGCCTCCCACGAAACCCACATTCTCAACGTATTGTCCCTGCCCATTATACTCATTACTCGCGCGTTGCCGATTCCCGTAAGAGTTCGGGCACTGTTTGTGCATTCATACAGAAGAAGAAGATGGTCAAGTGGCCGGTGAGCCTTAACTATGTATATACTAAGATGGTATCTGTTCTTTCGGACATGTCACAAGTCACAGGTTGATTCTATGTACCAAGTTATATTTTTTTCCATGTGATTAAAAACCCTTCTGCTGTCTTTATTAACAAATATTTTCTCTCTTTATTTTTCATATACCACTGGATCCTTAATGGATATATTATATAATGTTAACGTTACTACCTTCTGATCAGAGAACCCCGTACCTGTTAGTTCAGTGATATGCTCACACTTATTCTTACTTGCAAATACTTGAACAATTATTGTGTCAGATCCATTAAAACATCTAGTGTCTTCTGTTACTGTTGCCATCATATTATAAGATAAGAACAGATTCACCAGTTGTTGTTTACTGCAATAATCCTGTAATTATGGTTCCAGTCGGAAAGCAGTTTTTCCTGCATTTGTGAATATTTGGTCAGTAGTGGTACATGTTGTTTTGGTAATCCTAGTGGGAGAGTTTATAGTTGTCTGTGAATTATATGTTTAAAGAAAGGTCATGAGATTTTGTTTTTAGTTTCAGTTTTTCTGGATATTTATGTTGAAGTTTGCCGACTCCCTACCTGTGCTTCTGTACAGGCAAATTATTATTGTTCTTAGTGATGTTATTTATGTAGCTGAAATTTCATGTTCCCAAACAACGATGTCATACCCACTTTGCCACCTAGTTCGCCAGACATGAATCTCATCCAAAATTTATGGGACATACTCGAGAGGTCAAATTGTGCACAAAATTATCCACTGGACACATTTTTGCAATCACTGGTGGCTGCAGAGTCAGCATGGCTCAATATTTCGGCGGTGGACTTCCAATGACTTATTGGTCTAATCCACATGGAGCTGCTGCACTACGCCGGGCAAAAGGAGCTCCGACACGAAACTAAAAGGTACACCGTCGTCACCTCATTGTATTTCTATTTGTAATTTTCCACAACTGTTAAAACACATGTATGGATATTTAAATGCGAATAAAGACATCAGTGATTGCTTTTTGTGTGCTTGCGTTAAACACACAGTGGCGTGTATTAGAGAATAAAACAGCTTCGTGCAATGGACCTTACATTCTGCGAGTCGGCAGCCTAGTTGATTGCTGTGTGGTATTTTTGTATTCAAGGAATGCGGCCTGAGTAGAGTAGACTATGATTGACGTAGATTTTCTCATATCGATAATGCCTGTTTAATTAGTTAGTTTCACTTCGATATGGTCGAATGAGAGTTCTGTGATGTTTTATATTTGGAAAGAGGTTCTCCAGAAAGATATTTCGTACGTCCTTGTCGTCTGGTTGGTAGAAAGATGGCGAAGGCTGTTTCTAATTTGGTGCAGCGGGCTCCAATTTGGGCCAGAGGTATTAAGTTGTTAATGAATACGTTTTAGATTTATTGAAAACTGTTTTTTCATTCTTTTCGAGTGGAAGCGTTTTACAGAAGGTGGCAGGTATACAGACCATTTACAGAAAGTTAATTTAGACATCCTGCCGGAACTTTGTTATAGAATATGCACAGCCCCGGTTCCAGACGTTCCTGAAATATGCCCGTGTTGAGCTGACACCACCAACCCCTGGCGAATTCCCACAAGTTGCTAGTGGCATACAGAAACTGCTCAGCGGTGCTCGAACGGGACGATGGAAGCAACTGACAGTGAAGGTAAAGATTAAGAACAACTCTCACGGTTCAGACCACATTTGCTTTTTACAGTAACACCCAGAAAAAAGGGTTGTTTTTTCTGGATCGTATTTCAACGACTACAAATGCTGTACCCAAAGTAGAGCTTTGGAGAAATTGTTCCATTCTAGCAGTCTAAAAACAGTTTTTTTTTTTCAGTAGAGGTGTGTGTAAGAAATAAATTCATTTAAAAATGTGTGGTAGTCTCATTTGTTTGCCATTTATCCTAGTACAAATTTTCATGTATACCCTATTTATGCAGCAGGATGCACTTGCTACCGTTTCATCTGTATTCCACGCAATTTTGTAACCTCTCACGGTTAGTATTTGTTAGGCCTGCTGGAAGAGAGATGTAGGCATTTGGGTCCAATGCTAAACCTCTGTGTGCCGGTTAGATGATGCACTACCATTTGCAACAGCAAGTAGTATTGATTTGTGGCTGTGGCATATTGTTTGTATATATCACTGCTGATTTAAGGGCTCTACCCATAACTTGCTAGTCAGCAAATTCTCATAATACAGTGATTATGAAAGTACCTACAAGTTTATTTGTAAAGAAAATTCATATTGGTCCTACATAGAGAGAATACTGACAATGAATAGTTATTTCCTGTTAGCTGCTTTAACGTTATCTGTCCATACTACAAGCTTACTTCTGTGTTGTTGCCATTTTTCTAGCACAATGCGACATTGTTCATGACATATGTACATACTGCATCAGTGTCTGATTAGGACAAGATCTGTATCTTCAGAGTGTAATGCAGGCAGAAAAATTATAACTACATAGACCAAGGGAGGGAAAAATCCAAAGGCAAATTTTTTCAAATAGTATTGCATCATGGGAACAAATTGTACCCAAATTTAGAGACAAGTATTTCCCAGCTTACTTGCAGTTGGCACAAAAGGGTGAGAAGAATAAGACAGCTACTTATGCTTGGAAAAAACCCTCAAGATGAACTAGGAAAGTCAGAGCTGTAGTTCAGTATCAGAACTGAAATTGCCAATATTCATGAGCACATACATTTTCTGATGAATTTTATAATCCCGGTTAAAGCGTAAATTTACTAAGTACCACTTTGAATAAAAAGGTCATTTACAAGATTTTTAAAGAATTGAATCTCCTTTCTATGAGTGAAAACATTTAACCAGAATTTTGGCGGGCTGCCGGTGGATGCATCACATGATTTGAGCAATTAATGGGAGAAATTAAAACAAATGTTTGAGTTGGACTTGTGGTTTGTGATTTAATGGTGCACAGGAGAAGTGCCAGAAAATTTTATGCTGCTTTGAATATATGTGAAAGGTTGTGCAGTGAAAATACACATTTTAGAGTCTTAACTTTATCTGTCAAGCATTCCTGTTCAGGACCTATTCTCCCTCCAGCAGCTGATGGTTAATGTTTTTGGCATTTTAAGAGACAATACGACATTTCATTACCTTTATTGTGAAGGTGTTGCCAGCAAAGGTTCTAACAAAGTGTCTACTTTCTTGTATCACTATCTCACCACGTGCATCCCCAACATACAAAAATTGTTCATCTGTTTTTTGATAACTAGCCAGCTGTGGTGGTCTAGCGGTTCTAGGCGCTCAGTCCGGAACTGCGTGACTGCTACGGTCGCAGGTTCGAATCCTGCCTCGGGCATGGATGTGTGTGATGTCTTGTGATGTCTTTAGGTTAGTTAGGTTTAAGTAGTTCTAAGTTCTAGGGGACTCATGACCACAGATGTTAAGTCCCATAGCGCTCAGAGCCATTTGAACCATTTTTTTTATAACTGTCCAGTGCAAAACAAAAATCACTGTTAATAAAAAGTCAGGCTTTCATGGGAGCTGGAAATTTTCAGGAAATAGGGGTATTCTTTCCTATCAGGGGACATTTTCTTGGCATTTGATAGAGCTTTTGACAAAATCAAGAGACTACTGCCACATCGTAGAGTGCAAGGCACCAATTCTGTATATAGGTTGTCTCAATAGATGAAATCTTGGGCTTCAAGTTGTGGATGAGGCTTTACAAGAGCACAGCTCGTTCACGAGAAACAGCTAATCACGAAAGGACTTACTTCAGCATTTAAACAGTTCGTCAATTTGTCTTCAGTGATGAAATATTTGGGACTTAACAGGATGCTGCAGTATGATCAGGGGCTTAAATACCCACACAGTCAGATTAGGACAACCTTGAGTTTCTCTATCCAGTATCAGCTTCCGAGCTGTTTGAGCCTATTCAGATGACTATATTCCTGTCAAAATAAAGATGATAGATGTAAAGAAGTCGGCTGCTGACATAGTGTAGGAAGAACATGAACTTGAATTATGGAATAGTTTGTCAATTGCCAACTGCTGCAGGAGCACTGGACACACAAGATGAGTGATTTTTGATTTCCAATATTGATAAACATTTACGTACTTGTTCATTAAGCAGTTTGTTTGTATGATTTGAAAGTTTTAAGATTTTTTTCACTTGTTCAGAAAAGATCTATGTCCAAGAAATATTCAGCTCTAGTGAATAAATACACACAATATTTGTAAATATAAGAAGTGATAATGATTGTTCATAAAGTAACAGGTGTTTCGGTGGCACAGGGCACTTCTGGAAGGCTAGGATGATGTTGACAATGAAACATGCTCTGGATCCACTTAAAGATTAAAAGATGAAGACAGTATTATGAAAAGGATATATTGCCACTTCCTATATTATGGAGATGTTTAGTCGCAGATAGGCACAACAGAGACTACTAAACAAATAAGCTTTTGGCCATAAAGCCGCCTCCTTGAGTAGACATTGTGAATGTAGTCTTTTTGTTGTGTCTGCAACTCAGCATCTTCACTGTATAGTGTATAGCAGTCTATCCTTTTCATAATATTGTCATTATTCCTTCCTGGATTTTCCAGGACATGAAAGATGACAGTGTGACTTCCATGAGTCTTCACCTGACTCTGGAAGTACCCAAAGCCATGGACCCCAAGATTGTAACAAATAAGTGCAGACAAAGAAAGTACATTCAAAAAGGTACCCAAAAATTTTGATGGACAACCATAAATCCAGCTCTGTACTCATTTGTGAAGGTCGCCATGTCCGTACATGAGCAGATCCAAAGTGGAGGCAATATTCATTATCTTTCTCAGTGCTAGTTTTATCATCAACAAAGAGCTTATACTTGTTGGACACATTGTTAAGAGGCAAAGGTGCTCAGAACACTGGAAAAAAGTCATGGATGCCAGACCACATGTTGCCAGTTCCTGGAAGCGCTACCAAGACAACTGGACTAATGCTATCATCTTTTTGGCGAGGGATTATTTTATCAAAAATTATGTGGCAAGATTCCCTTGGCACCTCTACAGGCCTTACCTCATGCTTAGAACAGTTTCGAACCATTGACAACTTAGAACTTGCTGTTCATGTGCCCGAGAGGAAATTCTAACCCAAGCCTTCCAAGGTGCCTAAAACACTTGAAAATATCAATTGCAAAAATGTGTTGATAAAAGTATGTCCTGTTTTTATGCATTGTTCCAATTTAATCAATAAATAGTTTTTATGGGTTTAGTGACATTACTTTCTGGTATAACTTATTGACTGTTAAATTTAATTTTTGAGCTTCAATCTGATGCAATAATGGGATGTCTCCATGGGAAATATTTGACACACAGTTCATGGTGAAAATATGTGGAATGTCAACTTTGTGGAGCTTGTGAAAGTCAATGATAAAATTTGGGTATGTTTGCTGTATCTTACCCAAAACTTTCAGTGTTACAAGATTACAAATATAAACAAATTTTATTGTTAGATATGTGAAATGAAATGTATCTTTGAAGTTCCAATGAAGATTGGAACCAGTGTTTATTATTGGCATGGTCAAACAATGGGAAGTCAAGGATGGAATAACAATGTGCAAAGGATAGTTTGCTACTCACTCTGTAGAGGTGGCTTTGAGCCACACAGCCACAATGAAAAGTAATGTGAGAAATATTTCAGCTTTTGGAAAGTCCTGCTTAAGAATAGAAAACTCACATTCAAACTACTACTAGTTACTTATGCACCGTCAGTCGCCAGTTGCTAAGGTCAGACAGTTGAAATATTTCCAGCATTATTTTTCATTGTCTGTATGTGACTGAACACCTCCTGTATGTGATGAATACCAGTCTAGCCTCTCCATGTTGTTGTTAATGTTGTAACAGCATGATCAAAAGATGATTTATATGTAAATCAGGCCTGTTTCATTTGAGTAGTTACATAATTGGTTAATTCCAGTTTAATACTGAATTCTGTCTTCAGAAATTTATTTACTGCGTAAGTTCGTAACACTGTCCCTTCTTCCAGTCATCGAACGAACCTCAAAATGTGAGGTATTGAGGTCACTTATTGCGGAACAGAAAAACTACTATCACTTAGTAGTGGAAAGGCCTCGGGATCAGATGAGATATGTATAAGATTCTGCAAAAAATATGTGAAAGAACTTGTTCCCCTCCTAGCAGTAACTTATAGATTGCTGCAATGAAGAGTACCTAATGATTGGAAGAAAGTGCAGGTCATTCTAGGTTTTTAAGAAGGGGCATGGGGCAGAGGCACACAGTCTGTTGTAGAATTATGGAATATGTTTTATGTGTAATAATGATGACATTTTTGGGGAATGAAAATCTTCTTGATAAGTCACTATGGTTTCTGCAAACAGAGATCCTGTGAAACTCAGCTCGCTCTGTTCCTCAGTGCGATCCACAGCACCATAGACAGTGCTACTCAGGTAAATGACTGTGTTCTTTGGCTTCAGGAAGGCATTTGACACCCCCATTTAATGTCTTTGCAGATAGAACTCAACACATCACTCTTAACAGAATAAAATTGACAGATGTAAAGGTAATTTCTGGAGTACCCCAAGGATGTGTTACAACTGTTACTGTTTACAATATATATAAATAATCTAGTAGAAATCATTGGATACTCTTTAAGGCTGCTCAGACCATGCGGGTGTCTATATAACAAAGTAGCAATGCCAGAAGATAGTAACAATTTGCAGAATGACCTCCAGAGAATTGGTGGGTGGTGTAAGCTCTGGCAGTTGACCCCGAATGTAAATAAATATAACCTATTGAACATACATGGGAAAAGTAGTTCACTACTGTAAGCTACATTGTTGATGACAAACTGCTGGAAACCAAAAATCTACCAAAAAATATCTAAGAGTAACTATCCTGAAAAACTTAAAGTGGAAAGACAGCATAAAACAAATAGTGGAAAAGGTAGATGCCAGACTCACATTTGTAGGAAGTGTACCTCATCCACAAAGCAAATGAGTTATAGGGTACTTGTTTGACTGTTTCTTGAGTATTATTCATCTATCAGGGATCCCTACCAGGTAGGACTGATAGAAGAGAGAGAAGATGCAACAGAGTGGCACATTTCGTCATGGGAGTGTTACTGAGATGCTCAACAAACTCTGTTGGCAGATATTACAAGAGAGGAATTGTGCATCATGGGAAGATTTACCATTGCAATTCTGAGAGCGCACTGGACGAGTTGGACAACATATTACTTCGCCCCCACATAATGTCTCACATAAAGAACATGAGGAGAAAATTCAAGAAATTGGAGCCCTTGCAGAGGCTTACCGACAATTGCTATTCATTAGTGGAACAGAGTTGAAGTGCTCAGTTAGTTGTACAAAAGTACTCTCCATCACACAATATTAGGTGGCTTGCAGAATATTATTTAGATGAAATTGGTGTGAAATCAGATTTATTTCACTGATAATTCTGAAGTACCTTATTAAGAGCTGCAATTTTCATAAAAATAATAAATGTGCCAGAAAAAAAGCATACTTTTTATGCAAATAACTTTGTAACATAGGTTCCGGCAATACATTTAGGAAATCTGAGTTTTTCAGACATCCATATGGAGTACTATGCATTAAGATTGCCTTAAATTTGTAAACTTGCCTCTCAGAAGTTTACCATGAAACACACTTTCAATAATAATTTCAGGTGTGTTGTAATGACAGTTGATTGTATAGTATAACAACTGAATTTGCATATTGGGTATACAAACAGTAATGCACATTTATATAAGTAACACAAGTATTTTTTTTAAATTATTCTGGATTTTGGTCATACATTTAATTGCTGTAATAAAGACAGCAGTAAATTTCATTTTTTGCAGTCCATTTCTGTGTAAGCACTGAGAGGCAATAATTTTTTGTGCGTCTCCTAATTCTCCATGAAATAGGTTTATTAATATTGAATAGGAAAAAGACTTCCTAATGTTCTGCACAACATTGAGAAGTGTTTTCCTACTTAATATTATGTTCTCCAAGCACTGAAGGAAAAGTGTTATATATATACCAAGCGGGAAAGCGCCGGCAGACAGGCACATGAACAAAACACACACACACACACAGAATTGCGAGCTTTCGCAACTGGCAGTTGCTTCGTCAGGAAAGAGGGAAGGAGAGGGAAAAATGAAAGGATGTGGGTTTTAAGGGAGAGGGTAAGGAGTCATTCCAATCCCGGGAGCGGAAAGACTTCCCTTAGGGGAAAAAAAGGACAGGTGTACACTCGCGCACACACACACACACACACATATCCATCCGCACATACACAGATATGGATATGTGTGTGTGTGCGAGTGTACACCTGTCCTTTTTTTCCCCTAAGGGAAGTCTTTCCGCTCCAGGGATTGGAATGACTCCTTACCCTCTCCCTTAAAACCCACATCCTTTCATTTTTCCCTCTCCTTCCCTCTTTCCTGACGAAGCAACTGCCAGTTGCGAAAGCTCGTAATTCTGTGTGTGTGTTTGTGTGTTTTGTTCATGTGCCTGTCTGCCGGCGCTTTCCCGCTTGGTAATTCTTGGAATCTTTGTTTTAATATATTTTTCCCATGTGGAAGTAGAGAGAGAGAGAGAGAGAGAGAGAGAGAGAGAGAGAGAGAGAGAGAGAGAGAAAGGACAGGTGTATACTCGCGCACGCACACACACACACACATCCATCCGCACATACACAGACACAAGCAGTTTCTAGTGGGAATTTGTGAAGACCTAGACAGTGTCAAAGAAATAGAAACATGTTTTCTGAAGCTTTATCTAATTCTAATTATGATTTTGTCAGTTGGCAGTCTTAATATAATGACTTGAAAGGGTTAAAATGTGGAGTGTGAAGACATATATTAAATGTAATCTTTTTTTGACCATAAAAAGTATGTCTCTTCTGGGCAAGGTGAAGGGGTGAGGGCTGTTTCGTCAGCTTTGCCTCGCTATATTGAGGTTAGTCATAGCATGGAAGATGGGATCTACAAACTGTTTCCACTCTGGAACAGTGGTATATATTTCCATGTTGTCATTAAACAAATGGGCTTTCTCCTCTACCCAATTCTACAGCTGTGGAAGCCATTTGTTTTTATAAAAATGTGTCCAGTTCTGGAAGCATTCATTTAATAAGCTCTTCCAGATTCTGTTTGTTTTCACTTCATTACCATTAAAATTAAGTTGCTACAGTGTTTGTATCCTAATAGTACCCTTTTAAATTTTTCAGGAAGCATGGCTTAATACTCTTGTCACTGTGGAAGTTTTATGTTGGTTCTTCGTTGGAGAATGTATAGGAAAACGGCATATTGTTGGTTATAAAGTGTAATTCCAAGCACTATACCGGAAGTACATGTAGTTTTAAATTATAAAATATGTATTAAAACTCTGTAAAATAATTGCTTGTCATGGTCTGACCTATACTTGAGGACTGTGGAGAATTGAGTTTGTGGTTAAAGAGTAATTAGTTGCATAGGTACAAAATGCACTATTACACTTACTTTAAGAATTGTGAAATATTTTGATTTGGATTGAGCAGTTACGGAATACTGATGGATAAAATTTTGTGAAATAAATGGTTGAATACAAAAAAGTGTGTTGTCTTTCTTACCTACACCCACTTGTAAAACTAGTAATGTGCTACTGAAATTGAATATACACCATAAACTGTGAAACATTTTGAAAATTCAGTTGCTATTTGTGATAGGAAATACTGTCTTATTCAAATGGTACTGTTGTAGTTACACCTTTCCACTTTTCTGGTTGCTATTCTTTAATGTCTGATGGTATCGTGGGACAAAAAGTAGACTACCAGGATGAACAATTTTTTTTCTTTTTAGGATGGTTTGATGTGTACTACCCCAGAAATGTCCACCTAACAAGACTGATTGTTTTTAGGTTAATATATTGCATTGTTTCAAACCATTTGGCAGTAAGTTAGAGGCACTACCACAATATTTCTTTAGAATATCATCAGTGTTCACAATGCAGTGTCCTTTTCTATGTCACTCAAATAATTACTAAGTGAACGTCAATCCACCAACGTGGATAGAAGCTAACACATGGCTCAAAGTGGTCAGTATCAACAGTATTTAAAGAAGGCATTGGGAAACTGGCTATAGGTGCCATGGAGATGATTCACTGGACATTCTGCAAGTGACAGAAGTTACCATTCTCAGGATTCAGCACTGGAGAAGTCAGTTTAATGCAAGTGAACCTTGATTTATTGCAAGGCACAATTGTCATACTACTGTTAAGTAATGTTATGTTTCTGTTAATAAATTGTTGCTATTCCATGTTGTCACTTCTGTTGTAGCATTGCCTAACACTATTTGGACTTGTGATGAGGCTGTATAGATGCTATACGCAGCAACTCTCCATCAGTAACTGCAGTTACTTACGATATAGTAAGGGGTTCTCTTCCTGCCAGCTATTTATGTTTCACTCAGGTGTATTTGTTGACTACAACAGTAAGAGTCTCGGTCGGGCACACAGTTTTAATCTGCCAGGAAGTTTCAGTAAGAAAATTAATTTTGTGGCTGAAGGCAATTATGTATGGAACATGCAGAGCACAAGGGAAACAAGCTACAATAAGCAAGTTTTGAGAAAATAGACATAATTTTTGTTGAATAATTAATTGCAAGGACAAGCTGACAGTTTTAAAATGTTTAAATAACAGAAGATATTTTGAATAATGCATTCTCATTCTGAAGATGGGTCAGTTTAAGTGCTTTTTGCATGTTACCTTGAACAAGATCTAAAATTTTGGACTTTGTTCTTTTGCGTAGCGAATGTATTCTAGCTGAATCTTCTGTTTTATTTTAGTCTTCAGGTGTTATGAAAAAAAAAAGATAAAGAAAATGTTTTGGAAGATACAATTTTATTCCTTGTCTGCTTATAACAAATATTTCCAAATAGGAACTTGTGGAATTCATATTCAAAGAAAAATTTATTTACCTTCATCTGCTTGCTCTTTCAAAGTCGAGAAAGCTGTTGTGACAGTGTTACTTGGTAGGTTCCTGAAAATATATAGCAGTAAGTCTTCCATGCCATTTTTCTTTGCTTTTGCTACTGTTCACAGTTAGATATGAAGAGGATTCTGCTGTATGTTATGCACGTCAGCTTTGTGAAATTGCATGTCAGGATTGAGACTACTTAAACATCAGAGGAAAGAGAGATTATGTTTCATAATGTTACTATCTTGTAGCCTGCCAGTTGATACTATAACCATTAATCATTTCTCTATTGTTAAAGCAGCATGGAGATATTTGCTTTTCGAATCCTTCTCTTGATTGTGATAGTTTTGTTAAGATAGGATGGGAGCAATATGTTCAAAAACTTCATATCATCAATTTCATAGGCTGCCTTCATCCTACCGCAGCCAGCCGGTACACCAAAAACTTCATATTTATTGCCTTATACCTCTGTAAACTTTCCCAACTAATTTGAAAGGCATTAAACACTTACAACACACCCTTACAGATTGTCCCGTGTATCTTGATGAGCAGGCTGTCCAAGAGATACGGGTAAAGGATAAAGTGCCTTGTCCAGTATCTCGCAACTTACTGGTTAGTCGCAAACCCTGTGTTCTCTTGTCTGGCACCTATAGTTTTGTTCTTGTTACCCCTCACTCCATGAAGGACATGGCCACACAGCCATGCGACCTCAAATTCAGCTCTGAAGTTGTGAAATCGCCCAGTGCATCACCATCCCCATGCGCAAAAAACCGAAAAACTGTCGCCTCACGGGGTGAAGTCACCAGCTACATAACCAATAGGCAGGAAAGGACAGAAGGAGTACTCTCGTGAAGATTTCCTCAGTCCTTCCAGGCAATCACCACCTGAGTCTTCCTCTAACCAGTAAGGCTTGAAGTCCACCAAAGGCAAACAGTCTTCTCCTTTGCCAACTTGAAGATCCTGTTTGACAGTGTTGCCATGTGGTACCTTAGCCCGGCCATCCTTCTGAAAGCAGGTTGATTTCAATCAGCATTCCAATTCACCATATTATTCCCTGCTCTTTAGGTTTTACAAAACCCTATTTTTTAACAAAATCTCCATTCAATGCGACAGTCATACGCCATCTTACTGAGAGATCCTGTAAGCCCACATGGTACTACTCTATAGATTGTCAGAGCAGCGACTTGCTGCATCAACCTCCCTGTCATCCTGCGGAGTAAATCCTACATGGTGCCAAACAGGTTGAAGTTGGAAGGCGAGAGATTCGGGCTGAAGGGTGGATGTGGAAGAACTGTGTTATAATTTTTATGAGCTGCTCTCACATGCACAGACTTGAGGCCTTGTGTTGTTATGGTAAAGGATAAGTTTATTTGCATTTTTGTGGTTACAAACACACTGAAGTCGTGTCTCCAGTTTCCTCAGGGTAGTGCAACACACTTCAGAGTTGGTTATTGCACCATAAGGGAAGACATCAAACAGATTAGCGCCTTCAGAGTCCTTAAAACATCGCCATGACTAGTATTTGAGCGTTCAGCTTTGAACTTTTACTTCAGAGGACATGGAGGTCGGTGACACTCCATGGAGTACTGTTTTGTTTCCAGTTCAAAGTGATGGACCCATGTTTCACCACTTGTGACAATGTTTGACAACAAATTGTCTTGATCAGCATTGTAATACGCAAGCAATTAACACACCCGGTCCTTCGTTTCTCTTTATGGTCCTCAGTTAGACGGCAAGGAACCAAGTACACAGAACCCCAACCAGTGGATAAGTTTGTCAGCACTACCAACAGATTGTCCAGTTAAGCAGTGAGGTGTGTGTTATCTGTCGATCACCTCAAATGAGTGTGTCCAGATGTCCCATCATTGCAGGAGCTACAGCTATGTGCCGTTGGCCAGCATGCTGAAGATAGGACAGGTTTGTGCAATCTTGTTCCGATTTTGACAGATACTTAACCCAACAACTCACTGTGCATTTGTTCACTACCAGGTCTGTGCTGATATTCTGCAAGTGTCTACGAGTATCTGTGAGCCTCTGGTTTTCCCCCAAAGAAACTATATAACGGCTTTCTGCTTGGAATGCATGTATCTTACAGATGCCATTTTGAGGCCATGTATAGCGGTGCCACAGATTGGAACTTCATGAACCTATAAAGGCTGAAGCAAGAATATTCCATGGTGTCCCACAGAAAATTCTGCATTTTATCAACCAAAATTGGTTGAAGGAAAAAAAGAAAAAGTGTTGCATAACTCGCTTAATGCTTCTCGTACTCAGAGTGAAACCAGTATATGCATATTGTGTGCCATAAAGTTCCTGTAGTGTCGGCATCTACAGGTCCAAAGTACAAACATCAGAGAATTTTTCTCTGTGTCAACTTCTACGAAATTGTATTACTGTGTCCCTATTTTGAATCATTCATGCTGTTCCTTTTTTATCTTCCTGCTAACAGTTGTATTTGCCTAGTAGTTTTCCTCCCTTACTCCACTCAAACCACCCTCTTCAACGTGTAATGATGACACCCTCCAATCTGCCACTTTACTTTCTTAGCTTCTTTCTGTTCTGCTGCCTTCTTTGACTTGAAAGTTCTGGATGTATACTATCTTGCCTTAAAAGTTCTAACCACTTTCATTGTTGTGCTCAAAAGAAAAAGAATATGGAAACTTCATACCCTCTCTGACCATCTGATTACCTTCTGTATGCTCCCAAGTTGGTAGCAAAAAAAATTTTTTTCCTTGTTAAAATTTTAACTGTGTATTGATATTGGTAAATTTTTCCTTTACTGTAATTATGCATTTTTTCATATCCTAACAAAGTGTGGAATTAACTAATGCAGTGCAATTTGGTATTAGTGTTTACTTCACAAGGACAGTAATGCATTTGAAGATGGTTGTATGTAGACATTTAATGGTACTTCATGAACAAAAATATTATGAAATATTAGCAGTTCTACCATTAATCATTCAAACATCGTATTCGATTATTTCCGGTACTTGATGTGAATCGCCGATCTCAAAATAGAGTACCTGGGATGGACAACATATCCATAGGATCACGAAAATCCTTGGTAGAACCATCCGTGACAAGACTGTTCCATTTATTATGTGGGATATGAGACAGGTGAAATAACATCAGACTTAAGTACATAATTCCAACACCAAAGAAGGGAGATGCCAACAGCTATTACATTCTTAATCCCAATTTAATATGTCTTGGGTGTGAAATATAAACATGAATTTTCTACAGCAGAATGGAATGACTGATATACTATATACTGATATACTATATACTATATCATTGACGTCGGTTTGCAGTAGGGTTTTGGAGCATATACTGTATTCAAACATTATGAATCACCTCGAAGGGAACGATCTATTGACACGTAATCAGCATGGCTTCAGAAAACATCGCTCTTGTGCAACGCAGCTAGCTCTTTATTCGCACGAAGTAATGGCCGCTATCGACAGGGGATCTCAAGTTGATTCCGTGTTTCTAGATTTCCGGAAAGCTTTTGACACCGTTCCTCACAAGCGACTTCTAATCAAGCTGCGGAGCTATGGGGTATCGTCTCAGTTGTGCGACTGGATTCGTGATTTCCTGTCAGGAAGGTCGCAGTTCGTAGTAATAGACGGCA
Source organism: Schistocerca gregaria (assembly GCF_023897955.1). NCBI lineage: Eukaryota > Metazoa > Arthropoda > Insecta > Orthoptera > Acrididae > Schistocerca > Schistocerca gregaria. Next base: position 478,636,061 of record NC_064925.1, read on the forward strand.
AATCATCGAGTAAAACTGAAGTGATATCAGGTGTTCCCCAGGGAAGCGTCCTGGGACCTCTACTGTTCCTGATCTATATAAATGACCTGGGTGACAATCTGAGCAGTTCTCTTAGGTTGTTCGCAGATGATGCTGTAATTTACCGTCTAGTAAGGTCATCCGAAGACCAGTATCAGCTGCAAAGCGATTTAGAAAAGATTGCTGTATGGTGTGTCAGGTGGCAGTTGACGCTAAATAACGAAAAGTGTGAGATGATCCACATGAGTTCCAAAAGAAATCCGTTGGAATTCGATTACTCGATAAATAGTACAATTCTCAAGGCTGTCAATTCAACTAAGTACCTGGGTGTTAAAATTACAAACAACTTCAGTTGGAAGGACCACATAGATAATATTGTCGGGAAGGCGAGCCAAAGGTTGCGTTTCATTGGCAGGACACTTAGAAGATGCAACAAGTCCACTAAAGAGACAGCTTACACTACACTCGTTCGTCCTCTGTTAGAATATTGCTGCGCGGTGTGGGATCCTTACCAGGTGGGATTGACGGAGGACATCGAAAGGGTGCAAAGAAGGGCAGCTCGTTTTGTATTATCGCGTTATAGGGGAGAGAGTGTGGCAGATATGATACACGAGTTGGGATGGAAGTCATTACAGCATAGACGTTTTTCGTCGCGGCGAGACCTTTTTACGAAATTTCAGTCACCAACTTTCTCTTCCGAATGCGAAAATATTTTGTTGAGCCCAACCTACATAGGTAGGAATGATCATCAAAATAAAATAAGAGAAATCAGAGCTCGAACAGAAAGGTTTAGGTGTTCATTTTTCCCGCTCGCTGTTCGGGAGTGGAATAGTAGAGAGATAGTATGATTGTGGTTCGATGAACCCTCTGCCAAGCACTTAAATGTGAATTGCAGAGTAGTCATGTAGATGTAGATGTAGATATAAGCTGATGTGTGGAAGACCTGATGAGCTTCAAGGAAATGTAGGAACACACAAGGCAGTAATGACCCTACAACTTTCGAAAGTAGGCCAAATAAAGATAAACCTAAGCTTATATAGCATTTATAGATTTAGGGAAAGCTTTGGCAGTGCTGATTGGAATACTCTTTGAATTGTGTAGATAGAGATAAAATACAGCAAGTGAAAGGTTATACATAATACAAACTGGACAATAGGTATAGGGATCGGACATGAAAGGGAGGCAATAGTTGGGAAGGGAATTAGAGTTGCAGCCTATGCCTGATATTCAGTCAGTGCATTCAACAAGCTATAAAAGTGTCCAAGGGATTTAGAGTTTAGTAAGGAAAAATAAAAATTTTCATGTTTGCATATGACATTCTACAGTAATTGCCATAGGTGGCAAAGTTGAAGAGTAAGAATACTGTTTTGAAAAGAGGTTATAAGATGATTATCAAAAGAAGTAAAACAATGGAAATGGAATGGAATGCACTCAAATCACATGAGAAAGTTGGGATTAGGAAATGACATTGAAAGCAGTAGATGAATATTGCTATTTGAGCAGCAAAATAACTGATGATGGCAAAGAAAAGACGATACAAAATGTAGAATGGCAACAGAAAGGAAATCATTTTTGGAAAAAGAGAAATCTGTTAATATTGACTAAGTTTTGTGAAGGTCTTTCTAAAGGCATATGGATAGTGTACCCCTATATGGAAGTGAAGTGTGGACAAACATTACAGACAGGAGAATTGAGGTTTTGAGACGCTGTGTAACAGAGGAATGTTGAAGATTAGGTGAATAAATTAAGTAAGTAATGAACATGTACTTGAACTGAGTGGGAGAGAAAAGAGCTGTATGGCACAACTTGACTAACTACAAGGATCTTTTGAAGAAAAAAGGCACATCCTGAGGCACCATTGCCACTTGATAACAGGGTTATGTGTGGGGGTGCAAAGACTGGAGGAGACCAAGGCCTGACTGCAGCAAAGAAACTCAAGTGGATGTAGGTTGCAATAGTTATGCAATATGAAGAGTATTGCACAGGATAGACCAGTATGGAAATCTATAGCAAACCAGTCTCCAGGCTGGAAACCACAAGAACAATGTGAATCAACCTGTTTCGAGAATTTTGTTGCACAGTAATTAATAGCAACTTCAGATAGGAATATACAAGGTGTCCCAAAATAATGTATACACTATTTGAAACTGAATACCTCTTTAATGAAAGGTGTCACAAATACAATTTTAGTGGTGTTATGTGCTTCATGGTCTGATGTAAGGTGGTAAATGTTCAAAATGGTGTCAGTCCATCGCAGTAAACTGTTGTCAACGACATATGACTGAGCAACATGCCAACTTCATTGTTTTCAACAGAATAGCATCATTAGGCTTGCTCAGTTTGCTCTCTAAGATTATCCAGTGTGTGTGTGTGTGTGTGTGGTCTCGCAGTGTAAACTGTGTTCTTGAGATTACCCCACAGAAAGAAGTCTAGAGGAGTTAAATCTGGAGATCGAGCGGAAGATTCCACACTCCCTCTTTGTCCTATCAATCTGGCAGGGAATGTACAATTGAGAAATGCCCTCACATCCATGTGAAAAAGAGGTGGCCCCCCATCCTGTTGAAAGTAATAATCTTCATTTCCAAACACAACACTAAGACTAGGAGTTATCATTTCCAAGTATGAGCCACCTGTGACAGTGTTGTCAAAGAAGTATGGCCCACTTAACCCTCCAGAAGACATACCACACTAGACTGTTACTCCTGGTAGATTAACATGCCTTTGCTCGGTTATGTATGGATCCTCCCTGGCCCAGTACATGCAATTATTGCAGTTAATTGTTCAATCAAGTTTAAATGTTGCTTCGTGTGACCAAAGAATTCGATCTTGGAAATGATGTTCTTCCTCACATCCGTTAATGAACCACTTTCAAAATTCGTTTCGCCTGTCAGGATCATCCTCGTTAAGAGCATGGAGAAGTCTGGGAATATAAGGTTTAAAGTATCAGACCACAAAATTCTATGAACACTGCTTCAGTAGACCCCAGTCTTACAAAAGCATTGTCTCACAGACTTCTTTGGGTATCATGTGTATGCCTGGATTACTGTATTATCATGTGTATACCTGGATTATTGTATCAACATTCTCATAGTCTGTTGAACTTCTCTTTTGTCCGCTATGTCCCTTCTTCATATCGTGCACTGTTCCTTCGACTTCAAATTTATCTCTGATTCTTGTAATTGTTATTCTTGTTGGGGTGGTGTTCCAAATTTAGCTCTCCAACATTAGCAACCCGCACTCACATTCTCTGTTTTCCAGTAACACTTTAGTACCCATTTCCGTTGTTCTAATAACATCATGTTTGTTGACAATCCTGAAACAAAAGAAAGCATTGTTATGTTTTACACCACCTTCTAAATTATACCCATAGAAATTGTATTTCTGTCTCCTTTAACTAAAGAAAATTATGTTGTGTTCTTTAGTCCAAAGACTGTGTTGATGCAGCTCTCCATGCTAGTCCCTCCTGTGCAAGCCCTTTCACCTATGAAAAGCTACTGCAAACTACACCCATTTGAACCTGCTTGCCTTATTCATGCCTAGATCTCCCTCTGTCTTGATGCTGCAGATTGTGTCCTATCAACCAATCCCTGTCTTTAGTAATGTTATGCCGTAAATTTCATTTTTCCTCAGTGTGAGTCAGCACCTGCTCGTTACCTACCTCATCTACCCATCCATCTAATCACCACCATTCTTCTGTACCAGCACATTTCAAAGCTGACATTCCTTTTGTCTGAACTATCTATCATCCACATTTCACTTCTGTACAATGCTGCATTCCAGAAAGTTCTTAATATTTAAATTTATAGCTGATGTTAACAAATTTCTCTTAGTAGTTGCTAATAATGAAATAGCATACTTTATTTTAACTCACCTGCTGGCACGTGAAACAATGAAAAGATAAAACAGTGTGGCAGACACAATAGAACAGAAGATATTCCACACTTCAATGATTCTTTTACTGTTCAATTAGCTGTGTCATCATATGGGGATTATTTTACCTGCAGAATGTTTTACCCACAAGTATGTCATTAACATTATTAAGCCATGCGGTTGAGCTGCATGCCCTCAGGAAGGAAAGTAACAGCTGTAGTTTTACCTGTGCTTTCAGCCGTTTGCAGTACCAGCATAGCAAGGCCATGTTGGCTAATATTGCAAGGGCAGATCAGTCAATCATGCAGGCTATTACCCCTGCAACTACTGAAAAGCCTGCTCACCATCTTCAGGAACCATGGGTTTGTCTTGCCATTCCACAAAGACCCCTCTGTTGTGGTTGTATGTACGGTATGGGTATCTGTATTGTTCAGGCTAGTCATCCCACCTTGGCAAGGTCCATGGTTCATGGAGGATGGGAATATATTTGAAATTTTATTAATTTTAGACCAAAAAAAGATAAACTACATTATACTTATAGAAATATATGAAATAGCAAAGAGACCAGTTTTGAGGGATGCGACTGATTTTATTTTTTGTCCCACAGCTTTGTGCTGTTGTGGATTTCATAATCATCTAGATTTAAGGGATAGGAATGTTGCTGAAATCAATCTTTGTAAAGTACTGAAAATTTTGACACTCACTTTCAGATGTGATCATAATTAGACCTACAGAATGCACAAGCACAAATCTTGCATGTACAAAGGTACCTATCTTTCTCACAGTGTCAGTTGTCTTTTATATAATAATCATTAGAGACAATATAGAGTGAAGAGTGGTTTTCCCTATATCAAAGGCATTGTATATTGTCATGCCCTGCATGACAGCATACCATTTCCTCTTCTCTCACACAAAAATAAATAAATAGAAAGTGAAAACGCAGAACAATTATCTTGCAATATACAGGATGGATCTAAAGGGATGTTCGTCAGGATAGATGTCAGGAGCAGAAAATTATGGCTGTTGCAATAATTAAAAGTAATTAAGCTTTAATGGACAGTATTTATTCATGTAAAGATGGTACATGGGTGCCTACGTAGGGCTGAGCAGCCCCAAGATGGGTTGCCGTCTGTTCATCAGAAGGTTTGAGGAGAGAGGCACAGGCTGGAGGAGCGACTCCTCGGGGCCGAGGTCTGAAGCTAAGAGGGTGCGGAGCTGTTTCCTAGCCGCCCTCGCTGCTCCCGACCGCATCCCCATGTGATCACACGACTAGTCCCTGATTGGAGGGTTGATTCCGCCAAAGCGCCTTGTTAGTGGTGTAACCTCATCAGCGCAACCAACCTGTGGAACTAGAGCCTGACTGAGGAGCATGTGGCACGGATGTGCCAATGACGGTCTTCCGGCCAGCAACTTCCACCACAGTATGCCCAAGATGGCTACGGCCATACGTTATGAATGGAAAAAATTATTTAATAAAATTTTATCGGCTCTCTGGATGAAAATGAATGGTCTTATTCTAATTAATTATTTCATTTAAAAGAAATATATGATCATTATGAAGGGTCACAGAAATTAACACTCAGTAGTGTTAGTGTGTAAAATTAGCGTGGAGCATAAGTAATGTGTTCTATGGGTACACCTGGATAGTTCAGCGTGAGAGTGAGTGGCGTGGATTTGTGGATCCCAGCTAACTATTAAAAATTCTTGAGTCTGCCAAAGTGGACTGAGTTTTCCTGGCAGTCCAAGTTGAATGGCCGAGTGTAACATGTGTATGTGTAACTGTGCTGTGTGTATATTAAATAAAAGAATCTGTGTGGTCTTCACAATGTCCAATGTGATAGTCAGATTATGTAGTCCTGAGTGAAGACAAGTCCACTCTTGGTTAAAGGATTGTTCAAGTGCACTGTTGAGCCATGTTAATCTGTCGGCTACAACTTGTATTTGTCTAGTTGTGGCTAACAGGTTATCCTCAAGATGTGTCAGGTGCACCTGTTTTGCGTCTGTTTCGTCAGGAGTCCCAAAGACAGTTTTTAATAATGTACCTCCAACGGGCAACCAGGCTCGTTTGAAATGAGGACATAGTACTGCATCCCTAATACTGTTCAACTGACTTCAAAGGGTTGAAATAATTCTAGTCACTTCCCACAAAGATCAGATAAACTCATGTTCCCTCGTCTGCGTCAAAAAGGTTTCATATTTTGACAATTTCTGAGCTGTATCATATAATGCACGATCTTCCTCTTCTAATAATGTTAAGTTAACATTAGCTAACACAATAGCATAATGTGGAGTATGCACCAGATTATGATGACATCCAAAAAGCACACCAGATGTGGAAGGGTAGACGTGAAATGAAGGCGCCTTAACGGCGACAATGACACCATTGAGATTAACATGCTTCCCGTTGCTGATGATGACAACCATTTGAATCGAGGTTGCTTTCAGCTTCCAATGTTGATAACGCTCGACTGCGAGAGAAAGTAGTTGTGACCCTACAAGTAAAATTTCTTGGCATACTTGATGAGTAATTCAGAGATGACAGAAGGGGTACAATGTTGTAGCAATAGTTACCTGGCAAGTAGCGACAATAGACCAGTTCAGTCACACTTACTAATGAAGAAGGCCACGAAGTAGAATCACAACAGGCAATCAAGAGTTTGGCAGCCATGGGGTAGCAAGGCATCAAGACAATGGTGTAATTCAACACTGAGTATCGGTTGATCAATCACGTGTCAGCAAAAAAGACACTGAGTGCGGAGGCAATACTACGCAGTGCACACAAAGCTTAACTCGCTTGAAAATTTTTTCAACTTGCTATGGCACGAAGGCCATGTGTTTTTAATTAATTTGAGATTTTGTACGAAGGAAGCTTTTTTTGAAATGAATAAAAACGAGAAGGAATCCTGTGATTGCGGTGTAAACCCGCATGGCCTAGGCACCTCCCACGCATTGGCCACAACGCAGGGGCACCCACCCCGCTAAGGCTCGACATGGCAAGACAGGTGAAGTAATCCATAAATTTCAGAAATAATATTGAGTGCTTTTTTCAGCTGTAGAAAACCCGAATGAGGGTAGGACACCACAAGTTAACTCAATAATCATAGGATCTTTACTTACAGAAGTGGTCAATAGAGAGATTAACTGTACTGAAGTCGAAAATGAATGTTAGCGAGAGCGAGTCTGTTGCTCGTGAATACAGAGGCTGGGGCGTGAAGCCAGTGCAGTGCAGCTTTATCAGCGCTGAGCCAGCAGAGTGAGGAGCTCAGATAACAGCGTCAGAGAGCGCTAGAGGCTCTGCGTCCGAGGCTAAGACATTGTTAAGTGCAACTTAAAAGTAACAGTTTATTGCAAAGCAATAATAAACGAATAGCTGATATCACAAAGACGTTTGATTCCATGTTAACAGAACAACTTAAGTGTTCAACAGTTAAATTGATATTGAATATTCAACGTTGTTGATTAAAAGAAACTGCTACTGAATGTAATGTATCTCTCTCGCAAAATATCGTGCAAGATGTATCACCTAGGCATGGATACTACGCGGAATGAAGTGATCTTAGAGGAAGCAGAGTACCGTCAATTGATGTCTTTATCAGAGGGGCTAACCCTTGCATAGGGGTTCAGGTTGGAGTTGTTTAAAAGAAACTGCTACTGAACATAACATACATACGTACGTACTCCCTTTTCCCCTTCCGAAGAGCAGAGGGCATAAACGATGAAAGCCTTGTTCATGTACTTAGTATATGACAATAGAGGCCTGGTAATATCCAAAGTTACACCAAGAATAATATGAACAGTGTGAGTGTGTTATAAGTGTGTTATTGTGCATGTGAAGTGTGTAAATGTGTGACTAATGATAGCAGATGGCGGATATGAATTGAAGGCCAATAGGTGCTATCGAAGATATTTCCAGTCGAGAAAACAATGAAAATTAAAAGGGAATACCGAAAATGACACAAAAATACCCCATAACCATAAAGTGTACTAAAAAAGAATCATAACTATAAATTGATAATAACAAAACATGACATTGAAGTAATAATAATTGACAAGAAATAAAATCAAGGGAATATTTTCCAAACATAAACTTCTGAATCAGATACGAAATCCATCAGGGGATGTTGTTTTTTAGTCGGTTGACGAAGTGCATAAGGGACTATGTCAGTAGAACCCGACAGAGTGTGTGTATATAACAACAGTGGTGTTGTATAAAATGTAATAAAAGAGCGTCTGGAGCTCAGTTCATTTATGGTTGAGTGGCAAAGGCGTAGTGTGAGCGAAAATTGTCTCACGATAATTGATGTATGAATTGTTTTGTCGTCAACCGAGGAGCCTAGAATCGGTGATGTGTAAGTACAAGTTCGTGGTGTGAATGAGCTACCTGCGAGTGACTCGACTAATAAGTTCAGCAGTGCATTAGTGCAATCTGCAGACTTGAATTGATGTTTACATAATTTGCAGGGCAATGGAGCATCCTGCGGACAGTGCTAAGGGAACCTGTCTAATAATTGATGGGTAGGCAGTGCATTGGAGCTATCTGCGATACCATGGTTCAGCAGGCCTAAGGGCGTCCGTCTGACTTAATAAAGAATTAGTGCAGGCACATGGGTCTCCTTCGATACATGGAATAAAAGTATCAGCGGTGTTATTAGCGACCTGCTGAACTAGGAAAATGTTGACTGTTCAAACAATAAAAATAGCTCTGAAGCTAGAATAGCATGCATGCATAAATAGTGTCACTTTTTGTGTGCGCAGTACATAACAATACATAAAATGAAAATCATGAACTATAAATCACTAGCGCTAGCATAATGACATAATTAAACACAATGAGATATGTTGTTGTGGTCTTCAGTCCTGAGACTGGTTTGATGCAACTCTCCATGCTACTCTATCCTGTGCAAGCTTCTTCATCTCCCAGTACCTACTGCAACCTACATCCTTCTAAATCTGCAAGATGTATTCATCTCTTGGTCTCCCTCTACGATTTTTACCCTCCAAGTTGCCCTCCAATACTAAATTGGTTATACCTTGATGCCTCAGAACATGTCCTATCAACCGATCCCTTCTTCTGGTCAAGCTGTGCCACAAACTTCTCTTTTCCCCAATCCTATTCAATACTTCCTCGTTAGTTATGTGATCTACTCATATAATCTTCAGCATTCTTCTGTAGCACCACATTTCAAAAGCTTCTATTCTCTTCTTGTCCAAACTATTTATCGTCCATGTTTCACTTCCATACATGGCTACACTCCATACAAATACTTTCAGAAAAGACTTCCTGACACTTAAATCTATACTCAATGTTAACAAATTTCTCTTCTTCGGACATGCTTTCCTTGCCATTGCCTGTCTAATGACATATATTGACAGGAAAATAAAAACACAGTGATGTATAATAATAATGCTGTAAGTAGTCATAACAGAAATTATGAATGGTAGTACAAGTGTTTCACATCGAAGTTAACGCGTAATGTAGGGTATTGGGGCAACAGGGCGCCGTGCTCGTGCTCTGTAATGCGGTAGAAAGAAGTGCCGCAACACTACTGCGACCTTCACGGCAGCAGATGCACACACATGTTGTCTTAGGATGCGAGGCGTCTGCCTCGGCCTGAGACTGCTCAATGTTAACATGTAACACTGGCCATCTGGGGCTGGCTGCTATGCTGCGTGTGTGTTTGTTTTAAAACTGACAATAACAAATTGAACTGAAAGGACAACTAGGCACAGTTCCCATAGCACTTTTCCGCTGTAGATTGTAGCTTGTAGAATAAATCAAAGCAATAATGAAACTTCACTTATAAGATTTGCAGACTAAGGTATGCAGAATAAAGTAAATTGTTAAGAAATTCGTGTAATTTATCCAGCTAATGTGAAACAAAACAAGGAAAAGAAATTAAACAATGAATCGCATCTACTTAATATTTATGTTAAGATTTATTGGGATGTTTGAATGAATTTTGTTTGCCGTGTCTTCCGGCTGCACGAAAGAAACCAGCTTGGAGCTGTTAGCGAGCCCGCAGTGCATGCGTAGGTGCAGAGTAAGTACATCAGCGGTTATGTGAGACAGCGTGTAGCCGCGAGAGACCGGCCGCTACTGTAACGACAAATATCACGCACTTAGAGTGTACAAGAAACAACGATGAATTAGAAATTGCTAATCATCTAGAATAAGAGTTTTAAAAAAGCTGTTAGTTATATAAAATGATGTTAAGTGCATTGTAGTCTGTCATACGCAGAGGAAAAGGCAGTAATTTGAGAATTGTTTTGTAACTACTTGGACGTGCTGCGTGTCGAGACACTGGAGGCGGCAGCGCACGTGGTGATAAGACACGTCATCGTGTGGAGCGCTGTTACTGGCTGAGAAACAATGATGGCCGCTGGCCAGTTCTCCGGCCAGTTCTTGGCGAAGAGAGGGGAAATGAGGCGCAAGGAGGAGATAGCGCTGAAGAGAGGAGCGGAGGCGACAGCTGATGTTTTGCCCCGCCAACAGCTGGTCCCATAAACAAAGCCTACGAGGCGTATGCATTTCAAGTCTTGGCTTTTTCTGTTCTGATTACTTACGGTTAGGTGCAGGAAATACATAACTACGACATATAGTACAATGCAATAGATGTCAACTTAACAAGTATTCAGAAAAATGAGTAAAAACACTCCTCATGTACTGGTTTGCCAAATAGATGGCAATAGATGACATTGAAGAGTATTATTTGGAGTTAGCAGCCGCGGTACTGCAAACACTAAGTGTAATGGTTGCATTTGAAGCAAGTCAGTTGCGTTGCTTGCAAAACATAATCATACACATAAAAATGAACAAAAATACATGACAAGACTGGAAATTGACAATTGAGAATGGCTGGGAACTCCGTGGTGGCCAGGCACGTCTTGCTTCCAATTCCCTGGAGAAAATGACTTAAACTAAGCTGCAATAAAACATAACATAAAACACTAATTAGGTGTGATTAATCATGCGATCTCAAAGCATATCTAGGACAACCCTGTAGAGGTAATCTCCTCCGTTTTTTCTTTTGTCTTTGTTCCACTTGAGGTGGAGGTGACACAGGCGGATCGGGGCTGCGACCTGTTGTGGTGACACAGCCCTACCGTGGTAAGATTGCAGGCGGTCAAAGTGCACTATCACTGTACAATTGGTTAATTGCAGTTCTGCATTGACTGGTGAGGTCAACCGTACAATCCGATACGGGCCTTCAAAGCGGGGAGAGAACTTTTTAGTTCATCCCTCTTTGATTGCCGGGTTTTGTAGCAACACTACATCACCTGTTTGATAAGTGGGTAAAACAGCATTTTTGTTCTGCCTGTGCAACTGTTTGATATTATTCCTCCTTACCTTATACCAGATCGCTTTTAGCTGGCGGGCTAAACCTTTTACTTCCTTTATTCCTACACCCTGAGGTAGTTTGTTTATTTCGAACGCCGAATTCATCGGCTGTCCAAACACAGCTTCGTAAGAGGTATACCCCGTGGATTCTTGTATTCGGGTGTTGTATGCAGAAGAAATATATGGTACATATCTGTCCCAAAGTGCATGCATTTTTGCAACATCATAGGATAACATTTTACAAATTGTACGGTGTATGCGTTCAACACGACCGTTGGCTTTAGGATGGAAGGGAGTTGTATGCCATTTTTTGATTGTTAGCAATTTACAAACTTGTACAACTAGAGCAGACATGAAATTGGTTCATTGATCTGTTAAAATGGCATCAGGACTTCCAAAAGGTAGTATCACACGATTTACAAACTCTCTCACCGCAGTTTCAGCTGTCATGTCGGCGAGGGGAAACAAAATTACATAACGTGAGAAGTGATCAGTAACGGACAAAATGTATTTGTTACCTTGTTGCGACTGTGGAAAAGGACCTAGGATATCTAAAGCAAAAATTTCGAAAGGTGAAGATGCCTGCGGAAGTGTTTGCAGCGGCACTTGCGGATGGATATTTTGTGCTCGTTGTGCACATGGCAGGCAACATCTTACATACCTGTCCATGTCACGTTGTCAGTATTGCCACCAATAACGTGTTGCAATTCGAGCGTTCGTAGCACATTTTCGACTGTGACATGCTTGGATTGTATCATGGCATTGCCGTATTACACGCTGCTGCAAGCATTCCGGTATTACCAAACGATTTCCCTGGGGAGTTTTTCGATACAAAAGGTCGTCTATTACTTCCAATTCTGGCAAGATGGCGTATCTTTGACATTTAACGTCTACTTGCTGTGCTTCTTTTAACTCTTCAATTGATACCTCATCTGATTGAATGACACACACTTTTATACTTAATGCATCAGCATTTTGATGCAACCGACCAGGCTTGTGCCGAACTTCAAAATCATATTCTGACAATTTCATGGCCCAGCGCATAAGTTTGCTGCTAGGATCCTTAAGATTCAGTAACCACTGCAGAGCAGGGTGATCGGTAAGAACTGTAAACTTTCAATCATAAATGTTACATTTAAGAAAATTAATTCCAAAAAGAAGGGCAAGCAATTCCTTTTCTGTAGTACTGTAATTAGTTTCTGCTTTATTCAGTTGATGAGAGGCATACCCAATGGGTTTTTCCTCACCTTCTTGCACTTGGCTTAGGACACATCCTACAGCAAAATCAGATGTGTCACAAGATAAAATAAAAGGTTCAGCGAAGTCTGTGTAAACAAGTAGAGGTAAACTAGTTAAAATAGTTTTCACTGTTTGAAAGACAGTCGAACATTCATCTGTCCGTACAAAATTTAGTAAGAGGTTTGGTAATAGTAGCATAATGTTTAACAAAACGGAGGTAATAATTTGCAAGATCAAGGAAGGATTGTAATTCCTTTAAATTTGTTGGAATAGGAAAAGTGTCTACTGCTTCAGTTAATCGTGGATCTGGTTTGACTCCGCTGGAACTGATGACATGACCTAAATACTGCCGTTGTGATTGAGCAAAAGAACATTTTTCTAATTTTAAGCTTAAATTAGCATTTTGCAATCACAACAGTACACTGCGTAGATGTTCAGCAATGGATTTTGAAAATATAATTATATCATCAAGATACACAAGGCAAATAGTAGGTTTCAACCCATGTAATAGCAGATCTGTAAATGGCTGAAAGATTGCTGGCGCGTTGCGAAGCCCAAAAGGCATCCTTAAGAATTCATATAATCCACCAGGAACTACAAAAGCTGTCTTAGCTCGATCTTGAGGAGCAACTGGAATTTGATTATACCCAATGCGCATATCTAATATTGTAAAGTACCGGCAATTGCCCAGACGATCGAGTGTTCCATTGATTTGGGGTAATGGATAATGATCTGGAGTAGTAACCTTGTTTACTGCTGGCATGTCTACACAGAGGCAATAGGATTTTTCTCCGTCTATAGATTTCTTTGGAATGACTACAATTGGGCTAGACCATGCACTAGAAGAGGGTTGTATTATCCCTGCTTCTAGTTGCTGTTGTATAGTTTCCTCTATCACTGACTGAAGATGGTAGGGAATTCAGTACCCTTTTTGAGCTATTGGCCTAGCATTTCTGGTTGGAATCTCATGTTGGATTAGATCTGTTGCTAGAAAAAAATTTCCTGTCTTCAAACAACCATGAATACTCATTCAATACTTCATTTATTAGCTTGTTCATGCACTGGTAGGTGACTAAGCTTAGTTTTAAACTTATCAGTCAGATGTGACGTGATTGTCAAAAGGTGTTGAGAGGCGTCAGCAGTCTTTTTCTTTTTCAGAGAAGGGGTTTTCATTGGCAACTCATCTTCTGTGATAACCTGTAAGCTGGCTAATACTGTACCACGTGGTATTAAAGCTTGCTTGTGACTAAAATTGTCTAAACACATGGGTATGCAGTTTTCTTTCTGTACTTGCTGCACTTTGCACAGGCTACGTTTTATGTGGACCTGCATCTGGTCAAGAGTTTCATTCTGACAGAGTGGATCTACCAAGAAATGAACCTCTTCAGATTCATGTATCCTGACAGGCACCCAAAGGATCTTTCCTGTGCCTTCTGGTATCTCCACAGGAGTATCAGCTTTTAGCATCGTTACGGGAGACTCTGAAACTTGGGAAACGGATCCTTTTTTCCCAGATTCGCTCTCCCGCAACATGCAGTCTTGTCCAAAATGGTGCACGTTGGCGCCGAATTGGACGGTACTTAACCTATAGTCAATAACCCCCTGGAAATGAAGCCAAAAGTCACTTCCCAGGATGATGTCATAATCCGTGGGCCTGTTCCGTACAACCTCCATCGTAAAAGCATATTCTGTTGACTCCAACATGAACTCAACACAACAGCTGCCATCAGGTTTCACTAAGCCAGGACCAATACCATTGATATGGTACTGTGGCGGCTGCAGTGTCCTTTTATCTCTCTTTGATAAAAATACCAAGCTGATCTGTGCGCTTGTGTCAATTACCACGTGTATTGGTTTGCAGCCTCTAACACAATTGACAACCATGCTTGCCACCTGCATGATTCCCTTATAAGCTAGTGCGCACACTTTTTTTAATGGGGGCCGGGAGGGGTGACACTTCCTGCCCCGCGGCCATTTCCCGAATTCTGTGGTTGGTTTGCATTTCGCCTGGATTTGCAGGCGGTTGTGGCCTGCTATTTGGACAATGCACTCTTTGGTGACCCATGTTCCTGCACCGATGACAATATGGCACACAACATTGCTCTGCCACGTGTCCTTGTCTATTACAGTGTCCACACTTAGTGTCGTCCAAAAAGACACGTCGGGGCTCGTTTTGCCACATGGATACGGCCACAAATCAGCTCGCCTCCTCTCTCAAGAGTGCTAATCGCACGGCTTCGTGTAAGGTGCGGGGGAGAGCTACCTTGATTTCACCCCCTATTTGAGGGTTTATGCCACGAATAAACATGTCTATTGCACGACATTCTGATTCTTCCAACAGAACTTCGTTACAAGCAGAATTGGCACTTAGTACGTATGCATGGCATGCAACGGTTCTAATCCTGTCTGTGAATGCTTCTAAATCCTCACTCATTTTTTGCTTAAGGGTGGAAAGCAAGTCGCGATAGTAACTAGTACCACGTTTTTCTGTATGCCTTTCAATCAACTCTGTTGCAAGGGACTGGAAAGTAGGGGCATTTTTCAAGCTCTCAACCAACTGCATGTAGTTCCAAGCTTTGCCGGTAAGTTTCATTTTCATTACATTTAAGAGAAATTCATCTGGCCAACCGCAAAGCTTTCCGATGTCCTGGATATTCTCGACAAGTGTTTCAATATTCTCATGCAGCTTTCCAGCGAACGCTGAAATAAACGCTACTGCTGGAAAGCTCAGCACCAAAGTAGGTGATTCTGCACTAGTGAGTGGTGGCATCACCTGCTTCGGCTGTTCCTCCACTAGCACTTGCTAAGCAACATTAGATTGCGGAGAAGCCATTTGAAGATCATCTATCTGTTGCTCAAGCTCTGCGTTAGTTAAAATTAATTGATTTATCTTGGTCTGCAGCACTGAGAGGGGATCTTTATCCTCTCTGGCTGCTCCTGCCTCCAATTGCTGCCTGGTGGTCGGCATGTTACAATAGTGTGGGGATCTACACCACCGTAGTATCGCTAGCGACTTACATTATTTGGTGGTGTGCAGACAATGGACGGCGGCGGTGTCGACGAGCGGTGGCAGGCGCGTAGATCATGCTTGGGGGCAGCAGGCGGCGGGCAACAGCACAGACAGCTGCGATGGCGGGGCGGCGCAAGAGCTACACGCCGGACCCTGGCGCAGGTGGTGACCCATGGCAGCTACGGACAGCGGCGGCGGCGGTGAGCATGACTGCATCGCGGACCCTCCTCGGCTTGCGTCCGGCGGCGAACTGCGTTGTGTTTGTGGCGCGCTAGTGCGCTGCCACGCACATTCGGCAATGCAGGCAACTGTCTGACACACGCACGGTGCACTGCAGCCTCACCACGTTCGGTATAGTTTCCTTTACTTGTTCAGCTTCGGCCCCTTTGTCGTACTCATACTCAACTGATGAGTTTATTTTACAACTGTAAGGTGGGTCGCATCCCACTTCTGACACCACTGGTTCGTCAGGATAGATGTCAGGAGCAGAGAATTATGGGCATCGCAATAATTAAAAGTAATTAAGCTTGAATGGACCCTATTTATATGTAGGGCTGAGCAACCAAGAGGGCGCGGAGCTGTTTCCAAGCCGCCCTCGTTGCTCCCGGCCACGTCCCCATGTAATCACACGACTAGTGTCTGATTGGAGGGTTGATTCCGCCAACGCGCCTTACTAGTAGACTACTCTCGCCAGCGCAACCAACCCGTGGGACTAGAGCCTGACCGAGGAGCATGTGGCAGGAATGTGCCAGCCACGGTCATCCGGCCAGCAACTTCCACTACAGTATGCCCAAGCTGGCTACGGCAGTACATTATGAATGGAAAAAATTATTTAATAAAATTTTATCGGCAATGATCCCTCTTGGGGGGGGGGGTCTCCTCCCTGCACAGTGAGGAGCTCACCTTGGCCACTTAGTTTTCCGTTACCAACCCGTGAAGGCGGAACTGATGGGAGATCTGTGTATAGCGTCCCCAGTGAAATACTAAGAAAAGACTTAAAAAACAGTATTTATAAAGAAGAGACATTTATAAATTGAATAATAAGTGGACACTAGCCGCTCAGGCAAACACGTATTTTTCTCATGTATCCGTATTACAATAATTTCTCTGTGTAAGTTTCGAGGGCAAAGAAATATAACAAAATGATCTAAAGAATTGGCAAGATACGCTCTTTTGTTAATTTTTTTAGTCGTCTTCACTTCTTTTTGTCTTGGTTGCGTGTAGACGGACATCTTGCGAGTGCTGGCAAATGTAAGCATATTTGTATCTAATTAAGCAGATAATATATTGATTACATATTATTGTTCACTTTTAATTTGTAAGAGGTGATCCTGATTTCATGTCCGCCTTCCTTGTATTAACCTGCATTCGAGAAATTTACAGTGCTACAATCGCAGCTGCTGATGCAGCCAACGACGCCATTACGTGGCGATATTAACTTATAAAAGTTAGCAGAAGCGAATAACTCACCCGCTACTTAACATAGTATACATTTTTCTCAATAGCCGCCCAACGTTACAGAAAATACGTATCTTTAAGCTTCTCATTTTCAGCACAACAGCCGAGAGCCAGAGCGAGAACTCCGACTACAATGCAGTGGTTAATGGAGGTAAGAAAAAAATACTCTCGCGCTTGTGTGGGCTGCAATTGTTATTAATAACTAAAGATTTTTTGCTTTAAAGTGAACTGACTACCCTTGAAATTAATATGAAAAGTTTATTCCATTGTTCAACTTATATGCTCATGTTTTTAAGATTCGGCGAGTCTAACGTTCATTAACGTAACAAATAATTACCATTGAAGATTAATATGGTTAAAAAGGACAATCCACAAAATCATTTAATTGTAAATCAAAATTGAATGAAATATCATTTTGATTAAGGCCCACCACGTAAGTCGGCAACAGTCACCATTACCAACCAATTTCTGTAGTAAATAATAAATTAAATTACGACGGGCGCGAGATGTGCTACAAAATATCTCATCTGCTCTCATTCCCTAAGTTTCCTACAACCTGTGCAGCTTATGTATCCAGCCAAGGACATCCTGGAAACTTGCACAAACACAATAGAAAGATGTATAATTTCATTTAGCTTTTATTTAAACAATAACAGTGCATAGAACTGATTAAAACATGCAGTTGCTTATGTGACCTGTGTATAAACAGGGATCCAGTTATGGCGGTTCACCTTCTTTATTTACTACTTCGTTTGTTGTTCTCGGTGTCGATGTACTAGCTGAAAAAGTAGTGGGTGGAAGGGCAGTACTGTCTACTGTACATGATGTAGCCGACAGGTGCACAATTGCGTTTCACAGTTGCTAACTTTCGCTTTCCACAAACCCCCATGTACACATTTAATATGGCCAGTGCACTATTGTTTAACTTTCAATAAGCGTCATTAATAGTTTTCAGGTGCACATCAGCATACTGCTACAGTAATTTACTATTAACATCTACAAGCAGTAAAAACCTAACAAAGTCGGCAGTTCTTGAAGAATAGAAAGGTACTAGTGGAGCAGACACTGTCATTGTTTCAATGCACAGCCTAATTGTGTAACACAGGTTTCTCATCTGAAACTAGGTCAGGACCAAGAATCAGGCCCCTTGTATATCCTCAAAAAATAGGTGCTGAAACTACACATTGTTCAAAGTTTAATGTACAGAAATTACGATTAAAACTTAACTCATTAAACTGACTGAATATATCGAAAAATTTGTTCCTTTTAACAGTTTCTTCTACTACAAGGGTTAGGCCGAATTATTTGTTTAAATGATGAAATTAACAAATATTGTTACACAAACAATAGTTTTGACAAAACTGTTAATTACTTTGGAATTAATTAAAGGCTGGCTTTGCTTACATGTTGTCAAATAGATCCTTCAATAACACTATTAGTTGTTCCTCCAAATGTTTATAATTAGTACAGAATTTATATTTGTTTATAGGTCAACAATAGAATTTAAGTTACGAAACAATCACTGACTTTCACCCTACAATAAAAGTATTAACTAGTAATAGTCTAAATAAATTAGAAAGCAATTACATACATAAAATTAAGCACAAAATTAGATCTGGTGTTATATTCTTTAAAACTGAGGGCTAACCTTTCTGTTTCATGAAAACGCAGATTACACTCACTTATGTTAATGGTAATTAGTTGAAAGTGAAAAAATGAATTTAAGGAGGCAGATGGCAAAACAAGAGGGGAAGTAAAATTATCCCGGCTTGCTTCATCACACAGTGAACTGAGAAGCAGTGGTAAATAACGAACACAAATCAGGTGTGGTGCAGAAACAACCACTAAAACTGTATACACCGAGAATTAACCAGTGATCCAAGACATGAGACATAACAAAAGTTATACAAATAAAAAAGCAAATACTGTTAATTGTTGACACAAGAGGTGAACATGATTGAAAATGTCTTCACGATGTGTTTCACCATTTATAACTTTCCCTCATTTAGTGGGCAGCCATGGCAGTTGGCAGTACTGTAATCTGCACTGCTGGTAAAGACCACTTGCTTGCTATACCTAAGGATGGGGTGTGGCTCTCTGAACTGTATATTATGGTTGTGGTCCTCTTCTGCAACTACTTTTCTCATCCGATACATGAGGCTAAGCATCAGGGGTGACACTGTCTGTACATGTTTGAGTGCTGCTGTGTTGATGTGTTGCTGATCATCCCATTTTTGGTACACGAGTCACATTCAGTAACTGTGTAGCCGTCGTCCTCACTTGGTTGGATCACGAGCTAATGGTTTGATGAAGAGTGTGTATCTTGGTAGAAGTAGCTCATTCTGTGGCGACTCGGTTGATTTTTTTTGTTTGTGATAAGGCAGCTGCACTGCTGAAATCGAGGTACTGAGCAGAGTGTGTAATCTCCCCCTCACTTATCGACCTTAATAACAGTGAAAAATTAAACCGCGTGTACCTAATGGAAATTTGGGAAAAGCAACCGTCACCGAAGTTAATCTGTCGGTAAAGAGGGAGGAAAGGGTTACATCTAAATGAAAGGAAAAATGCAAATGAAACTGGTGGAAATTAATTTTGAAAAGGGGTAAAGTTAATAAAGAAAGTAAATGTGCGGCTGTTACATTAACAATTAACTAGTGGTAATTAGATATTTGAGATTTGGGGAAATTACGGTTGCCAGTCCTATGGACAATTACTATAGTAACTGAAAAAGAAAGGTTATTACACATATAATTAGCACTAGAAGCGTGGCAACTGAAGGTTGACACGTGTAGAGTGAAAAACTGAAAGTTTGTCAGAAGTAATAAGTTTCGCTACACTCTGACTAAATTTAGCAAAAGAATTAATAAAACCGGAAAATTGAAAGTTAATTTAGTGACTGAAATTAATAGTTAACTTTGTTTGTGAAGCACTATGAAATTCAATAAAATAAGGTTAGTCTTGGGCTACCTCAACAATCATTTCAAAAGCTACTTGAATCTACGCAATTTTGAAATAAGAATTTAACTTTGAACTTGAATTAAATGATTCTGAACAATTAACAATAGTAAAATTTAGTACGTACCAAGCTGAGCTGCAGTCACAGGTAAGCTAAAATATGGTAACGAAACTCCCACTCTTAATTTGTGCTTGTGTAATCTAAATATTGTAGCCAGCTATGAATACTTTAACTGAACTTTGAAATTAAAGCAGTGAAATGGAATGATATTACTTTAATGCTGGCGTTTGAACTTCAACGACACTCGAGTTCATTTTGTAAAAGGAAGGGACCCTGCTTGGTAACGCAATTGGGACAATGGAGCAACAAAGGTTCATGCTATGTTGCTGTAATTTTGTGATTTGAACAGTTTGAAAAGCTGAGGTCTGCCATACAGTTCTAAAACTTTACGTGCTGGTTGATTGAAGGTTTGAAGCCGTTGATAGAGGTGGCGACAGTCACTCATTGTTGGCCGCCGCTGTTGAAGAAGCTGGATATTGGCGCGCCTTCTTCTCGGCACGGTCACCAGGTGAAACGGGCTCTTCATGTGCGCCAGCTAATGCTTCCCGTCCGCGACACCGTGTCAGAAACTAACATAGCAAGTCGAGCGCTATTACATGCTGCCAAACCCCGAAAGCGCAGCAACTCGCGCGAGCATCACACAACACACCTTCTCCACTGCCCTCCTCCAGCCAGACCCCCTTCTGCCCGCGCACTCCACGCGACAGAGTTAACACTCTCAAAGATTGTAAACACTTTGGTTCTCCACACGACCTATCGATGTAATGGTTCAATAGCATAGTTTTCCCTAGACAAGACCCAGCGTAAAAATACAAATAATATTTACAAAACAACCAATTATACATTGACATAAATGCATATATAAATAGTAAAACAATTACAAAATATAAAGACACAGAAATGTCATATCTTGAAGTAACAAAACAAGGAAAAAAAATTATAGTACAATAATGGAAATAGGAGGATATGCATTTCCGGCGTTACAAGGGGAGTGCTGAATCGCAGACAGGCACAATAGAAAGACTGCTAAACAAGTACGCTTACGGCCAAGGCCTCCTCCTGAAGTAGACTAAAAGAATAAAACCATGCCCATCCATGCGTGAATGTGGCCGTGTACGTTACCTAATTCAGAAGGTCTCCTGGTTGAAAGCTTACTGCACCACAAGATGATTATGAAAGCTTACTTGTTTAGCAGTTTTTTTTTTTTTTTTTTTTTTTTAATTGTGCCCGTCTTCAACTTAGCACTCCACTAGCAATCTATCCTTTTCATAATATTGTCATTATTCCTTCTTGGATTTCCCAAATAACTCAGTCAGCCAGCAGCCGCTGGCCAAGACAGAGCAGCACCAGGGAAGTAACTAATCTTGTAACATTTTACGAGTTCCTAACCAGGAAAGAATTTTATACTTTTACCTGTGTACTTTGGAAATTCAGTTTTTGAATTTCTGCATGTTAATTTCATATTTAATAGAAACAGTCCCCATGTTTTCATTTGTATTGGAAAGTAAACTGATTTTGTGACATATGCTCCTAATCAGGAGTGAAAAATTTATGCACACTACTTGTGTCTTCATCAGTGTCTACAGAAGAATTCCGCGGCGCGTGTCAATAGTCCTTTGTTCGTCTGTGTAGTGGAGTTTTCCATGGTCTTTAATATGGATAGGGACTGTGACTGCTATATGCAGATGCAAGCAGAGTTGCTGACACTTAGCTCTCAGCCCCAGTGTATGTTGGCTTCAATTAAACAGCTTGAGGCTGTAGTGGTAGGGCATCACTATCGTGGGCCGGCCGTTGGCATTCAACGGATGTCCAGCTAGACGCACGAGCACGCTGATTAGTCCACACTGGTGGCCAGCCCAGTTATTGGTCACACTGAGATTGACCCCTCACCTGTGTTATAACAGGTGATCACCTCACGGCATGGAAGGCTGTGAAAGGCTCCCTGGGAGGTCGCGTGCAAGGCCTCCCTTGTTAGTCAGACAAACATGTTCCATGTACCGTCTGTGGCTGACACTACCCGTCAGCCAGGTACAGTCCCTTGTCCTGTTTCAGAGGAAACCTCTCAGCCTGCAAGACTCGGACAATCACAAAGAGTGGAATTATTGGGAGTTGGGAGCTGCATGTTATGGGGCCCCTTAGGGACATGGCTGTCAAGGAAGGGAAGAAAGCCAATATGGACTCCATGTGCATACCAGGTACAGTCATTCTGGATGCCTTGAAGAGTGCAGGGTGCAGCTGACTGCAGATGGTGGCTCACGTCAGTACCAACCATGTGATGCTTTGGATCGGAAGAGATTCTCTCTGGTTCGAGTGGCCATCAGAAGTGATAAAGGCTGACAGTATTGCTTCCAAGATGAAAGCAGAGCTATCCATTTGCAGCACAGTTGACAGGACCGATTCTGGACCTCCGGTATGGAGTTGGGTGGAGAGTCTGATCGGAGGCTCAGAAGGTTTTGCGGCCATGTAGGCTGTAGATTCCCCGACTTGTTCCATAGGGTGTTGGGCTGTCAGGTTTCACTAAATAGGTCAATCAGTCTACTACATACAGGAGGCAGCTATGTGCGTAGTGGGGGATGTGAGGCATGGACTGGATTTTCTTTTAGGTTAGAGGGCCTTGGGGAAACACAAAAAAGAGCTTCGGTCTCAAAGGGTGCACATCGAATACAGGAAGAACGTATATTGAGGAACCATCAGTCTAACACTTGTAAATTATCGCAGATTTTTTGGGAATGTACCAGAGCTGAAAGTGCTAATAGAAAGCACTGATGCTCTAATTGTTACTGGCAGTGAAAGCTGACTACAGCTGGACACAAGTTCAGCTGAAATTTTTGCGAAGAACCTAACGATGTTCTGAAAGGTTAGGCTAAATACAGTTGGCAGTTGCATGTTTGTTACTGTTACAAATAGTTTATCTTATAGTGAAATTGAAGTAGATAGTTCCTGTGAGTTAGTATGGGTAGAGATAATTCTTGGCAACTGGAATAAAATAATAATTGGATCCTTTTACTGACCTCCCAACTCAGGTGATACAGTCACTGAAAGGTTAAAAGAAAACTTGAGTTTAATTTCAAACATGTATCCCATCATACTTTAATATGTTGGCAAAAATACATGTTTAAATCTGGAGTTACGCAAAAAAGCATCATCCGAAATTGTGGTAAATGCAATGTCTGAAAATTATTTTGAGCAGTTAGTTCCTGTGCCCACACAAATAGTAAACGGTTGTAAAAACAAACTTGACCTGATACAGGGATTAGTGAACACAGGGCAGTGTTGCAAGACAGAATATTGTAACCCCCAAATCCTCTAAAAATAAATGAAAAGTGTATAAATTCAAAAGAGCAGATAAAAATTCGCTTGATGCCTTTCTGAGAGAAAATCCACATTCCTTCCAAATTAACAATGTAAGTATAGACCAGACGTGTCTTGAATTCAAAGAAATAACATTGGCAGCAATTGAGAGATGATTATATACAACCATTCGCTCAACAAAAGATCCATACCCTAAGACTGGAAAGTTGCACAGATCACACCAATATTCAAGAAAAGCAATAGGAGTAATTCACTAAGTTACCTCCAGTCGTCCATCTAAGCAAGTAAGAGGCAGGGAGGGGCTGGACCTGCGCGTCATGCGCTTGCGCAGCTCCCCCACAACAACCTCTGCCGTTTTCAGCAGCAGTGTGTCAGTCGTAGCCGAGCTACGTCCATGTAAACATGGCCGCTACGTTCGATGCTCCTGCCAAATGTGAGTTATGAAGTGTAATCTGTTTTCTGCAAGCAGAAGGATGTAGTGCTGGGGAAATCCATCACAGAATGAGCAACGTGTATGGTAACAATGTTATGAGTGATAGTAGTGTTCGGGAATGGTGTCGAAAATTTAAAGGACGAACAGATGTCCATGATGAGGTCGTCGAGCGTGTTGATCAGACGGTGTGATGCAAACAAAAGTTTACAATTAGCGAACTGTCTGATGAATTTCCAGACCTTTCAAGGTCTGCTTTGTACACAATTGTGACTCAAGACCTAGGCTATCGGAAATTGTGTCCACGTTGGATCCCAAAAATGCTGAGTACCGACCACAAAACACAAAGGATGGTGTCAGTGTTATCGTTTCTCACACGTTATGCCAACGAGGGAAAAGTTTTTTTAAATTTGATTGTTACTGGCGATGAAACGTGGGTCCTCTATGACAGTCCTGAAACAAAGGAACAATCAAAGCAGTGGATGCACACAGCTTCCCCAAGCACGCCAAAAAAGTTTAAACATTCACTGACAAAAAGAAAAACAATGGCCACTGTGTTTTGGGACCATAAAGGAGTGCTGCTGGTGGATTTTATCAAGCAAGCTACGGCAATAACCAAGGAAGTTTATTGTGAAACTTTACGTCGTCTCTGCAGAGCCATTCAAAACAAACGCAGAGTAATGCTTTCATCTGGCGTTGTTTTGATCCATGACAGTGCCCGACCACATAGTGCCAACATGACAAAGGACCTTCTAAAAAAGTTTAAATGGGAAGTTTTTGAACATCCACCCTACAGCCCAGACCTAGCACCAACTGATTATCACCTGTTCCGAGAACTGAAGTCATGGTTACCTGGGCAGCGCTTCGCTACTAACGAAGAACTTCAGAACGCTGTCAAGACTTACCTGTCCTCACTGGCAGCAACATTTTTCGAGGAAGGCATCGAAAGGCTTGTGTCACGGTATGACAAGTGCCTCAATTGTTTTGGCGATTGTGTAGTTAAATTAGTTAAGACTTTACTGTACTTTTGGTAATAAAATTATATTTTCTGTACATTTTTCTTTTATTTACAGCCAATCGGAGGTTGAAAAAAAAAAAAAAAAAAAAAAAACAGCCTTCGTATATAGTGTTCAAACATTGTAAATTACATCAAATAGAATGGTCTTTGACACACAGTCAACACAGATTTAGAAAACATTATTCTTGTGAAACATAGCTCTTTACTCACACGAAGTGTTGCGTGCTATCGACAAACGGTTTCAATTGATTCTGTACTTCTAGATTTCAGAAAGGCATTTGACACCGTACTTCAGAAGCGACTTGTAATCAGACTGTGTGCTTATGGAATAGTATCTCAGTTATGTGAATAGACCATGATTTCCTGCCACAGAGATCACAGTTTGTAGTAATTGTTGGAAAGTCCTGGACTAAAGCAGAAGTGATTTCTGACATTCCCCAAGGTAGCGTTATAAGCCCTCTGCCGTTTGTTGACTATGTGAGCAACCATGTTAGGTATTTCATAGATCATGCTGTCATTTATCATGTAGTAAAGTCATCAGAAAATCAATACCAATTGCAAAATGACTTAGATATCTGTATAATGTGAAAATTAGCAATTGACCCTAAGTAATGAAAAGTGTGAGGTCATCCACAAGAGTGTGAAAAGGAATTCATTAAATTTTGTTTAAACAACAAATTAATAAAATCTGAAGTCTTTAAATTCAACTAAATACCAAGGAATTACAATTAAGAACAACTTAAATTGGAAAGAACACACAGAAAACATCCAGGGAAGGCGACCCAAGGACTGTGTTTTATTGTCAGAACATTTCTATTAAAGACTGGCTACAACATGATTTTCCGTCCTGTTTTGGAGTAATGCTACGTGGTGTGGGATCCTTACCAGACGGGATTAATGGGGTACATAGAGAAGTTTCTAAGAGGAGCAGCACATTTTGTATCATCAAAAAATAGGGGGGAGAGTGTCTCGTACTTAGTACAGGATTTGGGGTGGACATCATTAAAACAAAGACATTTCTAATCACAGCAGGATCTTCTCAAGAAATATCAATCACCAGTTTTTCCTCCGAATGCAAAAATATTTTGTTGACACTGACCTAAATAGGAAGGAATGATCATAATAAAATAAGGGAAATCAGAGCTCGCAAGGAAAGATATAGCTGTTCATTTCTTCTCCATGCTGTTAGTGTGTGCAGTAACAGAGAATTATTGTGAATGTAGTTTGATGAACTCTGCCAGACAAAGAAACAGCTTGGTCGCATGGCGCCAACACCAGAGCAGCTGCCAACATTCGGATGGACTGCTGTACTAAATGCCAATGATTGAGGCAGTGCTAAAATTTTGAAGGCTTGTTGAGCCAGGAGGAGATGCTACCAAAGTTGGAGTGATGGTTCACCAGCCTCTGAACTGGACTGGTCCAATAGGCTCCAGTCGATATCTGAATGCCCACATGGTGGACAGCATCTAGCACCTTGAGCAAAGAAATACGTGCTGCTTCGTAAATCATGCTGTTGTAATCTGTTACCAGAAAAATGCTCTATAAAACTGCAGGTGGCGTGACCTGTGAGTTTCTCATGCCTTTCCACTGAGCCATTTCAAAATATTTGATGATTTGATGCTCTTTGTTCTCAGATGTTTCAGGTGTACGAGCCAGGTTAATTTTGTGTAGCCAAAAGCACAAATTATCTGTAAAATTTAAAATATTGCCCCCCATTGTGGGCTGTGTCTGGCTAGAACTGCAATTAGTACGGTTAAAACTGTCACAAGTAGTCTTCTCTAGTGAGAACTAACAACCACTTAATTGGTCTAAGATTCCAGCGTCCCTATGGACAAATGCAGTAGCCTTATTATCATCGTAGGCTTGGAAAAAGAGCACAAGATCAAAATAATCCATAACCAAAAAAATTTTTAAACAAGGCTTCTGACTGGAGATGGTCAGATGAGGTATCACCAATGCAACAGCAAAAGCACCTGCCTAAGAATCTGCAGATGTCCATGTAGGCCCATTAATGAAGTTGCTGAAGGGTGTTGTACCTCCAAGTGGTGTCATACACCTTTTCAAGATGAAAAAAAGTACAAAATAAATTGTTTTGGCTCCTCTATTGCCATCTCACTTAGAATTAAGTTATAATGGGTAAATAATAGTTCCTGAAACCTCCGTGGGAGGGGCAGAGATGATTTTGGGATTTGGGGAGCCAGACATGGCAGCAATTGACCATGCACGCAGATATATTGCCCATCCACTGTTAATGGCTACAGTCCACTAGGATTGATACAATACTTCCCTAATTTTCCATAAGGAAATTAATATTGCCTCCTTCCAAGTGGCAAGCTACTGTCCATCAAACTAGGCCTGACTTAAACAAGATATGAGCTTGTCATTGGCTGCAGAGCACAGATGATTGAGGATGGCATAACGAATTTGTCCAGTCTGGGAGCATGTCTCTAGCTGTGGACAGAGTAAACTCCAATTCCCAGGTGGATAATGGATGAGTGTAGGTCTCATTACACAGGAAGAAGCTGAGCCTTTTCATCACTACAGCCCTATAGAGTGCCTGTAACTCAGCTGTTCGTCTGGATGACTCAGTGAAGATAGATAAATTTTTCAGCTAAAACATGAGCCACACCTGGTTATCAGTTAAAATAAAATCTATTTTATTTTAACAGGTAACCTGTTTTTGCTCTAAAGCCATATAAAATGTTATAAGGCAGTGACAGAGTATGTGAAGTCATTAATAAAATAAAATATAACAAAGACTGAATTTAACATTAAAAGAGTTAAGTTGTTCAGGAATAGTTGTTCTTCACAGTGACGTCCAGCTCACATCCAAATCTCAGTTAATAGATAACCTACCAATAAGCAAACTTTAACTGCACTCTTGACATCTGCTACCACTTCCACGTCAAATGTTCCCTTTCCTGTAGCCTACGCATCATGAGCAAATGTACTTCCTCCACCAATTACTTCACCTACACTTTCCTCTCTTGCAGGTATTCCACAAATCTCGCAGGCATCATTCTCCTTTCTCCCTCTTTCACAGCTTCCACTTAGGAGAACCCTCATCACGCAGTACCACTGAAGCCTCGATACTTTACTCTGCAGAGGACATGACTTTCTCAAGTTGAGCCCCAAAAATGAAGTCCTCTCTCCTTGATAGCATTCCACCATGGTCAGCACCTCCATAACACTGTTATCACTACCACAAGGTTCCTGCCTCAAGGTTCCAATTGGACCACAGGTAAACCGTAAATCAAAGGCTTAGCAACATGCGAAACCACATGTTGCTTACCAGCTTAAATATGTCCACTGCTGTGTTTTATGTAGGAACGCCCACCACCAAACTGGTTTGAGTACATTAATGGAGCTGTCTTGTTTGGGGACACCCTGTACCCAGTTGTTGAACCATTGCACGAGTCACGACCTGCAAACACTACAAGGGTTCCTTGGACCCTCCCACTCAATACTAGTTCCTCTGAGCTCCAGATATTGGAACTTCTCTCCAACATATCCTTGTGTCCTACCATCCCCACGGAATCAATTTCTGTGAACATATAAACCAACTGTTTATTATTTATCCAATCAACTATATTCTTTATTCCTTTTTTTCCCCCCTCCTCCTCCTCGTTTTCCACTGATCAGGAATGTCTTCGGTTTCTATGATTTTGTTGAACACTTCTGTGATGATTGGTGTTAGATCATCTTGGGCTTCTTTTAAGAGCTCATTGTATATGTTGCCTTCTTCAGGTGACTTTCCATTTTTCAACTCAGTGATGGTGGTTCTAACCTCGCTGTGTATTATAGCGGGTATGGTTTCAGTGGTGTTTGGATCTGGACTGACAGAGCTGCGGTCTGTGGCTTTGTTTGGCAGAGAACTTGTGTATACTTTTTAGTGGAATTCTGTTGGTGTATTGATTAAATTCTCTTGTGTTTAGATGTTCTCCCACCTGATTCTTCATCCTACTATCCATTGTTTCCCATCCTGGGTGCTTATGCTCGCTTTTCTAATTGATTGGTTTGTTTCTAGTCTTTGTCTTGTTGTTGCTGATCGGTGCTCATGGATATCTTTCCAATTTCCCTTTTATTATTTTGTCTAGTTTTGCGCATTCTTCTTTACTCCTGTCTGAAATATCTCTAGGTTTTAACATTTTTGATCTGTGGTTGATTAGCTGTTTGGTACTCTGACTTAATTTGCTTCGACTTTTCTTCATTTGCTCATCATTGCTTGTGCCTTTGTGAGCGTGGTATGTGCATTTTTCTAGTGCATTATACATTTCATGAGTGCTTTGTTTTGTATTGGTTTTGCTTATTGTAGTTACTTCTGCAGTTCTTGTTTAAATTTGTTTCTGTTCAGTTTTTCTATTTCTTGTTTTTCTTACGTTTCTTTGGAATTTTTATTTTTGCCCTCACTATTCTATGGTCTGTGCTAAATTTTAATTGTGAGTTTACATGGATGTCCTTTATTATGTTTTGTTTGTCTGTTAGAATGTAATCCATTTCATTTTTCACCTTGCCACCTGGCGAGCGCCAAGTCCATCTTGGGTTTTGACTTTTCCTGAAGAAGGTGTTGGTTATTTTCAGTTTGTGTTCTTGAGTAAATTGTACCATTCTTTCTCCTCTCCTGTTCCTTGTTCCAAAGCCATGTGGTCCAATTGGGTCTTTGTTATCGTTACTGCGGGGGCCGACTTTACAGTTGAAATATCCAATTATTAAGTTTATTGGTGATTGATATCTCTCTAAGGTGTGATCTAGTTTCTCATTGATATCTTCTAATTCTTCGTTGGTACTCATTTCTGTTGGGGCATATATTTGTATGATTGTTATTTTATGACTGTGTGGTAAGTTTCAAAGCTGCTATTCTTTCTGACACTCGCACTATTTCTTGTATGTCATAACACAGTTCAATATCAGTTTGTATTTAGCGAGTACTGGCTTTGTTCATGTAACATTTATTGGTAATTGCATGTCTGAACAGTGTCAATGTTGCTCAAGAGGCATCTGTATTGTTTTCAACACTCGATTTTATGAAGTTCATATGTGTAAAGGTTTAGCTAACATGACACCAAATCTTTGATTTTTGCTGCATCTAATTGCATTTCTTGCACAACAATTGAAGGTATGAGCAAAATAATTTTCTGATTAAGCTGTTGATGTCCAGATCACAGGAAAGTTTTGAAATGATACAGCAAAATTATCACTTTTTTCACTAGTCTTGAAACAGCCTACATTATTGTTCCCCAGAAATCTAGAACATGAGACATAATAGGCACGTGTGAGCACAGAATTGGAGAATATTTTCATTTGAATTCTAGTGTCAGTACATGGCCATCATATTGTGGTTGGGCAAGGTACAAAGTAGGAGGATCTTTGATTGGCACACTTACACAGTTGAAGCTCAACATCTATTTTCAATAGCAAACGGGGTGCTTACCAATGTAATATATTTGTCCCACTCTCTAATAGCTCAACATCCATCCTGGTTTCCACCTCAGCTTCACAACGGGTGGGTCCCCTCCAGCCTAGTCCTCTTTCCTCCCGGAGGAAGGAACAAATCTTTCTGAAAGATTGGAATGGTTTTTCACTCGCTTGTGTATATCAGCAGTACTGGAATTCTGTAACCTGAATATATTGGCCAGCCATTCTGACACACCGTAATTTTATAGTTTGCCCAAGTGATTCTTCTTTAGAATCAGTTAATAACGAGTTACAAATATAGTATGTTTTTCATAGTTTATGGAGTGTATGTTTTTCATAGTTTTATGGAGTGTCTGATTTTCCTAGATTATTGCAGAGAACACTTTAGTGTTTATTTATTATAAGCAATTATCAAATAAATGGATTGAAATGATCAGAAAGCTACAACATTCTGAATTATTAGTTTCTGTTATATTGATCTTTCTGTAATTTAAAAGCATATTTTGTACAGAACATGTTATTAAATCTGGCCTTTGTGTTTTAAGTCTAGCAAATGGAGCATTTTAAACACACCTGTCAAGTTATTTTAGTATGCTCAGCCATGGACTATCAAAAACCTAAAACTACTTTCATAATTTGTTATGATCATCACATTTGTTTCAATATAGCTTTTTGAAATGCAATATTTCTAAAGAGGTCTAACCATATTAATTCTACATGCTGAAACTTACCAGAAATGAAATATGCTGTTAACAAGAACATAATTATTTATTACAGTGATGTTAGATCCAGAATGGAACTAGTGTGTGTGATGTCAGAAACTAAAATGAAAAACTTTCAGTTCACTGTTCAAAACATAATCCTAAGCTTAGTCCTATTTATTTTTGTCTTTGCAGCCTCCCATTAACTACTGAGGTATGTTAAAATAATTTGACTCTTACAAACTCAATAAAACCTTCAGGAATGAAGGTTTGTTTACATGAAACACTGCAACTGCAATGAGAATTCACTGTGTAAGAATTGTAATTTACATACATAATGAAGGTATTTGCTACTGCTGCTTCTGCACCTTTTATTTTGACTTAAGAGTAAGTTGTTTACACCACATAAATTTAAGGCACTGGGAGAACGGATGGAGGAAAACTGGAATTTTTTTTCAGACAGGGTATTGGTATGTTACATATATTATGGAGATTTCAGGTCAAAAAACACATTCACACAAATATGTGTTTTATTGTGTGTGGCAATAAAGAATTTACAAACAGTTTTTGTAGCGACTGTACATGGACACAAATGCAACACATACTTGTGAGCTTTAATAATGCTACAATATAAACTGAAATCTAGTAAGTCTTTCTTAAGCTCTTGTTCCATAGTTCAATTTTGTTGAACACAGCTTATTTTTCTCAATCTCACACACGCACACTACTTCACTCT
Organism: Schistocerca gregaria; assembly: GCF_023897955.1. Taxonomy (NCBI): domain Eukaryota; kingdom Metazoa; phylum Arthropoda; class Insecta; order Orthoptera; family Acrididae; genus Schistocerca; species Schistocerca gregaria. Next base: position 478,667,623 of record NC_064925.1, read on the forward strand.
AAAAAAATTTCTACTATGCAACTGATGGTGGAATGATGAAGACTTGAAAAAAACTTAAGCTTTTAGAAATTCTCTGAACAATGTTTGCAATAAGCAAAAAATATTTCTCATTCTTGTAAATAAGTGGCAATAATCCTTCAGACTATGTGCAGATGAGGTGTAGCATTCACTGTCTGAGATTATTTACAGTATCAGAACAATAACTGTCAAGTTGCACTGAGATGTTTTAAGTGCACTGAAAATTTCAGTTATCTATAAGTACATGAACAATCAAGTAATGAAGACGAACTCCACTGAAACTAGTCTTTTGCTGGGCTTAAATCAAAGTTGTAAAATGTAGCTATAACAATGTTTTTATTTTGGAGGATCCTGAGTTTTTATAATGTTATCAAATACTGCACACGGTCACAGTCAGGTTATCTTTCTCACTAAGAATTCACACCTCCACTAATTTTGATTACCGGAGGCAATACTGATGCCCATTCGCTCCGCAACTGTAGCTTGTGCAATTGCCGCATCCCTCAATGAGAATAAATGGGACATCTCAATTTCAGTCTTCGCTAAAGGAATGGCTTTATCAAATAGCTCCACAGCTCGTTTCAAATTACCCCTGTAACATAAAGGCAAAGCATTTATAAAAAAACACACAAATCATTCCATGCAGCACTTAAGTATCTGAGTGTATAAATAATTTTCACATTGATAACCCAACCTTTGCACTTCTATTGTTCCGAGAGTTTCATAGGCAAATTCACACCGATCATCCATTTTCAGGGCTTTGCTGATCAGTTCTATGGCTTTATTAATATCACCTGTAGATTGCAACTGCAGCAAACCTGAAAGCAGACATGATGTTTGAATCACTATCACATTTGTCATACTAAACAGCTAATACATTAAAAACAAAGATTCCAAGACTTACCAAGCGGGAAAGTGCCGGTAGACAGGCACAATAAAATAACACACAAACACACACACAAAATTTCTAGCTTTCGCAACCAATAAAATAACACACAAACACACACACAAAATTTCTAGCTTTTGCAACCAACGGTTGTTTCTTCAGGAAGAAGAAGCAACCGTTGGTTGCGAAAGCTAGAAATTTTGTGTGTGTGTTTGTGTGTTATTTTATTGTGGCTGTCTACCGGCACTTTCCCGCTTGGTAAGTCTTTGAATCTTTGTTTTTAATATATTTTTCCCATGTGGAAATTTCTTTCTATTTTATAAACAGCTAATACAGTATGAAAGACAGATCACTATTTGCCTTATGTCAAACTAAACAGAGCCTAATAATTTTATGTACTGCTCGAGTTTAATCTGCAGTAAAACTTCACAAAACTGACAAATATCAGTATTCTCTTCACCAAACAAAACAACAACCACATAATGGGTACTCAAAGGTGTCGAACGGAAACAGATAATTTATTCTTAATTTGGCTGTAAAATTCACAATAAATCTATCTGAAACTTTTTCCCCTATGGAATTAAGGAAGTCTGAAGTTTTTGACACACAATCAAGCACACTAGTTATTCAGAGCTGATCAAAACTGTGTGTTCTGAAACTCATGGTTCAGAATACTGCATATTTGTCTTGTTCACAGGTTTGAAAATTCACAGTGCTGAGCGGTGTGCCAGGCATTAAGGTGTCCCGAAGTGGATAGGACACAGTATACAAACCATACAAACTGTCCTAAAATGTCCTTACTTCACTATTTAAAATACCTGTTGACACTGGCTGAATATATTACTAGCCTCGTAGAATATTATTTGGTCAGCAAATACAATTTACTGGCTCTCCATCTCGCCTCGTGGATAATATGGACAGAACATCTGTGAGTTACCAAATAGAGTGCATCATTCCCACAGAAGGGAAGGACTGATACTGGCTAACCATAACAGAACCACAGACATTTGTTGGCACATACTGATTATGTTAACTGCCCTCTTAAGTTGTCACCTTTGACATTTGGACAGAGCATAGCTGAGTCTTGCTCTGTTGAGGTTTAGCACTGGCCACCAAGCTCTATCAGCTTGGTAGTCAAATTTTTCATGGGCCAAACTATTGGAGGCACTACTGCAATGTGCAAGCTCATGGGATTGTTGGTGGAAGTGTACAGGAAGCAATGGACCAAGTAAAGTCTGGGCATGTTTTTGAAACAATATGGATGCCTGGCAATTTTTAAGCCAGCATGCTGTAATAAAGCTTATTTAAGGTATAATGTTGTGGGCTCTTAACACTTAACTACTTCCATCATACTCCACAAAGCAAGCATGAATCTGATGTAATATCAACTGGGTCATCACAGAACTTTCAAATAAATGTGGAAAAAGAAAACAGAACAAAGCTGTAGTCAGGAGACAACGTAACAAAGATGATGATCCTATTTAAATTGAAACCTCCATACATTAAAATGAAGAACACTGGAGAGAGTTAGGTATGTTAAAACACACACCACAGACATAGAACTTGAAAGCTGATGCAGAGGAGAATGGATTTATGAGCCTATGATAGTAAAAGTGCAATAGAATTTATTTATGTAGAAAACTATTCATCTATTATGAGACACCATTAGATAGTATAATTATAATATCACAGAAATCAATGATAGCTGAAGCCATAATAAATCTATGTGGATGTTACATATTGTGTGTCAAGATGTCTGATAGCTATTGTATCATTTTTCCTACCTATGGCTTCACGTTCTGTCTGTCTCTACTAAGTTTGACGTCAAACTCTATGTGATTTTTACAGCTTGGAACCAGATGAAACGTGATGATGGATCCAAATTCCTCATGTACTCTGTTTCCCTTAGTGCCCTGCAGACCATCCAGTAAATGTTCCCAGCAGATAGATTTGCCCAGAACATCCACACCATCCTGCACTTACAAAGACAAAAAAGGAGGTCTAATTCTGCTGAGTACTGGGACATATGCATATCTGTGGGAATAAGTTAGCCGTGGCCAAGAAGGCATGTACAATTCCCAACATAACCAACTGCACTATCCCTCTCTGTGCTGCACTGTCATTGCTGTGAATGTCTTATGTGTCTTTGGAAGGAACAGTGGTTGGGTGTGATGGATAGGTTGTGATCAATAAAAAGAGACAGTGATACCATTGATCACGTCCTCCTCCTTGCCAGTCAGAATTGATGAAGTCTGTTTAATGTGACTTCAAATAGGATTCAGCCCTTTGACCCATGGCTGTCTTCTCAGACTTTAAGAACTGCCTATGTGTGATGGATGTGGTGTGCTGCTTACAGTTTGCTACATTTAACCATCATATTTTATATAATGACGAGAGGGTACAAGCTGGTCTACTGGTAGACCTACCCTCAGTTTTACTTGATGAGTGGAAGGTGGCATATGATTTATGATTTTGTGTTTTGTCTTCCCTTCTACCAAAGTTCTTAGGTCAAAGCCTTTTAGTATGTTAGAAGATTGGCTAATCTGATTGGCTAATCCAGTTGTCATCTTTGTGATCAGCCAATCTTCTTTTCTGGACTTGCCTATTAGTGGCCATACAGATGTGGTACCAACATTTCTCCCAGTCTGCCTTGACCCGCTTGCTCCACTGCATCATTAGGAGGAATTGTGAGTGTTCACATAATACAGAGTAAAAGGGAGCGTAAGTGACCTCATCTTGTGTTTTAGGCTATCCTCACGTTGTGTGCTCTAGCCCCATTCATCTCATACAGCCAACGTAAGGGTGCTGATGTCCGCGATGTTGTGTACTCTAAAGGTTCAACAACAGCAACAGCAAAAACAGCAGCAGCAGTGTCCGCAACCACAACAACAACAACAACAACTCTTGAGTGGCTGTGGAGCACTAGGCTTGAAGTGGGTGAGGCACTTTAAGGTTAAAGCAGTATGCTCAAAATCTTGCTTTAAGATGTTCTTTGTCACCAGAGGGACTATTACCAATGCTGCAGCATCACATAAGTGTATAGTGAATAGTTCATAGAATCATCCTGTATAAAAATTATATAAGTCACAATAATGAAAAGTGTTGTTAACATCCTTAAAATGTTTACTAAGATGTACGAATAGTGTATTCTCAACTTATTTAAAAGAGTTCGTGTCATTAATATGCTTGCAGAATATTTCCTCTCTCAAATAGGATCACGCTGTGGTGCCATATAAAAGGGGTTACCACCCAAATGAGAAAGCTTAGGAAGATAGTAAAAAGTTTCTGCAGATCAAGATACTGTGCTACAAAGCGTTTGAAAGCATGGACTAGCTGAGCATGTGAGGTTTCAAGATGATTCTTGATCAGATAGGTTCTGTTATGTGGGAAGAAAAGAGATGAGAAATACTCTGACATATATATTACAAAGGCACAATAATATACGGCAGACCATTCAAATTGCAGCACCAGGAAGAACAGTAGTACATGATGTAAGTTTCTTTATTGTGCTTATACAGTACAATGCCAACAATGCATGATTAAATGTGTAATTTGACTTGGAGGTACACAGTGTGTGAAATATACTACACACAGCTGCCACCACTGGCAGCAAGAGTGTCCCTAACAAGACTCGGCGTCGAGTCAAACTGACCTCTGATGTCAGCTTCAGGTACACCATTCTGTGCTGCTGCAACTATACCGGAGTTCGTCGATCATGATTGCTGCCGAGTAGCAGTGTACCCATCTTTGGCCAACATGTGACTGATGGATTCAATGTGTGTGATATCTGGAGAATGTCCTGGACAAGGCAACAGGTGACACCATATGTATTGAGATACGTCAGTGCAGAACTGACGGCAAGAGTTCTCACAATACTTTGTGGAAAGATAATGTGACGGAGACGACCTGCTGTCCAGATTACTGGCTGTGCAAACCAGAGGTGATTGTATTGTGTACCCAATGGTACTTCACCCAATCACGTCCAGTGCTGGGTCAGCATGATGGCAAATGCAATGATGATTTCTTCTGATCTTCCACAAACGTACATTTCTTCTGCGCCCCTCTAACTGCACTGAGGGAAATCACAGCAATGGCCACTGTGCTGACATCCGCACTGTTTGTACGGATAAAGTAAACTCCCTTTCTAATGAATCTGTGGGGATTCAAATATTTTTTTTTTCCTTAAACAGGGGTTTTCCTTAAATTGGGGCTTTGTCTAAATACATGGAAGGAGTGACCCAGAATCATAATACAAGTATGTTTAGGCAATACAAGTGCAATTTAATTACAAATTTGCCAGTATTCTGTAGTAAAAATTTAAATACTTCCTGCATATTGTAGTGACAAAAATTGTCACTCTGGTTGGCTGATATCAATTAGAACTGATTCGTCTACATTAAGAGAGGAAAAGTAATTCCTGATGGTATTAAATCTTTGCACAGCAGCTCCGAAACTTGGTGCAACAACTCCTGCTCCTCCACCTCCTCTTCACTTTTATCTTCATCATTGTCGTCCCTTTGCAAGCACTTCAAACATCTCACTTACATTCATCTCGGGTGTGGAAGTCAAGATGATGCCGTCATCATCATCATATCATCATCATCATCATAAGAAACAAACTCTTGGAATGTCACATTTTCAGGAACAGCTACAATACTTTTCATTCTTCTTCTGGGTCAGGATCAGTTGTAACAGCAACTGATCACAACTACCCTTTGTGAAATAATTTAACACAGTCTGCTGTCTTACATTATTCCGGGTAGCTACAAAAATATGCTTTGCCTATAGAATGTTGATTCTCATCACTTCCTCCCTCTCAGGAATTGAACAGGCTTCCACACAACTGCTACTCTGTACTCGGTTTTAACATAGTGTGCCCAGGTCCAGATGCTAAAGATGGCTTGTGCAGTTTGGAGGAAGGAACACAATACTGACGTTCCTCAGAAATGATGTTTTCTCGAGCTGTACCAGACATTGGTCAACAACAGGTACTATTTTCCTTCCTCCTGCATTGATCTTGGCATCTTAATACCTGAGAAATCTTGCCAAGATTTCTGAAATCATCCAGGCATTGCTGTTCTACTCCTAAGTACAAGGTTGTAGTTTTATGTTTTTGAAACATCTGGGAATTTTAAGTTTACTGTTATTAGTGGAGGAACATTTGACTTCCATTACTTTTTACACACAATGCAGCAGTCACCCTTTCTTTACTTTTTTTACCGCTGTGTCATTTTTCTCTTTTAATGGAATACATATCTGCACAGCGTCCAGGAGAAACTACAGCATCCTACAGTCAAGACATCTTGGAGCTGTGTAAAATAGTGGATCCTAGAATGAAGAAAGAAGATAAGGTTGCACATCTCATGATGGGTGTTGCTGAGGACATGTATCAACCCCTACTCCTGAAGGAGGTTTCGACAGCAGACAACTTCATAAAATGGCGCCAGTATATCGAGGCAATGCATCAAAAAAGAATTACACACAAGAAGTTTGAATGGCTTCCAAACGTCGTATCGATATCTGTGATGGAGGAAACAACTGATTTCACAAGTGTTCCTCGCCAGATAGTGAGAGAGGAAGTTCAAAAGGCACTTGGATTGCACGGCAAGCATAAAACTGAGACACTTCAAGAGGTCATTAGGGAGGAAGTGGAACAGACATTGAACCCAATCTCTTGTCCATCATTTCCCTTTTTTAGAGCCCATGGTTGTCAGCAGTGGTCCTTGTCAGGAAGAAGGAGGGCAGTTGGCACTTTTGGGTTGATTACAGGAAGCTTAATAAGATAACTAAAAAGGATGTTTACCCTCTTCCACGAATTGATGATCCACTATATTGTCTGAAGGGGGCTAAGTTTTTCTCAATGATGGACATGTACTCGGGGTACTGGCATATCGAGGTAGATGAGGCTGATCGTGATAAAATTGCATTCATCATCCCAGAGTGCCTGTATGAGTTTAAGGTACTACCATTTGGTTTGTGTAATGCACTAGCAACTTCTGAACAGATGATGGATAATCTTCTAAGGCACCTGAGTTGGACAATGTGTCTTTGCGTTATTTAGATAACATTTATTTGATGAACATATCGTAAGTGTCTCTAACAAGATGGACTGAAACTTAATCCAAATGTGTCTTAGGAGCAAAAGAAATCAAAATACTTGGACACATTGTGTCAAACGAAGGTGTGGGGCCAGACCCAGAAAAGGTGATATTTATAACGGAATTTCCTATTCCTAAAAGTATTAGAGATGTGAGAAGCTTCCTTGGATTATGTTCTTATTACCATCATTTTATCAAAGACTTTTGTATCAAAGCCAGGCCACTCCAAGAGTTATTAAAAGCCAATGCTAAATTTATCTGGGGTGGTGCTCAACAGGATTCTTTCGATGTGCTGCGAAAAGCTCTGATGACTGACCCTGTACTTGGTCTGTAAGATGACAGAGTACCTACAGAATTACACACAGATGCCAGTGGGTATGGGATTGGTGCAAATTTCGGATCGAAAAGAGAAGGTTATAGCCTATGCTTCTAGGACGCTTACAAAAACCGTGAGAAACTACTCAACTACAGAAAGGGAATGTCTTGCTGTGATCTGGGCCATGTGCAAATTTCAACAGTATCTCTGTGGAAGACCATTCACAGTTGTTATGACCATCATTCACTTTGTTGGTTGACAGGTCTTAAGGATCCAACAGGACAACTCGCCAAGTGGGCCCTATGTCTTCAAGAGTAAGACATTACCATAGTATACAAAAGTGGAAGAAAACACCAAGATGCTGACTGTCTCTCAAGGAATCCTGTGCAAGACCAGCAAAACTTTGATAAAGATAGTGACTGTCTTGCTGCACACCGGGATCTCTCTGCTGAGCAGAAGGATGCTTAGATATCTCAAATTATGCTTGCCTTAAGTCGGTCAGAGGATGTGAAAGGACAATTTAAGGTAGTTAATGGATTACTTTGCAAGAAGAACTTTGATCCATTTGGAACGCTGTGGCTACCACTGATTCCTAAACACATGCGCTTAGATGTTCTACAGAAATTCCATGACACACCTGAGGCTGGACGTTTAGGATTTATAAAGACATATGATAGAATCTGCAAGAGATTTTTCTGGCCAGGTTTATTTAGGAGTGTGTGTCACTATGTGTCGCATGGTCGAGAGTGCCAGAGCAGAAAGGCAGTTCCTCAGAAACCACCTGGCCGACTCATACCAATTCCTTCCACCAGCAAAAACGCCTTTCCAGCTTGTTGGGATTGACCTCCTTTGACAATTTCCAACGTCTGCTAGTGGCAATAGATGGATTATTGTTTGCACTGATTATCTGACATACTGTGCCATTACAAAAGCCGTGAAAACAGCTGAAGTATCCGAGGTAGCCAAATTCATTGTGGAAGGAGACATATTAAAACATGGTGCCCCAAGGTCGTTAATTACAGATCGAGGGAAAGTTTTTCAATTGAATCCTGTGACAGAGATAAACCATCGGTGCAACATTACTCATCAAATGACGACTGCCTACCATCCGCAAACTAATGGGCTTACTGAACGCCTTAATAAGACCTTGGCCAACATGCTACCAATGTTCGTCAATGTTGAGCACAGCAACTGGGATGAGGTGGTACCTTTCGTGACATTTGCCTACAACACCACCAAACAAGACACCACAGGATTTACACCATTTTTCCTTGTGCATGGGCATGAGGGGACGACGACGATGGACACTGTGTTTTCGTTACATCCTGTTGATGTGGACGACGACTACATCGGCCAAGTGTTAACCAGAGCTGAGGAAGTTTGGCAATCAGCTTGACTCTGCACACTGCAGGCTCAGGAAAATGATCACCGAAGGTATGACACGAATCACTGCCCTGTTATCTACGAGCCTGGTGACCTCGTCTGGACCTTCACTGCTGTTTGGAAGGTTTGTCTAGATTAGATTAGATTAATACTTGTTCCATAGATCATGAATACAACACTTCGTAATGATGTGGAACGTGTCAGGTTAAAGAAAGATGTCTGTACAAGATATTACATTACACAAAATATTGCATGACACTAATGCTTAAGTTAGTTTTTTTCCCTCCCTTAATTTATATCTAAAAATTCAGCCAATGAGTAGAAGGAGTTGTCATCTAGAAACTCTTTTAATTTCTTTTTAAATGTTGGTTGACTATCTGTCAGGCTTTTGATGCTGTTTGGTAGGTGACCAAAGACTTTTGTGGCAGAAAAAATTACCCACTTCTGTGCCAAAGTCAGATTTAACCCTGCATAGTGAAGATCATCCTTTCTCCTTGTGTTATAGCTATGCACAGTGCTATTACTCTTGAACTGGGCTGGATTATTAACAACAAATTTCGTAAGTGAATATATATACTGTGAGGATCACTAGATCCTTAAATAGATGTCTGCAGGATGACCGTGGGTGGACTCCAGCAATTATTCTGATTACACGTTTTTGAGCAATGAATACTTTTCTACTCAATGATGAATTACCCCAGAATATGATACCATACGAAAGGAGTGAATGAAAGTAGGCATAGTAAGCTAATTTACTGAGATTCTTATCACCAAAATTTGCAATAACCCTAATAGCATACGTAGCCGAACTCAGACGTTTCAGCAGACCATCAATGTGTTGCTTCCAGTTTAACCTCTCATCAATGGACACACCTAAAAATTTTGAAAATTCTACCTTAGCTACAGACTTCTGTTCAAAGTCTATATTCATTACTGGAGTTGTGCCATTTACTGTACGGAACTGTATATACTGTGTTTTATCAAAATTTAAAGAGAGTCCGTTTGCTGAGAACCACTTAATAATTTTGTGAAAAACATCATTTACAATTACATCACTTAGTTCTTGGTTTTTGGATGTTATTACTATACTTGTATCATCAGCAAAAAGAACTAACTTTGCATGCTCATCAATATGGAATGGTAAGTCATTAATGTATATCAAGAACAGTAAAGGACCTAAGACCGAACCTGTGGGACCCCATGCTTGATAGCCTCCCAGTTTGAGGAATCAGCTGTTGTATTAACATTACATGAACCACTTATTTCAACTTTCTGCATTCTTCCAGTTAAGTATGAATTAAACCATTTGTGCACTGCCCCTCTCAAACCATAACGATTTAGCTTATCTAAAAGAATTCCATGATTTACACAGTCAAAGGCCTTTGAGAGATCACAAAAAATACCAATGGGTGATGTCTGGTTATTCAGAGCATTTAATATTTGATCAGTGAAAGTGTGTACAGCATTTTCTGTTGAAAAGCCTTTCTGAAAACCAAACTGACATTTTGTTAGTACTTTATTTTTACAAATATGGGAGGCTACTCTTCAATACGTTACTTTCTCAAAAATTTTTGACAGAGCAGTCAGAAGAGAGATTGGGCGATAGTTGTTGACATCCGACACATCCCCTTTTTATGCAATGGTTTTACAATGGCATATTTCAGTCTATTGGGGAAAACACCCTGCTCCAAAGAGCTGAGAATCCTACTTATCTGTGGGGAACAAGCTTTAAGTATCTTGCTGGAAATGCCATCAATTCCATAAGAGCTTTTACTTTTCAGTGAGTTTATTATTTTACTGATTTCAGGAGAGGTTCGTGTAAATACAGTTGTTTCAAATTGCACAGGTATGGCCTCTTCTATTAGAAGCCTTGCCTCTTCTAGTGAAGATCTAGATCCTATTTTCTCCACATTTAGAAAATGATTATTGAAAATATTTCCATTTTCAGATTGTTTGTTAGTACACTTGTCATTCAGTTTTATGGCACTAAAGCCTTCCTGTGCTCTTGGTTGCCCTGTTTCCCTTTCAATAATATTCCAAATTGCTTTAATTTTATTATCAGAGTTACTGATCTCAGACATGATACACATGCTTCTGGACTTTTTAATACCCTTTTCTTAGTACCGCACAATAGTTTTTATAATATTGAACAATTTCGGGGTCAGTACTCCCTCTTGCTGTTAGATACAGTTCTCTTTTACAGTTGCAAGATATTCTTATTCCTTTAGTTATCCAAGGTTTTTTATGTGTTTTCTTGGAATTATGTTTCACCATTTTCTTGGGAAAACAATTTTCAAATACCCTTAAAAATGTAACGTGAAATAAGTTATATTTCAAGTTTGCATCGGGTTCCATATACATTTCATCCCAGTCTAGCTAATTTAGGCTTTCCCTAAAATTTGCAGTATTTATATTGTTAATTGAACGCACTGCTTTGAAATTCTGATTTGATATACTGCATGGAGCTATGTCATGTACTGTAACTAGCTGTGCACCATGATATGAAAGACCATTCTCAACAGGATAAGCATTTATGTCCTTAAACTTATCTTGGTCTATAAAAAAGTTATCTATCAATGTCCTGCTGTTCTTTGTTATCCGAGTAGGAAAATCAAGTCCTGCTGTTCTTTGTTATCCGAGTAGGAAAATCAATGACGGAGCTCAAATTGAAAGAACTGAGTAATACTACAAGGTCATTCTTCCTATTACACTCTTTCAGGGAATCAACATTGAAATCCCCACAAATGATAATTTGCTTCCCCCTGTCTGACAGATAGCACAACAAAGCATCCACGTTTTCTAGAAATAGCTGGAAATTCCCTGAGGGGGACCTATACACTGTTACAATTATGAAAGTGCCATCATTTAGTTTTAGTTCAGTGGCACATGCTTCCATATGTTGCTTTACACAATTTTTTTTAGTTTCTAAATGTTTTGCGCTGTGGAAGCTTTTGACATATATGGCAACTCCTCCTCTCCTCATATTATCTCTACTTACATGTGTAGCTAATTTGTACCCATTGATGCTAACCTTTTGCATATCAGTGACAATGTGATGCTCAGACAGGCATAGTACATCTATAACATTCTCAGTTTCTATATCTTCTAAACAAAGCAGAAGCTCATCAATTTTATTCTTCAATCCCCCAATATTTTGATGAAATATACTAACATTTTTCATTTTACTTTGGTGAGTATCTTGAACTTTTTTAACATCTTTAGTACCTGCCTGGCTGAGTTTCCCACTGGACACTAATCTTACACTAAAAAAGAGTTACTACCATGAGATGTAGTTCCTCCCCCCTTTAAATTTCCTGCTATCAGCCCAGCCAGTTTACCCTTCCCCTTCTTGTTGAGGTGTAGGCTATGTCTAGTATAGTCCCACCTACAGAGTGAATCAACAGGAACCACACCAATGTGTGACCCTGCATCAGATCCAAGTAGCCGTTCCAACTCCAAATTAACTCTCCTGACAGAAGAGCTCAAATGAGGCCAGTCGTGGCGCTCCAGAACCGACACAAACCCAACACTGGTATGACTCGACGCTGGTGCAATATTTGCCAGGTCACACTCTATGCTGTACCCTGGATCTCTGTCAATACTGTTGCCTGGCCCACCCACAATAACCACGGTATCTTCCTTAGTAAAGCCTCTACGTAGTGAACCTAAATCCTCGTAACCTGCCCCAGTCCAGCACTAGGTTTGAAGAAACTTGTGACCTGGTATTCTGACCCTAATTCATCCTGCAGAAGTTGGCCCACACCCCTAACATGCAAACTACCTAGCAACAAGACTTTCTCTCTCTTTGCACACTTCCCTACCTTCTTATTCAATTTGCTGCTGAAAGCTTGTTGAGCCCTGTCTACATCTACTTCTGTGAGAGGCTCATCAGTTTCCGACTGAGGGAACAGGTCAAACCTATTTTGTACATTAATAACAAAGCTGTCAGAAGAATTTCTTGGCCTGTTCCTTATGCCTGTTGCCACTTCCCACCCCTGTTTACCCTTCTCCCCCCTCAACCTGCACAGTTCTCGCCTAGCCTCATCTAACTCAGCCTGAAGGGCAGCAATTTTCCCCTCCTGTTCCACAATCTTTCTATCTCTACTGCATAGTCTACAGAACCACTGATTAGTCTCGCTCATTTTCCCAATCCCCACGCCACTACAATCTCCCCAAAGAAAAAAGTTACTACATCCATCACACCAGACCCCGGAGCTAACGATTCTATAGCACGTCAGGCACTTTACACTCATGGTACAAATCGATTTTAGTGACAAAGACAATTAAGTTACCGGAAAACAGTGAAAATACGTGTACGAAAAATTAGGCCTACTTGTGACAATGTAAACAATGGTTCAGGAGTTTATTACTGGAAATTACTTAAGAGATGACGATACTCTACAGATATAAAGGGGCAGCAAACGTATTTGGCACACTAAACTATCAGTAAATGCACTTAAAATTGCGGTATGAAGTTTAATCTGAAAGCTCAAAAGTTCGGCCTGGCCGCGATATGTAAACAAAACGAACTTTGCATGATTACTGTGAAAATACGCGAGTAATACAAAAACTTTTAATGGTACGCTTGAAGAGCACTATAATTAACGTAATAAATGAGTTTAAAGTGTTAGAAACAGTCTATTACTACTAAAATTACTTATCTTGTATGAGCTGTGACTCAAACGTCCGTATAGCAGGCGCAGGGCTACCAACCTTCTCTCTGAGAAGCTCCTCAGGTGCTACTCTGGACGTTATAAGGCTGTATAACAGTTGTTGGTTACTTATGAGGTTGAAGATTTTTACCCCGACACAAAATAATGAAAGATCAGAGATACGGTCCACATCGTTCGAATGAAGCCTTATAAGGATCCTGCAACACAGGGTAAACTCGAAGCTCCAGCGACAGGCAACAAGCAGAAAGGTGATGAAGAGCATAGCGGCATTAGAAGTTCTAAGTTGACCACCGCCAGGTCCAACATCAGTCATCGGGAGTTGGAGTATGCAGGACCGATGACTTGTTCCCGGACTAGGAGGACATAACACGGAGACTCTGTTCTCTTAAGGAGGGAGTAATGTTGCAGAAGAAGCTGAGTAGCACAGTCACTGTGATGTAGTGGTTATGGTACTAGACTGTTGCACGGAGGTTCGTGAGTTCAAAACTCACCTGGACAGTGCAATTTTAATTTATATATTCGGTTCGAGTACATTATAGAAGTATCCACAAATGTCAAGAATCAGAGTAAATTTCTATATTCAGCTCAAGTACATTCTAAAAGTATCCACAAATGTCAAGAATCATGTACTGGAATGTTCTGTAGCTATATATATATATATATATATATATATATATATATATATATATATATATATATATATATAAAACAGAAAGAAACTTCCACATGGGAAAAATATATTAAAAACAAAGATTCCAAGACTTACCAAGCGGGAAAGCGCCGGCAGACAGGCACATGAACAAAACACACAAACACACACACAGAATTACGAGCTTTCGCAACTGGCAGTTGCTTCGTCAGGAAGGAAGGAAGGAGAGGGAAAAATGAAAGGATGTGGGTTTTAAGGGAGAGGGTAAGGAGTCATTCCAATCCCGGGAGCGGAAAGACTTCCCTTAGGGGAAAAAAAGGACAGGTGTACACTCGCACACACACACACACACACACATATCCATCCGCACATACACAGACACAGACACACAAGCCTGTGTCTGTGTCTGTGTATGTGCGGATGGATATGTGTGTGTGTGTGCGCGAGTGTACACCTGTCCTTTTTTTCCCCTAAGGGAAGTCTTTCCGCTCCCGGGATTGGAATGACTCCTTACCCTCTCCCTTAAAACCCACATCCTTTCATTTTTCCCTCTCCTTCCTTCCTTCCTGACGAAGCAACTGCCAGTTGCGAAAGCTCGTAATTCTGTGTGTGTGTTTGTGTGTTTTGTTCATGTGCCTGTCTGCCGGCGCTTTCCCGCTTGGTATATATATATATATATATATATATATATATATATATATATATATATATATATATATATATATACACTGTGTGTGTTCTGGCAAGAGGCTGTTTGCTCTGTGCTCTTGTATGTGCAAGTGCTGAATAAACCTTTGTTAAGTGAAGTTAATGTGCGTCATTCCCCTAATTACACGTGACAATATTATGACTTTTTTTAAACGTTCCAACCAGTCTTCCAATGCATGAAATTTTTAACACCCATCTAAAGCATGATTCACACAAGACTGTTATTGCAGCATTTTTCTGCTTATAGGAATACTGCCACTTCTTATTACCTACACCCATTTTAAAATACTGTCCACTTCATTAAATGTTCACATGTGACTGTCCTTCCTTTTGGGTCCAGAGGAACTGCTACCTTCAGCAGTTAAGAACTGCTTTTTTGTTTCCGAGTATGCTGTAAAATCAAGATGGTGCCAAATTTTATTTCTTTGCTATGTCGAAAAGTTTTATGTTACGACTGTCTTCAACATCACAAATGATTGTCAGATTTGCTGAACAGTCGGTTTCTACTTTTGGAGGCCGTATCTCCATGAAAGTAGAATTTATAAATTCAGCAATAAAAAACTGCAGTTCTCAGCTCACACTTTTACACTCAATGATTGTGATACCAGATCATGTGACTACGGTTGCATGATGGGCAGGGTGTGAATCGCTTCCTGATTTGTTCAATGCATTTTCCGCTATCACTACAACGGATTTTGCATTATGGGGTAAAAAACTACACTTCAGATATCTGTCAACTGGGAGAACTGATTACCATTTACTGCTGTCATACGATATGGAGTATGGCATGTGTGAAATCAAAACTCATGTCACGAATGGTGTACAATTTAGATTTTAATTTGCAGAATGTTTCCTGTTTATTCTTTAAAAGCAGAAGTTTTCTTAAAGTGGGGTTTGTTAAAAATAGGGAGGCAAAACCTTGTTTTTATGGGAGTTTCACCAGAACAGATGGAATCATTAAAAGTGGGATTTCATTAAAAGCAGGTTCTTTCATACATGGTTTTATTTTAATTGTGTTGTTGCAAACAACTCCATTTATTCACTCATGGTATGTCACATTGCTATACAATCCTGCATGGCCAAATGTACACCATGTTTGTTTTCTTGGCCTCTAGTTGCATGGAGTTGTGAAAATCCTGCATGGCATTGGGATCCCAAACAAGCCACAGTTTAATTATGACATGTGCTGGCAGACAGTCCAACACACACACACACACACACACACACACACACACACACACACACACACACACACACACAGAGAGAGAGAGAGAGAGAGAGAGAGAGAGAGAGAGAGAGAGAGAGAGAGTTAATTATAACAACTTACCCCTGTGAACATACAGAGTAGCATTTTCTGGCTCTACTTCAATAGCTTTTCTGTAGTACTGGTCAGCTCGTTCGTAATCTTGCTGATCACTAAGTACCTTTGAACAGAAAATATATCAGCTGTAATTTAAACATTGGAATCACCATGTTGGAATTTTAAAAATATGAGGAAAAGGATAGGTTGTTACACACTGTAAAGACGAACTGTTGAGTTGCATACAGGTACCATCTCCCAGACCTAGTCCACAAACAGATATCCCGTGCCATTTCCCCTGCACACTACTAACCCTCCCACCATCACCAAAAGCCAGCTATAAAAAAGTACCCCCCCCCCCCCCCTCCCGTCACCTAATCTTGGCCTGAACTCAAACAACTGAACCATCATATCCATGTGGAAGACCCACATCTAAGAGCTGCTAAATCCAACCACCCAGCACGTCCTATTCCAGTCCTGTCAAAGGCTTATCTTACACCATCATTGAAGGCCCAGCCACCTGTGAAAGCATCATTGCACAGCTTTTCATATTGGTATGACTACCAGCCAGCTGTCTTCAAGGGTTAACAGCCACCACTGAACTGTGGCCAAGAGCAAAGTAGACCACCCTGTGGCACAACACTGCAGTTGAACATAACATGCTCGTTTTCAATGGATGCTTCACAACCCAGGTCATCTGGATCCTCCCCTCCACCACCAGCTTTATAGAAATGTACATGTGGGAATTATCATTACACCACATTCTCTGCTCATGAAATTATCTTGTCCTCCACTTATGGCAACATACTGTCCTCTCATCCTACATCTAACAGTTTCTGCCTCCTCATCCTATAACCTACTTCCTTTTCACATTCTCTCACCCTCTTTGTGTGCCTCCCTCTACCAATGTATCAGTCCAGTCCTTTCCCCATCTCTGCTTCTCTCCTTTTCCGCTCTCACTTTTTCCCCCCACCCCACCCCACCTCCCAACACTGTGCCTAGCATTCTCTAGTTCCTTCACGCTCCACCAGACAGCACTCTTCTCTCCCCGCACTCTTTTCCTGCTACTGCTCCCCTTCCCCACTTCACTACAAATGGCTACTCATCTGAGTCATAGTCTGGTCAGACCTGCTGGTGGTAGCGGTTTTTGTGTGTGTGTGTGTGTGTGTGTGTGTGTGTGTGTGTGTGTGTGTGTGTGTGTGTGTGTGCGAACATGCGCACACTTGCTTGCATGAGTGAGTCTACGAAATACCTTGGAAGTGTGGCCAGAAGTACATCGGACAAACAGTGTGCACTGTGGAACAACGTAGGAAAGAACATGAGAGGTATTATTGCCTACGCTATCCAGAGAAATCTGCGTTAGCTAAGCATGCGTTAAAAAACGGTCACCACATAAAATTTGATGATACCTCTGTCGTGGCTCGCACTAACGGCTTCTGGGACAGTTTCATAAAGGAAGCTATTAAAATAAAAATTACCACAAGCACCCTAAATAGAGACGGTGGCTTACAGCTCAGCGCTGCGTGGGATCCAGCTATCGCGCGGTTGAAGAGGGCACATCGAACGTCGACTCAAAACATGCACATATATGGCAATGTCACGGGCACCAGTGACGTCACAGCCCGCAGCTAGCGTATATAAGGGCGCACCAACAGCCCACTGGTAGTCATAACACTTGACAATGGCCAAGGAGGGCTTGGCCGAAAGCTCGTGTAGTTTTAACGAATTGACGCGGTTGGAAACCCAAGAACATTTTATTCACATGTGAATATAAATTCCTTTTTTCACATGTGGCTGCAAATTTTAAATTTAAAGTTCATGTAAACTGGCTGTACAAGAAGTAATACAGCCTTTTCAAGTGTGAAAGATATACCACTAATAAGCACAACATAATCTTTTAGATTCCTGTATAAAGCAGGTGAAGAGATATCTCCTGAACTTACACTGAAAGTGGCATCCTGAATTCTAGGCTCAAGGTATAGAGGATTGTGTTCAAGGGCAACATTGTGGGTATCTATTCAAGTCTATAAAACATCTTGAAAGAACAACCATCAAAACTGTGTTGCCATTAATGCCTACACCACCGCACCTGTCACTTCAAGGCTGCAGATCATGTGTCACACAGCACTTGGCCCACGTGCTGTGCCACCCAGATGCACAGCAAAGGTGCAGTTCACACGCATAGCTGCCTCTGTGTTAATGTAGTAAACCCCAGCTGGTGTAAACACGTAAAATAGCTGCACGCAGGTACGGCACCAATCGTGTAGTGCCACACCACTATATACGAGGGTCGGTCAAAAAGTAATGCCTCCCATTTTTTTTCTACTTAAAAAAATTAAGTTAAGTGAAAAATTTGAATTTGGCGCCATTCCTCAAACCTTCTTCTGCAATAGACTGCAGTAGTAACTTTCTGTGTCAACAGGTGGCAGCACAGCAGAAGTTTGTAAGATGGCCGACATCGATGTTCGTTTGAGACAGCGTTGTGTGATTGAATTCTTGAATGCAGAAGGTGAAACGCCCATACGCATTCATGAAAGACTGAAGAAGGTGTATGGTGTTGTGACAGTGGATGTCAGCACTGTTAGACGATGGGTTCGTCGTTGTAAGGAAGCTGAAGGGCAAACACCGTTGACTGACGAAAAGCGGAGCGGCAGGCCGGTGAGTGCAGTGACTCCACACAACATTCAGCAAGTTGATGACATCATTCGTGGTGACCGTCGGGTGACTGCAGATGAAGTGTGTCGCATTATTTCTCTTAGTAAAGGCAGTGTGATCACGATTATTAAACAATTGGGGTACTCAAAAGTTTGTGCACGGTGGGTTCCAAGAATGTTAACCGATCAGAATAAAGAGGCAAGGAAAACAATAGCCTCCCAACACTTGCAGCGCTTCCGTTTGGAGGGATATGAGTTTCTGAAAAAAATTGTGACCGGGGACGAAACATGGGTGCATTTTTTTGAACCCGAATCAAAGAGGCAGTCAATGGAGTGGCGTCACACAAGCTCGCCGAGGAAGAAAAAGTTCAAAACTGTGCGATCGGCAGGGAAAGTTATGGCAACAGTTTTCTGGGATACAGGGGGTGTGATTCTGGTTGATTTTTTGGAGCAGGGATGCACAATAAATTCTGTTCAATACGTCACAACCCTCAAAAAACTTAAAGCACGTCTTCAGCGAGTTCGCCCAACAAAATCAATGGCAGATGTTATTCTTTTGCATGACAATGCAAGACCACACACCAGTCGTCACACCTCTGACGAGATTGTCAAAATTGGATGGGAAGTTTTGCCTCATCCCCCATACAGCCCTGACCTGGCACCATCAGACTTCCATCTGTTCGGGCCACTAAAAGAAGCTCATCGTGGGATTCATTTTGAAGATGAGGAGGCCGTCAAAACATCCGTGCGTCAATGGCTTAGGAAGCAGAGCTGTGATTTTTACCGTGCTGGGATACATGCCCTTGTTCAAAGATGGACCAAAACTGTAGAGATGGGCGGAGATTACATTGAAAAATGACAAAATGATCCTCAATGTTGTGGTTTTCAACCTATGTAATTGCATTTAAATTTCCTGACAATTAAACGTAGAAAAAAAAATAGGAGGCATTACTTTTTGACTGACCCTCGTACTCATAAATGGTGGGCATATTCCCGTGCCACCAGGGCTTCGTAAGTGAACACGGCATCTCTTGGTGGCAGTTTTATCTTCGGCTTCACTACTACTGATTCCTCGACACCACACCCACCCTCGTCTGGATTTTGGTTGCATTTGGAACTGGGTTTCTACTATTCAGCACTCCAGATACTGGATTTTTCCACAGATTTTGCTGACTGCCATTCCACTGGTAGTGCTAGTGGCATCATTTAAGTGTTGCATTATTCTCTTTCCTGTCTTCACTTGTAGAGGAATTATCTGATTTGATACATTATAAATGGTTCTGAAAGCCTGTGACTGTGGAAAAAATAGATTTGTTTATAAATAACTCATCTGCTACCAGTCACTATTTTCTTTATTTTATTTTTTACATAATGCATTTCAGGAAATGATTCCCATTTTCAAGTGAGTTTTTTGTGTTTGTTATGCCATTTCTATGTGATGTTGACGCTTGGGAGTCTGTTTCATTTTGTTGATTTTACTGCTGCAATTCCTTAGTCATGCCTTCTGTTATTTGTTATTCCACCATTCATGGATACAATAAATTATTCGTGACAGTGGCTGGTTCTTGTGTTGCTTTCCATTTTATGACATTGCAGCACATCCTCACTTTTCAGTTCTGTGTCTAATACTCTATGACATGGGATTGTTGTGCAATTTTCTTCTGCTTTCCAGAATGGATGGCGTTGAGCTTTAACTTTTGGAGGAGCTCCACTTTGGTTCTTTTTCTTTCGTACACCTTGTCTTGCCATTGCCAATGCTGCTTTTTTCGCCACAGCGGTCACCCAGCTAGATGAACTACGTCATTATATCAACTTCTTAAGTTTCAGTCAATGTAGTTAGCTCAACTGATGGACAAGGTGAGACTGCTGCTGGAGACCAACAGCTTTGCCCTGCTTCAACACGTCACCCAGACCGATGGCGATGGTAGCAGACACTGATCAGCTCCATCATTCCACAAGTTCGACGCCGCCGCAGGGAAATGGGTCAAATACAAACTGCAGCTCTTTCAACACTTTGCAGCCTACAACATTTCAGATGTTGTTCAATGATAATATTTCTCTTCTGGGGTTGTCATGGATATCATGCGAATTTGCATTAAGCTTTTCCTTCTTATTCAGTAAAGTCTGTTCCTTTCCCAGAAATGATTGCAGCTCTCGATAAATATTCTGTTGGCCACCGCTGCGTTATAGGTTTTTTCGAACAAAGTGCCAATCTATCCCATACTATCGGCAGTGGCTCGCTGAGTTACAAGAAATGACTCACACCTGAAAATTTTCATGTCTCTGCGGTAAGTTGTACATGGACACCATGTTGTGTTGTTCCCTCTGACAACCATGCCTCCATCCTTGCTACCTTCCCTGTTTTCCTTTCCCTGTTGCTTCATAACCTGGGTTGTGAGTAACTAAATCCACTTTCCCTTCTTCCCTTTCTTTCCCCTCTCTCCTCCCTGATGAAGGAACATTTATTCCGAAAGCTAGGAACTTAAATTTTCGGTTGTTTTTTGTGTTTCTATCGGCTGTACTGAGCTGAGGTAAGTACTGGCCAGCCCCTCTATCTCTTTGTTAGTAATTGATCAGAATGTTACTAATTCCCAACTTCGAGCAGAAGTCGTCAAACTATCCGACCCTTTGTTGGAGAATGCCCTTCATATAACTGAGGCACAGAAATCGTTTGTCACTGCAGAGATGGAAATTTTGCCACTTGTGGCCCGTCTTCATCTCCACACAAGATCTCTATTTCTTCAGGGGACTGTAAACAACCAACAGCATGTCTGCAGCAGCCACATAGTGGCACCAAATGCAATCCTGCCCTCAATGCTACATCTCTCATGATAGGGATGCTTGTAGTTTCCTCCAAACCAACTGTTTGTTTTGTAAAAAGATTGGACACATCCAATATTTTTGCTCAAAGAAGTTATGGGGTCCACGTGTTAACATGAACTGTGAACACCCACAGTTCTGAGGCAGTGGATGTCCATCACGTCAATGTCAATGACACTGTGGTCAGGAACCCTTTGGTTTCTGATGAGTCATTCCCAATTTGAGCCTGCTATATCATTCCCACTATGCATTAATCTCACAAGGTTGTCAGTGGCCTCCAGCATCCCTTTGTGCTTGTATCTGAGCCAAAGAAACTTTTAATTCAGCTGTTCATTCAGAACATGGATGTCCAATACCAGCTGGATATCGGGGCTTCCGTTATGTTGACCAATAGGTGCACATTTGAAAAGCTCAGCTCCTTACAGCTTGAAGCTCTGACACAGCCCCTTGTTGCATACAATGGGGATCACTTCACCGTCTTTGGCACCAGTCTTGTACAGATATTGTTCAGATCTACTTCTAAGGCCCGTTGCTTCACTCTTCTGATGGTCCTAAAAATTTTCTCTGAATGTCTTTGACATCTTTGGCTTCCAAATCTCAAACAATACAGTAACGATCAACTCCCATGTCCCCCATGACAGCATTACAAAGCTCTGTGACAAATACTGTCAGCCTTTTGCGGACTCTCTGGCTATTGCAAAAGACTTTCCCGCCAACATCTGGGAGGAAGTTGTGGCAGAGTCAAGGTGTACGCAGGAGCTGGGAGTTACCATGCCCATCTTTGTCAGTCAATTGGCATCACTCCTCACCATAGTCAGAAAACCCACAGGCAACTCCAGCTTTGGGCATATTATAAGTCCATCATCAATGAACAGCCAGTCATGGATTCATATCCTCTCCCTTACTCCAAGCAATGAATTGACCAATTATAAAAGGGTGTGTTGTTCTTGAAGCGAGCGCTCGAGGCACCTATTTGCAACTCCCACTGGATGATGCAGCAAAATTTTCCCCACTGGATGATGCAGCAAAATTTTTCCTCGCCATTAACACTAACATCAGACTGTTCCCATATGAGGGTCTACCATTTGGTAGTGCTTCCACTTGGCCTTCTTCCAATGTTTTCTTAGAGCAACAAACATTGAAGGTGCCTATCTAGATGACATCGTCATCTTGGGTAGAACTCCGGAGGAGCACTTCTGGAACCTGGAATGCCACTGCTAAAACACTCACCAATGCAGGACTCGGATGCAATCGGGAGAAATACAAACTTTTCAGTACCCAAATTGAATACCTTGGTTATGCTGTCTACTCCCATGGTGTTCACCTTTCTACCAACACTTGCAGGCTATTCAGAAGCTTAGTTTCCCAAAGAATCTTGTCAAAGTCCAGTCTGTCCTTGACAAGATCTCATATTATCTTCACTCCATAATTATGAAATACTCTATTGTCCCATGGCACGCCATACCAATGTGGATACTTTATCTCACTGTCCTGTCAGATCAGATGCGGAATTAGAGTCTTCCGAGGACGATTATTTTCACATTGATCAGATTGATAAAGCCACAATGGTTACCCTTTTAAGTAACCACCACTGAATGACCATGGCCACAGGGCAAGACTATACCCTCCGGTTCCTTCGACAGTTCATTCAGACAGGTTGGCCTGCAGATAGGGAGTCATTTTCCAATGAGTTTCTTTGGCACTGGTTTTCCCACTGGTTGGTTGGTTGGGTGTGGGATTGAAGGGATCAGACTGCTAAGGTCATCGGTCCCTTGTTCCACGATAAAATCACACGAAATAAAAACTGTCAGTCGTTAAAAACGGAGAACTGAGAGAAGGGACGACACAATACAAGAAAGGCAGACAAAGACCAGACAAACGGAACTAAAATCGCACCGAGTGTGAAGGTGGTTGGCCGACCATGAAAATAAGGAAAAGCCAACCACCAAATGACATTAAAACCCACAGTTTAAAACCACAGGCCAAAGGCCCAAGTCAATACAGGAAATAAAAGGACAAACACTCAAATCATACGATAAAAACCCCCTGCCCGAATAAAACTCAACACGAGGTCCGCCATAGCATCGTCATCACATAAAAGGGCAGGGAGGGTATCAGGCAGCGCAAACGTCTGCCTGAGTCCTGTTAAAAGCGGGCAGTCCACCAAAATGTGGACCACCGTCAGAGCTGCCCCGCAGCGACATAGCGGTGGGTCCTCCCGGCGCAACAAATGGCCGTGCGTCAGCCACGTGTGGCCAACGCGCAGCCGGCAGAGGACGACAGAGTCCTTCCGAGAGGCCCGCATGGAGGAGCGCCACACACGGGTCGTCTCCTTCACCGCCCGAAGTTTGTTGGGCGTGGGCAGGGTACGCCACTCGTCACCCCAGGCACCAAGCACTTTCTGGCGCAAAAGCGACAGGAGATCACACTCCATAAGGCCGAGTTCCAGAGCCGGTGAACTCACTGCCTGTTTAGCCAGCGTGTCAACCCGCTCATTGCCCGGGATGCCGACATGACCTGGGGTCCAAACAAAGACCACGGAGCGGCCGCAACGGGCAAGAGCATGGAGCGACTCGTGGATGGCCATCACCAGACGGGAACGAGGAAAGCACTGGTCAAGAGCTCGTAAACCACTCAGGGAGTCACTACAGATGACAAAGGACTCACCTGAGCGGGAGCGGATATACTCTAGGGCGCGATAGATGGCAACCAACTCGGCAGTGTATACACTGTTCCCGGGTGCCAGCGACCGTTGCTCACAATGATCCTCTAGAGTAAGAGCGTAACCAGTGCGACCAGAGACCATCGAACCGTCGGTATAGGTCACGGCAGATCCGGGAAACTCGGCAAGGAGAGCAACAAAGCGGCGGCGGAGGGACCGAGTCTCTCGGACCCTGTGCCAAATCCAGCCGAATGCATGGTCGGCGCACACACCAAGGGGGCAGACGGAGATTGGCCCGGAAAACAGGCGGGAGAGGAAAAAACTCAATCCCACACAGTAGAGCCCGGATGCGAACCGCGATCGTACACCCTGACCGGGCCGCCTGTCTGGAAGATGGACGATCGAGTGCGGGAACAGGAGATGGTAGTTGGGATGCCCTGGCAAGCTACAAACGTGGGCAGCATAAGCGGCCAGAAGTCGGTCGCGCCGGATCCGCAATGGAGGAACACCAGCCTCCACAAGTAAGCTGTCAACAGGGCTTGTCCGAAATGCTCCTGTGGCGAGTCGGATCCCGCAGTGATGGATGGGATCCAGCAATTGCAACGCTGATGGCGACGCCGAACCATAAGCCACACACCCATAATCAAGGCGGGACTGGATGAGCGCTTGATACAGCCGGAGAAGGGTGGACCGATCGGCACCCCATCCGGTGTGGCTAAGGCAACGGAGAGCGTTTAAATGCCGCCAGCATGTTTGTTTAAGCTGCCTAATATGAGGCAGCCAAGTCAACCGGGCATCAAATACCAGTCCCAAGAACCGATGCGTCTCTACCACAGCAAGAGGTTCACCGTCAAGGTAAAGGCGTGGCTCAGGGTGAACCGTGCGACGCCGGCAGAAATGCACAACGCAGGTCTTAGCGGCCGAAAACTGGAAGCCGTGCGCTACAGCCCACGACTGCGCCTTGCGGATAGCGCCCTGCAGCAACTGCAATGCCAGCGGAGCTGTAGTAGAGGCAGAAATCGTCTGCATACAACGAAGCTGCGACGGACGATCCCACCGCCTCAGCGAGCCCATTGATCGCAATTAAAAACAGGGAGACACTGAGGACAGACCCCTGTGGGACCCCGTTCTCCTGGACCCGGGAGGAACTGTGGGACGCAGCAACTTGCACGCGGAAGGAACGAGACGACAGAAAATTCTGAATAAAAATCGGGAGCGGGCCCCTAAGACCCCACCCTTGAAGTGTGGCCAGGATGTGATATCGCCAAGTCGTATCGTACGCCTTCCGCATGTCGAAGAAGACGGCAACCAGATGTTGGCGGCGTGCAAAGGCTGTACGGACGGCAGACTCTAGGGAGACCAGATTATCGACGGCAGAGCGGCCTTTGCGGAACCCACCCTGAGACGGAGCCAGAAGGCCTCGAGACTCGAGGAGCCAACTCAACCTCCGGCTCACCATACATTCTAGCAACTTGCAAAGAACGTTGGTGAGGCTTATGGGGCGGTAGCTGTCCACCTCCAGCGGGTTCTTGCCAGGTTTCAACACGGGGAGGACGATGCTTTCTCGCCATTGAGACGGGAACACACCCTCAACCCAGATGCGGTTGAAAACATCTAGGAGGCGTCGCTTGCAATTCACAGAGAGGTGTTTCAGCATCTGGCTGTGGATGCGGTCTGGCCCAGGAGCCGTATCAGGGCAAGCAGATAGGGCACTCTGGAATTCCCAGTCGCTGAAAGGAGCATTGTACGACTCCGCGTGGCGCGTGTGAAAGGAAAGCCTCCAACTTTCCAACCGCTCTTTCCGGGAGCGGAAGGCCAGTGGGTAATTCGTAGATGCGGAACACTGAGCAAAATGCGCTGCTAACCGGTCCACAATCGTGTCGGAGTCAGTACACACCACTCCATCAGCGAAAGCCCAGGGACAGAGACAGGCGGCCGATAGCCATGGAGTCGCCTAATCTTAGCCCAAACCTGCGATGCAGAGGTACGGACGCCAATGGTGGAAACATACCGTTCCCAGCACTCCTGCTTCCGTTGGCGAATAAGGCGTCGGGCACGGGCACGGAGCTGTTTAAAAACGATGAGGTTCTCCAAGGACGGGTGCCGCTTATGGCGTTGAAGAGCCCGCCGGCGATCTCTAATCGCCTCTGCGATCTCGGGCGCCCACCAAGACACAGTCCTCCTCCGAGGGGACCCGGATGAACAGGGAATCGCAGATGCCGCCGCAGAAACGATGCCGGTGGTGACCGACTGAACCACCGCATCAATGGTGTCAGGGGAAGGAGGTGCGATAGTGGCGAGAGAGGAGAACAAGCCCCAATCAGCCTTATTCAGAGCCCATCTGGAGGGGTGTTCAGAAGAGTGACGCTGTGGTAGTGACAGAAAGATGGGGAAATGGTCACTACCACATAAGTCGTCATGGACACTCCAGTGGATGGATGGTGAAAGTCCGGGGCTGCAGATAGAAAGGTCGATGGCCGAAAATGTGCCATGGACGACGCTGAAATGTGTCGGCTCTCCCGTGTTTAAGAGGCAGAGGTCAAGCTGCGAGAGAAGAGTCTCGACATCTCTACCCCGGCCAGTAATCGCAGCGCTACCCCACAGGGGGTTATGGGCGTTAAAGTCGCCCAGTAACACAAAAGGAGGAGGCAGTTGTGCTATCAATGCAGCCAACACATGACGCGAGACATCACCATCTGGCGGAAGATACAAACTGCAGACAGTAATAGGCTGAGGCGTCCACATCCTTACAGCGACAGCCTCTAAAGGTGTGTGAAGAGGTACACATTCGCTGTAGACAGAGTTTAGGATGTAGACGCAGACTCCACCAGATACCCTCTCATAAGCTGCCCGGTTCTTGTAATAACCCCGATACCCACGTAGGGCAGGGGTCCGCATTGCCGGAAACCAAGTTTCCTGTAGGGCAATGCAGAGGAAAGGGTGACTGCTGATGAGTTGGCGAAGCTCAGCAAGGTGGTGGAAAAAAGCGCTGCAGTTCCACTGGAGTATTGCTTTGTCCACGTCCGAAAAAGGCGTGAAGGGGCCGAGGAGGCAGATCACGCCACTGGGTCACCTGCTGCCACCGATGGAGGACCAGTACAATCTGCTTCCATGGCGTCTGAGGGTCCGGCGAGATCCAGGTCCTCAGCGGACGCCCGGATCTCCACCTTATCCCCGGACGCAGAGCCTGTAGGGAGCAGTGGGGTGGATGCCACCGCGTGGTCCTTGGCCTTAGAGGTCTTCTTCTTCGTCTTGTCTCTCTGGTCCTTGGGTTTTATTGGCTGGGAGGGCTCCAGCGAGTCAGTCTCCGGGACGGAGGAGGAGCGGGAAGCCCTGCGATCAGCCGCTGGTCTGCTTTTCTTCCATTGGCTGACGTCACCCTTCCCAGAGGCGAAAACCTGGGAAGGAAGGGACCCAAGGGACCCTTTCCGTGCTATTAGAGCAGGGGAAGTTTGAGGCTTCCCCAGCTTAGAAGTGGGGACTGATGTCCCCGATGGTTGGGGGGTTGCTGCTCCAGAGGCAGGTAGTGCAGGAGCAGCAGGGAGTGAAGTGCCCCCCACCATCAAGGGGGCAGGTGTAGCATTCCGGCTCTGAGAGGTGGCAGTCTGAGGGAGAGCTAATGGGGCCATAACAGTAGTAGCCGCGGCGTAAGAGGCGGGCATTCGAACAGGATGGAGGCGTTCGAACTTCTGCCTGGCCTCAGTGTATGTCAGGCGGTCCAGGGTCTTATACTCCATGATTTTGCGCTCTTTCTGGTAGATCCTGCAGTCCGGCGAGCAAGGTGAGTGGTGCTCTCCGCAGTTTACACAGATGGGAGGCGGAGCACATGGAGTATCGGGATGTGATGGGCGTCCACAATCTCGACATGTGAGGCCGGAAGTACAGCGGGAAGACATATGCCCGAACTTCCAGCACTTAAAGCACCGCATCGGGGGAGGGATATATGGCTTGACGTCACAACGATAGACCATCACCTTGACCTTCTCAGGTAAAGTATCACCCTCGAAGGCCAAGATGAAGGCACCGGTGGCAACCTGCTTATCCCTTGGACCACGATGTACGCGCCGGACGAAGTGAACACCTCGCCGCTCTAAATTGGCGCGAAGCTCGTCATCGGACTGCAATAGAAGGTCCCGATGGAATATTATGCCCTGGACCATATTAAGACTCTTATGGGGCATGATTGTAACCGGAACATCCCCCAGCTTGTTACAATCGAGTAACCAGCGGGACTGGGCGGAGGACGCCGATTTGATCAAAACCGAGCCCGAGCGCATTTTGGACAAGCCCTCCACCTCCCCGAACTTGTCCTCTAAGTGCTCGACGAAGAACTGAGGCTTCATGGATGTAAAGGATTCACCATCAGCTCTCGTACACACCAGGTAGCGGGGCGAGTATGGTTCGCTGGCATCCTTAGTCTTTCGTTCCTCCCATGGTGTAGCCAGGGAGGGGAACGATTTGGGGTCATATGTAGTTGCGTTGTATTGAGCTCTGGAACGCTTAGAGACTGCTGGCGGCTGGCCACCAGCAAGAGATGATGTACCACGCTTCATTGCGGGTCATCCGCCCTGATGCCACCTACTCCGACCAAGGGCCCTCCCCACGAGCGCCACCCAGCCTCAGCAACGACCACCTGGCAGGATGGCCATTGCCGGGAGTCCCAATGCCCCAAGGAGATAGGCATCTACTCCTTGGCATACGTGGGGAGTTAACGGCGCTGGCATCAGCAGAGCGATCCCTGTGTAGTCAGGGGGCTACAACCAACAGGGTACATGGCGGCCCCACCACAACGGACTGGCTACCGTGCTGGATTTCAGGTGATGTAGTCCAATATCGTCATTGGCGCATAAAGCGGCACAGCATAGCAGACTGCAAGAGACCGCACCCAAGAACAAATCCACGCCCAAGAGATGGTAGGTGAGCGGGACTGCGAAGCGATGACGACAAACCTGGCTAGAGATGGTAATGCTTGATGGACACATCGCTCCTTGTAAGGCGCCCTTCCCCAATCGGCTCGCTCTTCGGAAAATTTAGAAGGATGGAGGTCAAACCCGTTAGGGGACCATCTCACAAGGCCAAAACGTTTGAGACTCCTTTTAGTCGCCTCTTACGACAGGCAGGAATACCGTGGGCCTATTCTTACCCCCGAACCCACAGGGGGGTTTCCCACTGGGATCCCTTTTCAGTTCAAATGGAGGTGCTCCGTTATGCATACCAAACATACAGATATGGATGATGTATCCAGCATCTCTGTGGCAACAGGTGTTGGAATTACTTAATAAAGGACATTGGAATATTGACCGTAAGAAGAAA
Organism: Schistocerca gregaria; assembly: GCF_023897955.1. NCBI lineage: Eukaryota > Metazoa > Arthropoda > Insecta > Orthoptera > Acrididae > Schistocerca > Schistocerca gregaria. The sequence continues at coordinate 478,697,103 of NC_064925.1, forward strand.
TCGGCCAGACAGCACTGCATGTGGCTGAGGATGGAAAATGACATCGAACAAATGATCACACATTGCAAGGAATGCACTGAGAACATACCTGCTCCTCTAAAATATTTTTTCCGATTGGATCTGACAAGATGCCCTCCTGCAACGAATTCACATAGATTTTGCAGGGCCAGTTTGGGGTCTGTCATGACTTACTGTCATGGACCCCTTTTCAAAATTTCCTTTCATGGTCTCTCTGAATTCCACATTGTCGACAAACACAACTTGGGCTTTAGAAACTGTATTCTCTCAAGATGGATTACCAATTATTATTGAATCTGATAATGGTCCACAATTGACTTCAACAGAATTCGCGTCTTTCTGCAAGGCCAACAGCATCACCCACACCAGATTAGCACCTTTCTCATCACCATTTAACGGTGAAGCATAATGATTTTGTGTATCTTCAAAGTGCAAATGTTGAAATTAAAGCAGTCCCACTTCAAGGAAAATGCTCTGCTCCTGTATAATCTTATCAACATACCATACGACACCTCAGGGAGATCAGTCGCTGGCTGCCCTTCTTCATGGCAGGTCTCACTGGACTACACTTCACCTTCTCCAGCCTCCAAATTTCCTGCATGCTCCTACGGCCCCTCAAAATTCAAAGCCAATACCACAGTGTATTTCACGGATTTTAACAATAGTTATTTGTTTTAACTAGGATTATAATCCAACCTGACAGAGGAGCATCATATGTTATTTGGGATGTTTCGGAACACAATTATCACAGACACCAAAATCAGCTATGCTCTCATGCTATTCCTTATTTGCTGTGGACCTTTCTGTTCCCAACAGTGCTAAGGCAGACAATGCCTCCCTCAGCAATTATCCACAGTGCATTTTGTACCAGGGACCTGGCACTAATTGCCACATTGCGACTACTGCTGCTGCAGCCTTCGGAGCCTGGGTCACCTTGGCTGCTGTGGCCCCAACCACCACTGCCTTGGCGCCTGCCTCCAGTTTTTCTGGGGACCTGTGCAGCAAATGCTGGAAAGTGGATTGGTCATGTCAGAAATCAGCTCCTGGTCTGATCACATTGCCCTGCCTCCAGCCCGGACGTCCCCTTTGTGCTGAGACCCCTTACAGTACACCACCCCAGTGAGACAACTTGGGGAGCGGCGAGGGGAGGGGAGGGTAGATTATGGTACCACCAATGCCTACCCCACAGCACCTGCAGCCACACCACTGCAGGTCATGTCACACAACCTATGACCAACCATTCTCAGCTTGTGTGCAGCACTGCACAGTTGGGCAGTGCAGGTGCAGCCTATGCACATAGCCGCCTCTGTGGTAACGTAGCAATGCTGGCTGGCATAACCACATCAAATCGCTGCACAATGATAAGCACCTATGTCGCAGCACCATGCCATCGTAGACTTCATGAATGGCTTGCTTCCAAAAATATTTCTACGCTGGCCAGGGCTTGATAAACACATGCGTCACTTCACACTGGTAGTCTAATCTTTGACTATCTCGAGGCTACACCATCCAGTTTGTCCTCATCTGTATTTTGATTATGTTTGGAACTGGACTATTCAGGGATTTCTACTACTCAGCACAACAGACACCGGATTCATCCACAGCTTTTACTGATCACCATCCCAGTGGCAGTACTAGCCCCAGCATTAATTTCATTCCCTTTTTTTTTTTTTTTTTTTTTGTAGTGTTATTCTGTTTCCTGTCTTCACTTGCAGAAGATTAAAACTATGTTGATTAATCACGACTTATTTGTTGTTCCATCATTCACAGTTATAACAAAAATCGTAATAATCTATGATAAATTGCAATGTGCAGAAAATACAGCAGAATTTGGAAAGAACAAGTAGGAAAACAAATAGACAACAAGACAAAATGGAATTACAAAAGCGAATACATGACCAAAACTAAGAAAGAATTTGCGAAGGCCCTCCAGCAACAGAGATAAGCATTAGACAGAGATTCATTTACGTCTAAAATATAACACATATTACAAGAAGCAGCAAAAATATCACTGCACATTTATTGATAAATCATTTCTGTGAGGAAGGTTTGAGTACTTCTGTTTGGAAACAAGTGTTGTAGGTAGTACAACACTGTGCACTGCCTCATGTCACATGATGCTATAACAAAAATGGCACCAATTCAATTCAGTGGTTGGTTTGAATTTGGGAGCTATTTCAATACATTGCAATACGTTGTTTTCACCAACATGAAAAACATGTACTACCTTATTTTAAGTACAAGTTTTTTGCTGCACTGTTTATTTATTTACTTGTAGTTGAAAGTTACGTGACGAGCCCATTTCAGTGTTTTGCCATTATCAAGTGTAATTGTGAAGATGATATAATAAATGTTACAGTGTTCCTTACATCTACGTTAGTCTATTTCTACATATGGTACCTTATGCTTACGTCTTAGCTGGAATGACGTGGTCCATACAGCATCTTGGAGCATAAATGTCAGTTGTCTTTTTGTTATGATATGTTAATGATATTTATACACTATGTTCAATTTTTTTTAATGTTATTTTTGACAGCTTTGGCTCTGTCATAGCAAAACGACAAACAACATTTATGCTCCAAGATGCCATATGGATATGTCAGCTAAGACATAAGCATAAGGTGCCATGTGTAGACATAAACTAACAGACATAAGGAACAATGTTATGCCTATTATATCATCTTCATTAGATACTCGCATAATGCTGAAATGAGCTCCTTGTGTAACTTTTATTACTATGAGTAAAGAACATGTAATTAAAATAAAACATGTCTTTCTTTGACCTCATTTAAGCTTTGGGCCTACTGCACTATCACTCAAAGATTCACATTTTGATTTTGGATGGGAATACTTGTGATGAGATAAAAGTAAAATTGCATGTTAGTTGTGGTGACTTTCACAATCAATGACTTCAGTCAGATATTGGTTCAACAAATTTTAATATGACTGACCACCTTTCATCAGGATTGACTATAGACGCCCACAGACATGGCTGCTAAATTACTGGGAAAGCCCATGACTATTTTCACTGATTGTTACATAAAAGAGTGCCATGGAGCAGATGCCACAGATGTGTCAACAGGGATGATGATAAATACTGTACATGACAAAGCTGGCAATGAAAAGGAAAACTTAAGTGGGTTCAGAAAATGGGAGTCAAAATAACTTTTAAAATTTTCTTTGTTAATAAGTTTCAAGTTTTATTTTTCATCTGAAATCATCAAATGTAATAAAAATAGGGATCTTTCTATGAAAGAAATGAAGTTTATAGAATCACCCAGCAAGATAATGGAAATAAGTTTCAGAAAAGAATTACTAACTTGTTAGCGCGGAATCATAGTATAGAATAATAATTGGTGGTTCCAATAATTTTTTACTGTGTAATGGCATTAGGATGAAACTAATAAAGTTATCTTGTGACCCATATGTCCTCAAGAAGTTTAATCTGAAGCACTTTTGTGATTGGATGTTTATTTCTTGAGGTATTATTCTGTAAAGATTAAAAATAGAACCTCCACTTTCAGGCATGTGGGCAAGAGCGTCCTCGCACTGTGTCAGGTGGAGACCATTTTTAGTGTAATTCCTGTTTTTAACTTAAATTTAATTGAGCATTATCTTCAATAATTTCTCCTTTAATTGTATCCAGTTTTAAGCATATATTGCTGGACATACTGCTAGCTTCAGTGCAACAACTCACCTGAGCAAAAAGTGTATGACACTCTGAACAAGTAGGAAATCTTTCAACAGCTCTACGAAATTCATTCATAACTTCTTCCATTTTTTCCATATTTCTAGTCTGAAAGGCATGTCTATAATCTGTGTAGCACTTCTGCACATATGCGATTGGGAAGTTTGGATTCAGAGTAACTGCTTTATTGAAGTCATCCATGGCCTCATTCATTTTTTCCATTAGCAAATGTACCTGAAAAAAGGTGATTATTTTGTTGGAACTCATTAACAAATATATGAATCTTTTGTTACACAGTACAAGAGTAATACATTTTTTCCAGAAATATTTAATGATGAACATACAGGAGTTAGACAAAAATTTGGAAACACTACAAAACACACATGCTCTAACATAAATGAGGGTACTAACCACAGCTGTATGCTGTACTGTTGTTTTTGACTGTGAATGGCAACTGTGCAATGTCCTCGACACATTTGCAAGAGCCAGTTGTGATTAGAACAGTTTCTTTACAGATGTGGGTGCCTTATATCAGAGCCAAGTGAACTCTAACATGGGCAAATTGTTGTGTACTTCGGTAGCCAATCGAGACCAAGTTCAAAATGACTCTCAGCACTATGGGACTTAACATCTGAGGTCATCAGTCCCCTAGAACTCAGAACTACTTACACCTAACTAACCTAAGGACATCACACACATCCATACCCGAGGCAGGATTTGAACCTGCGATCGTAGTGGTCGTGCAGTTCCCGACTGAAGCGCCTAGAACCGCTCGGCCACTACGGCCGGCCGAGACCAAGTGTTTGATGTTTCCAGAGGCAACTTGTCGAAGATTTAAACTGCACACAGTGAATGCTGAAAAGTGTCCTTCGCTAAAGAGTGTACTGAGTGAATGTCACAGTCACTGATGAGGATTATTGTGAAAAATGTGAGGAGACCAGTTGAGAAAGTCACTGCAAAACTGAATGTCGTGCCAGAAAAACATATAGGGAGCTCTGTGAGCAGGGAATTGCAGGGTGAGCTGGAATTCCAAAATCACTTATCAGTGATCCAAATGCCTGCAACAGGGCCTCTCTTCACACAGCTTGCATAATCCAGGACCGGTTTTGTGAGCACGAGGATGAATTGTTACATCTTCTGTAGCCACCATAGTCACCAGAGGTCAATATTACTGAGGCCTTGTGGTCTACTTTGCAGATAAGGATGCACAATCGCTATCTACCCCTATCATCATAACCTGAATTGAAAACCATTCCAAGATGACAAAGATGTCTTGAATGCTGGTTGGTTTCATACACCATTTTAGGAATGGTAATGTGTTAAGATTTTTGTCTTTCCATATTTTTGTCTGCTCCCTGTATTTCTAAAAATAATAAAAATCAAGATTTTTTAAATTTTTGTTGGTGAGTCAGATCTTAAGTTTTCTGGCTGATATAGTATTACATTTGGCAGAACATTGCCACATTTAAGCCACCAGGAAATTAAAAAAAAAGTATTTGTATGGTACTGCAACAAGCAATTACAAACCCAATCTACTACCAAAGATATGCACACTTTTTGTAGCAGTATTGCTATAACAGCAGTCATAATTAATTATTACAATCATAATTGAAGTCAACTGAATACTCTAATATTGATAATACATTTATTACTATTATTATTTATGATCAGGCAGGGCTAGCTGTAAAACCAGTTATGTGGTCTAAAAGCTAAGCTGCAACCACTGTGCTGTATTCTATGTAGGCATGACAACCAACAAGCTGTCTGTCCGCATGAATGGCCAGTGATGAACTGTGCCAAGAAACAAGTGGACCGCCCTGTTGCTGAACACGCTGCCAAACATTATATCCTTCATTTCAATGACTGCTTCACAGCCTGTGCCATCTAGATCCTTCCCATCAACACCACTTTATCTGAATTGCACAGGTGGGCACTTTCCCTGCAATACATCCTACATTCCCGTAACCCTCCCAGCCTCAACCTTCGTTAGTCACTGTCCTCACCCATCCAGCTCCTTCCCTGCTCCCAGTTGTCTGAGACTGTGTGCACACACACACACACACACACACACACACACACACACACACACACACACACACACACAACTGCAGTCTCAGACAACTGAAACCACACTGTGAGCGGCAGCACCAGTGCATGATGGGAGTGGCAAATGGGGGTAAGGAGGAGGCTGAGGTGAGAAGGGGGAGGGATAGTATGGTGGGGATGGCGGACAGTGAAGTGCTGCAGGTTATGCGGAGGGCAGGGAAGAGGTGTGGAAGGGGGGAGGGGGAGGGGGAATAGTGGAAAAGGAGAGAAACAGATAGAAATAAATAACAAGAATGGATGTGGTGGTCAAATGATGACTCTGTAGTGCTGGAATCGGAACAGGGAAGGGGCTGGATGGGTGAGGTCAGTGACTAACTTTCCTTGTCATAAAAGTTACACTAAACTTATGATTATAAGGCAACTAACCTGCCCCCTGTGATGATACACATCTGAATTGTTTGGGTCCAATTGAGCAGCCAGATTGAAGTCTTCTAGGCTTTTAACTGGCTGCTCGAGTTGCATGTGCAGTGATGCTCGCTTTATAAGTGCATTAACTCGAAGCTGTAAAAGAGAACATCTGATGAGATAATAGAATTAATAAACATATATAGAATCCACAACAAAATAGAAAAAAGGCTCCTGAAGAATCTATTATTCATCTGAACAGCTAACTTAATTTCAATGTTTCTTCATAATAGCTGACTGATTTCATTTAGTTTCTAAGTCCAATAATCACCTTCATTCTTTGTATTTCTTTCTTTACAAAATAAAATCCATTAAACAGAAATCAAGCAGGCAGCACATCAAGTGCAACAACACATTTTGTTACCTCAGATATGATTTAGTAGAATTTTATATGAGATAAGCACTTTCTGTAGAAAACAGATGGTGTATAATTAGTTCTGAGGTAAGTACCTTTGGTAGTAAATAGTTAGTGTATAATTAATTCCTTACTTGCAAGCATAAGAAGAAGGTATGAACTGGTAACAATGTTACAGAAATTGATTCATAACAGTAAATACCCTCATACCTTGAGGAATAACTGTAAGTGTGAACAAAAATTCTGCTGTCAGTTACAATTTCCCAACTTCCATACTTTCTAATGAATACTGATATTAGATGTTCTGAAATCTCTCTTTTCTCAAACAATTTACAAAAACCTGTGATACAGTGTCCCTGTTCTTATGCAGTCAAAAGTGAGAAGTTTGATGGACTGCTATTTGGTGCTGTACACTTCCTCCACAGTATGTGCCACCAATAGTCCAAAGTGTTGTAAATGATGCATGAGGTAACATTTATGGTGTATTTACACATACTGCATCTTACCTTTACATTGGCATCAGGATTATTTATAACAGCCTCAAAATCTTTAAATGCTGCATCATGCTGTCCAAGGAGGAGGTGAAATGTTCCTCTCAGAACGAGAGCCTCATTTTTGTACTCTGCCGACTCTGAATTTATTTCATCTGTGCAGGCTGGAATAATGTCATCATAATCTTGAACAACAAAGGCTTGCTTTGCACGGGCAAAACCTCTGTGACAAATGAACAAGGACAGTAATGTATTAATTAAATGCCTGATTAAAATCTTACTAACTTCAAACTGAGGCTAATAAAACTAACCTTATATCAGCTTCTGCTGAGTCACTTTCATTTTTGTCGCTCATACTGTTTTTAATAGGATCTTCAATAAATGAAGAGAAAAAGGTTTTAATAAACTGCTTTGATGGCATGATTGCCTTCCTGCTTGCCATAGCCTCCTTAGCATGCTGCCTACCTGTTGAAGGAAAAAAAGGACAGATACTTTTTTTTGAAATAGCTGTCATGAAATGACAGAAACAGTGTTGAAACTAAAGAATTGATTGAGATTTCATTTCCTAAAAATACAACACAGTACACAAAGGTATGAGACCTACCCTTCAGAGGAAGTTATTAACAGTGGATAGTCTTCTAAGCAAACTTTTGAACTGCATCCTTTAGAGTATGCATAAAAAAAGGCTCAAAATTACCTTGTTCAAAAGTTTTCTATCTTGTCTACATGCTTGTTGAATGTGTAATGCTTCAGAATATTAAGAACACTTTCAGACTTTTAATTTATCATATGGGAAGGCACTTTTCAAAAGTAACACGACAGGAATGAGACATCACCACTATATTCCTACAAATCAAGAAGGCAGATCGACACACGCTCTACAGGTTGTTGTTGTTGTTGTTGGTGGTGGTCTTCAGATTGCCAACTGGTTTGATGCAGCTCTCCATGTTGCTCTATTCTGTGTGAGCCTATTAACCTCTGGATAACTACTGCAATCAACATCCATTTGAACCTGCTTACTGTATTCAAATATTTGGGTTCCTCTAAAAGTTTTATCCTTCACACTTACTTCCATTATCAATGTGACTATTTCTTGATGCCTGAGGGAGTGTCCTATCAGTTGATATATCCTTATGGTCGAGTTGTGCCATAAATTTCTTTTTCCCCAATTCAATTCAATACCACCTCATTCATTATTCAATCAATCTACCTAATCTTAAATACTCTTCTATAGCATCACTTTTCAAAGGCTTCTATTATCTTCGTATCTGAATTGTTATACTAGATCTGCATTAATGTTTAAGGCATAAGAATGTAGTCACTGCCAGTGTTCATTACTCATTCGCTTTAGTCAAAACTATAAAACCCCGAAAGAATGGCTTTAATTAACTCAAAACTCATAGAATATGTACAGTGCACAAATAGGCAATCAACAAATCAGAGAGGTGGGAAAAACACCTGTACACTTCATCAATATCAGACTTGCTATTTCAGCAAGGGAATTAGTTTGAAACAGGGACAATGACTGGTCTTGGAGAGATGACCCTCTCATAGAGTGCCATTTTGGCTTGCACATCTGACAGTGATGCCTCTGTGGAGCATCTAATGAACTATGCCACAATGTGTCGCAGCACACAATTCAGTGCTACCTGACAATTTCAAATGGTGTAGTTGTGTGCTATTGTTTATACTTTACTGATTACCAAGGTTACAGCTTTCTAGCCGGTAATGTGGTAAACCATTTTATTATACGATATTTTCATCTACTGCCTACTTACAATTTTTGATTGTAATTGTATAGTGTTCAATGTTTCTACTTCATTGTATGTCAGGCCAAACAGACTGCCCAAGAACTTGACCTTTTTTTTAAGTCACCCAGAACTGCAGATAAGGGGAGTATCGTATGTGATGAGAAGGAAAGACTGATTGTTGGGGACTGCATGGGACGACATTTGAAAACCTGAGAGCTTAAAGGTGGAAAACAGGGTAATATGCAGACTGAGATTACTGCTTAAACATCATACATGAGTTAATAAGTTAAAAGCTAAGTGCATTGAGGTGGTAGGGGGGCAGTGAAAAATAGGCAGGAAAGACAATGAAAGATGTATAAAACTAAAATGGACCGAAGCAACAAGTAGTTACAGTGAAGAAAACTGAGATGGAAGAAATTAACATAAATTAAGGCCAGGTGGGTGGCTGAGAAACTGGTGTCTGGGGGAAGAATCCAGATGGCTCGTGTGGTGAAACAGGCACTGAGGTCATGAATGTCATGTTGTAGAACATGCTCTGCAACACGATATTGCAAGTTGCTGGTATACACCCTCTGCCTATGCCCATTCATCCAAATTGATAATTTGGGGGGGGGGGGGGGGGGGCAGTATGTGTTACCAATTACGATGAATGGGCATAGGCAGAGGGTGTATATTGGCAACTTGCAATAACCTGTTGCAGGGCATGTTCTACAAAATGATACTCGTGACCTCAGCACGTGTTTCACCACATGCGCCATCTGGCTTCTCAGAACACTGAGGTGGGAACTAGCACTACAACATGTCCTTGGTTCTTGCCACCTGGCCTTAATTTATGTTAATTTCTTCTATCTCAGCTTTTCTTCACTGCAACTACTCTTTGGTTCACTCCGTTTTAGTTTTCTACATCTTTCATTGTCTTTCCCGTCTATTTTTCACTGCCCCTTCCCACCTCTGTTACATACTATGCACTTAGCTTTCAACTCTTATTAACTCATACATGATGTTTCAGTAGTAATCTCTGTCTTGCGTATTACCCTGTCTTCCACCTTTAAGCTCTCAGGTTCTCAAATCCTGTACAGTAAGTCTTCCCTGACCTGCAGTTCTGGGTGACTCCTGAAATCTACCCTTTTCCTAGACCTCTCCAGTCCTTTTCCTTCACCTTCAACCATTCTACCTGAAGAAGGAGCCACTGGCTCCAAAAGCCTGCCAATGATAACAGTCTTTTATGACTGTGTTCTGCCGCTGTTTCGTAGTAGATTTTTTTATCCATCCAATTTTATCTGACTTTATTCTGGTGATTACAAGCAAGGATTGCTCTAAATGCATGCAAAGCTTGAGAATGGCTAAACGGCCGAATCATCACAGTACACAAAATAAAATAAAATGGAAATAAATAACAGCCATTACAGAGAAGTTATTTCTTTCACGAAATTTACCATGACTGTGAACACTCGTGTAATTAAATTACTAGAAATATTGTGAAAAGGAAGCTGTAACTCGCCATATAGTGGAGATGTTGAGTTACAGATAGGCACAACAAGAAGACTTTCTTAAATAAAAGCTATTATTTGTGACAGTCTTTTTGTTATGCCTATCTGCGACTCAGCATCTCCGCTATATGCTGAGTGGCAACTTTCCTTTTCACAGTATTGTTACGTTCCATCCTGGATTTTCCATTGATAAATTACTAGAAGGAGAGAAATACACACAAAATGATTATGGTAAGCACATATGTGCTTGTACTGTTCTTCACTTAGATGAGTTATTCTTTTGTTTTCTGTAGGGTGCAAAAAAACAACTGGGGTCATCTACGCTCAAGTCAGAACTATAGAACACAAACACAGAGAGGAGTTAAATGACTAAATGTCAGTCCAAACTGACAGAAGAGAAGATAGTAAAAACAGGCACATGGAAAAAGGGCTAAAAAAAGACACTGTACATAAATGGAGGTCCAAAACTAAAAATTAAATCTCCTTTGCCATATTGCTTTGGCAGACAAAAAAGTAAAATGCGATCAACAGCCCATGCGTCATTCGCTAAAACAGATGATAAATGAGACAGAAAACCCAAGCTGGAATGTAAATGGTTAAAGAAATGGCAGTCCATCAGGAAGTGGCGGACAGTTAAAATTTGGGGGCAACGTGTACAAAGTGGTGGGGTAGTGGCACTTAGCAAATGACGGTGGCTAAAAAGGCAGTGCCCAATACACAACAGAGTTAAAATAATCTCCTGGTGGAAGGGCCAAGAGGACATCCAAGGCATTGGGAGAGGCTTAATAAGTCGAAGCTTATTCCCATGAATGAAGGACCATTAGCAATGCCAAAGGAACACCACCTCTTGACAGACGGCAATGCAGAGACCATCGGAGGGAATATAGGTACACACGGGCCGAGGTACGAGGACTGAAGCCTTGGCAGCAGCTTCAGCAGCCTCATTTACTGACAGACCGACATGAACAGGAACCCACAGGAACATCACACTGGCTCCACCAAGAGTGTGCAAGTGACAGTTTTCCTGGACCTGCTGCACTAAGGGATGGGCAGTGTACAGCACACACAGACTTTGAAGGGCACTGAGTGAGTCCGAACAAAGGACATAATTGAAAAGACTGTGTCGCTGTATGTACTCCATCGCCTGATGCAGGGCGAAGAGCTCGGTTGTAAATACCGAGGAGTGTGCCGGAAGCCGGTATCTAAAGACTCGGGTGCCAATGACGAAGGCACACCCGACCCCATGGTCAGTCCGAGAGCCATCATTGTATACAAAGGCAGTATCGTGATGTTCTATGTGAAGATCATGAAACTGAAGGCGACAGACCTAGGCTGGAGCAGTGTCCTTAGGAAGCAAATGAAGGCCACGGTTAACATGGGCCGCTTCACGAAGACAAGGTGGTGAAGGTTTCACATCCACCAGGAAAGTTGTAGGTAGTGTGAAGTTAAGCCATTGTAGCAAGTGTTGAAAGTGGACTCCAGGAAGCAACAGAGAAACAGGACGAGCCCCATACTCACGATCACATGAATTATCAAAGGAGGAGGCATAGGAGGGGTGGCCAAGCATGGCAGACAAATGGCATGCTTACCTGCTGAGGAGACAGTCACGGCAGTAGGACAGTGGTAGTTCAGAGCTTCAGCATACAGGCTCTCAACCGGGCTAGTGTAAAAGGCACCCATGGCCAAACGGATGCCATGATGGTGGATAGTGTTGAGATGGGCGTGCAGACGCATAAACAAAGCATGCATAGTCGAGTTTCGAACGGACAAGGGTCTGGTACAAACGGAGGAGGGTGGTTCAATCGGCACCCCAGGAAGTACCATTGACGCCACACAGGACATTGAGGCTGCCAGGTAAGTTACATTGGAGGACCAAGACTGTCTCCTATTGAGTGTGAGCCCCAGGAATTTTGTAGTTTCAACAAAAGGAAAGGCAACAGGCCCAAGATGGAGAGATGGTGAGAGAAACCCCATTTGCGCATCCTGAAATTCATACAGACAGTTTTGTCAGTGATAAAGCTCCAGGAGTAAAGATGATCAAGAAAGCACTGAAGATGCTGCTCAGTGAGACATGTCCATGGAAAACTGCAATAAATGGCAAAATCGTCAACAAAAAGGGAGCCAGAGATGCCTGGCTGGAGAAATGCCAATATAGGTTTAAAGGCGATAGCAAAGAGGACAATGCTCAGGATGGAACCCTGAGGCACAGCATTTTCCTGGATAAAGGTGTCCAACAACGCAGAACCCACATGCACCTTGAAAACTCGGTCTCGTAAGAATGCCCAAAGAAAACAGGGCTGGGGATCACAGAAGCCCCACGTGTGAAGAGTACAGAGGATACCCGTTCTCCAGCAGGTGTCGTAGGCCTTCTCCAAATCAAAATACACTGCCACAGTCTGGGATTTCTGCAGAAAACCATTCATGACATGGGTGTACAAAGTAAGTAACGAGATGGTCAACTGCAGAACACCGCACTCGAAATCCACATTGTGCATTTGTTAGTATATGGCAAGACTCCAGCCCCACTCCAGCCAGGCATAAATCATAATTTCTATAACCTTGGAAACGCAGCTGGTAAGAGAGATGGGGCGGTAGCTAGAAGGAAGGTTTTTGTCGTTAACGGGCAAAGGTGTGGGTATGATGGTGGCTTCATGCCAGCATCCAGGAAATGTGCCTTCTGCCCAGATGTGGTTGTACATGTTAAGCAGGAAGTGATTGCCTGCAAGAGAAAGGTGCTGCAACATCTGAATGTGGATGGTGTCTGGCCCTGGGATGGAGGATTGGGATGAACTGAGAGCATGATCTAGCTATCTCATAGTAAAGGCGGCATTGTAGCACTCATGATTCTGAAATAAAAAGGCTATCACCAGAGCCTCCTCCACTCATTTCTGATGGAGAAAGGTAGGGTGATAGTAGGAACATCTCGAAACTTCTGCAAAATGGTGGTCCAAGGTGTTGGAGATAGCAATAGGGTCCACGATGACATCAGCTACTGTCAGGCCGGAAATTGGTGAATGGATCTTGGCTCCAGAGAGCTGTCAGAGTTTGGCCCAGATGACAGAGGAAGGTATGGAACTTAAAAGAACTAGTGAAAGAAATCCAGCTAGCTCTTTCCTATCCTGAAGAATGTGACGACACTTTGCATGCATCTGTTTATAGTGAATGCAGTTTGCCTGCGTAGGGTGGCAGTTAAAAAACGTGCAGAGGGTGACCCCGCACACGAATTGCATCATGGCATGCCTCAGTCCACCAAGGGACTGGGACACATCATGGTAAAGAGGAAGTGGGGGGATGGAATGTTCTGCAGCAGTAACAATAATGTTTGTGAGATATTCCACCTGGTCATCACAACTGGGAAAATCTCATTCTTCGAACATCGCTAGGGAGGAGTAAGGCTACCAGTCAGCCTTAGGAAGCTGCCATTTAGGCATGCACGTGGATTGGGTAAGAGTCAGTAAACGGGAAATGGTCGTTCGAGTAGGTGTCGGAAAGAACGGACCGCTCAAGATAAGGGATACGCTAGTCATTGCACAAGGAGAGGTCCAAATGGGAATAGGTGTGCGAGGAGTAGAAAAAGGAAAGTGGGTGCTCCAGTGTTAAGGCAGAAGAGGTTAAGTTGGTTCAGATCAGCTGAAAGGGCACCTCTCTGACAGGTCTGGGGAGAACTCCAAAGGGGATGATGGGCATTAAAGTCACCAAGTAGCAGAAATTGGGAAGGTAGCTGCCCAATAAGTCGAAAGAAGTCTGCCCTGGTGACAGAGGGAAAAAGTCAGGTGGGGAAGGAAAAAGGTGAACTGCAACAGCTTGAAGATGGGTAATCAGGGAGACGAGTTGACTATGAATGTCATACCATATGAGCAGCATGACGTCCCCCTGAGATAGAATGCCGACCTCAGGGGGAAGATGAAAACGAATTGGTAAGAAATGTGAAAGCTCAAAGTGGGTCGTGAGGACACAATTTCATTTCCTGAAGGCAGATTACAAGGGGACACTGCAATGCTAAAAACAGCTGTAAATCCTCTTTGTGGAACCAAAGGCCGTTGGGGGAGAGTCATGATGATGAAGAGAGGTAGGAGTGTCACCTTGGCAGCTGCCAAGTGACAGCTGGGGAAGAGGCACTACTTCAGGACACAGAAGGAGGAGGATCCTTCTCCGTGGGGTCCACAGAAGCATCAGCTTGCTTGTGCGGTTGGTTCGTGGAGTCAAACGCTGAAAAACGGTTGTTGGTGTGCACCAGCGACACAGAGGGTGGCCAGGCTAAGGTACCATGTGGCGACACCACCGTAGAGGATCTTTGTGGTGGCAAAGGAGAAGACTGTTTGCCTTTGGTGGACTTCTTCGAGCCTTTACGGTTAGATGAAGACTCAGGTGGTGTTTGGCTGGGGCAGAGGAAGTCTTCAGGGGAGTACTACTTTTGTCCTCTATGGCCTACTGGTTGTGTAGCTGGCGGCTTCGCCCCTTGAGGAGAGAGTTTGACGGCTTGTTGCACAGCTGGACGGCGGGATTGCGATGCTACCTTGACACTGGGTGATTTCACAACCTCAGAGCTGAATTGGAGGCTGCATGTCTACATGGCCATTTTCTTCATGGAGTTAGGGGTAACAAGAACAGATCTATAAGTACCAGACGGGAGACCACAGGATTTGCGACTAGCCAATAACTTGCGAGCGACTGGATAAGGCACCTTTTCCTTCACCTGGATCTCTTGAAGAGCTCATCAAGATACACTGGACAATCCTGAGAGGAGGCTGTGTGGCCACCATTGGAGTTGATACAGTGGGGAGGAGGAGGTGGACAATCGCCCTCATGCGCATCCCCACCACAGGTGACACGTGGCTGGGTGTCAACAAGACATTCTAGTGTGGTAGAAAAGATGACACTGGTAGTAGCGCATCAGGTTCAGAATGTACGACCGGATGGTGATAATTTCATAGCCTGCTTCGAGCTTGGACGGAAGCAGTACTCTATCAGAGGTGAGAGAGAGAGAGAGTGAGGGTGGGCACTAAGGAGGAATCTACCTTTTTCATAACATGATGGACAGCAATGACACCCTGATCAGAGAGGTAAGATTGGAGTTTGGCCTCAGACTGTTGAGCAGTCAGCTTTAAATTACACCACTGTAAGAATTCAAAGTTCTATGGGCCTCGACCCAAACAGGGTACCCGTGGAAAAATGAGGCAGCAAGCAGTTGTTGTGCTTGAGAATTAGAAGTGGTCTCCAAAAGCAAAGTGCCATTCTGTAAACGAGAGCAGGATTTCACAGGGCCAGCAACTGCACCTACACCTTCCTGAATAATAAACGGATTTACCATGGCAAAGGACTGATCATCTTCAGTACGTGAGACCACGAGGAACCATGGTGCAGAGGCAAGGGTCTTTGAAACATTAGGCTCATTATGTTTATGTTTTGTAGATGTTGAGTGGGAAGATGACTGACTCATTGCGAGGAAATTGCCCATGATTGCCAGTGTCTCCGATGGCATGCTCCTTCCAACTGGGGCCCCCTTCACAGGTGATTGTTCACACCTCAGGTCACACCTCCCGAACACCTGACAGAGGGTACAATCGGCAATTTGGGAAGGTTACAGCTCAGGCAATCACTCCTCCCTGGGCTTGGCCTGTACCAGGGGCTACGTACGAACCCTACCTGTCGACCCGGGGCTGGGAATTGCATAACCCAGTCACCTTTTACACATCAATACCCGTGGGCCAGCCTTCAGGAGCATACAGGGAGGAAGAGGTAAAAAGAGGATCCTTAAACGCTAAAGCACAAGAATGAGAGGAAAAGGCAAACAAAGAAAGGAAAAGGCAAACAAAGAAAGGAAAAGGCAAACAAAGAAAGGAAAAGGCAAACAAAGAAAGGAAAAGGCAAACAAAGAAAGGAAAAGGCAAACAAAGAAAGGAAAAGGAAGCAAAAAACAAAGGTGACACTGTTTGCTCGTCAGCGACAGAATGCAGAACATACCCAAAAATACCCCAGACATGTTCCCCAAGGGAGGGGAAAAAAAATAGCAAGAGAATAGACATGCAGCACGGAAGGGTAAAAATGCTGCAAAGGCTGGGACCCTGTGGTAGCTAAGGATGAACACGCCAAAGAGTGGCGAGCCCCTTGGGGGGGGATTTAAAGTATCTGGCAGGCAAGATTCCACCTGACGGCATTTCTTATGATTTGCCTAAGGCATTTGGCTGCAAATCACAACATCCTGCTGTACAATGAGCTGACGAAAGTCGTGCAATATTGATCTGCATATACACAAATGGCAGCAGTATGGCACACATAAGGTAGACACGAGCAGTGCAATGGCGTAACCATTATTTGTACTTAGGTGGTTCACATGAAAAGCTTTCCGACATTATTATGGCTACACGCTCTGAATTAACAAACTTTGAACATGGAATGGTAGTTGGAGCTATATGCATCGGACATTCCATTTCAGAAATCATCAGGGAATTCAATATTCCAAGATGCACAGTGTCAAGTGAGTGCCCAGAATATAAAATTTCTAACATTACCTATCACCATGGACAATAAGTGGCTGATGACCTTGACTTAACAACCGAGAGCAGCAGCATTTGCATACAGTTGTCAGTGCTAAACAGACAAGCAATACTGCATGAAATAACTACAGAAATCTACGTGCGATGTACGACAAACATATCAATTTGGAAAGTGATGTTAATGATCTATGGCAGCAGACGACAATCACGAGTGCTTTGCTAACAGCACGACATTACCTGCAGCTCCTCTCCTGGGCTTGTCACTGCACTGGTTGGACACTAGGTGACTGGAAAACTGTGGCCTAGTCAGATGATTCCAGATTTCAGTTGATACGAGCTGATGGAATGGTTTGAGTGTGGCACAGACCCCATGAAGCCATGGACTCAAGTTGACAACAAGACACTGTGCAAGCTGGTGGTGGCTCCAAAATGGTATGGATTGTGTTTACATGGAATGGACTTGGTCCTCTGGTCCAACTGAACTAAACATTGACTGGAAATGGTTGTGTTCAGATACTTGGAGACCATTTGCAGTCATCTACAGACTTCATGTTCCCAAACAACAATGGAATTTTTATGGATGACAATGCACCATGCTGCTGGGCCACAGTTGTTCGTAACTGGTCTGGAGAACATTCTGGACAGTTCAAGCAAATGATTTGGCCACCCAGATTGCCCTATATCAAATCAAATCAAATCAAATTTTATTATCACGTAACATGCCTTATACAATCAAGGATTGCGACATAGGTGACTTGTCAGTTTTTATACTACATACAGACTAATAAACTTAATTTTAGGTTATAATACATGTGTTGCTATACAGGTATTTTACACATTTGTCATAATAAAGTATTTTACACATTTGTCATAATACATATTGTGGTGATCTATACAATTATTTTTACATGGTTATCATTCAAGAATTCTTCTACCGTATAGTAGCATTTATTTTTTAGATATGTTTCCAAGTCTAACGGTTACAGCGGCAGCATGTCTCAGTATTTCTGCAGGTGCTTCCAATGACTTACTGAGTCCATGTCACATCAAGTTGGTGCACTACATCGGGCAAAAGGAAGTCTGATATGATATAAGGGGGTATCAAATGACTTTTGTCATATCAATGTATAAGCTTACTTTTTATGGATTCCGGTGTATAATGAGTAAGTTTCACCTCATATTTAACTGATATGAAGCCAAGGGTAATTTAGGCAGCTCATGCAGCTCTTGTGATGAATCTTCTTCAATGTAGAGGCAAATTAAGACTAGAGTTCCACAGGTTTCAATTCTGCTACCTTACCTCTTGTTGCCTTCTTTATGAGAGATACTTCCCTCTTAAAGTAATAAAGGAGAAATAGTGTGCTCTTTACTGATGATGCAAGTATCATAATTCATTAGTTAATGGTCTATTACTAAACTTAAAAAACACACCATTCAAATGTACAAGCAAACATATAATATTGTTAAAACCAATACAGCACCAAGAAAATGAAGTATGTAAAACATTGGTCAAAATTCATGGGTGTGCATACTGATCACAAGTGTGACTGTAGATCAAATGCTACAGATCATTTCAATATTGGTGTTAAGCAACATTTGTTATATGTTTAACTGCTTAATTTGGTGATTAAAATATTACAAAATGAGCTTGCTTTGCATTTTTCCATTCAGTGATGCCACATGGAATGATTTTATTGGGCTATAAACACAAAGTACTCATTGCCCAGAAACATGCTGTAAGGGTAATATCTTGTGTCCATTCTTGCTTTTCATCTGAGGATGGTAAAAAAAAGGGCATATAACAATAACTCACAATGTATTTACTCTCTTATGAAGTTTGTTACGAAGAATCAAGCTTAGTTTGATAATAATAATAGCTTTCATAAATACAACAAATAACAGTATGACCACAAGTAGCCCCCCATTATCCGCAACCTTTCTCTTTAACAGGAAGGAGCGTAGAATGTACCCATAAATATATTTGACCTCATTTCTTGAGAAATAAAAGTTGCTGGTGGATAAAATTGCTTGACAACTCCTCCTACTCTATAGATAAATTTTTAAATGCTCAACACGAAGACTTTTTCACAGAGAAAATATATCCTTATTTGTAAACCTACTGAAACATTCTATATCATAGCAAACTGTTGTGAATGTGATCCATACATCAAGCAAAACACTTGAACTAAGCAGCTATGTAAAGTATCTACTAAAATGATTCTTCATCAAAATTCCACTGCCTATATATTATATCTGTAAGTTCCATATTAATGACATGAAAGTACCATATTGGGAATCAAAATTAGACCCATGTACCTCTCTGTAGAAAATTAAATACTAATAATTCCACAACACTCTCTCAAGTGAACAAATCTTCAAGTACTCCAATAATCATAAAATAGGTTACCTGACTCACTCACTCTCTCTCTCTCTCTCTCTCTCTCTTTTAAGTTGGAATTGTCATCTATCAGAAGAATTATAAATAATCTGAACTGTAAGAATATGTAACACATTATATTTAAAATGACTTAGTTATTTTCTAGGGAACGCAGCTCACCACTGCTGCTTTAGGAAACTGAACAGCACTAAATTGCAGCTTTTAAGAATGTGTACTGCAACATCTAATAACAGTACAGCTTCTAACTTTGTATATACATTAAGATTCACAAAAAATTACAATAAAATACATGAATTAACTTAATCATTACTGGTACACAATCACCAGGGACAGGGACCATGTGTGTGCGAATTGCGCTTCTGTGAATGTGTGTGTGCTTTCTACTTCCATGCTTTCTATTTCCAAAGAAGGCCTTTTCACTGAAAGCTGAAATGTTTACTAGTCTTTTTGTTGTGTATGTACGCGACCCATTGCCTTTTCTTTGTGGCGAGTAGCAATATATCCTTTTCAGTATAACTGAATATATATTTAAAATGCAACCTGAATAAATACATGCATACCCAGTTCTTTGAGGACTCTATCAGCAGTGAGCAAGTTGGACTGATTCTGGAAGCCCTCCAGAATGCAGGCTGCTGTGACATCTTCCAAGCTCTGCTGCAAGTCATGTGTCAGCTCACAAGCCTTAGCTCGTCTCTGGAGAGCTTTCACATATTTTGGATTTAAATCCAAGGCACGTGTACAGTCTTCGCGGACCTCTTTATATAGTTTCTGAAAAACAGATTTCACTGAAACTGACACACAGTTATATAATTAATACTGAGATATATGCAAAATGATACTAAAGTTTTGTGTGGAAGGACGTGAAAATGTTACTGCTTAAGTTTGAAGACTTTGCTGTTCGCATACAATTTAATCAAATGATGGCCAAACAAAGTGCACCTGAACAAATAACTGAAAAAAATTACAATTTAATGTGGATACTAATTAATTTTCAATTTAACAGTATATCAATTTCATTTTTTTCTCCTCGAGGAAAACAGAAGCCATGTGCTCAGTCTTTTATGCACAGAAAGTCAGAACCTCTTGTCTCACTCTTACGTGATTTAAGAAACAAATAATCCTAGACTGATGATGAAATTGTTTCAGTTTTCAATCAATCAACACAACTTATTTAAACATTACATCTGTCAACAGAACTATTTCTAATTGCAGCATATTCACAGTTCACACTTTTTTAGTATGGCATAGGATGTGTGCATCCATCAAATTATGCAGCAAATTTAACAAGAATGCAGAAAAAATTGCTGAGTGTTGAAGGAGTAAGCCTTGTGCTTAATCTACTGAACTGCTGAAACAGTTCAGTCCTCTGTGCTTTCATAGCAGGTAACAACCATTCTCGAACACTTCATATTCCCATTACCAGAAAATATTAAGTCTTGGGGAAACATAATAAGGAACATTATAAGGAACGAGGTTATCTTATTATAGCAGTATCATTTTATTTCAATAAAAGCATTCTAAGTATGCCATCCGAATCACTTCTTGGGTTTTAGACTTTTGTCAGAACCAGAAATACCCTTACCCTTCACACTGCACTGATGCCTGCAGAATGATGTGTTCCATCTTTCAGAACAACTCAAAATAAGCCATGGTTATTCTGTGTGATTATAGAATAAATTAAATGTACTCTTGGCTTTAAAAATTATTGCACGATTGCAGCAGTCATTGTCAGAGCCTGACTTCAACATCAGCTACTGTAGAAGTTCTGTTGCAATATAAAACAATTCGAATTTGTGTTAGTTTGTTAGGGACAGAATGACAAGGAAATAAGCTACATATTTTAATCATATTCATCAGGAGTAACCGACTTTTGTGACTGCCTATGCAGTGGCTTTTTACGACCAGTAGCCTAATTGGTCACGTCAATATTTTCAATGATGGGAAGCTAGCTGTGCCACTGCTCTCTTTAGAATGTAAACAACTGGGAGAATATCTTTGCTGCTTCTCAGTTATGAGAACCTGCTTCCATGCACCACTAAGTATATAGTAAATGTCACAATTGAAATACTGATGCAAATTCTGATGTTTATGACCTCTTTGATGAGTCTCCGTTGCTAGATTCACAGATAAATTTTATGTTTTCATGAAACATGAATTTAGATTTATTTGTAAGGCTATACTCACCAAACTGTTAGTTTATCAAGTTATTAGTTTTTAAAGTGTTTTTGGCTTTATGCACAATGTTAGGAAACTGTACAGATGGTCTGCTTTTGCACATACAAAGGTGTTATGAGTTCTGAGGACACCGCAACCAAGACTATACCCAAATAGGGGTACAGCAACTCTTTGATTGCCTCAAGTGGTCAAAAAATAAGTCTTATGCTTTGTACGCCTAACAGAAATGAAGGAGAACACTACAGATATATTTGTCTAATGATCACTGAACATGGAAAATTTTATTAAGTGACCTATGGAGTGGCTATAGGTTCTTCATTACCATATGTCCAACAGTTGGCAATTTCTGTATGGGGCATTTTGAGAAATGCACATTAAATTTTTCTTCATTCTGTTATATTAATAAGATGCTTATGACATGGCCAACCGATGTCTAATTTCTGCAGCAATTTTTCAATAAATGGAAAAGTGCACATTCAGTTTCCATTCCATTGTAAAGACAAAGCCAGAGAGAGGGGAGACTGGAGGGAGAGGAAGGACAACTGCTATTTATAGATGTTCTAGGGTAGAATAAAGCATACGAGTGGCTTGGACAGTATGTATACCAAAAGCTTAAGCATGCTGTCATACATCTCATGGTACAGAGCTTCTGCCATCCAGTCCACAAAGAATCATTATTAAATAGATTGAAAGCAATTGTTTCTGACAAGGAACACCTGGATTTCAAAATTAAATGATAAAGCAAAAGTCCCAAAAGAAGAGCTGTGGGATCAGTGTATCGTTTTTGAGCTGAAATGAAAGTATGAAGTAGTTCAATAATCGTCAGATGATCTGCCTGTTCCCTTCTTGCTTCCTTTGGGGTTACATATATTAGAGTAATCAGGAACTGTACAGATTAAGTATTACCTGTTTGGCAAGATTTTAGGATCAAGTGTCAGCCTAGCAAACAGTTATAACCTGCAAGGAAGTTAGACAACTTGCCCACACTGGGTTCTACAAATGAGATTTACTAGATGGTGGTTGTTTCTTTCAGACAGGTATATTAAATGTACAGAAATGTAATATCCTGCCACTTCACAAAATGTAGGAAAATAGTATCACATGACTGTGATATCAAAAAGTCAGAACTGGAATCAGGCAACTCATACAAATAACCAGATGTAGCAATTTGTGGGGGTTGTGAAATGGATGGAGCAATCATATAGACTAAGTTGTAGGTTTAACAGATAGTAGACTTCAAGTGATTCGTAGGATATTTGGAAAATTCAGTCAGCCTACAAAGGAGACTGTTTATCAAACACTTGTGTGGCCCATACCAAATAGATCTTAAAGTGAGTGTGGAAAGTATAAAAAGAAGAGCAGTATGAATGATAATGATGATGGAGATAGATAGATAGATAGATAGATAGAGAGAGAGAGAGAGAGAGAGAGAGAGAGAGAGAGAGAGAATGAGAATGTTTTAACACATTTAAAATTGAAATTATTAGTGTCATACCAACAGAATACAATTATGTGGGCTACTTGCACGAACACAGCAGGGGAAAATAACTGCTTACGTGTTTATCTCCAGTCTTAGTATTATGATCTTATCAATTGTAGCTCGTTCTGGGTTATAAAAAGATAACAGGTTTTTACACTTTTTTCAATTTTTGGAAAGCATCTCTTTCCATGTACTAGCAGTACCTACTTCCAGAACAATTTTCCTCTATTACATCTACCAATCATGTACCTTTTTCCTGAATCTTCACTTGCCAATATTTAATCAACAGAAACTGTAAAATAAAAAAGAAAGCATGTTTTCCCATTTTTGTAGCAGACATGTTTATTTATGAAGAAGTAAAAGGACGTGTTACGCTGTTAAACGTATTTGCAAGTGTCTGGTAGACGTCAGCAGCATTTTTACTTACATGGCACATATAATGTGTGCCTGGAAGCAGGTTTTGACATGCAAGACCATACATATAAACGAATTGTGTGTGTGTGTGTGTGTGTGTGAGAGAGAGAGAGAGAGAGAGTGAGAGAGAGAGTGAGAATATAAGTGTCAGTCCCCACACAGCACATAACAGGTTTTAAATGTGACACGCACATCACAACTGAAAATGTGCAAAGGCCAAAACTGCATAGTAATGAGAAATATATCAGCATTTTGCGTAATAAAACTTGGTTGTTTTACTTCATTTTCAGGCACTGCTTGTAATAAAAAATTTGCTGTGCTCCTTTTAAGAGTTAGTCTTGACCATTCTGTGCTCCACAGCTGATTCATGTTAACCTTTTCCACCCCAACAATTAGGGTATAAATTGGAACAAAAGGTGTGCTTTTATTTAAATATATTTATATTAGCACTGCAATACAAAACTTTACATTGTGTAATATTTTTCAAAACTCTTCAGGGTGGACTGATCCACTGACACTTGGGTTGTTTACAAATGAATCACTATCATCAAAATCATTGTCAGTCTCATTTTCACTTAGGCATTTCACTCAAGGCTCTACAATCCCTTCCTCAGAAACAACTGGTGCACAAAGAACTAGCCATTTTGTGCCTACTAACTTGAACATAATAATTACAACCTTCCTCTCAACATCACTGCTACAGTTCGATACTGTATTAACACAGGCTTCCATAGATGGAAATATTTTACAGCACTGATGGCTAGTACAGCTAAATATGAGAAAGGTGCATGCAACAGCTACAAAAAATTGAGTCAAATGAGGCTCAGCATTGGAGTGGAAACAAAGTTCATGATGCTGGGTGCCACTTGCAGTTGGAGTGGACAGACTTGATGCCTGGACAGTGTAGAACACACACCAAGTTAAGTTCCCTCACTTACTACTGGCTCTAATTGTATCAGGCAGTTGCTGGAGTGTTTGTGTTCCAGAATGTGTCATTAATGCTAATTAAGATGATCAGGCTTCTCAAATCACAATTTGAGAACAGTGCCAGCAAATTTTCAGCATCAACTGAAGACACCCATTGTGATGTAAAAAAAAAAAGTACTTTAAATACAGCTGTGCTAGTTCTTATTCACTTTAGCATTAAGCGTTCTTTATACAAACACAGACTATATAGAAGTAGTAGATCAATACTGGACATCCACATTGTCTCCATACAGGAACAGTTTAAACTTCTAATATTTGGACATTTGTATTTCTTTTCGTAATGTCAAATGCTGGCAGATGTTCTGTATTAAGCACAAAATACAGGTACCATTTCTCTACAAGAGCAAGATGGAGCCTTTATGTTGGGGCTGGTTGATACTACCAATAATGGTCGGTGGCTTTGACCCATGATATAATAATGATGGGATACATTATGAACACACAGAAACAGAGGAAGAACAGAATTCTGTTGATATTTATTTAGTTCTATATTTTTTTTTTAAATTTAGGTTGTGTTGACAGACTGATCTGTAGCAAAGCCCAAGCTTTAAGTATGTTTGCAAGACGACAGTTTGGCTGCGAGCCTGGTGAAGCCAATGAATGTGAATATAGAATATTAGTTAGGGTGGCATACTGATGTTTAGGGAGGCCTGGGTTCTTGGTTAGACTGATCGGTAACAGTCTGGTTGCGACCTCGTGAAGTTAAGGAATGTTATGCAATGAGAGCAAATATTGTGATGTCGCAGATACAGTCAAGCTCAAATCCAAAATCAGGATGGTCAGTGCGACACTACACTTTGCAACTGAATGCACTTTTATTATGAATAATAATGTACAGGCAGAATAGAAGTGCCACGTGGATGGAGGTATTACTATTTATAGAAGCACTGAGTATTCCAGAATATGCAAATGTTTTAAGAACCTTATAGAAATGATAAATGCTAAATAACAAATATTTGTTGGTGTCAGATATGAACTGGTGAACTGCAAATCTGCACAGGCATAAAAATCCACATTGTGTCTCCCAGACATGGTCCAGGCATGTCGTTACAGAGCTCTATATCATCCTTCTGGGAGCCCCAAATCTGTATGTAAGCCAGCTGCCCGCTTCTTCAGTTCCTGTGATGAAGTGTTTCACTTAGACATCCTAAATATTGTCCACTTGAAAATGGAACAGTGTCTTTATTGTCGTCCCAGCTTAGTGACAAGAGAGCAAAAAGAATGATGTCAAGTCTATAGTAGCTTACTTTATTGTGTCGTATGCATATGTCACAAAGGGCATTTCTGTATCCCATTTCTCTGTCGACATCAACGTATGTCACAATTATACTGGTGAACACCTTATTGAAGCAGTGTGTGAGGCCAAATATCTGTAGGTGGTAGGTTGTTGTCATCCTGTAGGTGAGGTCACAAGGTGAAATTACGTCTGGTACTAGTCTCGATTTGAAAACTTTCGTGCGATCAGAGATCATCACACACAAGTGTTCTGTACCTCAAAATTATGTCTTCTATAAGGCAACTTGCAATTTCTGGAGGTTTGGCAGACAGCAAAAGTATGGCTATAGTGTTGCATGTGAGACAGTACAGATTATTATCCACCGAATCTTGTTTGTTGAACTCAGGAATGTTCCCAAGCAGTTGATTCTAATCTGATAAAATGGCACTGCTGCAGGTGGAACTAGTTTAAGATGCCCTGGAGGCAACTGTGGTATGTGCTTCCATCGCTGGCATTCCTTATGGTGGCTCACATATAGTAACAACTGGCCAGTGATACGTGCATCTGATTCTGTCTAGAGTCTTCAAAAATCCCAGGTGACAAGAAGTTGGAGAATTGTGGAAATAATTGTGGGAATAATGATATGGGATGGCATGCAACCATTTTCACCCCACTTAATCGTAGTTCCTGCAATACAGTGTTCTGTTTATTACATGGAATTCATCTTTGTTCGGTTCCACTTCTTCATGGTTCCTATGATGGTCAACAATGCTGGATCTTCCCTATGATAAGCAGCAATGTCATTTGATGCCAAGTTGACTGTGATTTCATCCACACTGCTGCATCCTGCCAAACGACACCTTGAAAGGACGATGACATCCTCGTGATTACATCCACTTTTGTATACCACTGTGACGGTGTACTCCTGAAGCCCCAATGCCCACCTCACCGGATGACCTGATGGATTCCCCAGGCTAGCCAGCCAACATAGGGAATGGTGATCAGCCACAACAATTAATGGCTTGTCAAATAAATACAACCACTACTTGCCGATGGCCCAAACACTCTAGAGTAATTCACCTCAGACTTGGAGTGTATTCTGGACACATAAGCCATCACCTGAACTTGCACTAGAATTGTATCTATTCCATACCTGCTAGCTCAATGCGAAGTTCTGTCTCAGCATTCTCATCATACAATGCTTGGACTGAAAATGATATTAGCATCTGCTTAAGGACAAGGAAAGATCTTTCTTGCATTTAGTTCTCAAAAAATTTGGTGTCTCCCTGCAGTAATTCTTCGAAGGGATGTGCCTTGGTACAGAAGTCTTTTATGAATCACCAGTAGTACAAGCGCATTCTAAGAAACCATCTCACATTACGAACATGCTAAGGGGTCGGAAAAATCCATGACTGCTCTTATCTTTTCTAGGTGAGTACAGATTCCATTGCCCTTAACAAGGTGCTCCAAGATACTTTTTTCACTGGGTGATGAACAGGCACTTTTTTTGGACTCTGGTGGAGGTCTGTAGTCTGCACACACTTCAACATGTTTGGTGGGTGACTTGGATGTTCTTCAAATGTCTTCCAGATAGCAAAGACGTGTCCTCCATTTAAGATGTAGAACTAGGTTGTCCATCACGCACCTGAAGGTGGATGGAGTGCTGCACAGTCCACTCATAGAGGCCACCAGATGTTATAAATGCTTTCTTTTTCCTGTCAGCTTTGTCGCTTGCAATTTTCCAGTAGCCTTTCTGCATGTCCATAATTTATAAATACTTTGCTTCTTTCAAGCAGACTACAGAGTCATCAATACATAGCAATGGGTAGACATCTTTCTTTGTGATTATGATCAGTTGTCAGTATGTGACACACAAATGCTACATCCATCCACAGGAAGGACACTCTGAAGGATCAATGTCATCATCTTGTATCATCATCTCCACTTCTTCCTGAACAATGCATTGTCCATCCAGTGACAAGAGTGTGGCATACTAGTTGTCAAACTATTATCTTCTTTCTTTGCAGATGTGGGCAAGTCCATGGCATCCATAGTAGAAATATATCAGTATGTTGTCCTCCATTCTCCAAATGTCTATTCTTCTGCATGGTGTTATCCTTGGTGGAGGAGTTAGGTGTACCTGTGTTGGTAGGACGCTGGGTTGTCAATTACGTCTCGATATATGGGTTGAAAATTCATGGCTGCTATCTCTTGAGTACTTGATCAGAGATTTCTGGCTGCCATAGACTGGTGTATCTCTCCTCTCACTACCTGACATATGAGACAGGTGTAGGCATGGCAGGTCTCCCACAACTGCCACAGGGACCACATATGGGAGATGGTCATGTCTCTTATTTCCAGTTCTTTTTCTGTTGCATTTTCTCGATGTGTTGGCAGTGCTTGATGAATTCCTACCTCTACCAAAAGAGCTCAGTACTCGCCTTCTGCAACTCTTTCCATAAAGTGTGAGACTGTCATGTTCTGTCATATTTTTATTCACAATGATACACAGGGGCAAAACATTCTGTGTAGGACTGTGTTGTTTCTCCATGACACACCCTGTTGTTCAATTGTTGATCTGTTCAGTGAACTTGCTGCAGAATGTCACCAAAAGTTTTCTTCAGTTCAGCAAGGAATTTTTGCAAGCTCTCAAGCTTCTCTTTATTGTTCTCAAACTGCTTCTGGGCTACTCCATCCAAGTAAAAGCACAAATTTGCCAAACACATTGTGTCATCCTACCTGCTGTTTTTGGTGCCTCAGTCAAACCCTTTCGGCAATTTTGTCATGTCCTGAACAGAGTATCTGGAAAGCAATGATGGATGTCGATGTACAGAGGATTGTTTTGGAGTCAACTGGTCTCCTAAATGTATGGACGTTGGGAATGCTGTGCTGCTTGTATAATAGTTCCTGTCTGTGTAGGTGATGGCTTTTACTTTTTTAATTGGAGCTATAGTAAGTAAATGCTTTACAGTATGTGGCATCTACACCAAACAATGTCATGTAACCACAATCAAGTACATATCCAAAAGCAGGGTCATCAATGAACACCACCACCTAGCACTGAAAAAGCACAGGTGTTATGGACACCTAAGAACTGCCTCCTGGAAAGAGAGAGTTGCTATTTATAGAAACAGCAAATATTCTGGAACATACAAACATTACGAACACAAGAGCCTTTTAGAAATCAGAAATGTTAAGTAACAAGTATTTGTTGGTGACTAGATTTGAAATGGTGACCTGCTGGAGGTCAGCCAGAAACACTAATGGTTATGTCAACATGGCACAGCTTGTGCAAAGTAATTCATATTATGGCAGGCATTTTACATATAGGCCTAATCGCTTTCTAGGTGTAATTTATGCCCACTACTGTAATAATGATATGGGTCGAAGCAGAAGACTGGTTCACTGCTAATGTGGCCAACACGCTTTGGTTCAGACTATTCTGTTACCAAAACCTTTACTTTGCATTCACAGTTGTTGACTTCATGAACTTGCAACCAAATTTTTACCTTCCAACCTACTCTAGAACTCAGGCTCTGCTACAGGTCAGTCTGTCACTACAGCCAAGATTTCATCCCAGAGGGAGTTACTATCACACACTATCCCAGGAATTACAATTCTGATAACCACATGGCAGAAAATGGTTTAGCGTATGCTCAATTTACCCTTTAGCACAGTATACAATTAGGCTAAAGGGCACGTATGGTGTAAGCACCTCTTCTGCTGCATTCTGCTGTTAGCAACTTGTTCCCTTTGGTCATAGCCAATTGAGGGGGCGGGGGGGGGGGGGGGGGGGGGGGCTGGGGGAGGGGGGAGAGATACGAATTAATTATTTTGTTTTCAACATAAATATAATGAGATTGAAAATTACTGATCTGGCTATTATGGACTATAGAGGTGATTAATGGTTTTCATCTGTACTTCTTGTAAGTTTCTTGGAATGTGACAAAATTTCTTGGGATACTGTTTTGTATTTTATTGTTATAGTTGGAGTAGACAATGAATGTGACTGAGGGAAAGCTAGCTGTGGTAACAGACTGATCCATAGTGTGGCCTGAGGTCTTGATTAGGTTGAAATGTAACGCTCTGGTTGTGAGTTGGCGGAGCCAATGAATGTGAGTGTAAGAAAACTGGTTGTGGTGATGGACCCATCTGTAGCATAGTATGAGTTAGAGATTAGGATGAAATGTTACAATTTGATTGCAAGTTGGTGACGCCATTGGATGTGACTGGAGGAAACGTGGCTGTGGTGAAGGACTGATCTGTAGTGTAGCCCAATGATCGTTCAAAAACTTTGTGGCGTATTTCTGAAATGTCCCGATTTCTACCTCTACATCCATACTCCGCACGCAAGCCACCTGACGGTGTGTGGCGGAGGGTACCTTGAGTAACTCTATCAGTTTTACCTTCTATTCCAGTCTCATATTGTTCATGGAAAGGAAGATTTTCGGTAGGCCTCTGAGTGGGCTCAAATGTCTCTGATTTTATCCTCATGGTCTCTTCGCAAGATGTACGTAGGGGACAGCAATATATTGCTTGACTCCTCGGTGAATGTATGTTCTCAAAACTTCAACAAAAGACCGTACCGAGCTACTGAGCATCTCTCTTGCAGAGTCTTCCACTGGAGTTTATCTATCATCTCCGTAATGCTTTCACGATTATTACATAATCCTGTAACGAAGTGCGCTGCTCTCCATTGAATCTTCTCTATATCTTCTATCAACCCTATCTGGTATGGATACCACACCGGAGAGCAGTATTCAAGCAGTGGGTGAACAAGTGTACTGTAAACTACTTCCTTTGTTTTTGGACTGCATTTCTTTAGGATGCTTCCAATGAATCTCAGTATGGCATCTGCTTTACTAATGATTAATTTTATATGCTAATTTCATTTTATATCACTCCTAATGCCTACTCCCAGATAATTTATGGAATTAAATGCTTCCAGTTGCTGACCTGCTATATTGTAGCTAAATGATAAAGGATCTTTCTATCTGTGTATTCTCAGCACATTACACTTGTCTATACTGAGATACAATTGCCATTCCCTGCACCATGCGTCAATTCGTTGAAGATCCTCCTGCATTGCAGTACAATTTTCCATTGTTACATCATCTCGATATACTACGGCATCATCCACAAAAAGCCTCAGTGAATTTCGGATGTCATCCACAAGGTCATTTATGTATACTGTGAATAGAAACGGTCCCACAACACTCCCCTGCGGCACACCAGAAATCGCTCTTACTTCGGAAGACTTCCCTCCATTGAGAATGACATGCTACGTTCTGTTATCTAGGAACTCTTCAATCCAATCACACAATTGGTCTGTAGTTCATATGCTCTTACTTTGTCCATTAAACAACTGTGGGAAACTGTATCAAACGTCTTGCGGAAGTCAAGAGATACGGCATCTACCTGGGAACCTGTGCCTATGGCCCTCTGAGTCTCGTGGACGAATAGTGCGATCTGGGTTTCACACAATAGTCTTTTTCGAAACCCATGCCGATTCCTACAGAGTAGATTTCTAGTCTCTAGAAAAGTCATTATACTACAACATAACACACGTTCCAAAATTCTACAACTGATTGACGTTAGAGATATAGGTCTATAGTTCTGCACATCTGTCCAACATCCCTTCTTGAAAACGGGGATGACCTGTGCCCTTTTCCAATCTTTTGGAACGCTACGCTTTTCTAGAGACCTACGGTACACCGCTGCAAAGCTGTGTGACACAGGAACCTCAGAGTACAGTCAAATTTTATGGAATACTCTGTTTTATATGACAACATTCTGTACAATATTTTCCATTATGGCACCATGTAATTTCATATACTTCAGATCGTGACAACTTTTATCAAACACTATTTTCCCATCAGTTCAGCCATCTTGTCTAATCATCTGACTCATCATCTTGTCCACTTCACTTACTTCACCGTACAAACAGTTACCAATTGCAGCACGCAATGGAACAGTTGCCGCACCATAAGTGCACTTTTACTATACAATTACACAAACATCCTACAAGGAAGTAGGTGGGAGAAAACTGTAAAAAATACTCCCACTAGGATAATATATTTTAGCGCTGCTCACCCCACTCGCACCCAAAACATACCTGCTGATCACAGAGCGCACTTCTGTGACATGTCAAATTTCATTCGTTATTGAATTAAAGATTTACTGAGAAAGAATACATTGGAACTTACAGGTAACACTGGCTACTTGGTAAAATGAAAGTTACTAACTAAGTGAATTTGGAAACACACTTTGTTTTATGCGACGTTGACACCAACAGCAGATCTCTACCAATATCTAACCTAATCACAAGACTGCATACCTGAAATGGATAATAAATGTAATATTATTTTATTATTTATTACCAGTTCTTTGTCATTTACCAGCCATGGCTGGACAGACAGTGTCAATTTTACAATAATATTACCACATTACAATGAAAACCAAAAAAATTCCAATTTGATACTAAAATGGGTACTAACAAACATATTTAAGTAGCAGCTTACAATATACGTTACAATAATGAGATAATCAAGTAGCAAAATAGCAGTGTTGCTGCTGTTGTCATTGATACTGAGTTGCTGCTCAGATAGACACTGTTCTGTAACCAGGGAAGTATTATTCTACACTGAACAAATGTTGCTCTTTTAGTATACACATAATTCTAGTCCTAAATTGTTCAACTGGTAGTGACTGTATATCCCTGGGTAAATAATTAAATAATTTTAGGGGCGCCATTGGGAATCTGTTCTGCGTCTTAGGTAATCGACATCTTGGCCCCTCTATGCTGTCTTTATAGTGAGTGCTGCACTGATGAAAGTCATTTCTCTTTCTGTGGTATGTATGATCTGTCTTTGTATGAACAAGGCATCTGAAAATATAATGGCTGATAAGAGTCAGCCTGCACAATGGCCCCACAGTAACAGCCCATAGCTGATGTGACTGTGGAACATTGCATAGTAAATTGTTAATAGGTACTGGTATGCTATAGCACATTTTAGTTTCCTCAAGTGATACAGGACTTGTGAGAGTTTGGGACATACATGTTTAGTGTGCTGTTGCCAGGTTAACTTTGTATCACTGAAAAAAACCAGAAGGTCAACAGCTGCTGTGTCACCCAGTGCTCCAGTATCATTTTGGCTGCATTTCATCCTCTGCGTTTTGTCTTCATTGATTTTCATCTCATTCATGATGAATCAGGTCTTGGCCTCACTGAATAGTACTTCTGCTTGTTGAGCTGCTTAAAGTACATTGTCCCCTTTTGAGAACAAAGTTGTTTCCTTTGTGAACCACAAGGTGTGCCCATTGGAGCCTATGTCATTAATGAAAATTACGAACAACTGGGGCCTTGCTACGATCCCTATGGTACACCATATTTTAACGTCATTTAACCTGCTTCTGCTCCTTGCACTGATAGAATCCGTCTATTGTCTGTTATTTAGGTAGGACTCAAGAGTTTGTAGAACAGCTCCCCCAATACCAAATGATTTTCGTTGCTGAGCAGGGTCTTGTGTGTGATACAGTCAAATGCCTTGCTCAGCTCACAGAGTTCCAGTGCTATAGACTCCTTATCTTAAAAACCCTGACATACACGTATAACAAAGTCGGGTACTGCTGTTGTAGTTGACTTGTCCTTTCAGGGGCCGTGTTGTGCATCATAAAAGAGGTTATTTCCTTCCAAATAACTTAATAGCTTATATTTTCATATGGACTCCATCACATTAGCTAGCAATGGGATTACAGATATAGGCCTATAGCTTGACATTTCACTTCATATGGATTACCTTTTTTTGTAAAATGGTACTGTGTGTGAACTGCCAGGAAGTCTGGAAGTTCCTCAGCATGGAGCCATTTACTTATTACTACTGACAGTGGTTGAGAAACTTAGAAGACTATAGTTTTTAAAATAATACTGGACATGCCATAAATTACAGGGCTCCCTGAGTGTTTATGATGCCACTATTTTCATTATGTCTTTTGGATACACTCTTCCACATTACCATGCTGCATTTCTTACCAACTTTCAGAGCAATGGCAGGATCAGTTCTGATGGTAAAAATTCCAGCTACTGTGCTTTCTACTATGTTTATAAAATATTCATTAAATTCATCTGGACAGCAAGATTTTAAGCAAGAGAGGTATACCAGCTCTTTACTTCAACAGTTTTCAGTGTCTATTTTGATTTGGCAGTTGTATATCTCTCAGGTTTTAGTGGAAAATTTGGCTTTAAAAGTTTGGAACATGGAACTGAATGTATCATCTGGTGCCAAATCTTCACACATTTGATGTCAGTATGTAGAAGACACTGCAGTTTTGAAATCACCTAAATTTTTCTTTCTAATAACTCTACTTCTGAAGACGTAATTTGAATGCCAGCTGGGAATTTGATGGGTACTTCCAGAGTTTGTTCACAGCTTCACGACTATGACGCCCAAGCATGGGGGCAGCCACACTTACTTTGTACTCCCAACTATTTAGGCTTCCAAGAACAGTATCACGACAGACATCCCCTCTTGTTGGTAGATAACTTGCCATAGCTGCTTACTAAGTCCTTAAAATCTCTATCTTTGTCACTGCTTTCCCCAATATGGATGCTGAAGTCTCCACATGAGGCAATTTTTGCTCCTAAGCACACTAGTTGACACAGACAGCTTTCCAATTTGCTGATGAAGTTTTCAACATTGCCATTTGGGGAACAGTACAAAGAAACAACAATTATTTTGGCATCTGGCAGCCCCACAGCAGCTAATTCTAGAGCCAAGTCCACATATCTTTCATCAATTTTCTTGTCACTGAGCTTACCATTTGTATATACAGACACACCACCATGTAGAGAAGTGTCTCTACACCATGCATCCACCATTTCCAGATATTCAAGATGCCCATAGTATTCTATTTCTATATGGGCTAGCCAGTGTTCAGTTATAAATAATATATTTTGTCTCACTTCCTCAGCAAACAATGATAATGCAACGAGTTTTGTCCCAAGGCACTGCACATTTGCACTAACCATAACTAAGCTTGCATTTTGTTCAGTGGTGACATTTCCTTTTTTACTGGAATATCTTGGTCTTAGATGTTTATCTCACTGGAGCACTCCAGAATAAAAAATGCCTTATCAAACATTCTTGGACCATATACTGTTGTGAATTATTTTATCTTTTAAGTAAGAATGAACACCAATTTTGACACTCTTATTTAATCCCTTTGTTTCCAGTTTTTCACTGTAAAGCTGTTGTGACTTGGGAAAGTGTTGTGTAAGAAGTCAGTTACAGTATCAGTTGTTGTACCACTTCTTAGTTTGCTAAAGTGAATCCTGTGTCTTTTTTCGCCATATAGCATTCCATTTTCGTCGTCAGGACCTATTATGACTTTATTTCTGTTTTTAGTACAGACATTTCCAAATGTTTGCATTGTAGGCTTCTAAGTAGGCTTATATTGTTCACTATCTTTTCCATTTTGTAGCACAGTCTTGTACAACAGTTTATTTCCTTGTGCTGTATTCGCAGCAGTTTTGATTGATTCATTGTTTTGTTTCACTACATTTGACTCTTCTGTCTCTCTGCTTGTTGTTCACTTCCTGCCAATCTGTATTTTCACCTTCTGTGGAGTCTACATTCAGCTACTTGTTAATGTCCATATCTGGCTTGTTTAAAATGAGGGATTTTTGTTCACTGTCAGATCTGTTGTTTACACCTAAGCTGGTTGCCTCTGCGGCAGTGTTTGGATCTTCATTAGAGCTTTTTCTCGTTGAAAAATTGCCACCTGATAATTTCACAGGCTTTTTACTACTATTTTGATTGGTAATTGCGGTAGGCACTGCATCTATGGTGTCCTCCAATCTTGCATCTGGATTCTGCCTAACATTTGTGATGTTTACCTGTCCAGTTTTGGCCATAATACAGGGCACATTATTTTAAACCCTCCTCCCATGAACCATGGACCTTGCCGTTGGTGGGGAGGCTTGCTTGCCTCAGCGATACAGATAGCTGTACCGTAGGTACAACCACAACGGAGGGGTATCTGTTGAGAGGCCAGACAAATGTGTGGTTCCTGAAGAGGGGCAGCAGCCTTTTCAGTAGTTGCAAGGGCAACAGTCTGGATGATTGACTGATCTGGCCTTGTAAAACTAACCAAAACGGCCTTGCTGTGCTGGTACTGCGAACTGCTGAAATCAAGGGGAAACTATGGCCGTAATTTTTCTCGAGGCAGCTTTACTGTATGATTAAATGATGATGGCGTCCTCTTGGGTAAAATATTCTGGAAGTAAAATAGTCCCACATTTGGATCTCTGGGCGGGGACTACTCAGGAGGACGTTGTTATCAGGAGAAAGAAATCTGGCTTTCTACGGATTGGAGGGTGGAATGTCAGATCACTTAATCGGCAAGTATGTTCGAAAATTTATAAAGGTAAATGGATAGGTTAAAGTTAGATATAGTGGGAATTAGTGAAGTTCAGTGTCAAGAGGAACTAGACTTCTGGTCAGGTGACTACAGAGTTATAAACACAAAATCAAATAGGGGTAATGCAGGAGTAGGTTTAATAATGAATAGGAAAATAGGAAAGGGGGCAAGATACTACAAACAGCATAGTGAAGGCATTATTGTGGTCAAGATAGGTACGAAGCCCACACCTACTACAGTAGTACAAGATTATATGCCAACTAGCTCTGCAGATGGCGAAGAAATAGAAGAAATGTATGATGAAATAAAAGAAATTATTCAGATAGTGAAGGGTGGCGAAATTTTAATAGTCATGGGTGATTGGAATTCGGTAGTAGGAAAAGGGAGAGAAGGAAACATAGTAGGTGAATATGGATTGGGGCTAAGAAATGAAAGAGGAAGCCACCTGGTGGAGTTTTGCACAGAGCACAACTTAATCATAGGTAACACTTGGTTCAAGAATCATAAAAGAAGGCTGTATACATGGAAGAAGCCTAGGGTTACTGACAGGTTTCAGATAGATTATATAATGGTAAGACAGAGATTTAGGAACCAGGTTTTAAATTGTATAACATTTCCAGGGGCAGATGTGGACTCTGACCACAATCTATTGGTTATGACCTGTAGATTAAAACTGAAGAAACTGCAAAAAGGTGGGAAATTAAGGAGATGGGACCTGGATAAACTGAAAGAACCAGAGGTCGTACAGAGTTTCAGGGAGAGCATAAGGGAACAATTGACAGGAATGGGGGAAAGAAATACAGTAGAAGAAGAATGGGTAGCTCTGAGGGATGAAGTAGTGAAGGTAGCAGAGGATCAAGTAGGTAAAAAGACGAGGGCTACTAGAAATCCTTGGGTAACAGAAGAAATATTGAATTTAATTGATGAAAGGAGAAAATATAAAAATGCAGTAAATGGAGCAGGCAAAAAGGAATACAAACATCTCAAAAATGAGATCGACGAAAAGTGCAAAATGGTTAAGCAGGGATGGCTAGAGGACAAATCTAAGGATGTAGAGGCTTATCTCACTAGGGGTAAGATAGATACTGCCTACAGAAAAATTAAAGAGAACCACTTGTATGAACATCAAGAGCTCAGATGGAAACCCAGTTCTAAGCAAAGAAGGGAAAGCAGAAAGGTGCATGGAGTATATAGAGGGTCTATACAAGGGTGATGTACTTGAGGACAATATTATGGAAATGGAAGAGGATGTAGATGAAGATGAAATGGGAGATACAATACCGCATGAAGAGTTTGACAGAGCACTGAAAGACCTGGGTCGAAACAAGGCCCCCGGAGTAGACGACATTCCATTGGAACTACTTATGGCCTTGGGAGAGCCAGTCTTGACAAAACTCTACCATCTGGTGAGCAAGATGTATGAAACAGGCAAAATACCCTCATACTTCAAGAAGAATATAATAATTCCAATCCCAAAGAAAGCAGGTGTTGACAGATGTGAAAATTACCGAACAATCAGTTTAATAAGCCATAGCTGCAAAATACTAACACGAATTCTTTACAGACGAATGGAAAAACTAGCAGAAGCCGACCTCGGGGAAGATCAGTTTGGATTCCGTAGAAATACTGGAACATGTGAGGCAATACTGACCTTACGACTTGTCTTGGAAGAAAGATTAAGGAAAGGCAAACCTACGTTTATAGCATTTGTAGACTTAGAGAAAGCTTTTGACAATGTTGACTGGAATACTCTCTTTCAAATTCTAAAGCTGGCAGGGGTAAAAAGTAGGTAGCGAAAGGCTATTTACAATTGGTACAGAAACCAGATGGCAGTTATAAGAGTCAAGGGACATGAAAGGGAAGCAGTGGTTGGGAAGGGAGTGAGACAGGGTTGTAGCCTCTCCCCGATGCTATTAAATCTGTATATTGAGCAAGCAATAAAGGAAACAAAAGAAAAGTTCGGAGTAGGAATTAAAATCCATGGAGAAGCAATAAAAACGCTGAGGTTCGCCGATGACATTGTAATTCTGTCAGAGACAGCAAAGGACTTGGAAGAGCAGCTGAACAGAATGGACAGTGTCTTGCAAGGAGGATATAAGATGAACATCAACAAAAGCAAAACGAGGATAATGGAATGTAGTCAGATTAAGTCGGGCGATTCTGAGGGAATTAGATTAGGAAATGAGACACTTAAAGTAGTAAAGGAGTTTTGCTATTTGGGGAGCAAAATAACTGATGATGGCCGAAGTAGAGAGGATATAAAATGAAGACTGGCAAGGGCAAGGAAAGCATTTCTGAAGAAGAGAAATTTGTTAACATCAAGTATAGATTTGTCAGGAAGTCGTTTCTGAAAGTATTTGTATGGAGTGTAGCCATGTATGGAAGTGAAACATGGACGATAAATAGTTTGGACAAGAAGAGAATAGAAGCTTTCAAAATGTGTTGCTACAGAAGAATGCTGAAGATTAGATGGATAGATCACATAACTAATGAGGAAGTATTGAGTAGGATTGGGGAGAAGAGAAGTTTGTGGCACAACTTGACCAGAAGAAGGGATCGGTTGGTAGGACATGTTCTGAGGCATCAAGGGATCACCAATTTAGTATTGGAGGGCAGTGTGGAGGGTAAAAATCGTAGAGGGAGACCAAGAGATGAATATACTAAGCAGATTCAGAAGGATGTGGGTTGCAGTAGGTACTGGGAGATGAAGCTTGCACAGGATAGAGTAGCATGGAGAGCTGCATCAAACCAGTCTCAGGACTGAAGACCACAACAACAACCTCATTTTGTAGGCCTAATAAATTTATGACAAAAATGTATTCTTATTATTGATAGGTTTAAAAACTTCATTTAATAATCTTTTTCAGCAACAACCAACTCAAAATTGAACTCATAGTACAAACGGTGACCTTGTTGTTTGATTTCTGGTGTTGTTACCTTAGATAGTACTTGACTGAATTTTAGTTTATCCAGGTCCCATCTCCTTAAATTCCCACCTTTTTGCAGTTTCTTCAGTTTTAATCTACAGGTCATAACCAATAGATTGTGATCAGAGTCCACATCTGCCCCTGGAAATGTTATACAATTTAAAACCTGGTTCCTAAATCTCTGTCGTACCATTATATAATCTATCTGAAACCTGTCAGTAACCCTAGGCTTCTTCCATGTATACAGCCTTCTTTTATGATTCTTGAACCAAGTGTTACCTGTGATTAAGTTGTGCTCTGTGCAAAACTCCACCAGGTGGCTTCCTCTTTCATTTCTTAGCCCCAATCCATATTCACCTACTATGTTTCCTTCTCTCCCTTTTCCTACTACCGAATTCCAATCACCCATGACTATTAAAATTTCGCCACCCTTCACTATCTGAATAATTTATTTTATTTCATCATACATTTCTTCAATTTCTTCGTCGTCTGCAGAGCTAGTTGGCATATAATCTTATACTACTGTAGTAGGTGTGGGCTTCGTATCTATCTTGGCCACAATAATGCCTTCACTATGTTGTTTGTAGTAGCTGACCTGCATTCCTATTTTCCTATTCATTATTAATCCTACTCCTGCATTACCCCTATTTGATTTTGTGTTTATAACCCTGTAGTCACCTGCCCAGAAGTCTTGTTCCTCCTGCCCCTGAACTTCACTAATCTGCACTATATCTAACTTTAACCTATCCATTTCCCTTTTTAAATTTTCTAACCTACCTGCCTGATTAAGTGATCCGACATTCCACGCTCCGACCCGTAGAACGCCAGTTTTCTTTCTCCTGATAACGACATCCTCTTGGGTAGTCCCCGCCCGGAGATCTGAATGGGGGACTTTTTTACCTCCGGAATATTTTACCCAAGAGGATGCCATCATCATTTAATCATACAGTAAAGCTGCATGCTCTCGGGAAAAATTACGGCTGTAGTTTCCCCTTGCTTTCTGCCGTTCGCAGTACCAGCACAACAAGGCTGTTTTGGTTATTGTTACAATGCCAGATCAGTCAATCGTCCAGACTGTTGCCCCTGCAACTACTGAAAAGGCTGCTGCCCCTCTTCAGGAACCACACGTTTGTCTGGGCTCTCAACAGATACCCCTCCGTTGTGGTTGCACCTACGGTATGGCTATGTGTATCGCTGAGGCACGCAAGCCTCCCCACCAACGGCAAGGTCCATGGTTCATGGGGGGGGGGGGGGGGGACAAAATAAGGTAAATGTAAGTAATGATATCTTGGCCTAGTTGTACTATAAAATTGTACCAAAATTTGTGTGTAATAAATAGCTTTATCCTTCAAATATGTTTTCTTAAGTTCATACTTTTATTCCAAATAAACTACAATACCTCTTTTCTTTTTATGCAGTTGTAAGAGGTTGATTTATTCCTTCAAGAATCAAACCTGATGCATCTATGTAACACCCGTAACAGCAAAAATATATACCGAGTTATGATGTCGAAAAAAATAAAAATTTATATTTAAAAATAAAATTTGGGGCAATACCTCTTAACAGTTGTTTTACAAGAATAAAAGCTTCATCAAGTTTGCAGAAATTAGAGAATTTCCTAACTCATAACAGGGGCCAGGTCTAGTTTTGGTAACACCCGAAACACTACTTTTTTATTAATAACCAGAAGAATAATAAAACAATTCCAGTATCGACATTTCTAACATGAAATATAATGTAAGCCTTAAAAGTTTTCAATATTAAATTCAATAAATATTTTTCCTTACATTATTTTTCCTGATTTTAAGGTGTGTGCATGTAACACCCGTAACTATGGGATTGCCCCACAATGACTGTCAGTTGTTGGGTGAAAGATTGGTCCCTGTGGTCCCCGACAGATAAACAGTCTGTTCACAGAGCTCAACATTACAGCTGTTCAACGACACTTGTTTCATGTAGGTTAGCTGCTGTTTACGATACTTGTTGCAGCACATTGGCAATGGTAGATAGTTCACATGTGACCTCTGCCTGGAGGAATTCATTTACAAGGTACTTAGTGTCAACTAGCAAGTAATTTTAGCCTATTCAAAGTGTAATAATAATCTACAATTTCCTAGCACTAGCAATAAAGGGGATTGAATTTTAATG
This sequence comes from Schistocerca gregaria, assembly GCF_023897955.1. Lineage (NCBI taxonomy): Eukaryota > Metazoa > Arthropoda > Insecta > Orthoptera > Acrididae > Schistocerca > Schistocerca gregaria. The sequence continues at coordinate 478,738,068 of NC_064925.1, forward strand.
CAAATTTAAATGGGGGAGGGGGGAGTTTCTTCCAACTGCTTTATTAGGTGTAATCCTATTGGACACAGTGTTACCTTTCTTTGCTCTGATCTGTGAACTGACTTGCCCAAACAACTGTAGAGTAACCTATAGTTATACCTGGATTCTAAAATTTGGTGCACAATGATCTGCAGTACGAATTACTTTCTGGGCAATCTGATGATAAACCGCTCAACTGTCGATTGTAAAAACAGGAAAAAGAGAGAAGACAAGAGAGAACTTTCAAGTCTTTCTATGATTCTTATAGATTACATATGTCCTACAGCTGAAGAAATGTTTTATCATTAAGTCTGCTGTTACACATGCAAATCAGCACTCATGCAATGGGGCCATAATGAATAGGAAAAATTTTGCTTTCCAGCAATTAAAAATGGAGTGGAATATTCAGAGGTCTTCACTGTGACCGAGTTACTGCATTACACAAATACGAAACTGCTAATTCCTCTACCATCCATTGCAATTTCTTTAACTTATTTGCACATTATATACATGCTAACACATAAATACTTCAGCTGTTTCCTGTGGTGCAGAGACTCAGTCACATAGGAGAAGCACAGGATACAGATAAAGATATCTATAACAATTATTCTTTTTTGAATGTTCATACAAGTGAATAATTACGTGTCACTGTGGAGAAACAACGTTGTACATACCAACTGTTCATAAGCTGCTGCTCTGTTTTGGTAAAATGTGGCCAGATCAGTTCTTTTATCTGTGGGACAAACACTGATTGCTTCATTGTAACACTTAATTGCTTCATCATACTTTCCTGCTTTGAAATGTTGATTTCCTGCATCCTTGTGATACAGTGCTCTTTCCAAAGGATTCTGCAACAAACATTCCCTTGGGTAATCATATGCGAATGGTTCATTTGTAGGTACAGCATAAAATTGCAAATAAAGTTTAACGTTTGCAAATAATGCTTCAAATTTATTCAAAAACAAATAGAATTTTAAAGTTATGTGAATAGTTCAACCTCGGGAAGAGTTTTCGCAGAATTCACTGAATCGAGACCTTCCGTGTCAATCGAGGTTTGATCGCCGGTCCCCAACAAAGATGATTGTTTACTTTTAGAACTCGATGACGAGTCATTATTTTGGCCGATGGAAGAAGCATTTTGTTTTAGATACCAATAACCTATACCTAATGCTACCGGAGCACCTACTACTAACGCAATTTGCCATTTCGACCAAGACGACGTCGAAACACCAGACGATGCCATAACACACGTTACTCTGGGTGGTGCCCCCTACTGCGGTGAAAGGCCGAAACAAATGAGAAGCGAAAAAGCAGAGATTGAGCAAGGAATCAAGATGGGAAAATGGCATTAGAAGACGATGATACTACGTGGTAAGTTTTTTAAATCAAGTCGTTTTATTTCAGGCATTTATAGAAATATGTTTAGACCTTAGATATCAGTAATTCAGTAGGGATGGTAGGAAACTGTTTCGTGAAGCTGCGGTTGACAACTAGGTGAGAATTGGATGGCTGCTGCGAGGTTGTCATTAGATTACAGTGCCTAATGAGATGGGAGGTTAAGATTAGTAGTTCGTGTTTGTCGTAAATGCGACTGTTGATGGAAAGTAGCTCACACAACGTAGGAATTTATTTTTTGACGTGACCTACAGATTGTGTGCCACGTTATCAAATAGTTCTATTACAAAATACGTTCAGCAATCGTTGCTTTGCCAATTCTAGCAGACGCAACAATATTGTATGCTATATCAGATGTAATGGATCAAAGCATTGTCAAGATATCCACTAGTGAATTTTCAAAGTGTGAGAACAAATGGAAACTTTGAAGCCACTGACAGTAAAATTGTGCATTCTTGGATCAGATTTTTTCTTCAGTTTTTTTTTTTTTTTTTTTTTTTTTTTTTTTTTAATACAGGGTCCCTTTGCATTCTAACCAATACCAAACTATTTCCCATGCCACGCGTCTTCGTTGTTATGTGTAATCCATTTGTCACTATAGCTGTAAGACAAACGTATATTCCTAATGAGTTGGCATTATGCTTGAAGAGACACTATATGCTTACACTGAGGAACAGCTGTGCGATCGCTTAATAAAATAAATACACAAGACACCACGGACAACAGAGGATGAAAAGAAAAAAAAAATGGTTGGCATCAACATATTTCTTTGGGTCATACCAAATGTGTTTGTAAAAACCGAACGAAAAGGCAGTACCTTTATGGCACTAACTGTTGTATAAAAGTGAAAGATGACACATCTTACTACGTTATAGAGATCAATATATGGGAATGTGTGCGTTATTGTTTTGAAGTATGTTAAACATTATTAAAGACAATGGTATTGACTACATTATGAATACAATGTTCAGAACACACAGCTAACTGTACATTGAAGAGGGAATGTAAAGTGTATTTTAACTACCTGTGCTTCCTTCCTTGTTTGTTTTGAATTGATAGTGCCCTGTCAGTCATATATAACATGTCCCAGAAATAGTTGAAATCATATTGTGATCAGTATTCAGTAAAAAAAAGTTTTGTGCTTGTATGAGTAAAGATTTTGGTGAGTATGTAATCGAGAGCTTTTCGGTGTTGGATGATGTGTCAATGTCTACATACATTCTCTGCAAATCCTTGTGACATATATGGCAGAATGTATGATATATTAAGGTATCTTCCAGTACCCTTCATAGATGGGGTGTGGAAAGAATGGTTATTGGTGCACTGGTATATTCATTTTGGCTGTTGTAAGCCTATGCTTTTATCTTCACTATTTCTGGCAGCAGTAACATACTAGGAATTGACATTTTTAGTGACAAAAAATAAGAAAATTGATTTATTTTACTTATTTCTATTCACTAGTGTCAACAGAAAAATATTCTATGTCATTCCTACACTTGCACAATACATGTGCACCTATTAAAGATATGATAATGACTGTTGGTGGTGTACATTCTTGAGCCCTCTGTCTAACTTTTTTTTTTTTTTTTTTTTTTTTTTTTTTTTTTTTTTTTTAGTGACAATGTATGCTAAAGGCCTCTCAATTCATTTCTTTTGTTGTGGAATTTGTCACTAACTATCATTCAGAATTTGAAAATAGTATTGCTGATAAGCATAAATCAAATGAGATAGTGCAGTGTTGAGAAACTGGCCACAGATTTGGGAGGATCAGGGTGGTGCTTCCACTTTCCAGATATCCTGATTTAGGTTTTCCTTAGTTTTCACAAATATTTTTGTGCAAACATCATAATGGTTCCTTCAACAACGTGACAGCAAGCCTCCTGAGTTATTCACATTAAATATATCTGAATTTACCTATTTGCCTGTAACATTTTATTTTTTTCCATTGTGTCAAGTTGAGAAATCCTACAACATCATATAAAATGTCTTTACGTGAATCAACCACTATACATCCCTGTAACACATGAAATGAAAATTTCCTGCAGTTTAATAAAGAATTAAAAGTGATTGTAAGCCAGCAAGGAGATGCATGCTATTAAAATGAGATTTCCAGTAAATGATAAAGTGCAAAGGCACACGTAATTTCTTTACATCCTTAATTCTCGTAACTCTTATAATAAGAGAGATATATGATACACTGGGTGTCTCACCCAAGAGTCATGCATTTTCTCTTGTGTTTCAGCAGATATTTGCAGTTACATTTTTGCATTGTGTAGTGCTCATCACCATCATTCATGCAGTGCGCAGTGTTCAACGGAAAGCATCAGCTTGTTTCCCGTTCAAACAAAATTATTTTTAAATGAGAATTTTGCGTGTCCATTCGATAGAGTGCTTTAAGATTAGTCTAGTGCAATGTTTGTTATATTGATATGTATTAACTAGTAAAACTCTAAGAAAAACCAGTATTTGAGCTAACACCAAGCACACACCACTACTGCGTCACAGTTGGATTGCTGTGTATTCTTTGTGTGTTACTGACCTCTATAATGCCTATCAATGAGGTCTGCTTGTGTGTGTGTGTGTGGCGCGCGCGCGAGTGTACACCTGTCCTCCCCCCCCCCCCCCCCCCCCTAAGGGAAGTCTTTCCGCTCCCGGGATTAGAGTGACTCCTTACCCTCTCCCTTAAAACCCACATCCTTTTGTCTTTCCCTCTCCTTCCTGAAGAAGCAACCATCGGTTGCGAAAGCTAGTAATTCTGTGTGTGTGTTTGTGTGTTTTGTTCATTGTGCCTGTCTGCCGGCGCTTTCCCGCTTGGTAAGTCTTGGAATCTTTGTTTTTAATAAACAAATATTGGGTTAGACTAGTTTGGGAGCACTGTATCGAATGAGTGTTTAAAATTCAAATTTAAAAATAATTTTGTTTGTAATGGGAAACAAACTGACACATTTTGTTGACTGTGGATGTCACATGAAATATGTGATAAGAAATAAATGTTTGGGCTGACTACAGCCACACAGTGCAAAAACAAATCTGCCAAAATGCCAGGAAAGATGCACCTGACAACTATTCGAAGGAACACTTAGTAAGTTTGCTTACTATATTACGCTGTAATGGGAACTGTTTTGTGAAGTCAGCGGATGTGGCATCATCCTGAGAGCTACTACATAAGTTATTGTAACCCCACTGAAAGAATTTTGGTCCTCATTGACCAACACCTCCATTCAGTTGCCCATAAATTTGCCTCACATGTGAAAGATATGAACCACTTCCTTCACCATCTCTCCACCATCCCCTCCTCTGTACCTCTTTGGTCCCTGCTCGTCACTGTTGATGCCACTTCCAAATACACCAAAATCAGTCATGCCTATGGTCCTATCCCTATTGAACATTACCTTTCCCAATGCCTTTCAGACTCCAAACCCACTACCTAATTCCTCATACACATTACTAACTCCATCCTAACTCACAACTAGTTCTCCCTAGAAGTGACTACACAAACCAATCCACAGCCCAGACATGGGCACCTGCATTGCATGCTCCTATCAAGCTTGTTTATGGGCATCTACAGGAGGCCCTCTTAGTCCCCCAAAAAGCCATACCCTTAGTCTGGTTCATTTTCATTGATGATATCCTCATTATCTGAACTCAGAGCCACGACACTCTGTCCTCATTCCTTCACAGTCTCAACACCTCTCCCATCTGCTTCACCTGGTCTTCCGCAACCCAGTGTGCCGCCATCCAGGGCATTGATATCCTCCTGAGGTTCCATCCACATGTCTGTTCACATTAAACCTGCCAACCGTACCTACATGATGACAACTGTCATCCCCTCCACAGACAAAAATTCCTCCCTTACACCTGGGCCACTGGGGACGACATATTTGTAATGACAATAACTCTCTTGTCACCAGGACCTTCTTAAAAAGGCATTATTCCCCAGATTAGTCCACAAACAAGTCTCCCCTGCCATTTCTTAACACCCCCAAGAACAAGCTACAATGGAGTGCCCTCTTCGTTACCCAAATCACTTCAGACTGGGACAACTGAACCAAATCTTTTGTCTAGGCATTGATTATCTATCACCGTGCCCTGTAATGTGGGACATCTTACCCAAGATCCTTCCCACTACTTCTCAAGTGTTTTTCCATCACCCATCCAATCTCCATGACATACTTGTCCATCACTATGTCACTCCCAATCCCAACCCTTTTCCGCAGGGATCAAATCCCTGTGGCAGAACCAGGTGCAATACCTGCCCAGTCCACCTACACAGCATTTCCTATTTCAGTCTTGCCACATTTCCTATTCCAGTCCTGTCACAGGTTTATCCTACCTCATTAGAAACTGGCCCACCTGCAAAAGCAGCCATGTCATATACCCAATCATTGCATAGTTGTCCACCAGGATGATTGTCACTGCCAAACTTTGACCAAGAGCAAAGTAGTTCACGATGAACATAATGTGCTTGACTTCAATGGTTGCTTCACATCACAAGTCATCTGGAGCCTCCCCTCCATCATCAGCTTTCCTGAACTGATCAGATGGTAGTTATCCTTACAACTGCTTCTTGCTTCCTGAAATTGTTCTGCCCTCAATCCATGGTAGCCAACTACCCCCAAACTCTTCACCCAACTGTTTCCACACCCTCTGCCCTATAACCTCCTGCCTATTCTCATCTCCTACCCACTTAGTGTGCTGTCCTCTGCAAACTAAGCTGTACATCTTTACCCACTCCACTCCTTTTTTACTCTCCATCCCCTCCTCCCTCCCACCACCACCACCACCACCACTCCTCACAGCCTCCTGACACTGTGCCTGTTGGCAGTCCCGTTGCTGAACACTCTGCAACACAGTGCTCTCCATCCCCCCCACGTATACCCTGCTACCCTTTCCTCACACCCACCATATCACTACTTTTTGTGTGCGCGTGTGCGCGCAACCTATCTTTTCCCTACGTTGTAGAAGTTAGGTTCAGGACTTTTTGGCCAGGAGAGCATGAAACAGGCACCTGCTCAAGGCAGAGCTTCACCCCCATGCTCACTCCTATGCCACAAAGAGGTAAAGGGCCTATTTCAGTTTATTATGATAACCATTTGTTCTCAAGAAACACAGGAACCATTACATAGTTATTTTGTTCTGCGTGCACATGAGTTGTAGGAAATAATCCAACTGTGATGCATTTCACAAGTGCACAGGTCACAGTCAAGAGGACACCAGAGTTGCATCAGAAGAATCTACTAATTTCAGTGTAAATTATGTATACCTATGTGCTAATACATTGTCTGCATAGTATTATTGATTCTTTCCAAAAGGCTCTTTGAGAGGTCCACCATATGAACAAAAGGCAGTAAAAGTAACAGGAAGTGTAGCCTCTGCCACAGATAAAGGTGACCTGCCTGGTTGTTTGCTAGCTTCACAGGACAGTATCTCTAAAACAGAATCACTATGCAACACATGAAGGGGAAAAAAAAATAATAATAATTTGAGCATTTATTGAAATAATGTATATTAAGGTATACTCTGCTTTGGCTCGTAGAGACGGTGCAGCACTGGTGTAAAGTTCTGATCCTAATCCTACCTAACACTGTAGATGATTAATAACTAATATAATTGAAGTACAGCATAGACTGCAATTTAGAGTTCAATCTGACAATAGGTAAACACATCAACTATCACTTATCGTAAACTGTCTGATGACTAGAAATGGTCAGCGTTGTACATAACATGTAGGCAACTGTAGAACTGGAGCTGCTGAACTGGAACTAATGAGAACTGGCATGCAGCCATTTAAATATTGGCGTATGAATTTGCCACTCTGGACAGTGTAGTGGCTGCGCATTGCATTACGTGCAGAGAGGGATGGAGAAGACAGTGTGCTCTGTCTGACATCCAGCTGTCGCCTACCCTTGTAACTGTCAAGGCTGGGATAAGTGTTGTTCTGGTCCAGTGTTTCTGCGTCTGACTTTCCCTACATCTAAATGCTCATAAAAATACTGCTGTCGTTTCTTAAGGTAATACTCGTCACTTTTGCTTAATGCCACTCATAACACTACAGCTGCTAAGTACCCTTAGCATACCAGAAATAATGTTGAAATAAACACTAAAATGTCTGTGCACACCCTGAAGAGCACATATACAGATGAATGCATTAGAATGACTTGGCTGAAACACAACATGGTGCACTGCTCCTTGTCACCGTGCCATAGCAACTGGCTGACTAAGTACGAGGGCTGTTCAATAAAGAAAGAACATAATTTTTTTTTGTTTTGACAACATACCTTTTCTCATTCCCATAATTTTGATGGTCCTTCTCAAAGTAGTCATCCATGAATGCCATTCACTTCCGCCAGTCTTCAAATACATGCTGGAAACCATTTTTTGAGAGGTCCTTCAAAATCACCTCCGCAGCCTTCACCACTGCTTCTGATGACTGACAGTGCCTCTCACGAAGGCGTTTTTTCATCTTAGGGAATAGAAAAAAGTCACATGGGGCTAAATCCGGATTATATGGAGGATGAAGGATGCACTTCACGTTGATTTTTGCAAGATATTCAGCAACAACATTGGCAATATGGGGCTGCGCATTACTGTGGTGCAGCACTCAGCGCGCTTCACGGAAATGTGGTCTTCTGCACCTGATATGGACTTGCAATGTTTTCAGGACATCTCTGTAGTCCAGTTACTGATGTGTGTGTGTGTGTGTGTGTGTGTGTGTGTGTGTGTGTGTGTGTGCAGATACAACATGATGGTAAACCATTCCTTGAATATCAAAGAATTAGATGAACATAACTTTCCCAGCAGAAGCAACCACTTTGCTTTTTGGGGGGTTGGTGATGGTGATTTCCATGCTGAGCTTTGCTGTTTGCTCTCAGAATCAAAATGATGTAGCCAAGTTTCATCAGCAGTGATTACATTTGAAAGAAACTCCGGATCTTCCTCTAACATTAGTTTTAACTGCATACAGATCTGTATGCAAATGTCCTTTTGTTCGGCAATCAACAGTCTTGTAACCCATGACACACAAACTCGTGGCATGTGTAATTTTTCTGTCACCTACATGTGGGTGGCACCCAGTGAAATGTTCAGTATTGTAGAAAGTGATCTTAAAGTAATTTGCTGATACTCTCTCACAATGACAGCAGTAGTGTTGTTTTCGTTTGCAGGAGCAGTAAATGGAGCATTGGGCCCACCTGCCTTTGAAATTGATTGTATCCTCTCTTTACACATTTTAAACCATCTTTGAGCTGTGCTGTAGGGAAGAACAGACTCTCCATAGTCCTCCTGTAACATTGCATAGGCCTCAGCCAAAGATTTGTTGAGACAAAAGCAGAATTTCAAAGCCACCTTATGTTCCTCGCGTGTTACCCCCATTGCAATGGTAGACGATACGGAACGTATCTGACCTTGATTGCCTCTCACAGGTGGGAACCAGGAGTCCGAACAGTGAAACTACTACAGCGTGTTTGTTGTACATTAAGGTAACAGAATACCATATTATTAAATTTTAGTGTGAGAAATTATGGCCATAAAAAAAATTATGATCATTCTTTATTGAACAGCCCTCGTAGAATTCAGAGTGGGATTGGACTATTCTGAGCCTACAGAAAGCTTGGGTCTTATAAAGGAGGGAAACGAAAGCCAAGTTACTGGACACAGTCACGTGACTTTTAGGTGGTTTCCTGGTGCTAGCATTCAAAGGTGCACTCAAAATGGTTCAAATGGCTCTGAGCATTATGGGACTGAACATCTGTGGTCATCAGTCCCCTAGAACTTACAACTACTTGTTGTTGTTGTTGTTGTTGTTGTTGTGGTCTTCAGTCCTGAGACTGGTTTGATGCAGCTCTCCATGCTACTCTATCCTGTGCAAGCTTCTTCATCTCCCAGAACCCACTGCAACCTACATCCTTCTGAATCTGCTTAGTGTAGTCATCTCTTGGTCTCCCTCTGCGATTTTTACCCTCTACGCTGCCCTCCAATACTAAATTGGTGATCCCTTGATGCCTTAGAACATGTCCTACCAACCGATTCCTTCTTCTGGTCAAGTTGTGCCACAAACTTCTCTTCTCCCCAATCCTATTCAATACCTCCTCATTAGTTATGTGATCTACCCATCTAATCTTCAGCATTCTTCTGTAGCACCACATTTCGAAACCTTCTATTCTCTTCTTGTCCAAACTATTTATCGTCCATGTTTCACTTCCATACATGGCTACACTCCATACAAATACTTTCAGAAATGACTTCCTGACCCTTAAATCTAGACTTGATGTTAACAAATTTCTCTTCTTCAGAAACGCTTTCCTTGCCATTGCCAGTCTACATTTTATATCCTCTCTACTTCGACCATCATCAGTTATTTTGCTCCCCAAATAGCAAAACTCCTTTACTACTTTAAGTGTCTCATTTCCTAATCTAATTCCCTCAGCATCACCCGACTTCATTCGACTACATTCCATTATCCTCGTTTTGCTCTTGTTGATGTTCATCCTATATCCTGCTTTCAAGACACTATCCATTCCGTTCAACTGCTCTTCCAAGTCCTTTGCTGTCTCTGACAGAATTACAATGTCATCGGCGAACCTCAAAGTTTTTATTTCTTCTCCATGGATTTTAATACCTACTCCAAACTTTTCTTTTGTTTCCTTTACTGCTTGCTCAATATACAGATTGAATAACATCGGGGAGAGACTACAACCCTGTCTCACTCCCTTCCCAACCACTGCTTCCCTTTCATGTCCCTTGACTCTTATAACTGCCATCTGGTTTCTGTACAAATTGCAAATAGCCTGTCGCTCCCCTGCCACCTTCAGAATTTGAAAGAGAGTATTCCAGTCTACAAATGCTAGAAACGTAGGTTTTTCCTTCCTTAATCTAGCTTCTAAGATAAGTTGTAGGGTCAGTATTGCCTCACGTGTTCCAACATTTCTACGAAATCCAAACTTATCTTCCCCAAGGTTGGCTTCTATTAGTTTTTCCATTCGTCTGTAACGAATTCGCGTTAGTATTTTGCAGCTGTGACTTATTAAACTGATAGTTTGGTATTTTTCACATCTGTCAACACCTGCTTTCTTTGGGATTGGAATTATTATATTCTTCTTGAAGTCTGAGGGTATTTCGCCTGTCTCATACATCTTGCTCACCAGATGGTAGAGTTTTGTCAGGACTGGCTCTCCCAAGGCCGTCAGTAGTTCCAATGGAATGTTGTCTACTCCGGGGGCATTGTTTCGACTCAGGTCTTTCAGTGCTCTGTCAGACTCTTCACGTAGTATCATATCTCCCATTTCGTCTTCATCTACGTCCTCTTCCATTTCCATAATATTGTCCTCAAGTACATCGCCCTTGTATGTACCCTCGATATACTCCTTCCACCTTTCTACTTCCCCTTCTTTGCTTAGAACTGGGTTTCCATCTGAGCTCTTGATGTTCATACAAGTGGTTCTCTTTTCTCCAAAGGTCTCTTTAATTTTCCTGTAGGCAGTATCTATCTTACCCCTAGTGAGATAAGCCTCTACGTCCTTACATTTGTCCTCTAACCATCCCTGCTTAGCCATCTTCCACTTCCTGTCGATCTCATTTTTGAGACGTCTGTATTCCTTTTTGCCTGCTTCATTTAATGCATTTTTATATTTTCTTCTTTCATCAATTAAATTCAATAGTTCTTCCGTTACCCAAGGATTTCTAGTAGCCCTCGTCTTTTTACCTACTTGATCCTCTGCTGCCTTCACTACTTCATCCCTCAAAGCTACCCATTCTTCTTCTACTGTATTTCTTTTCCCCATTCCTGTCAATTGCTCCCTTATGCTCTCCCTCAAACTCTGTACAACCTCTGGTTCTTTTAGTTTATCCAGGTCCCATCTCCTTAAATTCCCACCTTTTTGCAGTTTCTTCAGTTTTAATCTACAGGTCATAACCAATAGATTGTGGTCAGAGTCCACATCTGCCCCCTGGAAATGTCTTACAATTTAAAACCTGGTTCCTAAATCTCTGTCTTACCATTATATAATCTATCTGAGACCTTTTAGTATCTCCGGGATTCTTCCATGTATACAACCTTCTTTTATGATTCTTGAACCAAGTGTTACCTATGATTGAGTTGTGCTCTGTGCAAAATTCTACCAGGCGGCTTCCTCTTTCATTTCTTTGCCCCAGTCCATAATCACCTATTACGTTTCCTTCTCTCCCTTTTCCTACTGCTGAATTCCAGTCACCCATGACTATTAAATTTTGATCTCCCTTCACTATCTGAATAATTTCTTTTATTTCATCATACATTTCTTCAATTTCCTCGTCATCTGCAGAGCTAGTTGGCATATAAACTTGTACTAGTGTAGTAGGTGTGGGCTTCGTATCTATCTTGGCCACAATAATGCGTTCACTATGCTGTTTGTAGTAGCTTACCCGCATTCCTATTTTCCTATTCATTATTAAACCTACTCCTGCATTACCCCTATTTGATTTTGTGTTTATAACCCTGTAGTCACCTGACCAGAAGTCTTGTTCCTCCTGCCACCGAACTTCACTAATTCCCACTATATCTAACTTTAACCTATCCATTTCCCTTTTTAAATTTTCTAACCTACCTGTCCGATTAAGGGATCTGACATTCCACGCTCCGATCCGTACTACTTAAACCTAACTAACCTAAGGACACCACACTCATCCATGCCCGAGGCAGGATTTGAACCTGCGACCGTAGCGGTCGCTCGGATCCAGACTGTAGCGCCTAGAACCGCTCGGCCACACTGGCCAGCTCAAAGGTGCACTCCCAAGTGGCACTGTAGTGGAGGCAGATGTCGTCCACATATAGCAAAGGTGAGAATGTTGGGTCGGTGGTGAGGCTGCAATTAGTGGTAGTGAGTGGGTGTTAGTAAATGCTAAAAACCAAAGGCAGAGAAATCTGTGAAACCACGTGTTTTTTACAAACATATCTTCACTGCATGGCTTTTTGATATAGGAATGTTTAGTACTGATCTGCTTGAGGACATAAAAGTAGACATATGAACAGATTTTCTTGGTCACACCAGTAGCGAGTTGCTGAGCATGCTCTGTAGCATGATTCACCTCCCACTCAGTACTAGCTTCCTTGAGCTCCAGATGAAGTTACTTACTCCAACATTTTCTCACATCTCACCACCTGGACGTAATCTCTGTTAACATCTGTCTCAACTGCATTTTTCAATTGCACAATTTATCTCCAACTGAAGTCTCATGCTCTCTCCTTTCTGTGATTTTCCTACACTGTTTAAAGTGGGTGCTAGGGTGAATCCTTTGAAGGGGCCCCACCAATTTCCTTCCCCATTATAAGCCTGTGCTTCATGTCTAATGACCTTTAAGTCAACTGGATGTTAAATCCTAAACTTTTTTCTTCATTTGCTGCATTGTGACAGCACCAATAACTAAAGAACAGTTGGTTAGGCACTCATACTACATCCTTACTGATACACAAATGCCAAAAGAACTCAAAATAAGTGTGTGGCTGATTATGTGAGAAAACTTAAATATGCGAGAAGTCTCCAACACATGTGGAATACAAATCATTCTACAAGAGTGTATGAAAGTTTGTTATAGGTTTGGTTCCAAATAAAGCCATCTACAACACCACAAATGTCTGCCTAGCTGGTTGTTAAATGTGGTTGCTGAAATGTGAGGTGCTTTAAAAAGAGTTAAAATTCTGAGTTCTGTTATCCATGTGTGTTTTGTGGAAGAAAAGTAATTTACAGTCCCTTCTGTCCTCCATTACGTAAACAGACAAATCACACATACAGTTTTAAGTAATAAGGACTCGTTGAACAATTAAGAACCTTTAGGTTGAGACTAAGCCATTGGATTAGTTAGAATATATTAGGTTCAGTATTTAAAAACTAAAATTTTGGTTCCAATTCCTGACAGCAATTTACTAAAGACTGGAGAAGGAAGTATGCCATGTGGCTAAAGCAGAAAGTAATTTTCAAAGGGCTTTTGCAAAGTTTCACAAAACCAATGAGCTGAACTACAAGCCTATAAACAAGACATCAGTTTGTTGCAGATTTCAGGAACACAAACTGATTTCACGTATGATGTCCTTCTGGGAAACTGAATAACTGATCTATAGGGATTTTCAGCTTCATTCATGGGAAGCTTGTTTTAGGTTTTTCATTCAGTAGAAGGAACAACTTATTTAGCAGCTTTCATAGGGTGCCCAGGCTTGTTTGGTTTGAGGATTTTGGAGAACATATAGAAGGTGGTTATGCTGGGTGTCATAGGGGTGAAGAGGGAAATTGATTCAGGGGAGAGGTTCTGGGAAGGGCCTAAGGTGTTAAGCAGGGACTGGAGATTATGTTGGACTTCTGGGATGGGATCGCTCTGGCAGAGTTTGTAGGAGGATGAGTCAGATACTTGGCAGAGGGCTTCTGCACAGTAGCCACTGCGATTCATAGCAAGATGGGCAGAGCGTTTGTCTGCAACTAGGATGAATAGGTCAGGGTTTGTTTGAAGGTTGTGTATGGCTGTCCGTTCTTCTGCTGAGAGGTTGGTATTTTGAGAAAGGGACCAGGGGAAATATGGTGAGGCCTAGTTGAAGACAAGGAATTCCTGGAAGGTGACAACGTGTGATTAGGTCAGAGGAGGGAGAATCGTGTTTGGTTGATGCTATGAACTGGGAGATGCAGAGTTCAATGTTGGGATTAAAATGGATTTGGTTGAAGGGATTGGTGGCAAATAAGTGTTTCCATTGCAAGGAGTGGGAGAAGGAAAGTAGTTCTTTGACAAGTCCAACATGGTTAAATTTTGTTGGATAGGACTGAAACTACTGTGAGACTGAGAGTTTTACTGAAAAGGTTAACAACAGTGTTACAGGAGTATTTCACCTCAGGGTTTGGTGGAGTGATGGCAGAACGTTTTGGGGGATGTGGCCAGTTGAAAATGTCAGGTAGGCAGGGTCTGAGTGCTATCAGGGGCTGACAATGTGGAATGGATATGGTTGAGTAGTGGTTCCCTGAGGTGGCAGTAGGATGTCAGCAGGTTTGATAACTTATGGAGGTGGTGTCTGGAATTGCTCCTTCAGGTGCTGGAGAGTAAGGGAATCAGTTTCAGAGATGTGATTTATGTAGCAGGGATTGCACAGTAGCTGTATATTGCGGAGGGAGCAGAGGTGGTTCAGGGATCCCTGTCGCATGAGGATGCACTTTTGCAGTTCCAGGTTTGTCAGTGCCAGGGCCTGGTAGAATCTAAAATGGTGAAGGTTTATTATGGAGGAAGAAATGGTATCGATAGTAAGGAATCTCTATTGTTACGCGGGCCATTGGCTGGATGGGGTGGTTCCATAGTTTAGGCAGCGTGTAAGAAACAGGATGTGGGACTGGGTTTTAGCCAGGTAAAGGGATACTTCTCTGAGCTGGCTTGGAAAGATTGAGTTGGGGTCCCTTGTGCTGGAATGGCATAGAGGAAACAGGTATGACTCATAAATGGTGAAATGAAGGGGTTAAAAGGTTGTGAGGGGACCAGGATAACTTAAAAGAAACACAAAAAATAAGTCAAGACACCCAAAAACATGCTCAGTTATACAAAAATATGCACAAATACTTAAAAATACACACAAATGCATGGAATTGCACAAAATTACGGTCAAATATGTTGAAAACGTACAGAAATGTGGGAGAAAAGGAATGGATGGCGTATAGGTGTGGGGATGTGTTGGGATAAGGGAAGAGAGGGGAAACGGGATCGGTTAAGTCAAGAATCAGAAGTTCATGCGTGATGGGTAGGTGTGTAGAATGAGGGAGGAATCGGCTCAATAGCAATAAATATAATTATTGTTGGGAACGATTTGAGGCCTCAGATGCTGCATCAACAATACATGCAGTCACATAGCTGTGTGTTGTGAGTGGATGAGATCATTGATACAATGTGGCTCGGAAGTGCATGCAGTTTGGAAGGCGGTGCATAAACACAGGAAAGTAGAGTAAAGAAGAGTAAAATATCACAGGCTAATGGGATGGAAGAAAAGTCATTAGGCAAAATCAAACAGTGGTAACTCCAGTTTGGAATATCAGCAATGTAAGGAAAAGATAAAGATGACACTTTGAGTTGCAGATGGTCAAAACGAAAAGACATGAAGTTTTCTGCCAAAGCCTTCTTCGGTAAAGGAAACGCAAGTGTGCACGCATGCACCCACTCACCCTCACAAACAAGCAAATAAATAAATAAACAAACAAACAAGTACACCTCACACACGCATGACCTCCATCTCTGGCAGCTCGGACTGGAGTGCAACTGTCATGTAGCACGGAAGCAGCAATCTAGAGTGGACGGGGAAGAGGAAAGGATAGGGGACTATGGGTGGGGGAGAGTGCTGTTTGGCAGAGCGTGTTACTGTCATATTAGAGAAATCCATGCACTTTCAAATCTCTCTCTGATTATGGAGTGACTGGGTACTGGAACTACAAGTTTGAGTAAAAGACATATCAGATGACCCAAAAACAAAAACAGTTTTAGTAAAAACTAACAAAATAATCTTCCTTTGTCAGTCTCTCTGACATTATTGGTGATGTATATGATCATTTCTTGGCAGGCAGCAGTGCTATTCAGGGCAAAAGAAGTGATTTCTGGCATTCCTTATCTATATAAACAATTTAGGAGGCAATCTGAGCAGCTGTCATAGGTTCTTTGCAGATGGTGCTGTCATTTATCATCTAGTAAAGTCATCAGAAGATCGTAACAGAGTTCAAAATGATTTAGAAAAGAAATCTGAATGGTGCGAAAATTGGCAATTGACCCTAAATAATGAAAAGTGTGTGGTCATCCACATGAGTGCTAAAAGGAATCCATTGAACTTAGGTTACATGATAAGTCAGTATAATCTAAATTCAGCTAAACATCTAGGAATTACAATTACAAACAATTTAAATTTGAAAGAACACACAGAAAATGTCTTGGTGAAGGCAAACCATAGACTATGTTTTACTGGCAAAACACTTAGAAAATGTAAAAGAACTTCTTTGACTGGCTACACATGTTTGTCCAGCCTCTTTTGGAGTACTGCTGCGTGGTCTGGGTTCCTTACCAGGTAGGATTAGTGGAATACATTTAGGAAGTTCAAAGAAGAGCAGTATCGCGAAATTGGGGGGAGAGTGTTGCTGACATGGTACTGGATTTGCGGTGCACTTCTTTAAAACAAAGGTGTTTTTCATTGCGGCAGAATCTTCTCATGAAATTTCAATCACCAACTTTATCCTACAACTGCAAAAATATTTTGTTGATGCCAACCTACATAGGGAGACATGATCATCATAATGAAATAGGGAAATTGGAACCCACACGGAAAGGTATAGGTGTTCATCTTTTACACGCACTGTTCGAGGTTGGAATAGTAGAAAAGTATTGCGAAGGTTGAAACTTCCTGGTTGATTAAAACTGTGTGCAGGAGCGAGACTCGAGTTTGGGACCTTTGCCTTTCGCGGGCAAGTGCTCTGCCAACTGAGCTACCCAAGCACGACTCACGCCCCGTCCTCACAGCTTTACTTCTGCCAGTATCTCGTCTCCTACCTTCCAAACTTTACAGAAGCTCTCCTGCGAACCTAGCAGAACTAGCACTCCTGAAAGAAAGGATATTGTGGAGACATGGCTTAGCCACATCCTGGGGGATGTTTCCAGAACGAGATTTTCACTCTGCAGCGGAGTGTGGGCTGATATGAAATGTGCTGGCAGATTAAAACTGTGTGCCGGACCGAGACTCGAATTCGGGACCTTTGCCTTTCGCAGGCAAGTGCTCTACCAACTGAGCTACCCAAGCACGACACACACCCCGTCCTCACAGCTATGAGATGAGATGCTGGCAGAACTAAAGCTGTGAGGACGGGGCGTTGAGTTGTGCTGGGGTAGCTCAGTTGATAGAGCACTAGCCTGCAAAAGGCAAAGGTCCCGAGTTCAAGTCTTGGTCCAGCACACAGTTTTAATCTGCCAGGAAGTTTCATATCAGTGCACACTCCGCTGCAGAGTGAACATGTCATTCTATTGCGAAGGTTGTTTGATGGACCCTCTGCCAGGCAGTTAAGCTTTTTTTTTCCCCAGAATATCCGTGTAGATCTAGATGTAGACTAGACTGGTAACAGGCACAGTGTTAGGTGGTTGTGGAGCAAGGTGGTGGGGATGGGCGACAGGGGTCGAGTGTGCAGCGAAAAAGGAGACAAGCAGCAAAGGTGGAAGATGGACAGATGAGTTGGCAGAGGCTGGCACACAAAGAGTGTGGAAGACACGAGTGGGACAGAGGTGGTAGGACAGAGGGAGTGGAAACTGCTGAGTGGAGGGCTTGGGGACAGTGGGCTACCATATGTTGAGGCCAGGATAATTTTGGGAATCCGTGAATGTGTTGTGAGGATAAAGCCCATCAGCGCAGTTCAGAAAAGCTACTGGTGAAGGGGAGAACCCAAATGGCTTGTGTTGTTGAAGCAGCCATTGAAGTCAAGCATGTTATGTTCAGCTTCATGTTGTACCACAGGGTGGTCTACTTTACTCTTGGTCACAGTTCAGCGGTGTCTATTCGTCACGGTGGACAGCTAGTTGGTAGTCATATCAATATAAAAAGCTGTGCAATGACTGCAGCAGATCTGGTATATGACATGTCTATTTTCACATGTGGCCTGTTCTCTGATGGGGTAGGTTAAGCCTGTGTCAGGACTGGAATAAGAAGTGCTCAATGAGTGGATTAGGCAAGTCTTGCACACGGGGATATGATTTCCATGGCAAAGGGCTGGGATTGGGAGTGGCATAGGGATGTACTAGGCTGTTGTGGAGGTTGGGTGGGCAATGGAACATCACTTGAGGAGGGGTAGGAAGGATCTGAGGTATGATATCCCTCATTTCAGGCGACAATGATAGGTAATCAAAGGTCTGACGTAGGATGTGGTTCAGTTGTTCCATGGCTGGGTGATATTGGGTGACGAAAAGGGCAGTCCTTTGTAACAAGTTCTTGAGGGTGGTGGGAGGATTGGGGTGTGTGTAGGGGAATGGCACAGGCGATCTGTTTATGGACTAGGTATGGTGTATAGTGCCTGTCTTTGAAGGTCTTGGTGAGACCCTCAGCATACTGAAAAAGGGAGTTCTTGTCACTGCAGGTACGGCAGATTGTATGGGAGGAATTTTTTAATGTGTTGGAGATGACAGCTATCAAAATGTAGGTACTGTTGGAAGGTTGGTTTGTGTAACATAGATGAAATTGTGGATGGAGCCTTCAGAGAGGAGAAGGTTCATAGTGTTTCTCCCCTCATTTTACTAAAGTTTGAAGCTTCTCTTTTCGTTCTTCCATGTTTGTGATTTAAAAACTGGTTGTTTTCAAAATCCGCCTTATGAAATTGTGTTTTCATAAGGCTGACATCCCAAACAACCTAGTCTCTCTTCTCAGTATCCATTCTTTCTTTTCTTTCTTCTGTTGATTCACCACCTTCCAAACCATGCAAATTTTCAAGCCACATTGTATCGGTGATCTCATCCACACACAATTCACAGGTGTGATCACACCGATTGTTGATGCAGCATCTTGTGCCCAAATTCCTTCCATGTTGTTGTTGTTGTTGTTGTTGTTGTTGTTGTTGTTGTCGTTGTTGCCTTCAGTCCTGAGACTGGTTTGATGCAGCTCTCCATGCTACTCTATCCTGTGCAAGCTTCTTCATCTCCCAGTATCTACTGCAACCTACATCCTTCTGAATCTGCTTAGTGTATTCATTTCTTGGTCTCCCTCTACGATTTTTACCCTCCACGCTGCCCTCCAGTACTAAATTTATGATCCCTTGATGCCTCAGAACATGTCGTACCAACCGATCCCTTCTTCTGGTCAAGTTGTGCCACAGGCTTGTCTTCTCCCCAATCCTATTCAATACTTCCTTATTAGTTATGTGATCAACCCATCTAATCTTCAGCATTCTTCTGTAGCACCACATTTCGAAAGCTTCTATTCTCTTCTTGTCCAAACTATTTATCGTCCATGTTTCACTTCCATACATGGCTACACTCCATACAAATACTTTCAGAAAAGACTTCCTGACACTTAAATCTATACTCGATGTTAACAAATTTCTCTTCTTCAGAAACGCTTTCCTTGCCGTTGCCAGTCTACATTTTATATCCTCTCTACTTCGACCATCATCAGTTATTTTGCTCCCCAAATAGCAAAACTCCTTTACTACTTTAAGTGTCTCATTTCCTAATCTAATTCCCTCAGAATCACCTGACTTAATCTGACTACATTCCATTATCCTCGTTTTGCTTTTGTTGATGTTCATCTTATATCCTCCTTTCAAGACACTGTCCATTCCGTTCAACTGCTCTTCTGTCTCTGACAGAATTACAATGTCATCGGAAAACCTCAGAGTTTTTATTTCTTCTCCATGGATTTTAATACCTACTCCAAACTTTTCTTTTGTTTCCTTTACTGCTTGCTCAATATACAGATTGAATAACATCGGGGAGAGTCTACAACCCTGTCTTACTCCCTTCCCAACCACTGCTTCCCTTTCATGTCCCTTGACTCTTATAACTGCCATCTGGTTTTGTACCAATTGTAAATAGCCTTTCGCTCCCTGTTTTTTACCCCTGCCACCTTTAGAATTTGAAAGAGAGTATTCCAGTCAACATTGTCAAAAGCTTTCTCTAAGTCTACAAATGCTATAAACGTAGGTTTGCCTTTCCTTAATCTTTCTTCCAAGATTAGACGTAAGGTCAGTATTGCCTCACGTGTTCCAGTATTTCTACAGAATCCAAACTGATCTTCCCCGAGGTCGGCTTCTGCTAGTTTTTCCATTCGTCTGTAAAGAATTCGTGTTAGTATTTTGCAGCTATGGCTTATTAAACTGATAGTTTGGTAATTTTCACATCTGTCAACACCTGCTTTCTTTGGGATTGGAATTATTATATTCTTCTTGAAGTCTGAGGGTATTTTGCCTGTTTCATACATCTTCCTCACCAGATGGTAGAGTTTTGTCAGGACTGGTTCTCCCAAGGCCGTAAGTAGTTCTAATGGAATGTTGTCTACTCCGGGGCCTTGTTTCGACTCATTTCTTTCAGTGCTCTGTCAAACTCTTCACGCATTGTATCTCCCATTTCATCTTCATCTACATCCTCTTCCATTTCCATAATATTGTCCTCAAGTACATCGCCCTTGTATAGGCCCTCTATATACTCCATGCACCTTTCTGCTTTCCCTTCTTTGCTTAGAACTGGGTTTCCATCTGAGCTTTTGATGTTCATACAAGTGGTTCTCTTATCTCCGAAGGTCTCTTTAATTTTCCTGTAGGCAGTATCTATCTTACCCCTCGTGAGATAAACCTCTACATCCTTACATTTGTCCTCTAGCCATTTTGCACTTCCTGTCGATCTCATTTTTGAGACGTTTGTATTCCTTTTTGCCTGCTTCATTTATTGCGTTTTTATATTTTCTCCTTTCATCAATTAAATTCAATATGTCTTCTGTTACCCAAGGATTTCTACTAGCCCACGTCTTTTTACCTACTTGATCCTCTGCTGCCTTCACTACTTCATCCCTCAGAGCTACCCATTCTTCTTCTACTGTATTTCTTTCCCCCATTCCTGTCAATTGTTCCCTTATGCTCTCTCTGAAACTCTGTACAACCTCTGGTTCTTTCAGTTTATCCAGGTCCCATCTCCTTGAATTCCCACCTTTTTGCAGTTTCTTCAGTTTTAATCTACAGGTCATAACCAATAGATTGTAATCAGAGTCCACATCTGCCCCTGGAAATGTCTTACAATTTAAAACCTGGTTCCTAAATCTCTGTTGATAATTATATTTATTGCTTTTGACCCCACTTCCTCCCTCATCCTCACATATTTTAAAATTTTATTTTCCACATCTACCCATGCCAAACGAACTTGTGATCGACACTCTAATCAATCCCCTATTCCCCCTCTCTTCCCTTACCAACACAAACATACTCTTGCACCTCATTTGTTCCTTTTCTCCCATATTTCTGTACGTTTCTAAAATATTTATGCGTAATTTTATAGAGTTTCATATATTTATGCATATTTTTACATACATACATATGTGTGTGTGTGTGTGTGTGTGTGTGTGTGTGTGTGTGTGTGTGTGTGTGTGTGTGTTGCATGTCTTTGCATGTTTTTAAGTATCTTTTCTGATATCTAGCTCCCCTCAGAACTATCTGACACCTTTATTTGGCCATTTTCATGTCTTTCTCATTTTCCCTGCGCCACCCCTGCTCCATCTTTCTGCACTGGTTCGGAAGAGAATCCCTTTCCCTGGTTAAAATGAAATCCCACATCCCGTTTCTTAAGTGCTACCTGATCCAGGGAAACCCTTCCCCTACCCTCTCTCCCCAACAGCTGGCCTAACAACAAAAATTTCTTACTATGGATCCCATCTCTCCATTCATATTGAACCTTCGCCATTTTAAATTCCACGAGGCCCTGGCCCTCACAAACGTGGAACTGTCCTCATAGGACAGGCATCCCAGAACCACCTCTGCTCCCTCTGCAAGATACAGCTACTGTGCAATACCTGTTATGTAAATCACATCTCTGAAACTGAGTCCCTTATTATCTAGAACCTGAATGAGCAATTCCAGGCACCACCTCCATAAGTTATCAAACCTGCTGACATTCTACTGTCATGTCAGTGAACACTACCCAACCATATCCATTCCACAGTGTTCACATCGTCAGCCCCTGATAGCACTCAGACCCTGCCTAGCTGACCTTTTCAATATCCCCCAAAACTCCCTGCCATCGCTCCACCAAATCCAGAGTTGAAATATTCCTGTAACACTGTTGTTAACCTTTTCAATAAAACTCTCAGCCTCACAGTAGTTTCAGTCCTATCCAACAAAATTTAACCATGTTGGACTTGTCAAAGAACTACTTTCCTTTTCCTGATCCCTGCAATGGAAACACTTATTTGCCACCAGTCCCTTGAACGAAATCCAATTTAATCCCAACATTGCACTCCGCCTCTCCCAGTTCATAGCATCATCCAAACATGATTCTCCATCCTCCGACGTAATCACTTGTTGGCCACCTTCCAGGAATTCCGTGTCTTCAACTTGGACTCACCATCCTTCCCCTGGTCCCTTTCTCAGAATACCAACCTTTCAGCTGATGAAAGGAAAGTCATACACAACCGTAAAACAAACCCTGACCTCTTCGTCCTACTTGCACACAAAGGCTCCGCCTCTGTTGCTGTAAATCACAGTGACTACCATGAAGAAGCCCTTTTCCAAGTATCTGACTTGTCCTTCTATAAACTCTGCCAGAGTGATTCCATCCCTGAAGTCCAACGTAATCTCCAGTCCCTGCTTAACACCTCAGGCCCTTTCTAAAATCTCTCCCCTGAATCAGTTTACCTCTTCATCCCTATTGACACCCAGCGTACCCACCTTCTACATGTTCCCCAAAATCCTCAAACCCAACAAGCCTGAGCATCCCAAGATAGTTTGTTATTGTAACCCTACTGAAAGAATTCGTCCCTCATTGCAAACACCTCCATTCAGTTGCCCATAATCTTGCCTCACATGTGAAAGATATGAATCACTTCCTTCACCAACTCTCCACCATCCCCTCCTCTGTTGTACCTCTTTGGTCCCTACTCGTCACTGTTGATGCCACTTCCAAATACACCAGTATCAGTCATGCCTATGGTCTTACCCTATTGAATATTACCTTTCCCAATGCCCTTCAGACTCCAAAACCGTTACCTAATTCCTCATACACCTTACTATCTCCATCGTAACTCACAACTAGTTCTCCTTAGAAGTGATTGTATACAAACAAATCCACAGCACAGCCATGGGCACCTGCATTGCATGCTCCTATTAAGCTGGTTTGTTTGACATCTGCAGGAGGTCCTCCTAGCCCCCCCCCCCCAAAAAAAAGCCATACGCCTAGTCTGGTTCAGGTTCATTGATGATATCCTCGTGATCTGAACTCAGAGCCACGACACACTGTCCTCATTCCTTCACAGCCTCAACACCTTCTCTCCCATCTGCTTCACCTGGTCCACCTCAGCCCAGGTTGCCACCATCCAGGGTGTTGACACCCTCTTCTGTGAGGTTCCATCCACATGTCTGTCCACATTAAACCCGCTTCCCGTACCTGCATGTTGACAACTGTCATCCCCTCCACACACACAAATTCCTTCCATACAGCTGGGCCACTGGGGATGGCAAATTTGCAATGACAATAACTCCCTTGTCACCAGCACCTTCTTAGAGAGGCATCATTCCCCAGATTAGTCCACAAACAAGTCTCCCCTGCCATTTCTCAACACACACCCAATCCTCCCACCACCCCCAAGAACCAGCTACAATGGAGTGCCCTCTTCGTTACCCAATATCACTCTGGACTGGAACAACTAAACAACATCTTTCGCCAGGGCTGTGATTACCTAACACTGTGCCCCATAATGTGGCACATGCTACCCTGGATCCCTCCCAAGTGTCCTCTAGTGGTGTTCTGATGGCCATACAACCTCTACCCTAGGCCATCCCTATGCCACTACCAATCCCAGCCCCTTGTCATAGGAATCACATCCCTGTGGCAGACCCAGGTGCAGTACCTGTCCAATCCAGCCACCCAGCACTTCCTGTTTCAGTCCTGTCACTAGCTTATCCTACCCCATCAGAAGCTAGATCACCTCTGAAAGTAGCCATATCACATACCAGCTCTGCTGTAATCATTCCACAGCATTTCACGTTGGTAGCTGTCCACCATGACGAACAGTCACCGCCAAACTATGAAAAAGTGCAAAGTTGACCACCCTTTGGCACCACGTCAACCTGAACTTAACAGCTTGATTTCAATTGCTGCTTCATTACCCAAGCCATCTGGATCCTCCCTTCCACCACCAGTTTTTCTGAACTGCACAGATTGGAGGTGTAGGGCTGCTTGTGGGAGCATACGTGGGCTTCGGGACAGTTTAGGGCTGCTAGGTGCGAGCTTGAGATTTGAGGGGTGGGGGGGATAGTGGAAATGGAGGAAGTATGAAGACCAGTGGCTGTTTTGGTGGACTAGTAGACTGTGTAGTGATGGAGTGTGAATAGGGATGGGGATAGGTAAGTAAAGGTCAGGTGCTAGAGAAGGGTGAGGTCAGGGGTTAGGGGAGGTAGTTGGTTACAGCAACGTAGGATGAATTGCAGGGTGAGTCCCCACTTGCACATTTCAGAAGAGCTGGTGTTGGTAGGAAGGATCCACATGGCACAGGCTGTAAAGCTGTCATTAAAGTGAAGCATGTGTTGGGCAGGATGTTCAGCAACTGAGTGTTGTAGCTGTCTCTTGGCCATAGTTTGTTGGTTTCCATTTATGCAGCCAGACAGTTTGTTGGTTGTCAGGCCCTCGTACAATGCAGCACAATGGTTGCAGCTTAATTTGTAAATCTCATGACTGGCTTTCACATGTAGCCCTGCCTTTGATGGGGTAGGAGATGCCTGTGACCAGAGTGGAGTATGTGGTGCTGATAGGATGTGTGGAACAGTTCTTGGATCTAGGTCTGTTGTGGGTATATGATCCATGAGACAAGCGGTTGGGAGTAGTAGTGGAATAGGGATGGACAAGGATATTGCATAGGTTTGGTGGGTGGGGGAATACCGCTGTGGGATAGGTGGGAAGGATAATGGGTATGATGTTCTTCATTTCAGGGCACAGTAAGAGGTAGTCGAAATCCTGGCAGGGAATGTGATTCGTTTGCTTCATTCGTGAGTGTTACTGAATCATTAAGCAAAGCTCCTTTGTGGCTGGATGATGGGACTTTGGGAACTGGTGGCTAACTGGAGAGATAGAGTACAGGATATATGTTTGTGTACAATGCTGGGAGGGGTCATTTCAATCTGTGAACGCCTCAGTTTGAGAACCTAGGGGTATTTGGAGAGGGACTGCGTGTCAGTACATGAGCGACAGCAGTAGGTGGCTAGGCAATATGGAAGGGACGTCTTGGTGTCGAATGGTTGGGAGCTGTTGAACTGTAGGTTGGCAGGTTTGATATGGATGGAGATACTGATTTAGCATCCTGGAGATGGTCACCATAGGAAGGTCATTTGTTGATCTGAGGAGGAATGAGGGAGAAGGTTTTGAGGTTCTGGAGGAATGTGAACAGGGAGTCCTCACACTCAGTGAGTTTGATCAAGATGAGCTACGGATGGTTCGAAAAGATTCCTCTAAATGGCACATGAATAGTTTGACATAGGGTGGTGTCATGTGGATGCACATTGCAGTACCACAGATTTGTTTTTAGGTGCTGCTTTCAAAAGAGAGGTAATTGTGGGTGAGAGTATAGTTGGTCATGGAGACCAGGAAGGAGGCTGTAGGTTTGTGGTCACTCAGGTGTTGGGAAGGTAGCGTTCAGTAGCAGCAAGGTGATGAGCATTGTGGATGTTGGTGTAGAGGGAAGTGGCATTAGTAGTGATGAGTATCGCACCATGTGATAAATGAACAAGAACTGTGGAGAGTTGGAGGAGGATATGGTGGGTGTCTCTTATACACTAGCATAGGTTAGGGTTAAAAGTCTGAAGTTGCCATTAGAACAGAGAGTCTTTCATTGGGAGCACAGTAACCAGCCTCAATGGGGCATCCCAGAGGAGTTGGGTTTATGCATTTTAGGAATTGTGTAAGAGTTCACAGTGCTGGGAGTGGCATGGGTGAGGAGAGAGAGACAGAGACTCAGAGGAAAGGTTCTGGGATCGGCCTAAGGATGTAAGGAGAGAATGGAGATCCAGTTGTATTGAAGGAATGGGACCACTTTGGAAGGGTTTTAGGTGAATTAATCTGACAGATAATACCTGCAGTTCAAAACCATGATGGTGGAGCCTATGTCAGCCAGTAGGATTATAATGTTGGGATGAGACTTTAGTTGGTGGATTCCGGTTAATTTCCGTATTACCCATAACCCTCTGTATTTGCTGCTTTGCTCGCATACACTGTATGGTGTGCAGGAATATTTTTTGAAACTTCCTGGCAGATTAAAACTGTGTGCCCGACCGAGACTCGAACTCGGGAATATTTTTTGTTTTGTTTTTATTTAACCAAATTTTGATGATTTTCACAAATTGCAACACCTTCTAAGCTTTTCACCCTAAGACCACATGAGGATGATCTTTTCCAAATGTACTTCTGACCAAAGAGCAATTCTGGTAGCTGGCGTCCAAAGTTATTGTTAATCCTGCCTTTTCCATGCAACTTTTATCCAATAAAAAAATATTTCTCTTTATGTAACCTACAAGTGAAATACCAATTGTCATAAATTTAGCTTCAAACTTTTTTTAATGTAATGATATATTTTCTTAAAAATTCTCATCCCCTATTCCACTCCATTAGGAGTTGAATTTACAGAAACTCTGAAACACACTTTTTTTTATTTCTGAGAAGTCAAAAACCAGTTGTCATTGATATTTCCCTTAAAAATCCTTTAGTAGTTCTGCAGTAATTATTTATTTTCAAAAAAACTTTCAGACACTATTTTCCCCTTTGGTGAGTGACTTTCCAAAAATGCTGGAATATGTATTTTTGTGTTTTCTGATTGAGAAATACCAACTTTCATAGTTCTAGCTTCCGAATCCCATAATAGTGACGTACTTCCAAAAAACCTTTCATCCCCTATTTCATCACCTTAGGAGTGGAACTCAGACAACCACTTCTTAAACAATGCCTACAGTAGAAGATCCACACCCCATCCAAACTTCACTTTTCTGTCCTTTGTGGCTTTGGCTGTGCAGTGATGAGTCAGTGAATCAGTCTGACCCTGTTTCATCCCCTTAGGTGCTGAAACCCATATTTTTTCCATCTCTAACTAAGAAGCCAAACACCAGTTTTCAAAGATTTAGCTTTAAAAATGCTTTCACAATGAAATACTTTCACAAGACATTTCGCCACCCTCAGGGGCTGAATTTCCAAAAACAGTCACAAGTGTATGTTTTCATAAAAAATCTCCTTGCCTATTTCACTGCCTTAGAGATTCAGTTTCCAAAATGACTGAAACACCTATTTTTTCATTTGTAACTGTGAAGTCGGATACCATTGTTCATAGATGTAGCTTTAAAAATATTTTCAAAAAAGCTTTCACCCCCATGGAGTTAAATTTCAAAAAATGCAAAAACATAGATTTCTGACCCCAAATACCAATTTTCGTAGGTTTGTTGTCAAAATCACCTTAACAGTGGACATTTTCAGAAGAACCCTTCACCCCCCTCCCCCCATTTCACCCTCTTAGGAGAGGAATTTAAAAAAAAATCCTTTCTTAAATGACGCCTACAATAGTCAGTCAGTCAGGACGTTACCTTTTATTTATAGAAATATCAACCATTTCCTAGTTCCTGTTCCTTTATCATGTGGTACCCTGCTCCTTACTGTTAATGCCTCCTGCCTCTACTCTCATATCCCTAATGCTCGTGGTGTTTCCACTATTGAACATTATCTTTCCAAATGTCCAACAGACTCCAAATATAAAATTTCCTTCGTGGTCACCATGACCAACTATATCCTCACTCACAATTACTTCCCCTTCAAAGGCTTCACCTACAAACATATCACAGTACAGCAATGTGCACCTGCATGACCCCATTTTATGCCAACCTATTCATTGGGCATCTAGGGGATTCCTTCCTAACCTCCCAGAATTCCATACCCTACATTTGGACCAAATTCATTGGCGACATGTTTGTGGTCTAGATTGAGGGTGAGGACACCCTATCCATGTTCCTCTAGAACATCAACACCTTCTCTCCCATTCGCTTCACCTGGTCCTCCTGAATCCAACAAGCCACATATCAAACTACTAACCTTCCGCAACACCTCCACCTCGACAGCTGCCACCCATTTCATACCATACTCTTCCATACAGCCTAGCCCTTTGTACCTGTCATACATGTAGTGACAAGCAGTTGCTCCTCAAATATATGGCCTTCACAGACAGTAATTACCCTCCCAACTTTTTACAGAAACAATTCTCCCCTGCCTCGTATCTCTAGTCACCTACCACATCCCACGTACCCAACATCAGGCCAAAGGGCAATCCCCTTCTGACTCACTACCATCCAAGAGTGAAACAGCTGAACTACATTCTCTGCCAGGGCTTCATCACCTCTCATACACTTATGCTCATAAATTAAGGATAATTGCAGAATGTGGTGCCACACAATGTGGCACTACACAAAACTAGTGCTAATAGCACATACACATAAGGAACACACACAACACAGATCTATAAGTCTGCGGTATTGGTGGTAAGTTGAGAAAACCATCCACATGTGCTACAAAACACCACTGTTTCCTGTGCGTGTACCCTGACATCAATATGGGATATGATCACTATGCACACGTACACAGGCCACGCAACGGGTTGGCATACTCTGGATCAGGTGGTCGAGCAGCTGCTGGGGTATAACCTCCCATTCTTGCATCGGTGCCTGTCAGAGCTCCTGAAGTGTTGTAGGGGTTTGAACATGTGTAGCGATACGTCGACTGAGAGCATCCCAGACGAGCTTGATGGGTTTTAGATCTGGAGAACAGGCAGGCCACTCCGTTCGCCTGATATCTTCTGTTTCTAGGCACTCCTCCATGATGGTAACTCGGTGGGGCCGTGCGTTATCGTCCACCAGGAGGAAGGTGGGACCCACTGCACTCCTGAAAAGGTGGACATACAGGTGCAAAATGACGTCCCTATACACCTGACCTGTACAGTTCCTCTGTCAAAGACTTGCAGGGGTGTATGTGCACCAATCATAATCCCACCCCGCACCATCAAACCACGGCCTCCATACAGGTCCCTTTCAAGGACATTAAGGGACCCAGCGAGAATCACTGTTCAGACTATACCTGGACTTGTCTGTGAACATAACCTGGGACTACTGTTCCAATAACCATGTACTGTGTTCTTGACACTAGGCTTTATGGGCTCTCCTGTGAGCAGGGGTCAGTGGAATGCACCTTCCAGGTCTCCAGGTTAATAAACCATGTCTGTTCAGTTGTCTGTAGACTGTGTGTCTGGAGACAACTGTTCCAGTGGCTGCAGTAAGGTCCAGAGCAAGGTTACCTGCAGTACTTTGTGGCCGTCTGCGGGCACTGATGGTGAGATATCGGTCCTTTTGTGGTGATGTACACTGTGGATGTCCCGTACTGTAGCACCTGGACCTATTTCCTGTCTGCTGGAATCATTGCCATAATCTTGAGATCACACTTTGTGGCACACGGAGGGCCCGTGCTACGACCTGCTGTGTTTGACCAGCCTCCAGTCGCCATAGTATTCTACCCCTCATAACGTCATCAACTGAAAACATCTGCACACTTACTCGCTGCACAGTACTCTGACATGCTCCAACACACCTCTGCATATGTGGACTGTTGCCAGCGCCACTGTGCGACGACCGCAGGTTAAATGCACTGCATGGTCATACTTTGAGGTGATTTAAACCCCCAAACTGCCCAGCAGAGCATTATTTTACCATGTATCAGCATGATCCTTAATTTATGAGCATGAGTGTAGTATGCTGAAATGAGGAGTATCTCGTTCATTACCCTTCCCACGCACCTCCCATAGTGGTATTCTGCTGCTTGCCGAACCCACACAATAGCGTTGTCCATCCCTATCGTACCACTGCTCTCAAAGCCTTGCCACTTGCTTCGTATCTCTGCAATAGATCTAGATGCAAGATCTGTCCCATACATCCTCCCACCAACACCCACTTCAGTGCTGCCACAGGTATCTCTCATTCCATAAAAGGCAGGGCTACTTGTGAAAGCAGTCGTGTGATCTACAAATTAAGCTGCAACCACTGTGCTGCATTCTACGTGGTCATGACAACCAACAAGCTATCTGGCTTTGTGAATGGCCACCGACAAACGATGGCCAAGAGACAGCTGGACCACCCATTAGCTGAACATATGCTGCCCAGTACAATGTGCTTCACTTCGATGACTGCTGCAAAGATTACACCATCTTGATCCTTCCTAGAAATACCAGCTTTTCTGTATTGCACTGTTGGGAACCCTCCTTGCAATAGGCGAACATATCCTATGTTGCTGTAAGCGCCTCCCTCCCACTCCTCATCCCCCCCCTCCATCAACCACAATATCGTTACTCCCTGTGTGTCAGTAACGTATCCCATTCCCTGGTCCCACTTCATCACTACACAGCTTTCCATTCCACCAACACACACACACACACACTAGTCTCTTTCCCTTCCTCTACTTCCCTCCTTCTCCACTACCCCTTCTATCCCCGCCAAACCTCCCTACTACACCAAGCAGCCCTACCCTGTCACCAGCACAGCCCTGTATCTCCCCACATGCAGCACTACACCTTCCCCACCGTGCAAATGTATTCCTGCACGTGGTGACTAGCAATGTGTCCTTATCGTAACACGTAGGAAGTATTACGGAATATAGATGTAGATGATACAACAGTGATATAAATGTAATAAATTGTCATAAGCAGTAATGTATTGATGTTATTGGAACGCAAGTTATTGATAATCAAATATCTATCCTCTAGGACATAGAGGTGTCCCATTTAAAGAAAGAATAAACTGATATGGACAGACATATCTGTATGGAAATGGGAGGTACAATACCCATATAAATAATTATGAAATAATTGAGAAAGCATCCATACTAATGCACAAAATGGCAAGCACTGCAATGAAGAATTTCCGATTTGTACGACATTGAAGTGGATCCCATAAAGAGCACCAAAAGATACAGTACAGTGTTATAAGAATTAATGGTGTTTACGTGGTATATAGTAGGTGGAATGCCTGTTTGTGATGGTTTGTGCACAGTCAACTTGTAGATTCGGAGAATACATGCAGAATGTTGGCTTAATAAAAAAGAAAGGGGGGGGGGGGGGGTCATGTTGAGAAATAATTGTCCAAGTGGTCACTCAGGTGAAACGACTCGAATATGTTTGATAGGTGAATGACAACTCAACTGGGACAGCGTAAACACAATCTGACAATCACATTTGACACTAACACTTTATGTGATTTCTAAGACCACCATTAACACGAATGTTGCATTATCACTTTAATTTTTTCGCTATTCTTATAACTGAGTACCAGGCATTGCCCAGGTATTATTTATTTCAGTTCTATTAGTCAGATTCCTCCTGCCCATCCCTCTGTCTCTGTTTGCTACTCCCCCCTTTCCCCCTTCTCTCTCTCTCTCTCTCCATCTCCTTTTTTCCCTTTCTCTATTCACCTCCTGCTCCCCCTTGCTCTCTGTGCCATACAATGATATAATTTTGTAGATACATTCAGCATTATATGTGAATACTGTGTGCTAAATGTGTTGAGAGTAGAGTTAGTATCTAAGAAGTAATAAATTCAAATGTTGTGCACATTGTGGAAGTTGTTGTTGTTTTTTTTTCCATGTAGTGTTTGACATTGTATATCCTCAACTGTGTGCTGTATAGTGATAAAATTTTCCATGTATATTCAGTGCTGTACATGAACACTGCCTCCAAAATGTGACGCGAATACAGTTTGTAGTAAAGAAATAATAAATTAACATGTCAAGCCTGAAGGGACAGTTTTATTGCCTGAAGAACAAAAATGTAGTAAGCAATAATTTTTTTTCTTCCTTTCATCATTTTGTGGAGAGTGTCGACAAAAAGAGATCTTGTAGAGGTGTGAACTTATGTGTAGAGTTCACTTAAAGTCAGTGAGTGTTCTCATTGTCAAATACTGGATAGTACACAGTAGCTATACATTATACAACCTATACATTATAGAACAAATAGTGTGGAAGTATACATTAAACATGTTTAAAATTGTATAAACATTGTATTCATGCCTGTGAATTGTATCACATAGAACATATTAACCAAATATGATAAAGTTCAAAAGTCAAAGACTAAATAGCTTTTTTCCAAGAGTAAATATTTTTCCCTTATTTGCGTAATACTCTTCAAATCAATAGGCCAAGTATCTTTCACTACTGACTTTCTAAAGTAGCCTGTGTTCCTCCTCAGGGTTCAAGCTATCCCCTTACCAAATTTAATCAAAATCAATTCAGTGGGTTAGTAATAATAAATTTAAACACCATACAAGATGCTTAAGTTTTCCACACACCTTAGTGTTTATGACATCATATATCCTGAACTGTGTATTGTATGATGTAATTTTGCAGGTTCATTCAGTGGTATACATGACCATTGTCTGCAAATTGTAGTACAAATACAGTTTGTAGTAAAGAAGTAATAAGTTAAGTCATTCTCGGTGCAAAAATGTAGTAAGCAATAAACTTTCATCATTATGTGGAGGGTGTCGGCAAGAAAAATTTGATAAAGATGTGAAATTGCGTGTAAAGTTTGTTGCAAATAGCAAAGTGCTCTTGTTCTCAAATACTGGAATAATAAAATCTGGGTATTCACGTGCTGTTGCCCACACTTCTTCTCCACCTCCACCCTTTCTTACCCCCAAAGTGAGTCTTTCCATGCAGTAAGTGATGGTATACTAAGTTTGGTGTAAATTGGTCTGGTGATTTCAGAATAGATGTGGGATGATGAAATATAGCCTATACGGTGCCCTAGCTGTGGCGAAGTTACTGGTGAAAACCACATAAAAATGTGTCTAGTAGTTTTGGACATTAACGTGTTCAGACATACAGGCGAAGCTTTAGTAAAATTTCCAGTCACAGTATCTTTTTTTTTTTCTGTGGTTTGAATTTGATGAAATGAAGCCTATATGGTGCCCCAAACTATGCCAAAGTTACCTGCAAAAACCCCACAAAGTTTGTCTGTTGGTTTTGGAGATTAGTGTGTTCAAAGACAGACAGACACTGCAGTTCTTTTACAGATTTATTATTAGTGTAGATTCAGTAGTCACATGCTTCTTTTGCCCCCTCCCCCCCTTCCTGCTACCCCTTTTCTTAAATTTATTTTTTTCTGTTATCTTTCTTCTCTTCCTTTACTATTCTTCTTCTCCTCCTCCTCCCCTCCCCCCCCCCCCCCCCACTCACTCTCTCTCTCTCTCTCTCTCTCTCTCTCTCTCTCTCTCTCTCTCTCTCTCTCTCTCTCTCTTTGTATTTTCCCTACTACTATTATTTTTCTTTTTAAGTCTGTGTTTGAGTAGTGAAGTAGTTAAACAATCTGATATTGGGATTGGGACTATGATGTTTAATAAACTAACAATTAAAAGCTATTCCTGGATAGGAAATATTAGAGTTATAGGAAGTTTTATAACAAGACATTTGGCATGCAACAGTGTCCGAAACATATCATTAGAACATATCTGAAACCAAGAATTCACATTAAAAAGGTAACAAAACTACAAAAACTCTGTCACAAAAAATGGAACGTTAATAGCCGTGAAGCAATGTACAGAGAACATTCAAGATTTTTGATTGGAAAAAATGTTTGATTTTTTAAAATATTGATTCACTCTCTGGTTTTAATTAATTTTAATTTGATAAATTATCCAATTTTTTCATTAGCTGCACACAGAATGAGTGGAGTACAGTTTTTGAAGGATCAGTGTACAGTTTTGGCTACATTGTGAGTCTGTAGTGCCAAAGTCTCTCTCGGTTTGGCAGTGGACACCCACAAGCAGGTTAGCAGAAGACATCACTGCAGGTTGACACAAGAAACATCAGGGAATGAAGTAGACAGGAGCTGGCCAGATGCTCTTTCACAAGAAACTCTGTGCAAGCTATGCTGACAGTGCAGAAATCTCCTCATGGGCTGTGGGGTAGGTTTCTACTCATCCTAGCCCCGATACCGCAGCGAGAGCTGTAAACGCTGCCAATTCAGCAGAAAGACAGAAGCCAGGTGGTGGTCATGACAACACGATTGCCACCTGACCGAGCCTCGCACCGGGCTCCCGTCTTTTGTAACAGTGATGAGATGAGCCCGCGTAAATATTAATCATTTTAGCTCTGCAGTACCAGTCGCTGCTTACAGCCACGCTAGTTGTCGTGGATCGTTTAGCTTCCACCACTAGATACCGCCTCCATTAGCTGCTACGGCTTGTGCCTGGGCTCGTTGCATGTCGAATTGGTGACTCCGGCAGGGGAGCTACCTACTGGCTGATTGCTGCTGACATTGGGACACCTATCTGTGAGTGCAGGTTTCACACCTGGGCCTGACCGGCTACCTTCTTTGGGCACACACTGCTCCTGCATGTCACTAAAGCTACTGCCATGCTTAGGTTCGTGGTTCGGCTGTGCACACTCACTGCAGTGAGCTGCACACCCTTGCTGCCACTGCATCCAGCGATGGCAGGTGTAACTGTAGGAGCCTGCTCCCAGTTGGGATTCTGACATTTCATTTCTCTACCCACCAAATTGCTGACAGCATACCTTCACCTCCCCGTGGCCTGCTAACTCTGTGAGCTATCTGCTAAGGCTGCTGCCTAGTTCTGCACTTCCTCTGCACTCTGGGGCTTATGTACAACCCTGGCCACTAATGCCAACAAAACCACTGTAATTTAATAACTAAATAAATCGATGCTTCTCTCATTGTACTGACTGATCATATCTGAGTTGTCATCTTGACACCGTGTTAATAGATGCAGATAGAGAATCATACACTGTTTTCCAAAAAGAGGAAAGCACTCGGAAGGAGAGAAGCAAACAAAATGAAACTCCACTGATAGAGTGGGTATGTGATGTTATTGCAGTGATTAGAAAATAAAGTGAAATTGACAAAGAACTTGACAGTATGTCCCCACTTATCAGTATGATAGTGGCTTTGAGGAGTGCTGTGGTTTGGTTAGGAATGGTATCACAAAGATGACATATCCTTTCCTGGGGTAATCTTGCCCGCACCTGTTGTAATGGGTCCTCGATATCCTGGACACTGGTGCTGGGATGTAGTTGACATCTGAACTGATCCCCATGCATTCTGTTGGGGCAGATCTGCGGAGCTTGCCGGCAACGAGAGTATCTCAACATCACACGAAGAGTTCATAAATACATGTGTCATGCCGAAGATAATTTTACAGTTGAAAAATGGCGGCATGGCACTGTCTCGCGAGAGGTAACACATGAGGATGCAGGCTATCCTTGACATGCCATTGTGTCATCAAAGTTCCATCAGTCACCACCAGCCGTGACCATGAGTCGTACCTGATGGCTCCCCATACTGTGAACTCACGGAGTAACATTGCTTTACCTCTCCAAAACATTGAAAGAATGGGACCTCGCACCAGGTCATTGCCATATTCACTGACGACCATCATATGTGGTTGTGCAGAACTGCAATTCGTTGCAGAACACGATTCACCAGTGGTGCATGGTTCCTGGTCGTGGCACCACTCCAAAGGCTGCCATTTGTATTGCGGTGTTAATGGCAATCACCCCCGTTGAATGGTAACTCCCTAGTTGGGTTGCTACTAGTTTCTGTCCAATAGTGCAGGATGGCACAGAATTTTTCAGGGAGCCTGTTCCTTGTTCTCAGATGGCAGGCACAGATGTGAAGGGTTACAGTGTGCTTGGTGCACAAAATGGCAATCCACCATTGTGGTGATTAGATGTGGTCAGCCAGAACCCCGTCAGTGAGTGCACCTGTCCTCACATTCCTCCACAGTGCTATATAGGGGTCACAGTCACATCTGTATGCCCCTCAGATTTGGATATTGCATGATTTGAGCAAGCGGAGAACCACAGTGAGGTCCCTTTTAAACACTGTCAGGTGCCTATAAAACTGTCTCGCAAGAGTATGCAGTATCTTCACATCTTTAAACTGATCACTCGACATCTGATGTTTTTTGCTTCCCTTGTGTACCCTACCAGGGCTGGCAATAATACTAATGCATTCTTGTGGCCATACTGTGTGTCACAGAGAATTGAAACTTTCATTTACACACCTGCTGATGGCGTTTGAAGATACACTGTCATTCGATGATGTCTTCTGGGTGCTTCACTTTTTTGTTAAACAGTGTATTTAAAGATCTTAAGTGTTGAAACTTCCTGGCAGATTGAAACTGTACTGTACCTGGTCCCAGGTTTAAGTTTCAGTGCAGCCCACAGTTTTAATCTGCCAGGAGATTTCAAATCAATACATACTCCACAAAGAGTGAAAATCCATTCTACTCTTAACAGTTGCTTAGGCAGATGAGTTGTCTCTTCTTGTTAGGATCCAATTCCTCATAGTGTGGCAAGCATAATTAATGAGCTCATAATGCATTCATCCACACTCTTTACTATTTCTCTGTAATCCTCTGAACAGCGTCATACAATTTGTCAGCGAGTTGGTTGTCAGTATCAGTACACAAGCAAAAGATCTAAATTGTGAGTAGCACTTGGTATGCAAAGTGCCCTGTTTTTTTTTCCCTCATGCGGGACAGTGTCCATAGGTCATTTTTTCCCAGTTTGTCCTGATTTTTGTCATTGTAGTAAACTTAAATTTCGTCCACTGTGAACTGAAAACAGAAAAAAGCTTGTTTATTTACTTTGCAGTTGTCTTATATGGACCCACAAGTAAAACTGGTAATGAAAGCTACAATATTATCCTCAGTAAATAAGTTTTGTTTGTTTACTGTGCCGTACTCTTAATACCTAACTGTTGTCAGTTAACACTTTATTCTTTAGGCATATGAAAAAGGTGTCGACATCAGTGTTGTCATCTCCAATCTGAATAATGGTTTGGTGCTGCTCACCACACTAGTCTGCCCAGTGACGTCTCTTCATCTCTGCATAACTATCACAACCTGCACTCATTTGAACCTGCTCACTGCATTTGATCCTTGATCATTCTTTACAATTTTTACCCCTGACACATTGCTCCATTACCAAATTGCGAATTATTTAGTGCCCCATGTATGTCCAATCAACTTATTCATTGTTTTAGACAGTTGTACCATAAATTCCTTTTTTCTCCACTTCCATTCAGTAGTTAGTCATTAGTTATTCAATCTACCCATTTAATCTTTGGCACTCTTTTATAGCATCACGCTTCAAAAGTTGCTATTCTTTTCTTGCCTGAAATATTTATCATCCTAATTTCACTACGGTACAAGTCTATGCTTAAGACAAATACCTCAAGGAAAAGTTCCTGACATGTAAGTTTGTAGCCATTGTTAACAAATTTCTCTTATGCAGAAACATATTTCTTGTTATTGCGTGTCTGTGTTGTATATCCTCTCTGCTAGTGTCATAGTAAGTTATTTTGAAGCCT
The DNA here is from genome assembly GCF_023897955.1 of Schistocerca gregaria. Lineage (NCBI taxonomy): Eukaryota > Metazoa > Arthropoda > Insecta > Orthoptera > Acrididae > Schistocerca > Schistocerca gregaria. The sequence continues at coordinate 478,775,578 of NC_064925.1, forward strand.
AAACAGCAAAACTCATTGACTACTTTGTTTCTCGTTTTCAAATTCTAATTGACTCAAGTGCCCTTGGCTTTTGTTGATGTTGATCGTCAAAACGCTTTTCAAGACATTATCTGTCATGTACAACTGAACTCCCCAAGTCCTTTGCTGTCACTGACAGGATTAAAATATCTTTAGCAAACTCCAGAGTCTTAGTTTTTCTTCCCAAACTTTAACTCTCTTTCCAAATTTTTCTCTGGTTTCAATTGCAGCTTGCTCAGTGTACAGAGTGAATAACGCTGGAGATAAGCTGCAACCCTGTATGACTCCCTTTCATATTCTTCAACTCGTGGAACAGCAGTCTGACTTTTTTACACCTTGTTAATAGTTTTCGCACCCTGTATTTTATTCCTACTAGCTTCAGAATTTCTAGTCAGCACTGGCTAAAGCTTTCTTCTAAACCTTCAACCTTTTTTTGCCCCATGTGTTCCTATATTTCTCCAGAACCCAAACTAATCTTTTCTGACACCAGCCTCTAGCAATTTTTCCAGACTTCTGGAATTTGAAAGTACGTGCAATAGTGGTTCAGGCTGCAAACTCTTTCTTGTAAATATGATTTTCTACTTATTAATTATGTGCTAATCAAAATATTTCTGAAATTACTTTTAAAAAATATATTTTATGACTGAATTTGCAAGAAAAGGCCTTAAATTTCCAGCAGATGTGTATGTTTAATTACTTGTGTGAATTTGTTTAAGGATGCAAGACTTGGAGAATGCCCTCCTTGGTGAAGACGAGATTCCTGACGATGCCTTACGTCCAGAGGAATGGCAGAAGGCATTGGGTGTGCTTGACAAGGGAAATCAGATGGTCTTGTTTAATGATGTATTCGATCTTCCACAACAGATAGCCTTAAGAGATGAGTGTCAGCAGTTTGTTGGTGAGTACATGTTATATAATCATTTATTTTGCAAAACTTAGTGTTACTAAATGACCACATACAAGATAGCTTTGCAAATGCGTGGGGATGGATTGATGAACCACTGCATATAAATCAGTATATGTTGATAAAATGAACATCCGAATATATGAGGGGCATTCAATAAGTAATGCAACACATTATTTTCTGAAAGCACTTAGGTTATACTCAGGATTCCAATACAACATATTATTCCCCCACTCTTTTGGCTGTTTTTCAGCATAATCTCCATTCAATATGACGGCCTTATGCACCTTACTTGGAGGAGCTGTATGCACACATGATACCACTCTACTGGTTGATGTCGTAGCCAACGTTTTGCTACATCAATAACCTCCCAATCATCAAAGTACAGCTTCCTAAGGAGTGCATCTCTCAGTGGGCCAAACAGATGGCAGTAAGAAGCTGCGAGACCCAGGCTGTAGGACCGATGAGGAAGAACAGTCCAATGAAGTTTTGTAAGCTCCTCTCTCATGTGCAATATTTGTGTGATGCCTTGTGTTGTCATGGAGCAGGAGACATTCATTTGCATTTTTTTGGCAATGAACACCCTGAAGTTCTTTTTTCAATTCCTTGAGGGTAACACAATACATTTTAGAGTTGATTGGAGCACTGTGAGGAAGGACTCTAACAGAATAACCCCTCCAGAGTCCCAGGAGTCTGTCACTATGGTGTTACCAGCTGAAAGTGCGGCTTTGAACTTTTTCTTTGGAGTTGAGGTGAAGTGGCACAACTCAATGGATTGTCATTTTGTTTCCAGTCAGAAGTAGAGAACCCATGTTTCATTGCCTGCGATGATGATCAACAAAAAATTGTCTTGATCAGCCTTGTAACATGCAAGCAGTTCTGCACAGAGTGTCTTTTGTTGCTCTTTATTGTCTTCTGTTAGGCAGCGAGGAACCCAGTGGGCCCACACCTTTGAGTCCCGTAATTGATGGATTTGTGTGTCAGCACTACTGACAGAGATGTTAAGTTGTGCAGTGAGGTGTTTAATTGTGATCTGTTGATCAACTCGTATGAGTGTGTGTGTGTATTCCAGCACGTGTGATATTGGACACGTTTGGTTGACCTAGTTGCTGTGATGACCTGACAACTCATGGTGCTTTTGTTCAGTGCTACATCTCTGTTGACATTCTGCAAGCACCATTCTGCAGGCTCATATAAATATTTGCGATGCCCGGGTTTTCTTCCAAAAGTAACTCAATGGCAGCTTTCTGCTTGGACCACACCTCTGATACAGACACCATTGTGAAGTGCACCCACATGTTGGTAGTCCATGAAACTATAGGTGCCGAAGCAGAAACATTCCACAATGCCCCACAGCAAATACTGCATTTTTTCAACCGAAATCGACTGGAAATAAAGTGTTCCGTTGCTTGCAAATGAGACAGATATTTGTTAACTGTGAAGTGGGTTATTTATTTGCCCAAAGTTAATGTAAATTATGAGCACAGCTGGTTCTTAACATCATGTTAAGAGTACATCTGAATTATTATGTTTTGACAGTTACCATTCACGTGACGATGTTATGAAAGGTATGAGTAAAGCAGAGGCACTACTGCTGGCAGTAAACAGCAAAATACCGCTTTCACAGGATTTTTGCAACAGGTGAAGGAAGTCAGTGAATCAGTAACTGAAATAGCTACCTCATTTTGGTAATTGTTGAGCAGAGAATTATTATTGTTTTCAAGTTCTGTTACTAAATAATATCACAAAACAATTTTCAATCGGTAGACTATGATAATTAATAAAATATTAAAATAAAAGCAGTTATCCAGAATGTTTCAAAGTATACTTAGTTTCTCTCAAAATGGGTTTTTACAAAACAGTCCGGTTGTTTTCTCATATATATATATATATATATATATCATCAGCTTTTGGCATGAGTGACTTATTGTTCTGGCTCTGAACTACATATAACATCACTTTTAAGGAAACTGTATGCATTCTGGAAACTTCTACTTCCTTTGCTTGTTAAACATCTATAATGAAGCGTAACACCTTGAAACCGGTTCAACCCCATTTTTCTGTTAAGTTTGGTATGCACTGACTTGGGCCAATATTTCCTTTTTTTCCATTGTTGAATAACTACTGGACTATAATCAGATTATTGTAATTTTCTGGATTATTGAAGGCTGAGAATGACAGACAAGTGGTTCAACATGTGACATGTGAATGAATGAATGAATGAGGTTGGGGAGTTTTTGTGTGGGTTACATCATCTTGTGTATTTAGCTCCCTGTTGTAAGTCTTTTGATTTGTTGCTGCTTTGGCAGCTTGCACATTAATAATGATGAAATGATGAGGAGGATGACAATACCCAGTCCCCAAGTGGATTAAATCTCCAACCTGGCCGGGAATTGAACCTAGGCCCCCCTGCATGGCAGCCAGCCCTGCTGACCAGTCAGCTATGAAGGACAAATATCCATGCATACCAAGCACTGCCATTTAGTACACACAATGAGCATCTGCATTCCACCTGATTGTCATTTTCATTTTAGGGAGATGATATTATCCAGCTACATTTCTCCTCAGTAATGAAAGCCTGTGTATTGTTGCAGTCTGTTTATTTCTGCAACAGACATATTTGATTTTGTTAATGAATTTTTGTTTCACAAGCACTCTAAACTGATTAGAAAATTTTTCTTTGACAAAAGACGTAAGTACAAACAGAGATTTATCCACTTGTTTCACACCATTTCTTGCCAGCTAAATGTATTTTAAGGTATGGTGCAGTCTGTCAGTGAGCATGTTGATGATCAGCATAGCATGAAATCTGTAGCTATTTGCACATCAGTGTATGCTATGGACATAGTTCTCCAGAAAGTATGCCCAAAACTGTGCTGTACCAGAATCGTATTCTAGACTTTATTTTATAGCAGGGAGTATGATTTTAAAAGCAGGAACATCTGTCTCCTGTAATGGTGTGTTGTTGCTCCTGTACACTTCTATTTGTTTCTCTTGGCATCTTACTTCAGTGTTTACTTTTTTCATACATCTACGGATGCTGTAGTCACTTGTTTGTGGTGTTATCATTATAACCTTCCACATGTTACAGAAAGTTCTTGCCAAGTTTGATCCAAAAAATTTAATGAAAGTTTGGAAAATGACACTACCACTTGGTCATTTCTGTTATGTATGAGGAACCTGTGTGGAAATCCTTGCCACACATAATCCATTTCCAGTTAAGATCATTGTTATTGAGACTGTGTGTCTCATCAGTACAAATAGAATTGATTCCACACTTCAGAATTCTTCCCTTTGTATTTTCATCACTACTAACACATGTAATCTGTGCTTCGTAGCTTTGGATGTAATTCCTTGTGTTGTAGCAGACAATGATATATAAATCTTGTGTGATTAATGAGTGAATTCTTTCTAGCTGTGAGTCCAATTCTAAGTGTCAAATTACATCAAATATACAATGAAAAGGAATTTTATTAATGATATGAGGAGAGCAGATAGTGGCAAGTATGGCAGGCAGATTTACTGTGGTGCTTTGTAAAGCATAACAGTTTGTCTCTCTCTAACTAGTGGTGTGCATGCAACTACAGCGTACCATCTATCACTAATGTCTCTTCCTGTGTTATTACCTCTTCTCACATGTTGGATATTATCATTTGACATTTGCATCTCCTATGAGTTGGTAAAAACTTATTTTTAAAACTCTTCCATTAAGAATTTATTGAAAGCAGTAATATTATCATTCACCTTAATTCCTACTTTCTAAGTAGGGTAGCAAACTGCTCAAAAATAGGCATTGATAATATGTTTATAGAATCGTATAATGAAAAAAATATTACAAAACCAGTAATCAATTGACTCTCAGACAATGATAGCAATTCCTTATGTACAACTTTAAAATTGGTCAGGATACAGAAACTACTAAATAGAGATCAGGGGGTAGCCACTAAACCAAACATTGATAATTTTAGGTATTATCTTGTTAAAGAAATGAAATAGAGTGATGTATACTCTGCTTGTGACATGAATGAAAAAATACAACACATGGTCTTTACCTTACTTGAAATCTGTTTTCCGGGAAAGGAACCAAAATTACACCAAAACCTTAAAGAAGAAGAAGAAGAAGAAGAAAAAGGAGGAGGAAGAAAAAGATATACTGGAAGATATTGAAAATAGTAACAGAAATCAAAGTAAGTGCATTATGAGAAAAAAGTAGTCACATGAGGTTAGAAAATGAAGAAAGAAACTGATGGATCTAGGTTGTAAAGTAGGTAGAGTATTTCTTGAAACCATTTGAGATAGTACCACACAAATGATTAGTATCAAAAGAGAGGACACAGCATTTTTTTCTGATGGAGACTCATTGACATACGAGGTCTGTTCAAAAAATTCCGGAGCATTTGTAATTTCGTGATAATGGTGTGTTGGAACGAAATGAGTTTGGCATTCCTGCATATACATGTGTTTAATGTGTAATTGCCAGAAATTTCATTATTGTATGTCTGTTGGTTATTGTTCAGTGCTCTATTGAGTCGAACATTGTCGCACAGTTTGTGAATTTCGACATGGCAGAGTTAGAGGAGCAATGCATCTGCATTAACTTTTGCTTGAAATTCAAGAAAACCTTTACAGAGACACATCAAATGATGCAGGAATTCTACGGTAATGATTGCTTAAGCTGTACTCGGAGTTTCGAATGGTTCACGTGGTTTGAGAATGGCTGAACTGAAGTTACAGATGACTCCTATTCAGGACGTTCTTTGACGTCTACTGATAACGCTCATGTCACAAATGTCAGAAAAATTTTGCATCCTAGTCAAGGCGGACTAACTGAGAGATTGCAAAAGTATGTAACATTTTAGTTGGATGATGTTATGAAACCAACACGGCGTCTTGGAATGCATCGTGCTGCCACCAAGTTCATCATGCAGCTCTTGAGCCAAGACCAGAAAGACCTTCGCCTCACAATCTTTTAAGAGCTTTTCGATTGTGCAAATGAGAAAAAGATGCTCCATAGAGAATCATAACTGGTGATGAGACATGGGTCAACAGTTATGATGTTGAGACCAAGGTTCAATCTTTGCGGTAGGTTGGGAAAAGTTCTCCAAGACCAAAAAATGCTCATCAGGTCAGGTCAAATGTCAAAGCCAAACTGACAATTTTGTTTGACTTTGGAGGATTAGTTCATCATGCACTTGTACCACAGGGACAATCTGTTCATCAATGGTACTATTGAGATGTGTTGCGATGCCTGCGAGAAGATGTGAGAAGGAAACAGCCTGAAATTTGGTCAGAGAATTCACGACTCTTGGTATCACGATAATGTACCAATTCATTCATCCCTGTTTGTGTGTGACTATTGCACAAAAAAACAAAAGCACCGTGCTGCCTCATTCTCCTACTCTACAAACATGGGTCCTGCAACCTTTTTTAAAATTTATTTCCAAAGTTGAAAACCTCATTTAAAGGACAAAGATTTGCAACAATAGATGAGATAAAAGAAAACTTGTAGACGGCACTTCACATGATCCAGCAAGAGGCCTACCAAGACCACTTCCGGAAATGGAAACAACGTTGGAAGCAGTGTATTAATTGTGGAGGAGTATATTTCAAAGGCGACCATGCGCAGTAAGTAAAAGGTAAGTATAGAAAAATTTTGTTAACGAAGTTCCAGAATTTTTTGAACAGATGTCATATATAGGAGTAACTTTTTGTGTGCACCAGGGAAACATTTTTAAGTACTGACTGACTGAAGTCAGTGAGAGTCATAGAGACCATACAGTTCTTGAAATGTCAATTGATACCCCAAGATAAAGGAACAGCTAAGTGGGCATGGGAAAGAGCAAGCCATTTATCCAAGTAATTTGTTTTGTCACACGAGTCCAACAATATTTTATTGCACAGTTAAATCTTATAATTCAGCTGCCTGCCAAAAAACACATTTCTTCTAAATTCTCTTATTCCATCTTATCACTGTAAATACAGAGCATTTTTCAAACATACATTAAAATGGAAAATCTTCAAATCAGATTTAACGGTAAACAATGCACAAATAGGTTCAGTATAAATAAATAGAAAAATAAAATTTTTATAACATTGGGCAATATTGAATAACATAATTCTGAAAACATGTTTGATCAATCAGAGAAGGTTACCTGGCAAAACACATTTCTTTCGAATTCTCTTAGTCCGTCTTACCACCACAAATATAGAGCATCTTTCAAACATATATTAGAAATGGAAACTCTTCAATTCAGATTTACAGGTAAACAATGCACAAATAGGTTCTGTATAAATAAATTTCTTATACCAATGGTCTAAGTGAATCACATAATTCTGAAAACATATTAGCTTAATCAGGAAAGGCACTTGGGCATATTCAAGCTACTTATGTGGAAAAGTAATAAAGTACCATTTAACAATTGAGCATTACATCATTCTTGAAACTGTTACATATAAACCAAACTTCAGACAAGGAATCATGGAAGGGGTAGGTATGGCGGGCCAGGTTTGAATAAGATGGTTTAGAATAATGGGCACTACTGGGTGAATTATGCCCAATTGCTGCAAGATACACTACTGGCCATTAAAATTGCAACACCAAGAAGAAAAGCAGATGATAAACGGGTATTCATTGGACAAATATTTTATACTAGAACTGAAATGTGATTACATTTTCACTCAATTTGGGTGCATAGATCCTGTGAAATCAGTACCCAGAACTACCACCTCTGGCCGTAATAACGGCCTAGATATGCCTGGGCATTGAGTCAGAGTGTAGATAGCGTGTACACGTACAGGTGCCCATGCAGCTTCAACACTATACCAAAGTTCATCAAGAGTAGTGACTGACGTATTGTGACGAGCCAGTTGCTCGGCCGCCATTGACCAGACATTTTCAAGTGGTGAGAGATCTGGAGATTGTGCTGGCCAGGGCAGCAGTCGAATATTTTCTGTATCCAGAAAGGCCCGTACAGCACCTGCAGCATGCTTTTATGCATTATCCTGCTGAAATGTAGGGTTTCGCAGGGAACAAATGAAGGGTAGAGCCACAGATCGTAACACATCTGAAATGTAACGTCCACTGTTCAAAGTGCCGTCAATGCGAACAAGAGGCGATCGAGACGTGTAATCAATGCTACCCCATACCATCACGCTGGGTGATACGCCAGTATGGCGATGACGATGACGAATACACGCTTCCAATGTGCATTCATCGCGGTGTCACCAAACACGGATGCAACCATTATGATGCTGTAAACAGAAACTGGATTCATCCGAAAAAATGACGTTTTGCCGTTCGTGCAACCAATTTCGTCGTTGAGTACACTATCGCAGGCGCTCCTGTCTGTGATGCAATGTCAAGGGTTACTGCAGCCATGGTCTCAGAGCTGATAGTCCATGTTGCTGCGAACGTCGTCGAACTGTTCATGTAGATGGTTGTTGTCTTGAAAGGTCCCCGTCTGTTGACTCAGGGATCGAACGTGGCTGCATGATCTGTTGCAGCCATGCGGATATGATACCTGTCATCTCGATTGCTAGTGATACGAGGCCATTGGGATCCAGCACGACATTCTGTATTACCCTCCTGAACCCACCGATCCATATTCTGCTAACAGTCATTGGATCTCGACCAACGCGAGCAGCAATGTTGCGATACGATAAACCGCAATTGCAATAGACTACAATCCTACCTTTATCAAAGTCGGAAACGTGATGGTATGCATTTCTCCTCCTGACACGAGGCTTCACAGCAAAGTTTCACCACGCAACGCCAGTCAACTGCTGTTTGTGTATGAGAAATTGGTTGGAAACTTTCCTCAAGTCAGCATGTTGTAGGTGTCGCCCCTGGCGCCAACCTTGTGTGAATGCTCTGAAAAGCTAATCATTTGCATATCACCGCATCTTCTTCCTGTCGTTTAAATTTCACATCTGAAGCACGTCATCCTTGTGGTGTAGCAATTTTAATGACCAGTAGTGTAGAAACTCAACTTGTGAGGGATGCCATAGGAGCCAGGGGGCTGAAACATCACAAAGGTTACAGTGAGGTGGGAAGCAGTACCATGCCCACACACTTGTACACAGCTGATGTGGACAGGCTATGCCCAGTGGACCAATAGGTAACAAATAACACCCTGGAGCAGCACCTCCAAAAACCACGAATGGCACAGAAGGACGAGAGAAAGCATATAATTCATGCATAATAATTCTGGGACATATGAAAATGCTCAGACCAAGACAAGAAGCTCAAAGAGAACATGGCTCCAAGCCCCAACCAAACCTTACATGTAAAAACAAGAATTTTGAAATAAGAATTACTAAAAGAATTAACCAGTTGATCTTACAATAAAATATAACAAGTTAATGTAATAATCCCAAAGCCCTCAGACACATTAAGGGGCTTAGAAGGTAATAAGCAAGTCTTGGGCTACCACTCAAACAACTACAATCATAATTATATTTGAAACAATAAGTATTAAATTTCCTGAAAGGGCAAAATTTCACCAGAGTTATAGAACTCAGTTATTCAAAAGAGCCAAGATTTAGTGGACTATTAGCATTTACTTATCACAGCCATAGGCAATTTTGTGTTCAATACATCAGTCAGGGAAGCAACAACTTCCAATACAAATCAGACTCAATTTCGACTTCAGTGGCCACTAACACACATGGTGGCCTAGAACATATGACAGTTAATTTTAGGCGCTGCTGATAAACAGGTGGACAGAGGACAAGTTGTAATTTAAAAAAAAATTTTAAAACACACAAATGTGACACTGAAATGACTTCACATGGAGGCACCAGAAGGAAAATTCAATTCTTTAGAGTGATGGAGAACCACAGGCAATCCGGTGTAGCGGGAGAAACTTCAACACGGGAGCACATGCATCAATCATTTTACGTGTACCATATCCCCAAGGGTAGAACAGACAGCATCAGAAAATGAACAACACTCCAACACCCATGCTTCCTTAATGCATGGTAAATCGACTGTGTTGACATTATGCCCTCATACTGCTGACTAGCACAACTCTAGCAATGACCAGCCACTGAGACAGTCATGCACCTAAAGCTCGGCCAACATGGCTCAGTTCCGTTTCGTGTTTAATTTTGAGTGCACAATGTTTTCTTTATACTGTGTACACTAAAACCACCTAGTGATAGTCAAAAATATGCACTCTTTAAGTGGTGTTGGAAATCTTATCAGAACATTTTGGCAACAAATGTACATGGAAATGTCTGTGAAATGTCATTATAATTTTAAAGGTTTGCAAACATCATTCAAAGATAAGGCACTTGTGATTCCATCACAGGGTGATTTACACAAAAAAAGTACACAGGAAACATTTTGCCTACAAGAGCAAATACAAAATGAAATATTTCTGTTTGTATATAGCTGTCCCAGAAGAATCATAAAAGTGAAAGATGTGCATTAGGCACGCTGATGCTGTGAAGGAATAAGGTAATGTTCTTCTTTTGCTCATCTTTAGAACAACCGACTGACATGAGGCCTCTCATGTTACTTGTGAAATTATTTCTTGGTCAAGGAGGCTTGACTTCAGAGTTTAATCTCAGAAAATTGGAGATTCAAATAATGGAAATTTCCTTGGAATGTTAAAGCTCTTGAGTCATTATGACCCAGTTCTGACAAAACACATCAGCAAGATCAGGGACCTACAAGAAGCTGGAAAACATTTTCAAGAATGAATAATTTGTAATTGTGCCCATCACACTATGGATGCCATCTTCGAACTGAAAGAAAATAAGGAGAATTATTGAATTATTGTGTGCTTGCCTAGGCTTATCTGGAATATGTGCAGCTGAGAGTTGTCATGAAGCAGTTTCTTTTATGCTGCAATACCAGTCGCAGCTGGCTTAGATGAAATCTCCTTGCTGTTGTACCTCTCAGTAAGTTAAATTTGTCAGCTGAAACATTGTTTGGGCACCACAGAAGACTGACGTCTGGAGGACCCAGGATAACCAGCCAGTATGTCTCCACTGTGGATGACTGGGACATGTGTGCTATTGTCGAGAAAGGTGGCGGATATTTGATGACGCCCGTGCCAGAAGACAGCAGACCGATCTTAGCCGATGCCAACTCTGGGACGATAAAGATGAACAAGAAGATGTGGGTGCAAGACGACATAGATCAACATCGCCGCAAGCTAAGCCACTGGAGAGTACGCTCCCCAACAGGCTGATCAAGGTCTCCATCGCCGTATAGAAACTCCAGCTGATCACCTAGCTGCCACAACCTGGAAAATTAAAGGATGCGACCTTCCTTGGAGGTGAGGCCACTAAAGAGAAAAATCCTCCACTGTCAATCACTACAAAAATGATAGGAAATTTAAGTCGATATCCTCATGGATGGCTGACCAACCCAAGCTCTTGTGGACTCTGGAGCATCATGTTCGGCATTTCATAGAGGTACCATCGCCAGTTGCATAAAACTGTATTCATCGACAACAAAACATCTCTGCTGAAGGTGGCTAATGGGAAATATGTAAAACCTACAGGAAGATGCAATTCATGTGGGTATAAGTGACCATACACAGCCCTTAGAATTCATCGTCTTACAATGGTGTAGTCATGACGTCATTCTAAGATTGGACTTTTTGAAAGCTTCTCAGGCGATTATACGAGGGCTATCCACAAAGTACATTACGTTTTGGAATTAAAAATAAATAAAGTATTGGAAATTGTTTTTTATTATATACAGATGAAAGCCACACTTAAATACTACTATTCTACATAGTTGCCATTTAAATTAAGGCACATAGGTAGCAATGGACGAGCTTGGAAATTTCTTCGTCGTAAAATTCGGCCGCCTGCGCTTTCAACCACGTGGCTACATCTTCTTGAAGCTGTGCGTCGTCATCAAAATGCTGCATAGCCAACCACGTCTTCATTGCTGGGAATAAGTGGAAGTCGCTCGGTGCCAGGTCGGGACTGTATGGTGGATGAGGAAACAACTCCCACTTAAAAGATTCGAGAACTTCACGAGTGGCATTTGCCATGTGGGCCCAGGCGTTGTCGTGAATCAGCAAGATCTTTGAGCCCAACTTTCCCCTGCGCTTGTTTTGTATTGCTCTTCTGATGTTGTGCAGAGTTTGGCAATAGCTTTGAGAGTTTATTGTAGTGCCTCTTTCCAGGAAATCTACAAAAATCACACCTTTTCTGTCCCAAAAGACAGTCGCCTCGTGGTTGAAGGCACAGGCGGCGAATTTTACGACGAAGGAATTTCCAAGCTCGTCCATCGCTACGATAAGTGCCTCAATTCAAATGGCAACTATGTAGAAAAGTAGTATTTAAGTGTGGCTTTCATCTGTATATAATAAAAAAATTCCAATACTTTATTTATTTTTAATTCCAAAACGTAATGTACTTTGTGGATAGCCCTTGTAGATTATGGTCGCTTGAAGATTATCCTTGACAAGATGAGATACTGTGGACAGAAAGATGCGCATCAGAATGTGTGGAGACTGTGTGTGCTGGATGAAGTGATTATTCTGCAGTAAGTGCTAGAAAAGTAACTGTAATGTGTCATGCCATGCATCAACCCATGGATCTTGTAGTGGAATGTGAGAGGAACATACCACTGAAGAATAACTTGGTCATCCCAGTCTCTGTCGTCTCATTTAAGAACAGATTCGGTGAATTGTGTATAGTTAACTGTTGCCAAGAACTACAGATCCTTCCAAGAAGCATGTGCATAGCAAAAACTGAGCCGTTAATTGCAGGACAGCTGAGCATCATTGAAACCTCCCATGCTGAGTCTGTGGGCGAAATTAGTGCTACCACTATGAGAAAAGATCTTCTAGCTCGACTATCACCAGATCTCATTAAGGAACAACAGAAGAAGCTACTTGCCATTCTTCAAGAGTTCTTTGAATGCTTCAATCTACAGGTGAAGAGCAAATCAGACAAATCGATGGTGAAGCACTGGATTAGCACTGGAGACCACCAACCAATAAGCCAGAGAGAATACTGTGTTTCAGTCATGGAACGCCGAATAATTCACAACGATATAGAGAAAATAATGAAGAATGACATCGTTCAGCCTACGCAGAGCCCATGGTCGACACCAGTGGTCCTCGTCAGGAAGGAGGATGGCAGTTGGTGCTTTTGTGTTGATTACAGGAAGCTTAATAAGATAACTGAAAAGGACGTTCACCCTCTTCCATGAATTGACAATACACTAGATTGTCTGAAGGGGGCTAAGTTCTTGTCAACCATGGACTTGTACTCGGGATACTGGCAAATTGAAGTAGATAAGGCTCATTATGAGAAAACTGCATTCATCACCCCTGAGGGTCTGTATGAGTTTAAAGTAATGCCATTTCGTTTGTGTAATGCACCAGCAACTTTTGAACGGATGACGGATAATCTTCTAAGTCACCTGAAGTGGACAATGTGCCTTTGTTATGTAGATGATGTTATATTGTTCTCAGAGATATTTCATGAACACATTAAAATACTTAGGGCTGTTCTTAAATGTCTCGGAGGTGGACTGAAACTTCATCCAAGAAAGTGTCTTTTTGGAGCAAAATAAATCAAAATACTTGGACACCTTGTGTCAAATGAAGGTGTGTGGCCAGACCCAGGAAAGGTGAGATTTATAACAGAATTTCCTATTCCGAAAAGTATTAGAGATGAGAGAAGCTTCCTTGCATTATGTTCTTATTACTGTAATTTTTTCAAAGACTTTTTATCAAAGCCAGACCACTCCAAGAGTTGTTAAAAGCCGATGCTAAATTTATCTGGGGGTGGTCTCAAGAAGATTCTTTCAATGTGCTATGAAAAGTTCTGACAATTGACCCTGTACTTGGTCTGTGTGATGAGAAAGCACCTACAGAACTACATACAGATGCCAGTGGGTATGGGATCGGTGCTGTTGTGGTGCAAATTTCAGATGGAAAAGAGAAGGTTATAGCCTACGCTTCTAGGACACTTACACAAAAGCTGGAAGGAACTACTTGACTCCAGAAAGATAATGTCTTCCTGTGATCTGGGCCATGTGCAGATTTTGACAGTATCTCTATAGAAGGCCATTCACAGTTGTTACAGACCATCATTCACTTTTGTTGGCTGACAGGTCTTAAGGATCCAACAGGACGACTCGCCAGGTGCACTACGTCTTCAAGAGTATGACATTACCATAGTGTACAAAAGTGGAAGAAAACACCAAGATGCTGACTGTCTCTCAAGAAACCCTGTGCAAGACCATCAAGACTTCGATGGAGATGGTGACTGTCTTGCTGCACTCCGGGATCTCTCTGCTGAGCAGAAGGACGCTGAGATATCTCAAATTATGCTTGCCCTAAATCGGTCAGAGGATGTGAAAGGGCAATTTGAGGTAGTTAATGGATTACTTTGGAAGAAAAACTTTGATCCGTTTGGAAAGAGGTGGCTACCAGTGATTATTAAACACACGCGCTTAGTTGTTCTACAGAAATTCCATGACACACCTGAGACCGGACATTTAGGATTTATTAAGACATACAACAGGATCCGCAAGAGATTTTTCTGGTCAAGTTATTTAGGAGTGTCTGTCACTGTGTGTGTCTCACTGTCGAGAGTACGAGAGGAGAAAGGCAGTTCCTCAGAAACCATGTGACCAACTCATACCAATTCCACCAGCCGAAACGTCTTTCCAGCTTGTTGGGATTGACCTCCTTGGACTATTTCAAACGTCTGCTAGTGGCAATAGATGAATTATTGTTTGCACTGATTATCAGACATGCTATGCCATTTCAAAAGCAACGAAAACAGCCGAAGCATTCAAGGTAGCCAAATTCAACGCGGAAGACATTGTATTAAAACACAGTGCCTCAAGCCCCTTAATTACCAATCAAGGGAAAGTTCTTCAATCAAATCTTGTCAACTGCCTACCATCCGCAAACTAACACGCTTACTGAATGTGCTAATAAGACTTTGGCGGACATGCTAACAATGTTCATCGATATTGAGAAGAGCAGCTGGGATGAGGTGGTACCTTTCGTGACATTTGCCTACAACAGCGCCAAAGAAGACACCACAGGATTTATACCAATTTTCCTGGTGCGTCGGTGTGAGGCAACTACGACGATGGACACTGTGTTTCCGTTACACCCTGACGATGGGGATGATGACTACATCGGTCAGGTGTTGACCAGAGCTGAGGAAGCTCAGCAATTAGCTCGACTCCGCATGCTGCAGGGTCAAGAAAATGATTGCCGACAGTATGATGTGAGCCACCACCCTGTTGTCTAGCAGCCTGGGGACCTCATATGGATTTTCACTCCTGTTTGGAAGGTTGGTCTCTCTTAGAAGCTCCTCAGGCGCTACTTTGGACCTTATAAGTCGGGTGATGCTGAGGGAGTTAGATTAGGAAATGAGACACTTAAAGTCGTAAAGGAGTTTTGCTATTTGGGGAGCAAAATAACTGATGGTGGTCGAAGTAGAGAAGATATATAAAATGTAGACTGGCAGTGGCAAGGAAAGCGTTTCTGAAGAAGAGAAATTTCTTAACATCGAGTATAGATTTAAGTGTCAGGAAGTCTTTTCTGAAAGTATTTGTATGGAGTGTAGCCATGTATGGAAGTGAAACATAGACGATAAATAGTTTGGACAAGAAGAGAATAGAAGCTTTTGAAATGTGGTGCTACAGAAGAATGCTGAAGATTAGATGGGTAGATCACATAACTAATGATGAAGTATTGAATAGAAATGGGGAGAAGAGGAGTATGTGGCACAACTTGACAAAAAGAAGGGACCAGTTAGTAGGACATGTTCTGAGGCATCAAGGGATCATAAATTTAGCATTGGAGGGCAGCGTGGAGGGTAAAAATCGTAGAGGGAGACCAAGAGATGAATACACTAAGCAGATTCAGAAGGATGTGGGTTGCTGTAAGTACTGGGAAATGAAGCTTGCACAGGATAGGGTAGCATGGAGAGCTGCATCAAACCAGTCTCAGGACTGAAGACCACAACAACAACAACAACAACAACGTTGTAAGACAGTTGTCTGATGTTACTTATGAAGTTCAAGATTTCGACCCCGACACAAGACGATGAAACATCAGAGATATTGTCCACGTCCTTCGAATGAAGCCCTATAAGGATCCTGCAACCCAGGGTAAATTTGAAGCTCCAGCGACAGACAACAAGCGGAAAGGTGTCAAAGAGCGTAGCGGCATTAGAAGGTCTAAGTTGACCACCGCCAGGTCGAACATCAGTCATCGGGAGTTGGAGTATGCAGGACCGATGACTTGTTCCCGGACTAGGAGGACATAACACGGAGACGCTGTTCTCTTAAGGAGGGAGTAATGTTGCAGAAGAAGCTGAGTAGCACAGTCACTGCGATGTCATGGTTATGGTACTAGACTGTTGCATGGAGGTTCGTGAGTTCAAAACTCACCTGAACTGTAAAATTTTAATTTCTATAATTTGTTTGAGTACATTCTAGAAGTATCTACAAATGTTAAGAATCATTGTATTGGAATGTTCTGTGACTGTATATATATCATGTGTGTTCTGGCCAGAGGCAGTTCGCTCAGCACTCTTGTATGTCCAAGTGTTGGATAAACCTTTGTTAAGTGAGGTTAGTGTTCGTCATTTATCTAACTACACCTTCTTCTACTTGACAATATGTATGTGAATGGTGTCTGTTCTTTCAGACCTGTCCAAAAGAACAGACACCGTGGTGGATAGTGACAGCTGTGAAGAATGAATTTTCAATGAATTACAAACATCAGCTGTGTCTGGGATGTTGATGGAAATCAACAGGAAGAGAAGAAAATGTGTGCCCGACTGGGATTCGGACCTGGGATCTCCTGGTTACTAGGCAGGCCTCTAAACCCTAAGCCACTGAGGACACAGGAGTGAGTGCAGCTATGCGGACTTATCCCAAGCACGACCTCCAGCAGACCTGCTTTCTCAACTTACACCACACACTATGAAAGTAGTGCTCCTCTTAGTTGAGGAAGTAGGTCTGCTGGAGGGCATGCTTGTGATACTTCCGCACAGCCGCGCTAACTCCTTTGTCCTCACTGGCTTAAGGGTTAGAGGCCTGCCTAGTAACCAGGAGATCCCAGGTTCAAATCCCGGACAGGCACTCATTTTCAACTCTCCTGTTGATTTCTGTCACTGTCCCATACACACCTGAAGTTTGTAATTAATTAAAATTTCATTTTACAATAATTGCATGTTGAGTAACACCTGAAGCTGAACTTGTAATTTTGTCAGTTATATCAATTTTCTCCTTTCCCATGTAGGTCATGGTGGAGCTATCTTCCAGTTCCCTAGCTGTGGTGGTCCTGGACTCCTAATAACTGTCTTCATTACTACTTTTTAAATCAATTTATTACCAGTGTTTCAGCCTCTTATGCCATGAAAGCATCAAGTCACTAGTATTCTTTCTTGGTATGTTTAATATCTATACTCAATCATGATTTATCTTATTGCTGTGTTAGTCCTTTCAGAGCTGCAGTGAGAAACAGAAGATGTGGTGTGCAATGATTTTTGTGTCTTTTTTGTAATTCTGGTTGTAATAGAGCATTATTCACGGTGTGTCACAATAGCTACACTAGTTTCCTGAAGTAATAGAGTCTTTGAAATTAAACAGTTTTCTTAATGAAGCAATGTCCAATAATGTGTCATTTTGAACTTATGCTAGGACGAAGGAAACTGTTTATTGTAATCAAAGTTCTAGAAGGACCTTATTGCAAAATAAGTGTGAAATTTAGAGCATTATATTAACAAGGGCACATCAAGATAGTGTGGTACTACCTGTTTTCTTTCTGTGAAATTATTATTGTTATTAAATACAAATGAAATAGGAAGTGTATTTATAAATGTTGGTTAAACTTCTTGCCACTGCAATCTACTGTAATGCTGATTGAAAATGTGTGTAGAAATCAGAAACGCGGCTGCAGAAAATGCACTTGGAAAAAAAAAAAAAAAAAAAGTGCACTAGAGGCAATAAATTTTATTGCATCCAGCTTGCTAACAAAGTTAGTACTGTTAACAGTGGCTCAATGATACAAATGCGTATACTATTGTGTGCTCTGATTCAAGCTATTACACCATAACAACTATTAATTTGCTTGAATTCTGATTGCAGTGCCTCGTGCAACATAGAGTGCCATTGTATAAACCAGTGGAAAAATGCTCCTGTCAGAGGACAAAAAGGTGAATTTGTACCTCCTGAAAAGACTGTTGACAGAAAAGTCTTCCTCGCCAACAATTTTGACATGCAAGTGTGTTATTGCTCTTTTAATGTACACATTCTAAATCTATTGATCCAGTAGTTCGTACTGAAGCCTTCATAGTTAGCAGCGCCCTCTCACTGCCACTGTCTGTATATGTCTATTTCCCACTGTCTCCTTTTCTCCCATTGAGTTGCAGTACAGCTCACTCCCACAGTCTCCTCTCTCACTTACACTATTTCTTTTGTCTTTCATTCTCACTGCCAGTCTCCACCTCAGCAGCTGAATTTCACATGTACCCCTGTGTTTAAAATTTCGTCCAAAGTGCACCCTGCCCTATACCTACATGTTAAAGTTTACTGGTCTGGGAGAGTCGAGATGCCCCCCCTCCCCCTCCAAGTCTGTTTATGGTGTCCACTCATCTGTCTTTCATTTCCACTGTCTCTCTCTCTTTTCCTTTTGTTGCTTCTACTTCCATGCATCTCTCCTTCTCTTTTACTGACAATCTCTCACTGACAACCAGTATCTCTTCTCCCTTTGGCAGCCACTGCTACTGCCTTCATTCATCTCCCTTTCTCTTTCACTGACACTTTCTCCCATCATCATTGTCTTCTCACTTTTCCTGTCCCATTGGCACTGTCTCCTCTGTCTTTCACTGTCTCTGCTGTTTTCTTGTAGCTCAAAAAAGCATGAATATGTTCACTTGCCAAAATTTTAGCCAAGGAAGGCAGAATGAGGATTTAGGCAGCTGGCTCCCCACTTTTCCATTGGCTCCCCACTTTTCCGTCAGTCTTTTCAAGATGAACATATTCACCTTTTTGTGCTCTGATAGGATCATTTTTGTGCTAGTTTCATTCTTTTCCCTGCTACAATGGCGTCTGCAGCTTATATAAAATGAATCCTATAGATGAGTAGAATTTGATAGTTTATTTATAAGCTTCAACACACTTACATATTTTGTCATAATAGAGTAAAAATGTTATGAGAAATCTTTTACTGAATTTGCAGTCACTCCATTTTCACATAATTTTTGGCAGTCAAATTAAATTCTTTTCTGACCCATTTTTTTGGTAATGCAGCCCCACTGTGGGCATATTAATATAGGCAAGAAGTGCTAATTATACAGATACAATGCATTATAAAACTTCATTGCTGAAAAACAATATAGTTTCGTGATGTCAGAACTCTTGCGATGACCCTAGAACCTTTGCCATATGTTCACAATGTCAGTTAAAATTATGTTTACAATGCAGATTGGATATTATGTTAAATTTTATTGCTTAAGTATAACAACTTTGAACCACTGTATCTTGTTAACAGATCAGGATACTGAAAAAAGTTTCAAAGTTGTCTGAGAATATCATCTTAAGAACATATGGTGAAATTTTCAATAATCTGCCATTAATAGAAATTATAGATGTGGTGATCCACGAGCTGGTGCTTTTGCACCCAAAAATCACAGTTTTCAGGTATATATTAATAGTAGGCACAGATATTCAAAAACTAGCAAAATGGCATTTCTAACTGAATGTCTGAAGAATGCACAGTTAAAATTTGAGCCATTTACTATGGTTGGTTATGTAGGTAATTGCAAAGCACTGTGTACAAAACAACTACAAATTGCTTTTTGCAGTTTTCTCCATAGGTACTGCAACTTCCAGCATCTGACTATAGGTAACAGATGACAATATTAAAAAAAAGTTTCAAAGTTGCATGAGAATATCACCTTCCGAACACGTGGTGAAATTTTTAATGATCTGCCATGAGTATAAACGATGAATGTGGCTAGGCCCACAATTGGTACTTTTTGAACCCAAAAATTGTGGTTTTTTGGGGTTCTCTTAGCTATTGCTCATGAACAAATGGTGCTTTCGTGAGACACCTAATATCCATCCTAGACCACACCTAATGCAAAAGAACTGACCAATTTGCCTGGATTGGAGAAAGTGTGTGTATCGTCTAAATTTCGACCCTGGCTATAGGAAAGCTACATTATGCTAGTTCTTCCTATAGGCATACAAATGGTTGCTGGGCCAAGAGCTAGCCAAAACAGTTGACCCTTTATCTGTGTGGTCAATAGAACCAGAGATAAGACACTGCGGAAAACGGCATTTTCGCATGCAGCTTTTTAGAACATATTGGTACTTCGCACTGTTGTACATGGACTGATTGAAATTGTGAAGATATGTTTAGTATCTAGTAAGAAATTGTATTTATTGTATATTTCATCCTGGTTAGTATTTTTTGTGTTTCTCCAATATTCCTCAAATTGTGTTAAGTTTAAGTCATGTCAGTCCTCCTTTAAAATGATCACATTAGGGTTTTGTGTGCTTGCAAAAAGGTGGACCCACTCATAATCCATCTCTACTTCTTTAAAATAACAATAAAACTGGGTTGCTGTGTTTAGAGATGGGGCCCAATAACACATCTTGCCCTTGGCCCAGTCCTGGTTATCATCAGCCCTGCTAGTGAGGGATATTGAACTTCTACAGTAAAGGACAGCTCAAATAGTCACGGGTTTGTCTGACCCGTGAGAGGGGATCACAGACACACTGAAAAAATTGAACTGGTAAACGCTGGAATACAGTTGCAAACTATCTCATGAAAGCCTACTTACAAAGTTTCAAGAACTGGCTTTAAGCGAAGAATCTAGGAATATACTACAGCCCCTTCCATATCATTCTCGTAAGGACCACAAATTTTTGTTGACGCTAATTACAGTGCGCACAAACACATTTATGCAGTAATTCTTCCCATACTCCATTTTACGGGAAGTCACTTTGCCGTGTGTTGCACATGGTTTGCAGAGTATGGATGTAGAAGTAGATGTGACCGCAAGCAATAGGAGAGGTTGACTGTGTCAAATTTTTGATATTACGGCTTGATGATAAATTGAGCATACCATATAACTGTTGAAGTGCTTAAACAAGTTATAATTTGCAATGTGAATGTTGTCAGACGTGGGTGATATAAAAACACAAAACCAAGCTTACTTCACTCTCTCATTCCATAATGTCATAACGGATCATTTTTTAGGGTAATTCATCAAGCCAAAGTTCAAAAGTGCGTAATGCAAATTATTTGTGATGCAAACCCGAGTACATCCTGCAGGGCTTGGTCAATGAGCTGGGGATACTAACTACTGCTTCCCAATATACTTATTCCTTAAAGAAATTTGTCATAAGTAATACATAAAGATTTAAATTCACGTACTATAGTTCAGGAAGGTGGCCATTATTTAGAGAGAGACATTTACAATAACTTGCCCACAACCATGAAGAATTAAAGCTTAGTAAGGCCTAGCTTAGATGAGCATAAAAGAGTTATTGGCAGCAAACTCTTCTGTTCCATTGATCTATTTTATTAATAATATCAAATAACACGAGTCTTAGTAAAATTAATTTCTGCACATCTTGAGTGCAATAATATGATCAATGTAAATAAACTGTTACAAATTTTCTGTTTGATAACACCTGGTAACAAATGTCTAAGAATTATTGTTTGCACCTCATTGTATTTTACATTCTCTTTTTTGTGATTATCTTATTACCTTTTAAATGAAAATACATTCCAGTTTTTTCAGGACATAATCTTTATCTTTGAGGGTCCTCTGAGGTTGGGTTCAGATGAACAGAATGTTTGTGGAATTTCAGGTGCATGGTAAATGGATGCACAGCTATGGCATATCGGGTAGCAACAGCAGCTCACATGGGGTGCAATGTCTACCGTTACAGAATTTCACTGCCTGCCAGCCACATTGCCTATAATGAGACAGAAATTATGTGATTTCAGTTACAGTGATATGGGACACTAGAATCAACTTGGCAGTAGAGTTGAGAACAATCAAATGAAAACAATCGGTTCAGTTGGTTTTTGGAAAATTATTGACTTATTAAGTTGTAGCTTTACGAATCGATCGAATTATTCACTCATTCTTTTGGGTGAAACAAGTTTATGGGAGCAACTGAATGGAAACTAGCGAATCGGTGCAGAGGTGTTTTGTATACTTTCTTTTCAACTGAAAGCAGTCTTTTGTTTTTCTGTCTGTTGAAGTATGTCATCATTCATTCGTTCAGCTGAAACCACTCTTTAGTGAGTTAGTTGGCTAAATTGTTCAGTTATTCTCCTGCGTGAAACCAATCATTAATGTTTTCAATAGATGAAATAAAGCAGTAGTGTACAATACAAACTGGTACATATACCCCCAGAGGGTAGCCCCACCCCAGGTGTACGTGAAGATATCTCGGTGGGTATGCCAAAGTTAAAATAAGCAATGTATATACTAATTTAATTATGACTGAAAGACTAATTCTTCTCTTCGCCATTAAAAACTGATATAAAGACTGATGTGCATTAAATTGTTGAAGGTGCAATTAACGATACATAACTAGTAGAGCTTCATTGGAAGTACAGAGTTAAGCAAGCATAAAAATTCTGTTAGGGGTACCTGAAGAAAGAATACATGCCAGATTATTGTTACTGTTTGCATTCTGTTTCACTGAAAAGGTGTGTGATGGTCATTAATTATAAAAAGTCTGGCCTCTGAGTGTCCCGCACACTCCATGTTAGCATCCTGCTGCTGCCAGGACCAGAGTGGGAGATGGCAGGAGGAGGTGGCCAGTCACTGCTGTTGCAGGTCCCAGCAGCGCTGCACTTGAGCTGGCCTCTGTGCCACCTCCTGGCACCAGTTGTAACTCCGACACTGGCAGCAGCATGAGGAAGTTACATCAGTGGTGCCACTACGACCTTTGCCACTATGGAATAGGGTGAAGAAGCATGGGAGTGAAATCATTCAGACACAAGACTGAGTGAAAACATTCATATAACTGGCATAACTGAAGGATACTTTTGTCATTTGATTGTCTCACATTGACTGAAACCACTCAAACCAGGCAAGTGAGTGAAAGCAAACACTCGTATATTGGCCACAGTCAGCAGAAACTTGTCAGTCGGTTGTCTCACATTGAGTGAAACTGCTTAAGCCCGGTGATTGAGTGAAAACATTTATATAGCTGACGTGGCCACAGAGATTATTTCCATTCGGGTGTTTCATTCGACTGAAAAAACAATTGACTGGTCAGTTGGTTGTTGAAAACAGTCAGTTATCCCATCACTACTTGGCAGCTCATACGGGTGGTGTGGCTGGTGTGCAAATGGGGGCAGCTAATGGAAATCAGCACTGAGAGAGGAATTCCATCTGACAACAGGCAATATTGTGTTCTCTGTTCTGTGTTTGTGTTTGACAATGTGTCATCTAGATATAGACCAATAGGACAGAGGAATTTTAATAGTGGAGGTAGGAAAAAAGCCTTGTATTTGGGGCATAAACATGGGCAAATTCAAAGGTAGAAAAAGGAAGGGATGGCACAGCACATTTGCTGTAAATTACTTCTCGAGTTTGCAGAGAGAGAAAATCTGTTGGTAAATATTTCTTTTCGTCCTTTCATTATTATAGTAACTCAGAATTGCAACAGAATTGGTAACATGTTTCCCCAAACATGGAATGCAATTTTATTCAGAGAATCAACAACAGTGACAGATTTTGAGAAACTTCTTCATTTCTCCTTGCGTTGACATGTTACACCATGCTTCTTGTGACACAATCTGGCAAATAGGCTAATTAAATTGCTGTTATGGTAGAGTCCAGGAATGAGTTTTATTCGCCATGCAACTAAGGATAATTGTGGCAGATTAAAACTGTGTCCAGACTGGGACTCAAACCCGATCTTCCGAATTTCATAGAATTTCTCCTGCATTCTTTGTGGGACTAGCATTCCTCAAAGTTTCAAATCGGGGCACCTCCATTGCAAGGTGAAAATTTGTTCTTGAAACAGTCCCCCAGGCTGTGACTAAACCATATCTCTCCAGTATCTTTTCTTCTAGTAGTGCCCGTTCTGCAAAGTGTGTAAGGAACTGTGAAGTTTGGATGGTGGGAGACAAGGTACTGGCTGAAGTGAAGCTGAGAGGACAAGTCATGAGTCGTGCTCAGGTAGCTCAGTCAGTCAGAATCACTTCATTCTATCAGTGGCAGCATGCATTATAATTTCTTATAAGATGTTCATTTCATGAACAACTGAGGACAATGCTTTTGATTCCTTTGCATTACAAGAAATTAAGTCACATGATCGCCTTGGACAATTACTTTAGTGAGAAGAGTGGTACTTAAATTAATAAAAATACAACATAAACAAACCACATTCAGTAAGCACTATAATAAAGTGGTCTACATAATGCAAAAAAAAAAAAAAAGTTGACAGTAGCAGAATAGTTTTATTAGTTGACAGTAGCAGAATAGCTTTATTATGTCACAGAAGAATATACAGTTGGAACAACTGAAAGAATAATTCAGATAGAACAATGAAAGTAACAAAATTGTACATGTTCAGGGAAATGCCTACTACAGCTTTTATTCTGTATTATTAAAACCTCAGATTTTGTTGCCCTTAAAGGCACTTCAGCAGCCTGATATACAGAATAGTTAAACAGTTCTTGGCTGTTTCATATTGCTGACACATTTATTTTTCTTTCATCCACATTTTTGCAGATTCAGATATTTTCACAGTATATGGGTCTTCAAGTTGGTGCCCATCTTTCCTGCATGTATAATTATACAGAACACAGAATGCTTTAGTAATATCAATAGCAAACTCCAATTTCACATACTTTGTTCACTAGAACACATCCCATTCATTCTACAACATGTAAACAAAAACATTTAGCCTACTGAATGTTTTTGTGAATGAAACTGTTAAACTGTTAGTGCAGACAAGGAAGAGGGGGAGGGGGACAATGTGTACAATATATAGTAACTGTGCTGCTGGACATGAAATAGTTTTTCTCTAGTTTTATAGTAAAAATAACTCCAAAGTCAGTGCTACCTTGGAGTATGATAGTAATCGACTTTGTAAACTACATACTAAACATTAACACGAGCCAGATAGGACACGCCCACAGCATTGGGTGTAGCACATTGTAGCCTGTAGTGGCCAAGCACCAACATATGTCACCTATTTACACGAGACTAGAAAAGATATGATTGTTCTTATAGTTCTAAACAACACATTTCAATATTTTAGCTACATTTCATACCAGCAGTGTATGACTTCAACTGCACCAAATATAAACTGGGTAGTGACTACAATGATCATTGTAAACTTTTTGAAATATGCGTAGTGGGTTACTTATTTCTGAAGTATCCTTATAACTATGAGCAACAGTGAAAAGAGAGCCAGTTCATTATCAAGCTATGAAGTGAAAGTAAAAGGTGAGAAAGAATGCTTTTTATTCAATAGTTTCCATCAGATCGATTGAGATAGATTGTGTTGAAGCGAACATACAGTGGTTTTTTTTTTATGAGAAAAGTAAGTTTTACACATTTCATTCTGCAGCTTGTCGTCATCACAGTACATCTTCCATTGTGGAAACATTCCCTCATGCGGTCTCAGCCTAAGTTCCCTCTTTCTTTTTTTTTCTTTTTTTATATGTTTGTGGCCAACTGCCATCATATAGTGTCCACATTCGGCTCTACAGTGATCGCAAAACAAAACTGCTCAACATGTTTGACCACTGTGACAGACATGCAAGTAGAATTATTTCCAGATTTACTTTTACTCTAAACTGCTTTTACGTGTAGCATAGTTAAGTGTGGGTGTCATGGCTGTGAATGTCCACGAAGGGCTCTGCAACATGCTAAATCATGGCTTACATGCTACACATTCAAAATCAAGGTTCTGCAAACCTTTGTGTTCATCAAATTGGGTGGGAAAAGAACAATAATGCCAAGAAACTCCTTAAATCAGAAAACTCTGATGGAAATATGCTACTGCTTATCAACAGAAACAATCATTTTTTCAAAGCTAAAACAGAGCCAAAAGAAGAAAACAAACAAAAAGCATTTCAGTAAACAACTGGTTTCATCATCATCATCTTCTTCTTCTCCCCCTCCCCCCCCCCCCCCTCTCTCTCTCTCTCTCTCTCTCTCTCTCTCTCTCTCTCTCTCTCTAAAGCAATCGTTCCACTCAAGCTGCAGCTGTATAGAATAAAAGCTATTAATTCTCTATGATTATTATTTTTTCCCTGTCGCATCTTGTTTTACAATCAATTTCAAGGCACAAAGACTTCATCTTCATGTACATAATGTGCCAACCTGTTAAATTCGTATGTGTAAAAAAAAAATATAATTTTGTCAAAAATTGGTGGTATGTTTTTGGATCCCATCTATCGGTGCTTGAAACATAATTGGAGTGTTGAGTCACAATGCAATACTTTCAGGACTGTTTTCATTTTTTAACGTTAGGTAACACAGGCCTGCGACATAAAAATTGTTTCAACACTGATTTCGGGGAAAAATAGTGAAAAAATTGCATCACATACAGTTATTTCACACACTGCTTCTCTAGTTTTAGCTGTTTTAAATATTTCGGCACTCCAGTGAGTTTGAATTTTGGTTTTTAGGATCTCCATACACTGTTGTTTAGCCATTTTTATACTAGATATATGTAAAATAAAGAGTAATTAGGAGAAACCAGCAGTATTTTCATGTCAGTGCCTGTCTGTCTCACTGCCCCTTCCCCCGCCATCACCAAGCAGTGGGCTTCTGCTATTGTCCTTCAGTTCACAGTACCTCTTCACTCTGTGCTGTTCATGTGTTGTTGTTACTAGTGCTTTAAAGTAGTTATCGTGTGTTTTGAAGTTGTTATATGGACAATGGACGAAGTCTGTTCAGTGTGTGTTGAAGAACTGAGGGAATGGTTTCAACGTAAAAAGCAGTGCTTACGTTTTGGAATACCAGTAGTTTGGAGGGAGCCCAAAAATCATAGTGATGACTACTATTTTTGTTCTTGCAATGTACAAGGTTTCAGTTCGAGAAACAAAAAGGATATTACCTACTCTAACATTCAATCAGACATTCACCCTGTACCTAATGGACCTGAAGTACCAATACACTCTCCTCCACATTCTTTGGATGATATAGATGATTATGAGCCATTGGCTGAGCAATGTAATAGTGAAGAAGACAGAGATTGCTACGATCCTCGTACAACTGATCCCATTCCATTCTCACAATCTGAACTGAACAATTTAGTTAGAGACCTGGGCCTTTCTAAAGAATCGACAGAGGAATTAGATTGAAAGATAAACATATATTGGCTCCAGGTACATCCTTTTCTTGGTATCAATTGAGGGAAATGGAGTTTGTATCTTTATTCTCTCAAGAAGGTGACCTGGTGTTTTGCAGTGATGTTCCTGGACTTACGGTGTTGCAAAATAGAATATGCTTCTGATAAGAGGAGACTTTTTATTGATTCTTCAAAAAGAAGCCTTAAAGCAGTACTTCTACTCAATGGCAGTAAGTATGCTTCTATACCAGTTGGACACTTGGTTCACTTAAAAGAATGTTATGAAAACCTTGAATTGGTTTTTAGCAAACTCTGCTATTCAGACCACAAATGGACACTATTTGGCGATATAAAAGTGATTTCAATGCTGCTTGGTCAACAAAGTGGCTATACAAAGTTCCCTTGCTCTCTCTGTGAATGGGACAGTAGAGACAGAAAGCAAAACTACATAAAAAAGCTTGGAGCTTGAGAAAAGCTTTACAGGTAGGAGTTAAAAATGTTGAGAGGAAAAGCCTTGTGGATCCCAAAAAGGTGCTACTTCCACCACTTCACATTAAGTTGGGGCTGATGAAACAATTTGTTAAGGCATTGCCAAAAGAAGGGGAGTGTTTCAGATATCTTTGTGGACAGTTTCCTGGTTTATCCGAAGCAAAGCTAAAGGAAGGAATCTTTGTCGGACCAGACATTAGAAAACTAATGACAGATCCCAACTTTGTGGACATAATGGAAACAAAAGAAAAGGCATCTTTTTAATTAGTTGTTATCGGTTTCATAGGAAACAAAAGAGATCCAAACTACAAGACAGTTTTTGCAGACAGGCTTGACAACTTTAAGAAGCTGGATTGTAACATGAGCATTAAAGTTCATTTTCTCCACTCACATCTTAACTACTTCCCTGCAAACCTTGGTGATGTAAGGGAAGAGCAGAGCGAAGGATTCCACCAAGACATCAAAGAAATGAAAAGAAGATATCGAGGAAGATGGAATGTCAACATGATAGCAGACTACCGCTGGATGATAAAAAGAGATGATCCTCAACGAGTCCACAGGCGGAAAAGCAATAAAAGCAGCTTCGACAGAAAGGGAAAGTGTTATTATAAGGACTGATGAACTTAAAGAGAAATGGAAGTGTGCTGGAAATGAAGTTTAGAACATGATTTATAAATAAAATAAAGTTTTATAATGGAAAAAAATGTAAATTGCTTAAATTTTGTTATTATACCCAAAAATACTCCGCTTTCTTTCTTTCTTTCTTCTCTCTTTTTTTTTTTTTTTAAAGAAAACCTGACGTGATAGCAAAAAATGAACTGCAGTTCTGAAATCAGTGCTGAAAGGTACATAAAAGTCAGGGTCAGTTATCAAATTTCAAATAAATTTCAAAAAATATATTTTTGCAGACTTGTGTAATTATGTATGGCTGATACTGTCTTTCTTAATTATTATTTTTGAAGAAAATGTCATTTTCAGTTTTGTGCATTGGAATTCTGTTGTTTGTTTCTGAGGCTGGTGTTGTCAAACTCCACATTTCAACATTTATTAATCTTTAGTTTAAAAACAGCGTTGTTGTACTGAGCTGCTCAGTTCTTTACACCTGTGATATTGATGATGGACTTTTATGTAAATTGCTTATGTCATCACAGCTGATGCAGCTGAACTCTCACTATTAAGTAATTTGTGTGTGATGCAGTAAAGACATCCATTTTTTAAATATTTTTATTTCTATTAAAACAAAGCTTATTGTCTTTCAATCAGGAAATCTCTTATTACAACTAATGACTTTTCCTTTTGTGTAGATAAACTTGGCAATGAAGATGAGGACAAGGTATCCGTTGTGTCAGATCTGGAGTCAATCCTGACATTTTACTGCAAGAGCCATGGTCTGGAATATGAGAAAGGTTGTGGCTGGGTTGAAATGCTTCTGCCCTTGCTGTCGCTGAAGTTACCTCGAGCAGAGACTTATAATTTATTTGAAGCTATCCTTACAAGATATGTACCAAGGTATATTCTTTTCCATGACGTTGTAAAGGCTTTGTCTTAAATTTTTATCTTTGTAATGGAAGCGAGGACATATGCTATATAATGGAAGAAAGGACATAAAATTAGTAACATTGTTTGTGTTTAGTGTGCGTTGTACTGCCTGTATTCAGTGAAATCAAGATTTCCTTCTTCCATCGCTTAACCAATCAGAAATTTATTGTAATTTTGTGTAATCCATATTGCAGCGTACCCGATTTACTTTTTCCTGTGTCCTCAGAAGCCAAGGCCTCCATTAAAAACTGGCTGAAGTTTTGGTGGTGGTAGTATGGTGTTGTCAGTAATGTAGTCCACACTAAAACTTGAACTTCAAACACTTTAATACCACTTTTATACTCTCTGAACTACTGTTTATGGCCAATTTGGACCGCATACACTTCAATTCAGTACAGTAGAGGTAGCTACGTACCACACCCAGCAATAGTTCTGTAGTTCCAGTCTGAGTGCAATAACCTAATACCAACACAGTAATTCACTATTTTGTGTGTGTGTGTGTGGGGGGGGGGGGGGGGGGGGGGGGAGAGCACGTGCGCGCGCGCCATGAAACTGATCAACAGAAGTCTTAAAACAAATCACTCTCTGCAATAGCAACACTTAAAAATTTTATTTTGTGGGGGCCCACAGCGTCAGTGTGTTTTGAGAATGAAATCATGGTCCAAGTGGGCTCTGTTCTCTAAATTATCTGTGGAATCAGGCAATTGCAACATTGAGTCATTTCAAGCCCTGTAATAACTTCAAAAATGGTTACATTGATTTATAGGCCAATTGTCTACAATCTCTCAGATATATGTATATTGTGTGATCCAAGTTAGTTATGTATCTTGAGCTTCCAGCTTCACTTTACATTGTAATACAGCACTGGTACATGTGACCAGGAATATGTCATACCTCTGTGCATAGGTGGCACAAAAACAATACAATATTGTACATGGTTACATCTATTTGCCGACATAAACAGAAATATGTCACCTTATAGTACAGTTACATCTGTTATTATGTAACTAAAGATATTTAGGAAGCTGAGGAACCTATCTGTGAATGGTCAGTAACATTAAGTAAACTGTTTGCATCATATTCACTGGCATATTATGTGCACTATTATCACATTTGTTATCTTATTAAAAGTAGTGGATTGAAACTCGTGCATCATATGTCATGCTACATGTAATATTAGAAATTACCGAACAAAGTCCAGCTTATAAAAGATTATGTCAGCCCTTTTACTGAAGTGTGCCCATCAGTCTATAAAATAATACAATATCTATCAGGCAAAGGGCAATTTTTTTCTGTTTTATCTTTTTTACAGTGTTGCTATAAAACTAGAAAACCATATCTATCATACATCATGTCAGTACAGTTATTTAACAATATATTGCTTTATAGGTATTGGAACCTATGAGTGCTATGTGAAGAAGAAGGGGCCAACTGTACAATATAATCTGAAATGGAAGAAGTAGTAACAGTTTTGAGGAAAATAGTCTTATTAGGGCTCATTCCTGTAGGTCTTATGGTACTAGCCGATTCATAGGTCTTCCATCATGTGTCATGTTCAAGTACACATGTATCAGTCATTATCATGTTGACACCACTAGAAAATATTCAAGACATCTTCATGTAGAATATTAGTCACACCAAAAGTTCAATTTCCAGTAATTGTACGTATATAAAATAACAAAATTCCAAATAGATTAAGCAGTTACTGCAAGAGCAAGTACGGAAGGGGGTGTTCCAGAAAGGATGAACACATTACAAAATTTATGCAAGTTCTTCACAGTTCTGTCAAATCTATAGTACTTATGAATACTGGTGATTCTAATTCCAATTGGTATTAACCCAGCTGATTAAGAGTGTAATATTAATAAATATAAAAGTGAAGGCCTCAAGAAACTTAAATATTATATAACTAATTGACAGTTCCATAACATCTATAAAGTAGGTAAATTCTTGAGGAAGTGCAGTGTCATAATTTCAGGTAAAATGACATAACCAAGCTGAACTAGTAAAATAACATTATAAGCTTACAGAATTATGCATAGAAATCATAGTTCTTCGAGGATTGTGAACCAGGCGAGAGATTGAGAAGTAGTGGAAATTTTAATTCCAGATAAAAACAGTACAAATAAGTTAAGTTTATAATCTTGATAACAGTTAGTGCCTATAGACATAAAAGTATTATACAATCACACATCTTGAAAATCTAAAATTAAGTAAGTATTTGAGGGAGCCATGATTATAGTTACAGGTGAATGAACCCAGTAAATTTAATATTATGATGTTGTTGTATGTATGGGTGCTCCCACCACAAACTTTGCTTGTTGCAGTTGATGCCACCTCGCTCTGTACCAGCAGCCCCTGTACATGGTCTGTTTGCCGCTGAACATTTCCTCAGTCAGTGCCCACGTTTCCACACTTACGACATCCTTCCTGCTCGTCTTAATTAACTTTATACATACCAGTAGCTACTTCACCTTTAGGGGCAGACACACAGACAGATCAGGGTTACAACTATGGGAACTAGGATGGCTTCTTCTTATGCCAACCTTTTCATGAGTTACTTGGAGGGTGCTTTCCTGGGATCTGCAAGCCTTCGGCCACTGGTTTGGTTTGGATACATTGATGACACGTTTGTCATATGGACTCATGGTAAGGCTGACCAGTTAGAACTCCTGGAATCTCTAAATCCCTTCTCCTAATTAAACTTCATCACATGGTCTATTCCAAATCCCATGCCACTTTCCTTGATGTTGATCTCATCCTCACTGAAGGCAAGGCACACACTTCTGTCCACATTAAATCAAGTAACAAACAGCAGTACTTACATTTTGGCAGTTGCCATCGTTCCCATGTCAAACGTTCCCTCCCATACAGCCTTGGCATTCGAGGAAAATGTGTTTGTTCGGATGCAGACTCTTTACAGCATTACACTACCATTCCCACCTCAGCCTTGATTGGACAGTCACCCCACCAGCCTAGCTCAAAAGCAGGTTTCCCAGGCTATCACATCCAATCCTGGTACTGCTGACCCCTCCAAAAAACAGCTTCAGAGCACATCACTTCTCTCTCAGTATTATCCTGGTCTTGAATGTATTAATCAACTAATTCAACAAGGTCACGATTTCCTAAAATCGTGCCCTGAAATGAGATCCATTGTGTCTGAGATTTTGCTCACCACACCTAGAATAGTTTTTCGTTGCCCTCCCAATCTTGTCAGACCGTATGCTGCTCCTGCATCCATCTCCCTATCCAATGGCTCTTACTCCTGTGACCGTGCCCACTGCAATACTTACCCTAGGCAAAACGTATACTATCAAAGGGAGAGCCACCTGTCAAACAACACATCAAAGCCACCTGTTATGTAAACATGGTTTGGCCTTGTACATCTGTGTGGCTACCACCAAATTATCAGTTAAGATGAATGGGCATAGACAGAGGGTGTATACAGGCAAAACACAACATGACAGTTGTGACCTCAGTGACTGTTTCACCGCATACACCATCTGGATCCTTCCACCAGACACCACTTTCTGAGAACTCTCCAGGTGGGAACTAGTGCTGCAACACGTCCTTTTCTACATCTTTCATTTGTAGACCTGTCTATTTTTCGCCACTTGCTCTGAACTCTATTGCATACAATGCATTTAGCTTTCCATTCTTATTAATTTGTGCATGGTGTTTTCGCAGTAATTTGTGTTGTGCATATTATTTTATTTTCCACCTTTAGGCTCTCAGATGTTCAAATCTCACCCAGTGCAGCCCCAACAATCAGTCTTTGTTTCTCACCCTGTCCTGTAAACCTCCTCTGACCCAGGGTTCTGGGTGACTTTCCCAAATCTACCCCTTTCCCTAAATCTCTCCAGTCCTTTTCCTTCATCCCTGTTTGTTCCTGTTATTCATCCTTCTTCGTTCCTGTTCAAACCTTCTGCCAGAAGGAGCCATTGGCTCTGAAAGCTTGCATATATAAAACTTTTTTCATTTGTATATGTGTTCTCCTGCTGCCACTTGATGAGTAGATTTTTTTAAATCTATCCAGTTACATTATACTGTCAAGAACTGATTATTTTCGTTGTTATAGATGTAACCTTGTGCAATATTGTATTGTTTTTGTGCCACATAGGCAGAGAAGTAAGACGTATTCCTTTCCACATGTACCAGCTATATTACAATGTAAAATGAAGCTGGATGCTTAAGATACATAAGTAACTTTGGTTATAGAGAATATGTATGTGTGAGAGCTTGTAGACAGTTGATCTTTAAACCAATGTTACCCTTTTTGAACATTTTACAGTCGTTTAAAAATGAGCCAAGATTGAAATCGGCCACTCACACAGATAATGAAAAAGAGTACAGTCTACTTAGACTATGTTTTCATTTTCAAAATAGCAACACAGTTTAGACAGGATATCATGTTTTTCTTCAACTCACATACAGCCATTAACGTTAGAAGTACAGTAAGACTTAGTTCTCATTAAACAATACTCTCATCATAGGTCATTGTTAGAGATTAACACAGTCATTGGTATCAGACATAAGTTCACGCTAAAAGGAATTACCAAAAATTTTCCCTGAATTATTGAGTAATGAACAGCAGGACGTGAACGTGTCACAAAGATTGTATCCACCAGGATGACCACGGTTCATTTTCCATGTAGATGGACGTATTACTCCAGTACAAACTCACCACCTACTGATTATTTCGTGGTAGTGGAGGGTCTTATAAAAATGAACCGTTATTTTGCAATCTTCAAAATGCTTTAAAATCCGACAAGGTTGTAATGTACTGTTTTTCTTGGTTACAAGAACCAACAGAATTTTGGATTACACACAATGTTATTGATTATAAATTCATAAAAGTACATAGGCACTGTTTTTCTTCTGCATTGTGATTCGCCTTGTTTACATGAGTGAGCAGCAATTGCAAATTGTAGTAAATTTCATGAAATTGTTAATTAGTGCTTCAATTAATTAATAGTGTATGTCCTCTGATGCAGAAAAATTGAGGCAACAAAGTATGTGATCAAAGACCAAAATCTCACAGTACTTATGACAGAATTTTCAATGAAATGTGGCACCCTTTTTGAACTTCAAATTTAATTTTGGGAAAAATAATATAGGTTACTTGAAACTTTGAATATTGTACAACAGAGTAGTATAGATCATTAATTGAAATATACATATTAAAAAAACAAAGTTGATGTGACTTACCAAACAAAAGCGCTGGCAGGTCGATAGATACACAAAAACAAACATACACACAAAATTCAAGCTTTCGCAACCAACGGTTGCTTCTTCAGGAAAGAGGGAAGGAGAGGGAAAGACGAAAGGATGTGGGTTTTAAAGGAGAGGGTAAGGGACTCCTTACCCACTCCCTTAAAACCCACATCCTTTCGTCTTTCCCTCTCCTTCCCTCTTTCCTGAAGAAGCAACCGTTGGTTGCGAAAGCTAGAAATTTTGTGTGTGTGTTATTTTTATTGTGCCTGTCTACTGGCGCTTTCCTGCTTGGTAAGTCTTGGAATCTTTGTTTTTAATATATTTTCCCCATGTGAAAGTTACTTTCTATTTTGTTTATCATTTAGCTTACACAAAGTCCAAAAGTTCTTGGGTTAAGAAACATACTGGATCTGAAAATATACATCCAGTAAGTGTCACATGAGGAAAGCTTAAGAGGTTATTGGAAATGTGACATGTAATAATGCTTCAGTTGTTTCTTCAAATGGTGAATGTTATCCTTTGAGGGAAGGGTATATAAAAAATCGATGACACAGCCATGGCCCCCCACATGGTACCTTTCCATGCTAACCTTTCTATGGGCTAACTACAGGGAACATCCTTAGCCTCCCAAAACCCTAAACTGCATGAAACTTCCTGGCAGATTAAAACTGTTGGCTGGATGGAGCCTCGAACTCGCGACCTTTGCCTTTCGCGGACAAGTGCTTTACCATCTTAGTTACCCAAGCACGATTCACGGCCTGTCCCCACAGCTCCAATTCCACCAGTACCTCGTCTCCTGCCTTTCAAACTTCTTGTTTGGGTAGTGCAGATGGTAGAGCACTTGCCCACGAAAGGCAAAGGTCCCGAGTTTTAGTCTCAGTCGAGCACACAGTTTTAATTTGCCAGGAAGTTTAATATCAGCGCACACTCTGCCCTAGAATGAAAATTTTATTCCCTAAACTGCTTGTTTGGTTCACGTTTATTAATGGTATTTTCGTAATTTGGTTTCATCAGGGCCAAGACACCTTATCCTCATTCCTCCATGTCAGTACCTTCTCTTCCACCCGCTTCACCTGGTACTCCTCAATCCAATGTGCAACATTCCTGGACATTGGCCTGCATCTCTCTGATGGTTCTGCTGGCACCTCTGTTCATACTAAGCCCAGCAACGAACAGACTTGCATTTCAAGTTTTACTCCTTAGTTATCAAAAAATCACTTGTGTACAGCTGGCTACCCATGGAGGCGTATTTGCAGTGTCGTGAATTCCCTTGTCCAGTACACTGGAGTTCTCTTGAGACATTCACACACAGGTGCTACAAGTCTAGTCTGCAAACAGGTCTCCC
Organism: Schistocerca gregaria; assembly: GCF_023897955.1. NCBI lineage: Eukaryota > Metazoa > Arthropoda > Insecta > Orthoptera > Acrididae > Schistocerca > Schistocerca gregaria. Next base: position 478,811,392 of record NC_064925.1, read on the forward strand.
ACTACTCAGTGGCACAACATGCAGCTGAGCATAACTTGGTTGACTTGAATGGCTGCTTGTCAACCCAGGCCATCTGAATTGCTCCCTCCAGCAGCAGCTTTTCTGGACTGTGCAGATGAGAGTTATGCTTACAACACATCCTATGGTCCTTTGTGCTTGATGTGTTCGTCCAGAATTTTCCAAAAACATAAAATATGGTCTTTTCATATTGCTCTGATGCCGTGCTGCTAAGTCTATGTTGTCCAACCTACTGCATAACATTTACAGGTTATTCAGATGACTCTGATGCTTTCTTAACAGAAAAGAGAACTTTGTGTTGTTACCTCAGTACTGAGCCCAATTTCCTTCTATGTATGCACCATTTCAATCTTTTTAAATTAAAACATCCCAGCATTGTTTATACATCAGTACCGCAGATCATTGCTTCCATTGACTTGGTTTAGTGAGAATTATTCCTACTTTGAACTTCATCTCAACTTCATACGTTTTCCTATATTTCAAAACTTTATTCTCACTTAGCTATGAGTGTGCTTTACATTTCTCATGCTTTCTTCCCACAATTTTTATATCCACATTTTGTTTATTTGGTGTAATCTTTTTACGTTTCAATAACTTCCCTAACAGTTATTCCCTGGAAATTTTTCAGATTCTCAAAGCCTCTTTAGAAAGAAAGAAAGAAAGAAAGAAAATAGCTCAAGGAAGAGAATAGTACAAGAAAAGCTGAGGCACTGTTGTCTAACTGTGAAGTGTCTCAAAGCATGGGAAACCTCTTAAGCTTTCCTCATGTGACACTTACTGGATATATATTTTCAGATCCAGTATGTTTCTTAACCCAAGAACTTTTGGACTTTGTGTAAGCTAAATGATAAACAAAATAGAAAGAAACTTTCACATGGGGAAAATATATTAAAAACAAAGATTCCAAGACTTACCAAGCGGGAAAGCGCCAGTAGACAGGCACAGTAAAATAACACACACACAAAATTTCTAGCTTTCGCAACCAACGGTTGCTTCTTCAGGAAAGAGGGAAGGAGAGGGAAAGACGAAAGGATGTGGGTTTTAAGGGAGAGGGTAAGGAGTCCCTTACCCTCTCCCTTAAAACCCACATCCTTTCGTCTTTCCCTCTCCTTCCCTCTTTCCTGAAGAAGCAACTGTTGGTTGCGAAAGCTAGAAATTTTGTGTGTGTGTTTGTGTGTTATTTTATTGTGCCTGTCTACCGGCGCTTTCCCACTTGGTAAGTCCTAAATGATAAACATTGATATGAGGAGAACTCTCCACCAGCAATGGTCCGTGAGGCACTAGTAAAAACGTTTTGATTTCATGGGACACTTTCATCGATCTCTGTTTCATTTTTACCAACGCCAACTCACCGGGCTGGAAAGATGGTTGGCTTGGCCATGTCTCTCCTTGGCCCTCCTTGACATTCGCCCTTGGCCATCTTCTCAATCTTGTTGAGTGTGAGAACCAGGCTCAGCAGGGAAGCTACTTCTTTCACAATAATATTTGTGAGTTTCCAGCCAAACATTAATTTGCACTGTGTGAAAATTGTGGCTTTGTGCAATAGATTGCTGATTAAATCCTCAAACGATTTAATAAAATTGGCCCAGGTGGTGTTATACCTGTGACAAACAGTCCAGTACAACCAATTTGATTCTTTCATCAGCTCCTCAGTGGAGTTACACTGCAGGAAGTATGGTGAAATCCTTACATGCGTAACCTGGCTCCTCTCTAGATATCTTCAAAATTGTTATCAGTAAATGGCAGACCATTGCCTGGTAGTAATTTAATTGGCTCCCAACTTGTACAAAATAAACATTCTCCAACTTCTCTATTTATACTTTTGTGTTCACATCTTATCAGATAGAACTGTACATACTTGGAGAACACATCTAACATAACAAAAGTATATGTGCACCCGCTCTTGAAATGAACAATGGACAGAAGAGATCCATGGTGATTAATTGCCTCAGTGCTTCCACCTGACTGCTTTGACATAGGCCCTGAATTGATACAGTGGAAGCTCATATTTTTTGACACTGATCACGCATGGCGATGCAAGTATGTACAGTTCTGTCTGATAAGACGTGAACACAAAAGTATAAATAGAGGAGGTCACTCAGAGCATGTACATGTTGACTCGGAAGATGCAGTTCCCAATCTCCCTGATCTTTCATTCTTCATCCAAAGAGTATACCTTGTATCTTATAAGATACATTCACCTTAGGATGTTTACGCAAGCCCGAAGTACTTCACATACTTCAGGTGGTCATTCCTGTTCCATTCCGTATGAATGTCTCACCAAATTGTGGCGTTGTGTTGGGTGATTTTCATAAACACAAGACTTTTAGCTCTTCTGAACTTTTCCCCTGCTCAGCCTTTCCCTGTCTGCAGATAAGTGGGACAGCGATAAGTGGGATAGCACATGCGCTGCCTACATGTCAAAATTGCTGTAGGTACATGGCCCAATTTTATTAAATAATTTGAGGATTTAATCAGCAATCTATGGCACAAAGCCACAATTTTCACACAGTGCAAATTAATGTTTGGCTGGAAACTCACAAATATTATTGTGAAAGAAGTAGCTTCCCTGATGAGCCTGGTTCTCACACTTGACAAGATTGAGAAGATGGCCAAGGAGCGAATGTCAAGGAGGGCCAAGGAGAGACATGGCCAAGCCAACCATCTTTCCAGCCTGGTGAGTTGGCGTTGGTCGAAATGAAACAGAGATCGGTAAAAGTGTCCAATGGCTACCACTCGTCACCCTTTGCATGCGTTTTGCCTGTGGTCCCTTTTACACATAAGATGCATCGATCTACCGTCATCTTGCCCTGATTGTCTGTTCTGGTTGCCATACTGGACATGCAGTTGTTCCACTCTTTGAAGGAAATGGACATAATTATTGAAATTATTCCATGGTGCTGCAATCAGCTCTTGTCGAATATAGAATGGCAACGTACATCTGCTGCAAACAGTTCCGTAGTGAAGCCCATGTCACCATAACTTGTTCCCACTACAGAAATCTACTAGCGACTGTTGCTGAACTCGTTTAAATCATTACAGTCCTTTATAACATCTACTGTTTTGTTGACCAAGATACTGGTAGCACACACATGAATTCTTGTATGAATAATTTTTGGTGCACTTTTCCATGTGAATCGAAATAATTTAATTTCCTGCAGTGGATGAATGCCGCTTCCACTGAGGTAAGAGGCGGGTGTTGTACTACATTTCTAGATAACTTTAAAATCTCTTTGTCTGTTTTGATTAGTTTCACATCAGCTACTTGATTATGCACTAGCTACTTAAAAAAAAAAAATGATTTGCTTGCTGTTTGCTCAGGGTCCAACAAGCGCATTCTCTTGCTTATGTGCATATTACAATCAGTGTGCTGATCGAGTATTATATTATTACTTATATAGGTCAATTCATTGCCCACTGTCTGCTAATGTGTTGATTGCTTTTAACTTCATTTGCTCATTGTCATCAAAAGTGGGATAGATAGATCATTAGCTTCTGGCCTTTCCATGATCTGTACTAGTGGGGGTGTCACAACTTTTCTGCACCCCCCCCCCCCCCTCCCCCGAGATCTGAATGTAACTTCAAACAATCTTTCTCAGCGTTGCATCAACCTGCTGCATCAGCCATACTCAGTATTGTGCAAAATGTTCTTCAGTGTCATACATTATTTCCGAATTTAACTTTTACATTTCTGTTCACATATGAAAGTTAACCTCATCAAACTCTGTTTTTACATTTGCATTTTATCTAATCCACAGTTAAATTCATTTTACTCAATGCTGCTCTTTTTTTTAGCTTTCATTATCCTTTTGCAATTCCAACTTGAAATTACCAGAGATTTCAGTTGGTGACAGCAGTGAAAATTTGGCCCATCTGTCTCGAACCCTGGAGACAATTGCTCCACTACTGAGTCTGTCATTGCTCGACTGTCATCAGTAGCCACTGATAATGAATTGCTCCAATCATTCCCAGGGATTCAACTTTAACTTGTTCTGCTGACACAATACTTGGAGATTGTAATCCTGTTTCATCTTAATACAATACTTGTGTAAAGTATATATTGGTAGTGAAAACTTCAGTACTACTCTGTTCCCTCTTAATTCTATCCATGCCAATGACACCCTCAACTTAACCCGGTGAAGTGGAATCTAGTGGGTCCTTATCTCTATTGGCCATTCTATTCTCAAGTGTTACAAGCGTGCCCCACAGTTGAGAATCTGAGACCATATGTTTTCAAAGAATACAGCAGCACATCATCTGTTGCTGCTCCATCTGCCCCTGCTGCTGAGGCTTGCAGCCACCCTGCTGCTTGGCACCGCTTGCTCCCAGTGCCACTGTCTCTGCTGCCTGTTGTTTCAGAACCTTCTGCTGCTAAGTTTTACAACGACCCTGTGATGATGTCAGCATCCGTGAAAGTTCTCAGCGTACTATAACACACACTGTTTCTGCTGAAAGCAGGAGAAGTATCAACCTCCATCCAATGATTCTCTGTGGTGCATACAAAAAACCTAAACGTGCTCTTGGAGAACTCTGTTTGGCTCTATTATTAATTACACAGTATTATCAGTTACAGTATTTGATAGTGTTTCTCGGCACAATGCTGCACCATTTTGGAACATTTAAATCCTCTCATGTGAGAAATTAATTGTATTTAACCCCTTTTGTTGCTAATAAGAGCAGTTGCATCACGAGAAAATAACTATCAAACCCTAACCGACAACACGCTTTGGAACACACTGTCTGTACCAGGAAGCAGAAGTTTAACAGAGGTGTGCGACAGTTTCAATGCAGACCTACCTGTTGGCATTGTGTCCTTGTCAGTCTGCACATTCTCAATGTGTTAACCTCACCTCCCCGTACCAGTAGTACAGTTGTTCATACACTAAACCCCAACTTTCTAACTCTGTTGCTGACTTAACTCTGACATAACACTCATGGTATGGTTTGTACACCAGTAAACAGAGAACAAACAAATCTGGTAAACTCTGAATATATTGTTGAGGCCCGGTGTCCTACAGCTTGGCAAGTGTACATTTATTACAGCAATTATGCAAAGTTACAAGTGAGTTCATCAGAATTGACGGAGCTCATGTGATCACATTACTTCACAGCACAACCGCCATGTACAAAACAGTACTCAGGTACGGATTTACAATTTAATCTGTACAACAGCTGCATACTGTGCCGCATATGATTAATGCTCTGTGCCATGTGGGAGTTAAGGCCACAATGGGTTAGTTTTTGATCTGCTGGCAATATGTAATACAATATTGTTCAAGACACAAAATTATCTAAACCCTCCAGCATGACCAAGAGGTAATCAACAACAACATAGTCACAAGATTGAGACAGTGAACAAATAGTCCACATCGTCCCACTTATTCACATGTGTTGGAGTGATGGCGTACTGCACAACGTAAGCTTTGCTCATTATCTATCATTGTGTCAGTCTGTTTAGATAGTCACAATCGAAATATACTTAATCGGCACCAATCAAAATACTGCCTACACAGTTGTACTTCTAGACATTATAAATTGGACATGAAGGAAAAAGAAAACCTGTTATGCCATAGAGGTGTGTTCTCCATGAACAATGGCTCATCACCTCCACTAGTAACCTTTCTGTTCTGTAAGTGACATCAGACAGTCCACTTTAGGAATATTAATGCTTCTCATAATAAAATAACCTCACGCAATAGCTCCAGTGGAGACACTCTCACAACGCTATGTGAAATAATTTCCCCCACCTCCTGAATCTGACAACATACAATTTTATGATGGACTGTTTTTCAATTTTGTGCTGCACTACCTTAGCTGGTCATAACTGAGGAAGTGTCCACCACTGCAGACTATGCTGTGTTTCTATTTGTGATTTCTGTGGTATTCTTACTGCAACCCTTCAAACTTCCCGACACTGTAATCGGAACTCCCATAATGATGACTTGGATTTTTGGCGTGAGCCCGCTCCCTACTGCACAGTAATGGTTTCTTGTCATTGCTGCCAGCTACTGTCAGTTCTGATTATTATACTCAATCAAAATTCAAATATCTCAAGAGCCTAAACTTGTATCACAATGTGGTTTTGATAAATCTTAATCACTGCTGTAATCTGCAAACTTAGTACCTCTGAAATGAATGTGCACAGTGGGGTGACATACTACTGCCATATCTCAACTATCTAGAAAAATATATGACACTTCATTTCATAAATACCTCAGATGGAAGTTGATAATTTCCGCCTCTCCCTCCCCCATGTCCCCTTAACAATTAATGGGTTAGGAAGCCAATGTTTGATATGTAGGGAACACATTACAAATTTGTGCTAACAGGTTCTCCAACCAGCCTACGAGGAACTTACACCAGGAATTGCATTCTATATTCTTGAGCATCTTTAGTTTGATAACAAGGTGTTTGGATCTGCCCTCACCCGCCACCCCCCAAGAATATGATTTGACTGAACTGAGGTGAAGGTTGTCTCAAATGAAGTGAATGCAGATGAGATGGCGGATAGAGAAATCTAGAGAGTAAATAGCAATTAGGATTGAGCAGACAGAGTAAAGTGTATGAGAAGGATTGGAATATAACAATATTGTGAAAAGGAAAGCTGCTACTCACCATATAGCGGAGATGCTGAGTCGCAGATAGACACAACAAAAAGACAGCGTATCTGCAACTCAGTATCTCCACTATATGGTGAGTAGCAACTTCCCTTTTCACGATATTGTTATGTTCCATCCTTAATTTCCATTGTTTGTTTTAAGGACTGGAATATGCGAGCAGAGATCTCATAGATGCAACTGGAAATTGCGGCATGCTGCCAATAGGACTGCAGATGTATATGCAGTACATCTCTTTTACTTTCTCGACACTTCCAACATAGGATGGTAGCCTTTTTCAATTACGGTAAACTGTCTCTTAAGAGATAAATAACTAATAAGGTGACCTCTTCACTTCACAGGGGCTGCAGAAAGAATGGAATACCATTCCACTTGTTCAGGCTTCTGCTATTGTATCACGATCCAGAATTATGTTCTTCACTGGATACAATGCGCATCAGCCCTGATCAGTATTGTCTCACATGGGTAAGTTTTGAACTATGATCTCTTTACATATTTAATTTGTTAAACTTTCACTGACTCTTGCACATTCTGTGTGTTTCTGAATTCACACACATTTAAATAGTTTCTATGTAAAAAAATCAATTTAGCTTGGATTTATTGACAGTTGGATGGTCTTTGTGTTATGTAGCAAATATGTTTTCTGTTATTCATTTTTATTAAATCAATAACAATATTTAATCCCTTGTCAACCAAAATGTTGAAGTTTTGTAGTTCCTAAATGCCAAACAAAAACTGAAATTATTTCTTAAGGCCAACTGTGTAAACACCACTGACTGGAGGTCAATTTTGACCTTAGTTCAGAAATTGAACTCTGATCATGACTCCACGCCACTGAATAACATTAAACTTAGATCCACTGAAGAAGGTGCAGTGTTGATTGAAATTAGCATGAAACACTTTTTGATGCTGTAGAAGTAGTTCTTGTAAAGTGCAAACACTATATGATGAACGGAGACAACACACTGAAAAGCAGAAGCATTTAGTTCTCACTAGGCACCTCACAAAAGAAAGAAAACTTATTAACTTTTGAATTTATCCTTTGACAAGCTAGGAGTGAAGGGGGGGGTGGGGAACCTACTACATGGTTCTACCTAGACTGACAGTGCAAATGCTGTTTTGCGGCAGGTGGACTGATTGTGGGTGGGGCTAGTGTCAAGTGGGGTGGGTGGAGGGGGAGGGAAAGGTGCTGGGGGAGGGTGGTTAGTGGCTCAGAGGGAGGTAGCGGATTTTTTGGCTAGGAGTGGAGCAGGGAGTGTTGGCAGGTATATGGGCTGGTACAGTTTTAGCAGCCGTTGGAAGTGGCACATGCTGAAGGTGACATGGGGATATGAATTGGGAAAAGTTGAGAGGGTGGAGGAAGGGGAAATTGTTGGGTGGAGGGTGCAAGGATGGTGGGTTATCAGAGATTGAGGTGAGGATGATAACAGGAGTGGAGGATGTGTTTCAGGGGTAACTCTCATCTGCTTATTTCTGAAATGCTGGTGGTGGACGAAAGGATCCAGATGACTCGGGTTGTGAAGCAGCCGTTGAAATTTTGGATGTTGGGCTTAGCTGCATGTTGTGCCACTGCGTGTTCAACTTTGTTTTTGACAACAGTTTGGCAGGGGCCATTCATCCTGGTAAACAGCTGGCTATTAGTCGTACTGATATAAAAAGCTGTGCAGAGCTGGTATATGACGTGGCTGCATCCACCAGTGGCCCAGCCTCTCGTGTGTGTGTGTGTGTGTGTGTGTGTGTGTGTGTGTGTGTGTGTGTGTGTGTGTGTTTGAGGTTTACGGGCGCTAAACAGCGTGGTCATCAGCGCCCAAACGCATAGAAACAGGAACACAAGCGGTGAAGGGACGAAGACGGACGCCGAACAAGGAGAACGGCTAAAAGACACAGGCCTGACGCAGTTCCAAATGCGCACATACAGAGGCAAAACAAGAGGAGAAGAAACACACTAAAAAAGGAAAGGAAACACAAGGAAAAGAGAACAGATACCGAAGGGAAACAAGGATGTAATCGTGACTGGCGGACCTCTTACCTAAAACCTGGGTGAGCCAGTCACCCAGCAGCACATTAAAACCTTCTCCCTAAAATCCGAGGCAACAGATTGGACAGGACACAAAACCGTAAGACCTTAACCACAGTCGCTGCGTCGTCTTGTAAAATAGAGGGCAAATCCGGTGGCAAGGAAACCACCGCCCTCTGGTCAGAGAATAAAAGACAGTCAAGTAAAATGTGGCGGACAGTAATCTGGACGCCACAAGCACTGCAGATTGGGGGGTCCTCCTGCCGGAGTAAAAAACCATGCGTGAAGGGACTGTGTCCAATGCGGAGGCGAGTGAGGAGAACCTCATCCCGCCTGTATGACTGGTAGGATGTACGCCATGGTCGCGTAGTGGCCTTTACCAGACGCAGCTTATTGTCAGAAACTGCCAACCACTCCTCTTCCCATTGATGCATAACACGAAAACGCAAAAGGGAGGTTACAGCATGGAGGGGGACGGCACATTCAACAACGTGAGGGAGGGAACATGCATCTTTGGCAGCCACATCCGCCAGTTCGTTTCCCCTAATACCCACGTGCCCCGGCACCCAGCAGAAAGAAACCTCCTTCCCCTGCCGTTGCAGGTGGAGTAGGGCATCATGGATGTTCTGGACGACCGTATCCGCTGGGTACAAGTGTTGCATGGTCTGAAGGGCACTCAGGGAGTCAGAAAAGATGAGGAACTTAAGACTGGTAACACATCTCATCTGCTCCAATGCCCGCAAGATTGCAAACAATTCGGCATCGAGGATGGTAAACGCCGCAGGAAGCCGTAACTTGACGACTCGATCAGGGAAAACAACAGCACAACTAACAGAGTCCCCCTGTTTAGAGCCATCTGTGAATACAGGTACATGGTCCGGATGCTGGTTTAAAATATCGTAAAATAAGGAGGTAAAAACAAACGCCGGAGTGCAGTTCCTCCGGTACTCCGACAAGTCTAGAAGGATGCTGGGCCTCTGGAGCAACCAGGGAGGCAGGCGAGTAAAACCTTGTCGTTGGGGGGCCACACGCTCCACACCAAGGGACTCAAGCAAATGCTTGGCACGAATCCCAAATGGTTTTGTTGCCCTGGGACGACTGGAAAAGAGACGTTCCATAGGCGGTCGGGCAACGGTAGGGTACGCAGGGGAGGTAGGACAGGCAAGGAAATGACACACCCGTCGCGCCATGAGGAGTTTCCGCCAGATGGCGAGCGGCGGTTCCCCTGCCTCAGCACACAGGCTGGGGATGGGACTGGTACGGAAGGCACCAGTGGCCAGCCTGATACCCTCATGGTGTACTGCGTCAAGGATCTTCAGATACGAAGGCCTTGCTGACCCATACACGGTGCAAGCATAGTGAAGACGCGATCGGACGAAAACCCTATAAAACTGCAGCAGACGCGCCCGATCTGCTCCCCAGGACCAATGGCTCAGACACTTCAAAATATTCGGTGCCTTCAGGGCCCGCACCTTGAGGTCTTTAAGGTGAGGCAACCACGACAACTTGGAATCAAAAGTGAGGCCCAGGAACCTCACAGTGTCTCTAAAAGGAAGAACGGTGTCCCTCAGACGCAATTCAGGGGAGGTAAAAAGACGCCGAGAACGATTAAAATGAACACACACAGATTTGTCTGCAGAAAAGGTAAAACCCGTCTTTGCAGTCCATGCCTCTAAGCGCTTTATCGTAAGCTGTAACTGCCGACTAGCACTGACAAGACTGGAGGAAGAACAGAAAACAGCAAAATCGTCCACAAACAAGGAGCATTGGGCAGGACTCCGGATGGTGGACGTGATACTGTTAATAGCAACGGCAAAGAGGGTGACACTTAAAACGCTGCCCTGAGGAACACCATTCTCCTGCACGTACAAATCCGATAGCACATTACCAACCCGATACCGAAAGAGGCGGTGAGAAAGAAAGGACCGAATGAAGATGGGGAGACGGCCACGAAAGCCCCACTCATGGAGTTGATTGAGGATAAGGCGGCACCAAGTAGTGTCATACGCCTTATTAATGTCAAAGAAGACCCCTAGACAATGCTGGTTACGTAGAAAGGCCTGCTGGATGGAGGCCTCAAGCAGGGTCAAGTTGTCTATAGTGGAACGACATCTCCTAAAGCCACACTGAGAGGGGCTAAGGAGCTGCCTGGTCTCGAGCAGCCAAACCAGGCGGCGGTTGACCATGCGTTCCAACGTCTTCCCAACACAGCTCGTCAAGGCAATACTCCGATAACTACTGGGATGCGTTCGGTCCTTCCCTGGTTTGAGGAGGGGAATCAAAATTGCCTCCCTCCACGAGTCAGGGTACGTGCCAGATAACCATATCATATTGAAACAGTTCAGGAGAACTTCCTTGGATGGCAGCAACAGGTGCCGCAGCATGCTGTACCGGATTTGATCATGACCAGGCGCAGTATCATGAGCCACAGACAGCGCAGAATCCAGTTCCCACATTGTGAAGGGGCAGTTATAGGGTTCAGAATTTAGAGACCGGAAGTCCAAGTGACCCCTTTCGATGGCAGTGCGGTAGCGGCAGAAATCTGGATCACAGTTAATAGTGGCGGTAGATTCCGCAAAATGCATGGCCAGTGTCTGGGCAATGTCTCTCGGCGCCGTGAGGAGACATCCCTGATGCAGCAATGCCGTGACAGGTAGCTGGCTGAATTTCCCAGAAATCCTCCTGATGGCTTCCCATACTTTCGTAGAACTAGTGGAGCGAGAGATGGAATTCAAGAACGATTGCCATGACCGTCGTTTGCTCTCTTTCATCACTCGCCGCGCTCTGGCCCTTGCCACCCGAAAGGCTACAAGATTGTCAGCTGAGGGACGGCACTTGAAGCGGCGCAGTGCTGCACGGCGGGTGCGGATGGCTGAGTGGCACTCAGTGGTCCACCAAGGGACAGGACGCCTCTTGGGATGACCGGATGACCGTGGGATTGACAATGCAGCAGCATGTGAGATCACGGCTGCAACATGGTCTACCCATTCGTGGACGCTGGCACGGTGTTCCAAAACAGCCAGTTGGCTGAAAAGTGTCCAGTCAGCTCTGCAAAGGTGCCACCGGGGCGGCACTGGTAATGCCACAGCCTCATCCAGGAGGCGAATCCAGAGGGGAAAGTGGTCACTAGAATGGAGGTCAGCTGCAGCTTCCCACAGAGCAGAATCCGCGAGTGCTGGAGAGCAAAAGGAAAGGTCAATAGCCGATGACGATCCGGAAGCAGTACAGAAATGAGTGGGAGCACCAGAGTTGAGGAGGCACAGTTCTGCAGACATCATGACGCTTTCCAGAATGCGACCCCTGGGGCAAGTAGTCCGAGAGCCCCATAAGACATTATGAGCGTTGAAGTCCCCCAGAAGAAGAAATGGGCGGGGGAGTTGGCTAATAAGGTCCGTGAGAGCCTCAGAGTCTATCGCATCCGGAGGTGGTAAATAAACAGAACAGACTGTGAGCCTCCGACCCACAAGAATGTCAACTGCAACTGCTGGCAAGTTGGTGACGAGAGGGAGCTCAGATGATGGGTGCATGTCACGGACAAAAACCGCAACACCACCCTTTGCCCTTTGCCCCATCAGATCATCTTTTCGATATACGGTGTAGCCGCGTAAAGAAGGAGAATCAGTGGCCCGAAAATGTGTCTCTTGGAGACATAAGCACAAGGGGCACTCTCGTATAAGGAGTTGTAATTCGGCCACATGCGTCCTGAACCCATTCAGGTTCCACTGTAATATGGGAGCCAGTGATCAGGGTGGCTGAACTTTCACCCTGCCTCTGTGCTTTGGAGGAGAGACCGTACTGGCCGGAGATTTATTCCTGGGGCGAGAAGATCGCCCCCGGTCGACATCAATGTCCATAAGCTCCGATGACGACCCACGGGAGATGTCAGACAGTACGATGGCCTCGTCATCGGACCGACGCTGACTAGTCTCCTCAGGTGGCACAACCTTCATCTTCTGAGGCTTTGTCTTGGGGGGCTTGGAATGCAGAGCCTTGTCAACAGTTGGAGGTTGACTCGCCTGGGCAGAAGGCGCCATATGGGGGGAGGCTGGAAGTACCTCAATGTCAGCAACCACGGCCTTGTCCGATGTAGCGGGGAGAGCCGCAGTTTGCAAAACAACCGCAGCAGCACAAGTGCACTGGCAAGCGCAGGTTTTAGTGCTAACACTAGCAACCTCTGTTTGCGTAGCAACAGTGGCCAGTTGTACCGGTTTTTTGAGAGCGGAAGCGAAAGATGTTGAAAACACAGGAGGTTGCATGGCCTTAAAGAGCTTCTTGGCCTCACCATAGGGGATGCGCTTAGATGTTTTAATCTCCTGTACCTTCCGTTCTTCGAGATAGATGGGGCAGATCCGGCTCCAGACAGGGTGACTCCCAGAGCAATTCACGCACTTCACAGGCGATGAACAATCGGCTCCGTCATGGGCAGGCTGACCACATTTACCACAAGTGGCTATCCCATTGCACCCCAACGTAGTATGCCCAAAGCGCTGACATTTAAAACAGCGCATTGGGTTGGGGAAATATGGCCGTACGGGCAAACGTAAGAACCCCGCTTTAACATGCTCTGGGAATCTCGGGCAACTGAATGTGAGTATAAACGAGTCAGATTTGACGAGGTCCCCATTGACTCGTTTCATAATGTGCTGTACGTCAACAATTCCTCCGTCAGCCCACTCAGATTTTAGCACGTCTATGGGGATATCCACCAAGTCCCTACACGTCACAACACCCTTACTATAATTCAAAGTGGAGTGGAGCTCGGTCTCAACAGCGTACTCTCCTAGACAATTTGCTTTCCGAAGGGCAGCGACTTGACGGGAACTAGAAGTTTCAACTAACAGAGTCCCATTGCGCAGTCGCTTTACAGATTTCAGTGTTCCTGCAATTCCCTCAAGACCCTTGTGGATGTAAAAGGGAGAAACCCTCTCAAAGCTACCCTCCTTCCTTTTAATAATCAGAAACACATTCTGATTATCAGCATGTGCTCTGTTACTACATTCTGTTAAATCTCTAGCAACACCAGGCACTGGAGGACTCGCAGCGCGTAGCCGCTTTTTCGATGGGGTGTGTTTTCCTACCAGCGGCCCACCCAAGCCACTGGTAGGGGGAAATGTAGAGGTCGAAGGGTCCATTGCGGTCCCACGAGCAGCTAGGGAACTAAAAGTCCGCTCAGACAGAGCCCCGCGTGCCTGAGTAAGCCTTATACAACTGGGGTGCGGCAGGTGCCCCAGAGGTTGCCCGCTTGCGACTGTTCCACCCCAACAGCCATGCATCTTCTAGGCGCGGAGCACACCGAAAGATTGAGGGGTTTTTATAGAGGTTGGCCTTCCTCGCAATCCAGGCGGTCAAGCCAAGATTACCATTCCCCGCAGCACACAACATTTCACCGCCGCGCCGTACGGTGGTCGCTGAAGCATGTCCGGGGGTTACGGTGACAGGACACTGGCAGCGCAGACCAGTCCCCAGCTCAGGACCCCGGGGTCGCCAAGCCCGTACTCAGCAAGTGAATGCTGAGCCCCTGGGGGCCCCAGCCTCTCCTGGGGTAGGACAAGCTTGTGACAGCACTGGAGTAGGAAGTGCTGGGTGGTGGATTAGGTAGTCTTGCACCTGGGTCTTACACAGGGATAAGATCCCTGTGGGTAGGGGCTGAGATTGGGAATGGCATGGGGATGGACTATATAATGGTTAGGGACAGAGATAATGTGACATAGTTATGCACGTTTAGCCGCACCAGAAATTGTAATTCCAGAAATCCATCTTGGCAGTTCTGGAACATTAATTGAAGATTAATTTCATCGAGCTTTGGTTTAAGGCATGGTAATCATACCTCCCTATAATATCTTTGCTGCATGGAGACTACGCGAATAAAAATAATTACAAGTATTTATGTTGCCTAAAGACCATTTAAAGAATCTGCACAACTAGGATGTTATGGAGGTTGGATAGGCGACGGAATACCACTTTAGGAGGGGTGGGAATGATCTTGGGTAGGATGTCCTTGATTTCAAGACAAGATGATTGGTAATCAAAGCCCTGGTAAAGGCAGCAGTTCAGTTGTTCCTGTCCGGGGTGATATTGGGTGGTTTGTAGCTGGTTCTTGGGCTGGTGTCTGTGAAGTCAGTTGTGTCTCAGAGATATACTCAGTCCACTGACCCAGCACTTCCTCTTCTAGTCCTGCCATAGGCTTCTCCTACCATGTCAGAGCGAGGCCACTTGTGAAAGTGGCCATGGCATATACCAGATCTGCTGCAGTCACTGCACAGCTTTTTGTATTGATATGACTACCAACAGTTGTCCACCTGGATGAACGGGCACTGCCAAACTGGAGACAAGAGAAAAGTAAACTACCCTGTGGTACAACATGAAGCTGAATATAACATACTTGATTTTAATAGCTACTTCACAACCCAGGCCATCTAGCTCCTCCCCTCGACCTCCAACTTTTCTGAAGTGTGCAGGTGGTTGTTACCCCTACATCACATTTTCTGCTCCCAAAACTGTTCTACTCTCAATTGGGATAATCTACTGTCCCCACACCAACGGTTTCTATCCACAGTGTCCTATAACCTCTTACCAATTCATGCCCCTTCTCCCTTATTGTGCTCACCCTCTGCCAACACACCCACCAGTCTTTTCCCTTCTGCCTCCCCCCCTCCCTCCCCCTTACTCCCACAGCATCCCGAAGCTACCGGCCACTTTCTACAGTAACTCCTGCATGCTCTACTTGATGGCACTCTTCTCTCTCCCCACCCTTTGCTATCCCTCCTCCTTCCTTGCCCATTCCTGATTGCTGCTTTCATTCAGTGCAACAGTTGCATTCTGGCTAAAGTGGCCAGAAATGGTAGTCATGTATGCATGAAGTGTGCCTACTTGTGTGAATATGTGTGTATCATTGGTATTCCAATGTGGGCTTTCCATGGTTTACTTGCATAACGTAATTTCTTAACCTAGCCTTGCAATTATTTAGGAATAAAGGAGACTATTCAAAAGGCAGAAGTGCTGCATCGTTGGTAGGTACACAGACAAAAGGTACAGAGTGTGAACCTTCAGGTTTTGGCGGCGCGAAGACTGTTCCATTAAGTTTCGGATGTGCAGCCGCAAGAAATCTCCTTCTTCTTCTAATATTTCGGCTGTATAACGTTAAGCCATCTTCAGAGTGAGCCACAAGACTGTCACGGGACTGCGCATGCGGCCCTAGATGCGCCAGAGACATTGGTCTGCAGCAGAGACGTGCATAATGCGTGAGTTGTATCTATGACACCGCAGCTGATCTATGTTGGCATATCTATATATCATTGTGAGCTGCACTGTGACGATGTCTTTGCGAGTTAATCACAGCAAGTGCCGGATTCCATGATTTATCAAGATTGAAACCACTATCTCTATTAATTAAATTCATCGTCAAGCGAATTTCAATTGCCTCCTTCACTATCGAGTCCCAAAAGGATGATGTAGTTGCCAAAATTTTGACTTTGTCATACAACATATTGTGACCATTATCAGTACAGTGCTCTGCCACTGCCGACTAGTTAGGTTGTAAAAATCATGTGTACCTCTGGTGTTCTGTACATCTTTCTTGGACAGTATGAGTTGTTTGTCCGACGCAAGAAAGGCCACATTCACATGGAATTTTGTAAACTCCAGATTTTTGGAGCAGCAAATCATCTTTGACAGAGCCCACGAGTGCAGCTGTCTTGGGTGGAGGACGAAAAATCACTTTTACTTTGTGTCTGCCGAGAATGTGTCATATTTTTGATGAGAGGCTACCCACATATGGCAGGAAGGCCATCGACTTAAAGGTTTCATCTTCTTCTGCTTTCTTTGAGGCCTCTTTCGGTTTCATTTTGAGTGCCCTTTGTATTTGTTGTGAAGAGTACCCATTGTCTTCAAACACTCTTTGTAAGTGGGAAAGTTCATCTTGCAGACTGCTTTCATCAGAAATAATATGCGCTCTATGAGTCAAATTTCGGAGAACACTAATTGTCAGGGCAGGATGGTGGCAGCTATTTGCATGTAAATACAGATCGGTGTGTGTAGGCTTCCTGTATACTACATGTCCAAAGGTGCCATCCTCTCTGCGCCGAACCAAAACATCCAATAATGGAAGGCATCCCTCCTTTTCAATTTCCATTGTGAACTTTATTTGATCGTGGAGGGAGTTGAGATGTCTTAAGAAGTCTTGCAAGTTGTCTTCACCATGGGGCCAAACTACAAAGGTGTCATCAACATACGTCCAGAATACTGTGGGTTTCAAGTCAGCAGAGCCAAGCGCCTTCTCCTCGAAGTCCTCCATAAATAAATTGGCCACCAGAGGGGATAGGGATTACCCATGGCGAATCCGTCCGTCTGTTCAAAAAATTCGTTGTTAAATAAGAAATATGTGGAGTTCAGAACATGTTTAAATAAAGCTGAAATCTCTTTGTCAAAACTTCTTTCAATAAGTTGTAGAGATTCTGGAAGGGGAACCCTTGTAAATAAAGCCACCACATCAAAACTAACTAATATATCAGACGGGTTCATTTTCAATGCTTTCAGTTTACTAATGAAGTCAGCCGAGTTTCTTTTGTGGTGAGTACATTCTCCCACAAGAGGGCTCAATAATGATGTCAGATGTTTGGCAATGTCATAAGCTGGAGAGCCTATGTTACGCACTATGGGGCGTAGAGGAACATCTTTCTTGTGGACCTTTGGTAGTCCATAAAGTCTAGGAGGCACCGGACCACTTGGTTTCAATCTCCGAACAACTTCTGGTGGAAAGGGAGAATCATTCAGAAGCGAAAGAGTTTTCTTTGTCACTCGATTAGTTGGATCCCTGCTGATCTTCCGGTACATGCTATCACTCAATAAATTGTACATTTTATCATGGTATTGCTACTGTTTTATTGTCTCGGGACGAATACCATGATGAAATGTACAATTTATTGAGTGATAGCATGTACCAGAAGATCAGCAGGGATCCGATTAATCCCCCCCTCCCCTCCCCTTACACACACACACACACACACACACACACACACACACACACACACACACACATATTTACGTCTCCCTAAATTGTGCTCAGTCAACTGCCAGATCTTTCCTGGCCCATGGTGAGTATACCTTTTGTTTTTGTACCTATCAACAGTGCAGCGCTTCTGGCTTTTGGTGTCATCCTCTTTATTCCTAAATAATCGTAATTGTCAATCAGAACTTTCCATGCTTTATTAACCTCTGTATGAACAGGCCTTGGAAGGCCCAACGGTACCGACCAGCTGCTGTGTCATCCTGAGCCTACGGGCATCACTGGATGTGGATATGGAGGGGCATGTGGTCAGCACACAACTCTCCCAGCTGTGTGGCAGTTCAAAAGACCGGAGCCGCTACTTCTCAATCAAGTAGCTCCTCAGTTTGCCTCACATGGGCTGAGTGCACTCCACTTGCCCACAGCGTTCTGCAGACCGGATGGTCACCCATCCAAGTGCTAGCTCAGCCCGACAGCACTTAACTTTGGTGATATGGCAGGAACCAGTGTGACCACTGCGGCAAGGCCTAACCTTACACATTAAAAAAAAAAAAATGAGTTTCAGTAGTGTGAGAGTGGCATATTCACATGTCTGATTAACATTTTTCGTGTTGTTAACTTGTTTTTTATTTACTTCTTCTTGACTGTATTTCCAGTAAACAAAAAAACATATTTTTTGTAAAGACACAAGATTGTGAGTTGACAATTGCAGTTGAACTTGACTTGACATGTGAAATTTTTCCAGTCAGAGATGATCCTGCTTCACACTTATACAATCTGGGATTAACATATATACAATGCAGGGTTTCAAATGCAGTTTGATCTGAGATCATTTTCTGTGTTAATCTATGGTCAGTTGCTTTATCCAGTTGGCCGCCATAGTACCATTCATATTTGAATATGTGCTCTCCTTGAGAAACCATTACCTTTTCAGTAAACTTCCATTAATAATATATTCATGATTATCAGTTCCAGTCGCTGTTTGCAGCAACGTGCAGCTTGCCTGTTGTACTTTGCATGTGGGATGTTTATTTCCGTCAAGAAGATCCATTCTTCATCTACTTCCTTGCTCTTGTAATGCTTGTTAATGCAAGGTGAGGAAAGTAAGTGCTGGTAAATTACCAGAAATGCATGCTTGAAATCATAAGGATAATCATTCACTAAACAAAAGTGAGAAATTATTGAAATGTATTTAAAACTGAATCATTTTGTTGCATGCCAGTGCAGTATTAGAATGAATGACGAGGTAATGAAATACAATATTGTTCCCATGCTGTATGGTTTAATATAATTGAGAGAGACATGTTGGTAGAGCTGAAACACAGTTACTTGTAATTGATTCAAAAAATATTAGAAACATTTGTTAAATACATCAAGAAGTAAATGCCATAATTATGTGAAAATTTAATAGAACTGGTGTATGAGAAAGGCAATTTTTAATGTACAGGAAACTGGAACATTTTTGGGGAATTGTTTGTGTATTGTCACAGAGAGGAAGTGTGAAAATAAGTTAATAACCACACACTTGAGTTTCAAAAAAGTTTTGTGTCGGTGTTGATCAGAGGTTTATACTCCACAGCTCAGTTGTACATGAGATACAGACACGCAATATGAAATCAAGTGATGTGGTGTTGCCCAAAACTAGGCTTTGTTCATATTTGAACTGCAGCAGGTCGCCAAAGCAAATCCCACAGTGCATGCAAACACAGTAATTATGTAGCACTTTAAAGACAGCCACTGAAAGTCTGTAAGTGAGAAATGGTATTTACGTCCATTTACTCTCACTTGAGTAATCCATGTTGCTATTGTTGTCTGAAGGTGTTTTTATGTTTGTAACACCACTTTCCATCTTCCAAGAGTACACACAAACTTTTGGTATTGCTTGCATTTAAGGTTGGGTTGATTTGTAGGAAGAGACCAAACAGTGAGGTGGTCAGTCTCATCAAATTAGAGAAGGCTGGGGAAGGAGGTTGGCTGTGCTCTTTCAAAGGAACCATCCCAGCATTCACCTGAAGCAATTTAGGGAAATCACAGAAAACCTAAATCAGGATACCCGGACGCAGGATTGGACCGTTGTCCTCCTGAATGTGAGTCCAGTGTACTAAACACTGCACCACCTCACTCGGTGCATAATTTCCAGCAGGTTATTTAAGTGACTGTCAGACCAGAGCATAAGAACCCCTCGCCCCTAGAATTGGCACATACTACTTCAAGTACAAAATTTTGTGCTCATTGGACAGTAATATGGAGCAGTTGGTTGTTATGTCCCAGCCCCATTAAGGGAATGCCACACTGCCTTTGTTCTTGAGGTTCACGAGCAGCTCAATATCAGCTGGCATCAGCAGCTGAGGTGATGGTGGGAATGGTGGCAATGACAGTGGTGCAGTCCCTTGGTCTATGATGCCAGGCTGTAATGCCAAATCATCTCCACAGAAGATACTATACGGCAATGAAATCGGAGGACTCCTCCTTTGATAAGGTATTGCCCCTTGTGGCTGCAAGTTGCAAAGCATGTGGTAAGAGTCGTGTATGCACGAGTTTACTTGTTAATTCCAAATCTCCCCTGCTGACATTTATGTGTAGATAATTTCTACCCCAAGACTCTGATGGTTTAGCTCATGATCCCGAGGCCATTCAGCGTAGAAACCCGAGGTGTGATTTACCTACAGCAACTAGTGTGGTTTTCTGTAAGCTCTGATTGACTGCCAGTTTCAAACACTGGCACAGTTCATAGAATATTATTGAGAAAATGATCATCAAGTTTCGACACTTTTTAAGTTTCCTGATCATTTGATAGCTATACAGTACAGCTTCAAGTTACGGGCACTGAGTAGGAATTTTTGAATTCTTGGTTCGCAGAAACCAAACTAGTATATTAATAAGTAATTCGTGAACAATGTGACTGACCTTGCTCCTAATGGTGTTTATGAAATTGTACACCAGCAGCTACAATGTGATATTTCTGAGAATAGTACGTTGATGAAACCTCACATATTTTCTTAAACTGACAAGTCATACAGAGGGGATTAATTACCTCAGAAAAAAGGTGTGGCCCTAGACAGTAACTGTTATCACTGTAATCTACCGGACAGTATGTCTTCTTCCTGGCAGCTGCTGTTACAGTTTTGAATTCAATCCATTTTCAGTTACCTTATGATTTCTTGTGATTTCTCGATAACATTTGGTTTGCAAAACTGATGTCTACTGGTGGAGTATGCAGTGCATCTATAAGTAAATATAATGGATCTGGTTTTGCTGGTCAACTTTTCCTCTCAGTGTTTTGACATACTGTTTGAAAATTTTCGTTCACTTTAATAGATTTGATGACAGTTATGAAAACCATCTTACATTGCACTGGAAGTACATTAATGGAAACTCCAGGTAGGAATATCAACATTGTAGGAAAAGACAGATTGCTACTTACAGTAAAGAATACATGTCAAGTTGCAAACAGGCACAATTAAGACACTCACATAAAGCTTTTGGCCACAGTCTTTGTCACTAAAATACACACACACACACACACACACACACACACACACACACACACACACACACACACACACGACTTCCAAGTCCAGCATCTCAGGCCAGAATGGTATTCTACCTCGAGATGTTGGAGTTGGCAGTTTTTTTTTTTTGTGTGTGTGTGTGTGTGTGTGTGTGTGTGTGTGTGTGTGAGAGAGAGAGAGAGAGAGAGAGAGAGAGAGAGGCTGTGACTGAAAGCTTTGTGCGCGTGTCTTTTAATTGTGTCTGTCTGCAATTTGACATAACTTCTTTACAGTAAACAGGAAGAATATTTATCTATCTATATATATATTTATTGATGACAGGTTTCAGACTGTTTTTCATCAATCAGTCAATAAATAAATGTTCTTCCTGTTCAATATAAGATGGTTTTCATAATATATAATTGGAATCACAAAACAGTTGCAGATCCATTCTAACTCCAGTATGCTGGAGATACTGATTAATAGATTTGAATTTATCATCATCTGTGTGCTGTTATAATCAGGCAGTGCAATGTTACGCATCTTCCCAAGTGTATTTGTTTCTGGCCTAGTTGGAAATAGAGGGGCTGTTTTGTTTATTTGTGGTAACAGGAACGAGCTAAATGATAATATGCTATCTGTGACTTTCCCTTATTGTGGGAATGAAAAGATGTTAAGTAGGTATCTTTTTCTGATTTCTCTGTTGTTGAAGGCAAATGGCTAAGCAGGGTGAAACATAAGTGAAAACAGAGAATATAAATTGAATAAGTGAGCTATAAAAGCTGCATCATTGTAAACAGTGTTAATCACATGTCTGTTATAATAAAGTACTTTACACCTAGTGTCTGTTTACCTGTAAATTAAGGAAAAACTAGTAACTTTTTAGCTGAATGTTACAAAAAGAAGATTGCTTTTGTTTTCCAGATGATTTATTGTTTGCATGTAAGTCTCGATAATACTGCTAGACCATTCATTACATTAAATACACACATCATATTTGAACCATAAAAATTGGATATTATTTAAATAAGAATCATGATCAACATCTCAATTAGCAGTACCCTTAATTGTAGACAATTTGTAGTGTGTGTGATGTAATCTTGTTTCCTTTATTTGTTTCAGGTCTCAGATAATTGGACTGAAAAACAGTAACAAACAAGAAATTATAGATATTCTGTCATCAATGCCATGTGCCTTAGAGGCAGATGATGTCAATGATTTCTGCTCATTAGCTCAGTATTATGCATTTCGGACGCCATCTACATTTAGAAGGGTAAGTCATAGAATGTAAGGAACTGAACAGTGGATGCTTTCAATTCACTAATTACTCATGCTCCATTTATGAACCTTCAGTGATGAGCAACAAGTGAAATCATATGTTAACAAAAAGAAAAAGCTACTGCAGAGTGCAAAAATAGGTAACTCATTTAATTGCATATAACTACTTGTGCTTACTCCAATAATTTTAACACAGTAATTTTTACTTTTCTATTTTGTAAAAAGCTGGTATGTACTCCCTGTCTCAGAAAATCTCCATGACAGTGTTTTTAAAAAATAGAAAATTGCTCTTACCAAGTAATGTTCCTAGCACCTATCAAAGTAGTCCCCTTAGCTATCTATACACAATTGCCAATGTTTCTGGAGGTCTTGGAAGGAAGTAGAAAACTTTTCAACTGCGATACTTGTAAGCTCAGTTGTCTGTGATATCTTTTTGAACCTTTCCTTTCAGTCCTCTTTTCACTCACAGAACCAAGAAAAAATCACGAGGCGAGACGTCGGGCGAGTGTGGTGGATGTGAAATGGCAATAACAGAATGTTTGGCCAGATACTCGTTAACAGATAAAGCAGTATGGGGTCGTGCAGTAAGGACCAGTTGTGGGAACACTGCAAATCAGGGTGGCAGTGTCGAATTGCTTGTTGTAAACGTTACAAGATTTATTAGATGTAAAGAGTGTGGTGGTTCAC
Organism: Schistocerca gregaria; assembly: GCF_023897955.1. Taxonomy (NCBI): domain Eukaryota; kingdom Metazoa; phylum Arthropoda; class Insecta; order Orthoptera; family Acrididae; genus Schistocerca; species Schistocerca gregaria. The sequence continues at coordinate 478,834,504 of NC_064925.1, forward strand.
TGTTTGACCAGGAAGAACACACCCATGGTGAACTAATCCTTCACTCTCAAAGAATGCAATCAACATTTTCCTTGTTCTCGAAGGATGTCATAGACTGTTTTCAAGGCTGGTGATCCAGGAATCTGCCATTCAGCACTTTGATGCTTACTATGTGGATCATACTGGTAGCACCAACTTTCATCCCCAGTAATAATCTTTGACAGATATATGGAATCACATATGGCTCTATCCAATAGTTCAGCAGAAATTTTTCACCTTTCCTCCTCTTGTTCATCTGCTAGCCTGTGAGGGATGAGTTTTGCAATAAGTTTCTGTTTCCCTGATTCTTCGTGTAAAATCTTATGATACGTATCATAATTGAAGTTATATGATGATCTTCTTGCAGTAAAACGTTTGCATCAATATATATTGTAGATGTCCAACAACTCTGGGATTCTCTTGCTCTGAATTTCCGCCTTCACAAAACATTTCCTTGAAAGTGTCATGTCTGGGTATTCTTGCTTAATCACTGTCCACGTTTTCTTGAGCTTAACACAGAATTTAATGTTCACTCTTCGGTCTCAATCAGCATCTAGTGTGTCACCATAACTAATGTGCCAAGAACCAGAGAAGTGTGTTGGTAAGCACAGCTCTGTCACCTAGTGTGTTTGCATGGAATCGTGGTTAAGGTCATTTCAAGAACACACACAAACTATGTAACATAAAAAAATTAGTTCCTTAGTAATGCAAACTCAAGATAAAAGCAATTGTCCTGGAATGTTTCTGGTAAAGATAGAAGAAATGGGACACTTGGTACCCTTAGCTCTGGGCTGGTGTATTAGTGGGTTGACATACAAAAAACATTATGAATAAAACTGTTAGTGTTGAATCCATAGGATTTATGGACTGATCAGTCAATTCTGATAACAAAACTGAAGTCTCTTGTTTCCATCTAGCGAATCGTGATGCGAACTTTCCCAAGATACCTCAGAGTCACTCTAGATAGAACCCTGAGCTACAAAGAGCTCATTACCAAGCTTTCTCATAAAGTTGCTGCAAGGAACAACATGCTACATAAGCTCAGTGGTACCGCCTGGGGAACCTCTGCTGACTGTCTGTGTTTAACTGGCATCAGTCTTGTGTACTCTGCTGCCAAATACTGTGCACCTGTCTTGTTGGAAAGTGTACATGTGAAGATGGTAGACACAAAACTTAACGACAGAATGTGCTGCATTACTGGTTCCATCAAATCAACCCCATGCCACTGGTTACCTGTACTGAGTCACATCCCTCCATCTCACTTATAGTGGAAACAAGCTCTACTGAGGGAGGCCAAGAAAATCACTGCAACAACTTCTCTACCACTGCACCAGGAATTCTGTCATCCACCACAGTAACGATTGCGATCAAGAAGACCAGCAAGTATCACTGCAGGACAACTCATCGCGGATGCTTTTGATCTAAATGAAAGCTGGAAGCATGAATGGTCAACAAAAACATTTGGAACAAGAGCCCATCACCTTGATCCCACAAAGAAGCCAAAAAGTTTTGACCTACCGAGGAAACTTTGCTGCCATCTCAACAGGTTAAGGACCGGACATGGTTGCTGTAGCTACTTCAGGTACAAATGGGGCTGAATCAGTTCACCAATGCGTGAATGTAATCAAGAAGAGCAGACAATTGAAAATTTAGTGCAACGCTGTCCACTTCATTCATACCCTGGAATTCCCGATGACTTCTTCACTCTCACACCCAGCTTAATTAACTGGTTGAAAAACACGGAGTTAAAGGTTTAATCTTATCTTATATGTATATTGTGTAAAATCATTTGCCTTATATCAAATGTATGTTGTATAAAATCAGGAAAACTATAGTGACTGAACTACCTAGCATTTCTTGGAGTGGGTGTGGATATCGGAGAAGGGGGAGGGAATTGATAAGTCAGCTTTACTATGAAACACCTAGAGAAATTTCAACAAACTTCAATTAACTGAAATCCTATCAAGTGCAACAAATACTAACAAAGAGATAGGGGGGCTGGCCAGTACTTACCTCAGCTCAGCACAGCCGATAGATACAGAAAAAACAACCGAAAATTTACGTTCCTAGCTTTCGGAATAAATGTTCCTTCATCAGGGAGGAGAGAGGGGAAAGAAAGGGAAGAAGGGAAAGTGGATTTAGTTACTCACAACCCAGGTTATGAAGCAACAGGGAAAGGAAAACAGGGAGGGTAGCAAGGATGGAGGCATGGTTGTCAGAGGGAAGCCAAAGATATTCTACTGTAGGTACTGTGCCAGTTTCAAACCAAAGAGGATGCATACAGAAGTAAAGATGTATAAAGTATAAAGATGTAAGATGGAAAGATGCATGAATGGCTAAAGAGAAAAGGGAAAGAGGAGTAGACTGAAGAGTAAATGGGAGTGAGGTTGTTTAACGTAGGTTCAGTCCAGGGGGATGGCGGGATTAAAGGATGTGTTGGAGTGCAAGTTCCCATCTTCGCAGTTCAGAGGACTGGTGTTGGGTAGGCAACATGGTAACATGACAAAATTCTCCCCACACCACCCAGAGTTGCCTTTCGTCGCCCCCCTAACCTCCGTAACATCCTCGTTAAACCCTACAATATTCCCAGACTACCTTCTCTACCCAGCGGTTCCTACCCCTGTAACCGACCCCGCTGCAAAACCTGCCCCATGCATCCCCCCACAACCACCTACTCCAGCTCCGCTACTGGTAAAACATACACAATTCAAGGCAGGGCCACGTGTGAAACTACACATGTCATTTATCAGCTGACATGCCTGCACTGCACAGCCTTTTACATTGGTATGACAACAACTAAACTGGCCGAGCGCATGAACGGACACAGACGAACTGTCCGCCTAGGAGATGTCCAATACCCAGTAGTGGAGCATGCCCTCCAGCATAATTCTAGGAACCTGCTACACCGTATATGCCATTTGGCTTCTCCCACCCAACACCAGCTGAACTGCGGAGATGGGAACTTGCACTCCAACACATCCTTTCATCCCGCCATCCCCCTGGACTGAACCTATGTTAAACAACCTCACTCCCATTTAATCTTCAGTCTTCTCCTCTTTCCCTTTCCTCTTTAGCCATTCATGCATCTTTTCATCCTACATCTTTATACTATATACCTCTTTACTTCTGTATGCATCCTCTTTGGTTTGAAGCTGGCACAGTACCTACAGGAGAATATCTTTGGCTTCCCTCTGACAACCATGCCTCCATCCTTGCTACCCTCCCTGTTTTCCTTTCCCTGTTGCTTCATAACCTGGGTTGTGAGTAACTAAATCCACTTTCCCTTCCTCCCTTTCTTTCCCCTCTCTCCTCCCTGATGAAGGAACATTTATTCTGAAAGCTAGGAACGTAAATTTTCGGTTGTTTTTTCTGTATCTATCGGCTGTGCTGAGCTGAGGTAAGTACTGGCCAGCCCCCCTATCTCTTTGTTAGTATTTGTTTCACATCTTTATATGAGATTTTTCATTAATTATTTAGATTATCCTATCAAGTGTGAAATATACTCAGTGATTAGTTTTCTGATTACAAAAGATGTGGAAGCTGTTAAAGTTCATCGGCAAACTAATGAAGTTTTTGGGAAAAAATCAGTAGTGGAATGGTAAGATATTTGAATAAAGCATTTAAAGCATTTACTTACATCCATGGTAAAGTGTGAAATGGACCTGTGCAAAAGTCCAAGAAATTGGACACTTCCTGATATAGTCTTTATTTAATGATTTTCCTCGAGTTTCAAGAGATGTGCTTTGTAAAATTCTTACAGAACATTTAAACTATTGAAAGTTAGGAGTTCAAGCTCAGTAAATGGGTTTTGTTGCTTTGTGACAATGTTCATCCACATACTGCACCATGAGACAATATCTCATTTCATTTTATGGTGCTGGTGCTTAGTGATTACTACCAATTCCTGCTTTTTTGTGGTGGCGCCCGGAGGGGGGGAGACAAATACGAATGGTCAGCACCATGACAATCAATAAATAATGATGATGTCAAAACAGCTCTGCAGCCATGGTCAGGTGGCAGATTTTTATGATACTGCAATTCAGGAGGTTGTTTTTGTTATAGTGGGTGATGTAAAATTGGTGAAAATTATGTTGAAATGTAGAATAAGGTATAGGTTGTGGTGTGATGGTAACATTGTTTTTTTTTTTTTTTTAAATACACTTGTTTGTTTAATATAAACAGTACTGAAAACCATTTTGCACAGTTTACCATAAAAAGAGCAATACATAAAATAATGGAAAACCAACCACTCATATTGATGCAAGAGCCACAGAAACACGTAACAAAACACTGCGCTCGCACTAGGTTTTGTGCACTAATTCTTTGTCTAGTAACACATGTACACACACCACCACACAGACACTGGACTGATAACCCAGCAGTGTAGTCCCTTTACTCGCCACACCAACAAACCCATCACAGACACACACTAAAACACAACACCAAAATACCTACAATGCTCATGTTGATTGAGGTAGTCGCTCTTACCCATTCTCCTCTTCCTGCTCGGTACATGTAATTATTGTGACCCCTAAATAACTGTGCTTGTTTTGTATCCTCTAGCTAGTGAAAAGACAGATTTTTTTAAAATTTTATTATATATATATATATATTTATATATGGTATGTGCGGATGGATATGTGTGTGTGTGTGCGAGTGTACACCTGTCCTTTTTTTCCCCTAAGGGAAGTCTTTCCGCTCCCGGGATTGGAATGACTCCTTACCCTCTCCCTTAAAACCCACATCCTTTCATTTTTCCCTCTCCTTCCCTCTTTCCTGACGAAGCAACTGCCAGTTGCGAAAGCTTGTAATTCTGTGTGTGTGTTTGTGTGTTTTGTTCATGTGCCTGTCTGCCGGCGCTTTCCCGCTTGGTAAGTCTTGGAATCTTTGTTTTTAATATATATATATATATATATATATATATATATATATAATTTTTTTTTTTTTTTTTTTTTTTTTTTTTTTTTTTTTTTTTTTTTTTTTTTTTTTTTTTTAAAGAGAAGAGCGACTTATGAGAATACTAAATAGTGTGACACTTGCATGATTACTTCAGAGCTTTGACACTTTTCGATATTTCTCATCCCTAAAGATTGGCACAATTCAGAGCCTACCTTTAAGACACCCTCTCACGGAATGTGAAAACATTCTTGGACAAGGAGCACAGTGTGGAATTTCATATTCCACTACATTGTGAAGTGTGAAAGGAAGCATCTGCCATTTTGGATTTTTGACTCGTGGGAAACAACGTGGCCAGTGAGACACAATATCACTTTTATGTCCCAAGCAAAACTTAGGAGACACTATACTGAATTAAGTCATCTGAAGCTAAACACCAAATTTGGTTGTTTTTATATTAAAGCATACATGCTATGGATATATGCCACTTCAAAGCACTACCCATTGAGTATTTCTTGAAAACATTAGATTTTTGGTGTAGTTTGTTGTTATAAAATGGCAGTAGCAAAAGGCTTCTTGTATTTGATACTTTTCGGATTATAACTAGTGTGCTATGAAACTGTGGCATTTCGATGTCACAGCACATTGATGAATTTACATAAGTGTGTCATTCTTGGTAAAATGTGTTACTTAAATATTAGATAATGACAGTGGTTAGCAGCCTTTAGACAGTGGTATATATGTTGCATACTCTAATGTAGACACTATTGCCATTATTGAAAATGTAGCATAATTGATAGTTGTGAGGTACAAAAGGATGTGCTGTGGAAGCCTTGAGTTGTGTGAAAGTAGGAAATGAAAGCAAGAATTGATACCAGGAATCAAGTGGTTTGAAACAGAGCAGTGCATTGTCACCTCTCCTCTTCATTATGGTCTTAGATGAGATAATGGCTAGGGTGGCAGAAAAAACTGGAGAATACGAGTAAGAGAACAATGTACGCTACCTTTAATGATTACTGAAACAGAACATAATCAAATGCTCTATTTCTAAACCCAAAGAAATTCTATTTGTATATAAAAGCTATTAGTGGCACCAATGTTAGTGTCCAGTCCCTAGCAAATGAGATAAGAACTGAAGTTGAGGGTAACAAAGCAAAAGCTGCTATGCTTAACTCTGTTTTCAAATGTTCCTTTATGAAGGAAAACCCTGGGGATTTGCCCCAATTTAATCCTGGTACCACTGAAAAGATGAATGAAATAAGCATAGTGCCAGTTGTGTTGAGAAACAGCTGAAGCCATTAAAATTGAACATAGTTCCAGAGCCCGAAAGAGGACAAAAAATGTTGTCCAGTTCTTTGAAAAAAGCACAGATCACACCCATGTACAAGACATGATGCACAAAGCTACCGTCAAGTATCCTCAACAGCTGTGACTTCTAGAATTTTAGCACATATTCTAAGCTCAAACATAATGAGTTGTCTTGAACAGAATGACTTCTTCATTGCCAACCTGCATGGATTCTGAAAACATCAATCACGTGAAAACTAACTCCCACTTTTCTCATATGACTTACTGAAAGTTTTAGATCAAGGCAGTCGGGTAGATGCAGTATTCTTGACTCTCAAAAAGCATTTGACCCAGTACCATATCTAAACTTATTGCCATAAGTTTGATCATATGGGATATGAAGTGAAAATTGTGACTGGATTGAGGACATTTTGTTAGGGAGCATGCAGCATGTTATCTTGGACTGAGAGTCATTGTAGATGTAGAAATAACTTTGGGTGTCCCCCCTGGAAGTGTGTTGGGACACTTGCTGCTCATTTTGTATATTAATGACCTCACAGAAAACATTAATAGTAACCTCATACTTTTTGCAGATGATGCATTTATCTGTAATTAAAAAACTATCTGAATGAAGCTGCATAAATATTCAGTCAGATCTTGATCAGATTTCAAAATGATGCAAAGATTGGCAACTTGCTTTAAATGTTCAGAAATGTAAAATTGTGCACTTCACAAAATGAAAAAATGTAGTGTCCTATGATTATAATATCAATGAGACATTGTTGAAATCAGCCAACTTGTAGTGATACATCCCATTCCTTAAATGAGGGATCCTTAAATACATATGTCAGAGAAAAGATGTTTGTGACTAAGACCAGTCGATAAGTGGTGAGCACCACACTGTTGGGAAGTGTTTTAAACTGTAGGTGATGGTACCAGAGCTAATGATCAGTGACAGTACAGAAGTGTGTATCAGTCAGATGACCCTACTTTCTGAGATGGAGATAGGAGTTCATGGAGCGGATGGTGTAGAAGATTTATTTATTTAATCATATGGTGATTTTATACAATATACAGCTGATATAAGGCAAATGATTTTATGCAATATACATATGATATAAGATGACAGGGGATCTCAAGTTGATTTCGTATTTCTAGATTTCCGGAAAGCTTTTGACACCGTACCTCACAAGCGACTTCTAATCAAGCTGTGGGCCTATGGGGTATCGTCTCAGTTGTGCGATTCATGATTTCCTGTCAGGAAGGTCGCAGTTCGTAGTAATAGACGGCAAATCATCTAGTAAAACTGAAGTGATATCAGGTGTTCCCCAGAGAAGCGTCCTGGGACCTCTGCTGTTCCTGATCTATATAAATGACCTGGATGACAATCTGAGCAGTTCTCTGTAATTTACCATCTAGTAAGGTCATCCGAAGACCAGTATCAGTTGCAACGCGATTTAGAAAAGATAGCTGTATGGTGTGGCAGGTGGCAGTTGACGCTAAATAACGAAAAGTGTGAGGTGATCCACATGATTTCCAAAATTAATCCTTTGGAATTCGATTATTTGATAAATAGTACAATTCTCAGGGCTGTCAATTCACCTAAGTACCTGGATGTTAAAATTACGAACAACTTCAGTTGGAAAGATCACATAGATAATATTGTGGGGAAGGCAAGCCAAAGGTTGCGTTTCATTGGCTGGACACTTAGAAGAAGCAACAAGTCCAATAAAGAGACAACTTACACTATATTAATTCGTCCTCTGTTAGAATATTGCTGCGCGGTGTGGGATCCTTACCAGGTGGGATTGACGGAGGACATCGCAAGGGTGCAAAAAAGGGCAGCTCATTTTGTATTATCACGTAATAGGGGAGAGAATGTGGCAGATATGATACGCGAGTTGGGATAGAAGTCATTAAAGCAAAGATGTTTTTAGTCGCGGCGAGATCTATTTACGAAATTTCAGTCACCAGCTTTCTCTTCCAAATGCGAAAATATTTTGTTGAGCCCAACCTACATAGGTAGGAATGATCATCAAAATAAAATAAGAGAAATCAGAGCTCGGACAGAAAGGTTTAGGTGTTCGTTTTTCCCGTGCGCTGTTCGGGAGTGGAATGGTAGAGAGATAGTATGATTGTGGTTCGATGAACCCTCTGCCAAGCACTTAAATGTGCATTGCAGAGTAATGATGTAGATGTAGATGTAGACAAGGTTAAACCTTAAAGTCCATGTTTTTCAACCAGTTAATTAAGCTGGGTGTGAAAATGAAAAAGTCATCGGGAATTCCAGGGTATGAATGAAGTGGACACCATTGTCTGCTCTTCTTGATTACATTCACACATTGGTGAACTGATCCAGCCCCATTTGTACCTGAAGTAGTTACAACAACCGTGTCCAGTCCTTAACCTGTTGAGGCGGCAGCAAGTTTCCTTGGCAGATCAAAACATTGTGGCTTCTTTGTGGGATCAAGGTGATGGGCTCTTGTTCCAAATGTTTTTGTTGATTATTCATGCCTCCAGCTTTCTTTTAGATCAAAAGCACCCGCGATGACTTGTCCTGCAGTGATACTTGCTGGTCTTCTTGATCGCAATCGTTGCTGTGGCGGATGACCGAATTCCTGGTGCAGGGGTAGAGAAGTTGTTGCAGAGATTTTCTTGGCCTCCCTCAGTAGAGCTTGTTTCCGCCTTAAGTGAGGTGGAGAGATGTGACTCAGTACAGGTAACCAGTGGCATGGGGTTGATTTGATGGAACCAGTAATGCAGCACATTCTGTCGTTAAGTTTTGTGTCTACCTTCTTCACATGTACACTCTCCAACCAGACAGGTGCACAGTACTCGGCAGCAGAGTACACAAGACTGATGCCATTTAAACACTGACAGTCAGCAGAGGTTCCCCAGGTGGTACCAATGAGCTTATGTAGTATGTTGTTCCTTGCAGCAACTTTATGAGAAAGCTTGGTGATGTGTGCTTTGTAGCTCAGGGTTCTATCTAGAGTGATTCCGAGATATTTTGGGAAAGGATTATACCTCAACGTTTGTCCATTGAACAGAACTCTTGGTTTGTGGTTCGCATCACGATTCGCTAGATGGAAACAAGAGACTTCAATTCTTGATGTGCTTGGGATCAATCTCCAGGTCTTAAAGAAAGTTGACATCTTTTCCAGATCCTCCGTAAGAATTCATTCACCATCTTCTAAATACTGCTCTGTACTACCATTGTGATGTCATCAGCATAGATGAATTTAGTGGATATTGTGGTTGGTAAATTATTAATGTAGAAATTGAATAGTGATGGGGCTGAAACAGATCCCTGTGGTAGTCCATAATTTAGTTTCTGTTTGTGGCTTTTAGAGCCACCTAGAAACACGTCAAATTGCCTTTCAGTAAGCATGCTGGATATTAGATTCTCGACTTCGTACAACTTGCAGTAGCTTGTAATCAGGCCCTGTCGGCAGACAGTGTCATACACGTCTGTCAGGTCGATGAAGACAGCTGTTGACTTCAGATGGCCATAGAAACCTGCTTCAATATGGGTAGTTAGGGCAAGAACTTGATCGGTGTAGCTGCGTCCTTGTCTGAAGCCAGCTTGTTCAGGAAGGGTAGCAGCCTCGATGTACAGTGCTATTCTGGTTAAGACGACTCGTTTCAAAAGTTTGAATGTACAACTGAGCAGTGCTGTAGGGTGGTAGCTTTCAGGGCTGTCTTCAGGCTTGTCAGGTTTGAGAGTGGCTATAACTTTCGGCAGTTTATATCTCTTTGAGTAAGTAAGTGAAGAGGGAAGTGAGCCAGCGTATGCAGTGTGGGCCCATGTTCTTAATAAATTTATTATAGATGTCGGGGCCAGCAGCCTTACCAACTTTCAGTTGCTTGACAGCACTTTCTACTTCCACTATGGGGAAGGGCCTGGAAAATGGCCCATTTCTTGGGGCATTGCGCTTGAGGTTAGAGAGTTTACATTTTACTGCTCAAGTATGATTCTTGTCTCTCTTTGCCCTTGTGAGGTCTGCGATCCAGTTGGCAATGAGGTTGGGACTCAATTTAGGATATGACTTTTCGAGGTGTTGCTTGCCAGATAGCCCATTCAAGACTCTCCATGCTTTTCTACTTGACTTGGCAAAGTTCATTTCTTTGAGTGTTGTTTCCCATTTCTCTCGTCTGTTCTTGTTTAAAGAGTGAAGTAGCTGTGATACCCTCTATTTGGTTTTAGAACTTTGCTATTCTTGATATAGAGTCTCAGATTCTTGGTTCCAGCCAGCCACACTTTCCTTTCTATAACCCCTAGGAATGTTTGACTTAGCAGCTTTGATAACTAGTCTAATGAATTCATCATAGTTCTTTGCTGTTGTCTGTAAGTTCTTCGCAGCTAAGTCGGAGTCAAGGTCTTTTGAGAATCCATCCCAGTTAACTTGTTGAAAATTCCATCTGGGTAGGGGCATTGAGTTTACATGGAGAATTTTTAAACCAATTTCTGTCATAACAGGACAATGTTGGCAGTTTGGGAAGTTAGACAGAACAGTACGAGTGGCGTTAAGTGGTTGATCTAGCTGATCTTTGGACACAAATACCAAGTCTGGGTTGTAATCCTTTTTGCAGCGTGCCAAGTGGAAGGTTCCCTTGTCTTTCGCATCAAAGACCAAGTGCATGCTGGTAGTTTCTGCCCATTGAGCTAGTAACTCCCCATTGACATCGATGGTGTCGTACCGCCAGTCCATGTGATGGCTGTTAAAGTCTCCAGTGTATATACAAGGATGATCGAAAGCCGGCAGAACTGTGGGGGTCCAGTCCACACTTAGAGGCTTGTACAGGTTGACAATTTTTAATTCATTTATCTGGGTTACTATTGTGTAGATGTGATTAATGTCTGTAGAATCAGTTTAGGAATGACTTCACATAGTTGGCTGTTCCATATTGTAGATGGGGGATAGCTTCGACCAGTGTATAACCAGGTATTCGTCCTCTACACTGAAGATCTTGCTCATCTTTGGTATGTGTTTCTTGAATGTTGACATCAATGTTAAGTTCATGCAGTTGTTTCTGTAGATATATTAAAAACAAAGATTCCAAGACTTACCAAGCGGGAAAGCGCCGGCAGACAGGCACAATGAACAAAACACACACACACACACACACACACACACACACACACACACACACACACACACACACACACACAGAATTACTAGCTTTCGCAACCGATGGTTGCTTCTTCAGGAAGGAGAGGGAAAGACGAAAGGATGTGGGTTTTAAGGGAGAGGGTAGGAGTCATTCCAATCCCGGGAGCGGAAAGACTTCCCTTAGGGCATCTCTGCCCTTACTCTTTGCCTAAATATGTCTGCTTGTGTCTGTGTATGTGCGGATGGATATGTGTGTGTGTGTGTGTGTGTGTGTGTGTGTGTGTGTGTGTGTGTGTGTGTGTGTGAGTGTACACCTGTCCTTTTTTTTCCCCCCTAAGGGAAGTCTTTCCGCTCCCGGGATTGGAATGACTCCTACCCTCTCCCTTAAAACCCACATCCTTTCGTCTTTCCCTCTCCTTCCTGAAGAAGCAACCATCGGCTGCGAAAGCTAGTAATTCTGTGTGTGTGTTTGTGTGTTTTGTTCATTGTGCCTGTCTGCCGGCGCTTTCCCGCTTGGTAAGTCTTGGAATCTTTGTTTTTAATATATTTTTCCCATGTGGAAGTTTCTTTCTATTTTGTTTCTGTAGATACTCACATTTGGCAGAGTGTATGCCTTCAATATTAAGCTGCATAATACGAACTAGGTGTTTCTCGTTTCTAGTTGGATGATCCTGCAAAGGACAGTATTAGTTATGTTTCCGGCCATATTGTATATCACTTATAACACTGTTGCTCATTTAGCACCACCCAGGGGTCACGTGTAGGGTAATTTAGGTTATACCTACGGACATGAGCAATGATCGACCCCCAAGAGCTCCGTGAAATTTATTTATTTTTATTTACAAGTCTGGTTCTGTAGAACCAAATCGAGGAGCAAATCTCCAAGGTCATGGAACGTGTCAGTACATGAAATTTCAACATAAAAGTAATAACAGATAAAATAAAATGTTTATGAATCCAAAAAAAGTCAAACCATAAGTTTAAGTAAACGCAGTCAACAATGAAACATAGGAATCAGCTTAATTTTTCAAGGAACTCCTTGACAGAGTAGAAGAAGTGAACCATGAGGAAACTCTTCTGTTTTGATTTGAAAGCACGTGGATTACTGCTAATATTTTTGAATTCCTGTGGTATCTTATTGAAAATGGATGCAGCAGTATACTGTATGCCTTTCTGCACGAGAGTTAAGTGCAATCCAAATTCAGATTGGATTTCTGCCTAGTATTAACTGAGTGAAAGCTGCTAATTCTTGGAAATAAGCTGATATATAGGAATTCAAGGAAAATATATTCTCTCTCTCTCTCTCTCTCTCTCTCTCTCTCTCTCTCTCTCACACACACACACACACACACACACACACACACACACACTCCCAAACTTACACCACTTATTGCCCGAACTGCCCATTTCTGAGCCAAAAATATCCTTTGAGAATGGGAAGTTTCCCCAAAAATAATACCATATGACATAAATGAATGAAAATAAGCATAGTAGAGTACCTTTGAAAATGGGAAGAGTTGCCTCAAAAATAATACCATATTACATAAATGAATGAAAATAAGCACAGTAGAGTAATGTTCGTGTCAAATGATCACTTACTTCAGATACTGTTTGAGTAGTTAAAATTTCAGCGTTAAGTCTTTGAACAAGCTCCTGAATGTGGGCTTTCCACGACAGTTTACTATCTATCTGAACACCTAGAAATATGAACTATTCAATTTGAATCGTATGCTCATTCTGTGAAATTCAAATGTTGGGTTTTGTTGAATTATGGGTTAGAAACGGCAAAAACTGAGTCTTGCTGTGATTTAGTGTTAGTTTATTTTCTACAAGCTGTGAATTTGTGTCATGAACTGCACTATTTGAAACAGAGCCAATGTTGCACACCACATCCTTTACTACCAGGTTAGTGTCATCAGCAAACAGAAGTATTTTAGATTTACCTGTAACACTAGAGAGCATATCATTTACATAAATAAGGAACAGGAGTGGCCCCAACACTGATTCCTGGGGCACACCCCCCTCCCATTTGACTGTTCCCCACTCAAACCCCACATTCTCAGTACTGTGAATAATGACCTTTTGCTGTCTGTTGTTGAAGTAAGAGGTGAACCAATTGTGAGCTGCTCCTCGTATTCCATAATGGTCCAACTTCTGGAGCAATATTTTGTGATCAACACAATCAAACACATTACTTAAATTGAAAATGCTCAATTATCTTACATACCCAGCCTTTCCAATTACTTTAGCAAGGATTGATGGCATAGAAATAGGTCTACATTATCCGTTTCTCCCTGTTTATAAAGTGGCTTTACTACTGAGTACGTTTAATCGTTCAAGATAAAGGAAAAATTAGAATTATGGCTAAGTACAGGGCTAACATGTGGAGCACAGTACATTAACATTCTGCTAGGCACTCCCATCCTTTCAATGAGAGTCCTTAGCCCCTTAGTCTTCAGTGATTTAATTATTGATTCAATCTTCCCCATGTCAGTATCACAGAGGAGTATTTCAGACATCAATCTCGGAAAGGAATTTTCCAAGAGAGTTATATGATACCCTGTAGAATCTAAGTTTTATTTAATTCACCAGTAACCCTCAGATAATGATTATTAAATACTGCATATATATATCTGACTTATGAGTAACAGAAATACTTTTACTAGAAACTGACTTTATATTGTCGACCTTGTGCTGCTGACCAGACTCTTCCTTCACAACTGACCATATGGTTTTAATTTTATCCTGTGAATTAGCTATTCTATTTGCATACCAAATACTCTTTACTTTCCTAATAACATTGTTAAGCACCTTGAAATACTGTTTGTAATGGGCTACTGTAGCTTGAATGCGACTACTTGTAACGTTTTGATATAGTCCCCACTTTGTTCTACATGACATCCTTATCCCACTAGTCAGCCACCCAGGCTGCCTTTTACTTTTAGTGCCCTGTTTATTATGTTCGAATGGAAAGCAACTCTCGAAGAGCATGTGAAATATGCTAAAGAAAGCATTATATTTGTCATAAATGTTATCGGCACTATAAACATCCTTCCACTACTGTTCCTCAGTGAGGTTTAAAAAATTCTCTATTGCCATTGTATTAGCTTTCCTACTTAGTTTGTAATTATATGTAACATTTGTTTGAGTACAAAAGCCTTTTGGTGTTAAAATTTGTGTATTTTTTACTAACTGAATGCCCATCTAGTAATGAAGAATCAATAAAAATATTATCTATTGCTGTACTACTGTTCTCCTGCACACTGATTGGAAATAATGTAGTCTGCACCAGATCATGAGAGTTTAGGAGATTTACCAACATCCTATTTCTTGCATAATAACGTACAGAATTGAATTACATCCAATAACACAAAATGTCAGAGATAATAAATGTATTGTAATTGTTAATTATCAGTTTGAATATCAGATCCGTTATGTAGTTAGTACAGAGATGCAGTGTACAAGTTGATAACTGTCCTCATTTATCTTCTATTGAGTTGTAATTTTGAAGATATATAAGAAGGTGGATTGAATCTCATTTCTAATTTATGTGGTAGAGTGAATGAGAATGAGTAATTAATTTTCAGCAGCATTGTGTGGAGCCTGTAAGCAGGCGAAGTCTGAACCAAAGTTGGAGGAAGAAGGCACACAGATTCAGGGCACAGACTAGCTGGAGCCTGATCAGTAATACTTAAAGGCGACCGAATATTCAGTAAGCAACATTTGTTGTATACAAAAGGAGTATTCAGGTGACAAATTATTGAAGTGTTTGGTGCATGAGGTGAAGTATAACAAACCACCACGCAGCGCAAGCCAACCTGAAATGCTTCAAACTCATACAAATATCTGTGTGTAACACTGTGTGGGGATATGAAATGGAATAATCACATAGACTCAGTTGTGGGTAAAGCTGGTGGTAGACTTAATAGAATAATAGGAATGTGCAGTCTACAAAGGAGATTGCACAAATCACTCACGCGACCTGTTCAGAATATTGCTCAAGTGTATGGGACCGATACTAAATAGGACCAACAGAGGATATTGAAGGTATACAGGAAGGGCAACACAAATGGTCACAGGTTTGTTTAATCCATGGGAGAGCATAACAGAGATACTGAAGGAATTGAACTGGAAGACTCTTGAAGATAGATGTAAACTATCCCGGGAAAGTCTGCTAACAAACTTTCAAGAATTATCTTTATATGATGACTCTAGGAATATACTACAACCTCCTACATATTCCTCACATAGGGATCATGAGGATAGGATTAGAATAATTATTGCACTCACAGAGGCTTTTGAACAATCATTATTCCCATTCTCCATATTTGAATGGACTGGGGGGAAAACCCTAACAATTGGTACAAAGGGATGTGCCCTCTGTCACGTAGGTCACAGTGGTTTACAGAGTATAGATGTAAATGTAGATGTAGATGAAAGCAGTGGTGTTGCAGATGAGATGATGATATGGAGATACAGGGAGGAGGAGATGCAGCAACATCTGGATGCTTAAAAAGAAAGTGAGAGACAGTATGGAATGAAATTTAATGTAAGCAAATGTGGGAACCTGGTTACAATTAGAAAGAAAGAATATCAACTAGCAGAATAAGGATTAGAGGTGAGCAATTGAAGAAGGTGGAAAATTTCTGGTACTGGGGAAGTGTGGCAAAGGAAAATGAAAGAAATGGGAAAGAGATCAGCAGATGTGGCAGACTGGCAGAAGCATTCCTGTGAAGTGTTAGCAGCCTGGTTTGGAACAATGATGTCTCACAAAAAACACAGAAGTGATATAGGGTAGGGCAAATAGAAGTGGCCCTGACTATTTGTGGCAACATTAACAGAGGAAAAAAAAGACCTACAGTTACTTCCATCAGGATGGAGTAACTGCCCTTACAGCTGATTGGGATGGAGTAACTGCCCTTACGACTGAGTGAACCATTGAGCATATTTATACACTCTTCACGCATGACCTAGTTGTTAGCAGAGGTCAGTCTGGTCATGGCCTAGCTGGCCACCCAAGTCACTTGATCTGTCAGTGTGCGATTACTTTGTGTGGGGGTCCACAAGTCTAAGGTGTATCGCAACAATCCTCATAGTCTTCAAGAACTGCAGGAGAACATTTCTGATGAGATTGCTGCAATTCCAGCAATTGAACTTTGACCCGCATTCAGCAGTTTGCTGACCAGGGCCAAAAAGTGCCAAGAGATGAATCGTAGTCACATTCAACGTCTGCTGTAGTCAGGTTAGTACTGTATTTCCTTTGCTGTGTTTCCTTGTACCTTGGAAACCTGTTCTCCAGGCCACTTTAATTTGCCCCACCCTGTGTATAAAAGTTACTACATCCAGTATTGACCTATACATCTGAAATATGGACAGTGAAGAAAAGAAATGTAAGCAGATTATAGGCATGTGAAATGACACTCCTCAGGAGTAGGATAGGAGTAACAAGGAGAGATAGGATGAAGAATAAGAAGGTAAGGGAAATAGTGAAAGAGGAATTCTTGCAGAGCAGAATAGAAAGATCAAGGGTAAGACAACAGGGGCACTTAAAGAGAATGGAAAACAAGAAGATTCTGAAGAAGATACGTGAAATGGAGATGCAAAGGAAACAGCTGAGAGAAAAACAAAGGGATAGATGGCTGATAGATGTGGTGGAGTTTGTTGCGAGGGGGAAAAGGGGGGGGGGGGGGGGGCAAGGACTGGACCAGAATGAACGCACAAAGATGGTGGAAAACAGGAATAGATGGCGAGGCTTATGTCTAAACAGACCCACCCTGGGGCAGGAAAATGCTAAAGATGATGATGATGATCTACAAAGGCAAGGGAAGTAGGTTTGTGTCCCATTGCCTGCTTGTGATTTTTGTTTTTTCTAAGAAATACTGAGTGTTTCTTATTAACTTAATGGAAGTATGATTTGAAATATTCAATGTTATTTATTATAAATAAGAGCACTCTTCATCCAAGACAGTCTGTTCTGTTTTCGAAATGTGCTATGGTATGTGGACCAGTCAATTGAAAGACTGCTGTCTATGTCATTGGCTAATTTCAGTATAGTTTATATTACAAAGAGAACAATGTGGCTGGCAAATGATAACGGGAATAAATGTGTCTTAACAGACTTATTAAGAAGGAGCAATGCTTATATAATGTTAAAAACTAAGAATGAAATTAATCAGTGTTTGAAAATATAATATAATTGGATTGATTAAAAATCTACTCACCAAGAAAGAGCAGGAGAAAACACTTATGAAGAATATGGAAATGCACAAGCTTTTAGAGCCAGCACCTCTTCCTTCTTACAGAACTGTTGAAGGTAAACAAAGAGGGTTGAAGGAAAAATAGTTTCCTTTTCATCTTCTCTGCTAAGTGTCCCCTGACCTGGGGTTCTGGGTGACTTTTCCACAATTATCCCCATTTCCTAAATCTTGTCAGTCTTTTTCCTTCATTCATCTTCTTTTCCCCGAGACCGTTCTGCCAGGAGGAAGAAGGATTGGCTCCAAAAGCTTGCACATCCCCGTATCCTTCGAAAGTTTTTTCTCCTGTCCCTACTTGGTGAACAGATTTTTTTATCCATCCAGTTATGTTAAAAATAAGGATTATTGCAAGAAACATTGTCAGGCTCTGCACTTCCCCATGTTTGATAAAGTGCAATGCATTAGGCTCGAGCTACTGACTTCAAAGGAATGCCAAACAGAATTTTTTTAAATGCAGAATGTGTATAATGTAGAAAGTGGAAAAATGAGGGAGTGGTGGAACTGTGCCTGGGGCAGATGATGAAAGTACACTGACGGGGGGGAGGGGGGGGGGGGGGTTGGAATCACAACACCAAGGAGTTGTTGTGCGAGATAAATGGAATTTGGTAGGTGTGTTTCTACTTCTGAAATATGACGACTATTCAGATTTCATGCCAGTTGCATAAGAGTGGTGCTAGTAGTGCCACCGAGAGGATAAAAAGCAGGTCTGCTTTAAATATACACTGTAAAGGTCATGAGTGTTAGTTACATTTGAGATTGATGTTGTTATTTAACGTTAGTTAAGAATGCCTTTAAGGTGATGAACACGCCATTCCCAACAGCTCCCCAACTTCAGACGAGGTTGTCTAATAGGGCTATGAGAAGCTTTATGTTCCTTCCGTATATTGCAGAAAGACTTGACAGGAATGTAGTCACTGTACACGATTGCTGGCAGTGGTGGTCATGGAGGTGTATTGTCGCAAGAAGACGAGGCTCAGGATGACCACTTGGCACTACCAAAATGAGTATTGTAGAGTTTGGCATGTGGCTGTGGCGCTTCGTACTGCATCTGCAGCAGCAATTTAAACAGCAGTTGACACCCAGTGACTCAACAAACTGTTACAAATTGGTTACTTCAGGGACACCTGTGAGCGAGACCCTCTGTAGCAAGCATTCCACTGACCCCAAACCACCGTGATTTTTAACTTAAATGGTGTCAAGCAAGACTTCATTACGGGGTGGACTGGAGGTCATTTTTGTTTCCTGATGAAAATTGGTTCTGTTGAAATTTGGTTCTGCCTTGGTGCCCTGTGTTGGTCAGGAGGCAGCCAGGTGAGCTGCTGCAACCAACCTTCCTGCGACTTAGGCACACTGTACCTACACTTGGATTAATGGTCTGCATTGCAATTTCGTATGACAGCAGGAGTACTCTCCCTGCTACCCTACACCCTGACTGCAAATTTGTATATCAGTCTGGTGATTCAGCCTGTTGTGCAGTTCATGAACAGCACTCCAGGAAGTGCTTTCCAACAGGAGAACACACTCTTGTAACCGAACATGCTCTATAGAGTGTTGATTTGTTGCCTAGGCCTGCCGGATCACCACATGTGTGGGACATTGTTGGATGACAACTTCAGTATCTGACACAACCAGCATTAACTGTCCCTGTATTGATCGAACCAGTGCAACAGGCATCGAACTTGATCCCACAAACTGACATTCAACGCCTGTACAACGCAATGCAAGCAATTTGGTATGCTTGCATTAAACTTTCTAGTGTTTACACCTCTTATTAACATCCCAGTATTTCACATTTGAAGTGTGAAATAACCCTCTGAACTTGCAGTGTTAATTAATTAAATTTGTTACTTAGACAAATGTATTCCCAAAATTCCATTACTCAATGTTAATTTCTTTGTCAGTGTATTTTACTGTTAACTCGTTCACTGCTACAGACGTGCTTTCTATATTCCATGCTGAATGTTGCATTGTTGTGGCTTTACTGCTTACCGAATGCCAATACCTGTGCTGAGATATGGCGTTTTGTCTGCTGTGTAATACTTACCATCTGATTGTAAGAAAACTATTCGCTGAAAAAAAATTTGATTTTTACACATCTTAGAGTCTAATATCTTTAATTGCTAAACTTAATTTCTTTTTCTCATAAGTCATAGTTACTTTGCTGCATCAACTGAAGTAAAACATTGCATGAAATTTTAAAGAGTTTTCAGAGGTAAAAACACATTGGGCAATCTTTGCATGTGGTTGATTGTAGCTCATATGTTGCAGTATATGAAAAGTAGATAGGATTTCAAAATTTTAATTAAAATTGAGAGGAGGAGGATATGTCATTTCATTCTCAAGTTACTGATTTTTATGTCTGATGGATAGCCACACACAACACACCCACTTCTCTCCGTATGAATCAGGAATTGTGTGTTGCAACAGTTGTCATACTTGATAAACAGTTCAGGATATCAAAAATGAGATTTTTTGCAGGTGATAGTACACAAAGAGGTGTATATGTTGCACAATAAATACTCAATACCTTTTTATTCACGGAGACACGGAAGTAACTCTTCTGCAACAGTGAATGGTTGGTGGCTCACGACGCGGACAAACATCAACTGCACTGTAGGGAACACAAGTGATGTGTGTATACACATCCCTGGCACTTAACAGACAGCAAAGCAGGATGTGTATACATGTCCACAGCAGTAAAATGATTAATGGGGGTATTATAGTACGGTTTATTACAAGCACTGTGTTCGTAAACCACTAAGAGGAGCATGTTGTGTTGCGTGTGGTGTAGTGGGCTGTTGCAGAGTGTGCAGCAGCCATGACGGACACTACGTCTGGCATGCTTTGGAATAAGAAACATGTACTGTGAGAGGATGGCTTTAGTTTGCTTTCTCAACTTGTTTTCTGTTGCGGATTCACAGTGTGTGTGTCTTGTGTGCACAGATCATGTTGGCACTAATGTCTAATAAGCATGAAGGAATTACTAAAATCTCAGCATATTGCGTGTTAAGTTCATTGATAACCAAGAAGTGTTGCTGCTGCAGAGCTAGAAGTTATATGCAAACACATGTTAAAGGCTATAATTAATTTCTGTTACACTATTTTAATACTAAATCTTAGCTGATATGCATAAAAATTCATGAAACACTGTGTTTTGATACTTTCTGATTCTGGGTAATTTGACATTTTGTACATGTGATTATGAATGCCTGTCGCAGTAAAAGGCTGATATGGTCTAGGATGCAGACATAAGGATGCGATATTGCAAGTAGAAAATGTTGAATACATTCTGTTTCAGGAATTGTCAGCAGATCTATTTGGATCTCCTGGAGTTTCGTCATCAAGTATATCACAAGCACTGTGCCTGCCAGTAAGTGCACAGGAACTGATTGAAAATGCGGAATCTTCAAATGATGTTACTGAGCAGCTGGCAGAAAGTGTACGATTTTTCCTTGTCGACTGCCGTCCTGCAGAGCAGTATAATGCAGGGCATCTGCCTACTGCTTTTCACCTTGACTGCAATCTTGTGAGTAATTTGCAATAGTTCTAAAGTAGTTGCTCTAATTTCTTACAACAAATCTGTGTGGAAAGTGGTTGTATTCTAAGTATGCAGCAGCAATAACAAAACATTAATCTGGGAGGGGGGAGCTACTGCTCGTCATCTCCATGAGCCGTGGCATTCAGCAAGCCACATGTGCCTCCTAAGTCAGTCTAAATGATGAGTCCATCCGGAGCTCAGCATTTATTTGTTGGGCACAGCCTTGGCGAAACTGGGTTTCCCGAGACGGGCCTGGTAAGTGCCGTCAGTTCTCTGTAACCATAATCTGTGGGCACGCTTCAGCAACCACAGTATGATGCAGCAGTTGATCACTGTGTGTCATAGACAACAGACATCTTGGCTTAAGCGCCCTATTTGTGAGGAAGATTGAAACCTCATTATAAATAAATAAATAAATAAATCTCAAGATGTACTGCTTGCTGATGAGATATGGCCTTTGAGCCGTAACAGATGTTAGTGAGCAACCTCTGGAGAAACTTCTGCATCTCAGTTGTAAGGGGGCTTACTCAGGCATGTGGGGCTCTGCCCAAGAGGACCAACATATCACTGGCTGCTCATGAGACATTGTTGTGAATCAAATGAATACTTCCACTCCCAAAGTGAAGGGTGTATCATCTGGGAGTATTCACACTATTAAATGATTGCTAAATGATACTTTATTTGCTGAAATTTTAAAAATATACACTGGGGTACAACTGTTTATGTATACAGCCAAATCTAAAAGTAATCTGGGCCTCTGTAGTAGCCAGAAGGCATCACCACCTTCATACCTGGCTCTGGACCTTAATACCCATCCCCCTCCCCCCACCACACACACATGTACAGGGTGGAGCAGAGGAAACACATGTTTTTCACTATTGAATGACTGGGACACGGTTTGATAAAATTAATAAAAACAAACATTAAGAGATTGATTTTTTAATGCAGTTTTGAAATATACATGCTTTAATTAGGTTCAAAAATAATATCTTGGAGATGACGTCCTTCTTGCTGGATTCAAATTTGGATCCTCTCCCGAAAGTTACGCATGGCTCTCTCCAACATTTCATTTGGCACGGCTTCAATTTCCTGACAAATGGAATTCTTCAGGTCTTCGATTGTGTGAGGCTTGTTCATGGAGACTTTTGATTTTCAATATCCGTACAAAAAGAAGTCGCGTATCGACAAGTCGGGTGAGCAAGGGGGCCAGTAAACATCACCATATCTCAGAATAACATGTCCTGGGAACATTTGTCGAACCACTTCCATTTTTGCTCTCGATATGTGAGCTGTGGCACCATCCTGCTGAAACCATATTTCACTCATGTTCACTTGAGGCCTTTCAAGTTCTGGACGAAGAAAGTTGTTTAACATTTTAACGTAGTGCACTGATGTTCGCGGTAACTACAGTTCCTTCCTCTTAAAAAAAAATAGGGTCCAACAATCCCCATCCTTGAAATGCAGTGCCACACTGTTACTTTTAAACTGTGGAGAGGTCTTTGGTGTAATTCATGTGGGTTCTCCAGTGCCCAATACCGACAATTTTGAACATTGATGTAACCATCTACATGAAAATCCACTTCATCACTCATGAAGACTGTAGCATCTGCATCTTTCGTAAAAATTTCGTCCATTACGCGACAAAACTCTCTGCATTGCACAAAATCACTAAGCTGCTGGATGATCATTATCTTCTATGGGTGAAACTTAGGTCATCATGTAAGATGCAGCGAAGTGAACAACGTGACATACCCAGCACCACAGTCTGTCGTCTAGCCAATCGTTTCGGACTAGCAAGAACTGCCATTCTCACTCGATCTACGTTTTCTGTAGTACGAACTGGACAGTTAAGACCAGCTAGTTTCTTTTTCATCACAGATCTAGTACTTCTAAACACTGCAACCCATCGGAGTACAGTATTTCGATCAGGCACTGTACCTCGACGCCCAACTCTAAATTTTTTACAGAAAAGACGTTGCAGTGTGACTATGAAATCATTGTTTCTAAATTACTGCTAGACAACGAACACACGATGCTCTACGCTCCATAATGACTGAAACTGCATTGTATGGGCAGTTTGCCAACATTCATTCAAGGTCAATACTCCCTTTCGTCTTCGCATACTGGTGGTTCAAAAAACATTCGTTTCCTCTGCTCCACCCTGTATTAACTCAAGGCTTTCCCATGCATGGATCACAAATGTCCTTGCTGCCTGAGCATGCTTACGGAATGGACCTTCCAGTACATCTGGGCCACAGAGAGAGGTGCCGACAATTTTGGAACAGATAGACCCCGTGTGTGCTTGGTGAACCACAAGGAGAAGACATTGAATAGACAGTGGAAGCTCAGCAGCCTCCGCATACAGGCTTGTAACTGGACTAGAGCAGTAAGCCCATGTTGATAATCTAATACCGTTTTGGTGAACTGCATCCAGCATTTTGTGTTAAAAAGGCCTTGCTGATCCATAAACCTGACATCAGTACTGAAGTACACAAAGTTCTTATAATGCTGTAGAAGATGGGGCCTGTTAGCTCTCCGAGACCAACAGCTGGCGCATGTATGCATGTTTAAAGCCTTGAGGGATCTCTGTTTCAGTTCTTTCAGATGTGACATTTGTGTTTGCCACTTGTCAAAAGTGAGGCCCGGATATTTCACCTTTCCCATAAAAGTGAGAACGGTATTGCCTAGTTTTGAAACAAGTGAATTAAAAAGAGTGTGAGTGATTAGAACCAACACTCAAAGTTTTCTCGAAAGCTAATTCAAAATCTGGGGTTTTAGACTATTCCTTCAAGGACCTGCTTGACAAATGCAGTTGGTGCGTATCTGCTGCTTAGTTGGAGGAAACACAGAAGATGAAGTAGTCATCATCAAACAAGGAACAAAGTATGGGATACTATACTGTGGTAAGTGAAGTGGCAAAAGCTGTTACACTTAAAACTCATCCTTGATAGACACTGTTCTCCTCCTTGAAATGGTCAGTCAGAGCATTCTCAACCTTGTATCTAAAATATCTTTCCAAGAAGTAAGATCATATGAAAGTGGGACATTCATGGAACCCACACTCATAGAGCTGCAACAAAAATAATGCCGCCAGGTAGCATTGTATGCCTTTTCCAAATTAAAAAATACACTGACATGGCATTGCTTACAAAGAAAAAGCTTTCTGAGTCACTGCTTCAAGCAGGCTCATGTTATCGAGTGTAGAGTGATATCTCCTGAACCCATGGTGGTAGAGACTTAGTAGGCACTTGGTTTTGAGAACCCACACTAGGTACCGCTTGACCATTTGCTCCACTGTCTTTCCTATGCAACTTGTGAGACTAAAGCTATGATAACTACCAGGGCTAGTCCAAACCTTCTCTAGTTTCAAAATCAGGTTTAAAATAAACCCCCTCCGTGAGTTGGGGACTCTACTGTCATCCAAATTTCATTTAGGAGCTGGAGGAGGACCACCTTTGACCGCAGTTTCAACTGTTTCAAGATGCTGTATATTATCAGGTTGTGACTGGGAGCAGTACCATGAGCTACTGACATTGCAGAATCGAAATCCCACAGAGAAAAGGGCTGACTGTATTCTTCATTGCTGATGGAATGGAAAACAAAACCAACCCATTGCTGTCTACTGATAATGATGGAAAGCTGGATCCTGGTTAGAACTGCCCATAATGTCTCTTGGTGATGTTATGAGATACGTCTGCTCCCGTATAGCTGCTATTGGTGCTTGTGAGTTCTGCCTTGAGATCCTTCTAACGGCTTCCTATACTTTGCTTGCAGACGTGGATAAATTGATGGAGTTCAAGAACTCTTGTAAAAACCTCCGCTCACTTTCTTGAATTATTATCTTCTCCTTTGCTCTTGCCATTCGAAATGTTGCAAGATTCACATCTGCAAGGCACTGATCAAAACTCACATAGCTGCCCACTGTCCCTGATTACAGAATGAGACTCATCTTTCCACCAAGGGACAACCTGTGTCCCGAGTGTTTCCTTTGTCTGAGAGATGGATGCACCAGTAGTGTGGTGAATCACAGCTGTAAATTAATCCACCCACATTAATGGTATCACATTGCTCGAAAACAGCTAACAGCCTATAAAGGATCCAGTTATTATTTCTGAGCAGTCATCTCAGTCGTTTCCTTTTGGGATCTGCTCCATCTGGCAAATGGATCAAGATAGGATGTTATCACTGCCATGAAGGTCATTGTCCACTCCCCACTGAGCCGTGTCTGCAGGGTCAGGCAAGCCAAAAGAAGTACCTAGGGCTGTAGATGAACCTGTGTGTAGCGTCATCAACGTTCATCAATATGATACCTGTAATTCGTGTCGGATCATCAACTATCCGACCCTTGGGGCAAGTGGTGTTAAATCACCATAGTGCACTGTGTGCATTGAAGTCCTTGGGAAGGAGAAAGGGAGGGAGAAATTCATCAGTAAGCTGTGTGAGGATCTCTCTGTCAACGGTCTCATGGAGCAGTAGGTACACAGAGCATACCGTGATGTGTAAATGGGCCACTATCCTAAAAGTGATCAGTTTTGGTTAAGGACACAGGTGAGGAGTGGAATGTGTCTGTGGCAAACACTGCTACCCTACCTTTAACAATATCGCCCGTAAGATAGTCTTTCTGCTGCGGGCATAGCCTCCAAGTACAGGTGCATCAGTCAATTTATGATGAGCCTCTTGGAGACATAGGCAGATAAATCTGTCCTGTACAAGTAGTCTCAATTCCTCCATTTGAGTCCTGCATTCATTCATATTCCACTGGAGGATGGGAGTCATTTCTGTGACATGGTCTTGATTAATTCCTGTCCTTGTACTGAGGCAGTGAGGCACTAGTAGAGTGATGGGGTGTGGAGGGGCTGCCGGGGTCTGGTAATGAAGCAAGTAACTCCACGATCATTTCTTCCTTATCTGTCAACTGTGCCTTTCTGAGGTCTGCTAGTACCTGGGACAGCTTTTGACCCAAATGTTGTGGTCCTCTCCATGCAACTTTTCCCTTCAAAGTTGTTGGGGAAAGGGGGAGTTGAGAGGCACTCTGCTTTTGATGTGTCATTTCTTAGCACACTGTAATGTAGTGCCTTTCTCTTTTGACAGTGCTGCCTGGGCTGCTGTATGTTTACTCTCTTTGCTTTAGCAGATAAAGGTACAGGTGGTGTATAATGGTACGCTAAATATTGTCTATGTTGAATGTCTACCTAGGAGACAGATTTTTTCACCAAGGAAGCAGAAGAAGTGGCAAAGACAGGCAGTTTCGTATTCTTATATTATTTCCTGGCTTCTGCATAAGGGATTCATTTTGTTGCTGTGATTTCCTGAGTTTTACATTCCTCAGCGAAAACTAGGCTGTCTCGACTTGATGCTCCGTAGCTGCCAAAGTAGTTGATGGGTACCATAGCAGACGTTTGGTCAGTGCCAGATTAAAAGGGGTGCTTTTTCACGTTTCCTGCAAGTCACCTCACCTCCGAAAATCACTGTTGTGTGGACAAATTGCTGGCATTTGTAGTGTCTCACAGGGATTGGTATGTAAGCCCTAACCCTAAGATGGAGGAACCATGCCATTGTGTTTTCAGGTAGATGAAGGTCACAATGAAATTGGTGGTCTTCTCAATTTCTCCATTATACTCGTCGACATCCTTTCTTCCACACTGACTATCCCCTATGATGCCCATTCTCGTTTCAGCCCTGGGATGTCCATGTCCATAATCTCACAGCATGTGACCACACCCTTGACTGAGTTGAGGGAGTTCTCCAACTAAACAACTGTCATACTCACCCAGTTGTCTTTTTGACTTCTTAAGAAGTTCAACCTGCTTTGACCTTGTAGCTTTGCCTCACAAGCTGTGTAGGAAAAACACTGCAGTGAATGGTCAACCAATGCCGAGTGTGGGTTCTCAAAACCAAGTCCCTACCAGGTCACTACCAGTACTGGTTCAGGAGGTATCACTCCACACTCAATAACCTGACCCTGCTCCAAGTGGTAATTCAGCAAGCTTTCCTTCATAAGCAACACATATCAGTGTATTCTTCAATTTGGAAAAGGCATACAGCACTACCTCTAGGCATATTATTTTGTTGTACACTATGAGAAGGGGTTCCATGAATGTCTATCCATTTTCATATGGTCCTTCCTCTTGGAGAGGTATTTTAGAATGCCATGTCTGATCATTTTAAGCAACAGAATGGTGTATCTCAAGGGAGTGTTTTAAGTGTAACAGCTATCAATTTTTTACTTGGCAGTATTATGTCCACAGTATAGTATCCCATATTGTGTTCCTTGTTTGAGGATGACTACTTCATCTTCTGTGCTTCCTCCAGCCTTGCAGTGGCCGCACTTGACAATCAGGCAGCTGGAGGAATGGTCCAAAACATCAGGTTTTAAATTTTCTTTCGAGAAAACTGTGTTGATTTTAATCGCTCCCACTCTTTTGATTTATCTATCTGTGCCTTACTTGTGATGTGGCTGCCACACCTTAAAGACATAGAATTGATATGCTTTGAGGCTTTAAACATCCTTAAATACGCCAGTCCTAGATCTTTTGGAGCCAACAGGACATGTCTTCTCCAGCATTATGAGGACTTTGTGCGACCCCAGCTTCAATAGAAATGGCAGGTTTATGGAACAGCAAGACCTTCATACTGCAGAATGCTGGATGCAGTTCACCACAAGGATATTAGACTGTCAACATGGGCTTACTGCTTGATTCCAGTTGCTAGCCTG
This sequence comes from Schistocerca gregaria, assembly GCF_023897955.1. NCBI lineage: Eukaryota > Metazoa > Arthropoda > Insecta > Orthoptera > Acrididae > Schistocerca > Schistocerca gregaria. The sequence goes on from NC_064925.1 coordinate 478,862,326, forward strand.
TGTGCAGAGGCTGATGAACATCCACTGTCTATTCAACATCTTCTCTTCATGGTTCGCCAGGTATGCAAGGGTCTGCCTGTTTCAAAATTGCCAACATCTCTCTCTGTTGCTCAGCCGCCATTAAAAGATCCATTCCATAATCATCCTTGGACAGCAGTGACATTTGGAATATGTACGGGGGAGAGGCCTTGAGTTATTATATGTGGGGGGGGGGGGGGGGGGGGTATTAAGGTCTAAAGCCAGGGGTGGAGAAGGTGATCCTCCTGGGTACTACAGAGGCCCAGATTATGTGTTGATGTGACTGTATACAGGAAGAGTTGTACTCCAGTTTCGTACCTTTAAAATCATTTAAAATGCCACACTGATTTTATTACTCTTTACAAGAACATTCATTTTATTGGCTTCTCTTCACATTCTCTGACATTCTAAGGAAAAGGCTCCCAGATCAGTTTTCAGTTTGTTATGTGGAATTCTTTGCTATCCTGAGGACATTAGAACAGATGAGATTGTGTTGTGGCAAGAAATTGCTCATCTGCTCAGATTCTCACAGTGCCCTTCTTGTTATAGGCCAGATGTACCCATCATATCATATTGAGCAAGAAATGCAGGGCACTCCCCGTCTCTTGCAAAGGCAAGCAGAGGACAGAATTATTTTGTGCTGAGTACTGGGGCACAGAGGGATCCAGGGCAATTAACTTGCTGATGTGATAGCCAAGGTGGCTTGTTCGCTCCCACTTCCAGCTAGCTGTTCAGTCCCCCTGCAGGCTATTACCTCATTTGTGCCCAAGAAGATCATACATCGCTTGGAGGCTCAGTGGCTGGAAGTGAGGGATAATATGATGCATTCAGTGAAACTTGCAGTGCAACCCTCATTCTGACTCCTATGAGCTGAAGAAGTTGCCCTTACGGGGCTTACCAGAAACCCCATGAGTGTGAGGTCACAAAAGGCCAATGATGTTTACGGCATTCGACTCCCCACATATTGTTTGCCACGCAACTACCATATTGGCTGCTAATGGCAACAGGGGGTGGGACTGGATGCATCCAGTGATCAGCACAGCATGAGGCTACTGAGCATAGATGAAATGCTTTGTCGATGAGTAATAACACTGTTACAGTGTTAGTAGTGCTGATACAAAGCAAACATTGCATTATATCTACAGTAACAGTTGCCGAGTTGATATTTCGTCAGAAAGGAACACGAGGAATTTTACAGAGTGAGAAAGAAGTGGAAGATGAAATATTAGCGTTCCTGCAAGAACAATCAGTATAATGTGAAGTGTCGTATGTGCTTGCCTGTGTGGACAGTGTACATGAGGAGTACAGTGATCATGAGGAGTACAGTGATGATATATGTGTAACAAGTGAAAGTGATATTGGGTTAGGCATTGAGCCGTGTAGTTAATCATTCTTGTTGGACAGGGAGCCACAAATCCTTCAATGAAACGTAGTAAAGGGCAATTGTTGCCCAAGGAGTGGATACTGAACATAATTATGTACATGGAGTATCATTTGCACCATGGTATAAAAAAAGGAACAGATTTCAAATAAGTCTGCAGCAATATGACCATGTAGTGCCTAAGAAAAACTACAGATATTCGAGGGAGGACAAGGCACACTTGTTCCAAAAACTGGTGTTTGCATGTTTCAAGGACGCTCGGTACAATTTACAGGATGTGCGTGATAGTAAACTACTACATTATGCAAATCAAATTGTGAATGACATAGATTATGGTGATTTCAAGGGAAGCACTGGATGGCTGCATAACTTCAATCAGTGCTACAGAATTGGGAGACAACAAAATTCCAAGCAAAGTTTCAAGTTGATGCTCCATGTCAAACTGCGGAATGAGCCCAAAAATTTGTAGGTCAGATAAACAAACTTTTCCCACTGTCCAGTAAGGAATTCATTGCAACTCCGACCAATCATGATTTAAAGAGGAAATGCATATTGAAAGGAACCCTGGAAATTAGAGGTACCAAGAGAGTTGTATCAAGATCAGCCTTAACACATTTGTATACAATTATGCTGATTGTTAATCTAGATGGTAAACTGACTGGAAAGTCATTTACTGTGCTGCAAGACATTGAAGGTGCTCTGGCCCCCTGTGATTCTTTCTCGTGTGCATGATCTTGCAAGAGCAGTAGGGCATATTTACATAACAGCAAGTAAGAGTGGGAAAATGGGTGTAAGAGAACTAAAACTGTAGTATGAGAACTGATTTTGGCCAATAACTGGTCAAAATAACTCGCTTTTGTTTGATTACTGGTCTGCATATAAAACTCATACTCCTTTAGAGTAAATTAACCCTTCCGAAAAGTGTGTGACATTGCCATTCATACCACCTGGAACCACTGGACAAGTTCAGCCTCTGTATGTTTGTTTTTTTCTGTGCCCATAAAACATGTTATTGCACTACCTGCAACTATGCTTAGGATAGCCAGTTTCACGATAAGCTCCACAACAGACTCTTTCTCATAGTTCTCATTACCCCATTATACCAGTATGATTATATGCACATTCCTTAAGAGTGAATTCCTAGCTGAACATCTTGCGCCATTTGTAATTTCCAAGTGGTTCACCTTCAATCTGGATAGTATGGACCCTTCTGATCACTGTGGCATGCCATTCTTCATTTGTTGTTTATGGTGCAAGTTAATGATTTGTTTTGTACATTTATGGAATATCGACAGTGTCCATTTTGTGAAGTTTAATGCATACATCCCCTAGAAGATTGATCTCTGCACATCCAAGAAACTCATTTGCTGTTGCCCTCCTGATGCACATTATGAGCCATTAGCAACTAATATTTTTTCTGTCATAACTGTTAACCCAGCACTATCAAATGAGCCCTGCTAAAGAGTGAATTTGCAACTTTGCTCTTACATCTACATCTACATGACTACTCTGCAATTCACATTTAAGTGCTTGGCAGAGGGTTCATCGAACCACAATCATACTATCTCTCTACTATTCCACTCCCGAACAGCGAGCGGGAAAAACGAACACCTAAACCTTTCTGTTCGAGCTCTGATTTCTCTTATTTTATTTTGATGATCATTCCTACCTATGTAGGTTGGGCTCAACAAAATATTTTCGCATTCGGAAGAGAAAGTTGGTGACTGAAATTTCGTAAAAAGGTCTCACCGCGACAAAAAACGTCTATGCTGTAATGACTTCCATCCCAACTCGTGTATCATATCTGCCACACTCTCTCCCCTATAACGCGATAATACAAAACGAGCTGCCCTTCTTTGCACCCTCTCGATGTCCTCCGTCAATCCCACCTGGTAAGGATCCCACACCGCGCAGCAATATTCTAACAGAGGACGAACGAGTGTAGTGTAAGCTGTCTCTTTAGTGGACTTGTTGCATCTTCTAAGTGTCCTGCCAATGAAATGCAACCTTTGGCTCGCCTTCCCGACAATATTATCTATGTGGTCCTTCCAACTGAAGTTGTTAGTAATTTTAACACCCAGGTACTTAGTTGAATTGACAGCCTTGAGAATTGTACTATTTATCGAGTAATCGAATTCCAACGGATTTCTTTTGGAACTCATGTGGATCATCTCACACTTTTCGTTATTTAGCGTCAACTGCCACACCATACAGCAATCTTTTCTAAATTGCTTTGCAGCTGATACTGGTCTTCGGATGACCTTACTAGACGGTAAATTACAGCACCATCTGCGAACAGTCTAAGAGAACTGCTCAGATTGTCACCCAGGTCATTTATATAGATCAGGAACAGTAGAGGTCCCAGGACGCTTCCCTGGGGAACACCTGATATCACTTCAGTTTTACTCGATGATTTGCCGTCTATTACTACGAACTACGACCTTCCCGACAGGAAATCACGAATCCAGTCGCACAACTGAGACGATACCCCATAGCTCCGCAGCTTGATTAGAAGTCTCTTGTGAGGAACGGTGTCAAAAGCTTTCCGGAAATCTAGAAATACGGAATCAACTTGAGATCCCCTGTCGATAGCGGCCATTACTTCGTGCGAATATAGAGCTAGCTGCGTTGCACAAGAGCGATGTTTTCTGAAGCCATGCTGATTACGTGTCAATAGATCGTTCCCTTCGAGGTGATTCATAATGTTTGAATACAGTATATGCTCCAAAACCCTACTGCAAACCGACGTCAATGATATAGGTCTGTAGTTAAATGGATTACTCCTACTACCCTTCTTGAACACTGGTGCGACCTGCGCAATTTTCCAATCTGTAGGTACAGATCTATCGGTGAGAGAGCGGTTGTATATGAGTGGTAAGTAGGGAGCTATAGTATCAGCGTAATCTGAAAGGAACCTAATCGGTATACAATCTGGGCCTGAAGACTTGCCCATATCAAGCGATTTGAGTTGCTTCGCAACCCCTAAGGTATCTACTTCTAAGAAACTCATGCTAGCAGATGTTCGTGTTTCAAATTCTGGAATATTCCATTCGTCTTCCCTGGTGAAGGAATTTCGGAAAACTGCGTTCAATAACTCCGCTTTAGCGGCACAGTCGTCGATAACAGTACCATCGGCACTGCGCAGCGAAGGTATTGACTGCGTCTTGCCGCTTGTGTACTTTACATACGACCAGAATTTCTTCGGATTTTCTACCAAATTTCGAGACAATGTTTCGTTGTGGAACCTATTAAAGGCATCTCGCATCGAAGTACGTGCCAAATTTCGCGCGTCTGTAAATTTTAGCCCATCTTCAGGATTTCGCGTTCTTCTGAACTTCGCATGCTTTTTCCGTTGCCTCTGCAACAGCGTTCGGACCTTTTTTGTGTACCACGGGGGATCCGTTCCATCTCTTACCAATTTATGAGGTATGAATATCTCAATTGCTGTTGCTACTATATCTTTGAATTTGAGCCACATCTCGTCTACATTCGCATAGTCAGTTCGGAAGGAATGGAAATTGTCTTTTAGGAAGGCTTCTAGTGGCACTTTATCCGCTTTTTTAAATAAAATTATTTTGCGTTTGTTTCTGATGGATTTGGAAGAAATGGTATTGAGCCTAGCTACAATGACCTTGTGATCACTAATCCCTGTATCAGTCATGATGCTCTCTATCAGCTCTGGATTGTTTGTGGCCAAGAGGTCAAGTGTGTTTTCGCAACCATTTACAATTCGCGTGGGTTCGTGGACTAACTGCTCGAAATAATTTTCGGAGAAAGCATTTAGGACAATCTCGGAAGATATTTTCTGCCTACCACCGGTTTTGAACAAGTATTTTTGCCAACATACCGAGGGTAGGTTGAAGTCCCCACCAACTATAACCGTATGAGTGGGGTATTTATTTGTTACGAGACTCAAACTTTCTCTGAACTGTTCCGCAACTGTATCATCGGAGTCTGGGGGTCGGTAGAAGGAGCCAATTATTAACTTAATTCGGCTGTTAAGTATAACCTCCACCCACACCAATTCGCACGGAGTATCTACTTCGACTTCACTACAAGATAAACCACTACTGACAGACACAAGCACTCCACCACCAATTCTGCCTAATCTATCTTTCCTGAACACCGTCTGAGACTTCGTAAAAATTTCTGCAGAACTTATTTCAGGCTTTAGCCAGCTTTCTGTACCTATAACGATATCAGCTTCTGTGCTTTCTATTAGCGCTTGAAGCTCAGGGACTTTTCCAGTGCAACTACAACAATTTACAACTAAAATTCCGACTGTTCCTTGATCCAAGCACGACCTGTAATTGCCAAGCACCCTTTGACATTGCAGCCCATCCCGCACTTTCCCGAGGCCTTCTAACCTAAAAAACCGCCCAGTCCACGCCACACAGCCTCCGCTACCTGTGTAGCCGCCAGCTGAGTGTAGTGAACTCCTGACCTATTCAGCGGAACCCGAAACCCCACCACCCTATGGCGCAAGTCTAGGAATCTGCAGCCAATACGGTCGCAAAACCGTCTGAGCCTCTGATTCAGACCTTCCACCCGGCTCTGCACCAAAGGTCTGCAGTCGGTTCTGTCAACGATGCTGCAGATGGTGAGCTCTGCCTTCATCTCGTAAGCAAGACCGGCAGCCTTCACCAAATCAGATAGCCGCTGGAATCCAGAGAGAATTTCCTCAGATCCAAAGCAACACACGTCATTAGTGCCGACATGTGCCACCACCTGCAGCTGGTTGCACCCTGTGCTCTTCATGGCATCCGGAAGGACCCTTTCCACATCAGGAATGACTCCTCCCGGAATGCACACGGAGTGCACACTGGATTTCTTCCCCTCCTTAGCCACCGTATCCCTAAGGGGCCCCATTACGCGCCTAACATTGGAGCTCCCAACTACCAGTAAGCCCACCCTCTGCGCTTGCCCGGACCTTGAAGGCTGAGAATGATCCTCTGAAACAGGGCAGGCGGCTGCATCTGGCTCAGCCAGAGACAGTGCCTGAAACCGGTTTGTCAGACGCACCGGGGAGGCTTTCTGATCAGCCTCCGGGGACGCCTTTCGCTGCCTGCCACGCCTTGGAACGACCTCCCAATCAACCACAGGCGAGGGCTCAGCCCCACTGCGGGCAGCAACCGGGGCAACCACAGCGGCGGACCGATCTGGGGACAGACGGGACGAGGTTGACATCCCCGTGATACCCGAGTCCGGCTCCCCACAGTGGTGCCCATTGGCAACAGCCTCAAGCTGCACGACCGAAGTCAGCGCTGATTGCAGCTGTGAGCGAAGGGATGCCAAGTCAGCCCTCATCCGAACACAGCAATCGCAGTCCCTGTCCATTCTAATCGATGTTTAACAACAGTTACCAAAACACGAGTCAGTGCCTAGATAACGCAAGCGGAACACGCAAAGAATGTATCAACTAACCTGTACAAATGCCTTACGACTGCGCTACAATCTGCTGAATTTACGATTACAGTAACTAAAACTCGAAATTGCACCTCCTATACGAAACTCACACGCAATTTAAATAAGAATCTACGAAGTAAACACTAAAGCGCGATGCTACAACCCTCAAATACTATAATACGCCCGAAATATATGAATTAAACAATGCAAGTACCCAAAAACACGCAAAGAAATTAATTAAACTATCTAACAAATAAGTAAGCTAGGGTTATACGACTTGCTGCTGCAGCTGCTTATCCAACGGCGGCAGGGAGCACACTGACTGTGACCAACCGACACTGGCCGTTCACAACAAAAACAGAAGACAGACGACTACGCGAATTTGCACTATTCAGGTACTAAGGCGCGATGCTACAACCCTCAAATACTATAATACGCCCAAAATATATGAATTATACAATGCAAGTACCCAAAAACACGCAAAGAAATTAATTAAACTATCTAACAAATAAGTAAGCTAGGGTTATACGACTTGCTGCTGCAGCTGCTTATCCAACGGCGGCAGGGAGCACACTTGACAGGTTTTTTATTAGTTCCTCATTAGAGTTGGTCATTGCCCATTAACATGTGGCTTTCTGCTACGTCACGAGGAGCCTCCCCAGGGTATCATAGATGTGGAACACAGCTATCGATATGACACATTTCATTTCAGTGTGTTCTATATGATGACCTGAGGACAATTCAGGGTCTCCCACAGGACCTAACCTGTATTTTAACTGATAGTGATGTGAGCGTGGTTCGTGCTTTTAAGATTTTGTGTGATGTCAGGACTTCTTCCCAAAATATTGAGTGAGCTATTTTAATGTGTCAGAGTCCCTCATCATCTGTTATTTCCAAGCAGACACCCAGCCACAGTTAAATATCCTCATTTAACCATGTTTTTCCTGGTATTTGATCCTTGATTTTATCTAGTTATGCTGTTGTGTTTCATCTGACTTTTATTGTTGGTACTTTATTATTCTCACCATATCAGAGTAGTCTTTTCAATTCTTGTGTGAAAATACAACTTGAATTTCCAATTTGTTATTGGATTTTCACCACATTCGTCTGTATTTAATTCAAGCAAGGGAACTGATTAACTTGCTATTCAGCATCTCAGCCCCCAAATAATAATAATAATAATAATAATAATAATAATAATAATAATAATAATAATAATAATAATCATCATCATCATCATCATCACCACCACCCATCATCATCATCAAAACATCAGGTCCAGACTTTTTCAATCTGGAAACATTATTTTTAATAAATCTAAAATTATTTATACATTATGGTTTATTTAGGTCACAGTTGTATAATATAGGCAGTCAACCAATGTAGACTGTTATGAGTCATCTTCAGATCTTTTCAGCATGGTTATGGTGTAACACATCATTCTTTTCATTGTATTTGTAAAACTTTTATAAGTGCAGGAGATTATCATGCTAGACTTAGAAACCAGTGATACATGTGATCGGAGAAAGTTGTAGTATTTTACCATATCTAGGGAGATAAGTGTTCTCCTGTCCCATTTGTACTAGACTCTATGGAAAAGGTGGCCACTCAAGATGACCTGTAGTGAAAATCAGTGTCGTGTTCCAGCATCATACAGACTAGTTTTATATGGCTCCATGTGATTCGGCATTAGTTTTTATAGCTTTTACAAATGTCGGACCTAATGATATTGCTGCTGCTGTTGCTGGAAATGTATCTACATTATTCTTGTCTCAGTATTGGCTCTGTTGATTACAGTCTCGTGTACTTTCTTCTTTCATTTAGTATTTGGCTGTATATCAAAAGGTGCATGTTTCACAAGTCTGTGTCAGAATCAAACAGCTATTCAGTGGCATCAAGTGTAGTTCCCAAAATATTTGAGACTTCCTTGTGTATTTCCTGTTAGAGACTAGTTCATTGATCTTCTCTATTGTTTGTACTGTTAGTCTACATTCACATTCTGGTGTATCAACCTTTGTTAGGCACTGGCCTCACCTATCCAACTCCTTCCCTGCTCCCATTCCAGCACTATCATTCCACCATCATACCCAGTCTTTTTATTTATTTCTCTTCTTTTCCACTACTTTCGCCCCTCCCTCCAAACCTCTATGCTATATGGTAACAACTTTCCTTCTCATAATATTGTTTCATTCCTTCCTGAGTTTTCCATTGTTTAATAAAATCAGAATACTGTTAAATAAAAATAATGTTAATCATTGGCCTAGTATGGTATGGGGCTTAATGCTCAGTCATTACCTTGCTTCCTTGGGGAACAGAGCTTCCACAACACTTTTGTATTTACCTTGTAGCATATTACATTACTTTCATATTTCGCTAAGTTTCAGGTAAGGCATTCAGAATATTTTATTGCTCACGTTTTAGTCAAGCAGTTTATTGAAAGTGAATGGACCGGTTAACACAGATGAGTCAGTATATCTCTATTTTTCAGATGCTTCAAGAGCCAGCAGCATTTGCTACAGCTGTTCAGGGCTTGTTATCAGCACAACGCCAGGCACTAGCAGCTCGATCAGCTGCTGGCGGTGAGCACCTTTGTTTCCTAGGCTCTGGCCGTGTCGAAGAAGACCAGTACACTCACATGGTTGTTGCTTCTTTCTTACAGAAGCACACCAGTTTTGTCAGCATGCTTACTGGAGGATACCAAGGTGATCACCAAAATTAATTGCCTTTAATTTATTTTTTAGCTTTAATGAGAAACCACCACCATTTTTCATTTGTTGGTGTTGTTTCAGCTCTTTGTAAGCATAATATATTTCACAGCTACAGCTACAGCTGATTTCTTTTTCACATACTAAGGTCACTCAATCTGCATGTCGCTTGCTGTGTTCCTTGATGTGCAGCTTCTTTTTTATGAGGTACATTTGGAATCCATCATACTTCTATATATGTTCAACAACAGTAATCAGCCTTGTTCAGATAGAATTCTTGAACTTTCTTGACCCTCAAAGACTTCATGGTGCTGAGCCTAAACACATCTGAATTGTTCTGTTATGATTGAGGAATATTTTTACTTGGAATACATTTCCCAACTTGCACCTGATGCACATTTTTCAGCTTGAAGGGCATTCTTTGCTGAATTTGGTTGGTTGCATCAGAAGGAAACAATAGAAATAAAATCTTTAAATGGAACAGTTTGAAATGAACAGATCTAACAATATTTAAAGCAATGAGAGAATTACATAGGTTTTAACTATAGTCCTAGATTCCCGATATTGTGTTCAAAGTAAAGGTTCCATAGATTTTGAATAGTCGTTGCATTATCATCTCAGTGACTAGAGTGAAGTAATGGTTCTGGTCACTTTATAGTTGATGTTAATACTGTAGTACAATAATCTTTCTTAATATTAACCCCTCAGGCCGGGAGCCCGAGTATGTACACGCGTGTTGCGAATGTCCGCACTGGCGGCATCACAACCACATACTCGCCAGTTGCAGTCTCGTAGGTAAAACTGTATTGCTCTGCCATCTGTTGACGACAGCCGATATTACTTCGTCAGCTAACTACAGACATATCTGTGCTGCTCTGCTTAAAAGATCTGTCATGAAGTGAGGCAGTCAGAAGAAATAACATGTTGTATCTTACAGTCCGAGCGACACTCTCGAATGCAAAACGATGCAGCCAAACACTTCGCGTAGTCTTACTTCAGAGCAAATTCTCGCAATTCTCAATGAACCGACGAATGGTTTATACAGTATAAATGACAGCGGGATTGATCTAGATGTTGATGATGAATGTCATTTTGACTGTTTGGAAGAAACACCCGAAAGAAATTGAGAAGAAACGGCGGATAGTGACGATGACATCGAACAAGGTGCACCAGTGAAACGCGTACGGAATGAAGAAGACTGGAAATGGCAAGAAGTTGACAGCTCTTATGTCTCTCTGAAAAAACCATTCGTTGGTAAATGTGGACCTGTGATACAGGTAAATTGTGCAGCTGAAGCGTTCAAGCTGTATTTTGGGGAAACTACCATAGAAACAATCGCATGTGAAACTAACTGTTATGCTGCAGATTATATACAGAAACAGACTGCTCTACAACCTCGTTCTAGGCTACGTAACTGGGTAGATAGTGACAAAGATGAGTTTTATGTGTTTTTCACACTGCAGATGTTAATGGGAATTATCCAGAAGGCATCCATAAAGTCGTATTTAAGCAAGCATCCACTTTTGAACACACCGATTTTTTACCAGAGTATGCAGCAAGACAAGTTTGAGCTACTTTGCAGATTCCTTCACTTTGTAAACAATGAAGAACTGAATACATTTGAAGGCAATAAGAGATTGTTCAAGTTGGGTTCCGTCATTCAGCACTTGAATGATACATTTAGAAATATACAACATGGGAAAAAACATTTCTGTTGATGAATCTCTAATGTTATGGAAAGGAAGGCTGGCAATAAAAACGTATCTCCTCTAAAATCAGCGAAGTTGAGCATAAAGTCCTATGAGATCTGCGAATCTTCCACAGGTTATTTATGACAATTTATTATTTATGCAGGAAGCTCCACAGAAATAGAAACGAAATTTCTTTCTGCCTCTTTTCAACTTAGGCCATACGCTCTGGATGGGCAATTATTATAATAGTGTCTTTTTGTGCCACTTCCTGAAGGAAAGAGATATGAATGTAGCTGGCACACTTTGACTGAATAGGAAGAATATACCTGAGGCCTTGAGACGTGTAAAACTGAAGAAAGGTGAACTCATAGCATATCATTCACACGGTGTAATGGTAATGAAATGGATGGATAAAAAGCAGGTTGCCTTTATTTCTACATTTCATAATGATGCAGTTGTTATGGCAACCAAAAGGGGCAACGAGATAAGAAAGCTTCAGTGCATAAAAGAGTACAATAGTTTGATGGGTGGTGTAGATTTGAAGGATCAGAAACTACAGTCTTTTCTCATGGAAAGGAAGAAAGGTGTGAAGTGGTATATGAAAATGTTTAGAAGGCTGATGAATGTTGCAGTGCACAGTGCTTTTATTGTTGACAATGCTAGCGAAAAAACAACAGAAGAAACACATCTAAATTTCAGGCTTCTGCTCATAACACAATTGCTGGAAATTCACGGGAAGAATGTAACTTCACCTTGATGTGGGTGACCTTCAAAAACTCCTGTGCCTGGACGGCTCATAGCAAGACATTTTATTGAGAAGATCCCACCCACAGAGAAGAAGAGTAAGCCTACAAAGAGATGTGCAGTCTGCTGCAAGAAGACAGGGAAACATAAGGAAACATCGTTCTGGTCCAAGGACTGTGGTGTAGAACTTTGTTTCGAAGATTGTTTCAAAATATACCACACTCAGAATTCATTTTAAGTGACAATGTATGTTTTAATCCTAATAAATATGTATTAATACCAATTCCAGAAATTTTGGTAACATTTGAACAAGTAACTCCCATTGTAGAGCAATTTCACTGAGACGCAGCATTCTGGGGTCAGGCAGCGATATAAACTACCGCCAGTAGGTTAGGCATGCACCCGGAAGCTACCAACTTGAAGGGTTACACTGTATTGCACTAAAGTGAAATGTACTTTCCACATCCCAGAGATCTCTCTGTACAGGATCCACATAATATATAGATCTAAAGGCATGGATAAAATTGTAGGTAAAGTATTGAAACAATGTAAACACCAGGTTGACAAATCAGCGTTAGATTGCTAATCACAGTTGAGGTGACACTTTGTGTTGCAGACTGGCACAACAAGAAGACTGTTGCACATTTAACTTACAGCCAAAGCCTTTCTCAGAAGAGGAAACACACACACATTCATTCACACAAGCAAGCACACATCATGCACATGACTGCAATCTCCGGCAGCTCAGGCAGGAATGCATTCCCAATGTAGGACAATGTATGAAAGAACATCAGAGGGTAGATAGGAGATAAGAAAGATTGAATTTTCCAAGTTAGAGCTGTATTGAGTGTTAAGCCAGCCAACCAAAATGTAGTGTATTTCAGGAATTCAGATTGACAAGATAAACAATATCTATTTATGGGTTGGTTTAGATGGATATTTCTAATGTGCAAAGACTGGATTGACACATTTTTAAGTGCTTGTCAGTTTACAGTTTTGTCCACAGATGACGAAGATACAGCTATATCTATACTCTGCAAACCACCATGAAGTGCATGACAGAGGGTATATCCCATTGTACCAGTTATTAGACGTTTTCCCCAATCCATTCACATATGGACATGATTGCCCGAATGCCTCTGTGCATGCTGTAAATATTCACATCATGTCCTCGTGATCCCTTTGTGAGTGATACATAGGGGGCTGTAGTATATCCCTAGATTCAACATTTAGAGATGGTTCTTGAAACTTCGTTAGTAGACTTTCTCCATACAGTATCTTGAAGAGCCAGCCATTTCAGTTTTGTCAGCATCTCTCCTTCAGGTCAAACAAACCTCTGACAGTTTGTGCTGTATATTTTCCGTATCCCCTGTTACTCCTATTTGGTACAGGTCCCACACACTTGCACAATATTCTAGAATGGGTCACATGAGTGATTTGTAAGCAATTTCCTTTGTAGACTGATTGCACTTCCCCAGTATTCTACCAATAAACCAAAGCCGATTCCAGCTGTGATTCGTTGATATTGTAGTCACAGGATGCTATGTTCTTTCTTTTTGTGAAGTAAATACTTTTTCATTTCTGAACATTTAAAGCAAGTTGTCAATCTTCTCACCACTTTGAAATCATAGAAGATCTGACAGAATAATTGTGCTGCTTCTTTCAGACTGTACTTCATTATACACTCCTGGAAATGGAAAAAAGAACACATTGACACCGGTGTATCAGACCCACCATACTTGCTCCGGACACTGCGAGAGGGCTGTACAAGCAATGATCACACACACGGCACAGCGGACACACCAGGAACCGCGGTGTTGGCCGTCGAATGGCGCTAGCTGCGCAGCATTTGTGCACCGCCGCCGTCAGTGTCAGCCAGTTTGCCGTGGCATACGGAGCTCCATCGCAGTCTTTTAACACTGGTAGCATGCCGCGACAGCGTGGACGTGAACCGTATGTGCAGTTGACGGACTTTGAGCGAGGGCGTATAGTGGGCATGCGGGAGGCCAGGTGGATTGCTCAACACGTGGGGCGTGAGGTCTCCACAGTACATCGATGTTGTCGCCAGTGGTCGGCGGAAGGTGCACGTGCCAGTCGACCTGGGACCGGACCGCAGCGACGCACGGATGCACGCCAAGACCGTAGGATCCTACGCAGTGCCGTAGGGGACCGCACCGCCACTTCCCATCAAATTAGGGACACTGTTGCTCCTGGGGTATCGGCGAGGACCATTCGCAACCGTTTCCATGAAGCTGGGCTACGGTCCCGCACACCGTTAGGCCGTCTTCCGCTCACGCCCCAACATCGTGCAGCCCGCCTCCAGTGGTGTCGCGACAGGCGTGAATGGAGGGACGAATGGAGACGTGTCGTCTTCAGCGATGAGAGCCGCTTCTGCCTTGGTGCCAATGATGGTCGTATGCGTGTTTGGCGTCGTGCAGGTGAGCGCCACAATCAGGACTGCATACGACCGAGGCACACAGGGCCAACACCCGGCATCATGGTGTGGGGAGCGATCTCCTACACTGGCCGTACACCTCTGGTGATCGTCGAGGGGACACTGAATAGTGCATGGTACATCCAAACCGTCATCGAACCCATCGTTCTACCATTCCTAGACCGGCAAGGGAACTTGCTGTTCCAACTGGTCAATGCAAGTCCGCATGTATCCCGTGCCACCCAACGTACTCTAGAAGGTGTAAGTCAACTACCCTGGCCAGCAAGATCTCCGGATCTGTCCCCCATTGAGCATGTTTGGGACTGGATGAAGCGTCGTCTCACGCGGTCTGCATGTCCAGCACGAACGCTGGTCCAACTGAGGCGCCAGGTGGAAATGGCATGGCAAGCTGTTCCACAGGACTACATCTAGCATCTCTACGATCGTCTCCATAGGAGAATAGAAGCCTGCATTGCTGCGAAAGGTGGATATACACTGTACTATTGCCGACATTGTGCATGCTCTGTTGCCTGTGTCTATGTGCCTGTGGTTCTGTCAGTGTGATCATGTGATGTATCTGACCCCAGGAATGTGTCAATGAAGTTTCCTCTTCCTGGGACAATGAATTCACGGTGTTCTTATTTCCGTTTCCAGGAGTGTAGATAACTGCATCATCTGCAAAATGTCTGAGATTGCTATGAATATTGCCCGCAAGGTCATTAATATACGACATGAACAGCAAGGTTTCCAACACACTTCCCAGGGACGCACTCAAAGTGACTTCTGTATCTGACAATGACTCTCCATCCAAGATTACGTGTTGAGTCCTCCCTACCAAAAGTCTTGAATCCAGTCACTAATTTTACATGATTATCTGTATGATAGTAGTTTGGACAATAAGCATAGGGATGTTACTGAGTCAAATGCTTTTCAGAAATCAAGAAATACTGTGTCTACCTGACTGTCTTGGTCCAAAGCTTTCAGTATGTCATGTGAGAAAAATGTAAGTTGGGCTTCACATGATCGATGTTTTCGGAATCCATGCTGGTTGGCAGTGAGGAGGTTGTTCTGTTCGAGATACCTCATTGTGTTTCGGCTCAGAGTATGTTATAAGATTCTACAACAAATCAGTATCAAGGATACTAGATGGTAGTTTTGCAGATCACTTCTACTGCCCTTCTTGTAGGAGGATGTTATCTGTGCTTTTTTCCAAGAACTTGGCGCAGTTTCCTGTTCAAGGGACCTGTGATAGATTATAGTCAGAAGGGGGCTAGAATCTGATAGGGATTTCATAGGGCCCTGGAACTTTGTTCAATTTCAACAAATTCAGCTTTTTCTCAACACCACTGACAATAATAGCCTACTTATTTCACTCATCTTTCCAGTGGCATGAGAATTAAACTGGGGCAACTCTCCTGGGTTTCCCTTTGTAACGAAACATTTGAAAACAGAGTTATGCACTTCAGCTTCTGCTTTCCTACTCTCAATTTCAGTTTCTGTCTCATTCACTAGGGACTCAACTCTAACTTTGGTGCCATTAATAGCCTTTACATATGGGCAGAATTTCTTTGGGTTTTGTGAAAGATCATTTGACAGTATTCTGCTATGGTAGTCACTGAAGGCTTCACATACTATCCCTCTTGACAGGTAAATGCGTTTCATTCAGTGTGTGTGTCTATAGTCCTCAGTGAGATATGACACTTGATTTTTTTATCTAGTTTACTGAATGTATATATCTTTCTGCTTGTTTTATTTGTCTTTTTGTACTTTGGTAATTATTGTTGCCACAACCGCCACACAGTCACTGATACCATTTTTGATGTGGACATCCTCAAAGAGGTCAGGTCTATTTGTTGCTGTTGGATGCAATGTATTTCCATCACGAGTGGCATTCGGAACTATCCGTTGTAGGTAGTTTTCAGAGAAAGCATTTAGTAATGTTCACAGGAATGCCCACCTCTAACAAAACAGTTATTTTTCCAATTGTCTGGATGAGGGGGAACTTACTTACAAGCGAACTGACGTTTTGTCTAAAGTTTTCAGTTACATCAGCTGATCGAGTTTGGTGGGCGATAGAAGGATGCAGTTATCATTTTATGCCCACCCCTGAGGTACATTTCATATTTAAGATTGAAAAGTACAAACAGCAAATGATCTGCTGTGTTTTCTTGGTAATAGGTTTTTGATTTGCAAGTTGTTTGACTATGGATTTTCAGAATATTCATTACTTGTGATTTGAACATTTTATTTAACCAGATAATTATTATTTCTAGCTGTCCACGAATTTCTGAGAGAAGACTTGAACCAGTATTTAGAAGATCACAATACAGAGAGCTGTCTTGTTTGTGCACCCAGCACAGAGAAGAAGACGTCTGAAACTGTTCGCCCAAATTCGAGTTCATCAGATCTCTTTGGCAAGATCAGGTATGTGCCAGTGCTCACTACAGATCTGCTTACACAGCCTTTAATTTTGTTTGATTGTAGGTGTTGTGGTCTTCAGTCCAAACACTGCTTTACTGCAGCTCTCCACACTAGTGTCTTTTGTGAACTACAGCAGCCAATGTCCTGTTTGATCTTGATTGCAATAGTCAGGCCTTCGTCTCCCACTACAGTCCTCCTCTCCCCTTTTCTCATTCCCCCCTCCATTGTCAAGTTAACTATTCTTTGATGATATTTATGGAATATTCCATTGGTTCTTGGAGCAACATAGACATATTAACAACTTGAATACACAATATTAATGTTCCACAATAATATTTATTTAATAATTCATTATGAATGTATGTTATTGTCAGATAACTTAATACTAAACAGGTAGTCCACTCAATGTCAGTGAGAGTTCATAGCTGTATAAAATTGTTTTTCAAAATTTGTGACATTTTACGTGCAAAAACGTGCAGAAACACAAGCATATTGTAATACCCAGGGAAACTCTGAACAAATAAATCTTATATTACAGTATATTCATGATTAAAAGTTTGAATGTATCAGCCAAATATGTTGTTTGAGTAAGTAATGCCACAGACTACTATGTTAATATGGACAAACTGGTGAACGTGATGAACACGCGGTAAAAAGGTGGGGGGAGGGGTGCGGGGTGCAGGGGAGAAAAGAGTCTATGAAATGTGAGTGTGGAACAGTTATAACAAGCATATTATTTAATAATGAAAGAAATATTAACTGGCAGCTGCTGATTTAGTAAAGGTGAATAATGCAACTGTGTTTAGTCATTATGGACCAGATTTCAAGTAATGTTAATTTTCTTCCTTTGGTTCCTCTATGTCGAACATCACATTTAATATCATTTAAATGGCCTCCATTCATAGCATATTCAGAAAAGGTGGAATATTATAGTATTGAACTCCTTTCACACTCAGTCAGCCTGGTAGTTCTAGCCCTATCTGATCAACCTACATATAATTTGCCACACAGATTGCAGGAAATTGTATAAATTCCACTCTGTTCTAAAGGAGGAATCTTATCTTTACTGTCAAACAGTGTGTGGACAACAGTATTCCTAGTTTTAAAAAGCTGGAGAATATAACCTTGATTTTAGTTTCTAGGGAAGTATCTTTGAAGTCGTGCCTACATATAGCATGGGTTCTATTTGTTGTCAGTGTGGTTTAGTGCTGTTTGAGGAGGATAAAGAAGTGTAAACTTCATTTATTATGGTGTGAATTCAAATGTTGAAAAAATTAATTAATTGTCTGATGGTAAGTGTGCTCATGGACAGGTAGCACCAAACAATGAAATAATTTTTTTCAACATATGCATTTACATCACAGTAATAATTAAGTCCACAGTGGTGTTGGAAGGAGACTCTTATCAACTTTGTAGACCTCATGACTGACATTAGTAAGCAAAAGCATTAACTTAAATTATATGTGAAAGTAACTTCTACACACACACAGTAATACCTGTCAGTTCTCAGCATCCCACAACAGACTTGCAGCCTCCTGCTGCATTATGCACTGCCTGCTGTTTATATCACAAACCGAACTAGATTTTGAAAATGAATTGAAAATAACTAAAGAAATAGTATACAGCAATGTTTATACTTGTACCCTGATTGAAAAGATACTCAGTAGAAAGAAGAGAGAGAGGATAACGGCACTTCTTCATCCTTCTCAGACAGTGCTAAACCTTATTGATAACATATGGGCCCCCATGCTATATGTAGGTAGGAGTTCACAGATACTTCCAGGAAATATACTTCAGCTTTTTACATTAGGAATATTGTTGCTAGAATGGAATTTACAGGATTTCCTGCAATCTGTATGGCAAATTATATGTAGGTCAATCAGGTAGGGCCGGCCGCTGTGACCAAGCAGTTCTGGGTGCTTCAGTCCGGAACCATGCTGCTGCTGCTGCTACAGTCGCAGGTTCGAATCCTGCCTTTGACATGGATGTGTGTGATGTCCTTAGGTTAGTTAGGTTGAAGTAATTCTAAGTCTAGGGGACTGATGACCTCAGATGTTACATCCCATAGTGGCCAGAGCCATTTGAACCATTTTAAACAGGTAGGACTATAACTAAACATGAAAGGAGTTGGAGACTGTAAGACTTCATCTTTGTTGAATGTACTATGTTTGAATTTCATTTATGTGATATTAAGTATTATGATCTCCACACAGGAAGTTGGAAAACTGACATTAATCAAAATTCTGGCTGTTAATAAACACCAGTCAAAGAATCCAGATCTAGTCGTTAATGGCCAGTCATAGTTTCACTGCTTTCCCTTACTAAAGTAACAGCAGCCAGTTAATATAGTGCTCTCACCAGCAGATAATATGCGGATAAACCCCCCCCACCCCCCACCCCCCACCCCCAACACACACACACACACACACACACACACACACACACACACACACACACACACACCTTTTTTACTGCCTGTTCATAACATTCACCATTTGTCCATATGACATAGTAGTCTGTGCCATTAATCACTTGAACAACATATTGTGTATATCAATTCATACTTTTAATCTTTGAATACACTGTAATATAAGACTTATTTATTTGGAGCCTTTTGGTATGACATTATGCTTGTGCTTCGATGTATTCTTAAAATGTCACATATCTTTGGAAAGCAATCTTCATAAGGCCATGAATTCTCGCTGGAGTTGTGTGCACTATCCATTTAGTATTAAGTTATCTGACAATGACCTAGGTTCATAACAAACTATTAAATAAGTATTATTGTAGAACATTAATAATATGCATTCAAGTTTTTAATATTCATGTTAACAGAATCTTCCGTTGTTTGCAAACATTGTAATTTCTTTGGTGACAGTGGTTAGTAAATGCCTGAAGATGGCCTTGTAAGCCGGGAAATGGTTAACACAATAAAAGTAATATTGTAGAAAAAAAGCAAACTGGTGCTTTTCATTTATTTTTAATATTCTTTGCTGCCTCAGGCTATGTTCTATCAATGTATCACATCTTTTCGTCCAGTTGTGCCATATACCTATTTTTACCCTATTTCACTGTGGTACTTGCTGATTAGTTACTCCATCTATCCTTTACCCAACTAATTTACAGTGTTCGTCTGTAACTGCACATTCCAAAATTTCTGTTACTCTTTTTATCTGCACTGTTTATCTCCATCTTTAACTTCCATATAAGTCTACAATTCATACAGATGCTCCCCGAAAGAACTTTTTCAGAAAGACTTTCCTTGCTCTTACCAGTCCGCATTTTACATCCTCTCTTGACATCTGATTTACTACTTTGAGTATCTCATTTCCTAATTTAATAACTGGTATGAAAAGTGCTGTTTGTGGTACTGCTCATGCATGCATGAGATGTACTTGCTTGTGTGAATGTGTGTTTTCTTTACTGAAGAAGGCTTTGGCTGACAGCTGTAGTGTGTAACAGTCTTTTCATTGTGCCCATCTTCAACTCAACAGGTTATCTTTACAGTGAGTAACCATTCATCTATCCTTTTCCTAATATTGTTAATATAATGGTAGGTTTCCTGTGCCATATTTGCCATTTTATTACATGTCATTCATTCTATATTGCACATTTCTGTAAGTCATTTGCTACTTATTTTCGATGTTCTTTTAATCTGTATAATTTGTCTGTACTACTGATTGGTTATGTGTCACTGTACTGGTTTAGTTTTCCTTTATTGTAGGAAGGAGCAGTGGTTGCATTCTGGGTGGGGCAGGGAGCACTATAAAGTAACAGTCAGCATTGATAAGACCCTTCCTCTTGCACAGTATGAGGAAATGTGAATGCATTCCCAGTCATTTATGTTACTATTTCCAGGAAAAGAATTATTGTGAAAACTTATTTTTTATTTGAATGATTGGTTTGTGTAGGGTTCTAGCAGTTTCTTGGAGTGGGGTCTACTATTCATAAAAATAACATTACCTGTATGATGAAATAGATTTTTCACACTTTGAGGTCCAGCCACTTTAAAGGGTGGTGTGGGTCTAAAAAATGTCTGTTACTTAAAATGTTTGTCGATTGCTTCGGAAATATTGTCACATTTAGAAGAAACAGTCAAATTTTTGTGACAATTTCATTAATGCTCCTTTGTAGAAACAATCTGCCTTTTTTTTTATTGCCTCCCATAGCTTAGGTGAAACTGTCGTCCCAGATGACTAGCTTAGATAGTAAGCAAAGAAGGGAGTGAAGATGAAATGTAATGCAAACAGTTTTTTTATTTATTTTATTTCTCCTTGTAATGTCAGAATGTAGATAACCAATAAATGTAATAAGTTTATAACAGGTATAATGGTAACTCTTTTAGGCAGATACTTTGTATCAGGCATAGTCAACCTTTTCCACTTACGACCCTCTTTTGAGTCTCTTATCAGCAGTAAAATTTTTTAACTACCCACCTCTTCAACAGTAATAGTGATTTATAAACTAGGGACGCAACTTTACTTTGTAAAATGTATAAAGCATAGTTACAGCAAGTTAAAGCATATAATAATAATTACTTACCAAATACTTTGTCAAAATTGTATGAGAACGTAATGAAAATGTTTTTAAAGTTTGTACTGCTTGCCACCCACCATGGAAGTTGGAATGCTCACTTGTGGTCAGTAGAGACCAGGTTGACTACCACTGCTTTACTTCAGTGAAATAGTTTGTAATTTTAATTAGTCAGAATATGTTACAAATAAAATTTTTTCAAAGAGTCCCTTTAAGAAAAGGGAGTCGTCTTACGTTCGAGGTAATCATATACTCAGATAAATGTGCTACATCTTTGTCCCATACTTATCAGGTTTGTTTTCTTTAACATAAGAAACCTCAAATTGCTGCATGTCAATATTAGTTGTGAGGTTTTCAGGTAGGGAAAATTAATTTTAAAATTTTTCTAATCAAAAAAGATCTGATTCTTATGCTTGAAATCATGCTGAGATTGACTTCTAGAAGCATAGGTTGAGATGTTATCTGAATACAAATTTGACAGCATGATCTTGACCCAATTGTTGCTCATTATGTATCGTGAGAATGGGGTTAAGATGAAACTATTGACTCATAATCTTTCAATTTTGGCTTCTTCATGAGACATTTTAAGTATAATTTTGCTAAAAAGCAACTACATTTAGCATAGCTTCCTGTCTCTGGTTCGTCATATAAAGTGACTTTGGATATTTGTTTCTTTTCTGATTTTGTGTGTCTAGCTATAGAATGGGGAAAAAATTAAAATATATATCCAACAGAGTGAAACTCTCATTAGCTGCTGCTATTATGCCACTACTTTCCAAAACCCTCCCACAGTAGGCTGCTGGTCAGTGAATATCCAGCCTAACTCTATATCAGTTGACTTTGTGGGGTACAAATACTCTTAGATGATATTTCGTAGAACACAGTTCTTTTTACATAATTATGTACAGCATGGTACTTTCCATGTCACAGCCTAGGTGCAGGCTTCCATCTTCCTACCATCATACCTTCATGAGATTTGTATTCATTTTCCTTACCATAATGGTTATATGTTCATCATGAATTTCAAATAACTATTTCTGTATGTTTGGTCTCATGCTTTCATTGTCTTCAACAAATGGTTTTCTTCTTATTACGTTTTCCAGATTATAATGTCGATTAGATAGTTACATCAGCTTCCTTTTCGTTCCTTTCTCATATTCCCTTTAGCTTTGATCATGCCCATTACACATACATGAAGTATACTTTCTGCCATTAATACATATAAAATTCCTTCAAAAAATTCATAAACATAAAATACTTATGTCTCTAGGGTAGCATTCTTTTAAACTTAACTAACAATGCCTCATGTAGTATAGGTTTAGTATTTCTATCTCGGTTGTCGTTATTGTTAGTACTATTATTATTATTACTATTATTATTATTTTACGAGATAGACATTTGATTATTATTTCATACTCGGGCATCTTCTAGTATCATATCGATTGAATCGACCACATCATAGTCAGGGACATTTATAAGTTTCTCACGTATATGAATAGGTAAAGTTCCTTTAAAAATGTGTATCACTTCTCTATCTGAAATAGGATCACTCCAGCACCTTGTTTTATTAATGTATGTCTCGAAATACTGTATTAATGAACCTCATTTACTATTATAAAATTCTGGTTGATACACCTCCTTTCGTAGTCTGTCTTGTTTTCTACTCGACCAGTATTTCGCTAAGAAAAGTTGTTCATACTCTGTGAATGTATTACAATTCTCACTCCTCCTGCTGCAGCCCACAGTGCTGCTTCACCTGTCATCTTGGACACAATACATTGAAGTCTATCATATTCAGACCAACTGCAAGGAAAAATACGATTAAAATCGTTGATGAAAATTTTTGGATGGATGTCTTCTTTTTCAGTCAAAAATGTAGGAAACTGTCAGCTTTTGAATATGCTTGTCTAAACCTTTAAAGACAAGTACCCCTTTTGGACAAAAGTGTCATTTTTATTTCCATAACAGTCACAAAATTTATCGGGTGTATTCCCAAAACATTTACGTTTTACTTTACTACAGGATTTATTATTCCTAAACCTGTCTTCAGAATTGTTTTTTTTTTTAGTCAGTACATTCTGTGAAGATTTTTGTTTTAATTCTGACAATTTACAATTTGTTTCACTTTGCCAATTAAGTAATTCTTCAGTTACTTTATCTTTAATAGCCTGAAACTCAGTAGTAAATAACTTGATAAGTTCATCATTTGCCATCTGTTTTTCCTTAACTACCTCAGCTTGTTTCAACTCAAGAGTGGTATTGACTTTCTCTTCGATTTCCTTATTTTTAACTTCTATTCACTCAGATAGATCATCATCTAATTTTTTAGTTTGGTCCTTTAAATATTTAATCTATGCTCTTGCAGGTGTTTATTTTGAATTCTGACGTCTTTTTAAACAGATCCTCAATTTGCACATTAGCCTTCAAGTAACTGCTTTCTCAGTTACAGATTTCATCTGACAAATCACTATGCCCCTTCACATTTATTCTCCATCTCATTAATTATATCCATAAATTCGGTTGTTAGGTTAGTCATATCCATGGAAACTTATTTCTAACTCACTAAATTTAGTATTTAATCGTTCTTTGCACTCTACTTTTAAGTTATCGAATTTCTCATTTAATTATCTAGTATCATCTTTAAGTGACTGAACTTATTCTCATATTTTTCATTGAGTAAACCCATTTTGGTGTCGAATTTTTCAGTTTGGAATCAAATTTCAGAACCAAACTTATCATTTAAATATCACATATTCTCAGTTAATTGATGTTGCGTACTCGCCATGAATTTAATAATATCATCATCTTTAAACTCTGTAACATTTGATGTAAGATTTACACTTTCCTGTGTAACTTTGGTAGTTATAGGCTCCTGTATACTACACTACTGGCCATTAAAATTGCTACACCAAGAAGAAATGCAGGTGATAAACGGGTATTCATTGGACAAATATTTTATATTAGAACTGAAATGTGATTACATTTTCACACAACTTGGGTGCATAGATCCTGCGAAATCAGTACCTAGAACAACCATCTCTGGCCATAATAATGGCTTTGATACGCCTTGGCATTGAGTCGAACAGAGCTTGGATGGCGTGTACAGGTACAGCTGCCCATGCAGCTTCAACACGATACCACATTTCATCAAGAGTAGTGACTGGCGTATTGTGACGAGCCAGTTGCTCGGCCACCATTGACTAGGCGTTTTCAATTGGTGAGAGATCTGTAGAATGTGCCGGCCAGGGCAGCAGTTGAACATTTTCTGTATCCAGAAAGGCCCGTACAGGACCTGCAACATGCAGTCGTGCATTATCCTGCTGAAATGTAGGGTTTCACAGGGATCAAAAAGAAGGATGGAGCCACAGGTCATAACACATCTGAAATGTAATGTGCACTGTTCAAAGTGCTGTCAATGCGAACAAGAGGTGACCGAGACGTGTATCCAATGGCACCCCATACCATCACGCCGGGTGATACGCCAGTATGGCAATGATGAATCATGCTTCCAACGTGCGTTCACCGCGATATCGCCAAACACGGATGCGACCATTATGTTGCCGTAAACAGAACCTGGATTCATCCGAAAAAATGACGTTTTGCCATTCGCACACCCAGGTTCGTTGTTGAGTACACCGTCGCAGGCACTCCTGTCTGTGATACAGCGTCAAGGGTAACCGCAGCCATGGTCTCCTAGCTGATAATCCATGCTGCTGCAAACGTCATCGAACTGTTCGTGCAGATGGTGGTTGTCTTGCAAACGTCCCCATCTGTTGACTCAGGGATTGAGACGTGACTGCATGATCCATTACAGCTAAGTGGATAAGATGCCTGTCACCTTGACTTGCAGTGATACAAGGCCATTGGGATCCAGCACGGCATTTTGTATTACCCTCCTGAACCCACCGATTCCATATTCTGCTAACAGTCATTGGATCTTGACAAACGTGAGCAGCAATGTCGCGATACAATAAACCGCAATCGCGATAGGCTACAATCTGGCCTTCATCAAAGTCGGAAACATGATGGTACGCATTTCTCCTCCTTACATGAGGCATCACAACAGTGTTTCACCAGGCAACGCTGGTCAACTGCTGTTTGTGTATAAGAAATCGATTAGAAATTTTCCTCATGTCAGCACATTGTAGGTGTCGCCACTGGCGCCATCCTTGTGTGAATGCTCTGAAAAGCTAATCATTTGCATATCACAGCTCTTTTTCCTGTCGGTTAAATTTTGCATCTGTAGCATGTCATCCTTGTGGTGCAGCAATTTTAATTGTCAGTAGTGTATTTCTACTTGTATTTGGGTCTGCTTCTACTGTCACCTCTACATCAATGATATTAGTGTCACTTAAATTATGTGATTGCTGTCCTACATTTATTACATTTGGGACTCTTTCACCAAGATATTCCTTACTCAAATTATGAGATTGCTGGTCCATAATAGGTTCCCTATTTACCTCCTCATGAGGATTATATCCACTTTCAGTCCCCTCACTTGTCACTTCCAAACTCTTGAGTTGCATTATCTCGGCTCTCTTTGTTCGGGTGTACATTTTTCCTAATATCTTTATACACAGGTAAAATATCAATATCAACTCAAAATATACTTCCACCAACTGTAGAAGTGTTCTTTTATACTGTGTCTACCCTACTTGTACCTGCGAGTATATCACGTTAGCTGTGAATACTTATCGTTTCCAAGTGTCTAAGTTCATGCCTTGGGCCTGAAGTTGTTAATATATCCTTTTCAAGTCCCAAGTTGTGCCGACAATATACCGATGCCTCTTCTTTAGTCTTTTTCTTCTTCTTGTTTATCTCAGCTTCTTGAGATCTCCTGTGAAGAGACGTGATACAACAAGTTCCGTAGTGGTGTAGGACAATCAATGAAGTTACACAGCAGTTAATAATTTAACTTTTGAAACTGCCAGTTTATTGGCATTTATGGAAAGAAAAACACTCTCATACTCTCATGCGGTTAGCAAACTTTGTGTAACATTTTGTGTGTGTAATGAGCCTTAGGGCTACATCGTAAATTGTTGTAATGAATTAATTAAGCTGCTTTACACAGTTGCTAGACAACGTAATCAACAAGGTGATATGTGTCTCAATTAAAACTTAACCACGATATTTTGAATATAATAGGCTAAATGACTCTTTTGTAATAATGTATTGTGTGTATCTCACATAAAGTTTAAATGAAACTGGATTTACACTCCATTCGAGTCAAGATCACAAAATAAAATTCACCACATAGGTCAGTGAACTGTACATGCGCACTTTTAGCACTCTGATAACTCTTCTCAGAGTAAAAGCTGCTCATAAATTCACACTTTTTTATGCATACAAAATTCAAAACACCTTTATATTAAACAAATAAATTATGGCATGTAATTACTACTTAAACATTTCTGATTCTGAATAAACTTCAAGAACTTATATTTCATAATCAATAAAATTTTATTGCCTGAGGGAAATTATTAGTTTGCTAAAACGGATTCAGATTACAGTCAACTCGTGTCTGGATGATGTCACGAATCAACACTTGCTTGGGATGAACAAATTACTTGTACTGAAAAATACTGTCCGTTGAGTAATTTACTAACTTTTATAACAAATTTGGTGCCCCTTGCGTCACTATAATGGGCAGTCTTGAAGTCCAGATGCAATATATGCTAAAGCTTATTAGCTGCAGCCAATTCAGTAGCCCAAAGCGAGAGAGAGAGAGAGAGAGAGAGAGAGAGAGAGAGAGAGAGCAAAATTGTATATTAAATTTAATGACTGTTACAGGACTGCCACAGAATGAGAGATATATTTTGCGTGAACAAAAAGGATAATGTCAAACAGTGAAAAATTCAGGATGGAATGTAACAATATTATGAAAAGGAAAGTTGCTACTCACCATATAGCAGAGATGCCAAATCGCAGATAGGTACAACAAAAAGACTGTCACAATAATACAAGCTTTTGCCCTATAAGGCCTTTGCCGAAACTAGATGACACACACACACACACACACACACACACACACACACACACACACACATACATGCGCATGACTGCTCCCTCTGTACAGAGCACTGCAACAAAATGGTTTTCTTGTTTTAAGGAGGATCATGTTCACATTAGTATCTATCCATATTCCGGAAGACCTTCAGGAGTTGATGAAGATCATTTAAACACATTATTCCACAGTAATCACATCAGCGTACTCAAGAACTGGCAGAGGTGATGAACTGTGATCATTCCACCATCATGCATCATTTTCATGCAGTGGGGAAGGTTCAAAAATTGGGTGTATGTGTACCTCGTGCTGTAAGCCAAAATCACAAAATTCAGTGGTAGGCCATAAATGCATCTTTGCTTGCCTGTCATAAATTAGCACATGAATAACACTGATCTGTCCTGTCCTGTATCACTATGAGAAATGGTGCCTTTATGCTAACATGAGGAAAAGAAAGGAATAGTTGAGTCCAAACAAAGCAGCAAATCCCCGTACAAAGACCTGCATGCATCCATGAAAGATAATATTGTGCTTCTGGTCAAACAGCAATGGTCCTCGAGGTGTAACCATCACGGTTGACATTTACTGTCAACAACTGAGATATCTTGCAGATGCAATACAAGACCAGCAATCAGGAAGACTGAGTGAAATGATGCTACTCCATGATAACACCCGCCCACTTTCTCCTAAACTGACAAAAAAAAAAAAAAGAAAACTATAACAGGAGTTAGGTTGGGAAGTCATTCTGCACCCACCTTATTCACCTGAGCTTGTACCCTCAGATTTTCACCTTTTTCACACTCTGTTGAACAACTCTCAAGGAACTTCATTTCCATAGGAAAATGCACTCTGAACATGGCATAACAAGTTCTTCACCTCAGAGCCATGTGATTTCTACAATCGCAGAATCGAAAAGTTACCCCAGCATGACAGACTGTTCTAAATAGTGAAGGAGAATATAGTATTGATGATTAAAGTCCCTGTTATGTGTATTTGTTGTATGACAACGAAGCTTTCGCAGTGGCGCAGTTGTATAAAACATTCTCGGACTTCTTGCGATGTATCTGTAGCGTTTATTAAATTTATGGAAAAACACTATGAACTTAAGCACCATCCTAATAATTTGAAGTATACAGTCGCAAGTTACCTTATTGGTACATGGCTCTAGCAGTCCCAGAGGTAGGGACCAGCAAGATCTGTCATGTCTACAATGTAATGACTGTCGACCAGCATACCAAAAATGTTGGCCATACAAAAATACAGAAATGTAGCAGAGAAATATAGCAATGTACAATAACAGGCTATAATAATAATTTTGTATAGTGCAGGTCAATCTCTTTGCTGTTACTGGTGTTAGAAAAATTAATATACTCACATAAAAAAAAGTTTTGCATCGCCCCGGTTCCCAGAACTTCTGAAGATAGACTTTGACCATGGATATAGTATCACAGACACAGTCTCTTTGACTGTTGAGAGGTGTCACTAAACCCACACAAAGATGTAAACAACCATTTTTGAGCACTGCCTCTTAGACGGAGGGGGTCCGACAGCCAATCAGTTCCAGTCATTCCACCATGTACACAGTTACTGTTGTCTGTAGTTCAACCATGCCTAGATAGTCAGTACTGTGGTTCCATCGCGTCCACATTGTCACTTTGAGCCAGGAAGGGCTCTCAACAAGGGAAGTGTCCAGGCGTCTCGGAGTGAACCAAAATGATGTTGTTCGGACATGGAGGAGATACAGAGAGACAAGGAACTGTTGATGACATGCCTCGCTCAGGCCACTTGAGGGCTACTACTGCAGTGGATGATCTCTTCCTACAAATTATGGCTCGGAGGAACTCTGACACAACCACGATGAATAATGCTTTTCGTGCAGCCACAGGACGGCATGTTACGACTGAAGCTGTGCGCAATGGACTGCATGATGGGCAACTTCACTCCCGACGTCCATGGCGAGGTCCATCTTTGCAACCACGACACCATGCAGTGCAGTACAGATGGACCCAACAACATGTCAAATGGACTGCTCAGGATTGGCATCATGTTCTCTTCACTCATGATGAGTGTCGCATATGCCTTCAATCAGACAATCATCGGAGACATGTTTGGAGGCAACCTGGTCAGGCGGAATGCCTTAGACACACTGTCCAGTGAATGCAGCAAGGCAAAGGTTTCCTGATGTTTTGGGGTGTCATTATGTGGGGCCGACATACGCCGCTGGTGGTCCTGGAAGGTGACATAATAATGGCTGTACGATACGTTAATGCCATCCGACCGATGGTGCAACCATATTGGCAGCATATTGGCCAGTCATTCGTCTTCACGAACGACAATTCGCGCCCCCATCTTGCACATCTTGTGAATTACTTCCTTCAGGATAAGAATGTCACTTGACTGGAGTGGCGAGCATGGGGTCCATACATGAACCCAATCAAACATGCCTGGGATAGACTGAAAAGGGCTGTTTATGGATGACGTGATCCACGAACCACTCTGAGGGATCTACACTGAATCACCGTTGAGGAGTGGAACAATCTGGACCAACAGTGCCTTGATGAACTTGTGGATAGTATGCCATGATGAATACAGACACGCATCAATGCAAGAGGATGTGCTACTGGGTATTAAAGGTACTGGTGTTACAGCAATCTGAACCACTACCTCTGAAGGTCTCGCTGTATGGTGGTACAACATGCAATGTGTGCTTTTCATGAGCAATGAAAAGGGCGGAAATGATGATTATGTTGACCTCTACTCCAATTTTCTGTAGAGGTTCTAGAACTCTCGGAACCGAGGTGATGCAAAACTTGTTTTGATATGTGTATTTGAACTTTTAAGTGGAATGGGAACAGAAAGTAATCATTATGTGATTTGAGATGAGAGGTTAGCTGCAGTGTTTGAGTAATATAAGTTTGAAGCATCACTTCTTTCCTTTGTTTCTTACATTTTTGTTCCATTTAGTCATACAGGCCCTTCCTTATTACTTACAGTTCCAAGAGTGCCTCGGACAACATTCCACATCGCAATTGCTATTTGGGAGTTTTTGGCTATGGAGGGCCCTTATGTATTTTTGAAAATGTGCATGAAAAGTGGGATTGTGATTTTCTTTGTCTTCTACTTACAGTTTTATTTTTGTTGCATGGGAGATGATTATTCTCTTTGTAATCCTTTATTTGAAACCTATTTTTCCTGTGTTTTGGATATTGATAGGAAAGGCAATATTAAAGTAACGACAAATCATGTCAACAAATATCTTTATTTGCATGCCCATCTTCCACAGCAGATTTTAAAATCAGTTATTATTGGTTCCTTCATCTTAAGCTTAGTACAATTAATTAAAGAGAATGTCACACTTCATGAATTTTGCTTTTACTTGCAAAGCATCTTCTGTGGTCATTATGTCAACAAATGTTTTGTTTTCTCATGAGCATCATCCTCATTAAACAACTCATGCTTCGCCACTGAACATGATGGGTGGGTGGGAAGGTGGGTGGGTGCGTAGGTGGGCTCGCACAGGGTGGCAGTTTTTCTTGAACATCTGGAATTCTCAGAGAATTAAATTTTACCTGGAAAATTAAAGTGTGTTAATCATATGAATATAATTGCATATAAGTTATTTGATGTTTAAAAACTGTGGTTAAAGTGCTGCTTATGCCTGGCATATAGCTCAGCTGAGAGGAAAGGAAAGTCGTTATTGTGTATGCTTGGTACGCTGCCCTCCCCCACTCACCACTAATTTGTGTGTGTGTGTGTGTGTGTGTGTGTGTGTGTGTGTGTGTGTGTGTGTGTATTCCCTACTTCAGAAAGACCTTTTGGCCGAATGCTTGAATGAATAACGTCTCTTCATTGTGCCTGTCTGCGACTCAACAGCTGTTCTATACTATGACTAGCAGTCTATTCTTTTGATAGTATAGTCAAACTATAACATTGATAACTTGGGTACTATTAGGACATCCATCAGTTTTAGCTCATTGTAGAACCTTTCCCTCAACCCTTTTGCCTTTATTACTTATGGTACCCTTAGAGAGTTTGACCAACAGGGTGGCGACCATGGAGAGAGGTCTGATCAGAGTGAGTGGCATCAGGGTGGATGGTGTGCAAAGAAACACCCATGCTGGTGACCATGCTAAAAAGGCCATCCCACAGGTAGAAAAGATCATTTTGATACAGAGGTTTACAACCCTATGGCATTTGTGTCTTTGGTCACACCATAGGTTATAAAGCAGGCAAGGAGAAATGGAAGTGGACAGCCCCCTCGCCAGTTCTTGATTTGCTGCAAAACTGACAGAGAACCTCTTGCAACAATGAAACCACTGTTTTTTGCTTAAAATATTGAGTATAGCTTCAGAGAAGTTGCTGCAGTACAGAAAGTGAGAAATGCTCTTTATTGTAAAGATGACACATCGAGTTGAGGTGGCTGCATTGGCAGAGGGTGGTACATAAAAAGAGTGAGGGGCTGTGAATAGGGAGGAGGAGGTAGGGTAGAAACTGTGGGATGGAAGGTGTGGGGATCATAGGTTACAATAGGTTGAGACTAGTTTGATTTTGGGAGTGAAGAATGTGTTTTAAGGACAACTCCTGTCTGTGCTTTCAGCAGCAAATTGAATAAGAAGGTAGGGAAGTGTGCAAAGAGAAAGAAAGTCTTGTTGCTAGGTAGTTCGCATGCTAGGGGTGTGGGCCAACTTCTGCAGGATGAATTAGGATCAGAATACCAGGTCACAAGTTTCTTCGAACCTAGTGCTGGACTGGGGCAGGTTACGAGGATTTAGGTTCACTATGTAGAGGCTTTACTAAGGAAGATACCGTGGTTATTGTGGGTGGGCCGGGCAACAGTATTGACAGAGATCCGGGGCACAGCATAGAGTGTGACCTGGCAAATATTGCATCGGCGTCGAGTCATACCAGTGTTAGGTTTGTGTCGGTTCTGGAGCGCCACGACCGGCCTCATTTGAGCTCTTCTGTCAGGAGAGTTAATTTGGAGTTGGAATGGCTACTTGGATCGTATGTGGGGTCACACATTGGTGTGGTTCCTGTTGATTCACTCTGTAGGTGGGACTATACTAGACATGGCCTACACCTCAACAAGAAGGGGAAGGGTAAACTGGCTGGGCTGATAGCAGGAAATTTAATGGGGGGAGGAACTACATCTCGTGGTAGTAACTCTTTTTTTAGTATAAGATCAGTGTCCAGTGGGAAACTCAGCCAGGCAAGTACTAAAGATGTTAAAAAAGTTAAAGATACTCACAAAAGTAAAATGAAAAATGTTAGTATATTTCATCAAAATATTGGGGGATTGAAGAATAAAATTGATGGGTTCCGTACAGTAAATGGCACAACTCCAGTAATAAATATAGACTTTCAACAGAAGTCTGTAGCTAAGGTACAATTTTCAAAATTTTTTGGTGTGTCCATTGATGAGAGGTTAAACTGGAAGCAACACATTGATGGTCTGCTGAAACGTCGTGAGTTCGGCTACGTATGCTATTAGAGTTATTGCAAATTTTGGTGATAAGAATCTCAGTAAATTAGCTTACTATGCCTACTTTCATTCACTGCTTTCGTATGGTATCATATTCTGGGGTAATTCATCGATGAGTAGAAAAGTATTCATTGCTCAAAAACGTGTAATCAGAATAATTGCTGGAACCCACCCACGGTCATCTTGCAGACATCTATTTAAGGATCTAGGGATCCTCACAGTATATATATTCACTTATGAAATTTGTTGTTAATAATCCAGCCCAGTTCAAAAGTAATAGCAGTGTGTATAGCTATAACACCAGGAGAAAGGATGATCTTCACTATGCGGGGTTAAATCTGACTTTGGCACAGAAGGGGGTAAATTATGCTGCCACAAAAGTCTTTGGTCACCTACCAAACAGCATCAAAAGCCTGACAGATAGTCAACCAACATTTAAAAATAAATTAAAAGAATTTCTAGATGACAACTCCTTCTACTCATTGGCTGAATTTTTAGATATAAATTAAGGGAGGGGAAAAAAACTAACTTAAGCATTAGTGTCATGCAATATTTTGTGTAATGTAATATGTTGTACAGACATCTTTCATTAACCTGACACGTTCCACATCATTACGAAGTGTCGTATTCATGATCTATGGAACAAGTATTAATCTTATCTAATCTAATCTAATCGATAAGCTGGTGGTGTAGGGGAGGATCCATATGGCCTGGGTTGTGAAACGCATTGAAATAAAGCATGTTATGTTCAGCTGCATGTTGTGCCACAGAGTGGTCTTCTTTACTCTTGCCCACTGTTTGGCAGTAGCCGTTCACGCTGGTGGTAGTCATACCAGTATAAAAGGTGTGCAATGATTGCAGATCAATCTGGAGCTTCCATTCTTAGAAATGGATCTTTGTTGATTAAAACAATGAACGATAACCACTCACAGGCACTTCAGGTCTTTGACAAGCTCGGGGATGTATCAGTGGCCATCTCTCCTCATAAACACTAAAGGTGCCATCTTTCACCAGGGCCTAATGCTAAAGACAGATGAGTAACTGCATATTAACCTAGAGCAGTGTGGAGACCATTTTGTTCGTCGCTTGCAAAGAGGGCCTAAGGATAATTGGGTGAACTCTGGACCTCTCATCATAGATTATCTGAGAAAGTTAAGGTCATGTTTTATAGGTGTGATGTCAAGCCCTATTTTTCTCCTATGAGATTTTTTGAAACTGCACAGAATACCAGATTCCTTATTTGGCAACAGGTTCAGTTTGCAAGATGCCAAGGAGTAGGTTGAATGACTCAACCAATTGACATGCAAAACACACTTCAACAATGATGACAAGATCTCAAACCCCAACTCCTGCTCCTGCCCCCATGTCATTGTCTGGCTCTCAGTTGTGGAAGAAAGCATCAGCTCCCTCAACCCCAAAATCTGCAGTTCTGGTGGTAACCACCCCATTGGTACAGCAGGATATGCCTCGTCCTTCTCCGTCATAAACAGGGTAGAAGACACCTGACGAGGTGTCCCCTCCCTGGATGAACAGGAGAGCAGTCTACCAGCAGGCAGTGGCTGTCAGAGCCACAGGCTGCAAGTCATAGAAAAGAATGAACCTATTCCGTCCCTGAAGCAAAGACAGGAAAATCCTTGCAGAAACTGAAGCCTCACAGGGAAGAGAGAAAAATCAAAAGTGAAACCAACATCTGTTGCTCCGATCAATCTGGC
Organism: Schistocerca gregaria; assembly: GCF_023897955.1. NCBI lineage: Eukaryota > Metazoa > Arthropoda > Insecta > Orthoptera > Acrididae > Schistocerca > Schistocerca gregaria. The sequence continues at coordinate 478,896,857 of NC_064925.1, forward strand.
CCCTTCAGAGGTTGAGCTTATGAATACCAATGGAGAACCACACACTCAAGTGGAGCAGCAAAGTAATTTGTACTTGCATTTCCCCATTGTTGCTTTCTCAGAACCCTATTTGACATTCGTTCAATGAAGCAGTAACTGCTGCTGTCGCCACCTTGCTGAACTCTTGTCACTTAGTGGCTACTTTTTCTGCAGCTGGCATGGCTCTTCAGAAGACCTGGATCACAGAAACCCAACTCCCTACCATTAAAACCTAAAAATCATAGTGTAAAAATGACATTAATGCTGAGAGAGTATTTGGAGAATTCCGCACACTCATACACTCTAAAACTTTCCTTGAACAAGTGCCACTAACCACTGCATTAGAAGCTGTGGCTGTTTATTTCCACCTGTAAGTTAGGATAACAATATCTAACATCTATCCACTCCCAGCAGATCTACATGATATCGCAGATTGGTGGAGCTAGTGGAACAGCTGCCTCTACCCCCTGTCGTACTGAGGGCTTTGCTGCAACTGCGACATCAGATTCTGAAAACCTTGAATATAGAATGGCTGGCTACCATGACCCTCAAGCAGAGAACAATCAAGGGTAAGAACAATAAAGGGGACCACCAAGGTGTGACGTACTTCTCTCCAAGCCTCTCGGAAGGATACCATTGTACTGTGCTGACTATGTATCAGTCACCAGACTTAAACAAGTTCCTTTTGCGTCAAGAGGACTCTCCTCAATGCGGTTGTGGTAGTGATCTCATTATAACCCATATTCTCATAGAGTATGCTCTGCTGGCTGATACGAGATGAGCCACACAGTTGCCTACCTCCCTCACCCAGATACGTGCTGACGATAGGATAGCAGCTAACAAAGTCAAGCATTTTCTTAGGGAAAGTAGGATTTTATAATAAAATTTAATGCTTCTTAACACTTGGTCACAAGGGTGGATGTGGAGAAGTGTCTCTCACTGAGCTTGTGCCTGAGTGGCTACCAGCTACTTTTTACCTCTGCACTGTCTTACATTTTTAATTTTTTATTTGTGTATGCATCTTATTTATCTAACATTTGAAGCTAATTGACTCTCTGATCCATACAGTCTTCATTTTCTCACCTCATTTTAGTAGTACTGACTATAACGACCCTTCTTAGAGTCTCCTTCAGTGACTGGCTATAGTTTTCAGCTTCCTGTATTTTATCTCACTTTTAACAGTCATTCTTAGCTACTGTCATGCAAATTTTCAACCATAATGTCAAGGTCACAAACACTGTAACTGTCAATTCTCTTTTTCTTCTTCCACATCATTTTACAAGAATTTCCTATGCAGCAAGAGACTGGCAACCAAGTTGTTTAGTCCCTTTAAACTCATCATCATCATCTGTAACAACAACCACCATGTGTGCCTACAAATTAATGCAGTACCTCACAGTTATCTTTACTTAATTTTGCTTCAGTTACCAATTTTACACTATTACATAATATAGCATGTGATAGATGCTAAAATGTAGTCTTTTAGTAATTGTTGCCCCACTATTCTTGGATATGTCATTTATATTTCCTTGAAATTTCATATTGTCTTCGCTATTTTCCAATTTTCATGGATAGTGTATTGTTCCCTTGCTAACCAGTGGCAGATACAGAAAAACTTCAAGGAGGGAGCTCGAAAGATATCTTGAGCTACCCTTACTTTTACTGTAATAAAAAATAATCAAGTCACATGCAAATTTTATCAAGGTTTTATTTAAACTGATTACACATGTATACAAGACAATGCCATCTTATGATATTAAGAAACTACAATTGTGGTTCTCTTCCTTAAATGATGAATTCTATGCGCCTATTCTTCCTGGAAAATTGGTTAATTACATTGTTGATAGGACAATCAATGTCAGGCTGAGTGTTCAACAGAGCTAAGCTATTAAGTCGATCCTCCTCCAATGTTGACCTCAGCCATGTCTTTGGATGCTTCAGTGTTGAAAAACTTCTTTCAACTGTAGCAATAGGTGCAGGGAGACAAGCAGATATTTTGTACAGCATGGGCAAAGTAGGATAGTCAGATCTAGTACAAACAGACAACACTTGCATAACAGAATCACAATCATTAAGGGCATTTATGCCCTTTTGCTTGTGTTGAAGAATCTCCCCCATTAGTCTCTTATTAATCACAAAACAGTAGAATATTCACAACTTTTTCCGAACAAATGCCAGACAGAATACGTGTCGAGGTCAATAGAATGGCTGCTACTTTTCTCATAAGTATGTCTTAGCTATCTCTCTGCCAGACAGAAACATAAAATATGATGATGCGGACGCGCATGCTACATAGGAAAGTACAACTACTACTCGATAACTCGATTCCATCGAGTCGACTGACAAACGAATAGTGTGTAGTGTGCGGGCTGACTGGCAGGGGCGGCACGGGTGGCAATGTGGAGGGTCCCCACAAGAGGGGAAGGGGGGGGGGGCGGAGGGTGACCGCCGCGTGCCATCCTTATATATCTGCCACTAAAACACTTTTGTTAGCATCAAATTTCTCTTCTATCTATTTCTCTTCTATCTGTCCTAATTATAGACCAAAAGCAGTGAAATTTTGCTCTGCAGATAATGCCATGGAACTCACAGTATATTTTATAAATTTTGCAGCCCTGTCGCGTTCATTGTTAAGCCGTTTGTTGCTAAAACCAACAAAAACTGTCAAACAATGGAAAATCTAGGGTGAGACTGCAGTTTGTGTGTGTGTGTGTGTGTGTGTGTGTGTGTGTGTGTGTGTGTGTCTTTTGTTGAGGAAGGCCTTAATGGCCGAAAGCTTTAATTGTGAGAATCTTTTTGTTGTGCCTAACTGCGAATCAGCATCTCTGCTATTTGGTGAGTAAAAACCTGTCAGAGTGTTTGGGTGTTACAAAGTAGTTTCAGACTTAAATTTTGACCACCTATGGTTAAGATAAATATTTGGAACTGATGCATGATTAGTTTCAGATCGAATACTCTGTCACTAGAAATTTCACCTACGTGCCATCATGTTTCCGCACTCAACTTCTCCACCCATCACTTATCTCCCTTACTTTTGTGCTTTACATTATATCTGTGTCACAAAAGTTTCTTTTATTATCCTGTTCAAAAATGGGCTTTCTGTTTTCACTGTAGGCCTGTAATATATCATGTAACTTAAATCCAGTGTACCAAGAAAATAACAAATTGACATGTGTGACTTTCTTTGTTTTCTAGTGCTGCCATGAAGACCAAATCCGCAGAAATGAAGGGGAAGCTTTTTGAGTATATTGTAAACCCAACAGGGAGTAATTCTGTCGACAGACATGTGAGCAGTAATGATAAGTTGGGCAAGCGCTATCGTAATGTTGCCCCTGTTTTCTGCATTGATGATGAGCAAGATGGAGGTATGTGCACAGCTGATAATCAGATGAGTGATAATTTTTAATTTTTTTTTTTTTTGCCTATGTATTGCAGTTAGACATATGTCATTTGTCTATAGTAGTGGATGCAGTTATGGCCAAAATGTGCCCAATGTGTTTTACTGGTCAGATATAAAAAGAAAAAAAAAGAAAAGACAAAAAATGCAAACTCCTGAAATTAAAATACATAAGGCATATCTTTCTAAGCATCCTGTAACAACTTATAAGTTGACATGTGTGACTTTCTTTGTTTTCTAGTGCATTAGCCGTAAAAAAAAAATATTGTCTTGTTTCACCATAATTTCGTTAAGAAAATTTTAAAGGGACCTGTCAAAATAAACAGTTGTTTGTGAAGATAAATATAAGGAAAAGATAATGAATACAGTATCTCTCTTCAGATCTAACTTAAAAGAAAACACACACACAAACATACCTATGTTGGTCCAACTTACCACATTGTCCTCGCATTTCATCTTGAGTAGGTAAGTGATAATATATCAGATGAAATCAGCAAAAGAAGAAAGGAGATGCATGGGGGGGGGGGGGGGGGGGATGTGGTTGAGAGTTGGTAAGGAAAGACAGAAAGGGAATAGGATAGGACAGTGGTACTGGTGAGCTTGTTCTGGAGCAGGTATGGGTCATTGTGTGTATTATGCACTAAAGGTTGGAAGTGGTTTCAGAGATAAAACAGAGTAAGAGAGGGGGAGGGAGAGAGAGAGAGAGAGAGAGAGAGAGAGAGAGAGAGAGAGAGAGAGAGAGAGAGAGAGCCTGAAAAATATAACAGAGTGAGTGTAGCTTGATGGGGTGAGTTTGGGCTTGGGGAATGTGGTAAAAGTGGTAGGAGCTAGTGGAGATTGAGGCCAGGAGGATTTGAGGTTTAAAGGGTGTGTTATAAGGACAACTTTCATCTGCTCAATTCAGAGAAGCTGTTATTAGCATGGAGTAGGTGGAGGAGTAGGAGGAGATGCAGCTGGAATGGATTGTGAAGCAGTCATTGCAGTTGAGCCTCTTGTGCCTAACAGCATATACCTCTGGTTGGTTAACTCTTTCTTTGGCCACTGTTTGGTTGCAAGCATTTGTTCAGATGCACATTTGGTTGTTGGTCGTGCCCACATAAAGGGTTGTGCAAAAGTTGTAGTATGGCTGCCATATGCTGCTGCTTTCACAGGTTGCCTTGCCACTTATTGTGGGACTGGATTAGGATATGTTGGGTGAGTGCATGTTCCACAAGTGTCTTCTACAGGGATATCACTCATATGATAATGATGTGGCATAAGAATGGATCAAGATGTTTTGTAGACTGTGTGTGCGACAAAATACCACTCTGGGATTTTTCTCATTTCTCATAATAGTATGTAGCTTTGCCATTTTGGGGCAGAATTGAGTAAGGGAGAAGTGCTCCTTTGCAGCTTGTTTGTGGGTTGTCATTAGAAGATTAGGTGCATAAGGCACAGGAGATCTGTTTGGAAAGTAGATTTGGTAGGTAGTGCCTGTCTGTGAAGACCTTCAGTATTTTGGGCGAGGGATCGCTCATCACTGCACATGTGCTGCCTGTGAGTAGTCAGACTTCTGGATTGTATGGGAGAAAATTTTTAGTTTGGAAGATATGTTAGGTACCAGAACGGAGGTACTGTTGATCATTGGTGGACTTGATGTTCCTAGAGATTTTATGGAACTTTCAGAGAGGTGAATAATGTCAGTGTCAGGAATATGGCACACTAGGCTGAGGAGGACTAGATAAAGCTGATGTGATAGAGGATGTAGAGGCTGCAGACAATTGAGGATAGTGTGTCTTAGACCTGGGTCCAGCTCAGGAAGATATCACCAATGAATTTCAACTAGACCAGGGGTTTATGGCCTTAGGTATGCTAGGTAGGTTTCCTCTCCATGTTTATTTTGTGTCAGTGATAATGTATCAACTTGACATTTTGGCGTTTCCTTGTTCCCATTTGAAGGTTAAGTCTCAATGAAACAGTTACTAATAGTTAGTTAATTTATATTTGGGTAACTGATAATTATTTGATATTTAAATTGGATCTTAACCTTTTGCATAAGTCAGGGACTTACGTATCACCTTAAAATGACCATTCATTCCCTTGGAAAGAACGGATATCCTAGATGTGATGTCAGGCAGTAACAGTTTATCCACAGATATCACATTTCCTGACCCTTTTGCCCAACAAATTATTTTGAAAACTGCATTTTGGAAAGATCTTTAATGCAGTGAGTAAATTAATATACATATTTTTGTTGTGCAAAAGTGTAAATATGGAAGTCATTGGTTATGGAACTTTAGCTTTACAAACACACAAATCAACATGGCATCTGTTCATTTTGCTTCTATCAAATCCATGGATAGTGTAGTAGGGGCTAATCATATAGACAAGCGATAAAGACGGTTTGACTTGCATCTTCCCAGTATGGTACTTTATCGTCCATTTTTGTACAAAGCTTATACAACTAGAATATGTTTTGATTCTTCCCTGTGTCATACTGTGATGTGTTCATATGTTTTAGCACTGGTGATAGCTACACTGTGGTTGAAATGTAGACCTACAATAAACAGATTAACCTAAAATGTTTGCATTTAAACAGATTATTAAAGATTAATTTGTGTACGTTTTCTCAACGTTGGAGTTCAGGTTCAGGCTCTGAGTGGGACAGTTGAATGAATTCACCTGATTTTGTTTGAAAGAGTGATGATGTGTTATACACACAAACTCTGATTTCAAACATTACACGTCATTGGATGAGAAACGAAATGATCGATGGCATTTATTGTCCAGGGGTTCGGCCACTGTAGTGCAAGTCTTTTTAGTTGACGCCACTTTGGCAACTTGCGTGTCAGTGATGAAGAGAATGATGATGGACACACAACACCCACTCTCCTGCCGGGAATCAAACCCGGGCCCTCTTGTGTGGTAGTCGGTAAAGTTACTATGTGCTAGGGATGCGAACTATCATTGGATGAATATTCTAATGTGGGAGATAATTTTAGAAATTTGGTTATGTAGTGAAAAAATGTCTGTAATATTTGTATCTTAAAGGCCAGTAGCCAAATGAGCAGTGTATTCTTCATTAGGCTCTTTCTAGAAAGCCAGCCGCTATTTAACTTCCATTGATTTCAAATTAACCAAAATGCTCTGTTTGAAAATACTACACCTGATAATAAGCCACCAATTCATATATGAAGGTATTTATACTACCATGGATGTAACATGCTGTTTCTGGTTTTGCCACATGATCAGTGTAAATACATAGATTTTCTGCTGATAAGTTCAAGAAGGGATTGAGTGATAGGACATATTTTGGGACATTAAGGGATCGCCAATTTAGTATTGGCGCTGAGTGTGTTAGAGCTACATCAAACCAGTCTTTGGACTGAAGTTCATATTAACAACTAAACAACAAGCCTGAATTTGAATATTCATTCACCTATGCTTCAAAAATGTGCTGTGAAATGCTTGTTAGCAAGAACTGACAATGCTTTTTTTCTGTATCTTTTTCTTGATAATTTATTTTCCAATGCATCAATAAGTTGAAAACTTTTAACAGCCAGATGTGGACAGTGTGGCGTATCTTACACATATTACCATTGATTTTTCTCACTTTTTTTCTTATTTTGATGTGTGAACATTTCTGCTGAATAACTTGTTGCAATTTAGTGAGATACTGCTGTATATTGGTGCCAAACAGGATATAAAATGTATTAAATATGAAATCAAGAGGCTGGTCAGTAAGCCAAAAATTGACTATTGTAGGACTTGCCTCAAAGACACAGCGCTAACAGCATGAATAAAAAGTGCAACACTTTATTACTAAAGTACTTATCTTAAAGTAGTTATCTTATTTGAACACAGTTTCAGACCAGAGTCTGCAAAGAAATCATGGATTACTCAAGGAATAAAGGTATAATGTAAAACAAAATGAAAACTGTATCAGTAAGTCAGAAAAGGTTCTGAAGTTGATGCTACAGCACAGTACAAGACATACTGCATAGTATTCAAGATAGTAATATGAACATCAAAGCAAATGCATTAGAAGAAAAAGATAACATTACATTTATCATTTTCCATGGATCCCTTGGAGAGGAGTCCCTGGGAGGTGGAAAGAGTCAAAGGTTATATATATATATATATATATATATATATATATATATATATATATATATATATATATATATAAATCAGATACATGGATATAGTACAATTCTAATGCAGACAGAGTTATGAGCTATAATCCTTGTGAAGATATTCATCGATGGAATAGAAGAGTTGGCCAACAGGAAGTTTTTTAATTCACTCTGAAACCAGTCTTTATCACTTACAAGACCTTTGACATGCTCTGGTAAGTTATTGAATATATGAGTACCCATGTATTTGACTCCTTTTTTTGTACTGATGTTAAGCTTTTATAGGCCTTACACAAATTGTTTTTGGTTCTGGTATTATAATCATGTTTTGCACTATTTTGTGTAAAAAGAGACATGTTGGAAATGACAAAGGATAGCAGTGAGTATATGTACTGAGCAGTAGTAGTTAGAATACCAAGTTTCTTAAAGAGGTCTCTGCATGATAATCTAGGACTGACACCAGGTATAATTCTATTGACTCGTTTCTGAATTTTGAAAATGTTCTCTTTGTGTGAGGAGTTACCCCAAAAGATGATTCCATAACTCATTCGTTAATGGTAGTAGGTCAAATAAACTAACTTCTTCATTTCTAAATCACCTATTTCTGCTGTCATGCATACTGCAAATGAACTAAGGCATTTCATTAAGTCTAGAGTGTGAGTTTTCCAATCCAGGTTGTGGTCAGTTTGTAGCCCTAAAAATTTGACACTGTCTACAGCTGTAATTTCGTTGTTTGAATACATTATACTTATAGGGTCAGGTATTCTTTGTGAGGTTCTAAACTGTATGTACTAGGTCTTGTCAAAATTAAGTGACAATCCATTTACTGTAAACCACCCATTGATACTTACAAATATTACGCATCAAACCAGTCTCTGGACTGAAGACCACAACAACAACAACAACAACAGCTGATTGCTCGGTGAGATCGTGGATACTGTTTTTTTATACCAATACTTGTATCATCTGCAAATAAGACAAAATTTGCGTTTTGTGACATCGCATATTAATATATAATAGGAACAACAAGGACCTAAAATAGAGCCCTGGAGCACCCCTTGTCTCATGGTTTCATATTTTGAATGACTATTTTTATGTGTTAAGCCTGATACACACACACTCTGTTCCTGTTAAAAAGATAGGATGAGAACCATGAGCCAGCTACTCCTGTTAGCCCATAATATTTTAACTTTTGTATAAGGATATCATGCTTAACACAATCGAAAGCTTTAGCCAGATCACAGAATATTCCAAGTGGTAATAACTTTTGATTTCTAATTCTAATATATCATCTGTTAAAGTGAATATAGCTTGATCATTTGATAATCCTTTCTGAAATCCAAACTGATTGTGAATGAGAATATTTTTCTGTACTAATTGTTTATAAAGTCTATTGTACATAAGCCTTTCAAATACTTCCGAAAATATTGCCAATAATGAAATGGGATGGAAGTTTTCCACTAATGATTTGTCTCCTTTTTTGTGTAATGGTTTGACAATAGCATATTTAAGCCTATCTGTAAAAGTACCACTGTGGAGGGATTCATTACATAAGTAACTCAGTATGTCACAAAGTTCTGAGGAACAACATTTAATTATGGTAGCTCTGATTTCATCATAGCCACTGGAACATTTGTTTTTAAGAGAACTAATAATATTAGAAATCTCTTTCGGTGAGGTAGGATATAGGTGAATTTTTTCAAACTTCTGCGGAAATCCATTTTTTAAATTTTTGAAGCTGTCTTCTGAGGAACTGTGCAAGCTTACGTTGTCTGCTACTGAAAGGAAAAAGTTGTTGAAAGTGTCTGCAATTTTGGAGGTATCTCTAATCAACTCATTACTTACATTTAACATAATTTCCTCATTTGCCTGATTAGTTTTTCCTGTTTCACTTTTTAGTATGTTCCATGTAGTTTTTATCCTGTTATTAGATTTTACAATATAATTTGTAATGTGATTTAGCTCTGTAGCCATCATTTTCCCTTGACATTAAGTACAGTCTTCTTTTTGTTTTACAAGATACTTTTATTCCATTTGTAATCCAATGTTTTGAAACATTTAATCTGTTTTCTTTGATTGATTTCTTAGGGCAGAGTTTTCAATGTGACCTATGACTGTATTAGAGAAACAGTTATATTCTTCATTTATCCTGGGTGAATTGTATACATTCACTAGGTAACAAAATAAAGACAAGATGGGATATAGTGCAGGAGGAAATTGGTGAAACCACACATGAAGAATGGCAAATAGCATTAAGAGTAAACAACACATTGGTAACAGATGTGTGCAATGTTGCAAAACTTTTTAACAAACATTTCATAACTTTTATTGAAAAGATGGGGTTGTCAGTTTCATTATATGCTACTAAAGGAATACCTCGGACCAGAAGTACGCGTAACTTCACTAACATAAATATGAACCTTACTACCCAAGCAGAAGTAATGTCCGTCATAAAAAATTTTAAAGTCAGAATATTCTAATGGTTGTGGTAAAGTATCAACAAAATGTGCTTCTGAGTTTAGTAACATATTAAGCTGTCTGTGTAACCAGTTGTTTATCACTGGAAAATTTTCTGAATGATTGAAATATGGTGAAGTTAAGCCTTTGTTTAAGAAAGGAGATACAGGAATAGTGTCCAGTTTCTGTCCAGCAGTCTCAAAAATTTTGAAAAAGTATTATACAGTTAGCTTCTTAACCATCTGACAACAAATAATATGTTGTCCAAGTCTCAGTTCAGATTTCTAAAGGGCTTTAATATTTAGAATGCTTTCTACGCATTCAGTGAAAATGTACTTATTAACACTAAAATACAGGTTACTAGTATAGTTTGTGATCTGTTAAAGGCATTTGACTGTGTAAATCACAGTATCCTTTTAAGCAAATTAGAATATTATTGTGTAACAGGAAGTGCTGCAAAATGATTCAATTCCTGTACCTCTGGCAGAAAACAAAGGGTGTCATTAGGAAACACACATGAATTAGGCTATCAGGCATCATCAAATTGGGGGCTGATTACATGTGGTGTCCCACAAGGTCCCATCTGAAGGCTGCTGCTTTTTCTTGTGTATATAAATGACATTCAATCAGTAACATTACCAGAAGCCAAGTTTGTTTTGTTTGCAGTTGATACAAACATTGCAGTAATCTAGTGTAGTCTTAAAAATATTGGTTAATGAAATTTTCATGGACATTAATACTTGGTTCCTAGGTAATACTTTGCCTTTTTAATTGCAAACATTTAGGTTAGGCTTTACCATGACTGTTATTGACATTAAATGAAACTACAAGGTTACTGTTACCAGTCATGGATGATTTGGCCCCTTTTTTTGTGTAATGGTTTGACAGTAGCATATTGAAGCCTATCTGTAAAAGTACCACTGTGGAGGGATTCATTACGTAAGTTACTCAGTATGTCACAAAGTTCTCAGGAGCAAAAGTTCATTATGGTAGTGCTGATTTCATCATAACCACTGGAACATTTGTTTTTAAGAGTGACTGGTAACAGTAAAGTTGTTGTTTCGTTCAATGTCAATAACAGTCAGGGTAATGCCTAACCAAAATGTTCGCATTTAAAGTTAATCTGCCCTGTCAATCAATCAAGACTATTTTTGAGAAAACAGTGACTGGTAACAGTAAACTTGTTTCATTTAATTCTTTGTCACTGAAATTGGCATGTGGGGGGGGGGGGGGGGGGCGCAGACGACACTATTATGTGCAGTGTAGTTCAGAACTTGTAAGAGGTTTCCCACCAGTATGTGCCTAAAATATGATGACAAACAGATAGAAGAAGTGGACAGTGTTAAATTCTTGAAATTGCAACTTGATAATAAATTCATCTGGGAGGAGGACTCCACAGAACTGCTGAAACACCTAAACAATTCTGTTTGCAATCCGACTGTGTTCAGACATAGGGGATATAGAAATGAAAAAGCTGACATATAATGCTTACTTTCAATCCATAATGTCATATGAGGTTATTCTTTGGGTTAACTCATCAAGCCAAGGTAATGTTTTCTGGGTACAAAAATTTGTAATAAGAATTATTTGTGGTGTGAACTCAATAACATCCTGCAGAGGCTGTTAAGGTACCTTGAGATATCAACTACTACTTCCCAATATATATCCCTTAATGAAATTTTTCAAAAGAGCAGCTCATTTTATGGAATCGATACTAGAAATAAGAATGATCTTCAGAAAGATTTAAAGTCACTTTGGTCCAAAAGGGTGTCTATTACTCAGGAACACATATTTTCAATAATTTGCCAGCAGCCATAAAAAGTTCAACTATCAATAAAGTTCAGTTTAAGAGGAGCATGATGGTTTATTGTTGACCAACTCCTGCTACTCCATTGATGAATTTCTTAGAAGTGTGTGTGTGTGTGTGTGTGTGTGTGTGTGTGTGTGTATACAATCTGACTTATGTACAAATTCAATGCAATAATGCAGTCAATGTAAATAAGTGTTGTAAAATGTTCGTTGTATTCAGTGGTTATCACTTCGTCAATGAAAATGAGTTAAATTTTTTTTTTCTTCACTCATTTCATATTCTTGATGATCATTCCACTTGTGATTTGTGGAAGGTACATTAGCGTATTTGTTTTTCATTGTAAATATTTATTTTGTGTTCTTGTTCTTCTGACACATTCTACATTCTAGAGGATCTCCTCACTATGGATCAATTGAAAAGAAAAGCTCATCTATTGTAATATAATCTGTAGAGGAGAAATGAACAGCTAAAGTCCTTGACATTGACAGAATTCAGATCACACTGTTTTATCGACATCCAGTTGATTTCTCTCCCAGCACGTTCACGCTCAAATGATGTCATTAAATTTAAGTTGGATGCTTCAGCTTTGAATTCATATTTGCATCTCTTACCACCATTTCCATGATCATTTCTATGTGATCCTCTGTTGTTATGTATTGATTTCCAAACTTGCCTTTCCTTATCTCATTTAGAGTGAACTTCAGAAATGTGTGTGTTGTTATCCAATACAAATCTGAGTTTCAGAACTATTAAATGATACCAATGAGCTCCTGTAATTTTGGCACTCTGCCTAACTAGAGGGGTGAGATTTATACGCTGTTGAGGAATTTAGCTTAATCTTGATTATTTCATTGGTTAACATCATCCATTTGATGTAATAAGTAGGAGATTACATCTGGTATCACAATACTAGACACTTGCTTTTGATTATGACATTAAGAGGACGCAGAGTCTTGCAACTATAGCAAGTCTGAAGATACTACTGAAGAAGATTATGAAACAACAATTACAATGGAGTTTGTGTATGTGGAGGCATAGAAAAAGGGAGTTGGCTTGGGTTGTTTAGGGCCATAGACCAAACAGCGAGGTCATTGGTCTCATTGGATTAGGGAAGGACGGGGAAGGAAGTTGGCCGTGCCCTTTCAAAGGAACCATTCTGTCATTTGCCTGGAGTGATTTAGGGAAATCACAGAAAACCTAAAGCAGGACGGCCAGACGCAGGATTGAACCACCATCCCCCTGAATGCGAGTCCAGTGTGCTAACCACTGTACCACCTTGCTCGGTGAAAAAGGGATTGAAATGCCCAGTTGCGTCAAGTGCTTCAATAGCCTCTTTCATTGTTTCATTATTTCTTTTTCTGTTTTCATGGGAAAACAGCACATACAGCTTGTTTTGTGTGTCTTTACTTGAAAGTTTATGCAACACTGTGGTGAATTGTATAGACAAGCCACAAAAAAATCTAATTTCATACATATCATGTTTATTTGTACCTGAATACAATGCACTGATCATGATCAAACAGTGTGCCACACAGCAGCTCTGTTAGTAAATATATATACACTAATTACATTCTCAAAGATCATTCTTAATATACTTGTCTTTTATAGTCATATGTCAGCATTAACCACAAACAAACTTGTACCTTGCGGATAGTGTTCTCAATTTTCTAAAGTTTATCCTTCTGATACAGTAAAATAAATTTGCAAGGTGTGATCTCAAATTTGCAACGAACTTTGAAAGCAAGCTCTGTGACTCCAAGTCTAACTCCATAATTATTATGTGTTCATGAACACTGTAGCTAAAGTTGCTGCAATAATAATAAAAAAAACCTTACTGTTCAACCTTAAATTACCATTTCACTATATATGGTAATAAAGATTCATAGCAATGTAGCTGTCTTTGAATTATGAGATGTGGTTTAATGCGCAGGCTGGTGTGGGGATAAGTGTGAGAAATGACAGAATAACATGTTCCAACCCAGACAATTTCATGCCAGTTCTGGTGCATCCCTCTTACATGAATAATTTGACATCCAAGATATCTGTTATTGAGTTAAAGAAGAAATATCTGCTGCCTATTAGATGACTAGATCAAAGGAAGGCGGATACCTCTTGTGATTGAGTCTTTATTGTATGGTATAGGAGGTGCTTGTGGGACACCCAGTGAAGGAGTTGCATCCTACATCAGATATGTGACATCCGTGTAGCAGCCCAATAAGACCCAGTGCTGAACTCCACTGTACGAGGCATTAGGCTGGGCGTGATATGTAAGGCTCTGATTTTCTGAGATTTGCTGCTGGTGTAAAGCACGTGCCCCAAGTTAGTGGACATAAGGTACTCATTTTGATGAATAAAAGTCTCTCTCGCTCTCTCTCTTCTGGAAGGTTGGTTCTTTCATTAAGCTCAGATAAGATTTTTAGGTGTATTGAAAATTAAGATTGAGTCTCAAGAGAACGTCCTACATTTGTAAATGATTCAGTTTTTGTAGTTTATTAACAAGGGGAGTATTAACACTTTGCTGTCCACACGTCTCATAAAAATTGATTCACTTGGTGCCGGCAGCACTAATTCGGATTACTTGGCTTGTCACTGGAAATTCTTGCCATTATTGGGAGATTATAAATTGTTAAGTTTTACTGTTCTCATCGTTAGTGCTCATGAGTTCTCAACCCTGTTCCCCTACTTTCATGAAATTTCGAAGATACACATGCATAAATAAATACAAAATTTGTTTGTTTCAAAATATTCATTTAATTAAGTTTTTGGAAAAATATTCAATTATGAATTGCACTTTGAAAAGCCGGTCGGCATCATCCAGTTTATTGTTGTTGGAAAAATGTAAAAATGATAATATTTGTCTGAATTGGTTGTGGGACATCGTTTTGTGAAATATCAATTTCTCTATCAACGGATTTGTTGACCGATAATCATTGATACGAAGCCCAAACCATTTTCTAAGTTTGAGTCCCGTAACGTTGACAAATTTGGCATTTTTTGATCAGTTTCCTTCTCTTGCAATTTTGACTGCAATACTTGTTAGTTTTGTTGCTAATATATTCAAATAGATCATTCCCAATATATAGTTCTGCGATACCCTCGACGCTCTGTGTTTCTTTGGGACCTGGAGATCCTTCAGATTTATTATTGGTCCTCGGTAAATCAAAAGTCTGACCACTGTGCACTGTCTTCTTCGTCTGATTTATCCGAATCAGTTGGCAACTGTAGCATTTGCCGAATTCTTCTTGGACGTATTTCACTATCTTCCAACGATTCTGCTTCACTTTCATTTTTTTGATATCCAATGTCTTCTTCCCAATTGGTCAAGTCGTCCGGAATGTCAGGCAAGACGTCCTCACATTCATCGTAAATAATCATATTGTCTCTTTCGTCTGCCATGATGAAAGGGCACAAGTACTTATAAAAACAAAAACTTGTTGACTTGTGTAACTTATTGTTACCTAAACAAAACATCAACAGAATGCAAAAGATACTGAAGTGCTGTCACTAGTCGCTGTGTGATACTGTGCTCATGACACCACTGTGGTATCTCTGCCCACTGATCAATATTATGCACACAACACCACTGTGGTGTAGCCGGCCGTTGACTGCTATTTCATCCACGACTCCACTGTGGTGTCGCCGGACGGCATAGTGTTAAGCTATTTTTAATTATATTATGAGAAGGAAAGTTGCTACTCACCATATAGTGGAGATACTGAGTCACAGATAGGCACAACAAAAAGACACACTCTCACTCTCTCTCTCTCTCTCTCTCTCTCTCTCTCTCTCTCTCTCTCTCTCTCTCTCTCTCTCTCTCTCTCTCTCTCTCTCTCTCTCAGGCAACAGTTGTCTGAGACTGCAGTTGTGGATGTGAGCTGTGTGTGTGTGTGTGTGTGTGTGTGTGTGTGTGTGTGTGTGTGTGTGTGTGTGTGTGTGTGTGCGCGTGCGTGCGTGCGTGCGTTTGTGTGTGGCAGGGGGGGGGGGGGGGTATGTCTGTCTGTTGACGGAGGCCTTAACGGCCGAAAGCTATAATTGTGACAGTCTTTTTGTTGTGCCTATCTATGACTTACCATCTCCGCTATATGGTGAGTAGCGACTTCCCTTCTCATAATCTTGTTACATTACATCCTGGATTTTCCATTGTTTGATATTTTTAATGAAGGTTTTATAATTGTAAGTGTAGTAAACTCAGTTTCAGAACTTCCAGACAAGTGTCTTGTTTCTTAAACATGAAATCAGGTATTACTTTTGTCTTGAACTTGGCACTTTGAAATAGCATGACTTTCTGACTCTGCACCTGTGTTCTGTCTGATTTGTGCAGACATCATGAGAAAATACTTATTCTTGATTTTGAAAGTTTTTGTTACACAATCTGTAGCTGAGTTTGTAATGCCCTTCATTTTATTTGTACACTATTTTCGAAACATAACTCAGTGGCATACATGGAGCAAACAGTGTGTGCCATTGTAATAACTTCATTGTATAATGGAAAATGCTCTCTTGAACCATGGATGTACAACTGCCTGTTTCAAATATTTGCAGCAGTTTATGGTGTTGCATTGCCATTGCTCTTTCTATATGAACCATATAAATTACTTTGTAATAACATAATTTCAACAGTAGTGCTAGCTGTTTTATTTTAATGTAAGTAACATCTCTGATAATACCAGTCTTGGAAGTATTTAAAAACCTTCAAATCATCTCGTTTGTAGTTTCTCTTTGAATATTTCCAGTACTTCATATTGAAATTATTTCTAATCTTTTTGGTTTGTAATTTGGTTTATAATTCCCAGAATTATGTATTGGACTTTTACGGGAATATGAACATTTGCATATGAGAACTCCCATTTGTGTGTAAAAGGCCAGTGTATGTAACAGTTTGTTGTTATAGTTTCCAAGATTTTGGCAGTATTTCAGCTCAGTTCCATCTTATGCAGTTCATGGTTTGATGTTGGCACACAAGTTGAGAGTTATGCTCTGTATCCTCAGTCTTTGGGTCAGTTGATAAAAAGAGTTGTGTTCTATATTTTAGAAATATCCAATCTGCATGCAGACTAAGCTAAATTTCAGGTGTGTTCACATTCTCAGAGAAATATAGGTCAAGATTCAGTATAAAATTATTGTTCAAGTATTGGGTAATTTGTTGCGCTCCTTCACTCTTTCAGTATTTTTAACGTAGCAGAAGTGAGTCGTTAACTCTGAACACCTGTGAATGTGACATTGTCTCTTTTGGGTAATGACAGTTTCCTTGAATTGTTCTTGTGCAATTATAACAAAATAAAGAAAAAATCTTCACAGATTTTTGAAATGCCATAAAGAAAGAAGAGAAAACATATTAGACAATTTTTCCTTCAGTTAAAAGTTAATTTAAGTATCCACAGTATGCAGAGAAGGAAAGAATTTTGCTATTGTAAAGGAAACTGAACATTTTCATTTCTGTAACTGAGTAATTCAATTGTAGAAGATTGGAAAAAAATGCAATTCTATAGATGCCAGATTTTTGTGCAAGTGTGAATTTAATCTTAGCCAGTGGATCTTTTTGTTGCTTGATTATGCATTCATTTTTTAGTGATTCTAAAGCAGACTACTCATACCAGCTTCAAACATTTTTATTCAGTTTGCACGTAATAGTGACGTGAGTGTTGTAATGACCATGTTTGATGCTTGGTTGGTCTGTACTTATAGGCTAAAATAATGTAATATGCACTATTGTAGCATGGAAGCGGTGTTACTGTGTTAAAATGCTAAGTGTTAAAACTTTGCTCGTAATTTTGATAGACTTACCATGATAATTTCACGAGTAGAGTTAGAACTGTCCACTCTGTCGGTCAATAACTCCTTAATTCTGAAAAGCCTCTTTGTTCTGTATTTCTTTATCTTTCAAAATTTCAGGACAAGGGAACAACTCATGGTCATTGCAAGATGATACTTGATATATGAGGCACAGAAGGGAGCATTGAAAGTCAGAGTCGACACGGTGCCAACAGTCTGTGCGTATCGCTGAAGATTCGTGATTCAAGCACAACAATCTTCATTTCTTACACCAAATATTCAAGTTTTTGGACTGTGTACAAAGATGTACAGTACTGATTTTGCATGTCTTATCATTTTGAAAACTAATACAGATGAAGCACAAATCAAATAAACCATATTTTGTTAAAAAAGGTGATTGAGACAGACAGATACATAAATGAATTATTGTATTGAAACATCAACAGACATAGGGCTTATGAATTTGATGTTTCATTTTAATTCAGAAAGTAGAATTATTTCATTTTATGAATAATTTTTGATGGTTTTTATCAATTCACTGTAAAAGATATTCACAGAAGTGATCTATTCTCATAGTATTCCAGTTTATTAACTGTTTAACAAAATATGTTTGTACTGTGTGAGAATAGACTCTTCAGAATTGTACGTTACGTAAAGTGTTTTGATAGGACTTCACTGTTATGTGTTTTGTTAAAACAATGAAAAATGATTACAGTCTAACATTTTCTCCAAGATATTTTATGGACACCATGCTAACAGTTCTGTAGGAAATAATTTATTGCCTGACTTAATCACACTAATTTCAGAGTGAATTGGCTGGTTTTGGCCATCATTGACCATTGTCATATTTATGATGGTTGTATTATGAAAGCCAGTGACAGCTGAAAGCAGGCATTTCACTTTGAAATTAATGTGATTGTACCAGACAATAAAATATTTTCAAAACAGATAAGGATTTCTGTTATTGCTTGTAAACTTTCTATTCGTAGCTGTTTTGACTTTTGCTAACAATTTTCTCACAATTTCATATGTTTTAGATATATGAAATACCAAAACGCATAACAGTGTCCACAAAATAATCTTTCTGTGGCGTGAGTATCTACCCAAGTGAGTAGAGAAAACAGTAGTTTCATGTATTTCTGACTATTTGCGAAATATGTGACAATGTACTATAATCTAGAATTTTGGTTTAATTTTTCACATGAGGTAACCTTGCCAAATAACAAATTGCAGTACAACTTTTATTGCAATATATTTAAAATCTGGGATGCATCTGCAAAGCACTTTCAGTTGCTAACTCAGAAAAAGGATTTCTCTATTCCTACAAATCATGAAAGAAAAAGTTATTTTCTTGGTGAACTGAGATTTTTCATTATACTTTTCCATCTCTTTAAAGTTTTACCTTTACTCATTGTACATATCTTCTGGGGTACAGCAAGTATTTTTATCATTCCTTTAGAACAAAATGTGTTCATAAATGCTCATGGTATAAATTTATATTTTTGGTTGAGATGTATTGATATTACTTTTCTCTTGTGAGGGTTGTACAGTGCCAAAGATATAATAATATAGTAAATATAAGTTTGTGTTTGGTGTAGGGGGGGGGGGGGGGGGGGGTGCGTGTGACGTCTATGCGACTGACTGTGTATACTTGCATACATACAGTGCACAAGAGCAAATGTATCAGCTTTGACCCACAGACATGTTTTCACTCCGGAGTTCTCTTAAGTCTGATTCTTGCCTCAGTTTTAAGTTAGTCACAGTTACCAACATTGTAAAAGACTAAATAACATCATGAAATGTAGAGTACCAAATTTTTATTTATAGTGTTTATGTGGTTCTTGCATATTTTCTGTAGATCTTTTCTAGCATACAGAAAGATAGTTGAAACCTCTATTTTGCCAGTGCAATAACAGAGTGGGATCTGTGTTATATGTTCCTCACTGAACAGCAACAACATTGATATTTACGTAACTCTGATTTCAAATTGAATTAGAAGTTGTAGTACAGAAACACGTTGGTAATGAGTGAGCTCTTACAGTGGGATGTGAGTTCAGCACAATTATCGTGGTTGTATCTTACAAAATTTACATTTTTTCTATTTGTGTTCAAGGAATGATGCTTACAGAAAAGGTACGAATGTGACTCTGTTGCAGTGATACACGTTCTATTGAGTTGCATTTTTGCAATAATGTGAATTATAGAATTTTGTATAACTATTATAATATATCCACAGTCCTTCCAGTTTCTAACTGTTACGGCACATCTTTAAATATATCAGAGATGTGTATCGGGAAAAATTCTGTGAAACAGATTAGCACCAAAATAGTAGATGGGTGTACACAAGGATGTAAATAAGGTGTTTCCTGATGTAAATGACAATAGATTTGTGCTTAACACAGGTGGACTAAAATTCTGCAATTGTGGTATATAACATAGGTTGCCCATAATTTATCGACTTTTAGTATTAGGAAGTAACAATTTTAAGTTATGTGCTCTACTAAGAATGTACTGCAGTTGTAATATACAGTATATGTAACTATAAGCATCCTCTTATAGGTGTCCATTGAATGAATGTTACAAGTATCCTTGACACTGCCTCCAGATTATATCATTCCATGTAAAATAACCAAATGTGTTCATCAGAGCAAATTACTGTATTTTGTATTCACTCAGGTGAATGAGTTTCAGACCTACTTGTTATGTAAATGTGATATTCTTCCAAAATATTCTTTGAGCAATACTTGTACAGATCACTGCAAATTGTCATTTACATCACATTGTACAACAATTAATGCTGATGAATTGTACAGCACACTTTGAGATGAAAAATTAACTTAGCTACAAAACTAAGGGAGGTAAGAAAGATACATCACTTGTATAAAAGACTGAGTGGCACCTTTTAGTTGGAGGGAAAAGAAAGATCAGAAAGAAATTTCTTGTACCAGTTAGCTGACAAAATTTAAAATGTGATAACAGCATTGTAATTTGTAACAGTGAAGTTAAAAAATGGAAATCTTGTCACTATAGAAAATATGAGGTGTTGCTATAAAATAACAGAACTACTGCTGTAAAACATTGTATTGTAAAATTATACGTATTTAGTTATGGTCACCTTCAAAATAAACCCCTCCTCTATACCTGCAACACCCCATGCGAACTTTCCATTGCTGGAAATAGTGCTGGAAGTCTTCCTGTGTGAGCTCCTGGGTGATGTGTTCTGCTTTTTCTTTCATGGCTTCAGCTGAATGAAATTTTGTTCTTTTTAATACGGATTTGATCCTGGAGAATAAATATGTCACATTGTGCTAGATCAGGTGAATAAGGAGGATGGTCAAACATTGGGATGCCAGAACTCTTTCGGCAGACAGTGCAGTATGAGCTGGTGCATCATTTTGATACAGAACCTATGACTTTTTCTTCCACAGTTGAGTCATTTTTTCTTATTTTCTCACAGAGTTGAGCAAGAACCTCATAGTAATAATGTTGATTAATAGTTTGACTTTCAGGAACCCAATGAAGATACACAGTTCCATGAATATCGAGAAAAACAGTCATCGTCACGTTGAATCTCGATTTGCTCATTTGCTCTTTGTGAATTTGGGCCCTTCCAATGCATGGATTGACACTTTGTTTCTGGATCGCAAATGAAAAATCATGATTCATCACATTATCATTCTTTCCAAGCAATTAGGGTCTTCTCAGTGGTATTCGAACTGTCAGTACAAACATTTTTACTGGCTTCTTTTTGTTCGATTGTGCGAATTTTTGACACCAGTTTTGCACACATTTTTCACATGTGTAACTGGTTATGTAAAATTTGCCTTACCCATTATTTGTCAATTCCTATAGTTTCGGAAAGTGAACGAACACTCAAACAGTGGTCAGGTCACATAATATTACTAACTTTTTCTGTATTTTTATCAGTTTTTGGTGTTGACAGGCTTCCTGGGTATGAGTCATCTTCAGTGTCTTCTCGGACATCTTGGAAATGTTGTACATGATAAACAGTATTTGCCATACATTACTTTCAGTAACAGATAGGTTTCAGTAGCAGTTTTTTCCAGGTTTCATGTGAAACTTCACAACACTTCGTTGCTCTGTTATTACACTTGTCATTTTTCCAACAAAACAAAACAACAGTTCTTGCACAAACGAAAGCCCTGGCCACACTAAATTTGTCTACAGACACAGTGGATGCAGCATTCGACTGAGAAGGCTTCATGATCCACAGCTACTGGTCATTCGTCATTGGTGCATGTGTACTTAGCTCTGTGATGGCTTCCGTTCCATTATTTTATAACCACACCTCGTACAGTATTATTTTTACTTTCGGTAATAAAATTCCTCTCACTATACAAATGAAGGTTTGAATTATTGGTATGCCAGTTTGCATTTTACTTGGTTGCAGAATTATATATATTTATGTTAAACATTTCTGCACAGTTTGTAGTCTCCAGTTTCATTTACTTTTGTTATGTCGTGTGAGTGGTAACTCATGTCCCAGAGAGATAAGTTATGGAAAGATAGACTGAGTAGCGATCAATTGACTGTTAACAGTGTTTTGTTGTTCAACATCAAAAATGTCATTACAAGCCTATTTCCATTATTTTGTATTGTTTCTCAGTTATTTATAGTGTTGCCAGTGTACAAGAAACCTCTAATTAATAGTTTAAGTCTGATCTCCAATCATTCGTACACAAAAGTAGTAATCTCTTAAATCTCTCTGTCTTCTTGTTGAACTTGTCAGTCTTTCAAGTAGACAGATTTTCTCATTGTTGGTGTGGATAATTATTTATTTTTGGTTGTTGCATTGTTCTGAAATGCCAACAGATGTATCTTAGTCAAACATTTAAAAAGTGACCATACTGCTGTTTATTTTAGTACATATCATTTAATTTAATATCTACCTTTAGAAATGATTTACTTTTAGTTTCTGTTTGACCAATTCTTCATTTATGTGGACAACTTCCTATTATATCACTGCCTATCAGTTTTTGTTCTTCTTCATTGCTAGAATACTATAACTCACCAATTAAAAGACAGTTACTGTTATTCATTACTTGTATCGAGTACTGGAAGGAAGATAGGGAGGGAAGTAGAAAGGAAGACTAGAATTTTATGTCTGGTCAGCCACTTAATTATCAGAGATGGAGCGTAAACTCAGATAGGACTAAGCTTAGTAAGGATGTCAGCTGTGTCCTCTTTAAAGGATCCATATTGGCATTCACTGTAATGATTTAAAGAAACAAAGGAAAAAGTAAGACAGAGTGTACAGAGAGTTCTTCTTGTGGGGCAGCTGCAACTGTAAAAGTCCATTGTGAAAAATGAAGAAACTGCAGGACAGTTGACATAAAAGTTTTCTGGGTCTGGACCCAAAAAAAAAACCATGGCCATTTTTTTTCTCCAACAGTAGTTTTACACAATATGATGTGGTACCATATCCAGAAAATATTTATGTTGCAAGACAGTTGCTTAATCCACAATTTTTTACAGGGTACACGATCAGTTTAGGAACAGTTACAGTTCCATCATCTAGTGTAAACTGCAATAATAAAAACATTCTGTTCATTAAATCCAATCATCACAACTTTAACAACATTAGGCATGCTAAGGTTCGCTTTGAATTTTACGCTAGGTTTGTTAATAAGACAAATGAGGTGTCTTTGCAAACAGCATGTTAAAAGATAACATGGGGTTCAGAAATAATCACGGGGGAGAATGGCAGACATTGAAGTCACTTAATAAAAAACTTATAGATAACGACGCCAGATTCATCTGTGCTGACAGGGAGGAAAATGGCTGTTGTCCTTTCTCAGCAGGAGTATGTGGAAAAAGTTGAGCAGTTTATTGCTACTAATGACATTGGTAAGTTCAGAGATAACACAAGGATACTCCGATGAAATCAATAAGGTACTTAAAAAAAAAACTAGGAGTCTTTTGGATGAAAAGTGGAAGAAAAAACTCACAATGATGAGCCCTAAAGCACCTAAACTCTGGGCAACGATTAAGTTACATAAACCTGACTCTTCAGCGAGACCGATTGTCAGGGCATGGAATGGTGCAGTTTACAAACTATAGAAATTTGTTGCAGACCTTCTTAGAGAACATTTTTCCTTCAAGGAGTCTAGAGTGATAAAACAAACCAGGAAAGGTTTCATTACATCTCTTAAAAATATCGACATCCTATTAGGTGCCCTGATGGCTACCTTTGATGATATTTTAACTTTGATGCTGTGTTTTAAATTTGGTAACCAAGTGTACAGGTATCAACTTTGAGGAGGCTGCTATGGTGGTATATTGGAAACATTACGTTGATGACATTTTTGTGCTTTATGGAGGCAGTAAGAAAAAATGTGACAGTTCACATAACAAAATTTATTCGATGGAAAGATTTCTTTCTCTGTTCAGCATCAGATTAGTGGGACCTTCACATATTTAGACTTAAAGATCACTTCAGATGGCGGCAGGGTAGATTTTGTCATCTACTGAAAAGGGTCTACTAGTGATTTAGTTCTGAATGTAGTGTCGAACCACCCATTTGAATATAAAACTGCTGCCTTCTGGTCCCTCCTAAACAGACTAAATAATATTCCTCTCATGTCAGAGGCATATGAAAGAGAGTTTGGTATAATAAAATGTATTGGTGCATGTATTGGATATATGGGGCCAAAGATTGAGAAATTGAATAAGAAAATACTAGTGAAAGAGGGGGGGGGGGGGGGGGGACATGTAGGGAAGAGAGTCCCTCAGAAGGCTGTAGGAAAAAGAAAAGAGCAAGTTTTACAATATTCCATATCGTGGATATGTATCGGAGAGGATTGGAGAGAAGCTGATGTCGAGCAACATTTTTCATACCAAAAAATTTGGGCAGATAAGGAAATTTGGGCAGGTTAAGGAACTGTGAAGTCTTCAAAAAGGATTGTTTCTCCTATCCCAGAGCGTATTGTATTGAGTGCAATAAAAGCCAGTTGTGTGAGAGCAGATACGTCAGCCAGACAGGTAGGAATTTTTATATGAGATTAAGGAACATAAAGATGTGGCCAATTCCAGATCAGCTCTGACAATGCATTTGATTGACAACCAGCATCAGCTGCAGCACATTGGCAGTAACTTAAATGTCTTACACACTGCAGAAAAAGGTCTGATACTGAATGTTTTGTAAGAAACTGACGTCTTAAGAAGTCTTCATTTCCATCCTCACAGTACAATGAATCAACAAACAGACCTGTAGCAAAGATGTTTTAGTTAATGATGACATTATCCAGGCAAATTAAGGTGTCGCTATAACACAATATTTTCCTTGTTTTTGAACTCTTCTCTCTTAATGTTGCGATGGTTCCGTCTCCTTCCTGCTGTTACTTCCCACTTTAAACTATTCACCAATGTCATGTCTGTTTAGTATTGTGCCTGCACTTGGGTCATGGGTGGCTCCAGTACTCACAGATTAGTATTTACTGTTATATAGCTTTCCTGTTTGTGTTGGCAGTCATGCAGCATGGGCTAACGGCTGTTACGGAATTTTTGTAAGTAATTCCACACAATATGTGATTCGTCCCCCCTCCACACATTTTTATTGCATTCATTATTTGGATAACTTTTGGTGTCCGATCACAATGTCTGTATTTCAGATTGTTTTATGTCCCTGTTACTCTTTTGACATGGAACCTTTGGTTTCATGACAACATTGGGGTAAAGATGATGTCAGATGATTAAGTGATTTTATTTGTAAGTAATCTCCTGTTGTCACTTTCAATTTGTTGTAATTTTGAAATTTCACCGCATAGTTCTTTATCCGATAGTTCAGACTAGAGGATCTCCTCTCTTTTGCATGTAACAGAATATTATTTCCATTTACACCATATGTTGGAACTGTAACTATTCCAAAACTGACCATGT
The DNA here is from genome assembly GCF_023897955.1 of Schistocerca gregaria. Lineage (NCBI taxonomy): Eukaryota > Metazoa > Arthropoda > Insecta > Orthoptera > Acrididae > Schistocerca > Schistocerca gregaria. Next base: position 478,922,325 of record NC_064925.1, read on the forward strand.
ACCTAATAAAGATTGTGGATTAAGCAAATGTCCTCCGGTTCCTTCATTTTTCAAAGTAAAACAGAATGGCCACAAGTGGATGCAAGACCATTCTATAGAACACTGCACAAGCATGCTTGGTGAGACAGTTTAGAAGATATAAAACTACACTTTTGAGGAGAACGGAAACAGAATTTCATTCCCCAAAAGAGTGATGCCTGTCCCTCAAATTGCTGTTTAGAGTTAAGATTAAAATGCGCTCTAGCCACTAAAATACCTTGCTCGATTTGTGCAGTCCCACAGTACAGTAAATCTGAACTATCTCTCAACCATCTCCTGCCTTTCATTGTGTCTCAGCTCCTCAACATGATACAGGTCTCCAGCTCCTCAACATGATACAGGTCTCCAGACTAGTCTATCCTGTGTAAGCCTCCTCATCTGTGTATAATTACTATAACCAAAATTCAAATTTCATTTCAGCCTGTTTGCTGTAGTCAAACTTTGCAATATTACAGATAAAAGTCTTTAGAAAAGTAGGCCTGTCAGATTTATATTCAGTATAAAAAATTTCCCTTTACCTGAAACCCTTTTCTTGAAATTACCAGCCTGCATTTTAATCCTCTCTACTTCAGACATTCTTATAATACTGCTCAAATAACAAAACTCTTATACTATTTTGAATGTCTCATTTAATAATCTGATTCCCTCAGCATCACCTGATTTAACTAGACTATATTCCATTACCTTGTTTTAGTTTTGTTTATATCCAGCTTATAACCTGTCTTGCAGACACTATCCATTCCATTCAGTTGCTTTTCCCAGTCTTCGGTTTTCTCTGCCAGAATGACAATGTTATCAGCAAACTGCAAAGCTTTTGTTTCTTCTCCCTGTCCATATTTCTTGTAGTGCTTCCTCAATTTCCAGGTTAATAACATCAAGTACAGGCAACAGCCCTTTCTTACTCTGTTTGTCTTTACTGGCTCCTGCTCATGTCTTTTGGTTATTAAAATTGCAATGTGGTTTCTAGACAATGTGTAGGTCACTTTTCTTTCCATGAAGTTACAAAACAAACATGAATATTTTGGAAAGAATGGCATTCTGTTTTGGAGATTAAGTAATTTACTTGTGCTTCCATTTGCTTATATTTTATTATGGTACAATCACATTGCTAGATTTGCAAAATGTTCATGTGATTTGGTGTAAAAAAAAATTGTTTGAAATGTCTGGTTCTCCTGGTTATGCCAGTTTACCACACATTTTCAGAAGCCAATTCTTGTATATTGTATTTGGGTGATCAACAACAAAATTTCACTTTGGACATATTTTTGTTCGTGTAATATGCTCTACTGTGCCATCTGTGGATGATATTTCTCCATTGTTGATATTTCTCCAGTTATTACTTAAACATGTCTTTCCCCTTATTCCTCTCAACATCTCTTGTTCTTGTCATCACAAACACAGTTCTGTTTCTGCAGAGATGCTGAAGGACAATTGCATCATTTTTGACACCCAAATATATACTCTGCAAGTCGCTGTTCTGAGCACAGCTTAGCAAATTGTTGATTTTCATTTCATACAATAATCTATTGCTGTGTAGTTTTTAAATGGAGATGTTGATCATTACATTTTTTTTTTTTTTTTTTTTTTTTTTGCTAAGGTGGGAAGACAGTCAGGAACAAAAACCATTAACAAAACCAATGTTCATAGTCACGATTGTCATCATCTTGAATTATTTCCAGTCCCAGGCTGGCTCTGGTTGCAACATAAGCTTTGCCATCTAGTCCTGTTTCCCTTCATTTTTCTGTGTTCTCTCTGGTGCATTCATTATCTCTTTTTTTTTTTCAACACACTCCACCAAACCTTTCAGACACCTATCCCTTTGTTGTTTCTCTATTTTGTATATCTTCTTGGGAATCCTCTTGTTTTCCATTCTCTTTAAGTGCCCATACCATCTTAGCCTTGATGTTTCTATCTTGCTCTGCAAGAATTCCTCTTTCACGACTTCCCTTATTCTTTCATTCTTCATCCTCTCACTCTTTGTTGCTAATGAGGAACTTTGTTTCACATGTCTGTAATCTGCTTACATCTCTTTTCTTCACTTCCCATGTTTCAGATGCATAAGTTAGTATTGGGATGTAGTAACATCTATATATATCTTCTTTGCATTTTTGTGGAACATTTTTATTCCAAACAATGCTCCTAACACTTTGTAGGAATGCTTCTGCCTCTCTGTCACACTAACAGATCTCTTTCTCATTTCTTCCATTTTCCTCTATCACAGTTCCCAAGTACTTAACACTTTGTACCTTCCTCAGTAGTTCACCTCCAATCCTTATTCCACTGTTTGGTCTATCTTTCTTTCTAGTTCTATCCAGGATCTCACATTTGTTTACATTACATTTTGTTCCATCCCTAGTGATGAAATAAAAAGGGGTAGAAGCTATTAAATTACAATCTGGCTTTAAAATGTGACTCTTGGTAGCACATCCTGCAGAATTTCTGAGCCAATGAAAAAGTAATTTACATACTTGAAAGATAGGCCCTACATTGCAAATAAATGTGAAAATCACGCATTTTCAGAGAAGGTCTTATTGTGGGTGAGTTATGGCCAACAAAATTCTGTGAATTGTGTTGTTGTCCACTTCCTAAAATACATTAAGAGATTGCCACTTGACTTTGAATTTCATTGAGTTTGATCATAATTTCTTTTATTTATTTGTTTTTAATACTGGTTTTCAAAACCATATATTTGTTTTACTTTAGATTTATGGAGAATTTAAGGTGAACTGCAGATATTTAGATGAGAACAGATCACACCACCTCAAATAAAAGCATGGGTTTTGGCCAACTTTACACTTCCAGAGCTGCTTGAGGCCTCTTCCATTCAGAGGTTTGGGGTCTGTTCTTGTGTAGATATTCACCGAACTAGAGATAAGTCAAAATCACAATTTTGTTGATGTGAACACTTCTGTTAAAATTTTAAGTGGAGTGATTGAAAATTGGATATGATTGTCATTTGAAAAGAGTTTATTGCATTTATTTGTAAAAATTTTGTCACGTAAGGTAGTGAAATATTCTACAAAATAATATTTTTGTAGTTAATAATGTGTACTTAATATAATGTTATTAGTTATCTGGAGCACTGTAAACAAACTTCTACACTTCCATATTTGTCAGTTGATGGTCACTTGTGTCGAATAATGGGATTGCTGAGACTTGTGAATATTATCATATTATTTCACATACAAATGTCGTTGTATCATATTCTTTTGTCACTAATAATTATCTCTTTTACAGTGAGATCTACTTTTAAGTTAATTGTGGAATGAAAAGCTGCTTGTTGCTGGAGAGTTGTTAAAACAGTCATTTTGCTGTGATTTAGATAAAAAGATAGATTTCACACTATTGTTTACATGATTGTGTGAAGAAATTAAAGACTGCAAAACATTTTAGACCTTCCATCTTCGCTGTGCAGAAAAAATACGAGATTATGTTGCTGATTGTTCTTGAATTAGTGTGTTCAGTTTCTGAAATGTCACTTTTATCTTAAACCCAACGTATTTTTAGAAAAAATTAACATCTAGGCATGTATCAAGCATTACCCATTTTCAACAAGCAGATGTAAATTTTCTTAGTCATCATTCTTCTGACAGGTTTGATGCAGCTCACCTCTCCATCTCACAGTAGCAATTACACCCAACATTCTGAGTTATTTGTTGGATGTATTCCAATCTGCCCTCTTCTTCAGTTTTTGTCCTCTGTGGCTACCAGGAACACCATGGAAGCTATTCCCCAATGTCTTTAACACATGCAGATTTGCCTTTAGCCTCCTTCCTTTGACAATCACTCCTGGTTTTCCACTTAGCGGATGAAGGGGCTGATGATCTAGCAGTTTAGTCCTTTTCTCTTAAAACCAACTGTCCCTTCTTCACAGATTCTGCAAAGAACTTTCTCGCTCTTTACCTTAGCAGTCTACTTAATTTTCAACCCCGCCCTCTAAGACCACATTGTTTTTTAGTTTTCTCGTGCGGTGTTAGATCCTCTTTCATAGAATTTTGTGTTCCAGACTCAATTCTGAGAAATTTCTTTCACATGTTAAGATCTATGTTTGATAATAACTGAGTTCTTTTGGTGATGAGTCCTCTCTTTATTGTTCCTGTGGCTTACGTCATCTGTGATTCATCTCTTGTGCGTTAGTTTGCTTCCAAGATAAAACATCGTATCTCTAGTTATTGTATTAAGTTTACTGCTAATATGAGTGAAGACAGGTCGTGAGTCATGCTTGGGTAGCTCAGTGGTAGAACACTTGCCCCCAAAAGGCAAAGGTCCTGAGTTCGATTCTCGGTGTGGCACACTATTTTGATCTGTCAGGAAGTTTCATATCAGTGCACACTCTGCTGCAGAGTGAAAATTTCATCCTGTATCAAACAAATTGTACAGATGTATGTTGCTGAACACTTTTCCGTGGTCGACAAATCCTTTTAAGGTGTGGATGCTTCTGTTATCAAGTTGTAACCTTTCTGTTTCCTAAGGCCAAACTGATCACCATTGGTAGACCCTCAGTTAACTTTTCCATACTTCCGTATATTATTTTTGTCAGTGATTTAGATGCATGAACTGTTAAGCTGAATGTCCAATACAATAGTATTTATGTCAAAACGCTGTGGCAAATGTGTTTTCTTTTATTTAAAAACTGAAAACTGACACCACAGTTACTCCCCAGTGGTTCACACTGCAATGGGCATAACATACATGCAACTTATACCACATCTTTTGTTAATTGTTTGTCATACATGAATACCCTGCCATTGTTAACCATTTGAAGAATGATCTTTCTTACTTTAGAACATTATTTTCAGTAAAATACTGACCAAATCTGCTACACACAACTATATTCTTGCTTGATATTCTATTGATAATGGTGTTCTTCCAGTGTGTGAAGAACTTTTAGCACAGTGTGTATTCACTACGGTAAGAGTTAGTGGTAAAACAGATGTCAGTTATCAGATTTTGGATGATTGCTTATGATAAGCAGATCTTTGTTCAGTTCCCAGTCTGGCACTGATTTTCTTTAATTATAACATATTCATTACATTTGAGTTCAGCGTATTCTGAGAGCATTCTTCACTAACTTTGTTTCCTTTGATGTCACTCAGTGTATTGTCATTGATTCCATCATCTCATCTCAGCGAAATGAACTCAGTTGGAGTATGTTCCCTCCAGGATGGAAAGTCACGGCTATCTATCGTATCTGCTCCTCTTGTAGTCTTATTCTGGAATATAGAATTGTTTGTTTGTTGTTAAGAAGTCATACCAGGAAGCTCTAATAACAATGAAACTCGTGAGTCAGAGCTGAATGTGTAATGGGCAAGGCAACATCTTGCAAAAACAGGTGATCTGCTTTCAAGTCCTAATATGCTTTAAATCTTCAGTAGTTATAACATAGGTGTTATGCCTTCTTCTTCTACATCTTCTGCTTCTTAATCTTATTATTATTTTTAAAAAGGGGAATGTTGTTGTTGTTGTTGTTGTTGTTCAGATATCATTCAAATGAGTTTAATAGTTGCTAGATAGGGAGTCCAGAATGTGCATTTTTTTCGTTAGTACGGTAAGCAGCAGCAAAGCTTATTTTCAGAATGCAAGAAAGGAATTTGTTGGTCCTGCATATACTATCTGTTACTTGGTACACATTAACTAATTTCTACATACTTAACTGTGGAAACGTGGAAAATTAGAGAAGTGATGCTCTTGAGATGTGTCATAGAAGGATGTTGAAAATTAGGTGGACCAGTAAGATAAGACTTGAGATGGTTCTCTGAAGGACACTTGAGGAAAAGAATATATGAAAATTACTGACTAGAACACAGGGCAGGATGGTAGGACATGTATTTAGACATGTAGGAATATCTTCTGTGGTATTAAAGAGAGCCATTTAGGGTAACAATATTGTAATAGGGAAAGGCAGAGATTGGAAAACATCCAACAAACAATTGAAGATATTGTGTGTAAGATTAGTAGTGTGGCACAGGACAGGAAACCATGGCGGGTCTCATCAAATCTGTCACAAGACATGACTCGAGAAAATGCCGAATGTGGCAGCACAGTGGTAATAAAAACTGAACTTGTATTTGAGAGCCTTCAAGATCTGGATTTTCTCTAGTTCCTCTGACACGATTAAGGCAAATTTTTGGATAGTTCTTGTGAAAACGACACAGTCGAGTTCCTCCCAACATTCTAACAAGTGCTTCTTCTGTAATGACATTATTATTGATTGGATGTTAAAACCTAATCTTCCTTCCCTACATGGTTGTACTTACATATCTATGATATTGAGCTATGGTCAATTCCATTTCCTTAATTTTCTCCTTGGTTAATTCATTTCACAGTTTCCCAGCTTTAAGGCTAAATTGGAGAAAAATGCTAAGCAGACTGCTAATTCAGAAATTTTGGGAAGCAAAGAGATAAGTTTAATACATTTCAGGTGTTCAACTAATGATTATTGATAACATCATCAAGTGTGAACTCTATGCCTTTTTGTTTCCTCTCAGCCTATCATTACTTTACATTTTCATTTTACAGTTTTCCAGTATTTGGTCACATTACAAGAAGCAGTTGTGTGTGCCACACAAAAAGTTGTTTCACAGATTCTTCAGTATTTAACTTCTTGGAAGTAGTATTACCTTCACTCCTACAGTCATCATCCCTTCTAATAAATCATATCTTACAGGTTGCTCAACTGATTTAAGCATCCAACATACAACTCCAGTGTACACCTGGGAGAAAGTAATAATTCTAAAACAGACAGGACATGAAAGCAACAATGTTACATAGCACCTGACGGTGGAAATTTGCCGAAATCGGCTCATCGTGAATTAGATAAAATATAAACAACTTTCATAGCAGTATAGCTGGCTATTATTCTTAATAATGATTTAAGCATGTTCTACTCTTTGAGTTTACCCTACAAGCTGCACAAAAATTTCCTGGAACTTGCTTATCGTCTGCATTTATTTTCCAGCTAATATTTCTTTTAGACTTCTCAGCCATTGTTGGACACTTTTTTAATGCATAATGAGTATACCTTTATGCTTCTTTCCCAGTCCTTCTGTCTTCTACGAGTTATAAATGGTGTACATAATACTATATCTGTATTGTTATGAGTACAAAAAAGAAACACTAATATTATTTTAAATGGCACTGTTTTTCCAAGGTGTTCAGGTTTTTAAGGAGTCTGAGGAAATATAGTTGTACTTTGGTGCTTGTTACCCAGGTGTGAACATCATTTCCAACTATCTTGGATGGAAAGATTACTATTCTTCATTCAGTCTTGCCATATCTATTGTAACACAAATAGCTGTTAGTTAACTTTCATTTCTCTATTATTCTTTGAGAGTGCATACTGTGATTAAAAGGAAAGTAACTGATTATCAACCAAAGATTATTATTTCAGCCTATGTTACCACCTCCTGATCGGACTGCTTTTGTTATGGATGTGTGGTGTATTATCGTTTCTAATTAAGCATGAGGGCTTGTAGTACTCAAGAAAGAAGTATCTCTTTGTACTTTTCTTTAGCAACTGGCAGCTTATTTGACTTCATTAGATTATCTTATGCTATTAAAACTGTCTAGTCAAAATGCCATCCAGCTGTCACAGATTAACTGAATGCATTTATTACTGTATTAATATTCACAGTATCACTGAATGTTTCATTGCTACCAAAACTGTTATAGCTTATCTGTGATAGTTTTATAGATACTGTGTAGACTATAATTTACTGTGGACTGGAATTAATGTAATTTTATTCCAAATACAACAGTTTTGTTTTCAAAACCTGTGTTCTGTACTTTGTTGTGCTTTTATGTCAATCATGTTTCAGTAATTTCCTGAAAGTTTGTTATTCTGATAAGCTGTTGCTGTAGAACAAATTAATAACATACTTCGTGAAAGTACTAGCAATAGCCTGGATACTTTTGCTTTCCTTGATGGAAGGTGCAAATGATTGTGAGGACAGGCTATTGGCTGTGCATTTAATGTGCTCTTTATTGTGTCGTGATAAAATTTTGATAGTTGTTTCACATCTCTATTGGCTGATAATGAGTTTCTTGAAGTCCTGGACATAGTTGTCACTGAGAAATACTGTAGCTTTGTTTGCTTTCTGTAGTAGAAACACTGAGAAGTCAACATTTAATATTAAACAGTGTAAAATCCAGGATGGAACAATGACAATGTTATGAAAGGGATATACTCACCATACAGCGGATATGTTGTGTTGCAGACAGGAACATCTGTGAGCCAACATCTCCACTATATGGTGTGTAGCAATCTATTTTTTTCGTGATTATGTCAATATTTTAAGATCGACTTTTATGTATCCATGGCCACATTTAATTTTTATTTGTCTGTGGTAAGTTGTATAGTAGCAAATATTTGACTGTATATGGAAAAAGCTGTGCTGGCCATCCTGAGTATGTTCTCTGCAGATCTATTAAATCACATGAGGTTTTCGCTGGGACAGTAACTGGAACAACTGACACATGAGCTGGTAATCCCCATTTTAATAGTCTAACAGTTGATAGGACATAAAATAATAAATTTTAAAAAAGTCAAACTCAGCATTGTCACTATATGGTGAGTGGCACCTTTCCTTTTTATAATATTGTTAAATTCAAGAAAGCTGTTTATGCCTTTAGTTCTATATGGCATGTTAAAACATGGCTACAAAGTCTTTCTCAACAGAGCGCATGTATAAAAATTTCTCAGTAGTCTTGCCACATCAGATTTTGATCAGGCGCTTTCTGACTGTCGTGAACTGACAAGGCTCCCACTTTTATACCCAGAAGCCTTCTTTAGAAAAGGAAACACACACCCATTCGTTCACACAAGCAAGCTCACTACACGCCCACATGACCGTGATGATGAAATCTTTACATCATTAATTGCCAATGAATGAATGAACAAATCAAAATCATCATCATCGTCTTCTTCTTCAGCAGTTGCAGCAGCCATTTAATATTCTCTTCTGGATAAAGCTTTCCATTGGACATTTTCTGTGCATTACTGTCTTCATCGACAAGCATCCAGTTTTCTCTTGCATATTTTCTAATGTTATCCATGCACCTTCAATAAGCCCTGTAGTCTCAATATTTTTGTATCTCATGGTACCCAGCAAAGGACTTCCTTAGTTGGTCTACAATTGGTTTGCTGGGCTATATGTGCTGCCCACTTCCATCTCATTTTGGTTCCATTCTTCCATTGCCATCTGTTCCCTAATTGATTTAAAGTTTTGGAGCCACTCTTAGTAATCCTCATTATTCATTTCTGTTTGGACAACCTGTATTTTTATAAGGGGCAATCAAAAAGTTTCCATTTGAAGACTGTACAGTCCAGTATCAGTATGCCATTCAGGCAAAACTGCTGTGTGCATTGAGACAATCATCCCAACTACACACCACGTTGAAGATGCCAATTTCGTAAAATACCTTGTCCTGCTGCGTGAAAAAGTCTGTAACTGCATGTTACACATCCTCATCTGACAGGAATTGTCAACCCTTTGGAGCATTTTTTAAAGGATCAAAGGTGTGATAATGGCATGGGGGGTTGGGGGGCTGTGACAGGTGCTTGAGTGTCTCTCACTAGGATTGTCATTGATGGAGGAGGCTGTCCATCAAGATTTTGCCAGCGTCTTGTGTCAATTCATGGCCAGCACAGAAGTTCATGCCCAATTCCACAATGGTGGTTTTGACAGACATGCTACCTCATACACATTCTTCATTCTCCAGTTGATGTCTACAACTGTTCGATCTTTGGCAGCCAAGATAAGAATAATAGCATGTTGGTCATGTTTGATTGTACTAGTATCACCGTAGTATTACCAGAGAGATAGAAATGCCACACTGATTATTGCATATACACTACAGCATCCCCCTCAAACAGAAACTTTTTGATGGCCCCTTACAGTGGGTTCATTGAAACGTTGGGAAGCATTGCTGTAACTCAAAACTGGTAGTGGATGCTACTAAAGCACTATGTGTTTGTCATTCCACAATCTCAGGTGTGAGGTTTTGGTTGTCAGTGTAGTTGTGTGTATGAATGTGGATGTGTGTACTCTTGTTAGAGAAAGAGCAAGAGCCCAAAAGCTAGTGTGAATAGCGTATTCTGTTGAATGTTTCTTACATGCCACGCATCAGTCTACTTTGGGTGAGACATTACTTTTCCTTTATTTTACATGCAGGTTGTCCATAATTAAAGTGCCAGTTTCAGAACAGTGTAGGAAGAGAACCACTGCCCTGAATGATGTCAAATTTGAACAGCATGTTACTGACACATGGGGAAACATGGAATAAAAAAAAAAAAATAATAATGAAAATGTGACTGATAGACAGTCACATAACTGTCAGCATATGCGCACCAACAGATGTGCAGCATATTGCTGTTCCTCAGTTTGTGTCAGAAACACCCACATTACTATCTTCATGAAGGACTGCACACTGCTGGTAAAGCCCTTTTACAGGAACAGTGGCTGTACCCCAGTAGCTGTGCAGAAGTTCCTGATACTTCAGGATATGAAGAAAGGCATTGGTCCGACATCTGCTAAGGGCCTAGAGTAAATATTTACAAAATTCGAAAAGCCAGGTTCTTTTGAGTGCAGTGTGGCAGAGGGAGGAAAGCAGTTCATCTGACATCTGTCAAAGATGTGGCCAAAGCACTGTAGGAGGGGTTGAACAGTGGTGTGTAAACATGCAGTACACAGGGAATTGCCCACACGTTGGATATGTCTATGAGCACAATACGTAAAATCCTACAAAACAACCTGCATTGCTGTCCATACAATATCACCCACATTCAGGAGTTGCATCCTGCTGACATGTTAGCAAGGCAAGACATTCACTCAGGAATTTCTTGCTTGCGTGGAAGTAGACAGTGAATGACATGGAAGATTCTGTGCACAGACGAAGTCCATTTCTATCACCAAGAACATGTCAATATGCAGAACAGCAGAATAAAGGCAATAGAAAATACCTGCATCATCACTGGTAAATGATACAAGAGTCTTTTGCCCAACAATGACATTTCAACCCTTCAACAGCATGGATGTATGGGAGGATCATTTTTATGCAAGACTGCATTCCTGTGCAAATTGCACAGCCAGTGAATTGGCTACTGCGGAGGTATTTCATTTCCATACATCCTGGCTGTCCAGATCACCTGATCTTAATCCATGTCACTTCCATCCGTGAGGCTGTCTGAAAGATGTTGTGTTCAATGCTCCAATTACGAACATAGTTGAATTGAAGGCATTCATTCTGCAGCGTATTCTAAAGGTGACCCCCGGGACACTCCAATCTGTTTTGGAACATGCTGCTTCTCGATTTCAACTTGTGGCATATTGAACATGTTTTGCATCAATCTCACAACAATTAGAAACCAGTGTGATTTTACTTTTTGTTTCGTTTTTGGCCCCATGACAGTTAAAAACCGATTTTTACCATCCAATGTATTATGACCTTGCTATGCTGGAAAGGCTTACGTAACTAACAGTGCCACAGTTGTTGACTGCCAGACTTATGCCGTCATGCATGTTGATCAGTACAGATAGTGTAATGTGCAACTTGGACCACAGCTGTTATATAGAGATTAATCTGTCATTTGTAACCAACCCTATTTATATTGTATGCTTCCAGTGCCATTTATTGGTAAATCTTTTGTCCCCAATAACATTTCCCCCTGCATCAATAATATGTTGATCAAATTTGATGTCTTTCTTAGCAGTGATTCTCTTTCTGCAGTGTTTTGAAGCTGAAACATTTAATTATAGACACCCTGTATTACTCCATCAAGGAATTTTCACTGTTGTTGGACATGTTGAAAGCTTAGTTATGAAATCAGCTATTTGCTTTACCAACAGCACACTGTGTCATTTTTACTCTTCGTTTATTTCTTTTGTCGTCCATCCAGTTGGTGTCTTCAAGTGTACTAAACTCAAAAATTTCTTTAACTGTTTCTGTAGCATTTTTTTACTTTTTGGAAAATATATTTTGGTGTGTGGGCTATAAATTATTTTAGTCTTGATATAGTTGGTTTTCAAAGCTGTTTTCACACTTGCTCTATTAAATTTCAACAATGGAAGGACGGACTTGCCTACTCTAGAGATACGCAGTATAATGACATCAACAAAATGATAGTGATTCAGGTAGCTTCAGTTAACACAGTTCCTTCATTTCTCCAGTTTCAGGACTTGAAAGCTATACATTCCAAGAATAGCGCTGATGGTACTGAATATCTTGTTTGACTCCTTTTAGGTCTGGTTTCCCCCAGTCCTGATGAAGCCTAATGGAATCTGTATCAATGATGTATACATTCTTCAGGATACTAACATAAGATGGATCAATGAGTTATTTATCACAGACTAATAATGCAAATTGTGTTGAAACAGAATCAAAGGCTATCTCAAAATCAATTTACCTTTGCCTGATTACAGTTTTTTTTTTTAATCCAGTTAGTTACAGTTGTAGTGACTATATTGTAAATTATGCTGATAGGTCTAAAGTTTATGTTCTGTGTAGCTCTTTTCTTGCCAAGCTGAACAATTGCAATGTTGTTCCTACATTCAGGAATTGGCTTCCTCTGCAGACATTGTTTAAACAGGTTTGCAGTTATGCTTTGTACATCTTTGCATCTGAGTTTCAGATTAGAATTATCTCCATACCGTTATTCATACTTCATCTGAGATTATTTCTGGATTATCAGGATTTTTATTTCCAAGTTTCTGAATCATGAGGTTACCTGTACAAACATTTAAAGAAGTATTCAAGTGATACTAACATTTTATTTCTATCATTAGTTGTTATGCGTTCTGATATTCTAACAAATGAAACGTGGTTTCTGTGCAATGTAGCAGTCTGTTTTGTTTTCCTCATGGTCATGTTGTATTCAGTTGCTACTTTAACCAAATTTTAGTGCTGTCTTCTCACATTCCCTCCTAGACAGTTTGAATTTTTATTTAATTGAGCATGTTCCTATTATCATTTGCTTGAGTGATTGTCTTCTATTTAATAGCTACCTTATTGCATTACACACACACACACACACACACACACACACACAAGGAGGATTTAACTTTTACAAGCTTTTGGAGCCAGTGGCTCCTTCTTCTGGTGGAATGGGAAGGAAGAGGGGTGAAGGAAAAGGGTTGGAGAGGTTTAAGGAAAGGGATACAGTTTACAAAAGTCACCCAGAATCCCAGGTCAGGGGAGACTTACTGGACAGGATGAGAAGGAAAGACTGACTGTTAGGGGATTGCACCAGACGAGATTTGAAAACCTTAGATCTGAAAGGTGGAAGACAGGGTAATATGCGAGACAGAGATTACTACTAAAACATCATGCACTAGTTACTAAGAGTTAAAAGCCAAGTGCATTTTATGTAACAGAGCTGGGAGGGGGGGGGGGGCACAGTGAAAAATAGACAACTCAGAAAATGAAAGATGTAAAAAACTAAAATATAGTGAAGAAAGAAGTATTTACTGTGAATAAATGCCGAGACAAAATGAATTATCGTAAATTAGGGGCCAGGTGGGTGGTGAGAACCAAGGACATGTTGCAGTGTTAATTCCCACCTGCAGAGTTTTGAGAAACTGGTTCTGGGGAGAGAATCCAAATAGCGCGTGTGGCGAAACTGGCACCGAGGTCATGACTGTCATGTTGTACAGCATGCTTTGCAACAGGATATTGTGTATTGTCAGTATACACCCTCTGCCTATGCCCATTCATCCTGACTGATAACTTGGTGGTAGTCATGCTGATGTAAAAGGCCAAACAGTGTTTACGTATCAGCTGGCATATGACGTGTCATTTCACAGGTGGCTCTCCCTTTGATAGTATATGTTTTGCCAGTTACGGGGGCTTTAATAGCTGGTGTTACGAGGGTGCACAGGGCAAGGCATTAACCGAGTGAGGTGGCGCAGTGGTTAGCACACTGGACTCGCATTCGGGAGGACCCCGGTTCAAGCTTGTCTCCAGCCATCCTGATTTAGGTTTTCTGTGATTTCCCTAAATCGTTTCAGGCAAATGCCGGGATGGTTCCTTTGAAAAGGGCACGGCCGATTTCCTTCCCCATCCTTCCCTAACCCGAGCTTGCGCTCCGTCTCTAATGACCTCGTTGTCGACGGGACGTTAAACAACACTAACCTAAGGGCAAGTCTTGTAGTCAGGACAGTAACAGGGGTAGCAGTCATAGGGTAGGGAGGTGAGAGCAGAAGGAGCAAAGGGTCTGACAAGGATATTGTGGATTTTGGGAGCACAACAAAAAGTTATTCTGGGTGTGGTGGGCAAAATCTCAGACAGAATGGATTTTTTTTATCTGTCCATTCACATTACATTATCAGTAATTGATTTTTCATTGTTATATTAACCCAAATACATTGTATTTCATTTTTTTGAACTCCTCTTCAAACTCTACTAATCCATCTTTGGGTCCTAAAAATAAGGAAATTATCCCTGAATAGAGTGTAGTAGAAGTTGTTGGATTTCTCAAGATCCATCTTATTGTTTGTTTCACCAAACATCATTTAGTAACCTGCATGCACTGCTGGGTGGATCCCACAGTTTGAAGCCACAGTTAGGGTTTCGTCAGTCCACTATTCCCATTCTTCTTTCGCCTGGATTGGAGTACCAACATCCTAGTTACTCACAAGTGACAGTGGGGACTCTATGTATCCTGTCCATGGTACAGTAGCTTGCGAGGACTTGGAAGAGTTTACCGAGGCCCATGAACAGGGCTGAATTTCACCAGAAGATGTACTTAACTATGTTCTCAACCTAGACCTGAGTGTTTATGAATTTCAGACCTGTTAACATGCCAGCAGGAATTTAAAGTTAATATCATCATTCAGCATTCAGGTAATGTATCTTTATGTGATTAGTAATACATTTAGTCATTAACTCACCATATTGTGGTGTGATGAACAGCCTATTTGTATTTTTTTCGTGTTATAGTTTTCCAGTGAGATAATGACTGTAACAGGACTGACAGCTTCATGGTGTGAAGTTGGGAATCTACTTTAGGCAGTTCCCTTAGTCATAACCAAGATGCCATTAAGGGCTCTACTCTCACTAAAAGAATGAGCTTTTGCGACGTGTGTGTATCACACTCACATTAATGTGATGATGGTAATGAAACACAGAATCTATAATGATGAATGTACACTAACGAGCCAAAACATTATGATCACCTGCTTAACATTGTAGAGGTCCACAGAAGTAGGTCTGCATGGCACGGGTTTGTTAAATCCTTGGTAAGTTGAGAGAGAGAAAGAGAGAGAGAGAGAGAGGGAGAGTGGGGGGGGGGAATCAGCATCATAGCATGTCAGTTCACTTTTAGAATGCAGTACAGCAGTGATTCTTTGTGGCACGGATCCAATGTCCTTGACAGGTTTCCAAAGGTATGTGGCTGCAGATGTCTATCAACAGGGCACCCAGCTCCCGTAAATTATGAACTGGTGGTTTGTAGCCACAGAGCTGGCACTCAACTGCATCTCAGGTGTGTTGCATCTGCAAAATGAGATTTTCACTCTGCAACGGAGTGTGTGCTGACATGAAATCTTCTGACAGATTAAACCTGTTTGCCCCAAGACTCAAACTCATGACCTTTTCCTTTTGTGGGCAAGTGCTCTGCCATCTGAGCTACTCATGACTCATGAACTGTTCTCACATCTTTATTTCTGCCAGTACCTCGTCTTCAACCTTTCAAACTTCACGGAAGCTCTGCTGCGAAACTCAAGATTAGCTCTCCTGGAAAAAAGTCTATTGCAGAGATTTGACTTGGACACAGCCTGGGGGATGTTTCCAGGATGAATTTCCACCCTGCAGCAGAATTTGCGCTTATATGAAAGTTGTAATTTTACAGGAGAGCTTCTGTGAAGTTTGGAAGGTAGGAGATAAGTTACTCCAGAATTAAAGCCGTGAGGATAGGTCATGAGTCATGCTTGGGTAGCTCAGACGATAAAGCACTTGCCTGTGAAAGGCAAAAGTCCCGAGTTTGAGTCGTGGTCCTGCACACAGTTTTAAACAGACAGGAAGTTTCGTGTTCCATCTGGTTAAGATCAGACAAACTTGGTTGCTAAAACATCAATATGAGTTCACTATCATGCTGCTCAAATCACTGTAACACAATTACAGTTACCCTTCTGGAAGATGCCGTCACCATCGGGGAAGATGTGAGGTGTGAAGAGTCACAGGTTCCCTGCAGTAATGTGCATATAATCCACAGCTGTCATGGTGTCTTTGATTACCACCACAGATCCCGAGGTAAATGTTGCCTGTAGCATAATTCTGCCTCCGTCAGCTTGCATCGTGGCGTGGTGCACAGCACATGTTTCGAGCAGCTGTTTGCCTGGATGTTGCTTTATCTGGGTACTACCATCAACCTGGTGTAACATTAAGTGTGATTGTTCTATACAGATGACATGTTTTTGTTGATCTGTAGTCCAACCTCAAAGATCCTGTGCCCACTGCAATCACAGCTGACAATTTTGCTGGGAACATGTATATGTCATTTGCTGCAGACCACCTTGTTCGACAATGTACTGTGAGTGGTGCGCTCCTACCTGCACTGGCATTGTAATCTGTTGTTGGATCTTCTTCATATTACTGCCTACCATGCTGTACAGAGCTAGTCCACTCTTGATTTCCATGTTCTGTGAAAAGCCATAGACATCGGACACCTTGTCGGCTATTCGTGGAGGATTACTGTTCTTCAAACGTATTCTGTAGACATTCACAACAGTATCACACAAACAGCCAACTAGGTCACCATTTCCAAAATGGTCGTTCCCAGTCTCTGGGCCGTAACAATCTGTCTGTTGCCAAAGTCGCTTAGGTCATTGCATTTCCACATTTGTGACCCGTACTGTCACTAGAATGATCCCCCATTCACCTCTGCTCTGTTTGTATAATTTCCTTACTGCATGACATGCCCACATCGTCATCAGGCGATATTCAGTCCTGCAGTGGGCACTGATTACAAAGTTTTGGCTTGTCAGTGTACATGTTCTTTGCTATGGTTGTGTGTTTTAAAATTCCAATCACGTTAATGTAGGAAGTAAACCAGAGCCCAAAGTATATTTGATGTTTGATACAAGTATGTGAACCACAGTGTGGCAGTTTAAATAAATGATGAAGATCATGTAACCACCTAGTCACAAGACTAGCAAGGATTTTAAAAATGCAGTGTTAAACATTCAACTGTCCTACTGAGACAGCTATTATTAAAAGCTGAGAACAGTGTGCTGATAACATTTCTCTGTCAATATGAAAAAAAAAAAAAAATTAACTCTGTTGGTAAATGTAAGACTACGAATCCAAAGGTCTGGAATTCAATTCCCAGTTGGTCGTAAGATTTTTTTTCTGTCACTTATTACTTGTTTCGTGTATGGCAAGAATTATGTATGTGATAAGTGTCAGTCTTATAACAGCAGGGAGAAGTTGGTTTGAGAGGGGAAGGCAGGAAAGGATGTACCACATCTAACACAATAATGCTTAGTAAAGCACTGCCATGCGCAAGACAACCTTCATATTGACAGCTTTACTTTTTTTTTTTGGCTTCACAATATTTTATTTTTAATGGGGATTATTCAGATTATAAGCACCCTTTTAAAAAACACTGATTTAGTGTGCATAGTCTCCTTTTTACACCAACATCTGATCATGTTGTAGCAGGTGTTGTGTTATCAAGTCATCTGGAGGTTTGCAAAGCTGTTCTATTGAATTAGCGTACTCAGTTTTTTTATTTTTTTATTTTTATTTTTTATCAGCTACTGAAAGAAGTCGGTAATGGCAGAAGTTTGGTGTGTTCATGTTCTTTGGCAAATTGTTCATTATGATGTTTGTTTTAGTCCCTCTTCCTGTGCATACCATATTTTGAATAGCAAATACAGAATACTGTGAAAAATGTAGATTTCTTCCTGACGTTCATTTGAACTTTTACTTTCAGAGGGAACAGCAGAGGTATATCCAGAGGACGTGGAGGAACAAGATGTGGTTTCTATTTCTACATGGCTCAAGAAGCCAGAAGTAATTGAGTCTTTTAAATGTCATGAAGTGAAAGTCAATGGCTACATGTATGAAAGGTAAAATTTAATTTCTGAGAAGCTCTGTTCTACACAAACATTATATGCTGAAAAATATTCATTTTAAGCAATGTGTGTGTCATCACCATTTCCTTCTGTGTACAGCATCATTATTATATTTTGAATATGTATGTGTATTTTATATGAAAGTAGTTAAGAAAAATAACAAAAGCTGTAGCTTTAGGGGCTAGGATGTAAAACTGTGGAGTGCCATTATAGTTTTTCAAAAGTAAACAAGGGATTTTGACAGTAGTGAGCTGAAGATGCATTTTGTTCTTGATTGATAAATTTGTTAAACCTTTACTGTTGTCTAAGTTGTTGCAACAAAATGTCAAGGCATTTATACATATTTGGATAAAATAAAAAGGTGCATGTTGATGGATACCTCCCCATCCCAGTTGTCAGTGTGCAGTTAACAGTATCTATTACAAACTGCTCTGATAGTGTACTGTTCCCCATGGAGTTCACAAACAGCTCTCAAGGCTGTGCAAGATGGGCCCTCATAGCCTTAAGATGACAAAATTTGAAAAATTGATTAATTGTAATTTAATCAGAAATTTCAATCATGTAATAAGTGAAGTAAAATGCCTGAGTGTAGGCACAGTTATGTTTATAAATTAAAGGCTCTTCCTCATACTGTTGCAGTTTGAACTGCTCTAAAGTGTTAAATGACTGAGACGAGCCTCACTCAGTGGATATGCCTTTAAAAATCTCAACAAAGTTTTTAGGTGAGCAACTTCTTCTAAGAAATTTGGAAAACTATTAAGGAATAAAAGAGACTGCTCACCGAATACCAGAGGTGTTGACGTTTGATAGGTCCACAGAAAAAAGAGCAAAAACTTTGCCAGCTTTTGGAAGAAATTCTTGAGCACGCACGCGCGCGCGCGCTCACACACACACACACACACACACACACACACACACACACACACACACACACACACACACACACACACCAACACCAACACCAACACCATCACCACAGATATTCATGTCTCGGCAGCCAGAGATAGTGGTCATGTGCGCACATGCGTGTGTGTGTGTGTGCATGTGCGTGTTGTCTACTTAGCATTTCCACTATATGGTGAATCACAATCTGTCCTTTTCATAATATTGTCATTATTGAATAATTCATAAATTTATACAGATAACTTGTCTGGTAATATACCTTTGAGCTCCTTATCTGTTACCTATTAGTAACGTACAAGTACTTTGTGTAAAAGACATCATAGTCACCTTTGAATGTAGAAGTTATTTATTTTCACTTTTGCAGTTTCAGCCAAATGGGCATTATTAAGTAGTGTACTGTGAAACATAAAAAAATAATGATCAGAGAGTGTCTGCACAATGGCACTAACATCATACCATGCATACAGTAGTTATATTACCAGAAAATGCCAAAAATAAAATTTTTGTTGATACATTACTTACACTGTGCTTTAGCACATATGAGAACCTACAAATCTTCTGATATATTGTGTGTATATGTTGAGTCTTTTATTTGTAAAAATGTACAGTAATAACCCAGATTTACACAGTATGTAGGACCAAGCAATAACAATGTAAGTCAAATTCACATTAAATTGGGGTTCAATTTTGTTTGTAAATACATACAAATTTAGTTCAGTTGGGGCCAGAGACTAAAGCAAACAATGTAATTTAGAAGCAAAATCTTTAATACAATGTTCAACAATTTAAGAAATTATATTACGATGGAATGTTAAGAGTTGCAACACATTAAACCCAAGTTATTGTGATGTAGAAGGCTTCGTAAAATCTAACAGTGTTGTCTGATGAGTCATACATTTTTTTCTTCTCACACAAAGAGTCCTCATACCACACTAATGTTTTATTCCCATTTTGTATCAGAAATGCACATTTTATTGGAATCTATTTTTTCTAAAACTTGTAACTCTTTTTCAATTGGACTGAGGCCTCCTGTCAAGTCTGCATTGAAATTATACAGGGTAAAAAAAATTTTGAAACTGTGAAAAATACTCAATCCTCAAACTCAAGTATCATTCATAAATATCATGATATCAGTGCTCAGACAGAAACAATGTTAAAATAATGATTTAGATAGTGAAGGAAGTGTGAAACATTATCACGTTGATCAGAAAATGGTGAACTCTTAAGCTAAAGAAATTTTTGAGAGACTGAAGGAAGAAGCTAGAGAGGCGGTCACAGATGAAATGTTTAAAACTAGTGATGGTTAATTTAGCACATTCAGAAGTCAACATAATTGGCATAGAATCCCAGAAAGTAGAGAGCCACAAAGTGCTGATAAAGAGATTGTGTTGCTCTATCCAGAGAAACTCAGTGCAATGACAGAAGGAGGTCTCTATACCAGCCAAATCATATTCAACATAGATGAAACTGATCTGTTCTATAAGACGTCTAAAAGAAGTTTCATTTAAAAACTACGTTTAATGCTCTATTGCCGGTGATTTGGAAGTCAAATGATGAAGCTTGGATGACAGCTTCTCTTTTTGAGTACTGGTTTGGTTGTCACATCATACCTTGAGTCAAACATTATTGCCATTTAAAACAAATCTCATATAAAGTGATCCTAGGCACCAGCTCATCCTATTGTGACTCTAATTAATTTTGACCCATATGTGAAAGTTGTAGTTTTGCAAATGAATGATGGTAATGTTCAAGAACTGCTAGATTCACACAAAAAGTAGCTGACAAAACATAAACTTATAGATATGTGTGAGCAAGAGCAAAACATTGAACAACCAGATTCTTTACACTCGTATCAGTCTTCTGGTTCCTTACCATGCTTCATTTGGATGACATAGTTGGAATCTGTCAATCAAGCCAGCTCCTTTGGTGAAAGAGTTCCCCACAAAACTTGCCTGAACCTGTCGTAAGCCTAACACTGTATGCGGGAGTGGGGGGAATAGAGATGCATGATGCTCTAACAGATCTCCCAGATGACCTAATCCCATTAGACTTCAGTTTATGGGGCTAGTTAAAGGGGGATGTGTGTACTACGAAGTTCGATACATAGGAAGAACTTTTTGCCCCCATCACCCATGCTGTTGCCAGCATTAAAGTCCATCAAGACCATGATCGATGTGCAACACAACACACCCTTCAGTGTGTTGACAAGTGCTTCGAGATGGGTGGGGGCGTTTCAAACACCTCTAGTAGGATTGATCAGTCATCTGTCCGACCATTATTCTGCCCACCACAGTGCCTACACAGCATTTTGGTAAGTAATATTAACACTTGTCATCATATTCATTTACGAACATGTGTAGTCTTCAATTTGCTCCAGATCCATAACAATCGAAAATCAGGCACATGTTCATAGGACTTTTCAGTTGATTTTCACATGCAGAATCACCTCACAAATTATGTGACATTCTTCCTGAATCATGCTGTATAATGACCAGCTCTGTCGACTAATGTAAGAGTGTAGTTAAGTTACTCAGGTAACAAATGTTTGCTCTGGAATGTACAATCTGTGATGGGGGGAGGGGGCCGGTGAGGGGGGGGAGGGGGAAGGAATGTGTCTTCACGCCAACCAACTAAGTTGCCATGTAAACAGTCTGCATAAATAACAATTTGGTGGGTTTCATGTTACATGTTAACAATGGGAACAATATACATAGTTTCCCATTATCGTGATGTACATAGTCTCAACGCTCATGTAATGTAGATGCAATCTTACAGTTAAAAGACTCAAGAAACAGATGTAATGATGACATGTATATGAGTCAGAAGATTTTTTTAAATGAACACATCACCATTTGACTGTATTGTTGTTTAATTACAACCCATGTTTCGGCTCTTTGTGCCATTTTCAAGTGACTGAGTTTATGTCATTAACTTATAGTGCAGGACATAAAGCTCAAAATTGGCCATAAATAAAGAAAAGTATTCGTTCCCACAAAATGCCAGATGTAAAATCATCATCTTGTAAAAAGATCATTAAATAATAGTGGGAGCATTTCATATTTAGTTAAAACAGATTTGCTGTGGATTATAAAAGATGAACACATGTCTATCATTATAACTCAAGCACATGCATTCATCTTTTATATACCAAAGTAAACCT
The DNA here is from genome assembly GCF_023897955.1 of Schistocerca gregaria. NCBI lineage: Eukaryota > Metazoa > Arthropoda > Insecta > Orthoptera > Acrididae > Schistocerca > Schistocerca gregaria. Next base: position 478,944,498 of record NC_064925.1, read on the forward strand.
GAAAAATATGTGTTCCCACTATTATTTATTGATCTTTTTACAAGATGTTGTTGATTTTACATCTGGCATTCCATGGGGAGCGAATATTTTGAGCTTTATGTTCTGCAATATATGTTAATGACATAAACCCAATCACTTGAAAATAGCTTAAAAGGCCAGAACGTGGGTTGTAATTAAATAAACAACAATACAATCAAATGACAATGTGTTCATTCAAAAATTATTGTACGACTGTTGCTCAGCATCATCAAAAAAGATTATTTTTAGATTCTGACATGGATTGCAGCACAGTGTAAGTAATGTGTTATTTTTGACATTTTTCAGTACTATAATTCTCGTATGCATGACGTGATGTTAGTGCCATTGTGTATATACATTATGTTAATTTTTTTATGTTTCGCAATGTACTGCCTGATAATGACCAATACTGCCAAAACTGCAATAGTGCAAATAAATAACTTTTAGATTCAAGTTGACTATGATGCCTTTTACAAAATGTTATGTGACTGTGAAACCAAACCACCACAAGTTAATAGAAGTGCTTTGTTGCAACTTGAAATTAGACGGTGTACAGACTTGCAATTATCAACTATTTAAATATTAATGAGAATGGTGGGAAACACAAACTAACAAAGCATAAATGACTAGACAAGAAAAGCAAGGCTGTAGAAGTTTACATGACCAGGGGAAGATAGTTCTACATATAGGGAAATGAAAGAGACTTTTAGAGAAAAGTAAAGCAGCTATATGAATATCAAGAACTCAGAGAAAAGTCCATACTAAGGAAAGAAAGGAAGGATGAAAGGGGAAGGAACATAGAACATCTATATAAGGGAAATGAAACTTGAAGACAGCATGTAGGCAGAGAAGAGGAAGTAAATGACGAGATGAGAGCGATGATACTGTCAGAAAAATTTGACAGACCACTGAAAGACCTAAGTCAAAACAAGTCCCTTGGAGTAAATGACATTCCCTCAGAATTATTGGTACCATTGGAAGAGCCAGCCATGGCAAAACTATTCCACCTTGTGTGTGAGATATTTGAGAGAGGAGAAATACCCCCCCCCCCCCCCCCAGACTTTAAGAAGGATGTAATAGTTCCTGTTCCAGAGAAGGCAGGTGTGAATATTACCAGACCATCAGTTTGATGAATCATGATTGTAAAGTACTGACACAAATTGTTGACAGAAGACTGGATAAATTGGTAGAAGCTGGTCAAGGGGAAAAGTGGGAACTCATGAAGCTATACCGAACCTGTGACTTATTGATAGCAATGATAAAATATACAGGAACCAGATTGTAGTTATAAGAGTTGAAGGGCATGAAAGTGAAGCAATAGTTGAGAATGAAGTGAGGCAGGATTGTAACCTATCTCCCATGTTATCTAGTCTATACATTGAGCAGGCAGTAAAGGAAACCAAGGAGAATTTTTGAGAGGGAATAAAAGTTCAGAGAGAAGAAATAAAAACTGGTGTGATTGTAATTCTGTTGGAGACTGCAAAGGGTTTGGAAGAGCAGTTGGACAGAATGGATAGTGTCTTGAAATAAGGTGAATATCAACAAAAGTGAAACGAACGCAATGAGACACTTGGTATCTTGGGAGCAAAATAACTGACATTAGGTATGACAAAGAAGATACAAACTGCAGACTGACAATGACAAGAAAAGTGTAAAAAAAAGGAAAAAAAAATCTTAACGTCAAATATAAATTTAAGTGTCAGGAAGGGTTTGCTGAAGGTATTTGCATGGGGTGTAGATTGTATGGAATTGAGACATGGACGATAACCAGTTTAGACAAGAAGAGAATAGAAAATTTGAAATTTGGTGTGACAGAAGAATATTGAAAATTGTATGGGTACATTGAATAACAAGTGAGGGAAAAAGAAATTTGTGCATAATTTGACTAAAAGAAGGGAGTGACTCATCATGAGGCATCAAGGGATCGTCTGTGTGGTAATGGAAGAGAGTGTGGGTGAGGAGCAAAAATTATAGAAGGAGAACAAGAGGCAAATACACTAAGCAGTTTCAGAAGGATGTAGGTTGCAGTAGTTATTGGGAGATGAAGAGGCTTGTATGGGATATAGTGACATGGAGAGTTGCATCAAACCAGTTTTCGGACTGAAGACCACAAAACAACTAATAGAACAATCATAAATCCCTAAACATGCTCAAAATTTAGATGTATCTAAAAATAAATTCCAAGTTGTTGTTGATTGTGAATTTTTTTATCTCAAATTAAAATAGATACACCATTGTTTACTTTCCAGTATAAATTCTGTATTTATTCTAGATACTATGATTATAAAAGAAGCACCGACTTTTGGGGAACATACTGGATACCTGCAATTGTTAATTATAATTTATTCAGATTCTGCAGGATAGTCAATGGAAAAAGTAAAGTGGAGTGCTGAAACACAGTGTTACGTAGCAGACATGAGCCAGTGGAAGTTAAAAACCTTTGATTGTTTTGTGGATTCCAGTTCATACTTGAATAGTTTTTAATGAACAGGTCAACCACTTGGCAAGAAACACTTCAAATGTAGGAGTTTTCAGACGTACTGCAATTCCAAAGTACTGTCTTGCATCGTGTGTTAAAAACAAATCTTGAGGACATTATAAAAAGAACTTTTAAGTACTTCATGCTATTGAAGGCAAGTGGTATGTTATGTGCCAGCAATTCCTGTAAAATCTTGGTTCACTGACGATTAGATTAGCAGATATTTCATCAAGAAAATAACAAGAATTGGGTTTAATCAAAAAATGTATCTCAGCTCGTACTCGCAGATTTGTTGTTGAAAATGTTTCCCAATGAGACTGCATTGACAAATCTATTGGATTTGTCACTCCCATGCTCTGAATATGAATATCAGTGGGAAGAACTAATCAACTAATATGACCAACTGTCAGAGTCTAGTCGAGAGGAATCTCTAGTAGCTGTAGATGTAGGAAGTATGCAGCAGACCTCAGCAGTTATGGTGGCTAAGACAGTTGCTAAGTCTAAGAGGAAGAAGAAGGTTCTGCTGTTAGGTAGGCCAGCAGTTGCAGGAAGTTTTGGGGAGTGAGTACCAGGTCACCAGCATTGTGAAGCCTAATGCAGGATTGGCTCAGGTGACTTTTAACATAGGGTTTTTTTTGTAGGGATTTTACTAAAGAGGATCAGGTAGTGATTGTGGGTGGGGCTGGTAATAGTATTGATAGGGATGGGGAGTATGACATAGATGGTGACCTGGAAAAGATAGCCACTCAGACTGGCAACACGAATGTGCATTTCGTGGAACTGTTTCAGCGTCATGATCGGGCTCATCTTAATACAGCCGTCATGCGTAATAACATGAGACTTGGGGCTGCGCTGATGACAGAAGGCATGAGTCACATTTCAGTGGTGTCGGTGGAGTCTATCAGCAGGACAGTTTTCACTAGACATGGCCTGCACCTCAACAGGTATGGAAAGGGGAGGTTGGCAAAGCTTATAGGTGACAGCATAGGTGGGGGCGGTGGGATCACTCATGGGAAAATTCCGGTAGTTGTGGGTGTCAGAGCTGTACCTTTTTTAGATTGAAGTCAGCTGATAGGTATTCCTGCTGAAGGGAAGTCTCTCTAACAAAGAAACCACTTTCGACAAAACTTAGGTATCCGATTAATGAGGGAATTAGTATATTTCATCAAAATATACAAGGTATTAGAGATAAAGTTAGTGAACTGCTTATAGATGTTGACTCTGAAATTATTGGTATATCTGAACACTTCTTAAATAAGGAGATAATTCAGAGGCTTCCTTTACCAGGATACAGGTTGGCTGGCAGCTTTTCTAGGAGCTCTTTGCGGTGTGGGGGAGTAGCCATGTATGTGAAAAACGGTATCCCATTTGAGTCAATTGATGTTTCAACGTACTGCACTGAAAAGATGTTTGAATGTTGTGCAGGTGTGGTTAAATTTAGGGGAGCTAAACTTCTTACTGTTGTTACTTATAGATCCCTAGACTCCGATTTCACAACATTTTTGCTAAAGCTAGAGGAGGTTCTTGGTTCACTTTATAGGAAATACAAAAAGTTAGTTATATGTTGTGACTTCAATATTAATTGTATAAGTGATTGTGCAAGGAAAAGGATGCTGGTAGACCTCCTTAATTCATATAATCTTATGCAAACCGTATTCTTTCCAACGAGAGTGCAAGGGAACAGTAGAACAACCATAGACAATATTTTTGTTCATTCGTCATTACTAGAAGGGCATTCTGTTAGCAAAAAGGTGAATGGCCTTTCAGATCATGATGCACAAATTTTAAGTCTAAAAGATTTTTGTGCTGCAACACATGTTAAATATAATTACCAACTTTTTAGGAAAGCTGATCCAGTTGCTGTAGAGACTTTTGTAAACCTTATCAAGGAACAAGTGTGGCAAGATGTTTATAGTGCTGATACAGTAGATGATAAATATAATGCTTTCCTCAAGACTTTTCTCGTGCTCTTTGAAAGTTGCTTTCCATTAGAATGTTCAAAACAGGGTACTAGCACAAACAGGCAGCCTGGGTGGCTGACTAAAGGGATAAGAATATCTTGTACAGCAAAGTGGCAATTATATCAAACCATTAGAAACAGTCACAATCTAAATGCAGCAGCCCATTACAAACAGTATTGTAAGATGCTTAAAAAAGTTATTAGGAAGGCAAAAAGTATGTGGTATGCAGATAGAATAGCTAAGTCTCAGGATAAAATTAAAACCATATGGTCAGTGGTAAAGGAAGTGGCTGGTCTGCAGAGACAGGTCGAGGATATAGAATCAGTGCATAGTAGGAATGTCCATGTTACTGATAGTCGCATATGTGTACAGTATTTAATAATCACTTTCTGAATATAGCAGGCGAACTAAATAGAAACCTAGTCCCGCCAGGGAACCATATAACGCTCGTAGAAAAAAGTGTTCCGAGACTGTTACCTGAAATGCTCCTCCATGATACTGACAAGAGGGAGATTTAATTATTAACTCAATCACTAAAGACCAAGAACTCTCATGGATATGACGGGGTATCTAGCAGAATACTGAAGTATTGTTCCATGTATGTTAGCCCTGTACTTAGCCATATCTGTAACTTTTCCTTTAGGAGTGGTCGGTTTCCTGACCGATTAAAGTACTCGGTAATGAAGCCATTTTATAAAAAGGGAGACAGGGATAATGTTGACAATTATAGACCTGTTTCAATGCCATAGGTGTTTGCTAAAGTTGTCGAGAGGGTTGTATATACAAGGTTACTGCATCATTTAAATTCACATAATTTGCTGTCAAATGTACAGTTTGGTTTTAGAAATGGCTTAACAACTGAAAATGCTATAGTCTCTTTTTTTTCTCTGTGAGGTTTTGGACGTATTAAATAAAAGGTTGCGAACGTTAGGTGTTTTCTTTGATTTAAGGAAGGCTTTTGACTGTGTTGACCACAAAATATTACTGCAGAAGTTGGAACATTATGGAGTAAGGGGAGTAGCTTACAATTGGTTCACCTCTTACTTTAAGAACAGAAAGCAGAAGGTAATTCTCCGCAATATTGAGAGTGGTAATGATGTTCAGTCCCAGTGGGGCACTGTTAAATGGGGCATTCCCCAAGGGTCGGTGCTGGGGCCGCTGCTGTTTCTTATTTATATAAATGATATGCCTTCTAGTATTACAGGTGATTCAAAAATATTTCTGTTTGCTGATGACACCAGCTTGGTAGTGAAGGATCTTGTGTGTAATATTGAAACATTATCAAATAATGTAGTTCATGAAATAAGTTCGTGTCTTGTGGAAAATAATTTGATGCTAAATCACAGTAAGACTCAGTTTTTACAGTTTCTAACTCGCAATTCAACAAGAACTGATATTTTAATCAGGCAGAATGGGCATGTTATAAGCTAGACTGAACAGTTCAAGTTCCTAGGCATTCGGATAGATAGTAAGCTGTTGTGGAAAGCCCATGTTCAGGATCTTGTTCAGAAACTAAATGCTGCTTTATTTACCATTAGAACAGTATCTGAAATAAGTGACATTTCAACACGAAAAGTAGTCTACTTCGCATATTTTCATACACTTATGTCATATGGTATTATTTTTTGGGGTAATTCTTCTGCTTCAAAAAGGGTATTTTTGGCTCAAAAACGGGCTGTTTGAGCTATGTGTGGTGTAAGTTTGAAAACCTCTTGTCGACCCTATTCAATAGTGTGGGAATTTTGACATTACCCTCACAGTATATATTTTCTTTAATGTCGTTTGTTGTTAGCAATATTAGCTTATTCCCAAGAGTTAGCAGCTTTCACTCAGTTAATACTAGGCAGAAATCAAATCTGCATATGGAATGCACTTCCTTGACTCTTGTGCAGAAAGGAGTGCAGTATTCTGCTGCATCCATTTTCAATAAGCTACCACAAGAACTCAAAAATCTTAGCAGTAGCCCAAAAACTTTAAAGTCTAAACTGAAGAGTTTCCTCATGGCTCACTCCTTCTGTTCTGTCAAGGAGCAGGAAGAGCTAAAAAATTAAGCAAATTCCAGTGTTACGTTGTTGATTTTCTTTATTTAAATTTACGACTTGTCACCTGAATATGTTTTTTTTTTTTATATTTCATTTTATCTGTTTCTAATATCGTGTTATAATTTCATGTATTGACTCGTTCCATGACCATGGAGACTTCTCCTTAATGTGGTCCCACTGAACAATAAATAAATAAATAAAAAATAAAAAAATAAAATAAAAACTAGCTAAATAAACCAGAGGTCTAATTTCCTTGTGGTATATTCCAGTTATTACTGTATTCAGAAACTGTATACAGTATAAAAGACATATTCAAATTTTGGCATAATATGTCAGCTTAGCTTGTAGCTGTTTTACACACTGAATATGTCATTCAAATTAATATGAACATAATGACAAATGTGCAAACTTAAAACTGTGGCATGTGGAGTGTATTCAGTAAAATTTACTTGTGTGTTGTATACATCTGCTTTATCTATATTTTTATCACATGCTGATTTTGCTTAACACTGTATATCAAGGATGGCTTAGTGGCATGATAAATACCAAATACATAAAACAAATTGAAGGAAAAGCAGATGCAAGTCCAGAATATCAACAATTTTAGGAAGAAGATAGATTGCTACTCACCAAAAAAGATGACTGACCGAGTTGCAGATGGGAACAAGGAAAGGCCAAAGCCTTCTTCACTGAGAACTTTGGCCAAAAGCTATAATGCGGAAAAGTCTTTTTGTTGCGCGTGTATACAACTCCTTGGATCATTTTTATCATGAGTAGCAATCTATTCTTTTGTTAATATTGTTGACATTCCAACTTGAGGTTTCCCTTAGTAGATGCAAGTCTGAGGTTCATTGGAAAAAACTTAATTTAATTAAATTCATCTACGCAAGAAGTGACTTACAGAACACTGGCTTGACTGAATCTGTAGTATACCTTGTCGGTCTGGGATCCTTGCCTAGTAGGATTAACAAAAGAGATACAGAATATCCATCAACGAGCAACTCATACTGTTGAAGAATCGTTTAGTAACTGTGAAAGCATAATGGAGACACTCGATGAACTCCAGTGCCAGTTGCTACAAGAAAGGCATTGTGTATCATAGAGAAACTTACAGTTGAAATTCCAAGAGCATACCTTCAGAGAAGAGAGGGCAAAATAATTGTGTATATCTTTTTCTTTAGAAACATGTAGCATGTGTTAGCATTCAACAACAGAAAATATATTTGCAGAACTTGAGTAAATGCAGTAGTAAAAACTGTTTATTTGTGGCCTACCAAGCGATGACTTTGTACTGTACAGAATTGTACCTTACAACATTACACCAGGTTTTTGAGTTGTGTGGTACTTAATAATAAATTATGACTTTCGGAATTGGCCAGTGAGCATCTAAAGAGGATTTATTGGTCCATACACATTCTTTTGGCAGAAGCAAGATTTATTTGTGAATTTCACATATCAAAAGTCTCTAAGAGCTTGCTTACGTTGCAACATGGCATCCCTGCTACAGTGAATTTAACTCATTTAGAGTCTGTCACGTAATCCTGAAGTCCTCTCTAGTGTAGTTTTCATCTGTCTGGGACTACCAAACCCTGAAGTTAATGAAGCATAGCTTCAGTCATGTACTGCTTCGAGCACTGTGTGATGGTTGTGTCTACATGACCAGTGTGGTTCATAACACATGAACAAGGCTAGTGTGCTTTATGGGGGACACAGTTTAGCCTCTTTATAATGAATCTGCCTAATCACACATTTGAACACCCCTATAAGTAATATTCCACTTACCTGCATTTTGCTACTCTGAATTAATGAATAACTGTGCATTCATGGCCCAGTATAGCCTTTTGTAGCTGGCTGGACTTGAAGGTGGCATCTCCTGTCACCTAATGAATGGCAAAATGTGTTGATATCATGTGTGGAATGTCAATTAATGGTGTGTTACCTACTATTTCACTTTGAAACAATTCCATTTAATCCTTTGGCACACCTGCATTTATGTCTAATGGTGTATGATATTAACAACTTTTCCAAACGGATATAATAAATTTTATGTCTAGTTTTATGCCATTTTTTATTAAAACAATTTTTATCTCTTGTTTACAGTCATTTACTGGTCACTGACAGTCATATATATGTTCTGCGAGATATACCTGAACGTAAGGGGCTTGCACACATTGCGGTGCGTCGTCCATTGTCTGCAATAGTGAAGATAACTTCCAAAAAGAAACATCCTGAAGTAATTACCTTCAAGTACGGAGTTCCTGAGGGTGACGGACTTATCATCTCTGATATGGACAAGTAAGTTAAAGAACACCACCTTCTTGGTTTCAATTTTCATGTGAACACTGTCATACAAATACTTCCTTAAGGTTTAGGCTGATGTTAGAGCTGAGTGCGAGAGCGCCCCCCTCCACCCACACACACACACACACACACACACACACACACACACACACACACATTGACAAAGTACTGTCTTATATGCTTACAAGAACATTGATGTACTTTCTATTACAGGCAGGCTGCAAAGCCAGTTCAAACATAGCAAAGGATCAGTCTCCCAGCGTTCCAGGATTTGAACTTTTTTTCTCAGTAGGTAATATTGGCACATTTAAAAAAAATAGAGGGGAGGGGTGTACATGACAGAATGGAATCCAGTTAGTGAAGAATGGTGCATAATACTCAAATTTCTGAAACTGTAGTATATTACTGTATGAGAACAAAGAATGAAATGGAATCAAGAAAGGAGAAGAAAGTAAAAGGCCACAGCATGGCTGAAAAAATATGCAAATCAGACTTTATGATGAGACTGGTTGATCTATGTGAACTGATGAGTAAGATTCTGTTTGTGGTGTATGAAATTGTTGAATTTAGGAGAGATTATCTAAGTGATTTGGAAGGCTGAACCGATAGTCTTTAACCTGCTACTTTGGTGCAGAGGACAGTCAAGAGACATTATTATATTCTGCAGTTATTGTAGAATGTATTTTATTGGTCGTGCTCTCTACAAAACATATTATACATAAGACTTTGGACAAGTCAGTTTAGAGTATCCACGTGAAAGTGATTTCTATGCATAATTTTTTCAGATTAAAATAACATACCACATACGATAAGTTATTTCTGTGGTAAACTTACAGATTTATATATTCTTCAGTAGAATAGAAGCTGTGATGCTCTAAATATGTCTTTAAAGATTTTCTGAATGTTTTAACCCCGGTAATTTCTTTTATGGTTCTGGGAAGTTTGTTACAAAATCCTACCTGGGAAGTACCATTTTATCGCAGGGACGTGTTAATTTGGGTCTTATGTAAGTTTTTGTTTTGTCTGACAAAGTGATCATGAGTACCACAGTTTTTTTAGAATCTGGAGTTATTATCTGTCATATTTATTTTAAAGAGTATAAGGGTTTTCATAGTGTAGACACATGGTAAATGAGGAATACCAGAAAGTTGAAATACAGGTTTACACGAGTCTCTAGGTTTGCATCCAGACATGATTCTAATGGACCTTTTTCACAGTTGGAAAATGCTGCTAGCTACCGGTACTGTAGGGTTTCCCCAGGAAGTGACCCTGATTTAATGCAAGAATGAGAGTAGGCATGGTATGTGTTCATTACTGTTTTCTTGCTACAGCAGGATTTTAGTGAGCAATGAAGGTACCACGTCTTGCTCAGTTTTGCGTTAAGATTTGCAATATATTTCTTCCATTTTACGATGCTTTGCGGCCATAATCCTAAGAATTTTGTTTCCACACTGTTACCAACTTGTTCATTGTTGATGGAGACAAATGAGATATACTTACCCACGTTTGAAGCATTGTGCAACTTTAGAGCAATAGTTTTTTTACTATTTATTACAAGCTGATTATTCTGTGACCAGTTGCTATTTTGTGTCAGTGTTTACTGATTCTTCTTTTTTCCCCCTTCTAATAGAATTGACATGTCAAATGGCGGCCGGCCACTGTGGCCAAGCGGTTCTAGACACTTCAGTCCGGAACTGAGCGACCACTACAGTCACAGGTTCGAATTCTGCCTCGGGCATGGATGTGTGTGATGTCCTTAGGTTAGTTAGGTAGGCTGCCAGTCTTGCTTGCAAAATGAAAGCAGAGCTCACCATTTGCAACATAGTTGACCGGACAGATTTCAGACCTTTGGTGCAGAGCCGAATGGAAGGTCTGAATCAGAGGCTCAGATGGTTCTGCGACTGTCTAGGCTCCAGATTCTTTGACTTTCGCCATAGTGTGGTTGGGTTTCAGGTTCCACTGAATAGGTTAGGAGCCCATTACATGCAGGAGGTGGCTACATAGGTCACAGAGCCTATGTGGTGTGAACTGGGCGGTTTTTTAGGTTAGATGGTCTCGTGGACATTCAAAAAGGGCTGCAGTCTCAAGAGGAGCGGGTCGAATATAGGAAGAACGTGTATCTAGGAACCATCAGTATAACACTTGTAAACTGTTGTAGCTGTGCTGGGAAGGTACCAGAGCTCCAAGTGCTAATAGAAAGCACAGATGCTCAAATCATTATAGGGACTAAAAGCTGGCTAAAGCCGGAGATAAGTTCATCTGAAATTTTTCCAAAGATCTGAACAGTATGCCAAAAGGATAGGCTAAGTACATTTGGCAGTGGCGTGTTTGTTGCTGTTAGAAGTAGTTTTGTCTTCTAGCGAAATTGAAGCAGATATTTCCTGCAAGTTAGTATGGGCAGAGGTCATTCTTGGAAACTGGACTACGATAATAATTGGATCCTTTTTCTCACCTCCCGACTCAGATGATACAGTTGCTGAAAGGTTCAAAGAAAACTTGATTTAATTTCAAACATTACTCAACTCATAAAATAGTAGTTGGTGATGACTGTAATTTACCCTCGATATGTTGGCGAAACAACACATTTAAATCTGGAGGTACACATAAAACATCATCTGAAATTGTGGTAAACGCATTCTCCGAAAATTATTTCAAGCAGTTAGTTCATGAGCCCACGCGAATAGTAAACGGTTGTGAAAACACATGTGACCTCTTAGCAACAAATAATCTTGAGCTAATAACAAGCATCAAAATGAAGACAGGGATTAGTGAACACAGGGTTGTTGTAGCGAGACTGAATATTGTAACTGCCAAATCCTCCAAAAGCAAACAAAAAATATACCTATTCAAAAAAGAAGATAAACATTCACTTGTTGCATTCCTGACAGACAATCTCCACTCCTTCCAAATTAACAGTGTAAGTGTAGACCAGATGTGGCTGAAATTCAAAGAAATAGTATCTACAGTAATTGAGAGATTTATACCAAATAAATTAGCAATGGAGCTGATCCCCCTTGGAACACAAAATGGGTCAGAACACTGTTGCAGAAACAACAAAAGAAGCATGTCAAATTTAAATTAATGCAAAGTCTCCAAGATTGGCAATCTTTTACAGAAGCTTGAAATTTAACGTGGACATCAATGTGAGATGTTTATTATAGTTTCCACAATGAAGCTTTTATGTCAAAGCCCAGCAGAAAATCCAAAGCCATTCTGGTTGTATGTAAAGTATGCTAGTGGCAAGACACAGTCAATGGCTTCGCTGTGCGATAGCAATGAAAATAATATCAACGACAGTGCTGCGAAAGCAGAGTTACTGAACACAGCCTTTCGAATTTCCTTCACCAGAGATGATGACGTAAATAGTCCAGAATTTGAATCAAGAACAGCTGCCAACATGAGTAACTTAGAAGTAGATATCCTCAGAATACTGAAGCAACTTAAGTCACTTAATAAAATCAAGTCTTCTGGTTAGATTGTATACCAATAAGGTTCCTTTCAGAGTACCTTGATGCAATGGCTCCATACTTAACAATCTTATACAATCGCTCCATACTTAACAATCTTATACAATCGCTAACTCAACAGAAGATCAGTACCCAAAGAGTGGAAACCTGCACAAGTCGAACCAGTATTCAAGAAAGGTAGCAGAAGTGTCCACTAAATTACAGGCCCATATCCTTAACATTGATATGCAAAAGGATTTTGAAACATATATTATGTTTGAACATTTTGAATTACCTCGAAGAGAACAGTCTAGTGACACACTTTCAACACAGATTTAGAATACACCTTTCTTGTGAAACACAATTAGCCCTTTACAAACACAAAGTGTTGAGTGCTGTTGACAAAAAAGGCTTTTGGTACTATACCACACAAGCGGCTTGTAGTGAAATTGCGTGCTTATGGAATATCGTCTGTTATGTGACTGGATTTGTGATTTCCTGTCAAAGAGGTCACAGTTCATAATAATTGACAGAAAGTCGTCAAGTAAAACAGAAGTGATTTCTCATGTTCCCCAAAACAGTATTTTAGGCCCTCTGCTGTTCCTTATCTATATAAATGTTTTAGGAGACAATCTGAACAGCCTTCTTAGGTTGTTTCCATATGATGTTTTTATCATCTGCTAAACTCATCAGAAGATAAAAACAGATTGCAGAATGATTAAGGAAAGATATCTAAACAATGGGAAAATTGGCAATTGACCCTAAATAACGAAAAATGTGAGGTCATCCTCAAGTGTGTTAAAAGGAATCCGTTAACCTTTGGTTATACGATAAATCGGTCTGATCTAAAGGCCGTAAAGTCAACTAAATACCTAAGAATTACAATTACAAACAACTTTAATTGGAAAGAACACATGGAAAATATTGTGGGGAAGGCAAACAAAAGACTGTGTTTTATTAGCAGGATGCTTACAAAATGTAACAGCTCTGCTAAAGAGACTGCCTACACTACGTTTGTTTGTCCCCTTTTGGAGTCTTGGAGCCTTACCAGACAGGATAAAGTGAAGTACATCGAGAAAAATTCAAGAGGAGCAGGATATTTTCTGTTATTGTGAAATAGGGGTGTGTGTATCACAGACATGATACAGGATTTTGGATGGATGTCATTAAAAAAGAGGGCATTTTTCATTGCAGTGTAATCTTCTCACTATAAATTTCAATCACCAACTTTCTCCTCTGAATGTCAATCACCAACTTTCTCCTGAATGTGAAAATATTTTGTTGACACTGACCTACATCGGGAGAGATGACCGTCATAATAAGGTAAGGGAAACCAGAGCTTGCATGAAATGATATAGGTGTTTGTTTTTTCCACGTGCTGTTGGAGAGTGGAATAATAGTGTGTTATTGTGATGGTGGTTCAAGGAACCCTCTGCCAGATACTTAAATGTGATTTGCAGAGTATCCCTGTAGATGTAGATGAAGATCTGCCAATGTGATTGTTTTATGAGCATCAAAGTTTAAACTTAGCTCTTTTATGTACGTAAGGAACAGAAGGGGTCCCATTACTGTTCCTCGGGGTGCAGTGTATTTAATTAGTTTATAGTCTGAGAAGTGTTTCGAAATAGTTTTTGAGTAACATCTGTGTTCTTGATGCATACTGCCTGCTTAAGACTGCACGGGAAGGAACTGAGCGAATTGTTGGACACAATTGTTGGACAGACTTTGAATAGCATATTTGACAGCAAATTTTGTGATCCATCATGTCAAAGCTGTTCACTCCTGTTTCTTGTCCATCAGGTTCAATATGCAATTGATGCACTCATAAATGGCAGTTGTTGTTCTCAGTGACAGTTGTTGTTGATATCTTAGTTCTGAATCTGCATTGTTCATTGCATAAGATATTGCTTTTATTTACAAATTTCGTAAGTGTGTCATACGTAGCACACAAGAGTGTGCATGCTCTTTGCATTGATCCGCTGTGGGTGAGTGGTTGCTTTTCTTTTGATTTACATATAAATTTTTCTAACACATTTGAAATGCAAGAGGAACTTGTGATGAGTCTGTAGTTATTTACATTATTTCTCCTTTTTTGTGTGCTGGAATAACTTCAGATGTTTTCAATACATCGGAGAAATTGCCTACTTGAAGTGAGCAGTAACATGAGTGTGTGAATATTTCAATTAGAGGTGGTGCACACTTCTTTAAGATTGTAGTGGGGACACCATCAGTGCCAGAAGAGTTGGAATTTTGTAGTCATTTTATTGCTTTTGCTACTTCATCTTGTGAGACAGAGGTGATGTACAGTGACCCCCCTACAAGCACTTATTTTAAAGCCATTATAGTGAATACAGGCTCAGATCCAATTGACAAAGAACTTTGCATTATGAGCCCACTTACCAGTATGACATTTCACCCTCTCTCGCCTGGATTCGTACTGGTATAGTTGGGAAAGGTACCATAAATCTGTGGTTTCTTAACCTGGGGTAAGCCGGCTCACAACTGTTGTAACTAGTCCTCCATATCCTGGATACTGTCACTGGGATGGAGTAGACATTCAAGCTGATGCCAAGTGTTCTGTTGGGGACAGATCTGGGACTCTTGCTGGCCACTGAGGTACCTCAGCATCAGACACACAGTTCTTAGAAACACATGCCATTTGAGGATAAGCACCATCCTGTCAAGAAAATGTCACTGCAATACTGTTGCAAGAGAGGTAACCCACGAGGAAATAGAATGTCCATGACATATCGACATATCTTTGTGCCCTCAGAGTTCTCCCTGTTACTACCAGCCATGACCTGAAGTAATAACTGTGATGCCATGACTAACACTGCTGTGCCTCTCAAAAGCATTGAAAGAAAGGGATCTCACCCCAGAACTGACCACTAGATGTCATGAGAAGCGGACTTGTTTGTAGAAGACAGGCCATACGTCAGGTGATTACATTGTGCTCAGTGCACAATATGGCAATCCTCCCTTTTGTGGTCAGATGTGGTCATCTGGAACACTGATGATTCTGCCTGCCCTCATGTCCCCTGAAGTTAAACATCAGTCCACTGTTGCAACCAGATGTGGATATTGTAAGATTTGACCAGCCACCCAGATGGAGAACCTCAGTGAGGCCCCTTTCAAACTCTGTCAGATGATGTCACCATTGCATCACACAGGTAGGCATGATCTCTGTGTTATTTGTATCGGCCACTCAACATCTGACACTGTTCGTGCCACTTATACACTCTACCAGGTCTGGTAGCAACATGAAACTTGAAGAACACTAATTCACTCTAATGGCTGTTCTGCCTATCAGATAAAACTGGATCTCTTAATCATTTACATACCTACCAGTTGTGTGTATGTGTGTGAAGTAATATTAACATCTGATCATGTCTTCTTGGTTATTCACTTTTTTTGTCAGGCAGTAAATATGTTACACACATTTAATTATCGATCTTTCAGTACATTTTTGTCCTCTTTCTTGTAGTTCTCTTCCCAATGAAGTACTGGTGTGTGTGTGTGTGTGTGTGTGTGTGTGTGTGTGTGTCGGGCGGGGGGGGGGGGGGGGGGGGTAGTTTTGTGTGTGTGTGTGTGTGTGTGTGTGTGTGTGTGTGTGTGTGTGTGTGTTGTCATTAGAGAAGACAGAATGTGTCAGCCAGGAGATGTGGGCTAATCATTGGATTTCACCTGACTGACAAATCCATCAGGGATATTTCAACCCTTCTAACACTGCCCAAGAGAAATGTTGATGTGATTGTGGAGTGGAAACATGAAACAACCACAGCTAAATCAAGACTAAGCAGACTTCACGTACTGACAGATAGGGATCGTCGAGCATTGCAGAGGGTAGTTTCAAAGAAAATTCCAAGAAATTAGTGTAGGAAATTACAAATGACTTCCAAAATTGCCATCAGCATTTCAGCTATCACAATGACTTTGCATAGGGAGTCAAAAAGAATGTGGTACAGTGGTTGAGTAGTTCTTCCCAAGCCACATGCTTGTATTTCTGTAGTCAAGTGCTAAGCAGTGTTTCAGATGGTGTAAAGAGCAACTTCACTGGATAGTGGATGACTGAAAAAAAGTTGTTTGGAGTGCTGAATCATGCTGTACCCTGTGGCAGTCTCATGGAAGGGCTTAGGTTTGGTGAATGCCTGGAGAACGTTATCTCTCATTGTGTGTAGTACTGGCAATGAAGTACAGAAGATGTGGTGTTCAGTACAGTGGTGTTTTTTGTGGTTAGTGTGCAGTTTGCTTTATTGCACTTAGGAAAATGCTAAGTGTGGAAGGTCATGAACGCATTTTAAAGCATTGTGTACTGTTTACAGTAGAGGAAAAGCTCGGAGATGATGATTGTTTTTATCGTGATGATAGTGTGTGCTGGTAATAATGTTCTGGTTCTCAATTGTATATCTCCCCCCCCCCCTCTCTCTCTCTCTCTCTCTCTCTCTCTCTCTCTCTCTCTCTCTCTCTCTCTCTCTCTCTCTCTTTTAATCTTTATTTTTTTATTTTAAAGGTGGTATAAGATATTTAAAGTAAAACAGTGAGATTGGAGCATGGAAAAAGGTAGTAGTCCACAATAATTATGGAAACTCATGGTAGAAACAAAAGCAGAAAATAAAGAAAGATGAAATGGATGGAAAACAGTTGCAGCCTCTTACCATCTAAGTGGGATAAGCAATGAAGAAAGAGAGAGAAATTTCAGTATATGACTGAACGTGCAAGGACCTTTTCTGATATACTCATTAACCACACCGAGGAAAAATTTTTGAGTGATTTAAACATGTGGCTAACAAAGAATGTCAGTTTTCAACAAAACAGCACAAAGACTTTTATTAAAAAAGTTACATCATTAACAGCTTGTTTCTGTTGAGTGGTACAGAGTAGAAAATTGCTAGTATGCTTTCACAACTTACTAGTGTGCATGATACAATCAAAGTCACCAGTGAAATTTGAGTAAATAATTGTATTAACTTCTTAAGTGTTACACTAAAGTAAAAGGATCTTTTGCACATAATTGGAATGTATTCAGAAACCATTAACTATGGAACAATGCTAAGGTCTGCTAATGTGATACACACTCATATCAATAGTTTCAGACCTAGAAGAACTGCAAAATGTAAAGGGGAGGTTACTTAGTACAGTGTTTGGCTTAAGAACAAACAAAACACTGATGAAATAACTTGCTAAAACCAAAATTTGGGCTTGCACTTTTGAAGTAGTAGAATAATCCACATATTTAGGGTGTAAGATCACACTAATAGTGGGAGCTATAAAGAAATTAGTGCCATATTGATGCACATTAAGAAGCTTTCTTCAAATCAGGAAGTCATATGATTTAAATACTAACCTTATCAGGACAGCAAAAACACTATATGTGAAATGGAAAGTGAAAAAGGACCCTGTGTCAAATATTTTGGATTTTGCATTATTGTAATTTTTACATTCAGCATTAAATTCTGAATAAAATTGATATATAGTTTGAACAACTTTCAAATTGATATGAGCATGTACAAAATGTTTTGCTTTTACTGAAAATTTTACTTCTTCAATCAAAGGTCCCTCTTTGCTTTCCATCTCACATATCAAGGTTAAGCACAGACAATGAGAAATTTCGAGAAAGAGAAATGGGAAAACATTTCAGATGCTAAATCAGTCACATTAGTGCCATAGTCATCAATGAGCGTTGATAACAATGTGGGACTGCTGTATGGATGTCCTCACAAGTCTTAACTTGCAGTTTTCAGTTCTGACTTGTTATGTTTGTTGTTTCGGATGGAAGAAAGAACAGTGTTAAACCCATTGCAGACAGTTAGTCAATCCCACTGAATAACACCAAGAGGATTCCCAAACTTAATGCATCCATCAAGTGAGTGTGTCACAATCAAAAATGTTCACTAGTCTTCACTGAGTGAGAAACTGCAGACAGATTTAGGATTCAACACAGATCCACAGTTTGGCAGTTAGGAACTGTATACAATGCCTTCATCAAAAAATATGTAGAGATGAAATTTGAAGTGAATGTTTTGCATGGAAAAACAAGCAGATCTAGTTTTATTTGTAGAGAACAATACATATACAAAAAGTGAAGTGTTAGACATTTGCACACTTAGTATTGGAAGTCTCTGTTTTGTTGATAAATGTGTCTGCAGTTACCTGACATACAAGAGGAAGTATGTAGAGGGTAAGATGTCCTAGACAAGTTTCTGAGTTGACTCATCTTCTAAAGAAAAGCATGATAATGTATATAATTTATTCTTGAATACGCAAACATATGAAATCATGTGCTGGAAGACTACAATAGAGTGACCATTGTTATACTGCCACTGGGGTGTTGTTTTCTACCACAAGTTGTTCACTGTTTCTGTTACCACTTTGTGTGATGCTCAGTATTGCACTGCAATGCTTTTTTGTGTTCATGGTTCTTGTTCTGGGCTGTGAGACACTAAACATATTTATTTAGCCATAAGAAGTAATTGGTTCATCCATTCAAGGTCATATTACACTGTTAAATTAAATGTTCTGAGACAAATGTTTTTATCATGTCATAGATTAGATGTTCTTTTTGTTCCAATTAATTCATAGTAATGAGGTTCTCCCTTTCATGACCAAAACGTCTTTGTGCCTTATTTTTCAGTATTAAGAAATGTAGAATTTTCTTTCTCATTTCTGTTGAATACAAGTTATAAAGTCTGTTTCATGGAATTGTATTCTTACATGTATAAAAACAGAAGTGTAGTAGGACTCATCTCATATATTCATTGTAAAAAGCCTCTTTCTTTCTTTCAGGTTCTACATACCAAATGCAAGTGAAGCTACAAAACTAATATCACATCAGATACTGAAGCATCTCAAATCTAAAGAGAGTTGAGAGTAAACTTGTGTGGCACACTTGATTGGTATCTGCGAAGTAATTTAGTTAATTTAGTGCAAAACCAATTTTTCAGATATAATTGTTAATTTATTTAGCTTCCCAGTTCAACTAAATTATTTAATTTCATATTGAGTGAAATATTTGACTCTTTCTTCCAGTTTTATTCAGAATGAAAGCATCACTTGTAGCTCAAACTTGTACTTATATACCTGTAAAAATAATATTTGTACATAAACTTTGTATTCATTGAAACTTGTGATACATAGTAATTAATAAGTTGTTATGATTTAAATAAGTCTGCCATACTTTGTTACTGCATATTTTGGAAATTGTGACTTTGATCACAAATGGCTCCCCAGGAAAATTTCATTTGTTGTTTTGCCATTATTGTTATTTTTTGTAGAAAACTATTGTGATATTTGTTCTGTAGCATAAAAACCTAAGTACAATTTAAAAGCAGATAGCATGTTTAGATATCTCCAGATAAGAATTTACCAATGTTATGAAAGATAATTTTCAGTTTGTAAGCATTTTCAAGATGGCATGAAGTTGTGGTTTTCTGTATACACAAAAATAAAGGTTTTATCTATTTTTAATAAAATTTTTAGTCAGTGTGAACTATTTTCATACAGCACAACATTTATTTACATAACCTCACACTTACGTACACATATTTACAAGACAGGAACATAAACATAGGTAGCAGTTTCATCAGAGTTAAAAGTTTTGACAACATGTTCTATATTTGGTTATATGTCATACTATTTTGATTCTTGCTTTAAATAATTTTCTATTAATTACTATGTAAGGCTGAAATCTATATTATTCAGTGGTCACAGGCTGTCATTGATGTCTCAGACAACTGGATACACTGTTGGAAGTGGCGCCAATGTTGAGAAAAAGACACTTGCAGATCTATTTTCTTACAGTGAGTTTCTACAGACCCCTCTCTCTCTCTCTCTCTCTCTCTCTCTCTCTCTCTCTCTCTCTCTCTTTCTCTCAGAAACTGATCTAGGACATTTCTTGTTATGAATTGTCTTCCGTAGAGCTACAAATTTACAACTGTGTTGCACTGAAAAAATATTAGGGGTATATTCATGAAATATCCTGACTCCATACTCCAGGAAAGGGAGGTAAAAGCATTAAACAATGGTGTAGCATAATTGAAGGAAGAGAACACAAGACAACAATTCAAAATCATTAATGTCATTTCCATTAACATTATTCAATGGAAAATTCCTAGTAGGAAAGATGCTATGAAACAGTCAAAGAATCACATATGAACTAATTCTGTTCAAATATTCAGAGCAGGTACTATCTCAAAAACTGTGTCACAGCCAGTGACTATATAGAAAATAAAAAAAGTGGAAATTGTCCCTTATTTATGTAAAACTTAATATTGATTGGTCTTTTAAATTATGGAAAGAATGATGGTTGAAATGCATAGAACTGAAGTTCAGAATAGTTGTTTTACACAAGAGCATACAGTGTGTAATGATCAGCAATCAGAATCCCATGTGTTTTTAACAAGTGTATATGTTGCATTTGTAGTAATGAAACAGATATAAGGTGGAAAAGAGAGACTTTGGTAATTATAGTAATTAAAATCATTCATTGCAAAAAAAAATTTTAAAAAAAATGCAAATGGTGCGTGCGACTGGGGGAACAATATACAATGATAATTTGATTTGAATTATTGCTATTGGGGGTATATGTTGGAATGCAGGTGGATCTGTGTGTTAAAACTAAAATATTGGAAATCCTGGAATGGAAATATTTATAGTAAAGAACATTCTGAAGTACATCAACTATGCTGTTGAGTGTGGGGACAATGCTAGAATGAGGATCTTGCAAATGTGAATACTGAAATTACAAAGTCATAAGAATGAATATTTGGAAGCATTCCATCATAATAGATGTATTAACAAATTAAATATGTTGCCAGCAAGTGTCAGTTCAGACACATTAAAATAAGAGACAATTTCATACTGGTTTCTCTACTAAGTAAAGGATAATGTAAGTACAGTTTGAGAATCCAACTTATAATGGTGAAAGACAAAACAAAGCAACACTTCTTCCTCAAGGTAAGATAAGTGTTGGTATGTAAACAAAAAAAAATTTTTTTTTTTAATGGTAAAACGAAGTGATAAGGCTTGCACATTTCTAGTAAAACTTTTTCTACATTTATGTATGTTTTATTAAGTGATGATCAGCTGTAAATTTTGTTTATTGTTGAATGTTCCAGAGGAACTATAACATTTCACAAATACATCACTTTCTTGTAAACACCCAACAGAATTTTGTATGAAAATTGTGGCGCATACTGCTTCAGCTTAAGTTTCGTCTTCTTCAGATGTACAAATACTATTTGAAAATACATTTACATTCACCTTAAACAATTATTTTGTATCATAAGAAGTATGAGTTTGTTCAGTATAAAACTGGGAGTTAGTTTTAGAATTTTTCTCTAACTTGCTACCTGGAGAGAATGAATGAAATGAGTCATTGTTTCACAAAATACATAAACTTTTGCTAATATTACCAGAGTAAAAGAGAGGAAGACTGAAAATTAGAATTTGTATGGGATAGAAGACTGGAAAAGTAGAATTTGTATGGGATAAAGGACACAGTCTTCATATGTAATGATGAAAATTGTGCTCACACTCCTATGTCTTCTTTTATATTATGACGTAAACAGGAATTTTTAAATTTTACTGGTTTCTTTCTTTAACAATATATTGTACAAATAAAATTAACATTTTTCTACACTGTAAACTAAATTAATTATGAAAGTCACAATAGTGTTTACTGTGTCACATGTCTTAAACTCATATACTGCTGGCTCTGTGAAGAGTACTGTGTCCATACCACTGCAGTAAAAAATTTTGTGTGTAAGATTGGTTGGCAATAAGAGTGTCTCTTCACTTGTAAGTACAGGTTGCCTCCTTTCTCCTTTGCACACAAATGATTTGTAAGTAGTTGCAGTGGAGATAAATAACAAACTCTGCAGTCACTACGAGAACAAGTAATGTGGACGGGACAGCAGAGTTCTCCAGGGACTCGGCTGCTCGACCGAAATGCCGACGTGAGTGCCGTCTCGATCGGGCCACAGACGGTGGGACGTGCAGGTCGGGGTCGGGGCCACTCGTGCTGTCAGGCACGCCGGCCACAGAGCCGCCGGCTAGTTGCTGCCACTCCCCGGACCAGGGGTGTACGGGTACCTGACAGGTGCCACCGAGTACACTGACTGTAGTCCGGAAGCTGCAGCAGCAGCCGCTGCCGCTGATGTCCAGAAGGGTGAGACCGTGCCCGGAGGTGGGACAGTGACGCCGGTAGTGCTCGGCAGCAGCTTAGCTGCAGCCGCGGCGGAGTCGGCTAGTGCGGACGCTGGGTACAGTGCAGGCCCCAGCTCACTGTGATGTGCTTGGTACTTGTAAAGTCCATCTGACGCACCTGAACTGCCACTCGCACTTCCGCCAGATGCTGCTGCTGCCTGGGCCTGTGCTTGCGCCTGACATGCTGCCATCAGTCCGTGGAAGTCAAACTTGTACGCGTACCGTTTGCCGTGCACCTTTGTCATTATATTCTTGTCGTAGTAGTACCTGTAAGAAAAATGCGGGTTGAAATTGCTGTGTCATTACACAAATGTAAATCGCATTATGAATGAAGCAACGTATCAGAGTTGTTAGAACTGCTGGTTTTAGAAATAGGAAATAAAATACGAAACAAAAAAAGATCTGAAAGCACCTGAAGAAAAGTGAAATGTGATTTGAGTTTGTCACTGAGGAAAGCTTGTTACCTGTATTCAGAGAGGCAGACTACTACATTCCTTGAAGGAAAAAAAGCTCAGGTATCGCAACAAATGTGGCTGTCAATGTGTCACTAACACTTGGCTTAATAACCTAGAGTTTTTTCTTCAAAACACTCAGAGGAAAGTACTTAGAGTTCACATTCCAACCCTTATACTGTTGGGTTGTTCTTATCTTTTCTGGATATTACCATTAGGAAACCAATGATGGTACTTTTCAGTGGGACACATTTTAAGCTTGCTTCCCATTCCATTCATGTGTGGAGTTCAAGAGGAATAATTTCTTAAAGGCTACTGTGTGTGCTGTAATTAATCTCATCTTCGCAGTCCTAGTGGGCGCAATATTTAGGGTGTTGTAATACTTTACTTGAGTCCTTATTAAATGTCTGCTAGTTCAGTTCTTCGACACCTATGATGCTCTCCCAAGGGCCAAGAAAGCCGGTGACCACTAATGGTGATCTTCTGTATATGCATTTAGTATCCGCCATTGGTATGGGTCCCACACACTTGAACAGTATTCTAGGATGGATGGCACAAGTGTTTTGTAAATGATTTTCTTTTTAAGCTTACCATATTTCCTCAGGAACATATCAGTGAAATGAAGTCTGCCACCTGCTCTACCTACGATTGAGCCTAAATGATCATTCCATTTCATGTCCCTGCAAATTGTGACCATCAGGTACTTTTATGAGTTGACCAATTCTAATAGTGACTCATTTATACTGCAGTCACAGAATACTGTGCTTTCCTTGTCTGACATCAATATAATGCTTATATAATAATTTCTTTCAGCGTATAATTTCTGCTTGTCTATCCCTGACTGTAGGGAATGAAATTTCAACTCTTCAGCCTACTGTGCACTGACATCAAGATACCTGACAGATTAAAATTGTGCGTTGGACGAAGACTCATCCCTGCAAATGTCATGTGCTCTTAAAAATCCTAAGAGACACTCACTGCCAAGTGTAAGCTGTCAGTCAGCGTGTATCTTGTGACTGAATAGTTCCAAGATTTGCTTTTAGACATGTGCCCTCAGCAGCAAATTTGTCATAGTGCCAAATTTTTGTAGAGAGAGAGAGAGAGAGAGAGAGAGAGAGAGAGAGAGAGAGAGAGAGAGAGAAAGGATCAGAATTATCTATAGTTCTAGGAAATGGCAGCATAAGAAACAAAAGTGTTCAGACCTGTGTGCCTCAAGCACTGTGTTCTATACTGAAGAGCCAAAGAAACTGGCAGACCTGCATAACATCTTGTAAGGCCCCCGCGAGAACACAGAAGTGCTGCAACGTGACATGGCATGGACTTGACTAATGTCTCGAGTAGTGCTGGAGGGAATGTATACTATGAATCCTGTAGGCTGCCCATAAATCCGTAAGAGGGTGAAGACCTCTTCTGAACAGCATGTTACAAGGCAGCCCAGATAAGCTCAATAATGTTCATCTCTGGGGAGTTTGGTGGGCAGCGGAAGTCTTTAAACTCAGAAGAGTGTTCCTGGAGCCACTGTGTAGCCATTCTGGACGTGTGGAGTGTCACATTGTCCTACTGGAATTTGTAAGTCCATTGGAATGCACAATGGACATGAAGAGATGCAGGTGATCAGACAGGATGCTTACGTACCTGTCACCTTGTCAGAGTTGTGTCTAGATGTATCAGGGGTTCCATATCACCCCAACTGAACACGCCCCACACCATTACAGGGCCTCCACCAGCTTGAATGGTCTTCAACTGAGATGCAGCGTCCATGCATTCATAAGATTGTATTCGTGCCCGTACATGTCCATCTGCTCGATACAATTTGAAACGAGACTCGTCCGACCAGGCAACATGTTTCTAATCAACAACAGTCCAATGTCGGTGTTAAAGGGACTACGTGTGGTGTAAAGCTTTGTGTCATGTAGTCATTGAGTGGGCATTCAGCTCCAAAAAACCATGTTGATGGTGTTTTGCAGAATGGTTTGCATACTGACACTTGTTGATGGCCCAGCATTGAAATCTGCAGCAATTTGCAGAAGGGCTGCACTTCTGTCATGTTGAACGATTCACTTCAGTTGTCGTTGGTCTCGTTCTTGAAGGATCTGTTTGCAGCCACAGCAATGTCAGAGATTTGATGTTTTACTGGGTACCTGATATTCACAGTACACTCGTGAAGAGGTCATACGGAAAAATCCCCTCTTCATCACTGACTCGAAGATTTTGTGTCCCATTGCCCGTGCACTGACTATAACACCATGTTAAAACTCACTTAAATCTTGATAACCTACCACTGTAGCAGCAGTAACTGATCTAACAACTCCGTCAGACACTTGTCTTAGGTAGGCGTTGCCAACCACTGTGCCGTATTCTACCTGTTTACATATCTGTATTTGTATATGTAGGCCAATACCAGTTTCTTTGGTACTATAGTGTATGTTGTGCTGGTACTGTTGGATATAGTGTGAACCAAATCTGTTCCATGAACAGAATATGACATAACATCAAAGTGAATCAGTCGTAAATTGTTGTCGTACCACTTAAGATTGTAAAGACGAGCACTACTGCTACTATTCAGTTTGTATCATTTATTCTCATTAATTCTGTACTGATGGAGACTGTGGAAGCTCCGTAGCTTGTATTCATTGTGCTACATATCAGTACAGTTGCTGATAACTAATATTTCACCAACATTATCTAGTTTTTGTGTACTTCATACAGCTGAATCATATTTTAGTGTCACAGCATGTCAAGAATTTCTTCTTCATTTACCTTTGTACTTTCACCTCTCTCAAACTGAATAAAATTCTCTAGGTGTTTTTATTGCACAACCTTCATATATTTTTTTAAGTTTTCATCTACTTTAATCTGCTGATGACAATGGAGGAACTATTCAGGAGCTACAGGTGTCATTTGAACCAGATGTGACAAGAAGCCAAGCTGATGGACAAGTCTGATGAGCAAAACCCAATGGTGCTTATTTGTTTGAAAATAGATAGTTGAGACAGCAAACGGTGAAGATCCAAGACCAAGTTAATTTACACAGATGTTTCAGATTACAGACTGCCCCCTGAAATGTTCTATGTTTTTTAGCACTCAGCATTCTAAAACGTCGCCTGTATCTATACTCTACACTCTTGAAGCCACTTTACAGTGTGTAGCAGAAAGTTCTTTGTGTACTGCATCACCGACACTTTTCCCGTTCCTTTTCTGTTCGTGAATGGTACTCAGAAAGAATGATCATCGGTATGCCTTCTCAGTGATAATCTCTCTAATTTCATCTCCACAGTCCTTCCTTTGAGATTTGTGTAGGAGGAACCAGTATGTGTAGGATGGAGCAGTACTTGCTCTATCTCAACACACAAGTTGCTGAAGTGGTGTCAAAAAGCAAACAACCCCAGGTGGGTATCCTGGATAATAACGCCATATGATCATTTCATTTCATTTCCTCAACCAGTCCTACCTGGTAATCGTCCAAGCCTGATGAGCAGTACTTTACGATAGTTTCAAAGAGGGTTTTGTAAGCTACCTCCTTTGTAGGTGAACTACACTTCATGAGGATTCTTCCAATAATTCTGTCTGGCACCTGTCTTTCCTACGAATAGTTTTATGTGGTTGTTCCAATTTAAATCTCTTCACAAAAATACTCCTAGGTCCTGTTAGATGTGTGACTGTTTCCTGTGATTGATTGGGAATTGTGTAACTGAAAACATGAGATGCTTCTCTGTATATCTATGTTCAATATGCTTAAGTTTGTTTACATTGAGGGTCATTTGCCAATCCCTGCACCAATGGTTGATCCTACAGCTTTCTAATCTTGTGTCTCCTCTGTATGCAACAGACTTGTGGACCTCTCGATGTTATGCATTGTCATTTATATATGCTGCAAACAGAAATTCCCTTACAAGGAACCCTTGGATTGTAAGGTCACAAATTCAGTCTTTAATAAGGATCAATTGAAAGTGTTGTGTTAACAATAACGACAAGAAAAATATTAGCTATTAATGACTCGCCATGATCATCAGGAGGGCAACAGAAAATTAGTGTCCTGGAGGTGCAGAGATCAACATTCCATGCAATGTATGAATGACAGTTCACAAACAGGACATAATACACATTCAAGAAATGTTCGAAACAAACGATTAACTTGCACCATGAACACTAAATTAAAAATGATGATCACAATTTTTAGTACCATCAGGACTGAAGGCGAACTCCTCGGGAGTCACAAACCGTGCGGGATGTTCAGTTAGATATCCATTCTTAAAGAATGCATCTAGAATCATATATTGGCATAATGGGGTGGTGAGAACTGACGGAATTTGATGGCACGCAACGAAATGCGAAACAGTCTGTCGTGAAGCTTATCGTGAAACTGTCGATTCCTTATGGCATGGCTCCAGATATTGCTGTAATAAGTTTTATAGGCCCACAAAAAACAAATATACAGAGGCTGAATTTGTCTAGCACTTCCGAATGGTATAGATTGCAATGCCACACTCCTTTCATCTGGGATGGTTTTCTCTAAAGGGGTATGATTTGTGTAGGCAGACCAGGAATCAAGCAAAAGCAAGTTATTTTGACCAACTTTTGGCCAAGAGCTGTGCTCACACCATAATTGTAGTTCTCTTACACCCATTTTCCTACTGTTGCTTGCTGTGACGTAAATATTGATGAAGCAAGATCATGTACACAAGAAAGAATCATAGGGGGCAGAGCACGTCCTACTTCTCACAGCACAATAAGTAACTTTTCAGCCAATTTACGATTCAGATTAACAGTAGGCATAATTGTATACGAATATATTAAGGTACTGATAATAGTTGATCTTGATACAACTCTCTTGGTACTTCTAATTTCAAGGGTTCCTTTCATATGCATTCTCTCGTCAAATCCCGATTGCACGGAGTTGGAAACAAATTCCTCACAGAACGACTGAATAAGTTTATCTCATCTACAAGTTTTCGGGCCGATTCCACAGTTTGCTGTGCGTCGGGAAGTTCACAGTGTCTGAAATTTCGTTGTTTTGCGCCTCCCAGTTCTGTAGCACTGAAGTTATGCAACCGTCCACTGCTTCCCTTGAAATTGCTGTGATCTATGTTGCGCGTAATTTGATGTGCATAACGTAATTGGTCACTATAATGTACATCCTGTAAAATGCATCGAGCATCCTTGAAATGCGCAAACGCCAGTTTTTGTAACAAGTGCGCCTTGTGCTCCCTTGAATATCCGTAGTTTTTCTTACACACTACACGGTCATGTTGCAGCGGGCTTGTTCGAAACTTGTTCATAACTGTTTTTTTACTACGGCGCGGATGATCTTCCATGTACATATTTATGTTTAGTACGTGCTCCTTGGGCAACGATTTTCCTTTACTACGTTTCACTGAAGACTGAGTTAGCAGCTCCCTGTCTGACAAGAACTATGAAGTACTTGGCTCGATACCTGTTTCAGTATCACTTTCACTTGTTAAGTACGTATTGCTGCCATTGTACTCCTCATGCACATTGTCTACAGAGTCGAGCGTATGCGACACCACACCTCCCACTGAATCACTTGCAGAAGGCTAATATTTCATCTGGCACTTCTTTCTCACCCTGCGATATTCCTTGTGTTCCTTTTTGACAAAATGTAAACTTCGGCATCTCTTGTTGCCGATATAATGCATTGTTTGGTTTGTCTATCGTCACCATTGCTCAGCTGTGTATCGACAGCAGTAGCTCTCCAACTACGGTTCGTAGCCTCATGCTGTGCTCATCACTGGATACCTCTAGAGAGCCTGTGTACAGAACAGGCTCTAGATACCTCCTGTCCTGCCCGCCCCCTATCACCATTAACAGCCACTATTGTGCTTGCGTGGTAGGCAGTATGTGGATGCCATGAACATCATTGGCCTTTTGCGACCTCGCACGCTAGGGATTCCTTGTTAGAGACCAAAAATATTTTCTTTTCCATGAAGGTATGCATTTCTTGGAAACGACACACGGTTATATTTGCTAGGAGCTCCTCAGTTCAGTCACGAAACTAGTTACATATTCCACGCACTCGTATCTTGTTCATTAGGCGACAGTGCTGAACTACATCGAATGCCATCCAAAAATGAAGAAACAGAACAACAACCTGGGAATTTGTAGTTACTGCCTTCTGGACCTTGTCGAGGAACAAAGCGAGCTGCAATTTCACAGTATCTTTATTTATTTATTGCTATATCTATATTGTTTCATACAGACAGATGTCTACTGTCTCCAGAAGTCATTATTAGCGAGTTTAAAGATCGATTCATAGTGCTCGTCAGGGAGATGAATTGACACTATACTGAGCTTCGATGCAAGTCACTTCACTTGGCCCAAAACTGAACAGCGAAAGCGCGGTGATGAGATCACATCCGTGATACAAAAATTATGCAATTTTATCGGAGTTAAGGAACTACCAATGATAGCGGAGTTTATTTATAGCCAGAGGAAAAATCATCATGAATTATCTTGACAAATGTTGGTCTGAAACTTTTACCTTCTGCTGGGAAGTGAAAAAAATAGCAAAGGCGTGTTGCAAACTTTTCAAAACATCAATAAAGTTTTGCACGATCAAGTCGATTCGAATCCTGGAGGTGGATGGAATTTTCGCTGGGCAAGGGGAGGAGAGGTGGCGGCGTGAAGTTCCTAACAACCGGTCTTTCTCTCAATGCCACGGATTAAACACCAAACCGCCCCGCAATGTCTCGTGAAGCGAGGGCACGTTACACTGTTGATGACGATCTGTCCGTCACATGGGGACGTTAAACGTTAACACCTTGGAGGAATAGGCTATATGTTGGCACTGGATTCCACCCTCTCCCTTCTAACACCATACGACAGAAACACAACAACATATTATACACACACTTACATACACTCAAAAAACAGAACAATGAAACTCCCCCATATCCGCAAAGGTAGATGGACCATCTACGCGAGGAGCGAGAGAACTCATTTTCGGCTGGGCGGTTGTATCCAATTCTGGGTGTCCACAAGCCTACATTGCCATTCGACTTTTTTTTTCTCGGGAAAATATAAAAATACATCAAACTATTCTTAGAAGTCAATATAAAGCACATTTTTACTATACATGGTGTTTTGTTTACTGTCTAAGTACCAAATAACGTGGAAAACTGTATTTTTCTCCTTTAAGAGCTCTGACGCTTTGCTCTTAAGAAAAGTTTTTTTTTTATAAAACCAAAATTGTTTCTTCTATTTAATTTGTTACTTATGCAGCATACCGGTAGGCTTTTCTTTGTCCAAGTACGGGTAGTGGAGAACCTAAGCTATTTTACTCTTCCAGACATCTAGCATCTTTTCGTAGGAAAAATATCCAAGTCTCACGCAACCTTCGCAACGTTTCTCGAGACAAATAAATGAATAAATAAAATAGAACAAAATGAAGACTTCACAAAATCGGCTACTGTAACACGTGCGATCGATGCGAGAATAGGTTGAGTTCCGATGCTATCAGAGGATGCCACTGTCCCCCCACTAATGTCAAAACTTTTCTTTCATTCCACGAATCCTCGACGTTGACGTCCGTTTCCTACCGCCCCGTCCCGTTAACGATGTGTGGGGATGTTACGATTTGAAACGCGTTGTGGAACATTTTGACATTGCCGCGCTTTCCGTTTTGTGAAGTATAGCGTGAATCAGCTTTAAACGCATTTTGTAATTCTACAATAGACAGACGCCTGCGATGTAAAGCTATAATTTTAGAGGACTGAGCTGACGCGGATGTGTGCAGTAATATTTATTTTGTGGTTAAAAGTTAAAGGAGAGTCTTGTGGAAGAGTTATTATTGTGATAGGTCACTGTTATTACCTATTTGGGATGGAGTCGGACTGTATTAGCTTCAATTCGCAGTGACGTCTGCAACGGCTAAAGACGGCGACTTGCCTTACGCCTGTCATTCCCGTTTTCTTTACACTGACAGAGGTCGCTTCGGCGGTTTAGAGAAGCTGTCACGTAACATTCGCTACTGAAGGATCTTCAAGGATACGCCATCCACTGGAATCCTCGCTGCATGGTCCGACTTCGGTTTGTTTGTCATGTCCGACATAAATAAAATAATGTTGAACAGAAAATCAATGAGGCAGTCAACAAATCTCTTACAGTTAAATATATTTACATATAACCCACACAATACAACGCTTATTGTAGTGAGAAGGATAGCACGATTCAAGATTATGTGAATTCATGTCATCTCATAAATGAACTACATGACTAATAAGAAACAGTGTGCAAGGAGATATGACGACAGTTTGTAACAGGACTTCACTTGACTTCCAAATTTTGCAGAAATGATCCGCAGATAGTTTAACGGAATCAGTTTGTTGTTGCGACAGTAAGTTGTTACGTAACACAACTGTGAGTTTGGTTATGCAACAACACGCAGCGCTTTAGCGGCTACAGCAAACATTCTTGAAGTACTTGAGTAGACACATCCTAGCTCACTGGTTCCCTCCCTTTCTGAGGCCGTTACCTCCACCACCACCGCAAACTTGACGGGACTTTCGTCCACTGAATTATCGAAGGATCGCTCTGGGCCTGCCTTCAGAGTGATTATTAGGTTTGAAATAGCGTTGTTATGTCACCAGGACGATAGAGATAGAAAAAGTGAGTGATCAAGATGTCAGTAGAGACCCAACTACGGTGAGACCGTCAGTTGGGACGATACCGGCGCTGAAGAATCATCTTCAAAACGAAAAAAAATTTCTTCAAACACTTTTATTTTTAAAATGATGGAAGATAAACGATGTTTAGTTCTTTTAGCTGTATAATTGAACTACGAAGTAATGAGACAATTGGTACTGCGTACTTCTAACAAACGTTTTATAGAATGATGCCGGCCGGTGTGGCGAAGCGGTTAAAGGCGCTTCAGTCTGGAACCGCGCGACCGCTATGGTCGCAGGTTCGAATCCTGCCTCGGGCATGGATGTGTGTGATGTCCTTAGGTTAGTTAGGTTTAAGTAGTTCTAAGTTCTAGGGGATTGACGGCCTCAGATGTTAAGTCCCACAGTGCTCAGAGCCATTTGAACTATTTTATAGAATGATGAAGCAGTACTGAGTGCATCTCAGGTGCTATCTATAAATTATTTTAAAAAAAATTTAATGGCTCAAATGGCTCTGAGCACTATACTTGCTCCGGACACTGCGAGAGGGCTGTACAAACAATGATCACACGCACGGCACAGCGGACACACCAGGAACCGCGGTGTTGGCCGTCGAATGGCGCTAGCTGCGCAGCATTTGTGCACCGCCGCCGTCAGTGTCAGCCAGTTTGCCGTGGCATACGGAGCTCCATCGCAGTCTTTAACACTGGTAGCATGCCGCGACAGCGTGGACGTGAACCGTATGTGCAGTTGACGGACTTTGAGCGAGGGCGTATAGTGGGCATGCGGGAGGCCGGGTGGACGTACCGCCGAATTGCTCAACACGTGGGGCGTGAGGACTCCACAGTACATCGATGTTTTCGCCAGTGGTCGGCGGAAGGTGCACGTGCCCGTCGACCTGGGACCGGACCGCAGCGACGCACGGATGCACGCCAAGACCGTAGGATCCTACGCAGTGCCGTAGGGGACCGCACCGCAACTTCCCAGCAAATTAGGGACACTGTTGCTCCTGGGGTATCGGCGAGGACCATTCGCAACCGTCTCCATGAAGCTGGGCTACGGTCCCGCACACCGTAAGGCCGTCTTCCGCTCACGCCCCAACATCGTGCAGCCCGCCTCCAGTGATGTCGCGACAGGCGTGAATGGAGGGACGAATGGAGACGTTTCGTCTTCAGCGATGAGAGTCGCTTCTGCCTTGGTGCCAATGTTGGTCGTATGCGTGTTTGGCGTCGTGCAGGTGAGCGCCACAATCAGGACTGCATACGACCGAGGCACACAGGGTCAACACCCGGCATCATGGTGCGGGGAGCGATCTCCTACACTGGCCGTACACCTCTGGTGATCGTCGAGGGGACACTGAATAGTGCACGGTACATCCAAACCGTCATCGAACCCATCGTTCTACCATTCCTAGACCGGCAAGGGAACTTGCTGTTCCAACAGGACAATGCACGTCCGCATGTATCCCGTGCCACCCAACGTGCTCTAGAAGGTGTAAGTCAACTAGCCTGGCCAGCAAGATCTCCGGATCTGTCCCCCATTGAGCATGTTTGGGACTGGATGAAGCGTCGTCTCACGCGGTCTGCACGTCCAGCACGAACGCTGGTCCAACTGAGGCGCCAGGTGGAAATGGCATGGCAAGCCGTTCCACAGGACTACATCCAGCATCTCTACGATCGTCTCCATGGGAGAATAGCAGCCTGCATTGCTGCGAAAGGTGGATATACACTGTACTAGTGCCGACATTGTGCATGCTCTGTTGCCTGTGTCTGTGTGCCTGTGGTTCTGTCAGTGTGATCATGTGATGTATCTGACCCCAGGAATGTGTCAATAAAGTTTCCCCTTCCTGGGACAATGAATTCACGGTGTTCTTATTTCAATTTCCAGGAGTGTATGTTTCACAAGCTGCACGGTAACCCCTCCACCACATCGTGTGACGTGTTAGCCAATATTTTTCAAAATAATTTAGTTTCGTGACCAAAACAGAACCGAACCCTTTTGTTTCCACTCCTCAGGAAAATTGCTTACCGCCATGTTGGGAAGGGTAGCGTTCATCTCACGCTAGGTGAGGAGAGCCCTACCTACGTCATATGAGTTTCACGAGTTGTCCTAGCGACTGTTGTCTGCGTCTTGAATCTGCATTGTTATTTGTTTATGTGCTTTCATTGCCCTATTGCCCGGTGTTGCTAGCGTGTACGTCGTTATGAACATGGGCTCTAACGGAGATAGAGAACTTCCGAGCAGATCCATGAAGATAGTCTGAAAGATTTCACTATCTTTCTTAGTTGATTTGCAACACGAAGGCACAATTAAATGGAACTAGATGGTTTAATGTTTCTAGCAACATTCGCAATTATGTTCAGAACCACTTCAATTTCTCAGTTTAATGTTTCTGCCCACATAAACTATGTATAATTCATTGGATTTTATAAAAATACGAAACACTTTAATTTCTTCCTGTTTCACGTTTTTATCCACATGATTTATTCAATATTAATCGGGTTGAAAACATGACTAGACACTTTTTTAACATTCGTTATGGTTATTATTCCTTTATTCAGATATTCGTTACGTTCACGTAACATACAATAACATCCCATGTTCTTTGGATTACAGCTTAATAATTAATTACTTCACTTTTCTGTCTACACGATTTATGCACGATTCATCGGATTTAAAAAGAATGACAGCCTTCTTTTTGATTTCGTTATGGCTCCTTCGCTCAGACATTAATTATGTTCATGAAATACACAACAACATCGCAAATTGTTGGTATTACATTTAACAATTCATTAAGCTGGTATGAGCACATCGAACAACTCCTGCCACTTCGTTTGTACACATATATTTACATTTAGCTTTGACGTTATCGGTACAATTGCCGAAGATCGATATACTTACTCATTTAGTCGACTTAGGTTATTTACGTGACGATGACGTAGCGTTATGACGTAGGGTTCTCCTCACCTAGCGTGAGATGAATGCTACCCTGTTGAGAACCAGTGCTCTAGATCTCTTCCGCGGCGATAATACCTATAAGTGACTGTGTGCTTGTCAGGTGTATCAGTAATAAGAAAAATAGCCGAAATGGCAGACGCCACTGAATTAATCGCGCAAATGGAAGATTATTTATGAGTGCTTTTCTCCAATTTAGTGGCTTTCGGGCAGTGCTCATTTAGCCATCTGAAGAGTAATGTCAGTTGTGACGATACGAAAATCAACATAGCACTCGGTTCCCGAGCGAAGAATATCTCCGACCCGGCCAGGAACAGAACCTGGGCCCTTCGCATAGCAATGCGCTCCGCTGATTGCGCAGCTGCCCAGGCGGACTACTTATTTGTTAACACACCGTCTGTAGTAACCATACGTGACCTTGTGGCTGGCGCCTGTTCTCTAACCTGACGTCAACGTTCTGGAATCGGTGCCAGTTTAAGATCCGAGCGACACAGTCTGTACAGGATTTAACGCAGCTAATGGCAAAAACCGACACTGGTGGGAAGTATACATAACACCCGCAGACGCAAAAACGTCCCACTAAACAGTGTATCGCAGACGATCGGTTTGCGAGACAACGCGAAAGTGCGTTTGCACATCGCCACTGACATCAGCACGGTATTCTGTCCCGGTCAGTGCAAATGTATCTGAAATGTAAACTTTCTACTTAAGTCCCCATCTAACTGGGCTCAAATTTCGCACAAGGCCTGCCTTAACTAGAAACACAGCACTGTCTGGACACGTTACAGGTCAGCTACTGCAAGTCTGTATCGGTTAGAGAGGGCGTGCCGTGTGCCGTCGCCACATCCCAACGCAGCATCGGTGCCACTGCACTTGACTCCGCCGTGAGCTGCGACTCATTTCAAACACCCCCGGATTACTTAGCAAATCTTCACAAGGCTGTACACATCGCTGCTCCAGTTCTTGAACGGAAGAACTGTACCCTTTACTTTTGATGTGGCCTCATTCAGAAAAATCCAAAGGACTGAGGTCAGGCGATCTCGGAGGCGGAGGTACAGGCTGTATTTCGCCTCTCCATCTTGGACGATGTTGGGGATTTACATGTCACCTTATACCGGGAGCAAAAGATGCCTTTGACCCGTCATGCGTGTACCACATGACCCAGTACTGCGCAATATAAGGTAGGCCGTGGGTGAAATTTGAGCCCATTTACATTGGGACTTCAGTGGAAAGTTTACATTTCACAAACATTTGCACTAACTAGGTCAATATTTCGTACTACTCGTAAGCAAACGGCTTGCTTGCGGACTCTCATTTATTGGGACGCTTTTGCTTCTTACTGTATTCTCTTCGACGTCAGTTTTTAAATTGTGACTGAATCTGGTAACATAATAACAACTTTTTCCAGTAAAAGCTTTTAAAGATCCCAGGAAGTACCTTAAATGGTTTCTTTTGCTAATACACTCTAAGGCAAAACAAACCACGCACCACGAAGGAGCTCTGAAAATTTATCACAGACTGGTATTCGTACAGGTATCAACGGAAAATGCAGAAATGTAAACAATGGCGGCCGATGGATGAATGTATAGCGCTGCAGAGGAATTTCACTGCGCAGCTTCCAAGAATAGTGTACAGGAGAGAGCCGATAGCACGGCATCAACTGTTTGCGAATTTCACTCCACATACTCAGCTGGACAGCGACTAGGGCTCGCAATCAGCTGCGTGAATAGTATACGCAGAAGTCAGCTTGTGAGATAAGACGTGTAGTTGGGCTCAAAGAAGCCGAATGATACGTCGCTTATGGGGAAAAGTCTTCTTGAACCGGCTCTGGCTGGGGTATGTTAATTCTTACATGTGCGACCACAGGGAACGAATGAAGAGACACTAGCAGCTTACACAACGTATCAAGAATGTGACAGGCTACGTCTTATTCCAATGTCGTCACCATCAGCCTCTAAGTTCTTAGTCAACAAAATGTAAATTATGCGGTTCGACTACATCAGACGAATATTTAGACCATGCCTAACCACAGCGTCGGAGCTCCCGCGAACCGAACGGGTTAAACAGGGTATTAAACAATTTAATAAACAGGGATACCGAGAAAAGCCTTTTGGAAGCGATCAGATCTGGTTTCTCTTATCCGACCTCTACATCTACATCTATACTCCGCAAGCGACCTTACGGTCCGTGGCGGAGGGAACTCTATGTACCAGTGTCATTTCCCAGTTTTCCTGTTGTGGTCGCGAATTTTTCACAGAAAGAACGATTGCCGGTAAGCCTCCGTGTGGGCTGCAGTATGTCTGAATTTATCATCTTCGTGGCCTTTTAACGAAATATACGTAGGAAGAAGCAGTATCTTCGTTGACTCTTCTACGAATGTACGCTAGCAGAACTCCAACAACAGACCATAGCCGGCCGGGGTGACCGAGCGGTTCTAGGCGCTACGGTCTGGAACCGCGCCACCGCTATGGTCGCAGGTTCGAATTCTGCCTCGGCCATGGATGTGGGTGATGTCCTTAGATTAGTTAGGTTTAAGGAGTTCTAAGTTCTCGGGGACTGATGACCTCAGATGTAAGTCCCATAGTGCTCAGAGCCATTTGAACCATTTGAACAGACCATAGCGTGATGCGCAACGCCTTTCTTGCGGCGTCCGCAAGTGGACTTGACGGAGCGTCTCCGTGACGCTTTCACGCTTAGCAGATGAACCTGTCACGAAACGCATTGCTCTTTTTTGGATCTTCTGCATCAGCCCTATACGGTGCAGACCCCATACTGACGAACAATATTCAAGTATTGGTCGAACGAGTGTTTTGAAAGTGTTCCCTTCCCTATGTTGATGGAGTGCATTTTCTGAGGATTCTTCCAATGACTCTCAGTCTGGCAGATGCGTTACTCGGGATTAACTTCACGTAATCGTTCCACTTCAGATCGCCCCATACGCATACTCTTCGATATATTATGGACGTAACTGCTTCCAGTGATTGTTCTGCAAAAGACAGAAAGTCTTTGTATTCCCAATACGTCACATTTGTTTGTCTTGAGGGTCAATTGTCATTCCCTGCACCAGGGGACGATCCTGTGCAGGTCTGGCCGGATCTCGCACGCAGTGTTCAGTTTGGTAGAAACTCTTCAGCCCATTCACACAGCTTGTCTGTTGCTCCGTACGCTCGTACCTTGTTCATTAGGCGGCAGCGCGGAACCGTACTGAACGCCTTTCGGAAGTGAAGGGAGACGGCGCCTACCTGGGCGCCTGTATCTACAGCTTCCCGTGTCTCGCTGACGAACAGAGCCACCTGGGTCTGACGCGTTGTTTTCAAAAACCATGTTGGTTCCTAGAGCGGAGATTTTCGGTCTCCGGAAGTGTCATATACGAGAGCATAAAACATGTCCTGTGACGCCATCACAGACCGAAGTCAGAGATACAGGCCTATAGTTTTGTGCGTCTGTTCGAGGACCCTTCATGAAAACGGGAATGGCTTTTTAGAATAATAGGGAACGGTTCGTTGCTCTAGAGCTCTACGGTACGACACAGTGCTGCTGGCAGAGGGCAAGTTCTTTCGCTCTATGCAGAATCTTACTAGTATCCCGTCAGATGTAGTGACATTCCTTCTGTTGAACGATTTCAACTGCTTTTGCTATTTGATGGTCACTTATTTTAACATAAGTGATTTTGCCGCTCATGCGACGATTTGAAGGAGGTACTACAGCGTGACCTTTATCTGCAGTCTAGTGTGTGGGACTTTTGCACGTCTCTCTCTGTTTCGGTGCGACCTTGGTCACAGAGTGGCTGGACAGGCTCTGCGATACGTTTATCGATTTAACATGAGACCAGAAGATTTTCTGTCAAGCTGGTAGCTAGATTTTTACTTTGGTATTCGTCGAATGCTTCATCCACTCTCCTCCTTAAGCTAATTTTGGCTCGGATTAATTTTTTATTTATCTGTGAGGCTTTGGCTGCCCAGTATCAGCCCAATGGAATGCGGGACCGACCACCAGATGTCACGAGAGGCGGGCGCAGTGCTATAAAAGGAAGCGGGGAGTGTGACACGGATCGCGGACCTTCACCGGGAATACCGACTTGAGACTCTCACGGGGGTAATCCACAAGCTCACCACAAGACTATACAGAAACTCCAGACATTCGCAGAACCCGTTTATTCTGAATCTGGAAACTAGACCACAACCATAGATGGAAACATAAAAGACCAAAAGACATACATGTAAGGACCTAACATCTATGGCCAACCACACGCAAAAACATAACGGTACAGGTGAGCCCCTGTTAATCAGACGGGTATCCAGCTAGAACACACTGCCGAATAACTGGCACCACGCAGGGATGCCGTACCGTACACTACATGCAGACAAGCTCCACCCCCCCCCCCCCAACACACACACACACACACAGTGAGATGATCTATGGCCGATCTCCCACTAATATACCGGGTGATCAAAAAGTCAGTATAAATTTGGAAACTTAATAAACCACGGAATAATGTAGACAGAGAGGTAAAAATTGACACACATACTTGGAACGACATGGGGTTTTAATAGAACAAAAAAAAAGTATTGCTAGAAGCGATGATCGTTTGCTCAGCCGCCACTTTCGTCATGCTTGGCCTCCCAGGTCTCCAGACCTCAGTCCGTGCGATTATTGGCTTTGGGGTTACCTGAAGTCGCAAGTGTATCGTGATCGACAGACATCTCTAGGCATGCTGAAAGACAACATCCTACGCCAATGCCTCACCATAATTCCGGACATGCTTTACAGTGCTGTTCACAACATTATTCCTCGACTACAGCTATTGTTGAGGAATGATGGTGGACATATTGAGCATTTCCTGTAAAGAACATCATCTTTGCTTTGTCTTACTTTGTTATGCTAATTATTGCTACTCTGATCAGATGAAGCTCCATCTGTCGGACATACGTTTGTATTTTTTGTGTTCTAATAAAACCCCATGTCATTCCAAGCATGTGTGTCAATTTGTAAGTCTCTACCTACATTATTCCGCGATTTATTCAGTTTTCCAAATTATGCTGACTTTTTGATCACCTGGTATAATGATCTTGATTGTTCCAGGAACGCAGCGGCTGCAGCAACTGGAATACATCGTCATCGCTTGCCACGGTAATGATGCATGATACCCATACTAACAAATCCAACCTTGCATGAACTATCGCAGCTAGTAACCGTTACTGCTCTTACTACCCATCCCACTGTCGCAGAGGTTTTTTTCCCACGGCACGAGCCTTGGCACTATTTTTCCTCTGCTCTTCAAATTTACAGACGAATGGAAAAAGTGGTAGATGCGGACCTCGGGGAGGATCAGTTTGGATTCCGTCGAAATGTTGGAACACGTGAGGCAATACTGACCTTACGACTTATCTTAGAAGAAAGATTAAGAAAAGGCAAACCTACGTTTCTTGCATTTGTAGACTTAGAGAAAGCTTTTGACAATGTTGACTGGAACACTCTCTTTCAAATTCTGAAGGTGGTAGGGATAAAATACAGGGAGCGAAAGGCTATTTACAATTTGTACAGAAACCAGATGGCAGTCATAAGAGTCGAGGGGCATGAAAGGGAAGCAGTGGTTGGGAAAGGAGTGAGACAGGGTTGTAGCCTCTCCCCGATGTTATTCAATCTGTATATTGAGCAAGCAGTAAAGGAAACAAAAGAAAAATTTGGAGTAGGTATTAAAATTCATGGAGAAGAAATAAAAACTTTGAGGTTTGCCGATGACATTGTAATTCTGTCAGAGACGGCAAAGGACTTGGAAGAGCAGTTGAACGGAGTGGACAGGGTCTTGAAAGGAGGATATAAGATGAACATCAACAAAAGCAAAACGAGGATAATGGAATGTAGTCAAATTAAATCGGGTGATGCTGAGGGAATTAGATTAGGAAATGAGACACTTAAAGTAGTAAAGGAGTTTTGCTATTTAGGAAGTAAAATAACTGATGATGGTCGAAGTAGAGAGGATATAAAATGTAGACCGGCAATGGCAAGGAAAGCGTTTCTCAAGAAGAGAAATTTGTTAACATCGAATATAGATTTATGTGTCAGGAAGTCGTTTATGAAAGTATTTGTTTGGAGTGTAGCCATGTATGGAAGTGAGACATGGACGATAACTAGTTTGGACAAGAAGAGAATAGAAGCTTTCG
The DNA here is from genome assembly GCF_023897955.1 of Schistocerca gregaria. Taxonomy (NCBI): domain Eukaryota; kingdom Metazoa; phylum Arthropoda; class Insecta; order Orthoptera; family Acrididae; genus Schistocerca; species Schistocerca gregaria. Next base: position 478,985,140 of record NC_064925.1, read on the forward strand.
AAATGTGGTGCTACAGAAGAATGCTGAAGATTAGATGGGTAGATCACGTAACTAATGAGGAGGTACTGAATAGGATTGGGGAGAAGAGAAGTTTGTGGCACAACTTGACTAGAAGAAGGGATCGGTTGGTAGGACATGTTCTGAGGCATCAAGGGATCACAAATTTAGCATTGGAGGGCAGCGTGGAGGGTAAAAATCGTAGAGGGAGACCAAGAGATGAATACACTAAGCAGATTCAGAAGGATGTAGGTTGCAGTAGGTACTGGGAGATGAAGAAGCTTGCACAGGATAGAGTAGCATGGAGAGCTGCATCAAACCAGTCTCAGGACTGAAGACAACAACAACAACTTCAAATCGCTACCCTCACTCGCGTTTCGTCCACTATCTATCACCTGCTGGACCGTGTTAATGTGTAGTCTTACCCAGACCAACACCGACTCAAAAGAAGGCCTCGGCGCTTGTTGGTGACGTCACGTCAGCTAGGCACGGCGAACGCCATGTCTGCTGCAGGCAGAAACGCCTGGGCGTGCTTACTACTATAAATTTTGGACAAATGTTTGGTATTGTTTTGGATTCTGCAATTTTATTTAGATGAAAGATTTTCTTACTATTGCCGGCAGGAGCGGCCGTGCAATCTAGGCACTACAGTCTGGAACCGAGCAACCGCGCACGGTCGCAGGTTCGAATCCTGCCTCGGGCATGGATGTGTGTGATGTCCTTAGGTTAGTTAGGTTTAAGTAGTTCTAAGTTCTAGGCGACTGATGACCTCAGAACTTACGTCGCATAGTGCTCAGAGCCATTTGAACCATTTTTTTCTTACTATCGTAAAGCTACAAATGAAGATCATAGTTCTGTATTACTGAATCCTGTCGAAACAAACGTAGATCAATATGAGAAGATGCTTTGCCCCATTGCAAGCTTCGGAAATTTTACATTCAAGTAACTATATTTACTTGATCCATTTTGCTATCGAAACTTACCCCAACCCCTTACAATTAACTCTTTTGTTTTATTTATTTATTTATTTTCGTTTGACATCTTCACTGGAAATGTGAACTAATTTACATGTGTAAATGTCCAACTGTTGCCAGTCATTAGATTACAGTCGTTTTCAGCGAAAGGAATTCTAAACAGGAAACAAACATTAGAAAAGATAAATATTCCCCTCTTCCAACTGAAAGGAGAAACCTTATAAGATAAAACATTTTATTTGATAAAACAAGTATCTCTCTTTTGCCTCTTCTTCTGTCCCCCACCCCCTCCCCCAACGTGTACAATCGCAAGATATTTCGTTAACATTCAGTGCTCCTCACCCCATAGTCAACCAAGATACCTAAAGAAGAGCACCAATATGTTCACAGTTTCTCTTAAAAGCAACCCAGTACAAACGTAACTTCCCTAGATTTACAAATAAGGTAAAGAAGCACGAATTCTGTTGCTGCTGGACCATGAAGTTGTTTTTGTATGTCAATCCTTAAAAAAGGTGGAAATTTAAGTTCAGGAGTACACTATTTGTTATGAAGTGTAATGAATTTCACAATTAATTGATTGCAGAAATCTCTCAGAACAATGTGTGTTGGTGAACTACCGCCAATAGTTTCACATTTTCCTGTGTCAGAGAGGGAGACATCACCATTATAAGTACGCCTGCAACAGACCTGGCGTTCGCCGTGCCTTGCTGACGTGACGTCACGAACAAGCGCCGAGGCTTTCCTTTGAGTCGGTGTTGCCCAGACGCACGGATAACATCACAGACCAGCATCCTGTGATCCACTTATTAGATAACTAACGTGTTGACGGAGGTGACAGTAGAACTTTTGGTCTGGTCACCACGTTGGTGTGGGCGTGGAGGGGCCCCATCTCTAATTAAAAGAGAATGTTGAGTTGTCAGTGGAGGAGCGGTACGAGCAGAACGGATCGGTTAGGAGAACTCAGTGACTTCGAACGTCGACTAGTCGATGGATGTCACCTGAGTAACAAATTCATCGCAGGCATTTCAGTGGTTCTAAACCTGCCCAAGTGCACTGTCGGCGATATGGCTGTAAAGTGGAAACGCGAAGAAACATCCACAGAAAAAGAAGAGATGGAAGGCACTGTCGAATACCGCTGAGGATTGTTGTAAGAAATTGACAGAAGGAACCAGCCGTGACTTAAAGTGCTACCAGTAGTCCAGATACACAATGACAGTGCGTGAAGAGTTAAAAAAATAATGCGAACAGCGCCTCATACGCGACACGTTTCTGCAGTCAGACCCAAGCGACGCTTGAGGCTGTGTAAAGAGCGACGCCGTTCGACAACGGATGACTGGAAACGAGTGATTGTTAGCGATGAATCACGCTGTGCCCTGTCAGCCGGGTAGAGGGCTATGGGTTTGGCGGAAACCCGGAGATCGTTACAAGCCATCCTCTGTAGTGGCAGCAGTGAAGTACGGACGATGTTGTGTTACGATATGCGTTTTCTTTCTTTTTTTTCGCGGTTAGAGTGTGCTCCCCTTATTACTCTTAAGGAAACGACAACTGCGGATGGGTACGAACATGTTTTTCAGCCTCGTGTACTGTGAACAGTAGAGGAACAGTTCGGAGACGACAGTGCACTCTGTCATGAAGCAGCGTCAGTGACGCAACGGGTCGGCCCCGGTGACCGAGCGGTTCTAGGCGCTTCAGTCCGGAACCGCGCGACTGCTGCGGTCGCAGGTTCGAATCCTGTCTCGGGCCATGTGTGTGATGGCCTTAGGTTAGTTAGGTTTAAGTAGTTCTAAGTTCTAGGAGACTGATGACCTCAGATGTAAAGTCCCATAGTGCTCAGAGCCATTTAACCAGTTTTTGGCGCAACGTTTTGTGGTCGGTATCATTCCTGAAACGGGTTGGTCTGCCCAGAGTCCTCGTCTGAAGCCGCTGGGACACCTTGTGGGTGAGAACGTCGACTTCTTTCCAGACCATAGCATGCCGCATCACTGCCTTGCCTGGTTTTGGGTCTCCAGGTAGAATGGGTTGCCATTCGTTCGCAGACAGTCAGATGTGTCATTCAAAACGTCTCCGGCAGAGTTGAGGCCATCATAAAGGCGAAGCTAGGAATGGGCGAGCCCGGAGCCCCCCTCCCGGAGAGAGCCGCACTCCCCCCCCCCCCCCCCCCCCCTAGTCGGGCCTCCCACGCACCGCCCGCTGCCGCAGTTCGCGGAAGGCGGCCCCCGCTGCGCACTTTTTTGCTGGCGCGCCACCTCTGGCCCCCAGCCGCCGGCACTCACTGGCGCCAGCCGACTGCGCCAGCTGCCCGCCACGGGCGGCCGTTGCTAACCCGCTCTGGTGGCAACAGCAGACCGAAATTAGCGCGCCTACTTCAACATCCGCTCGCCCCCATCGCATACGCTAGAATGGCAGGTGACAGTTAGCCGTCACCGCTTCCTTTAATTTGCCTACGAAATCCTCTGGACAAAACAGCTAACATAAATAAAGCCGGAAAGATGGAAATGTTACTGCAACTAACGAGGAACATAAACAATAAAAAATTCTTTTCTTTTAAAACGTAATTGAGGCCTTACAATGTGGTGATTAAACCCAGGTGTCTACATGCCTCAGAATGCCTCGTCATAAACACAGCTAAACAGTTAAATGATTTGAAGAAGAAACAAATAACAATAAATCGAAAAAAATTGCGTCTACAGTACGACAGTCGGATTTGGAAAGTGAGAAGTAACGAGGAGGTATTTGAAAAAACTCAGATTATAAAAGACTCAATTAGAAAATGGACGATACAATTCATCGCCACTTAAAAAGAATGGATAACAAGACAAAAAAACAACTTCTTTGACGAAAACCTAAAACTGTCTGTTAAGAAGTATCTACAGGAGTTGGCAATGACAAACAAAGACGCAAAGAACAAGCACGAATTCAGAAAAAAGGTGCAAATGTCAGGGGTTTCCCGAAGAAAACACAAAAGAAGAGAGAAGGCCATAGGCAGAGGGAAGAAGAGAACAACAGAGAAGAAGAATGAAGAAGTAGTGGTAAACCAAAGAAAAGAAAAAGGATATTTTGTCACAAGCCAGCTCTTTCACGTGGTCCTGAAGTCCGAAAATTCGAATAATAATAAAAAAAATTGCGTCCATTGTGAATTTTGTTTTATTGGTGTTAGACCGTGGTCCAAGGCGTAGTCCTGGGTCTCACGTTTCGCCTCTCAATGCTGGAGACATTGTCAGAGGCTACAAACACTCGGATAGCAGTTTCAAGCTCAGTAAGCCGAACTGTTTATGTGTATCGAAAGAATGGTCGGGTAGTGACGTCATCAGACTGCTGCCTAAGCTCGTCGCTACAGTCTGGAGCCGAGCGACCGTTAACGGTCGCAGGTTCGAATCCTGCCTCGGGCATGGATGTGTGTGATGTCCTTAGGTTAGTTAGGTTTAAGTAGTTCTAAGTTCTAGGCGACTGATGACCTCAGAAGTTAAGTCGTATAGTGCTCAGAGCCATTTGAACCATTTGAACCTAAGCTCGTGGAGAAAGATACTTAGGAAAGCTGACGGAAGCGTGTGCCACGATGTTTACTGAGAGCCCACTCACATTAATACATAACTTTGAAACGTCCCCTTAGAAAAATTATTACAAGACTGTGCTTAAACTGAAACACAATACTTTTTAGCGCAACGCAATCTGACTTTCAAAAATCCCTGACTAACAATAACCTATACGTTTCACAAAAATCTTCGTTACTCAAGCTACTGCAATACAGCGAGCGCCACTACTGCCAGCTAAATAAAAGATTCAAACTACTGAAGGCACTAACTACTGATAGGCATAGTTAGTAAATGAAAGATTTTAATAGAGAACAAACAATGTATTTACCTCACTAGTCATAATATATATAGCAGTTCATGACACCAATTCTTACAAATTTCAAAACTCCGCCATCTCTCTCCCCACGTCCACCATGCTGGCGGCTCACCTCCAACTGCGCAACGCTACGCACTGTTGGCATCCAGCTGCCACTGCCCAACACTACAACGGCAGACAACAATGCAAACCAGCCACAGACTGCACACGGCACAACCATTGATTTTCAGAGCGCTACGTGGCGTTACCAGTAAAAAAACCTAAACAGCCTACTTACAACTTCAAAAAATTCAAATCAGCAACTGATGTAGGAAAAAGGAAAGGTTAAAACATTGCTGGACTGGTCTAAAAGGATCTGTCAAACATAGTACTTGGAGAAAGAGCTCGATATTTTAAAATTGCTTTCAGAAAAAACGGTTTCTCTGACAAAGTGACATTTAGGGCACTATGCCCTGAAAGAGCTTCTGCTGAAAAAAAAAGAAGTTTTTCTCTCAGTCGTATAAACACTCACGAATAGCACCAGTCGAGTAGCCTCTTAAGAAGACACGGTGTTGACACAGCATTTAAACCAATAAGAATGGTGCACGAATATTTGGACTGTGCGAAGGACGTTTGCCTGCTGCCTATTATAACAGGAATAGGCCTGTACAAAAACCGTAGCACATGCGGTCAAGTGTACATAGGAACTACCAAAAGAATTAATTCTCTGCTTTAGGAACACCAACTATTGTCTGGGAAACAGGGATAAAGCGGCAGAAGCAGGTCGTGCACTGAGATCAGGGAACCATCAAATTCCTTTCTCCGAGATTTTCTCAAGATCCAATCATTACTTGGCTAGGATTTACAGACAGGCTACAGAAATTAAAAAGCACAAAATCAATTTCAACAGAAAAGAAGGATTGCGGTCATGCTAGTTGCGGGCCTCAGCGTTAGATACAGCAAAAACGCCATCAATTCGCCGCTATATAACCTCCGTAACGAACGTCGGCGCGACTTCGCGATAATAAGCGGCTGTCCGATGACGTCACGAAGCGACCGTTGCATGGGTGCGCATAAAAAGTTCGGCTCGCTGAGCTTATTTAAATCTGAAACTGCTTTCTGAATCTTTTATAGCCTCTGATGATGTCTCCATCAGTGGAAGATGAAACACCAGGCAAAGAAATATGTCTCTGCTTACGTCCTAATGCCCATAAAACAGAATCACCAAGGCCGCAAGTACCGGTCACCTAAGCCTGCAATCTGTGAATATTATAACCGAGCGAGGTGGCGCAATGGTTAGCACACTGGACTCGCATCCGGGAGGACGACGATTTAATCCCGCGTCCGGCCATCCTGATTTGGGTTGTCCGTGATTTCCCTAAATCTCTCCAGGCAAATGCCGGGATGTTTCCTTTGGAAGGGCACGCTAGACTTCCTTCCCCGTCCTTCCCTAATCCCAGAGACCGACGACCTCGCTGTTTGGTCTCCTCCCCCAAACAAACCAACCCAACACCGAAGGTAACATTGTGAATAATAATCTGTTGACATCAGTGCTTAGTACGTCGCTTAAGCATAACGTGCAAGAAATTTCAGTGCAGAGAAACACATTATTTGAAAAGGATACCTCTGTGTCATGCGATTCATCTAAGAACAATAAAAGCGACGAGTTATCTCAACTCTGACATTGCTACAACTGAAATAATACAAAACCACACTGGCGCACATCGCAGTCAGTACTTCACGACTGTGTGCAGACTGTGGTGACTACACCACGAGAGCGCGTGGCGTGTGACTGAGGCAAGAGCCCTTTCCCCGTGCGCGTCCGGCAATCCGCCTCTCCGTTATAACTCCTTTAGTGAAGGGCGTTTCCCTTTTCGTCTTCCTGCAAACAGCTGAAAAGTATCCGGTGTCAAGCAAAGCTTGTTGTTGATACTGGAATTCCATGGAATTTTCGAGATATTCTACAGTGTGTCCACAAAGTCAAGGTACAGGGGAAATTCTAATAAATTCTAGTAAATATTCTATGATCCCTAAATATTAATAAGTGAATAAATTAAATCCTTATAGTTTTAATAAATTTTGTTCTTTTTTTTCAGCCCGAATGATGGCTCTGTCTAAAGACGATCGAGTGGCTGATGACAATTTTCGCGCGGGATTAGCCGAGCGGTCAGGGGCGCTGCAGTCATGGACTGTGCGGCTGGTCCCGACGGAGGTTCGAGTCCTCCCTCGGGCATGGGTGTGTGTGTTTGTTCTTAGGATAATTTAGGTTAAGTAGTCTGTAAGCTTAGGGACTGATGACCTTAGCAGTTAAGTCTCATAAGATTTCACACTCATTTGAGCATGAAAATGTTCCTCACTAGATTGGGAGAAGAGGTCATGTGGACTGGTCCTCTCGTTTGCCAGACCTTTCTCCCCTTGATTTCTTTTTCTGGGGTAGAGAAAGTTTACTCGACGAAGATTACATATTTAAACCACCTGACAGAACTCATTACCAGTCAGTGCGCTAAAATCGACGGCAATTCAGACCTATTCCATCGAGTTCACCTTAATCTTGCAAAGCGCATCAAATTATACATCAAAAAGCACGGAGATCTATTATGTTATTTGAGATATGTGAACAGTCTCTAGAGTTTTACATGGTTCCCGCTAGGTATCAGCAGTGCGAGCCCGCTTTAGTTCTCGTAAAAATGGTCTCAGGACAACAGAAAGTGTTTTGTGTTCTACGTTTTCCGAATTGCGGGTGAATAATAACTACTGTAGTGTGGATCCTCCTACAGCACAGAGCATTAGACGATGGCATGAACTGTTCGGAAGAACAGGTTGTTTGTGTAAAGGCAAATCGCCGGGCCGTCCCCGGGTGTCTGACACAGACGTCGAACGCATCGGACATAGTTTCATAAGGAGTCGGCAGAAATCTGTTCGCCGTGCAGCTAGACAGTTCAACATACTCTCTGACGTCCGTCTGGCTTCTGCTGCGTCAACGTTTACACGTAAAACCGTTCAAAATTCAGCTACTGTAAGCTCTTCATGAAGGTGACAAACAACAACGTGTGGAGTTCTGTAATTTCGTTCTTGGCAAGGTGTAGGATGACAGTTTTCTTCCACACTTAGTGTTTAGTGACGAGGCAACATTCCAGTTAAATGGAAAGTTAGCCGTCATAATGTGAGACTATGGAGTACGGAACGAGAGGGACTCTCCAAAATTTAATGTCTTTTGAGCAGTTTCTCGGGAAAAGGTATGGCCCATTTTTATCTGCTGAGAACACTGTTACAGGAAGCACACATCTCGAAATGCTTGAGAACTTTCTTTTCCCACACATGGAGACTGATTCGAACGACTTCATTTACCAACAGGATGGGGCACCACCACACTGGCATCTGGAGCTGCGAGAATTTTTAAATCAAAGGATTACTGTACGATGGATCGGTCACACTGGACCAAATAATTCAATCTCATATCACTGGCTTCCAAGGTCACCGGACCTGACTGTATGTGATTATTTCTTGTGGCGTCTATAAAGCACTCTGAATGAATTGAGGCATCGCATAACAGCAGCTGTGGAAGCTGTAACTAAAGACATGCTCGCTGTAGTGTGGGAACAATTTGACAATCGCATTGACATATACTGTGCACCTATGAAAAGGGATGAAAAAATACTCTTTGAGTTTCCAATTCATCAAAATGATTTTTTTGATACAGCCTTTATTATTTATTATCATTAAAGTGACTAAAATGTGCTTTATTATTATTTATTATGATTCCCTATATAGCCAGACAGAATACCCTGTACTTTATTATCCGAAAGTCAGCTGAGAAATTGCGCATTTTCGTACGTAAAAACGTAAACGCTTGAAGTAAAAAACGTTTTGGAGATGGGGGACCCGAACTCCATGATGACACGCTGAGATTCATTGGAAGAATGAATGTTAACGAAATGCCTTTCATCCCCGAAAGTAGTACGTTAGAAAAGCCTCGTTCAACCAATTCTTGAGCAGGGGAGAGTGTTGTGCCTGGAGAACAGTGTGTGTAGCAACACACGATGTATTTTGGTCGATACTTCAGTCTAGTGACTGATGTTAGAATCCCACGAAGGAATGCGCTCTAGAGACCGGCGTAAGAAACTTCGGGTATTTTCTACAGTTTTTGTCGTTGTCAGACATGAAGTGTTTTGCGCAGCATTTGTAAGTATTTCATGTTCTACTCATTTAAGTGCTGTGTAATAGACTATGTTTCAGGAGAAATGGTCAATATTTAGTGATACCACAGGAACGATCATTAGAAGCAAAAACTCTAGTAAAAAAGGGCTCTAAAACGCATACCTTAAGAACTATGATCACTCGTTCAGTAGAAAGGATGGTTTTCATAGCAGGGAGGATGGGCAAGTGCTCACAGCTTTTAAGATGTGCACTTCACAGACCACGTTTACAATACATTTTTTTCTCTTTTTTATCTTCTTGAAAAACAACGAAATTAAAGAGCATGAAGCAGAAGAGATTTGCTTTACGACATCGAAGATGAAGGAGTGCTCATAGCTCTTAAGGTATGCATTTTAGAGCCAATGTTTACTATAGTTTCTTTTTCTTCGAATGCTCGTTCCTTCCATGTTCTTGAATACTGACCATTCCTCCTATGACACCCTATATATGAAAACTATTTGGAATATACTTCTAATTCTTTAGGCAGAGAATTCTGTAGTGAGTAAAATGCTATACGCTTTTAGAACTACTTATATAACATGTGAATAATTAAGCCATACCTCTTCTGTCGTGCACCATCCTGTACTTCGAGGTCTTTTAACGCGGAACGTGTGGTAATTGCAAATGAAATGCGTTTTTTAATTTATTAACAATTTTACTTGTCTTGAAATTGGAAATTTGTGTTAGTTTCGAACAGCTTATATTTCAAAATGTATTTAACTTGTAACTGGCTTGTGATAATACTTCTACTTAATTTGATTTCACTTGCTGCCTGGTGTGTAGTAGAGTAGTAATGTAACAGATTGTCTATTAAATAAGGTCTTCTCGTTTGCAAGGCTCTTAAACTTCAGTCGAATATTTTTTCCTAGGTACATGGCTATGTTGTACCTTGTAACACGTTTTCACGTTAGCAAAAACCTTAATTTTCCAGAGCAAATTTCGCAACTTCAGAAAAAGACTACAGCGCATAAAAAGTGAATGCCATCACCTAAAAATGAATAACAAAATATATTAAAACTTCTGTTACAGAGCTGGCTAGAAGCGAAATTGTGAAAAGACTTCTAAGGTACAATACTGTTAGTCAGTTTGGGGCACCTACTATGTTTCGTTGACAAAAGAGGTAGAGAAGGTCCAACTAAGAGCCGTGCGTTTTGTCGCTAGAATGTTTTAGCAAGCTTGAGAGCATTGAAGAGATGCTCAACAAACTCTAGTGGCAGGCGCCACAAGAGAGGCTTTGTGCATCACGGAGACGTTTGCTACTGGAATTTCGAGAGAGCACTTCCAGGAAGAGTCGGGCAACATATATTACGTCTTCCCACGTACGTCTCTTGAGATGACCACTAGGAGAAAGTTCGAGAAATTAGAGCTAATACAGAGGCTTGTTCTCCCCGGGCACCATCCTAAAACTACATCTATGTGATTACTCTGCAATTAACACTTAAGAACCCGACAGAGGATTAATTGAACCAGATTTAGACTATTTATCTACTTTATTTACCGTTACACCCTCGAAAACGCGCGAGCTCTGATCTTTCTATTTTATTACGATTACAGTTTCACCCTATGTAGATTTGCTTCAACAAAATAGTTTCACATTCAGAGGAGAAATCTGACGACTGAAATTTTGTGACAAGATCTCGCTGCAACGAAAAATGCCTTTGGGTGAGTTATTACCATCCAACAGCGTATAATATCCGTGAGTCTCGGTCTCCTACTTCGCGATAATACAAAATGAGCTACCCTTCTTGGAATTTTCACGATGTCCTCCATCAATCCCCTTATCGTGCAGGAAAACTCCAGAAGAGGACGGACATGCGTAGTGTAATCAGTCTCTTAAGTAGACCTGCTGGACCTACCAAGTATTCTGCCAGTAAAACGCAGTCTTTGGTTTGCCTTCCCTACAGCTTTATCTATGTGATGGTTTCAATTTAGCTTGTTCGTAGTTGGAATCGCTATGTTTTTAGTTGAATTCACAGCCTATACATTTGTGTGATTTATTGTGTAACCGAAATTTAACGTATTCCATTTAGGACTCATGTAGATGACCTCACACTTTTCATTGTGTAGAGTCAATTGCCACTTTTCGCACCATACAGATACTGTGTAAATAATTTTACAGTTAGTTTGATCTTCTGATGACTTTACTAGAAGGTAAACGACAGCATCAGCAGCAAACAATCTACGAGGGCTGCTGAGATTGTCTCCTAAATCGTTTATATATGAGGTTCATTGAAATGAAACCTGGTCAGTGCGTGTACCTTTGCCTTACACGTAAGGTGGCACCACGTAAGTGCTCGTATGGTGGCGCCATCCATTGGTAGAGAGACTGACGCGTGATGTTGCATTAAGTCGGGTGATGCTGAGGGAATTAGTTTAGGAAGTGAGACACTTAAAGTAGTAAAAGAGTTTTGCTATTTGGGGAGCAAAATAACTGATGATGGTCGAAGTAGAGAGGATATAAAATGCAGACTGGCAATGGCAAGAAAAGCGTTTCTGAAGAAGAGAAGTTTGTTAACATCGAGTATAGATTTAAGTGTCAGGAAGTCATTTCTGAAAGTATTTGTATGGAGTGTAGCCATGTATGGAAGTGAAACATGGACGATAACTAGTTTGGACAAGAAGAGAATAGAAGCTTTCGAAATGTGGTGCTACAGAAGAATGCTGAAGATTAGATGGGTAGATCACATAACTAATGAGGAAGTATTGAATCAGATTGGGGAGAAGAGAAGTTTGTGGCACAACTTGACCAGAAGAAGGGATCGGTTGGTAGGACATGTTCTGAGGCATCAAGGGATCACCAATTTAATATTGGAGGGCAGCGTGGAGGGTAAAAATCGTAGAGGGAGACCAAGAGATGACTACACTAAGCAGATTCAGAAGGATGTAGGTTGCAGTAGGTACTGGGAGATGAAGAAGCTTGCACAGGATAGAGTAGCATGGAGAGCTGCATCAAACCAGTTTCAGGACTGAAGACCACAACAACAACAACAGCGCTAGTGTAGCTTCACGCCGACGAGAAGGTGGTCACACAGGTTATCATCCACTACCGAACATGCGGGCGAGTAAGCAGGAACAACGAGGAGTGATTCGATTTGTGACGGCGGAAGGAGTTGGAGGCCGTGAAGTGTACCGACGGATGAAGGCTGTATACGATGAGTGCAGTCTGAGTCATTCAAGTGTTGTGGAATGGCGCAAAAGATTACTTGAGGGGCCCGAGTCTCTCGAAGACGATGCTCGTCCTGGACACGCTCAAATGTTCAAATGTGTGTGAAATCTTTCATCAGTCCTTACACACTACTTAAGCTAAATTATCCTAAGGACCAACACACACACCCATGCCCAAGGGAGGACCAGCCGCACAGTCCATGACTGCAGCGCCCGAGACCGCTAGGCTGATTCCGCGCTGGACAGGCTCATCGTGTCATCACACTAGAAATGGTTGCTGAAGTGAATGCTTTAGTCTTGGACAACCCCAGAATTACCGTGGGCGAGATCCATCGGTTACTGGCTATTGGCGTAGGCACCGCCCACACCATAATGCATCAACACTTGAACTTTCGAAAGATCTGTGCGCAGTGGGTTGTCCACCAACTGACCGCCAAACAGCGTAGTACTCGAATGGCGCTGTATTTGAGTCATCTGCTACGTTATCATGAGGAGGAATACGGATTTCTGTCGCGTGTTGTCACACGTTGCGAAACATGGCGTCAACATTTTGAAAGGAAAAGCAAGCGTCAGAGCAAGCAGTGGAAACATGCTACTTCACCACCTCCAAAGAAATCAGAGGCTGTGTATACCAGTTCTGGTAAGGTCATGATGTCCTTTTTTGACCACAAGAGCCTACTGCTTATCAAGTTCCTGGAACGAGGAACCACCATCAATGCCCAACGTTATCAAGCCACTTAACAGACGGGCCATCAAGTCGAAACGCCGAGGCATGTTGTCCAATGGCGTTATCCTCCTGCATGATAATGCCCACCCACGCATGGCCAATGCGGTGAAGACGACATTGCAGAAGTTTCGTTGGGAAATGCTGGATCATCCACTGTACAGTCTCGACCTTTCACCGTGTGACTTTCATGTGTTTGAACTTCTAAGGTGGTGGTGGTTAGTGTTTAACGTCCCGTCGACAACGAGGTCATTAGAGACGGAGCGCAAGTTCGGGTAAGGGAAGGATTGGGAAGGAAATCGTCCGTGCCCTTTCAAAGGAACCATCCCGGCATTTGCCTGAAGCGATTTAGGGAAATCACGGAAAACCTAAATCAGGATGGCCGGAGACGGGATTGAACTGTCGTCCTCCCGAATGCGAGTTCAGTGTGCTAACCACTGCGCCACCTCGCTCGGTCTGGACTTCTAAAACAAGCTATTCGCGGACATCTGTCTATTCGCAACGGACGAGGAAGTGTGTGACTGGGTCCAGGCGTGTATCTGACAGCAGCCTACTAGCTTCTTCAAGGTTGGAATCGACCGGATAGTGTTGCAGTGGGATAGATGTGCCAACAGTTTTGGCGACTGTTTTTGAGTATGTGTACTGTGTATAACTACATTTTTGAGTTAATAAAATAGTTACCTTTACTTCTCACTAGTGACCGAGTTCCATTTGAATGAACCTTATAGATATTGTAGAGCAGAGGGCCCATAACACTTTCTCAGGAAACGACAGAAATCACTTCCATTTTATTCGATGAATTTTCGTCACTTAATGCGTACTGTGACCTCTCTTACAGGAAATCACTAATCCAGTCGCACAACTGAGGCGATAATTGTGAGAAACGGCGTCAAAAAGCCTTCTGGAAATGTAAAAACATAAAACCAATTTGAGATATCCTGTCGATAGCATTTATTACTTTGTTCACAAGAACGATATTTTCTGAATCCGTGCTGACTATGTGTCAATAAATCGTTTTCTTCGATGCAGTTCATAATACTCGAACACGGTATATGTTCCAAACTCCTACTACAAATATACATCGGTGATATAAGTCTGTAATTTAGCGGATTACTCCTATTTCCTTTCCTGAGTAGTGGTGCGATATAAGCAACATTCCATCTTTATGTACGCATCTTTCGTCGAGAGAGCGGTTGCATGTGATCGCTAAGTATGGAGCTATTATATATGAAAGGAACCTAATTTTTATATAAGCTGGACTTGCCTCTATTACGCGATTTGAGCTACTTAGTTATACCGAACATATATAGACCTTAAACTTCCTGAAAGATTAAAACTGTGTGCCGGACCGAGACTCGAACTCAGGATCTTTGCCTTTTGCGGGCAAGTGCTCTACCATCTGAGCTACCCAAGCACGACTCACGACCCGCCCTCACAGCTTCAATTCTGCCAGTACCTCGTCTCCTACCTTCCAAACTTCACAGAAGCTCTTTTGCGAACCTTGCAGAACTAGCACTCTTGGAAGAAAGGATATTGCGGAGACATGGCTTAGCCACAGCCTCAGGGATGTTTCCAGAATGAGATTTTCACTCTGCAGTGGAGTGTACGCTGATATGAAACTTCCTGGCAGATTAAAACTGTGTGCCGGACCGAGAGCACTTGCCCACGAAAGGCAAAGGTGCCGAGTTCGAGTCTCGGGCCGGCACACAGTTTTAATCTGCCAGGAAGTTTCATATCAGCGCACACTCCGCTGCAGAGTGAAAATCTCATTCTGGTGATATCTAGACCTACTTCTAAGCTACCCATACGCGAATGGAACAGCGAAGGGGGAAAATGACAGCGACAATAGAAATCCCCTGTGCCACAGATGGGAGTACATTCAAATGCGTAGATGTAGTGTGTGAGATCGGACATTGAATGAGTTATCGAACTCATTCAATATCCGATCTCACACACTACATCTACGCATTTGACTGTACTCCCGTCTGTGGCAACCCGGCCACAGTATTATTATTATTATTGTTATTTTTGTTATCCTCTATTGTATATTTTACTTTGGACAGAGCTTTGCTAATCTGAAAACTGTCGAGGTGCACCAACATTCGGATTCCACGTTGAGCTGTAGCTTCCTGTTTAACTGACTCGGTACTCAACTCACAAAGCGCAGGAAGGAGAACACCCAGCGTCTCGAACAGGAATATGCATAGGGAAACATTACTGGATACAAACAAACGTGTGAACTGAAGACTGGGGTCACCAGTAACGCGAAGGAATGCGAGCCCATGCGGTTGGAACACTAGTGTTGATCGACACTTTTGTCCGGAAGCCGTCGAATGTGGAAACAGAAAACTTGGTTGTGGCAGCAGGCTCATCTGTAGCTTATCACGAGGTCTAGGTTAGGCTAGAATGCGACAGTTTGGTTGTTAGCTGGCGAAGCAAAGGAGTGCGTAAGCAAAAACTCTACCCGAAGTTCAAATGGGTGTGAATTCATAAGGGACCAAAACTGCTGAGGTCATTGGTCCCTAGACTTACATACTGCTTAAACTAACTTATGGTAAGAACAACAGACGCAGCCATACCCGAGGGAGGACTCGAACCTCCGGCGGGAGGGTCCTCACAATCCGTGACATGGCGCCTCAAACCACGCAGCGCCACCTGAAGTGTCCAGAGCTCTCCAGAAATGTCAAGACTTTCCATTTCCCCACGAGTGTCACAATCTCGAGCATACATCGTAGGACTGTTTTGCGGGCTTGCCTCTAAGAATCTGGCAGACGTCAAGAATAGGTGAACCTGGAGACATTATACGAGTCAGCAGTGACAATCTTTGTAGGGACGCATTCTACATCTACATCTACATCTACATCTACATGACTACTCTGCAATTCACATTTAAGTGCTTGGCAGAGGGTTCATCGAACCACAATCATACTATCTCTCTACTATTCCACTCCCGAACAGCGAGCGGGAAAAACGAACACCTAAACCTTTCTGTTCGAGCTCTGATTTCTCTTATTTTATTTTGATGATCATTCCTACCTATGTAGGTTGGGCTCAACAAAATATTTTCGCATTCGGAAGAGAAAGTTGGTGACTGAAATTTCGTAAAAAGGTCTCGCCGCGACGAAAAACGTCTATGCTGTAATGACTTCCATCCCAACTCGTGTATCATATCTGCCACACTCTCTCCCCTATAACGCGATAATACAAAACGAGCTGCCCTTCTTTGCACCCTCTCGATGTCCTCCGTCAATCCCACCTGGTAAGGATCCCACACCGCGCAGCAATATTCTAACAGAGGACGAACGAGTGTAGTGTAAGCTGTCTCTTTAGTGGACTTGTTGCATCTTCTAAGTGTCCTGCCAATGAAACGCAACCTTTGGCTCGCCTTCCCGACAATATTATCTATGTGGTCCTTCCAACTGAAGTTGTTTGTAATTTTAACACCCAGGTACTTAGTTGAATTGACAGCCTTGAGAATTGTACTATTTATCGAGTAATCGAATTCCAACGGATTTCTTTTGGAACTCATGTGGATCATCTCACACTTTTCGTTATTTAGCGTCAACTGCCACCTGACACACCATAGAGCAATCTTTTCTAAATCGCTTTGCAGCTGATACTGGTCTTCGGATGACCTTACTAGACGGTAAATTACAGCATCCCTGTATTCCACAACTTCGATTACACCGTAGAATTACAGAACACATTCCGCCCCCGGTAGCTGAGTGGTCAGCGCGGCGGATTGTCAATCGATTCCCGGCTGGGGCGGAGATTTTCTCCGCTCAGGGACTGGGTGTTGTGTTGTCCTAATCATCATCATTTCATTCCCATCGACGCGCAAGTCGCCAAAGTGGCGTCCAATCGAAAGACTTGCACCAGGCGGGCGGTCTACCCGACGGGTGGCCCTCGTCACACGACATTATTATTATTACAGAACACATTAACATCAGTGACCACCAGCCCTCTGCCCTTTTCTCGTAACTGGTTCTTAACTTTTCAGGCCCGCTGCGTGGCACTTACCGAGCTGAAACACTAGTTAACGCCACATGACTCCTCTGAGAAGTGTCCTTGACTGAATTTCAAGAAAATGTTTACTTACTGTGTATCTAATACGAAAAGGAACAACAAGTTCAGCTCAGTCTAAAACTGATTTGTTTTATTGATAAACTGGCCACGGGGACTGTCCGAGAAATTGTGTTGCAGCTTACCACGCTATAAGACAGATAAGAGAAACTTTTTAAATGACTGAGTCGATGTAATTTGCTAATTACAAATATTTATTTGCACAAATACGTTTCGAGCACTCTCTTGATCGTCACCGGCTACGCACATGGGTACGTTTTGGTTCGTTTAATTAGTGCCTTATTATTTAAAACTATTTTTGCATTACAGTTTACGTAATATTTCAAATATAAAACATTGTGATAAATCTAGAGCTCTCCATTAGAGCTAGCGTCGTCTAAGACTGTATAGTACAAGGTGTACAACTTTGCATCCGCGGTTTTTTCCCCAACATCTGAGGCTTTAATGAAAGAAATTAGTTACACATGTATCATTCAAAGTATTTTCCATCGGTGGCCACTACTTTCTCCCATCTTTCGGGCAGTGTACGATTCCACCGTCGAAAAAATTGTTCATCTTTTGAAGCGATCCACGAATCGATTCAATTTGTGACTTCTTCATGAGATCGCAAGTGTTGGTCAGCCACGCCATGCGCCATTGATCTTAACAGGTGACAGAGGGGCCAATGTCTGGAGCATAGGGCGGGTGGTGTAGGACTACCCATTTTAACGTTTCCAAGTACGTTTTGACCTCTTCTGCAACGTGGGATCGAGAGTTGTCAGCTGCAAAATCACTTTATCGTGTCTCTAGCTGTATTGCGGCCGTTTGTCGTTTAATGCTCTGCTGAAATGCATTAATTGCGTTTAATAACGAGCATCTGTGATTGTTTCACTTGGTTTTAACACCTCATAGTACACGACGCCGAGCTGGTCCCACCTAAGCAGAACATGATCTTGGAGCCATGAGTATTTGGTTTGGCTGTCGACGTGGAAGCATGGCCGGGATATCCCCATGATTTTTTGCGTTGAGGGTTATCGTAATGAACCTATTTGTCGCCTCCGGCCATAATGCGATGCAGAAATCCCTTCCGTTTTTGCCTCTGAAGCAACTGCTCACAAATACACAAACGCCGTTCAAAGTCTCTTGATTTCAGCTCACGCGGGACCCGAGTTCCTTCTTTCTGAATCATACCCATAGCCTTGAGACGTTTTGAAATGACTTGCTCTGTCACTCCCACTAATCGTGCCAATTCTTCTTGAGTTTGACGCAAGTCTTTACTCAGCAATGTCTCCAATTCTGCATCTTCGAAAATATTCTCTCTTCCACCGCTATGCCGGTCTACGACGTTGAAATCACCGTTCTTGAAGCGTTGAAACCACTCACGACACGTTCTGTCACTAATAGAGTCCTTACCATACGTTCTTGAGAGCATTCGACGAGATTCAGCCGCTGTTTCCTTCATATTGAAACAAAACAGTAACACCTCCAGCAAATGACGAGAAGTAGGCTCGTAAACACACATTTTCTACCAAGAACAACTGTATGATGCAGACACAAATCGACTAATGTATGAATGAGGTTATGTTGACCGAGGTCCAAGCTAACTGCCTGATGTCTGTGATCTGTTTCTTTCGACAGCTGCTTACAGTTGAAACATGTATCGGCAAACGGCCGAAGCAAAGTTGTACACCTTGTCACTTCACTCTATTTGTAAGTAAACATATATCATACGTGCAGCTATTTTCGGGCGTCGAATACGTCTTATTTCGAGTCTGCCTTTGATTTTATCACTCGCAATTTTACTGTTTATGTCAGGACGAAGCTTAAACGGAGTGAGATAACTAATGAGTCAACGCTAAAACTGATCACAGAACCTGAGGATCTGTGATTAAAATTAGCGCAACTCGGGTGGTACGTGGAACACTACGAACGGTGGCTGCTTCTTGTCTGATTCTGGAGAGACTCTGGCTTGCTGAAGCCTTTTAGATGTGGCGGTTCTCAAAAGCGTTGTTACATGCTACAATAATAATAACTGTCTGAGCGTTACGATTGTCCGAAAGCTGCACTTGATTAATAAATTCACTTTAGTACGTTATGCTTTCTATATTACAAATTCTAATTTCACATGTAACCTGTTTATCGGAGGACATTCACATTGCCTATAACCTTTGCTGTAGCTCTTCTTAACTTTCACTTGAAGCTTAAATGACGTTGTAATCGTTGTGGAGTTTCACTGATGTGACGGACAACATCTGGAAAAAATGGAATTTTTAACTGATAAATCCCAAAATAAAGTATATTCATGAATGGAGTGCCGTTCTTTGACCATTTTACTTCTTTTAACAGTAAGAATCTCGTCTCGCCGTCGCTCTAAGCCAGAAATCGAAACAAGAATTCCAATGGACGTGCATTTTCTTAGATTTTCTGACAGTTTTTTGCTTGCTAACCATGGTATATGCAGTTATCCACAAGTTTTATTACTCCTGCATTCTCGACTGGCGCCAAAACTTTTCAGCCACTGATCTGTATTTATTTGACACAGAAGTGTGTGTTGGAGAGTAAAAAAAAAATAATTTATTGACCCCCCCCCAAAGATGTTAGCGAAGGCCATATTATGACCTAGTATTTAGTTATAAATATTACACGTGGTAATACCTATTTTTGATGTGAGGGCAATAAGCAAACAAAATATATTTTCTGACGGTGCTGTAGTATCGATGGTATCGATAATCGCAGTCATTGTTGATGATGAGCAGACATTGTTGAAAATAACAGAGAATCGAATTTCGGTCGCAAGAGAGTGTGTACGCATATTTCGTGTGTTCCGTTCGGCGTGAAACGGTTGGGTTAAAAGACGTCTTTTTTCTAAGTTGAAAAGTGATAGTTATTACGATCAATAGTTTTCTAACATTTGTTTGCTTCGTCTTGTGAAGTAGGGAGTCGCACTAGCTTATTGCAACACATATTCGCTAGTGTTTATCGTTTTTCTTAGTAGCAGCCGCGTCGTGACGGTTAGGAGGGAGAAATATTTTCATTCGCGTCGAAGTGTCAAAATAAGGAGAGAACTGTGTGATATGGAAGGTAAAACGGCTGCGATTATTTTTAACTGGAGTGATACACGCTGACGAGTGGAATGATGTAAACAGTTTCTCAGTAAAGGTCTACATAATTGGTTTTTGGATGGTGCACTCCATTGAGTGTGTAAAGTACAGAGCCGTATCTGAATTTTGATATCAAAATGGAGTGGTTATTCCGCCCTGTGAGTGATCTTATTTCGAGTGTGGATTCGCCTCAGATTGTCATAAACATTTCAACGCGTCCGTGAGTAGTGGATGGAAGCCAGGATTCGAGCGAAGTAACGTGATCCAGGCAAGTGCTGCTAGCTTACTGCCGTTAAAAATCCTAAGCTGCTTACCTCTAGAAATTGAGAAGATTCACATTAACTTATTACGTCCCACAAACGGGTACGCTGATTGCCTTATAACTATTTCGCACAAAAAGTAATCCGTCTTGTATAGTTTCAGTAAGACTTTTCCAAGTCGTCAAAACTGAATGTTAATTCGCGTGAACGTAAATGCATCGTGGCTTAATGTCTTGTTAGTGATCATTTACACTGCATGGCTAATAAGCCGGTAAGCTTAATTGTCACTGTGACTGCATATTTTGCAGTTGTAGAAGCAACTGCGGCAGTCTTCATTTAAGTGGTTGTTATTAAAACTATAGTGTCAACGGTCTAACCTTGAGTGTATGTCGGTAACATCTGTTAAAGGAATTAAGATGGCGGATTAGCAGTTGATTTGCAGTACCCTGTGACATAACAATGAGATGATTTCCTTATCATCGCGAGGAAAAAAAATTACGATGTCCACGCTATTCACTTTCCTCAGTTTAGGCATTGGCATTTCCTAAAGATCAGTATGTCACTATTTTCGCAATTGTTAGCTTCGATAGCTCACAACCGAACTGTTTCTTTCTGACCTAACCTAGATCTGGTAATGCGCCACAGATCAGCCTTTCTACACAGTACAGCTTTTGCGCTTCGCTTGAAATGATTATTTCACCGCAATAAACAATATAACGAAGATAACAATATGAGACAAACGTGACGATAGTTGGCAACATCTGCTCTCTGCCGCGCACATTCGCAACGCATGGGGGCCCACGATATACTTTAGCATTCTGGTTAAGATGAAACTACGGTGAGTGAATTTGGTGACCGCGTGGGGTTCTCAAATTGTTCCTCTCTATTGTCTTCCCAAGCCCGCCGCCAGCTGCTTATGAGCCTCATCTGTCTTCACAGCCATTAGAACCATAAAAATACCAGCTCAGTCTTCCTGTTTACTTAAGCCCCGTTTGCGCGTACATTGAGTGCGAGTTCAAGAGGTGTACATGTGTTTCTACTAACTGCTTGTTGTACCATCAGTAAATGTGTCATTTCCTTTAATTAAGACATAGGACTTTGGTTTAAGTTAATCTCATTTATTGCTGTGAATGGCCTTGATGGTTGCTACTTAGCTTGTTAATTCTGGGACAGAAGGATTTTTGCCTATTTTTGTTATTTAAGGTACTGTCTGCTAATGTAATCGAAGTTCGTTTTCCAAACCTGTGCATCCATTCAAATCGTGCTGATTTTCGATTCCACATGGCGGTCCCTTGCTACCGTTACGCCATCGGGCGTTGATTTGAAACTGAATTGCGGTTGGCGGGCGAATTTTCTTATCTCCTTGTTGAGATTTTGCTGTGTGTTCAGTTACAAGGCCCCATTGTTTTTTGCTATTAGTGCTGGAGGGATTCGTTTCTCCCGGTTTATAGATATGTGGATGTGTAATTACGCGCCTTCCCATATTTTGTCCATGATCATGATTGAGGGGTTAAAGATCATTTACGAATTAATTATTTGTTGAAATTAAAGAATCTTTTTCTTGCCAGGTAATACTAGCAGTTACTAGTGCCAAGCGCAGAATTGTCGCAGTTATCTGGAAGGCATCTAAATCTGATTTATGCCGAGTAATTACCTGGGTGCAGTCGATTGGATTCTGAGGTCGTGGTTTGTGCTGCCTCTTGATCAACAGTAAAGAGTAATCAAGGGGAAAAATAAAAGAGAGAGAGAGAGAGAGAGAGAGATGCGTGCAACATTGTACTTGTCTTGGTTTTCTTTTTTAATTATGTATTTTTTTGAGGGAACTGAATGTAAATTTTAAGGTTATTGTTTTAATAAGTTTTCATTTCTTAGGTGAGTGGTGTTGTGGAACATTCTGTGATACGTATCAAATTGTAAATTATTAAACTGGCTCTCAGAAAATATGATGAGCTGAACTGTTAAATTGTTTGTCACGCAAATTCCTCTTGTTGTACTTGTTGTGTGAAACATAGGTACTGTACAAAATTTTAACATTGTTCTTGTGTTACCTAAGCTTGTACCAAAAATATTTTGATGTCGTAATAGTTACATTGCATCTCATTATGTTAATTGAAACTTAGTGATAAGCAATTAATCCTCAAGGAACTGCAACAAATTTCATTGCCTCTGTGATATGCATTGTTGAAAATATTGGCTTCCATACAGTGATAATTAGATGCAAAGTTGTCTTTGAGCAAAAATATTTTCGTACCGAAATATGACGTTTTGGGTTTCCTATATTTTTAATAGTTCAATGTAGGTCGGTGTGACAGCGTATTAAAGTCTTACTTGAATGAAAAGTAAACACTGCTGCATATGCTGGGGAAGTACATATTTATGAAATTCTCTTGACAATTTGTTGTTCTTAACTTGTTTTTTTTACATTTATTGTTGAAAGCTTACAAGTAAATTTTTCTTGATTAGATTGATTATCCTTTAAGCACAAAATGTTAAAAATTTTGGTCACGAATGATGTTCAACCCTAACTTGGGCCTAATCCTCTCCTTTCTACATCAACTCATGCACTAGTTGTGTACCAGTATTAGTACCAGTGACATGAAGAACGAGTGTGTGTGACTAATGTTTCAGTTTTTCTAAGTATAAGGGGATACTAAAAAGATTGAACCAGAAAATAAAACAGGAAGAATTTTTTTCTTAAAAATATCTCAGTGTGATAAATCAATGATTTGCTGCCTATCATAGCTCCAACTTCGAAGTTCCTCGTGACACTAGGAAGCCATGCCCCAATGTCGGTGCAGCGTAATCCATTAAATCTGATACTACACTGTTGATAAAGTGCTGTACAAAAGCTAAAAAAATCCTCCTTTTTCCTATATCACAAAAATGACATATGAGCCGTAAAACTCGTCACAAACAAACGAAATGACTTTACATTTATCTCTTCAAAGATTTAATGCAAGTTCATGCCACATACCGAATGGAAATTATTGAGATGCCTACGATTCAGACTCAGGATACATTCCTGAACAGGATCTGTATGTGCGAACGAAGTAATGACATTCCAGATTTGCAGGAGTCTTACGGGCAAAACTTAAGCTTTGGCACGGTCATGTGACTTCGGAGGCAATGTCTGTAGGTGACAAAAATTCTGTTCTGTGCATCTGAAAGTTCATTTCCACTTCATAGATTCCTCCTCTTTACCGGTAAAGCGATAATGTTAATATCGATGAAATTTTACTTCGTTGAATTGACATGTATTGCGCAATAATGAGTGCCTAGTGCCAACTAAACCTAAAGAATAGATTTATCTACACGGCTGTTTAACGCAGTCCGGTTGTATGTTTCTGTTTAAATGATTAACAGGAACACTGCTTCGACATAAAATTCTTTGTTTTGATTGGTTTATCCACAACCGAAAGGCATCTGTATTCCGCGACTGTTGATGTGGAGCCTGCTCATTCATTTTCAACAATTAAGAAATGGGTAGCTGAATTCATCATGTCTGTTGAAGATGATCTGCGCCAAGGACGTTCAGAACTGCGACCAGAGGTGAAGAAATCGTGAAGATATACAACACGGTATTGGATAAGTAGAGATTGAAATAGCTGACGACGTGTGTGAGGAAAGAGTCCGGGATATTTTACATGCAGGATTAACCTGAAGAAAGCTTCATGACGGATGAATATCGCAATTGTCTAAGGATTATCAAAAACAAAGGAGCAGTTGAACTTATCAGATATGATTACGTTTCAAAAAGAACCCTTCGTATTTTGAACGTAAATCCCTTACTGCGGATTTAGCGCTTTTAGCTGGACACAAAACTCCAATCAAAACAGAGTAATGGAGCCAATGGACTCCCTTCGCGAAAGATGAAGTCGTTAATATGTAGGAAAAGATACGGCTGCAGGCAGTGGTGTGGGAGTAAAAGAAGATTATTGTTATTGATCGTCCTGCAAAGTTTAAAACAATAGATGACGTATAAAAAAATCTAAATTAGCAAACATAATTCGTGACACTTGAACAAATACAATAGCTAAAGTGAAATTTATGGGCGAAATACTGTATCTCAGCCGTTAGATATAAAACCTGGTGCAACACAAGGGGATGAGAAGAAAGAACCTTAAACTGTAGAACTGTTTTTAGAAAAAAAAACAGTTAGAATCTGGAATTTGGATCTCAAAACAAAAGAAACAAAATGGAATCAACAATGCCAGAGAGGAAATTGAATGGAAGTAAAATCATTTTCTCAGGATTTGCAGATGATTTTGCAAATCTCTCAGCACATCTAACAAAAGCAACTACTCAAACATTAGAGACATGTCTGAATATGGCCTTGTAGGCCTAAAACCGGTTAATAGAATAAAAGTATATTGTATCATCATCATCATTTAAGACTGATTATGGCTTTCAGAGTTCAGTCTGGAGCATAGCCCCCTTATAAAATTCCTCCATGATCCCCTATTCAGTGCTAACATTGGTGCCTCTTCTGATGTTAAACCTATTACTTCAAAATCATTCTTAACCGAATCCAGGTACCTTCTCCTTGGTCTGCCCCGACTCCTCCTACCCTCTAGTGCTGAACCCATGAGTCTCTTGGGTAACCTTGCTTCTCCCATGCGTGTAACATGACCCCACCATCTAAGCCTGTTCGCCCTGACTGCTACATCTATAGAGTTAATTCCCAATTTTTCTTTGATTTACTCATTGTGGACACCCTCCTGCCATTGTTTCTACTAGTACCTGCAATCATCCTAGCTAGTTTCATATCCGTAACCTCAACCTTGTTGATAAGGTAACCTGAATCCACCCAGATTTCGCTCCCATACAACGAAGTTGGTCGAAAGATTGAACGGTGCACAGATAACTTAGTCTTGGTACTGACTTCCTTCTTGCAGAAGAGAGTAGATCGTAGATGAGCGCTCACTGCATTAGCTTTGCTACACCTCGTTTCCAGTTCTTTCACTATGTTGCCATCCTGTGAGAATATGCATCCTAAGTACTTGAAACCGTCCACCTGTTCTAACTTTGTTCCTCCTATTTGGCATTCAATCCCTTTATATCTCTTTCCCACTGACATTACTTTCGTTTTTGAGATGCTAATCTTCATACCATAGTCCTTACATTTCTGATCTAGCTCTGAAATATTAGTTTGCAAACTTTCAATCGAATCTGGCAGCACAACTAAGTCACCCGTATATGCAAGATTGCTTATTTTGTGTTCACATATCTTCATCTCACCCAGCCAGTCTATTGTTTTCAACATATGATCCATAAATAATATGAACAACAGTGGAGACAGGTTGCAGCCTTGTCTTACCCCTGAAACTACTGTGAACCATGAACTCAATTTACCGTCAACTCTAACTGCGGCCTGACTATCCTAGTAAAGACCTTTAATTACTTGCAAAAGTTTGCCTCCTATTCCATAAACTCGTAGAACAGACAATAACTTCCTCCTAGGGACCCGGTCATATGCCTTTTCTAGATCTATAAAGCATAGATACAATTCCCTGTTCTACTCATAACACTTCTCCATTATTTGCCGTAAGCTAAAGATCTGGTTCTGACAACCTGTAAGAGGCCTAAACTCACACTGATTTTCATCCAATTTGTCCTCAACTAATACTCGCACTTTCCTTTCAACAATACCTGAGAAGATTTTACCCACAACGCTGATTAAAGAGATACCTCTGTAGTTGTTACAATCTTTTCTGTTTCCATGATTACTGCTTTTGTCCAGTCTGATGAAACCTGTCCCGACTCCCAGGCCATTCCAATTATCCTGTGTAGCCATTTAAGACCTGGTATTGTAGAACAAAAGAAAACTATCACGTTTCATTTATTAGAGAAAAAACTATCACTACTGGTCTCAAAATTTCAACTGAAAGAAAAACAACATTATGACGAAGAAAAAAATTTAGGGAAAGACTTTTTTAACTTCTCTGTCAAATGAGAGAGTACAGGTTAACAAAAAAAATATTACTGTGTTCCTGCAAAAAGTAGGCAACGTCAGCCTGGTTCACAGAAATAAGAAAATGACTATAAAAAAGAAAACGTAAAAGAGTCAGAAACAAGATAGAAACGGCGAATACAACCCACGTCTACTGGCATATAGTGAGGGGTCTGCTTGACAAAATACGTAATCTTCGGAACAGCGAAAGGTTACGATATCTATCTTATGTCCAAAGAGAAGGAAGCTTTAGAGTTTAATTTGCCCTCGTAAACGAGGTCGAGTCATTAGAGACTGGACGTAATGTTGGTCAGTATAACGAGGGGCTTGATGTCGGCTGTGTCAAAGGAACTATTGGAACTATTCCCTCCCTGTTCAAGACTGCAGATTTTGTGCCTTCTGACTTCCACCTATTCCCACACCTAAAGAAATTTATTCCTGGAAGACGCTGTAAGCCCACAGGAGATTGGTCAGTATAACGAGGGGCTTGATGTCGGCTGTGTCAAAGGAACTATTGGAACTATTCCCTCCCTGTTCAAGACTGCAGATTTTGTGCCTTCTGACTTCCACCTATTCCCACACCTAAAGAAATTTATTCCTGGAAGACGCTGTAAGCCCACAGGAGATTGGTCAGTATAACGAGGGGCTTGATGTCGGCTGTGTCAAAGGAACTATTGGAACTATTCCCTCCCTGTTCAAGACTGCAGATTTTGTGCCTTCTGACTTCCACCTATTCCCACACCTAAAGAAATTTATTCCTGGAAGACGCTGTAAGTCCACAGGAGATTCATTGCTTTTTGTTGACGTCTGAATTCACCAATATAGGAATAAGTGCATAAGGCAGCCTTAGTTCTCACCTTACAAAATCACTCCTCACATTAAGACTCTAATCACAGAAAAAAAAGTTGAGCAGAGTGCATCGACAGTAAAGAGGCCAAAGTAAAAAAAATACGTTCATTTTCAAAAATACTGTTAAGTCGAGAAAATTTCACTTGCCTTCTATCATAAGTTATGCAAAGGATGTTCCATAAAGAAGGCAAATTTTGAGTCATAGTAACATACAAATTATTGATGAAATTAAGCAATCTACATACTATTGCATTGTATGGTACCTGTAATTACGTATCAAGTATGATATTTCTCAAAAGCCCTGCATACTCTGCAGGTACGTTCTCGTTCTTTCGATGAAATTTTCCACAATGTTTCGGAATATTTACACCTCTAGTCTTGAAATTTCCCGTTGAATCTCGGCTAAGAGCCCTGGAAGTGATTGATGGTGGTTTGTTGACTAACACACACGATGTTTCAAAATACCCCCACGGAGAAGAATCACGTGATGTCAAATCACAAGATCAGTTCATGTCATCGTTGAGAGAAACCACTCTGCCAGGGAGCCTTTTTCGAAACGACTCTTTTGCCGCAACCGACGTGAGATAGATGTGCGCCATCCTATTGAAACCAAACATCATCAGTATTCACACTATCCAGTTCAGACTACAAAAACACTCTGTTTGTATGCTACGGTAGCGTTCGTCGACCACCGTTAATACGTTTGCGGCGCCGTCTTCAAAAAAGTAGGGCCCAGTTACCCCCTCAGCCCAAAGTCACACCATGCAGTCACACGTTATGGATGTAATGGCTCCTCCATAATTATTCGAAGGTTCTCTGTGTCCTAAATCCTGTAATTTTGCCTGTTCACCAAGACATTCAACAGAAAATGCGCCTCATCAGTGAACTTTACTTTCTTGATGAAGCTGTTGTCCGCTCTTTGTTTCGCAAGCACCCAGTGGACAAATTACCGACACTTTTCTTGGTCGTTTGGCTTCAATTCTTGGGTTAGTTGGATTTTATAGGCACAGAGATGCAGATCTTCTTTGAGAATTCGTTGCGTTCTCGTTATGGAAATATCCAGTTGGTGTGAATGTCAGCGAATAGGTTTCACCAGACTTACAGCAACATTATCATTCACGATGGCGAT
Organism: Schistocerca gregaria; assembly: GCF_023897955.1. Taxonomy (NCBI): domain Eukaryota; kingdom Metazoa; phylum Arthropoda; class Insecta; order Orthoptera; family Acrididae; genus Schistocerca; species Schistocerca gregaria. Next base: position 479,013,376 of record NC_064925.1, read on the forward strand.
GATTTCCATAGAACGACTAACACGAGAACGCCCCGAGGGTTTAATGTTGACAACCAAATCGACTTTGTCAGATGTAGGAATCAGTCTTCTAGTTGACTTATTCGGTACGTTACGTTGATCAAACATTCCACGGAGTTGTGAACAGTCTCTGCACAACATTCACCATATTTATAATAAGTTTTCACTTATGACACATACTGTTCCGTCATAATGCGCTCCATTGCTAACAACAAAGAAAACAGATGAACACCGTGCAAAGTTCAGCGCTGCCATCTTACTTGAACAGAAATTGCGGGAGTTTCGAAAGTTGCGTTCTTTACGGTATAACCTTTAAATATTTTTACAAATCATTTAAGATGGCCTGTAGTCATATACATAAACGATATTCGGTAGATTGGGCAGCTATCATAGATTGTTTTCTGAGGACGGTGACAAGCATGTGAAAGTGTCTTCGTTGAGGGACTGAGGTGTGTAGCTGTATCACGAAGCAATGAATGACAGCTTATTTTAAATGTAGATAAATGTAAGTTAATGCTGTTGAGTAAGATAAACATTCCTGTAATGCTCAAGTAGAGTATTAATGGTAGATTACTTGACTCTATCAGGTTAGTTATATATGTAGAGTTAACACTACGGAACGACGTGAAATGAAACATGGAATTAAGGAAAGTTGTAAAAAAAAGGAGAGTGGCTGACTACGGTATACTGGTAAAGTTCGGGGGACGTGTAGCGCACATGTAAAGGAGGTCCTTTTTTTTTGAGTGCTGCGCCAGTATTCGGGGTCCCCACCCAGTCGGATTAAAAGAAGATACCGAAGCAAGTAACGGCGTTCTGCTAGATTTGTTACGGGCCAATTCGATTAGTACGAGAGAGTTACGTAAATTTTCCAGGAGTTTAGATGGGAATTCTTGGAGGGGAGGCCATTTTTTGGCTAAACATCAATCCGGAAATTTAGAGAACTAACAGGCGCGGCAGATTGCAGAAGGTTTCTGCTGCCTCCTACCTGATCTCGCGTAATAACTGTAACGTTAAAATAAGGGAAATCAGGCTTATATAGAGGCATACAGACAATCATTTCTCCTTCACTCTTGTTTCCAATGTAGCAGCAATGACTATCAGTGAGGCAAAGTACCGTCTAATTAGCACTGTACCGTGACTTTGCAAAATAGGCCCATTACCCGGTGTGAGTGGGGCATTGTCACAGGAGAGTACACATTCCGGGTTTACTACAGACACAGACGGATAATAAGTGCGTCATAGTTTCCGATTGGAATGGCGCGGCAACTGGAAAGGTAGTCAAAATATGAAGTACGCAGAGCAATAGGCTTCTTGAGGGCAAAACGCCTAAATTGATTATTGATTCAGTGCGAAAATCTGTCGCCACGTGGAGCAAATTCAGTGTCGCGTCCATCCGTATTGAATCGGTTGCAACAACTTGATCGAGGCCGCACATGCATGGCAGATCTCGCATCGTGTGATTTACATCTTTTTGTCAAGTTGAAAGCACATCTGAGGGAAAGAGGTTTTCCAGTGTCGGAGATGTTCACGCAGCGGTTCTCGAAAGGCTGTGTCGCCGAGGTGCGGATTTCTGTCGTCAAGGAATCAAAGGAGTGGTAGAGCGTTGCGACCACTGTTTCCAAGGACTTGATGATTATGCCGAAAAATGGTATCACGTATCTGTGTCCCTTTAAGTGTAGTGCGGCATTCAGTAAAAGTTACTACAATGAGTAACTTACTTTTTGAAGCCTTCTCTTAAATGTAGATGCAGTTGTAGTTCGCGCTGTCTTTTCATTCACCTACATCTACAGCTGTAATCCGCAAGCGATCTTACTGTGGCGGTGGGTACTTTCTTTACAACCGTTACTTCGACTTTTCCTGCTCCAATCGTGAATGGTTGACGGGAAGAACTATTGCTGGTAGGCCTCTGAGTGGACGCGAGTCTCTGATTTTAGTCTCACGGTATTTCCGTGAGACACATGTAGAAGGAAGCAATATACTGGTTGACTCTTGTAGGAACATATGTCCTCATAAATTAAACAGTAAACCACGGGGAGATGCAAAATACCTCCGTTGAGGCACCTACCACCGGAGTTGCTAGACCATCCCCGTGACGCTTTTGCGCTTACTAGATGAAACGCACTGCTCTTCTCTGGATCTTTTCTATTTTCTCTATCAACGCTATCTGCTACCGATCCGAGACTACCGAGCAATATTAATCATAAGTCGAACGAGGATTTTGTAAACTACCTACTTTGTGGTTGAACTACTTTTCCTAATGTTTCTACCGGTTAATCTCAGTACGAAATCTGCCTTACCGCGACTAATTTTTTGTCGTCGTTTCACTTTAAATCGTACACTCCTAGATATTTTACGGATCTAATTGCTTCCTGTGATTGTCTTGCAATCGTCGTTGCGCAATTAAAGAATAGTCCGATAAATATCTTTCTGTATTTCAAAGTTGTGTCACATTTGTATAAGCAGAGGGTCAATTTATAGTAACTGTACCATCAGTCTCTGCACGTCTTCCTGCATTTCGTTACAATTTTCTATCATTACTTCTTATCTTTATACAACAACCTTATCCGCGAAAAACCTCATGGAATTTCCGACGTTATCTGCTAGGTCATTTATATGTATTGTGGAAAGTAATAGTCCTATAACACTCCCTTGCTTTGCGCCTGAAGATACTTTTACGTCTGGAGACTTCTCTCCGTTCAGAACGACCTGCCGCGTTCTGCTTGCTAGAAACTCTTCAGTCCAGTAACAGCGTTGGTCTGGTATTCCGTACACTACTATTTTGTTCACTAGGTGGCTGTGCGGAACTGTTGCGCTGTACCTGTTGCATCTGAAGCCCCCATTAAAGATATTTTTGTTAATGACCGCTTAATCTTAGGCGATATAGACCTCTGTTGGGGTTTCGAAGTATTTTATCTGAAGATCCTCGTACCTAACACTTTTTTCCAGCTGTTTAGCCTTGCTCAGTACATGCCGTGAAGGGGTAAGAAAAGTTTTCGCTTTGAAGATGCCCAAGAAGAAGGGGGCGAGCCGCCATCGCTGCGCTTTCGCGCCTGCGCAGAGGGGGGCCAACCCACCTCACGTGCGCGCACTACAGGCTGCCTGCCGCGCAGGCGCAAGCGCGCCCGTCATATGCGGCAGCCTCCGTAATGTAGGCGAAACCTGCGGAGCACTTCCGAGGCAACCGACGGTCCGGTACAACCTCTGACCTCCGAGGTCTCAGTCACGTGGCACGCCAGTTTAGTCCATTCGCTCTTCCTCCAAAACACAGCTACGTCCAATTGAAAGGACCGACCGAGGTGGCGCGATGGACTAACATTCGAGAGGACGACGGTTGAAATCCCTGTCCGAACAACCTGATTTAGGTTCTCAGTGATTTCCCTAAATCGCTCCAGATAAATGTCGGGATGGTTCCTTTGAAAAAGGCAAGGCCGATTTCCTTTCCCGTCCTTAAAAACAATCTGAATTTGTTCTCTGTTCCTAATGACCCCGCCGACCTCCGTGGCCACGCGGTTCTAGGCGCTGCCGTCCGGAACCGCGCGACTGCTACGGTCGCAGGTTCGAATCCTGCCTCGGGCATGGATGTGTGTGATGTCCTTAGGTTAGTTAGGTTTAAGTAGTTCTAAGTTCTAGGATACTGATGACGTCAGATGTTAAGTTCCATAGTGCTCAGAGCCATTTGAACCTAATGACTCTCTGTCGATGGGACATTAAACCCTAATCTTCCTGCCTTCTGACTGGAAGGGTTGCGGAAGAAAGTGCCAACCAACTATAGTGTTTTTTGAGGTATTATATTTTATATATTTGGTTAAAATCAGATCGAGGCTTCAGGGAAATCACTGCTGTCAAACGCAGCTTGCTGTATTTATACACAACATCTTGCAAACAGTTAGCAAATGAAAGATTTTAATAGAGAACCAACAATGTATTTACCTTAATAGTCATAATATATATATATCAGTTCCTGACATCAATTCTTACAAATTTCAAAACTCCGCCATCTCTCTCCCCACGTCCACCACTGCTGGCGGCTCACCTCCAACTGCGGCAACGCTACGCGCTGTTAGCATCCAGCTGCCGCTGCCCAACACTACAATGGCAGACAACAATGCAAACCAGCCACAGACTGCACACGGCACAGCCAGTGATTTTCATACAGACCGCTACGTGGCGGCTGCGTTACCAATAAAAAAACCTAAACAGCCTACTTAAAGTACCAACGTTTCCCCACAAGGTGCAATAAATAATTTAATGTCTGGTTAAAACCTATGTATATAAGGATTGTTTTCATCAGAAGCTCTTGGTGATCCTGAAATACGATTTTTGTGAAATTTTTCGAGCTTTGTGGTAGTTCCTGCAAAAAATACACTGAATATTTGAGTTGGCGAGAGGCTATTGACAAGCCAAGTATCGCAGCTCGAAAAGCTAAAAGCGAGTGCAAATGATTTTAAAATCACTCACCTGTAAAACTCTGCTTTTGTATTGGTCATCCAATGTCTGAAGGATAACGAATCGAAAGACTACAGGAGCACGCACCCTGTTCGCGGCTGATGACTAACGCAAGCAAGTTCATAAGAATCGTGAGTGAGGAATTATTTGGCAAAGATCTAATGATTTGTTAAAACAATACAAGTGAATAAACCTTTCCCGGGCGTTTCTGTGCACTGGGGTGCCACTGATTTAAAAGGCGCACAGAGTAAGGATCAGTATGATCGTGTGAAACAACCTCGTGACAGGTTAATGGCAAAGTCTGGGGACTCGCTTTTTCTCTTTTCAGCTTGATGACAGAATACATAGGGCGAAAAAAAATCGCAGAAAAATTTGTAGAGTTATTAGAGGAGTTACAAACAAACATGAAATCCACAGAAGGTCACGGGTCTAACGTTTCCCCGCTAGGGACCATCAAGGGTTTGACGCTGGACTTCCCTCAGACTATTGTTCATCTCTACATCTACATGATTACTCTGCAATTCGTAATTACGTGCCTGGCACGTAACCTTCACAATAATTCTCTATAATTCCACGCTCGAGCAGAGCGCCAAATACACGAATGCCTATGTGTTTCCGTGAGAGATCTGATTTCCCTTAATTTATTATGATGATCGTTTTGCCCTATGTAGGTCGGCGTCAACAAAATAATTTCGCATTCGGCGGAGAAATCTGACGACTGAAATTTCCTGAGAAGAACCCGCCGCAGCAAGAAACGCCATTATTTTAATGAAGTCCACCTGAAATCCTGTATCATATCCATGGCGCTCTCTCCCATACGTCTCCATAATACAAAACGTGCTGCCCTTCTTTGAACTTTCTCAGTGTACTCTGTTAACTCTATCTGGTAAGAACTCCACACTGTGCAGCAGTACCCCAAAAGAGGACGGACGAGGGTAGTGTAGGCAGTCTCTTTGGTAGATCTGTTGCATCTTCTAAGAGTTCTGCCAATAAAACGCAGTCTTTGGTTCGCCTTCCCCACAACATTTTCTAGGTTTCTTTCAATGTAAGTTCTTCACCACTGTAATTCCTAGTTATTTAGTTGAATTTACAGCCTTTAGATTAAACTAATTATCGTGTAACCGAAGTTTAAAGAATTCTTTTTAGCACTTAGGTAGATGACCTCACACGTTTCACAATTTAAAGGTCAAGTGGCAATTTTCGCACCATACGGAAATATTATCTTGCAATTGGTTTTGATCTGATGACTTTACTAGGCGGTAAACGACAGCGTCATCTGCAAACAACGTAAGACGGCTGCTCAGAATGTCACCTAAATCGTTTATATAGATAAGGAACAGCAGAGGGCCTATAACACTACCTTGGGGAACGCCACAATTCACTTCTGCTTTACTCAATGACTTTCCGTCAGTTACAACGAACTCTGACTTCTCTGAAAGGAAGTAATGAAACCAGTCGCATAATTGAGACGATATTCCATAAGCACGCAATTTGATTAAAGGTCACTTGTGAGGTACGTTGTCGAAAGTCTTCTGGAAATCCAGAAGTACGGAATTAATTTTAAATCCCTTGTCAATAGCAGTCAACACTTCGTAGAAATAAAGAAGTAAACGTGTTTCACAAGAATGATGTTTTCTATATCCATGTTGACTATGTGTCAATTGAGCATTTTCTTATACGAAATTATAATGTTCGTATAGAGTATATGCTCCAAAATTCTACTCCTAATCAACGTTAGTGATATGGGTATGTAATTTAGCGGATGAATTCTATTTACTTTTTTGGCTATTGGTGTGATTTGTGCAGCTTTCCAGTCTTTAGGTACAGATCTTTCTACAAGCGAGCGGTTGTAGGTGATTCCTAAGTATGGAGCTATTGAATCACATCAGTAGACTCTTGAAAGTTGTACAATTGATTGGTATACAATTTTGACCGAAGGCCTTGCCTTTATTAAGTGATTTAAGTTGCTTAGTTTCACCGTAGATATCTACTTCTAAGTTACTTACGCTGGAAATTGTTCTAGATTCGAATTCTGGAATGTTTATTTCCTCTAGTTTGGTCAAATAGTTTCGTAAAACCGTGTTCTGAAATTCTGCTTTAGTGCCACTGTCATCAATGACTCCTCCGTTGCTATAGCGCAGTGAAAATATTGATTGTGTCTTGTCGCTGGTGTACTTTTTAGCAGAATCTCTTTGAGCTTTCTGACAATTTTGTGACAGAGTTTCGTTGTGGAAACTATTAAAAACATGTCACATTGAAGTTTGCGCTAAATTTCGAGCTTCTGCAAAACTTCGTCAATCTTGGGGATTTGTGTTCTTGTAAATATGGCATGCTTTTTTCGTTGCGTCTGTAACAGTGTTCTGACCTGTTAAGTGTACCATGGGCGTGTCGGTACCATCACTTATTAATTTATGTGGTATATATCTCTCGATTGTCGTCAGTGCTATTTCTTTGGATTAAAACTACAACTGATCTACTGTGCCATCGGGAGGAACGGAATTTGTCTCTTAGAAAGGCGTCTAGCGAATTTTTATCTGCTTTTTAAAATTTATTTTCTCCGACTCTTAGGCAACATGTTGACTCTGGAATCTTATATGACTGCTAGGAACGGTAAGTTTTCGTTACTGTTAGCAATGCTCACGTCCGTGGATAAATAGTGACATTATTCTTTATGTTATGCTGCGATAGCTTGGAAGTTTCCAGTCATGTTTGCAAGATCCTCATGACTGATTATACCGTAACTGAGTTAGCTGACAAGCATATGCTTTATGCGGGGGCAAGAAAGGCACCTTTATGCTCAACGATTTCCACGGAGGAGGGTACCAAGTGGCGTCACATTTTAAAGACTTGGTGGCCGTCTTCGTAGAACAGTGGTTTAGGCGAGGCCGACGGAAACTGGTAGTCCTCTCAGTGTGCGAACTGTTCCGTTTCAGGAAGCTGTGTTACAGTGAACTGAGAACGATCACAGCACCAGGATACCGTGCACAGCCCAGGAACTAAATACCTCCAACCGCAATGTGTGGGAAGTCCTGTACGAGACGGGCAAGCATCAGTTCGATTTTTCCCCATTCATTGGGATTCTACCAATGGTATCTACACCAAACTGTAAACATCCTAGCCTCGCGGGATTAGCCGAGCGGTCTATGGCGCTGCAGTCGTGGACTGTGCGGCTGGTCCCGGCGGAGGTTCGAGTCCTCCCTCGGGCATGGGTGTGTGTGTTTGTCCTTAGAGTAATTTAGGTTAAGTAGTGTGTAGGCCTACGGACTGATGACCTTAGCAGTTAAGTCCCATACGATTTCACACAAAATGGTTCAAATGGCTCTGAGCACTATGAGACTTAACTTCTGAGGTCATCAGTCCCCTGGAACTTAGAACTACTTAAACCTAACTGACCTAAGGACATCACACACATCCATGCCCGAGGCAGGATTCGAACCTGCGACCGTAGCGGTCGCGCGGTTTCAGACTATAGCGCTTAGAACCGCACCGCCACACCGGCCGGCGATTTCACATACATTTGAACACTTTTGTGTAAACATCCTGGACTCGCAAATGTGTTTTTTGTTACTGTTGACGCTGCGTTCAGAAACGAAGAAATGTTCGACAGCCGCAATACATATATCTAGGAGTTGGACTACAGATGTGTGGTATGGTATTTTTCACGATCAAGTGATTGGGCGGTATCTTCTGTCTAACAATCTCGGTGGAGGAAATTACCGTGTTTACTTCTCTGAAGCGCTGTGAGAAACGCAGAACGTTGCCCTAGCGGTGAAGCAACGATCACGGTTCCAGCACGACGGGGTTCCACTACGCTTTGCCGTTGATGTCGCTGAACATAGCCCTACTGCTGTATTTGGAGGGGTGGACCAGTACCGTGGCCACGACATCGTCCCGACCTCACTCCCGAGGACTCCTTTTTGTAGAGGGAAATGAAGCGTTTGGTGTACGAGACACGGTCAGACACTCCAAAAGATCTGGTTGCCCGTTTGATTGAAGCTGCAGCCATCATTCGTGAAATGTCCTATGTTTTAGGGCTTGCCGGCCGCTGTGGACGAGCGGTTCTAGTCTGGATCGCGCGACCACTACGGTCGCAGGTTCGAATCCTGCCTCGGGCATGGATGTGTGTGATGTCCTTAGGTTAGTTTTGTAACACCCCACCCGTCACTTATCTGGTTTTGGCGTGTGTTCACCCCAGGTAATTGACTTAACAGATCAACAGAGAGTGCAAAACTGCCGCAATGTCGGATAACGCAAAGAAAGTAATAAGGCCCTGTAACTCCTGATTGAACTGCGGTGGCAGTGCTGACATTAATTGATTCAGAATTGATCCCTTTTAATTAAAAATGGTTGCACGTTGATTTTATATCAGCTATTGAACACCAGATGCAAATGTTGAACATAAAATTAATTTCAACTACTTGATTGAAAACAGATGCAGTCGATTAGCACAAGTTTATTTTAACTTACGACCTTCAATCATCACATTACATGTCCTAACAGGCAGTGGTAATAAATTGAGTTTGCGTGGAGTAAAGCGCGATAAATCAAAAGTAAGTCCTATCTACTGACCCAGGCGTAATGTGAAGTGCGATACATGGCCCATGAAACCCTCGTGGAAATTTTGCCGACGTGATCCAACAAATTAATCAGTGGCTGAAGCGGGGGCAATATCACTGAATAAAGTGTGGCGGCGCGTCGTCGTTATGCGGACGTCGGCCGACCTCATGGTGCTGCAAGGCTGTGCTCGAGTATTCACTTTGAGCTATCTTGCTCAGTACATAGCTGAACAAAAACTTTCTATCTCCAAGCTCAATCGTTTCGTTTGCAGAGATGCTCTCTCTCTCTCTCAGGCAAGCTGAGTAAAGAACGCTACGTCTGCACTCTAGGCATGCTGGGAACGGAAGACCTCTATGAGGACTTCTCCCAGTCTGCTCTTCGCCTGCATTTCCCCTCCAGCAAAATCACTTACGCCAATTGCAGCGCAAGTAGCGTTAATTATGCATCGCTTCCCAGTGCCGACCAATGCCTGCTGTGGGAAGTGAACAAATTCCCACAAAATTTCCCTTCCTCTCAACTTCTGCTATTTAGCTCCTCCCAGGCCACCCATCAAGGTGTGCACAAAACACCAATTTTTCCGGAATTCTGACTCCCAGGAGAGTACTTCAAATTCCTTGGTCCTATGCTCCCATCAGAGGCTGGGGTATTTCATTCTGTCGCTCTTCTCCTGATTTACTTCAGACTCTGCGGACCGTGAATTCAGTCTCTGTTGACTGCTCCACCGTAGCTTTGTGCGGCTTTCTCGCACGTTTAACTGAAAACGGGACGACGGACATTTATCGACAGGCGTACAAGTTCTCCGCCTGCTTCCCGGTACACTAGCATGGGGTCAACCACCCACTCACTGTCACTCATCTTAAGGCAGCTGGAGGCCGCGCCCCGTTACCGCTTTCTCAGGAGTTTGAGCCACTCTAATCTGCCTATTGTCACTTCCCTCCGCTGCTCCCCAGCCGCACGCCGTGGTCAACTCTGCATACTTCCCAGGGATGAACTAGCCTCTAGTGCATCGACGCATTTCCACGAAGTTTTCATGTCGTGTGAATTACTTTAAAACCATCACCCAACATTAATTATTCCAATACGTCCATACTATACCCTCTACAAGATGCATTGTGCCTTGTCAGTCATTTTTGTTCAGCCCTACTGTTCGCTCAACGTGAGTTCGGTGACCCTTAATGACTTCATGTCAGGGGTATAGTTCTTGCCATCTTGCAGTTTAAGTAGTTCTAAGATCTAGGCGACTGATGACCTCAGATGTTAAGTTTCATAGTGCTCAGAACCATTTGAACAATTTTTTTAGGGCTTTAGACAATCATTAGCACGCTGATGCCAGTAGTGCATTAATGTAAACGGACGGCATTTCCAGCAACGTTTTTAAAGCAGTATTCATCAGACGGCAGTTTGGACACCTTCCACTAACGTCAAAACTTTCGTGGCCCCCTAGTGGGGAAACGGTGCGCCTGCGACACGTGCTCCTCTAGAGGCCGGGCGTGCGGGAGACTGACCTGAGCGCGCGGCTGAGCTTGTCGTAGTTCATGTTGGGTTTGCTCTTGCGCTCGCCCCAGCGGCGCGCCACCTCGTCGGGGTCGGTGAGCTTGAACTCGCCGTTGCTGCCCTCCCAGGCGATGCAGGCGGCGTTGCTGGAGTCGGCGAGCAGCTCCAGCAGGAACTGCCACAGCTGGATCTGGCCGGAGCCCTGCGCCAGAAGCCGCGACCCCGCCGCGTTCAGCACCTGGTACGGGTCCGCCGCTGCGCACACAACGACACGGCCGTCACACACAGCGCCGAGGCAGTAGCTGCGAGCGGCGCGCTGCATGCAGCAAAATTAAGGAGACAAGAGAGGCAGATGTGCGGCTATCGAGAGCTCGGATGGCACTCCAGTACTAGACAAAGGAGGGGAAGCGGAAAGTCGGAAGAAAAAAACAGCGTGTTCTACATCTACATGATTACTATGCAATTCACATTTAAGTGCTTGGCAGAGGGTTCATCGAACCACAATCATACAATCTCTCTACTATTCCACTCCCGAACAGCGCGCGGGAAAAGCGAACACCTAAACCTTTCTATTCGAGCTCTGATTTCACTTATTTTATATTGATAATCATTCTTAGTCCGCAGCTCGTGGTCGTGCGTTAGCGTTTTCGCTTCCCGCGCCCGGGTTCCCGGTTTCGATTCCCGGCGGGGTCAGGGATTTTATCTGCCTCGTGATGACTGGGTGTTGTGTGATGTCCTTAGGTTAGTTAGGTTTAAGTAGTTCTAAGTTCTAGGGGACTGATGACCATAGATGTTAAGTCCCATAGTGCTCAGAGCCATTTGAACCATTTTTTGTCGTTGCTGTAGCGACCACTGTAAACATACTCATAACGCCCGTCACCAGAGTCGCATGATCGATTTACGATCGCACGTTCAAAAAAAAAAAAAAAAAAAGAAAAAATGGCTCTGCGCACTATGGTACTTAACATCTGTGGTCATCAGTCCCCTAGAACTTAGAACTACTTAAACCTAACTAACCTAAAGGCATCACACACATCCATGCCCGAGACAGAATTCGAACCTGCGACCGGAGCGGTCACGCGGTTCCAGACTGAAGCGCCTAGACCGCACGGCCACACCGGCCGGCGATCGCACGTTCTATATGTATCATTTGGACCCTGCGATTTCTATAGGCACTCATTCTTGGAAATTACCGGTGAATGTATGGACCAAAACAAGACAAAAATATCGAGTAAACATGGGCTTTAAAATGCGTACTCTAAGAGCTATGAGCGCTTGTTTGTCTTCACTACTGTGAAACACATCTCTTCTACTACAAGGTCTTTGCTATTACGAACGACCTACAGATGGTTGTGTTGGGTTGTTTGGGGGAGGAGACCACACAGCGAGGTCATCGATCTCATCGGTGTAGGGAAGGATGGGGAAGGAAGTCTGCCGTGCCCCCTTTCAAAGGAACCATTTGGGCATTTGCCAGGAGGGATTTAGGGAAATCTCAGAATGGATGACCTGATGCCGCATTGAACCGTCCTCCTCCCGAATACGCATCCATTGTGCTAGCAACGGTGCCACCTCGCTCGGTGACCTACAGAATGTAGCAAACAAATGAGCACACATTCCTGAGTAATTGTCCATGAATGCGACATGCAGTAAACACCTGCTACTGTTGTTACTGTGAACTGTTTAACGTTCTGGGTAAGTGAAGTGCATACATTAGTTCTAATGGAACCAATTTGTGTTTGTTAAATGCTTTTCGAATGTAGTTTTATCTTTGCACTTACCAGCACGATGTAAATCTATTATTCCACACTGGAAATGGTACACACGTTTTTCTGTTACGATTTGGTGGATGGAAGCAACTGTCGAGCGAGTGTCCTGATCGCTGAAACGTATCCTAAACGCAGGCAACCATCTGCACAGCTATTCAGTAGTCTTCTCCAGTCGACACCGTATTGAGCACCTCGCTTAGTGATGACTCGCAAATGTATGTCGTGTGTTAAAGCAAGCGAAGCTCTGTTGTTCAGAAGTACCAAGTAACATGTTCTATTTTCTTTACTGCATTCTATACGGAGGGCTTAATAGCAAAGAGCTCACAGTAGAAGAGACGTGTTTCACAGTAGCGAAGATAAACAACTGCTCATAGTTCTTAATGATACATATCGAACGTGCGATCGCCGGCCGGTGTGGCCGTGCGGTCTAGGCGCTTCAGTCTGGAACAGCGTGACGGCTCCGGTCGCAGGTTCGAATCCTGTCTCGGGCATGGATGTGTGTGATGCCTTTAGGTTAGTTAGGTTTAAGTAGTTCTAAGTTCTAGGGGACTGATGACCACAGATGTTAAGTACCGTAGTGAGCAGAGCCATTTGCATCATTTGAACGAAAAGACGCTTAAAGTCATGCGGATTCTTCCTGAACAGCTGCAAACCATCCTTTCAACAATTCACACGATTCCGTTTTTGGTCAAGTGTGAGCAATGGCGGTACCCATCTTGCGGATAGCTTTCTCATGTCCAAATGTTTGTGCAAAATATTATGTACCCGTTCATTCGAGATGCCCACAGCGCTAGCAATCTCACTCACCTTAACTCTTCTGTCACCTATCGCCATACCATGAATTTTATCAATGATTTATGGAGTCGTAACCTACACAGGGCGTCCAGGACGTTCGGCATCACTTGTGCCCATATGGCCACTCCGAAAATTTTGAAACCACGTATAAAATGTTCTAATCGAAGTCACCGTAATGTTTAGCAAGCTTCTCTTTAGTCTCCTGAGGCGTTTTGACTTTCAATTACCACAGGAAATTCTATTTCGTCCATTTTTTGACAATCACTCGATTTCCTTGATTCACAGGAATGCCAAACACAAAGAAATAGACCAATATGGCTGAAACATGGTGTGAGTTCTTCCCAAAGATACTACTAACTAAACATGGCCTCGATACGCGCCGGTGGTGCCATCTCTTAGACTTTGCACGGACTTTTCTAACGCCCCTCGTAATTGTTAGCGGCTTTTCCTTCACGTAACATGTTCTGTAGTCTATAAATTTGATTTTCGTTGCGTCCAACAACGAACGGCTGATGGGGCAAGAGGGTCAGTACATAATTTAATCAAAATATCCACAGGTGTACTGCCGGTGTACAGTGTCCAACGGGCACAATATTTCGGCCATCATACATGTCGCCATCATCAGGTGAACTGACGGACTGAGCACCTGTGAACGTACCGGCACGGAGATCCGTACGCTATGGCTGCTCAGATGGGACTGGGTTCTGTCGCGGCGGCGGCTGATTTAAATACCCTCCGCCCACGGCGCGCTCCCTCCGCTGTCCGCGCCCATCGCCACCGTCGTGCGGTGGAACACATTTCGAAGGTGTCTGAGATGACGTCGGAGTGATGGCTCTGTCCGCCGTGGTCGTCACAACTATACGTTTGCTCGATTTACTCTTGATTAACCCAATCGCTGGTTCCCAAGCCTTGCTAAGATTATAGCCACAGTCACGGTTTATGAGGTCGTCATTGCTGCGAATTTCGATGGCCTCTCTAACAACGCTGTCCCAGTATCACGACGTCTGTACCAGAATCCTCGTACGTTCATACTCCATAGCGTGATTTTCCGACAAACAATGTTCAGCGACCGCCGACTTTCTCGGATACATCAGTCGAGTGTGTCTCTGGTGTTCACGGCATCGATCCTCGACGGTACGCATCGTCTGACCAATATACGACTTGCCACATTGACACGGAATCTGGTACACGCCGGCCTTCCTCATTTTTGGCGTTCCCCACCAGGGCACGAGTTTTATTCGGAGGACAAAACACAGTTCCGACCCGGTGTTTCTTCAAAATGCGGGCGATTTTCCCCGAGAGTGCGCCTGTGTATGGAATAAACGCAGTGCCTACCTCCTCCCTCGTGATTTCATCCATCTCCACAGGTTGTGCTGTAGTGGTTGGGCGAAGAGCACGTTGAATCTGCCACTCTGAGTACACATTTTTTCGAAATATAGTTCTCAGATGTTCCAATTTCTGGGGTAGACCCTCTGCGTCAGATATAGTGCGCGCCCTATGTACTAGAGTTTTAACTACCCCATTCCTCTGTGAAGGGTGGTGGCAGCTGTCTGCGTGCAAATACAGATCAGTGTGCGTTGTCTTCCGATATACCCCATGACCAATGGTGCCGTCAGCCCTTCTCTTGACCAAGACGTCAAGGAAAGGTAATTTACCCTCCGTTTCAGTCTCCATAGTGAATTTGATGTTGGGGTGTATGGAGTTTAGATGTGTAAGGAAGTCAAGGAGATTATCCATATTATGTGGCCACATGACGAACGTGTCGTCCACGTAACGGAAAAAGCAAGTAGGTTTCCATTCGGATGACGACAGGGCTTCCTCCTGGAAGTTCTCCATATACAAATTCGCTACCACCAGTGAGAGTGGGCTACCCATGGCGATGGTTCAAAATGGTTCAAATGGCTCTGAGCACTATGGGACTTAACATCTGTGGTCACCAGTCCCCTAGAATTTAGAGCTACTTAAACCTAACTAACCTAAGGACATCACACACATCCATGCCCGAGCAGGATTCGAACCTGCGACCGTAGCAGTCACGCGGTTCCGGACTGAGCGCCTTAACCGCGAGACCACCGCGGCCGGCCACCCATTGCGACTCCCTCAGTTTGTTCGTAGTAGTCTCCATTAAAAAGAAACTAAGTGGAAGTCAAGACAAGCCTAAAAAGTTCAGTGCCCGTTGGACACTGTAGACCGGCAGTACACCCGTGGATATTTTGATTATCAAATACGCCGGGAGAAACTCAAGAATCACAGTACATAATTTGTTTGCCAATACGGCGTCCTGCGTAATGGACCGCAGCCGAAAGATAGACGAGGATAAGTACGCAGCAAAGCAGGCGAAGTGACAGCCCAGGACCCGATGCTTGGGAGACGACAACCAGAGTCGACTCGGCATTATCATTGTAATGGAGTGGAGAGAGAGAGAAATGACACCAGCTGGGTGAGGGGCCGGCGGGCAGCAGCTGCGAGGGGTCGAGGGGAATCGATGACGGGATTGGTCGCGCACTGCGTCGGCTTCTGCCCTCTTTCCCTGGCCGTGCGCGCTACAATCAAGCGGCGACGCCTGCTTTTGGCGTCGCTTCCCTGCTGCGCTCTTTCTCCACGCTGTTAACGAACATCTGCGCCCGACCCCAGCCCGTCCCATCTCCAACCCATTTTTTTCGTCACCAGATTTCTGTCTCGTTTGCTGCTGCCCACCACGAATTCCTCTCCTCTCCTAACCTCTTTTGTAGTACTTGCACCAGACGTGAATTACACTACTGGCCATTAAAACTGCTGCACCACGAAGATACAGGAAGAAGATCCTGTGATATGCAAATTACTAGCTTTTAAGAGCATTGACACATCGTTGGCGCCGGTGGCGACACCTACAACTTGCTCACATGAGTTTCCAACCGGTTTCTCATGCACAAACAGCAGATGACTGGCGTTGCCCGGTGAAACGTTGTTGTGATGCCTCGTGTAAGGAGGAGAAATACGTACCATAACGTTTCCGACTTTGATAAAGGTCGGATTGTAGCCTATCGCGATTGCTGCTCGCGTTGGTCGAGATCCAATGACTGTTAGCAGAATATGGAATCGGTGGGTTCAGGAGGGTAATACGGAACGCCACGCTGGATCCCAACGGCCTCGTATCACTAGCAGTCGAGATGACAGGCATCTTATCCGCATGGCTGTAACGGATCGTGCAGCCACATCTCGATCTGAGTCAACAGATGGGGACGTTTGCAAGACAATAACCATCTCCACGAACAGTTCGACGACGTTTGCTGCAGCATTGACTATCAGCTCGGAGACCACGGTTGCGGTTACCCTTGACGCTGCATCGCAAAGAGGATCGCCTGCGATGGTGTACGAACCTGGGTGCACGAATGGCAAAACGTTATTTTTTCGGATGAATCCAGGTTCTGTTTACAGCGTCATGATGGTCGCATCCATGTTTGGCGACATCGCGGTGAACGCACATTGGAAGGGTGTATTCGTCATCGCCATACTGGCGTATCACCTGGCGTGATGGTATGGAGTGCCATTGATTACACATCTAGGTCACCTCTTGTTCGCATTGACGGTACTTTGAACTGTGGACGCTATCCCTAATGTCATTTCTGCTACTCTTCATTATTTTCTTCTTTTTTGGCTTACTCTTAATCCATATCGTGTTCACGCGATTCAGCAGGTCGTGGAGTTCTTCCTCCTTTTCACCGAAGATACCACTGTCGCCAGTGAATCCTGTCATAGTTAATCTTTCACGTTGAATTTTAATTCCACTCTTGAACCTTGCTTTCATTCCCATCCTCGCTCTTCGTTATAGAGGTTGAACAGTAGGGAAACTGGTCTGCATCCTTGCCTTCCGTTTTTTTTTTAATTCGTTAATTTCTCTCTGGGTCTCCCATTCTTGTTGCTTCTCCTCATTTCTGGTACTGTACACATTGCTCCTCGATAAATGTGTTGTCACCAAATGTCACTCAGTTAACAGAATCCTTTTGTTCGGCACTCGTTAATTGTTTTTCACCACAATGAAAACAATGAATGAGGCTTCTGTGCGAAATGACCATAGGTTTGAAAACTGAATGTCTAAAAAATTTGTACAAGATACATAAACCGTCCTTTCCTTTCATTTCCGTTAGAGATACATTAAACTGTGGAATCCTTTTTTAAGAGCTATGTTTCTGTTCGATCGGAGAAGATCCGTGAGAGTTGGCTCGAAGCGGCTTCCGCGCAGTTGCCAGTTACGAAAACGATTTTGTTTACGTTTCTGTGCTAATACCAGAGTATGGCGCGGTTCTAGACACAGCTTTCAGTGCCGCGGTAGGGTTGGGCGCTTATCGGTTGAACTTCGCTAACATCGCTGACAGTTCTCTCGGGGACCTTCTCTCGCCAAATGAGGTGTAGTTGGCAGATCTAAGCCTGTAGCTGACGTTCTCAAGCCGACAGACAGTCGGCTGGCCAGACTTTGGTTCAAAAATGGCTCTGAGCACTATGGGACTTAACTACTGAGGTCATCAGTCCCCTAGAACTTAGAACTACTTAAACCTAACTAAGCTGAGGACATGACACACATCCATGCCAGAGGCAGGATTCGAACCTGCGACCGTAGCGGTCGCTCGGTTCCAGACTGTAGCGCCTACAACCGCTCGGCCACAGCGGCCGGCTGGCCAGACTTTCTGGCGCTGAAGGGGGATGGGTGACTCCGACGAGTGCCGATAGTCCGAAAATGATGCACGCGCTTTAGTGAGCCTGTACGTGAAAACGATGACGGGAAATTGCGAGGGTCGACTGGAAAGACCGAGCTCGACACTCCTGTTTGTCGCCGCACAAACAGCTGTAATTATCTGTTGTCATGGCCTTCACCTCGAACCCTTTATTTACGCGTCTTCCCGTACTACTCCATCCTGTGCAAGCTTGTTCATCTTCGCTTAACTAGTGAACCCAGCGTCTATTTGAATCTGTTCTCTGTACTCGAATCTTGAGCTTCCTCTAAAATTTTTACTCCTCACACTCCCCTCAATCACAAAATCCATTATTTCTTGGTGCCTCACACTGTATTCTATCAACCCAGCCCTTCTTTTACTCAATCAATGACAAAAACAAAAAATTCTCTCCCCAAGTCGATTAAGTACTTCTTCATTAGTTATCCGGACTAGCCTCTACTTTTCAGTATTCTCGTGCAGCACGACATCCCAAAAACTTTTAATATCTTCTTATCTCTACTGTTTATCGTCCACGATGCAGCTTTATATGAGCTGCACTCCAGACAATTACACCTAAACATACACTCCTGGAAATGGAAAAAAGAACACATTGACACCGGTGTGTCAGACCCACCATATTTGCTCCGGACACTGCGAGAGGGCTGTACAAGCAATGATCACACGCACGGCACAGCGGACACACCAGGAACCGCGGTGTTGGCCGTCGAATGGCGCTAGCTGCGCAGCATTTGTGCACCGCCGCCGTCAGTGTCAGCCAGTTTGCCGTGGCATACGGAGCTCCATCGCAGTCTTTAACACTGGTAGCATGCCGCGACAGCGTGGACGTGAACCGTATGTGCAGTTGACGGACTTTGAGCGAGGGCGTATAGTGGGCATGCGGGAGGCCGGGTGGACGTACCGCCGAATAGCTCAACACGTGGGGCGTGAGGTCTCCACAGTACATCGATGTTGTCGCCAGTGGTCGGCGGAAGGTGCACGTGCCCGTCGACCTGGGACCGGACCGCAGCGACGCACGGATGCACGCCAAGACCGTAGGATCCTACGCAGTGCTGTAGGGAACCGCACCGCCACTTCCCAGCAAATTAGGGACACTGTTGCTCCTGGGGTATCGGCGAGGACCATTCGCAACCGTCTCCATGAGGCTGGGCTACGGTCCCGCACACCGTTAGGCCGTCTTCCGCTCACGCCCCAACATCGTGCAGCCCGCCTCCAGTGGTGTCGCGACAGGCGTGAATGGAGGGACGAATGGAGACGTGTCGTCTTCAGCGATGAGAGTCGCTTCTGCCTTGGTGCCAATGATGGTCGTATGCGTGTTTGGCGCCGTGCAGGTGAGCGCCACAATCAGGACTGCATACGACCGAGGCACACAGGGCCAACACCCGGCATCATGGTGTGGGGAGCGATCTCCTACACTGGCCGTACACCTCTGGTGATCGTCGAGCGGACACTGCATAGTGCACGGTACATCCAAACCGTCATCGAATCCATTGTTCTACCATTCCTAGACCGGCAAGGGAACTTGCTGTTCCAACAGGTCAATGCACGTCCGCATGTATCCCGTGCCACCCAACGTGCTCTAGAAGGTGTAAGTCAACTACCCTGGCCAGCAAGATCTCCGGATCTGTCCCCCCATTGAACATGTTTGGGACTGGATGAAGCGTCGTCTCACGCGGTCTGCACGTCCAGCGTCCAGCACGAACGCTGGTCCAACTGAGGCGCCAGGTGGAAATGGCATGGCAAGCCGTTCCACAGGACTACATCCAGCACCTCTACGATCGTCTCCATGGGAGAATAGCAGCCTGCATTGCTGCGAAAGGTGGATATACACTGTACTATTGCCGACATTGTGCATGCTCTGTTGCCTGTGTCTATGTGCCTGTGGTTCTGTCAGTGTGATCATGTGATGTATCTGACCCCAGGAATGTGTCAATAAAGTTTCCCCTTCCTGGGACAATCAATTCACGGTGTTCTTATTTCAATTTCCAGGAGTGTATGTTCATTGTATTGATTTCCACACAAGGCGCTCTAAGTCATGTTCACCGTGGTTTTCTTGAATAGTGCCTGGTAATTGCGTATTTTATTAACACAAAAATGTATTTCAGTCTCGGTCGCACAGGAGTTTTACTAGTATATAAAGTGTTTCAGTGCCTTAATGTGAACTACATGACATTCAGTTTTATGATACTGCAATTCACACTGGCATGCTATTCGCAGACAAACAGTTTGACGATGGTTCAAAAGGCACTGGACCGATCATATGTCCATTAAAATCCTTTACGACGGAAGCGGAAATACATTTTCGTATTACAGACAGTATTGCGGTTGCTACATTCCAGTGCCGATGTCATCACATATTTTAACAGAGCCCACAGCAGATTGCTTCGCATATCCACGCTCTATGTGACATCTCCGTGTCATCTGGTGGTTAGCAATGAGCTTAAGACAACTAAACGCATTCCCTTTCTTACCGTATTCTTTTTTATTTATTTGTTCAACTGTTGCCACCCTTCCTTGATGACGCCAGCTGATCTGCTTGCGTGTAGATGTCTTCACTGTAACAGTCTTATGAAGATGACTGTGGTGAGTACGTGCAGAGTTCTCGGTGTATGTTTGTTGATGACGTCGAGAGCAGGGGGAGGGTGAAAAGCAATGTCGACACACACCGTATCGCTCTCGAATAGCAGTAAAGCGGCCACCCACCTTAACATGCCCATGTAGCGGACGAATCATCAACAACATCGCTTGCTTCCGTCCTCTAGATAGATTTGCAATTTAACTGCAGACTTCCCTGTAAAGTCTACTGATGTCGCGTATTCACTTCTGCTGCCCTTATGTCAATCTACTCCAAGTGGAAGAAAAGGCTTTCTTTTCAGATGTGCCTATATTATACAGGGTGATCAAAAAGTCAGTATAAATTTGAAAACTGAATAAATCACGGAATAATGTAGATAGAGAGGTACAAATTGACACACATGCTTGGAATGACAGGGTGTTTTATTAGAACCCAAAAAATACAAAAGTTCACAAAATGTCCGACAGATGGCGCTTCATCTGATCAGAACAGCAGTAATTAGCATAACAAAGTAAGACAAAGCAAAGATGATGTTCTTTACAGAAAATGCTCATTATGCCCACCATCATTACTTAACAATAGCTGTAGTTGAGGCATAATGTTGTGAACAGCACTGTAAAGCATGTCAGAAGTTATGGTGAGGCATTGGCGTCGGATGTTGTCTTTCAGCATCCCTAGAGATGCCGGTCGATCACGATACACTTCCGACTTCAGGTAACCCCAAAGCCAATAATCGCACGGACTGAGATCTGGGGACCTGGGAGGCCAAGCATGACGAAAGTGGCGGCTGAGCACACGATCATCACCAAACGACGCGCACAAGAGATATTTCACGCGTCTAGCAATTTTTTTTTGGTTCTAATAAAACCCAATGTCATTCCGAGCATGTGTGTCAATTTTTACCTCTCTATCTACATTATTCCGTGGTTTATTAAGTTTTCAAATTTATACTGACTTTTTGATCTCCCAGTATTTATATACAATATTTTGTCCTCAGTTATTGAAGATGTTTCATTGACTGAAAAGCACTGCTAGTTTTGAGTGTAGCGGAGGCTCTTTTAGTTGTTATGCAAATGAAAAAGGTCATGGAACACACTCTTCTTATTCACTGAAACGATCCGACGCATTTAGTAGGCAATCGATCTTTTTATCTAAGAAGCCGAGAAATCAAGTTACTGCGTCAATAAATAGAAGCTAAAGTCTTGGTTAACGTTGAAAGTCAACGATTTTTTCTTTGCATGAGAGTAAATATTAACATTCTAAATCGCAATTTATTGTGTTCCTGCTAACGGTGAGCGGTTTCGATTATCACAACTATTGGCGGAGCTGTTATTATAGTACACAGCTACTCCGATTATCAGCTTCTTATGTGGTTTGCGTTAAGTTAATTTATGTCTAATGACGGTTACTGTAAACGAGATTGATCACAACCAGTACAAAGAAACTGAACTGTGAGTCAGACTGTTATTCTTTACTTTTCTGTAAAGTAAAAATCGCAGAATTTCCTTTTGTCAATTATTTTACTATTACAAAAGGTGAGCGACATAACAATACATCTGTGTAGTCTGAACTTTTTAAATTCTAGTACGTTCGTCTTATATGTATATGTCAGGTAATTATTTTGAAGTAAGGATTCCTGTATGCCTCCAGCCAAGTTCATTATCTGTTACTTATGGTGACAACATCTTTCTGCCCGTTGAACATTGTTGATAGCATTTTTTTTTCACTCTAGAATATTAAATTCCTACCTGCGAATCGAGTGAACTCGCACAAAGCTAAGTCATAGTCCTCGGTTACCAAGCACGTAATAAGGTCTTCGAACAAAATACACTCCTGGAAATTGAAATAAGAACACCGTGAATTCATTGTCCCAGGAAGGGGAAACTTTACTGACACATTCCTGGGGTCAGATACATCACATGATCACACTGACAGAACCACAGGCACATAGACACAGGCAACAGAGCATGCACAATGTCGGCAATAGTACAGTGTGTATCCACCTTTCGCAGCAATGCAGGCTTCTATTCTCCCATGGAGACGATCGTAGAGATGCTGGATGTAGTCCTGTGGAACAGCTTGCCATGCCATTTCCACCTGGCGCCTCAGTTGGACCAGCGTTCGTGCTGGACATGCAGACCGCGTGAGACGACGCTTCATCCAGTCCCAAACATGCTCAATGGGGGACAGATCCGGAGATCTTGCTGGCCAGGGTAGTTGACTTACACCTTCTAGAGCACGTTGGGTGGCACGGGATACAGGCGGACGTGCATTGACCTGTTGGAACAGCAAGTTCCCTTGCCGGTCTAGGAATGGTAGAACGATGGGTTCGATGACGGTTTGTATGTACCATGCACTATTCAGTGTCCCCTCGACGATCACCAGAGGTGTACGGCCAGTGTAGGAGATCGCTCCCCACACCATGATGCCGGGTGTTGGCCCTGTGTGCCTCGGTCGTATGCAGTCCTGATTGTGGCGCTCACCTGCACGACGCCAAACACGCATACGACCATCATTGGCACCAAGGCAGAAGCTACTCTCATCGCTGAAGACGGCACGTCTCCATTCGTCCCTCCATTCACGCCTGTCGCGACACCACTGGAGGCGGACTGCACGATGTTGGGGCGTGAGCGGAAGACGGCCTAACGGTGTGCGGGACCGTAGCCCAGCTTCATGGAGACGGTTGCGAATGATCCTCGCCGATACCCCAGGAGCAACAGTGTCCCTAATTTGGTGGGAAGTGGCGGTGCGGTCCCCTACGGCACTGCGTAGGATCCTACGGTCTTGGCGTGCATCCGTGCGTCGCTGCGGTCCGGTCCCAGGTCGACGGGCACGTGCACCTTCCGCCGACCACTGGCGATAACATCGATGTACTGTGGAGACCTCACGGCCCACGTGTTGAGCAATTCGGCGGTACGTCCACCCGGACTCCCGTATGCCCACTATACGCCCTCGCTCAAAGTCCGTCAACTGCACATACGGTTCACGTCCACGCTGTCGCGGCATGCTACCAGTGTTAAAGACTGCGATGGAGCTCCGTATGCCACGGCAAACTGGCTGACACTGACGGCGGCGGTGCACAAATGCTGCGCAGCTAGCGCCATTCGACGGCCAACACCGCGGTTCCTGGTGTGTCCGCTGTGCCGTGCGTGTGATCATTGCTTGTACAGCCCTCTCGCAGTGTCCGGAGCAAGTATGGTGGGTCTGACACACCGGTGTCAATGTGTTCTTTTTTCCATTTCCAGGAGTGTATCAGTCATGCACCTAAAACATAAGACTGGTCGCTTTGGAACGCTATAGGTGGTGTGTAGCTGTTAGCAGGCGGTACGTATTGCGTCGCACCACCTCTGACGTGAAAGGCACGGCAGTGGAGTTGCGTGTGCGCGGTAGGGTGGGAGGACGGGACGCCAGAAAGGACCACAGTCTGAATGAAGTTTCCGATTTGTCGGTGAATCAGCGCGGACTGTCCAACGTGGCTACCAGTACCACTCGCAGCCGTGTAACTTAGCGTAAAACCAGGTCCTAACCGACGAGTGTCAGTGACAAACGGTCTGAAACCGAACAGGAATGGCTGCTTCCAGTGAACGCAGGCCCATCTCGACCAGTTTCCGTGGGAACATTGCGAGGGAAAGTGTGTGCAGTGCACATTCCGAGTCTGGTATCTCGCACAAGGTCATTGTTCACAGCGAGACAAAGAGCTGTACGTCTTCAATGGGCCGAAAAACAAAGTTGACAGTAAGTGACTGGAGGGATACGGAAAGACGCAATTTTGCCTGTTTTCCTCAAATGGTACAACGTATCGAACTCACAGACGACTTTTTTTTTTCACTGCTTGGGCTCTGTCATTGCGGTTTCCTTGAACAGGAATTGGGATGTTTATTTCAACATTCTCGGTGAGCAAGTGTTGTCCTTCCTTCTACATCGTCACGACGAGTACGCTGGAGACGCTGCAGTCTCAGCCCTGTTCATAGGGCTGCAGTCGTGCGTTCCTGTTTTGAGCAACACTCGAGGACTCTACAGCACCTCGGAAGTTTGCCCTAAATCACCCGATCTTAATGCCACAGAAGTTGTCTGGGGTTATTTGGAGCAGTGGGTGAGTCTCAGCGACCAGCATCACTGCAACTTGGCACCTCCACGGGGACTAATCATCAGTGAGTAGCTCCAGCAGGATGTGCTAGTGGCTCTCTTCCTCAACGAATTGAGGCCACGCGATGTCTCCTGGGGTGACTAATTTTTTTGTCCGGTTTATGACTCTTCAACAAATGAGCTGTTCATAACAATATTGATCCTCGTTCGGTAGGGTGGCAAATCATTGGACTCTTAGTCTGTAGGACGGCAGTTTATTCCCCAACTCGTGTAAGGCGAATGCCGAAATGATTCCTGATAAAGTCAGGGCTGACTTACCTGCCAGATTAGCCGAGAGCGCTAACGCGCTGCTTCCTGGACTCGGTTAGGAGCGCCGGCCCCGGAGAGAATTGCCCAGCGGATCAACGACGACGGCCGGTGTGCCGGCCAGCCTGGATGTGGTTTTTAGGCGGTTTTCCACATCCCACTAGGCGAATACCGGGCTGGTCCCCATGTCCCGCTTCAGTTACACGCTCGCAGACATCTGAACACTTTCGCACTATTTCATGGATTACACTAGTCGCAGACGGTTGGGATACACTAATTCCGTCCCGGGGGGGGGGGGGGGGGGGGGGAGGGGGGGCGGGGTGGTGGCAGGAAGGGCACCCCTTCCACTAACGTTGCCACATCCGATTAACCATGCCGACCCTGCGTATCCGCGGGAAACAAGGCACAAGCGAAAGAAAGAAAGTAAGTCAGGGCTGACTTGCTTTCCTACCCTTCCCCAGTCCGAGCGCGTGCATCGTACCTGATGACCTTAGTCGATGGGGCGGTGAATCGTAATTTCACTTTCTTCTAAACTTGCTAGGTACGTTTCCTCCACTATAGACTGTCACGACATCGAAGGGTCTCAGAAGCACGTAGTTTCTGAGTGGGGTGCCAAGAAGCGTGGGGAAAAACCAGTGGGCGCAGACCGCAGCGGTGGCGGGACCCGTGTGTCAGAAGGCAACCGCGTGCCTCGTCACCTCCTCCAGGTGTGGTCTCCCCACCTGTGGCCACGGCTGGGAACGTCGCAGGTGGCCCGATGTGGGACCACCGCACAAGGCGTGCACACCTACTGCGGTCCCAAACCGCTCGTTGCCAGAGGCGGCTGCCTGCCCAACCAAAGACGCTGCAGCCAGTACAGCTAGCAGCAGACGAAAACGCGCCTTATCCAGATTCGGGCGGTTGTTCAGTTACAGGAGGGAACTCGCTGCCCAGCGGCACGTAAACACCACAAATATCTGAAAGTACACCTTCCCCGGCTACACTACTGATGAAAAGGTCTCGGATTTCCAGCCGGATGGCAGCGTTAAGGCACCGGCAAGTGTCATACTCGTGTGACACTCGTCAAATCGTCGCCGAGTTCACCCTCCAACCCGGCGGAAAACCCGGCAGCTTTCTATCGTCACTAATATCAAGTAATTCGTTGAAACAGGACAAACGGATTTTAGGCGAATGAAGATTGCAATGATGTAACACACGAGGTGTTCGCAGTGTAGATTTCACTCAACTAATAGAGAATTGTGTTAATTCAAAAAATGGTTCAAATGACTCTGAGCACTATGGGACTTAACTGCTGAGGTCATCAGTCTCCTAGAACTTATAACTACTTAAACCTAACTAACCTAAGGACATCACACACATCCATGCCCGAGGCAGAATTCGAACCTGCGACCGTAGCGGTCGCGCGGCTCCTGACTGTAGCACCTAGAACCGCTCGGCCACACCGGACGGCCTTGTGTTAACTGACACGTTTAAATTATTCTAAATACTAACTGACTGAAACTGTGCACCTACGTCAATATTCGGCCTCGTAATTAACACATTTGAGACTAATTTTCCAAATGTTTCATTTTAATTCATAAATGGATTAGTAAGTTACAATAATTTCCACTCCACATACTAATACTGTTAGGACTCTACGCCACGCTAGTTAAAATAGGTCAGCCTTTTTAATAGGCGAGTGATATAAATAAGTTCACTGACATGATCAGCCGGCAGCGGTGGCCGAGCGGTTCTAGGCACTTCAGTCCGGAACCACGCCGCTGCTACGGTCGCAGGTTCGAATCCTGCCTCGGGAATGGATGTGTGTGATGTCCTTAGGTTAGTTAGGTTTAAATAGTTCTAAGTTTAGGCGACTGATGACCTCAGCTGTTAAGTCTCATAGTGCTTAGAGCCATTTGAACCATTTTGACGTGATCAAGCTGAATTAATTCTCCAATATGTACATACTGATTTAGCTAAGCTGTTCACCTCAGATATTCTTATATAGTTCTGTTTCCAGCCAAACGATCTGTGAAAAATCCTCACAAATGACGTATAGTCTTTTTTCATAGCTATATTAATTACAGAGATATCGGTATCAACTTCGCTTTTTCAAAAATAACTGTAGTATTTTCTGCTGCTAGTGTAGTAATTCTAAAAGAAGCGAATACAATGGCGTTTCAGTCTTCAAGATTCAACTGTCAGTTTCAGAGAAATTACAATATTTAGAACTTAGAATGTAACGGTTTTGAATATGAGAGCTATGCGACCTTCTTCAGAAGCTTGTGTTCTTAGACGGAGCTGGTGTGGTACTCCATATTGACTCAGTTAAAGAAATCTGCTTAAAAAAGCTCAAAAGTGGAAAGAAGTGTACTTTAAACCTGTACTGAACACACTTGACTTCATGTGTTAGGAACGGCACTCAAACAGGAAGGCAGAGGACGTGGCACCAAATGATGGTTGCATATCAAAAGAGGCTACACGTCATTTACTGAGGACTTTGTGACAGTTAATCTGGATGAAAACAGAACTGAGATATCTTGAACGTTTCCAGAAATGTTTGAGGTAAACAACTTCGCTGAATCGGCCTGTATACCACTATTTGCTGAAGACTGTGTTTCGGTATATTTAACGCTGTGTGATCTGTTAGCGGCTTCCCCTCCTGTATTAGGCACTTCCTGGACCTCGCTCAAAAATCTTGCGGAAATGGATAGAGGTAAATGAAGCGATGGTCACGTTCAAAAAACGACAAGACCGATTTTATGCAATCCTTGCTATATCCGAGCTTGTACTCCGTCTCCAATCGTTCTCGACGGAATCTTAAATCCTAATATTCCTTCCTTCCTTTGGGCTTCCCTGTAGGTATCGTTGGTGGATATTAACGGCAGTGAGTACACATCTTTTGTCTTGTTTCGTTACGGTTATAAATTTCTGTAATCACTGAGAATCTCTTTTAAGCTTGGAGCTAACTAGTAAAACGATGCTTTTCATTCGCAGCATTAGTTATCCCATGGTACTGCACGATATCGTCATCTCTGAATCCTCTGGCTGGAACCTGGCTCCATGGCTTGGTGCTCGTCTCTGTGCTAACCGCCACTTCGGCGAACTGCGTGTTACGTATCCACCCGCGGAAAGGCGACCCACAGTTTAACGCGCAGGCAAAACCACGTGTCGTTCCCAGTGAGGGGTGAAAGCTAGGATAAACTGAAGACTGAACAAAATCTGTCGTCTGACGGATATTCGACCCCGTCGCCTCTCCATTTGTAGGCAGCCGCTTCAGCACTAGCTCACCTCTGAGTGGTGGAACGCGACATTATCCACGCTGTACAGTGACGAAAGAAACTAGTCCTGCGACTTATTTTCGAATTTGTTGCTGCGAATTAACCAAAATGCGTTCCCTACCAGCTGTCTGTCGCTATTCCAACTCTCTAATATCTTTCATCGACCCAGGGAAAAAGCAAATTCTTAAAATAGCCGTGTAGTAAGAGAATTTTTTCGTGTTTGTCAGAACGTTGGCAGCAGAATTAAACACACACACACACATACGTAATAGCGAAACTACCAAATTAAGTTTTTTTTTTTTTCAAATCACCCTTTGATGTCGCCGTCGTAGGATCACCGAAGCCCTCTCGCAACACGTGATTACTGCGTGACGGCGACTGCCCGACTGCTGTGGTTTCGCGAAGTAGTTTGCCGTCCGTTGGGAATACCCAGAGCAAAGGAACCGCCGTCTTTTGTCGGCTCTCCGACAGCACAGTAATCTGATTTTCCTTTTCTCGTGGTTCTTCCGGTCCAGAAATGATGCTCTTGCGTGCTACCTTCATGGGTTCTTTGTTTGGGAATGTTTGCGACGAAATATGTTTTTGTTCCTTTTAACAATGTAGCTTCTCGTCGACATTGACGTCATTACCGACGCGGTACTGGCATTAGTAGGACAGGATAGCAGTCTTCACAATGATTACGATATTGGTAAATAAAGAAACTTAACTTTTAGCCGACTCAAGCTTATTATAGGCTTACTACGGACTGACTCCATTTCTGAGTAAATTCAAGAGATATAGCCATCTAGACCAGGACATACGTCGAACGACTGGTAAAAACGTAAAGAGAGCAACAGACTCCGCCGAAATGGGAATTTATATATTTATAATGTCAGTTATCTAACAGCGGTCTTCTCGAATGTATTTAGCGACTGTTCACAAGAAGTTCATTTCTAGCAGAAAGCCTACATCTACATCTACATTTATACTCCGCAAGCCATACAACAGTGTGTTCTGGAGGGCACTTTACGTGCCTCTGTCATTACTTCCCTTTCCTGTTCCAGTTGCGTATGGTTCGCGGGAAGAACGACTGCTGGAAAGCCTCCGTGCGTGTTCGAATCTATCTAATTTTACATTCGTGATCCCCTCGGGAGGTGTAAGTAGGGGGAAGTAATATATTCGGTACCTCATCCAGAAACGCACCCTCTCGAAACATGGATAGCAAGCTACACCGCGATGCTGAGCGAATCTCTTGCAGAGTTTGCCACTTGAGTTTGCTAAACATTTCCGTAACGCTATCACGCTTACCAAATAACCCTGTGACGAAACGCGCCGCTCTTCTTTGGATCTTCTCTATCTCCTCCGTCAACCCGACCTTGTACGGATCCCACCTGATGAGCAATCCTCAAGTATAGGTCGAACGAGTGTTTTGTAAGCCACCTCCTTTGTTGATGGACTACATTTTCTAAGGACTTTCCCAACGAATCTCAACCTGGTACCCGCCTTGCCAACAATTAATTTTATATGATCATTCCACTTCAAATCGTTTCGCACGACCGAGCGAGGTGGCGCAGTGGTTAGCACACTGGACTCGCATTCGGGAGGACGACGGTTCAATCCCGCGTCCGGCCATCCTGATTTAGGTTTTCCGTGATTTCCCTAAATCTCTCCTGGCAAATGCTGGGATGGTTCCTTCGAAAGGGCACGGCCGACTTCCTTCCCCGTTCTTCCGTAATCCGCTGAGACCGATGACCTCGCAGTTTGGTCTCTTCCCCCAAACAACCAACCAACCGTTCCGCAGGCACACTCCCAGATATTTTACAGAAGTAACTGCTACCAGTGTTTGTTCCGCTATCATATAATCATACAGTAAAGGATCCATCTTTCTATGTATTCGCAATTCATTAGATTTGTCTATGTTAAGGGTCAGTTGACACTCCCTGCACCAAGTGCCTATCCGCTGCAGATCTTCCTGCATTTCGCTGCAATTTTGTAATGCTGCAACTTGTCTGTATACTACATCATCATCCACGAAAAGCCGCATGGAACTTCCGACACTATCTACTAGGTCATTATATATATTGTAATGCCCAATGGTGACTGAAGCAGAAACATCATAAGCTAATAATAATACTTTTGGAAAAATGTCAACTAACTACGATGATAAACGACGTTGTGCCATCATATTATTAAAAACAAACGGAGAATAAAAGTAAGTTGAAATGGAAAAGGGGGCTGAAATAACTGGAACGACATAAATGGCGAAAATAAACTTTGTACCTGTTTCTTAAATATGACTTAGCATTTATTACGTAAAATGACATTCTACTTACATACTTACGTAAACATGTTGTATCTATCCTCCAGAATTATAGAGCTTGAGCTGTAAACACTAAGTAAATCTTCTTCGATACCTTATTTTTATTACTCAACCCGATACCCATTTGTACAAAATGTGCGCAGGTATTTGTAATTAACCCGAAGGTAGTGGGAATAACATACAGGGGCCGAAAGCTATCTCCAATCTCTGCAGAAACAAGACTGCAGTTATAAGGTGCGTAGGACATGAATCAGGTTGGTTTGTATGTTATCTCTGACGTTATTCAATCTGTACTTTGAGCAAGTAGTAATCAAAACCGAGGAGATATTTTGAAAGGAAATTAAATTTCATGGATAAGAAATAAAGAGTTTGTGATTTGCTGATGACATTGAAAAAAAAAAAATGGATCTGAGCACTATGGGACTCAACATCTGGGGTCATCAGTCCCCTAGAACTTAGAACTACTTAAACCTAACTAACGTAAGTACATCAAACACATCCATGCCCGAGGCAGGATTCGAACCTGCGACCGTTGCGGTCACGCGGTTCCAGACTGAAGCGCCTAGAACCGCACGGCCACACCGGCCGGCTGATGACATTGCAGTTCTGTTAGAGACGGCCAAGGACTTGGGGGGATGATTTGAAGGGAAAGAGCAGAGCCTTTAAGAGACGCTGTAAGGCAAATACTAACAACATTGAAGCAAGGGTAATGGAATGTAGTCGAATTAAATCAGGCGATGGTCAGACATTTGATTAGGTAGTAGCCGAGTTCCGTTGTTTGGGCAAAATAATTCACTATCGCAAAATCAAGACACGTTCATAGGATTTGTCGACCTGGAAAAAGCGTTCAACAATATAAAATGGTGCAAGCTGTTCGAGATACTGAAAAAAGTAGGAGTAAGCTATAGGGAGAGACGTGTCATAAACAATATGTACAACAACCAAGAGGGAATAATAAGAGTGGACGATCAAGAACGAAGTGCTCGTATTAAGAAGTGTGTATGACAAGGCTGTAGCCTTTCGCCCCTACTCTTCAATCTGTACATCGAGGAAGCAATGATGGAAATAAAAGAAAGGTTCAGGAGTGGAATTAAAATACAAGGTGAAAGGATATCAATGATACGATTCGCTGATGACATTGCTATCCTGAGTGAAAGTGAAGAAGAATTAAATGATCTGCTGAACGGAATGAACAGTCTAATGAGTGCACAGTATGGTTTGAGAGTAAATCGGAGAAAGACGAAGGTAATGAGAAGTAGTAGAAATGAGAACAGCGAGAAACTTAACATCGGGATTGATGGTCACGAAGTCAATGAAGTTAAGGAATTCTGCTACCTAGCCAGTAAAATAACCAATGACAGACGGAGCAAGGAGGACATCAAAAGCAGACTCGCAAGGCAAAAAAGGCATTTCTGGCCAAGAGAAGTCTACTAATATCAAATACCGGCCTTAATTTGAGGAAGAAATTTCTGAGGATGTACGTCTGGAGTACAGCATTGTATGGTAGTGAAACATGGACTGTGGGAAAACCGGAACAGAAGAGAATTTGAGGTGTGGTGCTATAGACGAATGTTGAAAATTAGGTGGACTGATAAGGTAAGGAATGAGGAGATTTTACACAGAATCGGAGAGGAAAGGAATATGTGGAAAACACTGATAAGGAGAAGGGACAGGATGATAGGACATCTGCTAAGACATGAGATAATGACTTCCATGGTACTAGAGGGAGCTGTAGAGGGCAAAAACTGTAGAGGAAGACAGGGATTGGAATACGTCAAGCAAATAATTGACGACGTAGGTTGCAAGTGCTACTCTGAAATGAAGAGCCTGGCACAGTCAGTAGACCGATGAAAAAAAAAGAAAAAAAAAACACGCAAGAAAAGTAGAGATGTTAGAAAATCTCTTCTTACGGTATTTACCTAGAGTGTGCGATTGTACGGAAGTGAACGTGGAAGATAAACAGTTCAGACAAGAAGAGAAGAGAAACCTTAGAAACTTGGAGCTGCAGAAGCGTATGCTGAAGGTTAGATGGCTAAGGAGGAGGTACTTAATCGAATTTTGAAAAAAATTGAAATCCCGAGCAATTAAGGAACCGTCAGTTGGGAAATGGGTCAAAAGTAGTAGAGGCAGATTAAGGCTTGACCGCTATAAGCAGGCGCCAGTGGTTGCAGCCTGTTGCAGGTAAGGAGACTCTGCACGGGGTGGACTGACGTAAGAAGGCTGCACTGGAGACCGCAACAATACAGACAGCGTGTGGTAGCGAATTTTAATACTTCGTTTCAGGATTGTTTAAGAATACCACTCCTGAAATTGTTTTGAGAAACTTCGATCAGAAGTAAGCGAGAAAGATAAAAAGTTTAGCGTTCTATCGACATACATGGAAAGCAACGAAGCACCAGCTTCGATTAACCGAATGACGTAATTGGTAGCGGGTTTTTGCCCTTATTCGAAGAATCATTTCAAAATCCGAGCCGGCCGCGGTGGTCTCGCGGTTCTAGGCGCGCAGTCCGGAACCGTGCGACTGCTACGGTCGCAGGTTCGAATCCTGCCTCGGGCATGGATGTGTGTGATGTCCTTAGGTTAGTTAGGTTTAAGTAGTTCTAAGTTCTAGGGGGCTAATGACCACAGCAGTTGAGTCCCATAGTGATCAGAGCCATTTGAACCATTTTTGAAAATCTGAGCGAATTAATGATATCGCGGGAAACGTAAAACTGGTTGCCCAGACTGGTTTTTGAGCAATGCTCCTTCTGTACATGAATCTAAAATACGGTGGTTAGAGAGAGGATTGAATCCACCGCGTCCGATTAACGACGAGACAAATAATAAATTCCTAAATTTATCTGAGTATTGTTAATAGCAATTGTTTATCATTAAGATACAAATTGTGGCTTGCCATTTCTAAAGAACCAATAAGCAGCTTTGAGTCTCTTCTGAATATAAAGATATCAGCGAAAACCTGCATTTAATTGTAAATGATTCTAGAAATTATGAAAAAAACCAAAACAAGGTTTCTAAAACTGCAGAAACTATTGTGACGATTACATATTGGCTCTAGGAAAACCCAGGAAGGAGTTAATACCTGTTGAAACCCCACTGCAAAGTACAGTAATTCTTAATACCCTTACAAGACGACTCGTATCCGTCTTTGGTTGCAGATGTTTGAAAAAATTGAGCTTATGAAATGGTTAATTTGTAGATGTAAGAAATACCGCTGTGAGAAAAGGTTTATATTGTATTATAAACGCCTTGGGATAAAGAACAAATTTAAGAGAAATACATTAGTGCTATCTGTTTTCACGAATATATATTTTGTTCCATTGTTGTAGTGTCTGCGGAATGATTCAAAACTTCGTTAACCATGGTATTATATTTGTACAACTCTGGAAATGTTAAACAATCGTGTATCGAACTGATGCGATGAGTGATGTAGGCGGGTCTCAGCGACGACCTGTGTGCTGAATAATGTAAGTAGACAGAGCGTAGGACACATACAAATGTAGTAAATCGTTTGCCAGCAGCTGTGGCGGAGCGGTTCTAGGCTCTTCAGTCCGAAACCGCGCTGCTGCTACGGTCGCAGGTTCGAATTCTGCCTCGGGTATGGATGTGTGTGATGGCCTTAGGTTAGTTAGGTTTAAGTAGTTCTATGTCTTGGAGACTGATGTCCTCAGATGTCAAGTCCCATAGTGCTTAGAGCCATTTGAGTAAAGCGTTTAACAACGTGTTCTGCAAAATTGAATATTCTTTGCATTTTTCCAATTTCTAATGTATTTTAATTTATTATTACTTCCATTGTAATTGCTGAAAAACAGTTGCTGTTTGTTATATGGAATATGTTTGAAATCTACATGAAAAACTGTAAAATGAACGACCTGTTATAAAATGAAAGGCAACAGGCCTGTAAATTAGCAATAAACCAAATCTATTCTGCAAAACTAAATCGATGTTAGTTTATCAGATATTCGTATCTGCTCATTAACATCGATGCATACATTACGCGATAATATACCTGGAAACTCAGACAATACATTTGCAACGTACTACAAATATAACGGTGTACTGCTGTGAATTATTGATACTAGCTTTGGTCTAACGTTTTTCGATTTATTGAAACTACGCGTTCGAGAGGAAGAAAGAGAGAAAGTAGCGTCTGTAGATGTCATTTTTTGCAGCAGAAGCCAATTAAGGCAAAAGTCATGCTCAGGTAATCTGCAGTGACATTTTTTAGGATATTACAGTAATTTGATTTAGGTAACTGACGAAACATTTTGTCCGGTGCAATGATCTTTGCCAATACGCCCGATCTTACCAAATACTTATACTATGATTGAGAATATGTCAGCTTAACAAGAGATATAAACAATATTTTCTTAAGTTGTAGAATGTTTTTTAGAACCGTTGATAAGAAATAATGAAACATAATCTACTGACGTAGTAGTTCTCCTCCATCATAACAATATGTTAATAGAAGTGCGAATTCCACAGAAAAACCAAACTGTTTTATAAGTGGCTGTATACCACCAGAAAACACTTGTATGAAGACCATAACACGATAAAACCGTGGATGTGATATAAAGCAGGGAGATAACAGCAGAACATATTTGTTTATTTGAGACAATCATTCACGGAAGCCACACTACTTTTGCCTACTAGTGGACTGCAATGTTATAAGTAATAGGTAAAACATTCAATCACAAACTTTTGGCTTCATAAGAAATTATTTATGACGGCATAAGTGTAAAATGTTTCTCTTCAATTGTGCTACCATATTGTAATTTAAATATCTCATTTTTGAATAACTTTATTTCTGTCTCGATAACACCATATACGGCCAAGAGAGTTATTTAATCAAAGAGAAAAAAAAAGAGAAAGTGATTTGTTTTCCAACGAATATGTCAGGGTTCACGGAAAACCACACCTTGTTTGAAATAATCGTGCATTAACTTGATTCTTCTTCTCTAGCAACTGAGAAGTAAGCGCACGTTGTAGTAAATGTGTACAAAGGAAGGATGTAAGGGAGTGACTAGAAAAAATGTTCAAGTGTATTGAACGGAAAGCCACTGCATACGTTGTTTTGGCGTATTGGGTTCCTGTAACTTTGATCTATTACCAAAACGTTGAACCTAAAGAAAGTAAGATAAAAGAGGGAAAGCACCAATCACGATGTGGACTTAGGTTGAGACACGTTGTTATGCGGTTTCAGTAGCACCGAAAAAATGATTGTTCGCATACCTTTTAATAAGACTTGAAAAAGAAATTCAGTGAAGTGTCTATGGACAAGCCAGATTAAGCGCGTGATACTAGCCTCGCGGTGCGACATTCTGCTACGCATGTGTATCGGACTGATATACACACTGTATTGTTCATGAATCGGTAAGAACTAATCTCGGGCAATGTATGGTGTCTAAGATCAGAGACACGGAATCAGTCCGGCTCAATGACTTCCAGATATACTTCTCCGTATGTAAAAACTCACACGAAGTAAAGGCAACGTTTTGTTCACATTTTTTCGTTGCTCTCACGTAAGTTCGGATAAGATTAATTATGTTACATCTCGCACGCTTCTCTCGGAATTCACGTGTTTGCTGTCCTGACACTTTACAGAAAGTTTAATTGCACAAACCTGTTCTACTTTCGGTATAACAGTCCTGTCTGCCGTCATAAACGCAACTACTGTCAGAAAGACCTAATGTATTAATTATATGAAAGGGCGGTCACCGTGACTGGTGCAGTTCTGTTCCTACAGTGCCACAAATGTTATAGATTCTAACATTGCGTCATGCTTCTTATAGACAGGTATGTTTTCAACCGAAACCGCTGTCTCTCTATTAGAAACCGGAACAGAGGTTTGTGAATTGTTGTATTTTTGTTTGTTACAGCCTATCAGGTGAAGTAGTACTAGGATGCAGTACACAAGTCTGAATACGATGGAAATAATTTCGTAATTACTATTAAACAAACCGAAACTTGAGAATCACCTCAAGGAACTTTAAACTCTAGTTCCCAGGATTTTTTAAGAGCTCAGGCAATTTAGTTGCTACTGAAGATCATACACTGAAATTCACATAATTTTCTATCTCCTCCTGCTTTCTTTCTTTCTTTTTTTGTTTAAAAAACCCTTAATTCGCTTTCTCAGTGTAATATATGGGTTTGGTAAATGTTTCAACAGAAGTAGCCGGCAGAATGAACTAAACTCAAGTAGTCTTCTGTTCGTACTACACACGGGATGGCTTTTCGTGATTCAGATCAGTTGTTGCCGACCGGTCGGAGACGATTCTGAGTGGTTTTTATAGGGTTTCAATGAAATGTGACGCTGATAACTAGTTCACCTACAGTGTTTTTGAAATTCATTTAGACGAATGATTTAAATACTACTTTTCATAATCGTTGTAAAATCTGGTAATCTAGCAAATGAGTGGAACCTTGGATACCTGAGCCTGAATGCTTCTCGAGATGGTTGTCGCATTTATCTGTGTGAATGCAGCACTAGTTTCCCGTTTCCCACACAAATACTATCGCCACAAACATGAAAGTACCGTAAATGCCGGTAGTCACGCAATTTACAGATTGAGATTCTCCGTGCGATATTTACTATTAAAACTTGCGCACGCTAAAAATGAATTGCAATAGGTGTGACACACTACTACGTTTGGTTGCGTAGACAAGCTGTAGAACAAATTTTGATTAATATCGTAAGAAAAATTCCAAGAAAATGGCACCATCTCTTTGTATAAGAAAGGCTCACATACTGATGGCAATATTATACAAAAAAAAGATAGAAATAGGGAAGCAGCACTTGAAATTGTTCGCTGTGAAAGTTGGTGATATAACCAGAGACAGTTGATTTTTTTTTTCGTTGGTACTGGCATCCTTTTTCGCATCGAATTATGAGTAAGTTACCTTGAGTCTTTACTGAAGACGTATTCGTTGAATGTGAGTAAAATGGTGTATGTACAGTTGATAATGACGCAGAGGGAAAGCGGTGACATACGTAGGAGCGCTGGAACATAGTTTAGTTCTCTAGATTTGTATCATTAGTGCTGAACGTAATGTGATGAAACTATCAGATAAGAAAGTATTACGTGAACTTCGTTTCCTAAACAATAGGAAACATGACTAATGGTTTTAGTTCCACGGTCTTAACGACACCAGACAGCTCCGCCCCACACCAGCTGTGTGCACGTACGTGATGGAGAAAATCGAGCTGATACTAAGGTGAGAGTAGGGTAGGGAATTGGAATATAGCGAAGCTTTCAACACAACCATAGACCGGAAACGCACCGTTGTGTAACTACGGTCGTAAAACAACAACGAATCGCCGCGTGGACGTGTGTGGATTTTAAACTAACTTGTCCCAGACAATATATGTTACGCTACACAGCAAGGTTTTAATTAAATTAGCTAGAGATCTGGCTTCAGCTGAACAGTCACAATCGTATAGAGTTTAAATTACTGACCGTCGGCTAAGTACGTTAGACGTGAATTTTCTACCACGTTTGCTGGGTGAAGCAGTCCGCAGCAAGTGCGGTGGCGCACAACAGACGCAGCATAAAGCAGCAGCAGCTTCTGCTTACTAGGACAAACTTCCGCGCGATCGTCGCAGATTGGCTGTCGTTTGTGGTTGTAGCTCTACAACGGCGCATTTTTTCTGAAACTTTGCCCGATTCGAAATGCGTTATCCTCCTTTGATACGACCTTATTATCAGATTGTTTCTGTCCAGCCCGTATTACGAATAACGCAGCCACCGCCTTAGCCAGGTCACTCGACCCGAAGGAAGCCGCCTCGAATACTAGTAGCGAAAGAAATATCCTACATTAAACCCCTCATCGACAGGCGATCTGCCTTAACTTAAGAGCACTAGACCTGAAACTAGTGAGCCACCTATCGGTTGGGGACATTTAGCTCCCCTTGATGATATTAGAAAGGGGTAGTCACTGTTCCACCACTCGGCTACACCCCCATTAGCTCCTTTCTCTTCCGCCATTGGTCAGGCCACAGGCACAACACGACACTGCAAATGCGATGAACATATTCGGCAACGTGAGGCAAATACACAGTATGTTAGCTACGACAGTGAGGTGCAATTAATTTTTTTTTTTTACCGTGTCCCACGAACGGACACGAAAATGTAACAACGAGTAGCTTAGAACTAAAGACTAGGCACACGTACACGAACGGAACCGCGTCACGCGTGGCAAGCTGCTTGTCGAATGAACTGATTTTGGGTAAGACGAATCGACGCTGAAAAAAAAAAAATGATGTGGACGTTAGGTTAACGCCAGCGCTTTAACCAATGAGACAGGGAGGTGCGTCAGACGCTGACTGCTGCGCTCGCCAGTCTCTAGTATGTGGTTCAGTTCGCTCATTTGGGCGGGCGCTTGTTTAAAATACGACAACACGCAGCAGAATAACGCTAGCACGGTTGACGTGGCGCGCACCACTTCTCTCCCTTCGGTTCCTTTGACGACCTCTCGAGGGGTATGCATCCTGCCAGGAAGACAAAAAAAAAGAGGCAGATTCTTAGAAGACGGTGAACTTGGGATGAGACAGATGTTCTACGCGAAGAAATTGAGCTGCACATGTAGCTTACCGCGTAATGCGCTAGCGTGAGAGGCAGGTGAGTCAGACACAGATTAAATACACACGGCGTCGCCCCGATGCAGCGAAAAGTCCGATCACGGTTTTCAGGCCGTTTCCCACTCTCATTAACGCAAATGCTGATATCCATCGAAATAGCACAACACTCGATTTACAGCAGGTGGCGCGTACGAGCTCCCTCCATATGTTAACTGATCAGTGCTGTGACAGGCATGGAGCCCAACCACAAAGTTAAAATACGAGGCGTGTTTTTTAAGTAAGTACCGTTTCGAAATTAAAAAAAGACGTGCTAAGATATCTCAATAATTTTATTTTTACATGAAAGCCTGTACCTTAATCTACGCACTGAC
This sequence comes from Schistocerca gregaria, assembly GCF_023897955.1. Lineage (NCBI taxonomy): Eukaryota > Metazoa > Arthropoda > Insecta > Orthoptera > Acrididae > Schistocerca > Schistocerca gregaria. Next base: position 479,052,633 of record NC_064925.1, read on the forward strand.
GCCATTACAGTCTGATTCTTCCTTGTTTGCGTTGTGTACTGAGTGTTTAAGATGCCTCCGATAATCGTGAGTCCCGCCGACTGTGAAGTACGGGCTGTTATAAGATTTTTTAGTGCTAAAGGCGTAAAAGCGATCGATATTCATCGTGAGATCAGCGCAGTTTACGAAGAAAACATAATTGATGGAATGGTAAGAAAGTGGGTGAGAGAATTTAAAGATGGCCGCACAAATGTTCAAAATGGTTCAAATGGCTCTGAGCACTATGGGACTCAACTGCTGTGGTCATTAGTCCCCTAGAACTTAGAACTACTTAAACCTAACTAACCTAAGGACATCACACACATCCATGCCCGAGGCAGGATTCGAACCTGCGACCGTAGCAGTCCGCACAAATGTGCACGATCAACAACGGAGCTAGCGTCCTTCTGTCGCTAATGAAAGTTTGTTGCAGGAAGTGGACAATAAGGTCAGAGAAAACAGACGCTTTACTATTTCCTCCTTGCGGGATGACTTTCCTAATGTTTATCGTGTGTTTTGTATGACATTGTGCCGAGCACTTGAATTACCGAAAATTGTGCGCACGTTGGGTATCGAAAATGTTGACGGATGTGCACAAAATTAAAACGTTTAGACAGTGAATTGACTTTCCTTGACCGGTACCACGACGACGGTGATGATTTCTTAACCCTTTTTTGTTACGGGCGATGAAACACGGGTGGCCTACGCCACACCAGAATCAAAGCAACAGTCCACGGAAACTGAGCAAGGGCATCGTTTTCCTGCAAGACAATGCCCGTCCGCATGTGGCGAATCAGACCAAAGATCTCATCACACCTTTTCGATGGGAAACTCTAGATCATCTACATCTACATCTACATCTACATCTACATCCATACTCCGCAAGCCACCTGACGGGGTGTGGCGGAGGGTACCCTGAGTACCTCTATCGGTTCTCCCTTCTATTCCAGTCTCGTATTGTTCGTGGAAAGAAGGAGTGTCGGTATGCTTCTGTGTGGGCTCTAATCTCTCTGATTTTATCTTCATGGTCTCTTCGCGAGATATACGCAGGAGGGAGCAATATGCTGCTTGACTCTTCGGTGAAGGTATGTTCTCGAAACTTCAACAAAAGCCCGTACCGAGCTACTGAGCGTCTCTTCTGCAGAGTCTTCCACTGGAGTTTATCTATCATCTCCGTAACGCTTTCGCAATTACTAAATGATCCTGTAAAGAAGCGCGCTGCTCTCCGTTGGATCTTCTCTATCTCTTCTATCAACCATATCTGGTACGGATCCCACACTGCTGAGCAGTATTCAAGCAGTGGGCGAACAAGCGTACTGTAACCTACTTCCTTTGTTGTCGGATTGCATTTCCTTAGGATTCTTCCAACGAATCTCAGTCTGGCATCTGCTTTACCGACGAACAACTTTATATGATCATTCTATTTTAAATCACTCCTAATGCGTACTTCCAGATAATTTATGGAATTAACTGCTTCTAGTTGCTGACCTGCTATTTTGTAGCTAAATGATAAGGGATCTTTCTTTCTATGTATTCGCAGCACATTACACTTGTCTACATTGAGATTCAATTGCCATTCCCTGCCCCATGCGTCAATTCGCTGCAGATCCTCCTTCATTTCAGTACAATTTTCCATTGTTACAACCTCTCGATACACCACAGCATCATCTGCAAAAAGCCTCAGTGAACTTCCGATGTCATCCACAAGGTAATTTATGTATATTGTGAATAGCAACGGTCCTATGACACTCCGCTGCGGCACACCTGAAATCACTCTTACTTCGGAAGACTTCTCTCCATTGAGAGTGACATGCTGCGTTCTGTTATCTAGGAACTCTTCAATCCAATCACACAATTGGTCTGAGAATCCATATGCTCTTACTTTGTTCATTAAACGACTGTGGGGAACTGTATCGAACGCCTTGCGGAAGTCAAGAAATACGGCATCTAACTGTGAACCCGTGTCTATGGCCCTCTGAGTCTCGTGTACGAATAGCGCGAGCTTGGTTTCACACGACCGTCTTTTTCGAAACCCATGCTGATTCCTACAGAGTGGATTTCTAGCCCCGATCTTGCGCCCAGTGACTACCATCTGTTCCTGCACTTGAAGAAACACTTGGGCTGTCAGCGTCTTCGAGACGATGACGAAGTCAAAACACTGGCGAAGCAGTGGTTATCAAGTCAGGCGGCAGACTTCTCTCAGGAGGATATTCAAAAACTGGTATAACGTAATGGCAAGTGCCTCAATATTGACGGAAATTATGTAGAAAAGTAGATTAAGGTACAGGATTTCATGTAAAAATAACATTATTGACATATCTTAGCACGTCTTTGTTTTAATATCAAAACGGTACTTACTTAAAAAAAACACGCCTCGTAGAATAAATTCGAGAAAGCACGAAAACCTAGGACTGCGTACTGTGGAATTTACGCTAGGGAAGACAGAGACGTGCAGCGGGAGAGGTGGTGAGACCTGCGGAATGGAGAAAGACACTCGCTACACGAAATTCGCCCAGAATCTGGTTTGTAGACGGTATTCCACTCTCGTTTAGGGTACAGAAAATACGATACCCAAACTGTCGAAGTACGGTAACACAGAGAAGAAAGTTTACACGATTCACACACATTGCGCACACGACTTCCCTCCTTTATCTGAGCTGCTAACTGTAACTTCGAAACGCTAGCAAAGAGCGATGCCGTACAAAAGAGGGACAGATCTGCGGGCACGAGAAAGACAGCTGGCACAGGAAACACGGTGGCGTCGTGTGGGAAGGCGCGCGCTCAGAGCCGGGCGCGGACTCACGTATGCGGAGGCAGGCGTGCAGCTGCGCCGCGGCGCCGTGGTAGACGAGCTTCCTGCGGCCGCTCAACAGGTCGTCGGCGGGCAGGCGCCACATCGCGCCTCTGAGCGCCGCGCGGCCGACGCCGCCGCCAGCACCGCCGCCCGCGCCGCCCCCGCGCCCCGCCCCTCCCTGCCTGCCCTGCCCTGCCCTGCGCCCTGCGCACGCCGCCCCCACTCTGCCTCTGCCTCTGTCTGTGATCTCCTGCCACACTATCAGGCCAAAAGCGTCCGCACACCTAGTCCCGGACGTTAACATGCCGTGTGTCCGCCCTTCGCCTTTAGGACCGTTTGAACTCTGTCGGGGACACTTTCGATTACGAGTCTCAGTGTCATCGGAGGAAACCGGAGAAGATAGTCACTTTCGACGGTTGCATCCGGAGCGATGTCGACGTTCTAATCGATCCCAGAGATGCTCCATTGGGTTCATTTCGGGACTCTTTGCAGGCCAGACCAATTCGAGTATACAGGGTGGTCCACTGATAGTTGTTGTTGCTGTGGTCTTCAGTCCTGAGACTGGTTTGATGCAGCTCTCCAAGCTACTCTATCCTGTGCAAGCTTCGTCATCTCCCAGTACCTACGGTAGCCTACATCCTTCTGAATCTGCTTAGTGTATTCATCTCTTGGTCTTCCTCTACGATTTTTACCGTCCACGCTGCTCTCCAATACTAAATTGGTGATCCCTTGATGCCTCAGAACATGTCCTACCAACCGATCCCTTCTTCTAGTAAAGTTGTGCCACAAATTTCTCTTCTCCCCAATCCTATTCAATACCTCCTCATTAGTTACATGATCTACCCACCTAATCTTCAACATACTTCTGTAGCACCACATTTCGAAAGCTTCTATTCTCTTCTTGTCCAAACTATTTATTGTCCATGTTTCACTTCCATACATGGCTACACTCCGGTCACGATCAATGGACCGCTGTATATCGACCACAAAACATTGCCTCACATGTTCTGCTTTACGACTGCACGCACTGTCGTGATGATACAAGTTATCTTCATCTCCCAACAGGTCCTGTACTGTACGCAATACACATGCTGTAAAATGTATTCGTATCCCTCCTCATTTAGCGTATACGCAATACGGTAACCACACGCTAACAACGAAAAATACGTCCTCACCGTAACACCGTCTCCTCCGCACTTCTCTATTGCCACTACTCGTGATAATGGTTTAGACAGTCTCCTAAACTAGATCTTTTGATCGGATAGCCACAGGGTATAATCCCTTCCTCTGATTTCGTGTGGTTCCTTACAACCACCGCCCACAATCCTCAGCAGTTCCTGTTCGTCAGTACGTGAAGTCTGTACGGTCTCGGTTTAGCTATAGTTCTTCCTTTGCGTTTCCACTTCACAGTCGCATCATCAGCAGTCAACTAGGGCAGGTTTAGAAGGGTTGAAATGTCCCTGATGGATTTGTTACCCAGGTGCAATTCAATGAGTAAGTCCACATTAGAAGTCACTCACGATTCACGGCCTTCTGGCGAGGTATACAGGGGTGATTATAATTAAAGTTAAACTTTCAAAACGCTGCACAAAGAACACCACTGGTCAGAATGACGTCAAATTGCAACGGAATATTATTGAAGAAGGGGTAACACGTATGGCAGAAGAAAAAATAGTGTGAAAATTGATCAATTGTATGCATCACAATGTCCTGCGCACGACCCTTTGAAGTTGGTATAAACACGCCGGGTGCACAGCTTTTCCTCCTTTCGTGTATGCGACGTTCGCTATGACTGTCTCAATACAGGATCGCGCTCTGCTTGTAAATTTGTATTACAAGAATGATGACCATGTGCACTTCGCTCTGCAAAAGTTCCGAACACTGAAGGGTTTTTAAAAAAACAATGGTCCGATGATTGCCGTGGTCCTGGAGAAAATGATTCGCAAATTCGAAAAGAAAAGACGGTTTCTTTCGGTGTGCAACCTAGTAGAGGGAGGAAACGAATTTATTTGACGTCAGTGGAAGCAGTGGTCACAGCAATGCAGGAGGAGACGAGTGGTGGTGAGCAAACACGTAGTGAACGGAGAATTGCCCGAACATTCGACATACCCGTGATCACGATGCGTAAAATCCTACGAAACATCCTTCTTTGCTATCCATTCAAAATTGCCCATGTGCAAGAGTTACTTGCTGTTGATCTTCCAGCAAGAAAGACCTTTGCTTTAGAATTTCTTGCTCGCATGGCAGTGGACAATGATTGGCCCTGGAAGATTTTGTGGACAGACGAAGCCCACTACTATCTGACAGGATATGACAATACACAGAATTGTCGAATATAGGCAACGGAAAACCCACACGCAAATCAAGCAGTACCATTTCATCCTGAAAACTTCACTGTGTGGTGCGGGGTAACTGCATCATTCATCATAGGCCTATATTTTTTCGAAGATTCAGGTGCTTCCGGTCTTGTTAGCTGTACCGTCACTGGTAAGCGCTAAGAGTGTCTTTTGCGCAACCGCGTCATCCCAGTTCTCCAACAGCGCGGATGTGTGGATGGGATCATTTTTATGCAAGATGGCGCACCTCCGCACATTGCAAATCCAGTCAAGCAGCTGCTGAAGCGCCATTTCGGAAATGCTAGAATTATCAGCTGCCATTTCCCTACAACCCGGCTGTCCCGATCACCTGATCTTAAGCCTTGTGGCTTCTGGCTGTGGCAGTGCCTGAAAGATGTGTTCAGTGTTCCGATAGCAAACTTAGCTGCAATGAAGGAACGCATAGCGCAACACATTTCGAACGTGACCCTGGAAACGCTTAGATAAGTTGTGAAACAAGCTGTTTCTCGATTTCAACTCGTTGCAGAAAACCGCGGGCGGTATATCGAACACGTTTTGCGCAAGTCGTACGGAAATTAATAATCCGATTTGATTCTGATTGATGCTTTTTATGAAGTTTTTTGCCTCAGGACAGTTAAAAACTGATTTTTCCCATCCGTTGTGATATGACCTTGCAGTGGTATCTGGATCTTCTCGGTTTTGTATCAGTCGGTGCTGGTGCAGAAGCCCGACTGACGAGCCATGTTCAGCTAACAGTATCACACCTGTACACCCATGCACACTGAGTAGCACAGCTTGTTTAACGTCAGACGTAAACCTTAGGCACTGTTGTATGATTCATTTGTAATTTGTAAGTTTGGAAAATTGTACAAATATAGGAAGCTTGATTGAAATGTAACATTGTGGACTTCACACACACACACACACACACACACACACACACACACACACACACACACACACACACAAAGTAGCTTCTCGAACAGTGTAGAAAATGTTTTTGTTTCGCCTGATTGAACGACTTGGTGCAGAAGTTACCACACTGGTCTCGCATCCAGGAGGACAACTGTCCAAATCCGTCTCTGGCCATTTAGGTTTTCCGTTCAAAATGGTTCAAATGGCTCTGAGCACTATGGGACTTTAAATCTGAGGTTATCAGTCCCCTAGAACGTAGAACTACTTAAAACTAAGGACATCACACACATCCATGCCCGAGACAGGATTCGAACCTGCGACCGTAGTGGTTGGGCGGTTCCAGACTGAAGCGCTTAGAACCGCTCGGCCACAACGGCCGGCAGGTTTTCCTTGAATTCCCTAAATCGCTTAACGCAAATGTCGGAATGGTTCCTTTGAAACGGTACGGTCGATTTCCTACCACATCCTTGAAAAACTCCGAGCTTGTGTTACGTCTCTTGACCTCGTTGTCGACGGGACGCTGAACACTAATCCTCCTTCCTTCCTCTTTTCGTCCATGATCATTCCACTTGCCGTTAACTCCTGCACCGATCCACTTGCTCTTGTCTGCAAAGAGTAGCTTCTCTTCAGCAAAAAATTTTGGTGATGAGATAGGTAGAATTCACAGCCAGTCCGACAATTTTTTTTATGGTAGTTCCATATATCTCAGTGGGCACTCAGATCTTTTGTTATATGTAATGAGGCTATTGTTTCATCAGTTCATTGTAAATTGTATCTAATGAAGTATGATTACTATTACGGCCATATTCGTCGCGAGATATTCCGCAGCTGTGTCGAGATTTAAAATTTATTCCTGTTTTGCCTCTCAGTTACACGTATTATTAATGATATGATTATCTTCGATCATTATTTGCTCATGTTCCGATCTAAGTTGTTGCATAAGCAATCCATTATATCCATATGGAACTACACGGCAGTGTAGCTACAGACCACAGTATTGACGTATCGTTCCATATGGACACTATGGGTTGCTTCGGATTCTTCTTAGGCGTTTTCTTATTTGTCTAGACGAGTGTTGCGGATTGCTAGGCGTCGACTTGTTAACAGAAAGAGGCCCCGGGGTAGAGCGTGGAGCCACAGAGGTGATGTTGCATTAAAGTAACGAAGTTAGCTAGGGTGAATTGATACCAACAAATTTCGTTTGCTTTCCTGTTTACATTAAACAGAATTCGTGTTTTGTTGCTGTGAACATTATCGGCGCAAGTTGTCAGTATCCAGATGGAGGCGGTTCAAAAATGGTTCAAATGGCTCTGAGCACTGTGGGACTTAACATCTGAGGTCATCAGTCCCCTAGAACTTAGAAATACTTAAACCTAACTAACCTAAGGACATCACACACATCCATGGCCGAGGCGGGATTCGAACCTGCGACCATAACGGTTGCGCGGTTGCAGACTGAAGCGCCTAGAACCGCTCGGCCACAACGGCTGGCGATGGAGGCGGTACGTCGATTGTTAGCGGCGAACGTATTCGACGCGTCGGATCTCCGAAACTTTCCTGATAGTAGGTAAATAGCTCCAGGGTTTTTAACGCTCGGTATTCTCGCCACAGCCGCTGGCGTGACTTCGCTCTAAGCTGCGGAAGCTCCGACGCCCGAAAGAAAGAAACGTTTCCTCACGAAATTCCTACTCGTTAGTGCACTATTATTTCTTAGGTGTTGCTTCAGTTTAATATATAACATACTTAAGCTACAGGAAACTGAGCGCAGTGCCGCCGGTGGGACACCGCGCCTGCCTTATGCACATAAACCGATGTGGAAACCAGGGGCGCAAGTGAGCAGCATTAGCAGGCTGGGTGCGCCTCGAGACGGCTCGCCGAGGATCTCCCGGCTCTGCATCTGGGGGGTAATAACGACGCCTGATCCCCGAAGAAGTTGGTAGATCAGGCCGTTCATTAGCGTCGGCGCGGGTTGATCCGCCAAGTCGCCGCTGGGCGCCGCCCTGTAGCGGATTAGCGGGAGCGGCTGCCGACTCGCCGCCATCAATTACGGCGCCTCTCCCCTGCCGGGCCGCTCTCTCGGCAGAACACCGCCTGCTGAGATTTATGCTCTCCCAGTGTCAGAATGGAGGGGTACCGGCTCAGGTATTCTACGGTCTTATACAAATGTGAACCAATTCGAATACAAAATGTTAGTTATGCTTAACCTCAGGTAAAGTAGTTCCCGAGCACGCGTGTTTTATAATGATTTAGCGATAAATAAGCTCCACGTTGTAGTGGTTAATGGCATCTGTCTCAGATTCCGTTCCGAGCGACCACTTCTGGTATGAGAAAGTCTAGAACTGTATCCACTCAGCCAACGACCCAAACGAAAATTACCTTAGGTCTGGAGAAGCCGTTTGTCCCTGCGACCTTGTCCAAAATACACTACTGGCCATTAAAACTGCTACACCACGAAGATGACGTGCTACGGACACGAAATTTAACCGACAGGAAGAAGATGCTGTGATATGCAAATGATTAGCTTTTCAGAGCATTCACACAAGGTTGGCGCCGGTGGCGACTCCTACAACGTGCTGCCATCAGGAAAGTTTGCAACCCATTTTTCATACGTAATCAGCAGTTGACCGTCGTTGCCTGGTGAAACTTTGTTGTGATGCCTCATGTAAGGAGAAGAAATGCGTACCATCACGTTTCCGAGTTTGGTAAAGTCGGATTGTAGCCTATCGCGATTGCGGTTTATCGTATCGCGACATTGCTGCTCGCGGTGGTCGAGATCCAATGACTGTTAGCAGAATATGGAATCGGTGGGTTTAGGAGCGTAATACGGAACGCCGTGCTGGATCCCAACGTCCTCGTATCACTATCAGTCGAGATGACAAGCATCTTATCCGCATGGCTGTAACGGATCGTGCAGCCGCGTCTCGATCCCCGAGTCACCAGATGCGGACTTTTGCAAGACAACAACCATCTGCACGAACAGTTCGACGACGTTTGCAGCAGCATGGACTATCAGCTCGGAGACCTTGGCTGCGGTTACCCTTGACGCTGCATCACAGGCAGGAGCGCCTGCGATGGTGTACTCGACGACGAACCTGGGTGCACGAACGGCAAAAGGTCAATTTTTCGGATGAATCCAGGTTCTGTTTACAGCATCATGATGGTCACATCCGTGTTTGGCGACATCGCGATGAACGCACGCTGGAAGCGTATATTCGTCATCACCATACTGGCATATCACCCGGCGTGATGGTATGGGGTGCCATTGGTTACATATCTCGGTCACCCTTTGATCGCATTGACGGCACTTTGAACATTGGACGTCACATATCAGATGTGTTACTACCAGTGGCTCTACCCTTCATTCGATCCCTGCGAAACTCTACATTTCAGCAGGGTAATGCACTACCGCATGTGCAGGTCCTGTACGGGCATTTCTGGATACAGAAAATGTTCGACTGCTGCACTGGCCAGCACATACTCCAGATGTCTCACCAATTGAAAACGTCTGGTTAATGGTGGCCGAGCAACTGGCTCGTCACAATACGCCAGTCACTACTCATGATTAACTGTGGTATCGTGTTGAAGCTGCATGGGCAGCTGTACCTGTACACGCCATCCAAGCTCTGTGACTCAATGCCCAGGCGCATGAAGGCCGTTATTAGGGCCAGAGGTGATTGTTCTGGACACTGATTTCTGAGGATCTATGAACGCAAATTGCGTGAAAATGTAATCACATGTCAGATCTAGTATAATATATTTGTACAATGAATACCCGTTTGTCATCTGCATTTCTTCTTGGTATAGCAATTTTAATGGCCAGTAGTGTAAAATGCGGAGAACTGTCTTGGATGAACCGTCTCCAGTTTTCAGGCTAGATAAATTTATTTGTGAATGGACAAACAGATGACATGCAGATTGAAATTCGACTACAAAAAGCAACCTTCACAGTTAACCTCACACTTTTTACAAGTGTAGAAGAAACTGCTTACCATCTCTCCTGCCTTCGTAGATAAACATGAGTTGATGATCGCCTTCAAGGAGCCACAGTTTATCACACGTATCACAGACACATCCAACAGGATATCTGTGGGTAACACATTAATTTCTTTTGGTGGCATCAGGATTCTGACTACTTGGTTGCAGCCCATCTACTCTCCTTTGCTAACCTCTTCATCTCAGAGTAGCACCTGCACACAACGTTTTCAGTTATTTGTTCGGTGTATTCCAGTCTCTGTCCCCCGCTTCGGTTTTTCCCCTTTACAGCTCCTTCAGGTACTAAGGAAGTCATTCATTGATGTCCAAACGCGAGTCGTGTCATTCTGTCCCATCCTCTTGCCACTGTTTTCTGCATGCTCTTGTCCTCGCTGATTCTGCAGACAGACTCCTCAATTCTTATCAGCCCACTTAATCTTCAACATTCCACTATAGCACTACATCTCAAACGCTTCGATTCCCTTCTTTACCGGTTTCCGCACAGATCATAATTCTTATGCATACAGCACTGTGCTCCAAACGTACATTCTCAAATATTTCTTCCTCGTACTAAGGGTGATGTTAATACAGAAGTCTAACTGCTCCAGATACCTCAGGCACTGGATAACTCTTGAAACCGATGAGGATCTGTCCACGGATAATAGGTGCACCAAACAGAAGAGTGCTACCTTTCCTGTAAGAACGCTTCAGATCTAAATCCCTTTCGTTCAACCTCAAATTCCGACAGTGTCACACCTTCACTACTGTATGCCTTAGACTGCCTGAACAGGGTCGGAAAGAGACAACTCAGAAAACCTGAAGGATAGAAAAATTCTGAAAAATAATCATGCACCCATCAAACAAGATGGCGCCCTTCAAACTAGATGGTGTATACGGAGCCAGACACAATGAGGAATTCGACCAACATCCAGAGCATATTATAACAGCAGTGAAAAGACGAGGCTAATCTTGTGCAGCCATCAGTCAGAATGGACAACTGGAGACTCACATCAAGAACCTTCAGGATTGTCTCTTAGAGGAAATCCACTTATGCCAAGTGGACAAGACTAGTTAGGAAAGACACTGATCAACTAAGAATTGACCACTATCACATTAACGATAGATATTAGTACAAAATACTTGTCACGGCATCAGATTCTCCCCAATTACTAATAGCAGTTACTTAGCTTGCGTTTACTGCGAATCTCTCACCCAGCGCAAAGCCCCAAGCGACTGGAAAAAAAGCGGAGGTCGCTCCTGTATACAAGAAGAGTAAAAGAATGGGACCGAAAAATTGCAGACCAATATTGCTAGCTTCGGTTTGCCGCAGAATCCTTGAAGATATTCTCAGTTCAAATAAAATGAATTTCCTATGAGACCGAAAAGCTTATATTCACGTATCAGCATGGTCTTAGAAAGCATCGCTCGTGTGAAACTCAGCTTGCCCATTTCTCACATGATATATTTATTTATTTATTTAACCTGGCAATATTAGGGCCATCAGGCCCTCTCTTACATCTAACCAGGCATTCTACTTACTTTACATTCTTATGTTTTAGTAGGCATGTTAAACTACATCTAATACAAAAAGTGAAATAAACAATTAGAAAGGTACACCTGGAAAAATACATTATTGAAGAGAAAGATTTTAGATAGGAGTGCTGGCAGCAGGGAGTATGAGGGAGACTCATGGTGAAGGGAGGAGAAGAATAGAGAGACATGATGAAACATAATTAAGGAAATATAAAGGAAAAGAAGATTGCGTGGCTAATAGAGATAGATGAAGAGGAAGGCATCTCAGGAGCAAAATAGGAGACGCTAGCTTTGCTATTTGACAGATGAGAGGATTGGCCTTGTACATTAATTTTGTGGAGAACTTTATGAGGATGATAGTAGGAAATGCTTCAACTTCTTCTTAAAAGCAACAGGAGATTGAATTTTCCTCAAGGTAAGGGGCAGTTTGTTCCAGAGGCGGACAGCGGCAACTGAGAAGGAGTTTGCAAAAGTTTTTGTTTTGTGAGTGGGCACAGTTAGGATACCAGATAATAGTGTCTCGTGTTTCGATTATGATGGCATGACAGGTGTTCACTCTCTGAAGCAAGGTACTGGGGTGCTTGCGCGATAAGGAGGCGGTGAAGTAGACATAGAGTGTGGTAGTCACGCAGTTTGTCCGGCCGCAGCCACCCTAGCTCGGAGTATGAAGCACTAACATGATCATATCGGCGAATGTTGCAGGTGTAACGCACACAGGCATTCATGGTTAGCTCTAGCGGTCTTTTGTTTTCATTACTCATGCCTTGTTGAATCACATCACAGTAATGGAGGTTCGGTAGAACGAGTGCTTGCACGAGCTGGCGTTTCAAGTCCTGTGGAAATATGTTCCGAAACTTTTTGAGAGCATAGAGACAAGCAGACGTCTTTCGGCACACTGCGACTGTATTCTCCGCCCAGTTGAGATGCTCGTCCAAAGTTACACCCAAGTTCTTCACTGTTTTCTGATATGGTATTGGAGTACCGTCGAGCAGAATAGGAGGTAGCCGTTCACGGAAATCTGAAGTTATTAATTTCTGATGGGCTGTTAAGATTACTTGCGTCTTTTTTGCATTTAATTTAAGCCCCAGGTTTTTCGCCCATGTCACTACTGAAGACAGATCATCTTTCATCAGAGCGATTGCAGTGTTTACATCTTCAGGTCTGACGCTTAGGTAGAGCTGGAGGTCGTCGGCATAGAAATGATATTTACAGGAGGACAAAACCGACGAAATATCGTTGACATATAAAGAAAACTGTGAACTCTGCAACAGGCAGATTCCATATTTTTAAATTTCCGAAAAGCATTCGACACGGCACCCCACTGCAAACATTTAAGAAAGGTATGGCATGTGGAATAGGTTCGCAGATATGTCAAAGGCTCGAAGGCTTCTTAAGTAATAGAACCCAGTATGTTGTCCAGCATTGCGTGTGTTCATCAGAGACCAGGGTATCATTAGGAGAGCCCCAGTGAAGTGTAATAGGATCGCTATTATTTGCCTTGTACATAAATGATCTGGCAGGCAGGGCGAGCAGCAATCTACGGTTTCTTGTTGATGATGCTGTGATTTATAGGAAGGTGTCGAACATTAGGGACTAGGGGAGGCCAAGATGACTTAACAATATTTGTACCGAGCGAGGTGGCGCAGTGGTTAGCACACTGGACTCGCATTCGGGAGGACGACGGTTCAATCCCGCGTCCGGCCATCCTGATTTAGGTTTTCCGTGATTTCCCTAAATCGCTCCTGGCAAATGCCGGGATGGTTCCTTTGAAAGGGTACGGCCGACTTCCTTCCCTAATCCGATGAGACCGATGACCTCGCTGTTTGGTCTCTTCCCCCAAACAACCCAACCCAACCCAACAATGTTTGAAGTTGGCGCGATGAGTGTAGCTCTAAATGTAGAAAAATGTAAGTTAATGCAGACGAGTAGGAAAAACAACACGATAAAGTTCGAGTACAGCATTAAAAGTGTGATGCATGGCACAGAGTCATCGGTTACACTTCTGGGCGTGTCGCTGCAGGGCCACATGAAATGGAACTAACTTTTCAGGACGATAGCAGGGAACACGAATGGCCGAAAGGTACTGACGCTATTCAGAGGCGGGCTGGTAAATTTGTTACCGATAGGTTCGATCAGCACTCAAGTGTTCTGAAAATACTGCGGAAACTCAAGTGGGAACCCCTAGAGGGAAGGCGACGTGCCGGCCGCTATGGCCGAACGGTTCTAGGCACTTCAGTCCGGAACCGCGCTGCTGCTACGGTCGCAGGTACGAATCCTGTCTCGGGCATGGATGTGTGTGATGTCCTTAGGTTAGTTAGGTTTAAGTAGTTCTAAGTGTAGGAGACTGATGACCTCAGATGTTAAGACCCATAGTGCTCAGAGAGATTTGAAACATTTGAAGACGACGTTGTTTTTGCGAAACACTATTGAGAAAATTTAGAGAACCAGCATTTGAAGCTGATTAGTAATTAGGGCTCGTAGAGAGACAAATAGATGGTTGTTTTTCCTTCACCATATTTGCGAATGGAACAGGAAAGGCAGTGATACAGGGTACCCTTCGCCAAGCACCGTACGACGGTTCGCGAAGTATGCATGTACGACGGTTGAAACTTTAATAGTGGCAACTATTTATTTACAGCTTGTACAAAATAGATACGTGTTTAAAAGTTTTACTGACCTTCAAAGTAGTCACCAGAATTGTGTATAACCCGTTGCCAGCGATGTGGAAGTCGTAGGATACTCTTAGCAGTGCCAGTTGTGTTGTCAGTTCGAGCGGCGCGGTCTATTGCCCGACGAATTTGTAGCTGTTGTGAAGCGATGCCGTGAAGTGTTTCCTTCAGTTTAGGAATCGAGTTGAACTGACGAGGGCTTAAGGCAGGGGAGTGTAGTAGGTGGTACAGCACATAGCAGCTCCATCAGTCAAACAAATCAGTAACAGCTTGCACTGTATGTGATTGGGCATTTTCCTGCAAAATGATGGTCAGATCCTGCAGAAAGTGCAATCACTTCTCTCTCTATGCTGTTCATTTTTGGAACACAACTTACGACCAGCTTAGAGACTGTTGAGCAACTGACCGCCCAGATGAACAGAGGGGCTACCGACAATGTCTCCTTTGCGACCGTTACTGCGCTTGGGCCTCCACAGCAGGCGCCTGTTTCGTGCACCCATACTGACTACCATTCACTGGCAAAGAAGACTGGAAATTGTACTTCGAAACAGGAAACTGATGTTCACTGAGTGGGGGTGGGTGGCCATTTCAGATAAGCACCAGTTTTATGCTCCATCGGATAGATGGCCATTGCCGTGTACGGCGTGTAACGTCTGAAAGCAAACACGCTGTAGCAATCGTCGGAAGGGTTCAGGCGGGAGAAGGGAGCGTTATAGCGTCGTGAATTTTTTCTTGATATTCCCTGGGCGATCTTGTCATTCTAGAAGTCACAGTGGATCGACAGAAGCACGCATATGTTCTCAGGGACTATGTCTATTCCTACATGCAGTTTGTTTCTCCTAGTCACGATGGCATCTAGCAGCAGGACAATGGTACTGCTACACAGGTCGCAGTGTACGTGAGTAGTTCGAAGAGCAGCAGGATGACGTTACCATACTCCCCTGACCAACAAACTCCCTGCGTTTTTACCCAATCGAGAACCTTCGAGCCGGCCGCAGTGGTCGAGCGGTTCTAGGCGCTTCAGTCCGGAACCGCGCTGCTGCTGCGAACGCAGGTTCGAATATGCCTCGGGTATGGATGTGTGTGATGTCCTTAGGTTAGTTAGATTTAAGTAGTTCAAAGTCTAGGGGACTGATGACCTCAGATGTTAAGTCCCATAGTGCTTAGAGCCATCTGAACCATTTGAGAACCTTCGGGACCATCTCGATCGGGGTGTTCGCGCCATGGGCCCACAACCGAGAAATCTAGTGCAGCTGGCTACGGCAGTGGAGTCGGCGTGGCTCCATATCCCTCTCGGTAATTTCCAGAATCTCACTGACACTCTACCTGCACGTCTCGCGCTGCGACAGGTGGTTATTCAGCCTTTTGACTGTTGGTAACATTTATGTGAACGGACAGATTAACAGCCACTCTGTCAAGATCCACCTCCTCGCTGTGCAGTACAGAGGCTATCGCCACGCAAGTATGCCTTTGTTTACGCCATCTCAGAGGGCCCAGAAATCAGCATCAGCGCGGGAACGCAACCACCAGTCTCACAAAAATGCAAATCGTTTGCCTGCTTGATATGTCGTGCGACACGTGGATATGGCCACGATGCAGGATACGAGTACTGTGAGAAGCACACACAGACCACAAGGCTAGAGGTGGTAGAATTCTGTGTCCGAGATCTTTACGTGTGTTGAAATGTGGCTCCTGATATAGCGTGCCAGAATTTCAATCATCTACAGCGCTAAGGTTCGATCGGATTTGGAAGACCCTCATGTTATAATGCTGCTCTGCTATTTCTATTATCCACTGCCACAGCAATACCGTCAGCCAAAGGGAGGCCCGTAGAAAGTCAATGTGGCGCCAGTTAAAGGCGATTGTCCCCTGCCCCTTCCTGTTTACTGGCCCTAAATAGGGCAGAAAAACGTTTTCGTCGGCAGGCAGCACTTCACCCCTCGCTATCGGCGCGGCCCCCTCAGCGGCCACCGCATTGTTGCGCCCTGCCCCGCGCCGCCATATTGATTTATTGGCTTATCAGCGGCTCTGGCCGCAGGGCTGACCACTGCGCCCTGATCGTTCTGTTCTTACCGAGCGGCGTGCCGTAGCGACGGACGGAGGTGTGCGCTAGTATAGCTGGCTTGTAAACTGGCGTCTCCGACGGCTCTGCGAGTTATCTCGCGCGGTTTACACTCCAGGCACTCTATCTCTTCGTTCGTCGGATAACCCAGGCTTTTGGCACTGGTCTCGTTTCCGGACTATGTCCCGACGGTCCAAACAATCATCCCTCGCGTACTGCAGTGTGCTGACGAAAGCACTATCCTCGCTGACCATCTCGTCGTCCATTCGTCCCAACGATTCCTCAGTCCCCAACTCCTTTACTTCACTTTCTGATGAAATCGATGCTCGTCTCCATCAGCCCTACAAAGTCCCAGACAAATAGGAAACTCATCGAAGCATTCCTTCCCAGACCTCTTCCTCACAGTACACAACCATCCGATTCATCTAACTAAAACTCTAAAATAACTTGTGCTATCACAATATCAAATCAAACTTCAACCCCCCTCCATTTACGAAACATAAAAAAGCCGAAAATAAACCGAAACTGCTGACTGGGAGTACATTCCACTATAGTCGTATTCACCTACAAGATCCTTATCCATCCCATCTCCACTATACAAATACTGAATAGTGAATGGGTCTCTGTCCCTCGCAAGTTATTACTCCCACTAAATCCTTGAACCTCAGACACTCCTGATCAGTTTTGCTTCTGCCACCTGCATCAGCTGATAAAGTTACTACAGTAACATAGAGTACCTTCACTAGCCCTATTCTCCCTCGAAATTGAATCCAAACATCCAACCTGTTCCTTAGGCTTGAAGGCTATGTCCAGTTACCGAAACGTTATCATCATCTCCCTCCTTACTATTACACACATTCCGCGCCTTTTTCCAAGACAATTTCAAACACTATCACCTCTCAGAGGATGAAATCAGTCCTGAGATCAATCCATTCTATCAATGTAACAATCCTCACCTCTTTCATTCCAAGCGAGAGCTCTGACCCATCCTTTCCCAACATAATTGCAATCTCCCCTCATCCTACCAACTACACCCCTCTTCTTGTCTCTTCACAACATACATTCCACAAGATTTTCCAAATCTCCTCCTCTGGAATCCGATCTGCGTCCAAATCCCTTACGTAGAAAATGTTAATAGCAGACCACAGCTGTATCTTCCAATCGGGATTCAAACCTACATACATCATCAATACCCCATGAAACTTCAGATCAGCGTTTTTATTATTATCATGTATTTTTATGTATTATTTTATTCCAAACCCGAAGAGCGGCAACTTGATGGCTGCTAGTTCATCTCGCAACTCCTGACGTGTAAATAGCTGGTAATTTCACAAGAAAAATAGACTTTGAGAGATTTCAGGTGATTTACGTTTTTCCACGGGTTCCCTAAATCATTAAGCCGTCTGCCAGAATGGTTTCTAGATCGATGATACGGCCCAAGACGCGATTTTGCATTCGAGTTAATGTTGTCAATGTGCACAATATTTCGAGAGCTCTCCCAGCTGTCTTTTTTAGGTGTGCGTAGGAGATTACCAGTACCCATTTGCTGTTTGGCGGATGCGGGGGAGGAGCAGGAATCTATCTGATTAGTTGATGGTACTGGTGAAGAGGTTGTCGCACAAGTGAAATTAATTCATACGCAACTAAGATGAATAAATAATTTATTGTTTGCACAGGAAATACGGGTTTCTTTCCTACTTGCAGGGTAGGTTTTGTCCTATAGCTTTACTAATGGTGACCGTATCTTGCGAGGAATAATGTAAATTATCTCTACCGCTATTACTGAACACAGTAATAATATTTGTGATTGAAAAACAAGTACGAGAAGTTTATTACCGAGTTTAGCAAAGAGGACACCGTTGGACTTTCGGAACCACTTTCAATATCACCTTGCTTTGAGTAAAGGGTGCTCTGAATTTGGATGAAACAGTAGAAAGGAGCGCGTATATCTAACCCATGGGGAAATGATGTACTATCTACATCAACATCTACATTTATACTCAGCAAGCCAGCTAACGGTGTGTGGCGGAGGGAACTTTACGTGCCACTGTCATTACCTCCCTTTCCTGTTCCAGTCGCGTATGGTTCGCGGGAAGAACGACTGTTGGAAAGCCTCCGTGCGCGCTCGAATCTCTCTAATTTTACATTCGTGATCTCCTTGGGAGGTATAAGTAGGGGGAAGCAATATATTCGATACCTAATCCAGAAACGCACCCTCTCGAGACGACAGCAAGCTACACCGCGATGCAGAGCGCCTCTCTTGCAGAGTCTGCCACTTGAGTTTGCTAAACATCTCAGTAACGCTATCACGCTTACCAAATAACCCTGTGACGAAACGCGCCGCTCTTCTTTGGATCTTCTATATCTCCTCCGTCAACCCGACCTGGTACGGATCCCACACTGATGAGCAATACTCAAGTATAGGTCGAACGAGTGTTATGTAAGCCACCTCCTTTGATGATGGACTACATTTTCTAAGGACTCTCTCAACTTGGCACCCGCCTTACCAACAATTAATTTTATATGATCATTCCACTTCAAATCGTTCCGCACGCACACTCCCAGATATTTTACAGAAGTAACTGCTACCAGTGTTTGTTCCGCTATCATATAATCATACAATAAAGGATCCATCTTTCTATGTATTCGCAATTCATTAGATTTGTCTATGTTAAGGGTCAGTTGCAACTTCCTGCACCAAGTGCCTATCCGCTGCAGATGTTCCTGCATTTGATTGCAATTTTCTAATGCTGCAACTTCTCTGTATACTACAGCATCATCCGCGAAAAGCCGGATGGAACTTCCGACACTATCTACTAGGTCATTTGTATATATATTGTGAAAAGGGGAGCGATGGGACGGCTCGCATTGGAGAAGGGGGTTACATATCGACAGACCGGCGGCGGAGATGGGCCACGGAAGGCCACGTTACCTCTAAAATCTGAGAAACAATGCGAGACACGCCGCTGTTGTTGTTACAGACTCGTGGTTAGAATTTCTGTGGTCACAATGTTTTGATTTGTCGGTGTCAGTGAAAGTCGTTAAGCTCGAAAATTCTAGAGGAGGCTATAGCCAGTAATGACGGTGAGAATCGGTGATTATAAGAATTGTCCGTTAATTTATACACAAAATGCAGGATCTATCGAACGGCGATTATCGTTATGCAAATCTTTAGTTATTCCACCACTTTGCGGCAAAGAACTACAGAGATATTTAAAAATAAACAATGCGATACAATGTGAAACACAAAGGATACATTTTTGCACGCCGCTGAGAGAAGAGCTAAGGATCATTCTCGGAAAATAGGCGCTGTAGCCGGCTGCAGCACAGGTGGTGCTCAGGGCGTTGTGTGCGCTGCTGCTGCGGGCAAAGCCTGCAGGTGGCTCGGCTGGGCGCCGCTTAATAACGTCGCAGAATTTACAGCGCCGCAAACAGGATATAAACGCGGATACAGCGCGCTTTATTCAGGCGCCGCGCCCCCAAATATACGGCGCCGGATCAGCGGCCGAAACTTTGCTAAGGGCGCCGGATTATCCGGGTGAATTGTTTCATCTTTCGCCGTTTTTTCGGCTCGTTGTGATAAATTGCTGCAGAAGACTCGGGCGCTTGTACGAGGAGTAACAATATCGCGACGTTGGGACCAGCTCTCTCTGTCTCTCTCTCTCTCTCTCTCTCTCTCTCTCTCTCTCTCTGTGTGTGTGTGTGTGTGTGTGTGTGTGTGTGTGCGCACGCGCGAATGAAAGGCAGTGTCAAGACTGATTAACTTATCATCGCCAGCCCAAACCACTATGGGTAGAAACTTGAAATTTGCAGACTGTGATCTTTGTATGCGTAATTTAAGAATGGATTTATCGTGACTCTGAGAGGTGGCATCAGTCCCCTCTCATATTTCTGTCTTACACTGAGTAATTCGATTTTCCTCTCTAATTGCATGCGGTGAAAAGTTGCTATTCCTTCACACGCGGACTTCCCACGCAGCGTCTCTGGTCACCCGGGTGGTCCGCTGACAGGCGGGTTCTGCTGATCTTGAAAGCGTTAAGCTGATGGGTGTGAGGGAGTCGAGTGGATGCTTTCCAGACGCCGATATTGTCATAAGAGCGGCGGCGACACGCCCACAGGGGCCTGACGGAGCAGCTGGGCTAGAGATTCCGTTACTTCACAGAAACTTAGTGAAAACACTTTCTGGAGGGCTACCAGCGAGGCGTGGGAATGACTTGTGTTCCCAGGCAGTCTTGGCGGGAAAATTCCCTCGTTTTCTGCAAAATCATAACTGTGATTGGCTTGCTCACGGGATAGCTCCGTGACGTAGCAAAATCGGCGCAGGAATTGGCGCCAAGTGTCTCCATTGGTGGAATAGTAGTGCGTCGGCAATAGAGTAGAATTTTCCGCCGGTTTTCGAGTTGCTGATTGGAACGTTTAACCACGGCCACTGTTGTGGGGGCGGGGATGTTCTGTGTTCGGCTTGTATGGGTGCTCTTGAGGGAGTCGGCTCTCGCCTTTCGTTCGGAGTAAGTTACAAGACTGAGCTCTCGCTGCTCTGGACAGCCTGCCTTCCATTGGCTGTCTGATATACTTTTATTTAATTGTAACTGTTTGACGAAGTTGCTAAAGTTTCGACTTCAGTGTAACTTTCCGAGTACAGTTGGCAATGGAGCGTTCTGCATACAAGTGGCATATGTTGTCTGTCTTGAGCAGTTTTAGCTAAAGTTGACTGTATCGGAGTTACTGTGTGACTTCGCTTGTTAAAATCACTGTACCGTCCGTGATTGTGTGGCGAGACTTCTTCGTCTCCCTCAGAGGCGCATTTGTATTGATAGCAATGCATTGCCCTATCATTCAGGGACTAAGGCGTGTAGTATGTAGCACTTGCAATTTGAAAAGAACGCTTTATATATACCAACAGAAGTGCCGACCACGGTCAGTGAGACCCACTCTAAAACGAAGCGTTGAGTGCTATTGACAAGGGATTTCAAGCTGATTCCGTATTTCTAGATTTCCAGAAGACGTTTGAGACCGTACCTCACAAGTGGCCTGTTATCAAATCGCATGCTCATGGAATATCGTCTCAGTTATGTGACTGGATTCGTTATTTCCTGTCACTGGTGTTACAGTTCGTAGTAACTGAAGGGAAGTAATCAAGTAAAACAGAAGTGATATTTGGCGTTCCCAAGGTAGTGTTTAGGCCCTCTGCTGTTCCTCATCTATATAAGCGATTTAGGAGCCGCCTTAGCTTGTTTGCAGATGATGCTGTCGTTTATCGTCTAGCAAAGTCATCAGAAGGTCGAAACAAATTGTAAAACGATTTAGAAACAATATCTGAATGGTGTAAAAATTGGCAATTGACCCTGAAATAATGAAAAGTGTGAGGTCATCCGCATGCGTGGTAAAAGGAATCCGTTAAACTTGGGTTACACGGTAAATCAGCCAAATCTGAAAGCTATAAATTCAACTAAATACCTAGGAATTGCAATTACGAACACCTTGAATTGGAAAGAACACACAGAAAATGTGGGGAAGGCGAACCATAGGCTGTGTTTTTGTGGAAGAATAGCTAGAAAATGTAACAGATATACTAAAGAGACTGCCTCCACTGTGCTTGTCTTTCCTCTTTTGGAGTACTGCTGCGCGGTCTGGGATCCGTACCAGATAGGATTAACGGAGTACATCGAGAAAGTTCAAAGAAGAGCAGCACGTTTCGTTTTATCGAAAAATAGTGGTAACAGTGTGACGTGCGTGATACAGGATTTGGACGGACATCATTAAAACAAAAGTGTTTTTCTTCGCTGCGGGTTCTTTTCATGAAATTTCAATCACCAACTTTCTCCTCCGAATGTGAAAATATTTTGTTGACGCCAACCTACATCGCGAGACACGGTCATCATAATAAAATAAGGGAAATCAGAGCTCGCACGGAAAGATATAGGTGTTCGTTTTTTCCGCGCGCTGTTCGAGATTGGAATAATAGAGAATTATTGTGAAGGTGGTTCGATGAATCCTCTGCCTGGTACTTAAGTGTGATTTGCAGAGTACCCATATAAAAGTAGATGTAGATGTAGAAATAGATGTTGAGGGATAACTGTCAGTCCATCCGGTAAGCATCCACTAACATTGGGCCGTTTATATGTGTTGTTAATAGTAATACAGCTTCGAGACAAGCCAAAGCTACTTTCATGCCTGAAAATTTTTCTCCGTTCAGCACGTCAAGCTGTGTTCTGCTTGCCATTAACTCTTGAATTCAATCGGAAAGCTGATCGGATATTCCGTTCGCTTGTATTTGTTCACTAGGCAGCAGTAGCGAACAGTATCGAACACCTTTGAGAAGTAAAAGAACATGGCGTCCACCTGGCCGCTGGTGTCTACCGTCTTATCGTGGACGCACAGAGCGAGGTGGATTTTAGACGATCGTTGTTTGAGGTAAACATGTTGATTCATGCAGAGGTGATTTTTTTTGTATCCCGCCTGGAAGGCGGCGCGTGGGTCTGCTCGTAAAAACTTAAAGGTTGGCCGAATGAAGAAAGCGAGTAGGAGCAGGTAGGTAAAACACGTCGGTACTGCAAGTAAGTAAAAGGGGTTGACTGGTGTATAAATATCTACAGAGGCGTACATAACTTTGTACAAATGAGCACGTAGATGTGAAGCCTTAGACCCGTCGTAAGTAGAACAAAGTCTCTACGCCAAGCGAAGCTGAAGCAAAGAGTCCCGGCCGTCTGCTCTGAACAGCGGCGCTCGTCGAGCTTGACAGCGTTGGCTAGAGGGAGCTGTGGTCGGCATTGTTTGTCCGCTCTCGTAGTGCGATCCTACGACAGCGCACCTACGTTGTGGTACGGTAGCTATCGATACCACAGTTTTCTGTCCCCAAAACCCTATCATAAGAAAGGGCTGTCTCGTGACAGTCTACTGACTATGCTAATTTCTCAGAGTTAAATGTTGTTCACAAACCGCTGCCTCACAGATGCTGCTTTATGACAGCGTGCGTTGTTATGCTGATACAATCAATCGTCGTCTCCGAACTCTTTCTGTACTGTCCGCAGTATACAAGTGGTAAAATGTGTTCATATCCTTCCCCATTTAGCGCTTTTTTATCCGCAGTAAGGGGACCACGTCTAAACATGAAAAACAGCTCCATACCGTAAAACCACCTCCTCCGTACTCCACTTCTGGTATTAGACTCGATGGCAGGTAAAGTCATCGGGAGCCGGCCGGTGTGGCCAAGCGGTTCTAGGCGCTTCAGTCTGGAACCGCGTGACCGCTACGGTCGCAGGTTCGAATTCTGCCTCGGGCATGGATGTGTGTGATGTCCTTAGGTTAGTTAGGTTTACGTAGTTCTAGGTTTAGGGGAATGATGACCTCAGAAATTAAGTCCCATAGTGCTCAGAGCCATTTGAACCACTTGAAAGCCGCCGGGGCATTTGCCAAACCCAAACGATTCCATCGGATTGCCAAAGGGTATAGCGTGATTCATCACTCCAAATTACTTGTATAGTCATCCACTGTCCATGGCGTCGTTCTTTACACCTCCTCGAGCGTTGCTTAGTACTGACTACGACAATGTGTGGTTCATGAGGAGCTGCTGCTCTATTGAACCCTATTCGTTTTGACTCCGTAGGCACAGTCATCTTGCTTGCTGGACTGCTGGTAGCAATTTGACAATCACGAGTGATTCGTTCGGCTGATTTCGTGCAGTTTATTTACAACCACACTTCGCAGTGTTCGTAGCTTCCTGTCGGTCAGCACGTGAAGACTGCCGTGACTCGTTTTATCTGTGGTTCTTCCTTCGAGTTTCCACTTCACAATTACTGTAGTAAATGTCAACTTGGGCAGCTTTAGAAGGATTGAAATGTCGCTGGCCGATTTGTTTCTCATGTGACACCCAATGACTAGTCGAAGTGACTGAGCTTGTGGTCCACCCACTACGCTATTACTGTTTCTCTCCAGACAACGCAATACTGTCCCCGGCCCCACGGATCTACTTCTAGTCCGTTCCGCAGTACATAGGGGTCTCCGGATGCTTTTGATCTGATAGTGTGGAAGAAAACCGTGCCACGGCGGAAGAAAGGCAAGGAGAGAGGTAGCGGAGAGCGGCAGGTGCGGTTGTGTCGGTCGATACGCATCTCGCGCGAGCGATTCTGGGAAGGGCAGCTTTCTCTGCAAGCAGGAGTGCGTGACGCAGCCTCGACAGTTACGAGCGAGCAGCCGCTGTCGGGGAGGGGCCTTACTAGCCCAGCGAGAGCTGATGGGCTCCGTGTCTGCATAAGAGCGCGCCCTGGGCTGGCAGGGTCATAGCTCAGCCGGAGAGAAAGAGAGGTAGAGACAATGGGGAAACTACTCGCCTCTTTTCACCTCAGATGCAGTCTACTCTCTGGGGAAGGCCAGCGCGACAGTTACTTAAGAGTTTCAGTATTAAAGGCCAGATCCACGAGAGAACTATCGCAAAATCACTTTAACGCGCGTGCATGCAAGTTGCTGACAACAATAATATATACAAAAATGAAAAAGAAAATTAAGGAACTGTTAGCAGATGAGTTTGGCGTTAGGAACACAAATACATAAGAGAGGCATTTATTACATTGCGCTTCATAATGGAAGCAAGACTTAAAAACATCGAGACACCTTCACAGGGATTTCTCGACAAAAAACAAGTGCTTCACAACATAAGCTTAAACTTTTTTTTTTTTTTTGAAATCCTCAGAAAGATAGGTTTACACTGTAGCGAAAGTGGGTGACAGTAAACGGGCTCTGTACAAGAACCAAGGACATACAGCGATGGAAACCTGAGAGTTATTTGCTGGGGTTAAAAGCGACTTACGACAGGGGTGCAGTTTTGCTCTCGTAGTGTACTGCATGTCGAAGAAGCAAGGAAGGAAGTGTAAGAAATGTCCAGGAGCAGGATAAAATGTTCGCTGATTACATTGCTAACCTCTGTGAAAGTCGGGAAAGATTACATTTCCTGTTGACTGGAATGAATAGTCTACTAGGCACAGCATACAGTTTGAGGATGAACCACAGGAGGACAAAATTATTGGCAAGTAGCAGCACTGAGATTAGCGAGAAACTTAACATCAAAATTGGCAAATACCAGGTAGACGAAGTGAAGTAGTTCTGCTAGTTTGTAAACAAAACAACGCTCAATGGACGAAGCAAGAAGGGTATAAGAGGTAGACTAGCACAGGTGTAGGGAACACTTCTTACTAAAGGAATACCCGTGCCAAAAATAGGCCTCAATCTGAGGAAGAGATTTCTGAGAATGTGCGTTTGGAGCACTGCGTTGTACGGTAGCGAATCGTGGACAGCTGGAGAGCCGGGAAAGAAGGGAATCGACAGATTAGGTTCGAATGAGGAGGTTCTGCGCAGAATCGGTGAGGAAAGGAATATGTGGAAAACACTGACAAGGAGAAGGGGCAGGATGGTAGGACATCTGTTAAGACATCACGTAATAACTTCCATGATATTGGAGGGCGTCCAAGAGGGCGAAAATTGTAGGGCAAGACAGAGATTGGAACTGATGTAACAGTTATTTGAAGAAGTTGGATGTAGGTATGACTCAGAGATGGAGTTATTTGACACTTAATCCAAGAAATTGAACGAAGATGAAAAAGTTGGCGCAGGAGGGGAAGCCGTGCTTGGCTGCATCAAACCAGCCAGAAAGGCGACTAAAAAAATGTATTTTATGTGATGAGGCGACAAAAGGCGCTGGAGGTTTGAAATGAGCGTAACACCGATCGTGGGAGCTATGTACATACATGGAATCGTCATGTGCCTCTGACACTACTATGCAAGCCCTGAAAGCTATACTGAGAGTGCGAGGTAGCGCGGTGCTGGTAGAAGCCACATCATCCTCACTTAGCTTTCCAATTTCTTCCTAAACAGGAGAGGTACGCCGAAATAGTTTCCTTGAAACGGACTCTGGAGGTTTTATTCGCTACCCTTACTTGATCGGGTAAACCACACGTCTTTCTTCTTCTTTTTTAAATAAATTATAGGCAAGTTGTGTAACGCGTCCATTATCTCTCTGTAATAACAGGTTTCAAGATCTAGTTTACAGAAAATATTGAAGGAACATCTTGCAATCCTCTGTTTGTCTGTGTCGTAAGAATCATACAGACAATATCAGATTAAAAGTAAAACGTCCCGTAAGAGTATATAAGCATTTGTCCTTCCCGTGCGTCACTTACGTGTAGGTGTTGGGCCGACTGGGAACTATGTTGGGATTCTGTATTTCGGCTCCTTGCCTTTCGCGTGGAAACGTTTACCAAGTGAGTTCAAATGTGTGTGAAATCTTATGGGACTTAACTGCTAAGGTCTTCAGTCCCTAAGCTTACACACTACTTAACCTAAATGATCATAAGGACAAACACACACACCCATGCCCGAGGGAGGACTCGAACCTCTGCCGGGACCAGCTTCACAGCCCCCAGACCGCGCGGCTAATCCTGCGCGGCACCAAGTGAGTCTAATACAGAGCTATAACCTGAAACCTTACATTTCACGGGAATAAATTGGAGACGTCAGCACTGATATACACTTGCTGTGGACGACAATAAACTGTTTATTCTCTTTATTATGGTATCTACTTCGCACAGCTCTATTTAATATTAGTTGCTAATCACTGTGGATTTCGAAACGCTCAAGACTTCAACATCGGCAACACTTGGTGACCATCGATACGTTGTGCAAACGCGTAATACGTAGGTTGTAACTTAAATAGTGGCAACACTGCTGTGGAGACACTATGCAATGAAATCTACTGTTGTCGCACGTTGTTGACATACCTACCTTACCTCTGAGCAAATGGACCCGCCCGTCCCACGTCACCGGCGTGGGAAACACAGTCACTTGTGAGTGAGCGGTCTAACGCAACGGTGTCGCTATGTTTTCGAAAGAGGAACAACGAAGTTGGATCAAGATTGGACGTGCTAGAGGTCGTACAGCACGACAGTGTCATCAAGATCTTCAAGAGGCTAGTGGGGAATCGGCATTGCCGTACAGAACAGCGGCACGTTGGGTAAAAGTCTTCAACGAAGGTCGGCAAACTGTGTAAGACATACATCGTGCAGTCGTCCTAGCGTCTCTGAAGCAGAAGTGCATGCAGTTGCCGCGTTGCTGAACAGCGATCGACGTCCATACGATTCGTGAGCTCGCCCACGAAACCGAATTAACGCATACGACTGTGGTTCGCAACCTGAAGGAACGCCTGGGAATGCGAAAAATTGCATCGCGATGGGTTCCGCATGAATTGAAGGAAATGCAGACACGGATGCGTTACGACGCTGTTCAGTAGCACTTAGAGCGCTATAAGCGCGAAGAAGAGGCTGTCTTACACCGTATTGTAACACTAGATGAGACATGGGCCTCATCGTACGAACAAAAACTGAAACGCCAATCCAACGAATGGCGTCATAAGGGTCGCCGTGAAAGTCGAAAGAGAGAGCCCCAGTATGGTGAAAGTTATGGTGATTATCGTGTACGACTGCGGTGGTGGTATCCTAACGCATTACGTTAATCCACGGCAGACCGTCAATGCACAGTTTTACTGTTCGTTTTTGGACATCACCTGCGACCAGCTTTGCGAAAGAAGCGGCGACACATTCTACGCAGGCCACCCATCATTTTGCACGACAATGCGAGGCTGCTCTGATCGGTCGATGGGACTGGGAAGTACTGTACCATCCGCCATAGTCCCCGGACTTAAGTCCTTGTGACTTTTATTTGATTCCGAAGATGAAGGAACCACTTCGTGGCATTGGCTTCAGTACTCAAATGGTTCAAATGGCCTTGAGCACTGTGGTACTTAATTTCCAATGTAATCAATCCCCTAGACGTAGATCTACTTAAACCTAACTAACCTAAGGACATCACACACATCGATACCCGAAGCAGGATTCGAACCTGCGAGCGTAGTAGGCACGCGGTTCCGGGCTGAAGTGCCTAGAACCTCTCGGTCACAGCGGCCGCCTCTTCAGTACTGTTCCAGAGATTCGAGAGGCAGTAGACCGCTCCATTCGCACCATCAACAGAACAGGCTCCGCTAACGGTATACTACGCCTCCCACATCGCTGGCAACGGGTTCTACACAACGCTGGTGACTACTTTGAAGGATTTTTGTATCGCTTGTGAATAACTAGTTGCCACTATTTAAGTTCCAACCCTCGTATGTTATCTCGTAATGATGGATCATTATCAAGAATGATTATGAAATACACTCCGTGAAATTGAAATAAGAACACCGTGAATTCATTGTCCCAGGAAGGGGAAACTTTATTGACACATTCCTGGGGTCAGATACATCACATGATCACACTGACAGAACCACAGGAACATATACACAGGCAACAGAGCATGCACAATGTCGCCACTAGTACAGTGTATATCCACCTTTCGCCGCAATGCAGGCTGCTATTCTCCCATGGAGACGATCGTAGAGATGCTGGATGCAGTCCTGTGGAATGGCTTGCCATGCCATTTCCACCTGGCGCCTCAGTTGGACCAGCGTTCGTGCTGGACGTGCAGACCGCGTGAGACGACGCTTCATCCAGTCCCAAACATGCTCAATGGGTGACAGATCCGGAGATCTTGCTGGCCAGGGTAGTTGACTTACACCTTCTACAGCACGTTGGGTGGCACGGGATACATGCGGACGTGCATTGTCCTGCTGGAACATCAAGTTCCCTTGCCGGTCTAGGAATGGTAGAACGATGGGTTCGATGACGGTTTGGATGTACCGTGCACTATTCAGTGTCCCCTCGACGATCACCAGAGGTGTACGGCCAGTGTAGGAGATCGCTCCCCACACCATGATGCCGGGTGTTGGCCCTGTGTGCATCGGTCGTATGCAGTCCTGATTGTGGCGCTCACCTGCACGGCGCCAAACACGCATACGACCATCATTGGCACCAAGGCAGAAGCGACTCTCATCGCTGAAGACGACACGTCTCCATTCGTCCCTCCATTCAAGCCTGTCGCGACACCACTGGAGGCGGGCTGCACGATGTTGGGGCGTGAGCGGAAGACGGCCTAACGGTGTGCGGGACCGTAGCCCAGCTTCATGGAGACGGTTGCGAATGGTCCTCGCCGATACGCCAGGAGCAACAGTGTTCCTAATTTGCTGGGAAGTGGCGGTGCGGTCCCCTACGGCACTGCGTAGGATCCTACGGTCTTGGCGTGCATCCGTGCGTCGCTGCGGTCCGGTCCCAGGTCGACGGGCACGTGCACCTTCCGCCGACCACTGGCGACAACATCGATGTACTGTGGAGACCTCACGCCCCACGTGTTGAGCAATTCGGCGGTACGTCCACCCGGCCTCCCGCATGCCCATTATACGCCCTCGCTCAAAGTCCGTCAACTGCACATACGGTTCACGTCCACGCTGTCGAGGCATGCTACCAGTGTTAAAGACTGCGATGGAGCTCCGTATGCCACGGCAAACTGGCTGACACTGACGGCGGCGGTGCACAAATGCTGCGCAGCTAGCGCCATTCGACGGCCAACACCGCGGTTCCTGGTGTGTCCGCTGTGCCGTGCGTGTGATCATTGCTTGTACAGCCCTCTCGCAGTGTCCGGAGCAAGTATGGTGGGTCTGACACACCGGTGTCAATGTGTTCTTTTTTCCATTTCCAGCAGTGTAATACAGGGTGTTTCAAAAATGACCGGTATATTTGAAACGGCAATAAAAACTAAACGAGCAGCGATAGAAATACACCGTTTGTTGCAATATGCTTGGGACAACAGTACATTTTCAAGCGGACAAACTTTCGAAATTACAGTAGTTTAATTTTTAACAACAGATGGCGCTGCAAGTGATGTGAAAGATATAGAAGACAACGCAGTCTGTGGGTGCGCCATTCTGTACGTCGTCTTTCTGCTGTGAGCGTGTGCTGTTCACAATGCACAAGTGTGCTGTGGACAACATGGTTTATTCCTTAGAACAGAGGATTTTTGTGGTGTTGGAATTCCACCGCCTAGAACACAGTGTTGTTGCAACAAGACGAAGTTTTCAATGGAGGTTTAATGTAACCAAAGGACCGAAAAGCGATACAATAAAGGATCTGTTTGAAATTTCAACGGACTGGGAACGTGACGGATGAACGTGCTTCAAAGGTAGGGCGACCACGTACGGCAACCGCAGAGGGCAACGCGCACCTAGTGTAGCAGGTGATCCATCAGCGGCCTCGGGTTTCCATTCGCCGTGTTGCAGCTGCGGTTCAAATGACACCAACGTCCACGTATCGTCTCATGCGCCAGAGTTTACACCTCTATCCATACAAAATTCAAACGCGGAAACCCCTCAGCGCCGCTACCATTGCTGCACGAGAGACATTCGCTAAAGATATAGTGCACAGGATTGATGACGGCGATATGCATGTGGGCAGCATTTGGTTTACTGACGAAGCTTATTTTTACCTGGACGGCTTCGTCAATAAACAGAACTGGCGCATATGGGGAACCCAAAAGCCCCATGTTGCAGTCCCATCGTCCCTGCATCCTCAAAAAGTACTGGTCTGGGCCGCCATTTCTTCCAAAGGAATCATTGGCCCATTTTTCAGATCCGAAACGATTACTGCATCACGCTATCTGGACATTCTTCGTGACGACGTCTTTAATTTCCTGAATGAATATTTCGATGATCGTGTGATTGCTTTGGGCTATCCGAAACATACAGGAGGTGGCGTGGATTGGCCTCCCTATTCGCCAGACATGAACCCCTGTGACTTCTTTCTGTGGGAACACTTGAAAGACCAGGTGTACCGCCAGAATCCAGAAACAATTGAACAGCTGAAGCAGTACATCTCATCTGCATGTGATGCCATTCCGCCAGACACGTTGTCAAAGGTTTCGGGTAATTTCATTCAGAGACTACGCCATATTATTGCTACGCATGGTGGATATGTGGAAAATATCGTACTATAGAGTTTCCCAGACCGCAGCGCCATCTGTTGTTGACAATTGTAACTACTGTAATTTCGAAAGTTTGCCTGCCTGAAAATGTACTGTTGTCCCAAGCATATTGCAACAAACGGTGTATTTCTATCGCTGCTCGTTTAGTTTGTATTGCCGTTTCAAATATACCGGTCATTTTTGAAACACTCTGTATATCCAGCGATTGCACAGTGTTTTGATGATCACGACAAGTGCCAGATGTCAAAGCCTTGAGTACTACGAAACTGTTCGTGGCTTACAGACAATATTAAATATAGCCGCGCGAAGTGGATACCATAATAAACAGTTCATTACTATCTGCGAAAAAAGTTCCTATAATGTGTCTGTATTTTTCCCTTACAGAATCTAAACCTTCAACAACGAGCAACAAGTCTCTCAACACGCTTAATTTCCCCTGCATTGCAAGGCAGCCTGCGTGGGCTTGGGAACTGCAGCAGAAAATGCTCTCATGTTGGAACTGTGAATCGTAACGTGTATTTGACGGAAAGAGAAGGGGTATCGGTGTTTAATTCTCTATCGACGTCTAGGTTATGGGAACCACAGAGAAAACACTCACGTTGGGCGAGGAAGGAAACTAGCCGTGGACTTTTCAAATGGGCCATCCGAGTACTCTGTTTATTTTTTCTTTTATTTACTCGTGTGGCTAACAGCTTGGTAAAAGACTTCATAGCTGCTTCCGTGTCAGCTATTTTAAGTCACGATTACGTGCAGGTTGCTGTAATAAGAGGGCTCATTGTGCAGTATCATGTTTATAATTATCTGGCGATGTTGAGAGAAGCTTTTTCTTTGATGACGATGCGCCTTTGCGAAACATAGCCTACTCATCGCTAAAGGCACTGAGGGGGCCGCTTAGCTTTGCGTCCCATTTGGCGGCGAAGTGTCATAAACGGTGTCACAAGACTTTACACTAGGATGCACTGCGGAGATGTTTAGTATTTAATCCAGGACAATGGCACGAAGTTTAGCTATTAGGAACACCTTCTCTCCCTCACTGGCTCTGCAGTGGCTACCTTCAAGAAGGCGTGTACGTGAGTCTGTGTCAGTGGAATATGCTACAGCCGCTTCATCGATTTAGGGGCAACACACAAAATGAAAATCTGGATGGCGTAGAGTGCTTAAAACTCGGCTCCCCGTGGAAACGAGTCCGCCGCATCTCGCCCGGTGTCTTACCACGGATCTGCTCAAGAACTCAGGTTCGAATTTCTATTCGTCTCAGAGGTACAATTTGTTGAGACTTTATTTTTAATATCTCGGTTATTGCTTGTGCTCAGTTTTCTCTGACAACGCACTTTTGTAAGATTTCTGACCTGACTGAACCTTTTTCAGCCTGTGGAGAACTTCACGAATTAACTCATTATGTTCTATTTCCAGGTACAGTGTTACGATAAAGGTACCGCCAACTCTTGTTCGCTAATGCGACGTAGCACATAAAATATAAAACTGCCACTTGTCTAATATATTGACTTCTCGGACCTTGCTCTTCGCTCGTCTTGCACGGCAAACGAATTGCTGCAGTTAGTTTTTGTTGCTTGTGGAGGAGATGGCGGCGGTGTCTCAAAGGCCGTCCGACGGTCACTAAGAACAGGAAGAACATGGTGCCTAGAAATACGTGGTTTATGCTGCAAGCTGGCTAAATCTTTAAACGGAAATACGTGTTCGTTGAGAATATCCGTAAAGCGTGAATTACATAAACATGAAAAAATCTATTTTGCAATTTTTTAAATTTAAATAATCTTTAAGAACGTTTAATAAAAGATAGGTAATTAAAACCTTATATTTGCATTGAAAACTGGATGTTTATTTGCTAAATATTACTGGAAATATTATGATGTGCATTTTTCACAAAAACGACAGTTACATATGAAAAATTAGCATATTTATGATAGTTCCATATTTAAATATCGCAAGCTCGAGCTTCACTCATTTTCTCCATTTTTATGTATTTTAGGCTTCACAGGCTCACAGGCTCGTAGAACTTGTTTAAAATATTTGCATCAATCAGGACTAGAAGCCGGGGTCCCTACGTAAGAGGCGAGCATTCTAGCACAGAGCCACGCCTGTCGAAAATTAGGCTATATGTCAGTGCAGTAAAGATACTTGGAAAACTTTAAAAGTCGATTTTCTCGAGAATTTATGAGAGTTGCGCCCAACTGCTTAGGGGAATTTATATTCGCTTACCATCAATAAGAAAAATTACAAAATTCCAATTGGCGTGTAGCCTCCTTGTAAGACATGGACTGCATCAGCGTTTGTACTGGAAGAGTCATATGACCCAAAGTATAGGTAACACAAGGAGTAAGAAAAAAAACGCTTTCCTGCAATTGGTTACAGCAGCGCAATTAATTTTTTGCATTAATGTACAGAAACACAAATTTTTTTATTTAAGAATGCTACAATGAAAAAATTATGAATATTGTAGCTATATTATATATCCGCCAGGTAGCGCTGTATGGACAGGAGCAACCGCGCATTGTTACGAAAATATATTTTTATAGACTACAAGACAAATGGAAAATAGCACCTATGGGTATTAACTATCTAGTGTGTCAAAGAAACGAGCTTTCCACTTGATATCGAAGTGTAAATGCAAACGTCAGGGAACAATGTTAAACCAATGTTCTGGGTGGTTGTGTAGCGTGAATCGGACTTTTTATATCTCCTCAGCCTGTTAGATGTGCATATTCATATCCGACAAAAATATGATGAAGAAATTGATTTGAATAAGACTGCTCTTTCTTTAATTCCACTTATTCATTATAGTACATATAGTAATTATTATTATTATATTGCTTCTATACCATACAAATCGTAATGTTTACTAATCGAGGAAGTCTGGTTAGATGTAGCAGAGCGCCCAAAAACCCTAATCTTGCCATGTGAAATAAATGCGTAAATAAATAAATAAAAGTATTTCTGCATGACAACGGACTTTCAGTTCTCATATCGCAATATCGAAGTTAGCCCCGCTGTACATGTCACCAGTCCGCTGGTTTGCCTCCACGGTTATCACCTAGTCGGCCGAGAACTTGCAGTTCACTGACCTAAAGGGCTCCTGCAGAACTTAGTATTATTGAACAGCTATAAGGCCTACTAGACAAAAGGAAAATAACACGAACGGGGTATTAACCGTCCTGTGCACTAACTTGGAGCGAAGAAAAGGTAGCAAAGTAATACCTTAGAAAACTATCAAACGTCTCTCTGGTATGACAGTGTCACATACAGCACTTCTGGGTGCTCTCACCAAACATTAATTTTTTAGCAGTCGAATGTGAGGTTTTCCTCGGGCCTACAGGTTTTTTGAACAGCAGAGTGTGTTACCATTGGGCGTGGTGTACTAACGAAAGTTACACACTTTCCATTTCTATGTATTTTAGGCTTCACAGAAATGCTCGTAGAACTTGCACCTTTGTTTAAAAATGTTTGGATCAGTCAGGACTGGAAGTCCGGACCCCTACTTAAGAGGCGAACATTCTGCCTCCGTCCATTCTGATATTCGTTTTCACATCGGGTATTGGAAGGAGGAAGCAGGAGAGCTTGTCCTTCACGGTAAGTCTCCTGTCTCACTCTCGTACCTCGCCTGTCCCTCGAATAATAGAAAAACTCTATTCGGAGATGCTACAGGAGAGACATTGTACTACAGGTAGAACCTCAATCTGAAAATTACAGGCACCAACGTTCCAGTACAAGTCACGCAATGTATTTCTTCTTTTGACTTGGTTTGTTTAGACCGGGAGACAAAGTTTATTGTGCAGTATCTCTCCCTATCATTCTAGTGAAGCCCTTGAACAGTGGAGTTCTTTTACCAGGTCTTTGGTAGACACAGTCCCTTGAAGGAAGCAGTGACCGAAATATTTTATGTCTTTTGGCATGCAGTGCTTAGCACTGGAATATTGAGTGTGGAGCAGTCTCATCCCCACGCCACACAGCCTACACTTACGGGTTTCAAAAAATTGCTCTAAGCACTATGGGACTTAGCATCTGAGGTCATCAGGCCCCTAGACTTAGAACTACTTAAGCCTAACTAACCTAAGGACATCACACACATCCATGCCCGAGGCAGGATTCGAACCTGCGATCGTAGCAGCAGCGCGGTTCCGGACTGATGCGCCTACAACCGCTCGGCCACAGCGGCCGGCACTTAGGGGTTTCTTTCTGTATTCCCACCGTTTGTAGATGTTTCTTGAAGTTCCTACGGGCAGCCATAACCTGCCTCCTCTTCAAGCCCAGGATAGTAGAACTTCTCTTTAAACAGGGTTTCAGCATCATTATCCTGCCATATTTCGTTTTTGGGTCTTGGTCCAAAGATCTAAGTGCTGCCTTTTGATCCAGCCACATAGTTTAAATTTTATCGTCACCTTAGTGGTAGCTGGGACCGTTTACAGTTCCCCCGTCCTGGCCAGAGACAGCCTACCTGAATCACCTGGGACTCACGGCAGGTGTACCCTGTTTCTTTCCGCCCCAGCCTAACACGAGATTCGTGGCGTTCTGCGGCCATGTCTGACCCTCTTGCAAGTGCTGACAGAGATTTCAGAGCTGCTTGGTTGTCTGATTGAATATAGATGCTGCGATCCTTGTAGCACCCTTCGGTACGTAGTTTCTTCCCCTAGTGTACGCTGATAGCGAATGTCATAGCCAGCTTTCCTAGAGAGACTGCGCTCTCTAGTGTAGGTTGTACGTCGTATACCCCGGCTCCAGCACATCCGAGTGTTTTCGATCCTTAAATCGTACTAAGTCATCTGAACGGTTCGTTCTTCCATGGCACGCCCACTGCTGGACATGCCCCCATTACGTCTCTGGGTTACAATGGAGGAAGAGACAGGGCTATACAGCCTAAAAACTGGAATCCTTTAGGATATTCGATATCCGACACTAATATTACGAATATAGGAATGGTCGTGGAAACGCCGGCCGACTGTAATACAACTCATAGCTGCTTCAAAATGGCTCTCAGTAGTATGGGACGTAACTTATGAGGTCATCAGTCCCCTAGGACTTAGAACTACTTAAACCTAACTAACCTAAGGACATCACACACACCCATATCCGAGGCAGGATTCGAGCCTGTGACCATAGCGGTCATACGTATCCAGACTGTAGCCCCTAGAACCGCTCGGCCACTCCGGCCGGCTCCTAGCTGCTTCAGCAAAGCTTTCAGTGTAACGATTGAAAGCAGGGAGCAGTGGAAGAAGCATGTTGCTACTGTGCCGCATATTTCGCCTGATGAAACTACAGCGTATATAGAGGGATAAAAATAATTGTTCTGTACCATCCACGAATGATAGTCCATAGGAAAGGAAGAAAGCGGTTGTGGTAGGCTGCCTTACGTTCAGCTCAGTCTTAGAGCTGGATGCAGATGTAACGGACCAGCGGTCAGTAATTAGGCGGATGTGGTTGCGGCCTGGCTTACAAACCTGACTCACGATCTTGCGAACAACGCAGTGAAGTATTCCATCGGCTGTTGGCGTCATGTTTTTCTGCAAGTGATATTACGCATTTAATAGTTCATATATACATTTCTAATCAAAATTCATTCGTTGTGGCACATTTATCTCATTTCATCGACGCTCATATAGTGTATCCTGTTGGAGAAGTAGGTGAAGAGGCAGATTTCGCCTTCCTAGATCTGTAAAAGGTTTCCACGTGTGGCACTCGGTCGACTGATAACCACGTTCGTGCATGTCTGCTCACATGCGTGACTCTGCAAAATAATGTTTAGGTTTAGGAGCCTGTGCGTTGCACTGGACAGCTACTGTCAAACGGTAATGAAAGGAACGAGGGGTGTGGGCTGAGGACGCTCGTAGGACAGTAAATGCTCAGTGTGTACACGAGCTGCTTATCGAAGACGCTCAGCGGCCATCTCGGTTTCTTCGCTGACGGAGATACTGTGCAAAGGCAAGCAGGGGCGAGAACTAGTTAAATAACATTTTTAGTTGGTGAACGGAAGAACGCTTCCCTTAGAAGGTGGAAAAATGCGTTTCAATGCTGTAAACGAGAAAGAACGCGACGGTACAAGACCATAAACTGTTTACACATATCACATAGTAGGGAGTAGGCCTAATAGTAAAACGTGATACGAAATATAACGGCACATGAAACCAATTTAAGGAAGACGAAAGGGAGATTCACATTCGATGAGAGGATTCGTTAAACTTCCTTGGTCAGGGGAAGGAACATGTTGGCTGGACATCTGTTACGACTTTCAGGAGTAACCAGGTCTGAGGGGTGCAGCAGAATTGTTGTGTCAGGTAACAACCGGAATTTGCAGATTAAAATTGTGCAGGGTACTGGGCGTAGAAGGCATGCAGGCATGAGAATGTTGGCACAAGATAAGGAAAATATGTTGGTCGTCTCTAAGCGGCAGTGTAATTCACAGCAGATGCCCGCAACGCTAACATTTGCGCAGCATTTGAGGTGATCCGACGCTTAGTTCACGTGGACGCACTACGATAAGCGCTGGATTAGTTTCGTACTCGTAACCCATTTCTTGTCTTTGAAAGCTGTTCGCGTAGTTGTAATTCATTGTTTAGTCCAATTAGAGTAACTTAATCCTTTTAATATATAGGGCACCAACACCCCAAGAAACTTTGGCACAACGGAAACAGCTAATATCAGATGTAGACCGCAGCTAATCTATAGTTTTTCAAATGGCTCTGAGCACTATGGGACTTAACATCTGAGGTCATCAGTCCCTTAGAACTTCTTAAACCTAACTAACTTAAGGATATCACGCACATCCATGCCAGAGGCAGGATTCGAACCTGCGACCGTCGCGCGGTTCCAGACTGAATCGCCTAGAATCGCCCGGCCACACCGGCCGGCTATAGTTTTTAACCCGAACAAATGTCTGAGGATGAACTTGTCGGTTCGAAACTAATAACGGTGATATTTCTTCTTCGTACATAGCATTATTAAACAGTGTGTGTTTTCTTTATTACTTTATCGTATGGGAGAAGTTATTTTAATTCGCTACTTGTGGTGTTCAGCTGTCGGTTCCTTTACCTTTCCCGGTAAAGTCGTCTCTTGCGGCATTCGAGTCACGCTCCTCGAGTAACACGGCTGCAGTATTTACGAGCTCGCTGTCGAAGCAGCGGGCCTTATCGATCGCAGCGCGCCGGGCCTCTGCGGAAGGGAAGGAAGAGCGGAGACGAGTGTCGGGAGGCGCCGAGCCCGGCTCGTAGGCAACCCGCGACGTATCGCCCGGCGCGCCGCTCCGCGCGACTGGAAGCCGGCAGGGAGGGGGGGATGAGCCCGTCCTTCCTTCCGCCCGCGATTGGCCCCGCTCGCCGTCACGTGACACGGCGCGGCCCCGCCCCCTGGGCCGCCCGCCCCCGGGCCCCGGCGCCGACGACAGTTTAAAGCCCGCCGTCATCAAGAAAACAATATCGCGGTCGCCCGCTGCGACGCGCTAAGCCCCACCCCCTCCGGCTTTTAATGTTATTTAAACAATCATATATCAGCCGGCGCGACCCCCGGAGTTCAAGTGGGGCGCATCTGAAAGGCAAATGCCTCGGTTATTGCCGCGCCGGGACGCGGCCCGGCTTAGCCGCCGAGAGCCGGGGGCGGCCTGCCGGGATCACGGCTTATGTTTTATTCCGCCCTCATCACACGCCGGCGCCGCCCCCGCCGCCTGCGAATCCGCTCATTCTGGCCCCGACGACCTCTCTCACCCCGCCTTCCTGGCCGCCGTACCTGTGCTGTCACTTCTGTCAACGACAGGTTAAAACGATACACCACCGCACCACGCATGTTTTCGTATTACGAATCCGACGAAATGTCTTTTGGCTGAGGTGCCTTATTGTACTGGGAAGTGACATGTGTTAAGCTTGACTGTAATTACTTGCCGGAAGTCGTAACAATTTTCCCGGGTAAATCAACAAAAAATACCGATACCGCGTAGTTGCTTCGTGCTAACACACACTGGTTCCTACGGACGGAACTTGCGCTTAAGAAATATCAGACATGCATTCTTTTCAAGTTATTAATCTTTCGGCAGGTGTGTTGACGCTCACTTTTTCGCATCTGATCTTCCCTTCTGTGCGTAGCTACACGCAGGGGTTGAACAAAAGCGTGGAAACATCGCGAGAAATGCATGCTTGAACGTAAATGCAGAGGCTAGCCGAGTCTGCAGGCTGTGCTGTTCTATTTGACCAGGAACGGCACCTGTGCTATGCTCTCAATACGTTGCGAGTGTCATCGTGATCAGAACAGAGTTGTGAATGCGTTACGTCAGAGTTCAATGCGTTCGTTCGTGGGCAAATTGTTGGCGCTCATATGTGGGTACTCCCATAACCTGTGTTTGACGTTTCGAGGGGCACCATATGGAAGAACTGTATCGCACACAAGGAAAGCGGAAAAACATGATCGGCTGTCTCAATGCGCATGAAATTTTCTGTCGAATGGTCGTGCCGGGCGGTCATTGAAAATAATCGTGACGAAAAATAAGAACACGAAATATGTAAAAGTCGCTGCAGAACTGGATGTCGCACTCTCGCTCGAATCCTGTCAGCACAAAAAACAAGTGCCTGTAACACTAAAACGTTGTGCCGATGTCATAAAACATGGGCTGTAGAGCAATCGAAGAATGTTAGTTCGTCGCATGAGTCTTGCTTCGACTGTTTCCGACATCTGGCCGAGTTTACGTCGCAGAAGCGAAACGTCGCGGGGGTTCGGTGACGATTTGCGCAACCATATCGTGGTATTCCGTGGGCCGAATGGTTACTTTTGCAGGGTCCCATTACTGCCAAGGGTACGTGGCCATTTCAGCTGGTCATGTCCATCCCACCGTACAATGTTTGTTCCGTAATAGTGGTGCTATGTTGTAAGATGATAGGGCTCCTGTTCACACAGTTCTCATTGTCCGAGACGTGTTGTGAGCACCGGGATGAATCTTCGCGTCTCCCTTGGCCACCAGTCACCAAGTGTCAGTATTATTGAGCCTGTGTGGTCTGATTTGGAGAGAAGGGAGCGTGATCGCTAACCACGTCCATGATCGTTATCTCAACTGACCACTGTTTTGCAGGTAGAATGGTATACGATTCTCTCAAAAGCCATTATTTATCCATTCTAAGATGACTGGAAGGTGCCTTGAATGCCAGCGTGTTTTCTACACCGTGTTATATATAGTAATGCGTTGCGTTCTTGGTGTTTCCATATTTTCGTCGACCCTTACATCTATAGTCTGCAAAACAACGTGTAGTACGCGGCTGTGGCTTATTCTTATATCCTTCTCTTAATGCCAGTTCTTGAAAGTCTCTAAGAAGGCTTTCGAGAGTTCACGTCCGTCTTAAAGTGTGTAGTTCACGGTTTTCCGCAGTTCCATGAGTTCCTCCGTGGACCAAACCTGTGACCACACGTGCAGCCTTTCTTTGTGTGAGCTGAAACTGTACCAAAGATATACAGCTATGTAGGCTTCCGCGTTCAGGGTCAGTTAACATGAAAGTTTTCTGGGAGCGGTACTGCGTGATATCATAAATAACTGTCATTGATAAAGTCAACGTTCCGGTCACCGTTACAGTCCGTTCTTCTGGGTCTACTGGTACGTGATCTCGTCCACTATAATTGGTCACGACTACTCTACTGAGCATGACCTTACGTCACATTTTATAAAATGCCTCTTGTGGCAGAAGGAGTGGGAAAATTTACTGTAATAGGTTACTGCGGTCGAGAAAGCGGGAATCTGCAGTTGTGCATTCCCTCTTACCAATTACAGTAAAGATTCCGACTGCTTCCGCCACACTAGGCCACTAATATTAACGTTCTTTAAATTGTGACGTAATGTCACGCTCAGCAAAGCGGTCCTGACGAAATCCGTGGCCGAAATGTTGGTTTCATCCGTGTGACACAGTACGAGACCCAGAAAATTCTACTATGACAAACTTGATCTATTGTCCGTTTTGAGTATGTAGACATTTGCCTACGTTTTCCATTTTCCTGTTCACCGCTCTTCTCAACACCAGGTTGACTATTCACGGAAGCCCCGCCAAATTTTCCCTTTCTCCGGTAAGGTCTTCCATAGATTACGACGGTGTTT
The DNA here is from genome assembly GCF_023897955.1 of Schistocerca gregaria. NCBI lineage: Eukaryota > Metazoa > Arthropoda > Insecta > Orthoptera > Acrididae > Schistocerca > Schistocerca gregaria. The sequence goes on from NC_064925.1 coordinate 479,093,896, forward strand.
ATGCGGCGATACATCCAGCAACGAGTCTACACGACTGGCAATGTCTACTTGTTTAGCACGGGTAGAGTTGTACCAAAGAGGCCTGCTGTGAGGTATGGGTTGCGAAAGCGGCACACGAGCAAAAGCTGCATTCAGCAGAGATGTGCTTGCTGCGATGGTTGTTTGGTGCCACCGTAAAGATAAAGTCGTGAAGAGGTAGTTTGAAAATAGCACCAAAATTGCGATGACATTACAAAATGCAGACTGAGATGGTAAGTCCACGTCTCACCTAGACCAGATGACTAGGTAGTGAAGAACAGCCTGTCCATCGACACAGATAAGAGAGAAAGTCCATCTAGCTAGCAACTATCAAAAGAGCAACTTGAGGGTCTGGTCGAAAAAGGGCATACCAACGAAAGAATTCGCCATTCGATATTAGAAAAGTCGCCACCATGCGACGAGACTGTACGACGAGAAAGAAGAACGTGAAGAAGAAGATAAGAAAAGACGTGCGCTTACTTCATGAGACGATGCGGACCTTGGACACGAACGCTTACCGTTGTTATCGACAACTATACCTCACCGTCGCAGCTTTCCTTGCTGGCCAGACACTGCTACGAAAATTTCATCCATACAAAAGGTCCTGAGCTACTGTCGCGAGTTCGAATCCTGCCTCGGGCATGGATGTGTGTGATGTCCTTAGGTTAGTTAGGTTTAAGTAGTTCTACGTTCTAGGGGACTGATGAGCACAGATGTTAAGTCCCATTGTGCTCAGAGCCATTTGAGCCAAAAGGTCCTGACGGTCTAAGTCTGTTACTAGTGCCAAGGGACGAACTTTGGTTAGCTACTGAAGGAAATACGGTGTGGTGATAAAACCTGCACTAAGGGGGTAACAAATAAATGTCTCGTAAAGCGCGTAATCCTTCTTTGAACTTTTGTTGATTCTCACCCATCCAAGATGATAAGTGTTCGTTTACGACAAGCAATATTCGAGGAAGTTTCTCAGGCTTTATTGTAAGCTACTTTGTTAGTAATAAAACACACACACACGCAGAGACGCTATTACAAAACTGGCTGGCACGGAACGAACGTGATTATGCAAGAGAACGTTTCGAGGAACAAAAAAGACGGTCGTCAGAAAACGGATAAAAATTCCAAATACCGCACAACTTTTTAGCTGTCAGGTTGTCTAGCATCATGAGGCAAGATGTGTAGATAGAAGCAGTTGCAGTAAAACTGTAAGAAGCGACCTTTCTGCCGCCATGCTGTTGCCAGAAGAGTTTCGCAGCGTACCGGGAGAAAGTCCGGCGTGTTTTATAGCGGAGGCGGTGTGGGCAGCGACTTCCAGGAACAGAGCGCCTTGATTTATGCCGGCAGCGCAGCCAGCTAAGGAGCCGTCATTACGGCGGGCGGGCTGTTAACACGAGAGTAAGCGGCGGGTAAAAACGGCGTACCATTAGGTCTGCCCGGCTATTTCCTTTCTCTCTTTATCGTTCCTCTGCGCTTACTTTGCGTCTCAAACACTGACATTCTCGTGTTCCCGATGAAGTTGTGCGTATGTGTGTGCAACCACAGTTTCCTTCGGAGTGTGACGTCGTTACCTTCAGTCGTCGGTTAATAGAATGTACTACAAATTTTTTACGTGTACCCCCTCAGGTGAGTGGTCGGTGCGGTTGACTGCCATTTGGGGTCCCGGGTTCGATTGCCGGTACTGCTAGACATTTTTCCTCGGTGGGAGGAGTGGAGTGAGGTGTTCGCAGCCTCGTGATGCCAGCTGACAGAGCAGTAGCGGCATCAGTCTACGGGGGACCCGTCTGCTGACACCAAACCTCTCCGTATCGCTGTTGTCTGAGAATGAGGCGACAGCCGATCGGCCCCGCTTGGCCAGAATGGCGGTGTTTTGGTTCCCTTCTCTTTCTGGCATACTACAAACAGTGAAGGACTACCTGAAAAAAGCTGCACAGACATTCACACATATCTCCATAATACCGGGTGATCAGAAAGTCAGTATAAATTTGAAAACTTAATAAACCACGGAATAATGTAGATAGAGAGGTACAAATTGACACACATGCTTGGTATGACATGGAGTTTAATTAGAACAAAAAAAGTTCACAAAATGTCCGACAGATGGCACTGGACAGCAAAACGTCAGAGACTGCGCATGACAGTCGTGTATAAAAGGAGCTGTAATGAGAGAGAGAATGAGATGCGCCAGCAGTCGCAGCATGTTGATGTTACCTGAAAAGGCGCTTTCAGTGAAGCTGTACTATCAGAATGGGGAATGTGCTAGTTCAGCGTTACGATCCCATCGCCATAGGAAGGGGATTCGAACGGGTAAAGGTCCGTTGACAAATGTAGCTGTGGCTAGAATGATTTCGAAGTTGTTTAGACGATAGACCCCGTAGTGGCCGACCGAGCACAAGGCGTAATGCTGCTGAGACAGTTAAGGAGGAAATGGAGACTGTAGTGGGTTCGTCTATGCACGGGGAAGTCAACGCTCGTGCAGTCGCACGTCGCACCGGCATTCCATACACTACTGTTTGGTTGCCACTTAGGCGTACCCTCCGATGCTATCCGTACAAAATCCATCGGTATCATGACCTGTTACCTGACGATTTAGTGAAGCGGAGGCCTTTTGCGGTGTGGGCTTTTCAAAAGACGGCGGAAGATGACGATTGGTTGAGTAGGTGTTGTGGACCGACGAAGCTCATTTCACGCTCCGAGGGTCTGTCAACGCCCACAACTGCAGGATGTGGGCTACCGAACATCCTAGAACTGTCTTGGAAACTCCATTGCACGACGAGAAAGTCACGGTATGGGTTGGATTTAACACATCTACCGTTATCGGGCCTTTTTTCTTCGAGGAAATGCGTGATTCCGGTTTTGTTCCTGTAAAGTACATCTTTGCTTTGTCTTACTTTGTTATGCTAATTATTGCTATTCTGATCAGATGAAGCGCCATCTGTCGGACATTTTTTGAACTTTTGTATTTGTTTTTGGTTCTAATGAAACCCCATGTCATGCCAAGCATGTGTGTCAATTTGTACCTCTCTATCTACATTATTTCGTGATTTATTCAGTTTTCAAATTTATACTGACTATTTGATCACCCTGTATTTCCAAGTGGTCAAAATAATGAGGACTTCCTTTAAATACACACAACAGTAAAACTGGCCACTCCACAAAGGCTCACAATTGTAATCAGTCAATTCGTACAAACGTCTGGGTGTAACAGCTCGCGTGGATATGAAATGGACCAATCACATAAGCTCAGTCGTAAAGAAAGCAAGTGGCAGACTTCGGTTCACTGGCCGGACACTTGGAAGGTGCAGTCAGTATACGTAACAGACCGCTTACAAAGCACTCGCCCGTATCGTCCGAGATTAATTTTAAATAGAACTTACAACATAACTACGTTATGCAGTCAACATTTAGTTACCATAGAGATAACCAACGGGAACGATACGTGGGCGATTGCATCCATGTACGCCCTATACAGCCATCAAATACAACCTTATGCAGACCACATCAGAGACCTAGCAATGTATGTCAGCGGCAAAAAATTAGTGATAAGTGCTGACATTAGTTCGAGGTCCATCTTCTAGAACTCGGACAGAACAGATGACAGGGGAAGCATTAACACCGATCTAATACAAGAAACACAATTACGTGTAATGAACACAGAGGGACCTATACAAATATATGCTATCAAATAATATAGCAATGACATACGTAAAAAAACTGGAGCGTACACGACGATATAACCAATAGTGGCCACAATATCTTAACATACACTCTAACACACACTCAGAACACAACGACCAAATCACACATCGGACACTTATTTTTCCACAAAGGAGATCAAAACAAATTAACGGAAATTATTTAAGAATACGTTCTATAAAACATCAATGGAGGTATCGATTACAGAGCACATAAACTATCACAGGTAATACAACTTGCACAAAACGCATCAATACCGACATCAAAGAACACAAAACGCTCACCACTACCATGGACCAACAAACTCACGAGACTCAAACAAGATGACAGATGCAAATGAAAATTATATCAAAGGGTGATACTAGGTAGAGAGAGACGCGAAAGTCTTGAAGCATATAGGGATGCACAAGACTTATACAGACAGACCCTATGCAACACGCTTAGAAAACAATGGGGACGATTTCTAACAACACAAACAGGGTAAAGTACTTGGCTGGAACCATTCGAAATACTGACAGAGAAGATAAATACCCAAGTGTTTCTGGAAACGCTAAGGCAGGATGACGGCACGATGAGGAGGGGAAGGAGGAATACAACGGAGTTCCTGCTGTGTAAACTACTCTCTGAGGACGTCATCAATACGGACACACAATATCATACAACATTAAGAGAAGACCTACACACATCATACAACACTGCGACCGTCAGCTGTCCTTTTGTGCCAGAAGAAGTTGCACTAGCAATCTCTGAGATCAAAAACAACAACAACAAAACCACCTGAATCAGACGGTATCTACTCGGAAACATTGAAAAAACTAACTCCGCAGATCACAACATTTCTAACAACGTTACTGAACGATGCCTTACGGCTGGGCAGGGTACCACAGTATGGCAAACCTTCAAAGCAGTCATTATTAAGAAATTAGCAGACAGGTCCAAAGGATTATAGGCCAATGCGCCTAATGAACTCCTTAGCAAAGATCCAGGAGAAGCTACTGTGTAAGGGCTTGCAAACACACAGAGCTCTAAGGGGTATGCGCCAACGCCAATTCGGCTTCAGAGCCGGCAAATCAATAGATGATGCCATTAACCATGTCCTACACATAGTTAGTACTACAACACAGAAATACGCCATGGCAATAGTGGTTGACATTGCCGGAGCATTCCATAACATGTGGCGGCCCAAAATGTTTCAAAGGTTAAGACATTTGAATGTACCATGTAACAGTTTCCTAGACTGTTGTAAAGACCGAGTAGCCGAATGACAGACGGACAGTAATTAAAACAATTACCATAGGCTGTTCTCAAGGGCCGATCTGCGGCCCCGTCTTCTGGGACATAACAACTGAACCCCTCCTACGACTTCTAGAAGGGATGGCAGGTCAGAAGGAACTGTCGCCTTCTCAGATGACCTGTTACTTGTAGTCACTGCAGACAACAGAGCCCAGGTAGAAGAGAAAGCCAGTGGAATACTACGACCAATTACACAATGATGTCACAGCAACAAACACAGGATAATCGAAAACAGTTAAAATAGGAAACACAAACATAAAAAAGGTTCAAATGGCTCTGAGCACAATGGGACTTAACTTCTAAGGTCATCAGTCCCCTAGAACTTGGAACTACTTAAACCTAACTAACCTAAGGACATCACAGACATCCATGCCCGAGGCAGGATTCGAACCTGCGACCGTAGCGGTCGCGCGGTTCCAGACCGTAGTGCCTATAATCGCTCGGCCACCCCGACCGGCACAAACATCAAACGAGCACATGTTACGCGCTATCTTGGGGCACACATAGATGAGAAATTGAATTTCCACGAACACTTGAGGCTAACAACATACAAAGCAGAAAAAATACTACACAAACTGGTCATGCTAAATGCAAAACAGTACAGACTACCTATACCGGTCGTACGGACATACCATTGTGCACTCCTCGAATCAGTAGTCAGCTTCGCAGCTAGCATGTGGGCAGACTGAACTTGGTCACCGACAAAGCATCAGTGAGACGAGGGCAGAGAAGTGTCCTACTTAGGCTACCTGGAGCCTTCGGCACCACCTCAATGGATGCATTGTGTGTGGTGCTCGGAATATGTAAGCCACATAGATATCACGATCAAATACAGAGCTGCAAGGTACTGGTTAAAGGTGGGGAGACTAGGGAAGGCACACACAATAACCGGTGTGCCCATAGAGATGAAACGTCACCTTAAAATTTGGAGTTTGGATACGTGGCAAGGTTAGTGGGATGTAAGTTGGTTGGTTGGTTGTTTTGAGGGAGGAGACCAGACAGCGAGGTCATCGGTCTCTTAGGATTAGGGAAGGGTGGGGAAGGAAGTCGGCCGTGCCCTTTGAAAGGAACCAGCCCGTAATTTGCCTGGAGCGATTTAGGGAAATCACGGAAAAACTAAATCAGGATGGCCGGACGCGGGATTGTACCGTCGTCCTACTGAATGCGAGTCCAGTGTGCTAACCACTGCACCACCTCGCTCGGTGGGATGTAAGTGATAAAGGACGTAGACTGCACGACTTCCTCCCTGACAAAAGGGAGCGGTTGACAATGAAACACATCGATCCCAGCCTCGATGTGGTACATGTCTTAACTCGACACGGACCTTATTTCACACACTTAAACAGCTTGTGTCTGAGACAGACACCTACATGCACTTGCGGTGAAGAAGGTACCCCACAATAAACTGTCTTCCTCTGCGGGCAATACGCTAATAATATACGTACACCAAGCTTAGACTACAGACAAACAAACATTCATGTGTATACAACAGTAAGTAACGAAGAACAATGGGCACAACTAAATGCATTGACGAACAGTATTTCAAAAACAACTTTTTGCTGACACGACATAGCCTATACGTAACGTAACAACAATCTCCGGAAGGTGGACTGCGACACTCAAAGTGAAAACAGTGACACTGAAGAAGAACAGGAGGAGGAAGACGAGATGTAAAGTGAAAGAGGCGTAAGGTGCTGACGATATAGTCATGAAAGCACGAAATGTTGTACACGGATGAGCACCTAATGGTAATGTATAACATTAGTAATACTATTTCTCCATTAATAACCAATCTTCTTTTGTTGTGAGTGACGGTCAACAGCTCAAAGAATCCATTCAGAGGTATTCACCCCTAGTCCCCATTGGTGATGGCACTAATAAATCTTAAAAACAAAAAAATATGTATATTTTAACCGTAAATTATTGTTACTTTAAAAAGTCTCATTCTTTATGAAATGTAGATAAAAACTGAACAAAAACAGAAAACTATAAAAAAGATGACAACCAGAACCATAAGATGTACGACTTGTCTTAAAAAACCAGGAAACGGATCTTTAATTCTGCAATAAATAAATAAATAAATAGACTGCTGCTGGTGTGTTTGAGCCCCGTTCCGTCCACATTATTAAACGAGTAACACGCTTCATGGAATGCCCTCTTAGCAGCAGCATGCCTATGTAACGGATTTCATTTAATTACTCACCGAATTTAAAAATTTAAAATGTTGCTGCAGTCTATTCGTTAAGAGATACCATTAAACTATAAACATTTAACGAAGTAAGAAAAGTATTATACTTAGAAACAATGTACGAGTGTTGTCCAGAAAGTAAGTTCCGATTGGTCGCTAAATGAAAATCACAGTAAAAATCAGAAACATTTTATTTGCAACAGTTAGCTACACTTTCCAGATACTTCTCTACATAGCCACCGCTCCGACTTAGACATTTGTCAGAGCGTTATACCAAATTTCCAACACCATCATCATAGAAGGCAGCCGCCTGTGCTTTCCGATAATTATCTATGCTGGTCTACAGCGCGTTACCCACGCCCAAGTGTTGTCTTCGTATCCAGCGTTTCATGTCAACAGAGATGATACTCAGGACGAGCCAATTAGGGCTGTGTTGTGGGTGATCGAACACTTCCCATCGAAAAGGCTGCAGGAGCGTCTTCACTGCCCCTGCAGAGTGCGGCTGAGAATTGCCATGCAGTTGTGTTAGGCGGGCTGCATTCATTAAGGCGAAGCCTCTCAGTAGGCCCTCCTACTTTGCGTGAGACACTGTTGTTCTAGGCAGCTTTAATCGCTCGCAGTACGCTCACAACTGAAAAGAGCGTCTTGGTGCGATCGACGGTCATACTACAGACACTAAACAACACATCTGTCCAGAGCTTCATCGGGTTTTCACTGTGGTGTCCGTTTCGCGACCGATCGGAACTTAGTTTCTGGACAAGCCTCGTATATGTCTGAGGCACACTGGCTCACCGCTAGCAAATTAGCCAAAATATATTTATGTAGTATTTTAGAATGAGAACACTTAGTGACTACCAAAAAGTCTGCACTTAACTCCAAACGTTTTCGAAACTTTTCTCGCTGACACCTGCCAGGAAATAAAGAAAGAAAAAATCGTTTATCGCTTGCTAGAGTTTCGATGTTCCCCAGCAAATTTCAGCATCAGTCACGACGTTATAATTTATTACTTCTTTACCACTAAGTCTATTCGCAACACACTTTGTAGACAGTATTGCTGTATGCGACTAAGTGTACTTGGAAAATTTAACACACACCTCAAGAGATATGACATCATAACCATTGAGATGCGTGGAAAACTAGCTTTTGTTTAAAACGGAGCGCAAACTGCTAATACTGTACTCACCCAGAGCAAATAGCTGAGTCTGTACTCATCCAATGTTTCATAATGAGAACATTTAGAGCTTTCGGAGAAACTTCAAACGTAATTTCAAATGTTTTCAAAACTTTCTTTCGCTTACACGTTTAAAGTCAAATATTTAGCAAATTCAGTCGTTTGTAACGTAATCACAAGTTTGAAGCTGTTTTATACATGGGAGTTCTGTTTTTAAACAGTCGGGGATTTACTGGTGTAGGACAAACAGTGTATATTAGACATATACGAGTATAAAGAAGAGCAGCACGAATAGTAACTGGACTGTTTGGAATCACGGGAGAGCGACACGGAGATGCTGAAAAAAACTGAATTGGCAGGTGCTGAAAGACAGACACCAAGTATCCCGGGAAATCCGGCGAACCTAGGCGTATATTTTGGCCACCCTGCGTACTGCTCACATAAGGACAGGATGAGACTAATGAAGGCCCGCGTAGAGGTATTTTAGTCAGTCATTCTCCCCGAGCTCCACAAGCGATTGGAACGGGAAGAAACGCTAACACGTATTACACTATTTAGTACTCTCTGTGATGCATCTGACGATGGTTTGCAGACTGTGTGTGTAGATGTACACTTATACAAGGTATTAAAAAGTGTCTGTTATTTTGAGAGGTGGAAGTCATCAAAACAACAGAAAAAGTCCAGTAAACATGTCGCAGTAAATGCGTACTTTTTGAGATCTGTACACTTCTCGACAGGCCTAGTGCCTGAAGACGTTTCATGTACCGAAAAGACGGGCGTTCACCAAAGATGGCGTTGTAAACTTCCATAACTGCATGTATGGACAGATGACAATATGTATGCAGTTCCAGAAAGTGGGCATCAACGTTGTATCACTACCAACGTGTTGGCAGGCGTTCTTGGTGATAAATTACCAGCGGCACACATACCACCACAGAGGTTAAACGGGGCTCGTTGTTATCAATTCCTTGTTAACATACTGCCTTCCACGTTGGAGGATGTACCATATTAGCAAAGACTACAGATGTGGTTTATGCACGTTGGTGGTGCACCAGGACATTTCCTTCGCAGTGTGTGTGTGTGTGTGTGTGTGTGTGTGTGTGTGTGTGTGTGTGTGTGTGTTTCAGAACAGGTGGATTTGCCGGAGGAGGAGCAGGTGGGTGGGCGACGGCTCACACTTTTGCCTCCCCGTTCCCCAGACTCCAGTCCCATAGATTTTTGCTTATCGCGACACTTGAAGGCATAAAACTACGCCACCCCAGTCAGTCGCGTCGGGACAATACAGGATCGTGTCTTCAGAGCATGCCGGCGCTGACAACAGCAACAGCATGCATTTCAAAGAGTGCGTGGTTTATTATGCCGAAGGGTTCAAATGGCTCTGAGTACTATGGGACTTAGCATCTGAGGTCATCAGTCCCCTAGACTCAGAACTACGTAAACCTAAGTAACCTAAGGACATCACACACATCCATGCCCGAGGCAGGATTCGAACCTGCGACCGTAGCAGCCACGTGGTTCCGGACTGAAGAAGCCGAAGGCCACAGGGATGCACTGCCGTATACGGACGTCACGTTGAGTTCCTCCTGTGGACATCAGACTGAGCCTCTCTTATGAACAAAAGTACGGGACACAGAAAGGACGCGTTTCCGGGCCCACGTGTAACAGTCTTTTTTTCCCCTACGGTGATGGGCACTACCACCTCTCACAGTGCTGAACACTTTTCTTTTCAGTCTCTATAAAAAAAGTTTACAAATGCCAGAAAACATGCGATTTCGGACCAACCTTCACTTGACTTTTTTTACTTGTTTCGATGGTTACTCCTACCTCTCAAAATGTTCGACATTTTAACATATTATATACACTTTTTTACGACTACAGAATATTGCATTCACTCGACTGAGGCCTAGCTCTCGAAATGATTTACCTTCAACTCTTCAATTCTAAATTCTTTATTCAGTCGTTTGCAGCACTATGAATCTATTTTTTTTGTTATTCATTTTTTAACTACTCCTCTTTCTTTCTCATTAGGAAAAGGCGAAGTCAGTGGAGTTTGATTGCGTGCAGATTGTGTTAATGACCAAGCATAATATTATGATGGACTGACTTTTGCTGATGACATGTGGTTCCTTAAAAGAGACTGAAGCGGCAAGACTGAACCTAGTAAAGAATGTGCGAAAGCGTTATTTGAGTGTAGCATACGAAAGAGAGGTAATGCATTCTCAGACGGAATGTTACAGTGTAGGCTATGGAATAAATACGGCCACCAGCTTTCAGCACATGAAGAGAAACAGAAGGAAAATAACTGACTAAGAACACTATAACAACAAAATCGCAGCTACTACAGAATCTACGATTCATATTCATGAAAATCTGTTGATGAACACAAATTTGATATTCTTCAAGAGTGTAAAATTTTAGAAAAAGGAGAGGAAGGAAAAATAATATCTTGTGAGATTTTTCTATTAAAAAACCTCAAAATAAAAGACGTGAAAACTGTATATGTTTAGCGAGGCAGGAGCTCCACGCAAGTGTTGAAGCAATGGTATGTTGATCGAGAGTATCTGGAATGGGACAAAGTTGATAGCATGAGAGAAGTCGCAAATAATTGGAAATAAATTAGAATTTGTGATAAAATGAATACACGAGGTAGGTCCACTTACAGGAGACTGTTAAGAAGTTCCAAGGGGGCTGAAAAGGGTATCAGGATGCAGGATAATTGAGTGGAGAAAATAAGAATGAGGAGTGGCAGAGTGATGAAACAACGAAAATCCACTGCTTTCGATAGGTCAAAACGAACTATATGAATGAAAAGAGTGGCGGTGGGAGTGCGAAATGCCAAAGAACAGACACTTTAGCCAGGTAATCGAAACCTTTCAGTTCGTAAATGAGAAACGAATTCCACGTTATTACCGCTATTGAATTGTTATACCTTTCATCAGATCAAGGAGTTCTAACAACTCCAGATATAAATAAAGTTGGGTTATATTTTACTTTGTTATTTGTAAGAATTAACCTAACTACGTATCTCGACCCATCTTCACCAGTATTTAAGTTGGGAATTTAATTAGTAGAACTGAAACTTTGGAAAGCAAATTTGCTCTCTTTAAGTGGACCGTTCCTAAATTAGGATGCAACGCGTTCAGTTCTGCAGCAAACAATACATGACTTCTTCCTGATAGGAACGCTTGAAGAAAAATCATAGTTAAAACCGTGTTAAAAATTGGTTTGTTTGTAAACATCGAGGTCACATGTTGTGGATATGCTCAAATGTCCAGTTCAGCGTATTTTGCGCTACGGGCAATGACAGTATATGGAGGTCAAAGTGTGAAGTCCGTGTTCGGTCGGAAGGTGCACGCTTTGAACACTTGGTGTGAGGTGCTTCGAACGATTCGTGAACATAAACAGTGGCGAGTGTTTTGTGCGCTTGTTACTTTTGACATACTGTGTACTGTGAGTCTATTGACACGGTATTTTCTTCTTGTATTTACATGAGGCTACTAAACGCTACGTTTTGTACATTATTCCCGATACATGTTGCTTACAAATGTGGATTTCTTTCCTGAAACTTTAAATACAGAATTAAGGTAAAATGCCAGTTAGTCCTAGGAAACGAGTTGTAAATGACTAGTGTTGTCGTTGTCGACTCACTCCCCGTCCTCACAGCTAGGTCCAGAGTTCGAGTCTCGGTCCGGCACACATTTTGAATCTGCCAGGAAGTTTCATATCAGCGCACACTCCGCTGTAGAGTGAAAATTTCATTCTAGAAACATCCCCCAGGCTGTGGCTAAGTCATGTCTCAGCAATATCCTTTCTTCCAGGACTGCTAGTTCTGCAGGGTCGCAGGAGAGCTTCTGTGAAGTTTGGAAGGTAGGAGGCGAGGTAGTGGCGGAATTAAAGCTGTGAGGACGGGGTGTGAGTCGTGCTTGGGTAGCTCATTCGGTAGAGCACTTGAACGTGAAAGGCAAGGTCCCGAGTTCGAGTCTCGGTCCGGCACACAGTTTTAATCTGCCAGGAAGTTTCAGACCAAGACTACTCCATGCTACTCCATCCTGTGCAAGCCTCTTCATTTCCGCGTAATTACTCCAACCTATGTCCTTCTAAACTACAAATCCCTTTTTCTAGTGAGGTTGTGCCGCAAATTTATCCCCAGTTCTATTCAGTACCTCCTAATTAATTACGTGATCTATCCATGTAATCTTCGGCATTCTTCTGTAGCTTCACATTTCAAAAACTTCTATTCTGTTCTTGTCTAAACTGTTTGTGTCCATGTTTCACTTCCTTACATGGCTACACTCCATACAAATACCTTCAGAAAAGACTTCGTTACACTTAAATCTATTTTCTATGTTAATAAGTTTCTCTTATTCAGAAACGTTTTTCTTTCCATTGCCAGTATACATCCTCTGTACTCTGGCTATCAATCGTTATTTTACTGCTCAAATGCCAAAACTCACTTTTAGTGTCTCGCTTTCTAATCTAATTACCTCAGGATCACCTGATTTAATTCGACCACAATCCATTCTTCTCGATTTGCTTTCGTTGATGTTCATCTTATAACGTCTTTTGAAGGCACTGTCTATTCCGTTCAACTGCTCTTCCAAGTCTTGTGCTGTCTCTGCCAGAATTACAGTGCCATCAACAAACGTCAAAGTTTTTATATCTATTGCAAATTTTTTCTTTTGTTTCCTTCACTGCTTGCTCAACATACAGAATGAATAACATCGGGAATATGCTACAACCTTGTCTCACACCCTTCTCAACCACTGCTTGCCTTTCGTGCCCCTCGACTCTTATAATTGCTATCTGGTTTCTGCATCAAAATTGTAAGTAGCTTTTCGCTCCCTGTATTTTACCCCTGCCACCTTTAGAATTTGAAAGAGAGTATTCCAGTCTACTTCGTGAAACGCTTTCTCTAAGTTACAAATGCTATAAATGTAGGTTTGCCTTTCCTTAACCTGTCTTCTATGAGAAGTCGTAGGGTCAGTATTGTGCCGTGGTCCTACATTCTCCGGAATCCAAAGAGATCTTCCGCGAGGTCGGCTTCTAGTATGGGACCATGTTTTCTTTAACGCAGCTCTAATCTCGTGTAAAGCAGGGTGCGCTGTTCTCAGGATGTGACAGATTTATTTTATGTGGCTTTGTGGCAGGACACTCCCTGTCGCTGCAGCAATCACTTGCCCAGCGGAGGAAAATCGTGGGCGTCGCCTGTCTGTCAATTACGTAGACTTCATTGTGTATGTGGTCGTATTTTGAACGGTTTGTGTGTCGCCTTTTCTGATGCGGAAAGAAAGGTGCAGCCGAGCATTTTCCTACAGGATTTTGGGAAATAGCCTGGGTGGTGCACCAGCTGCGACCGTTAACCCGAAAGGCTTGAGTCGATTCGTCTCTCGTATAATTTTGTGGTTTTGCGTGTTCACGTTCGGCAGAGTACCTTTTCTCTGCATGCATTTGCTCATATTTCCCGTGTTTATATTTTCCACGACAGGGGGGAACATCACGCTGGGAACCTGAATTGTGTCCGTTTATTCTCATGTTAATCAAAACTAATAGTCAGCAGGAAGTGTGCTTATAGCCGCTTGTCTGAAACAGGGACAGAAGTTACCGGATCCTCGGACGGGGTGAGTTGCTGCAGGCAGACGCTGATCCGTTCTCAGCTGAGTGTGGCGTGCTCTCTCGGAACAGCGATTTCTACGTGAGAGTTAGCTAGATACTGAGTCAGCATTCTCTTTAATAAGTAAACGCAGTTGCCGGGACCAGTGCGGGATTGTCGCGAGTGATGATGGCAGTCTCGTTTTACGTTAACTCAAATGAAATCGAGCTCGGTCTTTCATCGTATACAATTCACTCCGCGAATCGAGTGCCCAGTTAGCTTGCATTATTCTTTTCGCTATGGCTCGTGAGCTGGGTTTGATGATTAATTGATTAAAGGAAAGGGATGAACTTCGATTTCGAATCCTTGAGTGTATCTGCGCGTCCATGTTGTATTTTCTTAGTCTCAAATCCTTGCTGACCGACAATGATTGCTACATTAGTATCATTTGCTCGTATCTAATCACAGGGTTAACTGTGCTCCTTGTAGCTGCTGTTTCAGGAGCATGCTCCATCTGTTAAATGAATGTTCCTTCTGTAACCAAGTGTAGCCTGCAAGAGGCAATTGCTTGAAATGCTTAGTAAAGAGTAAACCCTCATCAGTGGTTCTGGAGTTCACTAATTAAATTTCTGTTGTGCAGTTTTATCCTTAGGATAGACGCTAGGGCAAATATTCAATTATTCGTGGAACTTCAGACGATTTGGCACTCAGCGCCAGGTGGGTTATGTTCAGCGCAGTATTTGTGCACCAGTTAGGTCTCAGGAGGTACCCAAGAGAAGATCAGTTCCACCTATGAGAGGGGAGGGGGAGGGGGGAACTTTTACTACTATTTTATGTAACATACATGTATTTTTCACTAGAGTGTTAAGACATCATAAAGATTTCCTAATATCGTCACATTTCAGGTGACATGTCTGTTTCTTCTATTATTAACGCCATGCACCTAGTCATATCCACGGTAGCTAGTTCAACAACGCTTTCCACGACTTCTTCCGATATCTCGTTTATACTCTTCTTTCAGCACTTGGTTAATTCAGTCCCTCCATATAATGCTGTTCGAATTTTTGTCTTTTTTTCTTCCAAATGTGGGAATGTCGCTATCTGGAAAATTTTCTTTACAGCCCTATTTCCATACCATTGACAGGCACAACTGCGTCTGCATACCTCGCAGTTCGACTTTCTCAGCTCATCCAGTTCACTTTTTTTCTTATATGTTTTCCATTTTGCATGGAATTGCTGTTTCTGAATAATGTTCTTTTAGTGATGGATAATGCATTGACTTCCCGAGGTAATAACACACCTTAAACCATGCATCATCCATTGATAGCGTAATACATGGTTTGTTGATTTTCGTACATTGAAAAAGTCGAAATACGGAAATGAAGCATTTCGTATATCAGTTTCTGTGGTGCTGCTCGTTTAATGAACAGTAAGAACATCACGACTTCCCTTTCATGCAGTTGCAATTTGCTACGACGTGGATTCTGTAAGTCATATTATCGATTATTAGCAGAGATCGTGCGACTAATGTGTTATAATTAGTAAGCTCCCTTGTAGCCTCTAAGAAAGGACACTTGTTTGCAGCAAGACTGCTAACCATTAACGTAACTGATGATTTTTTGCAGTTGGAGTGGATAGCAGAGTTTTGCAGTAAGTTTCAGCACAACACGTCCGTTTCATCGCTGTGTGGTATTCGAGAATCTTATGCTTCTTTCTAATGAAAACAGTACCAAAAGTAATTTAGTTAACTCACACTATTATCAAAACAGAATACGTACAACTACGTTTACTGTCTCACCTAGCAGTTACAGTAATAATAATGTAGAATATATACCGATAGTGGCAATATTTAAGAGTAATAGTGTATTACTAGAGCACGTTCTGCACCTCATCATCCTGTCCCTACACCCCAGTCTCGCTCCACAGCATAGTGGACGAAATACAGACATCATGGACGCAAGTATTGTGATCTGAACATACTCCGTAATATTAACGCAAAAAATGATTTTAGTGCTTCATCGCTCGATTTTTTGTGTTATCAGCTTTACCAACATCGTTTGAATTGTAGGAGCCTATTTCTTAAAACTACCAGTACATTCTATGCAGCGCTATCTTATCGGCGTTAGTATCACCAAATGGTCTCTAAGCACTTTGGGACTTTACATCTGAGATCATTAGTCCCCTAGACTTAGAACTACTTAAACCTATCTAACCTAAGGACATCACACACATCTATTCCCGAGGTAGGATTCTAAACTGAAACCGTAGTAGCAGCACGGTTCCGGACTGAAGCGCCTAGAATCGCTCGGCCACAGCGGCCGGCCAGTATCAACAAAATACCACTTATTCAGCGATATTGAATCTCATGTATGGCATCCAGATTTTCAGAGGGTATCTGTTGTCTGTTGTTTACGTCGGACGAGGTTTTTTTTTAATGTTTAAGAACAACAGAGAATCTTGAGTCATCGGGTTCAGAAAACAGCTCATTAGTATGATTGCGCGAGCATGTGTACCTGAATTGTTTGAACATGTATTTATAGTCTAGGAGTACATCTTCAAGTCAATGAAAATGTTTTACTGTATCTGTCGGAATACGATCCCCGTATGTGGCAATAAAAGTTTACTAAGAAGGACCTCAGATAAAAAGGAATACGGGCGTAGAGACCATAGAGTAACTGTACTTCGAAGGTAACGACAGAAGAAGAAGAGAAACCTACTGCGGAAGACAGTTATCTTCGAGTTGTGAAAGGTTCAGGCATCGAGCGGATTATAACACAATTAAACTGATCGGTATATTCGCTTTACCGTATGACAGAAATCTTAAAGAATTGTCGAAACTTTCTGAAATTAGAACCTCATATTACAAGTTATGAAACAGTGTTTGTCCACCAAAGAAACACAAAATTATCTTAAAAATAAAACATAGCGATCTATCAACTTGTAAAAGTACCAAAATTCTAAATCTTCCACTTAGTGCAGACTACTGGAATTGTTTTATAGTGTATTTATTTGATTGCGTACAACTGAGAAATGTTACGTAGCACGATTTGTTCTTCTTTTCTTCACAGAATCTCATAAACATTTCTCTGTTTTTTTTTTTCTTTTTTATCGTTTGTCTGTTGGGCTTCGCAGGAAATTGTTATTTATGGTTTATGAGTTCCGATTTGTCTTGATCCGTTGTTTCGAGAATTCTAATTATTTTTATATCTTCATTAATGTTTATTTGCCAATAACAGCTGTTTTCGATCGATAAGACAAATTTTGGTCACTATATGAATTACACATGAGCTGCAACTGACAAATTTTGGAGGATCAGGCTATCTCTTAAGTTAAAACAGGCTGTATTTCTGGAATTATGTCGACAAATAACACTCTATGAACACAAAATACTGTTTCAGTAATATAAGAGATAAAAGTAAGGAATTATAATGGCAGTACTAATGTTGATGCTGCTGGTGCTGAAGATGATCACAGGAAGAAGAGCAGCGAAGACAATTTTTATATTAATGCAAAATTATTAATATTACCACACTTCGCTTAACATCACAGCCCTGGTAGTCATTCAAAGTGTGGACCCCAAGAAATTAATAGTTTTTATTGTCTGTCTCGTTAATATTTTACATTCAGTATCCAGTTATTCTAACCAACTACGCGTGCCGCTATAAGAACGCAGAATATTAAGACTTGCGTTAGCTCAGAATTCTTTGAATAGCCAATCAGGAAGCTCGTGAGAGAGATCACATCCCTGGCTGCACAGAGCCTCTTGTGAATTATGCTCTCTTCTGCTCTAGCTCCCCTCCAGTTTTGATCTAAAATATTTTAACTATTGGCCATCCACCCCAGGAGCCCATACAGCTAGTATCTGGTATCTGATAAGTGAGAGTGACCTATGCAGGGTGCCGCAATGTTCTGGGATGATGCAATTTTAAACACTTTGACTGGCTGTGTACCAGCAACCGTACGATATGTAATTACAGGATGTATATACAGCCACATCGGTTGCACAAAATGACGAATAATGATGAAGATTGCCCTAGTACAATCGAAACCATGGTGAACTGACAAAAATTTTGTGCAACCGATGTGACTGTTTAAACATCCTGTAATTAAAGTTCTGGCATGTGAGAGGAAAGATCATTCGTACAAATATGTGCAGTAAACATGGGCTCTAAACTTAAGAACTATGAGCACTTGTTCAGTAGAAGAGATGCGTTCCACAGTATCGAAGATGAACAAGTACCCATGCTTACTGCACATTTTTGCTTCCCTGCCACGCCCTTGAACACCGAACATTCCTCCTGCGGCACCATGTGTTACCACACGACTAACCCGGCTCTCGGTTCACAGTCCGTGTTCCAGGTTACCTATCTAACCGTTTCCAGGGGCAACAATAATTGGCTTTTCAATATTTCGCCCGATTTTAAAAATTAAAACGCTGCCACAATTCACTCATTAAGAGGTACAACCTTGTGTTAACGGTGTGACGCAGTAAGTGAAGTATTATTACACGTAGAAACTGAGTGTGTGTGTGTGTGTGTGTGTGTGAGAGAGAGAGAGAGAGAGAGAGAGAGAGAGAGAGAGAGAGAGAGAGAGACTAACGGTGCAAACGACATTCATGCAGTATTTCAGAATTATGGCTCTTAGCACAAACTTAATACATCAACTGAAGGAAGATTTTTCCCCCCACATCTCTCACAAAATGATGAAAGGAAAAAAGAGTTTATCGCTTACTACACTTTCGCTGTACATGCAGTAAAATTTCAGCATCAGTCACGACGTTATAATTTATCACTTCTTTGCTAAAAAAATGGTTCAAATGGCTCTGAGCACTATGGGACTTAACATCTGTGGTCATCAGTCCTCTAGAACTTAGAACGACTTAAACCTAACTAACCTAAGGACATCACACACATCCATGCCTGAGGCAGGATTCGAACATGCGACCGTAGCAGTCGCGCGGTTCCGGACTGAGCGCCTAGAACCGCTAGACCACAGCGGCCTGCTTTCTTTGCTACTAACTCTATTTGCAACACACTTTGTTTACAGTACCCACATATACCACTGAACGTATCTGCAAAATCTGTCATTCTTTAACACAGATTGGAGGAGATACGACATCATAAAGACTGACATATGTGAAATACTGGCTTTTACTTAAAACGGAGAGCAAACTGCTGACACTGTACTCATCCATAATAGTAGCATTTAATGCCTTTTTTCAGACGTAATTTGAAATCTTTTGTACACTTTCCCTCGTGTACACGCTTAAAGTCAAATATTTAACACATTGACTCATTCTGAAAGTATTTGTATGGAGTGTAGCCATGTGTGGAAGTGAAATATGGACGATAAATAGTTTGGACAAAAAGAGAATAGAAGCTTTCGAAATGTGGTGCTACAGAAGAATGCTGAAGATTAGATGGGTAGATCACATAACTAATGAGGAGGCACTGAATAGAATTGAGGAGAAGAGAAATTTGTGGCACAACTTTACTAGAAGTAGGGATCGGTTGGTAGGACATGTTCTGAGGCATCAAGAGATCACCAATTTAGTATTGGAGGGCAGCGTGGAGGGTAAAAATCGTAGAGGGAGACCAAGAGATGAATACACTAAGCAGATTCAGAAGGATGTAGGTTGCAGTTGGTACTGGGAGATGAAGAAGCTTGCACAGGATAGAGTAGCATGGAGAGCTGCACCAAACCAGTCTCTGGACTGAAGACCACAACAACAACAACAACAACAACTCATTTTTTAAATGTTCATAAGTTTGAAGCTATTTTACATAGGGGAGTTGGATTCTTTAAACAGTGGTGGGTGGCGATTGTACAGAAAAGCGTGCTGCCAACGCTACGGAGAGAATCATATATACATCCGGCGTTAAATGGCCTGGGCAAGAACAAGAAGTGGTGGAGAAAAGTGAGACAAAAAAGTTTGTCTCTTTCATTCGCTAAACAATGATTCGATTTTAGAGAGCGGTCATATTTCCATACCACTGTATCATTCTGCGTCTTCTTACGACGTAATTCATCTTCAGCTTCCGTAACTCATCCGATGCATTTTTTGCAATAAATCTCTGTTTCTATTTCTGATAAATGTTTTGCGAGTGGGAGTGAATTGATTTCAATGGATACGCGGGCAGATAGATTTGTTACTAGTAGGTTTGATCATCACGCTAGTGTTACGGAAATGCTTCAGAAACTCGGGTGGGAGTCTCTAGAGGAAAGGAGGCGTTCTTTTCGTGAATCGCTACTGAGGAAATTTAGAGAACCAGCATTTGAGGCTAACTGCAGTACAGCTTTACTGCCGTCGTCTTATATTTCGCGGAAAGACCACAAAGATGAGATAAGAGAGATTAGGGCTCGGACAGAGGCATATAGGCAGTCATTTTTCCCTCGTTCTGTTTGGGAGTGGAACAGGAAGAGAAGATGCTAGTTGTGGTACGAGGTACCTCCGCCACGCACCGTATGATGGATTGCGGAGTATGTATGTAGATGTAGATGAAATGTAGTCCATCAACAAAGGAGGTGGCTTACAAAACACTCGTTCGACCTATAATTGAATATTACTCATCAGTGTGGGATCCGTACCAGGTCGGGTGACATAGGAGATAGAGAAGATCAAAAGAAGAGCGGCGCGTTTCGTCACAGGGTTATTTGGTAAGCGTGATAGCGCTACGGAGATGTTTAGCAAACTCAAGTGGCAGACTCTGCAAGAGGGGCGCTCTGCATCGCGGTGTAGCTTGCTGCCCATGTTTCGAGAGGGTGCGTTTCTGGATGAGGTATCGAATATATTGCTTCCCCCTACTTATACCTCCCGAGGAGATCACGAATGTAAAATTAGAGAGATTCGAGCGCGCACGGAGGCTTTCTACAGTCGTTCTTCCCGCGAACCATACACGACTGGAACAGGAAAGGGAGGTAATGACAGTGGTACGTTAAGTGCCCTCCGCCACACACCTTTGGGTGGCTTGCGGAGTATAAATGTAGATGTAGATGTATCCGAGAGCGCAACACACCTAAAACCGCGCTGATGGACGTTCTGCGCACACTTCATCTATGGATAGCGTAAACCCTGGTTTGTAGATTTTTGCACGTTCAATAATTCAGGCAACGAAAATAAAGTAATTCATGCGCAGTGTTTGAGGTGGTGCTCGTTCAGTGAAAGCCAGTAACACCGTGTCCATCCATCTCCCTCGCCCGAGCAGCTGCAGTTACCTATAAAGTGTATTCGTGCCAGTCGCGACCTACTTACAAGCCAGCTGAGCTCTAGCTGCAGCGCTACCTCTATTTGGTTATTTGGGTTAATAATTGTGACACCAGGTGCACTGACTACTGTACACTGCGGCCGAGCGAGTCAATAGCGACATTAGAGGGAGTCGCTTGTATTAAGTTCCGGAATGCGTGCGCCACAAGTGGCGATCGTGCGAGGGAGGAGAGACGGCGTTGCCTGCAGTGGGCGAAGCCGGCGGAGGCTGGAGCGCGAGCGGGCGGCGAGAGGCCGCCGAGAGACAGAGCGGCCGCCGGCCGGCGGACACCCCTGGCCGCCTCAATTAAGGGAGGCCTTATCGGCGCGGGAAGTGATTTGGCTGGCGCCAATTTATTTCCTTCCTGTACGGCGCGCCTTATCGCCCGCCCGCCCCCACCCCTCCCCCGCAGCACGGCGACCTCGGCTACGGCCCGGCCCAGGCGGTAATGGTCACGCCGCGCCGTGCGCCGCAGCCTCGCAGGTCAACCGCTGCGCACGGGGTAACGTGCGGGGCGTTCACTTGCACTTCGATCGTGGCCCCAGAAGAATTATGTTAAAATAACACCGCCTGAAAAACAAGGGGAAACATGCAGAAGGGGGGGGGGGGGAGCAAACGACATCAAACATCACCGATTGAGGGCATGTAGCATGTTATTTCAGTGGATACAAAATAGATTCAAGTTGCAAAATACTTGGCAGTATGAGTCCACTTATCAGTGGGATATTATACCGCTTCTGTCCGCATCTCGTGGTTTTGCAGTAGCGTTCTCGCTTCCCGCGCAGGGGGTCGCGCGTTCGATTCCCGGCGGGGTCAGCGATTTTCTATGCCTCGTGATGACTGGTGTTGTGTGTCTTTCTTCATCATTGACTCGCAAGTCGCCGAAGTGGCGTCAACTAAAAAGGATTTGCAATACGGCGGCCAACAATGCCATACGATCATTTTATTTTATTATTTATTTTGTACCGTCTCTGGTCTGGACCCATGCATTGATTCAGTTTCGGAAGACTCTCTAAAGACGTTGTACTCTCTCCCCCGGAAACTTGACCCTTAACTGTTGTAACTTTTCTTTTACACTACTGGCCATTAAAATTGCTACACCACTAAGACGATGTGCTACAGACGCTAAATTTTACCGACAGTAAGGAGATGCTGTCATAAGCAAATGATTGGCTTTGCGGAGCATTCACACAAGGTTGGCGCCCGTGGCGGCACGTACAACGTGCTGACATGAAGAAAGTTCCCAACCGATTTCTCATATACAAACAGCAGTTGACCGGCGTTGCCTCGTGAAACGTTGTTGTGATGCCTCGTGTAAGCAGGAGAAATGCGTACCATCACGTTTCCGACTTTGATAAAGGTCGGATTGTAGCCTATCGCGATTGCGGTTTATTGTATCGCGACATTATCGTATCGAGACATTGCTGCTCGCGTTCTACATCTACATCCATACTCCTGACGGTGTGTGGCGGAGGGTACCCTGAGTACCTCTATCGGTTCTCCCTTCTATTCCAGTCACGTATTGTACGTGGAAAGAAGGATTGTCGGTATGCTTCTGTGTGGGCTCTAATCTCTCTGATTTTATTCTCATGGTCTCTTCGCGAGATATACGTAGGAGGGAGCAATGTTCTCGAAACTTTAACAAAAGCCCGTACCGAGCTACTGAGCGTCTCCCCAGTCGAAATCCAATGACTGTTAGCAGAGCATGGAATCGGTGGGTTCAGGAGGGTAACACGGAACGCCATGCTGGATCCTACCAGTCGAGATGATAGGCATCTTATCCACATGGCTGTAAGGGATCGTGCAGCCACGTCTCGATCCGTGAGTGACCAGATGGGGACGTTTGCAAGACAATAACCATCTCCACGAACAGTTCGACGACGTTTGCAGCAGCATGGACTATCTGCTCGGATACCATGGCTGTGGTTATCCTTGACGCTGCATCACAGATAGGAGTGCCTGCGATGGTGTACTCAACGACGAACCTGGGTGCACGAATGGCAATACGTCATTTTTTCGGATGAATCCAGGTTCTGTTTACAGCATCATGATGTCGCATCCGTGTTTGGCAATATCGCTGTGAACGCACATTGGAAGCGTGTATTCGTCATCGCCATACTGGCGTATCCCCCCCTGCGTGATGGTACGGGGTGCCATTGGTTACACGTCTCGGTCACCTCTTGTTCGCATTGACGGCACTTTGAACAGTGGACGTTACATTTCAGATGTGTTACGACCCGTGGCTCTACCCTTCATTCGATTTATGCGAAACCCTTCATTTCAGCAGGATAATGCCCGACCGCATGTTGCAGGTCCTGTACGGGCCTTCCTGGATACAGAAAATGTTCGACTGCTGTCCTGGCCAGCACATTCTCCAGATCTCTCACCAATTGAAAACGTCTGGTCAATGGTGGCCGAGCAACTGGCTCGTCACAGTACGCCAGTCATTACTCTTGATGAACTGTGGTATCGTGTTGAAACTGCATGGGCAGCTGAACCTGTACACGCCATCCAAGCTCTGTTTGACTCAATGCCCAGGCGTATCAAGGCCGTTATTACGTCCAGAGGTGGCTGTTCTGGGTACTGATTTCTCAGGATCTATGCACCCTAATTACGTGAAAATGTTTATCAGATGTCAGTTCTAGTATAATATATTTGTCCAATGAATACCTGTTTATCATCTGCATTTGTTCTTGGTGTAGCAATTTTAATATATAATAGTGTACTTGGCAGAACGTGTCCACTTATCAGTGGGATATTATACCGCGTTTGACCTGTACAGATGCATTGATTCAGTTGGGAAGACTCTCTAAAGCCGTTGTTTCTCTCCCCAGGAAAGTCGACTTGTAACTGTCGTAACTGGTCTTTTATATCCTGGATACTGCACCCAACGAACCTACTCGTTAACTACCTTCATAATACGCTTAGCCCTTACATAGTTAAAGGTTATAATATAATTTAGTGCTTCGGGTAGTATATTGAAGACTTTCGAAACGTGGGGTTTCGTATAAGCCACGAAGTACGTCGATGTTCTGATTATATACGAACGATTTTTGCCAGTGTCTCTGTAATTTATGCAGAAGTCTTAGATCATGCAGTTAATTTCAATGTGATCTGTACTCCAGTGTCAGCTGATCCTGCCTGAAAATCTGGAAAAACCACTTCATTTGTAAATGAAATAACCTTCGGTAAAATAATGAAAGTAATTGATACCTCAACTGCATCACTCGCCTCTGCATTAGATGTCGCAAATAAGGATTATTTCTGCGGATTTTGACCCTTGTCGTGACAGGAATTTTCTACTGCCGTATTCTCACTTTGTTCTTAACACTTACTCGCGGAGTATGGGACAGACATTAATCGGTACGATATGCCTTTCTTACTTTGTCATCAGTTAATGTTCTTTATCAAATACAAGGTGTAAACTGATTGTAAGCCACCCTTGTGCCTCATCCCTCGTAATTACATTAACATCACTGATGCTTTTCCTAAACAATTAGCTACAGCGCTAAATAAAAGAAAGGGAAGCTTTCAGTATGAAAAGATGGGACGACAGTATTCTCTTCGCTCTTATTACAGTCACGATCAGTAAACAGCTATATTAAGGAAACCTGGCAAAGCACGCAAAGTAATTTCCACTTCAGGAAGCTGATTTTGATTTTCCATTCCGTTGGAGCGCTCCCAAACAAGAAAAGTTGGACTCACTTTGCATTTCCCATAAACTACCGTTTCATTCGGTGGGAGATTAGGCTCGAATTAAACGTGTGTGCCATTGGAGCGCTATCCAGCTGCGGTTAGATTTTCGAGCTGCGTCTCCTAGAGTTCCACATGAAAGGCTTCTTCACTCTCCGCGGCCTTTTGCCTTTACAAATCACAGCAAGTCCTGCGTGCTGTACGGTTTGTACACGTGTTCTGCAGAAGCGACGTTCAGCATCTTTCCAGACAGCTCTTGCTAATAATTTCTAGCTTTTTCTCAAAAGTTACTTCAAGATAACCGCACCACTGTTCGTTGTGTAAGATATGGCAGCTTCTTTCACCAACTAAACTAATGCTTGTTCTCTAATTACTTCGACATTGACGAGGTTTTAACCTGTCCTATTTTCCGGAAATTATATTCAGCATATTATGAGATATAACATGTAATTATATGGCGGAATGATTAGAGTTCTCTAGTTTTATAAAATAGTTTGTTCTGGAGGTCAAAAGGGTGACCATGATGGAGGTCAGTGTTCGATGACGGCGTTACGTATTTTGAGTCCGTTAGCTGAAAATAGCGCGGTTTTCCTACAAGAATGGCACCGAACTTTGCTGTTCCTCTTGGGAACACCTTGTTCAACTACAACGGTCATGGGAGCACGAGAATGTAACGTATGAATCTCTGTTAATTACACGTATGTGAAGACAATACAATTCTCTTATTTGTCGCTCACTAGTATAAGAAGCCGGCCTCAGTTGCAGTTGCCGTCAGATCATGGAATAAATTTAAGGCGAGGTAGGGTGGGCTATGTTGTAGTTGGCAGAAGAGCCAACACCGTGTTACTAGAGGAGGCCAAAATGCACGCTTTTTATCTCACGCATGCTGTTGTGAGGAGGGAAAAACTATACTGACGTGAGGTCTGGAACATGACAAGATGGTTCAAATGGCTCTGAGCACTATGGGACTCAATTGCTGTGGCCATCAGTCCCCTAGAACTTAGAACTACGTAAACTTAACTAACCTAAGGAAATCACACACATCCATGCCCAAGGCAAGATTTGAACCTGCGACCGCAGCAGTCGCACGGTTCCGGACTGCGAGCCTAGAACCGCGAGACCACCGCGGCCGGTCATGACAAGAAATTAGAATTCAGAAAGCGGACGTAATTACTTTGATACTTAACTTTAATCCATTAACGATGAACGTCGCTCTTGACGGTACATGATTCACAATATTGTCTGTTCAGAACTCATTCTAATTACAGAATATGGCGCCTTGCTAGGTCGTAGCAAATGACGTAGCTGAAGGCTATGCTAAACTGTCGTCTCGGCAAATGAGAGATATGTAGACAGTGAACATCGCTGGAAAAGTCGGCTGTACAACTGGGGCGATTGTTAGGGAGTGTCTCTAGACTAGACCTGCCGTGTGGCGGTGCTCGGTCTGCAATTACTGATAGTGGCGACACGTGGGTCCGACGTGTACTAACGGACCGCGGCCGATTTAAAGGCTACCACCTACCAAGTGTGGTGTCTGACGGTAACACCACAGGCTAATAGCTCCCGGTGGCTAGTTTCAAGAGCCTTTCTGCAGCCCCGAGAAGGAAACTTTAGAACTCATTAGCTTTGCCACTTGATTGCAGTGATACGGAAGGTAAAGACGTGATGTCCGTCAAGTCACAAAATCGAAGATTTAGTTCTGCAGTTACTTTTATAGGTTTACTATTAACGTTTCACGGATAACGCTTTTCTCTTACTGGCGTCTGATTTAAATCAGTTGCCTGTTCTTATTATAAATGTAGGTCAGTAGCAATCTTATGTTTATGGTTATTAAGTTTCCAGATTAGGGTGTCCTTTCTTCTTTCCGGCGCGGACACTGTTAGCGGCAGGCATCGTGAAACGAAGAGCAAACAGAACCCTCATAGCGTGTACGGTAGAAACCTTGCCTCTTGCCTTTACAGATGGGCTATTCCTTCAACGTGCACTTGGCGACGTTGAAATGTAAAGAAGGATATGAGAAAGAAAGTTTGATAGTAATTAAGAGAGCCGAGAGTTGCTTTCTTGTTCGCCGATATCAAGTTCACTTTTTGTTAATTGGCCAAAGCACCGTTACTGTATGTTGCCTCAAATCTTAAATGCTGGTAGCCGTAACGGGAATGGAGATGTCCTCCGTTCATAAGAGAGCCGGGTGTCCGGGAACACCAGCGGCAGTGGGCAGCGTATCGCTGGGCTGCATAAGCTACAGGGGACGAGACACTACAGTTGATGCTGGCGTCAGAATACGTCGCAGGGCAGCGATAAAGGATGTGGCAAATGACGACGCTAACAAATATCTAACGCTACGCTAATAAGCCATCGGCAAAGTTATGAGACCTACAGCTAGCGACAATGAGAAATACACAAGGCGCATCAAAAGATTTACAGATTTCAGAATATCTTCTACACGAACAAAAATAAAAACGTTGGGTGAATTTTAGCAAACCCATAGAAGTAAAAGTGTACCTTGGCAACAGTACAGCACAGCAACAAAAGTCGTTTTCCGTTGTCTGTTTCAACGAATGCAACTCAAACTGCTTATTTGCTTCTGTCTCGGGTTCTTCGGCCGACGTTCGTGTGATGATTTTGCTGACGTTTCGCCAGCCACTCGTGCTGGCGAAACGTCAGCAAAATCATCACACGAACGTCGGCCGAAGAACCCGAGACAGAAGCAAATAAGCAGTTTGTCAACAAGTGGCCACGAAAGTCTTAACAATTTTGGAATGCAACTCAGTTGTAACATACGTACGGCGTGATTTTTTGATCTTATATTGTTTCCAGATGATGAAATTGTTTAAGCTCTAGATAAGTCATCAAAATACCAAGATGAATTGCAAAATGATTTAGACAAAATATCTGTATGGTGCAGTTGACTCTAAACAATAAAAAATGAGAAATCCTTCACATCAGTAATAAAGAAAAACCATTAAATTTCGGTTACACGATCAATCACACAAATTCAACTACATACCTAGGCGTTACAATTACGAACACCTTAGGTTGGAAAATGTTGTGAAGAAGACGAACCAAAAAATGCGTTTTATTGGTAGAACGCTTAGAAGATGCAACTAACCTACTAGAAACTATGTCTGCACCACGCTTGTACTCCCTCTTCTGGAAGTTTTGTAGCAGTGTATGGGATCCTTACCAGACAGTATTGACAGAGGACATCGGAAAAGTTCGAAAAATGGCAGCTTGTATTGTATTATCGCGTAAGAGGGGAGAAAGCGTTACGGATGTGATAAGCGAGTTGAGGTGGCAACCATTAAAACAAAGCTCATTAAAACAAAGCCGTTTTTATTGAAGAAATTTCAGTCACCAACAACCTCCTCCGAATGCTAAAACAATTGATGACCTCCACCTACATAGCGAGAAACGACTATCGTAATAAATTAAAAGGAATCAGCGCTCGTACAGATGTTTTCATTTTCCTCAGGTGCTATTCGATAGTGGAACGACCGATAAATAGTATGAAAGTGTTTTTATGAACGAGAATGATCATTTAGATGGAGAAGGTTGCGATTCATGTGATTACTTATGTTACCCAGTGTACGTGGAGCAGAGAGGGCCTTAGCACAGGTATAAAAGGCGCTTACTGCTTAATGTTCTCCGTGTCAATAGTAGGAATCCAGTTGCGCCTGTTTCGAGACACTCGTAGTCTATGTAAGATAGAATCGACAGGTCGCCACCACACTCTCGTTCAAGACGCAAAGAGCATTTAAAGAGTTTGGAATGTAGTCCACAGGCGTCTATTAGTTGTGCAAGCCAAGATGTTATCAGAACTCGTGATGTTGATGTTTGGTTTGTGGGGCGCTCAAGTGCGCGGTTATCAGCAGGCTGTTGATAATTAAGTTCCTGGCAGAGGGTTCAATGAACCACCTTCATGCTGTCTTTTTACCGTTCTACTCTTGAACTGGGCGCGGGGAAAACGAGCACTTTAATTTTTCTGTGCGAGCCCTGTTTTCTTTTATTTATTGTGATGATCATTTCTCCCTATGTAGGTGGTGGGAGCCAACAGAATGTTTTCGCAATCGGAGGAGAAAACTGGTGATTGAAATTTCACGAGAAGATGCCGTTCAACGAAAAACGCCTTTGTTTTAATGATTGCCACTCCAATTCACGTATCATGTCTGTGGCACCATCTCCCCTACGTCGCGATAGTACAAAACTGGCCAACCTTCTCTGAACTTTTTCGATGTCATCCGTCAGTCCCATCTGATGCGGATCCCACACCGCAGAGCAATGCCCCAGAATAGTACAGACAAGTGTAGTGTAAGCAGTCTCTTTAGAGGTCTTGAAAATAAAATAAAAGATAAACATTAACAAAAGCAAAACTAGGGTAATGGAACGTAATCGAATAAAATCAGACGATGCTGAGGGAACTAGATTAGCAAGCGAGACACTAAACGTGAGTTTTGATATTTGGGGAGTAAAATAATGAATGATGGCCTGAGTAGAAAGGATGTAGACTGCCAATGGAAACAAAAGCGTTTCGGAAGAACAGAAACTTGTTAACATAAAAAATAGTTTTAAGTGTATGGATGTCTTTTCTGGAGATACTTGTCTAGAGTGTAGGCTTTTACGGAAGTGAAATGTGAATGATAAACAGTTCAGACAAGAAGAAAATAGAAGATTTTGAAATGTGCTATAAAAAATTCTGAAAATTAGACGGGTAGTTCATGTAACTACGAGGAGGTACTGAACAGAATTGGGTAGAAAAGAAATGTGTGGCATAACTTGACTAAAAGAATTGATCGGTTAAGAGGGCACATCGTGAAGCATCGTCAGGAAATATGGGGAGTAAAAAGTGGACAGGGAGGAAAAAGGTTGAATACTGTAAGCATGTCTGAATGAATGTAGGTTGTAATAGTTTTGTAAGCTTGAAAAGGCATACAGTGGATGGACTGGGATGGAAATCTGCATTAAACCGGTCTTTTGACTAAAGACCACACTAAAACAACGGTTACGTTGATTAAAATTTCATATAGACGTGAGTTCATTTGCAGTATTTTCTATGCAGGAAGAAACCAGACATGTAGATGAAAAATGAATTGATTACGTGTTAGATAAGGGCGTGTCTAATTTTCACGTGGATATCGTAATTCATCTTTCCTAGAGGAAATTCAAGACCAACTAATCGCCATTTTTCGGCCTTTAAAATGGTGAAATCGTTGGTATGAGAGCAACAGAGAATCGCACAGACAGTTGCTGCAATGCCATGACTGAAGGAAGGGTGATGGCGAGATGGTCTCAGAACAATAGTGTGCCCACAAGTGTAAGCACGGATCCTCCCAGGAAGACTGCAACACGAGAAATATTGGGATTGTTTAACTGGCTTTGACGAGTAGACGGATGACAACAGCTGAAATCTGGGCAGAGGTTACATGCAGAATGTCACTAAGAACCGTGGGGAACACATTGCTGGAAGAGGGATTGAGGTCTCGAGTTGCCATGTGTAGTCATCCACTGTTACCATACCACAGACCACAAAGACTTGCGCGGTGTAAAGTTAGTCAACTGTAACAATGAACAGCATTCTGTGGCGTCGAGCGATGAGTCTCTCTTATGTTTGTGGTGGTCAGACCGACGTCAACGCGTCCATAGACGACCTGGTGAAAGATGAAAGAAAGCAGCGATTCTCGAAATCCATACGTCTCCAAACCCTGGAATCATCGTGTAAGGGAACTGATTGACTTGGTGATTGTTGAAGGGAAGCTAATGTTCCCCCGTATGACCGTGATACCAGATGGTAAAATGTAACTCTGCAGTTTAGACCGCAAACGACTTGAAGGATTCGCGGATCTCTTGACTGGCCTGCACGGTCCCCCTTATTTGTTACCCATTGGCCTTACTGGAGTGTGATGGGAAGACGTATATTTTCATAATAGCTAGCAATTTGAGTTTACTGCCAGTATGTGTCTCAGGCATTACGACAAATTCCCCAAGATGACATTCGAAGTTTGATTTCTCCACGACACAACGAATAGGAGTTGATTCGTGCCTTTGGAGACCAAACCTCATGTTGATGCTGACAATGAACATCAGATTCGAATGGATGGAAGTTTAAACATTTAATTCCTGTTACGTGTTCTACAGCTCCACAGCTGTGCGACAAATCAAGACAAAGATACATAGAGAGTGATAATACCAGGTTGCAACATGACAGGTTGGCTTATTTGAACGAGAATGAGCGCTTCAAAGTGGGTCTGCGAACCTGAAACTAGTAGCAAATAAAAAATGAAGACTAAAGAAGTGTTTCTAGGGAAAAATTTCAAAATATTGCTATGGACTTTAGCCTTGAATGTTTGACCTCCGGCTATGAATTCCAGATGTATCATGCCATTACTGCTGAAGAGTGTCATCAATATTATCTCAATCGTGGGCTGTCTTAGTCCTGGACTTGGAGTGCGATGTTTATTTTACGACTTGAATTCGCTGAGCATAGTTCCAGTGATGTCGCTTGAACTCTGAACTACCAGGACCGAGACTCATCCCTGAGACGGCTGTTAGCGGTCTCGCGGCTTCAAGGCCATGCTGTACGAATGCTTATGCACGTTACATTTGCAACATCGACCTATTTGACCACGTTGGTATCTCACACACTCTGTACAGTTCCAGACAGACAGATCAGGTGGCTAGCACACGCCGTGTCTATTTCAGAGGCTCTTCAGTGCACATGCAAACCAGTCCCTCGCAACACAGATCAGGTACCTGTCATCTCGTCACAATCGCAACCTATTGTTGCTGTTGTTGTTGTTGTTGTTGTTGCAGCGGCTGTTTTGATGCAGCTGTCTGCGTTAGTCTGTGCTAAGCGAGCCTCTTTATACCCAAATAACTACTGCAACCCACACCCTTTGAAATTACTTACGGTACTGTTTTTATTCCTTGATCTCACGCTGTTCTTGCTACGGCCAGCCTACATTTCATATCTTGTCTACTTCGGTCATTAGTTATCTTGGGCCGACCGGAGTGACCGAGCGGCTCTAGGCGCTACAGTCTGGAACCGCACGACCGCTACGGTTGCAGGTTCGAATCCTGCCTCGGGAATGGATGTGTGTGATGTCCTTAGTTTAGTTAGGTGTAAGTAGTTCTAAGTTCTAGGGGACTGATGACCTCAGAAGTTAAGTCCCATAGTGCTCAGAGCCATTTGAACCATTTTTTGAGTTATCTTGCTACCCAAATAGCAATACTATTACACTACTTTTAATCTCTCATTTCCTAATCTAATTCCCTCAGCAACACCTGATTTAATCGATTGCATTGCATTACCTTTGCTTTACTTTTGTTAATGTTCATCTTATATCCTCCTTTCAAGACACCGTCCATTATGTTCAATTGCCGTCTCTGACAGAGTAACACTGTCAGCGGCAAACCTCAAAGTTTTTATTTCTTCTGCCTGAACCTTAACTCTCTTTCAAAATTTCTCCTTGGTTTTGCCTGTTGTTTACTCAATGTATCGATTCAACAACACCGGCGATAGGCTGCAACCCTGCCTTATTCCCTTCTTCATCATTGCTTCCCTTTCATGTCCGACTCATATAACAGCGTTCTGCTTTGTGTACAACTTGTAAATAACTTTTCGCTAACTGTATTTTATCCTTGTTGCCTTCAGATTTACAAAGTGTGTATAACAGTCAACATTGTCAAAAGCTTTCTCTAAATCTACAAATGCTATAAATGAAGGTTTGCCTTTCTGCAATCTGTCTTCTAACATTTAGTAATAGTGTCAGTACTGCCTGGCATGCTCGTACATTTCTCTGGAACCCAAACTGATCTCTCACGAGGTCGCCTTCTGTCAGTATATCGGTTATTCTGTAAATAACTAGTTTTAGTATTTTTCAGTCACGATTTACTAACCGCATAGTCCTGTAATATTCATACTTGTGAGTACTTGGTTTCTCTGGAATATGGATTGTTACGTTCTACCTGAAGTCTGCGGGTATTTCACTTGTGTAATACACACTATACTGCAGTGCCTGTCTTTGTAAAAAGATCAATGCAATGTACTTCTTACAAACGCATGCACTGCAATATCGTATTTTTTCGCTGACACCAGGCTAGCGACTTGCGATTAAAAGATTCCCATGAACGGGTCTTAACAGTAAGTGTATGAGTGCAGGTTAGTGACACGTGGACGATGACCTATGGAGATTTGTATCAGACAGTGAAGTGTGCGCAGATAAACAACATTGTTAAGGTGAGCGCTCGCTACAAGGGGGGAATCCGGGTTCGAGTCAGGTCCAACAAAAATTTTTAATGTCATCATTATATTCTACAATTGGACGTTGCCCGTATTCGGAACGGCAATTACATTTCCTGTGTATCTCGTATCTTGCACACCACGCGGAATAGTTTTGTCTTGGCTGGCTCTCCCTGGGATCTCAGTGATTCAGAGGGAATTAGTCAACTCCAGGGATCTTGTTTCGATTTATGTCTTTTTGCTAGCAGTATTATATCTTCCATTCATCTTCATTTACTTTCTCATACCATTTTATAAGAGCCAGCTAAATGAAAAAGAGACAGATGGAGAAAAAATAAGTAAACTATTTATAATTTCAAAAGTAATGGCCATAACTATCAAACAATTTATAACACTGTGAGACGAAAATATACAGTTGCTGATGTAATATCGTATTCGCAGTCTGCAACTTCATTTCATAATTTAATGCGGCTGTAGCTCGTGAGCAGTATCTGAAGAACATTTGCCTCGAACTGTACACACATCGTCAAATACAGTCACTGCAATAACTGTACAAAAAAGAAATTCCTTATCCATTGCTGCTGCTCGTCTCTAGAACAAGTCACTCTGCATTCTACGGATATTTCAGTATTTGTTCCATTTAAGAAATAGGATAAACCATACTATCGTATCACCCTGATAACTTTCATTGAAAAAATAACGTTAATGACGACTCTCTGCAGTGGAGCAAATGAGCATCTCTACTCCCAGTTAGGCAGTTTTCGTTTTTCGTTTCTCAGTCAGCCAACTATTTTTCTCTACTCTCTTCATTATATTTTCTTTCCACGTTTGCCTTTCTCTCCATCACACTGTCTCCTTTCACGCTGCCAGTGGCCTAAACTCACCTACCATTACTCTACCTTTATTTAAGTTACGAAGATATATGTATAGGATTTTTCGTGTAGCTGTTAATGCTTCCTGAATACTGTGACAATTACTTCTAAGGACTGGATTCCATACTGGACATAAGACATCTTATTTTACTTGTGCCATAATGAAAATCAAAATCAATAACGCCTCGTAAGAAATAAGAGATGTTCTGATGGTAGTAGAATACGAAACAAAAAGTAATCAGTCAATGAATAAATAGAAATAAATAAGTCTCAGTGAAATCTCAGGCAGATTCTATTCGTGTTGCTTTGTGTGCGACTGGAAATTGGTGCGACGCGTATGAGGAGCAGATCTTCGTCGTGTCCATATCCTCATGAGTGAATGACGGCGTTAACAGTGTCCCAGTACTTCCGACACGTCTAAGAGACAGGCGCCGATAGGCGACGCCATCTGTCGCACTAGCTCTGCGTTGACGAGCCCGAGAACCGAGAACTGGCACGTCTGGAATTCGGCTGCATCTTTCGCAAGCACATATCGGATTCGTCAGAAGAGCTGGATAAAAGCCTTTCGTCGAGCGCTTTGCAGCAGCCGTCGTGTGACTGTGACAGTGAGTCAGTTCTCCGAACGACCGCATTTTGAGGGACGTGAGCCAAGAAAAAGACGATATCTTTTGAAGTTCGGCCATCTTCCGGTGTAACTACCGAAAGAATTCGAAATAAGATTGCGGTTGACGCATCTGTCCTTCCACAGAAATTTTCAAGAAATAAAAAAAAGCGAATGTAATTTCTTGGTTATGGCTTATAACTACACTGCTTGTCAGATTAGCTGCGTTTGTACAGAGTTACGGTTCGAGTAATTTGGTAGTCAACACCGCAAGGGTCAGTCCTCGCTCTGTATGCAGTAACTGATTTTCCCTTTCAAAGTATTCAGGTTGTAAGGTAACGTGGGATAATATGGAGCTCTTCCAAGTAGTTTAAATTTAAAGGACAGCAGCAGAAATTATTTGTTGGGCTGGTGCACTTCAGTCAATATGTTTCAAAATAGAATTAAGTTATAAAGATGTTTAGAACAACTGCAAAGTAAGTCATTATTTTATTATGAAGACACCATTCAGTTTCGATCTTTGTAATGCCAGACAAGTATTGGTATGTCTCATATTTTGTCCAAAGACATCATTAAATTAAGGGAGAGGGGTGAAGCTGGCCAAAACTTGGAGTTATTCCTAATTATGTAAATCTGATAGCATGTCATAAATTAGTTCTGATTTTAATTTTCCGTGCCTAAGAGTAAAATGTATGTATTAAATGCAGAGTGAAAACAGTATAATGGGCAATGGACATGAAAATATTTGTTTTGTGTTTTGATTAGCGTTGCAGTTCCGTTGCGTAGTGTTTTGTTTCTTTTACTGCAACGAATTATAAAATTATGTGGTGATAAATGTGTGTAAAATGTGTTTAGGTTTAAGTATTTAAATCTTATAAAATTTTTAGACGAATTGTGAAATGTTTAGGAATTGTTTTGATTAATGTAGTGTCACGTGACCCGACTCAGGACTGGGGATAGGACCGGCAAAATGCGGTCTTTGGTCGTTGTCCATTGTGGTGGTAAGTTCGAAGCGGCAGAGTGCCGCTAGTAAGCATGGATGTCAGTGTATTCAAATAAACTGTGAAGGAACAACGTAAAAGTGTGTAGGTGCGAGGCAATAAACCATGTGTACGAATAGCACCGATTATTATTTATCCAAATCGGATTTGTTTGTGAACTTAAAAATGCATGGCCACTAAGTTAGAAGCGTTTTCTTTTTTTTCAAATAAATAAGTTTAAATCTGAACTTGTATAGTGTACCTCATTTTGCGCAAGGTTGTGGTATAGACCAGGGGTCTCCAAACTACGGTCCGCGGGCCGAAAACGGCCCGCGAAGGCCGGCAAACCGGCCCGCGTTAGCTGGTCGGTCATCCCCGGTATCCGGCCCACCAAATATTTGAGGTGATACCTGCACTGGCAACAATTGACTTTCGAGGCCCATCGCGACCAATGCACCGCGACGTTGTCGGAGCTCTATCTTTACACAGCGTAAGGTCATGGTTCCACAATAAACAGACAGACCATTCTCCGTGCGATAGTGAAAAAAAAAGAACGGTTAACAGACTAGTTTGGATAAAAAAATTAAATAAAAAAATTCTTTGCATTTTATTCTACTCACGAGTCTGGTGCAAGTCTTTCAAATGGACGCCAGTTCGGCGACTAGCCTTAGTAATCAATCATTATGGAAGATGTTTCTTAAGCGAGGTTCCACTTTCTTTTGATTACGTTGTAAAATACATACAGAATGTGCAGTGACATATTTTTTTGTCGATGAAATTCGCCAGAATAAAATACGCCAGAATTTCGGACAGGTACGTCCACCAATCAAAATTACGTAATTAAATAAAAATCGTAGTTCGTTTCAGTGTTATCTATTCCCACAACCTTAGGTTTTTGTGATTTCATCTTTCCTTTAGCCTTACATTGGCTAGGGTGCTTTAATCCCACTAGGTAGATCTTGGCCCTTACGACTTCGTGGAGGAGTCAATGTGGCCTGCGGACAAAAAGTTTGGAGACCCCTGGTGAATTGTGTATTCAATACACTGCTATTCAAAGGCTAGCCAATATGACTCAGTATTAGGGTCGCAAATGTAACCATTCACTACCAACCCCCTTTGCAGATGAGCCACGTGAAAAATAGGTAGTGAACGAGCCCGAGTACAATTGCAAGGTTGCACAGTTAACGCACAGTCGCGGCACTATCACCGTTTAAGTAGAGTCCGTGTGTTTTAGACGGCTTAATTTTTAAACTGCATTGTCCTTCCGATGACGAATGCAATGTGGCGAAGTCAGTTCTCATGGGAGCCTCCAGGAGAGGAAATGTCCATCAGGATGTTGTTCGGGGCACCGGGACTCGTCTGGGGGGACGACGTGCCGCCACGCGTATCTCTCGTGTGTCGGCTGTCGGCGTTGGCCGCACCGCCTCTCCCTGCTGCTGCTCGAAGAGGCCCCGGAACAACGTCGCGTTGTCCTTTGAGCGCTTCCCGGCTGGAGGCACGTGAAGTGGCCGAGCGAACTTCGTGTCTATCCAGTTGGCTGCTACTCACTTGGGGCCCTTGGAGCTCGTGCTGTAAGACGTCGTGGTCTCCTGACCTTCATTGCTTACATATTCCGCCCTCACAATCATATTCCGCACATCAAGACGCTTCATTCGAACCCGAACTCGATAAGATAAAGTCAATGTTGTATGAATTCATGTAAACTATATGCAAATAACTAGTGCACAGGGGTTGAAATACTCGAGGCTGGCTTACGCACATACATTCCAGACACGACGGTCACAGGAGCTTTTAGTTCGAGAGAGGCAGACCACACACCGGGAGGCCGGTCCCTTCAGAGGACGAGTCAACCTCGGCCGCCTGTGGAGCAGACAGCGTGTGCCCGAGTGAAAGGGGGAACGACCCCGTGTTTGGCTTAAAAGCAAATTCCGCTACATTGTGTGGGAGCGTCCAACCTACGCATTCTTTGCACATAGGACGCAGTTTCAGAGATTTTCACAAGGAGACAGCAAACACGAAACGCTGATACTACAGATTTCCAGATTGGTCGCCTAACGAAACGTCATTCACCCGTTTTATTCACCCGTTTTAGAAGAGCTGATTGGCAGACGATATTTCTGACGCCTTGAGCTGAAGAAGTAATGGAAGAGACCGAAAGATATACCCCTTCACGTCTAGCGTGGAGAGGCGTCGTTCCGTTGGAGCGAGGAACAAGTCTCTCCTCAGTACTTCACTGGGAGAGCACCTCTATCGAGAGCGAATCGAAGTGCGACTCTATATTGAGTCATTGCGATTAAGCGTTGTTCACTGTGTTGACTGACACACTTATTGTGCGGTGTGAATGGACAAAGTTATAGTTAAACGTCTGTGAGCGAACTTTTGAGTGTTATCGCGGTGGACTGGTCATCTGACCGGTGTACCACGCCACTAGTTAGACTAGGGGCGAATAGGAATCCTTGACTTCATCAAGGCCTATGGAGAGTTTGATTGGCGAAGGTCAATCCAGATAGAACGAGAGTTATCTTATTTGTTAGCAGCGAGCGGCGCAGACAGCAGTCATCGCAGCTTACGGTATTGTGCGCTACAGCTATTACAGCCCCATATTTCCTCCACAACAGTACACTTCACTGCATTTCACACGCAACAGCCTCGACTGTACCTAGCAACATTCTAAAGGATAATTATTCAACTTGAGTAGGCGCAACTCTGAGCCATTCTTCCAAGTGCCGGCCAGGGTGGCTGAGCGGTTCTAGGCGCTCCAGTCTGGAACCGCGCGACCGCTCTGGTTGCAGGTTCGAATCCTGCCTCGGGCATGGATGTGTGTGATGTCCTTAGGTTAGTTAGGTTTGAGCAGTTCTAAGTTCTAGGGGACTGATGACCTCAGAAGTTAAGTCCCATAGTGCTCAGAGCTATTTGACCTATTTCATTCTGCCAAGTCAATAACAATCTTAAACTCTGTATAGAAATTTCAGTAGCGAATCCTATCCTTGAGAGGTAACTTTCTGAAAAGGACCAGGACATAACTTGTTTGAGTTCATAACTAAAAATGCCGTTGTGATGTCTCAGAATTTTATCAAAATAAATAATAATTTTCGTTAGTTTTATGTTTTTCTTACACTAACTAGCACTACTCCAGTACCCAAGTATCCCACTAGTTACGTAAGAATTTTTGTGTCATTTCCTTACAGCGGACGACTCTAGAAGATATTTATTGCTGAAAATTTTTCAGGCATTTCTCTTTAGAACTTTAGGAGCGTCTGTCTGACTTCTGTGGTAGTGTGGAGGTGGAAATTGCATCTTGCAGGAGCCACAGGGTAAAGGGTACATCTCTGATTAACCCGTTGCGCAGAATAACAGAATAGCAGATAAACCCCACGCTCACACTGCATGCCATTGAATATGGCTGCCCTGAACGTGTCGGTTCCCTACTCGGATGACGGCCGAGAGCTCCACCGACACGAGCAGCGAGATCGACAGTGATGAACTACAGCCTCCATAAGGGACTATACTACCGCCGCCGAGTTCGGTCAGGCCCTGGTAGGCGTTTCTGCTACTTGCACGACCTCCTCATAAACAAGTAACGCACAAATGCGATTTCTAAGGTTATTCAGGGATATACACTCAGCCTTATAAATTAAGGATAATGCTGATACATGGTGAAACAACGCTCTGGTGGGCGGTTTGCGGGTTTAAATCACCTCGGGGTATGACAATGCGGTGCATTTGCCCTGTGGTCGTCGCACGCTGGCGCTGGCAGCAGTCCACATACGCAAAGGTGTGTTGGTGCATGTCAGAGTACGGTGCAGCGAGTAAGTGTGCAGACGTTTTGAGGCGTGCTAATGGTGACTGTGTGTTGAAAATGGCTCACAGAACACATATTGATGACGTTATGAGGGGTAGAATACTAGGGAGACTGGAGGCTGGTCAAACACAGCATGTCGTAGCACGAGGCCTCCGTGTGCCACAAAGTGTGATTTCAAGATTATGGCAACGATTCCAGCAGACAGGAAACGTGTCCAGGCGCTACAGTACGGAACGTTCACAGTGTACAACGCCACAAGAAGACCGATATCTCACCATCAGTGCCCGCAGACGGCCACGGAGTACTGCAGGTACCTTTGCTCGGGACCTTACCGCAGCCACTGGAACAGTTGTCTCCAAACACACAGAATACAGACGACTGACCAGACATGGTTTACTCGCCCGGAGACATGCAAGGTGCATTTCACTGACCTCTGTTCTCAGGAGAGCCCGTAAAGCCTGGTGTCAAGAACACAGTACATGGCCATTAGTACAGGTTATGCCCACGGACGAGTTCAGGTATAGTCTGAACAGTGATTCTGGCCAGGTTTTCATCTGGCGTGAACCAGGAACCGGATACCAAAACCTTAATGTCCTTGAACAGAACCTGTATGGAGGTTGTGGTTTGATGGTGTGGGATGGGATTATGATTTGTGCACTTACACCCCTGCATGTCTTGGACTGAGGAACTGTAGCAGGTCAGGTATGTCCGCCTTTTCAGCGGTGCAGTGGGTCCCACCTTCCTCCTGATGGATGGTATCGCACTGCCATCGTGGAGTACCTTGAAAGAGAAGATACCAGGCGAATGGAGTGGTCTGCCTGTTCTCCAGATATAAACCCCATCGAGCACGTCTGGGATTCTCTCGGTCGACGTATCGCTGCACGTCTTCAAACCCCTAGGACACTTCAGGAGCTCAGACATGCACTGGTGCAAGAATGGGAGGCTATACCCCAGCAACTGCTCGACCACCTGCTCCAGAGTATGCCAACCCGTTGTGCGGCCTGTGTACGTATTCATGGTGATCATATCCCGTATTGATGTCAGGGTACATGCGCAGGAAACAGTGGCGTTTTGTAGCACATGTGTTTCAGGACGGTTTTCTCAACTTATCACAATACCGTGGACTTACAGATCTGTGTCGTGTGTGTTCCCTATGTGCCTATGCTATTAGCATAGGCTGTCCATACAGCTGCCTATTGTACTTGTAACCCATACATATTCAGCTGAATTGGCAGTGTTTAGATTTGTGTGATTTATGGTGTAACAGAAATTTAGCAGATTCCTTTTATTATCCAGCACAATAACATCACGCTTTTTATTGTTTAGAGTCAGTTTTCGCGTCTCGCACCATACACGTACCTTGTAAAATATCATTTAGCAATTGGTTTTGTGCTTCTGATGACTTCCATAGACGGTAAAGGACACCATCATCTGCAAACAATCTAAGAGCGCTGCACAGATTGTCTCCTATCTTAGGAAAAGCAGAGGGCCTACATCATTTCCTTGGGGAACGCCGCTATCACTTCAGTTAATGGACGGCTTTTCGTCAATTACTACGAATTGTGACCTTTCTGACAGGAAATCAAGAATCCAGTCGCATAACTGGGCTGATACTCTATAGGCACGCAATTTGATTAAAAGTTGCTTTTTAGGAACGACCTGAAAAGCTTTTGGGAAATAGTGAACTTAGTAATGAAAGCAAGATAGTGAGAGCGACGTTTCATTGTGGCCACTAACGTAATCTGTCATCGCAGAGGGCGATGGTACATCATTTACATTTGTGCAAGTGTCTAATTTTTTTGACAGTCAGTTGCAATATCGAAATTTATAGAGAATTAACACGACAAGTGCATTGACTACACTACTGGCCATTAAAACTGCTACACCAAGAAAAAATGCAGATGATAAACAGGTATTCATTGGACAAATATATATACTAGAACTGACATATGATTACATTTCACGCAATTTGGGTGCATAGATCCTGACAAATCGGTACCCAGAACAACCACCTCTGGCCGTAATAAAGTCCTTGATACGCCTGGGCATTGAGTAAAACAGATCTTGGATGGCGTGTACAGATACAGCTGCCCATGCAGCTTCAACATGATACCACAGTTCATCAAGAGTAGTGATTGGTGTATTGTGACGAGCCAGTTGCTCGGCCACCATTGACCAGATGTTTTCAGTTGGTGAATAATCTGGAGAATGTGCTGACCAGGGCAGCAGTCGAACATTTTCTGTATCCAGAAAGGCCCGTATAGGACCTGCAAATTGCGGCCGTGCGTTATCCTGCTGAAATGTAGGGTTTCGCAGGGATCGAATGAAGGGTAGAGCCACGGGTCGTAACACATCTGAACGTCCACTGTTCAATGTGCCGTCAATGCGAACAAGAGGTGACCGAGACGTGTAACCAGTGGCACCCCGTACCATCACGCCGGGCGATACGCCAGTATGGCGATGACGAATACACGCTTCCATTGTGCGTTCACCGCGATGTCGCCAAATACGGATGCGACCGTCATGATGCTGTAAACAGAGCCCGGATTCATCTGAAAAAATGACGTTTTGCCATTCGTGCACCGAGGTTCGTCGTTGAATATCGCTGGCGCTCCTGTCTGTGATGCAGCGTCAAGGGTAACCGCAGCCATGGTCTCCAAACTGATAGTCCATGCTGCTGCAAACGTCGTCGAACTGTTCGTGCAGATGGTTGTTGTCTTGCAAACGTCCCCATCTGTTGACTCAGGGATCGAGACGTGGCTGCACGATCCGTTACAGCCATGCGGATAAGATGCCTGTCATCTCGACTGCTAGTGATACGAGGCCGTTGGGATCCAGCACGGGGTTGCGTATTACCCTCCTGAACGCACCAATTGCATATTCTGCTAACACTCATTGGATCTCGACCACCGCGAGCAGCAATGCCGCGATACGATAAACCGCAATCGCGGTAGGCTACAAACCGACCTTTATCAAAGTTGGAAACGTGATGATACGCATTTCTCCTCCTTACACGAGGCATCACAACAGCGTTTTAGCAGGCAACGCCGGTCAGCTGCTGTTTGTGAATGAGAAATCGGTTGGAAACTTTCCTCAGGTCAGCACGTTGTAGGTGTCACCACCGGCGCTCTGAAAAGCTAATCTTTTGCATACCCCAGCGTCTTCTTCCTGTCGGTTAAGTTTCGCGTCTGTAGCTCGTCATCTTCGTGGTGTAGCAATTTTAATAGCCTGTTTTTCGTTTAGATATTCAGTTCTGCACAGCATTACGTAAAGACGCCTACAAATATGCTACTCCTCTAGTCAGCAGCATATTGCAGTCGTACGTTAGACGTAGGAAGTGTGTGTTCAGCGCCAGGTACATCACAATACACAATCACGTGGCTCTGTCGTGAGGTAAATTTACGCTGGCTGCAGCACGGACAATCTAATTGTGCTGGCGTGGGCAGTGGCGCTTAGCTCAGCTCGTGGCAGTGATTCAGCCGGACACCTGACATTTCGCCTCCGCCGCCGTTCTCACATGTGACCATCGGCCGCTGGTGTGTGGCAGCCACATCACAGCTACACCCACGTCCGTGCCGAACAAACGACTTTTATACGCAGCAGCTTGTTATTCGGGCGACATTCGTGTAATTACGTAGGCTTTGCCGACGAATAAGTCTTGAAAGTCGCTTCGGGTTTGCCGCCGGATCCTAAAATCAACTTCACTCGATATTTCGGCGATCAAAAAAATCTATTTAGAACATCACGTCCATGCTGCCAGGCGAAAAAGGTTTGTTGTTGTTGTGGTCTTCAGTCCTGAGACTGGTTTGATGCAGCTCTCCATGCTACTATATCCTGCGCAAGCTTCTTCATTTCCCAGTACCTACTGCAGCCTACATCCTTCTGAATCTGCTTAGTGTATTCTTC
Source organism: Schistocerca gregaria (assembly GCF_023897955.1). Taxonomy (NCBI): domain Eukaryota; kingdom Metazoa; phylum Arthropoda; class Insecta; order Orthoptera; family Acrididae; genus Schistocerca; species Schistocerca gregaria. The sequence goes on from NC_064925.1 coordinate 479,137,177, forward strand.
TCTTGGTCTCCGTCTACGATTTTTACCCTCCACGCTGCCCTCTAGTACCAAATTGGTGATCCCTTGATGCCTCAGACTATGTCCTACCAACCGATCCCTTCTTCTAGTCAAGTTTCTCCCCAATTCTATTCAATACTTCCTCATTAGTTATGTGATCTACTCATCTAATCTTCAACATTCTTCTGTAGCACCACATTTCGAAAGCTTCTATTCTCTTCTTCTCCAAACTATTTATCGTCCATGTTTCACTTCCGTACATGGCCACACTCCATACAAATACTTTCAGAAACGATTTCCTGACACTTAAATCAATACTCGATGTTAACAAATTTCTCATCTTCAGAAACGCTTTCCTTGCCATTGCTAGTCTACATTTTACATCTTCTCTACTTTGACCATCATCAGTTATTTGGCTCTCCAAATAGCAAAACTCCTTTACTATTTTAAGTGTCTCATTTCCTAATCTAAACGCATCTTATATCCTCCTTTCAAGACACTGTCCATTCCATTCAACTGCTCTTCCAAATCCTTTGCTGTCTCTGACAGAATTACAATCTCATTGGCGAACTTAAAAGTTTTTATTTCTTCTTCATGGATTTTAATGCCTACTCCGAACTTTTCTTTCGTTTCCTTTACTGATTGCTCAATATACAGATTGGATAGCATCGGGGAGAGGCTACAGCCCTGTATCACTACCTTCCCAACCACTGCTTCCCTTTCATGTCCCTCGACTCTTGTAACTGCCATTTGCTTTCTGTACAAATTGTAAGTAGCCTTTCGCTCCCTGTATTTTACCCCTGCCACCTTCTGAATTTGAAAGAGAGTATTCCAGTCAACATTGTCAAAAGCTTTCTCTAAGTCTACAAATGCTAGAAACGTAGGTTTGCCTCTCCTTAATCTTTCTTCTAAGGTAAGTCATAGGGTCAGTATTGCCTCACGTGTTCGAACATTTCTACGGAATCAAAACTGACCTTCCCCCAGGTCGCTTCTACCAGTTTTTCCATTCGTCTGCAAAGAATGCTTTAGTATTTTGCAGCTGTGACATATTAAACTGATAGTTCGGTAATTTTCACATCTGTCAACACCTGCTTTCTTTGGGATTGGAATTATTATATTCTTCTTGAAGTCTGAGGGTATTTCGCCTGTCTCATACATCTTGCTCACCAGATGGTAAAGTTTTGTCAGGAGTGGCTCTCTCAAGGCTGTCAGTAGTTCTAATGGAATGTTGTCTACTCCCGGGGCCTTGTTTCGACTTAGGTCTTTCAGTGCTCTGTCAAACTCTTCACGCAGTATCATATCTCCCATTTCATCTTCATCTACATCCTCTTCCATTTCCATAATATTGTCTTCAAGAACATCGCTCTTGTATAGACCCTCCTTCCACCTTTCTGCTTTCCCTTCTTTGCTTAGAACTGGTTTTCCATATGAGCTCTTGATATTCATGCAAGTGTTTCTCTTTTCTCCACAGGTCTCTTTAATTTTTCTGTAGGCAGTATCTACCTTAACCCTCGTGAGATAAGCCTCTACATTCTTACATTTTTCCTCTAGCCATCCCTGCTTAGCCATTTTGCACTTCCTGTCGATGTCATTTTTGAGACGTTTATATTCCTTTTTACCTGCTTATTTACTGCATTTTTATATTTTCTCCTTTCATCAATTAAATTCAGTATCTCTTCTGTTACCCAAGCATTTCTTTTTACCTACTTGATCCTCTGCTGCCTTCACTATTTCATCTCTCAAAAAAGCTACCCATTCTTCGTCTACTGTATTTCTTTCCCCAATTCCTGTCAATTGTTCCCTTATGCTCTCCCCGAAACTCTGTACAACCTTTGGTTCTTTCAGTTTATCCAGGTTCCATCTCCTTGAATTCCCACCTTTTTGCAGTTTCTTCAGGTTAAATCTACAGTTCATAACCAATAGATTGTGGTGAGAGTCCACATCTGGCCCTGGAAATGCCTTACAATTTAAAACTGGTTCCTAACTCTCTGTCTTACCATTATATAATCTATCTGAAACCTTCTGGTATCTCCAGGGTTCTTCCATGTATACAACCTTCTGTCATGATTCTTGAACCAAGTGTTAGCTATGATTAAGTTATGCTCTGTGAAAAATTCTACCAGGCGGCTTCCTATTTCATTTCTTAGTCCTAATCCATATTCTCCTACTACGTTTCCTTCTCTTCCTTTTCCTACTGTTGAATTCCAGTCACCCATGACTATTAAATTTTCGTCTCCCTTCACTACCGGAATAATTTCTTTCATACATTTCTTCATCATCTGCAGAGCTAGTTGCCATATAAACTTGTACTACTGTAGTAGACGTGAGCTTCGTGTCTATCTTGGCCACAATAATGCGTTCACTATGCTGTTTGTAGTAACTTGCCCGCACTCCAATTTTTTAATTCATCATTAAATCTACTCCTACATTACCCCTATTTGATTTTGTATTTATAACCCTGTATTCACCTGACCAAAAGTATTGTTCCTCCTGCCACCGAACTTGACTAATTCCCACTATATCTAACTTTAATCTATCCATTTCCCTTTTTAAATTTTCTAACCTACCTGCCCGATTAAGGGATCTGACATTCCACGCTCCGATCCGTAGAAAGTCAGTTTTCTTTCTCCTGATAACGACGTCCTCTTGAGTAGTCCCCGCCTGGAGGTCCGAATGGGGGACTATTTTACCCCCGGAATATTTTACTCAAGAGGATGCCATCATCATTTAATCATACAATAAAGCTGCATGCCCTCTGGAAAAATTACGGCTGTAGTTTCCCCTTGCTTTCAGCCGTTCGCAGCACCAGAACAGCAAGGCCGTTTTGGTTAATGTTACAAGGCCGGATCAGTCAATCATCCAGACAGTTGCCCCTGCAACTACTGAAAAGGCTGCTGCCCCTCCTCAAGAACCACACGTTTCCACACGTTTGTCTGGCCTCTCAACAGATATCCCTCCGTTGTGGTTGCACCTACGGATCTGCTGTCTGTATCGTTGAGGCATGCAAGCCTGAACACCAACGGCAAGGTCCATGGTTCAGGGGGGGGGGGGGGGCGAAAAAGGTATCATCCACATATCTCCAGAAGCACGTTGGTTGCTTTTTGGACCACTTCAGCTGTCTTCATCCCTCAATCAAATTTACTATGGAGGTTGAAAATGATGGGATGCTTCCAGTTTTAGATGTTATGGTTTATAAAAAACCAGATGGTACTTTGGGACACAGTGTTCACCGAAAGCCGACGCACACAGACCGGTATCTGCATCCGAAGAGTTGTCATCCACCACACCAACGCAGTGGCGCCCTTAAGACTTTGGTACGGAGAGCATATGCCATTTCCGACGCTGATCGCTTAACACAAGAACTTGCGCATTTGATGGCTGTTTTTAAGAAAAATGGATACTCCGAGAAACGGATAGTCGGGCTATGGAGTTTGGACCACCTCGGGAGGTGCATAAAGAGGAAAATAGATCGGTGGTCTTTCTTCTTTATCCTGGAGGCATATCGTTTAAGACTGGACGAATTTTAAGTAATTTTAACATTAAGAGTGTGTTCCGTCCACCTTCTAAGATTAGGGCACTACTCGGCTTTGTGAAAGATGATTTGGGGCTTAGAAAACCCGGTGTGTACAAAATTCCGTGTCAGTGTGGGAAAGCTTACGTTGGTCGTTCGATTCGCACAGTGCATGACAGCTGTGTGGAACATCGCCGTCATACGAGGCTTCAACAACCGGAAAAGTCGGCAGTAGCAGAACACTGCTTAAATGAGGGACACAGTATGAAATTTGATGAAACTGTGGTAGTTGCCAACATTTCCGGTTTTTGGAACAGTATCTATAAAGAGGCGATTGAAATTAGGTTGGCGGATAATTTAATCAACAGAGACAGTGGGTTTCCTCTTAGCAAGACGTAGAATCCTGTATTGTCTCGCATCAAAATTGAACGTTCCTCGGTGCGGCCCTGAGTGCGATATATCGTTGCCAGCGGTGCTCCACTAAGGGGGGTGCCACCTCCTTGTCTTGGAGGGTAACATCCGTAATGTGCGGCGCATGCGTCGTGTATTGAACCGTGCCCTATATAGGACGTCGATTTGCAGCCTGGCGTCAGTTCTCAGCGGGACTCTTCAGTAGAAGCAGCATTTTCCTGAAGATGGCGATCAGCTGGATCGCCGAAATATTGAGCCAAGTTGATTTAGGATCGGGCAGAAAACCCGAAGAGACTTTCAAGACATTCGTGTAAGCTTTCCGTGATATAAATAAATATGGACAGATATAACAAGGATCGATCACAGTCGCATCGGGTCGGTGCTGACCGGAATGTAGCAAGGAGGAAGGAAGCGCGAGAGGCCGTGGCGGCGTTTCCTTTTGTTTCAGCGTAGTGTGTACAGGTGTACAGTTGCTTAGACCTGCCTCTGTCATCCACACATCCAGCCCGCAGACTAATCTGTAGTGCAGTGCAGACAGTACACTGTACCGTCTTCACTGACTATTCTACTGTCCGTGCGCGAATTATGTGTGGGAGAAACGACTGTGCGTGCACAGCAATAAGTGTCCTAATCTCTCCTGTCTCTCTCGTTGCAAGAAACATGTACCCGTAAAAGGAGACGGAAGAATCGACACGTTCTGTCTCAAACTCAGGCCATTCCAACTCGCTCAACAGAATATCCACTTCGTCTCCCTCGCCAAAAGATAATCTTTTTTTCCAAATGCCACGTGTAGATTGTGTCTGAAAATTTCTGTAGCACTCTCCTACAGGCTGGTTACAAATCCAAGAGGGCGTCTCCAACTTCTCTCTACAGTCTCCATCGAATTCTCCTTCGCAGATATGGTATATATACTCAGAACTTTATAAATAAATCGAAGTAATACAGTGCCCCTCCCTGTAAATGATTTGTGGAATATATAAAATAAAATGATATTTTCAGCCACGTAATGACAGCGAGTGAGGGAAATTGACATTTAAATAGGTGATATTAAATGATCGTCACACTTTATACAGGTAGTAACAAAAAGTTTCATGACACATAACTGTACAAACAGAAAGTATATCAGGTGGAGGCGGGCCGGAAACTCTTCATGTCCGTTTCAGTGCTCGTTTCCTACAACTCTTTGTACTACAATAATCGTGAAACACAATAGGAAGGGAATGTATCAACATACGACATGAGTAGCTGAACGAAGCGTTTTGTCTTCGTGTGGAAAAGTACCTCCAGAATAAGCAGTTGCCGTTTCAGTGTCATCTGGCAATAGGGAATTCACATGTTAAATCTTAAGGTTTGGAAGATTCCTTGTTGGAAGTGTTCAGTTTTATCACGGTGAACCTCTTACCCCAAGTGTCAAAATAACAGGAATGCAAATGACCCCAGACAGTGCCTAATCCTTAGCACAGAAACGATACAGAAGCCACCTCAAATGTACGCTGAGTGAGGAGCGGATTCCCTGCAAGTCTAGTGTGGTATGGTTCTCTCACTCACATGGTACGTTCTGCATTCTTACCTTTATGAAGTCTATAATCTTACTGCGAAATCGACTGAAGACACTGACTTGCATTTAGGATTCCTGAGAACGGAAGACACAATGTTTTTCCGATTAGGTGGTTGAACTTACCGCACGGAGTCCCCCAGTCACGAAGGCCTTGAGGCACTCTCTCACAACTGGAAACGATGTTTTTATGGTCATTTGTACGACAATTGTGTGAAAATGGATTAAAAAGGTGGAATGAAACCTTCACACTAGAATTACTTCATCTCTCAAATGGGCGCAACTCTTGAATTACCCAAATATTTACTGGGCTGTGCACGCAACAAGGATCTCCGGCATCTACTGGCAGTACTGCTATCTGATGTACCTATAAGCACCCACAAACGACATTAAAAGCTCAGAGACAGTCTTTAAGGGAATTATTCACCCACTGCGTATCTATCCAGTAGAGACATTGCAGATGAAATGAGCAAACAGCAGCTTGCGCGAAGGCATGCAGGTCAGTAATTTTTCCCACATGTTCACGATTAGATCCGACATAGCTACAGAACTAAGAGGATTACCGTTCACCCCCTCTTTCAAATATTCTCGTCCTGGTAAGGACCAGGGGAGATGTGAAAGGGTGCCTAAGTTTTCGTCAAAGCAGGAACGTATCCTTGGTGACCTGTCAACATAGGTGTCGTTGTCCTGGTAGACATGAGTGTCCATAGCATGCTCATAATGACGATGAAGAGAAAACGGCAACCGAGAATGTTGAGATAAATATGGTACGTATCCTGAATTAGTCGGCCCAAGTCGCGCTACGAAGAACATACCCAAAACACACAACAGAAGCACCATCTGCCCTGAACTGCTTGCTTTACACATTGTAGCTTAAAAGTTTTGCAGACTATAATGCAGAGCAGTCTGTTGCATTATCCTTCGAAAAGAACAGTCATTGTGAAAGGAAATGATCGAAATTCAGTCCTCCGAAAGCCAATTGTTCGGTGCTGGGATACATCACAACTGCAAGGATACCATCATTTGAAAAGAGGCAAAACTTTTGTTTGTAGGAACAAATTACGTGCCTCTAGTCAAGTACTCTCCAATTTCTGTTGCGGCCCTTTGAAGAGATGAAACTTTGTGTGTCGTTGTCAACAATGCTCATTTGCGAGGTACTCGATTCCAAAAGTCAACTACATGCAGTTCCTTTGAAAATATTCGCTCAGAAATGGTCTCTGACAAGACGTGACTCTCACCTCTACCACGTGCCCCGTTGTTACACCGTGTTACTTGGTTACGAGAGTTACATAAGTACTTGTAGACACGCTGTACAGTCCGCGTTAATACAGCAACAAATGGGAAACTTTCATTTCAGGTGAAATCATGGGTATTAGCAAAGACGAGAGCTCCTTTGTGCAGGTCTGTACCGCCTTCGTGAGGCCAATATTACTATGCTGAACGAATAATGTGACTAACACCTGCACCTGATTTCTCTGTCCGTCAGCGGTGGACAGCCACGTGGCCGGCTGGTAAGAATTCTGCATCGTCTACAGTGCCCCAACACGAGAATTAGGATTTCAATAGGGTGGGGATTTTGCGCTTCCTCTGGATGTGGTGCGATAGGAAGCACGCCTCTGAAACGTCCCCGTGGCTGCTGGCGACGTGAGTCAAGAGTGCGGAGGTTTCCTGACAACTAGCGGTGCTCCCCCTGATGCCTGGAGTTGCTGCGTTGGGCGTAGAAGAGATAGAGAATACGTGGCACACCTGGAGAATGTGTCCACGGATTAACAATCAACGCTATGCAATCTAGGCATTTAATAATCTAGGCTATAAATTTTAGGGCCATTGATAGATAGTGAACGAGAAATGCTATGAGTTTTGGAAAAACGTAAGTGAAGACATTAGATGTTTATTTTGTACTGAGGATGTACTTCATTAATAAGGTACTGATCTTACTTTTCCTCAGTTCCTCACTTAATAAAAAACTGTTTCAGAATTCGCTCGCAGTTGCCTCTTGACAACATGTGGAAAGGTCGTGTGACTAGACCTTCCCGTCGGGTAGATTGTTCGTCGAGTGCAAGTCTTCCTATTGGATGCCACTTCGGCGACTTGCGCGTCGATGGGGATGAAATGATGATGATTAGGACTAGAGGTGACACTGTGTAAACCTCGCAGTGTTATACCAAAAGAAGAAAATTTTAACATTGTAACTAGATAAATATGTAGGTTTTACTCAAAATTCGCTACTTACGATGCTTCTCTGAAAGTTAAAAATGGTTAACAAGCCAAGCAAAAATAAATCGCTGCATTTATAGCGGAATTCTTTTTAGTTGCTAATAAAGAAGAGGTGACATATTTTTGAATGGTCACCATGCAAGAGTGGGCGTGGAGCGGTCTACTTAATATTTACAACAAATGTGAGTGTGGGCTTCAGTCTAAAGCGGCATTTCCCCTCCAGCATTTGGCATTTCCTCTATAACGTCTGCTCATTACTCTCTCCACTACCGCTCTCCTCACACGTGCCCTGCCGATTGCTTCTACCGGCCACAGTATTCTGCGCGGAGTCTACGTCAGCGCCGCTGCGGCTTGTTTAGTAGGTAAAGATTCTCTCTCGACTTTCTGCGGATTCAGTTATTTTCTTAGCAGTACTAATAATATTTCGAGAAGTCGTGGCAGGAAACAGCATATTCCACCGGAGTGCTATCAGCACAAGAAGGGGCTCACTGATGAGTACACCTGAGTTTGAATGAATGGCAAACCATTTTGCTCCTGAGACTTGATCAGTTGAAAGGCCTGAATACTTAAACATGTCGAGGAGTTGGTTGGAGGTCGAGAAATCTACGAGTCGCCTGGCAGCCCTCCTGAGTGTAGCAGGCGGGTTGTGGGCGCTGAGCAGCAGAGGTGGTGTTTGAAAGTGGTGTGTATTTCAGTTGGGGAGTCAGTGATCCATGGTGATCGTTGAAGTTGTTCTACCGGTATAGAAAACTCACAAAAATCCACAGGAGCGCTCCCTAGAGAGACCGACGAATTCTGATTAGTCCTTTCTAATTTTACAGGCCTGTGTTTAGGCGTAGTGGTTAAATGCGTGTTTTGTCAGGAGAGGAGTCGAATCAATCAGTGGAGCTAGAGGTGGTGTTTGTTGGAAGGGGCAAACTAAACGACTGTTAATTGAAGCTAGTAATGGGCGACTGTTTCCGTGAAACCGTGGAAAGCCGGCAGTTAGAAAAGTGTTTCATATTTATTTATTGCTATACTGGTCCCTAACCACTAGTGTGGTTCGTGGACTAGTTACTTAATGTTGTCATCCGGTAGGGGATTCAGAACGCTGAATGTACAGTGAAGCGTACCAGAATACTTCAAAAAACCACTCGACTGCGATTCATCAAAATAAAAATTTCATTTTGATAGAGTAATTCAAATACAACCTGACTCAAAGCCATCAACAATGGAGGAAATCAGAGAAAGCATAAACAATTTAAAAATAATAAAGCATCAGCAGAAGAGAATCTAGCTGCTGAACTGTGGAAACACTCGAGTGACAACATGATTCTATGTCTAATAGAAATCTTTAATGAAATTTGGACAAAAAACATTTTACTATCAAAATAGACATAGGCGTTAATGCATTTACTGCATAAAAAAGGAAGGAAAACTCATCCTCACAATTATAAAGAAATCTCTCTCTTGCCTGTGACTAATAAGACCTTCCCCACAGCACTTTTAAACAGAAATGAAGGAATACTCAGATTACAACTAAAAGGATGTTGTTGTTGTCTTCAGTCCTGAGACTGGTTTGATACAGCTCTCCATGCTACTCTATCCTGTGCAAGCTGCTTCATCTCCCAGTACCTACTGCAACCTACATCCTTCTGAATCTGCTTAGTGTACTCATCTCTCGGTCTCCCTCTACGATTTTTACCCTCCACGCTGCCCTCCAATGCTAAATTTGTGATCCCTTGATGCCTCAAAACATGTCCTACCAACCGATCCCTTCTTCTAGTCAAGTTGTGCCACAAACTTCTCTTCTCCCCAATCCTATTCAATACCTCCTCATTAGTTACATGATCTATCCACCTTATCTTCAGTATTCTTCTGTATCACCACATTTCGAAAGCTTCTATTCTCTTCTTGTCCAAACTAGTTATCGTCCATGTTTCACTTCCATACATGGCTACACTCCAAACAAATACTTCCTGATACATAAATCTATATTCGATGTTAACAAATTTCTCTTCTTCAGAAACGCTTTCCTTGCCATTGCCAGTCTACATTTTATATCCTCTCTACTTCGACCATCATCAGTTATTTTACTTCCTAAATAGCAAAACTCCTTTACTACTTTAAGTGTCTCATTTCCTAATCTAATTCCCTCAGCATCACCCGATTTAATTTGACTACATTCCATTATCCTCGTTTTGCTTTTGTTAATGTTCATCTTATATCCTCCTTTCAAGACACTGTCCATTCCGTTCAACTGCTCTTCCAAGTCCTTTGCCGTCTCTGACAGAATTACAATGTCATCGGCGAACCTCAAAGTTTTTACTTCGTCTCCATGAATTTTAATACCTACTCCAAATTTTTCTTTTGTTTCCTTTACTGCTTGCTCAATATACAGATTGAATAACATCGGGGAGAGGCTACAACCCTGTCTCACTCCTTTCCCAACCACTGCTTCCCTTTCATGCCCCTCGACTCTTATTACTGCCATCTGGTTTCTGTACAAATTATAAATAGCCTTTCGCTCCCTGTATTTTACCCCTGCCACCTTTACAATTTGAAAAAGAGTATTCCAGTCAACACTAAAAGGATAGCAAGCAGAATTTAGGTAGGGAAGGTCATGTCCTAAGCAAATATTAAATCCAAATTACATAAAAAAATGTGTAAAATCAGAAGGTGGAAATATGTGATGACTTTGGACAGGCGACTCACCCGAGCCGTGGTCGTCGGCGGCGTCGGCCTCGGTGTCGGAGTCGTGGCGCGGTTCGGTGAGCGGGCTGGAGGGCGCGCCGGTGGCGGCGAGGCGCAGGTGCGCCAGGTGCACGGCGAGGAGCCTGCCTGCTCGCCCGCTGCCCGCCAGCGTCGCCCACTCGTCGCGCCGCAGCGCCCACAGTTCGGGCCCCGTGCCGGGGAAGCGCGCCGGGTCGGGCGCCGGCCGCAGCCGGAACTGGCGCGTGCACCAGCGCAGCCACGCCGACACGTGCTCGCCGCTCCACTCGCCGGGGTCTGCGGGCAGTTGCAGGCAAGAACATTGTCACATAAAAGTTCGGGCAAAGATTCGGTACATGCTACTGTGGTAGCGCGTACAGGCTCACAGACTTCGGACAGAAGATGAAGGTCATGGCTGGCTGGTGTTGCCAGAACCATATACTTCAATGGATGTGGTGTCTGTTCTGTCGGACATGTCCGAAAGAACAGACACCATACTATAAAATGGATATACAGGGTGTTACAAAAAGGTACGGCCAAACTTTCAGGAAACATTCCTCACACACAAATAAAGAAAAGATGTTATGTGGACATGTGTCCGGAAACGCTTAATTTCCACGTTAGAGCTCATTGTAGTTATCGTCAGTATGTACTGTACTTCCTCGATTCACCGCCAGTTGGCCCAATTGAAGGAAGGTAATGTCGGCTTCAACGCTTGTGTTGACATGCGACTCATTGCTCTACAGTACTAGCATCAAGCACATTAGTACGTAGCATCAACAGGTTAGTGTTCATCACGAACGTGGTTTTGCAGTCAGTGCAATGTTTACAAATGCGGAGTTGGCAGATGCCCATTTGATGTATAAATTAGCACGGGGCAATAGCAGTGGCGCGGTACGTTTGTATCGAGACAGATTTCCAGAACGAAGGTGTCCCGACAGAAAGACGATCGGCTTCTTACGGACCACGGAACATTCCAGCCTATGACTCGCGACTGGGGAAGACCTAGAACGACGAGGACACCTGCAACGAACGAGGCAATTCTTCGTGCAGTTGACAATGACTGTAATGTCAACGTCAGAGAAGTTGCTGCTGTACAAGGTAACGTTGACCGCGTCACTGTATGGAGAGTGCTACAGGAGAACCAGTTGTTTCCGTACCATGTACAGCGTGTGCAGGCACTATCAGCAGCTGTTTGGCCTCTACGGGTACACTTCTGCGAATGATTCATCCAACAATGTGTCAATCCTCATTTCAGTGCAAATGTTCTCTTTACGGATGAGGCTTCATTCCAACGTGATCAAATTGTAAATTTTCACAATCAATATGTGTGGGCTGACGAGAATCCGCACGCAATTGTGCAATCACGTCATCAACACAGATTTTCTGTGAATGTTTGGGCAGGCATTGTTGGTGATGTCCTGATTGGGCCCCATGTTCTTCTACCTACGCTCAATGGAGCGCGTTATCATGATTTCATACGGGATACTCTACCTGTGCTGCTAGAACATGTGCCTTTACAAGTACGACACAACATGTGGTTAATGCACGATGGAGCTCCTGCACATTTCAGTTGAAGTGTTCGTACGCTTCTCAACAGCAGATTCGGTGATCGATGGATTGGTAGAGGCGGACCAATTCCGTGGCCTCCACGCTCTCCTGACCTCAACCCTCTTGACTTTCATTTATGGGGGCATTTAAAAGCTCTTGTCTACGCAACCCGGGTACCAAATGCAGAGACTCTTCGTGCTCATATTGTGGACGGCTGTGATACAATACGCCATTCTCCAGGGCTGCATCAGCGCATCAGGGATTCCATGCGATGGAGGGTGGATGCATGTATCCTCGCTAACGGAGGACATTTTGAACATTTCCTGTAACAAGGTGTTTGAAGTCACGCTGGTACGCTCTGTTGCTGTGTGTTTCCATTCCATGATTAATGTGATTTGAAGAGAAGTAATAAAATGAGCTCTAACATGGAAAGTAAGCGTTTTCGGACACATGTCCACATAACATATTTTCTTTCCTTTTGTGTGAGTAATGTTTCCTGAAAGTTTCGCCGTAGCTTTTTGTAACACCCTGTATACCGGGTGATCAAAAAGTCAGTATAAATTTGAAAACTTATTAAACTACGGAATAATGTAGATAGAGAGGTAAAAATTGACTTACGTGCTTGGGTTTTATTAGGACAAAAAAAAACTAAGTTCACAAAATGTCTGAGAGATGCGCGTCGTTTGGTGATGATCGTGTGCTCAGCCGCCACTTTCGTTATGCTTGGCCTCCCAGGTCCTTAGACCCCAGTCCGTGCGATTAATGGCTTTGGGGTTACCTGAAGTGTAACGTCATCGACCGAAATCTCTAGGGATGCTGAAAGACAACATCCGACTCCAATGCCTCACCTTAACTCCGGACATGCTTTACAGTGCTGTTCACAACATTATTCCTCGACTACAGCTATTGCTGAGGAATAATGGTGGACATATTGAGCATTTCCTGAAAAGAACATCATCTTTGCTTTGTCTTACTTTGTCATGCTAATTGTTGCTATTCTGATCAGATGAAACGCCATCTGCCGGATTTTTTTTAACTTCTGTATTTTTTTTGTTCTAATAAAACCCCATGTCGTTCCAAGCATGTCTGTCAATTTGTACCTCTCTATCTACATTATTCCGTGATTTATTCAGTTTTCAAATTTGAACTGACTTTTTCATCACCTAGTATAATGATCTTGATTGTTCCAGGAACGCAGCGGCTGCAGCAACTGGAATACATCGTCATCGCTTGCCACGGTAATGATGCATGATACCCATACTAACAAATCCAACCTTGCATGAACTATCGCAGCTAGTAACCGTTACTGCTCTTACTACCCATCCCACTGTCGCAGAGGTTTTTTTCCCACGGCACGAGCCTTGGCACTATTTTTCGGGGACTGGGACCCAGGATCTCCTGCTTACATGGCAGACGCTCTATACACCTCTGCCACCGAGGGCACAGAGGATAGCGCGACTGCATCGACTATCTCGCGCACGCCTCCCGCGAGAACCGCATTCTCACCTTGTGTGTCCACACACTACATTCGTAGTGTCCCACCCCAACACACTCATTACTCGTGGAAGACATTCTTTCCAAGTCCCGTAAAAGTTCGGCGGACAAAAGAAGGAGGTCACGGCAGGTGTTGCCAGAACTATATACTTATATGGATATCGTGTTAAAGCTGCATGGGCAGCTGTACCTGAACACGCCATCTAAGCTCTGTTTGACTCAATGGCTTGGTTCAAATGGCTCTGATCACTATGGGACTTAACTTATAAGCTCATCAGTCCCCTAGATGTAGAATTACTTAAACCTAACTAACCTAAGGACATCACACACATCCATGCCCGAGGCAGGACTCGAACCTGCGACCGAAGCGGTCGCGCGGTTCCAGACTGTAGCGCCTAGAACCGCTCGGCCACTACGGGTGACAGACGAATCAATTTAACAACATTGGAAACAGAAAAGAAAAATACTACAAAAACTGGCGAGGCTATATTCGAGCAAGCCTCTACTAGTTATATGAACATACTACTGCACCTTTTTCGAATCGGTACTAATTTTTGCAGCCAGTACATGGGCGTATAGACTGGCCCTTACTAACAACACGTCGGTGAGACACTTTGTTGCTCAGACTGTCAGTGGCGTTAGGCACGACCTCTGTCATAGCGCCGTGCGTTGCACTCAGAATTTGCCTGATACACACGACCGTCAGATATCGGGCTGCGAAGCACTTCCTATGGATTGGAGACTAGAGCAGGTAAATACAATCACCTGTGTTTCTATACAAACTGAGCGCCAACTTACAAAAATGGTTCATATGTCTCTAAGCACTACGGGACTTAACATCTGAGGTCATCAGTCCCCTAGAACTTAGAACTACTTAAACCTAACTAACCTAAGGACATCACACACATCTATGTCCGACGCAGGATTCGAACCTGCGACCATTGCAGTAGCGCGGTTCCGGACTGAAGCGCCTAGCGCCGGTCGACCACAGCAGCCGGCCTCCAACTTACACTCTGACCGATGGATACATGGCAGGATGAGTAGAGCACAAGTAATTAGGGATGCAGAGAATATGATTTCCTGCCAGACTTAAGGGAACCGATTAATTTCTCAACTGGAGACGCACTTCATCCCACGCACTTAAACTCCGTGTCTGTCAGACAGACATCAACCTGAACATGTAGGCAAGAAGGTCCCCAGAACAAACAGCCTTCTCCTTAGACAATGCACAAACATCAGAGACGCATTACACCAAGGCTACGGTAGCACTGAACCATATACATATACAATAATTAGCACACCCCCCAAAACATACGTTTTTCATATTAGATGCAATGTGCTGCCACCTACTGCCAGGTACTGCAAATCAGCGACCTCAGTAGTCATTAGACATCGTGAGAGAGCAGGATGGGGCGCTCCGTGGAACTCACGCACTTCGAACGGGGTCAGGTGATTGGGTGTCACCTGAGTCACAGTCTGTACGCGAGATTTTCACACTCCTAAACGCCCCTAGATCCACTGTTTTCGATGTGACAGTGAAGTGGAAACGTGAAGGTGCACGTACAACACAAAAGCGTACACTCGAAACTCGTCTGTTGACTGACAGAGTCCGTCGACAGTTTAAGAGGGTCGTAATGTGTAATACGCAGACATCTATCCAGAACATCACACAGGAATTCCAGACTGCATCAGGATCCACTGCAAGTACGACGTCTGTTAGGCGGCGGGTGAGAAAACTTGGATTTCATGATAGAACGGCTGCTCATAAGCCGGTAAATGCCAAACGACGCCTCGCTTGGTGTGGACATTGGACGATTGAACAGTACAAAAACGTCGTGTGGAGTGACGAATCACGGTACGCTGTGTGGTGATGCGATGGCAGGGTGTGGATAGGGTAAATGCACGGTGAACGTCGTGTGCCAGCGTGTGTAGTGCGGCGACCAGGGAAGAGGTGCCATTCTTCCAGTGTTTTGTAGAGGCACAGTGGCGTCACTGCTGGCGTCATGGCGCAGGAAGGCATCAACGAGAGTGTTTCCAGGTCACGGTTGGGGACAACTGTACGTCACAGACTCGTTGCGTTCTTGTGTGTCATCTCTCGTGCGATCGGTTGCTCTGGGAAGCTGTTACCATCCACCACACTCCACGGACCTAAGCCTTGTGGCTTCAACTTGATTCCTAAATGGAAGGAAGCACTTCGTGGCATTCGCTTCAGAACTGTTACAAAGATTATGCGGATGGTAGACGGCTCCAGTCGAACTACATCTACATCTACTGTGCAATTCACATTTAAGTGCTTGGCAGAGGGCTCATCGAACCACAATCATACTTCCGGTAAACCTTCCGGGATGTAAGGTCGTGGTCCATGAAACTCTTCAGCTCCTAACGTTTCGTCCAGAGCCGCGCTGGACATCTTCAGAGGGGTGTTTCTCCTCCGGTGAGTCTTGGCGACTGACGGGTCGGACGTCTGAGAGTGACTTAGTGATATTTGGACAGTAGCACTACAGAATTGCTAGACAGTTTTATCTGTGACGAGATTACGATCGATAGTTAAGTTTTATCTCTGACAAAGATTATCTCTGCATATCACGCCCACTATCTACGATATATAAGTCGCTCTCGTCCAGCGCAGCTCTGGACGAAACGTAGATAGTGGGCGCGGCCAGAGTTACACGTGATATGCAGAGATAGTCTTTGTCAGAGATAAAACTTAACTAACGATCGTAATGCCGGAAGGTTTACCAGAAGATATGTCATCCGGTCGTGAAAGCCTTCATACCACAATCATACTATCTCTCTACCATTCCACTCCCGAACAGCGCGCGGGAAAAACGAACACCTAAACCTTTCTGTTCGAGCTCTGATTTCTCTTATTTTATTTTGATGATCATTTCTACCTATGTAGGTTGGGGTCAACAAAATATTTTCGCATTCGGTAGATAAAGTTGGTGACTGCAATTTCGTAAATAGATCTCGCAGCGAAGAAAAACGTATTTGCTTTAATGACTTCCATCCCAACTCGCATATCATATCTGTCACACTCTCTCCCCTATTGCGTGATAATACAAAACGAGCTGCCCTTTTTTGCACCCTTTCGATGTCCTCCGTCAATCCCACCTGGTAAGGGTCCCACACCGCGCAGCAACATTCAAACAGAGGACGAAAGAATGTAGTGGAAGCTGTCTCTTTAGTGAACTTGTTGCATCTTCTAAGTGTCCTGTCAATGAAACGCAACCTTTGGATCGCCTTCCCGACAATATTATCTATGTGGTCTTTCCTACTGAAGTTGTTCGTGATTTTAACACCCAGGTACTTAGTTGAATTAATAGCCTTGAGAATTGTACTATTTATCGAGTAATCGAATTCCAACGGAGTTCTTTTGGAACTCATGTGGAACACCTCACATTTCGTTATTTAGCGTCAACTGCCACTTGCCACACCACATAGCAATCGTTTCTAAATACTGCAACTGATACTGGTCTTCGGATGACCTTACTAGACGGTAAATTACAGCATCATCCGCGAACAAACTAAGAGAACTGCTCAGATTGTCACCCAGGTCATTTATATACACTCCTGGAAATGGAAAAAAGAACACATTGACACCGGTGTGTCAGACCCACCATACTTGCTCCGGACACTGCGAGAGGGCTGTACAAGCAATGATCACACGCACGGCACAGCGGACACACCAGGAACCGCGGTGTTGGCCGTCGAATGGCGCTAGCTACGCAGCATTTGTGCATCGCCGCCGTCAGTGTCAGCCAGTTTGCCGTGGCATACGGAGCTCCATCGCAGTCTTTAACACTGGTAGCATGCCGCGACAGCATGGACGTGAACCGTATGTGCAGTTGACGGACTTTGAGCGAGGGCGTATAGTGGGCATGCGGGAGGCCGGCTGGACGTACCGCCGAATTGCTCAACACGTGGGGCGTGAGGTCTCCACATCGATGTTGTCGCCAGTGGTCGGCAGAAGGTGCACGTGCCCGTCGACCTGGGACCGGACCGCAGCGACGCACGGATGCACGCCAAGACCGTAGAATCCTACGCAGTGCCGTAGGGGACCGCACCGCCACTTCTCAGCAAATTAGGGACACTGTTGCTCCTGCGGTCTCGGCGAGGACCATTCGCAACCGTCTCCATGAAGCTGGGCTACGGTCCCGCACACCGTTAGGCCGTCTTCCGCTCACGCCCCAACATCGTGCAGCCCGCCTCCAGTGGTGTCGCGACAGGCGTGAATGGAGGGACGAATGGAGACGTGTCGTCTTCAGCGATGAGAGTCGCTTCTGCCTTGGTGCCAATGATGGTCGTATGCGTGTTTGGCGCTGGTCCAACTGAGGCGCCAGGTGGAAATGGCATGGCAAGCCGTTCCACAGGACTACATCCATCATCTCTACGATCGTCTCCATGGGGGAATAGCAGCCTGCATTGCTGCGTAAGGTGGATATACACTGTACTAGTGCCGACATTGTGCATGCTCTGTTGCCTGTGTCTATGTGCCTGTGGTTCTGTCAGTGTGATCATGTGATGTATCTGACCCCAGGAATGTGTCAATAAAGTTTCCCCTTCCTGGGACAATGAATTCACGGTGTTCATATTTCAATTTCCAGGAGTGTAGATCAGGAACGGTAGAGGTCCCAGGACGCTTCCCTGGGGTTCTATCAACACAAGTGGCGCTGCTGAAGGTATCCTACGACTTGCTGGCAGTGGGTTATACACAATGCTGGTGACTTCTCGGAAGGTACCAAAACTTTCAATATGTATCTGTTTTGTGAAAGTTGGAAATAAATAGTTGCCTCTATCAATGGGAGGTTCACTATATTTTGGCTCAAAAGATCGATTGTTTTAAAATTGCATTTTTGGATCAATAAAGGTGTTTAGAATCCAACCGTGAAACGGTTTTTCCGAATACGGAACGGAAATGTTTGTTATTCGTGGTTGAACAATAAAATGCACCTTCCTGAAATCGGCCTTATTCACGCACTACTTATTTTCTTTCGGAGGACGAGTTATTGTACCTGTTCTTGGGAGGAAACACACAAAATTCAAATGAAAGTTTGACCGCGTGTGTCTGGAAGTTAGCCCCCAAGCATTTGCATTCTGGTGTGAAGACTGTGGAGATTGCGACTTTCCTCGCAATGAGCAGCTTCAACGAAGGGTATGCAGCAATTCTGAAGACCATGACAACGATGGACTCTATTCGATGCAGTTCGCCAAGCATTCGGACGATCACCGGATTCAAGCGGCCGAAAACCGCTTGTCACTGGCCGTACGGGCGTCTCTGGAGCAGCGCAGGATGGCCCAGATCGAGCAGAACGCCCTCTATGAGGAAGAGGAAGGACTAGTTTATGGACCCGGAATAGCCGATTGAACGTAAGTTGCATAATATTGCATTTATATTTAGTCAAAACTTCAAACGCGTTTTTCTCGAAATGACTTTTTTTATCGCGCGATATGGTAACTTCAAATCTACTGAACCGATTGGCATCATTCATTGTTTCCGACGAAGCTAATTAAATTGTGTAGGAGTCGTACCACTTTTATCCCGACCCGTCAACTATAAATATTTTTACTTGGCCGATGAAGTCGAAAAATCGATGAAAAACCCCTATTTTTTCAAATGGCCGCCATTTTTTCCTATGGTCCAAATAACTTAAGCGAGGTACAACTCCTAAAGAATCTTATATACTTCCCTAACGTCAACTTAGTTTTGATTTCAGACGAGCCGGGTGACCTGCGACATACCGGAAATTTTGCTTCGTTCCGACGGTACTTCCGCCTTTGCTCTTCGACATTTCCGGTCGAAAAATTTCCAGTTTGTAGAGGGAATATCAATAAACGTTTTTACCAAATTTGACATTGATATCTATAACACATCCCGAGAAAAGAATGGCAGCTAACTCTAAATATAGATAAATGTAAATTAATGCAGATGAATAGGAAAAAGAATACCGTTATGTTTGAATACTGCATTAATAGTGTAGCGCTTGACACAGTCACGTCGATTAAATATTTGGGCGTAACATTGCAGAGCGATATGAAGTGGGACAAGCATGTAATGGCAGTTGTGTGGAAGGCGGATAGTCGTCTTCGGTTCATTGGTAGAATTTTGGGAAGATGTGGTTCATCTGTAAAGGAGACCTCTTATAAAAACTAATACGACCTATTCTTGAGTACTGCTCGAGCGTTTGGGATCCCTATCAGGTCGGATTGAGGGAGGACATAGAAGCAATTCAGAGGTGGGCTGCTAGTGAAACGTCCCCTTAGAACAATTTATACAAGACTGTGCTTAAACTGACACACAATAGTTTTTAGCGCAACGCAATCTGACTTTCAAAAATCCCTACGAAAGAATGGCCCGGACTAACATTAATCTATACCTTTCACAAATCACTTACCTCAGAAAAATCTTCGTTACTCGAACTACTGCAATACAGCAAGCGCCACTACTGCCAGCTAATTAAAAGATTCAAACTACGGAAGTCACTAACTACTGATAGGCACAGTTAGCAAATGAAAGATTTTAATAGAGAACAAACAATGTATTTACCTTTATAGTCATAATATGTATATTAGTTCATGACACCAATTCTTACAAATTTCAAAACTCCGCCATCTCTCTCCCCACGTCCACCACTGCTGGCGGCTCACCTCCAACTGCGCAACGCTACCCGCTGTTAGCATCCAGCTGCCGCTGCTCAACACTACAATGGCAGACAACAATGCAAACTAAACACAGACTGCACACAGCACAGCCAGTGATTTTCTTACAGAGCGCTACGTGGCGTTGGCGTTACCAATAAAAAAACTAAACATCCTACTTACACTAGATTTGTTACTGGTAGGTTTGATCATTACGCGAGTGTTACGGAAATGCTTCAGGAACTCGGGTGGGCGTCTCTGGAGGAAAGGAGGCGTTCTTTTCCTGAATCGATGCTGAGGAAGTTTAGAGAACCAGCATTTGTGGCTGACTGCAGTACAATTTTACTGCCACCAACTTACATTTCGCGGAAAGACAGCAAGGACAAGATGAGAGAGATTAGGACTCGTACAGAGGGATATAGGCAGTCATTTTTCCCTCGTTCTGTTTGGGAGTGGAACAGAGAGAGAAGATGCTAGTTGTGGTACGAGGTACCCTCCGCCACGCACCGTATGGTGGATTGCGGAGTATGTATGTAGATGTAGATGAAATGTAGTCCATCAACAAAGGAGGTGGCTTACAAAACACTCGTTCGACCTATAATTGAATATTGCTCATCAGTGTGGGATCCGTACCAGGTCGGGTGACATAGGAGATAGAGAAGATCCAAAGAAGAGCGGCGCACTTCGTCACAGGGTTATTTGGTAAGCGTGATAGCGTTACGGAGATGTTTAGCAAACTCAAGTGGCAGACTCTGCAAGAGAGGCGCTCTGCATCGCGGTGTAGCTTGCTGTCCAGCTTTCGAGAGGGTGCGTTTCTGGATGAGGTGTCGAATATATTGCTTCCCCCTACTTATACCTCCCGAGGAGATCACGAATGTAAAATTAGAGAGATTCGAGCGCGCACAGAGGCTTTCTGCAGTCGTTCTTCCCGCGAACCATACACGACTGGAACATTTTTGCCTCGTGCTGTTTGGGAGTGGAACAGGGAGAGAAGATGCTAGTTGTGGTACGAGGTACCCTCCGCCACGCACCGTATGGTGGATTGGGGAGTATGTATGTAGATGTAGATGAAAAATGTTCTCAAAGAAAATGCTTTATTCGGGCCAAAGACAGTAAACCTCCCATTAAAGTTCCAACCCTCGTAAGTTGCTAATAGGAACACATACTCTTATCCAACCTTCTTCTAAAAAGGTTCTCAGTACGGTGATAATTTCGGCCCGTCACCTAAGTACGCTGCTAATTGTTTTACAAATTAGACCGGTCGAGAAGCGCGCACCACATTTCCTGGTATAATCGGAAAACGACCGTCCTCGGTAACAATGGGACGCGGAAAAAGCGACTCTGGGCCGTAATAGTTCCCGGGACCAGCGGTTGTTGTCGCCGCGGTCCCACGCCGGTGTCCGCAGGAGCCGTACGTCCTCTTCCAAGAAGCTCATCTTTTAAAGATTCTGCCCGAGTCGATGCCTAGTGCTGTTACCAATATGGCAGTAGAAGAGAATGTGTCGGAATGCACACTGAATGTTAAATGGTATCCTTCGTTTTATGCCAGGCTCAGTTAATCTCCCAATTAGATGTCTCCCGAGCCTGCTCTTATAATAACCTAAACAGTTACTCGTATTGTTCGAACACTGTAGAGCTTCTGAACATTTGTACTTTGTTTTAGAAATCGTTTACCTGTTAGGTTGCACACAGATTTCTAAAATAAATTTGAGGGCTGCATTCGTTTTAAAGTACTCAAAACAGATTACAGCACACGC
Organism: Schistocerca gregaria; assembly: GCF_023897955.1. Lineage (NCBI taxonomy): Eukaryota > Metazoa > Arthropoda > Insecta > Orthoptera > Acrididae > Schistocerca > Schistocerca gregaria. Next base: position 479,159,000 of record NC_064925.1, read on the forward strand.
ATGTTTACCTGTATGGTGTTCCTCCCTTGTTTACTTAATCACGCGATAATGTAACTATTTCTAATTTATTTTTCATCCATTCTCATTCCTTCACCTTCAGATACCAGCACAGACATGATAATCAAGTTTTCACCTGTCGATTTCCTCTGAACGTACCCCGACGTTTCTGATTTATGAGCGACAACACATTTCAGTTTCGCTCATAACTCGTTGCTCCTGCCAAATCCCCCCACCCCCCACCCCTCCTTTGTATCTTTAATAATCTGTATATATTCAGCAGTACCATTACGAACTTTGGCCCATATAAAAAGGTACTCATCAGCATTTAATTTCTTCTTTTTTCTAGTACTCAAAACGAATGGCATGCTTGGAACTAGAGTACCATAAGGCTGTTTAGCCAACAGTCCTGTAGTCTCAGAGATACTCCATGTCTTCCAAGTCAGAATGTTAGCATCAGGAAAAGCTTCAAGGCCACCATAATCTGCTTGATTGCCCCATGCTACAGCAAATGTGAGCCAAGTACTACCTCCAGAGAGTGCTTGTACATCACAGGTGAAGTTCAGATGGAGTTCACGAAAAACATTGGGACCTCCAATCAATTGCCGTTTATTAAATTGACCAGCAAGGTCAATATCAATGGCTTTCAAACTGCGATAGACAGGTACACTGCGCCGCCAGCGACGACGCCATGCACGTCGCAGAGGCATTGCTGTGGCACGTTAACACAAGTTCAGCTGATTTCCTCCTCTGTCACAACTGCAAGTTGTTAACATCGAGTAAAGATTTAGGTGTCAGGAAGTCGTTGCTGGAAGTATTTGTACGGAGTGTAGCCATGTATGGAAGTGAAACATGGATGAAAAGTTGTTTGGACAAGAAGAAAATAGAAGCTTTCGAAATGTGGCGCTGCATAAAAATGCTGAAGATTAGATGGGTAGATCACATAACTAATGAGGAGGTATTGAATAGAATTGGGGAGAAGAGGAGCTTGTGGCACAACTTGACCAGAAGAAGGGATCGGTTGGTAGGACATGTTCTGAGGCATCAAGGGATCACCAATTTTGTATTGGAGGACAGCGTGGAGGGTAAAAATCGTAGAGGGAGACCAAGAGATGAATATACTAAACAGGTTCAGAAGGATGTAGATTGCAGTAGGTACTGGCAGATGAAGCAGCTTGCACAGGATAGAGTAACATGGAGAGCTGCATCAAACCAGACTCAGGACTGAAGAACACCACAACAGAATGATATTTTTATTTAAGAAAAAAACAGGTAGCCAATAGAGTTCATACGCAGTGCGAGTGCTTTCAGAGACACTGACCAAAATTTAATATCTTACGCCACGAATACTTTGACGTAAGGCTACCAAACTGCTACTCCACTACTTCCATGGCCTGTGGAATGTGGCGATTAAATTACATTATTAATCCGAACTTATTGTTAGTACTTTCAACGTACGGAAAAGCAATTCCTGCAAATGAAAGATAGAGTGCATTCTGGCTGTTGGGTGTATCTAACGTTTCTGGAGGCTGCCACTCAGCATGCCCAGGTTAGCGTTCGTTTTACTTATCGCCAAGTTTCAGACTTGAGAAAGACAGAATCTTTGGCAAGAGGGACATGGCAGCAGCACACAGACGGAGCGCACAGCCAGTTGGCCGCAATGGAACGACAGCACAACGAGAAGGGGCGGGGACAGAGTGGCCACAAGAACACAAGCACTGCGCCACGAGCACGACGTACGTTTCTTCAAAGGGTTCAAATGGCTCTGACCACTATGGGACTTAACATCTGAGGTCATCAGTCCCCTAGAACTTAGAACTACTTAAACCTAACCAACCTAAGGACATCACACACATCAATGCCCGAGGCAGGATTCCAACCTGCGACCGTAGCAGTCGCGCGGTTACGGACTGAAGCGCCTAGAACCGCTATGCCCCAACGGCCGGCCTAGGTTTCTTCGACTTCCTCTGACGAATAGACGGATAAAGGCGATAGGCACAGTGCAACCGTGAGCTGGAAGCTGGTTGCAAACCTCGAGTTGCCACTCGTTGGTTCCCGTCGATACCATACGACAGCAACAGGAACTTGTTTGGCGGGACGCTGAGTGTCATTTTGTGATGCTGAGCGACAGGTCTCGTTCCTGCTGCGGCCCTCAGACCGACGCGGACGAGTCACAGAATGCACTGATTGTCGAGACTAACAGTTCTCCGACTCCTGGAATCGATGGGTGGGTATCTGCTGTAACTAACGACAACACAGATTTAGTCATTCTTGAACGGAGTGTCAAAGCTCGCCAGTGTGTGCCAAGAATGGTAAATTCTATTGTAATACCCGTAAAGAGCATTGTACCCAGCATGAAATGACTGCATTTCACACAACAAATGGATTGAGGAACATGTGGGTACTTGACCGGTATGCTCGATCCCCAGGTTTCTCACACATAGAGCGTATCAGGGGTGGGCTGGGAAGACGTATACGTCCGTACCAGTGTCTTGCCAGCAATCTTCGTGACCTGAAACGACATAAGCTTCAGGAAGGCAACAAATTCCCCAAGACATTAGCAGGTAGTTTGTTTCCGCACCACAAAGAATAGAGGAGTCTGTTCGTCCCCGTTGGAGTCACACATCATACTGATGTCGGTAGGGCACATCAGTTCCGACCTGAATGACAGTTTATCATTCAACACCCGTTCAGAGATGATCGTCCCAACAAAGTTTGATGAATATCATCGGACTGGTGCTTGCTGGTATAATATTTCCCCCCACCCCTCCCCGGCGCCAGTTTATTTTCTACTACACTACTCGCCATTAAAATTGTTACACCACGAAGATGACGTGCTACAGACGCGAAATTTAACCGAATGGAAGAAGATGCTGTGATATGCAAATGATTAGCTTTTCAGAGCATTTACACAAGGTTGGCGCCGGTGGCGACTCCTACAACGTGCTGCCATGAGGAAAGTTTCCAACCCATTTTTCATACGTAATCAGCAGTTGACCGTCGTTGCCTGGTGAGACGTTGTTGTGATGCCTCATGTAAGGAGAAGAAATGCGTACCATAACGTTTCCGACTTTGATAAAGGTCGGATTGTAGCCTATCGCGATTGCGGTTTGTCGTATCGCGACATTGCTGGTCGCGTTGGTCGAGATCCAATGACTGTTAGCAGAATATGGAATCGGTGGGTTCAGGAGGGTAATACGGAACGCCGTGCTGGATCCCAACTACCTCGTATCACTAGCAGTCGAGATGACAGGCATCTTATCCGCATGGCTGTAACGGGTCGTGAAGCCACGTCTCGATCCCTGAGTCAACAGATGGGGACGTTTGCAAGACAACAACCATCTGCATGAACAGTTCGACGACGTCTGCAGCAGCATGGACTATCCGCTCGGAGACCGTGGGCTGCGGTTACCCTTGACGCTGCATCACAGGCAGGAGCGCCTGCGATGGTGCACTCAACGTCGAACCTGGTTGCACGAATGGCAAATCGTCTTTTTTTCGGATGAATCCAGGTTCTGTTTTCAGCATCATGATGGTCGCATCCGTGTTTGGCGACATCGCGATGAACGCAAATTGGAAGCGTGTATTCGTCATCGCCATACTGGCGTATCACCCGGCGTGATGGTATGGGGTGCCATTGGTTACGTGTCTCGGTCACCTCTAGTTCGCATTGACGGCGCATTGAACAGTGGACGTTACATTTCAGATGTGTTACGACTCGTGTCTCTACCCTTCATTCGTGTACGCGCCATCCAATGTTTGGCTCAATGCCCAGGCGTATGAAGGCCGTTATTACAGCCAGAGGTGGTTGTTCTGGGTATTGATTTCTCAGGATCTATACACCCAAATAGCGTGAAAATGTTATCACATGTCAGTTCTAGTATAATATATGTGTCCAATGAATACCCGTTTATCATCTGCATTTCTTCTTGATGTAGCAATTTTAATGGCCAGTAGCGTACTTTGTGAAACTGAGGTATATTGCTAATGGTAAGGCGTACCGTAGTTCGCTGTGGCATCCCTCGGTGGGGAGCAGTGACCCGTAAAGTAGGAACTGTGGAAGCTTTGCCGCTTCCGGCTGACTCACGACTATCGGTGTACACATCTCTCCTGCGCCTCGTGTGTGCTGGAGACCGCGGATTCAGCCCGAGCTTCGCGGAAGCCCATGACTATAGTCCGGAAGTACGGTGGATGACAGGCTCGCTTTTTCGCCCACCTCATGCAGATGGTTGCCGCATGTCTACGTGATTCAGGCTCCCTCTGAGTCACGAGTTAGCGCCAGCTTGCGAGAGGGACAGATGTTTCGAAACTTTCGGCTCACGAACGCCTTTTGCCAGTACGAGAAAGTGTAGTCCAGAAACTGAGTAAAGTCTTCAGATCGCTCATTCTCTAGCCTAACTACAAGAGACGCAAGTATTCTTACAGAAATGAATTCCGGAGGAGTACGAGGTAGATACGCTAATTCCCAACAGATGGAGCAGTAAGATGGTTCATTTGATACCTCGGGAACGCGCATGATGCATTGAAACGTCTCAGAGGAGACGAATCAATGATATCGAGAGGATTTGTGGAACACGGTTGTAACTGCTGGACAGTAGCGAGTGAAGTAGAATTATGCAGGGTGGTCCATTGATAGTGACCGGGCCAAATATCTCACGAAAGAAGCATCAAACGATAAAACTACAAAGAACGAAACTCGTCAAGCATGAAGGGGGAAACCAGATGGCGGTATGGGTGGCCCGCTAGACGGCGCTGCCATAGGTCAAACGGATATCAACTACGTTTTTTAAAAATAGGAACCCCCATTTTTTATTACATATTCATGGCATTCCTATTTTAAAAAAACGCAGTTGATATCCGTTTGACCTATGGCAGCGCCGTCTAGCGGGCCACCCATACCGCCATCTGGTTTCCCCCTTCAAGCTAGAGAAGTTTCGTTCGTCGTAGTTTTTTCGTTTGACGCTTATTTCGTGAGTTATTTTGCCCGGTCATGATCAATGGACCACACTGTATAGAACGGGCCTTCGATCGGCATTGGACAGATAATGGTTAAAGAGAAAAAAGAAGTAGAGAATAAGGACTAGCAAGTTAGTAAGTGTTGAGACTGTAGTACCGAAACGGTACTATTAATTCTGCTCGAACATCGATGGGTGCGGGAAACAGCTATGCTTCAAGAAGGTAGCCATTGCACGCTAGCTACTTTACACCTCTTTCACAGGGAACTCTACAATAGAAATGTGACAACGCAATAATAAATTATATGAATGCATAGTGTCTGTTCTTTCAGACGTGTCCGACTGGGCAGCGTACTGCGATAGCCTGCGTAGTTGCGATAAATACTGTGTCCGGGTGGCGCATGGTTAACGCAACTGCCTAGTAATCGGGAGATTCTGGGTGTGATCCCGGTGTGGCACACATTCTCATTTATCGCCGCTGATTCCGCTCAAACTCCCATTGGAGCTGATACCATTAGATCCTTCCCTTCCCTTTCTCCTTTCCTTTCCTTTCCCTTAAATTTACGCAATAAACAATAAGAAATAACGTTTATTAAGAGCAAACAAAATGGTACTCAATTGTGATACAGTTTAATGCTTGCCACTTGATGTCCTAATCCTAATCCAATGATATCTAATAACTTTGCTGCCTTTTGACCGGTCTTATATTGTCACTGTAACTGAATGTAATAACACAGACACTGTTACTCACGATAGTTCTCCATAAGCACTAAATTGTAAGCAACCTTTTTGGAAAGCAATCCTTGTAGTACTAAGCTGAGCTAACTGCAGGCACTGATCCAAGCTATGTTTCTTTTGGAGTGTCCACGGCACATTCTTCTTTGTGCCTCTCGGTAGAAAGATTTCCGTGTCCATCACTGCAAGGCGAAAGCACAGTAATTCATTGGTTGACAGCGCTCCCTATGGCGGCTGCCTACACTATCGGCGGAAGTACGAGGGTTGGAACTTGAATGGTGGCAACTATTTATTTATAGCTCGTACAAAACAGATATGTGTTTCAAAGTTTTACTGACCTTTTCAAAGTAGTCACCAGCATTGTGAATAACCCGTTGCCAGTGATGTGGAAATGGTAGGATACTCTTAGCAGTGCCAGTTGTGTTGACAGTTCGAGCGGCACGATGTATTGCTCGACGAATTTCTAGCAATTCTGAAGCGAATGCCGCGAATGGTTTCCTTCTGTTTAGAAATCGAGTCGAACTCACGAGGTCTTAAGTCAGGGGAGTGCTGTAGGTGGTATAACACTTAGCAGCCCCATCAGTCAAGCAAATCAGTAACAGCTCGCACTGTACGTGCTTGAGCAAAATGATGATCAGGTCCTGCAGAAAGTGTCATCACTTCTGTCTCTAAGATCATCGTAGGTTGTGTTCCAAAAATGGACAGCAAAGAGACAGAAATGATGAGACTTCCTGCAGGACCTGATCATCATTTTGCAGGACAATGCTCAATCACGTACAGTGCAAGATTTGTTTGACTGATGGCGCTGCTAAGTGCTATACCACCTACTGCACTCTCCTGACTTAAGCCCTCGTGAGTTCAAATCGATTTCCAAACTGGAGGAAACACTTCACGACATTCGATTCAGAACTGCTACAAATTCGTCGGGCAGTAGACCGCGCTGCTCGAACTGTCAAGGGTATCCTACCACTTCCACATCGCAGGAAACGGGTTATACACAGTGCTGGTGACTACTTTGAAGGTCAGTAAAACTTTGAAACACGTCTCTATTTGTACGGGCTGTAAATAAATAGTTGCCACTATTAAAGTTCCTACCCTCGTATACGACACACTGGTGAAAGTGGCCCAGAAGCAGGAACAGGTCAACGTTTGGCGGCGCCATCTGGAGGCTGCCGCGCGGACCTGAGAGACGCCAGGGAAGTGGATGCACCTGCGAGGTGGCGGCATTTGCTGAATGTGTTGTATATATCTTGGATGGTACAGAACAGTAAGAGTTTAGATTTCTGGTACTAGGACGTGGTCTTTACCATCACACGAGTGGTGAATTGAGAAGTAGTTAGAGACATTAGATATCGATTACCAAAAGAACCGTAGCGATGACCTGGTTCAGATATGACCTGTGTATTTCATTTTCCTTTCCTATCAAGAAATACACTGGCTGCCAAAGAAGGGGGAAGCACCAGAAAGACACGGGGAAGCACGAGAAAGACACGATTAGGTGCTAATGACCTTCATATGTCTACACACCATCAACAGATGTGTAAATGATTGGAGTTGCTATTCCCTGTGGCAAATGCAAGTAGAATGGCCACTAATGTGCATTAGTGTTGCTCGCGTTTAGTGTGACTGCCAGACGTGGCAGGGTTTATAAGGGTCGTGAACAGCGTCAGATGTTGAGAGACCACTGGGAAGAAGACGGAACCGCCGATTACTCGAATTAGAGAGCGTTACCTGTACCTGACAAGAGCCTGAGAGGAGCCTCTGTTTGACTGGCTGGTCGAATCGTGCAATATCCAGATCTGTGGGGCTTCAGATATGACAGTGGTCCCATGGGAAGGCGAGGACATTCATACCAGCCGTCAAGGATCTGGTCGATCACGTCTGATCACCACAGGAGCGGATCGCCGTATTGTGCACTGAGAACATCGTAGCCGCCTCGCGTCTGCCCTGCCATCCGGGTACAAGTGTCTACGCTACAGCTCACACCACAACACAAACGGTTGTGTCTGGAGCGGTGCTCTGGCCAGAAAGCACGGGATGCTGACGAATGGCGTCACATAGTACTCAGCAACGAATTAGGGTTCTGCACTACGCTGGATGACCATAGCCAGCGATAATGGCGACATGGGAGAGGTACTATTCTTGCAGTGTTGTGGAGAACCACGGCAGAGTAGCTGCTAGTGCCGTGATGTGGGCGGCTCAGGTCTGGTACACTACTGGCCATTAAAATTGCTACACCAAGAAGAAATGCAGATGATAAACGGGTATTCATTGGACAAATATATTATACTGCCCATGCAGCTTCAACACGATACCACAGTTCATCAAGAGTAGTGCCTGGCGTATTGTGACGAGCCAGTTGCTCGGCCACCATTGACCACACGTTTTCAATTGGTGACATATCTGGAGAATGTGCTGGATATGGCAGCCGTCGAACATTTTCTGTATCAAGAAAGGCCCGTACAGGACCTACAACATGCGATCGTGCATTATCCTGCTGAAATGTAGGGTTTCGCAGGCATCGAATGAAGGGTAGAGCCACGGGTCGTAACACATCTGAAATGAAACGTCCACTGTTCAAAGTGACCTCAATGCGAACTAAGAGGTGACCGAGACGTGTAACCAATGGCACCCCATACCATCACGCCGGGTGATACACCAGTATGGCGATGACGAATACACCCTTCCAATGGGGGTTCGCCGCGATGTCGCCAAACACGGATGCGACCATCATGATGCTGTAAACAGAACCCGGATTCATCCGAAAAAATGACGTCTTGCCATTCGTGCACCCAGGTTCGTCGTTGAGTACACCATCTCAGGCGCTCTTGTCTGTGATGCAGCGTCAAGGGTAACCGCAGCCATGGTCTCCGAGCTGATAGTCAATGCTGCTGCAAACGTCGTCGAACAGTTCGTGCAGATGGTTGTTGTCTGGCAAATGTCCCCATCTGTTGACTCAGGGATCGAGACGTGGCTTCACGATCCGTTACAGCCGTGCGGATAATATGCCTGTCATCTCGGCTACTACTGATACGAGGCCGTTGGGATCCAGCATGGCGTCCCGTATTACCCTTTTGAAGCCACGGATTCCATATTCTGCTAACATTCTTTGGATCTCGACCAACGCGAACACCAATGTCGCGATACGATAAACCGCAATCGCGATAGGTTAAAATCCGGCCTTTAACAAAGTCGGAAACGTGATGGTACACATTTCTCCTCCTTACACGAGGCATCACAACAACGTTTCACCAGGCAACGCCGGCCAAATGCTGTTTATGTATGAAAAATCGATTCGAAACTATCCTCATGTCAGCACATTGTAGGTGTCGCCACCGGCGCCAACCTTGTGTGAATGCTCCGCAAAGCCAATCATTTACTTATGACATTTGCTAATAATTTGCATATCACAGCATCTTCTTCCTGTCGGTTAAATTTCGCGTCTGTAGCACGCCATCTTCGTGGTGTAGCAATTTTAATGGCCAGTAATGTAGTAACTGAGGTCACTCTGTCGGCACAGTGGTAGCGCACGGACATCCTGCATCTTCGTACGTTATTTGTAATATGACAGTATCGCGATGTCATTTTTCAACAGAACAATGCTCGACCGCTCCTGCTTGACGACATGTGCGAAGCGGGCTCGGACGTCACATCCGTCTCAGCGTCTGCCAGTACCCGGGTTGTCGAGGAGCAGTTGCAGCTGCTGTGGGACAGCTTGGCTCTGAAAAGGTCACGACGGCTCTAAGACAGCCTCCAGACAGAGGGGGTGCAACGACATACTGATAGGTGTCCTCATACTGACAAATTGTTTGCAAACTTCACTCGATTTTGTAATCACTGTTGCAACATCGCATATCCTCTCAATTCGTGAAGTTTAGTTTCCTCTTATTCTTCTCGGTGCGTTACTTTTTTTTCCAAGCAGTGTATTGTGATACCGATAATAGTGTGGCAACAGCTGCAGTGAAAAGCACTGTCCTGAACTTACAGACTTCAGCAGACTTGTTGTCGTGATAGATGAACACCCTTTCAATAGAGATGATTCCCCGTACCGCGTCGTACATTCCCCAAATAGAAATCGTTACAGAAGAAAATGTTGATTCTGTAGAGGGGGGATTTCGATACTTTTTTTAATGATTGATGTTCAATCTCTTCCATTTGTTTCCTTTTTAGCTTAATCAGAATCACATGTAATATAATACAAATAGTGTTCTGAATGAATTTAACGTGACTGTAGGTGTACTACCGTTGAACTTAGTACGGATATATTTGCGAAGAATACCCAAACTGAAAACTATTTTTTGTAAGTTAAATAGTTTCAAACAAATTTAGAATGGATGCATGTGAAACAGCGAAGAAAAAGGGCATTCCATTGGGAAACCAACAATTAAGTTGTTGGACAAGTTTAGACTCTCACAAATTGAGGTTTACATAAATTTGATCAAAAGAACTCTTCGTATGTCAGCTGGGGGAAAAATATATTACACTGCTGCCCAGTGGGAGAACATTGACTACATAATAAGTCAATTTTAATCTCTGTAGGTTCACTGAAATGAAATCTGCGTGACATTCGTACGATATTCTCGATGACCTAGATATTGAGAGCATTAAACTAAAATATATCCTTAACGTAGAAATTGTAGCAAGGGTAGCCGAGGACCTGATGTCTCTAAATAACACAACATAAATTAGGCCCAGAGAGCTAACAAAAGGCTGCGCGGTTTAAAGCGCTATGTTACGAATCGGGCGGCCACTCCCGTCGGAGGGTAGAGTCCTCCCTCAGGCATGCGTGTGTGTGTTGTGTTTAGCTTAAGTTAATTTAAGTAGTGTGTAAGTCTAGGGATCGATGACACTATTGGCAAGGAACTAAACATCTATGGTCCATAGCACGCTAACACGACAGTACTGGCGCGCCCCTGCAACACAGCTACTACTGGTAACCCCAGATGCTCGACCCGCCGAAAAACAGGCAACCGCAGGGAAACCGTACTGTACACAGCACGCAAACCAGCCACACACACCCCCTACACTGTCTGTGAGCCGATCTATGACCGATTGCCCACTAATGTATAACGACCTTGAACTGTTGCAGGGACGCAGCAACTGCAGCAAGCGCCGCAACAAGCTCCAGCAACGACAAAGGTAACGATGCACGATACCTCGAACTAACACAACCACTCCTTGCATTCACTGTCGCAGATAGCAAGCCGATACTGCCCTTACTACCCGTCCCACTGTCGCAGAGGATTTTTTCCCTTGGTTCTTGCCTTGGCACTTTTTTTTCCTCTGCTTTTACAACCGCTACCCTTCGATCGCTTTCGTCCACTTTCTATCTCTTGATGGACCATGTTAATGAGTAATCTTACCCAGACGCATGGATAACATCACAGCCCGCATCCTATGACTCCTGATTCAAAAACTACCATGTTATACGGAGGTGACAGTAGAATTTTTGGTTTAGTCACGACGTTGGGTGGGCGTGGAGGGACCCAATCACTTGTATAAAAAAAAAAAATAAAGACCGATGACCTCAGCAGTTTAGTCCCATAGGAGTACACACACATGTGAACATTTTAGCTCTAGTTCAATTCATTTACTGTATATTTGCGGTTCGCGCATGCCCGCCCAGACGCGGGAGATTGCTGCGTTGCCAGTCGCACGTGCCAAGAGAAGCAGCGCCATAGTATAGTATAGTTCGCAAACTTACTTTAGGGGAGTTTATGAAGTCAAGCCACCACTGCCGCATTAACCTTTTCGTTCCTTCAGAGACGTGCTCCCCGCACTCCGCGCTGTGCGCGATTTTGTCATCACTGCACTGCACTGCTCGCCTGTGCACACACCTGGTGTTCCGACTGCTTTGACATACTTATCATTCAGTTTCACAAAAACTATTTGGTCCAAAAATTTAATTTTTACACATCTTCTCGATTGATACCTTCCCCCCATAAATGACTTAATTTTGTTTCGATGTTCAACGCAGTTACTGTGCAGCATTAAGTGTAGTAAACCATTGCACGAAATTTTGAAGAGTTTGCAGAGGTAAAAGTCCACAGCGTATACTTTCCGTATGGTCGATTTTAGTTGCCACAAGAAATTTCAAAAAATTACATTCAAACGAATAAAATTTATGAAGTAAGACACAAAGAAAATATTAGGCACCGAACAAGATGTGAACTCAGAACCTTTTGCTTAGCAGCCAATCACATTAACCAATACGCTAACGCAGCTCACGTTCAACAAACATCCTGGAGTACTTTAAAGAATCCCGCAAAATACCGACACACACTGTTGGTATGACTACGAATTACTCACGTTTCGTCGAAGTACAACAGGAAATAAACAATTACTGCTGTTCTTTATTGCGAAAAAGCGGTTAGTGAGAATGAATTTCCTTGCTATCGCCTGAATTAGGAGGCTTATTTGGTTGAATTAATTAATATATGAAGCAGTTGGTATAAAGAATGCTTTTTCCAAACTTTCTATAAAAGAAAGTCTGCTATCGAGACATTGCATTTGTTCAATTACTTTATTTATGACTGAACGTTTCTAAAACTGCACTGCAGTCGAGCTCTGGCAACGTTGTTCTCTGTTCATTGGCTGACTGTGTTTTGTGACGTCATGTGCGCAGAACGAACCTTAATTCGGCCTCCGTCATAAATGACGCGCACTTTAGTGTGTGTATCCTGAAAATGGCCGTATAGCTGTTGTAAGCACTGTCTGAAGACGTGTTACAAACGGCCAGAAGGCGACCCTACAGGCGGTGCGTCGCAGCTGGCGGCACCTGACGCGTTTCGCAATAGCGGCGAGTTCGCCCTTGGCGGGCGAGATTTCCCGGAACGGCTGGAGACAGGTCTGGAGCAGCGGGCGGCGCCCACCAGGGCGCGTCGCCCCGGCGCCTGCTTACTGCGTCCGCTGTCTGGCGACCGGCGAGGACCTAAAGTGGCCACGCCGTACCCAGAGCAGGGGCAGAAGGCTCTTCAGTACGGGGTACCGTGTGCGTCGGTTCACCTCTCACCACTGTGACAGCTTCAATGACACCAGCGCTCAAAGCGGTAAGAAAGCTGCTCAACCCCTTGAACCCCAGCAGTTCTGCCTCAGACCACCGCTTTATTCATTTTGTTTTGAAGTATCGCTGTCTTTAACGTGAAACCACCGGTGCCACTGGAAGACAGAAACGTCTACCGAATTTTACGCACTATAAGACGCTACTAGAGAAGATACTAGAAGGTATCAGATAGATTATATAATGGTAAGACAGAGATTTAGTAACCAGGTTCTAAATTGTAAGACATATCAAGGGACAGATTTGGACTCTGACCATAATATATTGGTTAACAACTGTAGATAAAACCTGAATAAAGTGCAAAAAAGTGGGAATTTAAGGAGATGGGGCCTGGATAAAATGACAGAACCAGAGGTTGCAAAGAGTTTCAGAGAGATCATTAGGGAAATATTGCAAGAATGGGGGCAAGAAACACAGTAAGAGAAGAATGGGTAGCTTTGAGAAATGAAATTGTGAAGACAGCAGAGGATCAATTAGGTAAAAAGACAAGGGCTAGTAGAAATCCTTGGGTAACAGAAGAAATATTGAATTTAATTGACGAAAGGAGAAAATATAAAAATGCAGCAAGTGAAGCAGGCAAAAAGGAATACAAACGTCTCAAAAATGAGATCTACAGGAAGTGCAAAATGGCTAAGCGGGGATGGCTAGAGGATAAATGTAAGGATGTAGAGGCTTATCTCACTAGGGGTAAGATAAATACTGCCTACAAGAAAATTAGGGAGACCTTTGGAGAAAAGAGAACCACTTGTATGAATATCAAGAACTCAGATGGAAACCCAGTTCTAAGCAAAGAAGGGAAAGCCGAAAGATGCAAGGAGTATATAGAGAGTCTATACAGGGGCGATATACTTGAGGACAATATTATGGAAATGGAAGAGGATGTAGATGAATATGAAATGGGAGATATGATACTGCGTGAAGAGTTTGACAGAGCACTGAAAGACCTGAGTCGAAACAAGGCCCCGGGAGCAGACAACATTCCATTAGAACTACTGCGAGCCTTGGGAGAGCCAGTCCTGACAAAACTCTACCATCTGGTGAGCAAGATGTATGAGACAGGCGAAATACCCCTCAGACTTCAAGAATAATATAATAATTCCAATCCCAAAGAGAGCAGGTGTTCAAAAACGTGAAAATTACCGAACTATCACTTTAATAATCAACGGCTGCAAAATACTGACGCGAATTCTTTATAGACGAATGGCAAAACTGGTAGAAGCCGACCTCGGGGAGGATCAGTTTGGATTCCGTAGAAATATTGGAGCACGTGAGGCACTACTTATCTTAACGGTAGATTAAGGAAAGGCAAACCCACGTTTCTTGCATTTGTAGACTTAGAGAAAGCTTTTGACAATGTTGACTGGAAAACTCTCTTTCAAATTCTGTAGGTGGCAGGGGTCAAATACAGGGAGCAAAAGGCTATTTACATTATGTATAGAAACCAGATGGCAGTGATAAGAGTCGAGGGACATGAAAGGGAAGCAGTGGTTGGGAAATGAGTGAGACAGGGTTGTAGCCTCTCCCCGATGTTATTCAATCTGTATATTGAGCAAGCAGTAAAGGAAACAAAAGAAAAAAATTGGAGTAGGTATTAGAATCCATGGAGAAGAAATAAAAACTTTGAGGTTCACCGATGACATTGTAATTCTGTCAGAGACAGCAAAGAACCTGGAAGAGGAGTTGAACGGAATGGACAGTATCTTGAAGGGAGGATATAAGATGAACATCAACAAAAGCAAAGCGAGGATAGTGGAATGTAGTCGAATTAAATTTGGTGATGCTTAGTTAATTAGATTAAGAAATGAGACGCTTAACGTAATAATTGAGTTTTGATATTTGGGGAGCAAAATAACTTATTATGGTCGAAGTAGAGAGGATGTAAAATGTAGACTGGCAATGGCAAGGAAAACGTTTCTGAAGAAGAAAAATTTGCTAACATCGAGTATAGATTTAAGCGTCAGGAAGTCGTTTCTGAAAGTATTTGTATGGAAGTGCAACGTGGACGATAAATAGTTTCGAAAAGAAGAGAATAGGAGCTTTCTAAATGTGGTGCTACAGAAGAATGCTGAAGATTAGATGGGTAGATTGCATAACTAATGAGGAGGTATTGAATAGAATTGGGGAGAAGAGAAATGTGTGGCACAACTTGACTAGAAGAAGGGATCGGTTGTTAGGACATATTCTGTGGCATCAAGGGATCACCAATTTAGTATTGGCGGGCAGCGTGGAGGGTAAAAATCGTAGAGGGTGACCAAGAGATGAATACACTAAACAGGTTCAGAAGGATGTAGATTGCAGTAGGTCCTGCGAAATGAAGAAGCTTGCACAGGATAGAGTAGAATGGAGAGCTGCATCAAACCAGTTTCAGGACTGAAGACCACAACAACAACAACAACAACAAGACGCTACTGATAAGAAGCACCTTAATTTTTAAGCAATTTAAAAAATATAGCATTTTTACCATTTGTATTATTAGATTGCAAAGCAATACTAAACAAATAGTTTATAAAATCGAACCTATCTTTAAAATCCCTTAAAATCGTCGTCTTATAGTTCTGGTCATTTTGCATTCAGTCCTCTATTTTTGTCAGTTCTACTTTATTAGCCTGCCAATCGCAAATGATGATGAAGGACACACAACTCCCTGCCTGGAATCGAACGCGAGCCCCTTGTGTGGTAGACGGTAATGCAACCGCTACGCTACGGAGGCAGACAGTTACACTCAGCTGACATGGAACATGCAATAACGTATCGACTTTTGACAGAGGGTATTGTAGGAGTTAGGTTTTGTGGGCAAGGAAATAATGTGTGTGCGTAGAGCTGAACCACAGTTAACAACACAACGTCGTGAAGTATGGCCATAGTGATAAAGCAACGGAATTTATATCGAAGAACTAAGACCTTATTTCATTCGGTAACTGTCAGTTAGTGGAAGTACCGGGTAAAGCCAAAACGAAACGATATCTTGAAAAGACAATATACGATTTTAGAGAGGAATAAGAAGAATAAAGAATGCCATATTATTCCTATAGGAGCAAGGGAATTATTTTAATCAATGTTAAGTTGTTCAATTCAAGAAAAAGAACAACTGGAACTGACAGAGGTTGTCACTAGCTGTAGATGCCACTGCAGACGTAGAAGTTTGTGTGGACAGATGAACAGAAACACGTCACAGAATTATTTGTTTTTAGAGTAGGATGTGTACAGATGGTTTGGTTTCGTCGCCAAACAAACAGATGCAGTTTCATTTCTTTTTATAAGTTGCGCATCTCAAACTTGGTGCCTCTCACAGTTCCTAGACCATACAGAAATGGTCAATGACATGTCTTCTTATTCCTGTTTCTTCTTTTTATTGCGCTACACACACTTCAGTTTGTAAAAAACACGAACGAGAAAAACCGATTCACTACAAGCATTAGTCAACAGTTGTACTTCGTGACCGCTTGGCGCAGTCCTATCGCGGTAGAAAACAAAAACAAACAGGAGTGTTGTGACCGTACGCTTTGGACTGCGATTCTTCATAGAACGTCTTGTACATTATATTCCCTTTTTAACGAGGCACACTGTTTCTCCTGCTGAGACGCACAGCCCGTTTACTACTGGAGATTTCCAGTAACGAGCGAGAGGAACTGGTGTGAAGAAATCCAGGGCGACAACTAATGTCGGCAACCACGTTTGGTTCGTAGACCCTAGCATATGGTACTGTCAAAATTCAGAATGTAGTATTGGTCAGCCATCTTTGTCAGTTACTGCAGAGAACTTACGTTGTCTTGTGTAGAGGACAATGGAAAAAAAATCATAGAGAGGTGATACGGATTTTCATGACTCTTGCTGCTAGTCATAAAACACTGATGCCAAGAATGAATGCGTGATTTCTTTCAGATTGGTGTAAAAGGTAGTTGTCATCGCTCTATGTAGCAGAAGAAGAAATTTCGCGCCCTTTCAGCTCGAGTCACAAATTATTAGCAACATTTGTTTGGGTTTTTACGTGATTAAGTTGGAGGATAAGACATCAAGGGAAAGACCTAGGGAAATGTGGCTAAAAAAGAGTGAACGGAAAAGTTCGAATCTGAGGAGAAGACTGGACCAGAGTAGCGACGGAGGGGTGGCGGGAAGTCCGGAGAAGATATTGTTAAGAGATTGATATGCACATAGCCCCACACTGGGCTCCAGAATGTAAATTAAATTCGTTAATGATAAATACATGGAAACATTTACATTTATTATTGTCGTTCTCAGATCGACAATACAAATATAATATCAGGGTCAGTTTGTCTGGGTATAGCCACGTCTCTGTAAATGGTCAAGTTGGAGATGGGGTGGGAGTAGAGAGGGGGCGGAATTAAGCATTTCGTCGTGCCACCTTACAGAGTCGGTGTTGCTGTTTCAAACTGTCGCAAACATTTCCTGCTAGTGGTGGGAAACTGTACAAGGGGACGATGACGATGAATAGAGTGACTCAAAGCCTTTCGGCAGAATGTTTCCATTTTTAAGTACCTGTAGAGTGCTACTACATTGTTTACCGTATCAGATGCGACGTTTCTGCTCCGCCTGTACTTACAAATTTTTCGCCACCAGACGCTCAGGACAAAAGTGTTCCATTTAAGTCGAACCTACACATAGCGAGACTTTCCTGGGAACAGGTTCAGTTTAACTGAACTGTCTGCTTTGCTATGAAAGACCTGTCCCATTGTAAGACTGAGAGCAAGGGGACAGTTCCGAGGCCTGACAGCCTGGGGCACTCGAGCGAAGATCTAAAGGTGTTCCCCGTCACGTACAAATGGCTCTGTTGTAGGGCAGTAGCTGTGTTGACAACACGGTAATGCAGATGAACACTCGAAGTAAACCCGGCATGCAGTCCGCTACTGAACTAGTTGCCAACACTGTGAAGTGCCTAGACAACTGAAGGTGATCTGGGAGCTGGACGTCGCACCACCGCCCAGGGACCTTTCGACTCGTAAGATCGGAAATTCTGGTTCTGGTTGCCTACACGGAGATATCTATGTGCATTTACAATGAGTCAGTTGTTCATTGAGTGATATTGGAAACTGAGCTCACGAATGAGAAAGACGGCTGGAAGGACATTTCGGTGTCCTAGAGAAGACAGTGGAGGAAACTGAACAAAACTACCAAACAAGGCGGCTACGAGCTGGGATCAGTGAGAGAGGAGTGAGTTCAAATGTCCAAATGTGTGTGAAATCTTATGGGACTTAACTGATAAGGTCATCAGTCCCTAAGCGTACACACCACTTAACGTAAATTATCTTAAGGACAAACACACACACCCATGCCCGAGGGAGGATTCGTACCTCCGCTGGGACCAGCTGCACAGCCCACGAATGCAGCGCCTTAGACCGCTCGGTTAGAGGAATGAGAGGACGACTTGAAAAACTGAGTATTTGATTGGTGAATGAGATATGAGGAGTCAGTTAGAGAGCAGTGAGGACTGAGGGGCATCTTTATCGCTAGCAGGATCAATCAGGCGTTATGCAAAGAGATTTGCATGCTGCTTCGCACGAATAATTCTAAATTTTTCTTCTGTAGGTATGTCAGCCTATTGCCGATCCAGTTTTCAGACAGTTGTATCCTTGCATTTATTCCAATTCCTCTCGTCACTTTGTGAAATCCTCATTTTCCATTCCATGTCGGATGGCCCTTCTTGTGGTCCAATGTTAGAGTATTTAAGCAACTGACTGTATATCCGACGTCTGACCTGAGCTTACAACTATTGCTTTTGAGCTAATCGCTGCAGGCAGCACATACTGCGCACGTCGACAGACGCGCAGGAACACCACGTCAGCTGCTGGGTAGCGCTATACCTGGAGAGGCATTACGCTGGCTGTGCCGGCCGGAGTGACCGAGCGGTTCTAGGCGCTACAGTCTGGAACCGCGCGACCGCTACGGTCGCAGGTTCGAATCCTGCCACGGGCATGGATGTGTGTGATGTCCTTAGGTTAGTTAGGTTTAAGGGGACTGATGACCTCAGAAGTTAAGTCCCATAGTGCTCAGAGCCATTTGAACCATTACGCTGGCTGTCTACCAGCGGGAGAAGGAAGGAGTTAAGCTGCAGAGAGACCAACGGTTTAGAGCTGTCTGTCAACGAGCAGCCGCATAGCAGTAGAGCAGATCGACATGTTGCACCGATATTGGTCGGTCTCATACCTCCACGCAACACCGACTCTGTCAAGTGGCAAGATGAAGTCCTCGAATATGCCCCCTCCCCTCCCCCAGTCCCCCACTTGGCCACTTACTGAATCGTGGCTATACTCAGTCAAATTGATCCTGAGATTGTATTGTTGATCTAAGAACGATGAAAATACATGTAAGTGTTTTCAAGTATTTATCATTATCGAATTTAATTTACATTCATATGCCCAGTGTGGGGCTATCTGCGCATCAGTCTCGTAACAAATTCAATTCACTATATTTTTTGGCACCCTCATATTCAGTTTATCAACCCCTTGAGTTTACTACATTTTGAATGATTTCACTTTCAGTTTATCAATCCTTTGTATTTACTAGAACATAAATTTAAGCACGCAAGAAGAAGATTTATGGTACATAATATGGCATTCGTAAATGTGTGTGCGGGTTCTGCGAACAGTATCTATCTAAGTACTTTGTGGCAAAGCCTTCCTTTGTGGCCGAGTGGTTCTAGGCGCTTCAGTCCGGAACCGCGCGACCGCTACGGTCGCAGGTTCGAATCCTGCCTCGGGCATGGATGTGTGTGATGTTCTTAGGTTAGTTAGGTTTAAGTAGTTCTAAGTTCTAGGGGCCTGATGACCTCAGATGTTACGTCCCATAGTTCTCAGAGCCATTTGAATCATTTTTTTGTGGCGAAACAGAAAGTCAGTGACTGGGATATTATCTTTTTGTTCAATATATGTTAATAATATGTTTCGATCGGTTGCACGGATGTTTTTGAGGGCCAAAACAAGAGCTGCAATGTGCGGTTTGTCCAACATCTTCACCCTGTTGAAGCACTAGTTTTGGATCCCATGATCATCCGTGCACCTGATCGAAACCTATTATCGATGTATGTAGCATGGTCCAGACGGTGTTTCTCCACTGTACTAACAGTGATCACGGTTTCACTAAGGCGTGTAATTTATTATCAATGATTAAATGTGATAATCCACCACTAGTACCAAATTCTGGCAACATGAAAACAGCCATCAAATGCTTTGGTAAATAAAAAATGTGGCTGGCACTGAATACGAAATTCTTGAGCCGGTTTCGTATTTTTAACATAGTTTAAGCCTCTGCAAGTATCGGTGTAGAGGAGCATTGAATTAATTTCATATAGTAAGAGCAGCGTGTAACAACGGGCACGCCGGCCGGGGTGGCCGAGCGGTTCTAGGCGCTACAGTCTGGAGCCGCGCGACCGCTACGGTCGCAGGTTCGAATCCTGCCTTGGGCATGGATGTGTGTGATGTCGTTAGGTTTATGCAGTTCTAAGTTCTAGGGGACTGATGACCTCAGAAGTTTAGTCCCATACTGCTCAGAGCCATTTGAGCCATTTTTTGAACAACTGGCCCCACTTTGGAGCAGAAACAATGTCTGTAGATTACTGAATGGGAAGTACGTTAATGCTGCAACGTGTGCAGCGCTCATTACGTGGGGCAGAGGGTAACTTTAGGGCACGTAAGCCTGCGTATGCTGCATCGAGTGAAAAAAAGTCCTTCGAAGGTAAGATTCCACATACGAACCGCTGGACGGAACCGGTCGCTTTGCAATCATAACGCGTTTCTGCTCAAGGATGTGCGAGACGAGCTGACGCAGCGAGTTAGGCGGAAAAATAGCGGAGCGTTCATCGATCTCCACAAGGAAAGCTCAGGCTGTGACACATCAGTGGCAGGCGGCAGCTGCGACGCGAAACCTGACAGCAGAAGAGTTACACCTGTTCCTCCTCGCGATCGCCACATTTAATTGCTTCCCATAGCTACGAGCAAGGAAATGGAAAAATGCAGCAACGTGTGTCTTCCCCTACCGTTCTTACGCTCTGCAGCTGCTTCTAGTGCAAATGTCATAATTATCTACTGCCTTAACACACTATGTTATCACCGTGTCCCTTTTTCTTGGCAGTTCCTTTCTTCCACGATTCTGCTGAGAATTTCTTCATTCCTTTTCAGTACATCCGACTTTCAACATTTCTCCTTAGCACCACATCTCAAACGCTTCGATTCTCTTCTGTTCACGTTTCGCTACTGTCGGTCATTCACAACCATACAATGATGGGCTCCAAACGTACATTTTCGAAAATTTAATACTGAAATTAAGGTCGATGTTTGATAATACTAGATTCTTTTGCTCAGTAATGTCCTCTTTATCTGTGGTAGTCTGCTTCTTATGTCTGCTTTCTTTCGGCGTTCATCTGTTATTTTGCTTCCCTGCTGCCGTACGAAGATCCACTTCATGCCTTGATGTTACATTTACCGCTAATCTCATTTGTACCAATCCTCATTACTTACGTCTTTCTTCGGCTTACTCTCAATCCACATTCTCTGCTCATTAGACTTCGTTTCATTTAACACGTCTTGTAATTCTTCTTCGCTTTCACTGAGGGTAGCAACGTCATCAGCGAATCTTATCATTGATATCTCTTCAGCCTAAATTTTAGTCCCACTTTTGAACCTTTCTTTCGTTTCCATCACTGATTCTTCGATTTATAGATTGAATAGCAGGTGTGAAAGACTTACACCATATTTAATATGAGCATTTTGTTCTTGTTCTTCCATTCTTATTATTCCATCCCTGTTCTTGTACATATTGTATGTACACTGTCCGCCGTGCCCCGTAGGTTTTTTCTGAATTTCTAACGCCTTGCGCTGCTTTACATTTTGTCGAATACTTTTCCTAGGTTGACAACTCATATGAAGGTGTATCGATTTTTCGTAAAGTTTGTGCCATTACCAATCACGTCAGAACTGTATCTTTTGAGCCTTTACCGTTCCGAAAAAGAAACTGATCGTCATCTAACAGCTCTTCTATTTTCCTTTTCACTCTTCCATGTATTATTCTTATGAGCAATTTAGGTGCATGAGCTGTTAAGCTTATTGTGCGATACTTCTCGCACTTATTCGTCCTTTCTGTCTTCGGTAATGACTGAATGATATTTTTTTTTGGAAGTTTGATGGCCTGGAGAAGGAGAAGGAGGAGGAGACGATTAGTGTTTAACGCCCGTCGATAGCGAGGTCATTAGAGACGGAGCACAAGCTCTAATTGTGTCAAGGATGGGGAAGAAAAACAGCTGTGACCTTTGAAAGGAACCATCCCGTTATTTGCCTGAAGCCATTTAGAGAAATCACGGAAAACCTAAATCAAGATCGCCGGACGCGGCTTTGAACCGTCGTCCTCCCGAATGCAATTCCATTGTGCTAAGCACTGCGTCACCTCGGTTAGTATCTGATGCTATGTCTGCATCTCACAGATACTGCACATCAACTTGAATAGTCGTTTGGTTACTACTTCCTCTGATTATTTTATAAAACCCAGAGGAATGTTATCGATATCTTCTGTCTTATTTGATCCTAAGTCTGCGAAAGCTCCGTTGAAGTGTGTCCGTAGTAATGGGTCACCTGTGTCTTCCATATCGACTCAGATATCTTAAATCGCTCATCCCCACAAATTCCGGGGTGGTTTCTTTGGAAGGGCACGACCTTTTTCCTTCCCCATCCTTCAGGCATTCCTAGCTTGTGCTCCGTCTCCAATGAGCTTCATGCTGATTGGGCGTGAAACCCTAATCCTCCTTCCTTCTCCAATTTCTTCTTCTATCACGCCATCAGATAGTTATTTCCCAGAGTAGAAGCCTTCCATCTACTCTTTCCACATATTTTCTCTAGCCTCTGCATTTAACAGTGGAACTCCCAATGCACTCATACTGTTGACGCCCTTACTTATAACTTCACCAAAGGTTGTTTTAACTTTTCTGTGTGCTGAGTCAGTCTTTTCTTTTTTGATTTCTTCACCTTTTTCATGCAGCCATTTCGCCTTATCTTCCCTGAACTTGTACTTCTGTATTCCTGAATTTCCCTGAACATATTTGTTCTTCCTTCTTTCGTCGATCATTTGAAGTATTTCTTCTGTAACCTAACGTTTCTTCGCAACTGTGTTTTTCTGTCCAACTGAAATAGTGCTCTTTAGAGATGTTCATTCATCTTCAGATGAACTGCGTACTGTGGTTTTTATTATGTCAGTATCTTTAGCCACAGAGAACTTCAAACGCATCTGATCATTTCTCAGTACTGCAGTATCCCACATCTTTCTACTTGGTCGCTTATTTACCACGAAATCTTTCACCTATTTTAATTATAAAGGGGTAAATTCAATAAATATCTTTTATTTATTAGTAGAACTTATAGATAATAAATTTCCAGAGCTTTGATGATGAAATTGCATCCGAGATGTCTGAAAAATAACCAAATGTGTGACACGACCTTCTTGCAACGCCCACTTTTTGAAGCAACACTTCAATACTAGCTCGGCGAACAACGATTATTTTATTTTCAAGCAAACTTGCACGGGATACATCTACAAGGCTGTGATATATACTTTTTGATTTTATAGATCATATGTGACTCTTGTCAGTGATATGAAGGACAAAACGTTGGAAGATGGAAAGAGCACTGGTGGACAAAACAACTTACAAAAAAGATGATAGACACTTCCAAGTGGTGTATTATGGCAAGATTATCAGACAGAACCTATCCACTGTAAGTGACATGAAAAGTGCAGTGCGGACTACGTATTTCCACAAGGTGCCAACAGATGAAGATCCCTTTCACCATCCGTGCCACATTAGCTGATGAAAATATCTGCAACCTCAGCGGGATAGCAATCCCTACATTCACAAAGAAGGGCTTCCAAATTGTGTTCTGGATGTTTTCAGCGTCACTTAAAAATTCCTGGATGATCCTGAACTTCTAAAAGAGTATGTTCATGGAAAAAAACCAGAATCCAATTGAATCTCCAAATCCACTCATCCTGAAGCGATGCCCTAGAACCACATTTTCATTTGGTACAGTTGTCAGAATTGCAACTTATGATGCAGTTCTCGTGTTTAATGATGGGAACGTAGGGAGAATGAAGGTACTGGAGAGAATAGTCTTTAAGATAGGTAATTTCACTCAAGACATCTTGAGAAAAGTCAGGTGAAAACCTGATAAAGGGAAGAAAGCAGAAAACAACGAACCAGAAGAGACGCCTTGAAGGGAAAGAAGACCCTGAGAACAAATATTGGGCGTTCTGAAGAGGGGACACAAGATAAAAACGTTAGGTTGAACTTTAAACTGCATTTCCTGAGAATTATGTTTTTTAAAGTTTATGTACCTTTTTCTCAGAATCTATGAAGGATGGAATTATGAAACTTTGTACACTTATTTCTATGAACGCACTAAATATTGTCCCAAGAATAAATTTTGAAATTCTGAGTGCAATCTGGCAAAGTGCTTGGAGTTTTGCACAAATTTTATATTGTTGTTGTTGTTGTTGTTGTTGTCTTCAGTCCTGAGACTGGTTTGATGCAGCTCTCCATGCTACTCTATCCTGTGCAAGCTGCTTCATCTCCCAGTACCTACTGCAACCTACATCCTTCTGAATCTGCTTAGTGTACTCATCTCTCGGTCTCCCTCTACGATTTTTACCCTCCACACTGCCCTCCAATGCTAAATTTGTGATCCCTTGATGCCTCAAAACATGTCCTACCAACCGATCCCTTCTTCTAGTCAAGTTGTGCCACAAACTTCTCTTCTCCCCAATCCTATTCAATACCTCCTCATTAGTTACGTGATCTATCCACCTTATCTTCAGTATTCTTCTGTAGCACCACATTTCGAAAGCTTCTATTCTCTTCTTGTCCAAACTAGTTATCGTCCATGTTTCACTTCCATACATGGCTACACTCCAAACAAATACTTTCAGAAACGACTTCCTGATACATAAATCTATATTCGATGTTAACAAATTTCTCTTCTTCAGAAACGCTTTCCTTGCCATTGCCAGTCTACATTTTATATCCTCTCTACTTCGACCATCATCAGTTATTTTACTTCCTAAATAGCAAAACTCCTTTACTACTTTAAGTGTCTCATTTCCTAATCTAATTCCCTCAGCATCACCCGATTTAATTTGACTACATTCCATTATCCTCGTTTTGCTTTTGTTAATGTTCATCTTATATCCTCCTTTCAAGACACTGTCCATTCCGTTCAACTGCTCTTCCAAGTCCTTTGCCGTCTCTGACAGAATTACAATGTCATCGGCGAACCTCAAAGTTTTTATTTCCTCTCCATGAATTTTAATACCTACTCCAAATTTTTCTTTTGTTTCCTTTACTGCTTGCTCAATGTACAAATTGAATAACATCGTGGAGAGGCTACAACCCTGTCTCACTCCTTTCCCAACCACTGCTTCCCTTTCATGCCCCTCGACTCTTATTACTGCCATCTGGTTTCTGTACAAATTATAAATAGCCTTTCGCTCCCTGTATTTTACCCCTGCCACCTTCAGAATTTGAAAAAGAGTATTCCAGTCAACATTGTCAAAAGCTTTCTCTAAGTCTACAAATGCTAGAAACGTAGGTTTGCCTTTTCTTAATCTTTCTTCTAAGATAAGTCGTAAGGTCAGTATTGCCTCACGTGTTCCAACATTTCGACGGAAACCAAACTGATCCTCCCCGAGGTCTGCATCTACCAGTTTTTCCATTCGTCTGTAAAGAATTCGCGTTAGTATTTTGCAGCCGTGGCTTATTAAACTGATAGTTCGGTAATTTTCACATCTGTCAGCACCTGCTTTCTTTGGGATTGGAATTATTATATTCTTCTTGAAGTCTGAGGGTATTTCGCCTGTCACATACATCTTGCTCACCAGCTGGTAGAGTTTTGTCATGACTGGCTCTCCCAAGGCCGTCAGTAGTTCTAATGGAATGTTGTCTACTCCGGGGGCCTTGTTTCGACTCAGGTCTTTCAGTGCTCTGTCAAACTCTTCACGCAGTATCGTATCACCCATTTCGTCTTCATCTACATCCTCTTCTATTTCCATAATATTGTCCTCAAGTACATCGCCCTTGTATAAGCCTTCTATATACTCCTTCCACCTTTCTGCCTTCCCTTCTTTGCTTAGAACTGGGCTGCCATCTGAGCTCTTGATATTCATACACGTGGTTCTCTTCTCTCCAAAGGTCTCTTTAATTTTCCTGTAGGCAGTATCTATCTTACCCCTAGTGAGATAAGCTTCTACATCCTTACATTTGTCCTCTAGCCATCCCTGTTTAGCCATTTTGCACTTCCTGTCGATCTCATTTTTGAGACGTTTGTATTCCTTTTTGCCTGCTTCATTTACTGCATTTTTATATTTTCTCCTTTCATCAATTAAATTCAATATTTCTTCTGTTACCCAAGGATTTCTAGCAGCCCTCGTCTTTGTACCTACTTTATCCTCTGCTGCCTTCACTACTACATCCCTCAGAGCTACCCATTCTTCTTCTACTGTATTTCTTTCCCCTATTCCTGTCAATTGTTCCCTTATGCTCTCTCTGAAACTCTGTACAACCTCTGGTTCTTTCAGTTTATCCAGGTCCCATCTCCTTAATTTCTCACATTTTTGTAGTTTCTTCAGTTTTAATCTACAGGTCATAACCAATAGATTGTGGTCCGAGTCCACATCTGCCCCTGGAAATGTCTTACAACTTAAAACCTGGTTCCTAAATCTCTGTCTTACCATTATATAATCTATCTGATACCTTTTAGTAGCTCCAGGGTTCTTCCACGTATACAACCTTCTTTCATGATTCTTAAACCAAGTGTTACCTATGATTAAGTTGTGCTCTGTGCAAAATTCTACTAGGCGGCTTCCTCTTTCATTTCTTAGCCCCAATCCATATTCACCTACTATGTTTCCTTCTCTCCCTTTTCCTACACTCGAATTCCAGTCACCCATTACTATTAAATTTTCGTCTCCCTTCACTATCTGAATAATTTCTTTTATTTCATCATACATTTCTTCAATTTCTTCATCATCTGCAGAGCTAGTTGGCATATAAACTTGTACTACTGTAGTAGGTGTGGGCTTCGTATCTATCTTGGCCACAATAATGCGTTCACTATGCTGTTTGTAGTAGCTTACCCGCATTCCTATTTTCCTATTCATTATTAAACCTACTCCTGCATTACCCCTATTTGATTTTGTGATTATAACCCTGTATTCACCTGACCAAAAGTCTTGTTCCTCCTGCCACCGAACCTCACTAATTCCCACTATATCTAACTTTAACCTATCCATTTCCCTCTTTAAATTTTCTAACCTACCTGCCCGATTAAGGGATCTGACATTCCACGCTCCGATCCGTAGAATGCCAGTTTTCTTTCTCCTGATAACGACATCCTCCTGAGTAGTCCCCGCCCGGAGATCCGAATGGAGGACTATTTTACCTCCGGAATATTTTACCCAAGAGGATGCCATCATCATTTAATCATACAGTAAAGCTGCATGTCCTCGGGAAAAATTACGGCTGTAGTTTCCCCTTGCTTTCAGCCGTTCGCAGTACCAGCACAGCAAGGCCGTTTTGGTTAATGTTGCAAGGCCAGATCAGTCAATCATCCAGACTGTTGCCCCTGCAACTACTGAAAAGGCTGCTGCCCCTCTTCAGGAACCACACGTTTGTCTGGCCTCTCAACAGATACCCCTCCGTTGTGGTTGCACCTACGGTGCGGCCATCTGTATCGCTGAGGCACGCAAGCCTCCCCACCGACGGCAAGGTCCATGGTTACAAAATCACAAGTAAAAATTACTAAAATTCTCCTATTTGACATATTTAATAAAGCTCACGAGAGAAGCTTAATACATTTAACATAGGAAATTCTATAGAAATTTCTTGAATCGTACATGCCAAACAGCTGCCCACTGAAGGCAAGTGTGTGTTATTTACTGCTGGAGTGCGAAGTCACCGGTACATGTTTAACTTAAACATGGTATTTGTACTCCGCAGCCGCATGTGTACAGTGTCTCGTAGTTATTCGTATGGCACAGGACAATAAACTGTCTGCTACGGGACAAGGAACTAATAATCGGTGATAAATATTTAAATTGACATAAATTATTAAATTGACGTAAATTATTCTCAGTGCATACATTTTAACGACGCACCAAAATTTCACACATTCTTTCAAATGTTCCTGTTGTATGATACAGAATGAGACAGGCATACAGAAAGCTACCAAGCAGAGTCTCTTCCACTTTGTAAAGGGGTTTGTTGACAAACGACTTCATGAACCCACAGGAAAAAAAAAACTCCATAGCAGCGGGATCCATCGATCGTGTTATTCGTGGGACAACAGATAATCTTCCAGTTCAGAGGTGAGGGTAGTAGTAGTAGTAGTAGTTTTATTCATCCGTAGATCTCTTTTTACAAGGATATAGGACATGTCAAAGTATTTACAAGCTTAGATCAATTTACAATAAGCTAATTCGTATACACATAAATTTACAGACTTCTAGTTAGAGACAATCATTAGATTTTACTCCTGGTATACAATAATTTATTTACAATTAACTCATTAAATAATGTAATGCCACACTATTCACTCATATTTCACTATCAGTCACTGCACACACTAATCACACATTGTTTCATAACACTTCACTCACTACATACACACACACACACACACACACACACACACACACACACACACAAGTGATCCTTGGGCCATTTTCTGTACTGCAAGTTCCCATTTGCTATCCTGAAAAACTGAGTCAGCATCCCTTCATAATGAGTGAGATGTTGAGTTCAGAAAGAGGAAGAGGTGTTAGTATTGTGCTATGCATAGCTTGAGGAGAGAGTGTCTCCAGAAAGGAAAAAAGAAGAAAAATAATAAAGTGAAGGTGTTATGTGGAATATTGGATGTTTTATAATCATCATTATTATTATTATTTGTTTGTACAACATTTTCTTATCAAACCCCTACTCTGCTTTATCTAAGTAATCCTTCAATGTATAAAATGTATTGCATAACAGGTACTTTTTAGCTGCCTTCTTAAATAAGTGTATTTTTGAAATTTCTTTAATCTCTTTTGGTAATTTATTGTACAGTTTTATTCCTTGGTAGAAAATGCTGTTTTGAGTTTTATGTTTATTTTTTCTTAGTAAATGTAAGTTGAGTCTATCTCTTGTTGCATGGTCATGGACAGAGCTGTTTGTGCAGTAATTGCCAATGTTACTTTTGATGTGTACAACTGACTGGTAAATGTGTTCACATGGAGCAGTTAAAATTCCCAGTGTTTTGAACAGATCTTTACAATGAGCTCGACTACTATTTCTGGTTATTATTCTTATGGCTCTTTTCTGGAGTTTGAAAATTGTGTTCATATTTTGTGGAATTGTTCCCCAAAAAAGAATGCCATGGCTAAGAATTGAGTGTACATATGAATAATATGTATAATATGTACCTGTTGTTCCCGGTGTTCACAAACATTTATATCTAAGAAGGGTATTAAACTGCCATGTTGAAACAACAGCGCCTTGAAAACAACAAGAGATACAGTAATCGTGGCAGCACAACCGGAACGAACGCCTTTCAACATGCACCATTCAAACGGCGGTGGCAGCAGACAACGTCCTAGTAGTGAAGGTTATACTGACTTAAGAAGTCGTAGTACCCAAAGTATTCATATATGGTTATTTATTCCAGTAAGGCATGAAAAACACGGTCTGGATCACTTTTTCTTTTTTTAATGACGACCAGCTTCGATCTGACTAGCAGATCATCTTCAGATCTAAGTTGAAGAAAGGGAAAAGTAGGAGGAACAATTAAAAAAATTACACAAATTATCAAACACATAAAATTTGCGTTATTTTAGTCCTCCAGCTGATAAAATAGAATTTTAAGAACTTGCCTTCGTCAAATAAAAAGAAATACTCAGAATCCTTACCTCGATATAAAAACGGAAAAATGAATCAGGTTACAAAAACAGCTACAAATATTTGTAGGCAACATTACCAGCGAAAAAATGCGCCTATCGGAGCACAAAAAATACGAATGCGTACCCGTTTATTTAGAATACTCTGACTTAAACAATGGGGTACTAGTTGCCTTAGTCTAACTTACTCAGTATCTTCAAAAACTTACTCCAAAAATTTTGGCATGCAAACCTATTCGCGTCCTTTTTAACATGCAACTCACCTCACACTTCCAGAAGTTCTTCTAACTGTAACCCACTAGTCCACCGATGTAAGTCGCTCGTACCCATCCACTCTCAGTTTCTCTTTCTCACTCACTCATTCAGCTCAACTCATTGTCCTCATCTCTTTGTGTCTTTCGGTCATTGTCTCCCGCGTCACAGCCAAAGTTCCCTTAGTTCTGTCCTACTATTACAGTCTCCTCTGAGTGGCCACTGTCTTCCTCTTACTTCTCGTACTGCTATTATCTCATTCACTCCCTCCTTCTGCTGCTTTCTCTTCTCACTATCACTATCTCTCTCTCTCTTCCTCGTTTCGTTGTCATATACTCTGTCTCTCATTATTACTGGCTCTCACCCTTTTCCATTTTCCCTTTCTCTTTATTCCTCCCTCCATTTTCTCTGTCTTTTTGTTCATCTCCACTGGCACTGTCTCCTTCACGCTTTTACTAGCACTGTTCTATCTCCGTCAACTATGTTCCGCTGCCAATGAGTCCCTCTCTTTCTGTCCCACTCACATTGTCTCTTCCGCTATAACACAACCACTGTCTACTGTCTTCCCGTAATTATTATTTTTCCACCTCTTTGCCACTGCCACTGTCTTTTTTTCTCTCAGCACAAAAAAGCGCGAATATGTTCGCATGCCAAAATTTTTATCGAAGATTTTTAAAGGTGGCGAGGAAGGCGGAGTGAAGCAGCTGGTACCCCACAGTTTAGTCAGTGTTTTAAGCAAGCAGAAACATATTCGCCTTTTTTGTGCTCTGACAGGAGCGTCTTTCCACTAATTACATTCTTTTCTCTGCTGCAGCAGGACATGTAACTCATATGAAAAGAAATGTATTGGTCAGGAAAATTTAGATAGCTTACATACATGAAATAGAAATGACGCAAAACTAATTTTACACCTAAGACCAGATTTTACGTGCCCAAAAATTTTGCATGTGCTTCAGTACTACAACATGGGGTTTCCAGATGATAACGGAGGCACTTTATAGCATATTTTTCCGACCTACGTTACGTTATAGACTACACTTTCTTCTCACACCGGACTTTACGTGGGTATTTTACGTGTAAAAATGGGAAAACTTTGAACCTCTGTATCTGAGAAACGGATAAAGATATAAAGAACATTTTCAAGGTTGTTCGAGATCGGGATCTTAGGACCATCATGTAAAAATTTCAGCCTTTTGCTGTGAACAGCCGTCTTGGAACCCTCGGATGGCTTTAGGTCCGTTGTTGACGGCAAAAATATAGTAACAAACCCATTTTGCGGTTTTTATAAGACTAATAACGCCTCCATAAATCCTATCGAGCCCACCGTAGAGCACATGAAATTCAAAAAGAACCAACCGATTTGCGCCATTTTCTTAAGCAGAAGGGAGTGTGCAATAGTCATACTTTGATCCAGTAGTTTAGGACCGTGGCACTATGAAGACCCTTCTGTTGGGTACGAAAATGGCCCCTAGCTCAAGGGCTACTCAAAAAACTTGAGCCTACCTTTTTATCACTAATAGAACCCGAGGGACGGGCACCGGAAAATCCTGCTTTTGTGCGCGACGTTTTGTAGTATACAAGGTATCCATCTTTCGTATGCATACCGATTACATATTAAGAAACGAGTTGCATGACAACAGTGTGGGGAAATAGAGTGGCCACAAGGGTGCGCCACATAGCAATGCAGTTTGAGGGACGTCCGCCCCCGGTAGCTGAGTGGTAGGCGCGACAGAATGTCAACCCTACGGGCCCGGGTTCGATTCCCGGCCGGGTCGGAGATTTTCTCCGCTCAGGTACTGGGTGTCGTGTTGTCCTACTCATCATCATTTCATCCCCATCAACGCGCAACTCGCCGAAGTGACGTCAAATCGAAAGACTCGCACCCGGCGAACGGTGTAACCGACGGGAGGACCTAGTCACATGACAGTTACACTTTAGTTTGAGGGACGAGCGATGAACTTGTGTGTTTGTGCACGTCGCAGGGCCTGGTTTGTGCCGATCATCTTGCATTTATGTTGAACGGACATGATCAACATAAACAAGTAATCTCGTGTAAGGCCCGTAAGGAGAAATTTAATAGAATTTAGGACGCGTATAGGCTATCTCTTTTCCCTTGCTCCATTTCTGAGTGGAAAAGGAGTAACTATTAATGTTACATAGAACCTCTCACCTCCCACTATGCAGCAGCTTGTGTAGTATATGCCTAATGTAGATATAGATGACCTGTCGAGTGATGTGCAATTGTTGTGTGCAAGGGTTGTCCGAAATTAAAATGAACAACGAACTCTCTTGAGCGAGTTCGCCAATAAAACATGTCAGGTGAGCAATCAACAAACAATATCGATGCATAATTCAGTAATTTAATAACGATTAGACTCAGTGACTAAACATATCAGGAACAATAATAGCGACGAATCTCTTGGTACGTTACAGTGTATGGGGGCGGTCAAAAAGTATTAATTATCTCCTCGAAAAACTGAAGATTGTTTAGTAATTTTTGTTTACTGTGCAGTTCCATATGTGCAATCTCGCTACACACTCGAATCCTCGCGCTACAGTACAGCAGTACGGTCGTAGGAGCGCCCAGTGTCAAAGAAGTGTGGCGCAGTTGAAGCGGTTGCTGTTATTCTGAAATGGAGAAGGTGTACAGCAACAATACAGATGCTTGCACTGCGGCCAGACAAGTCTGGACAACGAAGGACGAAGTGGAGGACGATCTCCTTGCTGACCCGCGAAATGCAACACAAGTGGAGTCGCCGGTGCTCGATGCCGGCGTATCACTATCTGGCGATAATGGGAAAAGTGAAAATTAGTCGCAGATGGGTTTTCAACGCCTTTCGCGACATTTTCAAGACGACGCTGGGTTCTGCGACTGCTCATATAAATTGAGGTAGCGGAGGTAATATGTAAGCCAAGTCAGACTGCTCCGGACGAGTTGTTTAGCTTTATATTCAGTAAGGAGGAGTGTGTGTCTCACTAGGTCAACGGAGGAAAGGAGCAAAGCAGACAGTAGAGAGATGTGCGGCGTCCATCACGAAAAAGGTCGGGACTCAGTAGGCACTGACACGATGTAGGGCTAACAGATTACGCTCATTACGAGCAATTCGTCAGGAGCATTCTACGGAAATCTCTGACGAGATTACGGGAGGTCGTGAATACGGAGTGTTGCGAGAAGCTTTTCAGAAGGGTGTTTTTGTTCAAAAATGGCTCTGAGCACTTTGGGACTTAACTTCTGAGGTCATCAGTCCCCTAGAACTTAGAACTACTTAGACCTAACTAACCTAAGGACATCACACACATCCATGCCCGAGGCAGGATTCGAACCTGCGACCGTAGCGGTCGCGCGGTTCCAGACTATAGCGCCTAGAACCGCTTGGCCACCCTGGCCGGCGGTGTTTTTGTTCCCAGATCATTCTGTACAGCACACAAATCATATGCTCTTTCTTAGGGGTGTCAAATTTTGCTCCCCCCCCCCCCCCCCCCCGCATCCCATGCCCGGGTTCCCGGGTCCGATTTCCGGCGGGGTCAGGGATTTTCTCTGCCTCGTGATGACTGGGTGTTGTGTGATGTCCTTAGGTTAGTTAGGTGTAAGTAGTTCTAAGGGAACTGATGACCATAGATGTTAAGTCGCATAGTGCTCCGAGCCATTTGAACCATTTTGAACTCCCCCCCTCCCCCCCTCCCCCCCTCCCCCCCTCCCCGCCACACACACACACTTCCCTGCATTGTTGAAATGGTTCAAATGGCTCTCAGGTCATCAGTCCCCTAGAACTTAGAGCTACTGAAACCTAACTAACCTAAGGACATCACACACATCCATGCCCGAGGCAGGATTCGAACATGTGACCGTAGCCCTGTATTGTGCTGACATGGCACACAGGGGCTATACTGCCTCTCTCTTCGCATGAAGAAACTGTTGCGTCGCAGGTATTTCCATAATTATGCCAAAGTAAATTTCGAGGTGGAACGTTTTTGGAAAAATCAAAATGCAGACGTCTGTAACCGAGGTCTTTGCTACGTCATCCATCAATGGGAAAAATGTTTCGCACTGGAGGGTGGATATGTACACAAGGATCATCACCAATTTTCACGGTTGCAGCTCGATTTTCTAGAGTAGATAATTCCAAATTTTTACAACTACCCCTCGTACATTACCAATCCAGCAGTAACTTCTTTGTGGCCCGTGACGGAAAATGAAGAGTGTAACTAGGCGACGCAGAAAGCCGCGTCTCAAGGCGAGAAGAGAATGCGTGGCCGACCGCGGACGAGAGGAGAACAGGGAGCCTGGCCGTATCGGGGATCTGTTCCTGGAAGCGCGGCCCGCCGGCCGAGATTTAGCGGGATCGTGCCTGGGGGCCGTGGGAGACTGCGAGCCCGGCCCTAACTGGTCACCTCCACGTAGGCACGCGTGCTGCTGACAGCCGCTGCTCCGCGGAGGTCTCAGGCGCTGGTTGGTCCGAAAGCGACAAGAGCACTGCGTTGAGGAGCCCACTCGGTGCTCTCATGTTCATGTTGTATGTAGCTGAGACGGCAGTTGGAGCGTTTGTGTTGTCGAGGCGCGGCACTAACTCACCGCTTTCTCCAGACCTGGCCCCGTAAGTGCTACTCGAGCCTGGACCTACCCTCCATCTGTCTGACGATGACGTAGGCCTGGACTGGAACGCGATCGTACGAAAAGAAGACTTCGAGACGGAAACGGACATGGCCTTTCCTCAAGAACCATTCTGATGTTTTAGTTAAGAATTCGCAGATGAGACTGAACTGTGAACCCAGCATCTTATGAATATGTCACCAGTATTTTACTGGGAACTCGTGGAATTTTTAGTAGTTCGCATGACATAAAGGATATATTTTTCCTTAAGAATTTTTAAAATAGTATCTGAAATGGCTGAAAGGTCGTGAAAGATAATCAAATAAACCTTTGCTGTTGAAATGTACTTACAAACACTGTTTATTCCCATTTAGCGTAAAGTCACCGTGAATAAAATGTGAAACTATAATGCAGTTTGCATACGATTTGTAGACCGATTGTTTCGTCTTTAGGAAATGATCTTCCTTCTGTGAATGAAAAGCATCAGATGTGCCTCATTAAGGGATTCTTAGGTCTTTTGAAGAATGAGGTAGAAACACCAAAAATGGTTCAAATGGCTCCAAGCACTATGGGACTTAACATCTGAGGTCATCAGTCCCCTAGACTTAGAACTACTTAAACTTAGCCAACCTAAGGACATCACACACATCCATGCCCGAAGCAGGATTCGAACCTGCGACCATTGCAGCAGCGCGGCACCGGACTGAAGCGCCTAGAACCGCTCTTCCACAGCGGCCTTCGGCTATTCTGGCACTAGCATCGTTACTTGAAAGGTCACTCAAGTTAGACGGACTTTAGAACAGCGTACTGTGCGACGTCAATGCTTTTGAACGGTGGAGTTCTCTACTGGTGCCCAGTTTCGTACATAAACCCAGAAATCCCACTGCCTTGTGTAATTGAAAGACTAAGAGAACATATCCCTAACAGACAAATATAGGCAAGTGGTACCAACGTAGTTACATAGTCAAAGGAAGAAAAAGCTGGGCAGATAAAATCTATTACGGGGATAGAAATACTAGAGGGAATTAACTAAAAATGATGTACAAGGTACTCAAAATAAAGAAAAGACAAATTAATATTAGCCGTAGCATAAATTCGGAAAAAGAGGTAAGGGCTGTCAAGGAAAGGGTGACTATATATCTAATTAGTCTGAGGTATGAAAAGAAGAAAGGACAGACACTTGTGGAATAATAGTGTACGGAATGCTAATATTATAAAATTTTAAGCTACAATTAGATTAGTAAATCAACGATTACTAAAAAAAGGCACAAAAGATAGTAACCATTGCAATTTGTAGCAGTAGCAGCCTATGCAATAACTGAAAGAGAAGGAAAAGAAAAAGAAAAGCTTTACAAACAGCTTCGGGAAATGTTAAACACCGTCTATAATATGACTATTTAATGCTAACAGAAGAGCTCAATATTTTCCTAGAAAGACATCCCACAAGTACTTGTTGGCAAGGAGCTACTGGATCAGTTATTGATTACTGCACTGCAATTGAAAAACTGCGGACATATGTACTAGATGCAATCAACAGACGTCGGAAAAACATACCGCTGTAGTTGCGAGCGCTGCAGACGAGAAACGTACAGAATAAACATACATTAAAAAAAATACGAAGTGTATGTGTGAACTGTGTACGCAGGTATCAAAACAGGGTATTCTGGACTGCATGGAAAAACTGGACGTAAATACCTTGCGGTGCATATATGAAAAGCACCACGAAAAGTCGTAAGTGGAATCAAAAATTGTCAAATACACTGAGTAACTTCCGCACAAAAAGTTGTTCTTAACCTAAAAATTTCCATGAAGTTTACATTTTCTGAACTACTTTATCGCCTATCGAAAACATAAATATAGCTAGAAACAAAATAAACGTTATAAACCCCCCACGAACCGTGGACCTTTCCGTCGGTGGGGAGGCTTGGGTGCCTCAGCGGTACAGACATGTGTGGTTCCTGAAGGGGGGCAGCAGTCTTTTCAGTAGCTGCAAGAACAACAATCTGGATGATTGACTGATCTGGCCTGTAACATCAACCGAGACCCGAATGCTGTGCTGGTACTGTGAACGGCTGAAAGCAAGGGGAAACTACTATGTAATTTTTCCCGAGGGCATGCCGCTCTACTGTAAGGTTAAATGATGATGGTGTCCTCTTGGGTAAAATATTCCGGACGAAAATTAGTCCACCATTCGGATCACCGGGCGGGGACTACGCAGGAGGATGTCTTCATCAGGAGAAACAAACTGGCATTGTACGGATCGGAGTGTGGAATGTTAAATCGCTTAATCGGACAGTAGGTTAAAAAAATTAAGAAGGGTTGAAGTTAGGTGTCGTAGGAATTAGTGAAGTTTGGTGGCAGGTGGAACAGGACTTCTGGTCACGTGAACACAGGGTTATAAGTGTCAAAATAAAAATAGCGGTAATGAGGAGTGGGTTTAATAATGGATAGGAAAATAGGAATACAGGTAAGGTACTACGAATAGCTTAGTGAACGCGTTATCGTAGCCAAGATACACACGAAACCCACACCCACAACAGAAGTATAAGTTTATATGCCAACTAGCTCCGCAGATGGTGAAGAGAGATTGAAGAAATCTTTGATGAGCTAAAAGAAATTATTCGGATTGTTGAAGGAGACGAAAATGTAATGGTAGTGTGGGACTGGAATTCGACAGTAGGAAAAGGAAAAGAAGGAAAAATAGCTGGTGGACATGGACACGGGGAAAGGAGTTAAAGAGGAAGCCGCCTGGTAGAATTTTGCAAAGAACATAATTTGATCATCGCTAACACTTGGTTTAAGAATCATAAAAGAAGACTGTATACGTGGAAGGGATCTGGAGGCACCAGAAGGTTTACAGATTGATTATAAAGACATTTTCAGAGGCAGATGTGGGCTCTGACCACAATGTATTGGTTTTGAATTGTAGGTTAAGACTAAATAAATTGGGAAGAGGAAAAAATTAAGGAGATGGGACTTGGATAAGTTGAAAGAACCAGAATAAAATAGGTAAAACAACAAGGCCTAGTAGAAATACTTGGATAACGCAAGAGATATTGAACTGAATTGATGGAAGGAGAAAATATAAAAATGCAGTAAATGAAGCAGGTCAAAGGGAATACAAATGTTTAAAAAGATACACTGACAGGAAGTGCGAAATAGCTAAGTAGAAATGACCTGAGGACAAATGTAAGGATTTAGAAGCAAATTTCACTAAGGAAAAGATAGATACAGCCTACAGAAAAATTTAAGAGACCTTTGAGGAAAAGAGAAGAAGCTGTATGAATATCAAGAAAACCCTCAGACTTCAAGAGGAATATAATAACTCCAATTTCAAATAAAGCAGTTGCTGACAGATGTGAAAATTACCGAACCATCTTTCAATTTGCCTTGGTTGCAAAATCCTAAAATGAACTCTTTCTAGAAGAATAGAAAAACTGGTACAGAAACCGACTTCTGGGAAGATCACTTTGAATTCTGAAGAAATGTAGGAAAACGCGAGGCAATGCTGACCCTAAGACACATCTTAGACGATAGCAGAGGCAAGGCAAACCTATGTTCACAGCATTTGTAGACATAGAAATAGCCTTTAACAACGTTGACTGGAATACTCTCTTTAAAATTATGAAGGTACCAGGGCTAAAATACAGGGGGCGAAAGGCTGCTTACAAGTTATACTGAAACCAGACAGCAGTTATAAGAGTCGAGGGACATGAAATAGAAGCAAGTGAGACAGGGTTGTAACTTATCACCATGTTATTCAATCTGTGCATTGAATAAGTAAAGGAAACCAAAGAAAAATTTGCAGTGGGAATTATAGTCCAGGGAGAAGAAATAAAAACTTTGGGATTTGCCAATGACATTGTAATTCTGTCAGAGACATCATAAGGTATTGGAAAAGCAGTTGAACGGAATAGACAGTGCCTTGAAAGCAGGATATAAAATGAACATCAACAAAAGCAAAGCAAGGATAATGGAATGTAGACGAATTAAATCACGTGATGCTAAGGAAATTAGGTTAGGAGAGATGATATTTAAAGTATTAGATGAGTTTTGCTATTTGGGCAGTAACATAACCGATGGTGACCGAGGTGGAGAGGAGATAAAACGTAGACTGGCAATGGCAAGAAAAGCAATTCTGAAGAAGAGAAATTTGTTAACGTCGAATATAGCTTTAAGTGTTACGAAGCCCGTTCTGAAAATATTTGTATGGAGTTTAGCGATGTATGGCAGGGAAACATGGACGATAAACAGGGTAGACTAAAAAGGAATAGAAGCTTCCGAAATGTGGAGCTACAGAAGAATGTTGAAGATGAGATGGGTAGATCACGTAAGTAACTGAACAGAGTTGGGAATAAAAGAAATTTGTAGCACAACCTGACTACAAGAAAGTGTGTACTGATAGGATACATTCTAAGATATTAAAGGATCACCAACTTAGTATTGGAAGGAAGTGTGTGTGTGGGGGGGGGGGGGGGAGGGGGGGATCGCGCAGAGAGAGACTGAGAGATATATACAGTAAGCAGGTTCAAAGGGAGGTAGATTGCAGTAGTTGTTCGGAGATAAAGAGGCTCGCACGGAGAGCTGCATCAAACCAGTCTTCGGACTGAAGTCCTCAACAACCACAAACCACTGTAGATGCTTCAAAAGTAAAAGAAGCGAAACGTTTGTGTGAACCAAACAAACAGCCTTTTGTTTAGTCACTGAGTCGGAATTTTTGCACTAAGCGTGTACTGATGTAATATTTTTGTTAAAATAACCGAAGAAAATATTTTAGAAATTGCCTCTATTTGTTCTTAGATTATAAGTAGGACCGTCAGACAAACCTATTCGAAAATATTACAGCAGTATGCCGGTACAAGAGATTTAATAAAAGGCATTTAGTCACATTGTCATAATACAGTTTGAGAAATTAGCATATAGCTAATAATTAAGAAAGGAACTAAACAAGGACCTAACTCCCTATATTTGTCGACAATTATAGATCAAATCCTACAGGAATTAAAACGAAACAATCATAAAAGTATAAATCTGTCAACAATACATTGCGTAATGTTTAAGTACCTTTAGCAGATTCAGAAGAGCTTATGGATTAAAAAATCTGCTGTAGAATATATGAGCTACGGATAGTGTTACGTAATGTGGTGTAAAACATGCAACACTACTTGGAAATGAAACATGAATGCTGAGAGAAAGTGGAAGAAGCGAAGTCGCCATCCTCGATGACCTGGTTAGTAAACCAGACAAAATGACACAGGTTGAAGTAGCGTCTAGTGAGGACCGGTTTGGCAAACACTGGCACCTTCGGCATTATGTGGTGGAAGAAACATGATACAGTATTAGGTCAGAATTCTTGATATAGTTAGTGTTAGACGAGTAAGAATGATCAGAAAGCGGAATTGCACTTGGTGACGTGCATCAGTGTTCTTTATTTCTCGTCCTAGAAGTCGAGTCTTTCATTTTTCTTTTTCTGATGGAGTATATTTTTCTTACATAATATAACGGTAACAAAAAGGTAATTAAGGCACTCGCCGGCGGTCAAGTACCAAGACGTTATTTCCTGATGTCTTAAAATACGTATTATCAACCTGACCCTACTTCTCGTTTGTGTTTTCCACATTTTCGTTACACAGCTGCTTCAGGAGGAAGCCTCGTTTTTCTTCTCACCTCCGTACGTTTAATGTGCAGCGCTGTACTATAGCTCCACATCTCAAACGTTCCGGTTATCTTATTTTACGATTTTCACATAACTCATTATTACTTCCATGCAATGCTAGTTTACTCCAGACGTACGTTCTTAGAAGACTCTTTCTCAAGTCTCATGCTTCATACTAATATACTTCTCAGTACTTTTCTGTCAGTCCAAATGCTCTGCTCAGCAGACTGTTCATTCCATTCGAAAAGATACTGTACGGTAATTACTCTTCATTTCAAAAAAAGATGTACAGACTAAATAACAAAAACTTGTGGGAAAAAAGACACATTTCAGGAAACTCTAGTTTTATTTATCATCTCCTTTTGAGCATAGTTCACTGCTCTTTTATAAACGAGATATTTCTCGACTACCGCTTTGCTGAAGGATCTAGGAAAACCAATGAATATATACGTCACAGTTGTCGAAGGGAGATTTGATGCAAAAGGGAATGATCATCAGCTTTCGGACACGTCTGGAGATTGTGAAATCCTGTTTGTCTCTGGTAATAGTGAATCGTGACTGTACTAATGACACGGTTTTCAAAAAACAATCGGGAATTATTTTAGACCCAATATTTCTTAGGTAAGACAATGAAGATGTGCATATGAAGAGGAAAGACAATCAAGATGTGCATTCGAACATTTCTTCTGGTATACGTTCCTGAAAACTGTATAGATGACCCTACAGAAAGCACGCATCTGACTCTTAACACCAACAATTTATGTAGTTAGCTTCGCAGACAATACGTCTAAACAACCCAGGAGCAGGCGAGGGTCGGTATAGAATCGTTTAGTGAGTTTACGAATGCACATCTTGATTGTCTTCGTTATCGATCTAAGATAACACGCTTTGCCCCGCAGCTGGTAGGCAAACAGACGTCTGGAAGCTCATCATCAAGATTTTGAACACATACTATTATATGAGAGTCTACCTTCATAGTCGTACACTGATGGGTCCAGATAATCGAGGACACCGACAGTTACGACAGCAACTTTCATTCAATGTCACTCTGTCCGCGGCCCTACTCTCAATGTCTACACAGACTAGGAATATCTGCGTTGAGAACATAGCGTACTGGGAATATAGCCAAAATCAGAATCAGAATTGTCAAGTGAATTCAGTATAAAACAGTTTGTTCACATTTTACATATGACTGAAACTTCAATATTACGCTTGTTTGCCCTGTTTTTAGACATTTGTTTATTAGGGTTATCAGTGGTGGATACAAATGTAAATACCACAGACAGGAAAAAGTTACTTTTCATGTGTAATTTCCACAAAGGTCTAACTACAGTTAGCATACTGGTAAGAGGCGCTTTATATGTCTAATAATACGTAGGCACAGTGAAAATCTAGGCAGTATTATAGGAGTAATTTATGTGACTGTATGGCTACAGTTTTTTTTTGACTCATCAGTCTTCTGACTGGTTTGATGGGCCCGCCACTAATTCCTCTGCTGTGCTGTTACAGTGGCGGTAGCAATCTACGTCGCCAGTTATTTGCTGGAAGTATTCCGATCTCTGTCTTTCTCTACAGTTTTTATCCTCTAGAGCTTTTCCTAGTACCATGAAAGTTATTCCTTGATGTCTTAACAGATGTCCTCTCAACACGTCTCTTCTTCTTGTCAGTGTTTTCCCAATATTCCTCTCCGATTCTGCGCAGAACCTCCTCATTCCTTCTCTTATCAGTCTACCTAATTTTTTTGTAGCACCACTTCTCAAATGCTTCGATTCTCTTCTGTTCTGGTTTTCCCAAAATCCACCTTACACTACCATACAATGCTGTGCACCAAACGTACATCCCCAGAAATTTCTTCCTAGAATTAATGCCTATGTTTAATACCAGTAGACTTGTATCGGCCAGGAATGCCCTTTCTGCCATTGTGCCATTGCTAATCTGCTTTTGATGTCCTCAGTGCTCGGTTCGTCATTGGTTATTTTGCTGCCTAGATAGGTAATGTTGGCGGCAAAAATTTTGTACTGTGCATCTGAATGCTCACTCGATAGGTGTTCCTGTTCTATGGACGTCTATAGGAAGTTATAATTGTTACTTAGCAGACCCGCCCGATAAACGAGCACGTTAACACGCCACTTTCTGGTTGTGGGGAGGCGAGGCTGCCCCGAATCAAATCCGCCTCGCGGATTAAAGGCGAGGTGTGATGAGCCGGCCACAGTGGACGTGGTTTTTAGGAGGTTTCCCACATCCAGTCAGGTGAATACCGGTCTGGCACTCACGCCCCAACCGAGCGAGGTGGCGCGTTGGCGAGCACAGCGGGTTCGTATTCGCGAAGACGACGGTTCTGATCCGCGGCCGGCCATCCAGATTTGTTTTCCTTGATTTCTCTTAACCGCTCCAGGCAAATGCCGCGATGGTTCCTTTGAAAGACCACGACTGGCTTTCTTCCCCGTCTTTGTGACATTCCGAGCTTGTGCCCTAATAACGTCGATGTGGACGGGACTTTCAATGCTACTCTTCCTTCCTCTTTCCACGTCCCGCCTCAGACACACGCTAGGCAAACATTTCGAAAACGCTCTCACACTTGCGCACGCGATTTATTCTGTAAGCAGACAGATGGGGCACAGCGATTCTGTTCCCCCTGGTGCACTTTTGGCGTCAGGAAGGCTATCCTGCTACCAGCTGCCGAAACTCGCATAACAATGCAGACTCCGTAGAGAAACGGGAAAAAGGCGTAACAAGAAGGAGAAGAAGAACATGATGATGGTTAAAAAACTTTCCCGACAGATTGAAACTGGGTAGAGCACTTCCCCGCGAAAGGCAAAGGTAGCGAGTTCGAGTCTCGGTCCGGCACACAGTTTTAACCTGTCAAGAAAGTTTCGTATCAGCGCACACTCCGCTGCAGAGTGAAAGTCTCGTTCATGATG
The DNA here is from genome assembly GCF_023897955.1 of Schistocerca gregaria. NCBI lineage: Eukaryota > Metazoa > Arthropoda > Insecta > Orthoptera > Acrididae > Schistocerca > Schistocerca gregaria. The sequence continues at coordinate 479,202,081 of NC_064925.1, forward strand.
ATGGTTGTTACTCAGCAGCATACGTAATGTTTTAACACGTTGATTGTTACGCAGTCAAGACGTAGAGCCAACTTCGATTTTGCAACTCTCACACTCTCGGGAGAAAATGCGAAGGCTTCTCTGGTAAGCAGGGTAGCTTTCGACAAGTACTTAATCGTTTTGTGTTCATGCCTCGACAGTTTAGGAAAGCCGTCGAGTAGATGAGATTAGAGTCTCAGGCTGAGACGTGTCTCGAGGGGTGAAACTCCTGAGAGGTATGTCCCCCACGCGGTGCCCCACAGCGGTGAGAGCCGTGTTGAGTCAGTCGGGGGATGTCTCACCACTTCCGCCGATCCGGCCGTTTCGTGATCGCTCAACTTCTGTGACTCCGCGAATTCTTAGGATCTGTTCATCATATCAGTCATACTTCGACCGAAAGTGATGTGACTCAGGCATGCCGACTAGTACATTACTCGCCGATGGTAACGCTCTACTTCGTCAATAGCTCACGAAAAACCAGGCTGCGGTTAACACACAATGTCTCCTTCTACACTGGTTGCCAGTATGCTTGTAAGAGGCCGAACTTATACGGCGGCTCCTCATATTTAGAAATACAAAGTGACCCTGTCTACAACATAACTGTTAGTATCTATAAAAATATTACGACCTCTCTGGAGCATTTCCTATTTAAATCTCACGTTCAGTAATCACTGTTCTGGGTTCATAATCTATAAAACTTTCCAAATCTTCTCCAGTTCAACGTCCCATACTTCCTACTAACTTCTTCTTCCGATGCCTTATTCTTACATTTCGTAACTCTGCACACCATCCTAATACCCCTATAGCAAAACTTATCAATGAAATGAAACACTAAGGCGTAGAATATTTCCGGAAGGATGTGACCTGAGAGATCGGCAGCATGTATAGCTATGACAACGATTAATATAGTCTACGGATAACACTTTTTTTTTTTTTTTTTTTTTTTTTTTTTTTTTTTTTTTTTTTGAGTCAGTAGTCTTCTGACTGGTTTGAATTCCTCTCTTGTGCCAACCTCTTCATCCCAGAGTAACAATTACAATCTATGTCCTCAATTATTTGCTGGCTGCATTCCACTCTCTGCGTTCCTCTGCAGTTTTTGCCCTCTGAAGCTCCCTTTATTACTATGGAAGTCATTCCCCGATGTCTTAACAGATGTCGTATCACCTTGTCCCTTCTCCTCGTTAGTGTTTCGCTCACGTTCCTTTCCTCGCCGATTCTGCCCAAAACCTCATTCTTTACCTTATCAGTCCACCTAATTTTCAACATTCATCTGTAGCACCACATCTCAAATTCTTCGAATCTCTTCTGTTCTGCTTTTTCCACAGTCCATGTTTCACTACTATACAATGCTGTGCTCCAAACGTACATTCTCAGAAATTTCTTTCTCAAATTAAGGCCTATGGTAGATAGTAGCAGATTTCTCTTGGCCAGGAATGCCCTTTTTGCCAGTATTAGTCTGCTTTTGAGTGCCCTCCTTGCTCCGTCCGTAATTGATTATTTTGCTGTCTAGGTAGCCGAATTCCTTAACTTCATCTACTTCGTGACCGTCAATCCTGATGTTAAGATTCTCGCTGTTCTCATTTCTGCTACTTCTTATCACTTTCGTCTTTCTTCGGTTCATTCTGAATCCATATTCTGTACTCCATTCAGCAGATCATGCAGTTCTTCTTCACTTTCACTCAGGATAGAAATGTCATCAGCGAATCGTATCATTTATATCCCTTCACCTTGAATTTTAATTAAACTTCTTTTATTTCCATCATTACTTCTTCGATGTGCAGATTGAACAGTAGGGGTAAACGACTACATTCCTGTCCACGCCCTTTTTAATCCAAGCACTTCATTTTTGGTCAAAAACTCTTATTATTCTCTCTTCGCCCTTTTACATATTGTATGTTACCTGACTACGAAGGCTTTCCCGGCGTAATAATTGATAATATTCTTCTCGGCTGCATACCCGAGAAGAATATTATGTTACCTGTCTTCCCCTATTTTTCTCAGAGTTTCGAACATCTTACACCATTTCACACTATCAAGCGCTTTTTCCAGGTCGACAAATTCAATGAACATGTCTTGATTTTTCTTTATTATTGCTTCCATTATTAAGCGTAATTGCCTCTCTGGTGCCTTTACCTTTCCTGAAGCCAAACTGATCGTCATGTAACACATCCTCAGTTTTCCTTTCCTTTCTTCTGTATATTATTCTTGTAAGCAACTTGGATACGTGAGCTGTTATGCTGATTGTGCTATCATTCTCGCACTTTTCAGCTCTTGCAGTCTTTGGAATTGTGTGGATGACGTTCTTCCGAAAGTCAGATGATATTTCACCAGACTCATACACTCTACACACCAGCGTGAATATTAGTTTTGTTGTCACTTCCCCCCATGATTTTAGAAATTCTGATGCAATGTTATCTATCCCTTCTGCCTTATTTGATCTTAAGTCTTCCAAAGCTCTCTTAAATTCTTATTCTAATGCTGGATCCCCATCTCTTCTGAAACGACTCCTGTTCCTTTTTCTGTCACTTCAGATAAATCTTCCCCTCTCCTCTGCATTTAGCAGTGGAATTCCCGTTGCACTCTTAATGTTACCACTCTTCCTTTTACTTCCCCGAAGGTTGCTTTGACTTTCCTATATGCTGAGTCAGTCCTTCAGACAATTATTTCTTTTTCGATTTCTCCACATTTTCAATGCAGCCATTTTGTCTTAGCTTCCCTGCAATTCCTATTTACTTCATTCCTCAGCGTCTGAATTTCTCTGAAAATTGTTGTCTTCCTTCTTTCATCGATCAACTGAAGTATTTCTTCTGTTATCCATGGTTTCTTCGCTATGTGATCAAAATTGTTCAGACACCTGTTGGTGGACATTAATATGGGATGTGTCCACTCTTTGTCTTTATAGCGGCTTGAACCCTCTCAGTGAGGTGTCTGAATGTTTATGGAGGAATGGCAATCCATTTTACTTCAACAACCGAGGCTAGAAGAGGTAGTAATGTTGGATGTTGGACGCTGGGTTCTGGAGCGAAATCAACTTCTAATCCATTCAAGAGGTATTCCAGAGGGGAGATCAGTCCTTTCCAGGAATGTTATTGTCCACCAACCATTGCGTCACAGATACTGCTTCTTTGCAGGGTGCATTGTCATGATGACACAGGCCACCATCGCCTCTGAACTTTTCCGCTGCTGCACATAGTAAAATGCCCTACTGAATGCAGTGCAAAATGCTGTAAAATGCTTACATATCCTTCCACATTTAGCGTTTTCTTTAGCGCACCAGTGAAACGCTGGACCACAGCACTGTAAGACACGGAAAACCACTGCCAGTACATTAATGACTTCGTTGCACTCAGTTAATTTGTACTTGAAGATAACAACTTGAGATATTCTTACTGTAAAACGATAACATGTGTCTATTTAAGTGAATTAGTGAAAGTATTTTTCAGTGCGACTTTTCTGATATACTACATCTACATATACATCTACATACATACTCCGCAATCCACCATACGGTGCGTGGCGGAGGGTACTTCGTACCACAACTAGCATCTTCTCTCCCTGTTCCACTCCCAGACAGAACGAGGCAAAAATGACTGCCTATATGCCTCTGTACGAGTCCTAATCTCTCTTATCTTATGTTTGTGGTCTTTCCGCGATATATAAGTTGGCGGCAGTAAAAGTGTACTGCAGTCAGCCTCACATGCTGGTTCTCTAAATTTCCTCAGTAGTGATTCACGAAAAGAACGCCTCCTTTCGTCCAGAGACTCCAACCCGAGTTCCTGAAGCATTTCCGTAACACTCGTGTGAAGATCAGACCTACCAGTAACAAATCTACCAGCCCGCGTCTGAATTGCTTCTATGTCCTTCCTCAATCCGACCTGATAGGGATCCCAAACGCTCGAGCAGTACTCCAGAATAGGTCGTATTAGTGTTTTATAAGCGGTCTCCTTTACAAATGAACCACATCTTCCCAAAATTATACCAATGAACCGAAGACGACTATCCGTCTTCCCCACATGTAGTCACATGTGGTGTACTTCCTTTCAGCCCCGTCGACGGGACGATGTTCTCCTCACTCGGCTTCGGATAGGCCACAGCCCTATGACGCGTGGCTTCCTACTCCGGGGGGAAGACCCTCCAATGTGTGGTGCTTGTGGCGTCGAGGTCACTGTGCGCCACGTTTTATCAGATTGCCTTTTGTTTTCTGACCAGCGGGCCGCGGCTGACTTGCCAGCGGACCTGCCATCTCTTTTAGGCAACACTCGGACGAATGTGGTTAAAGTTTTAAAGTTCTGTGCCATGTCAAATGTTTTTACAAAGATTTTAGGGAGGGGATCTTAATTTGCTCACTGTGTGACAAGCTCGCCCATATTTTATGTAAGTGGCCAGCCAATGACAATTTCCTGTGGCTTTCTTGTTACTACGTTTTCCCTTTCTTTACGTTTTACTTTCTTATGCAACATTTTCCTTTTTTTCTGCTTTCTTTGCGTGTTTGCTTCAGTTTTATTATGTCTGTTTACATTCGTTCCCTTTAATGTGTGTCAGAGCGCTGATGACCTCGACGTTGAGCGCCCATAAGCCCCAACACACACACACACACACACACACACAGACACACACACACACACACACACACACACATGCTTGTCCAACTTCATATCGCTCTGCAATGTTACGCCCAAATATTTAATGGACGTGACTGTGCCAAGCCCTACACTACTAATGGAGTATTCAAACATTACGGAATTCTTTTTCCTATTCATCTGCATTAATTTACATTTATCTATATTTAGAGTTATCTGCCATTATCTACACCAATCACAAATCCTGTCCAAGTCATCTTGATCCTCCTACAGTCACTTAACGACAACACCTTCCCGTACACCACAGCATCATCAGCAAACAGCCGCACATTGCCATCCAGCCTATTCAAAAGATCATTTATGTAAATAGAAAACAACAGCGGACCTACCACACTTCCCTGATACAGATTTTTTAATTTTTTCTGTGCATGCAAATGTATTGCTCTGTAGCATGCCACACTGCCTGCTTGGAGAAAATACCTGATAAGTACTTAGATTTTGATCGGATTGCATCTCTCATTGAGGAGGATGTGACCAAACGGTTCCGAAATACTTCGAGGGGTTGTAGAGGCTGTCTTCAGGGTCATGTTGAAGACAAGAAGGCATGTTCGGAAACGTCATCCTACGACGCTGCGAAGCTGCAAGCTACAGGGGAAAGCGCCTGCAGCTAGGCTGCCGCTTCGACAGCTCACGGGAGGTCGTAGGCTGACGAGCTCCTGACGGCGCTCCTGGCTGAACCACCAGTTTGTATGGTATGCACGCTCTCTCATACGGCATTGCTATTGAGTTAAGGTGGGACACGATGCGAACTACGCCGAAGTGTCGCAAGTTGAGGACGTTACTGTAGAGACCGGGCGAGGTGGCGTAGTGGTTGGCACACTGGCCTCGCATACGGGAGGAAGACGGTTCAAACCCGCGTCTGGCCATCCAGATTTAGTTTATCCGTGATTTCCCTAAATCGCTCCAGGCAAATGCCGAGACGGTGCTTTTCAAAGGGCAAGGCCACTTTCCTTTCCCGTCCTTGACACAATCCGACCGTCTCTAATGACGTCAAACCCCATCTTCCTTCCTTTTTTCTCCCTGTTACTGCAGAGTGTACAAAATCACTTTTACTGCTGAAAGGTGGCCTAACGGCACGCGTTGGTCTGTGTCATTAAGACACGCTGAAGTGCCGTTGGGCGACGTTTCAGCATGCGGCTTCCTGCGGTGAATTTGTTGCACATGACGCTCTCCATATTTGTCAGCATAATTTTGTTACACCCAGTATAGAATTAACTTATCTCGTCAGATACTACTAAACTAACTCTCCTGTTTGGGTTAAGATAAACCTGTTCTGTTTTCACAATATTGTGACCATTGACTTTCTCACTGAGGGTGTGTAAAGGAAGGGTTGCTTTGGAATGCTGCGCTCCAACATACATAAAACATGTTTGTTTGGTTCCTGTTTGTTCTGAACATCCTTCTTTATTACAGTTTTTGCATCTGATTATGCGCTTATGTGGTGCCCTGTGTACTAGAATTTTTTGCAGATCCGAGGAGTTTTATTTCTGCTATATACAAGTGCCTAAGCTATTTCCTCCTCGGACGCCAACGTTTTTCTCTGCACAACTAGATGAGAGTGGCTATTACTTTATAATATTTGTTTTATTGTTTTATATCATGTTCTTCATCGATAAAGTCACAGCAGTTGTATTGATAATGAGCCACTTGATCCAATGTTTTACTATCGACGCAGATTCGTTATGTCAATGGTTCTCCTCCGAATAAAGCCATTGCCTTGGTTTCCGTTTTCGAAATCCTTAAACGATATGCAATATCATGCTTCTAAATAGCCAGACTCCATACAGCTGAGACGATTACATACCGCTCTCAACTTTATATATAGTGGAATACAGCGCATCGTTTGGCTGGTGTAAACAAGCCCACCTTGAAGTTACACTGCCTCTGTTCGTTCCAGAAGATGGGCTAATAATTTACTTGATGAACTTTCTGTTTGTTGTTCATCCCTAGAAGTTTATGTCAAAGTTTCAACTGGTATAGGAACTGCAGAAACTCGTTTTGTTTAGGTCTAATGTAATGGAATTAATCATTATGGCAACACTCGTTACACATCATTTTTTAATCTATCGCTAATAGCCCAATTCGACTGTATCCAGAAATTGTCGGAAAATTACTCTGTATCTTCGTAAAATGTGACGTAGTCCACCTTAATCGTGACATATCTGGTAAATTTTATAACCGAATTATGTACGAGGGATATTCGGAAAGTAAGGTCAGATCGGTCACGAAATGGAAACCAATGAGAAAATGAAAAATGTTTTATTTGCAACATTTAGCTACACCTTCAAGCTAGTTATCTACATAGTCGCAGATCCGACCAACCTCGTCATGGAGGCAGTCGTCAGTTCTTTTCGCCAATTCTCTACGCTGTTCTACAGCTCGTTGTGTGTGCCAAAATGTTGTCTTCAGAGCCAGCGATTCTTGTGAGCAGGGATGAAACTCAGAAGGAGCCAATAACGGGCTGCATTGTGCGAGATCAAGCACTTCCCATCGCAGATGCTGCAGGAGCGTGTACATTGCCCCTGAAAAATCCGACCGAGAATTGTCTTAAAGAAGGAAATTGATGGCAGTTATGTTATGTGGATTGCATAGCTTCAGGCGAAATTTATCACCAGGCGCTCGTACTTGGCGGGGGACACTATTGTTCAAGGTATCTTTACATGCTCAGTGTGCCTTCAGAACTGAAAAGAGAGACGTGACGCGATCGACGGGCGTACTAGAGACACTGCCCAACACATCTAAGTAAAACTTCATCAGATTTTCACTGAGGTTTCCATCTCGCGACCATTCGTACCTTACTTTTCGAATAGAGCTGGTACTGATGACTTATATTTTGTAATAATTCTGTCCGTTTATCAAGAAAACCATTTTTTACTTTATCGAGAACCTATTTGCTAGGTGCTTTTACTGTAGTGCAGTGTAAGTTTTACTGTTACAAATTTTCCTCTCGGTCCATACTTGAAGTTCCCCGTATGACTCTTATATATAGCTGCAGATAGTTGCCTGTTTTACTTTTCTTATTTCCTTACGAGACTGAAGTAGTAACGTATTTTTCCAACCATTCCACAGTTATTGCCACTTGTGGCTGTCGCTATTGCATCACTGTAAATCAGGTGATTCTACAGCGAGAAGTGGTGCCTCAAACAGAAAGATTGAGATATATGCCACGAACAATAAAATAGCGGATGTGCGAAGTTTTTCCTTTACCCTGGCTGGTTAAGTCGAGCAGACAATAACCGTAGGCTCCAGCGCAGTGGAAATTGTCTTTACCTGATCTCCGTTATTTGTGATTTGGCGGCGACTGCTGCGCATATGCCGATGTGCATCCATGGGGGCCATTACTTGCAAGTTCTAGAAATCACTCCAAACGCGCGTCACAATTCTTTCGAGATTGTGCTATTCATTTATTAATAAAGTACCAAAAAACTCTTAATTCTAGTTACAACCGTCATTCCTTAAAACCAATTTTGTTTGAAGGTGTTATATAGAGCAGATTCTACCATTGATCCGAAGCCAGGGTGATTCAGATCTTGGAAAGCAATGCAATATTATGCTGCTAAATTATCAGAGTCCAATCAACTGAGACGATTACGTCAAGCTGTGGGAAAAGACGTTATCCAGACTCTGCTGTGAGCTAAGTAAGAACGAGGGAACGTAAACACAGATAACAGGACGCTTACCTTTACGCAGAATAAGAATTAATTCTCTGTCAAGCATCGTTATGGCCAGTGAATCAGCATCACCGAGCGGTATGGATCAGTTAGAGGCTTTTGCTCGTCATCTCTGAATCTTACGCCTCACTTTGCCGTCTATCTGCTCCAGACCAGCCCTCGTCTGTTATTTGTCTTACAGCTGTATTCGTGCCGTTCTTCCTCTGGCGTGAGTTGAACTCAGAAGCACTTACTGACGTAACGGGTGATGTTCTTTCTGTCTTCTAACTTCACTGTCCCTTTTCAACAGGTAGTTGTGTAGACTTCTTGGTATTCAGCTTTTACTCACGCTTGAGATTTGATGATGCCCCCCTCGTTGCTTCCTTCGAGTATTTCATCAACGAAAAAAAATTTGGTTTCCTTTCTTACATTAATGGCTCTGTTATCTCAGCCAAGAGCATGTTTCAAGTTTTTACTAAGGTAGTGTACTTTGTTTTCTGTTTTAGTTTTTAGTTTATCACATCTGAGTATTGTCAAATTTTTGCTGTTGTATATCAGTATAGCAACTTCTCTAACCATAAGCTCATCTTTGTCGTAGGCGTAATTAAACATTCGAATAGCTTACAATATTTCCAATAATTTGTCCATTGTTGCCTCCAGAGTTGATGAACTGGGCTGCTTGCTGCATTATGTGCATATTAATAGCTATTTTACGTTTTACTGGTACGCTTTTCATCCTGTACTGATATCTTAGTAGTAGCACACAAGCTTTTGATACGTTTAATAATGCCACAATGTTACTGCTGTGTCAGCACGGCCTTTTCTTAGAACTAAGTCAAACACCACCACATAGTAAGTACCATGTCTCGTTAAAATAGTTTCTTTTTGAATTATTTCTTCTAGTGTATTAAATCTGAATATGATCTTCCTTAAGTGAATTTTATCCATAGTGGATGCTGTTAAACTCCGTGACTGTTCCTTTGTAGGGTCGCGAAAAAAAATTCCGATAGCTTTCACAATAAAAGATTTTTTATTCGTCATACGACCGGTTTTGGGCTTATGCCCATTCTCAGGTGTTTGTACATTCATGTACATGTTTATATTGATGGAGATCAATAAAGATGAAGCATCAAGTTCCTTGACCATAGCCTACATGTTCGTATATAAACACAGTGTATTTCATGATTGCACGTTGTAATAGTGAAATATGCAGCTAATCTTCATAAAACTTAAATATGGACATGAAAATGATAAAAATGTGCAAGTAAGTGGAAAAATTGTTAGCAAAGCGTAATTATAATAATGATGCTTCATCTTTATTGACCTCCATCAATATAAACATGTACATGAATGTATAAACACCTGAGGATGGGCACATGCCCAAAACCGGTCGTGTGACGAATAAAAAATCCTTTATTGTGACTGGTAGCTATGATTTTTCTAGACCCTATGATCTTCCTTTCCTAAAATGGGATTGTTTTTCTCCTGCGATTCTACTTGTGACATTGACAGACCTGCTGTGATTTAATAACGTTATTCGAATAATCACGCATTGATTTTTTAATTCTTTACTGAATATGACTGCGATAACGACTGTGGTTTGCTTTCAAAAGAAAGGAAACGGAAGATTGGAGCTTAACAATTCTCCGACGACGAGGTATTTAGACGAACCATTAGCTCTGATTGTAACAGGCCAAGGGAGGAAATCGGGAAGTCCCTTGAAAGGAAACATCCCAGCATGCGTTTGAATTGATTTAAGGAAACTACGGATAACTTAAATCTGGCGGACAGGATGATGGATTTCAATCGCTCTCACCGGATGCAACTCGAGTGCCTCCTTGCTTACGGTGGCTCTCGTTTCCTCATTTCAGGGCGTTTTCCGCACTATTTTGCTCATGAAACCAACACCCCCTGTTGCACCAAGTTGTGATCCCCGGAGCTGTCAAGTCAGGTGTCTGATTACTTGTGATGATCAGAGTGTGGTTCTGTCCTCCGTCCCACCTTCCCTGTGTATGTGTGTGTGTGTGTGTGTGTGTGTGTGTGTGTTTTCGTGCTTTTGTTCAAATGGCTCAGGGCACTATGTGACTAAACATAGAGGTCATCAGTTCCCTAGAACTTAGAACTACGTAAACCTAACTAACCTAAGGACATCACATACAGCCATGCCCGAAGCAGGATTCGAACTTGCGACCGTAGCGGACGCGTGGTTCCAGACTGAAGCGCCTAGAACCGCTCGGCCACTGCGGCCGGCTCGTGCTTTCGTTTTACACAGAGCAAACGCCAACGTTCTTAAATTTGACTGTGACGCAATTTGATATTTTGTGAACTTATGGGAAACATTATACCTTGTTTTTATTTTGTCGGTTATGTGTCACCTCGGATTAATGATTTAGTGCCGCGAATTGAGTTGTCGGTAGTATTAATGTAAGTAGTGTTACATTACCCCAAAAAATGCAAAAGTGTGTATGTTGATGCAAAACCGAACAACCTTCCTGACAACAATAGCAAAAAAGCACAGAAGGGCAGGAGGAATGGAAATGAAACTTTCTACAGTTTCAAAGTTTTTCTGAAAAAGGACCAGCAAATTTGTTAATATTTCAAGAAGCGTTTATTATTAAATCTGTCACAGTTGCAATACAGATGTTTGGTAACTAGTTCCGTATGTATTCTGACTTGCTAAGTAGGCACATGTTGAGTGCGGCAGCCATCTGCGAACATTTTATAAATCATCTATTTCTATTTTGATGTTTGTTATTAAGATCAGGCACTTTCAGTGTAGCCTCAGTAGACTAGGCTTGAGAACGAACCGGCCGATTCGAAACTAGTCGCCAAACATTTTTACTGCGACTGTGAATGTTTTAATAATAAACGCTTCACGGAATGAAACTCGGCGGGTTGAGAGGCAGTGTGATGTTGTTTCAGTGATTACAATATCGAGTCTCCTTTACAAAGAACTTATCGGCAAGACGTTGCACCTGTTCTGGCCTGGATGCGTGCAGTGATTCGAGTGGGATGGGTGTCGTAAAGCTGTTATACCCTCCCCTCAGACAAACTGGTCCACATCTGTGTTAATCGGTCCTGGATATCCAGGATACTCGCACTGATACAGACTCTCGTCCTACCAACGCGAGGGCTGCCACCTGACTCGCGACTTCCCGAGCTGACCCGCTTAACAATATCATTCTAACACGCGAGCGTTTCCCTCTGTCGGCACTCAGAGCATAACGGGGGACACCTCTCTCATAGCACGTGCTGTAAGGTGCTGCTTTCTATAGACCATTCCACAAGTTCATTTTTTCCCCCGAAAGGGTAGTACGAAACACCATCCGTGTTGTGGAAATCGCTCGCCTTTTAAACCAGCAGGGCGCCCGGTTCTGGATTGCTAGCACGTACGTGGACCAAGCGGAGGCCAGCCCATTATGTCCAGGCTGGAGAACTGCCACCAGAAAAAGGAAAAACCACAACAGCGACCACCACTTGCTGACACGTTACAGCGCAAAGGCCGCTACAGCTAGTGCCAGAGAAACGAGAAGACACGAGACGAGCAGCTGAGAGTGGTGGAAAGATCCGGCTCCCGCCAGCAGACGGCAGCAGCCCCGTATCGGCGGCGTGCACCTGCCTACAGGAAGGCCGCGCGTTGCCGCTCTCGCTTCCTTCCCGCTGCGGCGGCGGCGGCGCTGAGTCACGACTGATGAATGGCCGCGCGCCTCACTGAGCCGCGGGCGCGCCCGTCGCCCACGCGCCTCCCCGGTACCCAGTACTCAGTACTCGCCCGCGACGTGCCTGGGTGCCGGCTCCCGTAACTGCAGGCAGGTCTGCGCTCGCGCGCTCGAAACGCGCGGTAATCCCCACTCTGATTTCCACAGCGGTCCGCCTGCTATATACGCCGTTCCTAGAACCGATCCTACCGTCAATCGTAGCGCTCGTTTGATTGCCGCTGCTTCAGTGCCGATGCCCATGTCGCTTTCTCTCAGCCGCGAGACGGAAATTCACTGACATCAGAACTGAATACCGGAGCGGGCTTCGAACCCGGATCGTCGACTTTCACGACAGTGTCCTACATCTACATTTATACTCCGCAAGCACCCAACGATGATTGGCGGAGGACACTTTACGCGCCACTGTCATTACCTCCCTTTCCTGTTCCAGTCGCGTACGGTTCGCGGGAAGAACGACTGCCGGAAAGCTTCCGTGCGCTCTCGAATCTCTCTAATTTTACATTCGTGATCTCCTCGGGAGGTATAAGTACGGCGAAGCAATATATTCGATACCTCATCCAGAAACGCACCCTCTCGAAACCTGGCGAGCAAGCTACACCGCGATGCAGAGCGCCTCTCTTGCAGAGTCTGCCATTTGAGTTTGCTGAACATCTCCGTAACGCTATCACGCTTACCAAATAACCCTGTGACGAAACGCGCCGCTCTTCCTTGGATCTCTATCTCCTCTGTCAACCCGACCTGGTACGGATCCCACACTGATGAGCAATACTCAAGTATAGGTCGAACAAGTCTTTTGTAAGCCACCTCCTTTGTTGATGGACTACATTTTCTAAGGACTCTCCCAATGAATCTCAACCTGGTACCCGCCTTACCAACAATTAATTTTATATGATCATTCCACTTCAAATCGTTCCGCACGCATACTCCCAGATATTTTCAGAAGTAACTGCTACCAATGTTTGTTCCGCTATCATATAATCATACAATAAAGGACCTTCTTTCTATGTATTCCCGTGTGTTCCAAACGATCCTGACCATCTTCTGCACAGCCTCGATATTTTTAATTCCCATGCTTGCAAACGAAATGATAAAGAAATCGGCCTTATGCACGACAGAAGTCGTTTTTCTTTTGCCGATACTGTACTTTGTTCCATCTTCATCGCTTTTTCATTTCTCTACTTAAGAAGTTTTCGTGACACGATAAAACTTGCAAAGGTTTCTCTAAGTTAATGCAGCCATTTCTCGTCACAAAAAATGAATTCATTTCAGGTTGACGCACAGATTGCAACAGCTAGCTCGAATACTGACATCGAGAAACAGTATCTGACCTAATCAGTCTATGCGCTATCGCTACTTACTAGTGTCTCGAAGTTCAAATGGTTCAAATGGCTCTGAGCACTATGGGACTTAACATCTAAGGTCATCAGTCCCCTAGAACTTAGAACTACTTAAACCTGTAATATCTCTTTATATTCGATGAATTATTCTGATACAATTATACCCTTGAATGACGTTTACTAAGTTTCTGTCTTCATACTCGCAGAATCCATGCGCAAAGTAGTTTCATACAACAGCTATGCATGAGCGCATAATTATTCTTTGTAGTACTCTCTCTGGTGGTTGTTATAAAAAAAAAAAGCTTCCGAGATTGTCTTCGTGCCGATTAGCCTGAGCATTGTTTGAAGAATTGTAATCTGAATATGAGATTTATGATAAAAGTTAACTGATACGAAATTGTATGATTAAAAGGGATATATATATATATATATATATATATATATATATATATATATATATATATATACAAAAGGTGTGTAACAATTTACATTATTTGACATTTGAGAATTAATGATATTCATCGATATATTGCGTTGTTGTTAATCAGAAGGGAACTTCCGAAAGACTGGATACGAACCTCCATTTAATAATCCAAGAGCTCCATTACTTCTTCAGAAGGTTAAATTTCATCAAACCCAAATATCCGCTTGATCTGAGGTTTCCCGACTGATTATACAACGCTCCCAAAAATATGAGGCATTTTATTTCTGCAGATTAGCAGACTGCCGCAAAGCACGAGCCTGCAGAGAAGAAGAATTTCATTCTAAGAAGTAAAATTTCTGAATCATTTTGAGTGACTGAGTTATGACTGTGTTTCCTATTATGAATGATTGATTGCTTGAACGAATTGAGAACTACATAATTACATAGATAGGAGGAAAAATTACAAACCTAACTAACCTAAGGACATCACACACATCCATGGCCGAGGCAGGATTCAAACCTGCGATCGTAGCAGTCGCGCGGTTCCGGACTGACGCGCCTAGAACCGCTCGGCCACTTCGGCCGGCTCTAGTGTCTCACTTTCAGCTCGTGCGCAGCAGATTATACTGTCACACCCGTCTGAAGAATTACATGAGACGATTTCCTGGGGCAGAGTCTCCAGGCAGTTCCTAACTATGCTGATGCATTAGCTCCATACTTAACAATCACATAAAACCGTTCGCTCGACGAAAGATCCGTACCCAAAGACTGGAAAGTTGCACAGGTCACATCAATATTCAAGAAAGGTAGTAGGAGTAACCCACTAAATTACAGGCCCATATCGTTAACGTCGATATGCAGCAGGAGTTTAGAACATATATTGTGTTCGAACATTATGCATTACCTCGAAGGAAACGGTCTATTGACACACAGTCAACATGGGTTTAGAAAACATCGTTTCTGTGAAACACAACTACTTCTTTATTCACATGAAGTGCTGAGTGCTATTGACAAGGGATTTCAGATCGCTCCCGTATTCCTGGATTTCCGGAAGGCTTTTGACACTCTACCATACAAGCGGCTCGTAGTAAAACTGCGTGCTTATGGAATATCGTCTCAGTTATGTTACTGGATTTCCAATTTCCTGTCAGAGAGGTCACAGTTCGTAGTAATTGACGGAAAGTCATCGAGTAAAGCAGAAGTGATTTCAGGCGTTCCCCAAGGTAGTGTCATAGGCCCTTTGCTGTTCCTTATCTATATAAACGATTTGTGAGACAATCTGAGCAGCCGTCTTCGGTTGTTTGCAGATGATGCTGTCGTTTATCGAGTAGTAAAGTCATCAGAA
This sequence comes from Schistocerca gregaria, assembly GCF_023897955.1. Classification (NCBI taxonomy): domain Eukaryota; kingdom Metazoa; phylum Arthropoda; class Insecta; order Orthoptera; family Acrididae; genus Schistocerca; species Schistocerca gregaria. Next base: position 479,217,214 of record NC_064925.1, read on the forward strand.
GATCAAAACAAACAGCAAAACGATTTTTATAAAAATATCTGAATGGTGCGAAAAGCGGCAGTTGACCCTAAATAACGAAAAGTGCAGGGTCATCCACATGAGTGCTAAAAGGAACTGGTTAAACTTCGGTTACACGATAAATGAGTCTAATCTAAAAGCCGTAAATTCAACTAAATACCTAGGTATTACAATTACGAAAACTTAAATTGGAAAGAACACTTAGAAAATGTTGTGGGAAAGGCTAACCAAAGGCTGCGTTTTATTGGCAGGACATATATAAAATTTAACAGGCCTACTAAGGAGACTGCCTACGCTACACTTGTCGGTCCTCTTTTAGAATACTGCTGCGCGTTGTGGGATCCTTACCAGGTAGGACTGACGGAGTACATCCAAAAAGTTCAAAGAAAGTCAGCACGTTTGGATTATCGCGAAATATGGGAGAGAGTGTCACAGAAATGATACAGAATTTGGGCTGGAAATCATTAAAAGAGAGGCGTTTTTCGTTGCGACGGAATCTTCTCACGAAATTCCAATCACCAGCTTTATCCTCCGAATGCGAAAATATTTTGTTGACACCGTCCTACATAGGGCGGAACGGTCACCACGATAAAATAAGGGAAATCAGAGCTCGTTCGGAAAGATATAGTTGTTCATTCTTTCCGCGCGCTATACGAGATTGGAATGGCCCTGAGCACTATGGGACTTAACTTCTGAGGTCATCAGTCCCCTAGAACTTAGAACTACTTAAACCTAACTAACCTAAGGACATCTCACACATCCATGCCCGAGGCAGGATTCGAACTTGCGACCGTAGCGGTAGCGCGGTTCCAGACTGTAGCGCCTAGAACCGCTCGGCCACCCCGGCCGACCGAGATTGGAATAATAGAGAATTATGAAGGTGGTTCGATGAACCCTCTGCCAGGCACTTAAATGTGATTTGCAGAGTATCCATGTGGATGTAGAACTAGTCTACTTTATTCCCGGCTAAATCCACAGTGCCTCTTGCTGCCTCTACAGCATTATCGCCTCCCATTCGACGTCGGGCACAGTACTTGTGTTCCAAGTGACACACCCTGCGTGGAAGAGTTCTAACCCGAAATCCACCGAAAAATCTTCGGAGGTAGTTCAGGAATGCTATCCGAGTTTTTTGGTATTAGGAACTGTGGTGTGCGTACTTTAAGACCTTCGGTACACACACCATCAGATTATTTGACTTGTCGCTCTAGCGAAGCAGGCGAGTATCAGCAATATGTCTCGTGGTCTTATCGTGGCGTGTTTTTCTGCCGTTAGGTCAGACGATAGAAATGCCACTTGCACGCTTAGAGTAGCAGATTGACGGTGACCGACTTGTAACAGAACTTGATTAATCTTCACAAATTTATTAAAATAATAACAATCATAAAAATTACTTAACTTGGTTCTGGATGCTATTTACAATTAACAGTCTGATGTTCCTTTGGTATTGGAACGTTACTCTTATTCTCACATATATCTCTGATACTTGACAGAAGTGTCTATACATTTATCTTCATAGCTATGTACAGGAATATGGTAATCTTATTAGGCGCAGACTGAAACTTGACTATAGACTTATGCAGACTCGTACAGACTAATGCCGACTGACTAATCGGAGGTCTGTACACTCGTTATAGTACCTCGCGCGTTCAGGTATCACTGCGCGAGTGCGATCCGCGAGGAGAAAAGGTTCTACGTTAGCAGCAATCTCATTGGCTGCGTTACATATTAATACGCGGGTCGGCGGAAGCAGAATTTGGTCCGTCTTTATGGCAGCGCCATCTCGTAGAGCGGAGACGGACGAGCGCTGCGCCTGCTCTGTTGTGCTTAGCGGGTTGCGCTCTAGTGGGAAAGTTGTGTACGCGCTGACTCCCGGGAACTATGTACACAACAGGAACCTACCATCCCCTGTGCGTCGTTAAAAAGTAATGTAGTGAGAAAGTGGTCCCACGCTTAGCAAAAGAGTGCAGGTGAGCAGATGCATGAATGCTGAGCCACCGCCTTCGGGAGGTGGTTTGCCGTCGCCTTCCTCCGACCTACTACGAACCGTCAACTGTGTATCTGTGCCGTGTGGATGCCTGCGACGAGTGCCTGCACAGCGCGGTGCCGGGTTTGTGCTGTTGGGGATGTGCTGCAAGGAGAGACTGAAACACGGTGCCGGCACGCAGCCTACTAATCTTGAACAGTACGAAGGGGGCCGCTCAGCTTAACGATATGGTGTGAGGAATCTTTCCGTGGCGTTTCCTGTGTGACCTCGTCATTCTTGAAGACACAAGCATATATCTATCCTTGGGACCATGTCCATCCCAACATGTAGTTTGTTTCTCCCCGGCACTATGGCATCTACCAGCATGACAATGCAACGTGTCACACGGCTCGCAGTGTACGTGCGTGGTTCCAAAAGCACCAGGATAAGTTTACCACTCTTCCCTGACCTCCAGAGTCGCCACATTAAAATCCAGTAGATAATCTTTGTGACCACCTCCATCGGGCTGGTCGCATCACGCGTGCTGAACCGAGAAACCTGGCGCCGCTGGCCAAGGCGCTGGAGTCTGCGCGGCTCCACGTCTCTGTCCAGAAGCTCACCGACTACCTCCATGCACGTTTGGCAACGGTCCGCAGTGCAAAAGTTGGTTATTTAGGCTTTTCGCAGGTGGTCACGTTAATGTGACTGGACGGTGTATTATTACACTCCGAAAGTAAATGACGACTTAAAATCATAAAGAACAGAGTGTGTTTCAGGTTAGAATAAAGTATGTGAAACTGAACTTAAATTCACTGAAGGTTAGAGCAAAGTTCGTAGTTCCACTTTAAAAAGGGCAGTTGTTGTTCCCCAATATGTAATCAAAGATATTGTTTCTTTAAAGTGTGAATATTTGAGAAAGTTCCGAGGGAAAATGTTTCATGGCTGCTGTAGAATTTTAGAACATGTTTTTTGCTCATATGTCATGTCATTTCTGGAAACCCAGACTCTACTTTGTACGAATCAACATGGATTCCGGAAACAGCGATAGTGTGGGACCCAACTCGTACTATTTGTTCAGGACACCCAGAAAATATTAGGTATAGGCTCCCAGGTAGATTCCATTTTCCTTGACTTCCGGAAGGCGCTCGATACAGTTCCGCACTGTCGCCTGATAAACAAAGTAAGAGCCTACGGAATATCAGACCAGCTGTGTGGCTGGATTGAAGAGTTTTTAGCAAACATAACACAGCATGTTGTTCTCAATGGAGAGATGTCAACAGACGTTAAAGTAACCTCTGGCGTACCACAGGGGAGTGTTATGGGACCATTGCTTTTCACAATATATATAAATGACCTAGTAGATAGTGTCGGAAGTTCCATGCGGCTTTTCGTGGATGATGCTGTAGTATACAGAGAAGTTGCAGCATTAGAAAATTGCAGCGAAATGCAGGAAGATCTGCAACGGATAGGGACTTGGTGCAGGGAGTGGCAACTGACCCTTAACATAGACAAATGTAAAGTACTGCGAATACATAGAAAGAAGGATCCTTTATTGTACGATTATATGAAAGCGGAACAAACACTGGTAGCAGTTACTTCTGTAAAATATCTGGGAGTATGCGTGCGGAACGATTTGAAGTGGAATGATCATATAAAATTAATTGTTGGTAAGGCGGGTGCCAGGTTAAGATTCATTGGGAGAGTCCTTAGAAAATGTTGTTCATCAACAAAGGAGATGGCTTACAAAGCACTCGTTCGGCCTATACTTGAGTATTTCTCATCAGTGTGGGATCCGTACCAGGTCGGGTTGACATAGAAAAGATCCAAAGAAGAGCGGCGCGTTTCGTCACTGGGTTATTTGGTAAGCGTGATAGCGTTACGGAGATGTATAGCAAACTGAAGTGGCAGACTCTTCAAGAGAGGCGCTCTGCATCGCGGTGTAGCTTGCTGTCCAGGTTTCGAGAGGGTGCGTTTCTGGATGAGGTATCGAATATATTGCTTCCCCCTACTTATACCTCCCGAGGAGATCACGAATGTAAAATTAGAGAGATTCGAGCGCTCCTGGAAGCTTTCCGGCAGTCGTTCTTCCCGCAAACCATACGCGAGTGGAACAGGAAAGTGAGGTAATGACAGTGGCACGTAAAGTGCCCTCCGCCACACACCGTTGGGTGGCTTGCGGAGTATAAATGTAGATGTAGATGTAGTAAGCTACATCAGCTTTGGTTTCCAGTGACGAAATATTAGCCAGAAATGAAAAAAGATGAGTAATCATCTGATCGAACTAGTTGCTATCCTTCAAACAGAATTCCCTGCACGCACTTGTCCCCCTGGAGTGAAGGCCTAAAATTCGCTGTTATTGGCCTAACAGTGCGCTAAAGCAGATAGGCTGTAAGAGTCATAAGAAAAGAATTATCTCGGCTGCACTTGGATACAGACAGTTCACTCTTGCTTCTAAGCAACCGTGAAAGTATTCACACACTGTCGTCATTTCTAATTCAGTCGGAGGTTCTCCCTTGGGCATGGGTGTGTGTGCTGTCCTTAGCGTAAGTTAATTTAGGTTAGATTACGTAGTGTGTAAGCCTAGGGACCGATGACCTCAGTAGTTTGGTCCCATCGAACTTACCACAAATTTCCAGTTTTCTAATTCAGTCTCGGTACGGAAACACACGGGAGCGTATCTATGCGTGACGCGGGACTAGAACCCGTGACCTCCGTATTTCAGGCGGAGCGAGTCCTAAAAGGTACCGGCAGCCTTCAAAGAATTACCAAATGACTCAGAAAAAATGGCACTCCTCATTCGAGCCGACTTCGAAAAATGTGTTGAATATTTCAGAGCAGTTTGTGTGAATTACACATTTAAGTGCTTCTAGCCCTTGTGTAACTGAGCACGGTAGTACAATTCCTGCTGGAGGATGGTAAACATATAATCTAAAAGTGTGACAGAAAGATGACAGTGACAATCGGCTTAATAACTTAATGTTAGCTTATATAAGTGAGATATTAAAGTTGTTTTAATTAATGGTCTAAATACTTGTGTATCGAACACGCTTTACTGTCAGGTGTCATTAGTCGTGGTTTTAGTTAGTTAATGTGTGTTCATTCAGTTCGGACTGCCAGGAGGGTTTTTCCTCACGTTGCCGTGTTGTCACGCTCCCGACTCTGAGAGTTAATTCAATCCGCGCAACTCGAGGAAAACGCGCGAACTGTCCGCTGCCGTTGGCATGAATCACTTGTCGGTTAGCAGCCCATTACGCAACCACAGAATGACTACTCATCAGAAACTCTGTTATTTTCTTAAGTGAATACACACTCCTTACAAGAAAATCGTTTGAGACGATACAGCGCAGCGCTGCAATAGTCAGCGCAATCGAACACTTTTTTAAAAAACTGCTACTTTCTGCACTGTCGACATTTGTTGCCAGTGTATCCTAAGAAAACGAAAGCATAATTCCTATTTATTCCTATATTGCGGACACCTGACATAACAAAAATATGGTGTTAGTCCTATAAACATACCGAAATGGAAAACAGCAAAATATGGAGTTGCAGCATTAGAAAATTGTAGCGAAATGCAGGAAGATCTGCAGCGGATAGGCACTTGGTGCAGGGAGTGGCAACTGACCCTTAACATAGACAAACGTAATGTATTGCCAATACATAGAAAGAAGGGTCCTTTATTGTATGATTATATGATGGCGGAACAAACACTGGTAGCAGTTACTTCTGTAAAATATCTGGGAGTGTGCGCGCGGAACGATTTGAAGTGGAATGATCATATAAAATTAATTGTTGGTAAGGCGGGTACCAGGTTGAGATTCATTGGGAGAGTCCTTAGAAAATGTAATCTATCAACAAAGGAGGTGGCTTACAAAACACTCGTTCGACCTATACTTGAGTATTGCTCATCAGTGTGGGATCCGTACCAGGTCGGGTTGACGGAGGAGATAGAGAAGATCCAAAGAAGAGCGGCGCGTTTCGTCACAGGGTTATTTGGTAAGCGTGATAGCGTTATGGAGCTGTTTAACAAACTCAAGTGGCAAACACTGCAAGAGAGGCGCTCTGCATCGCGGTGTAGGTTGCTCGCGTGCCGTCCGTGGTGGTCTCGCGGTGAAGGCGCTAAGTCCGGAACCGAGTGACTGATACGGTCGCAGGTTCGAATCCTGCCTCGGGCACGGATGTGTGTGATGTCCTTAGGTTAGTTAGGTTTAAGTAGTTCTAAGTCCTAGGGGACTGATGAACACAGATGTTAAGTTCCATAGTGCTCGGAGCCATTTGAACCATTTTTTTAGCTTGCTCGCTAGGTTTGGAGAGGGAGCGTTTCTGGGTGAGGTATCGAATATATTGCTTCCCCCTACTTATACCTCCCGTGGAGATAACGAATGTAAAATTAGAGAGATTAGAGCGCGCACGGAGGCTTTCAGACAGTCGTTCTTCCCGCGAGCCATACGAGACTGGAACAGGAAAGAGAGGTAATGACAGTGGCACGTAAGGTGCCCTCCGCCACACACCGTTGGGTGGCTTGCGGAGTATAAACGTAGAATGTAGATGTACATGTTGAAACATTTCGCACGTTCTGGACGGTCGTTGTTACGCACGTGATTACAGTGTTCAAAATTAACAGGATACAATTCGAGATAACCTCTAACATTCCGGGAAGATAATTGCCTGGGACAGCCGAGAGTAGAGTTATACTGTGCTAGCACAACAAGAGGAAAACGCCCTATGCGACTCAGGGCCTCCGTGGCAGTTGCCTTATTCAGTGAAACTTTTCCGGGTATGTGCCGCCATGACGTGAATTTTACCAACGTTGGCACGCTGGCAAGCGGCTTTCGTCAGAATGAGTGTCACTTGAGCTCTTTCAAAATCTTTGGGACTGACTTTTGGGGGTGATACAACACGTCACGGGGGACAACTTTCGTTAGATGCAAAATGTTTGCCGACGCTTCTCGTCCTTTAGTATTCGCGGGCCCTGGGATGACGAGATTTCACCGAACTAGCTGGGTCTGCCGAAACTGTGTGTCACCGTACTACCTATTCCTGTAGATTGCGATTTTCGGTATTAAAACCATAAAAAGAGTGTCTCTAAGCGGAGAAATAGATTTTAGAAGCGAAACGGGAATTTTAATCTGCTCGACCCGCCACATTTCACACGGAGCAGTTGGCTGGATGACAGGCAACACGCACTGCGTACGGATATCGCTGAGCGCCTGTGCCCTGATGGGTCTCAGGGGCGTATCCAGATTTAACGACGCTTATCGTTGCCGGAAAGCTTCAGTGAACTTTTTGTCTCCAACAAAACTTGTTCCCCGTGACGTGATCTATGACCCCTAGACGTTTGTCGCAAAGACTTTGAAACACTCTGTGTACTGATGCCCCTACATCCTGTCTACTGATGCCCTACAATTAATCGTCAAGAACGTTGCACACTTCGATTTCTCATTGGATGACAGGACTACTGTGGGGTGGTTTCATTTCATTTATTGAAAGTTCTTTTTTATTTTAAATTTCTGTTCGGTGTTCGAATGTGGAGTAAACCTGTAGTGCTGCCGCAATAAACGATTGTAGCTGAGGCATAGTAATTATCGTTACTAAAGGACATGGACCTCCCTCTCCCCTCCCCCTCTCCTGCTATCCAATCAAAAATAAAGTTCTCTAATATTCTTCATGACTCGTAGTAGATACAGAATGAAACATCAGCAAGTGGAAACTGTAGTGCGACCCTCGTAGTAGTAAATACGTCACTAGGCTTACAGTTTCATGCGAGCAACAAGGAAAGAGTTTTGTCGGATACATACTGAAAATAACAGTAATTTTTCTTAGTTGTAACAATGATATCAAGATCAGATATGTATACATAATGTGTAAGTGTGGCAAATTTCATGGCTAATTCATAAAAATACATGGTTTATACAGCAGAGCACTTTTTCACGTTTTTATTCTTGCTACTGAAAAAAATCGCATGTTATTTATAGTTGCCTCAATTGAGCCTTCTATTTTCTTTTCATTTCCTTGAAAAAGAGACAGAGAGAGGCTCACGAATGAAAATAACCAGTTAAATTAAAATTTTAACACGACTGTTCGAAAATAAAAGTATAAAATAAAGTATATACAGAAATGAAACGCGAAATACTGACGTTTAAATAGATTATGACTTTAAATGTTAAGGTTGGTTGCCTCACGGTGACTTCATACTAATTCTAACTGCAAGAAAATAATGACGTTAACGATATCGACGGGATGGGGCGTGATAGGAAAACGAAATGGCTGTCATCTAGTTGAATTAGGGCTTATGAAGACATATTAAATACGTATCTTGGTGGAGATCGTCATGGAAGAGATGAAGGTAACGGATATCGGTTAGTCAGAGGGACAGAGACGACACTGGTGTGCCTATTAGATTACAATGGTCCAACAAAATACTGCAAATAATGGTTTAAAGATTGAGACCAGCGTGTTTGGAATCACGTTAATAAGAAACTGAAGCAGAGATTTCATAAGAAGAGTAGTAAGTGAAAGATAGTACAGGCTAGTATGTGTTAAGAAGCTCAAATAGATCACTCAGTGCTTAGGGACTTGCGACACAAGTGAGTAGAGAAGACATACAACTCACATTTGGCTATATTAGGTTATCGCATGTGTAGCATTTGTGGTTGTGTATTTTGACAGAAGAACTGAATTCCCGAGTTCGTTCATAGCGTTAACAAATTTAAATGGCTACAAACATTTCGAGAACGGTTATTAACATCTCTGGTGTTGTTCTACATGGCCCATGTAGAGAACACAACAAAAGATCCTACTTTTTGTTTTAGAGTGGATGTTCACGCAGAATAACCAGGAGATTTTCCTATATACATTTGCAGAGTTATCACTCATTTCCTGGGTTGGCCTGTGTGTTATCTTCGTCTCCTATGGCCTGAGGATGGATCTTCCGGTTTATCCTAGAATTCCATCTGACTCAGAGAGTCAAAATGTTTGTGAAAGAGGTTCTTCCTTTCACGTTCGAGCACGTTGTCACTTTGTGTTGCTCTACTAGCTCCTGTCTTTTTACAGGACACTCTGTCCTAGAAACTCTCTTTAATTCAAATTCTCGGGATTTACTGTTATCCTGTGCTCTTTGTAGTGCTATAAATCTTCAATGCTTTGTGTCTTCATTCTTACAGTATCAAAAAATTTGCTTCTTGTCCCGATGAGATTATTCTGGAATATGTTGGCTGTTGTTGCGACAAGATTATTCCAGGATGGATCCAGAAGAGATCAAAAGCTTCTCCTAGACCAACCATTTTTTTCTTTCTGCTTGCCGGAAATTATTAACTGGTTCCTTCGTTCATTTCACTCATTTGTCAGTTCCTTTGATTCTTGGGTATGCATTTTATCTGTGATGAGCCTCTTTTTGTTAACGTCTACAATTTCCGTGATGTAAAGGGTGTTAGGATGGTATCAATATAGGAATGTTTCCGTTTGTCCCTCTTCTCGTGATGGATATTTGAATCAAATGGAAAGTCATCTTAGGTTAGAAGTCCAAAACGTATCATCTTTTCTGTAAGCATTGGTTCTCTATACTCTCGTTCCTGAATTTGCAGATTTTCAGGCCTTTGCGCCATTCCAGCTGCGGCTTGCACGGAGGTTTCACGGATGTTAGTGAGACGTATTGCATTGTCAAAGAGAGTGGTTGCGCAGTGTTTAACGGACTGTAGCCGAGGAAAAGCGGTTGAGATCACTTTCTGAACATCAAGATTTAAGTTTTCCATAGTTTCTATAAATCGCTTAAAATAAATACGGAGATGGTTCCTCTGAGATTGCCACATACGATTTACTTCTCGCCCGTTTCCCAATCTTAGCTTCTGCTCTATCTCTGGTGACCTCATCATCGACGTTACTTTGAACCCTGGTCTTCCTTCCCTGCACAGATAGTCAGGCAGCTAAGAACGTTACACTGCTGCACTGCTATTTCTGCAGAGTCTACTAGGAGTGCCTATTGGTCAGCAAACGCCAGACCGTTTCATTCCATCCCAGGTAGCTCCCTCACGGAATATTCCGCCTAGTTCTCCTCAGCAGTCTCTGTAGAGAGGAGAGATTGTCTCCTGGCCTAACTCATGCTTTCATCACAAAGCCCTGCGAGAGTTTGTATGCTGACGGGTGATGTCACGTTGCAACTTTTTTTGGACAAAGTTATGTATACGATGTACTTCGTGAGCGCACATTGGTCAATAGAGTCGTATGTCTTTGATGGTCCACACAGGTGCATTCTTCCTTTAATACGAGTACTCGTTGATATTCTCCTACATTTTGACGTAAATGGAGTTCTACTCTGTTCAAAATGGCCTTGCAAAATCTGAAATCAGAGATATCGTTCAACAGTTGTAAATGTCGACAAAACTGTGTAAAGGCTAGATCGAGGCAAACGTCGAATTACTTGATAGCTTCTCATCCTTCCGAGCATTTTTCAGTATCTCTCTCACACGCTGACCTATCTTGAGAGGATATCCGGGGGTCGGCTGCTATCAAGACTTAAGTTAATTTCCAGTAACCGAATGATAGATGCAACTTCGTCTTCAGCTGGAGGCTGTGGGCTCGGTTGGGTGAGACTGCCCTTGCCTGTGTAAGAAGTCTCAAAGGGCTTGCCCAAAAGACAGCGAGCTGTTACCGCTGCCATTGTCACCTGCAAACCCTGAAGCAAAGGCCAACCGACGATTGTCTGAAGCTCCCTGGCGTTGATCGACGCGTCCTTGGACTTGCTACCGCCACTCCACATCGCCGCTATACTGTCTGTCTCCTTGTAGCAGCTCGTTCCCTGCCGTCATACATCGCGAACATTTCTTCTCGTTCACTGAAGGAAACCTCTTTATCTAAGATACTCCTTACATGTTCCTAGCTGTTATATTGCCGTGAATCCTTTTTCTCTGTGATCGTGACACGTGCATTGGATTTCTGTAAGTCATATTCCGAGCACAAGTATCAGATTTGTTTTGAAAGTGAACGGACCAAGTCTGAGCGTGTGCCTTTTACCTGTCTGACATTTTCGACCATTCTTTGGCGTTTCCTTGACACTCTCGCAACTCGGTTTCGAACAAAGTCCGTGTCACTTGCTTGTTTGCTAAACGTCCGAAAGCCATTGACTTCGCTACTAAATGAACTGCCTTACACAAGCTTACACGGTCATTACGTCATGAAGTTGTTTACGCTTTGGACCAAGTCTAAGCATGTGCCATTTACCAGTCCGACATTTTGGATCATTCTTTGTCGCCCCTAGGCGCTCTCGCAACACATTTTGGGCAAAGTTCACGTCAATTCCTTGTTTGGCAAACGTATGAAAGCTGAAGACTTCATCTCTAAATTTATTGTCTTACATAGCCTCACAAGGCCATTGCGTCACAAGTGATTATGTCAAGCTGCTTAGCGGTATTTATGAGGTGATTATACATCACAAGGTCAAATCAATCAAGACAACGAGAACAACTCAACAGCTGTATGAATAGTCAGAGATTCTAACGCGGAGAACATGAGAGTGGAGTACAGCTCCTTCCCTGACCACTGCGATATTGCTGGATTTCTTTGACTACTCAGAGAAACTTGTAAACTATTCTTCTAATCCTAAACTCTACTCTCTGGTGTTTATTTGTGCTTTGGGTCTGATACGGTTGATTAATCATTTTTTTATCCTTCCAGTCCAGTTCGATTTTCTTCATAGTTTTGAAGAGTAGCTTCGGTTCCCATTGTCAAAAGTATTTTTAAAGTCAATAAACGTAAGATAATTTCCTGTATTCATATCGATCCATTAAATGTTATTCACAATTGCGAATATGAGCAGTCGTCAGCTGTATAATGGAAGGAGGACGATGAAAATTTGTGCCGGACCGGGACTTAAACCTGCATTTCCCGCTTAACGCGTGCGTCGCCTCGCCATTTGGCTATCCGAGTACGACTCACTGCGAGACACGAACTTCCATGTGTCGTCAACCATGTGTCTGCAATCTGTACTCGTACGTCCGTTATGTACATTCCCGTTCAGGGGAGACATTTCACTTGAAAGGCGCTTGCCCGGTGTCGGTGGATAAATACGATATTGTAGTGCCTCTGTTATTCCGATTTACGATGCATGCATGTCCATAAGAACCTTGCATCGTAAATCGGAATAAGATAAGGCGTGCAATATCGCGTCATATCGATTCATCTCTCCAACAGCATGTGCAAGGCCAAAATTGCTTCCCTTATTCCTCTAACTTCTCTGACGCCAAATTTTCTTCTCCAATATACTTAACTACTTTTCTTTTTATCCTTCTCGTGTTCAAACTGCTGTAATTGTTGTCACCTTATGTAGACTGTCCAGACATTGCACTACACTCCTGCTGCATAGCTACAATTAAGAAACTCAGATGAGGTGTAGCAATGACTTCAACGTTCTGTCTCTTAAGTGTCTAATACTCGACAGAAAGCGACATCATCTGAAGTTCAACTCACGTTCGTGATAGTGAAACTGAGAGACACATGGCAGCGGCTTTATTCAAAACTAAATTTGCCCATTAACCTGGAGTAGCTTAGAAAACAACAGGAAAACCTAATGAAGTATGCAATTACTCTTTCTCGAAACCTAATCGTGTCACTTCTCCAATCCTTTCTCTGCCCCGGGAGTACGAAACCTTCAATGCATAATGTACGTACGCTACGTTAGGCATGTTGCGGCGTAATATTCTTAAACTGGTACTCGACTTCCCAGAAATCCAGTTTGAGCGGTGTGAATGGCTCGAAACAGAAACGGACCAGTAAACAATGACGCCTCGTCGGCCATACGTGGACCGATTTGGGAGTCCCAGGAATCTGAGAGCGCGCAGTGAATGTGCCAGCAGAGCGGTCTATTTGGCGCCAGCACTTGTCAAGCTTTGGACATGGGCCAACAGAAACCACTCGTAGAGACGAACGGAGCTTGTACGTTAGCCGGCGGTTCATTGAGGGACAGTGCCTGTGGCGTCTTGGCGTCTCATTGAGAAAACAAAGCTTTTGTGTTCTCTCAGCATCAAGTTACTGTTGTTAATGTTGGAATTACAGGAACCGCTGTGTCGTACATGGAGGAGTGTAGTCATAGTAATATAAGATGAAAAAAACATGAACTACTGAAGAAAAGGTTTAGTAAATGCAGTTATGTCTTAATAGTTCCCAGGGACGTCTGAAACTCGTGCTTACTGTTTTAAAGAGTAGCTTCGGTTCCCATTGTCAAACGTATTTTTAAAGTCAATTAAAGTAATATAATTTCTTCTATTAATATCTATCCATTAAATGTTATTCGCAATTGCGAATATGAACAATCGTCAGCTGTATAATGGAAGGACGACGTTGAAAATTTGTGCCGGACCGGGACTCAACCCCGCATTTCACGCAAATGTGAATAGCCTGTTACGCTTTGGTGTACTGTTCTGTACAAATGCAAGTTTTGCAAAACAATAATTTATAATTAAAAAACGAGCTATAGGGATAATGAAAGGTTTTACCAGAAAGATATCGTGCACAAACGTTTTGTAAACATGTTTAAAAGTTACAATTGTGAGCGTATGTCTCTCTCTCTCTCTCTCTCTCTCTCTCTCTCTCTCTCTCTCTCTCTGTGTGTGTGTGTGTGTGTGTGTGTGTGTGTGTATGTGTGTGTTTTACCTAGAATCACAGAGGGACTCTTCGACATTAAACAGCCAACTTAGCAATTACGAAGATAGAGAGGTATACTATAAACTCCTGTATCATAAAAGTATATCACATTAACCGAAAATAATTTTCAGTGGGTCGCCTACCAAAAAGAACATTAAAGTTTTAGGTTTATTTATGAAACAGCTCAAAGAGATACTAATGTCTAATAGTTTCTATAGCATTGACAAATATGTAAACCATTCGCACTGAAACAAATCCGCCACTTGGTTTAAGAATACGTGTGACATGTTTGCTATGTCTTTCAGAATATGCTGCTGCTTCACTGTTTTGATTGTTTTTACGCAGTCAGGTACCCAGCAAGCTATCGAAGTGATAAAATCAACAGCGACAGCTGTGTGACTGAAGATTAACGTGTAACGTGATATGAGTGGATTGGTATCAGTGTATACATAAAATTCCAGGAGGGATGATATATGTGGAAGACTTAGAAAATAATATTTCGATGTTTTTAACGTAATTAAAGTGCATCTGTTTGTTTACACTTCTTGTTTTTCTATTATGTGTGTCAGATTTTTTACTTCTTTAGCAAGTGATTCCACCATTGTACGGACCGCTCATTAGAGAAATAAAAACGTGTTTTCCATATTACAGGCATCACTCTGATACCACAAAGAGATATTCAATTTGGGTGTCTCGTGAAAGTGTGTGAAATACTTGCCTAGCACTGTACTGCATTCAAGTAATCCAATGACAATTTTGTTTACACATTGGTCCAGATCCTCGATATAGTTTTCAAACGAAAAGATTGTTCATTATGGTTTGTACAATTTTGAGTTTATTTGTTGCTAGCCAAATTCGATCTTTTAGTCATTATCAAGCAGTATTCACATGACCTCTTGGAGTATGTCACAACAGCTGTGGCACATAAATCAATCCACCAAACCACATGTAGAGCCACTTATAAACATTAGCATGATCTGTATTAAATGTTGTTGTGGTCTTCAGTCCTGAAACTGGTTTGATGCAGCTCTCCATGCTACTCTATCCTGTGCAAGCTTCTTCATCTCCCAGTACCTACTGCAATCTATATCCTTCTGAATCTGCTTAGTGTAGTCATCTCTTGGTCTCCCTCTACGAATTTTACCCTCCACGCTGCCATCCAATACAAAATTGGTGATCCCTTGATGCCTCAGAACATGTCCTACCAACCGATCCCTTCTGCTGGTCAAGTTGTGCCACAAACTTCTCTTCTCCCCAATCCGATTCAATGCTTCCTCATTAGTTATGTGATCTACCCATCTAATCTTCAGCATTCTTCTGAAGCACCACATTTCGAAAGCTTTTATTCTCTTCTTGTCCAAACTATTTATCGTCCATGATTCACTTCCATACATGGCTACACTCCATACAAATACTTTCAGAAATGACTTCCTGACACTTAAATCTATACTCGATGTTAACAAACTTCTCTTCTTCAGAAACGCTTTTCTTGCCATTGCCAGTCTACATTTTATATCCTCTCTACTTCGACCATCATCAGTTATTTTGCTCCCCAAATAGCAAAACTCCTTTACTACTTTAAGTGTCTCACTTCCTAATCTAATTCCCTCAGCATCACCCGACTTATTTCGACTACATTCCATTATCTTCGTTTTGCTTTTGTTGATGGTCATCTTATATCCTCCTTTCAAGACATTATCCATTCCGTTCAACTGCTCTTCCAAGTCCTTTGCTGTCTCTGACAGAATTACAATGTCATCGGCGAACCTCAAAGTTTTTATTTCTTCTCCATGGATTTTAATACCTACTGCGAATTTTTCTTTTGTTTCCTTCACTGCTTGCTCAATATACAGATTGAATAACATCGGGGATAGACTACAGCCCTGTCTCACTCCCTTCCCCACCACTGCTTCCCTTTCATGTCCCTCGACTCTTATAACTGCCATCTGGTTTCTGTACAAATTGTAAATAGCCTTTCGCTCCCTGTATTTTACCCCTGCCACCTTCAGTATTTGAAAGAGAGTATTCCAGTCAACATTGTCAAAAGCTTTCTCTAAGTCTACAAATGCTAGAAACGTAGGTTTGCCCTTCCTTAATCTAGCTTCTAAGATAAGTCGTAGGGTCAGTATTGCCTCACGTGTTCCACGTGTTCCAACATTTCTATGGAATCCAAACTGATCTTCCCCGAGGTCGGCTTCTACTAGTTATTCCATTCGTCTGTAAAGAATTCGCGTTAGTATTTTGCAGCTGTGACTTATTAAACTGATAGTTCGGTAATTTTCACATCTATCAACACCTGCTTTCTTTGGGATTGGAATTATTATATTCTTCTTGAAGTCTGAGGGTATTTCTCCTGTCTCATACATCTTGCTGAACAGATGGTAGAGTTTTGTCAGGACTGGCTTTCCCAAGGCCGTCAATAGTTCCAATGGAATGTTGTCTACTCCAGGGGCCTTGTTTCGACTCAGGTCTTTCAGTGCTCTGTCAAACTCTTCACGCAGTATCGTATCTCTCATTTCATCTTCATCTACATCCTCTTCCATTTCCATAATATTGTCCTCAAGTACATCGCCCTTGTATAGACCCTCTATATACTCCTTGCACCTTTCTGCGTTCCCTTCTTTGCTTAGAACTAGGTTTCCATCTGAGCTCTTGATGTTCATACAAGTGGTTCTCTTTAATTTTCCTGTAGGCAGTATCTATCTTACCCCTAGTGAGATAAGCCTCTACATTCTTACATTTGTCCTCTAGCCATCCCTGCTTAGTCATTTTGCACTTCCTGTCGATGTCATTTTTGAGACGTCTGTATTCCTTTTTGCCTGCTTCATTTACTGCATTTTTATATTTTCTCCTTTCATCAATTAAATTCAATATTTCTTCTGTTACCCAAGGATTTCTACTAGCCCTCTTCTTTTTACCTACTTGATCCTCTGCTGCCTTCACTACTTTATCCCTCAAAGCTACCCATTCCTCTTCTATTGTATTTCTTTCCCCCATTCCTGTCAATTGCTCCCTTATGCTCTCCTTGAAACTCCGTACAACCTCTGGTTCTTTTAGTTTATCCAGGTCCCATCTCCTTAAATTCCCACCTTTTTTGCAGTTTCTTCAGTTTTAATCTACCTGTATTAAATAAGAACACAAAAATATACGTGAGTCGACCGTTCACACTATAATTTAAGTGCATATTTAATATCAGACCACTGAGAACCCACATCATTCCCTACATGAACGTCAGCTTAAAGTGGATTGATTTGTATGTCACGTCTGTTGTGACGTGTTGCATAGAGATCGTCTGAATGTTGCTCGATAATGACTAAAAAGTCAAGACTGATCAATAGCAAAAAAACTGAAAATTGTATACCCCGTAGTGGCCAATATACTGAGTTTCCCAGAATGTTGCGATGAGCTTCGGGTGGTCGTAGAAGGTATGTTTCGGAATATATTGAGGGTAAGAACCCGTGTTCGGAAACATGCAGCGACGCCACAAAGCGTCGAAATTACGAGCGCAGGCGCTTGCCGCCTGGAGGTAGGCCACCCCTTCGGCAGCAAACGCGAGTTTGCACGCCGACGGATCGCAGGTGCAACGCCTCGCAACGTTGTTTGTTGTTCAGTGATCGCGACTGACTGGCACCATCGCCAGAGGTGTAGGTGGAGCTGGCTGCAGCGTAGGCAGACCTCGTCTACTATAAATGCGATGCTGTGTTGCCTCGGTGGGTGACGACGTCCGACAGGGGTTCCCACCAGCAGCTTCTTTATCTCCTGCGTACCGGAAAAAAGTGGTGATTTCAGAGGGACTCTGAGTCGCCCTTGTGGTGTTAAGTGATCGAGTGGACTAGGACGTCATACGGGGTGTTCAAAAATCCGTATGATTGTTTGCCGCGCGTGCTGTATGATTGTTCGCCTGCCTGGGTTATTTCCCTTCAAATGGACTCTCCCAATATTCCACCGTTCCGTTTATCTCAGCCAGCGTCTGTAGTATCATTGGTGTATGTAGTTACGTGTTGACGTGAACGTTTAAGTTTAGTTCCTTCATTCGTTTGTTTCGTTTTTGTTGCTGTTAAAATGCTAACCATTGAAGAACGTGTATTTTTAGTCGTGTTCAAATCTGACGGTAAATACACAGTTTCAGTTCGTCAAACATTTAATTCAGTTTTCCCGGAAACAACACTCGCACATCGCGATACTGTGCGAGATTTGATTAACAAATTTCGAAGTTCGGGTTCAGTAACAGATGCACCGAGAAGTGGTCATCCTAGCGTTTTGTCTGAGGATAAATTACTCGATATTTTCGATAAAATGTCCATGAGTCAGAACAAGTCAGAAGGAAAACTTGCCCAGGATATCGATTTTAGTGTCGGAACCGTCCACTCAGCTCTAAGGAAAAAATTACAACTTTTCAAAATGGTTCAAATGGCTCTAAGTGATATGGGACTTAGCATCTGAGGTCATCAGTCCTCTACACTTAGAACTACTTAAACTTAACTAAGCTAAGGACATCACACACATCCATGCCCGAGGTAGGATTCGAACCTGCGACCGTAGCAGCCGCGTGGTTTAGGACTGAAGCGCCTAGAAACGCTCGGCCACCGTGATAGTCGTGCAAGAATTGAAAAATACTGATCAAGGCAAGAGACTGCATTATTGTCAATGGTTCAAAAATTTCGTTCAACAAAGTGGAAGGGATATTCTTAACGAAACGTTTTTCACTGATGAGGCGTCGTTTCATTTATCAGGGTACATGAACTCGCAAAATTCTCGTATGAGTACTGCAAATCCATTGTGTATTCATGAGGAACCACTTCATTCTGTGAAAATAGGAGTTTGGATTGCTATTTCTAGACGTCGGGTTGTGGATTCCATATTTTTCAACGAAACAATAAACGCATAACGATACTGCAGTGGTTTTCTGCACCCATTCATAGGAGAACTTGTGTTAAGTGAAATACTGAACGGTGCAACCGCGCATATAGCTCGCGTTTCAATGTCACTGCTTGCTGATGTTTTTGGTGATCGCATATTTTCTCAGGGACTTTGGCCTCCACGATCGCCTCACGTAACACCACATGACTTTTTCTTCTGGGTGCAGCGAAAGCAACTGTCTATAAAATCCGTGCAAAATCCATCGATGAATTGAAAACTGCAATATCCTCTTTCATTGCTTCTGTTTGGAAACATGATTAGACGAATTGAATGGTGTATTCAACAACAGGGGGGATTTCAACAGTTAATGTGAAAATTTTTAAGTAAAAATGAAAATCCAATAAATTAATAACTTGTATTTCACTGAGTTTCATTTCAGTATATTCACTGCGGCATACGACAAGCGCGGCTAACAATCATACGACACTGCGGAGAGACTTTTTGAAGACGCCGTACAACGTGATGATTTGAGGTGTTTGATATTTGACATGCTGATGTTCCTTGCTGCTTTTTATTGTAAACTGAAGCATCGTCATCATAGGGTTTGCAAGTCTGTAAATTACATGAACTTCTGTTAATACACTGAGGTCACAAAAGACACGAGATACCTCTTAATATCGTGTTGTACCCCTTTTTCCCGGCGTAGTGTCTTCAACTAAAGAAGACGCCGTAAGTCTCTTCGGAAATACTGAACCGTGCAGTCTGTTTAGCCTGACCGAGCGAGGTGGCGCAGTGGTTAGCACACTGGACTCGCATTCGGGAGGACGACGGTTCAATCCCGCGTCCGGCTATCCTGATTTAGGTTTTCCGTGATTTTCCTTAATCGCTCCAGGCAAATGCCGGGATGGTTCCTTTGCAAGGGCACGGCCGACTTCCTTCCCCGTCCTTTCCAAATCCGATGAGACCGATGACCTCGCTGTTTCGTCTCTGCCCTCACACAATCCATTAGTCTCTTTAGCCATTCATAATTTCGAAAGTGTTGCGAGTGCAGATTATTTGCAGGAAATGACATGTCGATTACATCTCATAATCGTTCGATGGGATTCGTGTCCAAATGCAGCCGTCTGCGCTGCGGTGCCGACAGCATCCTACACGTGCGACTGCTACGGTACGGACGACCCTCCGAGTGTTGCGGCAGATCACTTACTTTTTGTCTCATAACGGGTGCAGATGTGGAGGTGCAACTAAACTGAACTGCTCGAGTGTATTTTAAGTCTGATTTTTTTATTGGCTGCTATTTACGAATATTTTAAAGGCAAAGTATTTAGAGTTCAACATTTTAAGTTGCTCCATCCAGAGAAATTTTTGTCATAACGTTTTAATAGTCCGTGTATCATTTAACCATGTTTTACGAGTACTGGAACGATCTGTTAGATATATTAGTAGTAACCTCATAGTTTCGGAGATGATGATAAACACGGAAGTACTGTCTCAAAAAGCTGCAGAAATATTGTCAGGTCTCGTTAAGATTTCAAAATGGTGGAAAAATTGGTAACTCGGTTTTAATGTTCAAAAGCGCAAAATTTTGCAGTTCACAAAAGGAACAGACGTAATAGTGTCCTAGCACTTCAGTAACGAGGCACGACTAGAATCGGTGGATTTAAATGTCTGGGCCAAACAATTTTTAGGTATATGAAACGAAATGGTTACAGAGACTCTGGTAGGCGGACTTCGGTCCATTGGTAGGATACAAGAAAATGCAATCACCCAGAAAAGTATATTCGTTGTAAAACACTCTTTTGACCCGCCCTAGAATATCAGCCGAGTGAGTGACAGCCGTGCCGGATAGGACTAACATGAATATTTAAAATAGGATATCACGCGCCCGAGCCTGCCTGCAACGTTTTGAGGACCAGTATTACTAAGTGAGAATGATTCTATCGATCCTGTAAGGGCCGCGAAGACAAGACGGTGCTCACAGAGGCATTTGGGTCACAATTGTTCCCACAATCTGCACGCGAATGGTAAGGAAACGAGCTATACTAAGTGGAACGAAGCGAAGTGCACCCTGCCACGGAGGTCACAGAGCTTTTTCAGAATATGAATATATACGTAGGTGTAGTTGTAGGTGGAAATGTAGAACGAGGTACAATGTGAACTATCGACTACTGATGAGCACTGAGCGACGACAGCGGCAGAACTGTGCAGTTTAATGTATGGAGCGGCTGTACCAGACAGCCTTACAAGTGCAGCCGTCAGTTTGACGCGAGGTGCAGCTGGCGTGGGTGAGGGTGTCGCAAATACCTCGCTGGAGCCAGTTACTCCGTGGCCGGGGGCAGGTGACGGGCAGAGTGGGCGGCGGCGGGGGCGGCTGTGGCGCCGGCTGCTGTGGCGCCCTTCGCGGAAGCCGCCTGGACCGCCGCCACGGGCGCAGCCCGCCGCCGACATCTGGCGCTGCCCGCCACCACTGCCCTAGCACGCGACAGCTGGACATAACTGGGGACGGACGAGAGGCTGGCGGTCTCTGTAAGTTACCACCGACAAACTGGAGTCGAGCTACCTGTTTAGCCAGCCAGCGTACCCTCTCCGTCCGCTTCCGTATCTCGGCGGACAGTGCGTAGGACCCGGTTTCGAGTCCCTGTTCGGCCGGGTACGTTTCCTCGGTGGCTGGAAGGGTACGGGCTGCACTCAGCCTCGCGATACCGACTGAGGAGCTACTCGATCGGGGAGCGGCGGCTCCGAGGTCTACAGAGCCGACGACGGGCAGGAGGGCCGTGTGCTGGCGCCACCCCAGTCCTACCACATCCAGATGACGCCATCGGCGGAGGATGACACGGAGGTCGGTCGGTTCCGACTGGTCCGTCTGGGAAGAATGCGGAGCTTCTCTCACTCGCCCGTTACTCCCCGATTCGTGTTGCCTCGTGGCTTCTGTCACGAGGTCTTCGGCCTACGCTTATTTAGCGATTTTTTTTCCGCCCCCGGGAATGGCTGGCATTGTGCACCGTTCTGGCTGGTGGCGGACTGGAGGTTCAACCTCTGATAGCGCCGGCCAATCGTGGTGGTGAAAAGTCAAAAAACTCGCCAAACAAACGTCGACCGAAGAACCCGTCAGCTCGTACGTCAATCTGTGGCCATGAAAGCCTTAAACAATTCCGTATTCCCTGCTTCGACAAGCACACGATTTAGAGTTAGCTAAAGGCAGTTCTCGAGGCAAGTTATTTTCTTGCTTAGGTTTTTTTCATTGTGAAGTAGCTACTTTGTTTCGTGATGTGGCGATTAGCTACTGGCATTACGAAGCTACATCACAGTGAAAAACTGTAATTGGATATAGTTTCATTTATCCTGTACATCTGCGTGGAGGAAGCAACATGTCATGGCGCCGTAGTAGTTACCGGCACAAATGAGAAACCTGCATGTGAAATGAAAAATATGCGACCTTCTTAGGGACACCGTCACATATCGGTTACTCCACACAGATGTTCGGAATATATCAGGCTATACACACAATAGTTTTTAATATGATAAGGAGGGAAATTAGTTAATTATTAAACTATAAAAAGAAAGCGATTATTTCAAAACAATTGACAGCCTACACGGGATAATGATTTTCGTCAAGAAATTTACTTCGCCTGTGAAGGCAATTATGAGGGTACTGCCGTATTGATACGTAGTGTTACGTAGTCAAGATTTTGTTCATCTGCCTTTTATTCGTTGGTCCTATCACGCCAGAGATTGATCTAAAAGTTTATAGAACGACGACGTACTTAGCGATAATACAGGACATCCACTTTATGCATCGCAGTACACAACTAAAACTGACACGGCTGACAATACACGTTAATCGGAACCAAAACCTTTCAGTAAATGTGGATACGGAAACGAGCTGTTCTGTACGTAACTACGAACGTGTGGCGACCAGCCGCAACTGATTCCGGTATGAAATACTGCCTCAGTTACTACGAACGTATCTAAAACGTAGACTTCGCAATTAAGTCCCCCAGCGACAGCTCAGGGGAGCGTTTCAATCCGCAGAGCGGAAGACTTATTCTGAAGCGGTCTCCCTCCCACGCTGCGATTAAGCACTTTCTCTGCATATCCTTCCTTCGAAAGTGCTATGTGAACAAAGCATGTAGGAGAGGATCTGTAAAGTTTGGAAGACAGGAGAAAGGTACCGCCAGAAGTACAAGAACTCTGAGGGGGTGGACTGTAAGTCGTCGATAGCTCATTCGTACCGCCATTGCCCGTGAAAGGTAAATTTCATCGTCGTCTCGGTTCGGCACAAAGTTTTAGACTGCCAGGAAGATTCAGACATCTTTATCCTTTTGTTGTCCTGTCGCTCTCAGGTACGTTTAATGTTACATTAATAATTATCGTTTGGGATTCGTCTAATTTCTACTGAATTGCAAGAGTTTTTCAGGCCATACTTCTTTCACATTTATTATTTGAAAGGCGTCACCAGTGGACTGGAATATGTACATATTTCCGTTTACAATATTTATTTTTACGTAATGAACATTTTAAATTAAGGTTATAAACACTTCTGGTACCTTGCGATTTATGACGTAATAATAGTTTACCTTTTTACTTACAAATTTCCTAGATGCTGCTGTACGAGTGTTCTATTCCGGTTCTGTAGCTGTGTATGCACACACGCACCTAACCGTACTAAAACAAATATGTACACTCACTCTCTCTCTCTCTCTCTCTCTCTCTCTCTCTCTCTCTCTCTCTCTCTCTCTCTCTCACACACACACACACACACACATACACACACACACACACAGAGAGAGAGAGAGAGAGAGAGAGAGAGACAGAGAGAGAGAGAGAGAGAGAGAGAGAGAGAGAGAGAGAGTGAGTGAGAGGGGGGAGGAGGGGGAGATCACAAACACACATTCGGCAGCTGACAATAACATTCAACAGTTGGCAACAACATCCAAAGAATCGTGAAGTAAATGAGTGTACATTTCGTAGCGCTCTGAAAATGAAATTGTAAATGCCAACAAGCGAATGACAACTATAAATCTGGAATAAGAATAGCATTTACGAAACATGCAAGAGGAAATTTAAACTATTACAACAGAACCGATATGTCGCTCTAACCACACAATGAAGTCTAGTATGCCATATCTGTATGACTTGCAAGTGCCTCATGTGAGGTGTCACATGCAACTGTTGGGCAATATGATTTTTTAAACATTGGAATAGGTACCTGTCTGGTTAGATTTACTGCTCAAGCATGTTTATAGCCTTCCGGCTTGTCGGTTGCTCCCTCTTAGTCTGATATGTGAAAGAGAGCACGCCTGTTGCTGTTTCAAGTGTTTCATCGCTAAAGGGATCGTCAGAGTTTACAGTATTCTTTCAGAATAATAGCTGTTTCCAGGTTTTATGCCTTGTAGATAGCTTATTCTACAGCCTCTTGGAGTTTCTATTCTTCAACAGTGTATGACAGTGTCCATAAAGCGCACATATTTGCTTGGGTTTGGAGGAATTGTGCATCTGTTTCCATCGAACGTGGAAGAAAATTTCGTCTAGTCAAACTGTCTAAAGGTAAACTTCCTTTTAAAACGAAGTGCCTGGATTCTTACAGCCGGACAGAAGTGTCACATGATCGCCCTCTGCTGAGTGTTTGGTCTAGGTGTACAGACAGACTGTAGCCGCTGGTGCATTATGCTTTTATCGTCGGAGTGGAAATCTGGGTTATAACCTTCCCGCTGTTACATGAAAGAAGACACTTGCCGCTGTAAAAAATGGACAGGTTTCGGATTTCAGCCCGTGGCGTCAAAGCCTGTCCATTTTTTTGTCCCCTGGACATAGCCGCATATGTTACCGCGGCGGTTACAATCAAAGTCGCAGATGGTTCCAGCATACTGGTGCACAGTTACATTTCAGTGCCCACTTCTGGGCTAGGCAGCGTAGAGACGTCGTGGGTCCTATCGCATGTCTAGTGTGGTTAGTGACGTTACGCCTCTATGTCCCTAGATTTCGTTCCGCCGCCAGATAAGAACTGAATAATAAAATCTCTTGTTTCTGGATAAATGCAGTATAAATGTTTGAAACAGCTGCGCTGTAATCAGGATGCGTGTAAACTTTTTGAAGCCTTCCGTATGCTGTGTACGAGGATACTAAAATGAAAGTATAATTTTATTACATCCTATGAAACCTGTAATCTTACTGACACTGAATGACTCATTAAATGCCTTCCCGCAGCAGAAGAGAACGTGTTTCTCATTAGAGCAGGTTACGAAAAATGTTTGGTCGCTCAAATTCATAAACCATGTCGAGGAACGTTCTAAAATAGCGTGGCATCAGCAGATGTCCGGTAACGTCTATGGTTTACAGTAGCCATGCACTCGTCGCTCATTAACAGAGAAGGATGATGGCTAACTTTTTTTCTAAAATCTTGCGTTTTTGTGGGATAACGTTGTCACAGACATTTAGTAGCAAGGATCCACGTTAGCGAGGCATCAGCACTTTCGTCACCTTCAGGTGAAGTGACTTCGCCTGAAGATGACAAGTGGGAAACTTGTTCAAACGTAGTTACAGAACGACGCCTTGACTCGGCTGATAACCCGAGAAGACTTCATCGTGTTGTCAAGTAGTTCACACCAGTTACTTCATCAAAAAATGTTCTAGCTTTCCGGCTGTCAATGAAAGTATGCATACCTTTCGAGAGATATCGATGTGGTTTTCTTCAATAAGTATCATCGACTGGAATGAACTGCAAAATCCTGTTATCTACATCTACATCTACATGGATACTCTGTAAATCACATTAAAGTGCCTGGCAGAGGGTTAATCTAACCACCTTCACAATTCTCTATTATTCCAATCTCGCATAGCGCGTGGAAAGAACGGACACATATATCTTTCCGTACGAGCTCTGATTTCGCTCACTTTATCGTGGTGTTCGTTTCTCTCTCTGTAGGACGGTTTCAACAAAATATTTTTGCATTCGAAGGAGATAGTTGGTGACTGGAATTTCGTGAGAAGACTCCGTCGCAAAGAAAAACGCCTTTATTTTAATGATGTCCACCCCAAATCCTGTATCATTTCTGTGACTCTCTCTCCCATATTTCGCGATAATACAAAACGTGCTGCCCTTCTTTGAACTTTTTCGATGTACTCCGTCAGTCCTATCTGGTAAGAATCCCACACCGCGCAGTAGTATTCTAAAGAAAGGACGGACAAGCGTAATGTAGGCAGTCTCCTTAGTAGATCTGTTATGAGTGTCTAGACGGGTGACGTCGCACACCGTAAAGTGAAGCGCCATATAGACTTTTCTCAAATGCTTATTGCGCTTATATTTGTACATACGCATCTACAGTCAGAAGCAATAAATAAAGTAATTTGAAGCAGAATGGCTTGTGCAACGTTAAGCGGGAGGTGAATATGTCATGTACCTGAGCAGCGAAAACACCATTAAAGTCTCGTTGCACGAAAAAAACCATTAAAGTCTCGTTGTAGCACAGTAAAACTACTTTTTAGCGATATTAGCGGTATAGACAAACGATACATAAATTGATATAGGTCCAAAATTTTCTTTCCGTTTCAGAAAATAGTTTCCATTTTAGCGACGGTTCAGTAAGTATAGTAGTGGGAAAAATTGCGAATACTGATAACGAAACAAGAGCTGTATACATTGTATTGAAACAGAATTGGTATGTACTACGGCACAAGCAGTGGAAAACGTCGCAGGAAAATAAGGGAACAATATAGTAATGTGTGTCGCTAGGTATTGACTGAAAAAAAATGCACTGTGTTTCAGCCGGAAAACTAAATTAACATTGAAGATGAGGCTCCATGCATACAGAGAAAAACTGTATAAATAAATCCACATAGATGTAAAGTTATCCTGATAAACACATCAAAATCAATCAGAGTCTTCATACCGTTAACCTTGTTTAGGACCTCAGAAATAACAAACTATCAATAATATTGAAATGTTTATACTCGTAGTACTCAACACGCATCCCGGGAAGATAGACGATTACAAAATCATTATACGCTAACCTAACATTCGTAACTGTGAACGTTACGTCGGCTATATATGTGCACAATGAAATGGCTCTTCTTTTAAGATGTTTGTGGCTTAACTTTCCAAAAATTAAAACTACTAAACTTTTATTGTATCATAAAACTGTTGAAGCAGTGACGTTACTAACGGTTAGCGTATGTAAAGTGATGGAAACACATTTTAGGACTACGTTTTGTCCAAGAGCTACGAAAACAGCACGAAAAAAAACCCACAGAAAATAGTAGACAGACTATTAGGTAGAAAGTTATCAAGTCAATAAACTAATCATATAATACAGGAGAATATGGACTTGGTACAAGGGATGCTATAGGAGAAAGACTAATTAAGTTCTGTAATAAATTTTAGCTAGTAACAGCGATTACTCTGTTAAAAAATCACAAGAGGAGGAGGTATACCTGGAAACATCTGGGTGATACTAGAAGATTTAATCATGGTCAGGCAGAGATTCCAAAATCAGACACTGGATTGTAATGGGTGCCCAGGAGCAGATACAGACTCAGATCACAAATAGTAGTGCTGAAGAGTAGGTTTAAGTTTAAGACATTAGTCAGGAAGCATCAATACGCAAAGAAGTGGGATATGGAAGTGCTAAGGAACGACGAGATACGCTTGAAGCTCTCTCAAGGCTATAGATACAGCAATAAGGAATAGCTCAGTAGGCAGTACAGTTGAAGAGGAATGGACATGTCTAAAAGGGCCATTAAAGATGTTGGAAAGAAAAACTTAGGTACAAAGAAGGTAACTGCGAAGAAACCATGAGTAACCGAAGAAATATTTCAGCTGATCGATGAAAGGAGGAAGTACAAAAATGTTCAGGGAAATTCAGGAACACAGAATATAAGTTGCTGAGGAGTGAAATAAACAGGAAGTGCAGGGAAGCTAAGACGAAATGGCTGCATGAAAAAATGTGAATAAATCGAAAAAGAAATAATAATCGGAAGGACAAACTCAGCATACAGGAAAGTCAAAACAACCTTCGGTGATATTAAAAGCAAGGGTGGTAACATTAAGAGTGCAACGGGAATTCCACTGTTGAATGCAGAGGAGAGAGAAGATTAGTGGAAAGAATACACTTAAAAGCCTCTGTGACGGGGAAGATATGTCTGATGTGATAGAAGAAGAAACAGGGTCGATTTAGAAGGGATGAGAGATCCAGTATTAGAATCAGCTTTGGAGGCCTTAAGATCAAATAAGGCAGCAGGCGTATATAACATATATAACATTCCACCAGAATTTCTAAAACCATTGGAGGGAAGTGTCAACAAAATGACTATTCACGCTGGTGTGTAGCGTGTATGAATCTGGGGACATACCATCTGACTTTCGGAAAATATCGTCCACATAACTCCTAAGACTGCAAGAGCTGAAAAGTGCGAGAATTATCGCACAATCAGCTTAACAGCTTATGCTGACAAAAATAATATACAGAAGAATGGAAAATTAAATTGAGGATGTGCTAGATAACGACCATTTTGGCTTTAGAAAAGGTAAAGGCACGAGAAAGCATTTCTGACGTTGCGGTTGATAATGGAGGCACGACTGAAGAAAAAATAAGACACCTTCATAGAGTTGTCGACCTGGAAAAAGCATTCGACAATGTAAAATGGTGCACGATGTTCGAAATTCTGAGAAAAATAGGTGTAAGCTGTAGGGAGAGACGGATATGTAAAAGAGCCAAGAGGGAATAATAAGAGTGGACAACCAAGAACGAAGTGCTCGGATTAAAAATGGTGTAAGACAAGGGATGCAGTCTTTCGCCCCTCCTGTTCAATCTGTACATCGAAGAAGCAATTATAGAAATAAAAGAAAGTTTCAGGAGTGGAATTAAAATACAAGGTGAAAGGATATCAATGATACGATTCGCTGATGACATTGCTCTCCTGAGTGGAAGTGAAGAAGAATTGCATGCGCTGCCTAATGGAATGAACAATCTAAGGAGTACAGAATATGGACTGAAAGTAAATCGAAGAAAGACGAAAGTAATGAGAAGTTGCATAAATGAGAACAGCGAGAAATTTAACATCAGGATTGATGGTCACGAAGTAGATGAAGGTAAGGAATGCTGCTACCTAGACAGTAAAATAAGATGGACGAAGCAACGAGGACATAGAAAGCAGACCAGCAATGGCAAAAAGGCTATTACTGACCAAGAGAAATCTGCTAGTATCAAGCTAGTATCAATTATGGGCCTTAATCTGAGGAAGAAATTTCTGAGAATCTACGTTTGGAGTACAGCATTGCACAGTAGTGATACAAGTACTGTGGGAATACTGGCACAGAGGAGAATTGAAACATGGTGCTACAGACGAACGTTGAAAATTAGGTGGATTGGTAAGGTAACGAATGAAGAGGCTCTGCGCAGAATCGGAGAGGAAAGAAATATGTGGGAAACACTGATAAGGAGAAGAGAGAGGATGATACCACACCTGTTGAGACATGAGGGAATGACTTCCATGATATTAGAGGTGCTGTAGAGTGCAAAAACTGTACAGGAAGAGAGAGATTGGAATATTTCCAGCAAATAATTGAGGACGTAGGTTGCAAGTGCTACTCTGAGATGAAGAGGTTGACACAGGATAGGAATTCGTGGCGGGCCGCACAAGACCAATCAGAAGACTGTGTTGTTGTCGTCTTCAGTCCTGAGACTGGTTTGATGCAGCTCTCCATGCTACTCTATCCTGTGCAAGCTTCTTCATCTCCCAGTACCTACTGCAACCTACATCCTTCTGAATCTGCTTAGTGTATTCATCTCTTGGTCTCCCTCTACGATTTTTACCCTCCACGCTGCCCTCCAATGCTAAATTTGTGATCCCTTGATGCCTCAAAACATGTCCTACCAACCGATCCCTCCTTCTAGTCAAGTTGTGCCACAAACTTCTTTTCTCCCCAATCCTATTCAATACCTCCTCATTAGTTACGTGATCTACCCATCTAATCTTCAGCATTCTTCTGTAGCACCACATTTCGAAAGCTTCTATTCTCTTCTTGTCCAAACTATTTATCGTCCATGTTTCACTTCCATACATGGCTACACTCCAAACAAATACTTTCAGAAACAACTTCCTGATACATAAATCTATACTCGATGTTAACAAATTTCTCTTCTTCAGAAACGCTTTCCTTGCCATTGCCAGTCTACATTTTATATCCTCTCTACTTCGACCATCATCAGTTATTTTACTTCCTAAATAGCAAAACTCCTTTACTACTTTGTCTCATTTCCTAATCTAATTGCCTCAGCATCACCCGATTTAATTTGACTACATTCCATTATCCTCGTTTTGCTTTTGTTGATGTTCATCTTATATCCACTTTTCAAGACACTGTCCATTACGTTCAACTGCTCTTCCAAGTCCTCTGCCGTCTCTGACAGAATTACAATGTCATCGGCGAACCTCAAAGTTTTTACTTCTTCTCCATGAATTTTAATACCTACTCCAAATTTTTCTTTTGTTTCCTTTACTGCTTGCTCAATATACAGATTGAATAACATCGGGGAGAGGCTACAACCCTGTCTCACTCCATTCCCAACCACTGCTTCCCTTTCATGACCCTCGACTCTAATAACTGCCATCTGGTTTCTGTACAAATTGTAAATAGCCTTTCGCTCCCTGTATTTTACCCCTGCCAACTTTAGAATTGGAAAGAGAGTATTCCAGTCAACATTGTCAAAAGCTTTCTCTAGGTCTACAAATGCTAGAAACGTAGCTTTGCCTTTTCTTAATCTTTGTCCTAAGATAAGTCGTAAGGTCAGTATTGCTTCACGTGTTCCAACATTTCTACGGAATCCAAACTGATCCTCCCCGAGGTCCGCATCTACCAGTTTTTCCATTCGTCTGTAAAGAATTCGCGTTAGTATTTTGCAGCTGTGACTTATTAAACTGATAGTTCGGTAATTTTCACATCTGTCAGCACCTGCTTTCTTTGGGATTGGAATTATTATATTCTTCTTGAAGTCTGAGGGTGTTTCACCGGTCTCATACATCTTGCTCACCAGCTGGTAGAGTTTTGTCATGACTGGGTCTCCCAAGGCCGTCAGTAGTTCCAATGGAATGTTGTCTACTCCAGGGGCCTTGTTTCGACTCAGGTCTTTCAGTGCTCTGTCAAACTCTTCACGCAGTATCTTACCTCCCATTTCGTCTTCATCTACATCCTCTTCCATTTCCATAATATTGTCCTCAAGTACATCGCCCTTGTATAAACCTTCTATATACTCCTTCCACCTTTCTGCCTTCCCTTCTTTGCTTAGAACTGGGTTGCCATCTGAGCTCTTGATATTCATACAAGTGGTTCTCTTCTCTCCAAAGGTCTCTTTAATTTTCCTGTAGGCAGTATCTATCTTACCCCTAGTGAGATAAGCTTCTACATCCTTACATTTGTCCTCTAGCCATCCCTGCTTAGCCATTTTGCACTTCCTGTCGATCTCATTTTTGAGACGTTTGTATTCCTTTTTGCCTACTTCATTTACTGCATTTTTATATTTTCTCCTTTCATCAATTAAATTCAATATTTCTTCTGTTACCCAAGGATTTCTAGCAGCCCTCGTCTTTTTACCTACTTTATCCTCTGCTGCCTTCACTACTTCATCCCTCAGAGCTACCCATTCTTCTTCTACTGTGTTTCTTTCCCCCATTGCTGTCAATTGTTCCCTTATGCTCTCCTTGAAACTCTGTACAACCTCTGGTTCTTTCAGCTTATCCAGATCCCATGTCCTTAAATTCCCACCTTTTTGCAGTTTCTTCAGTTTTAACCTACAGGTCATAACCAATAGATTGTGGTCAGAGTCCACATCTACCCCTGGAAATGTCCTACAATTTAAAACCTGATTCCTAAATCTCTGTTTTACCATTATATAATCTATCTGATACCTTTTAGTATCTCCAGGATTCTTCCATGTATACAACCTTCTTTTATGATTCTTGAACCAAGTGTTAGCTATGATTAAGTTATGCTCTGTGCAAAATTCTACCAGACGGCTTCTTCTTTCATTTCTTAGCCCCAATCCATAATCACCTACTATGTTTCCTTCTCTCCCTTTTCCTACTGACGAATTCCAGTCACCCATGACTATTAAATTTTCGTCTCCTTTCACTACCTGAATAATTTCTTTTATCTCATCATACATTTCATCAATTTCTTCATCATCTGCAGAGCTTGTTGGCATATAAACTTGTACTACTGTAGTAGGCATTGGCTTTGTGTCTATCTTGGCCACTATAATGCGTTCACTATGCTGTTTGTAGTAGCTTACCCGTACTCCTATTTTTTATTCATTATTAAACCTACTCCTGCATTACCCCTATTTGATTTTGTATTTATAACCCTGTATTCACCGGACCAAAAGTCTTGTTCCTCCTGCCACCGAACTTCACTAATTCCCACTATATCTAACTTTAACCTGTCCATTTCCCTTTTTAAATTTTCTAACCTACCTGCCCGATTAAGGGATCTGACATTCCACGCTCCGATCCGTAGAACGCCAGTTTTCTTTCTCCTGATAACGACGTCCTCCTGAGTAGTCCCCGCCCGGAGATCCGAATGGGGGACTATTTTACCTCCGGAATATTTTACCCAAGAGGACGTCATCATCATTTAATCATACAGTAAAGCTGCATGTCCTCGGGAAAAATTACGGCTGTAGTTTCCCCTTGCTTTCAGCCGCTCGCAGTACCAGCACAGCAAGGCCGTTTTGATTAATGTTCAAGGCCAGATCAGTCAATCATCCAGACTGTTGCCCCTGCAACTACTGAAAAGGCTGCTGCCCCTCTTCAGGAACCACACGTTTGTCTGGCCTCTCAACAGATACCCCTCCGTTGTGGTTGCACCTACGGTACGGCCATCTGTATCGCTAAGGCACGCAAGCCTCCCCACCAACGGCAAGGTCCATGGTTCATGAGGGGTCAGAAGACTGATGACTCAAAAAAGAAAAAAATAATACATTAGTCTGGAACTGCAAGACAAGAAGAAATTGAGTCATCAACGAACGTTACAATAGTAAGCTGGAGAAGTAGTTTATTTCAGGTGGTTCATACAAATATTCATGTAACTTTGATGTTGTCAGTACATATTTACAAACAGATATTCGTTTCAGTGTTATTTCGTACCAAAATAAAACTTAATAGTTTACGCTGACGTAGATTCTACTGGATGAAATAACAGCGATTGTTAAATGATAACACAAATTATCCGAATACATCGTTCACAAAGAAAGGTGGTAGGGGACTTCTAAGTTGCACCGTACACTTATACAATATTTCCTTTTCGGTTAGTTCCGCTCATCGAATTAATGTTATTGGAATAATTTGTGGCTTGTTAGTATAATAATACTAAAAGACAAAGTTTTAGATTTTCTGTTTGAATGTTCTTACAATAATAAATGTGTCGCCTTTTAGGGATCAAATGAACTAGAACAAATCACAAAACAAATTTTGCAAGTGATAGCCTACGTGTTGTTATAATGTCTCAGTCATGATGTAGAGTTGAAATTATTGCAACTGAAATAATAACTTTCACAAAAAAATATAACGAAAAGAAACTTTGCATTACGGTTGCCGGAACAGGGGTGCTGCAAGGACAGAGCACTCAATTTCTGTTACTGGTAGTCATAAAGTGACATTCTTTGACTCATTGTTCCTCAAATCCAGGCTGTTCTTAGGTGAAAAATTTACCTTATTGTGTAAATGTAAGAAGTTAGAAACGCGCCATGTAATAAATGTCACGTCCGAAGTTGTAGTACGTATTTTGTTGCTAGTAAGATAATATGTTACGACAATGTCGTAGACCGAATACCTGTTCGGATCATTTACACATTGTTATATAGCACCCACGACTATCGGATTCATTCATAAACGGTGTACGAGGCACTGGCTTCAGGATGAGAAGTAACTGGTACACAAAGTGTATTTTTTTCACCGGAAGCGCCAATTTGTCCACGTTACGAAAAAAACCGTTAACACGAACTGGTCTGTAGCCTTCACTGGTTTCGTTTCAACGTTATCTCTTTTTCTAGTACCAATTGTTCCATACCAAAATTTATAATACACTCGAAGTTAACACCGTGCATAGCTCATTCCGATCTGAATCTATATCTATAATAAGACTCTGCGCTTATTCTCCCAGTAAAATGTTGTCTATTCATAAGTCTTTAATATGTTTCTTACCTTAGCTACTGTTTCCATTATGTCTTCACGTCATGCCTATTTGG
Organism: Schistocerca gregaria; assembly: GCF_023897955.1. Lineage (NCBI taxonomy): Eukaryota > Metazoa > Arthropoda > Insecta > Orthoptera > Acrididae > Schistocerca > Schistocerca gregaria. The sequence goes on from NC_064925.1 coordinate 479,250,925, forward strand.
TCGTTAGTAGGCAGATAGAAGAAAGAGATAATAGTGGAGACTGCACAAGTCAAAAAACGGTATGTAAATGAAACGTTTGCTAACATCCCAAAACATAAACCCTTGGACCACAAAAAAAAAATCATAGACAGTGGAGAAGACAGATATGAAGTGATTACAAGTCTTTGAGAACTGGTGTGACAGGTGACTGATGAGAATCAGTTGACTTGTTTGGTTAAGGAACGAATACGCCTACAACGAGTCAAAGGAAAAGCAGCCTATAAGGAACATAAGGAATGTAAAACACAGAATGGTTAGGCACCCGCAACTCCGTACATCTCCGTCTACATATACATTCTGCAAACCACTGTGAAGTGCATGGCAGGGGGTACGTAACACGGCATCGCTGCTTAAATGCGGCTGTTCTCGCTGTGATTAGCCGTCTTGTCTCCACGATTCCTACGAGAGTGGTACGTCGAAGATTGTCACTAGACTATGCACTTAACACTGTTCCTAGAAATTTTAGGGGCAGGCTTCAGCGGGATAATTCACATCTGACTCCAAGAATCTGCAAGCTCTCGTGATGCTGTTCCGCCCGTCAGACCGAGTCTCGTCAGTGGCGCCACGCTTCGCACACGTTCTGTTCAATTGCTTCAAATGGCTCTGAGCACTATGGGACTCAACATCTGAGGTCATCAGTCCCCTAGAACTTAGAACTACTTAAACCTAACTAACCTAAGGACATCAAACACATCCATGCCCGAGGCAGGATTTGAACCTGCGACCGTAGCGGTCGCGCGGTTCCAGACTGAAGCGCCTAGAACCGCACGGTCACACCGGCCGGCGCACATGTTCTGTGTCGCTGTTAGTCCTGCCTGGTGTGAGGGCCACAAACACGAGTAGTATAGGCGGTCTGTTTTGTAGACTGCATTTTCCAACTATCCTGGCAATGAAACGAAGTCTGCCTCATGCCTTACTTATGACTGAGCCTATACGGCAGGTCCACTTCATATGCCTACAAACTGTTACACCCAGGTATTTGTAAGAGTTGACTGTTCTAACTGTGAATCGTTGATATTGCAGTCATTCGATACTACGTGTTTTCGTTTTGTGACATCGTTGCTAAAGCGTAGAAGGGTGTGGAGGAAGAAAAGATGCGCAAGAGCAGGTCCAGATGCGAGTACACAGAGTGAAAAAAAGAAGTATCAGGGCAGCTATCAACGAAAAGCTCGCGTGAATCAACGCTTTTAAGGTCGTGACAATCATTTGCGATATTACAGGTGCTCTCGAGAACGTGTTCCAACGATTTCTTCGATAACGTCGATATGTAGCCATATCAGAGACAGAGTTTGTGAACGAAATGTGAAAAAGCGTAATTTAGCAAAACAGGAACGTTTAGTATAATTTATGCTCTATTTTTATAAATTTCTTAGTTTACTGTTGCTGACATATTGTTAGAGTAAAATCCCATTCGTGCAAAATGGTTCAAATGGCTCTGAGCACTATGGGACTCAACTGCTGTGGTCATTAGTCCCCTAGAAATTAGGACTACTTAAACCTAACTAACCTAAGGACATCACACACATCCATGCCCGAGGCAGGATTCGAACCTGCGACCGTAGTAGCCGCGCGGTTCCGGACTGAAGCGCCTAGAACAGCTCGGCCACCGCGGCCGGCCCTAGAGTACTACATTTCGGCTATTCACAGCAGTGATGTTTTTTCAGAGCAGCCTGTCATCGTATTATATTAACGGTATTCCGGTTCTTCTAGCACATTTCATTTAATGGCCAGGCTTTATCCAGTAAACAGGACAGAAAAATAGAGGTTAATTAATTCAGCCGTACATAGGAATTTAAAATATGCCGAAATTTCCTATTCAGTGCAAACAATTAACTCGATATAATTCAACTAATAACTGCAGCTCGTCAGGAAGCGTCATTTGCAGCAGCTCAAGTTAAATGCGCTGCCCGCTGATTGGCTGCCGTTTCATGACCGTGGTTCCACAACGCTGCACTCCCGACCGACGGGAACGTCGTAAACTGTCGTTCGTTCCGACGATTCCTGCTCTGCCCTGATCCTATTGTCATTTTTTTCTGCATCCTGTGTTACACATGTCGTCGAAGTTGTGACGTGTAGCACTAGTAGAAGTGACTCCAGCTGGGCCTTGTGGGGGTGGGGTGGGGTGGGGGGGGGGGTGGGGGGAAGACTGAGGCAGCAAGGGCCCGTTTTCTTTTGAACACCGTCGTCTAGCAACAAATGCCAAACGCTCCCCCTCCGTCCGGGGTCACGTGAGTCCAGCCTGCTGCGGGCGCGGCGGAGGGCTCAGGGCCCGGCTAGCCAGGGTATCCCACCCACCCGCCGGCTAGCCAGGGTATCCCACCCACCCGGGGTCCGCGTGTTGCTACCCGGAACCGATGCCGACGCGTCACGGCGATCGGCCGTTATCACAGCTGAACGCAAGCGGGAATTTCTGCAACCGCGGGCGGCCGTGTCTCTGCACGTGTGGTTATTTTCGATGCATCGTGAGTACTACGTGCACACGAGGTACAAGTGGGTGCATTTTGCAGGGCGTTACATCTGTCTCGAATTTCCAAACACAAATGTTCTTTCTGTAATACATTAAGTGCTTTCGTAAAAGTCGTGTTATTTTTAATAAATCACATTTCGTACAAATTAACTCGTAATACACATTTACACAAATCTAACGAAAGTGATTTCCTTAAAACTTGCTATTATCGACATAAAATGCCCTTTTTTAGCTCGTCCATCATGGATATTGTAGAGCACGTCACCGTATATTCAGTAAATATAGATGCAGATCACTTCGAGCAGTGTCTTAGAGCGTATTTGATTATTTCTAGAAGTTAGCCTCCCAGGACTTTCAGACTGATACTCAAAAGAAACATGCAGCAGCTAGATGTTTAAACTTCTACGTGCCCCATCTGAAAATGGGCCTGACAAAGCTCGAAAACTGGTTTATGGAAATATACAAATATTTCATATGCGACTGGCCACAGTTCTCTGTGTTTATATACAATGAAGTATCTCGTTTTTGGCCTATCTTGATAACTCATGTTCTTTTCGTACGTTTTCGGAAAGGTTTTAATACTGGAGAGACCAAAACTGTCAAATATTTATCTTTCTAAAGAATATATTTATTGCCATGGTGTAAGACAAAAATTCGCAAATCTCCATATTTGTTTTAATTCATTTTTCCGCAGTATCATTGTATCGTTGGCGCAAACGATACAGGGAAAGTAAGATTTATGACAATAGTTCTCAGAAAAAAAGTGTTAGAATTAGTCATGTCTAATTCAGAACAAGCTTATTTGAATTATGGACTGGTAATAACTAGTGGTGCTCATGATGAATAAGAAGTATAATTTATTCAGTGCAAACTCGTTCCAAAACTACAATCAACTGGACATTAATGTTGTGAAATTAATTGACCAGAAATTGATCCGTATCATGCCTGAACAATAGAACTCTTTATAAAGAATATAGCTATAAAAATGGCTCTGAGCACTATGGGGCTTAATTGCTGAGGTCATCAGTCCCCTAGAACTTAGAACTACTTAAACCTAACTAACCTAAGGATATCACACACATCCATGCTCGAGGCAGGATTCGAACATACGACCGCAGCAGCAGCGCGGTTCCGGACTGAAGCGCCTAGAACCGCTCGGCCACAGTGGCCGGCAAAGAATGGTAATGTCAGTTACATTTTTTTCCCTGAAAGTGTTAAAACTTGTATACGTTATTATTTATGTGAAGAGTAGGGTTCAAAAAATGTGCTGTTCTGTTGGTCCCATGTCAAAATTAGCTACTTTTTTCTTTTTCTGTAGTGTGGGAAAAATGGTATTTTCTATCGTATAGAAAACCACGTGGATTTTGGCGGCAACAAAACAAAATATATTTCTTGTACATCGCACGAAGACGGAGCGCTGGTTCCGAAACGCGTTCTGACGAATTTAAGAAGAGAAGGTGACTAGTTTCGATCTTCTTAGTGTTCTATATCTTAAGCTGGACGATCATGGATACGATCTACGTTATAAACTTTGATACGTTATAAACGCTAGCTCACACTTCAGAGCATAAAATAAATTGTGTGTCAGATACTTTGTTGCTGTTACGATCCGCCAAAATGTTTCCGCTTCGCTGTAACACTATCGGCCTCCTTTTATTTCCTTTAGCATGTTTCTTCGGTTTCTTGTGTGTATATGTGACGTTCCAGAAAATTCCTTCGCTTCCTACTTCTCTGTTTTTCCAGCTTTTCTTTTTTATCTAATGAGCCTGTCTTCGTCATAACTTGCAAAAAATATTTCTATTTCAAATTCTTCACTCCTAAAGAGACTTTCGGATTAATTTTTGAACTTTTTTTTATAATTTCGTGTTTTATACTTCAAACGCCTAAACAAGCTCTACGCATTTAAGTTTTTAGGCCTAATTTGTGGACAGAATGATTCTTCTTTTTCACATACTGATAAGTCGTAGTCCCTACTGCTGTAACTTGAAACCGACTGAGGTGTCGCAGTGGTCAGCACTGTGGGCCCGCGTTCGGGAGGACGACGGTTCAGATCCAGGCACGTCAAGTTTTCCGTGCATTCCCCAAACCGCTCGATGAAATGCTTGGATGGTTCCTTTGAAAAGACCAGGGCCGAGTTTCCTCCCCACCCTTGTGCTCCGTCTCTGAAGACGTCTATGTTGACGGGACCCTCATCTTCCTATTTTTTTTTCAAATTTTAATAACTAATAATAATTTTGGTCTTTTGATATTGATTGAAATTGTGTGCTAAAAACAACTATTGTCTTTATTCTTGTACTTCGATTCGTATAATTATCTCGTCGGCGTGAACCTCCCCTATCGGTTCTCAATTCGTTGTGGAATCTGTTTTTGGTACCGATGTTAAAATTTTGTTGTGTTTACTTTACCCTGTACGTTTCCTTTTAAAAAATAATGCATCTCTTATATAATCTGAATTATTAATTGATGATAATAGCTGAATATTTTGATGACTTCGTCTGCCAGTCTGAATCGAACTTCTCTTTATAGGGTGGCCACGTAAAATACGTGATGCACACAAAGGAAAGACGCTATAGCTAAAGGTCCTGATAACAGGGAGGTCAGTGTAAGCAGGGTGCTGGCATAGCTGTGCAAGGTCAAAAGAGTGAGTCCGCCAGGGCCTTAGTGAACCATACTGTAGTGAATAAATAAGGCCTGTGAAGACGTGAATCACTGGGGGAGACCTTCGTCCCACTTATTTAGAAGACGACTGCAGATTCTTAATCACAACAGTAGGTGGATCGTATTATGCATCGAGACTGGAGAGGACGAGAAAAGCAAGGAGATCGTACGAAGAAGATGGTGTCCACAAAATTTAAGTTGTATAAGGTATTTATACTACCACAAGAATTGTTACAGATAAAGTTTTGATCTGCAAGTATATGAGAACCAGCGAGCTAGGCAATTGGCTAGTATATTCTGTACGTTATTTAATATCTGTGGCGACAATTTAGTAAGAACATGGAAGCAACTTGATGGTCCTGCAGGGAGAGAGAGAGGGAGAGAGAGAGGGAGAGAGAGAGAGAGAGAGAGAGAGAGAGAGAGAGAGAGAGAGAGAGAGAGAGAGAGAGAGATGTATTGTTTGCAGATGATTCTGTCGTTTACCGTCTAGTACAGTCATCAGAGTGTTGAAACGAATTACGAAGTAATTCAGACAAGATATCTGTATGACCAGAAAAGTGGCAGTTGGCTCTAAATAATAAGTCTGAGGCTATTCACATGAGTACTAATAGTTATCCGTTAACTTTCGGTGCAGGATAAATCACACAAAGTAAATGTTGTCGATTCAACTAAATATTTAGGGATTACTATTACGAAGCATTTAAAATGAACCGATTACTTACAGAAAATACAGTGGGGATAGCGAACCGAAGACTGCATTTTGTTGAAACAGCACTTAGAATATGCATCAAATCTACTAATGTGACCGCCCACTCTACGCTTGTCCGTCCTCGTCTCCATTGTTGCTGAGAGATATGCGATCCATACCAGATATGATTGACGGAGGACATCGCGAAAGTTCAGAGAAGGGCACCTCGTTTTGTACTACTGCGAAATAAGGGAGAGCCTGTCATGGTTACTATGATCGAGGTCGAGTGGCAGTCATTTAGAAAAAGGTTTTTTGTTGCGGCGAAATCTTTTCGCGAAATTTCAATCAAGACCTTTCTCAACCAAATATGAAAATATTTTGGGGACTTCCCCCCTACATACGGGAAAAATTTATCACCGCCATAAATTAAGACAAATCAGAGCTCGCACGCAAAGATTTCAGTGTTCAGTTTTCTCACACACCCCCATTCGAGAGTGGAGCGGTTGTGAAACATTCTGAAAATCGCTCTGTTAACACTCTGCCCAGCGTGAAATGCGGAGCAGTCCTGTAGGTATTACGCTGTCGGCCAAAAAAATTGCGGCGTAACAGATACAATCAGAAATGACTATTAAAGAGTGAACTACTTGTCCAACAGTATATCACGTCAGGTCTCACACTCACACGAAATAAGATCTCTGAATCCGTTAAACTACCTCTTATTGCAGTATTTTTACACCATAACGTCCTGCGCACCAATTCTGACTTCGGTGCCAAATCCAGGAACCTGGCGAAATTCCGCAGTTGCGAGGCACCCAAAACAAGCATTCTCTTTGATTTTAAGTTTAATGAAAGTTTGCTGAATAAGGACGCATCTCCAGGTACTAAAGCTTTGAACTTTTTAAAATCGTTGAAAAGGAGAGGAAAGTGATGTACCTGGCCGTTGTTTCAGTCTGATGATCACACTAACGAACGCGCCTTAGAGGAGACCGTCATAAGCAGTTCCCGCCATTTTCTGCTGTTTTTGTTGTTCTGAGACAAGAGGCTGGGTTTTGTGTAGCGTTTGTATATATTACGAGTTCACGATTTTATATAGTATATTGAAGCTATCTTTAAGGTACTGTGCAGTCTCCAATTATATGGTTTGATGGTGAGTAAAATTCTGTATATTTTTAAACTAGTTTCATAGCATGCAGACAGTTAAGCAACAGTTCATCTGTCGTGCACCATCTTGTAACTGGAAACAGTGGGTCTCTTTATAGTGGAACACGTCATATTGGCAAATGAACTGAATTTATTTAATGTCTTAACAATTACTTCTGTCTTGTTGTTGTTGTTGTGGTCTTCAGTCCTGAGACTGGTTTGATGCAGCTCTCCATGCTACACTATCCTGTGCAAGCTTCTTCATCTCCCAGTACCTACTGCAACCTACATCCTTCTGAATCTGCTTAGTCTATTCATCTCTTGGTCTCCCTCTACGATTTTTACCCTCCAAGCTGCAGTCCAATACTAAATTGGTGGTCCCTTGATGCCTCAGAACATGTCCTACCAACCGATCCCTTCTTCTGGTCAAGTTGTGCCACAAACTTCTCTTCTCCCCAATCCTATTCAATACTTCCTCATTAGTTATGTGATCTACCCATCTAATCTTCAGCATTCTTCTGTAGCACCACATTTCGAAAGCTTCTATTCTCTTCTTGTCCAAACTATTTATCGTCCATGTTTCACTTCCATACAAGGCTACACTCCATACAAATACTTTCAGAAATGACTTCCTTCTTAAGACTTTCTGTCTTAAAAATGGAAATTTTTGTGAGTTATCAGTAGGTTCTGTTTAAAAATGTTTCCAACTTTTAACTGGTTTTTGATAATACCTTCTTAATTTGATTTTACTTACATATTATTGGAGTGTAGTACTAATATTATAACGCATAGTAGACTACCAAATACAGTAACTACCAAATACAGTACTGACAAGATTTTCTCTATTGCAACGCTTTAAATGCAACTGGAATGTTTGTTCCTAGATACTTGAGCTTGTTGTCCCTCACATTAGGAGAAACCTTCCTTTTCCGAATTAATTTTCATAATTTGACATAAAGACCGCAACATACTTGACGTGAATGCTATCATTTCAAAATGGAATAAGAAATTATATTAAATTTATATTAGAGGAGGTGGCTAGGGGTGCAAGTCTCCATGTGTTCCAAGGTACAAGAGTCCCCTCTTCTGCGTTGGCGTAGTCCACGCGAGTTTAGGGTGTCAGTACTACAAGTAAAGGACAAGAGCCTTCCCAACGGGTACAAACGAAAGGTTTGCACAGTAAATGTGATATTATTCTGGTCGGATGAAGTACACTGAAAGGTAATAAATACGATTTTCAGCAGTTCTTAAATAAAGGCTTGTACAACAAATTAATCCGGCAACATTCAAAAATAGTGACTGGTCTTGATAACGGAAAATGTTGCGTTAATCAAATATTTTTCGTTTTACAGTTCATTATTTACCATGATAATACTGTTACGAAGATACGTTTCGTAAATTACTGCAATCAATAACCAAACATGCTTTCATCTATATTAGAGTAGCAGTAACCGAAAGGTCAGGCTGCCTTCCTGAGTGACTTTTATTCATAAAGGGACTCCAAATGACTGTAAATTAATTTTTCGATTTGTGGTACAATACTAGTTGGATTGATTTACCAATCAGTTTGAAAATAAACAGCGAAAGAGAAACAGGCAGAAGGTGCGTACATAACTATCAGTTCCTGTCACTTCGAAAAAGGCATAAATTATTTTTACAAAATAAAAAAATGTCCGTAATTTTGTCGATAGATCTGTATATTTGTATACCTCATTACAAGTGAACTACTCTTAAGATGTAGCGATCACAATAATGAAACGCTCTCTGTCATGCGCTTCACTGTGGACTTGCAAAGCAGTTCTAGATGTGTATGGAAATGCGGAAGCTATGTAATGTGTCGTATAATATCAGCAAGTAGATCACAGGTAACTTATTTCCCTGTTTTGACTAAAATTAAGTATACGCACTTACGTTATAAACGCGGAAGTAACTCTGTCCGTTACGCTTTCACGACCAAACTTCTGAATTGTTTTCGATAAAATTTGGCGTAGAGATAGCCTCAACTCTGAAGAACATAAACTACTTTAGCAAGTGTGTAGTACAACATATTTATCGATTTGGAGAAAATATTGCGAAATATGGAAACAATAATTACTCTTTGAAAAAGCTATTAACTACTTGACTATTGAAATTTATCACATTTGTGAAAATGCTTTATTGTTTGATACGTTCTGCGTCGTACGACTCAATGTAGAGAATGTTTATCCAATCCTCTACATTTTCAGTGCGATGGGGTCTGCAGCTGCAATGAATATTTTGAGAGAACTCTGGAAGCCTTCAGCTGCCATTATTTCACGAACGATTGTACAATTTCGACCTTAGGCCATTTTCAAGTATCTAAAACGGAAGTTTCATAGATTGGACACATTAGTGACACTTGTGATTTTGATGTAGGAACAAATCATAACTGCAGATATACTAGGCGCATTATAGCGTGCTTTATGGGTGTTTTTTAGTAGTAGATTATGTGATGTACGTCGTTGCTCCTATGACATCATGTTAGGGTCACAAAATAAATCCGAGATTTTCACGCTATTTTAGGAGCACTTTACTTTCCAGCAGTTGTTGCAAAGCTTTTATATATAAGGCCAATGTTTCAACGTACGTAATACTAGGAAGATTATAATTATTTTACAGAAATTTGCTACTTAACCTGCATATGCTTTTGTTCTCAGTAATATTTAGTTACCGTTCATCATTGATGTGAATGTGACTGTATGTAATTTCTTTAAATTCTTGTAAATATTTGTTCTCTTACTGTGGGAGCACGTCATTTATGAATAGTTTGCACAAAGATCTTATATATGAAATCTGTCACAGTACTCTAATGATACAGTACGGAAAACTACGAGATCCAAGTAAAAACTGGTTTATGGTTGCGTGATGTTCGCATTACGGTCATATTTATTAATGAGTGTAGCAATAATTTTACATTATATGCTTCTGTAGTGCCTTGCCGTAGAACTGGTAGAAAGTTGTCTAGCAATTTCCCATTTCGCAGGTCTTTTTGCTTAAAACTCTGACTGATCTTTTAGATGGATGTAAATTTCAATTTCTTCCATTACATCCTTGATTTTTCCTTTCTTTAACTTATGTAATGTTTGAATTGATACATCTATACTAGGTATCTTATGGTTGGTGGCTCTTAAGTGTGCAGCAAATGTGGATGGGTTATTGTCTCTTATTGTCGTGTATTCTTTAAATCGTGTACTAACTTTTGTTCCTATTTGTCCAATATAAAATTTTGGGCATTCTTCCAGTTAATTTTGTAGATTTCTCATTGCGAAAACGGTTCTGATTTACGTGGTATGTGTCTCAATAATTGTTGTAGATTGTTAGTGGTTCTGTAACTGGTGTATAATTTGGTATACTTGAAACATCGAGTAATTTTGTCGGAATTAATACCTAGATATGGCCGTACAAAAACTTTATTTTTCTGTGTTTCGTTTTTTGTCTCTAGTTAAAGTTATTTCATCTGTGGGATTGGCATGTGTTTGATTGGTTTCCTTTTTGAATAATGTGTCTACTAAGTTTTTAGGATAACCATTGCTTATAGCTACATTTCGGAGAGCTAGTTCTTTCTCATTTTTTTCTTTTTTCGGTGGTGGGTTGTTTAGTCTATGTAACATAGAATGAAAATATGCGAGCTTGTGTGATCTCGGGTGGCATGACTGGTTGTGAATAATTATCTGTTGTCGTTGTTTTACGAAAAATATCGAATATGCGTCCAGATTTTTCTTTCAGGCGAATTTATGTTATGACCATAACATGATGTCAGAGGAGCAACGGCGTACATTACATAATTTACTACAAAAAATTATCCATAAAGTAAGTTATAATGCGCTGAGTTTATCTACAGATACGACTTGTTCCTACATCAAAATTACAATTATCACTAATGTATCCAATGTATGAAACTTCCGTTTTAGATACCTGAAAATGACCTAAGGCCGAAATTGTACAACCGTACATGAAATAAAAGAGAATGGTACCTGAAGGCTTCCAGAAATCTTTCAAAAAAATCCTCTACATGTTTAATCCATGTTTAAATACTAATATCTGAGACAGATCCGTCACATTTTAGCCACTGAGCGTGACACTTTTCTTATAACATCTTTATTGCCTTCCAGTTTGTGTGAACAGCTCGTGCTAACGCGGTAACTGTTGCTGTTTTACGCTCTTGAGTTCCTGGATTCGGCATTTTTTGTTTTCCTACTCGCCTCTAGATGTGTGCATTGTCATAATCATCATTATTATTTTATCATCATCGACGTGCAGGTCACCGAAGTGGCGTCAAATAAAAAGATTTGCGCCAAGCTCTAGAACCCCCGGCTAATAAAGCCATACGCACATTTCACGTCATTTTGCTGATACGCTAGCGAAGCCGTGGGTAACAGCTAGAATACAAACCTTATACAAACCTACTTCCATGCTAATACTATAAATGCGAAAGTAACTCTATCTCTTACGGTTTCACAACTAAACCAAAGAACCGATATCCATGACATTTGGCGTGAGATAACTTGAATGCTATGAAGAGGATAGACTACTTCCAAAGTGGTACAAGATATTTATCGATTTGAAGAATATTAGTCTAATTACGGAAAAACTTTATCATACTTGTGAAAATAAATTTTATTGGTTTTTATTTCTACGTAATATGAGTCAACGTAATCAATAAAATACTTATCTAATTCTCAACGTGTTAAAACCATACATCCACACTCATATCAGTATCATTAATTGCAAAAGTAATTTACGACACTACCGCATGACCGATTCCGACGGTATTTGATATGGTAATAGCCTGAACCCTGGGGAAGACCATAGTCTAATTTAGAAAGTTGTGTAATGTTTTAGAGTATTATTAACATTTTCAAATGTGATATACGTGAGTGGGTAACAAACCACTGGCGCGGTGGTCGACGATTCTTAGTGTTTACAGATTATTCCGTGACAGTGTGCAGCCAGTGTTATTGTGCGCGTGATTTGTGATATTGCATTCCTGAACAGTTTTGATGGAGATACAACAATAAAAATCGGACAGTAAGCTCGACAATCATGTTTAAAACTATTACTATAAGCCTCTCAAACGTAAGTCAGATTTAGGGCATAGTTCCAAGAGCGAAAGTTACTCGAGTCCAACAAACCTCAAAGTAACCTCGTGTCCTGCGGAACTTGGATGCAGAACGTCAGGAGCTATAGAGACATTAGAACAGTCACACAAGCCCGCCGTATTTCAGCCGCTGAGCGTCATGCAGTCTCTTACAGCTTCCAAGACGCTTGAAGATTCACAACAACGGCGTCATTTAAAGGCTGTACGACAAACACAGAGTCGTACATTTACATGTGGAACGTACGAGGCTTTTGGTGAGGCTTCACTTGATTATGATCTATTAATAGACTATTTTATCCTAAACTGGTCATCATAGGTGGATGGGTGAAAAATGTACGCACCACAACGCACTAAAATGGAAGGAAAAAACGCTTGGTATGTTTTGCTCTGGTGGTACAATCTCACACCCAGTACTAGGTTAGCCAGAGAAGCCCCTAAAAGCTCTACTTCTGTTCGAATGTAATGAATCGAGGGATTTTAAATATAATTAGCAAATACAGTTCACGCTCTCATATTCGACATACAGAAAAATGACAGAAACACTTTCATTATGTATCTACATACATTTTTCATACACACCCCTCTACACTCCCAAATACGCAGACATCTTGTAAAATTACTATCTTGCTTGCTGAATCATCACTCGTCATAACAAACTTACTGATATGCGAGCGAACCAGAGGGTAACGGCTAGTTGAATTATAGAGATTGCTCGATTGTAAACCGATTTTCTTAAGGACTAATCAAATGCTTTTCTTTTTTTTATTAACGAGTGCCTAGTCCATTAGGGCACACTGGCATCACTTTTAAGATTTGCTTGTCCTAATGCCAGTGACTGCAACTACCTTTTCATGAAAGTAATTCATACATTCATATAGAAGAGACAGCTCAAACATTAATTCACAGTATATTACTAATTATTTATTTTGGATGCTGAATCATCGTTAACGTAGAATACTGCACAAATATTTAATATTTTTACCACGAGTAACAAGAAGTTTGTTGTCACTTACTCTCCACTGAAGTAGTATCTGTCGTGCATTAAAATACGAGGCGCTCTAGTATGTGTCTTGTAATACGACAAATCGTCAACTACTTCTTTTATCGGTAAAAAAGGTTAGGGGTAAACGTAAAAGTGCCTATAGACCGAAATTTTGGAAAATTAATCTATGCTCTGTCTGGGAAATGATGTACTCTCAAAGTTAAAATTGAGAATAATTAAATTTAAAGCGAAGTGAAAGGGAATTGTAACTATTTAACAGGCTATATTTAATTATTGAAAACGCATAAAATATAAATGCCTTCCCATTGTAATACATTTAACAGGCTATATTTAATTATTGAAAACGCGTAAAATATAAATTCCTTCCCGTTGATATACATTTGGGCCGACTATACATTGCTACATATTGTTCATTTGTTTCACATGTCGCAGTTATGCAAATAAGCGAAGGAGTGGTAACCAGCATCACGAACTAATACATTGTAAAGACAACAACGACACAGCGATATATCATTACAGATTTCTCTTAACAGCCTATAATCTTAAGGGCCAATACTGGGTAAAATTACCGGTGAGTTCCACAAAACAACTAATCTACTTGTGGAAGTTTTGGAGTTTTGAATAATGCCGTTCTATTATTCACGGAAACGACAATTTTTCATTATTCAGTACTGCTGAAACTGGATTAATCTGGATATAAATGAAAAGCGCAATATGTTCCACAGTATGACATACACTATACTGTGCATTTCATCTACAACTGTTAAGTTGCTCTACCAAGAAGCGATGGAAAAATCAACACGAATTAATCTGATTAAAAATTTCTTCAACTACTATTAATCATTGGAAGATGATGGGTATTATGAGGATTTCACAAAGAAAATGTTATCAGCAAATGCAGTAGTAAGAGAAAACTTTCCTCAAGTAATACCATAAAAAATTAAAGAAACAAGCACGGAAGTAGAATGGATTTGATCGCTAGCTTTTGCACGGAAATTTGTTATTTTAGGAGTCTGCTCTGTGTAACAGACATTACTTCACACTGGGGTATTACAGGCCGAGTTAGAGTAACGTCTTAGAAAATGTATTCCTATCTGTGGGTCGTAATCACGGTTAATAACTGAGAATATTTGCAGATTATAATGGAAGGAACTGCATTAAATTATTATTCAAACAGTTATGAACGGCAAATGTTCCATTGAGAATAAATGGCAGAGGAGAGCATCTTCTAAAACTTATCGACCTATATATCGAAAATTTTACACATTTTTCTTACTCGGCCAAACATTTATAAAATAAGGTTTTGGAGATTTTGGATAGTGATAGACGCTACAGAGCACAATCAATCTGTGCTCTCGCCTCGCATTTTTCTACTAGTTTCGCCGATATTAAAAATGATAAAAAATAAATACGGTTTTCAAAGAGGAAAATGGCAAAATAGGATTAAATAATAAAGAAAATTGTGAAAGTTTAGCAAATTTTTTTGAAAAGTTGTTAAACTATCCAGTTCCAACAGATAATTAGAACTTCCAATGACACCTCAAAATCTAGAGGAAGATTTCCGGCCAACAGAGCTAGAAATTCATGAAGCCATCAAAACAGTCAAAAACAATAAAGCATGTGGTGAAGACTCCATTACAGCAGAATTATTGAAGTGGTCAGAACCAAAAATCATAAAGGATCTACAGCTGCTTTTTGAGAACATTTGGAAAACTGAAAAGATTTCAGTTGAATGAAAAACAGCATTAATCCACCCGCTACATGAAAAGGGAGACAAACAATATGTCAGTAACTACATAGGAGTGTCACTTCTGCCAGTGGCATACAAAATGTTATCAAAAATTCTCCCCAGCAGAGTGGTAGATACTTTAGACAAACAACTAGGAGAATATCAGGTTATCGAAAGGGAAGATCCTGTGCAGAACAAATTTTTAACTTAAAGTCAATAATTCGCCATAGAATGCTAACCAGCAAACCAATATTAGTGTCATTTATAGATTTAAAGAAAGCATTTGATTGTATAGACAGAGAAACGATAGATAAGGTCATTAGAGAATTTGGTGTTAAATCAAACCTAGCAAACATAATTCGGGAAACACTAACAGGTACAGTATCTAAATTCAACTTTATGGGAGAAGTAGCTCAGCCTTTTGAAATAAAAACTGGTGTTAGACAAGGCGATGGTTTATCATCTTTACTGTTTAACTGTGTTCTAGAAAAATTGTAAGGATCTGGAATTCGGAGCTAAAAAATCACCAAATTGAACCAATAACTCTGGGAAGGAAAACAAATGAAATTATGGTAACCTGCTTGGCTTTTGCGGATGATTTCGCATTACTTTCAGAAAACCTGACAGAAGCAGTTACTCAAATGAACATTCTAGAAAAAAAATTGGCAAACAGAACTATTCTCAAAATTTCAGCTGAAAAATCAAAATTCATATTAAAAATGCATAGAAACACAAATAGGTAAAATAGAGGGAGTGAATTAATTTAAATGTCTTGGAGAAACTATACAACAGAATGGACTAGAAAAATCTGCAATAGATGTAAGGATTAACAAAGTGGAAAGAGCATATGGTTTTACCAAAAATATTTACAACAAGAAATGTACATCTAGATAAACAAAACCAAAACACTGCACCACAGTGGTACGACCAGAATGTTTATATGGATCTGAATGCCTAACGATGAACTATAACAAGGACAAACTAGAGTTACTGGAAAGAAGAGTTATTAGAAAAATAATGGGTGCAATGAAAACTGCAGATGGTTGGAAAATAAGAAGTAACGAGGAGATCTACAAAAATATAGAGAAAATATCTGAAGTAATGGCCAAACGAAGATTAACCTTTTTTTGGACATCTCTACCGAATGGATGGAAACAGACTAACAAAACAAAATACTCTTATATTTCTGGAAGAAGAAATCGACAGTAGCATGGATTACAGAAGTAAGAAAAGATCTTGAAAGAAACAACATCAAAGAAGCAGAAATAGTAGAAAGAAACTGTTTTAGAAACAAAATACTAAAATTGGATGGCTTTTAAGGCAGAAGAAATAAAAAATCGGGAACAACATGGACAGAAGAAAGGAAGATACTTCATGGGGAGAAAATGAGGGAATACTGGAAAAATAGGAAACAACAACAAAGGAAGAAGAGGAACTGAAGTTGTTAACGTGATCCTGTGATCCTAGTTGAGCAATACGATTGCAAATAAATAAATAAAATAAAAAAACGTTTTTAATTCCAAATATTTGTACGATGTAATTTATGCAAGTAAATTAGCATTTGTTCGTAAGTAGGACGTTACATTATAGGCCTAAAACGAAATGTTGGGAGGAGGTTTCTTCATATTGGAGCTATACTTGCGAGTAATGTACGATCTTGCTGTGTGACGCTCGTTAGCGCTGCAAGAGATGGGGATCTTGAGAAGGAGTTGGCGAGGAGTGGGGAACGAGCGCGAACGGTTGCGAATACGGCGAGAAACGGCGCGCGGCTGCACGACGGAGCCTCCCGCACAAAGCTGGCGAGACCCGCACACAGGTGCATAGCGAGCGGCGGCCGCCTTGCTCCGCAGATTTCGCGCTAAGCCGCCGGCCCGACTGCGCGTTATGAGTTCGCGGAATGAGAAAGTCGCCGCGCCGACCAAGGACCCTCGAACTTGACCGGTCTCTCGCGCCGTCTGCGAGGTGGCGAAAGAACGCGGGCGGAGGCGACCGCCGCCGCGAGTCGCGCCGTGAAGCAACGTCTCGGAAGACGCGATCCGCCAGTGCGACCTGCTGACGAGAGAACACGGCGGCGCAGGCTGGAGCAAGTCTGGACAGGACAGGGCAGCTGCTCCCGGACACCAGAGCGGGGAACGGCGCCCAGGCCTGGCGGGATGCCGCGAGGGACGGCGCGGACGTATACGCATCTTTCCTTCTTTATTTCATTGGTGCCATGTCCCGCGCTGACGAAGCGTCGGCATGGTTAGGAACGGATTTGGCAAGGTTAGTGGAAAGGGGTGGCCAGATGTCCTTCCTGCCACCACCACGTACCCCCCGGGACGGTATTAGTGTACCCGTGCTGTCTGCGTCGAGTGTAATTCATGCAATAGTGCGAGCGTGTGCAGATGTCTGCGATTTCGTGTAACTGAGGCGGAACGTGGGGACCAGCCCTGTATTCACCTGGCGGGATGTGGAAAATCGCCTAAAAACCACATCCAGGCTGGCCGGCACACCGACCGACAAAACGGTAATCCACCGGGCGGATTCGATCCGGGGCCGTGCGCCTACCCGTGTCCAGGAAGCAACTCGTTAGCGCTCTCGGCTAACCTGGCGACGCATCTGCACTTGGAGAAACACAAAGTTTGCACGTCGAGGGCTTATTTTTGCATTCTCAAGCCACCCTCACAAAAAATCTGTCTGTTCTGTTAACTGATATTGGTCCACTGTTTTTAGTTACACACTTGTATTAGAGAGGTAGCGGCAATACCTAAAGTGTAAATATTTATTACTGATCTCCGATATCTTCACTTGATTTATCTCGACAGTTGATACGCCCTACGAATCCGCAGTTATGTTCAACAGGTTACGTTCGCTCATTGAGGAAAAATTTTGTCTCTGCCATTGGATTTTCAAATTCTATGTCAATAACCGATCTTCTATGTACTGGTGGGCCTGGATACCTTACAGGCACTCCGTGTCCATATGTGACAAGCAAATCAGCCTCCTGTTTCCATCTTTCCGTAAACGCTACTGGCTTTCTCAATCGTTGATTCACGGCATTTTGACAGAAGCCGACGACGGTATCTCTACGGTGCGTCCACTTGCCTACAGAGCACAATATGGGAATCGGCAAAGAGAACTTCAAAAATGTATGCTACTAATAAAAGCCACATCTGGAAAGCGTGTAAAACTGTATGAGAATAACTTTTGCTCTAAAAAAATAGAAACAAACTTCTATGTATATTTGGTAGAAAGAGAAAGGGAATAAAATGGAAAAATAGTAGGAAAACCACCTATAGCTCTGATGACTCTCAATGAAAGTACCTTACAGAGGATAAGGATTTTAGTAATCTACTCGTGTGTTTCGTAATTGAATTCGGACGATTGTTGTTAAGTTCTTCAGTGACAATTTGGCTTATTACACTGGATACTTAAGAAAACTTTGTTTTTAATTACACGTGAAGAAGGGAGCAACTGAATCCTTCGAAATAACAATAATCCTGCGAAATTTGATTTAACACTTTAAAATGGTGTAGTGTGCTTGTCAGAAATTCTTAGCAACGTCGAAACGGAAATAGACAGTATGAAAGACTCCACTAAAACGGCAAAAGGATTGGATCTAACTTCGGGGAGATAAATTGGTACAGGTAATTACCAAAATACGATCACAGAAAATATGAAGACAATTTTTAAAATCTATGCCATTTTCCCGGAGAATGTAGTGTCCTGTTCACTGCAGGTATGTACGTAGTATATACCACGTAGTGCCGTTCTCGGAAGTAGAGGGGTTCAGATCCGCATCTAGACTACATCTAGATTTTTGCGTGATTTCGCTATTTCAGGGTGGTGTCGCTGAATGAGCCAACTTATTCTCGTCTAGTCGAGCTAATCTTCCATATTAATTATCTGTCTGTGGCCTTCTCTTCTGGTAAAAATACTCTTGTATACAGAATTCTTCAGATGTAAAATTTCCCAATAGGTAGGGAGGTAGTGCCGAATGAGCAACAGTTTGATGGAAGCCACACTCGGGCTGTTCTATGTGTCGATACTCGGCAACACATGTTTGCATTGAGTTACATCGTATTTCTACATACACACAGGAAGTAGACGATTAAGTACGTTTCACCACACGTGTCAATCGCTTATTTAGCGGCGTGAAAGAGAAGTGAAAAAATCTGTAGGGACAAACTGCGACCGTAGCATGCGAGCCGCCGTCGCCGTGTACCGGTGGATACAGAGTACAGTGGTTTACGTTTCTCTCGTCCTATTCCACGGCAGATGTTTCACCTGATGCCTGGCTGTCATTACACCTCTATGTGTCGACTGGCTCGTTATGCCATCTACAAGTGAAAGAGCACTGTTTCAGAAGGGTTCGACCTCAGAATTGTAGGAGAAAGCCTGTTCGTGACGTACTTTCCTACTGTCTCTCGCGACACAATATTGACTGTTTCTGTTAGATGTTCGCTGTTGGCGTTCGTATGGGAATCTGCGTCCGACACTTGCTCTGTGATTTTCCTGACGTTTCGTCAGTACGAGTGGTCAGCGTTGCCAAAGAATCGTCCTCCAATGTCGGTGGTGATGAGGGTAAATCTTTGACAACACCAGCCAGTAGTGCTGGCGAAACAGAAAATTCCACTACACCCACCTCGCCATCTCACAGAAATACTCGCAGGAAGAAACCTAGCAAAAAGCCATATTTTTATAGCTTTAATTACTCCTAAATGCATTTGTTCGTCGATATATATTTTCATCGAACTCCGGAGTCGCCTTTTGTACTGTAACTTGTAGCTACTCGTACTTTTTTGCGGCTTTATACACACAGCACAAACACATTTAGCTTCGATGGCGCACCGCACCGTCGTTCGTGTGGGCCACTTTGGCAACATAAAGCTAGATACAAAGTAGCCGGTATTTGTATTTCTCGGTATAAGTTAGTCCACTGACACGGAGGTCAATCACCACTGTTGTTGTTATTGTAGTGGTCTTCACTCCTGAGACTGGTTTGATGTAGCTCTCCATGCTACTCTATCCTGTGCAAGCTTCTGCATCTCCCAGTACCTGCTGAAACCTACATCCTTCTGAATCTGCTTGGTGTATTCATATCTTGGTCTCCCTCTACGATTTTTACCCTCCACGCTGCCCTCCAATACTAAATTGGTGATCCCTTGATGCCACAGAACATATCCTACCAACCGATCCCTTCTTCTAGTCAAGTTGTGCCACACACTTCTCTTTTCCCCAATCCTATTCAACACCTCCTCATTACTTATGTGACAGGACTCTCACGGAGGTAATCCACGAACTCACCACAAGGCTATACAGAAACTCCAGACATTCACAGAACCCGTTTATTCTGAATCTGAGGAACTACGGTCACAACCATAGATGGAAACATAAAAGACCAAAAGACATACTTGTAAGGACCTAACATTTATGGCCAAGCATACGCAAACAGAAACATTACTGGATATCCAGCTGGAAGACACTGCCGAATAACTGGCACCACGCAGGGAAGCCGTACCGTACACTGGATGCAGACAAGCTCCACACATCCCCCACACAGTGAGATGATCTATGGCCGATCTCCCACAGCTGTATAACGATCTCGATTGTTCCAGGAATGTAGCGGCCGTAGCAACTGGGATACATCGCCATCGCTTGCCACGGTAATGATGCACGATACCCATACTAACAAACCCAACCTTGCATGAACTATCGCAGCTAGTAAGCCACTACTGTACTTACCACCCATCCCACTGTCGCAGAGGTTTCTTTTTCCCCACGGCACGAGCCATGGCACTTTTTTCCCTCTGCTCTTCAAATCGCTACCCTCACTCGCGTTTCGTCCACTATCACCTGATGGACCATGTTAATGCGTAGTCTTACCTAGACGCACGGATAACATCACAGCCCAGCATCCTGTGATCCGCTTACTAGATAACTAACATGTTTACGGAGGTGACAGTGGAGCTTTTTGTTTGGTCACCACGTTGGTGGGGGCGTGGAGGGGTCCCATCTCTTTTTTTTTTTTTTTTACCCATCTAATCTTCAGCATTCTTCTGTAGCACCACCACTATCGCGGGTAAATTCACCTTAAGAATTGATCCAGAAGATCTGGACAGTTTGTGTTTCGCACCACCACTGACGACACTCGAAACAATCTCCCGTCCGTCCGTACACCGCAGGTAGCGCGTGATCGACCGGAGCGTTTATCTGTCCACAAGAAGCGACGCGCTGCCGGCAGAGAGTGCAGTGCGGACCTACCTGCAGGGACGAGCACCAGCCTGTCCTCGTCGTCACCGTCGCCGCCGGCGTCACCCTCCGTCCGCCCCCGCCCGCCTCCGCCGGCGCCATCCGCAGCGGCCGTCGACGTGGACGGAGACGGTTCCCCGACAGTGCCGGCGCTGCCGGACTCGGAGGAAGGGCTCCGCGCCTGGGCGCCGAAGGGCGCGGTGGCGGGGGCGGAGGTGGAGGTGGAGGCCGCGTCGCAGCGCGCCAGCGGGGGCGGCCCGGCGACCGACAGCTCGCACGTGACGACGCCGCCCGCGATGCTGTCGGCGCTCTTGCTGCGGAAGACCTGCTGCTGCTGCTGCGGCGGCGCCGCGGCGCCGTCGACGCTGGAGGCGCGCACCACCGGCACCTGTGGCTGCGCGCGGAAGGCGCCGAGGAACGAGTCCGGGGGCGAGTAGTCGCCCCAGGCCGCGGAGAAGGGCGGCGCGGGAGGCAGCACCGCCGTGCCCGCGCCCTCGCTTCCTCCCGTGGCGAACGTCATGGCGGCGTCGGCAGGTGTGGTGACTGTGGCGGTGGAAGTGGTCACTGCGGGCCGGCTCCTCCTGCGTCGCGAGGCTCGCGGCATGCTTGCGCCATGGTCGGCCGCCGGCTCGGGACTGAGGCGGAGACGCCGGCCGCGGCCGCAGCGACGGCGTCTGAGTCACCGGCGGCCGCGTCAGGCGCTGCTACCGGGAACCGGCCTCGCGGCGGGCGGCAGCCGCGGCTCTGCTCTCAGCGCCGCAGCCCGGCCAGCCTCTGGCGGCGACTCACGGCCCCAAACTGCCAGCCGGCAGCGACGGGCTTATCTTCTGAACTCGGTCCAGTTCTCGATTCACTGGCGAGGGATACCGTCGTCTTCTTCCATTCTTGCGACACGGTCCCTCCTCTTCTTGATTAATTTGCTCAGTCCCACAGCATTCCGAATTCTTCCCTCACATGAGGGAGCGGTTCACAATCAAACATATCGATCCCAGCCGCGGTATGGTACTTTTCTTAACCGGTCATGGACCTTAAGCCTAAGTCTGCAGCTCGTGGTCGTGCGGTAGCGTTCTCGCTTCCCGCGCCCGGGTTCCCGGGTTCGATTCCCGGCGGGGTCAGGTATTTTCTCTGCCTCGTGATGACTGGGTGTCGTGTTATGTCCTTAGGTTAGTTAGGTATAAGTAGTTCTAAGTTCTAGGGGACTGATGATCATAGATATTAAGTCCCATAGTGCTCAGAGCCATTTGAACCATTTGAACGTTAAGCCCACGCACTTAAACGGCGTGAGTCTGAGGCAGACACCTACATGCACATGGGGGAAGAAGGTTCCCCAGAACACACTGTCTTTTTCTGCGTGAAATAAGTGAACAACAGACATACACTACACTTACAATACACAGAAACAGACATAAAAGTAGCATTAAGAGACGAAGAGCAATGGGCACAATTAAACGTATTCACAAACAGTGAAGATTCAAATGGTTCAAATGGCTCTAAGCACTACATCTACATCTACATGATTACTCTGCAATTCCCATTTAAGTGCCTGGCAGAGGGTTCATCGAACCACAATCATACTATCTCTCTACCATTCCACTCCCAAACAGCGCGCGGGAAAAACGAACACCTAAACCTTTCTGTTCGATCTCTGATTTCTCTTATTTTATTTTGATGATCACTCCTACCTATGTAGGTTGGGCTCAACAAAATATTTTCGCATTTGGAAGAGATAGTTGGTGGCTGAAATTTCGTAAATAGATCTCGCCGCGATCAATCCCACCTCGTAAGAATCCCACACCGCGCAGCAATATTCTAACAGAGGACGAACGAGTGTAGCGTAAGTTGTCTCTTTAGTGGACTTGTTGCATCTTCCAACTGTCCTGCCAATGAAATGCAACCTTTGGCTCGCCTTCCCCACAATATTATCTACGTGGTCTTTCCAACTGAAGTTGTTCGTAATTTTAACACCCAGGTACTTAGCTGAATTGACATTCCTTGAGAATTGCACTATTTATCGAGTAGTCGAATTCCAACGGATTTCTTTTGGAACTCATGTGGATCACCTCACACTTTTCGTTATTTAGCGTCAACTGCCACCTGCCACACCATACAGCAATCTTTTCTCAATCGCTTTGCAACTGATACTGGTCTTCGGATGACCTTACTAGATGGTAAATTACAGCATCATCTGCGAACAACCTAAGAGAACTGCTCAGATTGTCACCCAGGTCATTCATATAGATCAGGAACAGCAAAGGTCCCAGGACGCTTCCCTGGGGAACATCTGATATCACTTCAGTTTTACTCGATGATTTGCCGTCTATTACTACGAACTGCGACCTTCCTGACAGCAAATCACGAATCCAATCGCACAAGTGAGACGATACCCCACAGGCCCGCAGCTTGATTAGAAGTCGCTTGTGAGGAACGGTTTCAAAAGCTTTCCGGAAATCTAGAAATACGGAATCAGCTTGAGATTCCCTGTCGATAGCGGCCATTACTTCGTGCAAATAAAGAGCTAGCTGCGTTGCACAAGAGCGATGTTTTCTGAAACCATGCTGATTACGTGTCAATAGATCGTTCCCTTCGAGGTGATTCATAATGTTTGAATACAGTATGTGCTCCAAAACCCTGCTGCAGACCGACGTCAATGATACAGGTCTGTAGTTCGATGGATTACTCCTACTACCCTTCTTAAGCACTGGTGCCACCTGCGCAATTTTCCAATCTGTAGGTACAGATCTATAGGTGAGCGAGCGGTTGTATATGATTGCTAAGTAGGGAGCTATAGTATCAGCGTAATCTGAAAGGCCTCTTTAGGCAGTTTGTAGTTTTAGCGTGTTCCGAAGAAGGCGTGGTTATCCGCGCCGAAACCTAGGTCAACATCCGGTTTTTATTTACAGTCGAGGAAGATTCTTTATAATCATTAAATTATTCATGATTGCTGACGCGCTGCAATGTTAAAAGTTCTTAACTAACCTAAGGACGTCACACACATCCAGGTCCGAGTCAGCATCCGAACTTGCGACCGTAGCAGCAGCGCGGTTCCGGACTGAGCGCCTAGAACCGCTCGGTCACAGCGGCCGGCAACACATGAAGGGTACCTGCGAACATGACACAACAGACACGCCTATATGGAAGGTAACAACAATCTCCAGAGGGTGGACAGCGACACCCACAGTGACACTAACAGTACAAGTAGTGACAATGAAGAGGTACAGGAGGAGGAAGACGACATGTGATACTAAGTAAGCATAAGGTGCAGGCGACCTAGCCAAGAAATCACGAAATGCTGCACACGGATGAGCACCTAAACTAAATACATAGGATTAGTAATACAATTTCTCTGCTAATAACTAATTTGTGTTTGTGTGTGACTCTGTGTTAGTGTGTGTGCGAGTGTGTCTGTGACTGGCTGTCAACAGCTGGAAGAAACAATTTCGAGGTAGTGACCGTCAGTGACAATCGGTCATGGCGCTAACAAATCTCTCCTATCCTATCACCTTTTTATATTCTTCTTAAAAAAAGAACAAAATTTTATTTGTATTTCAGCCTTAAATTGTTGTTATTTTGAAACTTATTATTCTTTGTGAATGTTTCAGGTAAAACAACAGAAAAGAAAGCTGCAAAAAAGATGAAAAACGAAAATTGTAAGATGTACGACCTGCTTTAAAAGATCAGGTAAGAGTTCTATAATTTAATCATACAATGTAAGCTTCCACGGTCGGTGTTCTCTTCAGTTGAAACTTCCGCGCTGAGACGCGGTGGTCGATGTATAAAATTTCCACCTAACGTTTCGTCTCCATCTGCGGGAGACATCTCTGAGGTCGCCCGGCTGCTGCCACTGAGGCTCCAGGAACTCTAGCGCATAGAGGGCACCACCGGTCGTTATGTGATGCCGACGGTATGACTATCTTTGGAAGGCGTCCTCATTCTCGATTAAGAATAATCGATTGTCATTCTGCTAGCGCAACGTCGACTTCCACATTCTGTCCAACTTCAAACCTTCCTGTTTTCTATTAAAATTATTAAGGGGTTTGTGAATCTCTATTGCTTCTCTATACAAGCGCACATGATAATGGGATGTTCGTGTGGGAACGATTGTCTCATAAAATTTAATTTCGTGGTTCCCGTCTCGAAAAACATGCTCAGCTACGACCGATTTTTCGATGGAGACGAAACTTTAGGTGGAAATTTTATACATCGACCACGGCCTCTCAGCCCGGAAGTTTCAACTGAAGAGTTTTATAATTTGACAATAAATAAATAAATGTAGGCCCAATTCTTCTCTGATAGATTCCTCTGCCTGTCGGATACTGAGTACTATTCTAAGGATTTCTAACTTCGATGCTCGTGTTCTTTGTTCATTTCTTGTTTTTACGACTCACGATTCACTTCCGCATGTCACGGTTGGTACTGACACAGTTTTATAGAACTTTTGGTGCAGTAAAATGGAGACAGATGCAGAAAAAAGTAACTATACTATTCATTATCTCAAAAGTTACCCCGGCAACTGTCTACACATTCATCCCACCGTGAGGCGACACGGTAAATGCCTTCATGTAGAAGCGTTTGCCGCTGCCTACGGAACCACGTTTGTACCCTGGCGTACACCTCTTCTACCGAAGCAAATCGAGGGCCACGAATGTCTTTCTTGAGAGTTCCAAAAATATGGAAATCGATTTGGAACAGATCGTGACTCTATGGACAACGTGTGTGGGCTTTTGAATCAAACTTCTACAGCGTAATAAAAACGACAGGCGCCCCAGCTCCGCGAAAGTAATGAGAACCTTCCCTTGGCCGCAGGACCAGCCGTTCATTAACTTTCTGGAGCACGGCGTCACAATTAACGCACCGCGGTACGTGGACACTTTGCGGAAACTGAAGCGCGCCATCAAGTACGAACGCACGGGAATGTTGACGGGTGGATCTATTTTGTTATAGGGTAATGTCCGCCCACGTGTCCGCAGGGCTGCGTCAACTACGCCTCAAAAGATTCCCTGGGAAGCCCTTACACATCCCCCGTGCAGTCCTGGTCTCTCCCCGTCTGATTTCCATATTTAAGCGGCCCTGAAGAAGACGTTTTTGTTCGCCGATTTGCTTCAGACGACGAGCTGCACGGCTGGGTGCAATCAGAGTTTCCTAGGCGACCGCAAACGTTTCTGTATGACGGCACTCACCGTTTTGTCTCACAGTGGGATAAACGTATAAAAGTCGTGACGATTATCTTTGAAATAGTAAACAGTTTACTACTTTTTTCCATCTAACTCATTTTCATTTTACTGCTCCTTACAATAAAGTTCTAAAGGTTCCACAGCTGGTTTTGTTAATGTTATCAAATAACTTTATAATATTTTATTTGTCCAGTTCTATCACGAATGAGGTAGTATTTTCTAAGAAGGTAAACCAGTTAAATCTTTCTATTTTCTTATCATTAGTTATTATTTTGCTGCCAACTGGCTCCTGTTCCCTGAAAGCCATTTTTCTTTTCATTTATTGTTTTTTAAGATGCTGAGAGGCTATGTAACTTAGCTGTTGCAGATAAAATATGAGCTGCTGTTTGGAGTGTGTTCTCGCTATCAGCGACTACAATTTCATCATCAACCAAGAGTAATGTCATAGAATAGCTCCTTTCGTTGAAGTCATAAGTATAAAAACTTAATTTACGTATCCGTTGGTTCAGCATATCGTCGATGTAAATACTAAAAATTTATCGTAGACAAACTGCATTCTTGTTTTAATCCAAAATTTGTCTCGGTCTTAGATTTTACATTTCCTGCAATAGTGATATCTTATCCTTGATAGATGCTTTCTGCTTTCTTTGTTATACGCGGAGATATTGCTCTTTTGTTCAGTATCTACCATAGATTTTCTCTGTTTACTTTATCGGAAGCATTTCGCGTACCAGATGAACAGTAAAAGTCTCTCTGTTGAACTCTCTGTTTTTCTCAGTGATTTATTCAATAGCGAACGTATTGTTTTTGCACAACCTACCTTTCCTTAAGCTTTCGACAATTACTGCTAGTCTCCGTATTACTACACTAGCGGAAAAAATTGTACATCGTTTTAGCGGTTTCTACACCACACGTTGATCTTAGCCAGGGGGCCGAGAAACGATTTCCAAATCACTCAAGATTCATTGTTGCAACAGTACGTAAGGAGTACACGAAATGATTACGTTTACGAATCAATAGCACAAGGGGTTCTGAGGTACCAGGTACCGACCCATGCTGGTTCAAATGGTTCAAATGGCTCTGAGCACTATGCGACTTAACTTCTGAGGTCATCAGTCCCCTAGAACTTAGAACTAATTAAACCTAACTAACCTAAGGACATCACACACATCCATGCCCGAGGCAGGACTCGAACCTGCGACCGTAGCGGTCGCTCGGTTCCAGACTGTAGCGCCTAGAACTGCACGGCCACTCCGGCCGGCGACCCATGCTGGAACACCCGTATAATACGTGATGTAACCTCCATGGACGGCAATGCAGACACTGACTTTGGTATCTTGTCGATCGCACAGATGGCGAATACTGTCCTGGAATAAGTTATTCCACGCCTGCTCGATCTGTTCACGTAATTCTGTAAGAGTTCTAAATCGAAGAGTAGTTCAGATCATTTCTCAGCTTATAATATCCCACAAGTGCTCGACTGGAGACAAGTCCAGAGATTGCGCTGGTCATGGAAGTTGCTGCACGTCATAGAGAGCACATTGAGTTTCACGGGTAGCGTATGGGTGAGTATTATTCTGTCGGAATAACACATCAACTTTCCGTTGCAACAACGACAAAACAACGGGTTTGACAATATTCTGCACGTACCGAGCGCTGGTTAGGTTCCCCTCAGAAACACCAAAGCTGAACGAGAGTTGTAGCCTATAGCACGCCGGACCATAGGGCCTTGGGTGGGGCTAATGCGTCTCGGACAAATGCACTCTAGGAGGCAGTGTTCACCAGGTCTACGTTGTACGTGTAAACGACAGCCACCTACGTGCAGGCAGAATCTACTTTCATCTCTGAAGATCACGACGCGCCATTCCATCTTCCAAGTGATCCTCTGTCGAGCAGTGCACGTCGATGCGTGCCCGCAGTCTCACTGCTAATAAACATCTTGTGTTGACACGTTTGGGCTCGCAAGTCCTCTTGTCTGCGCTGTGGTAGCTGTTCGATCTGCCACTGCTGCCCTTACATCACAACGATCCTGACAGACGCCTGTGCTGCGTGGACGTCCAGAACCTCGTCTAGATTTTCCAAAGCTGTTTCACAGAGGAAGACTGCACTGTAGTTCCTTCTCTAGATTGTCGCACAGATGACAAAATGGTAGATATCGAAATAGACGACAGAGGGATAGAGAAACAATTAAAATCGCTCAAAAGACGAAAGGCCGCTGGACCTGATGGGATACCTGTTCGATTTTACACAGAGTACGCGAAGGAACTTGCCCCCCTTCTTGCAGCGGTGTACCGTACGTCTCTAGAAGAGCGTAGCGTTCCAAAGGATTGTAAAAGGGCACAGGTCATCCCAGTTTTCAAGAAGGGACGTCGAACAGATGTGCAAAACTATAGACCTATATCTCTGTAGAATTTTGGAACACGTATTATGTTTGAGTATAATGACTTTTCTGGAGACTAGAAATCTAACTCTGTAGGAATCAGCATGGGTTTCGAAAAAGACTATCGTGTGTAACCCAGCTCTAGCTATTCGTCCACGAGACTCAGAGGGCCATAGACACGGGTTCACAGGTAGGTGCCGCAAGGCGTTCGATACAGTTCCCCACAGTCGTTTAATTAACAAAGTAAGAGCATATGGACTATCACACCAATTGTGTGATTAGATTGAAGAATTCCTAGATAACAGAACACAGCATGTCATTCTCAATGGGGAGAAGTCTTCCGAAGTAAGAGTGATTTCAGGTGTGAAGCTGGGGAATGTCGGAAGACCGTTGCTATTCACAATATACATAAATGACCTTGTGGATGACATCGGAAGTTCACTGAGGCTTTTTGCAGATGATGCTGAGGTGTATCGAGAGGTTGTAACAATGGAAAATTGTACTGAAATTCAGGAGGATCTGCAGCGAATTGACGCATGGTGCAGGGAATGGCAATTGAATGTCAATGTAGACAAGTGTAATGTGCTGCGAATACATAGAAAGATAGATCCCTTATCATTTTGCTACCAAATAGCAGATCAGCAACTGAAAGCAGTTAATTCCATAAATTATCTGGGAGTACGCATTAGGAGTGGTTTAAAATGGAATGATCATATAAAGTTCATCGTTGGTAAAGCAGATGCCAGACTGAGATTCATTGAAAGAATCCTAAGGAAATGCAATCCGAAAACAAAGGAAGTAGGTTACAGTACGCTTGTTCGCCCACTGCTTGAATACTGCTCAGCAGTGTGGGATCCGTACCAGATAGGGTTGATAGAAGAGAGAGAAGTTCCAACGCAGAGCAGCGCGCTTCGTTACAGGACCATTTAATAATCGAAAGCGTTACGGAGATGATAGGTAAACTCCAGTGGAAGACTCTGCAGGAGAGACGCTCAGTAGCTCGGTACGGGCTTTTGTTGAAGCTTTAAGAACATACCTACACCGAAGAGTCAAGCAGTATATTGCTCCCTCCTACGTATATCTCGCGAAGAGACCATGAGGATAAAATCAGAGAGATTGGAGCCCACACAGAAGGATACCGACAATCCTTTCCACGAACAATACGAGACTGGAATAGAAGGGACAATCGATAGAGGTACTCAAGTAACCCTCCGCCACACACCGTCAGGTGGCTTGCGGGGTATGGATGTAGATGTAGATGTAGATGAAGATGTACGGGAGTGAGAATGCTCACGTGGCCTATGATACGAGCATCGATGCACAACTGACGCAGCAAATCCAACTCGTGTGCCACTTCTCCGAAAGGATGACCCCGCCACTCGGAATGCCACAATTCGACACTTTTTAAACTCGCAGCTGAATGTAGGAAGCATGAGCGTGTTTCCGTGACATGGTTGCCTTCTTGCTTGACAGTTTTGCACCACATGTATTTCTGCTATAAGTTATATGAGGATTGTATATAAGTTCGTGAAGTTAAATTTCGTAAATCTATCTTTAATAAAACCTCGTAAGAAACAATTACAAATAAGCAATATTATACTCTCCTGGAAATGGAAAAAAGAACACATTGACACCGGTGTGTCAGACCCACCATACTTGCTCCGGACACTGCGAGAGGGCTGTACAAGCAATGATCACACGCACGGCACAGCGGACACACCAGGAACCGCGGTGTTGGCCGTCGAATGGCGCTAGCTGCGCAGCATTTGTGCACCGCCGCCGTCAGTGTCAGCCAGTTTGCCGTGGCATACGGAGCTCCATCGCAGTCTTTAACACTGGTAGCATGCCGCGACAGCGTGGACGTGAACCGTATGTGCAGTTGACGGACTTTGAGCGAGGGCGTATAGTGGGCATGCGGGAGGCCGGGTGGACGTACCGCCGAATTGCTCAACACGTGGGGCGTGAGGTCTCCACAGTACATCGATGTTGTCGCCAGTGGTCGGCGGAAGGTGCAGGTGCCCGTCGATCTGGGACCGGACCGCAGCGACGCACGGATGCACGCCAAGACCGTAGGATCCTACGCAGTGCCGTAGGGGACCGCACCGCCACTTCCCAGCAAATTAGGGACACTGTTGCTCCTGGGGTATCGGCGAGGACCATTCGCAACCGTCTCGATGAAGCTGGGCTACGGTCCCGCACACCGTTAGGCCGTCTTCCGCTCACGCCCCAACATCGTGCAGCCCGACTCCAGTGGTGTCGCGACAGGCGTGAATGGAGGGACGAATGGAGACGTGTCGTCTTCAGCGATGAGAGTCGCTTCTGCCTTGGTGCCAATGATGATCGTATGCGTGTTTGGCGCCGTGCAGGTGAGCGCCACAATCAGGACTGCATACGACCGAGGCACACAGGGCCAACACCCGGCATCATGGTGTGGGGAGCGATCTCCTACACTGGCCGTACACCTCTGGTGATCGTCGAGAGGACACTGAATAGTGCACGGTACATCCAAACCGTCATCGAACCCATCGTTCTACCATTCCTAGACCGGCAAGGGAACTTGCTGTTCCAACAGGACAATGCACGTCCACATGTATCCCGTGCCACCCAACGTGCTCTAGAAGGTGTAACTACCCTGGCCAGCAAGATCTCCGGATCTGTCCCCCATTGAGCATGTTTGGGACTGGATGAAGCGTCGTCTCACGCGGTCTGCACGTCCAGCACGAACGCTGGTCCAACTGAGGCGCCAGGTGGAAATGGCATGGCAAGCCGTTCCACAGGACTACATCCAGCATCTCTACGATCGTCTCCATGGGAGAATAGCAGCCTGCATTGCTGCGAAAGGTGGATATACACTGTACTAGTGCCGACATTGTGCATGCTCTGTTGCCTGCGTCTATGTGCCTGTGGTTCTGTCAGTGTGATCATGTGATGTATCTGACCCCAGGAATGTGTCAATAAAGTTTCCCCTTCCTGGGACAATGAATTCACGGTGTTCTTATTTCAATTTCCAGGAGTGTATTTCCAGCAGTTCAATCTTTTTTTGTTCTTCCTTTGATTTGATGTCCTAGAGCCCTGAACCTACCTGCTCTATTACAGTTGTAATATTTTTATAGTTTTTAAAACCTCCCTGATGTAGTACTTTCTGTTCAGACTGCCCTCAACATGTATGAGGCTACATCACGTGTAACAGCCAATGGTGCCTCACACCATCACACACGGCGTCTATTCGCTAGGCCCCTCAACAATGTAGTCTGCCCGAATGCGTTCACCACGGTATCACCTAACACATACGCGGCCACCACTGTAGCACAAGTGAAAAGAGAACTCGTCATAGAAACACCGCACCTTGCCACTTAGGAAGCCAGTGACGAGTTTCGCGTGGCCATTGCAGTTTGCGACGCCCGTTGTTTCCAGTCAGTGGCTTGCGTATCACCACCGAACTCTCAGCAGGCGGCCTCGAAACGTCGACACAGACTTCTCACATCCTTTGCAGTGGCTGTCCGTTGTGGCCGAGCGGTTCTAGGCACTTCAGTCCGGAACCGCGCTGCTGCTACGGCCGAGGGTTCGAATCCTGCCTCGGGCATGGGTGTGTGTGATGTCCTTAGGTTAGTTAGGTTTAAGTAGTTCTAAGTCTAGGGGACTGATGACCTCAGATGTTGAGTCCCATAGTGCTCAGAGCCATTTGAACCTTCGCAGTGCTGCGACGTCGAGCCAGCAATGTGGGAGAAGCTGTTCCGTCTGTTGCGGCCAGGAAGACAATAGAGAGTGCTATCGTCACGTTGTGTGGTCCAGTATCTGCTCTTCTTTGAAAAGAAGCCAGTTCTATACGCTGGCTCCGCATCACTGGCCAACAGCGTGCGTGAACGAGCGAAAATATCACTGTAGGACAAATTTGGTATTTGGTTACCGGACGCCAATCATTCCGCTCCGTTCTAACTCACGTGCTGACTATTACGAGGTTTAGCTGCCCTCGGTTGCACTTTTCAAATTCGATTGACCGTTCTGTACCGACTGAACGTGCCGTAACACCGACCTCTCTGGTATTAGGAAAGACTGCGCTGCTGGGCCTAATGCATGCCATCGATCTGTAGATTTCCCTGTTTTTGCGGTTCCGCAGTTCCACGTATCCTCCGGTTTCGGACGACTGTTTCTGGAGTTGCAAATTTTACAAACCATAGCGTATATACACGGTGTGCAGGTAGTTCTATTGGTAACTGAGGTAGGTGTGCTGAACAACATTACATCGGTATTTACGTCATTTGCAGACTGATAATTACAGCTATTACGAGTAGGATGTTTTTAGGGTGGTTAGAGCATTCGAGTATATGTGGCAAGAGCAAGCCGTTAATGCTTTATGTTCCGTTGGCACTAGTCAGCTATTGAAGCGTAGACGCAAAAATGCTAGTCAATTCTAACAGGGGTTAAAATATCACTTAGTCGTGCAAATTACGACGGTCTAAGGCGCTGCAGTCATGGACCGAGCGGCTGGTCCCGGCGGAGGTTCGAGTCCTCCCTTGGGCATGGGTGTGTGTGTTTGCCCTTAGGATAATTTAGGTTAAGTAGTGTGTAAGCTTAGGGACTGATCACCTTAGCAGTTAAGTCCCATAAGATTTCACACCCATTTGAACCTTTTTTTGCAATTACGATCGTGCAGGAAACAAAACTTCAAATGGCTCTAAGCACTATGGAACTTAACATCTGACGTCATCAGTCCCCTAGCCTACTGAAACCTATCTAACCCAAGGATGTCACAAAAATTCATGCCCGAGGCAGGATTCGAACCTGCAACCGTAGCAGCAGCGCGGCTCCGGATTGAAGCGCCTAGAACCACTTTTTTTTTTGTAAAATTTCACTAATCTGTTACGCTGCTCAGCACGCCTTTTTTTTTTTTTTTTTTTTTTAAATCTCATTTTGTTCGCTTTTGTTCGTTGCTTCTGCTCGGGGCGGACGTCGTAGGACATCCGTTGAAGGTCGTTGTTGATCGATTAACTCAGTTTTTTTTTTATTACAGAGGGCAGCTATCCCTCTGACCGAACACGCTGAGCTACCGTGCCGGCGAACCACTCGGCCACAAGGTTGCCGTGCAGGAAACATGTGGTAGTAAAGTATGTGACGTGTTGCGGAAAGATTGTTCGACTCAGAAAAACCAATCAAAGTTCTGATGTGCGTACATATTAAGGCACGTCATAGAAAAATATCAGCACTTATATCCGTTACAGCCTGTACGAAATGACATGAAATGTGCGTGTGGCTAGGGCCACCCGTCGGGTAGAGCGGTTACCTGGTGCTAGGCTTTTTAGCTGAGGCCACTTCGGCGACTTGCATGCCGATGAGGGTGAAATGATGACGAGGAGAACACAACAGAACACCCAGTCCCCGACCGGAGACAACTCCGATCTGATCCGACCGGCAGTCGGACCCGGGCGCCTCGCACGAGCGTTCTGCCGCGCTGACCGCTCAGCAGCGGAGGCGGACTACAGCCAGTATAATTAACTCTTGTTTTTGTTTGTAGGCAGATGGGTGGAGTCCCGGTACACACGGGCAGCCCTGCGCCACAGTAACGCAGCGCGACGCCAGAGGAACCAAAACGAAGTGGTGCAATCTAGTGATGGGTGAACCGGAGTAACGAGCTGTAATCCGTCTCCTGAACATCGCTGCATCAAGCCACGCCGCGTTGCTGGAGTGCACGATAACAATGACGCAGACGGTAGGTGGTGTGCTTTCGCCAGCACACCGGTCGGCACTAGGGAACGTCATATAATAGGCGATCAACTAGACGCGCCTCTTGACGAGACAAGACCAGGACACGACCCGAGGCTACACGTCGATAACACCACCTGGACGGCGTGCATATAGGCCGCCGCCGTCATATCTGTCTCAGTCTCTCAATCTCAGTACCTCAGTACGTCGCGTCGGGACTCAGTTCGCATTGAACCTCAATATGTCGCACTGTACTCTAATCTTCCACCTTTACAATAAAGGTAGGCCGGCAGTGGCCTATCTACGCCACTACTTGGCCACAGTGAACACATACAGGAAACAGAAAGACAGAAAAACAAACAAACATGTTGGACAAAACGGGAGACAGGCATAGTAACGTAAAGGAAGCCGTTCATGGCGCACTGTTCAAAAAATGGTTCAAATGGCTCTGAGCACTATGGGACTCAACTGCTGTGGTCATCAGTCCCCTAGAACTTAGAACTACTTAAACCTAACTAACCTAAGGACATCACACACATCCATGCCCGAGGCAGGATTCGAACCTGCGACCGTAGCAGTCGCACGGTTCCGGACTGCGCGCCTAGAACCGCGAGACCACCGCGGCCGGCATGGCGCACTGTTTGGATAAAAAAAAAAAAAGGTTCATCACTGTACACAACGGGGAAAAACGAGTTTACACACGTGGAACGGAGGAGCACAAAGGGAGAGACACTGAAGCACTGACGCGAAGACACACACGAGCACTGGCGACGATCTCCGGCGCACGAAGATGCAATGTTCACGCACAAAGCCATGGATCAGCCAAAGGGAAGAGGTGTGGGTAGGAGAGAGAGGGGAGGGGGTTGATGCCAGTGGGAGAGGAGAAGGGAGGGGGAGAAGGTAGGGGGTTGTGGAAGCCTGGGGGAAGGTGAGGGAGGGAGCAAGAGAGGAGGAGATAAGGGAAAGAGGGTGCCCTGGAGGAAAAACACAGGGGAGAAAGGGGAGGATCGAAGTTGGTAGGGGGGGTAGATGGAGGGGATGATGGCATCATCATGGAGGGGGACTTGGTGGAAGCCACCTTGGGCAAGGGTATGGAGTGTGGAGAGATGGAGTGCGGGTGAGATGTGGGAGTACAGGCGCGGTAGTGGACGGAGGTAGGAAAGGATTGGAGAGACAAGCGGGTGACCGGGATCAAGTTCGTGGGAGGTGTAAAGGATCCGTATCTGCCATAGGAAGAGGAGGTGTGGGAACTGAATTAGGTCATAGAGGATCCTCGTGGAGGAGGGGAGGCGGATGCGATAGACGAGGCGGAGCACATGGAATTCCAGGATTTGAAGGGTTTTGTAGAAGGTAGGAGGGGCGGCGATCTAGGCGGGATGGGCATAACGGAGGATAAGTCGGATGAGGGATTTACACGTGTGGAGGATGCTGGAGGGGTCCTGACCCCATGTGCGGCCAGAAACGAGCTTGGGGAGGCGGAGTCGGGAGCATGCCTTGGCTTGGATCATCTGGAGATAGTGAGATAGAAATCGAGGAAACGGAAGGAAGGGTGGTTTTGCCCACAATGATTGCCTGCTTTGAGGGAACGTTAGTCATTGTATATATTTGTGTTATGGATATTGACAAGATTCGAGAATTAGTACATGTTAACCACAGAACTTCAGATTGGACATGTGGTGTCACCGCTAGACACCGCACTTGCCAGGTGGTAGCCTTTAAATCGGCCGCGGTTCGTTAGTATACGTCGGAACCGCGTGTCGCCACTAGCACTGATTGCAGACCGAGCGCCGCCACACGGCAGGTCTAGAGAGACTTCCTAGCACTCGCCCCAGTTGTACAGCCGACTTTGCTAGCGATGGTTCACTGTCTACATACGCTCTCATTTGCAGAGACGACAGTTTACCATAGCCTTCAGCTACGTCATTTGCTACGACCTAGCAAGGCGCTATATTAAGTTGCTATAATGACTATCTTCAAGAATGTCTTCTGAACAGATAATATTGTGAATCTTGTACCGTCAAGAGCGACGTTCATCATTCAGAGATTAAAGTTAAGTATCAAACTAATTACGTCCGCTTTCTGAATTCTCATTCCTTGTCATGTTCCAGACCTCAGGTAAGTATAGTTCTTCCCTCCTCACGCCAGCCTGCGTGAGCTAAAACGCGTGCATTTCGGCCTTCACTCGTAACACGGTTTTGGCTCTTCTGCTAACACGAAAGAACATCATTGAAGTTAACTACTCAATTGGTACCTGTAACAATGTGTATTTTAACCACATCTACATCATACTCCGCAAGCCAGCTAACGGTGTGAGGCAGAGGGTACTTTCGGTACCGCTAGCTGATCCCTCCATCCCTGTTCCACTCGCGAATAGTGCATTGGAAGAATGATTGTCGGTAAGCCTCTGTATTGGCTCTTAAATTTCTCGAATTTTCTGCTCGTGGTCAATACGCGAGATATATGTGGTGGTGGTGGTGGGGGGGGGGGGGGGGGGGGGGAGAGAAGTAATATGCCGTCTCACTCCTCCTGAAAAGCGCTGTCCCGAAATTTCAGTAGTAAATCTCTCCGTGATGCACAACGTCTCTCTTGTAACACCTACCAGCGGAGTTTGTTTAGCATCTCCATAACGCTCTCTCGCCAGCTAAACGATCTCGTGACAAAACGCGCCACTCTTCCTTGGATCTTCCCTATCTCGTCTATCAGTCCTACCTGATAGGGATCCCAGGTAGATGAACAATACTCAAGAATCGGGCGAACAAGAGCCTTATAAGCCACTTCTTTCGTGGATGAGTTACATTTCCTTAAGATTCTTCCGATGAATCTGAGTCTTGCTTTTTCTACTATCTGCTTTATATGGGCATTCCACATATGTATTTTGCGTTGTAGCGAGAGGAAACCGGCCACTATCATATCACCCTCTGCTCCTCCAGACAGGAACCACAAAACACTAAGAGAGCACAGCCACAACAGGCGGCGGAAACGCTCCCAGTGAAGCAAAGCGCCAGCCGGAATGGCCGAGCGGTTCTAGGCGCTACAGTCTGGAACCGGGTGACCACTACGGTGGCAGGTTCGAATCCTGCCTCGGGCATGGATGTGTGTGATGTCCTTAGGTTAGTTAGGTTCAAGTAGTTCTAAGTTCTAGAGGACTGATGACCTCAGAAGTTAAGTCCCATAGTGCTCATAGGCATTTGAACTATTTTTTTTGCAGCCAAGGAAGTCTGAAGTGACTAGAGAACCGAGTGGTAGACCGCCTATGTTGGATTTTCAATTTTTCATCACAAATGCACAAGCCACAATCCAAGTTGCAGTTCTGCTACAGCATACCGAGCACCATTTACCAGTCTATGGTCTAGTGATGGTAAGCGGTAGGCGCCGCAATGCTGGTTCACAATATCGGCTGTATGCACAGACTAGCAGTACCCCCTCCTTCCCTGCTCTGTGAGATATGTGGTACTCACGGACCTAATACTAGGTTGTGCATTGTAGCGTCGTGAATGTTATGGTTACCAGGTGTGATAGTCGATGCTTTCAAAACAAGGACACGACGTATTACTCGAAGCTCGACAAGCTTGTCGCACGGATCTGGTGCTTTTAAGGTACGGAAGGATGCGTTTCTTCTGGAATTTTCCACTATCTTCCGCGAACTGCTCTATCCCACCGCTAGCCCTGTGACATTGCGTTTTATCTTTCTGAAAAATACTACTGCCGGCGTCATGAAAGGGTGTACGTGCTCTGCAATTAGTGTAGACACTCCTTGGCCGATATGGTCCCTTGCACGAGCTCCACTGCGCCCATCCATGTCCACGTGACTGGTCCCCAGAGCATAATGGAGCAGCCACCACCTTGTCCCCGTGCCGCACGACAGGTGTTCAGGAACCATTCGCCTGGAAGTCGACGGATTCGCGCTCTCCCATCGGCGTGATGAAGAAGGTATCGGGATTCATCAGACCGTGCAACGCTCTGCCATTGCACCAAACGTGCCCACTTCAGTCCTGGTTGCCGATGTCGTGGTCTTAACATTGCCACATGCGTGGATCGTCGGTCGCGGAGGCCCGTCTTAAGGAGTTTTCGGTGCACTGTGTGTTCAGACACACCTGTGCTCGGAAAAGTCGTGTAGTTTACGAAATACTCGTGCCGAGCTCCCGGGCATCACAATATGCCCTCGATCAGACTCAGCTAGATCGCACGGCTTTCCTATTCTTCAAGCGGACAGCGCTCTTATTGATACTATTGATACTACATCACCCGTGTGTCTGACTAGCACTCATTCCTTGCCAGCTAACACTACTATCGCCTTACTTATTAGTTCTTTATCACGAGCATTAATCATCTCAGCGATTTTATTGAATAATACAGAAAAGGGATATACGACAGGAGGAGGTATTTGCTCGGCACTTTCAGTATCTTTTGCATACGTATTATCTTCTGCCCCCGCATTTTGAGCACCGGATTCTGCCACCGTCGGATCGGTACTCTTGTTACAGCCATCGACGGTATATTCAGAAACAGTATCATTGGCAGAATCCATGTTTCTATTTTACCTATCTTTTTCATAACACAGACTGAAAATATACTCCGAAATAAAATAGCTTGACAGCACACTGAATAATAATCGTAAATTGACCAGAAAATAATTTCTGTATAACTCAACTGACAATATGGATTCTTCAAATTAAAACAATCCACTATCACTCGCTTTCATCTTGTTTGCACGCTGCACAAAAGTAGCCATCACAGTATAGCGTTAAGCAACAATGCCTACTGAAATTACAAAGTTGAAAACTATGCAAAATGCAGAAAATTCAAAACTGACCATGAATTAAATGAGCTACGCTTTGCAGACTACAAAAGCACAGGCAACAGGTAACATGTTGATAACCATACTCTTTTTCTGTCTTACTGCTTGGAGTGTGCTTTAATTGGACATTTGTAGTAAGTTTCTATGGGACCAAACTGCTTAGGTCATCGGTCCCTAGGCTTACACACTACTTAATTTAACTTAAACTAACTAACGCTAAGGACAACACACACACCCATGCCTGAGGGAGAACTCGATCCTCCGACGGGGGGAGACGCTCGAATCGTTTCAAGGCGCCTGAGACCTGGCGGCTACCCAGCGCGGCGTGCTTTAGTTCCGTTAAATCAGTTAATTCCATTTGAGTTTCTTGTGTTCATTATCAATTTTCTATTGTCTTCAACAATGCCATTGATTCGTGAAAAGTAGAACAAACAAGCATCAATTAACATAATAATTCTTTTTTGTTCGAGCAACACCTTACCTGTGCCAATATAATATTATAATATTACTGATACTTTTTTTTAAATAAAGTATTAGTATAAAAAAACTTTTTAACAGGTTATACTGATGGCAAAGCTCTTCCAATGGGAAAATGGGTAATTACATTGCCAGGATACTAATAGAAAAGATCGGAAAAGAGGTCTCAGAGACGCTGAAATAAAAGTTTGATAAAGTAAATTCCAGTTGAACTCTAGTACCGATCATCTCTGGCCCTCGAACTATTCTTCGGCACCTCACCTTCGCTGCAGCCTGAAAAAGTTCTAAAATACAACATAATAATTTGAGAGTTGTCAGTAATGGAAGAGGAAAGTAAGTTTTGTTCCGGCGTAAAGTCAAGCGCCTGCACGCCAGTCGGAAGGAATAGAGCGGAGAGAGCAGTGAAGAAAACATCAGCCAATAGCACACTGACCGACCCCTTTCTAATATGACAACGCCACAGCAGCGGCCTCTAGGCGAAGAGAACGTAAGCGCCGCTCTCGAATGGTCGTGGGCCAGTTCTAAAGAAGCGTCAAAACGAGCGACTTGAATAGAAGCATCCACTGTATTATTCACTTGTATTAGAATTGTTATAC
Organism: Schistocerca gregaria; assembly: GCF_023897955.1. Classification (NCBI taxonomy): domain Eukaryota; kingdom Metazoa; phylum Arthropoda; class Insecta; order Orthoptera; family Acrididae; genus Schistocerca; species Schistocerca gregaria. Next base: position 479,291,118 of record NC_064925.1, read on the forward strand.
TGAAGGACACTGATTATATTACATGTCGCCCTTTGCTTGCGACACATCTATGTATTTCTCGAAGTTAAGTATTGTCATTGATTCATTTCGTAATAAAACTCTTTAATACGATTTGCTTGAATTGTTGTCTAGCGATCCGGGAAAGCAGCACACCGCTAGACACCGCATATTTGACAAGTATGCAGGATACAACAGGTTTCTTGATTCAAACATGAAATTCTCATTTATTTAACCAAAAGTAACAGATACGAAAGCGACACTTAAATTTTATGAAGCAGTCATAGAAAACAAACGAGAGAGAGAGAGAGAGGGGGGGTGGGGAGGCATAGCTCCTGCTATTATAGAGTCAAAACAAATTACGGCGACTGCCTTCACCTTATTTTATAGAGCGTCTTTAATCAAGCAAGTTTCGATATACACTCCTGGAAATTGAAATAAGAACACCGTGAATTCATTGTCCCAGGAAGGGGAAACTTTATTGACACATTCCTGGGGTCAGATACATCACATGACCACACTGACAGAACCACAGGCACATAGACGCAGGCAACAGAGCATGCACAATGTCGGCACTAGTACAGTGTATAACCACCTTTCGCAGCAATGCAGGCTGCTATTCTCCCATGGAGACGATCGTAGAGGTGCTGGATGTAGTCCTGTGGAACGGCTTGCCATGCCATTTCCACCTGGCGCCTCAGTTGGACCAGCGTTCGTGCTGGACGTGCAGACCGCGTGAGACGACGCTTCATCCAGTCCCAAACATGCTCAATGGGGGACAGATCCGGAGATCTTGCTGACCAGGGTAGTTGACTTACACCTTCTAGAGCACGTTGGGTGGCACGGGATACATGCGGACGTGCATTGTCCTGTTGGAACAGCAAGTTCCCTTCCCGGTCTAGGAATGGTAGAACGATGGGTTCGATGACGGTTTGGATGTACCGTGCACTATTCAGTGTCCCCTCGATGATCACCAGAGGTGTACGGCCAGTGTAGGAGATCGCTCCCCACACCATGATGCCGGGTGTTGGCTCTGTGTGCCTCGGTCGTATGCAGTCCTGATTGTGGCGCTCACCTGCACGGCGCCAAACACGCATACGACCATCATTGGCACCAAGGCAGAAGCGACTCTCATCGCTGAAGACGACACGTCTCCATTCGTCCCTCCATTCACGCCTGTCGCGCACCACTGGAGGCGGGCTGCTCGATGTTGGGGCGTGAGCGGAAGACGGCCTAACGGTGTGCGGGACCGTAGCCCAGCTTCATCGAGACGGTTGCGAATGGTCCTCGCCGATACCCCAGGAGCAACAGTGTCCCTAATTTGCTGGGAAGTGGCGGTGCGGTCCCCTACGGCACTGCGTAGAATCCTACGGTCTTGGCGTGCATCCTTGCGTGGCTGCGGTCCGGTCCCAGGTCGAAGGGCACGTGCACCTTCCGCCGACCACTGGCGACAACATCGATGTACTGTGGAGACCTCACGCCCCACGTGTTGAGCAATTCGGCGGTACGTCCACCCGGCCTCCCGCATGCCCACTATACGCCCTCGCTCAAAGTCCGTCAACTGCACATACGGTTCACGTCCACGCTGTCGCGGCATGCTACCAGTGTTAAAGACTGCGATGGAGCTCCGTATGCCACGGCAAACTGGCTGACACTGACGGCGGCGGTGCACAAATGCTGCGCAGCTAGCGCCATTCGACGGCCAACACCGCGGTTCCTGGTGTGTCCGCTGTGCCGTGCGTGTGATCATTGCTTGTACAGCCCTCTCGCAGTGTCCGGAGCAAGTATGGTGGGTCTGACACACCGGTGTCAATGTGTTCTTTTTTCCATTTCCAGGAGTGTATAAACATCTATCTGGAACGTTCTTTATATGAACAGTATAAAAGCACTTTTTATATTGAATTTTAACTTTTCTCCTTACATTACAGATTTATTTACGCAAAGAAAATTTATTCTTTAGGTCTTTCAGCATTAATTACACGTTTGGGGCATAATTATTAAAAAAGTAAAAATTTACGGAGTTCCGTCTGTTAATATTACCTAAGTTCCTCAATAACACCGCCATACATACCTAGACATCGATTCACATCGCATAGACATCATTACAGGTCATAGCGCTTTCCACTTATTACTCTATCCAATACCTTTCTATAAAAATACTTTCGCGATATTCTCTGCAGTATGTCTGTAGAAAAGTGGTGAGGTTCCTCCTAACGCATTTCAAGGTTTGGATCCGGCGCTATCCCGCTGGAGAGCGAGGTTCCAGCTCCTGGCTGGTACCTGTTCTAGTTCAGCAAAGACCAGCTCCGGCAAGAGTGCCCCAACTGCGAACTACTGCAGCCTACTCACGGCATTAAGATCACATTGCATTAGATTTACTTTCACTCCAACTGATCCGAAGTGACGAGGTCCTCCAGAATGTAGTAACATGTCAGAAAGACAATAATAATACATGACAAATATGACTAAATGACTAAAACAAATAAGCTTTTTTTAACGAACACTATAAGAAGGGATCACTTTACAACACTCATTTACTAAGATCACATTAATGCACTGAATCTAAAACTGAAAAAAAGTTTTTTATTTATAAGGTAATAAACATATAATAGAATCACTACAATACTTATTTACAATGAACACATTACTGCATTGAAATGGTGCAGAAGTTATATCGTACTAAGAACGAAACTTGTCTAGCTTGAAGGGGCCTGCTAGATGGCGCTGCCATAGGTCAAACGGATATCAGCTGCGTTTTTTTTAAATAGGAACCCCCATTTTTATTACATATTCGTGTAGTTCGTATAAAATATGAATGTTTTAGTTGAAACACTTTTTTCGCTTTGTGATAGATGGCGCTGTAATAGTCACAAACATATGGCTCACAATTTTAGACTAACAGTTGATAACAGGTAGGTTTTTTAAAATTAAAATACAGAACGTGGTCACGTTTGAACATTTTATTTCGGTTGTTCCAATGTGATACATATACCTTTGTGAACTTATCATTTCTGAGAACGCATGCTGTTACAGCGTGATTACCTGTAAATACCACATTAACGCAATAAATGCTCAAATTGATGTCCGTCAAGCTCAATGCATTTGGCAATACGTGTAACGACATTTCTCTCAACAGCGAGTAGTTCGCCTTCCGTAATGTTCGCACATGCACTGACAATGCGCTGACGCATGTTGTCAGGTGTTGTCGGTGGATCAGGATAGCAAATATCCTTCAACTTATCCCACAGAAAGAAATCCGGGGACGTCAGATCCGGTGAACGTCCGGACCATGGTATGATGCTTCGACGACCAATCCACCTTTCATGAAATATGCTATTCAATACCGCTTCAACTGAACGCGAGCTATGTGCCGGACATCCATCATGTTGGAAGTACATCGCCATTCTGTCACACAGTGAAACATCTTGAATTAATATCTGTAGAACATTACGTAGGAAATCAGCATACATTGTACCATTTAGATTGCCATCGATAAAATGGGGGCCAATTATTCTTCCTCCCATAATGTCACACCATACATTAACCCGCCAAGGTCGCTGATGTTCCACTTGTCGCAGCCATCGTGGATTTTACGTTGCCCTATACTGCATATTATGCCGGTTTACGTTACCGCTGTTGGGAATGGCGCTTCGTCGCTAAACAGAACACGTGCAAAAAATCTGTCATCGTCCCGTAATTTCTCTTGTGCCCAGTGGCAGAACTGTATACGACCAAAGTCATCGCCATGCAATTCCTGGCGCATAGAAATATGGTACGGGTGCAGTCGATGTTGTAGTAACACCGACGTTTTTGAGATTCCCGATTCTTGCGCAATTTGTCTGCTGCTGATGTGCGAATTAGCCGCGACAGCAGCTAAAACACCTACTTGGGCATCATAATTTGTTGCAGGTCATGGTTGACGTTTCACATGTGGCTGAACACTTTCTGTTTCCTTAAATAACGTAACTATCCGGCGAACTGTCCAGACACTTGGATGATGTCGTCCAGGATACCGAGCAGCATACATAGCACACGCCCGTTGGGCATTTTGATCACAATAGCCATACATTAACACGATATCGACCTTTTCCGCAATTGGTAAACGATCAATTTTAACACGGATGATGTATCACGAAGCAAATACCGTCCGCACTGACGGAGTGTTACGTGATACCACGTACTTACACGTTTGTGACTATAAAACACCTTCTGTCACAAAGCGAAAAAACGGGTCCAACTAAAACATTAATATTTCTTTACTTACTACACGAATATGTAATAAAAATGGGGGTTGCTATTTAAAAAAACGCAGTTGATATCCGTTGGACCTATGGCAGCGCCATCTGGCGGGCCAACCATAGCGCCGTGTGGTTTCCCCCTTCAAGCTAGACGAGTTTCGTTCTTTGTAGTTTTTTCGTTTGATGCTTATTTCGTGAGATATTTAGCCCAGTCACTATCAATGGAGCACCCTGTATACACACACTCACACACACACACACACACACACACACACACACACACACACAGAAAATCAGTTGGTTCCACTGAGAAATTCAATGGAGTAGAAGGAGTTGGCCACCAATATGTCCTTTAGGCTTCTCTTAAACTGAATTTAGTTAGTTGTTAGCTTTTCATGGCTGCTGGCAACTTATTGAAAATGTATGCTTCTGAATAATGCACACCTTTTTGTACCAGAGTAAGTGAATTTAAATCTTCGTGAAGGTTATTCTTATTCCTAGTATTGATTCCAAACGTACAATGATTGAGAAAAACAGAGCGACAGTACTCTCACTCATGTGAAATTCCTATATAAGCGAATTCAGATTTCTAGCCTTAGTTACATTTAGCCAACTCCTCAGAGTGACAGACTTCGGACTCAGCGCTGCCCAATCTCACTGGACATGGGCTCCCGCAGCTAAAAGTTCTGCGCAGTGGTCATGTGGGAGTACCTAACGGCACTAGAACGTCTCTGATCCTAACACACTCGCGCCACGGCACTCTGAATGCACTGAGTGTCTCCTCTACAGCTGGCTCAGTGGGGATGTGAGGGAAAGCGACCCTTCAGGTCCAGGCCGGGAGGAACACCACAACTGCCGGCCAGGGTGGACGAGCGGTTCTAGGCGCTGCAGTCTGGAACCACGTAACCGCTACGGTCGCAGGTTCGAATCCTGCCTCGGGCATGGATGTGTGTGATGTCCTTAGGTTAGTTAGGTTTAAGTAGTTCTAAGTTCTAGGGGACTGATGACCACAGATGTTAAGTCCCATAGTGCTCAGAGCCATTTGAACACCGCAACTCCCGCCCACACGGCGCCTGCGGGAACCCCGCCGGCAGCCCGGCACACACTGCAGTGGCGCAGCCCTCAGCAAGACCACGTAACACTGCTCCCCCTGCATAGCTAAGCAGCTTTCTGTCCAATAGACAATAAACAGATTTACTTCTTTCTGCAGGGGACACAAAAATTTTAATCAATTCAAACATACTTACAACGACACAATAAATAGTAAACAACGTTCTTAAAAGCTCTGTTCCGTCGTGTTTTGCAAATGGGCTCATTCTCAATGTCAAAAACACGCAACACATTCAGTTCTGAACATCGAGAGGTGCTACACCAATGATAATCGTAACACACTGTGAGGAAATAGTAACTAAGGTTGAAACGGCATTAGCTTCTGGTGTCCACATTGAAGAGAATTTAAACTGAAAAATTCATATTTTTTTAGTCCTGAAGCAAGGTGGTTGACCCAAATGTGCGCTCTGAATACTGCAAATCTCAGGGACAGACAGATCACTAGATTTACGTATGGTGTATATTTTCATTTAACAATGTCGTATGGAATAACATTCTGGCTAAAATCATATTTTCAAAAGAAAATATTCGTCATTCAAAAATGTCTTGTAAAGATTATACAGAATCGTCACTAGTGGGGTAGTGGAAGCATCAGCACCATTTTGCTATCAAATATTGAAATGCAAATTAAATAAAAATGATTAGTTAATTCCACCACACCCAAACACACCCACCCCCCATCAAAAGATGACGTCATTTGTTTTTCTCAGTCTGCACGTGGGCTCCAGCCCTCTCCCCCCACCCCTCCCCCAATCTACCCTACAAGGTGGAATTTAGAATTTTGGAGGGAATTGCAAGATTTGGTGGGAATTTCTTTGTCCCAGGTCTGTGCCGAGGTCCCAAGCCATGCCCCACGCCCCCCCCCCCCCCCCCCCCACCAAGGATTGGGTGGAAAATCCAGAATGGAGGTGCCCTTACTGGGACTCGATCCTGGTCCCCTTGGATGGAAAGCCCTAGTGCACCCCCCCCCAACACAATCACACCACCAGAAATATTTGGAACTGACGGGAATTTAAAAACGGTAGTGCCCTTTCCAGGACTCAAATTCTGGTTCTACTGGATGGAATGCCCATGTGCACCCCCAACAAATGGAAACTGTGGAGCCGGCCGCAGTGGCTGACCGCTTCTAGGCGCTACAGTCTGGAGCCGCGCGACCGCTACGGTCGCAGGTTCGAATCCTGCCTCGGGCATGGATGTGTGTGATGTCCTTAGGTTAGTTAGGTTTATTTAGTTCTAAGTTCTAGGGGATTGATGACCTCAGATGTTAAGTCCCATAGTGCTCAGAGCCATTTGAACCATTTGAAACTGTCGAGATGCAGGAGAGGAAGGTTAGCTTAGTGTACTTTATTTATTTTGATTGGGAAAATGAAGTATAGATAGGTCCTAATTACATAATTTATCATAAATATTGGGCGTAATTACACAACTATATGTATAGAAATACACACGGAGGGCCAAAGTCGCAAAACAGCTCAAAAACTGACGATACCACACAACTGGCGTTTTCTTGCTGGGAAAAATTTCGCAATACCACTCGAAACTAGTGACAAACACACTCAAACTCTACCCTTCGCCTATAAGCTGGCAGGAAAAATCTGTAAGCTACTATCATTATTCTTTTTGGCTAGAAATATGTTCAACTGATGAAATGCTGGTGCTGGACGGACAGGAGTTTAAAAAGTGTTTTACCAGTAAGTATACAGCTGAGGGCAGTATCTATCGTTGTTTGACACCAGAGTTCACTATGGATGCCTGCTCAAAAACCACCCTGGTGGCCAAGCTAACCAAAGACAATATACGCTACTACAACTGATGGGAAAAATGCATCACAGTTCTAATTACACTTCAAACTTCTCATGAGAAAAACAGCATTCATAGTTAATACATCATAATGTACTGTGGAAAATTGTCATCCCAAAAGACTGCAGAGGTGGCGGTGTTTGAACGTGTGTTCTCATCGATAGGCGTCCACAAACTGCCGAAAACCGAGGCCCTCTTACCTCCTCTCAGATCTCCCCTCTCTACCTCCTTCCATCTGTCCACTTATAGGGGGGGGGGGGGGGGGGTTACACAGGCTTATTCCAACAGCTAGCTGCCGAGCACCTCATAGTCTTTCCAGACTGTAGCGCCTAGAACCGCCCGGCCATCTCGGCCGGTTGTTCATGGTATCTTAGAAAAATCGGCGTAATCATCTTACAAGCCACCACACGTCAAAAACACGATCGCATCAGCCATGTTATTGCCACATGTGGTCTTGGTTCTACAGTTGCTCACAAGAATCGCTAACGATACCCATGTTAAAACCTATACAAGTGTTATAGATCGGGGTATGGCATTATCTCCGAATGAAGTGGTTTTTCCACACAGATGTCACGAAACTGAATATAGACGGTGATCACCGGAGTGTGTATTAACAGACCGACGGTGCTGTTACACATCGCTGACGTTGTAAGCTCGTAATGAAATCACCTAATTTAGAATGTGATTCGGCTAAGGAACGTGGTATGAAGCTAGTATTTACTACTGCCTCATGCCACCGCTGACATTTCTCTAGTATTTGTAACACATTCTGTCTCGATGCCACATCAGAGGTTATGCGATATATCCACTGGGTTGTAGGCGATGGCTGATTGAGAATGATCACATACACTAGATGGTGTGCTGAATGAGGTCCAAAGAAATGTACACTGGCTCTTCAGACTCTAGTGTTACGCTTTCTGGTAGAAGTTCTGTCTGCCATTTGGAATCAAGTCTTTCCATTCACCCACATATCTGCGTTGGGTGCCATGGAGAAGTCTTTTAATGATTACAGCCACCAGTGAATCATATTCGCTGCAGTCTCATATCTCGAGATGAATTACTTTTTACGAACCCATCTGTTACAGTAGTTAGATTGTCCATATGGATCTTGTAACTGTTCCTCATACTCTGCTACTGCCATCTCTGCAGCTTTGCGAATGTGATCGCCCAATTTAAGTTGGAACTGAGCAGAAGTCGGAGAAAGGTATATGGTTCAAATGGCTCTGAGCACTATGGGATTTAACTTCTGAGGTCATCAGTCCCCTAGAACTTAGAACTACTTAAACCTAACTAACCTAAGGACATCACAAACATCCATGCCCGAGGCAGGATTCGAACCTGCGACCGTTGCGGTCACGCGGCTCCAGACTGTAGCGCCTAGAACCGCTTGGCCACCCCGGCCGGCGGAGAAAGGTATATCTACCACATTCTGCAACTCTTGTAGAAGCAGAGTGAGCTGAGTTAATGCTATAGGACCATGTTTTGACCACTGTGTGGAAATGGGAACATGTGTCATAGCTCCGCCAGTCATGTACGATGAGTAAGGTCAGTGCCAAACAAAGCCTGCTCCTGCAAACCAATTAGTATGAAAGGCAGTACGAACACTTACGGTGGTGTTTCTTATCGGAAAAATTAGGAAGATTCAACATCATACAGGAACTGCAATCTGAAGCAGATTCCTGACTCTCAGGGTCCAATCACGTCTATCACATTGTATCATCGTTATTCTGTACCATCCAACACAAAAAAAAGATCTATAAAAGCTCCGCTAACTTCATCTGATAGATTTTTACCGCATCTCTCTCTTTTGATATATCGATAACAAATACCATCAGCATGCCGGCATCGAGTATAAGTGGCGATCCAATTAAGGGGACACGCCCCGGAACGGGCTGCATTTTTAGCATTTTCTTCACCCTCATAGTTCAACTGATCTATAAAAGAGAAATATCTCACGTTTCTTGCACACAATTAGGGTCATTAGTCAAAGCATTTGCCAAATGCCGTTGAGATATTTATTATATTTTGGTACTGACAACAATATTTACAATAGTATATAAAATGGAACACTATTTCACTGCGGTACCACTTTCTTTGTAACCACTGACTGCACAGTTTGGAAAAAGAGTCAAAGTACAGACAACATAAGCGTTTAATGCCTCTAATTACCTTCCCTGATGCTGATATGTGAAAAGGACATGTAATTAATTTTACTGCAACAGAGGTATTAAAAATGTACCTCAAATGTCGCCGAAATCATAATCATGTTACAAATTTTTCAGGAAATAGTAGGTACGGGAGGTAGAGGAGGTCATTGTAAATATCTGTACCAATTTTTGTTAGTTTAACTTCAGTCATTTAGGAGAAAAGTGTACCTGAATGATGTAAATTCAAGTTTCGGTAAATCGCAAAAGAAGATTTACAGATTTATTAACTTACCACTGTGCTCGTTTAGAACATTGCAGCTGCATACTCTAGTTGTCCATCTGTTTCCTTATCCTCCATACTTTTTTTTCATTCTTTTCTTTATCCTTAACTCCTTGTAGCAGTTCCTGCGTCTGTCTCTGCGTCGGTTACCTGCCGCTTATCAATAGCAGTTAGAGCTGAAGCCATATTCCTTCCCATCTGGATGTCCAATTTCTTCGTACCATTGATCCTTGAAATTGCACCATCAGTGAATATTATTATTGCATCCATTACGCCAATCTTCAGCACTGTCAGCTCAACAAGTACTGTTTTGGGTATTCTCTCCCAAATACAGCTATTGAAGCTTTCATTTGCATTCTGAAGGAGACCAAGCATACATTTCCAAAGTAGATTTTTATTTGCCAGATCCCTATATGTAGGTGTAATTACCTCCATTACAGCAAGTGGTAAGGAATGCTTGTTAGTATATTGTATACCTGTAGCATTGCTCAACCAGTACTTGCACCACGAATCTTCGCCTTTTGGACACAAACCATGCTGTGGGACTTCATCTGTTGACATTCTGTGAAACCATATTGCCCAAACAGCTCGTCTCATGTTCCCCTAATCTCCTACATTTCTCCTTATTGCTAGTCCATAATATTGAGTCAAAGAATAAATTTCACTTTTTGCAAGTCGACCTGGACCACCTATGTTTTTTTCGTCTGACAATTTTTTTTCGACTGAAGTCTTTACATGATTTTCCAACCGAGCTCCCATTCTTCTTTGTACATGCTCGCCGCATTCAAGCGTTTCTATCAGAGTGTCCACGTATGGTCTATCATTAACAACAGTAGTGGGTTCTTTACAGTGTCCATCCCCAATGTATCCTACATACCTCCACACCACGACTAACCTCTGATCTTCAAAAAATGTTTAGAACTCCTTTCGTTTCCATGTTTCCACTTGGGCCATCAAAGTTCTTTACACAAACATGGGTGCCAATAAATTTACATGTAAAACCATGGCAGTGATTTGGTAGACATTCATAATCTAGTATCTTACCAGTTTCAATAAATGTGGCAGTTACAACCCCACTCCGAGAAGTATGACCACTCTTCTGCCAAGATCCATCAAATGGTGCTATAATGTCTGTATTCTCAGACGAGGCTACTGCTTCTTCTGGTGCTCTTTTAATTGAATATTCACTTACATCACATAAAGCATTATGTATTAATTTATTGTATCTGTCAAACCTCAGTGGAGGTGCAGGCAAATCCATCACTGCACAAAAAGTCTGGGCTGCTCTCTTTCCCCTTCCAATACATCGCAAGCTCAATGTTTACACTGTAATGTATGAAATTCCGAAATCATATATTCTCAGATCTTTGTTTACATTCGAACCATAGCCTTTGAGACATGCCTTTACTTTGGTTCCAGGAGTCAGTGCCTTCTAAAATACACCTGTGTTAACGATCCGTAACTAACGACGGAAAAACGGAAGAATAAAATAATGCATCACGTATTCTGACGCACCTAAAACTGACAGGTGGGCATGACCCTTGTGCAACATTACGTTCAACCTCAATTTTAGAACGAACGGAAAATGATAATGCCCATAAACAACACATTTTTGAAATCTGCATGAAATTCTATTTTCTATTGACTGAGAAATTTTTTAAAAATTTTTGGTCATTTTCACGAGCATGACCCCTTAAATATACAGGTATTGACCCATAGGAGTAAGTGGCCAGTGAACGAAGTCGCTTGCACAGGCCAGTGTAAAGTTTCATTGCCTGTACTGTACGAGGACCATTTCCCCGTTTTGTTGTTTGATACACCGTTCTTTCAGCTGTAACACGCTTTGTAATCTGCCATACATTATGTTTTGTTCTGCCACGATTTCGAGGTCTGTGTCAGGTTCTGAACCAACATTAACACGTTTTTATCCATTGGTTCTCACCGAAAACTGGACATTGGACGACGTAAATCATGTTGATGCTGCTGCTCTCACAACGCACACGCACACTGGGTGATTGAAGTAAAATTCAGTCACAACATAAGGAAACTGGAAGAGTTTTGATGTATTGTGAAGCGTTTTCAGACTGCTGTCCGAACGTGATCGACGACCTCTACATTTAAACTCATCATTCACGGTGACGGGATAGCTAATGGTTCTGTGTTCCATTTGATTGATTCCTCATATTGCTGTCATGAAAGTGCTAGCTATCCTCGGAAGGTGTTGTCCCCTCCACTAAGACACTTTCCCCATCTCAAACAAGTGATGTCAGTCAGTCATTATGCAATAATCAACAGTGTACCAGTGGATGTACCGTAATAGTAAGCATCACAGCTGATAGTGTGAACAATTTTAGCAATTTTACCGTAATTTCAAACTGACCAGTGACACGGCAGCGTGCTTCCCAACTTCTGTATTATCGCTCAACAGACCGTCCACTACTTTCAAGTACCATTGCAAATGGCTATGCAGTACGTCCATTCACTGTTAATTCTCGAACATATACACTTAAGTATACCAGACAGCGACCCACATATCTCAAGCACTTCGATCACAGTGCATAATTTACGATGTTTCTCTATGTGGATGGAAGTCACAGGGCTTTGTCGCAATCTTAGAATAAAGTTAGAGACCGAAAGATATCCTCACATTGTCTTTGACCAACTCTCCCTGTATAGTAACACTGATTTAATCTGCAGCTGAATAGAATTAGACTGCTACATTAAGCAGCCCAGATCTGGGAATCCCCTCACTGTCCATGTCCGGTCGCTTCTTAATGAACTCGCTTCCCTCCTACCACTTCTACTGCGGATCCACTACCATAGAACTGGGAATCTCCTCTCCATCTGTGTCCAGTCGCTTCTTAGTGAACGCTGTTGGCAAGCGGGGTGCTCTCAGCCCTCGTCAGGCAAACTGAGGAACGACTTGATTGAGAAGTAGCGGCTCCGGTCGCGTAAAGTGACACACGGCCGGGAGAGCTCTGCACTGACCACATGACCCCCATTTCCGCACCCAGTGACGTTTATACGCTGAGGATGACACGGCGGCCGGTCGGTCCCATTGGGGCTTCATGGCCATAATTCAAGTGGTGCCTACTTCATAATTGGAGGTTATGAAGTATGAAATAATACCTACTTTTTTAAACACGCAATCGTGACGATAACAATAAAAAACAGTCATGAGTCTACGAAATGAATTTAGTTTTTTTTATTATCTTCCTCTAGGACAGACAACAAAATTTTGTGCTGATCTGCACAGAGTACTTCAAGCACTATCCTGCAGCTTAAATGTAGCGATGCAGTATATGTAACACGCTCAATGACAACATGCAGATGATAATTGTTTTTCGATATATCAGGAGAGAGAGATGCTCGAAAGTAATATAGGAGGTTCTATTACAAGGAGTGCTATGACTGGTTAAAGTTTGGATGCAGATAGTTCTCTCAAAACTACACTGATTTTGCTGATAAAACTAATAGGAATCGGCTGCCTGTATTCTCGTAGACTCATGACTGTTTTTTATTGGTATTGTCACGATTGCATGTTAAAAAAAGTAGGTGTTATTTCATACTTCATAATCTCTCATTATAAAGTAGACAGCACTTGAATTATAGCTCGTTGTGGAATGTAGAAATGATAGTGGTTTTATTCCGTCATGTGCGTAGATTGCGTGAAACAGGCTGTGATGATGAAAATTGCTTACAAAACTAGAATGCAAAAATGTGCTTCTGTATGAGAGAAACTTTACAGACATGTCGGTAGAGGTGAGTAATGCATCTAAAATGTCAATGTAAGCGTGCACATTGTAGTTGGTTTGGATGTAATGGAACAGATGTGTGGTAAAATCTTACAGGAGGTTCTATTACAAGACAGACTCTCACAATTTGTTTCGTAAACGTCTGTATGATATAGAATCGCAATGGTAAAACAAAACCTGCCGTAGTGTACAAAAACGCTATGTACTGTTGAATTATACCTTCTTGTTGTCGAACGGTAATGACCGGGGTTTCCTCTAACATGTGAGCTAATGGTGTGACAGATTGTATACTATAATGTTATTTCCTGGCAGATTAAAACTGTGTGCCGGACCGAGACTTGAACTCGGGACCTTTGCCTTTCGCGGGCAAGTCGTCAACCAACCTTTTTTTTTTTTTTTTTTTTTTTTTTTTTACCAACTGAGCTACAGCTACCCAAGCACGACTCAGGCCCCGTCCTCATAGCTTTACTTCTGCCAGTACCTCGTCCCCTACCTTCCAAACCTTTCAGAAGCTCTCCTGCGAACCTTGCAGAACTAACACTCCTGAAAGAAAGGATATTGGGGAGACATGGCTTAGCCACAGCCTGGAGGACATTTCCAGAATGTTTCCCGAGCTCGAGTCTCGGTCCGGCACACAGTTTTAATCTGCCAGGAAGTTTCATATCAGCGCACACTCCGCTGCAGATTGAAAATCTCACTGTGGAAACATCCCCCAGGCTGTGGCTAAGCCTGTCTCCCCAATATCCTTTCTTTCAGGAGTGTTAGTTCTGCAACGTTCGCAGGAGAGCTTCTGGAAAGTTTGGGAGGCAGGAGACGAGGTACTGGCAGAAGGAAAAACTGTGAGGACGGGGCGTGAGTCGTGCTTGGGTAGCTCAGTTGCGCGCGAAAGGCAAAGGTCCCGAGTTCGCGTCTCGGTCCGGTACACAGTTTTCATCGGCCAGGAAGTTTTATACCGATTTTGCTCATGATACTAAAAGAAAATTGGCTGTGCCTATTTTCGTGACAAGAGGACATTTATTATCGTCGTGCTTGTGTTTTCCTTTTTTAATAGTTGCTCTATTATAGGAGCCACGATGATGTTAAATACAAATGTTACAGCCCAATGCTAGGAGTGGCGTGGTGGCCGAGTTCCCTAAGAGGTCGCAGCTGTCCCTTTAGACAAACAACCCGTGGTATCACGGTTCTGTTCTGATGGATGCCGCCGTTGTGCTCTGTTGTATGTGTAGCTTTTTCCGGAGTCGATTTAACGCTGACCGCCCAGCAGTGTGCTCGCCGGGGTGCGTTGTACTGAAGACACTGTGGTGTGAGGCTGCATTCGCTTTAGGCGAAAGGCTTCCGGTTTCCCAAGCAGCCGATTTCGAAAAAGCCATCTGAAGCGTTCTCTGGAATTTAGTTTTTGTTCCAGAGGGGTCCAGCCTTTCCGAGAATTACGTTTAATCGATTTCAAGAAAGAGTTTCATTGATTTTAAATACAATTGTTTTCCATCACAGAATGGCGGGCTGCTGGGGGCGAGGGGGGCATGTCTACTGGGGGTGGTCGCCGGACAGAGTCTTGCTCCGATCAGTGGCACACTATCAGAGGTGCACCACATCAGACGCAGGCAGGGGAAGATCGGTGTCCGTGGGTGGATGCTGACTAGAGATGGAGGCGGGGAGAGACGTCGCGTCGCGAGGTGTCAGTGCGTCAGAGGACAGCACATCATCAGTAGCAGGGTCCTCGTGCTGGGAAGACATCCGATGAAGGTAGTCCTCAGCGACCTCGGCGACCGTTGTTTCCTAATATGTTGCTCCGCGCCGGATGGCGAGTGGCTATCGTCCGACAAGTGGCGAGATGGCAGAAAAGCGGACGGCTGGCGTCGGCTGACGGACATCGTCCGTTGCTACTGCCTCCGGCGGCAGTGTAGGAGAGACAGGCTAAACGTCCATCGCACCGTCGAGAGGAGTGGACGCTGGAGCCGAGTGATTCAGAGGGGGCTCAGCAGGCAGCCCCTGCCACGGGCGTCTAAGACAGAGGTAACACAGTCGGCGCCGCAGGGAGAGCGACATCTCCGACCGCCTTCTCAACCAGAGACATTCAGAGCAGACATGACCTCACTGGCGACAACCTGAAAAGGTGCGCGGCTGGCCATCGTAGATGACGACACCTCGACAGCCAGCAATAACCCAGTACTAAGGCACGTCCTTTCTCAGTTCAGTTTTTACCTGACGGACTCAACGCTTCATCAACGTGACTGACGACGTTGCCGTAAGGTCTGAAGGGGGCCACCGCAACGTCCGGCGGCACCTGAAGTGGGAGTTTGAAAACCTTCAACGTTCGGAGGCCAAAACCAGCGTGATCAGTCTATGAGGCCATGAGAGTACCGGAACTTGTGACCGTTAGTAGCATGGTGCTGCACAACGTCGACGCATAGCTCTTAATTCACCAACTGTAAGTACATAATACGAGGTGCGACAATAAAGTAATGAGACTGATGTGAAATAAAAGTTGCTTACCGTTTTAGTCAAGTTGAGTGTTGTCTCCTTCAGAGTAGTTCCCTTCTGACTGCACACACTTTTTCCAGCGCTTCTGCCATTGATGGTAACATTTCTGGAACTCATCTTCAGTAATATCCTCCAAAACCCTCGTCACAGCTTTTTGGACATCTTGTGTTGTTTGAAAATGGTGTCCTTTGATCACCGTTTTGAGTCTTGTAAATAGAAAAAAGTCGCTCGGAGCGATATCTGGTGAATTAGGTGGCTGTGGTAGTAGTGAAATTTGTTTTGAGGTTAAAAATTGCTGTACTGACGGAGCAGTATGGGATGGCGCATTATCGTGATGCAGAATCCAATTATCAGTAATGTTGATCGGCACGGACACGAAAACTCTTTTACAAAGTCTTTCTAAAATTTCTTTGTAGTAATATTGATTAACTGTTTGTCCAGGAGGCACCCACACTTTAAGGAAAAGTTCCCGTGGAATCAAAGAAGCACACAAGCATGCATTTCACGTTTGACTTTGACATGCGAGCTTTCTTTCGTCTGGGTGATCTCTTTGAGCACCATTGCGAACTTTGGCGTTTTGTCTCTGGATTGTATTGGAAAAAAAATAAAAATAAAAAAATAAAAAAATAAAAAAACTTTCATCGCCAGTGATAACACGGCTCAGGCTCAACAATTGTGGATTGATTTCCGTTTGCTCTAATAGATAGGCTGCCACATTTTTCCGCGTTTCTCGCTGTTGTGGTGTGGGATGTTTGGGGACCATTTTGCACGAATCTTTCTCATACCAAGATATTCAGTTATTATCAAACGAACCGTTTCCCGATTGATGTTCAGTTCTTCCGCACTTATTTTCACGTATAATCTTCAATCAGATCGTATGAGTTCACGCACCCTGGCCAAGTTTACATCCGTCCATGAGGTTGATGGTCGTCCACTGCGGTCTTCATTTTCAACATTCGTTCTGCCTTCACTAAACATTTTATGCCAACGAAAAACTTGAGCTCTTGACGTAACTTCTTCTCCAAAAGCCTTCTGAAGCTTACCGTAAGTTGTCGTCGTGTTTTCACCCAATTTGACGCAAAAAGAAATGGCATACCGTTGCGCAATATTATGCGGTTCCATTTCCGTGACGAGAGACACAAACGCGTGTTAACTTATTACAGCACAACTCACGACAGTTGCATCGATGTACCGCTTGGACTAGATACAGCTTATAGACCAAGGTCAAAGATATTGTGCCTACGCAAGCCTGCAGGGTTGCCACATCTTGCAAAGAAAATCAGTCTCATTACTTTATTGCAGCACATCGTACTACTAAGGATCGAAAAATGAATTTCGAAAACATCTTGCGGCGGGAGACGCATTTCGTCCAATACAAACCATTCAACTACATACGCTTTGGGTCGTTCATAATCGAAAGGAAACGTTAATTTAATCGTTGCATGACGATAGATAAGCACGATGCTGGTCAGTTAATTCGGACACGAAGACAAGCCTCTACGCGTGCTCACTCGCAATTGGCAGGACAGGCAAGACGCAAAGAAGGCAGGCTCGTCTCACCACTGCCGAAGGCAAACTGATCACTAAAGCTATCCAAGCGCAATGATCATGACAACTTCATGGACTGCCCTAGCGCACCTCGGGTCAGAACCACATCTCAACTTATCCATCTCTTACTGCAGTGCCCCTCGCCCATTATCCTCATGTCTCGCGGCATATCGCCAACTCCATGTAAGGGTTCGAGCCTGTTATGCATCTGCACTGAAGAGATCGTGGGCCGCCTCACCTTCATTATACTTAATTATATGTGTTGTCTGTTCTTTCGGACATGCCGGAAAGAACAGACACTATGAATTAAGACGCAAATAATTACAGACATAATGCGCAAGGGGCAGTAGATCAGTAGTGTGTGGATAAGTTGAGATTTTGGACATGCCAGGGCAGTCCGTGCTGTCTGCCCGGCCCTGTTCGACGTGACCAGTGTGTTTCACAGGTTCGTGTACAGCCAAGCGTCAGGCAACAGCCTGGGACTCACACCCTCGTAGCGTTTGATCAGCCTACAGGAAAGGTCAACTATACATTCACCTAATCAGGCCATGGAACTTCGAGAGACAACTGTGACCTTCAATCCATTCACGTGTTCCTGCAGGCCCCTAGTTTCTCCCGTTTCGCAATGTAGGCATCACCTACTCTTGATTGTTTTTATGAAACCGTGCTCAGACAGCGTTATAAATTAATTATTGACAGCAGATATTAATTAAATATACTGTAGTTATATATTGTCGTGTACTCAGTTTGATTAGAAAAAGAAAGTAGGAAGCTTACAAACGAAATCGGCTATGAGTATGATAAATGTAAGGACGCCGAGCAAAGAATTAGTCACCCAGAGCTGACGTCGAGCAACTACCGAGTAGTAACAGTGTCTCTAGTCTTAGTGACGGCTTTGACTGGGGGGAGGGGGGTGGGGATGAGAGTGCACAAGCGTCTATATGTCGCTGAGCTCACTCAGTGTTTGCCACGTCCTGCAGTGCTGGCAAGCTGCGAGTGTGTTGGCTGTTACGCTGTTCTGAGTAGTTGAGATATTCGCTATGGCCTTAAGGGTGCGTGAATTAGTGGGTCAGTTGAGGTGTTCGTCAAAGTACGCGAGCAGCCCTGTGTACAGGGGTGTAGGGCTGTTGTCGTCTTGGAAGGTGGAGTTTTCCGTATCGTACTCATCAAGAAGATATAGGAGTAAACGCAACACTGTGTCACCGACACATATTACACAATAGAAGCTGTACATGACATTGTGCTAGTCTGACTTTTGACTGTGCTATAAATCGGTACGACAACGGCAGCCCAAGCTCTGCTTATAGTGTTTCTGGTTGCGTAGCCCGTAAATGGATTTCAGTCCCTAAACTCTTGTCTCAGCATCGTTCACGGTCTTCTATGAAGCAAATTTGCTGGATCTTGCCCCAGTGAGTTTACGAGATTATAGGGAAAATCTTTTTTCGTATATATTCTGATGGGTTTCATTTGAATGATTTGGTGGATGGATCGTTGTCCTAAATGTTGCCTAGTGTGAGTCTTGTTAGTGTAGCGAGCATCATCCGTTATAACCCGAAACATTATGTTTTGAAACCTATAATTTAAACATAGACTGTATCCATTCTTGGATAAATTATTGCTATCAACAGCAATTTTCGCTGTATATCACCACCTCATTATACAATGTAAATTATTACATCCAACACAAGACTACCTCCCATCACTGTAACTATTTCCAGTATTGATATAAACTAGGCCTGCTACTTTCGTTTTCAAGAGTTAACGGCCTTTTCAGCCGTGTGACGGTGCCTGTTACCAACACTTTAGAACCACGCAAGATGGCTGAAAGCATGATAGCTTGCCAAATTCTCGCCCTTGCGTTGTCTGATAGTCCGCCATTCTCGATGTGCGGGTACAGTTCATAAAGTACTGGTCATTAAGCGCTGATGTCCACCTTGCATACTGGTAGAGCGGGCAAATTTAGTATGCCTACACTGAAAATCATAGTGGAAAAGATACCCCACGATCGGCAGGAACGTACTGTGTGAGTCAGCTAACCTGTTCGTGTCTGATATTTTCTCAGCCCTTTTAGACATCATAATTCTCTGCTCTCTAGATGTACAGTCTCGTTTCATAATAACATCCTTACACACATATCGCTATAGACACGCTTTTCCAAGTGGAGCTATAACAGTTTCTGCTATTCTGTGGCAGCTATAAAGCAGACGAATTCAATGGCTTTTCACTCTTCAAACTTCGATTAGTACGAGAGTGTGCCGAAACGTAATCCCTGTGCATTTTTTGTGTGAAAACACTTAAAGTTTTTAAATTTAAAAAAATGTTCTCAATATTCTATATCTTTAACTGCCTACATATTTATTTCTCAACATAGTCACCCTGACGACCGTCATTTTGTGTGCTTTTTTTATGGCTCCGGCACGTCACCTCTGCTTTCACCGCTTCATCAGTACCAAACTTCAATTCTCTAAGGTGTTCCTTAAGTTTTGCAAACAGATAGAAATTGGATGATGTTCCGTTTAGGAACTGTGTGGAGGATGATGGGTGACAGTGAACCCAAGGCGTCAGATTGTTGCAGATGTCGCAACTCTCATGTATGGTATGGCGCTGTTATGCTGTAGGACAGGGTGCTCCATGTGTGGACGAACCCTTCGAATTCATGCTTTCAGTTTTTTGAGTTGTTAATCACACGCCGGCACAGTCACGTTGTTGTTGTCGTGGTCTTCAGGCCAGAAACTGGTTTGATGCAGCTTTCCATGCTACTCTATCCTGTGCACAGCTTCTTCATCACCAATTATCTACATCCTTCTGAATATGCTTGGTCTCCCTCTACGATTTTTATCCTCCACTCAGCCCTCCAATACTAAATAGATGATCCCTTGATGCCTCAGAACATGTCCTACCAACCAATTCCTACTTCTAGCCAAGTTGTAGCATAAATTCCTCTTCTCCCCAATCCTATTCAGTACCTCTTCATTAGTTACGTGCTCTACCTCTCTAATCATCAGCATTTTTCTGTAGCACCACATTTCGAAAGCTTCTATTCTCTTCTTGTCTAAACTATTTATCGTCCTTGTTTCACTTCTACACATGGCTGCACTCCATACATATGCTTTCGGGAAAGACTTCCTGACACTTAAATCTATACTCGATGCTAACAAATTTCTCTTCTTCAGAAACGCTTTCCCTGCCATTGCCAGTCTACATTTAAATATCATCTCTACTTCGACCATCATCAGTTATTTTGCTCCCCAAATAGCAAAACTCATTTACTACTTTAAGCGTCCCATTTCCTAGTCGAATTCCCTCTGTATCACCTGATTTAATTAGACTACATTCCATTATCCTTGTTTTGCTTTTGTTGATGTTCATCTTATACCTTCTTTCAAGACACTATCCATTCCGTTCATCTACTCTTCCATGTCCTTTGCTGTCTCCTACAGAATTACAGTGTCATCAGCAAACCTCAAAGTTTTTATTTCTTCTCCTACAACCCTGTCTCACGCCCTTCCCAACTAGTGCTTCCCTTTCATGCACCTCGACTCTTACTCGTATAATTGCCATATGGTTTTTGTACAAATTGTAAATAGCCTTTCGCTCCATCTATTTTACCCCTACCACCTTCAGAATTTGAAAGAGAATATTCCAGTCAACATTGTCAAAAGCTTTCTCTAAGTGTACAAAAGCTAGAAATGTACGTTCCCTTTCCTTAATCTATCTTCTAAGGTAAGTCGTAGGGCCAGTATTGCCTCACGTGTTCCAACATTTCTGCGGAATCCAAACTGATCTTCCGCGATGTCGGCTTCTGCCAGTTTTTTAATTCGTCTTTAAGGAATTCTGGTTAGTGACTTATTAAACTGATAGTTCGGTAATTTTCACACCTGTCAACATCTGCTTTCTTTCGGATTGGAATTATTATATTCTTCTTGAAGTATGAGGGTTTTCGCCTGTCTCCATACATCTTGCTCACCAGATAGTAGAGTTCTGTCAGGACAGGCTCTCTCAAGACTATCAGTAGTTCTAATGGAATGTTCTTCATTCCCTTAGGTCTTTCAGTGTTCTGTCAATTCATTTTCATCTTCATCTGCGTCCTCTTCCATTTCAATAATATTTCCCCCAAGTGCACTGCTCTTGTGTACATCCTCTACATACTCCTTCCATCTTTCTTCTTTCCCTTCTTTGCTTAGAAGAGGTTTTCCATCTGAGCTCTTGGTATCCATACAAGTGGTTCTCTTTTCTCCAAAATTTTCTTTAATTTTCCTGTCGGCGGTATCTATTTTACCCCTAGTGATATATGCCTCTACATCCTTACATTTGTCCTGTAGCCATCCCTGCTTAGCCATTTTGCACTACCTTTCAATCTCATTTTTGTGACGTTTGTGTTCTTTTTGCCTGCTTCATTTACTACATTTTTATATTTTCTCCTTTTATCAGTTAAATTCAATATCTCTTCCGTTACCCAAGAATTTCTACTAGCCCTCGTCTTTTTACTTACTTGATCCTCTGCTGCCTTCACTATTTCATCTCTCAAAGCTACCCATTCTTCTTCTATTGTGTTTCTTTCCCCCATTCTTGTTAATCGGTCTCTAATGCTCTCTCTGAAACTTTCTACAACCTCTGGTTCTTTCAGTTTATCTAAGTCCCATCTGCTTAAATTACCGCCTTTTTCAGTTTCCTCAGTTTAATCTACAGTACAAAGCCAATAGATTGTGGTCAGAGTCCATATATTTCCCTGGAAACAGCTTACAATTTAAAACCTGGTTCCTAAATCTCTGTCTTACCATTATGTAATCTATCTAAACCTTCCAGTGTCTCCAGGCTTCTACCTCGTATATACCCTTCTTCCATGATTGTTAAAACAAGTGTTAGCTATGATTAAGTTATGCTCTGTGCAAAACTTTACCAGTCGGCTTCCTCTTTCATTTCTTACCACCAGTCCATAGTCACCGACTACGTTTCCTTCCTTTCCTTTTCATACTGTCGATTTCCATTCCCCCATGACTATTAAATTTTCTTCTCCCTTCACTATCTGAATAATTTCTTTTATCTCATCACACGTTTCTTCAATCTCTTCGTCATCTGCGGAGCTAGTTGGCAAATAAACTTGTACTACTGTGGTAGGCATGGGCTTCGTGTCTATCTTGGCTACAATGATGCCTTCACTATGCTGTTCGTAGTAGCTTAACAGCCCTCCAATTTTTTTATTCGTTATTAAACCTACTCCTGCATTACCCCTATTTGATTTTGTATTTATTATCCTGTATTCACCTGACCAGAAGTCTTGAACCTCCTGCCACCGAACTTCACTAATTCCCTCTATATCTAACTTTAATCTATCCGTTACCCTTTTTCAGTTTTCTAATTAAGGGATCTGACATTTCACCCTCCAGTCCGTAGAACGCCAGTTTTCTTTCTCCTGATAACGACGTCCTCCTGAGTAGTCCCCGCCCGGAGATACGAATGGGGTCTATTTTACATCCGAAATATTTTACCCAAGACGGCGCCGCCGCCATTTAGCCATACAGTAAAGCTACATGCCCTCGGGAAATATTATGGCTGTACTTTGCCCTTGCTTTCAGCCATTCGCAGTACTAGCACAGCCGTTTTGGTTGATGTTACAAGGTCAGATCAGTCAATCATCCAGACTGTAGCACTGCAACTACTGAAAAGGCTGCTGCCCCTCTTCAGGAAACACGGGTTTGTGTGGCCTCTCAACAGATACCCCTCCGTTGTGGTTCGGTACGGCTATTTGTATCGCTGAGGCACGCAAGCCTCCCCACCAACGGCAAGGTTCATGGCGGGAATAGTCACGTTACACACAGCTATACTACACGCTACAGTTCGTGGCAGATATGCCGTCAGGAACAAATTAAATGTTTGTCTGATTTGCTAATAAAAACAATACTGTAATGCCGTGTGGCTCTGGTGTTTCGTCGGTCCCCGATCCAACGGTTTGCTGCCCAGCCGTTTCTTGCAGCTTATGGAATTCTTTCACTTACTACACAGAGACTGGAACGTCTTCATAGTTCGTCTTTTCTCCTTTAAGTTTTATGATATTCGAGGGACGATTTTGCACTTCTTTCCGCAACAACGTCGTTGATTGACTGTTATTGTTAGCATCAGAGCTCACCATTTCGCTCCCTTTTCTTCGGCGATAGTCCGCCCTCCCAGCAGAGCCGAATATGTGACATTACTGCTGGCTGAGTTCTGTCAAGAGAATGGAGATAAACAGGGCGCCTGCGGGCACAGTTCCTCATCGGGTATTCAATGGATTCCTACGTGGTTTCCATATACAACAAATGCCCTATGAGTGCAGACAATCAGGTAAGAGGGTGTGTGCCTTTGTAATTCTACTTTGCCATGCCAAAAGTTTTGAAAGCACACTTCTTGTCTGATAACATAAATTGTGCCATATTAGTTGTCCGACTTTTTCGAGCGGCGGTAAATTACGGTCTCTCACGGATGACATCCAATACCTCCGTAAGTTTTTAGGACTGTTCTTGCAGTTACCATCATTATGCTTAAATTTAATGTTGCTATCAGTTTGCCTGATTATTCGTTCACAGACATCGTTATGTTACATCTTGCATTTAGACAATTCACAGCGTTGTTAATTTGTATACCTACCACTTTTTCATTAAACAGCTTCACATCATGAATCATCCACTTCAGGGCAGCGTGTTGCGTAGACTTTTATGCGTTCCGTTCAAAAGTAAATAGAAGGGTTTCTGTCCTTGCAGTTGAACTCAGAGTCGCCTCCTGCGTCACGCAGTGTTAGCGCTTTGTCAGTATGCAGTTTGTAAGGGTGATACGGGAACTGATAATGTGTTATGTACGGCACTAATACTGCACCTTCAGGTCGACTTCTTTTGATATTGGTCTTTTTGGTCTCTAAAAGTGTTTCAGTCATTTTCTACATATACAGGGTGATCCATTGATAGTGACCGGGCCAAATATCTCAACAAATAACGATCAAACGAAAAAACTACAAAGAATGCAACTCGTCTACCTTGAAGGGGGAAACCAGATGGCGCTATGGTTGGCCCGCTAGATGGCGTTGCCATAGGTCAAACGGATATCAACTGCGTTTTTTTAAAAATAAGAGCCCCCATTTTTATTACATATTCGTGTAGTACGTAAAGAAATATGAATGTTTTAGTTGGACCACTTTTATCGCTTTGTGACAGATGGCGCTGTAATAGTCACAAACGTATCAGTACGTGGTATCAAGTAACATTCCGCCAGTGCGGACGGTATGTGCTCCGTGATACATACCCGTGTTAAAATGGACCGTTTACGAATTGCAGAAAAGGTCGATATCGTGTTGATGTATGGCTATTGTGATCAAAATGCCCAACGGGCGTGTGCTGTGTATGCTGTCGGCATCCTGGACAACAGGAAGTGTTCAGGCACATATGAAACGTTACTCAAGACCTGCAACAATTTATGGTGCCCAAGTAGGAGTTTTAGCTGCTGTCGCGGCTAATCCGCACATCAGTAGCAGACAAACTGCGCGAAAATCGGGAATATCAAAAACGACGGTGTTGAGAATGCTACATCAACATCGATTGCACCCGTACCATATTTCTATGCACCAAGAATTGCATGGCAACAACTTTGAACGTCGTGTACAGTTCTGCCACTGGACACAAGAGCAATTACGGGACGATGACAGATTTTTTGCACGCGTTCTATTTAGCGACGAAGCGTCATACACCAACAGCGGTAACGTAAACCGGCATAATATGCACTATTGGTCAAGGGAAAATCCACGATGGCTGCGACAAGTTGAACGTGAGCGACCTTGGCGGGTTAAAGTATGCTGCAGCGTTATGGGAGGAAGCATAATTGGCCCTATTTAATCGATGGCAATCTAAATGGTGCAATGTATGCTGATTTCCTACATAACCTTCTACCGATTTTACTACAAGATGTTTCTCTGCATGATAGAATGGCGATGTGCTTCCAAAATAATGGATCTCCGGCACATAGCTAGCGTGTGGTTGAAGCGGTACTGAATAGCATATTTCACGACAGGAGGACTGGTCGTCGAAGCACCATAGCATGGCCCGCATGTTCACCGGATCTGACGTCCCCGGATTTATTTCTGTGGGGAAAGTTGAAGGATGTTTGCTATCGTGATCCACCGACAACGCCTGACAACATGCGTCAGCGCATTTTCAATGCCTGTGTAAACATTACAGAAGGCGAACTACTCGCTGTTGAGAGGAATGTCGTTAGACCTATTGCCAAATGCATTGAGGTTGACGGACATCGTTTTGAGCATTTATTGCATTAATGTGGTATTTACAGGTAATCACGCTGTAACAGGCTGCGTTCTCAGAAATGATAAGTTCACAAAGGTATATGTATCACATTGGAACAACCGAAATAAAATGTTCAAACGTGACCACGTTCTGTATTTTGATTTAAAACAACCTACCTGTTACCAGCTGTTCGTCTAAAATGGTGAGGCATATGTTTGTGATTATTACAGCGCCAACTGTCACAAAGCGTAAAAAGTGGTCGAACTAAAACATTCATATTTATTTAAGTACTACATGAATATGTAATAAAAATGGGGTTCCTATTTTAAAAAGAACGTAGTTGATATCCGTTTGACCTACGGCAGCGCCATCTAGAGGGCCAACCATAGCGCCATCTAGTTTCCCCCTTCAACTTAAACCTGTTTCGTTCTTTGTAGTTTTTTCGTTTGACGCTTATTTCGTGAGATATTTGGCCCGGTCACGATCAATGGACCACCCTGTATATCAGCACGATACTGCAATGCGAAGTGCGAACGAGTGAACTGGAGCAGTGCATGAGGGAGTTGACGGGCATTCAGGGGCAACAGAGTTCAAATCTCCAAATGGCCGTTAATTAATATCTGTCAAACCTCTGGTGATGATTGTACGGGTGGCTTCTCAAAGTCCCGGCGCCGACTTCATGCCCTGTCTTTGTCTGTTCAAAGGCTGTGCTCCCCCAACACCGAGGCTCGTGACGAAGGCCCCGACGCGTGCGTCACGGCAGGTGACACTGCACGTCTTATAGCCTATGAGTGCCAGGAAGCGTCTCCAGGAGGGAGACGAGTTTAAAGGCATGCAAGCTCCCGACAGCGCACAATATTAAGACCTCTAGTGGGTACCTTTTCAATTAAATATTGGTATCCCGTGGTCACTGCACGGGACCGAGCGTTCGCCAAGTATGGCGGACAACCCGACTAGTGTGACGTCAGAAGTGCCCTGCAGGGCCCGTGTATCCCGTTGGCCCCTCCCTACGCCCCCTCACCCTACTGTGACCTGGCGAGGCGGCGCCACGCCGTGCGGAGGCAGCGGACACGCTTTCCGTAAATCATGCAAGTCAAGTTCCTGGCCGGCTGCTTTCAAACTGCCGTGTTCGACTTTTTTCCCCCCACCCTTCTCTAGTTTTCAGTCTCGGCGTCCTCGACAAGGGCTCGTTAACCCCTAACCTTTCTTTTTCCTTCCTTCCGCTTGGACGCAGTCTCGAAAGGGTACTGTTCATTCTACGACACGTGTGTTGTTTTTACGTTCCGAAGATCACACGACGGGGTCGATGACATTACACGGGCTGCTTGGAAACGGTACAGACAGGGGCACTGCTCCAGTCCGGAGGGTGACGCGTCTCGTCTTTTCCAGGGAGGCGGTCTCGCCGCGCCGATGGGGCAGCGCTGGCGGTTTCCAGGGAGGCGGCGGCCGCCCCTGGCGTCACGCCCTTCTCCAGAAGCCTGACTCTTTTTTGCCGGCGGCTGCGCGCATGGAACCTGGAGCTGACTAAGAGCGCCAGCGCAGGCTAGCGTACACGCCGGCTCTCTGCGTGCACCTCGGCCGCCGCCGCCGACGACGACGGCGAGGAGGTTCACAGCGGACAATTGAGCTTGCGCGAGGCGTCCGTCACGGAACAGGCGGTCACGGAAATCTCCGTACTTGCCTTAATCACCCGTACGCGAACCTGTAATTCATATAAAAAAAAGAGTAGCGCTTGTTTGTTCTTCCTGTATGGGGTCCCGTTACTGTTCATCCGATTACGATCAAACTTCGGTGAGTTGTACGCACGTCCGGCGAAGTTTGATGTGGGATAAGAAACAAGACAGGACTGGGGGAGGAGGGGTGGGGGCGCATAAGGGGACGACATATACACTTAACTCAGGAACACCTGGAGTAATTTCAGTCATATTTGGTATATACAGTGATGACTCATTACTTTCATAATTATTTGTATAAAATATTATGTTGGTAATATACCCCAACTAGCCCTAGGAGTGGGGGTGAAAGCAGTGACATATAAAAATGTTCGATAATGACTGATATTAGTATCAAACCCGTAGTTCTCCGGGTCTCTAGTCTTGTTGCTGGCCATCACGATGACGTTTCACCCGTATTAATGACGAAAACATGTTTGGGCCTGCAAAGACAGCGATACATCAGCGTATCTCTGTAACGCCAGATAGAATTCCCACCATTTTTGGCTCACGTGTCACTTGCTCCCTGGAAAGATGTACTGTGATGGTAACGCCCCCCACAACATCTCTGGCTCACGTATCACTTACTCCCTGGAAATATGTACTGTGATGGTAACACCCCACACAACATCTCTGACTCACGATCACTTGCTCCCTGGAAAGATGTACTGTGATGGCAACACCCCCCACAACTTCTCTGGCTGAGGGTTTAGGGTGAAAAGACATGACGTAAAAGCATAACTCAGGAACGTCTCGTGCAATTTCAACCACATATGATGTATACACGACTCACTATTTGTATAAATATGCCTTGGGAGTAGAATAACCCCATCACCTCTGGGAGGGAGGCCAGGGAAGATGGGCCGACTGACAAGGGGTGACATGTAGAAGCACCCTAAAAGACTTCTTGGTATATCTTTCCTGTAATTAGTTGACATAAGTGTGAAGTGCAATCTGTCTATTTACATTGAGCAGTGGCTCAACCAAATCGTGAGAATGAGGACCGCAGCGAGCCAACAATGTCGGAAACGTGTTTGAGGGCCAGAGACCGTGCAACGCGGCTCAGTACCACAGGCACGACGGACGTCTGCTCTCCTCTGGGGCCTCCTGGCGTGAAACAGCGGGGAATCGGAGAGTTACCAGCGACAGTCCTTTTCCTCGAAACTACAATCAATTACTGCCAGAATTAGAAGTTTCTTCAGAAGTCATACGAAAGTGTGGAGCGAAATCTACCAGAGACACGGATGAAATATGTACTCAAATATCTGCGAAATATGTTAAACATATGAGATATGTTCTCTGTGCACCATGAACTATGGTCAGTATAGACGTTGTTGTTGTTGTGGTCTTCAGTCCTGAGACTGGTTTGATGCAGCTCTCCATGCTAATCTATCCTGTGCAAGCTCCTTAATCTCCCAGCACCTACTGCAACCTACATCCTTCTGAATCTGCTTAGTGTATTCATCTCTTGGTCTCCCTCTACGATTTTTACCCTCCACGCTGCTGTCCAATGCTAAATTTGTGATCCCTTGATGCCTCAGGACATGTCCTACCAACAGATCCCTTCTTCTAGTCAAGTCGTGCGACAACTTCTCTTCTCCCCAATCCTATTCGATACCTCCTCATTAGTTACGTGATCCACCAACCTAATCTTCAACATTCTTCTGTAGCACCACATTTCGAAATCTTCTATTCTCTTCTTGTCCAAACTATTTATCGTCCATGTCTCACTTCTATACATCGCTACACTCCATACAAATACTTTCAGAAACAACTACCTAACACTTAAATCTATACTCTATGTTAACAAATTTCTCTTCTCCAGAAACGCTTTCCTTGCCATTGCCAGTCTACATGTTATATCCTCCCTACTTCGACCATCATCAGTTATTTTGCTCCCCAAATAGCAAAACTCATTTACTACTTTAAGTGTCTCATTTCCTAATCTAATTCCCTCAGCATAACCCAACTTAATTCGACTACATTCCATTATCCTCGTTTTGCTTTTGTTGATGTCCATCTTATATCCTCCTTTCAAAACACTGTCCATTCCATTCAACTGCTCTTCCAAATCCTTTGCTGTCTCTGACAGAATTACAATGTCATCGGCGAACCTCAAAGTTTTTATTTCTTCTCCATGCATTTTAATACCTTCTCCGAATTTTTCTTTTGTTTCCTTCACTGCTTGCTCAATATACGGATTGAATAACGTCGGGGAGAGGCTACAACCCTGTCTCACTCCCTTTCCAACCACTGCTTCCCTTTCATGCCCCTAGACTCTTATAAATGCAATCTGGTTTCTATAGAAATTGTAAATACCCTTTCACTTCCTGTATTCTACCTCTGCCACCTTTAGAATTTTGAAAGAGATTATTCCAGTCAACATTGTCAAAAGCTTTCTCTAAGTCTACAAATGCTAGAAATGTAGGTTTTCCTTTCCTTAATCTTTCTTCTAACATAAGTCGTAAGGTCAGTATTGCCTCACGTGTTCCAGTATTTCTACGGAATCCAAACTGATCTTCCCCGAGTTCAGCTTCTACTAGTTTTTCCATTCGTCTGTAAAGAATTCGCTTTAGTATTTTGCAGCCGTGACTTATTAAACTGATAGTTCGGTAATTTTCACATCTGTCAACACCTGCTTTCTTTGGGATTGGAGTTATTATATTCTTCTTGAAGTCTGAGGGTATTTCGCCTGTCTCATACATCTTGCTCACCAGATGGTAGAGTTTTGTCAGGACTGGCTCTCCCAAGGCCGTCAGTAGTTCTAATGGAATGTTGTCTACTCCGGGGGCCTTGTTTCAACTCAGGTCTTTCAGTGCTCTGTCAAACTCTTCACGCAGTATAAACGTATATGACACGAAAAATCATTCGAAGCAAAAAAGTCCGCTAAAGGTGGGATATAAAATGCATAACTTAAAAGTAACAAACACTTGTTCATGTTCGCTAATGTGAAACGCGTCTCTTCTGTTGTACAAGTGCTCACAGCGTTTTAGAGCCCATCTTAACCAGACGTTTTTGCTTCGAGTGATTGTTCTTGTCATATCCCTGAAATACTGACCATTCTTCCTGCTGCACCCTGAGAAATACAGGATGTTCGGAAATTCCGGTTCCGACTTCTAGGAGTTGTAGACGGGAGGGAGTACATACTGTTTTCAACAGGAACCCGTGCTCGTAAACGTACCGATTCCGATATGCAACGGTTTCAGTTCAGATGTGTAACGCCTCCACGTTTGCTGAATGAAGGAGAAAATTCTCAGAGTTGCTTGTCCCGGTACGCAAAATGGTAGACAGGATGACGTTCTCGGAAGCTGTGCCGCTTGAATGCCTGTCAGGAAACGTGGTTTCAGCGTGATGGCGCACCACCCTACTTCTCACCTGCGGTTCGGAGACATCGCAACCGACGATAGGGTGAAACGGACAGGCCGAGGTGGTCCAACAGTGTGGCCGCCACAATAGCCGCATTTAACTCCGGCGAACTAATTCTCGTGCGGTCAAATGCGAAGTTTAATTTACGGGGCTGCCATAGAGACAGAGGGAGATATGTTGGCACGAGTTCTGGGCGCTGCACTGCACACTGAAGAGACACCGGATGGGTTGGAGAGTGTATTAGAACATGCTTCGTAGGTACGATGTCTGTAACAACGTTAGTGTTCACCACATCGAGCCACTGTTTCGTAGGTGCATTATGCTGGGTTCTTTTTTGTTTTGGAATAATGTAAACACGTAATGTTCAAGTGTTAATACAAACAAATGTGTTAACATGATAAATGGATGTTTCGTTATGTTTCCTTCGAAATTATAACTAATAATTGTACTGCATCGCGCCTAATTCAATTCCACAAGCACACGTGGACGCGTTAACATCTGAATTGAAACCGTCATATATGGAACCCCCCCCCCCTATGAACCATGGACCTTGCCGTTGGTGGGGAGGTTTGCGTGCCTCAGCGATACAGATGGCCGTACCGTAGGTGCAACCG
Source organism: Schistocerca gregaria (assembly GCF_023897955.1). Classification (NCBI taxonomy): domain Eukaryota; kingdom Metazoa; phylum Arthropoda; class Insecta; order Orthoptera; family Acrididae; genus Schistocerca; species Schistocerca gregaria. The sequence goes on from NC_064925.1 coordinate 479,322,430, forward strand.
CAACGGAGGGGTATCTGTTGAGAGGCCAGACAAACGTGTGGTTCCTGAAGAGTGAAGAGGGGCAGCAGCCTTTTCAGTAGTTGCAAGGGCAACAGTCTGGATGATTGACTGATCTGGTCTTGTAACACTAACCGAAACGGCCTTGCTGTGTTGGTACTGCGAACGGCTGAAAGCAAGGAGAAACTACGGGCGTAATTTTTCCCGAGGGCATGCAGCTTTACTGTATGATTAAATGATGATGGCGTCCTCTTGGGTAAAATATTCCGGGGGTAAAATAGTCCCCCATTCGGATCTCCGGGCGGGGAATACTCAAGAAGATGTCGTTATCAGGAGAAAGAAAACTGGCGTTCTACGGATCGGATCGTGGAATGTCAGATCCCTTAATCGGGCAGGTAGGTTAGAAAATTTAAAAAGGGAACTGGATAGGTTAAAGTTAGTTAAAGTGGGAATTAGTGAAGTTCGGTAGCAGGAGGAACTAGACTTCTGGTCAGGTGACTACAGGGTTATAAACACAAAATCAAATAGGGGTAATGCAGGAATAGGTATAATAATGAATAGGAAAATAGGGATGTGGGTAAGCTACTACAAACAGCATAGTGAACGCATTATTGTGGCCAAGATAGATACCAAGCCCACACCTACTTCAGTAGTACAAGTTTATATGCCAACTAGCTCTGCAGGTGACGAAGAAATTGAAGAAATGTATGATGAAATAAAAGAAATTATTCAAATAGTGAAGGGAGACGAAAATTTAATAGTCATGGGTGACTGGTATTCGGTAGTAGGAAAAGGGAGAGAAGGAAACGTAGTAGGTGAATATCGATTGGGACTAAGAAATGAAAGAGGAAGCCGCCTGGTAGAATTTTGCACAGACCACAACTTAATCAAAGCTAACACTTTGCTTAAGAACCATAAAAGAAGGTTGTATACATGGAAGAACCCTGGAGATACTAAAAGGTATCAGACAAATTATATAATGGTAAGACAGAGATTTAGGAACCAGGTTTTAAATTGTAAGATATTTCCAGGTGGAGGTGTGGACTCTGACCGCAATCTATTGGTTATGACCTGTAGATTAAAACTGAAGAAACTGCAAAAAGGTGGGAATTCAAGGAGATGGGACCTGGATAAACTGAAAGAACCAGTGGTTGTACAGAGTTTCAGGGAGAGCATAAGGGAACAATTGACAGGAATGGGGGAAAGAAAAGCAGTAGAAGAAGAATGGGTAGCTTTGAGGAATGAAATAGTAAAGGCAGCAGACCATCAAGTAGGTAAAAAGGCGAGGCCTAGTAGAATCCCTTGGGTAACAGAAGAAATATTGAATTCAATTGATGAAAGAAGAAAATATAAAAATGCAGTAAATGAAGTAGGCAAAAAGCAATACAAAGGTCTCAAAAATGATATCGACAGGAAGTGCAAAGTGGCTAATTAGGGATGGCTAGAGGACAAATGTAAGGATGTAGAGGCTTATCTCACTAGGGGTAAGATAGACACTGCCTACAGGAAAATTAAAGAGACGTTTGGAGAAAGGAGAACCACTTGTATGAATATCAAGAGCTTTGATGGAAGCCCAGTTCTAAGCAAAGAAGGGAAAGCACAAAGGTGGAAGGAGTATATAGAGGGTCTATACAAGGGCGATGTACTTGAGGACGGTATTATGGAAATGGAAGAGGATGTAGATGAAGATGAAGATGAAATGGGAGATATGATACTGCTTGAAGAGTTTGACAGAGCACTGAAAGACCTGAGCCGAAACAAGACCCCCGGAGTAGACAACATTCCATTAGAACTACTGACGGCCTTGGGAGAGCCAGTCCTGACAGAACTCTACCATCTGGTGAGCAAGATGTATGAGACAGGCGAAATACCCTCATACTTCAAGAAGAATATAATAATTCCAATTCCAAAGAAAGCAGGTGTTGACAAATGTGAAAATTACCGAACTATCAGTTTAATAAGACACAGATGCAAAATACTAACACGAATTCTTTACAGACGAATGGAAAAACTAGTAGAAGCCGACCTCGGGGACGATCAGTTTGGATTCCGTAGAAATGTTGGAACACCTGAGGCAATACTGACCTTACGACTTATCTTAGAAGAAAGATTAAGGAAAGGCAAACCTACGTTTCTAGCATTTGTAGACATAGAGAAAACTTTTGACAATGTTGACTGGGATACTGTCTTTCAAATTCTAAAGGTGGCTGGGGTAAAATACGGGGAGCGAAAGGCTATTTACAATTTGTAGAGAAACTAGATGGCAGTTATAAGAGTCGAGGGACATGAAAGGGAAGTAGTTGTTGGGAAGGGAGTAAGACAGGGTTGAAGCCTCTCTCCGATGTTATTTAATCTGTATATTGAGCAAGCAGTAAAGGAAACAAAAGAAAAATTCGGAGAATGTATTAAAATCCATGGAGAAGAAATGAAAACTTTGAGGTTCGCCGATGACATTGTAATTCTGTCAGAGACAGCAAAGGATTTGGAAGAGCAGCTGAATGGAATGGGCAGTGTCTTGAAAGGAGGATATAAGATTAACATCAACAGAAGCAAAACGAGGATAATGGGATGTAGTAGAATTAATCCGGGTGATGCTGAGGGAATTAGATTAGGAAATGAGACACTTAAAGTAGTAAATGAGTTTTGCTATTTGGGGAGCAAAATAACTGATGATGGTGGAAGTAGAGAGGATATAAAATGTAGACAGGCAAGGGCAAGGAAAGCGTTTCTGAAGAAGAGAAATTTGTTAACATCGAGTATAGATTTAAGTGTCAGGAAGTATTTTCTGAAAGTATTTGTATGGAGTGTAGCTATGTATGGAAGTGTAACATGGACGATAAATAGTTTAGACAAGAAGAGAATAGAAGCTTTTGAAATGTGGTGCTACAGAAGAATGCTGAAGATTAGATGGGTAGATCACATAACTAATGAGGAAGTATTGGGGAGAAGAGAAGTATTGGGGAGAAGAGAAGTTTGTGGCACAACTTGACCTGAAGAAGGGATCGGTTGGTAGGACTTGTTCTGAGGCATCAAGGGATCACCAGTTTAGTATTGGAGGGCAGTGTTGAGGGTAAAAATCGTAGAGGGAGAACAAGAGATGAATATACTAAGCAGATTCAGAAGGATGTAGGTTGCAGTAGGTACCGGGAGATGAAGCTTGCACAGGATAGAGTAGCATGGAGAGCTGCATCAAACCAGTCTAAGGACTGAAGATCACAACAACAACAACATATTATGGAAACAGTACGTTTCCAAATGTGGGTTCCTATTCAAAGTATTACGTACTCATTTCCCTCCACAACCCCTAGAAGTTTGTGATGGGTATTTCCGAACACCCTGTACGTGACACCCTTATGCCGGCGAAGCTCGGGGCAAAAATCTGGTAGATAATATTGACTTCCGCACTGAAATTCTTACAACAGACTAATCCCACCGGCCACACTGTTATCCGCCCCCTTAAAAAGGTCGCTGGTTGCTTCAGCGTGCCGTAAATGGTGTGGACCCGGTACGCTATGGTCACGTGACCCTGCACCTCTGGCGTAAGTCGTGGCAGTGAAGTCGTATGTCTTTGCTGGAATATTCTATGACTGCAGTAAGATGGGTTGCCGTGTAGGCGTGACAGAATGGCAGAATGGAGCTATCGTGCAGAAGCGTGCCCGTAACCAGACCTTGAATGAATTTGCTTGATTTGTTGCTGTATCGTCGCTCGATGTCCTTCGTTTCTACAGCAAACAGTGACGTGAGGACAGCGACTACAGACGAGTGTCACGTCTTGTCAGTTGTTATCGGTTTCAAAACCCACATGAACTGCTGCTGTCAGTCAAGGGTCAGTCTCAACCAGTTTCCGAGCGAATGCTGCAGTCAAGTGAAATTTGGTGTCGGGTGTGTCGCTGTTCACAGCAGCAGATAAATCTTCTCGTCTCCAGAGGGACAAACAACACAGGAACCAAGGCAGTAGCTGGTTGCAGCCGTGCGCTCTACTCCATCTGTTCACGACTTCGCCTCTTTTCAAATGATAGAACACGTCGAATGCTCGGACGGCCCAATGAGCCTTTTAAACTACAGTGTGTGGATTGTTCAGTTCAGGCCAGAGTTGTTCTGAGATCAATAAGATTCTTCTGCGTCTGTGACCGCACTGTTAACGTCTTTGGGACTCAGTTCGAAGAGGGACTCGTCACTGAAGATAATTCTACTTCAGTCAATGAGATTACATGCCCAAGACATCTCCGGTGATGCCCCGGCCAATGGTGGGATACCAGCCTGACAGTCGCTCCCTCCATAAACCTGGAGTGATAATCTCAGGTACCATTAATTCTGCTTCTCATTCACATCGGCCTTACAGCACAGCGGTACGTCGACGTTATTCTACACCCCGTTTTGTTGCCCTTCATGGCAAGTTACCCACTTTATTACATTTCAACAAGATAATGCCCCGCCTGCAAACGGAGAGAGTTTCTACGGCTTGTCTTCGTGCTTTGCAAACTCTACCTCGTTCAATTGAGGAATTGAGAACGCTTGCTGCATTATAGGTAGTGCCCTCCAAGCTGATCTGTATTTTGACGTTCTACACTCCTGGAAATGGAAAAAAGAACACATTGACACCGGTGTGTCAGACCCACCATACTTGCTCCGGACACTGCGAGAGGGCTGTACAAGCAATGATCACACGCACGGCACAGAGGACACACCAGGAACCGCGGTGTTGGCCGTCGAATGGCGCTAGCTGCGCAGCATTTGTGCACCGCCGCCGTCAGTGTCAGCCAGTTTGCCGTGGCATACGGAGCTCCATCGCAGTCTTTAACACTGGTAGCATGCCGCGACAGCGTGGACGTGAACCGTATGTGCAGTTGACGGACGTTGAGCGAGGGCGTATAGTGCGCATGCGGAAGGCCGGGTGGACGTACCGCTGAATTGCTCAACACGTGGGGCGTGAGGTCTCCACAGTACATCGATGTTGTCGCCAGTGGTCGGCGGAAGGTGCACGTGCCCGTCGACCTGGGACCGGACCGCAGCGACGCACGGATGCACGCCAAGACCGTAGGATCGTACGCAGTGCCGTAGAGGACCGCACCGCCACTTCCCAGCAAATTAGGGACACTGTTGCTCCTGGGGTATCGGCGAGGACCATTCGCAACCGTCTCCATGAAGCAGGGCTACGGTCCCGCACACCGTTAGGCCGTCTTCCGCTCACGCCCCAACATCGTGCAGCCCGCCTCCAGTGGTGTCGCGACAGGCGTGAATGGAGGGAAGAATGGAGACGTGTCGTCTTCAGCGATGAGAGTCGCTTCTGCCTTGGTGCCAATGATGGTCGTATGCGTGTTTGGCGCCGTGCAGGTGAGCGCCACAATCAGGACTGCATACGACCGAGGCACACAGGACCAATACCCGGCATCATGGTGTGGGGAGCGATCTCCTACACTGGCCGTACACCTCTGGTGATCGTCGAGGGGACACTGAACAGTGCACGGTACATCCAAACCGTCATCGAACCCATCGTTCTACCATTCCTAGACCGGCAAGGGAACTTGCTGTTCCAACAGGACAATGCACGTCCGCATGTATCCCGTGCCACCCATCGTGCTCTAGAAGGTGTAAGTCAACTACCCTGGCCAGCAAGATCTCCGGATCTGTCCCCCATTGAGCATGTTTGGGACTGGATGAAGCGTCGTCTCACGCGGTCTGCACGTCCAGCACGAACGCTGGTCCAACTGAGGCGCCAGGTGGAAATGGCATGGCAAGCCGTTCCACAGGACTACATCCAGCATCTCTACGATCGTCTCCATGGGAGAATAGCAGCCTGCATTGCTGCGAAAGGTGGATATACACTGTACTAGTGCCGACATTGTGCATGCTCTGTTGCCTGTGTCTATGTGCCTGTGGTTCTGTCAGTGTGATCATGTGATGTATCTGACCCCAGGAATGTGTCAATAAAGTTTCCCCTTCCTGGGACAATGAATTCACGGTGTTCTTATTTCAGTTTCCAGGAGTGTAGCTCACCAAATAGACAGAATTTGCCACTCAGGAGGACTTCCGACAACTCACTCAATCAGTGCCAAACCGAATAAGTGCTTACTTACGAGCCGAAGGGGGATAAACGTGTTATTAACTTGCTCAATCGCTGAAAAGCATTCTCTTGAATAAATCATCCAATTGTTCTGAAACTGGAATCATTTGTTTGTCTGTACACGTACATCACGTCTCTCGATTTCCATCCCATTTGAATAATTCCTTCGTGTGTGTGTGTTTTTTTTTTTAGTTCACTTGTTTTGTTTACGCTTTTGCGAGATTAAAATTTGACGTGGCATTTGTTTTGGCTATTGTGGCAGGCCCGCAGTCCCACCATGCTTTACGGGTTTCAGTAGTGCCACGATGACAAGAAAACTATAAAAGTCAGCGGGAGGGATAACACGGTCAACACAAAGAGCTATCATGTTTTAAGCCACCATCAAGACCCTACAAGCTGAATGCAACAATAACTCTATAGCCAAGAAACAACCAGCTTCAAGAACTGATACACATAAAAACCATGGTAGTGCATTTAAAACTAGGTATTTTTGCGCCGCAGCAATGCTTACTCTCCAATTTATACTGAAGACAGTATGGAGTACGTACAGGGTGACAATTATTGAGCTATATGAAATAAAATCGTCGCATCGTCTGAACGGTTTGCGTTAGGACGTTCAAACTGAATGGTTGGGCGCGGAGCATGTTGGAAATTAGAATGTGCACTATGGTTTGGTTTAGCAACGAAGCCCACTTTCATTTTGATGGGTTCGCCAATAAGCAAAATTGGCGCATTTCGGGGACTGAGAATCCGCATTTAACGATCAACAAGTCTCTTCACCCTCATTGAGCGACTGTGTGATGTGCAATGTCCAGTCACGGAATAATCGGTGCTATATTGCTTGATGGCACGATGACTACCGTAGGGTACGTGAAGGTTTTGGAAAATGACTTTAACCCCATTATCCAAAGTGACCCTGATTTCGACAAGATGTGTTCATGCAAGACGGAGCTCGACCCCATCAAATCAGGAGAGTGTTTAATGTCCTGGAGGAGCACTTTAGGGACGGCACTCTGGCTCTGCGGTACCCAGAGGCCACTGGCAAAGGCCTCAGTTTGACGCCATATCCTCCAGGTGTGAACACATGCGACTCCGTTTTGTGGGGCTATATTAAAGATAAGGTGTACAGCAATAACCCCAAAACCATTTCTGAGCTGAAAACAGCCGTTTAAGAGGTCATCGGCAACATCGATGTTCCGACACTTCAGCGGGACATGCCGAACTTCGCTATTCGTCTGCGCCACATATCGCCCATGATGGCAGGCATATCGAACATGTCATAACTTAAATCCGAGTACCTGTTAGTGACGTTTACATGTTGAATAAGTTATGTGCACGCCGTAGTTTGTAACTAATTTATGTTTTTCATATAATTCAATAATTGTCACCCTGTATATAAATTTTAACACAAAACTTGTTCTCCTGGTCATTACATTGCCCAGAGGGTTTTCTTTGTCGTAATATGAGGTGCAATACACTCCTGTTACCAAAAGTGTTGGAATGTGCGGACAGAACGAAAGTAATGGAACGGTACTGTGTATGACACTTTCTAACATCATCCAGTATAGAAGTAGTGTGAACTTCGAAAGTACACGGGGTATCTCCGTTGTCCAAGAGCTCTTCATTGATGCCTCGATCAATTGAGTCTTGTTGGAAGTCCACACTTGTTCTGCTGGTGACGATCCGCGATGGTATTGGGGCGTTGGTTGTGGTTGATTGTCAGAAGCAGCAAATGGAAGTGAAATCGATGCAGTAACGAATGGAGGCAGAAAGGTGAGCAAGTCCGTTTTTTGAAATCTAAGAACAATACTTTTCCATGCGGCAGAACAATTGCCTTTAAACTGAAAATGGTGTTGCCATTGCCACCGTGTTGGACCTAACCACACTGATTCAGGGTATGAGAGGCGACAACTAATCGCAGTCTCTGGTTTGCCTTACCCACAACATTATCTGTGTGGTCGTTCCAATTGAAGTTATTCGTAATTGTAATTCCTAGTTATTTAGTTGAAGTTACAGTCTTTAGATTTGTTTGACTTATCGTGTAACCAAAATTTAACGGATTCATTTTCGTACCTATGTGGATGACCTCACACTTTTCTTTATTTGGGATCAATTTTCATTTTTCGCACGATATCTTGCCTAAATCATTTTCCAATTGGTTTTTACCTTCTAACGACTTTATTATACGGTCCAAATAATCTAATATGGCTGCTAAAATTATATTCTAAATCTTTTATGTCGATTAGGAACAGCAGAGGGCCTACACCACTTCCTTGGAGAACGCCAGGCATCACTTCTGTTGTATTCTATGACTTTCCGTAAGTTACTATGAACTGTGACCCTTCTAACACGATGTCAAGAATCCAGTCACACAACCTAGACGATACACCAAATTGGTTAGAAGCCGCTTATGAGGAACGCTATCAAAAGTCTTTTGCAAATCCGGAAACAATCTCCTGTCGATGTCACCAATTAGTTAGTGAGAGTAAAGAGCTAGTTGTCTTTAACAAGGGCGACATTTTCTAAATCCATGCTGACTGCGTGTTATTAGGTCAACAACTTTGCTTCCGCCGTTTTGCAATGGACGACAGTAGCGGCAAGAGGGGTTCAGGCGGTTGGTCATAGGTGTAATACAATAAGCTTAGGCATCTGTAAACATAATGACATAACAATATTAATCGATTTGTGATTGCATCATAAGGTTATTCTCGATTAAGTACGTCAACTTACGTTCCCATTTCTCGCCATTTGCGGGAAGTTTTAATTTTCTGCTTTAACATGAAGATATCTGCGGCTGTGGCTCTTAAAATGCTTGGTAAGACCAATGGTGAGGAAACTATTAGTGGAAGAACGTGCAGAGAATCTTTTCAACTCCCTCAGAATGGTGATTTTGATGTCGAAGACCAGCATGGCGGGGGATGACAGAATGTTTTCGTAGCTAGTGCAACAGACGAAGACAGTTACAGGACATCATTAACGAAAGCAATTGAGGTAAAGGTAATTTTGCAGCAGGTCAGTGCTCGACCCCATGTCGCAGAACACGTCAAAATATACGTGGAAACATTGAAATGAGAAGTCCTATCCCTCTCGCCGTGTTCTCCATACGTTTCTTCTCTGACTACCACATTTTTCGGTCAGTGGCATACAGTCTGGCTGACCAGCACTTCAGATCGTATGAACAAGTGCAAAATTGAATCGATTCATGGATCCCCACGAAAGACGCTCATATCTTCTGCCACAGGATTCGTGTGCTATCCGGAAGATAGGAGAATGTAGTGGCCAGCGATGGGCAATGCTATGAATCATAATTTTTTTTTGTATGTTTTTCACAATAAAGCCCTGAACTTCGAGGAAAAACGCCGAAAGCAAAGTTGTCTTTGAGGTAATTCATAATGTTTTAACACAGTACATTGAGATGATAAACGTAATGGGATACCTCCTAATATCGTGTCGGACCTCCTTTCTCTCGGCGTAGTGCAGCAAATCGACGTGACAGGGACTCAACAAGTCGTTGGAAGTCCCCTGCAGAAATACTGAGCCGTGTTCCCTCTGTAGCCGTCTATAATCGCGAAAGTATTGCCGGCGCACGATTTTGGTGCACGAACTGACCTATCAATTACGTGTCATAAATATTCGATGGGTTTCGTGTTGGGCAATCTGTCTGGCCAAATCATTCCCTCGAATTGTCCTGAATGTTCGTCAGCCTAATCGTGAACAATTGAAGCTTGGTGACATGACGCACTGATATCCGTAAAAATTCCATCGTTGTGTGGGAACATGACGTCCATGAATAGCTGGGAATGGGCTCCAAGTAGCCGAGCATGACCGTTTCCAGTTATGGGATCAGGTGGAACAGCCTACACCACTATGGAGCCACCACCAACTTGCACAGTCAATGGTCGCAGAACCGTCTGACCCTTGACTCAAACCCTTCATTTGGCTCTGTACCAAAAGTCCGCAACTGGTTCAGTCGTCGATGTTACAGATGTCGAGCTATGCCTTCGTCCCTCAAGAAAAACTGGCAGTCTTTAAAGGCTTTAGATAGCTGTCCAAACCTAGAGAGAACTTCTTCTGATCGAAAGTGACAGACGCAACATTAGTGCCGATATGAGCCACCACCTGCAATTCGCTGCACCCTGTGCTCTTCATGGCTTCCGGAACGACCCATTCAATATCTGGAATGAGTCGCCTTAGTATTGATACAAAACGCACACTCTACTTCTTCCTCTTCTTGGCAGCCTTGTTCCCAAGAGCCCCCATTGTGCGCCTAACACTGGAGGTCCCAACTATCAGTAATCCCACCCTCTGTAAATGCCGAGATATTGCAGGCCCAGAGGCGTCCTCTGAGACAGACCAAGTAAATGCATCTGTCTAAACATCATTTTCGGCCACAGACACCGCCTGAAACCTGACTGTCTGGCGACCTAGGGGGACCCTTCGATCTGCTCCCCAGAAATGCTTTCACTGCCTGGCATACCTTGGAACGACCTCCCACTCGATCACAGGTGAGAAGACAACCTCAATTCGGTCCGTAACCAGGGCAGCCACTGTAGTGGTCTGATCAGGCGACATGTGGGACGTGCTGGAGGTTTCTCGGATCCCCAGGTCCAGTACCCCACATTGTTGCTCAGCCTACACCTGCGTGACTGAAGCCAACACTGCCTGGAGCTGTGAGTGAGGGTCACTGGCTCAGTCTGCATTCGAACACAGCAAACAGTCCTTATTCATACTAAAGACGGTGGTGCTATACACCAAAAATTAAAAAGATTGGAACTGTGCCTAGTAAGCAAACAAATGTGAAGGCAATTTACGAATTAAAATAATAATCACACAGGTAAATGAAAATGAATCGCTTCTGTGTGAAGCTCATAAAAATAATTCACAAAGGCACGCTCTGGACCAGCTGTAACAAGAGCTTCCGCCTTACTTCTAGTGCAGAAAACGAACAATTCCCTACTCGAATCTAATCATTAATTGAAAGCAACTGGTGTTACGGTTTATTTAATCATGCAATTTTTTTTTCAGTTCCTTGTGATCCAGTGAGTCACATCATAAGTAAAGGTGACTAGGTATATTTCATATTATGCCAATAAAAGAAGTACCGGTATTCTGATTGTCTGTTTTCCCAATGTACGTAACATTAGCTTTTCAAAGTATTGGCCGATACATGGTTTTATTGATTTGCCACTGGTCAGTGTAACTTGATGTTTTGTTTACTTTGGTGTTCACATTTGATCTGATATCTAGGTGATAAAATATCTCTTATTGGGTCGTGGACAAATTAACACCCACATCTTGGGAGATGGATTTTTGCTGTCTGCTTGATACCCACTGACACAGATAGAAGAGAGACATGTAGACTAGGAGACATCATTGGCCCGTGGGATCTGTGGCATCGAGTCGTCTTAAGTTCTGCTGGAACAGCGCAGTTGGTGAAGCCTTGCCCGCGAAGGGGAATATTGTAGGTTCGACTCCTGGTCAGCAAGTCTCATGCAATGTGCCTTTGAGATCTGTAGTGTCACGCAGTCCAGCCTCATGTAATCCGTGCCTACCTACGGAGAACTGTGTGTCGAAACGGAGCGTTACTTCATTTTGGGAATGAAGGCGACCGTAGGTAGATCAGTCCACCCACTTAAATGAAGCTACTGCGATCTCCACGGGAAACTTAAAACAACATCGCGGGGAGGAGATTTGAACTTTGCTGTTCCCAGTGTCTTAACCATTACACCACTTCACCGAATACATAGATGAAAAGTCTAAGGCATCTAAAGAAAACGACTGGTTGGAAAAAATAACTTGAATAACTGAAACGGATGTTTCTGAATGAAAGTAGCTCAGTTGTTACGCATACAAAGCTTTAGATGCCAAACAGACCTCAAATTGCGGCTATAATTTCATCACTGTTGGTGACTCAAGCGGACTTCCATAACAGTCATTTCAAAGGAAAAGAGATGATGAGTTACCCGATGCGTGGTATTTGATTATTCGAGGAACGTAAGCAGGAGTTTCGCAAGATGGTGTAAGTCCAGCTCGCACGATATCTCTGCCTGTAGCGGATGACTAGGAAGTTATCGAGTTACTACGAGTTTCTTTTCCTCTTAGATGACACATTATTTTTGCTGTTTTTTTTTTTACGTCCATTGAACAACGAAGACACGCCGTTAGAGACGAAGTACTTTTTTCCTGCAAATGTGATCTTCAAACGAATAAAGCACGAAAGCAGCTAAGAAAGTTTCGCAGCCTCTGTTTGTATTTATCTAGCGCAACTTGTCTGTCTAGTCAGTGGTTGTAAGCGGAACAGGGTGACGAGTTTTTACGCGCGTCCTTAGAACACTTCGGAATACGGAGTCAGCGTCGCTGTACTGAGAACAGTCGGTCCTGGCGGTGTCTGCGCCGCCTGGCTGACTGTATCGGCGAGTTCTGGTGCAGTGCGCCGTGGTCTGTGTACTGTTCAGGCCGATACATCACCATCTGTTCTGCTGTACCCTACATTTTATGCGAGAAGAGGTTTAAATTTTTCCTGTGATCATCAGTTTAGCCGGCCCCTCACGTTATCCCAGCGGCCTTCTTTCCGTCCAACTTTGAACCAATATATCTGTCATATTGTCCTCACACCTGACTCCTTCTGTTTCTTTTTCCTTTGATCTCATTTGCTAACGTTATCCTTTTCTCTCTGCATCTGTTGAATGAACTTCAGATCCGATTCATTCAGCTCCTCGGCCATGCATCTCTGTTGGTGTATGTGGCAGAGCGGTTCTAGGCGCTTCGTCCGGAACCGCGCTGCTGCTACGGTCACAGGTTCGAATCCTGCCTCGGGCATGGATGTGTGTGATGTCCTTAGCTTAGTTAGGTTTAAGTAGTTCTAAGTCTAAGGGACTTATGACCTCAGATGTTAAGCCCATAGTGCTTAGAGCCATTTGAAATTTCTGTTGGTGTGTCACTCACATTCGAAGGGAATGTTACGAGAAAATGCTTATCAGAATGTCACGATTATCATACAATATACCAGTAACGGCATCCCCGATTCTTTGGGAATTCGTTCTCCCAAGTACAAAACAAATTCAAGTGTCTGAGTACTTTACAGATCAGTTAGTGTGTCAAGTATTTGACGTTAAGCATTTCTTTATGGTTCATTATGCAAAACCCTGATTATGTCGGTTTTATTAGCGTCGGATTACACACCCATAATTAAGTCAAGACCCTTCTCCGGCTACTGGCCTTGACATACATCAACGGAGTTAGATGAAAATGTGTGCCCCGACCGGGACTCGAACCCGGGGTCTCATGCTTACTTGGCAGACGCTCTATCCATCTTTTTATTTATTTATTTATATTTTTGCATTTTGTTCGGTATCGTTCGTTGCGTTTGGTCTGGGCGGAGGTCACAAGGCATCCGTTCAAGCTGACCGTTGATTCTTTTACTCAGTTTTTTTATTACAGAGGGCGAACAGTCCTCCGACCGAACACGCTGAGCTACCATGCCGGCTACCCATCTGAGCCACCGAGGGTACAGAGGATAGTGCGACTGCAGGGACCTATCCCTTGCACCTTCCCCGTGAGACCCACATTCATTCGTAGTGCCCCTGCCCATTATACTCATTACTCGCGGCAGACAATCTTACCGAGTCGGCAATGCGTGTGCATCCGCTCAGAAGAAGAAGGTCAATGGCTGGTTAGCCTTAACTGTATGAATATGGTGTCTGTTCTTTCGGACGGTTCGAAATTATGTCTGCTTAAGTCGCTCACTGCTTATCTGACATTGGATGATTACAGATTGGGTAATTCGCGCTCATTTTCCTAAAAGAAAGTTTTTGACGCAGCTTAATGCTTACGACGTTGTGTGTCCTGAAATGTCTGTCGTACAGTGCTATGATCTGACAGGTAGATTCATTGGTATATGTGGATACTGCCTGCAAAATATTTTGTGAATGTAGTCAGTAGTAAGGAAGTAATAAAATAAAACGTCACCACTGATGCTGAAGTTTAACTGCACGAACACCAAAAACTGAGATAGAGAAGATTCAAAGAAGAGCGGCGCGTTTCGTCACAGGGTTATTTGGTAACTGTGATAGCGTTCGGAGATGTTTAGCAAACTCAAGTGGCAGACTCTGCAAGAGAGGCGCTCTGCATCGCGGTGTAGCTTGCTCGCCAGGTTTCGAGAGGGTGCGTTTCTGGATGAGGTATCGAATATACTTCTTCCCCCTACTTATACCTCCCGTGGAGATCACGAATGTAAAATTAGAGATTCGAGCGCGCACAGAGGCTTTCAGACAGTCGTTCTTCCCGCGAACCATACGCGACTGGAACAGAAAAGAGAGGTAATGACAGTGCCACGTAAAGTGCCCTCCGCCACCCACCATTGGGTAGCTTGCGGAGTATGAATGTAGATGTAGATGTAGAACTGAGTCATCGACGAACTTTTTTCCTCGCATTGTTTCCAAGGGGATGCCAGCGAGAAAAATTCTCTGAAATTTTTGAAATCACGGGTAAAGTTTGCTGGAAGTCGTTAAATGCTCTCATTCTCTGGGTAACTTGCGCCCCGTATTTTATGCTGCCTCAGGACATACACTCAGTTGATAACTTTAATACGTGTCTTATCGTGTTAAACCTTTAACGTAAGAATGTGATAGTGAGCAGATTATGAGAGCATTTCGAATTTTTAAATTCCCTCAATACTTATACGAAGTACTGAAAATCAAATCTTCTGCCCCTGGGAGCCGTTAGAAAGGCAACCTGCCACTGGATCGCGTACTGGGTGATTGTTTTATCCGTTTTTTAATACAGGCGGCGCGTGTGTGGACCACAGAGCGGGCTGCCGCCGTCACAGTGACCATCAGGGCGAGGTAGAAGAGATCAGGAGACGTACAGAGGACCATAGACAGCAACTGCTTCCCTCGGTACAGGGAAGGAAAAGACTATCGAAATATGGGTGAAAAGAAAAAAAGTGTTCCTCCAAAGGAATTAGAGTCATCTACTTCCGGACCGAACTGCCTCCGCGGCCGAGGTCGCCAGCGCACGACTCGGAGGTCAGCCTGTTCGAATCCTGGTTGGTGGAACATTTTCAGTGTCGGTACTTGTCCGGCAAACAGGGTGGGTGGTGGGGGTGGGAGGTGTGGGAGAGAAGATGACGGTGAAGTTCCTTATCCCTAATCTTTGTTCTGCAGTCCTGGGCCAATTCCAAACCTCTCCTCAGTATCTCACGAAACGAGGGTATGCGACATTGTTGGCTGTTGCTGATTGTGATCTGACCGTCGGATGGGAACGCTCAGATCGACGATTGCTATCGCGCTGTTCGAGAGCACAGGCCTTTGTGCCGGGAACGGGTTTCGCCCTCTCCCTTCCCTCCATCAACAACAACACAAACCGAACAAAATGAGCACTCGTCGACGTCATCCGTACGACGCAGGTAGAAAAAAATGGTTCAAGTGGCTCTGAGCACTATGGGACTTTACTTCTGAGGTCATCAGTGCCCTAGAACATAGAACTACTTAAACCTAACTAACCTAAGGACATCACACACATCCATGCCCGAGGCAGGATTCGAACCTGCGACCCTAGTGGTCGCACGGTTCCAGACTGTAGCGCCTAGAAACGCTCGGCCACTCCGGCCGGCCAATCACCACATGTTTTCCAATTTTCTTCCTTATACTTAATAACTTGAAGTATCTCCGACAAATTTACATAGTTCTCTTTCATAGTCACAGAGTACCTTAGAGGTACAGATAGAAACGTATTACCTTTATGCAATAGTACAGCCTTTAGACTTGTCTTGGAAGGGTGAACAAACAAGCGCCACTCAGCAGCATCGTATGGTATGTTTAACTGTTTCGTTAATCCTACTACATCACTACAAGCACAAACGTTGGCCACCATGCGGTAATATGTCATCAGATCTTTATTACGTTGCCTAAAGTGAGTAATACTTGTTTCTTCATGAAGTGAGTTCCTTTATTTAAGACGTAAAGATAAAATTTCTGCATGCTCCTTGGATGAGTACAAATAACGAATTAGGTCATTCAAGTCTGCTTACGTAATTAAATATGGTCTTTGTTCTGGAAAGTACTCCTCTTCACTTGATTGACATTGTACTTCCTCAGCGTTTGCAGATTCATGATCAGAATTGGGAACTTCTTCCCACACTAGTGGAGGAGTTGGAACTGGCAGGTCTTCACCTTGGGGAACAGGTCTAACTGCTGAGGGCAGGTTACGGTACTTAATATTCTTCTTATTCTTTGATGAAAAGCCAGTTACGGCCGACGTAGGTACACACTCGGTAACAGGTCGTAGGTAGGCGCTGGCGCCGGCCGCAGTGGCCGAGCGGTTCTAGCCGCTACAGTCTGGAGCGGCGCGACCGCTACGGTCGCAGGTTCGAATCCTGCCTCGGACATGGATGTCTGTGATGTCTTTATGTTACTCAGGTTTAAATACTCTCAAGTTCTAGGGGACTGATGACCTCAGAAGTCAATTCCCATAGTGCTCAGCGCCATTTGAACCAATTTGAAGGCGCTCGCAGAAAGGCCCCGACTACGACCTCGCCTAATACAGCGATGCAAGATTCCTGCGTCTGCCCACTGAAAACTCATTCGCCGAGTGTGGCGCTGTTTCGACTTCAGACTTCTGGGACGAAGACCACGTTGTTTGCGCCTGTAAAGGAGTTCGGTCACGGAGCCGGGTTTAGGAGCAACGCAAAAAACCCAAACTGGGACAACAGTTCCGGGACTGTGGCCGTGGCAATTGCGATTCTGCGGATTCCCGAAGAACGCCCTCACTTTTCTCCGAGAAGTACTATTTATGTCTCCGACCACAGAAAGATACGAGCCGGAGTGTCATTGGCAGCGCCTCAGAATTCGCCAGCTGGCGGTCGTGAGTAATACGTCGAGGACGGAGAGCGGCTCTGAGGTGTTTAGGGTACAGGATGCGCCGTCTGCGGCCAGCTGCCACGCTGAGCGCCAGAGGCGCAGGCGGAAGGCACACACAGCGCCCGCCCCACGCGCGCCGCTGGAGGTCAGAATTTTTCCGCGGAAGACCCGCGAGTGTGGCGGCAGCGCGTACGCTTTTTACGACGGCCCGCCGCGGCTTTGTGAATGGAGCCGGGCGACCTAGTGGCGCCACGTCACTGGCGCGCTCTCGCCGGCCATTCATGCGGCCCGGCGCGCCTCTGATTCACCGCGCTGGCCGCCCGCCAGCCAGCCGGCACGCTCCGCAGTGCCCTATCTCGGGCCCAGCTGCGCGAAACTGACGCGCACGCTGTGGGCGTGCTGCACGCTCTAACGCTGCATTACTGGTGCAAGTAAACCGTAACCTGCTCCGATCTGGAAAGGTATGCCCTTTCACATACCAGGTCTCGACCCACGCACTTAATTTAGGGACACTATCGGACTACATTTTGCAGTAGGAATCAAAAACCGTGGAGAAGAAATATAGACTTTGAGGTTTGCAGACGACATTGTAACTTTGTCAGATACAGTAAAGGACCTGGAAGAGCAGCCGAACGGAATGGACCAAGTCTTGAAACCAGGACGTAACATGAACATCGACAAAAGCAAAACGAGGATAATAGAATGTAATCGAATTAAATTCGGCCATGCTGAGGCAATTAGATAAGAATGGTTCAAATGGCTCTGAGCACTGTGGGACTTAACATATGAGGTCATCAGTCCCCTAGAACGTAGAACTACCTAAATCTAACCAGCCTAAGGACATCATGCCTGCCTGAGGCAAGATTTGAACCTGCGAGCGTAGCAGTCGTGCTGTTTCTGACTGAAGCGCCTACAACCGCTCGGCCACAGTGGCCGGCTTAGATAAGGAAATGAGACACTTAAGGAGGAGAGGAGTTTTCCTATTTGGGAAGCAAAATAACTGATGACGCTCGAAATAGGGAGGATATAAAATGTAGACTGGCACTGCCAAAAAACGCGTTTCTGAAGAACAGATATTTGTTAACATCTAGTGTAGATTTAAGGGTCGGGAAATCTATTCTGAAAGTATTCGTATTCGTATGGAAGTGAAACGAGGACCATAAATACACTACTGGCCTCTAAAATTGCTACACCAAGAAGAAATGCAGATGATAAACGGGTACTCATTGGACAGAACTGATATGTAATTACAGTTTCACGCAATTTGGGTGCACTGATCCTGAGAAATCAGTACCCAGAACAACCATCTCTGGCCGTAATAATGGCCTTGATACGCCTGGGCATTAAGTCAAACAGTGCTTGGATGGCGTGTACAGGTACAGCTGCCCATGCAGCTTCAACACGATACCAAAGTTCATCAAGACTAGTGACTGGCCGATTCTGACGAGCCAGTTGCTCGTCCACCATTGACCAGACATTTTCAGTTGGTGAGAGATCTGGAGAACGTGCTGGCCAGGGCAGCAGTCGAAAATTTCCTGTATCCAGAAAGACCCGTCCAGGTCCAGCAACATGCGGTCGTGCTTTATCCTGCTGAAATGTAGGTTTTCGTAAGGATCGAATGAAGGGTAGAGCCACGGGTCGTAATACATGTGAAATGTAACGTCCACTGTTCAAAGTGTCGTCAATACGAACAAGAGGGACCGAGATGGGATGCCATTGGTTACACACCAATGGCACCCCATACCATCACGCCGGGTGATACGCCAGTATGGCGATGACGAATACACGCTTCCAATGTGCGTTCACCGCGATGTCGCCAAACACTCATGCCACCATCATGATGCTGTAAACAGAACCTGGATTCATCCGAAAAATGACGTTTTGCCATTAGCACACCCAAGTTCGTCGTTGAGTACACCATCACAGGCGCTCCTGTCTGTGATGCAGCGTTAAGGGTAACCGCAGCCATGATCTCCGAGCTGATAGTCCATGCTGCTGCAATCGTCGTCGAACTGCTCGTGCAGATGGTTGTTGTCTTGCAAACCTCCCCATCTGTTGACTCAGGGATCGAGACGTGACTGCACGATCCGTTACAGCCATGCGGATAAGATGCCCGTCATCTCGATTACTAGTGATACGAGGCCGTTGGTATCCAGCACGGCGTTCCGTATTACCCTCCTGAACCCACCGCTTCCAAATTCTGCTAACAGTCATTGAATCTCGACCAACGCGAGCAGCAATGTCGCGATACGATAAACCGCAATCGCGATCGTCTACAATCCGACCTTTGTCAAAGTCGGAAACGTGGTGGTACGCTTTTCTCCTCATTACACGAGGCATCACAACAACGTTTCACCAGGCAGCGCCGGTCAACTGCTGTTTGTGTATGAGAAATCAATTGGAATCTTTTCTCATGTCAGCACGTTGTAGGTGTCGCCACCGGCGCCAACATAGTGTGAATGATCTGAAAAGCTAATCATTTGCATATCACAGCATCTTATTCCTGTCGGTGAAATTACGCGTCTGTAGCACGTCATCTTCGTAGCATAGCAATTTTAATGGCCAGTAGTGTAGTTCAAACAAAAAGAGAATAGAAGCCTTCGAAATGTGGCGCTACAGAAGAATGCTGGAGATTAGATGGGTAGATCACGTAACTAATCAGGAGATACTGTATACAACTGGGGAGAAGAGGAATTTGTGGCACAACCTGACTATAAGGAGCTATTGGTTGCAAGCACACTTTCTGAGGCATCAAGGGATCATCAGTTTAGTATTTCAGGGAAGCGTGGATGGTAAAAATCGTAGAGGGAGACAAAAGAGATGAATACACTAACCAGATTCAAAAGAATGTAGGTTGGAGTAGTTATTCGGAGATGAAGAGGCTAGCATAGGATAGAGTAGCATGGAGAGTTGCACCAAACACTCTCTGAACTGAAGACCACAACAACAACAACAACATCACACGACAACGTTATAAATCAAAATTATAAACCAAAATTACCTGGGCTGTTAACACTTACTTTACGAGCGCGACAGTTAATAGCAGCAAAATGAAACTTAATTTAAATGAACATGATTAATCGTCTCTAGTATCTTTCTACAATATAATTCTTAACCTCCCTAAAAGATGTCCAGCTCTTCCTACACAAATATGTCATATTACCTTGACAAAGCAAATAAACAGGATAATACATGTCCTATCACTACTCAAATGGCACATACTACGCAAAGTTCAAATACATAATCACCACATAAACAGAGTTCCATACAAGTCATTAACCATTTAGGAACGGCAACTGATAGGAGGATTGGCTAAACTGACTGAAATACTCTTCGAGTTAACTGCCTAAAGTCACATTCTACACTCCTGGAAATTGAAATAAGAACACCGTGAATTCATTGTCCCAGGAAGGGGAAACTTTATTGACACATTCCTGGGGTCAGATACATCACATGATCACACTGACAGAACCACAGGCACATAGACACAGGCAACAGAGCATGCACAATGTCGGCACTAGTACAGTGTATATCCACCTTTCGCAGCAATGCAGGCTGCTATTCTCCCATGGAGACGATCGTAGAGATCCTGAATGTAGTCCTGTGGAACGGCTTGCCATGCCATTTCCACCTGGCGCCTCAGTTGGACCAGCGTTCGTGCTGGACGTGCAGACCGCGTGAGACGACGCTTCATCCAGTCCCAAACATACTCAATGGGGGACAGATCCGGAGATCTTGCTGGCCAGGGTAGTTGACTTACACCTTCTAGAGCACGTTGGGTGGCACGGGATACATGCGGACGTGCATTGTCCTGTTGGAACAGCAAGTTCCCTTGCCGGTCTAGGAATGGTAGAACGATGGGTTCGATGACGGTTTGGATGTACTGTGCACTATTCAGTGTCCCCTCGACGATCACCAGAGGTATACGGCCAGTGTAGGAGATCGCTCCCCACACCATGATGTCGGGTGTTGGCCCTGTGTGCCTCGGTCGTATGCAGTCCTGATTGTGGCGCTCACCTGCACGGCGCCAAACACGCATACGACCATCATTGGCACCAAGGCAGAAGCGACTATCATCGCTGAAGACGACACGTCTCCATTCGTCCCTCCATTTACGCCTGTCGCGACACCACTGGAGGCGGGCTGCACGATGTTGGGGCGTGAGCGGAAGACGGCCTAACGGTGTGCGGGACCGTAGCCCTGCTTCATGGAGACGGTTGCGAATGGTCCTCGCCGATACCCCAGGAGCAACAGTGTCCCTAATTTGCTGGGAAGTGGCGGTGCGGTCCCCTACGGCACTGCGTAGGATCCTACGGTCTTGGCGTGCATCCGTGCGTCGCTGCGGTCCGGTCCCAGGTCGACGGGCACATGCACCTTCCGCCGACCACTGGCGACAACATCGATGTACTGTGGAGACCTCACGCCCCACGTGTTGAGCAATTCGGCGGTACGTCCACCCGGCCTCCCACATGCCCAGTATACGCCCTCGCTCAAAGTCCGTCAACTGCACATACGGTTCACGTCCACGCTGTCGCGGCATGTTACCAGTGTTAAAGACTGCGATGGAGCTCCGTATGCCACGGCAAACTGGCTGACACTGACGGCAACGGTGCACAAATGCTGCGCAGCTAGCGCCATTCGACGGCAAACACCGCGGTTCCTGGTGTGTCCGCTGTGCCGTGCGTGTGATCATTGCTTGTACAGCCCTCTCGCAGTGTCCGAAGCAAGTATGGTGGGTCTGACACACCGGTGTCAATGTGTTCTTTTTTCCATTTCCAGGAGTGTATATGAAGCCTCATAAGTACTGTCTTCAAAGAGAAGCAAAGAATCGAAGACATCATGTGGAAGTTAGATCCACACACCTAGTCATAGCAATTTTGCATCGTGAATTATTGAAAAGGACATCCTGAAATGTAAGTGCAGTGTGGCTATAATTAAATTGGCGGTGTTTGAGTGCTGCAGTGCGGATTATATACACACATCAAAAAAAGTTTTGCATTATCCCGGTTCCCAGAACTCCTGAAGATAGACGTTGACTGTGAATATTGTATCGGACACAGTTTCTTTGAGTGTTCAGAGATGTCACTAAACCCGCCCAAAGATGTAAACAACACGACTCAAACTGTGCGCAATAGGCTGCATGATGTGCAACTTCACTCCCGACGTCCATGGCGAGGTCTATCTTTGCATCACGACACCATGCAGTGCGGTACAGATGGGTCCAATAACATGCCGAATGGACCGCTCAGGATTGGCATCATGTTCTCTCCACCGATGAGTGTTGCATATGCCTTCAACCAGACAATCGCCGGTGACGTGTTTTGAGGCAACCTGGCCAGGCTGAAGGCCTTAGACACACTGTCCAGTGAGTGCAGCAAGGTAGAGATTCCCTACTGTTTTGCGGTGGCATTATGTGGGGCCCACGTACGCCGCTGGTGGTCACGGGAGGCGCCGTAACGGCTGTACGATACGTGAATACCATCCTCCGACCGATAGTGCAACCGTATCAGCAGTGTATTGGCGAGGTATTCGTCTTCATTGACGACAATTTGCACCCCCATCGTGCACATCTTGTGAATGACTTCCTTCACGATAACGACATCGCTCGACTAGGGTGGCCAGCATGTTCTCCAGACATGAACCCTACCGAACATGCCTGGGATATATTGAAAAAGGCTGTTTATGGACGACGTGGCCCACCAACCAGTCTGATGGATCTACACCGAATCGCCGTTGAGGGGTGGGACAATCTGTAACAATAGTGCCTTGATGAACTTGTGGATGGTATGCCACGACGAATACAGGCATGCATCAATGCAAGAGGACGTGCTAATGGGTATTAGAGGTACTATGTGTACAGCAATCAGGACCACCACCTCTGAGGGTCTCGTTGTATGATGGTACAACATGCAATGTGTGGTTTTCATGAGCAATAAAAAGGGCGGAAATTATGTTTCTGTTAATCTCTATTGCAATTTTCTGTACAGGTTCCGGAACTCTCCTAATCAAGGTGATGCTAAATATTTTTTGATGTGTGTATATATCAGAACGGCAGCAATAGCAGTGCTGCATTGTGGAAATATCGACAACAGAAACTGTATCTTACTGCAAGACATAAACAACCGCCCGGTCACAATGAACGGAAGTTTATTCCTCTTCCAAAATGGTTCAAATGGCTCTGAACACTATGGGACTTAACATCTGAGGCCATCAATCCCTAGACTTAGAACTATTTAAACCTAACGAACCTAAGGATACCACACACATCCATGCCTGAGGCAGGATTCGAACCTGTGACCGTAGCAGCAGCGCGGTTCCGGACCGAAGCGCCTAGAACCGCTCGTCCACAACGGCCGGCATTCCTCTTCCACATACAAGCGAGGAAAAGCTGAGAAAGTAGACATAACCATAGAAACAATCCACGTACAGTTACAAGCAGTCGCTGATAATAAGTATGTACATAAAACGAGGGCGAGTACCTGGTGAACTGCACTTATAAAAGGGAGGCTCTGGTAGACGGCGCGGCGTATGCCGTGTCATGTGCACAAGTCATGTGACCCACCTCTGGTGGTTGACCTGCGCAGATGCCATTGGCGGAATATTCGAAATATTCCAAGTATTATGTACAGGGTTATAGCATCCCTCCAATTTTGGGGAAAGAACACTCATTGAAGTATCTGTGGCCTCTGGGGCAGACATCGCAGTTGATGATAGCGTCAGCGGAAGGATATTTTGGGCCAGAACCTCTGAGTAGGGGGGGGGGGGGGGGGGTAAGTGGCACAACCTTGAATGAACGTGGTGGCTGCTCCTCCATGAAGTACCATAAGAGAGGACCAGTGACGAGGGTGCTGGTACCTTCTCGACGGCCAGTCCAACGACATGGTGAGACAGCAACAATGGCGAAGGCACTGACTGCTCGATGAGGGACGCCAGCGTTGAAGGACATGAAGGCGCTACTCCAGCCAGTGGCACAGTGGACCCGGAGGAGAGCCAGGGGACGGCGACATCCACAAGGAGGGCAGATCTGTCTCAGCAGGAGGGACACCCTGCTAGTTCAGGACAGGCGCCGAGGGAGAATGAGGGAGGAGGTAGAGAGGCAGTGATGGTGGCGGTGGACCTGCAGGCCCAGGTGCGAGGAAGCAACTGGTCATGGTCGCTTGCCACCAGCCATCACTGGTGCACATCATACAGAGGTGGTGGCCTCGGCAGCTGTGGACTGTGGCTGCAATCCAGAACTGGGAATGAACAGTGAAAGGGCCATACCGACAGGCTTTGGTGGTGTGGTGTGAGCTGATACAGGAGGGTGCAAGGCTGGCGACCACAGACCATCTCGGCTGGACTCTGATCCCCCACTGGTGTAAACTTATCGGAACTCTAAAAGCATGTCAGGGTGTCATCCCCAGAGGACTCTACATCATACATCCTCTCTGTGTGTCCACCTTTTCAGAGATGCTAGTAGTGTCGCTCTAGAACGCCCAGTGGGCAACGCAAAGTACCTATAACGCCGCAGATAGTACGCTAGCATATCGAAGCTATATATCGTAGCAACTGGCAGCAAATAAACCGAAGATGGAAGACGGGAGCACAGCTCCCACCATTGGCATGGTTCTCCCCCCCCCCCCCCCCCCCCCCCCGAGATGTCAGTGTCTGTTGGTGAATCAGTATCTTGATAATTTGGGATGGGTCATTTACCATGACCCAATAGATTTCTTTTTTGCTGTCGTAATATATTTTTTTTATTCTCTCAAGGTAAACAGATAAGCAAAGGACAGGTACTTTATTTCAGTTTCTATAGTAATGTGTCACATCACCAACAACTTTAATCTTGGCACAATTGAGTGCACCTTTAACCCATACGGACACAGACTCTGATTCATTTACTTTAATAAGATTGCTCGTCCGAAGAACCAATGGCATTGTAGACATATAATAAGACGTACGACGATCTCTCTTCTTAGGACGAGG
The DNA here is from genome assembly GCF_023897955.1 of Schistocerca gregaria. Lineage (NCBI taxonomy): Eukaryota > Metazoa > Arthropoda > Insecta > Orthoptera > Acrididae > Schistocerca > Schistocerca gregaria. The sequence continues at coordinate 479,347,315 of NC_064925.1, forward strand.
AATCGTCGTAAAGTAAATGAATCAGAGTCTGTATCCGTATGGATTAAAGGTGCACTGAATTGTGCCAAGATTAAAGTTGTTGGTGATGTGACACATTACTATGGAGACTTAGCTGTTCGACAAGGCATGTCAAATCAGACATCTCTCAGCCGTCTACATTCCCACTTATTTTATGTGGCTACCAGTTTCGGTGATTTATTACGCCATCATCAGGCCCCTAACCGATGTGTGGGAAGATTTCATCTCGATTCTGGTCAATACAGGGGCCAGCATTCGAATACTGGTACCTGTAGATTTCTGCTTGCTATACCGACCATTTCAACCATCATCTGCCGACTGTTAGATCTAACGATGTCAGCCTGTCCAATTCCGATTTCAGTGACGGTGCAAAGCCACTGTAACCATAAATTGCCCCAAAATTGGAATATGCTGCTTGTTGTGGCTCGCCAAACGTCGAAAAACCAGAGAATTCAGTAAAGTCGCGGATGCAAATATGTCCACTGGGACCAGCAGTAGCTTCCAGGGGCCGTCGCTGTCGCCGCTGTGGTAGCGCTGCACAAGCCTGCAGCAGGGACCGACTTGTCCCTAGCAGCAGGCTGGGGCTCAAGGTGGTGCAGTGATCAGTCGTTACACGGAGACGAACGAGTGAGTTCTGTACAAAGCGGAGAGCGAGCATATCGACAAATTGGTGTGCTGCGGTACTGTCAAAAAAAAATGGTTCAAATGGCTCTGAGCACTATGGGACTTAACATCTATGGTCATCAGTCCCCTAGAACTTAGAACTACTTAAACCTAACTAACCTAAGGACAGCCCACAACACCCAGCCATCACGAGGCAGAGAAAATCCCTGACCCCGCCGGGAATCGAACCCGGAAACCTGGGCGCGGGAAGCGAGAACGCTACCGCACGACCACGAGATGCGGGCCGGTACTGTCAGCCACACATTACCACTAGGGTCTCCGGGGAATTGGTGAACAGATCGGACTAGTCTGCTCATATTTTCAAGTCGTTCGTCCGCACACTGACCACAGCAGCGTAGTGTATGTCTTGACTAGAACTGATATTTAAAGATTTGGACGCTCTCCACCATGCAATCATTAGCCTACAGATCCAGTCCCATTCTTAGCCTCTGTGCAGAGGCTAGTGAATTCCCTCTTACCGTCTGGTGAGAAATCCTGATGGTGCGACATGGATACAAAGTGAGATCCACCTTCGACCATCCTAAACTATCTATGCAACAAAGGTTTACCAGTCGCCGAGCTACTAATCCTTTTTCTGTTTGTGCCATGGGCTATCTCGAACAATTTGGTGTAGCGTACATCTCAATTCTTAGACATGGATGAAGCAAATACCCTCGCTGGATGACTCATTGGCCCATCCTTAACTAGGATGACGGAGTAAATGCTGGCCACTATACTTATAGTTTGAAAAAGGATTATTAACGCTATTTTATTTGAGTACCGTGAATGCGTAATGCTTTTTACCGATGGAGCAAAGCAAGAGGACAACGTTGGGTTCTCTGTGTTCTTCCCACATTTTATCATCAAAATGCCCCTAAAAACCACTTCTCTGAGTACTGTTAAGAGCTGTGGGCTGTCAAGAAGCTACTGGAGCCCATCAGACTTCTTCGTGGAAGGAAGTTTCTTGTTTCCACGACTCTCTTAGTTCTCTGCAGGCCGTTCAGTAAATGTTCCTAGCGGATAGGATGGTTTAAATGGACTGCCTGCACAGGCAGAAGAAAGAGGTGGCCTTCTGATCGGTCCCTGGACGCCTAGGAATGGATGGGAATGAGGATTCTGACAGAGCAGCGAAAGCAGTCTGCCAGTAAAATACCACAGTTCACCTGTAACGTCACCCTACAGGCTGACGTGTAGCGGATGACGGACTGTTGGCAGAGGCAGTGGCTGCAAGTGGCCTACAGCAGGCTGCGGTTGCTGGAACCGACTTCTCGCCCGTGGCGCTCTTGCTCTCTAAGTCCAACGACAGACAGCCAAAGCGCGGTAAGCGTTTGGCGGCCACGCCTTACTTCCCCGTGTACCGGCCCGCGGTGCACGTCTTCTACCGCACTACGCTCCAGCTGCTGGAGTACTGGTGGCTCTTCGTGTTTTCCTGTTCCGGGCGACACACATCGTTAAATGGAATATCGCGCTGCATAGGTGTTGGGCCGCTCTGTCGGATTCATAAGCCCTTCGTTTTTAACGAGAAACGAGCCGACGTTCTCCGTTGATTCTGCGAATACCATGAAAGACACGATGGCGAATATTTGTTTGAGCTGACTCACTCTACACATTCAAACAAAGAACTTGCTAATATCTGACAAAAGCCGCCTAACGACTCCGATGCAGAGATACAATACGTTCTTAAGTGGCCTCATTCGATCACTTAATCATTGGCCACAAGTCTGTGAGATCGGCTGTGGGCACGCGCTCTTTCAATCCTATTTTACCGAGACGGCTGATTATTTTAATGTAGAGGATACATTGTGATTCAATGTCGATTTCAAAAGTAATGGTGTGGTTTAACCAGCTACTGACCACGTGTTTAGATAAGAGCCCTATTTTGATTGAACTACTTACAACTGTAACAGAAACATCGCCAGAAGAGCAAGGACAAAGATGAGGTTCGTGGAGCAGGCCACTCACTGGACAATGTGCCTGAGCGGCAGACGGACTGCTCGCCTCTCGGGGGCGACAGACCACAGCCTGAAAAGGGAGCTGCTGTTCCTGCGTTTGCTGTTTTCGCACCACCCCGTATGTCCATAGTTGGCGAGTATGGTAGCGACCAGGGAGAGGTCCCATTCTTCCAATGTTTTGAAGAGGCACAGCGGTGGGGGGGGCATCAGGTAAGAGCTCAGATGAGGGCTGGCAGTACTGACGGGAATGTGACGGCTCAACGGTACGTCATGGACATCCTGCGTCTTCATGTGTTGCTCCTCCCCGTGGTTCCCAGATCGGCCCTCGACAGAACAGGCGTGTGTTACCAGCTCGGAAGTCAACTCCGCCCATTGTCAGTGTTCGCGATATGGAGGACCAATTTCTGCAGCCGTGAACCCGCTTGCCTCCGGTTACAGCGGCTTTATGGTACCCTTCCTCCCCCCATGAACCATGGACCTTGCCGTTGGTGGGGAGGCTTGCGTACCTCAGCGATACAGAGAGCCTTACCGTAGGTGCAACCACAACGGAGGGGTATCTGTTGAGAGGCCAGACAAACGTGTGGTTCCTGAAGAGGGGCAGCAGCCTTTTCAGTAGTTTCAGGGGCAACAGTCTGGATGATTGACTGATCTGGCCTTGTAACACTAACCAAAACAGCCTTGCTGTGCTGGTACTGCGAACGGCTGACAGCAAGGGGAAACTACGGCCGTAATTTTCCCCGAGGTCATGCAGCTTTACTGTATGATTAAATGCATGATGGCGCCCTCTTGGGTAAAATATTCCAGAGGTAAAATAGTTCCCCATTCGGATTTCCGGGCGCGGACTACTCAAGAGGATGTCGTTATCAGCAGAAAGAAAACTGGCGTTCTACGGATCGGAGCGTGGAATGTCTGATCCCTTAATCGGGCAGGTAAGTTATAATATTTAAAAAGGGAAATGGATAGGTTAAAGTTAGGTATAGTGGGAATTAGTGAAGTTCGGTGGCAGGAGGAACAAGACTTCTGGTCAGGTGACTACAGAGTTATAAACACAAAATCAAATAGGGGTAATGCAGGAGCAGGTTTAATAATGAATAGGAAAATAGAAATGCGGGTAAGCTACTACAAACAGCATAGTGAACGCATTATTGTGGCCAAGATAGATACGAAGCCCACACCTACTACAAGTTTATATGCCAACTAGCTCTGCAGATGACGAAGAAATTGAAGAAATGTATGATCAAACAGAAGAAATTATTCAGATAGTGAAGGGAGATGAAAATTATAAGTCATGGGTGACTGGAATTCGGTAGTAGGAAAAGGGAGAGAAGGAAACGTAGTAGGTGAATATGGACTGGGGCAAAGAAATGAAAGAGGAAGCCGCCTGGTAGAATTTTGCACAGAGCACAACTTAATCATAGGTAACACGTGGTTCAAGAATCATAATAGAAGGCTGTATACATGGAAGAATCCTGGAGATACTAAAAGGTATCAGATAGATTATATAATGGTAAGACAGAGAGTTAGGAACCAGGTTTTAAATTGTAGGACATTTCCAGGGGCAGATGTGGACTCTGACCACAATCTATTGGTTACGACCTGTAGATTAAAACTGAAGAAACTGCAGAAAGGTGGGAATTTAAGGAGATGCGACCTGGATAAACTAAAAGAACCAGAGGTTGTACGGAGTTTCAAGGAGAGCATAAGGGAGCAATTGACAGGAATGGGGGAAAGAAATACAATAGAACAAGAATGGGTAGCTTTGAGGGATGAAGTAGTGAAGGCAGCAGAGGATCAAGTAGGTAAAAAGACGAGGGCTAGTAGAAATCCTTGGGTAACAGAAGAAATATTGAATTTAATTGATGAAAGGAGAAAATATAAAAATGCAGTAAATGAAGCAGGCAAAAAGGAATACAAACGTCTCAAAAATGAGATCGACAGGAAGTGCAAAATGGCTAAGCAGAGATGGATAAATGTAAGGATGTGCAGGCTTATCTCACTAGGGGTAATATAGATACTGCCTACAGGGAAATTAAAGAGACCTTTGGAGATAAGAGAACCACTTGTATGAACATCAAGACCTCAGATGGAAACCCAGTTCTAAGCAAAGAAGGGAAAGCAGAAAGGTGGAAGGAGTATATAGAGGGTCTATACAAGGGCGATGTACTTGAGGACAATATTATGGCAATGGAAGAGGATGTAGATGAAGATGAAATGGGAGATACGATAGTCCGTGTAGAGTTTGACAGAGCACTGAAAAACCTGAGTCGAAACAAGGCCCCCGGAGTAGACAACATTCCATTGGAACTACTGACGGGCTTGGGAGAGCTAGTCCTGACAAAACTCTACCATCTGGTGAGCAAGATGTATGAGACAGGCGAAATACCCTCAGACTTCAAGAAGAATATAATAATTCCAATCCCAAAGAAAGCAGGTGCTGACAGATGTGAAAATTACCGAACTATCAGTTTAATAAGCCACGGCTGCAAAATACTAACGCGAATTCTTTACAGACGAATGGAAAAACAAGTAGAAGCCGACCTCGGGGAAGATCAGTTTCGATTCCGTAGAAATGTTGGAACACGTGAGGCAATACTGACCCTACGACTTATCTTAGAAGCTAGATTAAGGAAGGGCAAATCTAAGTTTCTAGCATTTGTAGACTTAGAGAAAGCATTTGACAATGTTGACTGAAATACTCTCTTTCAAATTCTTAAGGTGGCTCGGGTAAAATACAGGGAGCGAAAGGCTATTTACAATTTGTACAGAAACCAGATGGCAGTTATAAGAGTCGAGGGACACGAAAGGGAAGCAGTGGTTGGGAAGGGAGTGAGACAGGGTTGTAGTCTCTCCCCGATGTTATTCAATCTGTATATTGAGCAAGGAGTAAAGGAAACAAAAGAAAAGTTCGGAGTAGGTATTAAAATCCATGGAGAAGAAACAAAAACTTTGCTGTTCACCGGTGACATTGTAATTCTGTCAGAGACAGCAAAGAACTTGGAAGAGCAGTTGAATGGCATGGATAGTGACTTGAAAAGAGGATATAAGATGAACATCAACAAAAGCAAAACGAGGATAATAGAATGTAGTCGAATTAAGTCGGGTGATGCTCAGGGAATTAGCTTAGGAAATGAGACACTTAAAGTAGTAAACGAGTTTTGCTATTTGGGGAGCGAAATAACTCATTATGGTCGAAGTAGAGAGGATGTAAAATGTAGACTGGCAATGGCAAGGAAGGCGTTTCTGAAGAAGAGAAATTTGCTAACATCGAGTATAGATTTAAGCGTCAGGAAGTCGTTTCTGTAAGTATTTGTATGGAAGTGAAACGTGGACGATAAATAGTTTCCAAAAGAAGAGAATAGGAGCTTTCGAAATGTGGTGCTACAGAAGAATGCTGAAGATTAGAGGGGTAGATCACTTAACTAATGAGGAAGTATTGAATCGGATTGGGGAGAAGAGAAGTTTGTGGCAAAACTTGACCAGAAAAAGGGAATCGGTTGGTAGGACATGTTCTGAGGCATCAAAGAATCAGCAATTTAGTATTGGATAGGAGCGTAGAGGGAAAAAATCGTAGAGGGAGACCAAGAGATGACTACACTAAGCAGATTCAGAAGGATGTAGGTTGCAGTGGGTACTGGGAGATGAAGAAGCTTGCACAGGATAGAGTAGCACGGAGAGCTGCATCAAACCAGTCTCAGGACTGAAGACCACAACAACAACATGGTACCCTTCCCATCTGAATCACTGCATGCATCATGGCCACACGGGGTGCAACGTCACAAATGGGCTCATACTGCCGAGTTGTAAGTTTGACTCGATTTTATAACTTTTAACTGCCTTAAGGTGACATCGAAGCCCAAATAAAAAAATAAAAAAAATTCAGTCTTTTTCTTCTATATAAATATTTGGACTTTCCTGAACATGTTGGTGCATAATTTTTGAAAAAATTCATTTTAAATGCTTTAAATGTTTTAAACTTTTATTTGACACATCAAGATGTCTACATTGATTCTGTCGTCCTCTCAGATTTGTATTCAAATCTCAGTAACTGCATGTACTAGAAGGCTGTGGTATTTCTTGTTTCTCTTTGAGATTCTTTAGCATGAGTTGGCTGCACTGATTATTTAATATTCTTTGCCCATAAACTTGTGTGTCTTTGAAAACAAAGGAAATGTTAACATGTTTGGTAGTTTGTTGTGTTTATAGTGAAACTGTTGTTTGTTGTTGTTGTTCTTAAAATGACAGAACCAAAGGGTATATTCAAGAGACAGCAAAACAAAGGAAATAGGTACTATAGAACTTCGCCAATTGTGCAGAATAGTGAATTGACGAAAAATAATAGCTTTAAAGGCGAGAAGACAGTTGGCACTCTCCCAGTGCTTTGAAAACAAAATTGCAGGCTCAGTGTGAAGGAAATGCATTACCTGTCCATGAATGCACTGGTGTGAGTATAATTATAGATTTCAATATTTTCACAGCAGTGTTGAAAGAGACTTTAGCATGCAAGTTATGTGGTGGAGATATAATGCTTTCAGAAGATGTGACTACTAGGAATGGAACAGTGTGTAAACTTAAAATTATATGCAAAAATTTTGGTGTTTGAAAAATCATTTTTAACTTCTATCAATTGCTCAAACAATGAACTAGATGAAGGCAGTGTGAGGTTAGTATGTGGGCTTAGGTGTATTGGGAAAGGTAGTAGCAGTGGTAGACTACTTTGTGCTCTCCTGAATCTACCAAACTCTCCCACACAATATGAGAAGTACACAGATATTATTGGCAACTGCATAAACTCTGTTGCAACGGAATCCATGAAAACTGCAACTGTAGAAGCAGTCAATGAGAATGGTGGTGTAACAGACATTACAGTAGCATTTGATGGGTCATGGAAAAAAAGTGGCCACACTCCAAAATGGATTTGCTACTGCAACGAATTTTGATACTGGTAAGGGTCTAGACTTTGAAGTTCTTACCAATTATTGCCAGGGTTGCACTTTAGTTGGTGATAAAGAAGAGAAAAAGAGTGTCCATAGGCCTTTGTCTACAAAGAACTATGAGGGATCAAGTACTAGTATGGAGGTTTCGTGTATGAAATATCTGGAAGATGGAGACTGTAAATCCTTAAACACTATTTTAAAAAGCAAACCCTATGATGAACCTATTACAAAATTTGAAAGTGTAGGCGATGTAAAAAAAGGATGGGAGCACGCTTTCGGCAACTGAAAAAGAAACTTGGCGACACCAAATTGTTAGATGGTAAAAGTATAAAACATGCTGGAAGGCTTGCTGATAAAGTTATTGATGAATTTCAGGAATACTATGGCAAAGCCATAAGAGAAAACGCACGTGATTTGGAAAGCAGCAAAAGAGCAGTGTGGGCAACATACTTTCACAGGCTATCCACCGACACTAACCCTGTATATAGCTTCTTCCCGCCTGCACCAGATACATGGTGCAAGAATAGAAAAGCAGAGGCAACAAGAAAATTAGATGCATTTAGACATAAACATTCAGTACCTGAAGCAGTAATGGAGGCCTATATTCAGAGACTTAGCACATCGAGATTTCCTAAAGAAACGCCTCCATGGTAAGACACAGAATGTTAAAGGGGCATTTAAAAACATTGTGTGGACACATTGTGTTTGTATGCATACAAACTTGAAGATTAGGTGTGTGTGTGTGTGTGTGTGTGTGTGTGTGTGTGTGTGTGTGTGTGTGTGTGTGTGTGTGGTGCAGCTATTTCATTCAATGATGGGAATTATGGGAAATTAAAAGTCCTGGATCAGCTGGGAATAAATATAGGGCAGCATACAGCAACTTCATTGGAAGCCATGGACCGATTAAGAGTGCGTAAAGCTGAAATTTCAGCTCAGCAAATGACCAAGGAGTCCAGGAAAAAGTTAAGAATTTAGGTGAAGACGAAGGATAAGATTATGGAGCAGGCTGCTTTTAGCCAGTTTTTTTAAGAAGAAAGGTGTGCTTCTATAGACTTCTTACTTAAACTTGAATTTTCTCAAAACTGTAAATTTTATCTAAAAGACCCATTTTCTCATAACCAACAAACATATAAACATAAAATTTGTGGGGATTGTTTATATAAAGGAGGTTCAAAATTGGTTCAAAGGGCTCTGAGCACTATGGGACTTAACATCTATGGTCATCAGTCCCCTGTAACTTAGAACTACTTAAACCTAACTAACCTAAGGACATCACACAACACCCAGCCATCACGAGGCAGAGAAAATCAGTAACCCCGCCGGGACTCGAACCCGGGAACCCGGGGGTGGGAAGCGAGAACGCTACCGCACGACCACGAGATGCAGGCTGTAAAGGAGATGATTATATGGTATACGATCAGGTTTGGAGAGTTATGTAATTGATGCTGTGTTGTATAAAACACAATAATTTGTCCAAATAAACAGGCAAGCTTGTAAAAAATTATATCTCAATTTCCACGATGTATATTTTTTCCATTCTAAATTATTGAACTAAATACCTTCAGTTAATCAAGTGCTAAAAGTTTGGTGGTGATATCTTTCATAGTTTTAGAAATAATGGGTTAAAAGTTGAAAGAATGTAGCATTGACAGCATACGGGCTCTGATCTCACCTTAACCCATGAAGTTTGATTCCGTTCCCTCCTCTTCGTCTGCACCCTACACTTTTTTTCTTTTTTTGTAAGGTGGTGCATTTGTGAAACCTTCTGTACGTCAGAAATGAACCGTTCCTAGTTTTAAAAAGGTCCAATCATGCTGGAATGCCTGTGTGCGACGACACTATGCTTTGTAAAATTATCAGTTCCAGTGCCGGTAAGCCCTCTTCATTTACATCTACATCTACCTGATTGCTCTGATATTCTCAATAAAGTGCCTGGCAGAGGGTTCAATGAACCAACTTCAAGCTGTTTCTCTACCGTTCCATTCTCGAATGGTGCTCGGGGAAAACGAGCACATAATTTTTTCTGTGTGCGCCCTGATTTCTCTTATTTTATCGTGACGATCATTTCTCCCTATGTAACTGGATGCCAAGAGAATGCTTACGCAATCGTAGGAAGACACTGGTGATAGAAATTAAGATCACGTCACAACGGAAAACACCTTTGTTTTAATGATTGCCACTCCGATTCACTTATAATGTCTGTAACTTTATCTCCCCTCCTTCGTGATAATACAAAACGAGCCGCCCTTCTTTCTTCTTTTTCGATGTCATCCGTCAGTCCCACCTGATGCGGATCCCACACCGCACAGCAGTACTCCAGAATAGGACGCACAAGGGTGGTATAAGCAGTGTCTTTAGTGAACTGTTGCACCGTCTAAGTGTTCTGCCAATGAATCGCAGTCTTTGGTTTGTTCTACCGACAACATTATCTATGTGATAGTTCCAATTTAGGTTATTTGTAATTGCAATCACTAAGTGTTTATTTGAATTTACAACTTTAAGATTTGTGTGAGTTATCGCGTAATCGAAATTTAGCGGATTTCTTTCAGTACTCATGTGAATAACTTCACACTTTTCTTTATTCTAGATCAATTGCCACTTTTCGCACTGTACATATATTATCTAAATCATTTTGCAATTCGTTTTGGTCGCCTGATAACTATACAAGACCGTAAATGACAGGTTCATCTGCAAAGAATCTAAGACGTCTACTCAGATTGTCTCCTATATCGTTAATATATAGCAGGAACAACAGAGGGCCTATAACACTTCCTCGGGGAATGCCAGATATTACTACAGTTCTACTCGATGACTTTCCGTCTGTTACTACAAACTGTGTCCTTTCTGACAGGAAATGGTTCAAATGGCTCTAAGCACTATGGGGCTTAACAGCTGAGGTCATAAGTCCCATAAACTTAGAACTACTTAAACCTAACTAACCTAAGGATATCACACACATCCATGCGACTGTATCACGACCGTAGCAACCGCGTGGTTCCGGATCGACGTGCCTAGAACCGCTCGGCACCGCGGTCGGCTGACAGGAAATCATGAATCCAGCCGCACAACTGAAGCGATATTCCATACGTGCGTAGTTACGCAGCTTGGTTAGAAGACCTATGTGAGGAAATGTGTCGAAAGCCTTCTGGAATTCTAAAATTATGGAATCAATTTGACATCCCCTGTAGATAGCACTCATTACTTCATGAATATAAAGAGGTAGCTTTGTTTCGCAAGAACGATATTGTCTGAATCCATGCTGACTATGAGTCAGTAAATCGTTTTCTTCGAGGTACTTCATATTATTCTAAAACAGTTTATGTTCCAAAACCCTACTGCAAATCAACATAAGTGAAATGGCCTGTAATTCAGCGGATTACTCCTACTTCCCTTTTTGCGTATTGATGTGACCTGAGCAATTTTCCATTCTTTAGGTACGGATCTTTCTGTGAGCGAGCGATTGTATGTAGTTGCTAAATATGGAGCTATTGTATCAGCCTACTCTGAGAGGAACCTGACTGGTATACAATCTGGACCGGAGGACTTGCTTTTATTAAGTGATTTATGTCACTTCACTACTCCGAGGATATCTACTTCTATGTTTCTCATTTTGGCAGTTGTTCTTGATTGGAATTCGGGAATATTTACTTCGTCTTCTTTGGTGAAGGCGTTCCCAAAAAATGTATTTAATAACTCTGCTTTAGTAGCACTGTCATCAGTGACTTCACCGTTGTTATCGCGCAGTGAAGGTATTGATTGCGTCTTGCCACTGGTGTGCTTTATGTATGACCAGAATCTCTTTGGGTTTTCTGCCAGATTTCGAGACAGAGTATTGTTGGAGAAATTATTAAAAGAATCTCTCATTGAAGTACGCGCTACATTTCGAACTTCTGCAGAAGTTTGCCAGTCTTGGGGATTTTTCGTTCTTTTAAATTTCTCATGCTTTTTTCGCTGCTTCTGCAACAGCGATCGAACCCGTTTCGTGTACCATTGGGGATCAGTACCGTCACTTATTAATTTATGTGGTATATACCTCTCAACTGCTGTCGATGCTATCTCTTTGAAATCATTCCACAACTTTCCCACGCTTACATGATCCGATCGGAAGGAGTGAAAACGGACTCTTAAAAAGGCATTAAGAGCATCTTTAGCAGCTTTTTTAAATAGACGTACCTTGAGTTTCTTTTTTATGTTTGTAGGTGTTACGGTATTCAGGCTAGCAGCAACTACCTTGTGGTCGCTAATCCCTGTATTCGTCACCATGCTCACTATTTGTCCACGATTATTTGTTGCTAAGAGGTCAAATATGCTTTCGCAACCACTTACTCTTCGTGTGGGCTCGTGAATTAATTGTTCAAAACAGTTTTCTGAGAAAGCATTCAGTACAATTTCGGATGATGTTTTGTGCATGCCGCCGGATTTAAACGTATAATTTTTCCAGCATATCAAGGGTAGATTGAAGTCACTACCGATTATAATTGTATGAGTGGGGTACCTATTTGAAATGAGACTCAAGTTTTCTTTGAACTGTTCAGCAACTATGTCTTATAAGTCGGAGGGTCGGTAAAATGATCCAATTAATAGTTTAGTCCGATTGTCAATTAAATCTCTACCCATACTATTTCGCAGGAATTATCTACTTCAATTTCACTGGAAGACAAACTACTTCTGACAGCAATAAATACTCCACCACCAACTGGATTTAATCTATCATTTCTGAAGACTGTTACATCGTTTGAAAAAAATTCGGCTGAACTTATTTCCGGCTTTAGCCAGCTTTCTGTGCCTATAACTATTTGAGCTTCAGTGCTTTCTATTAGGGCTTAGAGCTCTGGTTCTTTCCCATCACAGCTACGACAATTTACAACTACAATATCAATCGTTTCTACAACTACCTTACTGTGTTTTACCTGCCCTCTTTCATATGGACGCCCTTTTTGCGGTTCCTTGAGACCCTCTAACCTAAAAAAAAAAAAACACCCAGTCACTTCCACGCAGCCCCCGCTACCAGTGTAGCAGCATCCTGCGTGTAGTGGACTCAAGACCTATTAAAGCGGAACCCGAAAACCCACCACCCGATGGCGCAAGTCAAGGAATCTTCAGCCCTATGAGGTCGGAGAACCGCCTGAGCCTCTGATTCAGACCCTCTACTCGGTTGTGCACCAAAGGACCACAGTCGGTTCTATCGACGGTGCTGCAGAAGGTGAGCTCCGCCCTAATCTCGGAACCAAGACTGGCAGTCTTTACCATTTCCGCTAGCCACCCAAAACCAGAGAGAATCTCCTCCGTTCCAAAGCGACTCACGCCATTGGTACCGACATGAGCCACCACGTGCAGTTGGCTGTACCCTGTACTCTTCATGGCATCCGGAAGCACTCTTTCCACATCTGGGATGATTCCCCTCTGCATGCACACGGAGTCCACACTGGCTTCCTTCCCCTCCTTGGCAGCCATGTTCCTAAGGGGCTCATAACGCGCCTAACGTTGGAACTCCCAACTACCAGTAAACCCACCCTCTGTGAATGCCCAGACCTTGTCGGCCGACAAGCTTCCTCTGGAACAGGGTGGAAGACTGAATCCGGCTTTGAGACATCATTGGCCACAGATAAAGCCCGAAATGCTCTACAATTGGCCCCTCAGAAAGTTCTTCGCTGCCTGCCAGGCTTTGGTATGATCTCCCATTCGTCCACAGAAGAGGAGTCAACCTCAGTGCAGGCAATACTTGGGGTGGCCACAGCAGTGGACCGATCGGGAGACATGTGGGACGTGCTCGACGTCTCTCATATCCCTGCATCCAAACCCCCATAGTGATGCCCCTAGGCAGCAGCCTCAATCTGTGTGACAGAAGCCAATGCAGCCTGGAGCTGTGAGCGAAGGGTCAGCAACTCAGCTCGAATCTGTACATAGCATTCCCAGTTCTCGTCCATTACTGCAGTCGCTCCTGTTTTAAGCTTTTAAAAATATATAACAAACCAATGGTGTACTCAGCTTATTAGTTGCAGCAATTCTAAGTGCTCACTCACTGACGGTCTAACCGACATTTAGCTACACTAACCAAAACAAACAGAAGCCTATACAATACGAAGATCGATAGCAACGGCGGTACTGTATACTACACTGTTATAAAAATAAAAGGCTGTGCCTAGTAAGCACTTGAATACGCAAGAAATTACAAAAATAATCTACTGATTACACAGGTGTCTTAAGTAAGTGGCTCCTGTTGGAAGTTCGTAAAAATATAAAACAAACAAACAGTGTACTCGCCTTAGTAGCAGTAGGAACACGAGGTACTCTGTCACTGACAGTCTATCCGTCTAGTCTCTGCCTGGTGCTATCGTTTAAGTAATGCAAAATTTGGAGGGTTGTCGAGGGTGAAAATTTGAACATTCCCAATCAGCAACCTATAGCGTTTACATACGAAATAGAGTTTTTACGGCTCTATAAGAAAGTTTGTTTCGTCTGTTTGTGATAAGCTTTCTACGCGTTCGTTCGGCTAAACGAAATACCAGTGATGTTATGAATACTTTATTAACAATTAAAACGAAATAAGAAAATCAAATACGTCTCCTCGCTTGTTCGAGAAACCGTATAATGAATGTTTAAAATGGTGACCACAAACTCCAGCGTCGAACCATGTATTGCTCTGTGTAAAACTCCCATCCTCCTTTGTTATGGCATAAGCATGTAGTAGCAATGGAACACCCTCCTGAAGTTCACACAAAAAATTTCATCAGAAAGATCAAATATTGTGCATCAGTCAATATGGTAAGCACTTTGTTCCAGCAAAGAGATCTCCACAAACTGCAGGCCATATGCTTGCTGGGAATTTCGTTTAGTAACTTCTCGTACGGGAAGTCCGTTGATTTTCAATAGTCGGAGGTGGCTACTGTAAAAGACGACACGCCAGTAAACATCACGAATTTTGGAAAGATAAACATGCATTGTGTGGAAAATCGCACGTGTTCGTATTATTAATTTGGCAGTCGCATGTTCCGAAACGCCTTCTTCAAATTGGGTGTTGCGTATCCTTTTCTTTGCAAGTACGTGACGCCTGTCACCTGAAATGTATCCTGTTTGCCTTAGTCGACGATCAACGTTGGCGAATGCCGGTTTCGTAAGCATTTTTCTGTTTAGGTATACACTACTAGCCATTAAAATTGCTACACCAAGAAGAAATGCAGATGATAAACAGGTATTCATTGGACAAATATATTATACTGGAACTGACATGTGATTACATTTTCACCCACTTTGGGTGCATTGATCCTGAGAAATCAGTATCCAGAACAACCACCTCTGGCCGTAATAACGGCCTTGATGCGCCTGGGCATTGAGTGAAACAGAGCTTGGATGGCGTGTACAGGTACAGCTGCCCATGCAGCTTCACCACGATACCACAGTTGATCAAGAGTAGTGACTGGCGTATTGTGACTAGCCAGTTGCTCGGCCACCATTGACCAGACGTTTTCAAATTGTGAGAGATATGTCGAACATTTTCTGTATCCAGAAAGGCCCGTACAGGAACTGCAACATGCGGTCGTGCATTATCCTGCTGAAATGTAGGGTTTCGCAAGGATCGAATGAAGGGTAGAGCCACGGTCGTAACACATCTGAAATGTAACGTCCACTGTTCAAAGTGCTGTCAATGCGAACAAGAGGTGACCGAGACGTGTAAGTAATGCCACTCCATACCATCACGGCGGGTGATACACCAGTATGGCGATGACAAATACACGCTTCCAATGTGCGTTCACCGGGATGTCGCCAAACACGGATGCCACCATCATGATGCTGCAAACAGAACCTGGATTCATGCGAAAAAATGACGCTTTGCCGTTCGTGAACTAAGGTTCGTCGTTGAGTACATCATCGCAGGCGCTCCTGTCTGTGATGCAGCGTCAATGGTAACCGCAGCCATGGTCTCCGAGCTGATAGTCCGTGCTTCTGCAAACGTCGTCGAACTGTTCGTGCAGATGGTTGTTGTCTTGCAAACGTCCCATCTGTTGACTCAGGGATCGAGACGTGGCTGCTCGATCCGTTACAGCAATGCGGATAAGATGCCTGTCATCAAGACTGCTAGTGATACGAGGCCATTGGGAACCAGCACAGCGTTCCGTATTACCTTCATGAACCCACCGATTCCATATTCTGCTAGCAGTCATTGGATCTCGACCAACGCGAGCAGCAATGTCGCGATACAATAAACCGCAATCGTGATAGGCTATAATCCGACATTTATCAAAGTCGGAAACGTGATGGTACGCATTTCTCCTCCTTACACGAGGTATCACAGCAACGTTTCACCAGGCAACGCCGGTCAACTGCTGTTTGTGTCTGAGAAATCGGTTGGAAACTTTCCTCATGTCAGCACGTTGTAGGTGTTGCCACCGGCGCCAGCCTTGTGTGAATGCTCTGAAAAGCTAATCATTTGCATATCACAGCATCTTCTTCCTGTCGGTTAAATTTCACGTCTGTAACACATCATCTTTGTGGTATAGCAATTTTAATGTCCAGTAGTGTATTTCCACACTCAACCGGCGAGATGCACTGGAATTAGCACGATCTAATCCATTATACAAATTCGTATTACCAACTTCTGAAAATTTGTAATTCCACTCCACTAAGATAGGCTGACGACTCAGGGTAGACTGGGTGTGTGGGCGTATCTCTTCGCCTGCAGCATAACATATCGTAATTGGGCGGAAGGGGAAACATCGTAAGGACAGAGAATCAAACTACGTTGTCCAGAGCACACAGCAGCTAAGAACAGACCTACTCCTTTGACATAACGGGTAGCTGATTTCAGTGCAACCTTGCGGAAGGTAAACAACCCTCTGATGAGACGCCGCTACGCTACAGTAAACGTTTCAAGGAAGCAGAGAAACTTGCACGCAACTGTAGGCTTCCAAGTACTAAAGCACGGAAGACAGCAGAATAATATTTTCGTTTGCTGGTTTTCTCCACCGCGTGACAGATAATTTCCATCTGGGAAAGCAGAGTGATTTAGCAGGAAGGTGAGTAATGCGACGGCCTCGATGTTTTTGGAGGCCGAAACACGCTGCAGTGAGAAGTCCGGTTGCGAACGCTTCACCTCGATTCAAGGCCGCTTCACACATGCGACCGCCGCTTTACGGATACCTGTGACGTAGATCTGTACAAAATCGCCCAGAGCTGCAATTAAGGAGTGCAGTTGCTGGTTCAGGTAGCAATAGTGATTTAATAAGCGAGGTCACTTTATGGTTAACACAACGGACTCCCAAGAATTCAGGACAGCTGTTCAGATCCTTAACTTCTAAGGGCAAATACTGGAATGGTTCCAGGAAAAGGACAAGGTCAATTTGATCTATGTCCTGCTCCACTCATAGCTTGTATTCAATCTATAATGACATCGTGGTCTACAAAACGTTAATCCCAATCATCCTTCCTACCTAGTAATGATTTTTCTGGTAGTGGAGTCGTTTGAATCATAAAAGCGCCAAGTATTTCATATTCCCAGGATAAAGATAGTAGACCCAGTGTTGGAATCAGAATTTAAAAGACCTCTGGAAGACTTAAAATCAACTAAGGCACAGGGGATAGATAACACTTACAGCTACTGAATTTCTTCTTTTTATAATGTCGTAATAAGGTCAACGAACAAAACAGTTGTTTCTAGAATGAAATTTCCACTCTACAGCGGAGTGTGCGCTGATATGAAACTTCCTGGCAGATTAAAACTGTGTGCCGTCCCGAGACTCGAACTCGGGACCTTTGCCTTTCGCGGGCAAGTGCTCTACCGGAAATTTCATTCTAGAAACAACACCAAGGCTGTGGCTAAGCCATGCCTCAGCAATATCCTTTCTTCCAGGTATGCTAGTTCTGCAAGGTTCGCAGGAGAGCTTCTGTGAAGTTTGGAACGTACTAGACGAGGTACTGGTGGAATTAAAGCTGTGAGGACGCGGCGTGAGTCGTGCTTGGGTAGCTCAGTGGTAGAGCACTTGCCCGCGAAAGGCAAAGGTCCCGAGTTCGAGTCTCGGTCCGGCACACAGTTTTAATCTGCCAGAAAGTTTCAAAACAGTTGTTATTTGGCATGATCGGTACGGTACGGTAGAAATAATAGTTTTTTTAGAATCATTAGATCTACAACTTGGATTCCATCGGCTTGTGTCAAAGTTCGAGGTTTTACTGTGAAAAGAACTTACAAAAACATTTATGTACTTTAACGCATTTTTCAGGCAGCATACGAATCCCTCGGCAGAAGAGCTGGGCGCCTTTTGAATAGATCCATGAGTAGATCCAACTTCACGCTTGTTCACATGACCGAAAGTGCTGGTCAACCGGCCCATGTATCATTGATCGAAAAAGGTGGCAGTCAGAAGGATGAATGCATGGGGAATACGGCGGGTGGGGTATGACTTCCAATTTCAACGTTTCTGGGCGCTGTGACGGGTTTTGGGACGTGGTTCGAGCATTATCAAGCTACAAAGTCACCTCTTCATGTCTGTTGCTGTACTGTCGACGTTTGTCTTTTTTCTTTCAGTGCTCTGCTCAGTTGCATCAGCTACTTTCTATAACGATCTCCTGTGACCGTTACCGTCGGTTTCAGTAACTTCGAAGACCTCTCTTCCACCACCATGCTGGTCTTCCACGTCAGAATCACCGTTCTTGAAGCGTTGAAGCCATTCTCTGTACGTTCTTTCACAAATAGCTGTCTCACCACAGGTCTTACCCAGCATTTTGGAGCCACACCAGCAGATTTTTTCATGTTAAAGCAGAAAATTAAAACTTTTCCCAAATGAGCTCGTAAGTTTACATATGCAGTCGAGAATAACTTTATGATGTAACCACGAATCAACTAACACTAGTCAACAGTGATTTTGTTGCAGAAAAAGTACACATAAAACTTAATTCTATATTGTAATGTGACATAAAATGTGAAATCAGAATGTGTCCATCACGCCAGAATTAAAAGTTATGACCTGCAAGTTGTATAACATATTGAATTTACTGTATAATTTTTAAGTGCCTTGTGTTTGAAAGGAGTGTGATAAAAGTTAGTGCAATGACCTTTTTTGTTCTTAAGTTTAATGTGAACTAATTTTTAAATGTAATATGTAACATTAGTGTATTTTACACTGTGTATCTAAATCCTCCAGTCACATACATTTGCTTACTCTTCCTTCTGTGTTATTTCAAGTCTCCATTTTCTTTTCTTTTTCAGGAATTGATTTGGCTAAGTTCATTCGACAGAAAAGTGTTTTGTAGGCATTGAAAATATGACATGAAGAAATCAAAACGTGGAAGTACATACCATCCCGAATCATTTTTTTTATATATGTGGCGAATTCACGAGAAGGAAACAAAGATGAACAGTTTCTAACTTACTGAAGACGTCGTATTATTCATACTTCAAATGCCAACTGGGATATCTGGATAAAGATTGGACACGTCTCATAACTGGGTGCAATTCTAAACTAACACAATGGTTGAAAGGAAAAAAAAAAGAGCACTTACCATTTGGCGTCTCAATGATCTGCGAGTGCCTCAAAATCATGTTGATGATAGCTACGTCTGTTTGTCTATTGTAACTGGCTTTTCATCAAAAAATAAGAAGAATGTTAAGTACCCTAATCTGCCCTCGGCAATTAGACCTGTTCCCCACGGTGAAGACCTGCCAGTTCCAACTCCTCCACTAGTGTGGAAAGAAGTTCCTAATTCTGATGATGAATCTACAAACGCTGAGGATGCTCCATGTCAATCAAGTGAAGAGGAGTACTTTCCAGAACAAAGACCACATTTAATTACACAAGCAGACTTGAATGACCTAATTCGTGATTTAAACTCATCCAAGGAAATGAGGAAATTTTATCCTCACGTCTTAAAGAAAGGAACTTACTTCATGAAAAAACAATTATTACTCACTTTATGCAGCGTAATAAAGATCTGATGACATATTACAGCACGGTGGGCAACGCTTATAGTGATGTAGTAGGATTAATGAAACAGTTGAAGGTACCATACGATCCTGCTTAGTGGCGCTTATATATGACGCTTCCAAGACAAGTCTGAAGGCTGTTCTGTTGCATAATGGTAATACGTTTCCATCTGTACCTGTAAGGTACTCTGTGACTAAGAAAGAGAACCACGTAAATTTGTCAGAGATACGTGAAGCTATTAAGTATAAAGAAGAAAATTGGAAAATATGTGGTGATCTTAAAGGTGAGTGGTTTAGTAACTGGTCACCAGAGTGGTTTCACAAAGTATTGCTGTTTCCTCTGTCTTTGGGACAGCAGTGCAACAGAAAAACATTGTGCAGCTAAACTGTGGCCACCACGAGAGAAATTGGCTCCAGGGAGAGAAAAGGTGAAATATGTACCTTTGGTGTATTCTCAAAATGCTTTCCTTCCGCCCCTGCACATTAAGCTCGGCCTTATGAAGAATTTTGTCAAGGGAATGGACACAAATGCTAATGGCTTCATGTATCTACGTGAAGTGTTCCCTGAATTAAGTGACGCCAAATTGAAAGAGGGGATTTTTTATTGGACCACAAGTTAGGAAGTTAATTTTTCTTCGACGTTCTTATCATGGATTAAGTCAGTCAGAACTTGCAGCCGGCGTTCTTTTAATGATATCGTCGAAGGTTTCCTAGGGAATACAAGAGCAGAAAACAGTGACATATGAGTGGGGACTCTTTTAGAGAACTATAAAAATCTTGGATGTAGAATGCGACTAAAAATGCACATCATTCTCATTTAGATTTCTTCCCTAACAACTTGGGAGCGGCTAGTGACGAACACGGAGAAAGGTTCCATCAGGACATTTTGCGAATGGAAAGCCACTATAAAGGTAGATGGAAACCTTGAATGTTAAGTGACTACTGTTAGTTTTTGAAGCGTGAAGGATATATATCCCTAACTAGGAAGTTGTCATCAAAAAGGCTCAACCCTCCACCGTCAACATCATCATCGAGGAAATGAATGTTGCAATTTTTCTTGTAAAAATGTACATTATCCCCAGGACACCAGAGTAAGATAGTTTTATGGCATTAAGTATGTTATATATTGTCTAAAGTTAGTGTAGACCACCCTTGTCTCTGTTTTTAGATATAGGCATTTAAAAATCTCCGTAACAAGAAATTGGAGGGTGATAGCGAAACTCTAACTGCATTTTCAGATTCAGCAAGTCCAGATTAGTTAGATCCACCCTGTTTTATCTCTCTACCTGAAAAAAGTTGTATTGTTCTAAAGTGTAATATTTTGATGGCGTTGTGTTTACAAATGCCTAAGCTTATTGCATGACACAACCTACCAGCTGCACCACCAGTTGCCATCTACTGCAAAGCGGCGGAAGCAAAGTTGAAGACCTAATGTAATTTTGTGTCTTAATGCACTCACCATTCTTGGCCGCACATTTCGTCAGGAGACTTCCCATTATACGTCGAGTGTATCGTAATTAGTAATTAAAACTGATGATGGTGGAAGTATGCGGTAATAGAAGCAAACGATCGGTTTGCGAGATAACTGAGATTGTGTGTTTACGAGCCAGCGCTGACCCCAGAATGAAATGTGGTACCAGTCAGGAAAAACTGTGTCTGAAATGTAACCTTATCGATGAGGTCCCGGCCAAACTGAAATCGAGTTTCAGCCACGGTCCACATTAACAAAAAATACGATAACACTTCTGTATACTCGCACCTGCTAAAAGAGGTATTCCACTCTCATTTGGATGCAATGCTACACTCGGCTCAGCAGTGAGCTTTCAAGCACCCTCCTGCCCTGACCCCCTCTCAGTAGAGGGACAAACTTCATACGACCACATTTTGTTAGTGCGGAGACCGTTGATGTTGTGTTGTGGTCTTCAGTCCTGAGACTGGTTTAATGCAGCTCTCCATGCTACTCTATCCTGTGCAAGCTTCTTCATCTCCCAGTACTTATCGCAACCTACATCCTTCTGAAGCTGCTTAATGTATTCATGATGAGAGCCGGAAATTCAGGGGATGGTGAATGGTGCAGCAGCTGATCCTTGGGCGCCTGTGCACTATGGAAATAACTCATTAGCACCAAGCCACTGTGCCTACCTGCCTTCTTCCTTCTGTGAAGAAGAGTGATCGTTCGTGTCGTCGATTCATTCCAGAAGTGGCGCACACATTGAGAAACTGGATGCCTATCACCATTACAGCGATTTATTTAGCGTTGGGGAGATACCATACTTCATCCGCCTCGAGGCCCTCCGTCAGGAACTGCGACACCACTGTTAGTTTGCGAGGCATTGGGCACATGTGCCATATAACCGTACATACCCAGGAAATCGTCGACGCAGATCTTTTGGAGGAAGACAATGTCAGTGTCTGTTGCGTTGAGCCTGTCTTGTAACAGTGATAACTTGTGCTATTTGTGTCATCAATGATGATCGCTAAGCGATGGGTATGTAGATCACCTCCTGCAATGGGGACCACCATCATCGTCGCCATAAATATTGTGGTCTGTTATGTGCACACTGAGTGCGCGCCGTCGTCTGCTGCTACTCGGAAGAGGCTGGGGTGTGTGAGGAGCCTCACCCACGACGGCACGTGTAGAATCTTATTCAATGTCATCCATTCAAGGTCCGTAATTTAAACGTGGCAATGGTAGAGTAATTGTGACCTGGGTGACCAAAGTTGAGTCTGTAATCGTTTCCTGCCGTGTATTGGTAATGGGTGCTGTCCCCTTAACCTGTTCGACCAAGGGGGACCAGACAGTGTCGTATCTAACTCAGGGAAAGTAACAGGTGAGGCGACCCTATATCATCCATGTTTCCTGTCTTGTCAACTGTGAAAGGCGTCGCAAGAGGCAATCGTTGGAGGGTGTACAGTGTCGCTTTTTATGTTTACGTGGCGACCTCTGTTTGTGGATGTGGGTTTCCATGTCCGTATGAGTGTGTGGTTCCTTCACCTCGTTCCCCTGAGGGATAAAAGCAGACCCTAGAGTTGAGCTCCATTCTCTTGTGCGAATATCCCTGTAAAGTCTATGGGCTACCTTTCCTTGTGACGACTCTGTAATGGTGTCGATCATTCCTGAACTTACTATGGTTCTGCAGTTTTATGTTCGCTGTCTTCCAAGTGATCCTATGTCTGCCATGATGGTCGACCATATCACCCCTTCGTAATTAAGGGGGAGTGCAGTAATCATAGGGGGTGGTGCCAATTCGCCTAATAGGATTTTTGTAAGTCGATATTGAATACATGCCGAACGTAAATGACCTTTCCGTCTGCTGCCAGAACAAGTATTTGTCTGTCCACCGTACATCACCATCGCCTGACACCCATCTATGACGAAGTGGGATGGCACATGCTCTCTTAATTCAATTTTTACTTGTCGTAAGCGATTGGGGACCGGGTACGTCTCGAAAGTGTTCCATTTTTCTGCCATGTGGCTAATGACCATCCTGTATAGTTGGAATACTGTGGTGACTGCATCTGACGCCACTTCAAATGGGAATCTGAAGACTTGTAGGGTATGTAATCCTAGCGCTACATGGTCAACAGTGACTGCCCCAATTTGGTCATTGAAATGTTTGAGCTTGAGAGTGTTTGCTCATCTGCTCACAACAAGGTGGATGCCGACGATGTGCTGTGGTTCTGTCTGATCTTCATCATGGATAAAGCGTTCGATTTCGAAGGCTCCCGGTCTTACGTGGTTGGGCTGGAAGCTGATCTTGATGGTGGCATTTCTGTAAGAATGGGTCATAGCGACTCTTCCTAAATGGGCTATAATACTAGCTGCAGTGAGGATGTAAACAAACTACACCCACTCGCGACTGTGCGAACTCGACACAAACAAGATGTCCTCACTGCTGACCTGCCGAAGGCAGACTGCTAACTGGTAAGGCAGTGCGGGGTGATGCACGTTCCTCTGCACATCCCAACGAGCTGCACAAAGTGACAGTGTTGCCGTCTCCTCGTTTTCATACATTTTTCAAAATGCACTCGATCTGATTTTGCTATATGAACTTTAGTCTTCAATCTGTATGAGGAATCGCATGACGATCTCCAAGAGCGGTAATTCTTCTTCAGCCAGTACGTGGTGTATCATAATTAGACATCTATTTAAGACGATACACAGCTCTGTGTCATGCATTTCATAAAATGCATCACAATTAATTTCTGAAAGTGACAGGTGAAAAACGGAAGCAAAAACGTTCCAATAAGCAAGTGTTTGCAAAATGATCTGTTTACGAGATAATTGTGAACATTTGTTTATAAGCCCTCACTGGCTTCGGTACCGGTATTTTCCTATTTAGTGGGAATGTATTAGGAACGTAATTTTTTGATAAAGTCCCCGTCTAATTGGGCTCAAATTTCACCCATGTCCCATGGTTAGGGAATGTGGTATATAAATGATGGAGCATCAGGACATTTTGCTGCTGATGTAAGAAGACATTTAACGTGCAAAAATGGGCCAAGTTGTAAGTACAGCGATCAAACGTTTACGTGACTGATTTCGTGTGACGATTCTGTCTATGCATGCTTGGCGCGGGGGCGGCGGTGGCCTGAGGCGAGAATGATTCACTTTTCCCGCTAACGGCAGGAGCCGTCCGAATGGAGGGGCCTGTTGGGATGCAGGAATGTGGTTGACTTAACCATGTCGTCCTCTATAAAGCCGAATAGCGGATTAATACTTAGTATGTGCTGGACAGCTTTCATGATCGCGTGGAAATTTGAGAAGATTGAATATGGACATGTGTTTGCGCTGGACCATTATTCCCTCCCATGTAAATTGTCCGATTGACTGCTTCTTCACGTTTCCCGTCTTTACTTGGTTGAGAGAAGATCGACTGTGGTGTGTGTTGAGTGCATCTAGCAGGTGAAAGACGGGTGGAGGACACGTTTGCTGATTCTCTAGACATTCTAACAACCCTACCACATTAAAGGTTAAAACTTAATTATGATTGTAGTGTTGCTCACGCTGCTAAATACTGCATTTTCGGGCAACAACAAAATTATATTATGTGGCAGGTATCATTAGAGCACAGTTAATAAAGTCATTTCTTGAAATAATGGATAAACTAGGAACTCATCTTTTTGTATTTCCCATGCTGGTCTCGTGAACTCATGGCTCAATCGTCGAAAATCTAGGTAGTGATGATTCCAAGCCCGGATGCAAAGAGGCCTAGGTGATATTCTGCGATATTCAAAAGTTTTATAGATGTGTTTCATAAACCATTCTTGAAGATTAAACTTTTGCAAGTTAGAACAATGGTGATGTAAAAAAGTAATCGGCACTCCGAGTTTAAGTTGCAATTCTTTTTTATTACTTTTGTTGCAATATCACTTCACAATATAAAACATACTTGAAAATATCTTCCTCACTGTTAAAGTTCACATTTCATAAACTGACTACAATTCGCGTCTTTTCAACACGACGACCAAGACTTGGCTCTCTAATAGCGCTTACGAGACCAAAAATCAGAGTTACAAGTACGTCAAAGATCATAGTGACAAAAGAAAGAATACACATAAGAATAATATCACTGCAATATATACATATCGATGTATCGAAGTACCTCTACATTAATGAAATCATATCTGAATGTTGTCACAGAAATATGTTAACTATTTTACAGAAACACAATAGAATATTGCTGGTATCGAGAGGTTGAGGTGAGGTGCCGTAATGGTTACGTAATTCAAGTACCATTACAACATGAGAAGCATCTTAGTTGACTTTGTAAATTATATGGATGATTTGGAATCTGTTATATCACCGACATCGGTTTTCGCGAGTGGAAATATCAGTTTCCTCTATTTTTTTTTTCGAGTTTTCACGTAAAGATCTTCTCAGAGAGGATATGTTTCTTGTTACTCAATGGCTCACAATGATTTCTTAGTCAGCGGAAAATTGTGTGATCTAAGTGTTGGAAGCTATGCATGGAATGCACTGACCCAAACCTCGACTTGGCAGTCTGAATACATATGTATATAAAAGACGCCATTGTGTGTTGGCTGGATTTACAAGTATCGAAAATGTCAAAAATGACCACAGAAAATTTTTGGGGTACTCATTTTACGAGTGACTCGTCGTTTACAGGATTTACATCTCCCGTTCTCCCGCGCCAACAGTGAGCGATGCGGAGATGTGCCCTGTAGGCCTGTTGGATCGCGAAACCTATATATGTGCCGTCACCCTCTGTTGCCAACATGTGTGGTGCAACCGTCATACCCGCTCATCTCGTTTTTCCTGGTTGTCGGCGCACCATCAAGGCCACATGGAGTTTTTGCGTCCCCCGCCTCCCAGTGTACCCTAATTCTATCAGTTGGTGATTAAATTGCGCCATACCGGCTCTGCGAAGAATCTTGATTACGTACAGGACTGCCCTTCGCAAATGTGAATCCCTGCCAGCCACGATAGATGGCGGTCCACCGCGCATAGCCCATATGCACCAACATCTAGAAGGGATGATCGTCGAAGCGTCAGCAAACGGCAGAATAGCAGTAAAATGACCCACCATGTACCCCGTCGTTCGAGAATGTAAACAATGAAGACAGGTGCTCATACAGCAATTTGCTACTGCAGACGGCCGTCACCTTACCACACAGTGTGGTATTTGTGCAGCTTTCATGACCATCACGCACACCTATATTTGGCTCAATATTTAATTGATGAAAGGAGAAAATACAAAAACGCAGTAAATGAAGCAGGCAAAAAAGAATACAAACGTCTCAAAAATGAGATCGACAGGAAGTGCAAAATGACTAAGCAGGGATGGCTAGAGGACAGATGTAAGGATGTAGAGGATAATCTCACTAGGGATAAGATAGATACTGCCTACAGGAAAATTAAAGAGCCCTTTGGAGAAAAGAGAACCACTTGTATGAATATAAAAAGCTCAGATGGAAACCCATTTCTAAGCAAAGAAGGGAAAGCAGAAAGGTGGAAAGAGTATATAGAGGGTCTACACAAGGGTGATGTACTTGAGGACAATATTATGGAAATGGAAGAGGATGAAGATGAAGATGAAATGGGAGATACGATACTGCGTGAAGAGTTTGACAGATAACTGAAAGACCTGAGTCGAAACAAGGCCCCGGCGGTAGACAACATTCCATTGGAACTACTGACGGCCTTGGGAGAGCCAGTCCTGACAAAACTCTACCATCTGGTGAGCAAGATGTTTGAGACAGGCGAAATACCATCAGACTTCAAGAAGAATATATTAATTCCAATCCCAAAGAAAGCAGGTGTTGAGAGATGTGAAAATTACCGAACTATCAGTTTAATAAGTCACAGCTGCAAAATACTAACACGAATTCTTTACAGACGAATGGAAAAACTAGTAGAAGCCGACCTCGGGGAAGATCAGTTTGAATTCCGTAGAAATGTTGGAACACGTGAGCCAATATTGACCCTGCGACTTATCTTAGAAAATAGATTAAGGAAAGGCAAACCTACGTTTCTAGCATTTTTAGACTTAGAGAAAACTTTAGAGAATGTTGAGGGGAATACTTTCTTTCAAATTCTGAAGATGGCAGGGGCAAAATACAGGGAGCGAAAGGGTATTTACAATTTGTACAGAAACCAGATGGCAGTTATAAGAGTCGAGGGACATGAAAGGGAAGCAGTGGTTGGGGAGGGAGTGAGACAGGGTTGTAGCCTCTCCCCGATGTTATTCAACCTGTATATTGAGCAAGCAGTAAAGGAAACGAAAGAAAAGTCTGGAGTAGGTATTAAAATCCATGGAGAAGAAATAAAAACTTTGGGGTTCGCCGATGACATTGTAATTCTGTCAGAGACAGCAAAGGACTTGGAAGAGCAGTTGAACGGAATGGACAGTGTCTTGAAAGGAGGGTATAAGATGAGCATCATTAAAAGCAAAACGAGGATAATGGAATGTAGTCGAATTAAGCCGGGTGATGCTGAGAGAATTAGATTAGGAAATGAAACACTTAAAGTAGTAGATGAGTTTTGCTATTTAGGGAGCAAAATAACTGATGATGGTCGAAGTAGAGAGGATATAGAATGTAGACTGGCGACGGCGTTTCTGAAGAAGAGAAATCTGTTAACATCAAGTATAGATTTAAGTGTCAGGAAGTCGTTTCTGATAGTATTTGTATTGGATGTAGCTATGTATGAAAGTGAAACATGGACGATAAATAGTTTGGACAAGAAGAGAATAGAAGCTTTCGAAATGTGGTGCTATAGAAGAATGCTGAAGATTAGATGGGTAGATCACATAACTAATGAGGAGGTATTGAATAGAATTGGGGAGAAGAGGAATTTGTGGCACAACTTGACAAGAAGAAGGGACCGGTTGGTAGTACATGTTCTGAGGCATCAAGGGATCACAAATATAGCATTGGAGGGCAGGGTGGAATCTAATAATCATAGAGGGAGACAAAAGAGATGAATACACAAGCAGATTCAGAAGGATGTAGGGTGCAGTAGGTACTGGGAGATGAAGAATCTTGCACAGGATAGAGTAGCATGGAGAGCTGCATCAAACTAGTCTCAGGGCTGAAGACCACAACAACAACAACATTTCGACCCGACGATGCTGACAGGCGCCTCGCGATTGGTTGATGGCACTGTTCCACCGAACTTACAAAGTGAATTATTGGACAAAATTCCGTCACAAGATGTTATCGATGCCATAGGTAAAGGAGCATCGAACAAGTCTCCAAGTCCAGACAGACATCCCCCTCCCCCGCCCCCCCCTTCCCTTTAGAGTTTTGTTGAATTTTTCAATATTTACTTTCTCTCAAGTGGACGGACATCTGCCGCTCCTCGCAGCCTTAAACGAAGGAATAATTATACCAGGCCGCAAACAGACAGGTGGCGCTCGAATACAAGCGTACCACCTTCTGACATTCGTCAACTGTAACACGAAGGTATTCATCAGACTGTTCGTGACCTGTACACAGTCGACTGCCTCGCGTTATCCCACCAGATCAGGCTTCCCTACAAGGCATCAATAATATCCACACAGCACTGTGTCGACACCGTGATATACTAGCCCTAGTGAGGGAACGCCACATCCCAGGAGCACTGGTGTCACTAGATTTCAGTCACGCTTTTGATCGGTAGGGTCATTTGTATCTGACATTCGTTCTCCAATACATTCTGTACCCACAGCCATTCACAAACATCACGATGCCCCTCCTACGAGGGGCGACCTCCAACGTGCTCTTCAGTGGGAGTCTGCCACAGTTCCTCACGATTTCCATATCGGTGCGTTAAGGCTGCTACCTGTCCACCTTACTCTACGCCCTGGCACAGGAGCCGCTCCTCTGCGGCCTCCGTCAACGCCTCACTGAACGTTATGTCGAGTCATATTTCGCTGCACACGACCTAGTACCCCTGCTCCACAATGGTGACGATGCCACCAATGCACTAGAATGGTTTGACAAATATGGCAGCTGTCTCAGTCTCGCGAAAGAAACCACCATGAGTATAGGAACGGGTTGGCTCCACCATGTCTCGACCATCTACAGCTTAGTAGTTCTATCAGATGCCTCGGAGTTGAGTTTCAGGATGACGTACGCCACACTGCGCCCCTTAACTACCGCCACCTGTTACAACAATTTCGGTTCAAGGTCGCCAAACTTCGTCTACGTACACTCGACATTCTTCAAAGGATGCACTTCGTCAATTTTTACTTACCATCACACATTCCACATATGCGCATGTACTTCCAAAGCCGTTTCGATAGCTCAACGTATATTAGTGACATCTGGAACCTCTGTCAGTATGGGCATGCTTTTCAAATCCAGTTAGAATCGCTGATCCCTCCCCAGACAAAAGAGGACTTGGCGTAGTCCACGTCTACATCTACATCTACATTCATACTCCGCGAGCCACCTGAGAGTGTGTGGCGGAGGGTACCTTGAGTACCTCTATCGGTTCTCCCTTCTATTCCAGTCTCGTATTGTTCGTGGAAAGAAAGATTGCGAGATATACGTAGGAGGGAGCAATATACCGCTTGACTCCTCGGTGAAGGTATGTTCTCGAAACTTCAACAAAAGCTACTGAGCGTCTCTCTTGCATAGTCTTCCACTGGAGTTTATCTATCTTCTCCGTAACGCTTTCGCGATTACTGAATTATCCTGTAACGAAGCGCGCTGCTCTCCTTTGGATCTTCTCTATCCCTTCTATCAGCCCTATCTGGTACGGATCCCACACAGGTGAGTAATATTCAAGCAGTGGGCGAACAAGTGTACTGTAACCTACTTCCTTTGTTTCCGGACTGCGTTTTCTTAGGATGCTTACAATGAATCTCAGGCTGGCATCCGTTTTACCGGCGATTAATTTTATATGGTCATTCAATTTTAAATCACTTCTAATGCGTACTCCCAGATAATTTATGGAATTAACTACTTCCAGTTTCTGACATGCTATATTGTAGCTAAATGATAAAGGATCTTCCTTTCTCTGTATTCGCAGCACATTACACATGTCTACATTGAGATTCAGTTGCCATTCCCTGCACCATGCGTCAATTCGCTGCAGATCCTCCTGCATTTCAGTGCAATTTTCCATTGTTACAACCTCTCGATATACTGCAGCATCATCCGTGAAAAGCCTCAGTGAACTTCCGATGTTATCCACAAGGTCATTTATGTATATTGTGAATAGCAAAGGTCCTACGAAACTCGCCTGCGGCACACCTGAAATCACTCTTACTTCGGAAGACTTCTCTCCATTGAGAATGACATGCTGCGTTCTGTTATCTAGTAACTCTTCAATCCAATCACAAAATTGGTCTGATAGTCCATATCCCCTTACTTTTTTCATTAAAAGACTGTGAGGAACTGTATCAAACGTCTTGCGGAAGTCAAGAAACACGGCATCCACCTGGGAACCCGTGTCTATGGTCCTGTGAGTCTCGTGGACGAATAAAGCGAGCTGGGTTTCACACGAACGTCTTTTTCGAGACCCATGCTGATTCACACAGAGTAGATTTCTAGTCTCCAGAAAAGTCATTCCACTCGAACATAATACGTGTTCCAAAATTCTACAACTGATCGACGTTAGAGATTTAGGTTTATAGGACTGTACATCTGTTCGAAGTCCCTTCTTGAAAATGGGGATGACCTGTGCCCTTTTCCAATCTTTTTGGAACGCTACGCACTTCTAGAGACCTACGGTACACCGCTGCAAAAAGGGGGGTAAGTTCCTTCGCGTACTCTGTGTAAAATCGAAATGGTCCACGACAGAACTGTTGTCCTGTTTGTCAGCTCACGCTTGACGCCGTGGTTTCACCGCCCCAAAAATTTTAGTTTCACTGCTGGAGTTCCCAGTTCCGCTCTCCCTTCGTCCCCACTGACGACGCAAGACATGCCCTCTCTTTTCTGTGCTTCAGTCACTTTTACCTTGAACGCAGTTACGTCCGTATCGCACTGCCAAGGGCGAAACAGGCGACGACTAGGGAGTTATATCGCGTCTTACAGCAGAGGCGTCCACCAAATGTCATGGAGACAAAGAAGGATCATAGCAGGTGGAAGGTGATGTGGCGGACGATGCACGCTGTTACACTGGATACAACTTCCGATCAACAAGATACATCACAGTCATCGTTAATCACGTCACCCGATAGCGCCTTCTTGCCCCTTTGCGTAGAATGTGTATTATCAAACAAACATGAGCACCGTCTCAGGTGTGGCTCAGCAGAAGACGTGGGGTGCTTTGTGGGACAGATTTTGGCGTACTTTCTACGAGTAACCTCGTAACATACTGCTTCTCGGCTTCTACTTTTTCCACATGAACTGTATTTCCCACGCACCAAAACCAACACGATCACTTGAGTCCATGGGCACCGGGTGAACAGTTTATATCACGATGGGCCTAAAGATGTATTGGACTTTTGGAACTACCTACAAAGAACGTCATTTTAAAATCGTACAGAACAAAAAGTATAAGCAATATTATTTTAATTAGTTAGGGAATGCCCTACGCGATTCTCCACGCACCTGGTTCATCAACAGGTAGGAGAAGATACCCACTGACTGAGCTGGTAAGAACACGACTGGCTATCAGTGGAATAGTCTGCGATATGTGTGAAGACATACGTGAATGATGGAGCCTAAAGAGAGCAGCAGTGCACCTTTATGCATCGTGTATGAAGAACATTTTCCTTTTCCCCGTATATTACCTCGGAGTAGGATAATTCAGAAATGCGGTGCTAATGGCATGTTTTCTAACAGTGGTGTAAAAAATAAATGAAAATAACAAAATAAAATAAAAAAGGGTCTCCACTGTTTATTTCCCCTCACAACTCCTAATCCTTTGAAGGCGAGGGGTACACTGTGGCCAGACCTCGGGTTACGATCCTGCCCACTATGCTCCACTAGTTGCCCCCTCCTCCCCCCCCCCTCCTCCCTCCTACTTAACATTAAAAAATAATGGCGTCAGTAGGGGGAAAAACCCGTTGTACCTCACTTAGTAGACTACTGGGACATCAAAACCACATCCACCATGGTGCTATAGTTTGGATACTCGTTAGGTTCCTTTTTATTTTTTGGTCATCGGTTCCCTAGTTCTCGTTGTTTATGACCAGGATATAATTTTGTCACATTACAATAGCCTATCCCATGACAGTAGGATCCATTAAACTTACTAACCGTGCAGTGTCCAACCATTACTGTCCTGTCCAGTTCATGTAGGGCAGCTTGCAAATGGAGCACACAAACGACGAAGACGTCGATATGCTAATGGTGCTGGGTGCCACCGATAAGCAAGCTGCTGCTGCTGCTCATGCGTATGTTGTGCACTACCTTCAAAGCCATCATTCCGAAAAGAATGTTTTTCATCACCTAGAGCAGCACCTTTAGGAAAACCGGTAATCTTTGTCCACAAGTAATGGACAGAGGTCGTCATGTTGCAAGACAGTTACAGATATTTCAAAGACTGCTTGTTTAAGCATTGTACGACGAGGAACTACATCCAAATCATTACACGTGAATGCAACACTAGCAGCCAGAAGACCGCATTCGACGACCGCATTCGAAGAGTACAGCTTTGTGAGTGGTTTGTGCACCAAGTGAAAGATAAGTACAGATTTATAAATAACGTGATATGGACTGACAGTTATGGTTTCACTCGTCAAGGTATTTCAACCTCAACAACAGCCATTACACTGGCGCACACAGTATTTTTTTGTAGACATCAAAGTAGAAGATATCTATAGATTTAGATGCGCTGAACCCGATGCCATGATTAAACTTATCTCCTAGCACGATTACAACTTAGTTGGGATCTCAAATTTCACATGTATTGATACCGTAATCAATACGATACATACGTTAACTTACGTAGTTTATTGGCGCAGTTTCTTTGCCTTTCTCTTGTGCGTGAAGTCTGGGGCAACTCCCTGTGTCGGCCGGGGTGGCCGAGCGGTTCTAGGCGCTACAGTCTGGAACCGCGCGACTGCTACAGTCGCAGGTTCGAATCCTGCCTCGGGCATGGGTGTGCGTGATGTCCTTAGGTTAGTTAGGTTTAAGTAGTTCTAAGTGGTAGGGGACTGATGACCTCAGAAGTTAGGTCCCATAGTGCTCAGAGCCATTTGAACCATATCCCTGTAGCATCCAAACATCAGCCAACGAAGCAGAAGTCCGCTATCCTGTGTACCGTTGTTCCGTGGGAGAAATATTCTTTTGGAACCACTCGCCAAGATCATCACCGAATGCACTGCAGGTTCCTGGGAACACAACGAGGTGAGAGTAAAGGAAGTTCGTCTTCAGGGTCCTGTTGCAGCCAATAGCCTTATAAGCATGAAAGAGTTCGTCCACGAGATCCCGTAATTTTTACCTCTCCTGTTTCCCAAGAACTGTGTAGTCACGTTGCCACGCATGCAGCTGAATGGGGTTTAGAGTGGATTCAAAGTGTGTCTGCCTCTCCAGCTGACGTATCTGTGGACCAATGAACATCCCCGTTGTGATATTCTCTGTGTCGTGGAAACTTCTCACACAAATACCGAAATGCTGCTTCATTTCTGTGCACAGCCTCAACGAATGCTGTCACGAGACCCAGCTTAATGTGCAATGGCGTCAGAACAATTTTGTTCGTATTCACTATAGGTTCTTCGGAAATATTGTTTAACCCGGATACCAATTGTTGTAAACCCAAAAGCATCGCATGGATTTGAAATCACCACATATCAGTCATTCATGCTTAATGTAATTAACACAGTTTACAACGGATTTTTATCGTGGTATAACTTTCTTCAGCTAAGCATATGCGACTCGGATTGATGACCTTTCGTTCTTATTATGTAACGGTACTGCCTTCAAGCTTTTTTAAATTTTTTTTTATTTTGAGCCATCCATAAAGAGTCTCCACTTGTCTAGTGTCTATGTATTGTTCAGGGCTTCCAACTGTGGTATCTATAGTAACGATGCCACATAGTTTCTCAAGTTGGCACTACGAGAGACAGACGACAGCGCCCTCTAGCCGGTGCTGTCGAGCTCTACGAGCTCCGCGACTGCTTCGGCCCATTTTCATCTGGTGCAGCCAGCCAGGACACTTCGCTTCAGCTTCGCACCTTATTCCAAGTTATGAATTCTTGAGTAAAGGGGATTTAAATTCATACAGCAGTACCGACGTGTTATACCTTTTCCTGATCGAACCCAAGCGCCGCCTACCAGGCGGGATACAAAACCAATGTCACTGCAGTATGCTGTCTCGCTTTCATTACTGAAATGTCACTCAATTTTTACGCAGTTTTTTTCTGACGCTCCCGAAATGCAGACACAAATACTGAGTCGGTGAGGAAACTTCACTGCTGCGGTCGTAAGGCCAAGAATTCGACTTTACTCTTTGGGAGACCTAAGTCCCTAAGCATACCACTGAGTCCACAATGTGTGATTTTGTGTAGTTCTCCACATGACGATGCTGGTTTAAATGCAGGGCTATATGTGTCAGTTCTGCATCATGACTATCACGGCTCGATTGTGGTAAATGTGGGGGGACAGACACTGACAATCCGTCACCGGTAGCCACAGGATGATTGACATATGGAATGTCAGGGTACTGAATATTCCTCTTCCTCTCTTTCCTCAAGGGAGAACCATATAAAAATAGCAACCTGATGCATAATTTGTGGGCTCACGGCAATTAGCAGGGACAACATCCTATATCCACTAACACATTTGTAGATATACATTAAAACTAAAATTAAAGCTAATAACATTTACATAATTGTGATAGCTCTATACTTTCCAATCATATACAACCGCTCGCTCGTTGAAAGTTCCTTACCTAAATACTGGAAAGTTGCACAGGTCACACCAGTACCCAAGAATAAAAATAGGAGTAGTCCGCTGAGTTACAGATCCATATCACTAACGTCGATCTGCAGTAGGATTCTGAAACATATACTGTTCTCGAACATTATGAATCACCTCGAAGAAAATGATTTATTGACAAATAGGCAACATGGATTCAAAAAATATCATTCTAAGGAAACATAATTAGTTCTTTATTCTCACGAAGTAATGAGTGCTACCGATAGCGGATGCCAAATTGATTCCTTTTTTTTTTAGATTTACCGACGTCTTTTGACATCGTTCCTGACAAGCGACTTCTAATTAAATTGCGTGCCAGTGGAGTGAGGTCATCAGTCTCATCGGATTACGGAAGTACGGGGAAGGAAGTCTGCCATGCCCTTTCAAAGGAACCACCCCGGCATTTGCCGGGAGTGATTTAGGGAACTCATGGAAAACCTAAATCAGGATGGCCGAACGCGGGACTGGAACTTCGTCCTCCCGAATGCGTCATCTGTGTGACTGGCTTCGTAATTTCCAATCAGAAAAGTCACAAAATGAAATTTTCACTGTGCAGCGGAGGGTGCTTTGATGTGAAACTTCCTGACAAACTAAAACTGTCTGCCGGACCGAGACTCGAACTCGGGTAAGTGCTGTACGAACTTTTTTCCGTTTCGTTAATTATTGTTCGTTGTATTTTATCTTAGCGGATGTCAAATGACATCTGTTGAAGTTCGTTGTTGATCCTTTAACTAAGTGTTTTTTTAAGACAAGCTGGCTCTATGACCGAACAAACAGAGCTACCGTGGCGGCATGAACTGAGGTACCCAAGCACGACCCTACGACCCGTCCTCACAACTTTTCTTCCGCCAGTACCTTGTCTCCTATCTTCCAAACTTCACGGAAGCCCTCCTGCGAAACCTGCAGAACTTACTGTAAGAAAGGATAATTGCGGAGACTTGGGTTACCCATAGCCTGGGGAATATTTCCAGAATGAAATTTTTACTCTGCAGCGGAGTGTGCGCTGATATGAAACTTCCTGGCAGATTAAGACTTCTGCGAAGTTTGGAAGGTAGGAGACGAGGTACTGGCAGAACTGAAGCTATGAGGGCGGGTTGTGAGTCGTGCTTGGGTAGCTCAGTAGGCAGAGAGCTTGCTCGCGAAAGGCAAAGGTCCTGCACACAGTTTTAATCTGCAAGCAAGTTTCAGAAAGTCCGCAGTTCGCAATAACTGACGAAAAATCATCGAATAAAACAGAGAAATGTGTACCATCACATTTACGACTTTAAAAAGGTTCGGATTGTAGCCTATCGGTATTGCGGTTTATCGTATCGCGACATTGCTGCTTGCGTTGGTCGAGATCCAATGACTGTTAGCAGAATGTGGAATCGGTGGGTTCAGGAGGGTAATACGGAACGCAGTGCTGGATCCCAATGGCCTCGTATCACTAGCAGTAGAGATGACACGCATCTTATCCAAATTGCTCTAATGGATCGTGCAGCCACGTCTCCATCCCTGACTCGACAGATGGGACGTTTGCAAGACAACAACCATGTGCACGAACAGTTCGACGACGTTTGCAGCAGCATGGACTACTAGCTTGGAGACCATAGCTGAGGTTACCCTTGACGCTGCATCACAGGCAGGAGCGCCTGCGATGGTGTACTCAACGACGAACCTGGGTGCACGAATGACAAAAGGTCAATTTTTCGGATGAATACAGGTTCGGTTTACAGCATCATGATGGTCGCATCTGTGTTTGGCGACATCGCGGTACACGCACATTGGAAACGTGTATTCGTTATCGTCATACAATCACCTGGAGTGATGGTATGGAGTGCCATTGGTTACACGTTTCGGTCATCTCTTGTTCGCATTGATGGCATTTTGAACAGTGGACGTTAAATTTCAGATGTGTTACGACCCGTGGCTCTACCTTCATTCAGTCCCTGCGAAACCCTATATTTAAGCAGGATAATGCACGACCGCATCGTTGCCGGTCCTGTACAGGCCTTTCTGGATACAGAAAATGTTCGACTGGTACCCTGGCCAGAACATTCTCCAGATATCTTGAAACGCCCCCTTAGAAAAATTATACAAGACTGTGCTTAAACTGACACACAATATTTTTAGCGCAACGCAATCTGACTTTCAAAAATCCCTACAAAAGAATGGCCCTGATTAACATTAACCTATATGTTTCACAAATCACTTACCTCACAAAAATCTTGGTTACTCGAACTACTGCAATACAGCGAGCACCACTACTGCCAGCTAAATAAAAGATTCAAACTACGGAAGGAACTAACTACTGATAGGAATACTTAGCAAATGAAAGATTTTAATAGAGAAAAACAATGTATTTACCTTACTAGTGTTCAAAAGTTATAATATATATAGCACTTCATGACATCCAGTTTTACAAATTTCAAAACTCCGCCATTTCTCTCCCCACGTCCACCACTGCTGGCGGCTCACCTCCAACTCCGCAACGCTATGCGCTGTTAGCATCCAGCTGCCGCTGGCCAACACTACAATGGCAGACAACAATGCAAACCAGCCACAGACTGCACACGGCACAGCCAGTGATTTTCATACAGAGCGCTACGTGGCGTTACCAATAAAAAAAACTAAACAGCCTACTTACACTCTCACCAACTGAAAACGTCTCTTCAGTGGTGGCCGAGCAATCCCATGCTCCCCACAAAAAAATTTACAAATTGTTTTGGGCAGTGGCCAATACAGATTTGTAATTTTTTTTCATAATTACAATAACAAAGAAATGAAATGCACACACTTATCGATACAATGTTGGTCAAAAGCTAAAATTTTCTCACAGTCCATAAAGACAGTCCTGATCGTTCATCACAGTAAAACTGCAGTGTTTTTCTCAAAGTCTAAGCAAGAAGATAGTGCGCGCCCTATGCACTAGAGTTTTAAGTACCCCATTCCTCTGTGAAGGGTGGTGGCAGCTGTCTGCGTGCAAATACAGATCAGTGTGTGTTGTCTTCCGATACACCCCATGACCTAGGGTGCCGTCAGCCCTTCTCCTGACCAAGACGTCAAGGAAAGGTAAATTACCCTCCGTTTCAGTCTCCATAGCGGACAGAGCCATCACACCGACGTCATCTCAGACGCCGTCGCAATCTGTTCCACCGCGATACCGTGGCGCGGGGCGCGGACGGCGGAGGGAGCGCGCCGCGGGCGGAGTATATTTAAATCGGCCGCCGCCGCGACCGAACCCAGTTCCCCCTGAGCAGCCATAGCGTACGGATCTCCGTGCAGGCACGTTCACAGGAGCTCAGTCCGTCAGTTCACCTGATGATGGCGACATGCCTGATCGCCGAAATATTGCGCCAGTTGGACACTATAGACCGGCAGTACACCCGTGGATATTTTGATCATAAAATGATTATTTAATAGATCTGTTGACAGAAAGTGTTCACATTAGCAAATGCATTTAATTTTAGTTTATAAAACCAATGCTGCAACACAGCTGCAAAACCAGATATCAAATGAACTAAGCAACTATGAAAGGCAAAGCATAAAAATTTCATTCAACAGTCATGTGACATTTCATAAGTTAGTACAAATTCTCTCAACTCTTGTAGAAAGACGCTTGTCATTATCAGGTGTGCAGATGTAAGAAAGTATCTTTCCAAGTATTGAGCGTGTCGTTTTTGCGATGCTTTCTACAAAGGAATGTCAATAGCGAGGATAATGGCCTCTTTTTTTTTTTACCTAATGGCTTTCTTTTGTCAGGTGGCTGTCGCGCAGCTGGGTGCCCACAACGCATTACGTGCAGGTGGTCACTTAACTGTCTTACCGAAATATTTACGACAGCAGTTTCCGCTAGAGTGACAGTCTCATACAAAAATATTTCACAGGTCAAGAATTTGCGTTACACATCTGTAGAAACAAAATCCTATTGATATAACAGTGTCCACAAAATTTTCATCGGCATTGTAATGCATTCACGCATTTACATACATTTCTAACTCTTAAAGTACGATTCTTGGTTTCCAACAACCTTTTTCACAAACCAGAGTCCCTAACCACTACTCATTATTCCTTACCTTATTCGTCGACACTTCTTCAATATTTCATCATAACAGATACGTAGCATAATCAAATAACTCATATAGTATCAGCTTATTGATCATAAACATACCGCAACAGCATAATACACATAGTCATCGTAATAATAACATCATAACACCTCAGTCAACTCTCAAAATCGTCGTACCTTCCTAGAATAATTTCAAAACCTAAAAAAATTCTCTGCTCATGTCAAAAGTGTCATCTGCCTCAAACGTACTTTAAAAATCATGATCCCATTCAAAGCTTTCATAGTATCACAATGGTTCGGAAAAAATATGAACAGTTCACAAAGTATAGACAAAATACAATTTCGTAAGTGTGAAGTTATCCAACTGTGTAATTACGTTAACGTCTGTCACTGATGTAGTAAAATGAATGTTTGTCTCTCCCAGTTAAATGATCAGATAGCTGTGTAATTTATGTGTTAGAGAAATATGGTACCGATGTGTAAAGTTGTATAAGCAAATACCATATTAGCTAGGGCTCCTTGTGCTTGCCATACACATGGTACACAAAGTAAGCGTGTACCCCCCTGAGGATTAATGTAATTATATCCTCAGGGGTTACAGATTACAGCAACGGAATGAAATGTATTACGGAAAACCTTTGTATCATTGCACTTCAAATATCTTTAAAAATAATTGTTTTAAGTACAAAATTAATCACTCAAATACGTGTACTGTAGCGCTAAACTGTGCGTCTTGTTGTAAGATAATCTCTGTGGAAGTGTCGTAGTTATCGTCCTCCTAAAGCTAAGTTGTGCAGAAGTCAATGTACTTACCTCATGATAAACAAAAGTGAAATGCTTTGCGTATAGATATCGTAGTTACTACGCTTATTGCTGTGATGAAGTAAGTACTGTATTGTAACGTATTGTTGTGCTACAGAAAAGGCTGTCTCATTGTAGCTATACCACAAACGTTACTACTAAAACATGGTTTCCTTTCCAGAAGAATTCAGAAAAACTGTGCAGATATAAAACAGATACACCGCAAAAGCAACATTGTAAATTGTCACTAATTAGTAGCGTCGTGAAAAAATCGTGTAGTTGTCACATAAACGAAATGCTAAGTCATCTTTAATCTCACAGAAAGTACTTTAAACCCAGAATGTATTTTCAAGTAAACCAAAATGTTGCATTAAAATCTCATTAGCAGTACTGGTAAATGTTGTAAATATGTAAGCCAAATGGTCCTTAGTAATCGTGCAACTATCAAGCAAGAATGTACACACACATTAACACTGTGTCCTCTGTTCACTATAACAATGCATACGTAATTTCTGTTTAAATAAGTTCTCTTGGTTCTTGACTGGATATTTAACTTCAAACATTGTTGCATGTTAAGAATTTCTTAGTCTGACAAAGCATACTAGTAACGTGAAGTGAAAAATTTTATAGGAAAGACTAAGTTAAAAAGCAGATTATCATTCAAGAAACGGTTTCACATGTGAAATGTGGTGTAAACCTTTACTCTTCCTACTATGCAGAGCTCGAGCTTCAATGGAATGATCATGTCGTATACGACGGTAAAGAATACTAAAATTTTTCTCAATGTTAGTGTCTATGTTATTTTTCTCTGAGCCAGCCGGTGCACGTGGCTGCCTGCGGTGCGAGTCATTGTCTGCCTCTTTGTTGGCGTGCGTCGTTATTGGGATTAGGAGACCTAACTTCTACAAATTCACCTTGCCGAGAGGGCCCAGCTCTTTTTGAATCCCGCCAGTTCTGATGAAATTCCGGTCTGTCGTTATGATTATATCGTCTGTCGTCATGTCGGTAGTTCCTGTAGTTTCTTTCTTGTCGGTTAAGTGGTTGAGAATTTCTCCCTGAATCGTAACTGCGCGCTGGACCGTTGCGTCTGAAGTTATTCTGTCTCCCTTGATAATAATAGTTCTGGTTTCCATATTGTCTGTTTCTATGACTGTCTGTGTAATATTCATTACTACGGAAATGCGATCTTTCTCTGTAACTATTACTCTGCCAGTGGTTGTCATATGGGTGGTGTCTGTTTTGGTCACGATCTGTGTTGTGAGAATAGCCTTGTCGTGTCCAGTTATTGTTTCTTTCATCGCGGAATTGCGACGGATGTGACCTGTAATGATTGTTTTCCTGTTTTCGCATCCCGCGACTGTCTGTTCCCTGAAAAGCTTCAGTGTCATCTTTGCAACGTCCTGCCAAAATAATATTTCTTAAATGTTCAGGCAATTTGATTAAGTAAATGCGGATGAGTTCTGAAGGGCTGTATGGGTTTGAAAGATACTAATTCTTATGCAACATGTCTTCAAAATATTCCATAAAACTGGAAAATTCAGATTGTTCGAAATGTTTCATCATAATGATGTTATGTTTTACTCGGTCTTGTGTAGCTTGAGACCAATATGCTGAGAGGAAGGCGTGATAAAATTCTCCTTCACTGTGACAATCGTGAATGACGGATCGCATTCTTACAGCTGGTTCATTCTCAAAAATTCTAATCTGTGCTCTAATGACTAGTTAGGAGGAAAACAATGAGAGAATTGATGGAGCCACGCTTGTGGATGAATGTCGTTGCCAGAATTCTTAAATGTTTTGAATTTACGTGTAGTAATGAATAGCTTATAGTCAAAATCATCGTGTCGGTGGGTAGCATATCGGTCATTGTTACGTCGTGTCGGCGG
Organism: Schistocerca gregaria; assembly: GCF_023897955.1. Lineage (NCBI taxonomy): Eukaryota > Metazoa > Arthropoda > Insecta > Orthoptera > Acrididae > Schistocerca > Schistocerca gregaria. The sequence continues at coordinate 479,388,849 of NC_064925.1, forward strand.
TTCCATCTCAAAATTCGGTGTACCTTGCCAATTTCTTTCATAATTTCCGAAGTGCCCTGTGTTATTATTTTGTGGCTGTTCCGTATTTCTATGTCCCTCTTCCCGTATTGGAGCGAGAGTGTCCTCTGAAATACGTAATTGTTGTATTACCTGTGTCAGCTGATCTTGTACCTCCCGGATTTCTCTTTGGTGTTGCATATTAATTTGATTCTGGTTTTGTTCGCATTTCCTAATTTGTTCGCACTCTTCTGTGTCATTCAGATCATCACCTACCTTTGCAGATAAGTTAATGAACTGATCCGAAAGTTCGGCTACTTTCTCCGATAGTGTACTTATTTCCTCAGTGTGTTTTTCTGAATCAAATTCCAGAGTGTCCATTTGTGTTCAAATCGTATCTACTGTGTCCTTTAAGTTTTGCTGAGTTTTTGCAAGTTGCGTAACCGAATCGGTAGATGCAACTGAATCAATTTTGGCTTGCAAGATCTCATGACTTTCATGAACAATAGTTTGCAGTTCTTTTATGGCTGATTCGTGATTCTGTAATGCATTTTCATGCCGCGAAAAAATAGGTTGAAAATGCTCACTAATTTGTGTTTTTACGTCATTACAGACGTTTTGACATTTCGATTCGATTTTATGTAACTCACTAGTTAAATCTTCGCGTGTTTGTTCAAGCGTATGCTCCACTGAATCTAACTTTTGAAGCATTTGTTCCATTGTGTCTAACTTTTGAAGATTTTGTCCCATTTGTTTCTGATTTTGTTCAAGCGTTGTGTCTAACTTTTGAAGATTTTGTTCCATTGTGTCTAACTTTTGAAGCTTTTTTCCCATTTGTTGCATTAATTGTAATAACAATGCACTGGTGTCTGAAACATGTTCCTCAGTTCTACTCAGCAATCCATTTGAATCGGCAATATTCGCAGTTTGAAAAACAGAAAATGTGTCTTGACTTATTTGAGAAAACGGTGAGGACGCAAAACCTGAATCTACAGCATTTTGCAAGATTGTGTCCTGTCATTTCGGAATCCTGAGGCGACCTGTTGCCGACCGATCGATCGATAATGCTTCCCTGTTCACTAATTGTTTCACTGCCTACATCATTACTTGCAGACCACTCCATTTCCCTATGCACAATTACCAAATTACTACTTTGAACATTAGTTAATTCATTACATGGTGGCGATAACACACTGCTTTCGTCTTCACTGTCATTTCTCAGTTTACTTTGGAGCCTAGTATTACGTTTTTCACACGATAACACAGAAAAACACAATTTGAAGAGGAAAAATAAGAGAACACATTAACATAGCACTGAAAATAATATCTAGTTAATCGCAAGCGCAGCTGCGAAATACTTGGTGCAAATCTACGTGCATGCCACAACTGTTTTAGTGTACAACAATGAAAAACTACAACTACAGAGGAAATTCTCTCTACAATTACGCGCTAGCAATAAACAAAGGCTACACTAACTACACAGAATACAAGAAAAAATCAGAAGATTCCAGTGAGGTATCCTCGGATAAGGGTCGACATATGAAACGTCCTCTTTGAAAAATTGTGCAGGACTGTGCTTAAACTGACACACAATATTTTTAGCGCAACGCAATCTGACTTTCAAAAATCCCTACAAAAGAATGGCCCTGACTAACATTAACCTATACGTTTCACAAATCACCTACCTCACAAAAATCTTGGTTACTCGAACTACTGCAATACAGCGAGCACCACTACTGCCAGCTAAATAAAAGATTCAAACTACGGAAGGAACTAACTACTGATAGGAATACTTAGCAAATGAAAGATTTTAATAGAGAACAAGCAATGTATTTACCTTATTAGTGTTCAAAAGTCATAATATATATAGCACTTCATGACATCCAGTCTTACAAATTTCAAAACTCTGCCATTTCTCTCCCCAAATCCACCACTGCCGGCGGATCACCTCCAACTGCGCAACGCTATGCGCTGTCAGCATCCAGCTGCCGCTGGCCAACACTACAATGGCAGACAACAATGCAAACCAGCCACAGACTGCACACGGCACAGCCAGTGATTTTTATACAGAGCGCTACGTGGCGTTACCAATTAAAAAAACCTAAACAGCCTACTTACACTCTCACCAACTGAAAATGTCTCTTCAGTGGTGGCCGAACAACTGGCTCGTCACAATAAGCCAGTCACTACTCTCGATAAACTGTTGTATCGTGTTGGAGCTACATGGGCAGATGTACCTCTACACGCCATGCAAGCTCTGTTTGACTCAATGCCCAGGCGTATCAAGGCCTCTTATTACGGCCAGAGGTGGTTGTTCTGGGTACTGATTTCTCAGCATCTATGCACCCAAATTGCGTGAAAATGTAATTAGATGTCAGTTCTAGTATAATATATTTGTCCAATGAATACCCATTTATCATCTGCATTTTCTCGGTGTTGCAATTTTAATGGCCAGTAGTCTAAGATTACGCGGGTGTTGCTGGATGTAGCAGCTCTACGCCGCACTTCCATATGATCCAGCCGAATCAGTCCTAAAGTAATTCTGTACAGGAGACAGAGAGAAACTTAGAGTCCCTGTCGGTTAACGACATCCCCTGACCAGGTGTAGGCTCAGGCTGCCCAGAAAACCGCCGGCTGCATTCCACGTCCACCGCCGGTCCAGTTTGCAGCGCCGCGCCGGTGGATCACCGCTGGTGGGGGCGGTGGCGGCGCGTGTTCCCGGGAGTGGTGGCTGCCCCCCTCTGGCAGGTGCCATACAAGGCTGTGGCACCGCAGCGCCGGCCCAGCTATTTCCGCCGCCGCAGCCGCATTCCGAGCGCCGCGTCCGGGACGGGACGCGAGCCCGGGCCACCGGCGTGGCGGCGTGGAGGTGTGGGGATTCTGAGCCCTGCGGCTCGAGGCCGGCCCAAGGACTGCGCGGCGCTCATTTTCATACCTGCCGGCTTAGTCAGGCGGGCCCGGCGGCAAAAAACCCGCGCCGGCCCGCCGGAATGCGCGCCTCCACTGTACACAGCGGCATACCGAAGCTCCTTCGGGACGCCGCAGCTCAAGGGCCCGCACTTCACTTGACGCCCGTTTTAGTAAAACACACACACACACGCGCGCGCGCGCGCAAGCACACTTCCGTACCTCCTGAAAACAAAGGTGAAGGGTCCGGAATATCATCCGATGTCAACATACATACAATCGACGGGTGAATAAATAGTTTTCTGCGACAGGTAGAATGACTACCAATGTGCAGTTATTTTGTTCGGGTTTACATCTGTCTAATATCGTGTAGGGACCCTGCAAGCAGGCAGAAGTGCCGCAACACGACGTGGCGTGGACTCGACTAACGTCTGAAGTGGTGCTGGAGGGAATTTACACCGTGAATCCTGTAGGGCTATCCATAAATCCGTAGGTGTACGAGCGGATGGAGATCTCTTCTGAACAGCCCGTTGCAAGACGTCACAGATACGCTCAATAATGTTCATGTCTGAGGAGTTCGGTGGGCTGGCAGAATATAAACTCAGAAGAGTGTTCCTGGAGTCAATCTGTAGCAATTCTGTAAGGTGTCGCATTGTTCGGCTGGAACTGTCCAACTCCAGCAGAATACGCATTGGACACGAATGGATGCAGGAGATCAGACAGGATGGTTACTTACGTGTCACCTGTCAGAGTCCTATCTAGACGTATCAGGGGTCCGATATCACTCCAACTGCACACGCCTGACGCCATTTTAGAGCCTCCGTCAGCTTGAACAGTCCGCTGCTCACATGCACTGTCCATGGATTTATGAGGTGTTCTCCATACCCGTATACGTCCATCCGTTCGATAGAATTTGAAACGAGACTCGTCCCTAGGCAACATGTTTCCAGTCAACAACAGACTAATGTCGGTGTTGACGGGCCCAGGCGGGGCTTAAAGCTTTGTGTCGTGCAGCCATCAAGGGTACACGAGTGGGTCTTCGCCTCCGAAAGACCATATCAATGACGTTTCACTGAATGGTTCGCACGCTGACACTTGTTGATGGCCCAGCACTGACATCTGCAGCAGTTTCCGAAAATGTTCAGCTTTTGCCTCGTTGAACGATTCTCTTCAGTCGTCGTTGGTCTTATTCTTGCAGGCTCTTTTTTTCAGGCCGCATCGATGTCAGAGATTTGATGTTTTACCGGATTCCTGATATTAATGGTACACTCGTGAAAGAGTCGTACGGGGAAATCCGCACTTCATCGCTACCTCGGAGATGCTGTGTCCCATTGCTCATGTGTCGGCTCTTATGCCATATTCCAACCCACTTAAATCTTGATAACCTTCCATTGTAGCAAAAACAGCCGCTCTAACAACTGCGCCAGACACTTGTTGTCGTAAATAGGCATTGCTGACCGCACCGCCGTATCCTGCCTGTTAACGTGTCTCTGCATTTGAATAGGGATGCCTATACCAGTTTCTTTGCCACTTGAGTGTATGAGGGACGCGGGCAGCGTCAGGTGGCGAGCGACGGCTGTGAATGTCACGGAGATGGTGCGCACTCCTGTCAGACAGCGTTAGCGCCACCTGATAGAATTTGACAGGGGCCTCATTGTAGGTCGGCATGGGACCAGCTAATCGAATAGTGCAATATCGAGATTTGCACGGCATTCGGATGTTGGACGCCATGCAGGCATACTCGTTGTCAACGATCCGGTTGCCCACCTCTCATCACAAGAGGGAGGATCGCTGTATTGTGCACCACACCGTAACTCCGCTTACCATCCGAGAACCAGTATTGGGCTCCCTGCGACATTCTTCAAAATCGCATACCGTTGGTCGGAATCTACACTCCTGGAAATTGAAATAAGAACACCGTGAATTCATTGTCCCAGGAAGGGGAAACTTTATTGACACATTCCTGGGGTCAGATACATTACATGATCACACTGACAGAACCACAGGCACATAGACACAGACAACAGAGCATGCACAATGTCGGCACTAGTACAGTGTATATCCACCTTTCGCAGCAATGCAGGCTGCTATTCTCCCATGGAGACGATCGTAGAGATGCTGGATGTAGTCCTGTGGAACGGCTTGCCATGCCATTACCATCTGGCGCCTCAGTTGGACCAGCGTTCGTGCTGGACGTGCAGACCGCGTGAGACGACGCTTCATCCAGTCCCAAACATGCTCAATGGGAGACTGATCTGGAGATCTTGGTGGCCAGGGTAGTTGACTTTCACCTTCTAGAGCACGTTGGGTGGCACGGGATACATGCTGACGTGCATTGTCCTGTTGGAACAGCAAGTTCCCTTGCCGGTCTAGGAATGGTAGAACGATGGGTTCGATGACAGTTTGGATGTACCGTGCACTATTCAGTGTCCCCTCGACGATCACCAGAGGTGAACGGCCAGTGTAGGAGATCGCTCCCCACACCATGATGCCGGGTGTTGGCCCTGTGTGCCTCGGTCGTATGCAGTCCTGATTGTGGCGCTCACCTGCACGGCGCCAAACACGCATACGACCATCATTGGCACCAAGGCAGAAGCGACTCTCATCGCTGAAGACGACACGTCCCTCCATTCACGCCTGTCGAGACACCACTGGAGGCGGGCTGCACGATGTTGGGGCGTGAGCGGAAGACGGCCTAACGGTGTGCGGGACCGTAGCCCAGTTTCATGGAGACGGCTGCGAATGGTCCTCGCCGATACCCCAGGAGCAACAGTGTCCCTAATTTGCTGGGAAGTGGCGGTGCGGTCCCCTACGGCACTGCGTAGGATCCTACGGTCTTGGCGTGCATCCGTGCGTCGCTGCGGTCCGGTCCCAGGGCGACGGGCACGTGCACCTTCCGCCGACCACTGGCGACAACATCGATGTACTGTGGAGACCTCACGCCCCACGTGTTGAGCAATTCGGCGGTACGTCCACCCGGCCTCCCGCATGCCCACTATACGCCCTCGCTCAAAGTCCGTCAACTGCACATACGGTTCACGTCCACGCTGTCGTGGCATGCTACCAGTGTTAAAGACTGCGATGGAGCTCCGTATGCCACGGCAAACTGGCTGACACTGACGGCGGCGGTGCACAAATGCTGCGCAGCTAGCGCCATTCGACGGCCAACGCCGCGGTTCCTGGTGTGTCCGCTGTGCCGTGAGTGTGATCATTGCTTGTACAGCCCTCTCGCAATGTCCGGAGCATGTATGGTGGGTCTGACACACCGGTGTCAATGTGTTCTTTTTTCCATTTCCAGGAGTGTAGTAGCAGCTGAAGTAGGAAATTACCGCCTCATCTTAGGCAGCCCACAGCATCACAACACAGATGGATACTTCTAGAGTGCTGCCGCGACCGGGAAGCACGGACTGCTAAAGATTGGTGTCTTACTGTGTTGCACATGAACTGCGTTTCCGCTCTGCCCTGGATGACCGTCACTGGAGAATACGGCGGCGGCCTGGGGAGAGGCGGCGTCCTCCGAGTGTCCCGGAGAGTCGCAGCCATGGATGTAGAATAAGGGGAGATGGCGTTACAGACTTACGCTGTACGTTGTTCTGAAGTCAGTGGTCAGGGCCAGCGACCATCTTGGATCCCCTAAAACATTAGCAGCGAGTGTTTACAATTGTTTCTTGTTCCTTATTTCTGTCGTGTTCACGTGATATTTATTTTAGATAGTAAATGTTACACTATTTTAGTGATCACCACAGCATAAGGAACGCAACTTCAAACGTTTTTCTGCTCTTAAATGCGTATTCGATACTGTAATACGACACGAAAATATGACGCTTCTGGCCTCAGTACTGTAATTCCTTTTTGTTTATACACTTCGAATAACCGGAAGAGAAGTATGTGCTACGAAAAAAATGGTTCAAATGGCTCTGAGCACTATGGGACTCAACTGCTGTGGTCATCAGTCCCCTAGAACTTAGAACTACTTAAACCTAACTAACCTAAGGACATCACACACATCCATGCCCGACGCAGGATTCGAACCTGCGACCGTAGAAGTGGCACGGTTCCGGACTGCGCGCCTAGAACCGCGAGACCACCGCGGCCGGCTATGTGCTACGAAAAGCGTGCTTTCGTAATCAATTTCTATTCACTTTCATTGTGTTTGTGTCGATAATTAATAAAGCCAGAATTCCAAAACCAATGGTTGATAGTTTATAGGCACCGATTTGTAGTCGTTGCATTTTCAAGTGAAATGCAAATTTTCAGTGTTCAAGTTTGCAAGAAACTTACCTTATTTCCTTTCGTGTCCTACAGATGTGTGCAGGGATGATATAAACAAGCCAGCTGCCATGTCAACAAAGTGAAAGATTCGTTAAATTACGAAGAAAAAGAACGGAATGTAAGATTGTCGTCCCCATTGTAGTTTACACGTCTGCTTTGTTTTTAAATTGTACCTACCAAGTGCCATTCAGTGTGGCAAATAACAGCAATTTACAGGGTGACATGACGACACAGCGATTAATCTAATGATCTAAATAGCCTGGACTAAGGGAACTTTGTTTTAACAATTATGTAACCCTTTAAGTACTTATAATTTAAGCACTGTAACAGGTGTTCCACACATTTTACTGAAGATTTAATTACCTACATGTAGTTACATTACTTTTATATTAAATTATCGCATTTTAAAACGTTAGTCCCCATTTCCAGGATATTTCTTGCCAGGAGTTTTCAGTTACTTAGGAATAACCAAACAATTAAAACCAAGTGTATTGCTCACCTCCAGAGAGCTTTTTGCGTTGGATTGATAGGAAATCTAAAGTCAAATCACATAAATAAAACCATACTGTAAAACCTTACTACGGTCGCAGGTTCGAATCCTGTCTCGGGCATGGATGTGTGTGATGTCCTTAAGTTAGTTAGGTTTAAGTAGTTCTAAGTTCAAGGCGACTGATGACCTCAGAAGCTAAGTCCCATAGTGCTCAGAGCCATTTTTTGTAAAACTTTACAGTGCATCGTATTTCAAGTACATATAAGAAAATAGCGCTTAAATAAGTCCACTTACGAATGAAATGTGATTTGTTTAAACTTTTGACTACAATCAGATCGATTAGTACACCCGTAAGCGACGCAAGCCGGCATTTTTTTTTATCAAAACACTTCACGACTACACGCAATCAAACCACCAGAAGCGAATATTTTGGGGTAGCCAACATGGCTGATCTTCATTTGGGTCAGCTTCAAGTTTGTGACGTCATGACTACTCCTCTTATTTTTACATCCATGGTCGCAGCAGTGGCAAGTCTGGTGTGCAGACCCATCCGGTGCGACGTCACGTCATAGCTGGCAGTAACTGAGGGAAGTCTGACGACACACCGACATCCTGCACCCGCGTGTGCGGCCTCCCAGCCAACAGTAACGTGAAGCAAGTCTTCAACAATGGGCAACAGACAGCAGACAGTGCTCTTCTACACAGAACAAGTGCGCCGTTGAAGCGCTTCTGTGGCCAGCGAGATCCGCAGATCTCTCCCCAGTAGACCCGACATGGGACACCAGCTCTGACATCCCACTGCCCGTATCCATGATAACAGCGGTTAGTCACAGCAATTGTTGACCAGCTCGCCTCACGAGAGGGTGCACAACGCCTTTCTGAATCAGTGCACGCATCCAGGGGAGACGGGGTGCAACGTTATAATAAGTGGTCCCTTACTGAGAAGTTCTTTCTAAATTTAACTCGATATTGTAATCACTGAAAAAACTTCACATATCCTCTCACACTGTGAATTTTCATTTCGTTTTGTCCTTCCCTGTTGCTTGATTCACTTTTTTATGTCAGGCAGTGTGTGTACATCCACTCCAAGTCATGAACCTAGCCGCGATGCAGTGTCTTGCGCCTCTCCAAAAAGTTGACAGTCGAACACTAGGTACGACCATATTGGACTGGTGTGTGTAGAGATGCTAGGATAACATATGGTTCCTAAAGATGGCAGTACTTGCAGGGGTTTCAGTCTGCCCTTGTAACATTGGCCAATATAGCAAATGGCTGAGAGTGGTTATACTTCCCTACGACGTGCAGCTCTGCTCAATGGATTAATCATATCATCGCCATACGTAAAATATTCCAGAGATTAAACAGTACGCCATTCATATCTCTGAGCGGAAACTACTAAGCAGGATATAATTATCAGATAAATTATAACTGTAGTACATGTGTCGGGGCGTGGAACGTTATTTTCAATAATTGTCTAGGTAAAAGAGAAATCGATACATTCAAGTTAGTAAAGCTGGACCTTACTGAAGTCCGGTATGAGAAAAAGCAGGGCTACTGGTCAGCTGAGTAGTTCTAATAAAGAATAGGAAAATAGGAATGCTTGTAAGCTACTACGAACAGCAGACTGAAGGTAGATACAAAACCAACACCCAGTACAGCAGTAAAACTTTATATTGTAAGGTGTCAGGCAAATCCAACACTTTCCATGAAAACCCTGACATGATAAGCAAATCCAGTAGTATGTCACATAGCTCTGAATAAATCGTGACATTAAATTAACCAAAGTAATACGAGTAACGAGTGAGCAAATGGAATACCACAGACTAACACAAGAATGCCTAAATGCATGTCGTACCTTCCCACCGTGAGACCGACGCAGTTCCGAGGGGAGAAACGAGAACAGAAGCCGAGAGCAGAACCGTGTTAAGCTAGAAGGCTCTACGATAAGGGACGGACTGGACACCCACGTCTCCAGCTAAGCACTAGGGCCACACAACCCGCAAGTTTTAGCGTGAGACTTTTTCGCGTCTCTGCTACGTCAAGGACCACCCCCCAGCCCATGTTAAAAGCTAGAGCCCTCCAGAAAAACAGTATAAATCTTACGATAACACAAAAAGGGCCACTACCACCAACAAGTTTTAGCGTGAGGCTTTTTCGCGTCTCTGTTACGTCAAGGACCACCCCCCAGCCCATGTTAAAAGATAGAGCCCTCCAGAAGAACAGTATAGATCTTACGATAAAGCTAAAAGGACCACACCAGCTGCAGGTTTTAGCGTGAGACTTTTTCGCGTCTCTGTTACGTTGCAAACTTTAAAAACATTGCCCCATCACAAAAAGTATAACGTTTCTCATTGGATAGACAGAATTTTTGTAGGCGGAGCTTAACATTGAGACCCTGATTGGCCAGATGAAAACACAGCCAGATAGTTTTTTTTTTAAGCAACTTCGCTAAATTGTAGTAAGGAGAAGTTAGGAGGAGAGTTAGTTCCGAGACGGCGAGCTGGATGGCTGCTGCGCCGGCCGCTGCCCCCCTGAAGCTGCCTAACCAACGACAAAGTAATGAACGCACGCGATGCCGCATAACAGCGCATAAAGCTTCACTCAGAACTGCAGGAGTCTCATCTGTTACACCCCCTTTTTGCGTAATACTAGTGTCGATCGTAAATTAGATCTCATGGTGTTCACATTTGCCACTTGAAGTAAAAATCTGAAACGCGATGATTCCTCTGTTATATAATTATTGAGAAGCCACACTATCCACTGTAATTTACGACAAGTTAGATAAGTAATTAAAGATAATTGAGGGTCACTGTAGACCATTTTGATAGTTTTCTCTCTCGTGAAACTTAATTTAAACCTAGATTAGAGCTGTGATATGGCATAGGTCATCCTTCGATCCATTGTAGAACTTGGAAACCCATTCAGGGAATATTCGTTCAAATTTTTGTTGAACGCAGTTGGTTTTTACCATCCTGTATTAAAACATTTCCTTTTATCAATAGTGCAATTTATAAACGATGTTTTGTGAGTAGAATAAAATTTCCAATCATAAACTTAACTGCTTTTTCGACGTTATTTTACCAGCTAACTAAAAATAGGAAAGCCTTGAACCCCTTCCATTAAATTTAGTTAGTATTAAGATTCTTTTACAGGGAGTGCAGTGGAGCTGACGCTGAGATCATTTAGTATTTGGTTATATCATCGCTAGTCTCACTGAACTCTTCTGAATTCTACATGTCATGTGTGGTCTGGCGTCTCCTTACCAGCAACAGGTTCCAGGTTCAAACTAGTCAATTCCCTAAAAAACACGCTCAGAGCGTCGTTCGCGAAAGTGGTAGGGAGACACGATATAGACCAAACAGACACCACCATGAATGTTTAGAATATGCCAACTAGCTCTGTAGATGATCAAGAGACTGAAAGAATATTAATGAAATAACTGAAATTTTGCACGTAGTTGTGGAAGACAAAAAGTTAATTGTGATGCAAGATGAGAATTACGTGAGAGGAAGAGGACTAAAAAGAGACGTAGTAGCAGAACAGGGGGAAGGTAATAAAGGCGAAGCCGCAACCAAGGCCAATCTGAGTATTTTTAACACTTGGTCTAGGACGCATGAAAGAACCTAACATACCAGCAAGAGAGTAGAGAAACATGAAATTTGCAGATAAATTGCAGAATGGTAAGGCAGAATCTCCTAAACCAGATTGTAAACTGCAAAATATTTCTAGGAATAAATGTGAGTTCTAGCAGTAATGCATTGCTTGTGAATTGCAGGTGAAACCTCAAGAAACTGCAGAAATGAAGGAGCTGGGGCGTGTCTAATCCCAAGGAACCAGAAACTGTTGAGAGTATCGAAGAGAGCATTAGCCAGCGATTAACTGAAAAGGGGGGAACGAATATACTACAAGACGCGTAGGTAGCTTAGAGTGATGAAATAGTGGAGGTAGCAGAGGGTAAAATAAAAATACAAGACAATGCAAAAATCCTTCGATAAAAGAAAATAATTTTAACTAATGAAAACAGAAGATGTAAATATGCAACCATTGTAGGAGGCAAAAGGAAATCTAGACGTCTAAAGATTGGATCGAAATAAAGTACAAATTCAGAAGCAGAAAGAGCTACAGGAGAAATGCAAAGCTGTTGGAACATCATAACTATGGCAAAGCTAGATGCCAACTATAGGAAAATTAAAGAAACTATTGGAAGCAGCAAAATGAATATCAGGCGTTCATATGACAAGCCAATACTGAGCAAAGAAAATTAGGCTGGAAGATGGAAAGAATATATAAAAAAGGCTATGCAAACGAAACGTACCTACAGACAATATTATCGAAGAGTTTGCACATGAAGATGAGATAGAAGATATTTTACTGCGAGGAGATTTGGACAGAGAACTGAAAGACATAAGGCGAAACAAGTTCCCGGAAGTAGAGGGCATCCCCGAAGTATTACTCGTATTAATATCTTTAGGTGGATCAGTCATTAAAAACCTGAATCCACCTGGTGCGCAAAGTATGCGAGAAAGCGAAATACCCTCAGAGTTCAAGCAGAATGTAGTCAAATTAAATCGGGTGATGCTGAGGGAATTAGATTAGGAAATGAGACACTTAAAGTAGTAAAGGAGTTTTGCTATTTAGGAAGTAAAATAACTGATGATGGTCGAAGTAGAGAGGATATAAACAGAAAGCAGAACGTAATAAATCCAATTCAGAAGAAGGCAGGTGCTAAATATCTTTGAATATTACCGAGTCATCAGTTTAATAAGTCATAGTTGCAGAAGACTGGCTCGAATTATTTAAAGAAGGACTGGAAGACTCGTAGAAGCTGACGTCGGGCAACATCAATTAGGATTATGGAGAAAGGTAGGATACAGGAGACAATATAAACTCTGTGACCCTTTATGTGTAAGAGTAGGAGGACATGAAATGGAGTGAATCAGGACTGTAGCCTATCCTCATGTTTTTTTTTTCCGTATGGACATTGAGCTAGCTGTGAATGAAACAAAGGAAAATTTGGAAAGATAATTAAAGCTCAGGGAGAATAAATTAAAAGTTACAGGTTTACCAATGACTATAATTCTGTAAGAGACGGCAAACGATTTGAAAGAGCAGTGGAATGGAATCTATAGCGCCTTGAAAAGCATTTATAAGATTAAGATCAACACAGTTAGAACAACAGTAATTGGATCGAGTCGATTTAAATCAATCGGTGCTGAAGGGTTTAGATTAGGAAACGAGCAATAAAAGTAGCAGATAAGAAATGTTATTCCTGCAGAAAAGTAACTGAGGACGGCGGAAGAGACAGGCTATAAAATACAGACTGGCAACAGCAAGTAATGTAGTTCAAAAAAGAAATGCGTTTACAAGTAATATAAATTTAAATGTTTGGAAGTCATAATGCAGGTCTTTGTGTGGAGTGCAATCACGCACAAAAGTAAAACGTGGACGATAAAAAAAACTCGGATAAGGGGTGAACAAATGGTGGCACTACAAGAGAATGCTGAAGACTGCATGGGCAGTTCGGATAAGTAATGAGGAGCTACCGAATCGAATCGGGGAGAAAAGAAAGTTCCCTCAAAAAAAGGTTCAAATGGCTCTGAGCACTATGCGACTTCTGAGGTCATCAGTCGCCTAGAACTTAGAACTACTTAAACCTAACTAATCTAAGGACATCACGCACATCCATGCCCGAGGCAGGATTCGAACCTGAGACCGGAGTGGTCGCTCGGCTCCAGACTGTAGCGCCTAGAACCGTACGGCCACTCAGGCCGGCGAAAGTTCCCTAAGAGAAGATATCGGTAGACAGGACACATCCTCTTATAATTTGGCGATAGGAAGAAGTATGAGGGAGGGAGGGTGAAAATAATAAAGGTAGAGCAGTGCTTGTCTAGAGAAAACAGTTTCAAACAAGTGTTGCTTGCAGTGGTTACGCAGGGATGAAGAGTCATGAACAGGGTAGAATAAGACAAATACTTGCGTTCATGGTTCAAAAATGGCTCTGAGCACTATGGGACTCAACTGCTGTGGTCATCAGTCCCGTAGAACTTAGAACTACTTAAACCTAACTAACCTAAGGACATCACACACATCCATGCCCAAGGCAGGATTCGAACCTGCTACCGTAACAGTCGCACGGTTCCGGACTGCGCGCCTAGAACCGCGAGACCATAGCGGCCGGCTGCGTTCATGGGGTTGTGGTTTTTACACTAGTGGCCATTAAAATTGCTACTCCACGAAGATGTGTTACAGACGCGAAATTTAACGAACAGGTAGAAGATGCTGTGATGTGCAAATGATTAGCTTTTCAGAGCGTTCACATAAGGTTGGCGCCGGTGGAGACACCTACAACGTACTGACATGAGGAAAGTTTCCAACCGATTTCTCATACACAAACAGCAATTGAAAAGCGTTGCCCGTTGAAACGTTGTTCTGATGCCTCGCGTAAGGAGCAGAAATGCGTACCATCACGTTTCCGACTTGATAAACGTCGAATTGTAGCCTATCGCGATTGCGGTTTATCGTATCGCAACATTGCTGCTCGCGTTGGTCGAGATTCAATGACTGTTAGCAGAATTTAGAAGCGGTGGGTTCAGGAGGGTAATACGGAACGCCGTGCTGGATACCAACGGCCTCGTATCACTAGCAGTCGAGATGACAGACATCTTATCCGCATGGCTGTAACGGATAGTGCAGCCACGTCTCGATCCCTGAGTCAACAGATGGGGACTTTTTGCAAGACAACAACCATCTGCACGAACAGTACGATGACGTTTGCAGCAGCATGGATTATCAGCTCGGAGACCGTGGCCGCGGTTACCCTTGACGCTGCATCACAGAGAGGAGCGCCTGCGATGGTGTACTCAACGACGAACCTGGGTGCACGAATGGCAAAAGGTCATTTATTCGGATGAATCCAGGTTCTGTTTACAGCATCATGATGGTCCCATCTGTGTTTGGCGACATCGCGGTGAACGCACATTGGAAGCGTGTATTTGTCATCGCCATACTGGCGTATCATCCGGCGTGACTGTATGGGGCGCCATTGGTTACACGTCTCGGTCACTTCTTGTTCGCACTGATGACACTTTGAACAGTGGTCGTTACATTTCAGATGTGTTACGAGCCGTGGCTCTACCCTTCAATCAATCCCTACGACAACCTATATTTCAGCAGGATAATGCACGACCGCATGTTGCAGGTCCTGTACGGGCCTTTCTGGATACAGAAAATGTTCGACTGGTGCCCTGGCCAGTACATTCTCCAGATTTCTCACCAATTGAAAACGCCTGGTCAATGGTGGCCGTCACAAGACGCCAGTCACTACTCTTGATGAACTGTGGTATCGTGTTGAAGCTGCATGGGCAGCTGTACTTGTACCCGCCATCCAAGCTCTGTTTGACTCAATACCCAGGCTTATCAAGGCCGTTGTTGCGGCCAGAGGTGGTTGTGCTGGGTACCGATTTCTCAGGATATATGCACCAAAAGTGGGTGAAAATATAATCACATGTCAGTTCTAGTATAATATATTTGTTCAATGAATACCAGTTTAACATCTGCTTTTCTTCTTGGTGTAGCAATTTTAATGGCCAGTAGTGCACATACTGTTGCACAGGGTAGAGTGGAGTGGAGAGCTGCACCAAACCAGTGTTAGGACTGAAGACCGCAGTAACAGCAACGAGTCAATATGGCCGACGTTGACCGTTACCTATTGTACGCTTTGGTGTAGTTTTGCACTTGCGGTACCTGCAACTAAAAATTCTGTTGAAAATCTGGTCTCTGGACTGGTCAGATCTGCAGTATTGAATCGCTGGGATGGAGCGGAAGTGGGGGAAACGACCTGTGCGAGGCACGCCGGTGGTATGTGCGGCTCGCGCGGCTTTTGGCGTTCCCACAGCGGGCAGCGAGCCGGGCGGCGGGCACGTGCGTGGGCGTCGGAGGCCGGTTCCCACTGGCCGGCGGCCGCGCGCCTCCAGCTAGCGGCGGGGACCGCCGTCACAGCGCGCAAACGCACGAGTCTAGGGTCGGGAGGGGAGAAGGAGCAGCAGCGGCGCCAGAGCAGAGCGTCGCTGGTCGGTGAAAGCCAGCCGCCTGGGAACCGCGGACCAGCGGGTGGCGACCGAGTGCTGGTTCGGAAGCAGCACGCCGCTTCCCCTTCTCTACATCTACATCTACATCCATACTCCGCAAGCCACCTGACGGTGTGTGGCGGAGGGTACCCTGAGTACCTCTATCGGTTCTCCCTTCTATTCCAGTCTCGTATTGTACGTGGAAAGAAGGATTGTCGGTATGCTTCTGTGTGGGCTCTAATCTCTTTATCCTCATGGTCTCTTCGCGAGATATACGTAGGAGGGAGCAATATACTGCTTGACTCTTCGGTGAAGGTATGTTCTCGAAACTTTAACAAAAGCCCGTACCGAGCTACTGAGCGTCTCTCCTGCAGAGTCTTCCACTGGAGTTTATCTATCATTTCCGTAACGCTTTCGCAATTACTAAATGATCCTGTAACGAAGCGCGCTGCTCTCCGTTGGATCTTCTCTATCTCTTCTATCAACCCTACCTGGTGCGGATCCCACACTGCTGAGCAGTATTCAAGCATTGGGCGAACAAGCGTACTGTAACCTACTTCCTTTGTTGTCGGATTGCATTTCCTTAAGATTCTTCCAATGAATCTCAGTCTGGCATCTGCTTTACCGACGATCAACTTTATATGATCATTCCATTTTAAATCACTCCTAATGAGTACTCCCAGATAATTTATGGAATTAACTACTTCCAGTTGCTGACCTGCTATTTTGTAGCTAAATGATAAGGGACCTATCTTTCTATGTATTCGCATCACATTACACTTGTCTACATTGAGATTCAATTGCCATTCCCTGCACCATGCGTCAATTCGCTGCAGATCCTCCTGCATTTCAGTACAATTTTCCATTGTTGCAACCTCTCGATACACCACAGCATCATCTGCAAAAAGCCTCAGTGAACTTCCGATGTCATCCACCAGGTCATTTATGTATATTGTGAATAGCAACGGTCCTATGACACTCCCCTGCGGCACACCTGAAATCACTCTTACTTCGGAAGACTTCTCTCCATTGAGAATGACATGCTGAGTTCTGTTATCTAGGAACTCCTCAATCCAATCACACAATTGATCTGATAGTCCGTATGCTCTTACTTTGTTCATTAAACGACTGTGGGGAACTGTGTCAAACGCCTTGCGGAAGTCAAGAAACACGGCATCTACCTGTGAACCCGTGTCTAAGGCCCTCTGAGTCTCGCGATCAGCCTCTGACAGTCCGGGGGCAGGAGCTGCCACAGTCCACGAGGATACCTCAGTGACCTTGTGCCGAGAACAGCCACCCTGAAACCAGTAAATCGGTTCGAGCCTGTGTTGAGACGCAGCTACCTCTAAATAGGTAGGGTTTTTGGCGTACGGCCTTGTGCAGGAACCGATTGCCCCAGAGGCAGGATGCTATCGCAGAACGGTGCTCTGGCACACTGGTCGGACTGTGGTGGATACAGCATCAGATTTAACCTATAACGTACTACAGAACAGCATCAAAACCAGGTCGTATTACTGCTGTAGACGCCTTGCACTCTACTGCCTAAAATAAACGTAGGCCTTTTCGATATACCGGGTGATCAAAAAGTCAGTATAAATTTGAAAACTTAATAAACCACAGAATAATGTAGATAGAGAGGTAAAAATTGACAGACATGCTTGGAATGGCATGCGGTTAAATCAGAACAAAAAAAAAGTATTGCTAGACGCGTGAAAGATCTCTTGCGCGCGTCGTTTGGTGTTGATCGTGTGCTCAATTGCCACTTTTGTCATGCTTGGCCTCCCAGGTCCCCAGACCTCAGTCTGTTTGATTATTGGCTTTGGGGTTACATGAAGTGGCAAGTGTATCGTGATCGACCGACATCTCTAGGGATCCTGAAAGACAACATCCGACGCCAATGTCTCACCATAACTCCGGACATGCTTTACAGTGCTGTTCACAACATTATTCCTCGACTACAGCTATTGTTGAGGAATGATGGTGGACATATTGAGCATTTCCTGTAAAGAACATCATCTTTGCTTTGTCTTACTTTGTTATGCAGATTATTGCTATTCTGATCGGATGAAGCGCCATATGTCGGACATTTTTGAACTTTTTAATTAATTTATTTATTTTCGTTCTAATAAAACGTCATGTCATTCCAAGCATGTGTGTCAATTTGTACTTCTTTCTCTACATTACTGCGTGGTTTATTAAGTTTTGAAATTTATACTGACTTTTTGATCACCCGGCATGTTCGTACATTGAAAAAGGGTTGTATTACATTTTCTGAAAAAAAATGAAACACAAGAAAGGGAAGAGCAAACGACATGAAACTTCACTAGCGCAGACGGTCTGTGACATTATTTCGCTGATTAAAAGTCTAATTAAATTTACAAAGAACTTGACAGTAAGAGCCCACTTATCAGTATATAGGTGGACTCTTCCATAGAAGATAACAGCAACCAGCCACATTTTAGAATGCTGTTTATTTATTTAAACAGCGTCGTTACCGATTTCGAACCGACAGGTTGATCTTCAGACGGCTAGTTCACATTAAAGATAGACTTTACAATAGCTTTCACTATCCGTATCAGATAGGGTTAATAGTGATAGAGAAGATCCAACGGAGAGCAGCATGCTTCGTTAAGGATCATTTAGTAATCGCGAAAGCGTTACGGAGATGATAGACAGACTCCAGTGGAAGGCTCTGCAAGAGAGAAAAAAATGGTTCAAATGGCTCTGAGCACTGTGCGACTTAACTTCTGTGGTCATCAGTCGCCTAGAACTTAAAACTAATTAAACCTAACTAACCTAAGGACATCACACACATCCATGGCCGAGGCAGGATTCGAACCTGCGACCGTAGCCTCTGCAAGAGAGACGCTCAGTAGCTCGGTACAGGCTTTTGTTGAAGTTTCGAGAACATACCTTCACCATATTGCTCCCTCCTACGGATATCTCGCGAAGAGACCATGGAGATAAAATCAGAGACATTACAGCCCACACGCATTCATACCGACAATCTGTCTTTCCACGAACAATAGTAAATTGGAATAGAAGGGAGAACCGATACAGGTGCTGAAGGTATCCTCCGCCACACACCGTCAGGTGGCTTGTGGAGTATAGGATGTAGATGTAGGTGTAGTTGTTGTCCCAACTGATAAAATTTCCTTGGAGTGCCGGTGCCCTACAACCAATACAATATGCGAGACGATGTTTTTTTTAACTTTAATTGTGCGCCACAGCGATTATAAGTGATGTACACAAATTGTTAAAGGGAAGATGTTTCGGTTACTTAGAGGAAAAATTCGCGTCGTTGCGTTCCAGTGCTGATTGCTTGAGATCATGCAGCAGCGAAAACTGTATATGTATGTACATAATCTCAAGCAGCACTCACACACCAAGAAGTTTCACCACATGGAAGTATGTATACAAATATAGCGGTACAACCATAACAATGGCGAAGACTTCCACTCTCACTGATACTTCAATATAAGGGTGAGTCAGGAGTGATAGTATTAGTGATTGTGAACAAAAAACTTCTTTTGACGTATGCCCTATTCCGAATGGATTCCGCGATAGAACACATTTCATATCACTTTTGTAAGTTTTTCTTGAATAACTCGAAAACCGCACTCTCCAGCGAAAACGTGTCGCAGTACAATATTAAACTATATTAAATTTCCTACAAAAAAAGGTCGTGTTCATATTTTCTCTAGAACTAATTATTTGTGCGTAGAGAGCGCGAGAATGTTGAAAAACTCGCTCGACACGCATGCGCTGTAGCTTACGTAGTTTTTGTAGGTCAATTTGAGGTATTTTCCCGAATTGATAGACCACAAGTGTCACGTATCAAACTGTTCATCTGAACTTGCTATCTCAACATGTTACCTCAAATAGGGCATACGTCCATATAAAGCTTTCCTTCAGAATCACTAATGCTATCACCCCTCAAAGCATCTTTCCTCCTGACTCACCCTGTATATGAATGTATGTCACAGTAGGAATTTACAAATTACTAATATTCCATTACTTACTATTTATGTTAAAAGAGAACTCCTAAAATTAAGATGAAGAAATAAAGCAGTCAGTTTGTTATAAAGTGTTACTACAGTGTCATTGCGTAAATATTATGGTATACATTGGAACCGGAGTAAATCATAAGGGTCAGATGTACATTAATAAATATAACAGCTGTGGACAAACACTATGTGATCAAAAGTATGCGGACACCCCAAAAAAATACGTTTTTCATATTAGGTACTGTGTGCTGCCACCTACTGCCAGGTACTCCACACGAGGTACCTCAGTAGTCATTATACATCGTGAGAGAGCAGAAATGGGCGCTCTGCGGAACTCACGGACTTCGACCGTGGTCAGGTGATCGGGTGTCACTTGTGTCATACGCCTGTACGCGAGATTTCCACACTCCTTAACATCCCTAGGTCATCTGTTTCCGATGTCATAGTGAAGGGGAAACGTGAAGGGACACACACAGCACTAAAGCGTTCAGGCCGACCTCGTCTGTTGACTGACAGATACCGCCGACAGTTGGAGAGGGTCGTAATGTGTATTAGGCAGACATCTATCCAGATGATCACACAGTAATTCCAAACTGCATCAGGATCCACTGCAAGTACTATGACAGTTAGGCGGGAGGTGAGAAAAGTTGGATTTCATGGTCAACCGGCTGCAAATAAGCCAGACATCACCCCGGTAAATGCCAAACGACGAATCGCTTGGTTAAAGAGCGTAAACATTGGACGATTGAACAGCGGAAAAACATTGTGTGGAGTGACGAATCACGGAACACAATATGGAGATCCGATGGTAGGGTGTGGATATGGCGAACGCCCGGTGAACATCTGCCAGCGTGTTTAGTGCCAACAGTATAATTCGGAGGCGGTGCTATTAAGGTGTAGTAGTGTTTTTCATGGAGGGCGCTTGCACCCCTTGTTGTTTTGCGTGGCACTATCATAGCACAGGCCTACATTGATGTTTTAAACAGAGTGGTTACACGACAATAACATCCCTGTAATGGACTGGCCTGCACAGAGTCCTGGCCTGATGTTTTGGAACACCGACTTTGTGTCAGGCCTCACCGACCGATATCGATACCTCTCCTCAGTGCAGCACTCCGTGAAGAATGGGCTGCCATTCCCCAAGAAACCACCAGCGCCCGACTGAACTTATGCCTGCGAGAGTGGAAGCTATCGTGAAGGCTGGGGTTGGGCCAACACCATATTGAATTCCAGCATTACCGATGGAGGGCGCCGCGAACTTGTAAGTCATTTTCAGCCGGGTATCCGGATACTTTTGTTCATATAGCGTTCTATGTAAATATTATGGCATACAGTGGCATACATGTGCAGCGAAGTAAATGACTTGCGATGGATGTACATAATAAATATTATAGCAGCTGGAGTTTCATTGACTTTTTTAGATATAGCTAGTTGAAGATACTATACGACGAAGCAAGCTGTTATATATTATTCACCATTGGGTTAGTGTCTGCATGTTGTTATTGTGGAAGGGAGTAGTGTTTACTTTAAACTGGAAAGCAGTTGAATTAAATTTTCAAGAAAGGCTGTATTGACTAGATCTGTTTGTTCATTGAGAAGATTTTATGGTGATTTGTTTTTATATACATATATTTCAATCTCTTCAAGCAAATTCATAAAGATAGCTTTCTCAGCACGGTGCAATACTTACACATGGTCTTCAGTGCTCATTATTCCATGACCGTAAGTAGATGTGAGCATTGGAAATGTGGATTTTGAAATGTTGATCAAACGTATGGCATCTGTATGCGCGTTGAACCGAGCGTCAGTGCTTCTGCCAATTTGTCCTATATAGTAGGAGGGCAACTTTGATAGCTGAGTTTGTATATATCAGAAAATGAACCTGAAAAAGGTAACGGTGCTGTTTAAATAAATAAATAGCATTGTAAAAACAGTCCAAGGGTGTACTGCTGGTCCATAGCGTCCTACAGGCACAGAATTTCGGCGATCAGACATGTCGCCATCGTCAGGTGCGCTGACAAACTGAGCTCCTGAGACGCTGACGCTGACGCTGTAAAGACGAGCCGATCCTTGGCTCGAGAATGGTGCAGTTTAGACAGTTTTGTCATTCCTGCGGTTCCTGTGGAAGAGAAAAGAAAAATATATTAACACACTTGTCGAATTTTCCATGCTGGTGTGACCTGTAAGAGAAAAATTAAACACTCTGCTGGTGGATTAGTAAAACTTAATCCCTCAGCAGGTCAGGCCAACGCGTGGTTGGCCTGTGGTGCGGTTGTTGGCCCAGTCCTCGGATGAGCCGGTTGCAGGAGTGACCCGCCTTCTCGTAAAACTTCTTGGCGATGGTGCGGTACCTATCTCGGAGAGGCAGGATCCCGGTGTCCTCGTGGAGTTGGCGCGTCGAGTATCGCCTCGGAAGGTCCATGGCAGTCTTCAGAGCGCGATTCTGTATCCTCTGCAGAGTCACAATGTGAGCATCTGCGGCTGAGCTCCTGAGGGTGGGCGGACGTCTTAAATCCCCTCACCTCGCGAGGCGTTCTCTCTGCGGTCCGCGCCCGCGGCCGCACGTCAACGGTCAGTGAGACGCTGGCGACGGCGTCTGTGGTGGCGTCGGTGTAATTGCCTCGTCCGCCCTAATCGCCCGTTCGTTTCCTTTGCTGAGCGTCTTTTTAATTAGGCTCAATACTGGTTCCATGCCCTGCTGAGGTTGTAGCTGCAATCTCGGTTGATGAGTCCATCCCTGGTACGAATTTCGATAGCCTCTTTAACTACTGTCCCAGTACTTAGATGTCTCTGCCAGGACCCTGGTATTTTGGTAGTCAATTTCGTGATTTTCGGACAGACAGTACTCTGCGATAGTCGACTTGTTGGGGTACCCAAGTCGAGTGTGCCTCTGATGTTCTCGGCAACGGTCTTCGATGATGCGCACTGTCTATCCAATATAAACCTTCCCATACTGACACGGAATCTGGTATATGCCGGCCTTCCGCAAACCGAGATTGTCTTTGACACTTCCCAATAACGCTAGCGTTTTATTTTGTGGGTAAAAGACAGTTCCTACTCAATGTTTCCTCAATATTCGTCCTATTTTCCCCGATAGTGCGCCAGTATACGGTACATAGGCGGTGGCTATCTCTTTCTCCGTGACTTCTTCCGTCTCCACACGCTGTACTATAGAGGTGGGGGGGAGAGCGCGTCTGATCTGTCATTCCGAGTACCCGTTTTTTTTTTTTTTCGGAATACAGTTTTGAGGTGTTCCAGCTCTTGGGCAGACTCTCTGCGTCAGAGATGGTGCCCGCACAGTGCACCAGTGTTTTTAGTACCCTATTCCGCTGCGCAGGGTGGTGGCAGCTATCCGCTTGCAAATAAAGGTCGGTGTGCATTTTCTTCCTGTAAATCCCGTCGCTCAGGCTGCAATATGCTCTTCGTTTGACCATGACGTCCAGGAATGGTAATCTTCTGTGCCTAGTATTATGGGATCTCCACTGCTGTGTAGGACCGCTTCAAACTCTCGCACGTCGTTCCGAGCGCTTCGGCAGTTAATCGCTAGGATTTCAGTACTCTCAGCTGTAGAGGCTATTTCCTTCGATATTTTACTAATACTTTCGGGTTTCTTACAACTATCGTCACCTAGACTGGACGAAGAGTAGCCTAAACTGAATAACTCCTTGCGTCCATCCCGCGCATACTCAGTTATCTGGGTGGCGGATTCTGATGTATAGAGCATACCTGACTCTTTTAGAGGATCCTACAGTCCCCAAACCTATGGTGAAATGCTGGAAAGTCGCAGCCTAGATTTTCACAGAACTTTCGAATTTTGTTGTTCAGTTCTGCAACACAACTCTGAAAAACGGGCCCACGATCATTTCTGGGGACAATGCAGCAGGTTGTGAGCTTCGTTAGAACTCTGTAAACAAGGATGCTCCTGTCATTTCCTCTGCCGGTCGCTTGATCATGTCAACTTCCTCTGCCAGTCGCTGGACTGATCCAAGTGCAGCGTCAAAGCGCAGACTATAGGCATCGTTGGACCAATGAGCGACACAGTCTACAATTTGTTGCATCTCATTCCATCAGTGACAGCTGAAGCAGCCACTTCAACGCGTTGAATGAGGTCCGCGGGAGCGCGCACTGAGGGTACTTTGTGATCCTTCCCATCCCCTGCTGCCATTTCTGTAAGGGGAACCATTATTCACCACACGTTTGAACTGCTGACAACTAATAAACTCCTGCTCTTCAGGGTTTGCCTCCCCTCAACACGGGAAACAGTGGGTCTTCCAACACGTGAAGTGAGTGTCACTGGCTCAGTTTCAGTTTCAGTGGAAGACAGCACCTCGAACTTGTTGATTATGGGGATGGATGTAGTACTCTGACTGCTCCCTGGTCCCTGTGAACCATGTTCAAGCCGCCAAACAATACCACTGATGAATCGCTCACAGTCAAGTGGACGAATGGTGAAAGATCCCACTTCCTGAAAAGTAAACAGAATCCACAGGACAGGACAGTACTTGAGGTAACTTTGGTATTTCTGATTCGGTAGACCTCCCAAAGCAACCATCATGACAGCGTTAAGACGGCGGTTGCTTCCTGGCTGATGCAATGTTTTACAGGCAGTAAACATCTTTAGGCTTGCTCATTTGCATTTCTGTATCAGTTATCTTACAAGTATTAGTAGTTCCCTTTAATAAAAAAAAAGTGATTAACAACGAAAAAGACACTTCTGTTATGGCAACCAAAAAGCTGGATAAAAGTTACTGATTCTCTGAAACTTCATTTTCGAGGTTATGGTTGACACTAAACTCGAAAATATGGGTATTTTACCATAAATTCAGGCAATATACAGTCCTGTTGAAATAAAATATTACATTAATACAATAGGTGAAAGGTATCTGTTGGATTCCTTTCATGTTAATTTCTGAAATCTGTTGTCATTTACGGCATAAATTCCTCTTCTAAATTTACTGTGGTGTTTCTGACTATCTGGGAGGAGACTGAGCAGTGAAACGTGTTAGTTTTACACATAAACAAGAACGATCTGTCACACTACTACACTTTAAAACACAGTTTATATGTAATTCATGTCACAGTCTCATATGGAACCTACATCCGCTTTCTTTTATATACTGTATATGATAAGATACTGTCATCCTCCTTCCCTTCTGTGTGAGAGGATGAATGAGCAAATGTATTTCTAGTTGCATGCTTGAGGGTAGCAGGCAAGCCTGTCTGCTAGAGAACAGTAGGACCAACGTCGGAACAGGTAGTTACGCTTTCTAGAAGCAAAGAGGTTTCTATTCTTAGTATGGTCCTTTCCGTCCCTTGTCATGTTGGTGTAGGGAGCTGCCTCTCTGGTCACTTCCGTTTGTATTTGTGAAGCACGCTCGGTAGCAGGACAGGTCAGTCTGTCCGCGGCGAGCGTCTGAAGTGGTAAGATCTCCGGCTAAGCGCGTGTCTGCTAAGTCCGCAGGACAATGGATTTCTTAAGTTCAGCCTAACTGAAAATTTAATCACCTTTATTTCAGGTGTAGCTCTAAAATATCTAATGTTATCTTAAATTGCAACGCAGTGTATTTCGAGTGTGAACTTCAGACTATTTTCCATGAGTTGCTTTGTCACTACTTTGTGAGTAAAGTGGAACCACGTATTGATCAGTATCTCTAAGATCATCAATCTTAAATGCGAATGTGCGTGAGATTATAACGTCTCGCCTTAACAATATTTTTTCAATGTAGCAACTTTTCTTTATGTTCAACCCACGTGGGGTGTACTTTGTGAGACCAGTACCGCGTGCTTATACAATTGTTTGATCAGGTTAATAGTAAGACGATAGTAAACAGTTCGAGGTTTTTCTTTTGTAAATTGCTTTTCAATCTAATTTATTTTAATTATCAAAATTATTGTGGAGTTACCCTATTTGTGTAAACCAAGTTGACCACGTGAAGCATGCGGTGTAATCATCAAAGTAGCCCTCAACTATTCTTTTCGGGAAGATTTCACAGAGAGTTAGTATGAATTTAGTAGACCAGTGTGTGGTAATTACATGACGGACAGGTTTGCGCTACGAACGTAACTTCTTTGGGTGAAAATAGAATGGGTTGGTTGTGGTTAATTTCCTCTCGCATACGTTTCAACGTTCTTCGTGTGTTAATTTATGAATGCAGTGTTGTATGCAGTCTCCCAATCTTGGCTCCATATTTGATGTGTTCCGTAATATTACAAACTCACATTTTCACAATCCTAAATAAGGCACCAGCTTAGTTATGACTCAAGTTTAATATGCTGAAATTTCAATGATCAATGTTAAAATAAATTTTCAAATATAAACTGATTTATTTCTTTTTATTTAAATTCTCTTTTTATATATATCACCGGTTTTCGTATGACTATTAAAAGATTATAATTAATGTTAGTCTGGTTGGGAATTTGGTAAGCTAGACTGGATACCTGGTGAAACAGTTGCGCAGTAATGCAAGGTTAACTTCCTCAGATAGCTCACAGCTTTTAAACCGCTCTTATTGCCTATCAGCACCGCATTCATAACAAATTAAAGCAACAATATTACATAGGTTAGTTGTAATATATGCTACAGTAACGGCAAATCTCTAACGCCGATTTACTACGGAATATGGTGTGTGGAATACTCGTAGCTTCCGAAAATATTCAAAAACATACGTTGATTTACGTGGATATAAACTGAAATTTGGTGTAAATGAGTTTTGAACAAGGATACTACTGCTCAAACTATAAAAAGTAGTGTGTGTGTTTGTCCTTAGGGTAATTTAGGTTAAGTAGTGTGTAAGCTTAGGGACTGATGAGCTTAGCAGTTAAATCCCATAGGATTTCACACACACACACACACACACATTATAAAAAGCATGAGTGTTAATTGCACATCATGCAATACCACAAAAAATTATTTTCCCCTTTTCTTGCGGTCCCCAAAACTCGGAAATACATCATGACGCAAGGACGAGTTTTAATACAGGTAACAGGAAAAACACATTTAAATTTTACATAAAGTATTAAGACTTAGGTTTTGAGGCGGTCCTCAAATTATTCTACTTTTGCCATCTTCAGGACTTCATCAATAATATTCTTCACGAAGTCCTAAGATATGTCTCCAATCTCACAGATTCTACACTCCTACTCGAATAATGGTTAGGCTGTCACTAACCGATGATTTCTGAAATTCACAAGAAATGCTTTCCGTTCTTTTGTTCTCTCAAAGC
This sequence comes from Schistocerca gregaria, assembly GCF_023897955.1. Lineage (NCBI taxonomy): Eukaryota > Metazoa > Arthropoda > Insecta > Orthoptera > Acrididae > Schistocerca > Schistocerca gregaria. The sequence continues at coordinate 479,415,811 of NC_064925.1, forward strand.
TCTATGAAATTCTGACCCTAATACAGGAACCCTTACGTCTCCCAAATCAAAACAAATTAATTCTTCTACCACGACTGCTGACAGTTTTTGCCTCTCAATGAGGCCATGGATCTACTTTTGCCATCTATCCGCCCTCTCCTCTTCTACTAAAAGTGCATTGCTTTTGTTCTCTTAATTTTAAAGCCTTTGCTTTTAATTTCTCCGGAATTTATTTCGACTTGTATATATACCGAATCTACCTTTTCGACGATCATTTCATTTTTACTTTTCTTCACGTTTTTACTTTTTCTTCCTTGCACTTCACATTGAGACACGAAATTTACCCGACAGGAAGAAGATGCTGTGGTATGCAAATGATTAGCTTTTCAGAGCATTCACACAAGGTCGCGCCGGTAGCGACACCTACAAAGTGCTGACATGAGGAAAATTTCCAACCGATTTCTCATACACGAACCGCAGTTGACCGGCGTTGCCTGGTGAAAAGTTGTTGTAATGCCTCGTGTAAGGAGGAGAAATGAGTACTATCACGTTTCCGAATTTGATAAAGGTCGGATTGTAGCCTATCGCGATTTCGGTTTATCGTATCGCAACATTGCTTCTCGCGTTGCCGAGATCTAATGACTGTTAGCAGAATACGGAAGCGGTGGGTTTAGGAGGGTAATACGGAAAGCCGTGCAGGGTCCCGACGGCCTCGTATCACTAACAGTCGAGATGACAGGCATCTTATCCGCATGGCTGTAACAGATCGTACAGCCACGTCTCGATCCCTGAGTCAACAGATGGGGACGTTTGCAAGACAACAATCATCTTCACGAACAGTTCGACGGCGTTTGCAGCAGCATGGACTATCAGCTCGGAGATCGTGGCTGCGGTTACCCTTGACAGACAGGAGTGCCTGCGATGGTGTACTCAACGACGAACCTGGGTGCAAGAATGGCAAAACTTCATTTTTCCGGATGAATCCAGGTTCTGTTTACAGCATCATGATGGTCGCATCTGTGTTTGGCGACATCGCGGTGAACGCACATTGGTAGCGTGTATTCGTCATCGCCATACTGGCGTATCACCCGGAGTGATGGTACGTGGAGCCATTGGTTACACGTCTCGGTCAGCTCTTGTTCGCATTGACGGCACTTTGAACAGTGGACGTTACATTTCAGATGTGTTACGAGCCGTGGCTCTACCCTTCATTCGATCCTTGCGAAACCCTACATTTCAGCAGGATAATGCACGACGGCATGTTGCAGGTCCTGTACGGGCCTTTCTGGATACAGGAAACTTTCGACTTCTGCCCTGGTCAGCACAGTCTCCAGATCTATCACCAATTGGAAACGTCTGGTCAATGGTGGCCGAGCAACTAGCTCGTCACAATACACCAGTCACTACTCTTGATGAACTGTGGTATCGTGTTGAAGCTGCATGGGCAGCTGTACCTGTACACACCATCCAAGCTCTGTTTCAATCAATGCCCAGGCATATCAAGACCGTTATTACGGTCAGAGATGGCTGTTCTGGGTACTGATTTCTCAGGATCTATGCACCCAAATGGCGTGAAAATGTAATCGCATGTCAGGTCTAGTATAACATATTTGTCCAATGAATACCCGTTTATCATCTGCATTTCTTCTTGGTGTAGCAATTTTAATGGTCAGTAGCGTATAGTATTCATTGTTTGACGATCTCAGCGATTTTATCTTCGCCAGCTTGAATGTATATCGATTCTGATACGTTTGAAAACTCTTTGTTCATCCACTACATGCTGTTTGTCATTGGCGAATCGTTGGCTATGAACCAATCACGCGCCTTAGCAGTAGAGAATGCCACGTGCTTGCATGTTCGAATAGAAGTCGACCATTTCATTCTAATTCTTCTCCCTATTAGTGTAGCGCTGCACTTTTTGCTGAGAGCCGTGAAGTGTTCGGATGTGTCTGGTTCTGGAGACATATTTGAAGGGCCATATTGTTCTGACGAAATTATCGCGCTTATCCGAGAGCTATGGCTTCGAGTAGTTGTCTCATGTGCAAGATTGCCGGTAAGAATGTTGCAAATTATTTACTGTGCTGAATTCTGTCTCATCGTCTGAGATAAGACAAGTCGTGTTTTGTATCCTTCCACGCACTGGTATACTATTGCGTATTGTCGCAAAGCAGGAGTTGCGAAGTATCAACAATTTAGGGAGAGGTCACTGATTCACTGCTAAACCCATTTCATTCTGTTCTATATTAAACGCTTCTATATTAAATTTCGTTTGAAGTACTTGATTGCTTTGGTCGATGTATCGAATTATATGTCCGTTGGTGTAGGCCCAAGTTCTGCCGATATCGACTGAGAATCAGTTGCATCCTTTTATCGTTTACCAGAAATCTGTACTTTGAAGCTACGTCTGCATGTACAGAGATTCTCCGCAAGCCACCGACGGGCGCGTGGCGGAGGGTATCCTACACTGCTACGAGTCATTTCAGTTGCTGTCCCACTCGCAAATAGAGCGAGGGAAAAACGACAGTCTATGTGCTTCCATATGGGCCCTAATTTCCCTTATCGTATCTTCGTGGTCCTTATGTTGGCGACAATAGAATCGTTCGTCAATCAGCTGCACTGCAGATTTTTAAAATTATTTCGGTAGTGTTCCTTGAAAAGAACGTCGTCTTCGCCCCAGGGATACCCATTTCAATTCCCGAAACGCCACTTTAACACTTAGGTGTTGTTCGAACCTACCAGAACAAATCTAGCAGGCCGCCTCTGAGTTGCTTCGATATCTTCCTTTAAACCTGCCAGGCGTCCTGCGTACGTTTTCCTTTACATGTAAAACACACTTTCTTAAAATCCCAATAAACCGAAACGTTACGCCTAAATATTTAAACGTCATGACTGTGTCAAACAGGAAACTTCTTATGCTGTATCCTAAAACTATGGGTTCGTTTTCCTACTCATCCGCATTAACTTACATTTTTCCACATGTAGAGCTAGCTGCCATTCATCACACCAACTAGAAATTTTGTCTAAGTCATCTTGTGTGCTCTTACAGCCACTCAACGCCAACACTTTCCTGCAGACCAAAGCATCATCAACAAACAACGGCAGGTTGCTGCCCATCCTGTCGGTCAGATCATCTATGTACACTCCTGGAAATTGAAATAAGAACACCGTGAATTCATTGTCCCAGGAAGGGGAAACTTTATTGACACATTCCTGGGGTCAGATACATCACATGATCACACTGACAGAACCACAGGCACATAGACACAGGCAACAGAGCATGCACGATGTCGGCACTAGTACAGTGTATATCCACCGTTCGCAGCAATGCAGGCTGCTATTCTCCCATGGAGACGATCGTAGAGATGCTGGATGTAGTCCTGTGGAACGGCTTGCAATGCCATTTCCACCTGGCGCCTCAGTTGGACCAGCGTTCGTGCTGGACGTGCAGACCGCGTGAGACGACGCTTCATCCAGTCCCAAACATGCTCAATGCGGGACATATCTGGAGATCTTGCTGGCCAGGGTAGTTGACTTACACCTCCTAGAGCACGTTGGGTGGCACGGGATACATGCGGACGTGCATTGTCCTGTTGGAACAGCAAGTTCCCTTGCCGGTCTAGGAATGGTAGAACGATGGGTTCGATGACGGTTTGGATGTACCGTGCACTATTCAGTGTCCCCTCGACGATCACCAGAAGTGTACGGCCAGTGTAGGAGATCGCTCCCCACACCATGATGCCGGGTGTTGGCCCTGTGTGCCTAGGTCGTATGCAGTCCTGATTGAGGCGCTCACCTGCACGGCGCCAAACACGCATACGACCATCATTGGCACCAAGGCAGAAGCGACTCTCATCGCTGAAGACGACACGTCTCCATTCGTCCCTCCATTCACGCCTGTCGCGACACCACTGGAGGCGGGCTGCACGATGTTGGGGCGTGAGCGGAAGACGGCCTAACGGTGTGCGGGACCGTAGCCCAGCTTCATGGAGACGGTTGTGAATGGTCCTCGCCGATACCCCAGGAGCAACAGTGTCCCTAATTTGCTGGGAAGTGGCGGTGCGATCCCCTACGGCACTGCGTAGGATCCTACGGTCTTGGCGTGCATCCGTGCGTCGCTGCGGTCCGGTCCCAGGTCGACGGGCACGTGCACCTTCCGCCGACCACTGGCGACAACATCGATGTACTGTGGAGACCTCACGCCCCACGTGTTGAGCAATTCGCCGGTACGTCCACCCGGCCTCCCGCATGCCCACTATAAGCCCTCGCTCAAAGTCCGTCAACTGCACATACGGTTCACGTCCACGCTGTCGCGGCATGCTACCAGTGTTTGCGATGGAGCTCCGTATGCCACGGCAAACTGGCTGACACTGACGGCGGCGGTGCACAAATGCTGAGCAGCTAGCGCCATTCGACGGCCAACACCGCGGTTCCTGGTGTGTCCGCTGTGCCGTGCGTGTGATCATTGCTTGTACAGCCCTCTCGCAGTGTCCGGAGCAAGTATGGTGGGTCTGACACACCGGTGTCAATGTGTTCTTTTTTCCATTTCCAGGAGTGTATATAGATTATATCAGATTCAGTTTTCGTCCCATAAACCCAAAAATGAGGTGATTCTTGTGGGTGTGGAACATGTCAGAAAAGTATAACATAAGAAAAACATAAAATATTTGAATATAATACTTACTATCCTGACCATTTGTCAGCATATTGTCAAAATAGGTGAGCACATTCCAGTAAACTGGAACTGCTAATATTTACAGAATTAATATGCTGTCAGAAGGAAACATTGTTTGCACTGTTAATAAATTCATCATACACAAAATACGTAACCTTGACTGTTGCGACCACATGCTGTCAAAACTGGAATTTAACAGACATTTTTACTTGATCTGGCCTAACAATCTCTGTTAAGATATTCATCTATAGAGCGGGAGGAGTTGCCTACCAAAAAGTCTTCCAAACTCTGTTTAAACTGTGTTTTGTCTGAAACTAAGTTTTTAATGGTTGGTAGCAGTTTATTGAAAATGTGTTTTCGTTATTATCGGACCCCTTGTTGGGGCAAGGTTTCTACATGATGTTCTTGAATTTACACCACAAATGATACTTATTACACGCTTTTGAAAGCTACAAACGTTTGCTCGGTTTGACGAGTTACCCAAGAATATGATCCCATATGACATAATGAAATGAAAGTAAGCAAATTATGCAAGTTTTTTTCATATTTATTTATTTTACATCTGACATCAATCTCACTGCAAACACAGACTTGTTTAGGCGCTTGTGGAACTAACGTCTTACATTTACATCATTGATGGTAAGAATGTCTGTGTTTATACAGTGTCTGTATCTCCACAACACAATGTCCTTCAGACGTGCATGTTATCCGATTACAACTCCAGGAGCGACCAAACTTCCGTATGTGACATACTGACAACCATTATACTCGCAAAATTCGTAATTACCCAACAGTGAGACAAGTATTATATCGTTATTTTAGTCCGTTGAGGCATGGGTACATCATTTATGGTTAAAATGTCTGTGTTTATAGAGTATCTTTATCTTCACAATAGAATGTCCTTCAGACATGCATACATACATACAAACAAGCACGCATGCAGACAGCTGATATCAATGCTTTCTCATAGATTGCGAATCTATTTCGTATGTTTATCACAGCTGTAGCCGTCAGTGTCTGTGTCTGTTGCTCCAGACATGTATGCAAGTCTGAAGACATTGCACTTGAAGATACAGACACTGTGTAAACACAGATATTGTAACCATCGATGTCGTACCCGTGCCTCGACGGGCAAAAACGACGATGCGATAGTTGTCTACCTTTGTTCTCCCGAAGGAAGTTTCATGTGGTCGCTGCAGTTTCCCGAGCATGTGCGTCTTCTCTAGCTCTGGACTGACGATTCGCCGAAATTTTCTGCACTGCCATCTTGGTTGAGCCCACAGGTGACAACACCACGTAATGACAGCGAAAACCACCTGTTATGAGTAATCGAAAAAGTGCAGTGCCAAGCGATCATAGTTCAGGAAGTAAGCCTATTTACAATAAAATGAATACCATTAGCTGCATACAGGCATATAGGTCAACGGGGACAGCTGAAAATGTGTGCCTAGACTAGGGCTCGAACCCAGGATCTCCTGCTTACATTGTAGACTCTATCCATCTGAGCCACCGAGGACACAGGGCATAGTGCTACTGTAGGAACTTATCTCTGGCACGTCTCCCGTGACACCCACATTCGCAACTTATTGTCCAATATATATATATATATATATATATATATATGGTATCTATTCTTTCGGACACTCGGTCGAATGAGTTGCGGATTTCTCGTTGTACCTGTTAGGCGCTCGTGACAGGATACGGTATCGTCCAGGCGAACAGCGGCCACAGAAGCAGCTCGCTAGTGACAGTGGGTGATGACACTCACTGCTTCCGTGACACTTGTGGCAGCAATCGAAGGCACGGCCACGGCTGCGGACAACGTAAACGTAGTTCCGGAGGACCACCTCCATGCCCCGGTAGCTGAGTGGTCAGTCGGCTCTCAGCCGTGGCAGCGTGCGGACGGCCCCGCGCGCCGGCCAGTGCTCCGCTGCAGGCGTTGTTTACTTCCGCGTCGTAGCTTTAAGGTTTGTGACCGTCTACAGTGAACACGTCGAGCGCTTACCGCCGTGCGACCCTTAAAGTTTCAGTTCCAGCTGAACATGCGCGACCTCGTGCACATGAAGTTGAAACGTTCCTACGTGAAGAAGTTCGTTTAGACCCTACCCACGTTCTCGGAATCCATTTTTCGATCACGAGTAGTGTTGTTCATATTAAAATGACAAACACCGAGGTGTGTGAAAATGTTATTCGCCGCCATGCCAATGGACTTAAGTTCAAATACTCTGATGGTCACGTCGGAGCTGTAACACTTAAACTCGCAGAGTACGGTCAACGCACGATTAGGGTGTTTGAACTACCTTTTGAAGTGACGAAGGACGTAGTTGTCTCTGCGTTACAACCATACGGTAACGTCATCGGTTACGTCGAGGAAAAATGGCAAACCTTCAAGACCTACCATGTCCTTAATGGTGTGCGTCAGGTCAAAATTGAACTGAAAAAACATATACCATCATACCTGACAATTGGCGGGGTGCGAGCCATTGTCATGTAGGACGGCCAATCCCGAACATGTGCGAGTTGTGGACAAGAAGGCCACGTCAGATCCGCCTGCATGCGACGCCGCCTGATCCAGACGCCGGTCGGCGAGGAAGCGTCCCCAGCGGTGATCACTCAGATCCCTGTCACATATGCCAAGGTTGCCCAGGAAGGTAGCACCTCTACACAGGGTCTTCCTGCTCCGTTGACGTCGTCTGATCAGGTAGATGCAACCGCTACTGAGATTCCTCCTGAGGTGCCACAGACGCTAGATCCTGACCTGCCGCATCGTCGCAGCACTGTGACTGAAAATGCTACTGAGAGGGACGTTCATCCGGGAGTGCTACCTACTTCTGCTTTCCTTCAGACTGGTCCGGAATCAGACGAAAGCCACCCGCAATCAGACTCGGAACGACCTGTTCGAAAACAAGGGTCGATACGAAAGAGAAAGAAACGTAGCCGTACACCCCCTCATGAATCCATTCTACGGATGGATACCGGGGATGCAGAACCGAATATGGACGACAAACAGCTCTATGATGACCAAAAGTCTGATGCGAACGACCCGCCACAGGCGACCACTGGCAACGACCACCCCTCCTTACTGGCGCCGTCGCCCTCGCAGGTCGACGTTGAAGAGAGTCTATCCGGTGAGCCGAAAACTACGTCTCCGCTCCACATGGATGATGTACACAACCGGTACCCTACCGCAGTATCAGTCTCCTGGGCAGACGACGTGGAGATCGAAGGGACTGGGGTGGACGGTGCTGATGATGGGGCGCCCCCATCGGTTGCCCCCTCGCCCGCAAACTCTCCACAATAGCAGCCTCTTCTGGGGACCGGCAAGATCGACGGCCTCTCGCTCCTGAAGAAGCAGCCCCACGTGTGCCTGTGGGACTCCAACACCAGCATTATCGTGTCGCAACGATTAACCTCGCGACCATTCGTACGCCCCACAAACTAGCGCTGCTCCGCGATATGATTTATGATGCGGACATTAATATTGCGCTTTTTCTGGAAGTGCATGTCGCCGATTTTTCCCCACCACGTGGCTTCACGGTGCATCTTTCTCCCGCTTCGGACACCGGCAGTGGTGTTACCATCATCTTACGAGAAGGTCTTCCTGCCGAAGATGTCCTATACCTCCCCAACGGCAGAGGTATGGCCCTTACTCTCTTTGGTGTACGCATCGTCAACATTTATGCGCCGTCGGACTCCAGCTACCGTCGTGAACGCAATGCCTTCTTCGCAGATGAAGTTACACCCCTTTTTATGGGACCACACAATGACTGGGTCATGGGTGGAGACTTCAACTGCACCCAGCGACCTCAGGATCAATTGCCGCGTCACTCACCATGCGCAGCTCTGGAAACAGTCGTGACGCGGCTACAATTTGTCGACACGTGGAGACATGTTCACGGTGACCGTGTGGGCTTTACGTACTACACCGCGCACTCCTCTAGCCGACTGGATCGCATCTACATCTCGCGATCCCTAATTCAACACACTCGACAGGCTGAAATCTGGCCTGTTGCTTTCTCAGATCATGAGGCTTACTTCTGTGACGTTGTTCTGACAAGACAGGCAGTATGGCACGGACGTGGTTTATGGAAACTGAATACGGCACTTCTTAATTCACCTGACTGTCGACTTCTAATAGGAGACACTTGGATCACATGTAATAGACGCCGTCCAACGTATCCGTCTACCATATCCTGGTGGATCCAGTGTGCAAAACCTGCTCTTCGAAAAACTTTGATCAGTTATGGCGAAGATGTTGTCGCCTAGAGGAAGAGCACTATTGACTTTTGGTACAGGATCATACGAGAATGCTCCGCGATGCCAGCCTCCCCTGAGCGCCATACAAGGATGAACCATGCTAAGGCCCAGATCTCCAATCTCATGCGAAGGCATTTGGAAAGAGCGATAGTACGATCTCGTACTGCTGATCGCATGCCTCATGAAAATCCATCTATGTACCATATCATCCAAGAACGCCAACATCGACCCCGAAAATTGATTCCCGCCCTAACATACCAAGAAGGGCGTCGCTACGTAACCCAATCTGCAATACCAGCAGCTCTACGCCGCAATTCCACATTCCCCAGGGTTGATCGAGGAAGTCTCACAGCTCAATTTCGGTGGTATCCCGGGAGATGCGGCGATTGACTTGGTGTCAGAGGTGACTGATGATGAAGTCCGCGATGCGTTCCGGTCAGGAACCATCAATCGCTCCCCAGGACCCGACGGTCTTCCCCTCGAATTTTATCGCACCTTCCGTGATTTGTTAGAGTCCACCTTCACATCCATCTGTCGGGAACTGATGTCTCCGGAAGTACCTGTGCCGGACGCTTTCATGGAAGGAATTATTCCTGTACATAAACCGCATGGTGGCAACAATATCAGTGATTATCGGCCCCTCACCCTCCTTAACAGTGATATGAAAATCTTCACTCGCCTTTTGGCGGCACGACTTAAAAACGTTACCCGATATGTTGTGTCGCCAGACCAAGCATCTTTGGGAGGGGATAATAATATCCGCACGGCTTTATGCCGCTACAAGGATATGATCGCCGTTACCCAGGCACAACGCCTCTCTGGGGCACTTACGTCTTTGGACTTTAGTCAAGCTTTGGATAGGGTTGACCATTCGTTCCTTACGGCCGTTCTCCACCATATGGGTTTCTCAGTCGCCATTATCACGGTAGTGATGCGCCTTCTGCGGGGTGCCTCTTCCAGGATTATGTACAATGGCAGACTCACTCCTCCGATAAAAATAGGTCGATCCGTACGTCAAGGTTGCCCTCTATCAGCGATTTTGTACGCCTTTTCCCTGGAATCCTTGCTATGTGGACTCAGACAACGTTTGGTAGGGTTGTCCATAGATCGATACCGATTCTGTTGCACTGCCTATGCTGGCGATGTAGTCATCTGTTTACGTAATGCCGACGAGGTTCGATCTGTTTTGACGTGGGCAGCGACTTATGGTGAGGCGTCGGGTAGCTCTTGAAACGTACGTAAGTCACAAGTTATGTTCATTGGCACGGGACTCCCTGTGGAGTGTGTTACACCTCTCACCACCGTTGATACCATTCGCTGTTTGGGAATAGTTTTTTCATCTGATCTCCGGCGTTCAGCCGCCATCAACTGCCGACGCCTCCTTTTAATGATCAGAGCAGGTCTTATGGACCATCGCCTTCGATCCCTAGATATTCTCCAACGAGCTCGATATGTCAATATATATATCGCATCCCGAGTTCGCCATGTAGCGCAAGTTCTACCTTTCCCGCTTACTGTGGCACGTAGCATGTTGGCAGCGATGGCATCTTTCGTCAGCTCTGGGCTGTTGTTCAAAGTTAACTATGTAACCCTTCCTCTTCCCCGTGAACGAGGTGGGATAGGTCTGTTTCACGTGCCGGATACAGCTCGCGCCCTATTTGTCAGCTCCCAGACGACGGTATGGAAACGTTGCCCAACGAGCCTCACTGGTCTCCTCTTGTCGGCATATTCGCCGGTCTCACTATCAGCCCCAGTGATGATCTCGGATGTTCCAGCCCAATTCCATTATATACGATACTTCTTTCTTGAACTCAGTTACCTACGCCTCACCTTACCAAGACAGCTTTTACTCAAGACAAAGACAGTATACAATGTCCTCCAATTAGGTCGTCCACTTAACCCGATTGAACAAAAGTTCCCCCAGGTTGACTGGCGTCATATATGGCGCGCGGTTTCCGCCCGTTACCTTGACACGAATGTTCAATCTGTCTGGCACCTAACTGTCAATGATAAGCAAATCAACCAATTTCGCCTTCATCGTATCCACCTCACCCAATCACCTCTCTGTTCCACGTGTGGAGTGCCAGACAATGACGAGCATCGGTTTGTTTGCGGACCGGCGGCGGAGGTTTGGCACTTGATTCGTCTTATTTTCGCTTTTCTAACGCGGGACATTCCGGATCGGATTACTCCCCTTTCATTATTATTTCCGGAACGTGAATATTTTCCTCGGACAAAGACCAATGCTGTGAATTGGATTCGTGGACATGCCATTCGCTACCTATTTGGACAAACTGTAGACTCTGTACTCGATTTTTGGACATACCTCAATGACCGTCATTATGTCGTTGTCCGTCACCCAAAATACAGACAATTTTTCTCGAACTTCCTTGGGAGTGCTTTCCACGACCCGCCTCGCAGCTGGAACCTATGCAGAGTCTGTGCTCTTTTGTGTTGGGAACGCGGACCAGCAGGCTATTAGGTAGGCGGTCGTATTTTTCTGCTTTAGCTCAGCAGTGAAGATGCGCCCAGCCGGAGCCCGGAACGATAGGAAAGAGTGTCGTGTATTTACACCTCTAGCCAGCCATCTAATATAAGTTTATTACATTTTATAACTCCATTTTTAAACGATTAGCATCCAATTTTTGTTTGCTGCTGCCTTTTTCGAAAATTACAAATGTTACTACAGGCTTGTAACGTTTTTCCAAATGTTTCACGCTCCAGCAAGGTCATGCGCTTAGTAACAAATATTCTAATGAAATTTAAAAGTGTAGCAATCGATAAAATGTTGTCAGTATTGGAGTTAATACACTGAAGTGCCAAAGAAACTGGTGTAGGCATGCATATTCTAATACAGAGATATGTAAACAGGCAGAATACAGCGCGGCGGTCAGCAAAGCCTGTATAAGACAACAAGTGACTGGCGTAGTTGTTAGATCGGTTACTGCTGCTAAAATGGCGGGTATCAAGATTTAATTGAATTTGAACGTGGTGTTATAGGAGGCGCACGAGCGATGGAACACGGCATCTCCGAGGTAGCGACGAAGAGGGGATTTGCCCATACGACTATTTCACCATTGTACCGTCAATATCAGGAATGTGGTAAAACATCAAATCTCGGACATCGTTGCGGCCGGAAAAAGATCCTGCAAGAACGGGACCAACGACGACTGAAGAGAATCGTTCCACGTGACAGAAGTGCAACTGTTCCGCAAATTGCTGGAGATGTCACTGCTGGGCCATCAACAAGTGTCAGCGTGCGAACCATCAACGAAACATCATCGATGTGGGCTTTCGGAGCCGCAGGACCACTTGTGTACCCTTGATGACTGCACGAAACAAAGCCTTATGTCTCGCCTGGACCCGTCAACACCGACATTAGACTGTTGATGACTGCAGACATGTTGCCTGATCGGACGAGTCTCGTTTCAAATTGTATCGAGTGGATGGGTGTGTACAGGTACGGAGACAACCTCATGAATCCATGGACCCTGCATGTCAGCAAGGGACTCTTCAAGCTGGTGGATACTCTGTAATGGTGTGGGGCATGTGTAGTTGGAGTGATATGGGACCCCTGGTACATCTAGATACGACTCTGACAGATGACACATACGTAAGCATCCTGACTGATCACCTGCAACCATTCATGTCCATTGTGCTTTCCGACTGACTTTGGCAGTTCCAGTAGGACAATACGACGCCCCACACATCCACAATTGCTACACACTTGCTCCAGGAACACTCTTCTCGCCGGCCGTTGCGGCCGAGCGGTTCTAGGCACTTCAGTTAGGTTTAAGTAGTTCTAAGTTCTAGTGGACTGATGACCTCAGATGTTAAGTACCGTAGTGCTCAGAACCATTTGAACACTCTTCTCAGGTTGAACACTTCCGCTGGCCACCATGAACATTATTGAGCATATCTGGGATGCCTTGCAGCGTTCTGTTCAGAAGATATCCCCACCCCCTAGTACTGTTCCGATTTATGGACAGCCCTTCAGGATTAATAGTGTCAGTTCCCTCCAGAACTACCCCAGACATTAGTCAAGTCCACGTCACGTCTTGTTGCGGCACCTCTGCGTGCTCGCAGGGGCCCTATACGATATTAAGCAGATGCACCAATTTCTCTTTGACGTTATTACTCTGCTACATAGGAATCATCAGTAAGTGAAAGCAAATTAAGTAGAAGTATTGTCAAAAATCGTTGCATATTAAATATATTTTGAAACAGAAGCTGTGTAAAACTAACACACCTTTGAATTTTTAAGACAGACAAAACTGTTAAGGCTTTAATGAATCTCAGTTCATTTCGAAATATTACATGTTCTGTGGTGGAAGACTCTCCGCTTCGGGGTTCTAGATGGTGCATGACCGACGAAGCATGAATGAAGGGGGTAGTCCTGTTTGAAAATTCCTCTAGACCGACTTTTTTTTGCTTAGTATAATCTCCAGGATGTCAACTTTACTGTAGTGTTCACCTAAAGTTCGCCCAAAGTTTAGTTGCCGACTTAAAAGGCGATTTGTGAAAAAGTGACTCGGAAAACAATTCACAGTGAGAAACATTAGTCGACATGTGATTTCAGCGACGGCCTAACAGACATTCCGGAAATTATGAACGTGCTCGAACTTGAGATCGGACCAGCCTGTTAGAATTTCTGCACAAAGATGTACGAAAAGCGTGTCGAATGAACAGAGCAGCGGATGGTAGTGGCTGCCAAAGAGGCCCGCAGGACCGGGACGATCAAGAAGAACTTATAAGAGGGCCTGCTTTCGGATCTGGAAGGGCTGCTGTGTCGTCATGGTCCAGCAATCACTGACGAGAAGTGCGTTTGGTATAACTAGAAAACATGTGACCCAAAACTTTAAACACGTATTTTTCAAATTGGCGGGAAACATAACTTGAGAGCGGAACATACCATTTTGATTGGAATATGATTCCGGCATTATAAACTGAATTCTCTAGGGATATACGTTACCTTTTTGCGATATCTTCAACAATCTATTTTCGGTGCACTCTTTTATAGGCAAAATGACATTTGTTTTAACACGTCACCATTTTGTTAGAACTTAATATTTTTCAATTTGTTAAAGCTTAATTTTTTAATTATCCTATGCATGCTGACAGTAAATATATTCAAAATGACTAATGTAAAGCTATTTTGTTACGGGTCCAATATGAGGGCTTCGGGAATTTCCTCCGACCGCCAGTGTTCGGCTGCAAGCGTTCCTTCTATCTGGTGCAGAATTTACAGGGAACGTTCGATGGGAAAACAAAACTGATTTCTGGAAGACAAAAGCGTAAGGAATAAAACTGTAGCCTTACTTTTTATTTTGCTTCAAAAAATAACAAGAAAATCACCTACTTTGCGTTCGTTCAAAGAGGGTTACTCCATTAGCCATTCAAAGGTTATGTAATTAATTTTGGAAATATAGAATTTTATTCGCCATGAAATTCCGCAATGAAGAATTAACCATATCTTTCAAATACTTTTAACATATCACGTTGTTGTTGTTGTTGTGGTCCTCAGTCCTGAGACTGGTTTGATGCAGCTCTCCATGCTACCCTATCCTCTGCAAGCTTTTTCATCTCCCACTACTTACTGCAACCTAAATCCATCTGAATCGGCTTTGTGTACATCTCTTGGTCTCCCTCTACGATTTTTACCCTCCACGCTCCCCTCCAATGCAAAATTTATGATCCCTTGATGCCTCAGAACATGTACTACCAACCGGACCCTTCTTCTTGTCAAGTTGTGCCACAAACTTCTTTTCTTCCCAATTCTATTCAATACCTCCTTATTAGTTATGTGATCTACCCTTCTAATCTTCAGCATTATTCTGTAGCACCACATTTCCAAAGCTTCTATTCTCTTCTTGTCCACACTATTTATCGTACACGTTTCACTTCCATACATGGCTACACTCCAAACAAATAGTTTCAGAAACGATTTCCTGACACTTAAATCTATACTCGATGGTAACAAATTTATTTTCTTCAGAAACGCTTTCCTTGCCATTGCCAGTCTACATTTATATCTTCTCTGCTTCGACCATCATCAGTTATTTTGCTCCCCAAATAGCAAAACTCCTTTACTACTTTAAGTGTCTCACTTCCTAACCTTATTCCCTCAGCATCACCCGACTTAATTCGACTACATTCCATTATCCTCGTTTTGCTTTTGTTGATGTTCATCTTATAACCTCGTTTCATCAGTTACATCAATAGCTCTTCTGTTACCCAAGGATTTCTACTAGCCCTCGTCTTTTTACCTAATTGATTCTCTGCTGCCTTCACTATTTCATTCCTCAAAGCCAGCCATTATCCTTCTACCGTATTTATTTCCCCCATTCCTGTCACTTGTTCCCTTATGCTTTCCCTGAAACTCTGTACAACCTCTGGTTCTTTCAGTTTATCCAGGTCCCATCTCCTTAAATTCCCACCTTTTTGCAGTTTCTTCAGTTTTAATCTACAGTTCATAACCAATAGATTGTGGTCAGAGTCCACGTCTGCCCCTGGCTCCTAAATCTCTGTCTTACCATTATATAATCTACCTGAAACCTTTTAGTATCTCCAGGGTTCTTCCTTGTATAGAACCTTCTTTCATGATTATTGAACCAAGTGTTAGCTATGGTTAAGTTATGCTCTGTGCAAAATTCTACCAGGCGTTTTCCTCTTTCATTTCTTAGCCCCAATCCATATTCACCTACTACGTTTCCTTCTCTCCCTTTTCCTACTGTAGAATTCCAGTCCCCCATGACTATTAAATTTTCGTCTCCCTTCACTACCTGAATAATTTCTTTCATCTCATCCTACATTTCGTCAATTTCTTCATCATCTGCAGAGCTAGTTGGCATATAAACTTGTACTACTGTAGTAGGTGTGGGCTTCGTGTCTATCTTGGCCACAATAATGCGTTCACTATGCTGTTTGTAGTAGATTACCCGCGCTCCTTTTTTTTATTCATTATTAAAGCTACTCCTGCATTACCCCTATTTGATTTTGTATTTATAATCCTGTATTCACCTGACCAAAAGTCTTGTTCCTCCTGCCACCGAACTTCACTAATTCCCACTATATCTAACTTAAACCTATCTATTTCCCTTTTTAAATTTTCTAACCTACCTGCCCGATTAAGGGATCTGACATTTCACGCTCCGATCCGTAGAACGCCAGTTTTCTTTCTCCTGATAACGACATCCTCTTTAGTAGGCTCCGCCCCGAAATCCGAATGGGGGACTATTTTAC
The DNA here is from genome assembly GCF_023897955.1 of Schistocerca gregaria. Classification (NCBI taxonomy): domain Eukaryota; kingdom Metazoa; phylum Arthropoda; class Insecta; order Orthoptera; family Acrididae; genus Schistocerca; species Schistocerca gregaria. The sequence continues at coordinate 479,431,961 of NC_064925.1, forward strand.
CTCCAGAATATTTTACCCAAGAGGAGGCCATCATCATTAAACTATACAGTAAAGCTGCAAGCCCTCGGGAAAAATTACGGCTTTAGTTTCCCCTTGCTTTCAACCGTTCGCAGTACCAGCACAGCAAGGCCGTTTTGGTTAGTGTTACAAGACCAGATCAGTCAATCATCCAGACTGTTGCTCCTGCAACTACTGAAAAGGTTGCTGCCCCTCTTCAGGAACCACACGTTTGTCTGGCCTCTCAATAGATACCCCTCCGTTGCGGTTGCACCTACGGTACGGCCATCTGTATCGCTGAGGCACGCAAGCCTCCCCACCAACGGTAAGGTCCAAGGTCCATGGGAGGAGGAAACATACACTCCTGGAAATGGAAAAAAGAACACATTGACACCGGTGTGTCAGACCCACCATACTTGCTCCGGACACTGCGAGAGGGCTGTACAAGCAATGATCACACGCACGGCACAGCGGACACACCAGGAACCGCGGTGTTGGCCGTCGAATGGCGCTAGCTGCGCAGCATTTGTGCACCGCCGCCGTCAGTGTCAGCCAGTTTGCCGTGGCATACGGAGCTCCATCGCAGTCTTTAACACTGGTAGCATGCCGCGACAGCGTGGACGTGAACCGTATGAGCAGTTGACGAACTTTGAGCGAGGGCGTACAGTGGGCATACGGGAGGCCAGGTGAACGTACCGCCGAATTGCTCAACACGTGGGGCGTGAGGTCTCCACAGTACATCGATGTTGTCGCCAGTGGTCGGCGGAAGGTGCACGTGCCCGTCGACCTGGGACCGGACCGCAGCGACGCACGGATGCACGCCAAGACCGTATGATCCTATGCAGTGCCGTAGGGGACCGCACCGCCACTTCCCAGCAAATTAGGGACACTGTTGTCCCTGAGGTATCGGCGAGGACCATTCGCAACCGTCTCCATGAAGCTGGGCTACGGTCCCGCACACCGTTAGGCTGTCTTCCGCTCACGCCCCAACATCGTGCAGCCCGCCTCCAGTGGTGTCGCGACAGGTGCGAATGGAGGGACGAATGGAGACATGTCGTCTTCAGCGATGAGAGTCGCTTCTGCCTTGGTGCCAATGATGGTCGTATGCGTGTTTGGCGCCGTGCATGTGAGCGCCACAATCAGGACTGCATACGACCGAGGCACACAGGGCCAACACCCGGCATCATGGTGTGGGGAGCGATCTCCTACACTGGCCGTACACCTCTGGTGATCGTCGAGGGGACACTGAATAGTGCACGGTACATCCAAACCGTCATCGAACCCATCGTTCTACCATTCCTAGACCGGCAAGGGAACTTGCTGTTCCAACAGGAGAATGCACGTCCGCATGTATCCCGTGCCACCCAACGTGCTCTAGAAGGTGTAAGTCAACTACCCTGGCCAGCAAGATCTCCGGATCTGTCCCCCATTTAGCATGTTTGGGACTGGATCAAGCGTCGTCTCACGCGGTCTGCACGTCCAGCACGAACGCTGGTCCAACTGAGGCGCCAGGTGGAAATGGCATGGCAAGCCGTTCCACAGGACTACATCCAGCATCTCTACGATCGTCTCCATGGGAGAATAGCAGCCTGCATTGCTGCGAAAGGTGTATATACACTGTACTAGTGCCGACATTGTGCATGCTCTGTTGCCTGTGTGTATGTGCCTGTGGTTCTGTCAGTGTGATCATGTGATGTATCTGACCCCAGGAATGTGTCAATAAAGTTTCCCCTTCCTGGGACAATGAATTCACGGTGTTCTTATTTCAATTTCCAGGAGTGTATTATACAGCACTTAAATTAGTAGAATCAAAAAATAGTTATGAATAATGCAAAACCAAAATCACCTGTATCACAATACAAAATATATAGGCAATGCCAGAAACTACTAATGGGGCCTCTAATTATCATTCTTTCGTTTGATTCTAACACCAGTCTCTAAAATGTGACACCGGCCATGAAACACGTGCTTATAGGTACACTACGCTGAAGGTACATCATTCATTCTCCCCTGTAGAGACCTTTACCAACAGAGGATAAGAAATACCGACGACGTTGGTGGTGACGGCGAAATGACGACTATACGATTAGAGGAATCAGGGAATGATGAGACAGTCTCATTCTGAATGCAGTCTCCAGCCCTCGGCTTACGTAGAGCACAAAAGTACACAGTGATGCCTCGTTATCTAAGCAGTGTGCTCTGTGATAGGCCGTTTAGCGCCGTGACTCACACTCGCTTTATGAGATGATTAACACGTTTTGCATAAGCGGCGGCGGAGCTCTCAGCTGGTCCGGCATGTGACGAGTTCCTCGCATCTCCGCTACGTAACGGCCGCTCTGCGCGTCTGTAGCTACTCTGGCAACAATCACGGCTATTAGCGCTCTGGGTGAAGTCACTCGTCATTTATTTCTGGAGACGACGCCGAGGCCGGAGCACGGCCTTCCTGGAAGACGCGGCGCCGCGCGGCGGTCGCGTGCTCGTGGCCCGGTGGCGGTCAGCTGATCGACCAAGGCCGGCGCTGAGACGAGGTTCTGGGTCACAGCCAAGCAAGCGCCAGGACGAGGGGCCCAGCCGGGGGGTCCGCCTGGTACAGCGGAGGCAGCTGTGCGTACCGCCGAACCGTCACCGTAGTAAGTCCACAGAGTCCCGCTGTAATTTAGGAACTATTAGAGACACAGCTTCGTGATTTGTTGTAAAATATTTAGCAGTTCTCAAATCTCTTTTTTCTATTGTGCCGGAATTTCAATGCGTGCCTCACTTGTCGCTCGTAGAACATTTAGGTGATATCCGATTTCAGTCAGTGTACGATTCAGCACTGCAGCATCAACAGTCGTGACTGCTTCACAGATTCGTAAACTAACTAGTGTTGTGCACACGTCATCCTTCTACTTCTACATCCATACTGCGCAAGCCACCTGACGGTGTGTGGCGGAGTGTACTTTGGGTACCTCTATCGGTTCCCCCTTCTATTCCAGTCTCTTATTGTTCGTGGAAAGAAAGATTGTCGGTATGCCTCTGTGTGGACTCTAATCTCTCTGATTTTATCCTCATGGTCTCTTCGCGAGAGCCGGCTGGTGTGGCCGAGCGGTTCTAGGCGCTACAGTCTGGAGCCGCGCGACCGCTACGGTCGCAGGTTCGAATCCTGCCTCGGGCATGAATGTGTGTGATGTCCTTTAGGTTAGTTAGGTTTAAGTAGTTCTGAGTTCTAGGGGACTGATGACCCCAGAAGTTAAGTCCCATAGTGCTCAGAGCCATTTGAACCATTTGAATTCTTCGAGAGATATACGTAGGAGGGAGCAATATACTGCTTGACTCCTCGGTGAAGGTATGCTCTCGAAACTTCAACAAAAGTCTGTACCGAGCTACTGAGCGTCTCTCCTGCAGAGTTTTCCACTGGAGTTTATCTATCATCTCCGTAACGCTTTTGCGATTACTAAATGATCGTGTAACGAAGCGCGCTGCTCTCCGTTGGTATGGATCCCACACTGCTGAGCAGTATTCAAGCAGTGGGCGAACAAGCGTACTGTAACCTACTTTTTTTGTTTTTGGATTGCATTTCCTTAGGATTCTTCCAATGAATCTCAGTCTGGCATCCGCTTTACCGACGATCAACTTTATATGATCATTCCATTTTAAATCTCTCCTAATGCCTACTCCCAGATAATTCACGGAATTAACTGCTTCCAGTTGCTGACCTACTATATTGGAGCCAAATGATAAGGGATCTTTCTTTCTATGTATTCGCAGCACATTGCACTTGTCTACATTGAGATTCAATTGCCATTCCATGCACCACGCGTCAATTCGTTGCAGATCTTCCTGCATTTCAGTACAATTTTCCATTGTTACCACCTCTCGATCAGCATCGTCCGCAAAAGCCCCAGTGAACTTCCGATATTATCCACAAGGTTATTTATGTATACTGCTAATAGCAGCGGTCCTAAGACACTCCCCTGCGGCACACCTGAAATCACTCTTACTTCGGAAGACTTCTCTCCATTGAGAATGACATGCTGCGTTCTGTTATCTAGTAACTCTTCAATCCAATCACATTGGTCTGATAGTCCATATCCTCTTACTTTTTTCATTAAACGACTATGGGGAACTGTATCAAACGCCTTGCAAAGTCAAGAAACACGGCATCCACCTGGGAACCCGCGTCTATGGCCCTCAGAGTCTCGTGAACGAATAGCGCGAGCTAGGTTTCACACGACCGTCTTTTTCAAAACCCAAGCTGATTCCTACAGAGTAGTTGACGTAACACAGCAAAAAGAAGTGTAACTGCGTGACATCGAAAGAGCGAGTGGAAGGTCTTTGAAACTGCCCGTCTCTTTAAATTTTTTGAACCAACTGATTATCTAAGTTTTTGCCGATGGTGTCCTGCATTACTGGAGTCCGTAATTCCGCAGTACCATTGTCACAGATTTGGATTCTGCGTGATTGTTGATACACGGCGCGTTCTCCTGGTCTGTTAACATTTTGTTGCACTCCAAGTCAAATCTGTAACAAAGGACAAATAGGAAAAGATTCGAGTGCTACTAAATGGTTCACAACAACGGCTGTTCTGTATATCTGTTTCCAAGCTAGGATTTTTTTCGAGATTGTACGGAAATTTTTGGACACCTTGTTTTAACACGAATTATTTAAAAGCAACAGACTGGCAGAAGCCGACATAGTGTAATGGGCAATGAGGTTCTTTTTAATGTTGTTGTGGTAGTGTGTACGTGTTATTGTAAAATGTATGAAAATGTAGCAGCAAGAATAACAGTATTATTTGAAAGAAATAAATAAACTCTGATAATTCTTATTTATGTGCTGCTGAGCCAGACTATAACGAGTTTCAATAATTCTGTACTGGACACTGAAATGTATACAACAAATAACTTATATATGACACGACGGCCTTTAACGCCGGCCGAGGTGACCGAGCGGTTCTAGGCGCTACAGTCTGGAACGGCGCCACCACTACATCGCAGGTTCGAATCCTGCCTCGGGCATGGATGTGTGTATTGTCCTTAGGTTAGTTAGGTTTAAGTAGTTCTACGTTCTATGGGACTGATGACCTTAGAAGTTAAGTCACATAGTGCTCAGAGCCATTTGAATCACAGCCTCTAACAACACTGGTGCCGTAAATACTTTCATTTAAAGTCACTGATGAATTAATCTTATGCACCAGCCATAAAATTATTTCATTTACGTAAAGTCTAATATTGTGCTACTGAATGTTATTTTCACTTTTACAATGTAAAAATAATAAATTTCTGTTGGTTCTTGTCCCGGAGGTCAAATATTGTAATAACGATCGAAAGAATTGATGTCTGATTATTTCTGCAGTTTAAAATTGCAGCTCCATACGCTCACGTAATGGCGGCATACAAAGCACAGTCTGGACTGCTGCGGACACAAAACTTAAAACAGTCATAGTTGGTTGTTTAGTTACAAAATGAAAGTTAGCACATTAAAATTCCATTTAGTAAATTTTACGTTACATTTTTCCTTTGATCACTTATGACTACCTTTTACAATATTTAAAAGAACAGGCCTCAGCTTATCTTCGTCTCATCCGCTTCATACATCATGGAGAAGAAGAACAGAAGAAGGAAAAATGCCAATACATTCTTTTAGTGGTACTATCTTTTGATATATGATTATTCTTTGTAGGAAAATGGTTATAAAATAATAAAACATATTGTTGTTATATCACAATATAATAATAAGTCACAATATAATAATAAGTCATTTCTCAGTTAAAAGTCATTTCTGGAAAAATATTCCTTAATTCATAAGTCTCGAGCACTGTCCCTTACACTGGCGACACAAAATACTGGCGTTCACATTACAGTAGATAAATATCAATTTGGGTTCGGGATAAATGTAGGAGCTCGAGAGGCAATGCTGCTACGAATTATTTAGAAAGATAGTTTGAAGAAAGACTATCTTTACATGATTTGTAGATGCAGAGAAAGAACGTAACTAGAATACACACTTTCGGATTCTGAGGTTGTCAGGATTAGAACTATGATGAGTGCGGATAGGGGGGGGGGGGGGGGGGGCAAAAAAATAAATTGGGTATTAAGATTTGTTTGTTCATTACGAATTATGAATTTTCTAGCGCTAGTAAACTTACGTGAATGATCACTAGCAACATTACATAACGTTCCCGATATCGCAAAAGTGCTGTATATGAGAACCAAGACTACTGGGATAAGGCAGTATCATCTCCACTTCCGTGTAAACATACAATGGGGCGCAAACAGTGTGCAGTTTAAATTTAACACATTTTCTGCCTGTTTTAGCCGAAAATTTTACTGTAAACAGTATGAAGCACACTGTCACACAGTATCGTATCGAAAGTTCTCGAATGCCGAAGAGTATAGGTCCCATTTTTTTAAAAAACGTCCTACTTGCTTCAGTATACGAGTAGTTAAAAACTACCCCAGTGTTAAACGTTCAGCAAAATACTGTATTTTGCGTCAGAAACGATGTTTCACGACATATCTTCTACGGCTGCCTGTGGTGGCTGCGCGGTCGCAAGCGTACGTAGACTTGGACGCGGCTGCGGCCGTGATGTCAGCTGCAGCGCGACGTGACGCCGTTACGGGCGATGACGTGGCCCCTGAGTGACGTCGCCGCCATTGAGTCAGGTCAGCCCTGTTCGTGCCGCAATTGTCGTGACGTCATGCGCCGCGCCGGGGACGCGGAGCGCTCGCTGGGTGGCAGCCAAGTGTGTCGCGTGCAGCGCGTTTTACGAATCCCACGCCGGTCTGCAGCTGCGGAGCAAACGCTGTAGGCTCTGTTTACTCGGATTTAGTTCTCGAAACATCCTCAGTGCTGACGTGTTTATGTTCTTTTATTCCTGCACCCAATTATTATGTTCGACTACCCGTGATAGCAAGATTGTTACGATGGTATTTTCATTTTGCCATTCTTTATCCGCTTTCTGATGCCACTTTGGTACATATTTAATTTAAGTAAGGTTATCGATGTCCATATCTTAGAAGAAAGATTAAGGAAAGGCAAACCTATGTTTCTAGCATTTGTGGACTTAGAGAAAGCTTTTCACAATGTTGACTGGAATACTCTCTTCCAAATTCTAAAGGTGGCACGGGTAAAATACAGGGAGCGAAAGGCTATTTACAATTTGTACAGTAACCAGATGGCAGTTATAAGAGTCGAGGGGCATGAAAGGGAAGCAGTGGTTGGGAAGGGAGTGAGACATGATTGTAGTCTCTCCCAAATGTTATTCAATCTGCATATTGAGCAAGCAGTAAAGGAAACGAAAGAAAAGTCTGGAGTAGGTATTAAAATCCATGGAGAAGAAATAAAAACTTTGAGGTTCGCCGATGACATTGTAATTCTGTCAGAGACAGCAAAGGACTTGGAAGAGCAGTTGAACGGAATGGACAGTGTCTTGAAAGGAGGGTATAAGATGAGCATCATTAAAAGCAAAACGAGGATAATGGAATGTAGTCGAATTAAGCCGGGTGATGCTGAGAGAATTAGATTAGGAAATGAAACACTTAAAGTAGTAGATGAGTTTTGCTATTTAGGGAGCAAAATAACTGATGATGGTCGAAGTAGAGAGGATATAAAATGTAGACTGGCAATGGCAAGGAAAGCGTTTCTGAAGAAGAGAAATTTGTTAACATCGAATATAGATTTATGTATCAGGAAGCCGTTTCTGAAAGTATTTGTTTGGAGTGTAGCCATGTATAGAAGTGAAACATGGACGATAAATAGTTTGGACAAGAAGAGAATAGAAGGTTTCGAAATCTGGTGCTACAGACGAATGCTGAAGATTAGATGGGTAGATCACATAACTAATGAGAAGGTATTGAACAGAATTGGGGAGAAGAGGAGTTTGTGGCACAACTTGACGAGAAGAAGGGACCGGTTGGTAGGACATGTTCTGAGACATCAAGGGATCATAAATTTAGCATTGGAGGGCAGCGTGGAGGGTAAAAATCGTACAGGGCGACCAAGAGATGAATACACTAAGCAGATCCAGAAGGATGTAGGCTGCAGTAGGTACTGGGAGATGAAGAAACTTGCACAGGATAGGGTAGCATGGAAAGCTGCAACAAAACCAGTCTCAGGACTGAAGACCACAACAACAACATCGATGCCCAACGCGTGTGTGAGCAATACATCGGCGAGCCACACCTCCACGCCTGAACACCTGATGATTTATTTAAGAGACTGTAAGAGGTAAATTCGACTTAACCACATTTACAACACTGATCACACAAAAATCTAATTACATTAACGCTGAACCGTTTTCGAATTACAAGTGTCAATCTTTACACTGTATCCAGTACGTGAATGAGAAAATTAACGAATAAAATCACAAATCATATATTTGTTTTCATTTACTTACTTTGACAGTACTGCTGTCTTGACCGTCTCTGTTATGACCATACAGTGTGTTGAACTGTGCATTGCCGGCCGCTGTAGCCGAGTGGTCCTAGGCGCTTCAGTCCGGAACCACACTGCTGCTACGGTTACAGGTTCGAATCCTGCCTCGGGCATGGATGTGTGTGATGTCCTTACGTTAGTGAGGTTTAGGTAGTTCTAAGTCTAGGGGACTGATGACCTCAGATGTTATGTCCCATAGTGCTTAGAGCCATTTGAACCATTTGAACTGTGCAGCGTCACTGAACAAAGTACAGGGTAATCCAGAGAAACGGGACATTTTGAAACATGTGTCGGTGGTCCTGAACGATTGCTAACGCTGAATATCGTAAACTAGCTGACGCCGTCTTGTCGTTTATTTGACATAGCCACTTGGTGTGGTGCGAAACGTACTTTAGTAACATAAGCAAAATAAAAACTGTAGGAGTATGGAGGATGCACACAGAGAATTTCGCGATCTCTTCAGTTAAAGATACCACGATCAGTTTCACGCCAGCACATGTACTTAACACGTGAAAAGGTAATTTGGAGGAAACAGGTTGAGCAGTGAAAAAGAAACCCCTGGGCCATCTGGAAACAGTTCGTACTACACCAGAGAATATGGAAGCTCTGCGAACTACTGCCACAAGAAGCCTACATCGCTCAAACTCCCGCCTTACATCGTCTTTACATACAGTAGCTGAAGTATCCGAAGACACCATACATGCAAGCTGCGGATCGTCTAGGTCTGGGAATTGAAACCCAAAAACCACAAAATTCGAGGACACTTTTGTGAACCTTTTTTTTTAATGAATATGCCGCCATTCGACTGTATTGTTGTTTATTTAACTACGACCCAGGTTTCGGCCTTTTACGCCATTTCCGGTGATTGAGTTTATGTCATTAAAAACATTGCAGAACAGCAAGCTCAAAGTTGGTCTTAAATTAAGAAAAATATTCGCTCCACCCGAAATGCCAGATATAAAATCATCATCTTGCAAAAAGATCAATAAATAATAGTGGGTGCACGTTACATTTCATAAAAACAATATATGTTGATGACGTAGACTCAATGACTTAAAATGGCATAAAAGGCCGAAACCTGGGTTGCAATTAACTAAACAACAATACAGTCAAATGGCGGTGCGTTTATTTGAAAATTATTGTGTGATTGTTGCTTAACAACAACGACAAAAATATCTGTGTACGAATGCTTGAAAAATAACGACAGTGATTTTGTTAACAACCTACGGATGTCGGACGAAGTCCATTTCCGTCTTAATGGATTTGTTACCAATCAAAATTTTTGTTACTGGACGCAAGTGAACCTTGCTCAACTACACCAACGCCCATCTCAAAGTATCAAATTTACTGTGTGTTGCGCCGCATCATCGTGTGGCCAAGTTCGCCCCAATTTTCTTGAGGACAAGAACGGCCTTGAGAGTACGGTCCTACCGGATCGGTACAACATCGCGTACGAGACGTTTGGTGCGCAAAAACTACAGACATTTGCACAAGTTACTGACAACGTATAGTTTCACACACAGCACAGATATCGAAGACTCCATACGCAAACTGTTTAGCAACCGTATATTTTTGAGGATTGGTGACATTCTATGGCCTCCCAGATCTCCTAATCTGTCAATGTGCCTTTTCTTCTTGTGGAGTCACCTGAAAAGAAGTTGTATGGTAGCCGATCTGCTTAAAAAGAACTTAAAACTAAGATCCAAGAAGAAATTGTCTAAATTCTTGTAGAAATGTTACTTCGAATAGTGCACAATTTACGTCTGCAGGAATGTTTGCGGAAATGTCGAGCTCACCTGCAAGATGCCATCCTCAAAAAGTACATTTAGTTTATATGCTCTTAAATAGCATGTCTTTTTTACTTTAAATGACATAAATAAATTTATTTCAAATATTTTATTTATACACAAATCAAAAAAGGTTATGCATCACCCCGGTTCCCATAACTCCTGAAGATAGACGTTGACTGTGGATATTGCATCACAGACACAATCCATTTGACTGTTCAGAGATGTACGGCTCGTGTTGTCTGTACTTCAACCATGCCTAGACGGTCAATACCGCGGTTCGATCGCGTCCGCATTGTTGCTGTGTGCCAGGAAGGGCTCTCAACAACAGAAGTGTGCTGGCGTCTCGGAGTGAACCAAAGCGACGTTGTTCGGACATGAAGGAGGTACAGAGAGACAGGAACTGCCGATGACATGCCTCGCTCAGGCCGCCCAGGGGCTGCTACTGCAGCGGATGACCGCTACCTACGGATTGTGGTTCGGAGGAACCCTGACAGCAACGCCACCACGTTGAATAATGTATTTCGTGCAGCCACAGGATGTCGTGTTACGACTCAAACTGTGCACAGTAGGCTGCATGATCCGCAACTTCACTCCCGATGTCCATGGCGAGGTCCATCTTCGCAACCACGACACCATGCAGCGCAGTACAGATGGGCCCAACAACATGCCGAATGGACCGCTCAGGAATGGCATCACGTTCTCTTCACCTATGAGTGTCGCATATGCCTTCAACCAGACAATCGTCGGAGACGATTGACGTCGGATGATGGAGGCAACCCGATCAGGATGAACGCCTTAGACACACTGTCCAGCGAGTGCAGCAAGATGGAGGATCTCTGCTGTTTTGGGGTGGCATTATGTGGGGCCGACGTACGCCGCTGGTCGTCATGGAAGGCGACGTAACGGCTGTACGGTACTTGAATGCCATCCTCCGACAGAAAGTGCAACCATATCGGCAGCGTATCGGTGAGGCATTCGTCTTCATGGACGACAATTTGCACCCCCATCGTGCACATCTTGTGAATAACTTCCTTCAGGATAACGACAGCATGTTCTCCTGACATGAACCCTATCGAAGATGCCTGGGATAGATTGCAAAGGGCCGTTTATGGACAACTTGACTCACCAACAACTCTGAGGGATCTAAGGCGAATCGTCGTTGAGGAGTAGGACAAGATGGACTAACAAATAGTGTCTTGAACTTATGGATAGTATACCACGACGAATACCGGCATGCATCAATGCAAGAGGACGTGCTGCAGGACGTTAGCGGTACCGGTGTGCACACCTTTGAAGGTCCCGCTGTATGGTGGCACAACATGCAGTGTGTGGTATTCATGAGCAATAAAAAGGTCGGAAATGATGTTTGTGTTGATCTCTATTCCAATTTTCTGTACAGGTTCCGGAACTCTCGGAACCGAGGTGATGCAAGACTTTTTTTGACGTGTGTAAATGTCCGTCTCATTTGATTTCATGGACTTAGAACACTTTTTTAGACTGCCTACAGACCGCAGGTATCAATATATGACGTAAATTTTAACTTGATACGTGTACCCGTTCCCGAGAGGAAGCGTTTTGAACAGTTAGACAGCCAGGCAGGCAGGCAGGTGGAGAACAAAGTGATCCTATAAGGGTCACGGTTTTACCGGTTAAGGTATGAAACCTGTAAAATACACTGACATGTGCTTTCATTCGTTACTGTTATGATTCTTGTAATGGTTTCAGACTGAAGATGCAAACCAAAACGCTTCAGTTGTAACTTCAGATTAAATTTTACATTAACATTTGAGGTAACCAGTCCCCTAGAACTTAGAACTACTTAAACCTAACTAACCTAAGGACATCACACACATCCAGAAGAGCTAAACTGAGTCTTATTGATGTGATAAAAGGAAAGCTAACGAAGGCATTACTTCTAATACACTTTCCCTATACAACTCCCTATCACGAAGCACGTGGATATGGCAAAATATAATCACATTGTGAATAATAAAAAACCTAATAATAATAATAATACTGATAATAATAATAACCAAACATAAGACACATGAAACACTTCTGGAGCAACATATGGTCAAACCCGGTACAACATAACAGACATGCACGGTGGATACAAGCAGAAACAGACACATATAAGATGATACCACAAATGCCTCAAGTGACAATTTTGCAACATGAAGTCACCCGAGCAATTAATTCTACGCACAATTGGAAAGCCCCTGGAAGAGGTAAAATAGCAAATTTCTGGTTAAAGAAGTTCACCTCAACACATTCACATCTAACTAAATTATTTAACAGTTACACTGCAGACCCATACACATTCCCTGATACACTTACACATGGAGTAACCTATATGAAACCTAAAGATCAAGCAGACACAGAAAACCCAGCGAAATATCGCCCCATAACATGCCTACTGACAATATACAAAATATTAACTTCGGTCATTACACAGAAATTAATGACACATACAACACAGAACAAAATTATAAATAAAGAACAAAAAGGCTGTTGCAAAGGAGCATGAGGATGTAAACAGCAACTGATGATAGACGCAGAGGTGACATATCAAGCTCAAAACTAAACAAAGGTCGCTACACTACGCACGCATTGAGTACCAAAAAGCTTTTGATAGTGTACCCCACTCATGGTTAGTACAAATATTGAGAATATACAAAGTAGATCCTAAATTCGTACAGTTCCTAAACATAGTAATGAAAAATTGGAAAACCACACTTAATATCCAAACAAATTCAAATAATATCACATCACAGCCAATACAGATTAAGCGTGGAATATACCAAGGAGACACATTAATTCCTTTCTGGTTCTGCCTTGCTCTGAACCCACTATCCAACTTGCTAAATAATACAAATTATGGATACAATATTACTGGAACATACCAACACAAAATCACACATTTGGTACACATGGATGATCTAAAACTACTGACAGCAACAAATCAACAACTCAGGCAATTACTAAAGATAACAGAAGTATTCAGCAATGATATAAATATGGCTTTTGGAACAGAAAATTGTAAGAAAAATAGCATAGTCAAGGGAAAACACACTAAACAAAAAGATTACATATTGGATAACCACAGCGACTGCATAGAAGCGATGGAAAATACAGATGCCTATAAATATCTAGGATACAGACAAAAACTAGGAATAGATAATACAAATATTAAAGAAGAACTATAAGAAAAATATAGACAAAGGCTAACAAAAATACTGAAAACAGAACTGACAGGATGAAACAAGACAAAAGCTATAAATACTTATGCTATACCAATATTGACCTACTCATTTGGAGTAGTGAAATGGAGTAACACAGACCTAGGAGCACTCAATACACTTACACGATCACAATGCCTCAAATATAGAATACATCACATACATTCAGCAACAGAAAGATTCACATTAAGCAAAAAGGAAGGAGGAAGGGGATTTATCGACATAAAAAACCTACATTATGGACAGGTAGACAATTTAAGAAAATTCTTTATAGAATGAGCAGAAACTAGCAAAATACACAAAGCAGTCACTCATATAAATACATTGGATACACCACTGCAATTTCATAAACACTTCCACAACCCTTCAGATCACATAAGATCAACAGATACGAAGAAAGTAAATTTGGAAAAGAAAACACTACATGGCAAGCACCCGTATCATCTAACACAGCCACATATCGATCAAGATGCATCCAACCCATGGCTAAGAAAAGGCAATATATACAGTGAGGCGGAAGGGTTCATGATTGCAATACAGGATCAAACAATAAACACCAGATATTACAGCAAGCATATTATTAAAGATCCTAATACCACAACAGATAAATGCAGACTTTGCAAACAACAAATACACTCCTGGAAATGGAAAAAAGAACACATTGACACCGGTGTGTCAGACCCACCATACTTGCTCCGGACACTGCGAGAGGGCTGTACAAGCAATGATCACACGCTCGGCACAGCGGACACACCAGGAACCGCGGTGTTGGCCGTCGAATGGCGCTAGCTGCGCAGCATTTGTGCACCGCCGCCTGTCAGTGTCAGTCAGTTTGCCGTGGCATACGGAGCTCCATCGCAGTCTTTAACAATGGTAGCATGCCGCGACAGCGTGGACGTGAACCGTATGTGCAGTTGACGGACTTTGAGCGAGGGCTTATAGTGGGCATGCGGGAGGCAGGGAGGATGTACGGCCGAATTGCTCAACACGTGGGGCGTGAGGTCTCCACAGTACATCGATGTTGTCGCCAGTGGTCGGCGGAAGGTGCACGTGCCCGTCGACCTGGGACCGGACCGCAGCGACGCACGGATGCACGCCAAGACCGAAGGATCCTATGCAGTGCCGTAGGGGACCGCACCGCCACTTCCCAGCAAATTAGGGACACTGTTGCTCCTGGGGTATCGGCGAGGACCATTCGCAACCGTCTCCATGAAGCTGGGCTACGGTCCCGCACACCGTTAGGCCGTCTTCCGCTCACGCCCCAACATCGTGCAGCCCGCCTCCAGTGGTGTCGCGACAGGCGTGAATGGAGGGACGAATGGAGACGTGTCGTCTTCAGCGATGAGAGTCGCTTCTGCCTTGGTGCCAATGATGGTCGTATGCGTGTTTGGCGCCGTGCAGGTGAGCGCCACAATCAGGACTGCATACGACCGAGGCACACAGGGCCAACACCCGGCATCATGGTATGGGGAGCGATCTCCTACACTGGCCGTACACCTCTGGTGATCGTCGAGGGGACACTGAATAGTGCTCGGTACATCCAAACCGCCATCGAACCCATCGTTCTACCATTCCTAGACCGGCAAGGGAACTTACTGTTCCAACAGGACAATGCACGTCCGCATGTATCCCGTGCCACCCAACGTGCTCTAGAAGGTGTAAGTCAACTACCCTGGCCAGCAAGATCTCCGGATCTGTCCCCAATTGAGCATGTTTGGGACTGGATGAAGCGTCGTCTCACGCGGTCTGCACGTCCAGCACGAACGCTGGTCCAACTGAGGCGCCAGGTGGAAATGGCATGGCAAGCCGTTCCACAGGACTACATCCAGCATCTCTACGATCGTCTCCATGGGAGAATAGCAGCCTGCATTTCTGCGAAAGGTGGATATACACTGTACTAGTGCCGACATTTTGCATGCTCTGTTGCCTGTGTCTATGTGCCTGTGGTTCTGTCAGTGTGATCATGTGATGTATCTGACCCCAGGAATGTGTCAATAAAGTTTCCCCTTCCTGGGACAATGAATTCACGGTGTTCTTATTTCAATTTCCAGGAGTGTAGAAATAGTAGATCACATCACAAGTGGATGTACAATACTAGCAAATACAGAATACCCCAGAAGACATGACAATGTAGCAAAAATAATACATCAACAGCTTGCCATACAACATAAACTAATAAAACAGCACGTTCCCACATACAAGTATGCACCACAAAATGTACTGGAGAATGATGAATACAAATTATACAGGAACAGAACCATTATAACAGATAAAACAACACCACATAACAAACCTGACATCATACTCAATCGAAATATCCATACCCAATACAACAAATATACAGAAGAAAACAGGAGAAAAAATTGAAAAATACATCCAACTGGCTGAGGAAGTCAAAGACATGTGACATCAGGATAAATTTGACATAATACCAATTATACTATCAACTACAGGAGTCATACCACACAATATCCACCAGTACATCAACGCAATACAGCTACATCCAAACGTATATGTACAACTAAAGAAATCTGTAAGTGTTGATACATGTTCAATAACCCGAAAGTTCCTAAATGCAATGTAACATATACTGTACAGTTAAAAGGAAGTCACGCTTGATCAAGGTCCCCGTCACTTTCCAATTTTAACGATTCATAACGTCTGAGACAGGAAAGAGAAATAATAATAATAATATCACAACTCCGCCACTTCTGGTCCCAAGCCCGGGACCTCATATCGAAAGTGATGAAGGGGGAGGGGGAGGAGTGACACATCATAAAAAAACCTGAGTCCATCTGACTCCGGATAGTAGCACCCTGTGAGGGCCTCTGCCTAGGGTTACAGGTGAAGCCCCAAAATCCAGACATGTCTGTGTGGTAGCCACCAATACTCTGATCACCGTCTGTTGGCTCTGTGAGCCAACTCAAAATTCCAGTCTACATTATGTGAGATCCTTCGTGATTTCACCACCAAAACCCCAACTCCAATAATCACGACTGAACTATGGGAAAGAATCCACTACCCTCGGCTCCAGGCAGGAAGACCTGATCACTGAATTCCAGGGGCTCAGTCATGTCATGAAGAGAAGAATCGGAGCTTCTCAAAAACCCTCAAGACAAAGAGAATATTTTACACGGGAACACTCTACACAAACACACTACTGAATCCAGGTAAATTGAAACAATTAACAAACACAATGGATAAATTCAACATCAAAATTATAGCAATTCCGGAAACACGATTCGCAGATGAGAACCACTTTGATTCGGAAAATTACAGAATATATAAGGGGGAACCAGCCATAACCATTCCAGGAGGTAATCTCAAACTCTTTGGAACAGGATTTGTAGTACATAAATCGATACTGGACTCCGTAATAGATTTCACATCAAAATCAGAAAAAATTTCAACACTCACGATATGATTTGGGAACAAAGCCTATATGCTAATTAGCGCACATGCCCCCACAAATAATTGTAACAAGAAGAACCCAGAGATGATCAAGGAATTCTGGGAAGATATGGAGGAAACTACCAGCAGAATCCCCAAGAATCACGTAAAAGTGTTATTAGGGGATTTCAGTGCCCAGTTAGGGAAGGAAGGAAAATACCGAGACACGAGAAAGAAACACGCGGCCCACAAGAGAACAAACAAAAATGGAGGGAACTTGATAAATTTCTGCAGGAATTTTGAGTTTAAAATCATGTCAACGCGATTCCAGAAATCACACACAAAACTAGTAACTTGGAAAACCCTAGCAATGCTCTAGGACAATTTCAGATAGACCACGTAGCAATATCCATGAAAAACGTTAGAGAAATAACGAACGTAATAACTAGGAAAGGAGTTTGTGTGTCTGATCATCACCTTCTTCAAATGAAAGCGAAATTTATACCCAACAGTCAAATCAACAGAACCAACAGACCTTTCAGAGCAGATCCAGAGTACCTGCAACTAAACAAGAAGGAAATAATAGAAGAAATTACGAAAATCAACAGCAACAACTGGACAGGGCTGTCAGAAAAAAATGAGAGAACATAAAATAGGGGCAACCACGGAGAAAAAGGAAACGTCTGTGGTAGGACATGACATGCTACACAGCCACAGAAGACAGAATACAAGCCTGTAAAAAATTTAACAGCCATAGAACACAAGAAAAATGGGAATAATTTAACAGGATACAGAAAAACACTTCAAAAATAATCCTCAGAGAAAAAAGAGGTTACGAAAACAGCAAGTTGAAGCTGATAGAAGAGGACATCACCAGGAATTGACGAACTTAATTTTTTAGAATATTACGAGAAAATATGGCAGGATATCAACCTCCAAGCTTATGCTTCAAAAGACAAGATGGAACACTGGAGACAAATCCGAAGAATTTGACGCATTACTCAACTGCGATGAACTCAAACATAGATTATAGTTTACAAAGCCAGAACCTAACCAGATTCCGAACCCCTAATACTTGAAGAAATAGTGAAAACAAAAAAGTCATTGAAAAATAACAGCACGAGGAGAAGATGGACTGATTGCAAAAATATAGAAATTATACCATGAAAATATTACACCCAAAATAATCAAAAACATATAGAAAACAGAAAAAGTGCCAGAAGAATGGAAGTCAGCCCTAATACGCCCTCTCCACAAGAAAGGACAGAAAATAGACCCTAATAACTATAGAGGAATTCCGTTACTGCCTGTGACACACAACATTCTATCCAAAGCTCTGTTGTATCGTCTAGAAACCTCAGATAGATCCACATATCGGAGAGCACCAAGCAGGGTTCAGGAAGGGGAGATTGTGCAGTGAACAAATCTGGTGTGACTTTTCAAGCTTTCCCGGCAGATATGCTGTAAATAGTCTTCACGGGTTTGCCGCCGGATCACGTTGTGCAAATTCCACAGTATTTCCACGGAGAAACTGTCCGACACCTTCAGGTGGTTGAACCTTGCTGGTGGCTATGACGTGAGGATGCCGTCAGTCGTACCTAGCCACCAGCAAGGTTGAACCATCTGAAGATGTCGGACTGTTGCTCTGAGGAAATATTGTGGAGTTTGTACAACCTGATCCGACGGCAAACCCGTGAAAATTATTCACAACTGATCTGGTGTCTGAGAACAACATTAACAACGAGAAAGTCCAGAAACACCACAATAACATTTGTTGATTTCTAGAAGACCTACGATTCCATATACAGAGAAACACTTTTCAATACACTGGATGAAATGAAAGTAGACAACAAGACCAGAAAACTAAATCAGAAAACATTAACAAATACGAAATCCAAAGTGAAGTTAATGGGAGAGATCTCGGAACCGTTAGAAATGAAGACAGGAGTGGGAAAGGGAGATGGCCTGTCACCCATTTTATTTAACGCAGTTTTAGAGAAAATAATCAGGACATGGGACAAAGGAGTCAATGGTGTAAAGGCAGGGAGACACAAAAATAGAACCATCAACATAAGATGTCTGGACTTTGCCGATGATATAGCCATCATGACAAATAACAGAAAAGAAGCCAAAGAAGCCCTAAATACACTACATGAAATCGCAGCCAGAACAGGACTACAAATTTTGTATGAAAAAATACCATACATGGACACACAATCCACAGACAGAAACCTATTGGTAACAAAGTATGGACAGATAGCATAAGTACAAAGTTTCAAATACGTAGGAGAGACTATACAGAAAACAGGTCTAAACTCGACAGCCCTTCCGCTGAGTGGCTTTCCCCTGATACACCCCCTCCCTCTCCTGTGCTCCCCTTCTCTGTCTCTGCACTCCCTCCTGCCTTGTCTTCCCTCTTCATTTCCTGCCCTGCCCGTCTCCTGCCTTTTGGCATGCCCCCTGTCCCCCCTTCTTCCTCTTCCTCCCACACCCTATCCCCCCAGCCCTTTTTTCCCTCCTCTCCAACCTCCAGTCCCCTGGCAGGACTGTACCAGCGTTTTTTATTCTTTGTGAGTGTTCCATTGTTTCCAGTGGTTTTATTTTTTTAAGTGTCTCGCTCTGTGTGATTTTTATACTGTGGCTGACTTTTAAGTTGTGTTTGACTCTTGTGATTTTAAGTGCACAGCGAATTGCCAGCTGTGTTGTTTTAACTTTATGTCGACTTCTTAACTGTCCCCCCCCCCCCTGTGCACGTCCCCATATTAATGTACACTCCTGGAAATTGAAATAAGAACACCGTGAATTCATTGTCCCAGGAAGAGGAAACTTTATTGACACATTCCTGGGGTCAGATACATCACATGATCACACTGACAGAACCACAGGCACATAGACACAGGCAACAGAGTATGCACAATGTCGGCACTAGTACAGTGTATATCCACCTTTCGCAGCAATGCAGGCTGCTATTCTCCCATGGAGACGATCGTAGAGATGCTGGATGTAGTCCTGTGGAACGGCTTGCCATGCCATTTCCACCTGGCGCTTCAGTTGGACCAGCGTTCGTGCTGTACGTGCAGACTGCGTGAGACGACGCTTCATCCAGTCCCAAACATGCTCAATGGGGGACAGATCCGGAGATATTGCTGGCCAGGGTAGTTGACTTACACCTTCTAGAGCACGTTGGGTGGCATGGGATACATGCGGACGTGCATTGTCCTGTTGGAACAGCAAGTTCCCTTGCCGGTCTAGGAATGGTAGAAGGATGGGTTCGATGACGGTTTGGATGTACCGTGCACTATTCAGTGTCCCCTCGACGATCACCAGAGGTGTACGGCCAGTGTAGGAGATCACTCCCCACACCATGATGCCGGGTATTGGCCCTGTGTGCCTCGGTCGTATGCAGTCCTGATTGTGGCGCTCACCTGCACGGCGCCAAACACGCATACGACCATCATTGGCACCAAGGCAGAAGCGACTCTCATCGCTGAAGACGCCACGTCTCCATTCGTCCCTCCATTCACGCCTGTCGCGACCGTAGCCCAGCTTCATGGAGACGGTTGCGAATAGTCCTCGCCGATACCCCAGGAGCAACAGTGTCCCTAATTTGCTGGGAAGTGGCGGTGCGGTCCCCTACGGCACTGCATAGGATCCTACGGTCTTGGCGTGCATCCGTGCATCGCTGCGGTCCGGTCCCGGGTCGACGGGCACGTGCACCTTCCGCCGACCACTGGCGACAACATCGATGTACTGTGGAGACCTCATGCCCCACGTGTTGAGCAATGCCCACTATACGCCCTCGCTCAAAGTCCATCAACTGCACATACGGTTCACGTCCACGCTGTCGCGGCATGCTACCAGTGTTAAAGACTGCGATGGAGCTCCGTATGCCACGGCAAACTGGCTGACACTGATGGCGGCGGTGCACAAATGCTGCGCAGCTAGCGCCATTCGACGGCCAACACCGCGGTTCCTGGTGTGTCCGCTGTGCCGAGCGTGTGATCATTGCTTGTACAGCCCTCTCGCAGTGTCCGGAGCAAGTATGGTGGGTCTGACACACCGGTGTCAATGTGTTCTTTTTTCCATTTCCAGGAGTGTATATCTTAACCCCATTATCTCCGTTTGATGTGTTTTTCATGTCCCCCTTTTATTACCTCCTGTTTTGTAAGCGTTCCCCTTTCATGTATGTTTTACAACAGTTTGGCTGAAGAGTGGTGGACTGTGCCACTGCCAGCACCATGGGGCAGGGGAATGATAATAGAATAAAGATAAAAAAGGAAAAAGAAAGAAACAGTTGCTCCTGACGATGACAATGGAGGCTATTGTTGAAAGCTTGAGATTTTATCCCGAATTGACACGGCAAGAAAACCAAGAATGTTTTACATGTAAGTGCTGTCACAAATGGCTTCGTTCTCAGAGATGGAAAAAGACTGCCTATATGCCTCCTTATGGGCGCTAAATTCTGTTAACTTGTCTTCACAGTCCTTAAGCAAACTTTATGTTTGCAGGGCACAATCCTCCTGTGGTCAGCGTCAAATGTTACTTCGTAATAGCTGAAAAGAAAATTGTCTTCTCTCCAGTGATTCCCATTTGCGCCACCTGATGAATGCAATCCGACTACTGAAAAGAAATACATGCCATGCCAAGTGACTCTCAGGATCAAATTAATTAATTAGCCTATCAGTTTGACATCAATGATGCATCCCTTTGTGGGTAGGATCAAGAGCTAGAGTACCAGTAATGTGGAGTGTTAATCAGGCGTTTTATCGTTGTGGCGATATTTTTAATGGAATTTATATCTCCCACCCAGAAAGGGAGAGATGACCATCGTAATAAAATCAGCTGTATTATCGAATTTATAAAGTGATACTTTGTATAAATCTAAGATTCTCAGCTTCTCTGTGCTCTTACCTTAAGAGACTTCATAAATGTTGAAGCGTTTGATTACTTTATAGAAGAGGAGGCATCCTGTTACAGAGGTAGAGCATCCTCTTAGCGTTCTGTCATGAGTCACAAATGAGTATAATATTCTAGTTCTGTGATGTAGGACGTAAGAGATATTAAGTTGAATTTTAGCGCAGATGTTTTTTACCTGATGAGAGAATACTTAGAAGAATAATGGGTGTTTCCACTGGACAATTATCCCCCCCCCCCATGTAAATTGATTGGTTGACTGCTTGACGACCTCTGAGTGTTCAGCACAGCAGGTGTTTAAGTGTTTGGATGCTGGGGGGGGGGGGGGGGAGGGGGGATGAGCATGCAGCTGCCGGTATGGCTGATAGAACTACCCAGCAGTCGGCAGACGGTACACATTCTGTGATTGCTAGTTTGTGTGATCGCTAGAATTAATTTAGTGGAAAAGCTGTGGTGGAGAAGAGTGTTTCTGTAGTCAAATAATGGTGCCTAGAAGACCTCGGATATATGTAGGCAACAGGCTACTTGTGGTAGACATTTAATTACTTGATTTGCGTAATGTTTCTGTGGGATACTCAAATCTTGAAAATGTGTTTTAACACAGATAAGGGTCATTGTAAGGTGGAGGTAAATGTTTCAAGCAATCTGTTTGACTCCTGTAAATTGTTGAACAATTAATTTGATAGGGCAGTGCAAATATATTATTTCGCGCTATTTTTGACATTGAAATTGCATCAGCTCTCCCTTTGTCCCTGGCATTAGCCGATAGGATCACAGTATTCTGAGGAGAGATGAAAACCTCTGTCTGCGTGTTTGGAGACGATGGTCACACACATGCACAACCTGGAATCAAGTCTGTAATTTCCAGAACAACAGAATGCCGCCGCTTCATGCTTCATTTGGGTCACGAGACCAAAGGAAGCTAAGGTCCAATCCATGGTCGGTGATGTTTAGTACTATGATTTGTAATTAGGATCTTGGGGGGTTTGTGAACTATGTGGCGGCGCCCAGGCGACCGGCACATGGGCACGAGGTCCCAAACGGCGGATACTATATCGCACTTCATTCTATTCCTCGGTGCTTACAGCTATTACACCATAGGAAATGGGTGTGGGGGCACAAACGTGAGCTCTACCTAAGTGAGGTATCTCTGTCTCCCACAAACTCGTTATATAAAATATACTTCAATATATCATTGACATTGATTTGAATTTCGTACTGTGAGATCTTTCCTTTCCAGTATAGAGTGAGTCTTTTTACCACCATTTTTTTTTCTGGGCGAAGTGGGGAGGGAGGAGGGAGACGAGGAGAGTGGGACGTCCCATGGTTGTGCACTGTGTACTATCTCAGTCGATCTCTGCATATCATCATAAACACAAAAATTTTCCATTAAGGCAACACATCCAATCTGCAGCAGTGTAATTGTGTAATTAGGACATGTAGTTGGTGCATGAGATCTTTTGCCGCCAAATAACGAGAGTCATCCCCTGAACATTGAATTTTATAAATAAACGGTGTATCCTTTGCCACATATTGACATGGACTTTAATTTCTTAACACGAGATCCTTCCTCTCCAACACATACTGAGTCCTTTTCCCACCAATTTGCAGATGGGTAGGGGAGGGGGAGTGAGTGATGCAAGGTGAGGTCCTGGGGAGGTTACCAGAGGGCGAGGGGATAATTAATTTATCGATGTAATTAATTAGTCAATTAATTTGTTGTCAAAAGTGCTGCAGGGTTTCTGGGGCAGAGGAAGACTGGGGACTTCCCAGAGGGTGAGATATGCCAATGGAACAACTGATTTACGCCAATGGAAAGAGCTTCACAAATTGAGCAAGTCAACGTGTTGGTCCACCTCTGGTGCTTATGCAAGAAGTTATTCAGTTTGGCATTGATTGATAGAGTTGTTGCATGCCCCGCTGAGGGATATCGTGCAAAATTCTGTAGAATTGGCATGTGAGATCGTCAGAGTCTCTAGTTGGTTGGAGGGCTCCAAAGTTCTCATTTGGGGAGAGATTTGGTGACCTTGCTGTCCAAAGTAAGGTTTGGCAGGCACGAAGACAAGCAGTAGAAACTCTCGCCGTGTGCGGGTGGGCATTATCTTGCTGAAATGTAAGTCCAGGGAACAAAACGGGGCATAGAATATAGTCGATGTACTGCGGTGCTGTAAGGCTGCCACAGATGACAACCAAAGGTAAGAACTTTCAGCATTGCAGCGCGTCAGCAATCGTAATTATCTGAATAAATTATGAATAATCCGCCTCGATTGCGGAAATTCCCGGTGTTTACCCAGGTTTCAACGTGGATAACCACGCCTTCTTCAGAACAAAATAAAAAACAGCTTGCCTAAATGGGCATGGTCAATTTCTAAAATGAACACCCACAACGGCAGGTCCCCATAAAATTTATTAACATTACACGGTACATCCGTACCAAGTCAATAACACTACTTAACTGTGTGTGCTGCTTCGCCCCAGCCAACGTGCGATGGGTCACAGGCTCTCCACTGCACTAAGGCCTCGCCGGCTGTTCCCCTGAGCGACTGTCGACAATCTCTGCGCGTGCGCGCGGCTAAGAAACGCACTTCTTATGCATAGAAACGGGATACAACAGTTAACATGAATCGGCGCCTAAGTAACTACAAAAAGTTGTCTCCCAAATAGTATGTGATACAAGCATTGATGCGTAAATTACGACATATTAATTCTCGACCAACATTGCGCACAGGTCGTGCATCAGCCACTAACTAATATGGAGGCATTAAAATTAGGTAAAAATTACAACTAACATACAGAAATGGCTATGGATGAGGACATAGTAAAGTGCAATCGGTTCCAAACCATACTACATGCGGGAACCATTAAGTTGTAACTCACAGAGCAAACGGTCTGCAAAACTTGACACCTTAACGGATAATGGTGTGGGAGCGGGGAGGGGGGGGGGGGCGGTGGAAAGAAAATCACAAATGTTGTTAACGGATAAAACGACACCAGACTCTCCAGATATTAGAGGATAATTTACGTTATTATAAAAGACTATCGCATGATGAAATTGATGAGCTAATGATGTTGCTACGGATTGTCCTGAAATATAATTATTTTACCTTTAATGATAGAATGTATTCGCAACCGTTTGGATTGGCCATGGGAAGCCCCCTTGCTGGGATTTTATCTGAAATTTTCTTGAACTCCTTAGAGTTAGATTTCTTTGCCAGTGGTAGAGAGATTTTCAGTAAAATAAAATTTTATACAAGGTACGTTGACGACTTTTTATTTGTCATTAACGGTACTCAGAATGATGTAGACCGTATTTTTTCTATCTTTAGTGAGTTTCATGATAACATCAGGTTTACACTTGAGAGGGAATCCTTGACGAGGTCCTTGAACTATTTGGATCTCACGTTGACGGTGGTGGATAGCCATATTGAGTTTAATATATACCGGAAAGACACGTACTCTGATAACATCATTTCTGCAGATTCGGCGCATCCGCATGCCCATAAGATGGCCTTCTTCCATTCGAATATACATCGAGCTACAGCTATCCCTCTGTCACCGGAGGCGTTAGAGACCGAATTGGTCACACTGGAAGCTATCGCTAGAAATAATGGTTATAGTTCACAATTGGTAAGACGTTTGTACAACAAGAAAATAAATAAAAATAATGGTACGGCTTCCACATTAGGGGATTTAGTAAATGACATACCGATGGCAATAGTATCTATCCCTTTTGTAGGTAATGTAAGTTACAAATTAGGGCGTTTGCTTAGAGCCTATAACTTTAGGGTAGCCTTTTCTACCAACAACAATCTGCACAAGAATTAAATCCACTCGTTGCAGATCACAAGTGACAAACTTTCTCAGTCTGGTGTGTATAAAGTTACTTGCGGTGACTGTCCGAAATTTTATAGCGGTCAAACAGGCCGAGCTCTCATGACTAGATATAAAGAACACATCCCCACCAGAAGCGGTGATGGCACGAGGGGTTCCACTTACGCAGAACACCTTATACAAATGGCTCATGCGCCAAGTCCTCCGTCTAATATAGAGTTGCTTCATGCTGAAATTAAGGGCTTAAAATTGGACATCTTAGAGGAAATGCATATTTTTAAACACCTGCAGTATGCCAAAGTCGATGTCGTCAACTATCAGCTACAATTAAAAAACAGAAATTTCTTTGAAGGTTTCGGTCCCTTACTTAATTCTTTTCATTAAACAACATGGCGTGTAAGTTGGCTGATGCATGCACAGGTTGTTGATTGTTAACGGATGATAACGATGCCCCTCCCCCTCTCTTTCTTGGCACCTTTCCCTTTCTGTGAATTGACGGTTTGGTTAGCCAAGATGAACGCCTTTCGGTCATCGTAAGTTCATATCGCTGCACGCTTTTAAGACGTATTGCATCTTCGTTGGCTTCTATATTTATAAGATCGTGGAGCCAAGATATGTCCTAAATCTTTTATGTTTTTTGATTACGGCCTGCTCAGCCACTTAGCATTTTGGCGATGTAGCGACAGTGATGGTTTCTGTTAGCAGAAATTGTGTGGTTTTATCCGTTAACAACATTTGAGATTTTCTTTCCACCGCCCCCCCCCCCCCTCCCCGCTCCCACACCATTATCCGTTAAGGTGTCAAGTTTTGCAGACCGTTTGCTCTGTGAGTTACAACTTAATGGTTCCCGCATGTAGTATGGTTTGGAACCGATTGCACTTTACTATGTCCTTATCCATAGCCATTTCTGTATGTTAGTTGTAATTTTTACCTAATTTTAATGCCTCCATATTAGTTAGTGGCTGATGCACGATCTGTGCGCAATGTTGGTCGAGAATTAATATGTCGTAATTTACGCATCAATGCTTGTATCACATACTATTTGGGCGACAACTTTTTGTAGTTACTTAGGCCCCGAATCATGTTAACTGTTGTATCCCGTTTCTATGCATAAGAAGTGCGTTTCTTAGCCGCGCGCACGCGCAGAGATTGTCGACAGTCGCTCAGGGGAACAGCCGGCGAGGCCTTAGTGCAGTGGAGAGCCTGTGACCCATCGCACGTTGGCTGGGGCGAAGCAGCACACACAGTTAAGTAGTGTTATTGACTTGGTACGGATGTACCGTGTAATGTTAATAAATTTTATGGGGACCTGCCGTTGTGGGTGTTCATTTTAGACATTGACCATGCCCATTTAGGCAAGCTGTTTTTTATTTTGTTCTGAAGAAGGCGTGGTTATCCAAGTTGAAACCTGGGTAAACACCGGGAATTTCCGCAATCGAGGCGGATTATTCATAATTTATTTACAACCAAAGGTGTCCTGCTATGAAAAGAAATGCACATAGACCACCACTATGTTTGCCGGGCTACAAGGCAGGTGAATGTCAGGTTGGTATATGACTATCTGGGGCATCTCTAGACACATCTTTGCTGTTCCTTGTGGTTCAGTTCGAATGGGGACTGAAGACAGTTCTACTCCAGTCAGTGAGATTCCAGGCCGAATGTTCCTGCAGAACGGGCTTGTTGATGTACCGAGATCAATGGTAGTTGGCACAAAGGTTGCCGTGAACCCTCTTTGAGCCACCTTTGTAGTCACTGAAGCACCAGCTGCACGTCGCATCGATGATAATGAAGAATGCGGGGTTCTGAGTACGTCTTTGACGATAGCTCGGCCCTTATGGACTATCGTTTCTCTAGGTCAGGGATGCCATGGCATGCCACACTCACACGTGCAGAGACAAGGCCCAGCCTGTCTTGTCTTTGCTCGGACCTTCTCGGAAGTTTCCGGAACAGCGCGAAATTTCATTGACCATTGCGCTGTGGCAGTTTTCAGTCGCGACAACTCTGAGTTCGGCAGATCGTGGCATCACCGCTGTTTACCCTTCACCATTTGTTCGTGGTATGAAGGACGTTCACAGGTCCAGTGGGTGCTTCCACAAAAGAGGCAGTCTAGCGATCTGTCGAAGCCCTTAAAAGGAATGCCATTCATGGAATAGAGGGATGAGAATTGTCAATTCACGTAAACCACGGGTACTGCATATAGAAAACGACATTACACTGCCATGCAGAAAGAATTTAAAGCTTTAGTTGAGAGTGGAAGAGGAAAAATTACAATGATCGATACATAGGATTCATTAGTCTGTACATCAAGAAACAATTTGTGCTAAACTTGTAGGCATGGAACACATGAAGAAATTGGTGGTACGAATATTAAAATTTTTCGAGTAGTACGCATTATCAGTTGCAACATTTGTCAATGGAACTGAAGGAACAATGTGGAGGCTTCATATATTACTGTAAAGTAGGTTGGTTAAGTCAGGGGGCATTCCTGACACGATTTTTTGATTTAAAACTAGCTGTTATTGAATTTATGAAGGAAAAAGGAATGAAGGAACGAAAATTAGAAAATCGGAAATGTACTGCAGATTTCACTTTTCAAGGGGACTTAACTGCACGCTGCCCACAGTAAGACATTTCATGGGGATGCATTTAAAAAGAAAATAGCGTTGAAGAAGGGACATATTCTGACAAATACAGTCAATTTCCCTAGGCTCACTGCCATTAAAGAAAACTTGAAGTCTGAATAATTCATTGCAGCAAGGATAGTTCTGTAAAGGTTGTGAGGAGGCCGTCAATCTTACATTTGTTTTAGCAATGTTTTGAAGAGCGTTTGCCATTTCATTTGAAAGCGCCCTTGTGCATATGCAGATGTAACTGACTGATCTTCAAGGTAATTCCAGTTACAATGACAATTTTTTTAAATTAAAACCATCCAGGACTTCTGCATTGCTTTCCTCAGGTATAATTCCCAATCTCCATATTCAGGCTGTAAAAGTGCAATAATATTTCGCTCAACGTATTTGTGTAAAAGACCTTTCTTCTATTGTGAAATTAAATAAGTCATGATTATGTGGCAACTTATAGTGAAACTGTGAAATTGTCTGTATCTGTCCGTATGTCAACAATATGTACCACATAAAAATTATATTAAGTCTTCAGCAGATCAAAGTTAATTAAATAATACTGAAAATTTGTTTTCTCTGTAATATATGTTGTTGAGCAACGTGAAATATAAAATCTAGTTGTATTCGTATGCAGTCGCAGTTACCCCCTCTTCCCCCTCGTTGCGCTCAGACAGCGTGGAGTGGCAGTGGGGGGGGGGGGGGGGGGCGAAGAAACGTGCAGCGAGTCTGGGCGCTTCTGTACTCATGCCCAGGCATGGCCAATAAGCCGAACGTTTTGTCGCCCATACTCTAGGTCTATCGCTTCCTTCTTGATGTTGTGTTTACCTGTGGTTGACCCATTTTTGGCAACAATGTAGAATAGAGGTATCGTTCCTATTCAAATGTCGAGCAATTCGCCGATTACTCCAACAAGTTTCTGTGAGTCCAGTTACACTTCCTGTCTCAAATACTGATATCTGTGTATATTGTGAATAAGCCTTTCTTTAAGGCATAGCTACTGTCCAACTGAGTCCCTGGGATGAAATTCGCAAAGACATTATGCACTAGTATCGATATATCCCTTGTTTTCTATGCTTGTCCGCTACACAGTGAAACTGCACTGCAGTGTCACGCATTATTCCAACGGCTACCAAAGTTTATGGTTTCACATTTAATGCAGATACCTGTACAAATATCAGTGTGTGACCAACTTGCATAACTCCTCTATAGTGTGTGGTTTTCCTTTCTCTCTCTCTCTTCTTTTTCTTCTTCTTCTTAGAGATTATTATTACAGGAATTAGAGATTATTTTTAGTTCCTGTTTGTTTTGTTTTTGAAGATTTGTGATCTTTTCGATGTTACTTAACGGTTACTGCTGAGTAGTTGGTTCTGATACGAGCAAACCAGTGGCATCTTCACATGTGGTTACTCGTACTCCTGGTACTTGGGCTATGCGTGGCTCTTTTTAAAAAGAATAGCTCGATGTAGTCACAGAGTCGTGCTGCACACGCCCGCTTTCATGCCCCGCAGCTGATTCACCTGTAGCTGTGATCTAGGCGTCAAATAGTGCATTGTCTAGAACTGAGAGTCAATAAAATACACAGAAATGTAAAATAAAAGATAAAAGAATAATTTAATAAAAACGGTTCTATTCTGATGTCTGTAGTTGATGAAGATGATACAGAATTATGTTGAATAATATTTATACAAGAAAGGACATCTCAAACTATCGGGAAGTGGCTCTACGATTTTCACTTAAAGTACAGACAGAAAATACCCTTACCAAATGTAATCAAGTTACGATTAGAGCGTTACGAGAAGGGTTGCAAAATCCCCAGACTAGATAGTCATCAAAGACTCGCGAAAACTAAGTCCATATCGTGATGACAATAAACAAAAGATTCTCCCGTTCAAAACAGTTCAGAGTTCAATATGATGATTCAAAAATTAACACAAACGATTCGAATCTAACTATTCTCAGTGCCGTAAATTAAGTGGCAAAAATTAGCATCCCACTCTGGAGCACATTTTGATCTCTCGAAATACACACATCAAAAAAAAGATTTGCATCACCCCAGTTCCCATAATTCCTGAAGACAGACATTGACTGTAGATATTGTATCACCGACACGATCCCTTTGACTATTGACAGGTGTCACTGAACCCGCCCAAAGATGTGAACAACCATGCGTGAGCAGCGCCTATTAGACAGAGGAGGTCCGACAGCCAATCAGTTCCAGTCATTCCAGCAGGAAGGAAGTACACGGCTCGTGTTGTCTGTACGGTCAATACCGCGGTTCGATCGCTTCCACGTTGTTACCTTGTGCCAGGAAGGGCTCTCAACAAGGGAAGTGTCCACGCGTCTTGGAGAAAACCAAAGCGATGTTGTTCGAACGTGGAGGAGATACAGAGAAACTGGAAGTGTCGATGATATGCTTCGCTCAGGCCGCCCAAGGGTTACAACTTCAGTGGATGACCGCTACCTACGGATTATGGCTCGGAGGAACCCTGACAGCAACGCCACCATGTTGAATTATGCTTTTCGTGCAGCCACAGGACGTCGTGTTACGATCAAATGGTGGGCAATAAGCTGCATGATCCGCAACTTCACTCCCGACGTCAGCGGCGAGGTCCATCTTTGCAACCACGACAGCATGCAGTGGGGCACAGTTGGGCCAAACAACATGCCGAATGAACCGCTCAGGGTTGGCATCACGTTGTCTTCACCCATGAGTATAGCATAAGCCTTCAACCAAACAATCGTCGGGGACGTATTTGGAGGCAATCCGGTCAGGCCGAACGCCTTAGATACATTGCCCAGCGAGTGCAGCAAGGTTCCCTGCAATTTGGGGTGGCATTATGTGGGGCCGCTGGTGGTCTTTGAAGGCTCCGTAACGGCTCTACGATACGTGAAAGCCATACTCTGATCGATAGTGCAACCATAGCGACAGCATATTTGCGAGGCATTCGTCTTCATGCACCCCCATTGTGCACTTCTTCCGGATGACTTCCTCCAGGACAACAACATCGCTCGACTAGAGTGGCCAGCATGTTATCCAGACATGAACCCTATCGAACGTGCCTGGGATGGATTGAACAGGGCTGTTTATGTTGATCTCTATTCCAGTTTTCTGTACAGGTTCCGGAACTCTCGGAACCGAGGTGATGCAAAACTTTTTTTGATGTGTGTATAAGGTCCGTTCTATAGTTATTCTAGCAGGCGTTCACCGCCCAGAAACAATCACCTGTACGACTGAATCGCGCACCTTACTGTAGACAGGTTTGTATTCTTCCAGATCTCGCCACCAGGTGTACAGAATCGCTCCCTGGAACTCTCAGTCTGCACTTGGCTCCAGAAGCGTTCTGCCAGTGTCCAACTCTCATGATTTGATTCAACGTGACCACTTTCTCTAACTAATATATTACAACAGTGTTTAAATAAGGAAATGTTATGAGCGTTTACAGATATAGATAATAGTTGGTTTATAAATAAACAAGTATTCTTGTGAAAGTGTGCTTACGTTAAATGACTACAGCTTACACTAAAATATTATTTATACAATTATTTATGCATTCTTGACAGAGACGTCTTGTGGTTGTCTTTTCATCTGTGGTGTTCGTTTTAAATTAGCACAGTTATTTAATAGCCTTTGGAACCAACATTTAAGTAACGTTACTGGCACAATAGTATACTGTTCGCTGAATGACAACTCAAGTATGAATTAATATGAGTTATTCGTGCTGTATTCATTAGCTGTGTAGATTTGGAGAATAAGATGTTCCGATAAACATTTGCGCACAATGAGAAAGATATAAAAGACATCGTAAATCAATAAATAAAATAGATA
Organism: Schistocerca gregaria; assembly: GCF_023897955.1. NCBI lineage: Eukaryota > Metazoa > Arthropoda > Insecta > Orthoptera > Acrididae > Schistocerca > Schistocerca gregaria. The sequence goes on from NC_064925.1 coordinate 479,463,984, forward strand.
GAGATACATAGCTTTCAGGGACGATAGCTATAGTGCAATGCTTTCATCAGAGATATTGTATGCTGAAATCGCATGAAACGGTTAAAAGTTGATTCAGAGGTTCATTGTGAAAATATTTAGTCGCTGTAAATCATTAACTTTTGTTGTTTTAAAGATAACTGGAACCCTGTTGTGTCATTGGATGCGCCCCATTTTTCTGAGATTTCAGAAGTATTCGGATTCGCTTTAATATGTCACTACACTGTCGAAGTTCAGAGAACTCTAACTTAGCTCTCTTTACGATCGTCTCAACGTCCGCCATCGCTGGGAGCACATTCTGCACAAAGGCACTATGAGCATCTGCCAGTCACGTTCTCAAGCCTGTATTTTCCCTTTTCCGGCCATGTGGTCATTCCGCGCAACAAATTCATCGTATCTCCTACCAAATCTAAGCGCCCATACGCGTTACATATGCGTAACATTACATTTTGTACTCCATGTGGTGCTATTGAGTTCATATGTAATTTCATTACATAGATTTTTCGCGTGTATTTATCGAACGATAATCAAAATTGATTTTTAATTCTCTTCAATAGCTGCTCTTTCCGAAGCTATATATATTTACCACGTCCCCCAAGTCAATTCCCCTCTGTCTACTTATCCTTTGTCTAAAGTTGTAGTTGAGGCGAGGTCACTTCACTGAATCGTTCTGCTTTCAGTGGTATCATTATTCAGATAAACTGCCAGCAGCAGATAATATATTTGGTATATTTATTTCTTTGCATTCATATTACAGCAAGTATAAGATAGATGTGAACTGCTGAGAAGTTTTAGGCATGTGTTGATCCTGAATGTGTTATGAAAGACTGTTACGATTAATTCTTCTTATAAGTAAGTGTTAGGCTGTAGAGTTTGGAGTGTAGATTTTCATTGTATGCACACTTTCTATAATAGAGACAATAGACCTTCAGACTGTGTTAACAAGTTTGGATGTATTGGTTCTAGTCATGCATTACTTAAACTCACGTTCACTATCCTATATATTTATAGATACCATGATGATATTCCCATCGGCAAAAAATTCACAATCAGCTGACACCGTGGGGGGTCACAAAGGAAAAAGAGACTGCATGGAGAACGAAGCACCAATATATCCTTATCAGTGCAACTCACAGTTTCAAGATTAAACGAACAAAATACAAATTGGAATTGAATCAGTAAACAGTGTTATGTAACCAAAAATGATGGGAAGTGAACTGCTGATATTAAGCAACATTGTAAAAACTTACACCTCCTGCAGATCAGCAAAGTCTGCCAAATAGCTCCAGACAGCAGTCAGGCTCTAATTGAGCCAATGGTCTGTGCCCGAATTAAAAAAAAAATTGCTTTCTTCTGCACAACTTCCAGTCTTGTGGAAATTCAACATAAATAGGACGACTCCGAGCGATTGCTGATGTGAAGGACGAGAAAGATAACAAACTTTACGTACAAATTTTTGTAGACAAGACACACATTTTACCATAATGAGATTGGCACTGGGCTGGAGTAGTGTTAGCCTGATTGGTCGACTCGTGCATGCCGTGCGCTAGGTGGGGCTACAACAATCTCATTGCATAAACCAAATTTGTGGAGTGAAATGGAACCAACGCTGCCATGCTGGCCGAGCGGCATCGCAGTTTCACAAATCGCAATGGAGCTACGTAACTAGAACATCGTTGAGAATGTTTTGAAGGAGAGAAATGTGTGTGCAAAGTTTGTCCCGCACGCCTTGACTCCCAAACAAAAACAATGTCATGTGGACGCTGTGGTGCGGCGGGTGGATTTAAAATATATTCGTCGCTGTTTTTAAAAGAGCCTGAAAACTAGCTTTGCGGTCAGCCAGAAAGGGATGGAGAACATACTGAACATAATTTCCAGTCTGCAAGTCCACATTTTTCTTGTACTCACTGAAAGAAAATATTCCTACTTGCTGTTTACTCAGCTGGATCAGGAGCTATGACAGTAACTAAAAGTTTTGAGTTCTAACTGATTAACATATTCAGTAAAAGTTCAATCGCACAAACGAGGTAATATTCCTGATAATGATAATAATAATAATAATCCCCGTAAAGGCCCGGGAAAAGAATAGGCCTCCGGTATGTTCTGCCAGTCGTAAAAGGCGACGAAAAGAACAAACCACTAATAGGGCTAACTCCCCTTTTAGTGTGATTAGTTGGTTCAGGACACAACTAAAGAAGCCTCGGACAAGCGCCGTCATGGTCGGGGACGACGCTTGAACCCTATGCCCGCCCACAATGGTAACGACACTGCTAGCCAACTGGAAAATGATTTAAATCCAAATAGAGGTGTTTTGCAGGATATGCTTCCTGCAACCACCCTAGAAGGAAAACAAAGACAGAGGATGAGATGGTCTGATGAAGTTAATCGACACCTCATGTTCTGTTATAACCAAGCAACAAACCTAGGAACCAACACAACTGGATACAGGTCACAAGTATACACAACATTTATTACCAGATACTCAGAATTAAAATGTTTAACAGAACAACGACTATCTGATCAGAGCCGTGGAATAATAAAAAATAACAGGATACCTCAGTCAGAATTAGAAAACATCAAACAACAAGTACAACAAATACTGGAACAAAATAATGTGCAATCAGAAGAAGAAGAAAATACAGTAATGGACTCAAACATCCTAGAGCAAACAAACAAAGAACAACACACATCAATTAAACAATCAGAGGAAAACGAAATCTTAAGACTGCCACCAGAACAAGTACAAATAGAACATGAAGTGACACACATGTTAGATATAGAAGAAAAATTTCAGCTGACATATATAGAATACAAAGACACAAATACAGACAGACCATTCTTGCATAGACCGCCAAATAACCCACAAGTCGAAACAACAATAAAAACTATCAACACAATCATACACAACAAAACAAATGACAACACAACTATGGAAGATTTACAACTACTGGTTTATATAGGAGCACTCACTACACTAAATATACACACTAGGCAGAGATCAGAACCAACCAACACACAGAAGAAACCCACAAAACCAGCATGGCAACACAGGCTACAGATCAGAATACAAAAACTGAGAAAAGACATTGGACAGCTAACACAATTTATATGACATCAAATGTCAGAAAAAAACGAAAAAGGTTAGGTAAAATCTCACAACAAGAAGTGATAGAGCAATTAGATGAAAAGAAGCAGAAATTACAAGCATTGGCCAAACGACTTAGAAGATACAAAAAAGGTGAAAATAGAAGGAAACAAAACCAAACATTCAACACAAACCAAAAGAAATTTTACCAGACAACAGATAACACACATATTAAAATAGACAATCCACCAAACATAACAGACATGGAACACTTCTGGAGCAACATATGGTAAAACCCGCTGCAACATAACAGGCATGCACGGTGGATAGAAGCAGAAACAGACACATACAAGATGATACCACAAATGCCTGAAGTGATAATTTTGCAACATGAAGTCACCAAAGCAATTAATTCTACTCACAATTGGAAAGCCCCTGGAAAAGATAAAATAGCAAATTTCTGGCTAAAGAAGTTCACCTCAACACATTCACATCTAACTAAATTATTTAACAGTTACATTGCAGACCCATACACATTCCCTGATACACTTACACATAGAATAACTTATATGAAACTTAAAGATCAAGCAGACACAGAAAACCCAGCTAAATACCGCCCCATAACATGCCTACCAACAATATACAAAATATTAACTTCAGTCATTACACAGAAATTAATGACACATACAACACAGAACAAAATTATAAATGAAGAACAAAAAGGCTGTTGCAAAGGAGCATGAGGATGTAAATAGCAACTGATAACAGATGCAGAGGTGACATATCAAGCTAAAACTAAACAAAGGTCGCTACACTACGCATACATTGATTGCCGAAAAGCTTTTGATAGTGTACCCCACTCATGGTTACTACAAATATTGGAAATATACAAAGTAGATCCTAAACTGATACAGTTCCTAAACATAGTAATGAAAAATTGGAAAACCACACTTAATATCCAAACAAATTCAAATAATATCACATCACAGCCAATACAGATTAAGCGTGGAATATACCAAGGAGACTCATTAATTCCTTTCTGGTTCTGCCTTGCTCTGAACCCACTATCCAACTTGCTAAATAATACAAATTATGGATACAATATTACAGGAACATACCAACACAAAACACACATTTGGTACACATGGATGATCGAAAACTACTAAGTATTCAGCAATGATATAAATATGGCTTTTGGAACAGAAAAATGTAAGAAAAATAGCATAGTCAAGGGAAAACACACTAAACAAAAAGATTACATATTGGATAACCACAGCGACTGCATAGAAGCGATGGAAAATACAGATGCCTATAAATATCTAGGATACAGACAAAAACTAGGAATAGATAATACAAATATTAAAGAAGAACTATAAGAAAAATATAGACAAAGGCTAACAAAAATACTGAAAACAGAACTGACAGCATGAAACAAGACAAAAGCTATAAATACTTATGCTATACCAATATTGACCTACTCATTTGGAGTAGTGAAATGGAGTAACACAGACCTAGGAGCACTCAATACACTTACACGATCACAATGCCACAAATATAGAATACATCACATACATTCAGCAACAGAAAGATTCACATTAAGCAAAAAGGAAGGAGGAAGGGGATTTATCGACATAAAAAACCTACATTATGGACAGGTAGACAATTTAAGAAAATTCTTTCTAGAACGAGCAGAAACTAGCAAAATATACAAAGCAATCACTCATGTAAATACATCGGCTACACCACTGCAATTTCATAACCACTTCTACAACCCTTTAGATCACATAACATCAACAGATACGAAGAAAGTAAATAGGAAAAAGAAAATACTACACCCGTATCGTCTAACACAGCCACACATCGATCAAGACGCATCCAACACATGGCTAAGAAAAGGCAATATATACAGTGAGGCGGAAGGATTCATGATTGCAATACAGGATCAAACAATAAACACCAGATATTACAGCAAGCATATTATTAAAGATCCCAATACCACAACAGATAAATGCAGACTTGGCAAACAACAAATGGAAACAATAGATCACATCACAAGCGGACGTACAATGCTAGCAAATACAGAATACCCCAGAAGACATGACAATGTAGCAAAAATAATACATCAACAGCTTGCCTTACAACATAAACATATAAATCAACACGTTCCCACATACAAGTATGCACCACAAAATGTACTGGAGAGTGATGAATACAAATTATACTGGCACAGAACCATTATAACAGATAAAACAACACCACATAACAAACCTGACATCATACTCACCAATAAAAAGAAGAAATTAACACAACTAATCGAAATATCCATACCCAATACAACAAATATACAAAAGGAAACAGGAGAAATAATTGAAAAATACATCCAACTGGCTGAGAAAGTCAAGGATATGTGGCATCAGGATAAAGTTGACATTATACCAATTATACTATCAACTACAGGAGTCATATCACACAATATCCACCAGTACATCAATGCAATACAACTACATCCAAACTTATATATACAACTACAGAAATCCGTAATTATTGAAACATGTTCAATTACTCGAAAGTTCCTAAATGCAACATAACATATACCGTACAGTTAAAAGGAAGTCACGCTTGATCAAGGTCCGCGTCACTTTCTACTTCTGACCAGACATAACGTCTGAGATAAGAAAGAAATAATAATAATAATAATAATAATGTCCCTATGAGAAACAGCGCTATTAGTAGTTCAGAGGCGACCTCTACAGTCAGTTCCAAGTTAAATGGTCTATCGCCTTGACTTCTAATCATCAAAGTTAATTGCTCGCCACAAAAATGGAAAATAATCTCATCACTTGCCACGCGGTTTTGTCAGCATTGCGGGTGGCACACGAACAGTTACTTCCGTGAAATCTAAACGATGCGGGACGGTGTACAGTCCTCGCGACTTCACTTCCTGTTCGTGCCAGAAACGCGTTTCGTACCTGCCTAGCTGTGATGTCATCCGAGGCACAGCGGAAGCAGGCGTTTGACTGACGCTGACAGATTGGTAGCTCTGAGCCAAGTGTATCTCTTCTCGCTGCCTTCTCTGGCCGTATTTTTGCATGGGCGCAGCGGACCGCCGAACAGAACATCTATCTATAGCCCTAGGCAGAAGTGACAGCATCTAAATGGCCCCTACCTCGGGCACGTATTAATTGAGATCTCTGGTTCAAAATGGTTCAAATTGCTCTGAGCACTATGGGACTAACTTCTCAGGTCATCAGTCCCCTAGAACTTAGAACTACTTAAACCTAACTAACCTAAGGACATCACACACACCCATTCCCAAGACAGGATTCGAACCTGCGACCGTAGCGGTAGCGCTTTTCCATACTGTAGCGCCTAGAACCGCTCGGCCACACCGGCCGGCAGATCTCTGGTATGTAACGATCTGCAATCTTTGTAATTTTTTTTAAAAAAATAAAGTTAAGTTTGTTTTAGTTACAGAAAAAGTTTTAGCTCAGTACCTCCCGCCGGAGGTTCGAGTCCTCCCTCGGGCATGGGTGTGTGTTATTCTTAGCTTAAGTTAGTTTAAGTAGTGTGTAAGTCTAGGGACCGATGACCTCAGCAGTTTGGTCTGAACATTGTCATTTGTACTTTCAGAACGAAACCATTGGTAGAACAAGACCTCAGAACTACCTCTTTAAGAGTCCTTGCATTGATTGTTATTTACACTAAAGTCTTGAAACTTGGTACAGCTGTGTTTTTTAATCAATGTAATGAAATGCTGTAAATAGAACTTTCTATAACAATTACAAATAATACTTAATCTATTACGAATAAGGACGTTTTTGTTCCAAATTTAGTTTTTAGTAAATTGCTTAAAAACTATTAGAGGTAGCTTAATGGAGTCACATAGTTAACGTTTTTATATCAAACTGAAGTTACACACGAATTTCCATCGTTCTGACAAGGGAAGGCTCAAAAATGGCTCTGAGCACTATGGGACTTAACATCTGAGGTCATCAGTCTCCTAGAAACAACTACTTAAACCTAACTAACCTATGGACATCACACACATCCATGCCCGAGGCAAGATTCAAACGTGCGACCGTAGACTGAAGCGCCTAGAACCGCTCGGCCATACCGGCCGGCTGACAAGGGAAGGCCATGACGCTAGGACCACAGATTAACTTCAAAATTTGTACATCTTTAGTAGGCTACTAAAACAACGTAATGTGCTAGTAGTAAGGTGCCCTATCTGACAATTCCCAGAAAATAGCAAGATAAGTTTTGGGCAGATCTCATGTGGCTTGTGTATATGCGTGTGGGTACCGGACGTTAGAATTCATGCTGGTTACTTCGTGACACGAACGTGTATGAGGTGGCAGTTCAACTCATGCTCGAACTAAATTATAAATCTATTTTTTCATCACTGGTTATATTATTTAATTTATACGACAGTTGAAAGATAATAAGATGAAAAAAACCGTGTAGTTGCATAGTTTCAATTTATGTTTTCCATGTCTGTATGACAAATACCATTCTTTAACGTGTGATGTCGATAGCACATCCGACGAGTAATTGTACATTGCTTTTGTGGTCTGGCACATTGTCACTTACTATATTACCGTTTTTGGATAACGTCATTCGCATCATTATTTATCGAGGCTTGACTTGCGCTTCCCAAGCCTGTCCATCGTCCTTGAAAATTTAATTACAAATAGTAAATACGGACCTAGCACAAAATGACAAAGTGCAGAATGGATCTCTATGGTTCGCCAATACCGAAGAAGGTGCGAATGACAAAGGCGGTAGTGAAGGCAGTGCTCACCGCCTCATTATGATGCTCACGGCATTATCCAGAGGGAATTTTTTTCCCACCGCCACCACTCTATGTATTATTTGAGTTTCAGTGATCGGCTGTGCTAGAGGTTTCTCAGAGTATTCGTTGGCAGTAGTGGAAGATGGGTTTTTCCCTCGCAAAACTACAATGCGGCTGCGCACACCGCTGCAGTTGTAGTGCAGTTTGTTTCGAAAAAAAAGACGACTTCCCGCAAATTAAAATTTACGTGAAGGAATAACGCTTTAACGACGCAAGTGACATTCAATCCAATGTGACGCACGAGTTGAAGATCCCAAAAAAGTACTTTCGTGATGGTTTCACCTGGTTGTACCAACGTGCTGTGCGCTGTACTCAAGTCGAAGGAGACTATGTATATCACATGAGCATTAAAACCACCATCTTAATTTTTCTCTACTTCTTATTAATCCAGTCATTCACTGTGTTCACTTTTGACTAAAGAGAATAAAGCAAAGAATCAATCCAAACCTCTCTGAACAAGATCCTTCTAACAGCTTCCTCTTGTCCACTGTCAGAAAAGCTTCGCAAGACAGGTTCGTGAAATTAATCGTTTTTTTTCGTGTGTTTGATAAAATTCTTAGACAAAGATAGAGGCCAACTGGGAGGCGACATAATGTGTAACATTTTCCGGTGTGATGGTCTCCACCAATCTATACCATAAACCAACTTCGCAATAGTGAAACGTGTCACTTCTCATTTATACCTGTTGCTTTTTAACCCCTTAGGAGAAAGAGTACAGAAAACGTAGTGAAATAGTGCTCATATCCACACCTGGTCTTAAAAATTCAACTTCTACTGTGCACCGAATTAACGCAAATCCTTGGTTCGGTCAGTAATTTTGAGCAGCGCGTTTAGGCAGAAGTAAAGTGAAAGTCACCAACGATCGCCGTCTGTGGAAGAGTCGAGGCAGTCATATGGCTGACCAATCGCATCTTGTGAAAGAACGAATGAGAAACGATGACGCACTTATGCGAGTTCGTGGGAGCTACCTATGGGGCAATCAGCACACTGCAGACTAATGACGTTCATAAGCGTTCCCGGAACAAAACGGTCACTCTGAAAAAGCGTTGTATGCATACTGGGACAAAAGGACGAAGTCATGTTCCAGTTGTACGTTTTATCGTTCTTATGAATAATGATGCGACCCATCGTCTTATGATATATAGTGTATTATGAAAGCAATCATGGTGCCTTCATATTTCGTAGATAGTATATCATGACTACATTTACGTGTGTCCCTTAATTTCTACCACCAAAATGGATCCCATTTGTATGAAAAGTATTCTTTGATGTAGAAGAAACTATCATTCGACTTCCCAGTTTTAAAGTCATTGGCAAACGATGCCAGAAAGACAGTGAAGTTTTATTTTATTTCACTGCTATGATTAATCCTGTTCATGAACGTGTTAAATACCAGACTGATTTCAGTATTCTTCACGACAGGGCAGTAGTAATTGTCTAAAGAATTAAACCGCACACCGAGTGAGGTAGCTAAGGCAGTGCTCAAGCACAATGGGTTCACATTCTGGAGGGCGACGGTTCATATCCCCGCCCGGCCATTCGGATTTAGGTTTTCCGTTATTTTTCTAAATCGCTCCAGGCAATGCCGGAGTAGTTCTTTTGAGAAGAGTGCGGCCTAGTTCCTCCCCTGACGTTTCGTAATCCGAGATTGTGCTCCATCACTAAGGACCGAGCTCTCGACGGGACGTTAAACCCCCAGTCTTCCTTCCCATAATTCCTTCAAGCCGCAGTAAAACCAGGAATTCACGTTAAACTTTTGAATATCACACAAAAGTGTACATTTGCATGGGCACGTAAATAGATGTGTCAAAGATGTTTGAGTTTATGGGTTGAAACACAGTGTCCGTCCAAAATGTTCCGAGATTGATTTTATTCCTGTCGTATAACCAACGTCAGAGCATTAACTACGGTGGAAACTTGAAATAACAGCTTTAAACAACAGACGTGCACTCGATCAGTCTGTTGTGAGCAGGTAGTGTTAAGCAGCGGACGTTTTGCCTTAATAGGTCAACGCTGCTTTTTCACAGATCGCAGTGGAGCAACGTACCTAAATCAAGTGCTCAAGACAATCCTGACAATGTTTTGAAGTAAAGTACTTGCTATGTTTGTCCTATACACCTTGACTCCGGAACAAAAGCAACGATATGTGTACGCCTAACACGAACTGATTGGAATGCAAAACGTGGCAATTGTTGTTGTTGTGGTCTTCAGTCCTGAGACTGGTTTGATGCAGCTCTCCATGCTACTCTATCTTGTGCAAGCTTCTTCATCTCCTAGTACCTACTGCAACCTACATCCTTCTGAATCTGCTTAGCGTATTCATCTCTTGGTCTCCCTCTACGATTTGTACCCTCCACGCTGCCCTCCAATACTAAATCGGTGATCCCTTGATGCCTCAGAACATGTCCTACCAACCGATCCCTTCTTCTGGTCAAGTTGTGAAACAAACTTCTCTTCTCTCCAATCCTGTTCAATACTTCCTCATTAGTTATGTGATCTACCCATCTAATCTTCAGCATTCTTCTGTAGCACCACATTTCGAAAGCTTCTATTCTCTTCTTGTCCAAACTAGTTATCGTCCATGTTTCACTTCCATACATGGCTATTATTTTCTGAAAAAAGATCATCACATATGATGAGATTTGGTTTTATCAAAAGAAAGCGATCACAAAACGAAAAAATACAGAAATTCATATGAAGGGTCAACCCTTGGACGATATAAGCGACATTCAAGCCATTGTGATGCACGACTTGAACAACATCCCAATAGAGGACTTTTCTTAGTTTTGTGTGGTTTTATGAAGGTTCTGTGCGTCGTACGCAAGTGGGTGGGAGCGAGGAGGAGGGGAGGGGGGGAGAGACTGTACAGAGCAGCGTGTGTCCCAGGAGGAGTGGTCAGTATTCAGGGATGTGACGGGAACGATCACTGGAAACAAAAAAGCCTGCTAAAATGCACACCTTACGAGCTATGAGCACTTGTTCAGTAAAAGAGGTGTGTTTCTCAGAAGCGAAAATGAACAAGTGCCCGTATTTACTGCACTTTTTTCCTTGTTTTGGTCCATACTATCACCTCTCAGGATATGAAAAGCAAAGAGCTCGTAGTAGAAGAGATTTGTCTCACAGTATCGACGATGAAGAAGTGCCCATAGCTCTCAGTATATGTAGTATAGAGCCCATGATTATCAGACTTCCTTGTTCCTCATAATTGTTCCTGTCCTACCCCTGAGTACTGACCATTATCGTGGGACGCTCCGTTTAGAACACCTGAAGCTTTTCTCCATTTTTTTTTATTAAACCAGTCTCGAAAGGTGTTGGACTGACGGACAATGCTTCCTATCGGATAGTAAAAGCAGAACTTGGTTTTAATACGCATATCGGTTCATTCAAGTATTTCGTACAATGCCAGAATGAGATTTTCACTCTGTAGCGGAGTGTGCGCTGATATGAAACTTCCTGGCAGATTAAAACTGTGTGCCCGACCGAGACTCGAACTCGGGACCTTTGCCTTTCTCAGGCAAGTGCTCCACCAACTGAGCTACCGAAGCACGACTCACGGCCGGTACTCACAGCTTTACTTCTGCCAGTACCTCGTCTCCTATCTTCCAAACTTTACAGAAGCTCTCCTGCGAACCTTGCAGAATTAGCACTCCTGAAAGAAAGGATATAGCGGAGACATGGCTTAGCCACAGCCTGGGGGATGTTTCCAGAATGAGATTTTCACTCTGCAGCGGAGTGTGCGCTGATATGAAACTTCTTGGTAGATTAAAACTGTGTGCCCGACCGAGACTCGAACTCGGGACCTTTGCCTTTCGCGGGCAAGTGCTCCACCAACTGAGCTACCGAAGCTCGATTCACGCCCGGTACTCACAGCTTTACTTCTGCCAGTACCTCGTCCCCTACCTTCCAAACTTTTTTTATTTAGTAGAATATTTATTAAAAATTCTACAAATGGAAGAGGTTGTAGATGAAGATGAAATGGGAGATATGATACTGCATGAAGAGTTTGACAGAGCACTGAAAGACCAAAGTCGTAAGAAGGCCCCGGAAGTAGACAACATTCCATTAGAACTACTGACAGCCTTCGGAGAGCCAGTCCTGACAAAACTCTACCATCTGGTGAGCAAGATGTATGAGACAGGCGAAATACCCTCAGACTTCAAGAAGAATATAATAATTCCAAACCCAAAGAAAGCAGGTGTTGACAGATGTAAAAATTACCGAACTATCATTTTTAATAAGTCACAGCTGCAATATACTAACGCGAATTCTTTACAGACGAATGGAAAAACTGGTAGAAGCCGACCTCGGGGAAGATCAGTTTGGATTCCGTAGAAATATTGGAACACGTGAGGCAATACTGACCCTACGACTTATCTTAGAAGATAGATTAAGGAAAGGTAAAACTACGTTTCTAGCATTTGTAGACTTAGAGAAAGCTTTTGACAATGTTGACTGGAATACTCTCTTTCAAATTCTTAAGGTGGCAGGGGTAAAATACAGGGAGCGAAAGGCTATTTACAATTTGTACAGAAACCAGATGGCAGTTATAAGAATCGAGGGGCATGAAAGGGAAGCAGTGTTCGCGAAGGGAGTGAAACCGAGTTATAGCCTGTCCACGATGTTATTCAATCCGTATATTGAACAATCAATAAAGGAAACAAAATACAAAAGTTCGAAGTAGGAATTATAATCCATGGGGAAGAAAAAAAAACTTTGAGGTTCGCCGATGACATTTTAGTTCTGTCAGAGACAGCAAAGGACCTGGAAGAGCAGTTGAACGGAATGGACAATGTCTTGAAAGGAGGATATAAGGTGAACATCAGCAAAAGCAAAACGAGGATAATGGAATGTAGTCGAATTAAGTTGGGTGATGCTGAGGAAATTAGATTAGGAAATGAGACACTTAAAGTAGTAAAGGAGTTTTTATATTTGGGGAACAAAATAAATGATGATGGTCGAAGTAGAGAGGATACAGAATGGAGTCTGGCAATGGCAAGGAAAGCGTTGCTGAAGAAGAGGAACTGGCAGTGAAACGTGAATGATAAATAGTTTAGACAAGTAGAGAATAGAAGCTTTCGAAATGGATTGGAGAGAAGAGAAGTTTGTGGCACAACTTGACAAGAAGAAGGGATCGGTTGGTAGGACATGTTCTGAGGTATCAAGGGATCACCAGTTTAGTGCTGGAGGGAAAAAATCGTAGAGGGAGACCAAGAGATGAATACACTAAGCAGATTCAGGATGTAGGTTGCAGTAGGTACTGGGAGATGAAGAAGCTTGCACAGGATAGAGTAGCATGGAGAGCTGCATCAAACCAGTCTGTGGACTGAAGACCACAACAACAAATGGATAATGAAAAGTTATTAATTTCCGACTGGAGTCATTGTGCTTTTATTATTAAATTAAGTGGCCAAAATGGCGGTGAGGATTATCTCATTTGAAGATGTACCGTTTTTGGCGGCATACGTCGCAACCAGATGCGACACAAGGCACGAGTATGGACACAACATATGAGCAGTCTGTTAAAGACAGTAAGTGTGTGGTGGATTCAGCAGCACGTCGCGACTGAACTGAGTTTCAGCGTGAGCGCAGGACTCACGAGTCACAGCATTGGGGAGACTGGGCAATAATACGAGTTTCCGAAGTCAACACAGTCTGTGGTGGAGCTTCGACACAGCCAAAACATTGTTTGCACACTCATAAAAAAAACCAAGCTTGGAACAGTAACGAGTAAAATGGTTCAAATGGCTCTGGGCACTATGGGACTTAAGTGCTGTGGTCACCAGTTCCCTGGAACTGATAGAAACTTAAACCTAACTAACCTAAAGATATCACACACATCCATGCCCGAGGCAGGGTTCGAACCTGCGACCGTAGCGGTCGCGCGGTTCCAGACTGTAGCGCCTAGAACCGCTCGGCCAATCCGGCCTGCAGTAACGAGTACGATCAAATTAGCGTGGCTATTGATGTCTCATAATTAACGATTAGGGAGTAATTTCTTAGGTTCAGAGACCAAGGAATATACGCGTACATTCGGGGGTGTATCGACAAAAACTATTGTCAAAATATTTTGTGAGTAACTGTCAAATAACCGGCCTCCATTCACTCTCTTGTTGGACTCTTTCTACAACATCCATCGGCATTGTAGCAATCTGATAAAGCAAGCGAGTTCGCTACGCTGGTACATCATTTACTTAAGCTGCATAAACCAAGTTGCACACTTACTCCCGGTGAAGAAATACGCTGGGAATCTGGCGAACAAAAAATGGGCGTGTCAAACGGAAACTAGCAAAAAGGAAATATTCCCTCTAGTTCAGTTTGCCTACTTACATGCAACGTGCCAGTTTGAGTCCCGTCTGACAAGGGAACGGTCCAATCCGACGCGTCGAACCTGCCCTGAAATTTTTTTTCGGGGAGAACACGCCGAGGAAAAAACAATGTCACAATTTCAGTAGTTGCTAAGACACACTGAAAGCATTTTTTTTTTAAGGAAAGTACTGAAAATCGCCGTATTCGTTGCTGGCCAGATGGCTGGGGAAGTTTACCAAGTTGCCGCCGTAAACTGTACTAGCGGACCAGTACATGCGAAACACGGCGGGCGCGTATCCTTTGCAGTCGGCAGGCACACCGGTACACGGATAACGCGGCACCTCGCTGTCGTAATTTCTAAGCGAATTTCAGATTCCGTTGATAGTTTCTCTGCCACAATTGTTCACAGTTACTGCTCACTAGAATTCGCAACTCAGTTAATATCCATAATAATCAGCAGTTCCCTTTGCGGTATCGGTAAGTGTTAACAATGGAAACGAATTTGAATTAATTTTCCTTTTATTTTCTTCTTACATGCCTGCTGACAGCGCCTGTATTTGTGCAGGTTCCAGAGTTTCACAGTTATATTGCAAAGGTGAAATACGAGTAACGTAGTATGCAATCGAAATCGCCTGTTTCTCCTAATGACCTACCTATGTGCTATTCATGAGTTAGTTTGTTGGAAACTGATTCGAATGATGTCGACATCTGGTTAGAAATTATTTAAATTTTTGGTGAAACAGGAAAAAACTCTGAAAATTCCGTGGATTATGATTCGAATAATGATTCTTGTGCTCATGAAAGACCAGAACAAAAATATAATACCTTCAAAGATCGAATGAATCATGTACAGTAACAGCGTTCAGTGAGTAAAGAAAGACTGTAAACTTTTTGGTTAAACAAAGGAGTGAGAAAGTACTTAAAATTAAGCAGTGTACCAAGTCGGTTTCGTTTCATAAAATCTGAATGTAAATTGTATAAATGGAAGAAAGTTTTACAAAAAGTGCAAAATGTGCGCCAAAATAAAACACATGGAAATGCGGAAGAAAAACTATTCGAAAGATTTGTAATTGCTCGTGAGAATCAGTGCACTATTATCGAGGAAGATCTGTGAAACGGGGCTCACTGGTTGCAAAGATTTAGGAAATTATACAGAAAACATAGTCACAAAGTTACGAAGTTCAATTAAAGAAAACTTGTACGGATGTCATTCGTAACTGATACTATAGACCAATTCGTAGCTGACGTGAAGACGAATCTTCTTGTTAACCCTAAAATGCCGTGTGTAAACCAATCAGTTTTCGTTCGGAAAGTGCGTGCAAATTACACACTTTATTACTTCAAGCAAAAAAAAAGTTGCTTGTGCGACCGATGAATGCTGTGACACATTCGTATGCAATACCAGTGATAAGTATTGGCACGTTAATGTTTCCGCAGCTTTATATCTGTCTTCACGAACTTCAAGGGAAATCAGGGCAAAAATTTTAAACAAAGGGCCGTTTAGTTGCAAAAATCTTGTAATAGACGCAGTAAAATCTGGAAAAATGGGAGAGAATATTTTTCAAAATAACAGTCGAAACGCTTCTTACCACTTGCTTTTGCTGAGGTCTAATTGGATTTGTAATAACAGGTATCTGTAAGTACATCAACTTCAGTAGAGAAATTTATTTCTGTTTAATATGAGAAGCTTGCGGTCTCAGAATACAGTGAGAAATCTGCGCAGCAACTTTTAGTGTTACTTTATTCTCCTTTGGTATATTTTCAAACTCAGAAGCGCCATTTGAGACCTTACATCTATTTTATACACAGTACGATATGGCTTGGGGCTGTGCTTGTTGTGAGCGGATCCAAGGAGAGTTGTCTGCTGTCCGTAAACAGCTGAAAGCTGCGTTGGCTACCGTCGACAAGATTCTAGCTAATGCTGAAAGTTGCGGTGACGTCGGAGCGCTAGTGACGAGACGTTCGACACCCCCTTTGGTGCCACTGGAATCCCTTGGTGACCCGGGCGTCGCTGCGTCTTCTGATACGCAACATGTAACCGGTCCGTCCTTACTCCAGAGTGGATGGCAGACAGTGGTGTGTTCTCGTGTCACTGGGCGGAAGGCGAAAGAGGTCATTAGTCCCCTAGAACTTAGAACTAGTTAAACCTAACTAACGTAAGGACATCACACACATCCAGGCCCGAGGCAGGATTCGAACCTGCGACCGTAGCGGTCTCGCGGTTCTAGACTGCAGCGCCTAGAACCGCACGGCCACTTCGGCCGGCTAACTCTGAGTCAACACAGGGTGCCTGTCCTGTTGGGCCAGCGGTCGATTTTACTGCCCAATCCGGACAAGTACAGAGGGTGAGTATGCTAGTCACTGGAAGCTCCAATGTTGGGTGGGCGATAAAGCCTCTCAGGGAGATAGCAGGCAACGCGGGAAAGAATTCCAGTGTGCATTCGGCATATTTTCTGTGAGATCTCATCCGTGATGTGGAGGAGGCCCTGCCGGCGGCTATCGAGCGCACTGGGTGCAACCGGCTGCATGTAGTGGCACACGTCGCCACGAATGACGCCTGCCACTGGCGTTCTGAGGCTATCCTCGGCATCTTTCGGCGGCCGGCTGATTTGGTGAAGGCAACAGGCAGCGCACGCGGGGTGCGAGTTAAGTTGTCTATTTTTGTAGCATCAAACCCAGGGTTGGGCCGGCCGCCGTGGCCGAGCGGTTCTAGGCGCAACAGTTAGGAGCCGCGTGACCGCTACGGTCGCAGGTTCGAATCCTGCCTCGGGCATGGATGTGTGTGATGTCCTTAGGTTTGTTAGGTTTAAGAAGTTCTAAGTTCTAGGGGACTGATGACTTCAGATGTTAAGTCCTATAGTGTCGAGAGCCATTTGAACCATTTGAACTGTGCAGGGTCACTGAACAAAGTACAGGGTAATCCAGAGAAACGGGACATTTTGAAACATGTTTCGGTGGTCCTGAACGATTGCTAACGCTGAATATCGTAAACTAGCTGACGCCATCTTGTCGTTTATTTGACATAGCCACTTGGTGTGGTACGAAACGTACTTTAGTAACAGAAGCAAAATAAAAACTGTAGGAGTATGGAGGATGCACACAGAGAATTTCGCCATCTCTTCAGTGAAAGATGCCACGATCAGTTTGACGTCAGCACATGTACTTAACACGTGAAAAGGTAATTTGGAGGAAACAGGTTGAGCAGTGATTGATCACGGGCCTCTGGTCTGGAGCACAGTGGAAGTTCTAAACCAGAGGCTCAGACGACTCTGAGACGGTATCGGACGCCAATTTCTCGACCTCGGCTATCGTGTGCAGAATTCTACATCTACACCTACATTTATACTCCGCAAGCCACCCAACGGTGTGTGGCGGAGGGCACTTTACGTGCCACTGTCATTATCTCCCTTTCCTGTTCCAGTCGCGTATGGTTCAACGGGGAAGAACGACTGTCTGAAAGCCTCTGTACGCGCTCTAATCTCTCTAATTTTCCATTCGTGATCTCCTCGGGAGGTATAAGTAGGGGGAAGCAATATATTCGATATCTCATCCAGAAACGCACCCTCTCGAAACCTGGCGAGCAAGCTACACCGCGATGCAGAGCGCCTCTCTTGCAGAATCTGCCACTTGAGTTTGTTAAACATCTCCATAACACTATCACGGTTTCCAAATAACCCTGTGACGAAACGCGCCGCTCTTCTTTGGATCTTCTGTATCTCCTCCGTCAACCCGATCTGGTACGGATCCCACACTGATGAGCAATACTCAAGTATAGCTCGAACGAGTGTTTTGTAAGCCACCTCCTTTGTTGATGGACTACATTTTCTAAGGACTCTCCCAATTAATCTCAACCTGGTACCCGCCTTACCAACAATTAATTTTATCTGATCATTCCACTTCAAATCGTTCCGCACGCATACTCCCAGATATTTTACAGAAGTAACTGCTACCAGTGTTTGTTCCGCTATCATATAATCATACAATAAAGGATCTTCCTTTCTATGTATTTGCAATACATCACATTTGTCTATGTTAAGGGTCAGTTGCCACTCCCTGCACCAAGTGCCTATCCGCTGCAGATCTTCCTGCATTTCGCTACAATTTTCTAATGCTGCAACTTCTCTGTATACTACAGCATCATCCGCGAAAAGCCGCATGGAACTTCCGACACTGTCTACTAGGTCATTTATATATATTGTGAAAAGCAATGGTCCCATAACACTCCCCTATGGCATGCCAGAGGTTACTTTGTCTGTAGATGTCTCTCCATGAAGAACAACATGCTGTGTTCTGTTTGCTAAAAACTCTTCAATCCAGCCACACAGCTTGTCTGATATTCCGTAGGCTCTTACTTTGTTTATCAAGCGGCAGTGCGGAACTGTATTGAACGCCTTCTGGAAGTCAAGGAAAATGGCATCTACCTGGGAGCCTGTATCTAATATTTTCTGGGTCTCATGAACAAATAAAGCGAGTTGGGTCTCACACGATCGCTGTTTCCAGAATCCATGTTGATTCCTACAGAGTAGATTCTAGGTTTCCAAAAACGACATGATACTCAAGCAAAAAACATGTTCTAAAATTCTACAACAAATCGACGTCAGAGATATAGGTCTATAGTTTTGCGCATCTGCTCGACGACCCTTCTTGAAGACTGGGACTACCTGTTCTCTTTTCCAATCATTTGGAACCTCCCATTCCTCCAGAGACTTGAACGGTACACGGCTGTTAGAAGGGGGGCAATTTCTTTCTCGTACTCTGTGTAAAATCGAATTGGTATCCCGTCAGGTCCAGTGGACTTTCCTTTGTTGAGTAATTCCAGTTGCTTTTCTATTCCTTGGACACTTATTTCTATGTCAGCCATTTTTTCGTTTGTGCGAGGATTTAGAGAAGGAACTGCAGTGCGGTCTTCCTCTGTGAAACAGCTTTGGAAAAAGTTGTTAAGTATTTCCTCTTTACAGGTGTCATCCTCTGTTTCAATGCCATCATCATCCCGGAGTGTCTGGATATGCTGTTTCGAGCCACTTACTGATTTAACGTAAGACCAGAACTTCCTAGGATTTTCTGTCAGGTCGGTACATAGAATTTTACTTTCGAATTCACTGAACGCTTCACGCATAGCCCTCCTTACGCTAACTTTGACATCGTTTAGCTTCTATTTGTCTGAGAGGTTTTGGCTGCGTTTAAACTTGGAGTGCTTTTGCAGTAGTTTCCTAACTTTGTTGTTGTCCCACGGTGGGTTTTTCCCGTCCCTCACAGTTTTACTCGGCACGTACCTGTATAAAACGCATTTTACGATTGCCTTGAACTTTTTCCATAAACATTCAGCATTGTCAGTGTCGGAACAGAAATTTTCGTTTTGATCTGTTGGGTAGTCTGAAATCTGCCTTCTATTACTCTTGCTAAACAGATAAACCTTCCTCCCTTTTTTTATATTCCTATTAACTTCCATATTCAGGGATGCTGCAACGGCATTATGATCACTGATTCCCTGTTCTGCACATACAGAGTCGAAAAGTTCGGGTCTGTTTGTTATCAGTAAAACGTCCCCTTAGAACAATTGTACACGACTGTGCTTAAACTGACACACATTTTTTTTTTTTTTTTTTTTTTT
Source organism: Schistocerca gregaria (assembly GCF_023897955.1). Taxonomy (NCBI): domain Eukaryota; kingdom Metazoa; phylum Arthropoda; class Insecta; order Orthoptera; family Acrididae; genus Schistocerca; species Schistocerca gregaria. The sequence continues at coordinate 479,483,856 of NC_064925.1, forward strand.
TTTTTTTTTTTTTTTTTTTTTTTTTTTTGCGCAACGCAGTCTGACTTTCAGTAATCCCTACAAGAGAATGGCCCTGACTAACATTAATCTATACGTTTCACAAATCACTTACCTCACAAAAATCTTCGTTACTCAAGCTACTGCAATACAGCGAGCGCCACTACTGCCAGCTAAATAAAAGATTCAAACTACTGAAGGCACTAAATACTGATAGGCATAGTTAGCAAATGAAAGATTTTAATAGAGAACAAACAATGTATTTAACTCACTAGTCATAATATATATATAGCAGTTCATGTCACCAATTCTTACAAATTTCAAAACTCCGCCATCTCTCTCCCCACGTCCACCACTGCTGGCGGCTCACCTCCAACTGCACAACGCTATGGGCTGTTAGCATCCAGCTGCCGCTGCCCAACACTACAATGGCAGACAACAATGCAAACCAGCCACAGACTGCACATGGCACAGCCGGTGATTTTTATACAGAGCGCTACGTGGCGGCGGCGTTACCAATAAAAAAACCTAAACAGCCTATTTACATAGCCCCCATGCACCCCACAAAAAAATTTTACAAATTGTTTTGGGCTGTGGCCAATAATGATTTGATAAAATTTTTTATAATTACTATAACAAAGATATCAAATGCACACACTTATTGATACAATGTTGGTCAAAAGCTAAAATTTTCTCACAGTCCATATAGACAGTCCTGATCATTCATCACAGTAAAATAGTAGTGTTTTTCTCAAAGACTGAGCAATAAAAGAAAATGCACATGGAAGTAGTGGATTTCCATGCAGTCTTGAAGAAGTAGCGTTGTCCTTCCAACGGAGAGACAGTGCTGACTCTTGACATGCAGACAGGTAATGGGCCACAGCAGAGTCAGTCGACGTTGAAGACTATCGGTAGGTAGGTCATCACAGAGCAGATCCACAGTAGTCCTGGTAGAGATTACTATTGGTGGGCCACCAGAGGTGCAGACCCACTGCAGTCCTTGTAGAAATAATGGTATTGGTGGGTCATCAAAGGAGTAGACCCACTGTAGTCCTTGTAGAGATAGCCAGCAGCCATCTGTTTGACTGTGCAGGCGCACAATCACCATTGAAGAGTCTTGCGGATAATATAGCAAGTCCATAACCACCACTTGTGCACGCACAAAAATTGTTTTTGAAATGTCCTTACAACCAGCAATGCTGTCATCCAGTCCCTTACTGAATTATTAACACATGTGCAAACACTATCAGTTCATACTTCTCACATATTGTCCATATACTATGACCAACAGAAACGTGTGCAGTGAAATGTAATTTACAAGTTACTTAATTTGATGAACTGGTGTCAATTACAATTTTATAACATAAGAATACAATAACAAAGGTACAAAATATATTATTAAAGAACATAACAATGCAGATAACATTTGTAGTAGTACAGGCTTTACAAAAGAATCGAAATAGCAAATACATCAGTGTTACAAAAATTACAACATAAGTACATACATAAAAGATCAGAATAACTTTTGAAACATCAACTTCACACATGAGCATTAGAACAAAACAGAATAAATAATGTGTAAACATCTTTACAAAGTAAATAGCATGTTATTAATGAAAATTATATTTGAGGATAACAGTATTCCTCATCATAGTGAATGTAGCTTAGTATGAGAAAAATTATGCAACATAAGTCTTATCAGATAAACATTTAAAGACAGGAAGAACATAAATACACAAGGGTACACAAACACATAGTGGGATAACACAAGGAAAGGGCAGGGTTTGTTTTACTGCAGTATTTTGCAAACAAAACTTTCTTTACTTCTCGGAGATCTCACTTCGTTCATCATTATTTCCAAAAAGTCCTATCTATACCTAATTTCTGTACTTTTCTCATATAACGTCTCAGTGCACTTCTTCAAATCAATCGCAACTTATTCTTTTATATAGGCTACCCTCTCTTAAGCTAACTTAAATCTACTGAGCTCAGATGCTTAACTAAGGGACGAGGCAATGCAGCAGCACAAAACAATTAATACAAACAGCAATGAAAAAAAGGTGCACGTAAGCAAAGCAAGCTGCAATAAATGTAGTAACTTATATCTAATCATGACAAACCCACAAGCAGAAAAAATAGTACACTGAAGACAACAACGCAGATAAGGGAAATGTATATTCACATCTTAATGTCTATGTAATTAAATTGGTGCACCACTACTTATTCAATGAAATAAATTACCAAGTACTTGAAAAGAAAATTATGTATGCAGTTCCTGTGAAGGGCAATGTCTTTTTGTGCTCCCTCATTTTTTTGGAAGTATATCACGAAGTTATTCTTTACTGGGTCTGTAGGCATAAAATATTTATATTAGTACATCTATAAAATTTTACTTTAACCAATGCTGCAGGGCAGCTAGAAACTAGATATTCAACAAAATAGGCAAAGCAAGCGTGAAACGTCATTTCAGAATACTGGCAAGTGATCTTTCAAAGAACACAAATTCTGGTCATATGTAAAGGCTCTTAGTGGCACCACAATTAGTGTTCAGTCCATAATGAATGAGAAAGGAACTTAAATTGAAGGGATCAAAGAAAAAGCTGAAACGTCATTCGCTAGCGATAAGGCATTTCATAATGCAGTAAACAATCCTCCAACTAGCAAGACTATAGACGTGAAATGTTTCTCATCATTTCATTTCAGTAAATATCATAAATTAAGAGCTCCACAGTGTAATCATACGTTTTCAAGTTTGGGCGTGTCGTATTTGCGATGCTTTCTACAAAGGAATGAATGTCAATAGCGAGGATAGTGGGCTCCTTTTTTTTACCTGTGTCTCTGAAAGGCACACACTAATGGCTTTCTTTTTGTCAGGTGGTTGTCGCGCAGCTGGGTGCCCACGACGCATTACGTGCAGGTGGTCACTTAACTGTCTTATCGAAATATTTACGACACCAGTTTCTGCTACAGTGGCAGTCTCATATAAAAATATTTTCACAGGTTGAGAATTTGCGTTACAAATCTGTAGAAACAAAATCCTTTAAATATAATAGTGTCCAAAAAATGTTCGCCAGCATAGTGATACATTCACGCATATACACACATTTCATAACTCTTAAAGTACGATTCTCGGTTTCCAACATCCTTTTTCACAAACTAGAGTCCCTAACCACTACTCTTCATTCCTTACCTTATTCGTCGACACTTCTTCAATATTTCATCATAACAGATACATAGCATAATCAAATAATTCATATAGCATCAGCTTATTGACCATAAACATACCACAACAGCGTAATACACATAGTCATCGTAATAATAACATCATAACACCTCAGTCAAATCTCAAAATCGTCGTAGCTTCCTCCAATAATTTCAAAACCTAAAAAAAATTCTCTGCTCATGTCAAGTGTCATCTGCCTCAAACGTACTTTAAAAATCATGATCTCATACCAAATATGTCATTCAAAGCTCCTATAGTATAACAATGGTTCTGAAAATATGAACAGTTCACAAAGTACAGACAAAATACAATTTCGTAAGTGTGAAGTTATCCAACTGTGTAATTATGTAAACATCTGTCACTGACGTAGTAAAAAAATATTTCTCTCTCTCAGTTAAATGATCAGATAGCTGTGTAATTCTGTGTTAGAGAAATATGGTACCTATGTGTAAAGTTGTATAAGCAAATACCATATTAGCTAGGGCTCCTTGTGCTTGCCACACACATGGTACACAAAGTAGGCGTGTACCCCTCTGAGGATTAATGTAATTATATCCTCAGGTGTTACAGATTACAGCAATGGAATGAAATGTATCACGGAAAGCCTTTGTATCATTGTACTTCAAATATCTTTAAAAATAAATGTTTTAAGTACAAAATTAATCACTCAAATACGTGTACTGTAGCGATAAACTGTGCGTCTTGTTGTAAGATAATTATGTGGAAGTGTCGTAGTTATCGTCCTCTGTAAGCAAAGTTCTGCTGAAGTCAATGTACTTACCTCGTCATAAACGAAGTGAATTGCTTTGTGTATAAATATCTTAGTTATTACGCTTATTGCCGTGATGAAGAAAGTACTGTGCTGTAACGTATTGCTGTGCTATGGAAAAGGCTGTTTAATTGTAGCTATACCACAAAAGTTACCACTAAAACATGTTTTACTTTCCAGAATTATTCAGAAAAACTGTGCAGATATAAAACAGATACACCGCAAAAGCACAATGTAAATTGTGTCACACATTAGTAGCGTCGTGACATAGTCGTGTAGCTATCAAAGAAACCAAATGCTAAGTCATCTTTAATCTCACAGAAAGTACTTCAAATAAAGAATGTCTTTTCAACTGAACCAAAATGTTGCATTAAAACCTCATTAACAGTATATGTTCTAAGTATGTAAGCCTTATAGTCGTTACGTAATCGTGCAACTAACAAGCAAGAATTTACAAATAACAACACTGTGTCGTCTGTTCACTATAACAATGCATTCGTAATTTCTGTTTAAAAATGTTCCCTAGGTTCTAGACTGGATAGTTAACTTCAAAACATTGTTGCATGTTAACAGTTTCTCAGTGTGACAAAGCATATTAGAAATATGAAGTGAAATGATTTATGGCAAAGACAAATATTAAAAAGGAGATTGTATTTCAATAAACGGTTTTACATATGAAATGTGGTGCAATCCTTTACTCTTCATAGTACTCAAAGTTTCAACTTGAACGCAATTATCATGCGGTATACGTAGGTAAAGAATACTGGAACTTTTCTCAAGGTTAGCGTCTATGTTATTTTTCTCTGAGCCAGCCGGAGCACGCGGCTGCCTGCAGTGCGAGTCATTGTCTGTCTCTTTGCTGGCGCGCGCCATTATTGGGATTAGGAGACCCAACTTCTACAAATTCACCTTGCCGAGAGGGCCCAGCTCTGTTTGAATACCGCCAGTTCTGATGAAATTCCGGTCTGTCGTTATGATTATACAGTCTGTCGTCATGTCGGTAGATTCCATAGTTTCTTTCTTGTCGGTCACGTGGTGGAGAATTTCTCTCTGAATCGTAACTGCGCGCTAGACCGTTGCGTCTTAAGTTATTCTGTCTCCCTTGATAATAATTATTTTGGTTCCCATACTGTCTGTTTCTCTGATTGTCTCTGTGATATTCATTACTACGGAAATGCGATCTTTCTCTGTAACTATTACTATGCCAGTGGTTGTCATATGGGTGGTGTCTGTTTTGGTCACGATATGTGTTGTGAGAATGGCCTTGTCGTGTCCTGTTATTGTTTCTTTCATCGCAGAATTGCGACGGATGTGACCTGTAATTGTAGTGCTCCTGTTTTCGCGTTCCGCGATTGTCAGTGTCAATTTCTAATTCTTGTAAGAGTCCCTGAAAAGCTTCAATGTCGTCTTTGCAACGGCCTGCCAAAATAATATGCCGTAAATGTTCAGGCAATTTGATTAAGCAAATGCGTATGAGTTCTGACGGGCTGTATGAGTTTGAAAGATACTGATTCTTATGTAACATGTCTTCAAAATATTTCACAAGACTTGAAAATTCAGATTGTTAGAAATTTTTCATCATTATGATGCCATGTTTTACTCGGTCTTGTGTGGCTTAAGACCAATATGCTGAGAGGAAGACATGGTAAAATTCTCCTTCACTGTGGCAATCGTGAATGACCGATCGCATTCTTACAGCTGGTTCATTCTCCAAGTAGCCACACATAAATTCTAATCTGTGCTCTAATGACCAGTTGGGAGGAAAACAATGAGAGAATTGATGAAGCCACGCTTGTGGATGAATTTCGTTGCCAGAATTCTTAAATGTTTTGAATTTACGTGTAGTAATGAACAGCTTATAGTCAAAATCATCGTGTCGGCGGGTCGCATGTCGGTCATTGTTACGTCGTTTCGGCGGTTCCATCTCAAAATTCGGTGTACTTTGCCAATTTCTTTCATAATCTCCAAAGTGCCCTGTGTTAATATTTTGTGGCAGTTCCGTATTTTTATGTCCCTCTTCCCGTATTGGAGTGCGAGTGTCCTCTGAAATACGTAATTCTTGTATTACCTGTGTCAGCTGATCTTGTACTTCCCGGATTTCTCTTTGGTGTTGCGTATTAATTTGATTCTGATTTTGTTTGAATTTCCTAATTTGTTCGAACTCTCCTATGTCATTAAAGACTACCGGTTTTGTGTCATTCAGATTATCATCTACATTCGTAGATAAATTATTTAGTTGATCCGAAAGTTCAACTACTTTCTCTGATAATGAACTAATGTCCTCCATGTGTCTTTCTGAACCAATTTTCAGAGTATCTACTGTGTCCTTTAAGTTTGCTTGAGTTTTAGCAAGTTGCGTAACCGAATCGGTAGATGCAACTGAGTCAATTTTAGCTTGCAAGGTCTCATGATTTTCATGAACAATAGTTTGCAGTTCTTTTATGGCTGCTTCGTGATTCTGTAATGCATTTTCATGCCGCGAAAAAATAGGTTGGAAATGCTCACAAATTTGTGTTTCTACGTCATTACAGACTTTTTGACATTTCGATTCGATTTTATGTAATTCAGTAGTTAAATCTTCACGTGTTTGTTCCAGCGTATGTTCCACTGAGTCTAACTTTTGAAGCTTTTGTTCCAATGCGTCTAACTTTTGAAGCTTTTGCTGTGTTTGTCTCTGATTTTGTTCCATAGTGTCTAACTTTTGAAGCTTTTGCTGTGTTTGTCTCTGATTTTGTTCCATTGTGTCTAACTTTTGAAGATTTTGCCCCATTTGTTTCTGATTTTGTTCTATTTGTTGCATTAATTGCAATAATAATGTATTAGTGTCTGGAATCTGTTTTTCTATGCTTTTTGGCAGTGCATTTTCACCGGAAACATTTACATTTTGACAGGCAGAAAATGTGTCTTGACTCATTTGAGAAAATGGTAAGGACACATAACCTAAGTCTACAGTATTTGCAATATCATGTTCTGTCATTTAGAATTCCTGAGGCGAGCTGTTGCCGACTGATTGATCGATAATTGTTCCCTGTTCACTACTTGTTTCATTGTCTACACCATTATTTGCCGCCCGCTCCATTTCACTATGCACAATTACCAAATTACTGCTTTGAATGTCTGTTAATTCACTACACTGTGGTGCTGATAAGCGACGCTCGTCGTCACTATTATTTCTCAGTTTACTTTGGAACCTAGTGTTACATTTTTCACACGCCATTATTGTCACAATATTTCACACGATAACACATAAAAGCACAATTTGAAGAGCAAAAATAAGAGAACACATTAACAAAGCAAAGAAAATAATATATAGTTAATTGCAAGCGAAGCTGCGAAATACTTGGTGCAAATCTACATGCATGCCACAACTGTTTTACTGTACGACAATGAAAGACTGCAACTACAAAGGAAATTCTCTCTATGATTACACGCTAGCAATAAACAAAGGCTACAGTAACTACACAAACTACAAGAAAAAATCAGAAGATTCCAGTGAGGTATCCTGGCAGGGTCGCCATATAAAACGTCCCCTTAGAACAATTGTACACGACTGTGCTTAAACTGACACACAATATTTTTTTTTTTTTGCGCAACGCAATCTGACTTTCAATAATCCCTACAAAAGAATGGCCCTGACTAACATTAACCTATACGTTTCACAAATCACTTACCTCACAAAAATCTTCGTTACTCAAGCTACTGCAATACAGCGAGCGCCACTACTGCCAGCTAAATAAAAGATTCAAACTACTGAAGGCACTAACTACTGATAGGCATAGCTAGCAAATGAAAGATTTTAATAGAGAACAAACAATGTATTTAACTCACTAGTCATAATATATATAGCAGTTCATGACACCAATTCTTACAAATTTCAAAACTCCGCCATCTCTCTTCCCACATCCACCACTGCTGGCGGCTCACCTCCAACTGCACAACGCTATGGGCTGTTAGCATCCAGCTGCCGCTTCCCAACACTACAATGGCAGACAACAATGCAAACCAGCCACAGACTGCACACGGCACAGCCAGTGATTTTTATACAGAGCGCTACGTGGCGGCGGCGTTACCAATAAAAAAACCTAAACAGCCTACTTACATCAGTAGGTCCAAGATGTTATCTCCACGAGTCGGTTCTTTGTTTAATTGCTCGAGGTGATTTTCAGATAGTGCACTCAGTATAATGTCACTCAATGCTCTGTCCCTACCACCCGTCCTAAATATCTGAGTGTCCCAGTCTATATCTGGTAAACTGAAATCTCCACATAAGACTATAACATGCTGAGAAAATTTATGTGAAATGTATTCCAAATTTTCTCTCAGTTGTTCTGCCACTAATGCTGCTAAGCCGGGAGGTCGGTAAAAGGAGCCAATTATTAACTTAACTTGGTTGTTGAGTGTAACCTCCACCCTCAATAATTCACAGGAACTATCCACTTCTACTTCACTAGAGGATAAACTACTATTAACAGCGACGAACACTCCACCACCGGTTGCATGCAATCTATCCTTTCTAAACACCGTCTGTACCTTTGTAAGCATTTCGGCAGAATTTATCTCTGGCTTCAGCCAGCTTTCTGTACCTATAACGCTTTCAGCTTCGGTGCTTTCTATCAGCGCTTGAAATTCCGGTACTTTACCAACGCAGCTTCGACAGTATACAATTACAATACCGATTGCTGCTTGGTCCCCGCATGTCCTGACTTTGTCCCGTACCCATTGAGGCTGTTGCCCTTTCTGTACTTGCCCGAGGCCATCTAACCTAAAAAAACCGCCCAGCCCACGCCACACAATCCCTGCTACACGTGTAGCCGCTTGTTGCGTGTATGCATATAGTGGACTCCTGACCTATCCAGCGGAACCTGAAACCCCACCACCCTATGGCGCAAGTCGAGAAATCTGCAGCCCACACGGTCGCAGAACCGTCTCAGCCTCTGATTCAGACCCTCCACTCGGCTCTGTACCGAAGGTCCGCAGTCAGTCCTGTCGACGATGCTGCAGATGGTGAGCTCTGCTTTCATCCCGCTAGTGGGACTGGCAGTCTTCACCAAATCAGATAGCCGCCGGAAGCCAGAGAGGATTTCCTCCGATCCATAGCGACACACATCATTGGTGCCGACATTAGTGACCACCGGCTGATAGGTGCACCCTGTACCCTTCATGGCATCCGGAAGGACCCTTTCCACATCTGGAATGACTCCCCCCGGTATGCACACGGAGTGCACATTGGTTTTCTTCCCCTCTCTTGCTGCCATATCCCTAAGGGGCTCCATTACGCGCCTGACGTTGGAGCTCCCAACTACCAGTAAGCCCACCCTCTGTGACCGCCCGGATCTTGCAGACTGAGGGGCAACCTCTGGAACAGGACAAGCAGCCATGTCAGGCCGAAGATCAGTATCAGCCTGAGATAGAGCCTGAAACCGGTTCATCAGACAAACCGGAGAGGCCTTCCGTTCAGCCCTCCTGAATGTCTTTCGCCCCCTGCCACACTTTGAGACGACCTCCCACTCTAGCACAGGTGAGGGATCAGCCTCAATGCGGGCAGTATCCCGGGCAACCACAGTCGTAGTCCGATCGGGGGATGCGTGGGACGAGCTGGCCGTCCCCGACAAACCCCCATCCGGACCCCCACAGTGATGCCCATTGGCAACAGCCTCAAGCTTGAGTGACCGAAGCCAACACTGCCTGAATGCCAACTCAGCGTGCATCCGAACACAGCAGTTGCAATCCCTATCCATGCTAAAAACTGTTGCGCAAAGAACGTCTGAATTAATTTACAGAGAGCGCAAACAAATGGACACAAAATTTAAACGGTTATTAAGATACAAGACTGCCTAGTAAATGCAGTAATGCTGCTACTTACGCACTGCTGACACACTGCTTGGCGGCGGAAGGAGACTATGCGATTTTACACTATTCAGGTACTAAAACACGATGCTACAATTCTCAAATACTATAATACGCCCGAAATTTATGAATTAAACAATGCAAGTACCAAAAACACGCAAAGAAATTAAGAATTAAACTATGTAACAAATGAGTGAACTAGGAGTATACGACTTGATGCTGCAGCTGCTTATCCAACGACGGCAGGGAGCACACTCAATTGTACGGTTCAGGCGTGCACTACACGCAAGAAGCGGCTAGTATGGAAGCGGTGTACGTGTGGCGTGCACATGGGGCAATTTTAGGTTAGAGAACTGGTATGCAGCACTATATGCAGAGCAAAAAATGGTTCAAATGGCTCTGGGCACTATGGGACATAACTTCTCAGTTCATCAGTCCCCTAGAACTTAGAACTACTTAAACCTAACTAACCTAAGGACATCACAGACAGCCATGCCCGAGGCAGGATTTGAACCGGCGACCGTAGCGGTCGCGCGGTTCCAGACTGTAGCGCCTAGAACCGCTCGGTCACCACATATACAGAGCACCCTCGACTATTTCTTACTTCATCCCAGTTCTGTTTAAATACAAGTAACACTTACAATAAAGTGCCTGGACAAATTAATTTTTCTTTTAGTGGGTGTGTCTGATGTAAAAAACAAAATGTTTGTTTTCGTCATCCAATAGACACCTCGCATTTTTATCGACTACAGGGAACAATGGATTTCACATTAGAACCCAACGTTTCGACCCGATCTGCGGAATACATTTTCATGGGAGATCGTACCTTCTTTGATGTTCGGTTCACAATTCACACTCTGGCTCGCTACTGACTGCAGCAAAATTCCGTTGACGCTTGCTTCCGCGCAGCGGCGTGACGTTACATGTTTCGAATACTTTAGCGCAACTGACCGTTGTAGACTGCCGTCGTCCGCTGTTGCTTGTAACCGCTCTGTTAAATTGTTAAAAGCTTAGTCAGACGATGGCGTAATTTTGAAATGAAAGTTAGTATGACCGTCGCGTGATAAATATTTCGGGCGAAGAGTCATTGCGACACAGGCAAAGGTCAATTGTGGAAACTAAGCCACTGAATATTAAAAGTAACGTTATCAGGGAACACACCCGACTGACTACACAAAATAAGAGGCCACTTGTATACGCGAGTGAGTGGTTCTAAATAAGAAATAGTACTGTAAAGGAAATGGGCCATAAGTATAACCACGTTGGTACACAATTGTATGCGAACGTACGATCGGGATAGAGGCACGTACGTTCTAAGTACTATCATTATCCGTGGCCTGGGTAAAAAGAATTGTGGTTAACATGCATTTATTAATCTGACAAAGAAAATAAAAATGATTCAAATGGCTCTGAGCACTATGGGACTCAACTGCTGTGGTCATAAGTCCCGTAGAACTCAGAACTACTTAAACCTAATTAACCTAAGGACATCACACACATGCATACCCGAGGCAGGATTCGAACCTGCGACCGTAGCAGTCGCGCTGTTCCGGACTAAAGCGCCTAGAACTGCTTGGTTACCGCGGCCGGCGCAAAGAAAATAATCGGACTTTGTAATTAAATGAAAAGAAACAGTGCAGTTTCTGAATGTCGCGGCAAATATGACCTTAATATTGAAATTGTCCTTGGCGGCCACGAAGGGAAAGAGATGAACACATTCAATTATCTCTGTTGTTGAACAGCGCCGTCGTGAAGATCGCCGCCTCCACCTAAATTATCCATACAAAATTAAAGTAATAATAATCTTCCAGAGTTACAGGAGTTGGGACCCATGGTATAGTAAATGAGAAAATCATATTTCTCATGAGTTGCTTTCATTATATAACACAATTTAACTTTAAAATTACACAGCACGTCTTATCACCAGGACACAAGAACAACGAAAGGAAACAACTATTACTAAAATAGTCAACAGTGTTACCACAACGACTTCATCAGTAATTGACCATGTGGACACAAATATGGACAGGGAAAAATGTGATGTAGCTGCGAAAGATCTCTATCAAACCAGATCTGTAAAATAACAACAGTGAAGTCAGTCATCGAATCATTCCCTAAACTACAAGCCTACAAACGACATCTATCACAAAGCAAAATAAAATACTTTTCAAATGAACTAGAAAAACGAAGATGGGATGAAGTGTAGAAGGAAACCAATGTGAATATGAAATTCTCTAAATTCTCCGCATTGTTAAAATTGAACTTTGAAAAAGCATTTCCAAAAGTATGCATGTCTGTATGTCTGTATCAACATCCCACAAAAACAGATGGATAACAGCAGGTATTAAGAAGTCCTCCCAAACACTTAAGGCTGCTCCCTGCAGAGGTTCGAGTCCTCCCTTGGGCATGGGTGTGTGTGTTTGCCCTTAGGATGATTAAGGTTAAGCAGTGTGTAAGTTTACAGACTGATGACCTTAGCAGTTAAGTCCCATAAGAATTCACACACATTTGAACATTTTTTAACAAACACTTAAATACCTCAGTTCCATGAAAAAGATTCGCAATGATCCAGATTTCTTAAATTTCTATCATAGATACAAAAAGATTGATGCAAAAAAGTCGTTTAATGGCAAAATAAGATATAATGCATAGAATAAAAGCAAAGCAGTCTGGGATGTTATAAAAAAGGAAACGGGGAGAGGCACCCAAAAGCAGAATAACATACTGCTGAGGGAGGGGGATAAAGTAATAAACGATCCACAGCACTTAGCAAAACATTAAACGAGCTTTTTTCAAGCATTGCAGAGAAGTTACAACAAAAATTCCTCAAACAAATGTGACACCTGTAAATAATGTTGCATTAAATACAATGATGTTACTTCCAACCACAGAGAATGAACTCAGTAAACCAATTCAAAAACTAAAAAATAAAACCTCAGTAGGCTTAGATGAAGTACCAATGTGTGTACTGCAACAATGCATAGGGATTAGACAAGGCCCCTTAACATAATAAATGAATCATTCACATCAGGGACATTTCCAGAGCAGTGAAAACTGGCGAGAGTTGAACCTTTGCTTGAGAAAGGTAATGAAGAATACATAGAAAATACTGGCCCATTACCCTGCTGTCAGCATTCTCAAAAATAATAGAAGCAATTGTGAAAGACAGATTATTGGCCGCGCGGGTATATCCGAGTGGTCTAAGGCGCTGCAGTCATGGACTGCTGAAGTTCGAGTCCTCTCTCGGGTATGATTGTGTTTGTTTGTCCTTAGGATAATTTAGGTTAAGTAGTGTGTAAGCTTAGGGACTGATGACCTTAGCTGTTAAGTCCCATAAGATTTCACACACATTTGAACATCTTGAACAGATTAATGAATTACCTGAATAAATACAATCTTTTAAGCGAATCACAGTTTGGTTTCCGAAGTGGCAAAAATGCGGAGTCAGCCATAGTAGAATTCACAAAAGTTGTGCTTGATGCTCCTGATAAAGACGAGTGTGTCACAGGCATATTTTTGGATCTTTCTAAGGCGTTTGATACAGTCGACCAAAAGTGTCTATTAAACAAGTTTGAAGCATTAGGAATAAGAGGGGCAGCTAATGAATGGTTTCGATCATACCTAACAGATAGTGTACAAAGAGTAGAGATAACACATACTTCAAATAGATCTAAACATTTAGTAAAACACTTAGCAGAACCAAAATACATTAATATAGTGATTCTGCAAGGTAGCATACTAGGACCAATACTGTTCCTGATATACATCAACGACATTCCCCGTAGTGTTATTCATGGTGAAAAAATCCTCTTCACTGATGGCAGCAATATTATAGTCACTGAGAAAACAAGAGAACTCTTTGCCGAGAAAGCAAATGGAACTCTCAAGGAATGAATATTGATTCTCAGTTGAAGTGGTGTTAACAGACAAAGGTCCTTACAAACAGAATGCGATCAGCATGTTATGACCTTAGAATCCTATCATAAGTGTGTAACACGCAGTGTCTTTTAGTTACATATTATTCATATGTACCCTCAATTCTTAGCTATGGCATTCTTTTTTTGGGGAACAAATGAACAAAATATGTACACAGTTTTCAGACTCCAGAAAAGAGCCATAAGAATAATGACCAAAAATACTAGTCGAGCTCATTGTAAAGATCCGTTCAGAACAATGGGGATTTTAAATGCTCCATGTGAATACCTTTACCAGTCAGTTATATACATGAAAAATAACATAGGTAATTACTGCACAAACAGCTCTGTCCATGACCATGCAACAAGAGGTAGACTAAACTTACATTTACCAAGGAAAAATAAACATTAAACTCAAAACAGCATTTTCTACCAAGGAATAAAACTGTACAATAAATTACCAAAAGAGATTAAAGAAATTACAAAAATACACTTATATAAAAAGACAGCTAAAATATACCTGTTATGCAATAAATTTTATACATTGAAGGATTACTTAGCTAAAACAGAGAAGGGGTTTGATAAAAAATGTTATACAAATAAATAAAAATAACGATTATAAAATATCCAACATTCCACATACCATCTTCGCTGAATGTTTTTTTTTCTTTCTAGAAATACTTATCCCCAAGCTATGCATGACACAATACTAACACCTCATCCTCTTTCTTACCTCAACATCTCACTCATTATGGAGGGATGCTGACTCAGTTTTTCAGGATAGCAAATGGGAAGTTGAAGTACAGAAAATGGCTCAGAGATCACCAGCGTGTGTGTGTGTGTGTGTGTGTGTGTGTGTGTGTGTGTGTGTGTGTGTGTGTGTGTGTGTGTGTGTCTGTGTCTGTGTGTAGTGAGTGAAGTGTTATGAAACAATGTGCATAAAGTGTGTGCAATGACTGATAGTGAGATATGAGTGAACAATGTGGCATTACATTATTTAATAAGTTATTTGCAAAAAAAAGTATTGCATACCAGGAATAAATCTAATGATTGTTTCTATGTAAATACATGTGTATACGAATTAGCTTATTTTAAATTGATCTAAATTTGTAAATACTTTGACATGTCCTATATCCTTGTGAAAAGATATCTACAGATAAATAAAGCTACTACTACTACAACTACTAAAAGTAATAAACGAATAGCATAAATCTTCTGTTACCGTCAGTGTTAAATACTTTTCAAATTAATCTTTGGTATGAGAGTCGAATTATTATATGTTTATTTATCAATAAAAAAATGGAGTTCCGTTATATGCTATGATGGATGAATGGTTCAAATGGCTCTGAGCACTATGGGACTTAACATCTGAGGTCATCAGTCCCTTAGAACTACCTGAACCTAACTAACCTAAGGACGGCACACACATCCATGCCCGAGGTAGGATTCGAATCTGCGACCGTTGCGGTCGCGTGGCTCCAGACTGAAGCGCCTAGAACCGCTCGGCCACACCGGCTGGCTATGATGGATGACTGACACGCATCTTCTTCAGACCGGAATCCATATATTATTCAATTTCACGCCTTTCTCATTCCTACTGAAGTTCCTGGGGTGTTTTACAATCTCTATGGTCTCTCTGTATGTCTTTTCATGGTATCCGCTTGTGTCTGCCAGTAGTTGAGTCGTATCAAAGTGATTGTGGTGGTCTCCTTGCTGCAAAGCCGATCTGTCAGTCTCCCCTCTTCTACTAGGACAACTGACCGTTCTGTTTGTAGTGCCCGCGTACACATCCCCACAACCACACGGAGTCCCATAAGTTACTGCTTTTTCCAGTGGTTGGCCAAATTTAGGTGATACTGTATCTTATGGTTTGCAGATTACCGCAATGTTCCATTTTTTCAAGAATTTTCCTATGCGGTCAATAATGTCCTTAATGATAGGCAGGAAATCTCAATTTCACAGGCGCTTGTGGATCGCTATGATTTCTGCCAGGTGGAATTAACGCTCTTTTTAGCTCAGCGGACGAATAACCATTCTTGAGCAATACATTGGCGATATGTTTTGCTTATGCGTCAAGCTCCTCTGGTTCAGAGATGTTCTTTGCTCTGCCCACCAACGTTTTTATAACGCCTCGCTTTTGTTGTGGTTGTCGGTTCGAATCACGGTGTAGGTAACGGTCTGTGTACATCGGCTTTTCTGAAAACGAGTATACTAAGAAAATATAATCAGCCGCCTACCTCCTCCTCCATGGTAAACTGAATCATCGGATTGATCCAGTTGAGATGTTCCCGAAAACGGTCTACTTTCTCTCTTCCGAGCCTCCACAAAACAAACGTATCATCCACGAATGGAACCAAATATTCGGTTTCTTGTTCGCAGTTTCTATTGCCTACTCCTTGAATTTTTCCGTAATGAAATTCCATATATCTGGGCTTAAGGGGCTCCCCTTGGCTATACCATTCGTTTGTTCATATAACTCATCGTTCCATTTGAAAAACGTGGCTGTGATGCAATAATTAAACATTTGTGCAATATTGGGAGGAAAAGTCCTATTCAGCTGTTGCAACACCTCACTGAGTGGAACTATAGAAAAGAGCGATACGACATCAAAATTAACTAATATGTCCTCCGGCTGGACCACTATGCCGTTTAATTTACTGATAAAATGTGATGACTCCTTGATGTACGAATCCGATCCGCAACATACGGTGTTGTCGAGAACTCGGCAGTTGGATAGGTGGGCGAACCAATAGCACTCACTATAGGTCTTAGAGGGTCAGGTTCTTTGTGCATCTTCTACAACCCATAAAGTCTTGGTGGTAGCGCAACTCAACTGAACAGACTTTTCTGGACGCTCTGTTTCACAGAGGAAATTTTTATCAACCGCGTAACAATTCTAAGAACTTTGTCATTAGGGTCTTTACTTAGTTTCCTATATGTTTGTGGATCTATTAAGTCTTTAATCGTACTATGATACTCGACCACATGCAAAACAACCGTTGCATTTCCCTTGTCAGCGGGGAGAATGATAACACTATCATCCTCGTTCAGGAATTTCTGGTTTTCCTCTCACTCGCACATTTAAATGCTTTGCGCGAGCCAATACTCTTTCAGCTTCTGTACGGATTTCTTCATCTGTAACCGTGTCCACACTACGAATGTCTGCTTCTACACTGGCTATTATTTCTTCCGTAGCCACAACTTGCAGAATAATGGCAAAATTTCCACCTCTGGCAAGCACAGAGCTCTCACCGTCAGATAACAAATGTCATAATAATTTGACAACCGTTTGGGAAGTGTCTAAACTGCGGATCGTCTGATTAGGTTGCCAATTATTAAATTTCTTCTTCCATTAGGCGTTGTCAACATACGCTTCGTAATAGTATCGTGAAATAGTCTGTCAGTTCTATCCCAGTCACCACTACAAAATTTATTGGTGATAGTAATATGGAGAGACATTAACTTACAGTATCTGCTTGCCAGGCGCCGGCGGGTCTGTTGAACCTGCTCTCGTAGAAAGGCCTCTTCCGTCCGTTTGCAAAGTTGGGTTTTAACGTGAAACCCATTCGACCACGGCTTAATAGCTCGCAACATTTTATTATTTGAAACAGGGGCAGATTCATGCTAGTAATATATTCATTATGCAAAAATTTTCATAAGAACTTTGCTGCACGATTTGTTGTAAAACACTTAATGTCAAGAAATTAAAGTCCGGTTTGATGGAAGTTGTCTGTAATGTAACATCATACCATACCTTGATGTTCTTTTCTCTACTAGTCACTTGAATAATAATTACATGTGGAACAGTTTAGCTGTCGATGTGAACTGCAAGCTATTCAAAAAATTAATGATCTGAGTCACTTTTGGTGTGGTGTAAGTGCTGTGGAGTACGGGCTACTCGGCGCTACGTCCTCTTGTCACGGCTGCTCCTGTTTATTCGCCGAGTCGCGCTCTGGGCAGGAAGGCCCGTACACAGCGCCGACATGAGCGGTTCTTCAAGTGACAAAAATTAGTAACAACATTTTTTAAAAATACTTGCTGTGTGCATTAGTAACTAAAATTTTGGCAGTGCTTTGTTTTTCGTGTATTCTTTCGTAAATTTCAGGGTAGGTTTTGACACGTCGGACTGGACTATTTCCCTTAATGAGCTCTGTGAATTACCATGTTAGATATTATAAACTTCCATAAATAGACATGCATAAAACATGAGAATACTGTCTCCACCAATTGCTTAAAAAAATTCATGCTCAACAACTTTCATCCAAGAATACATTTTGAGTACTGGGCGATTAAAGTTTTCAGCCTGATGAGGTGCTTCGACTAGTTTCCCTTTACTCGCCTTCTGACGAATCCTTGCAAATAAATGATAGGAGCGAAACTTGCCAAAGCGTCGCACCAGAGCAAGCTGTTATTGGAGTGAGAACTGAAGGAGATTTGGTCAGTTCGATAATCATGAGTCTTAACTTAGCATTATAATCTCTCATGACCATACTCGACTATTGCTAGTAATGTGTTGAATCCAAAACCATAAATCATAACATCGAGTTAGACAATCTGTCTTGTCTTCTTTACCTTGTTTTTCTTTCATTTTTTTAATATGATGATGCAATGTTAATGTGTATACTCAGCAGACCTACATATCAGCAGCCATAGGAGCATTTTTAGACTTTACAAAAGCAAGTTCTAAAATGGACCACTTGCTCAGTTGGCCGACGATAGAAGAGAGAATCAGCCATGCTGTTGTTAAGAAACAAATCTCTCGTGGGTCTGACGTGACTTAGCAACCCCGCTTTTTTGCAAGGTTCTATACATGTCTCTTTCAAAGCATTCTCGTCCCCTGTTCATACATTTGAACCAGCAGGCTTTTGACTCTTGGAAATCTTTCTGTGGTGTAGTTTATGGTGTTATCAGTGGTGTATCAATGCTATCCTCTGCGTTAATTTTGGGTAAAGAGTAGTGTATGGGTAGAGTGGTCGGGGAAGAGCAGTCAGCTGATTTGTGGCACAAAACATTCATCTACATCTACATCTACATGACCACTCTGCAATTCACATTTAAGTGCTTGGCAGAGGGTTCATCGAACCACAATCATACTATCTCTCTACTATTCCACTCCCGAACAGCGAGCGGGAAAAACGAACACCTAAACCTTTCTGTTCGAGCTCTGATTTCTCTTATTTTATTTTGATGATCATTCCTACCTATGTAGGTTGGGCTCAACAAAATATTTTCGCATTCGGAAGAGAAAGTTGGTGACTGAAATTTCGTAAAAAGGTCTCGCCGCGACGAAAAACGTCTATGCTGTAATGACTTCCATCCCAACTCACGTATCATATCTGCCACACTCTCTCCCCTATAACGTGATAATACAAAACGAGATGCCCTTTTTTGCACCCTTTCGATGTCCTCCGTCAATCCCACCTGGTAAGGATCCCACACCGCGCAGCAATATTCTAACAGAGGACGAACGAGTGTAGTGTAAGCTGTCTCTTTAGTGGACTTGTTGCATCTTCTAAGTGTCCTGCCAATGAAACGCAACCTTTGGCTCCCCTTCTCGACAATATTATCTATGTGGTCCTTCCAACTGAAGTTGTTCGTAATTTTAACACCCAGGTACTTAGTTGAATTGACAGCCTTGAGAATTGTACTATTTATCGAGTAATCGAATTCCAACGGATTTCTTTTGGAACTCATGTGGATCATCTCACACTTTTCGTTATTTAGCGTCAACTGCCACCTGACACACCATACAGCAATCTTTTCTAAATCGCTTTGCAACTGATACTGGTCTTCGGATGACCTTACTAGACGGTAAATTACAGCATCATCTGCGAACAGTCTAAGAGAACTGCTCAGATTGTCACCCAGGTCATTTATATAGATCAGGAACAGTAAAGGTCCCAGGACGCTTCCCTGGGGAACACCTGATATAACTTCAGTTTTACTCGATGATTTGCCGTCTATTAATACGAACTGCGACCTTCCTGACAGGAAATCACGAATCCAGTCGCACAACTGAGACGATACCCCATAGCTCCGCAGCTTGATTAGAAGTCGCTTATGGGGAACGGTGTCAAAAGCTTTCCGGAAATCTAGAAATATGGAATCAACCTGAGATCCCCTGTCGATAGCGGCCATTACTTCATGCGAATAAAGAGCTAGCTGCGTTGCACAAGAGCGATGTTTTCTGAAGCCATGCTGATTACGTGTCAATAGAAGAGCGATGTTTTCTGAAGCCATGCTGATTACGTGTCAATAGATCGTTCCCTTCGAGGTGATTCATAATGTTTGAATACAGTATAAGCTCCAAAACCCTACTGCAAACCGACGTCAATGATATAGGTCTGTAGTTAAATGGATTACTCCTACTAACCTTCTTGAACACTGGTGCGACCTGCGCAATTTTCCAATCTGTAGGTACAGATCTATCGGTGAGCGAGCGGTTGTATATGAGTGCTAAGTAGGGAGCTATAGTGTCAGCGTAATCTGAAAGGAACCTAATCGGTATACAATCTGGACCTGAACACTTGCCCGTATCAAGCGATTTGAGTTGCTTCGCAACCCCTAAGGTATCTACTTCTAAGAAACTCATGCTAGCAGATGTTCGTGTTTCAAATTCTGGACTATTCCATTCGTCTTCCCTGGTGAAGGAATTTCGGAAAACTGCGTTCAATAACTCCGCTTTAGCGACACAGTCGTCGATAACAGTACCATCGGCACTGCGCAGCGAAGGTATTGACTGCGTCTTGCCGCTTGTGTACTTTACATACGACCAGAATTTCTTCGGATTTTCTACCAAATTTCGAGACAATGTTTCGTTGTGGAACCTATTAAAGGCATCTCGCATCGAAGTACGTGCCAAATTTCGCGCGTCTGTAAATTTTAGCCCATCTTCGGGATTTCGCGTTCTTCTGAACTTCGCATGCTTTTTCCGTTGCCTCTGCAACAGCGTTCGGACCTTTTTTGTGTACCACGGGGGATCCGTTCCATCTCTTACCAATTTATGAGGTATGAATATCTCAATTGCTTTTGCTACTATATCTTTGAATTTGAGCCACATGTCGTCTACATTCGCATAGTCAGTTCGGAAGGAATGGAAGTTGTCTTTTAGGAAGGTTTCTAGTGGCACTTTATCCGCTTTTTTAAATAAAATTATTTTGCGTTTGTTTCTGATGGATTTGGAAGAAATGGTATTGAGCCTAGCTACAATGACCTTGTGATCACTAATCGCTGTATCAGTCATGATGCTCTCTATCAGCTCTGGATTGTTTGTGGCTAAGAGCTCAAGTGTGTTTTCGCAACCATTTACAATTCGCGTGGGTTCGTGGACTAACTGCTCGAAATAATTTTCGGAGAAAGCATTTAGGACAATCTCGGAAGATGTTTTCTGCCTACCACCGGTTTTGAACAAGTTTTTTGCCAACATACCGAGGGTAGGTTGAAGTCCCCACCAACTATAACCGTATGAGTGGGGTATTTATTTGTTACGAGACTCAAACTTTCTCTGAACTGTTCCGCAACTATATCATCGGAGTCTGGGGGTCGGTAGAAGGAGCCAATTATTAACTTAATTCGGCTGTTAAGTATAACCTCCACCCATACCAATTCGCACGGAGTATCTACTTCGACTTCACTACAAGATAAACCACTACTGACAGACACAAACACTCCACCACCAATTCTGCCTAATCTATCTTTCCTGAACACCGTCTTAGACTTCGTAAAAATTTCTGCAGAACTTATTTCAGGCTTTAGCCAGCTTTCTGTACCTATAACGATATCAGCTTCTGTGCTTTCTATTAGCGCTTGAAGCTCAGGGACTTTTCCAGCGCAACTACAACAATTTACAACTATAATTCCGACTGTTCCTTGATTCAAGCACGTCCTGTAATTTCCAAGCACCCTTTGACATTGCAGCCCATCCCCCATTTTTCCGAGGCCTTCTAACCTAAAAAACCGCCCAGTCCACGCCACACAGCCTCCGCTACCCGTGTAGCCGCCAGCTGAGTGTAGTGAACTCCTGACCTATTCAGCGGAACCCGAAACCCCACCACCCCATGGCGCAAGTCAAGGAATCTGCAGCCAATACGCTCGCAAAACCGTCTGAGCCTCTGATTCAGACCCTCCACCCGGCTCTGCACCAAAGGTCCGCAGTCGGTTCTGTCAACGATGCTGCAGATGGTGAGCTCTGCCTTCATCTCGTAAGCAAGACCGGCAGTCTTCACCAAATCAGATAGCCGCTGGAATCCAGAGAGAATTTCCTCAGA
Source organism: Schistocerca gregaria (assembly GCF_023897955.1). Classification (NCBI taxonomy): domain Eukaryota; kingdom Metazoa; phylum Arthropoda; class Insecta; order Orthoptera; family Acrididae; genus Schistocerca; species Schistocerca gregaria. The sequence goes on from NC_064925.1 coordinate 479,505,873, forward strand.
TCCAAAGCGACACACGTCATTAGTGCCGACATGTGCCACCACCTGCAGCTGGCTGCACCCTGTGCTCTTCATGGCATCCGGAAGGACCCTTTCCACATCAGGAATGACTCCTCCCGGAATGCACACGGAGTGCACACTGGATTTCTTCCCCTCCTTAGCCGCCGTATCCCTAAGGGGCCCCATTACGCGCCTAACATTGGAGCTCCCAACTACCAGTAAGCCCACCCTCTGCTATTGCCCGGACCTTGAAGGCTGAGAATGATCCTCTGAAACAGGGCAGGCAGCTGCATCTGGCTCAGCCAGAGACAGTGCCTGAAACCGGTTTGTCAGACGCACCGGGGAGGCTTTCTGATCAGCCTCCGGGGACGCCTATCGCTGCCTGCCACGCCTTGGAATGACCTCCCAATCAACCACAGGCGAGGGCTCAGCCCCACTGCAGGCAGCAACCGGGGCAACCACAGCGGCAGACCGATCTGGGGACAGACGGGACGAGGTTGACATCCCCGTGATACCCAAGTCCGGCTCCCCACAGTGGTGCCCATTGGCAACAGCCTCAAGCTGCGCGACCGAAGTCAGCGCCGATTGCAGCTGTGAGCGAAGGGATGCCAAGTCAGCCCTCATCCGAACACAGCAATCGCAGTCCCTGTTCATTCTGATCGATGTGGAACAACAGTTACCGAAACACGAGTCAGTGCCTAGATAACGCAAGCGAAACACGCAAAGAATGTATCAACTAACCTGTACAAATGCCTAACGACTGCGCTACAATCTGCTGAATTTACGATTACAGTAACTAAAACTCGAAATTGCACCTCCTATACGAAACTCACACGCAATTTAAATAAGAATCTACGAAGTAAACACTAAAGCGCGATGCTACAACTGTCAAATACTATAATACGCCCGAAATATATGAATTAAACAATGCAAGTACCCAAAAACACGCAAAGAAATTAATTAAGCTATCTAACAAACAAGTAAGCTAGGGTTATACGACTTGCTGCTGCAGCTGCTTATCCAACGGCGGCAGGGAGCACACTGACTGACATCTACATCTACATGACTACTCTGCAATTCACATTTAAGTGCTTGGCAGAGGGTTCATCGAACCACAATCATACTATCTCTCTACTATTCCACTCCCGAACAGCGAGCGGGAAAAACGAACACCTAAACCTTTCTGTTCGAGCTCTGATTTCTCTTATTTTATTTTGATGATCATTCCTACCTATGTAGGTTGGGCTCAACAAAATATTTTCGCATTCGGAAGAGAAAGTTGGTGACTGAAATTTCGTAAAAAGGTCTCGCCGCGACGAAAAACGTCTATGCTGTAATGACTTCCATCCCAACTCGTGTATCATATCTGCCACACTCTCTCCCCTATAACGCGATAATACAAAACGAGCTGCCCTTCTTTGCACCCTCTCGATGTCCTCCGTCAATCCCACCTGACCAACCGACACTGGCCGTTCACAACAAAAACAGAAGACAGACGGCTACGCGAATTTACACTATTCAGGTACTAAGGCGCGATGCTACAACCCTCAAATACCATAATACGCCCGAAATATATGAATTAAACAATGCAAGTACCCAAAAACACGCAAAGAAATTAATTAAGCTATCTAACAAGTAAGCTAGGGTTATACGACTTGCTGCTGCAGCTGCTTATCCAACGGCGGCAGTATCCTTTCTTGCAGGACTGCTAGTTCTGCAAGCTTCGCAGGAGAGCTTCTGTAAAGTTTGGAAGGTAGGAGACGAGGTACTGGCAGAAGTAAAGCCGTGAGGACGGGGCGTGACTCGTGCTTGGATAGCTCAGTTGGTAGAGCACTTGCCAGCAAAAGGCAAAGGTCCCGAGTTCGAGTCTCGGTCCGGCACACAGTTTTAATCTGCCAGGAAGTTTCAATCATAATTGTTTGTCGAGCGCCTCTTCCGGAAGCGCGCGCGTCCTCAGCCCCGCTAAGCGTGGCCAGTCAGCTCCCGCGGCTGCAGAGCGCCGGTCTCCGCTAGGCTGTTGTATTCGGGCCGTGGCGAGCCTCTGGTGCACAGCACAGGCTCCGCGGCGCGGCTCGTTTCAAAAGCCGCGACGCGTGACACACCCTCCGCGGTTGCCCAACCCGAATCGGCGGGAAAGCCGCGGGCCACGGATGTGCCAGCTCACCGAATGATTAACCGGGGCTTGTCTGACTCACGGATTCCGCAGCCTGACACTTTTCGTCGCCTCCTTTTTTTTTATCCCGCCCTCTTTCCTACACAGCACGCTGAGCACGTGCCGGAAGTTACACACACACACAAGATTGTAGTCGGCAGCTGCACACCACAAGATGTCCCAGGTTTTGTGCACCGCTACCGCCTTCTTTCGGGAAAGGCGAAGGTTTGAACGGTGTCACATTTGTTTGCAAATACAAGCAAACGCTCACAGTCCCCGCATACAACAAACACGACGACAGATGACTGAAGTGTACATCTGGAAATGTTCGCGTATCACAACGATGTCAGCATCAGCATGTAAGGTGACCGCCTCGGTAACTGCGTGGTCAGCGCGGCGGTTGCACAACGGAAGGGTCCGGGTTCGATTCCCGGCCAGCTGGGTGTTGTGTTGTCCTCACGTCCGTTCGTCATAATCGATATTCCAATATTGAGGTGGCTGGATGGGCATGTCCCGAAAGCCTTTAAATTGGACCCACCATTAAAACTTCTACCGTAAATGTGCTGTGGTCTTCAGTCCAAACACTACTTTGATCCAGCTCTGCGTTAATCTATCCCGTTCAAGCCCCTTCAAAGCTCCACGGTTACGGCAGCCTATATCCATTCGAATTGGTGACTGGAGTCGATCCTGCGTCTCCCTCTACCATTTTTACCCCTCCACTTCCTTCCATTACCAAATTATTCCTTGATGCCTCAGTATACGGCCTATCAGCTGATCCCTTCTGTTAGTCATGCTTTGCCATCAATCTTTTCTTTTTTCCCTCTTCAGTACCTCCTCAATAGTTAATCGATCAGTCCATCTACTACTGAGCATTCTTCTACCGCATTTCAGAAGCACCGAGTAAGGTGCCGTAGTGGTTAGCACACTGGACTCGCATGCGGGAGGGCGACGGTTGCCGCGCGGGATTAGCCTTGCGGTCTAGGGCGCTGCAGTCATGGACTGTGCGGCTGGTCCCGGCGGAGGTTCGAGTCCTCCTTCGGGCATGGGTTCGTGTGTTTGTCCTTAGGATAATTTAGGTTAAGTAATGTGTAAGCTTAGGGACTGATGACCTTAGCAGGTAAGTCCCATAACATATCACACACATTTTCTTTTGGGCGACGGTTCAATCCTGCTTCCAGTCATACTGATTTAGGTTCTCCGTGATTTCCCTAAATCGCTTCAGGTAAATGCCGGGATGGTTCCTTTGAAACGGCACGGCCGACTTCCTTTCCCATCCTTCCCCAACCCGATGGGACCGATCACCTCGCTGTCTGGTCCCCTCTCCCAAAATCAGCCAACGAACCATTTCAAAAGCTTCATTTTTCCACTTGTCGAAACTGTTTTTCGTCCAAGTTTCACTCCGTACAGAGCTACAGTCCGCACAAATACGTCAATAAAAGACTTCCAAAACTTTAAATTTATGTTACCAAATCTCTCCTTAGACGGCCCCGGTGGCCGAGATGTTCTAGGCGCTTCAGTCTGGAACCGCGCGACTACTACGGTAGCAGGTTCGAATCCTGCCTCGGGCATGGATGTGTGTGATGTCCTTAGGTTGGTTAGGTTTAAGTAGTTCTAAGTTCTAGGAGACTGATGACCTCAGATGTTAAGTCTCATAGTGCTCAGAGCCATTTGAACCATTTTTTTCATAAACACATCTGTTGCTATTGCCAGTGAGAATTTTATATCCTCTCCATTTTGTGAATCGTCATTTATTTTCCTGCCCAAATAGCAAAACCTATCTACTGTTTTAAGTACCTCGTTTTCTACTCCAATTCCTTCAGTATCATCTGTTCTGATTCGACTACATTCTATTACCCTCGTTTTACTTTTGTTGATATTCATCTTAAATAACCTCTTTTGAAGACATTATCCATTCCATTCAACTGATCCTCAAAGACCTACAAAGTCTCTGACAGAATTACAACATCATCGTCAAAACTGAAAGTTTTTATTTCTCCTCCGTGACCTTTAATTCCCTCTCCCAATTTCTCCTTGTTTGCCTTTAGCCGGCCGCGGTGGTCTCGCGGTTCTAGGCGCGCAGTCCGGAACCGTGCGACTGCTACGGTCGCAGGTTCGAATCCTGCCTCGGGCATGGATGTGTGTGATGTCCTTAGGTTAGTTAGGTTTAAGTAGTTCTAAGTTCTAGGGGACTAATGACCACAGCAGTTGAGTCCCATAGTGCTCAGAGCCATTTTTTTTTTTTTTTTTGTTTGCCTTTACTGATTGCTCACTGCACCTCTTGAACAGCATCAGCGTTAGGCTGCAACCTGTTCTCACTCCCTTCTCAACAAGTACGTCCCTTTTGTATCCTTCAAGACTTATAACTGCAGACTTGTTTCTGTACAAGTTTTATATACTCAGGTATCTTTGTGTGGCCTTCGACCGAAGCAGCTGTTATAATCAGGTGTCATTGGTTTTCCCGCCTTAAGCTTACCGCAATTAAACAGTATTTTTATATCAGACGCGTTTCGCTTACATAAAAGAGAAAATAATTGAATATACATGACTTTTCACTCCCAGTACTTAACTACTCTTACCTCCATAATTTCCAAGAGAATGCTGGAGTCAGCATTCTCAAATGCATTGCCTCAATCTGAAATTGCTGTAAACAGGGAGTGGACAAAAATATGGGAACACCAGAAACACAAACACTACCATCCTTAATACGGTGTATGAAAACCGTTGGCACTCAAAACAGCTTCCAGTCGTCTCGGTATGAATAAATACAGGTCCTGTAGGGTTTCCAAGGGAATCGTATGCCATTCTTCCTGGGCAATAGTGACAAGTTTTGGTGACGGTGATAGAGGCGTACAGCGATCACACATCCTTCTCTCCAAAGCAGATGACAAAGGTTCAAAAATACTGAGACCTGGTAACTGGTGGTCATTGGAGAAGTGGCAATTCATCCCCGTGCTCACAAAGCCAGTCCTGGAGGATGCGAGCTGTGTGAACAGATTCAAATGGTTCAAATGGCTCTGAGCACTATGGGACTCAACTGCTGTGGTTATCAGTCCCCTAGAACTTAGAACTACTTAAACCTAACTAACCTAAGGACATCACACACATCCATGCCCGAGGCAGGATTCGAACCTGCGACCGTAGCAGTCGCACGATTCCGGACTGCGCGCCTAGAACCGCGAGACCACCGCGGCCGGCTGTGTGAACAGGGACCCATCGTCTTGGAATACAGCATCATCATTGGGGAACGAACATTGTACCATGGGATGGATCTAATCGACCACAGTGGTTGCATAATCCTTGACAATAATGTGGCCTTGCAGGGTAACTACGGGACCCCTCGAATGGTGGTGGTGGTTAGTGTTTAACGTCCCGTCGACAACGAGGTCATTAGAGACGGAGCGCAAGCTCGGGTTAGGGAAGGATTGGGAAGGAAATCGGCCGTGCCCTTTCAAAGGAACCATCCCGGCATTTGCCTGAAACGATTTAGGTAAATCACGGAAAACCTAAATCAGGATGGCCGGAGACGGGATTGAACCGTCGTCCTCCCGAACGCGAGTCCAGTGTGCTAACCACTGCGCCACCTCGCTCGGTCACGGGACCCCTCGAATGTCACGGCAGCGCTACCCAAGACATGCTTTTCTGTTGAGATGTACACTGGGCCAAAAGTAGGTAACAGTACGAACATGACTCATCGACTAAATGACTTTCTTCCGTTGCTCCACAAGCCCAGGTTTATGGCTGCGGTAAAAGGTTTTTCTGATACCGACATTTGCAAAATCAGTGACTGGTAAGTGGTTTCGGAATTCCATCTCGTTCTGCTGTTCTCAGCTTGTGTAGCTCCTTTGGTGCTGACAAAGTTCGCGAGTTCGACATTCAGTTCTGCAGTGACTGTTTAAGCTGTCGTCATCTTATTCTTCGTCACAGTTCTCTTCAATGACCGTCCGTCGCGATAACTCGGCACACACTTTCCCCCGCGTTGTGTCTTAGCAGATGATATTTCTCCGCCTTCCCTAAATGCGGAGTAAATCTTTGATAGGTGCCTCTTGAAAACACCAAACACGCGGGCTACCTCGGTTATGGAAGCACCCACCACAATGTGCGAAACCTTCCCGCGCCGGTACTTCAGTGTGGCGCGACCAGCGCAACTCAGGTGTCGCCCATGCCGACTGCCATGAGCGACGTCCGGAGCCAGCTGGAGAAAGAACGGTTGCAACCAAGGAGCGAGACGGAAGAGCGGAGCCCCGGACTGCGTCAACCTGCTACACGACGTGTTCCGGACAGAAGATGCCTTTGGTCGGTATCGGTGACACCGCAGACAGTAGCGATCGTTAACCTTTTCGGGTTATAGTGAGCTGTGGTGATTGGAACGGGCCAGCCGAGGTGGCCGAGCGGTTCTGGGCGCTACAGTCTGGAACCGTGCGACCGCTACGGTCGCAGGTTCGGATCCTGCCTCGGGCATCGATGTATGTGATGTCCTTAGGTTAGTTAGGTTTAAGTAGTTCTAAGTTCTAGGGGACAGATGACCTCAGAAGTTAAGTCCCATAGTCCTCAGAGCCATTTGAACCATTTGAAAGACGTAGTTTTGTCGTGTGTTTTCGGTCATATTAAAATAAAAGAATTATTCTATTACTCCTTGTGGGCACTCCGGAGGAATAATTTGGCTACATTTTTTCTTCCTTCATTTTGATCATTATTTTTCTCGGCATTTGGTCTGTGCGGACACCACATAACACCTGTTCAAGTTGGTCGCTGAATGCTTCAATAATTTTTTTTCTACACATACACACACACACACACACACACACACACACACACACACACACAGAGAGAGAGAGAGAGAGAGAGAGAGAGAGAGAGAGTAGAAACCTCTCTGACCGAACACGCTGAGCTACCGTGCTGGCGCCAACTGACCTACCCAAGCAAGACTCACGACCCGTTCTCACAGCTTTACTTCCTCCTGTGCCTTGCCTCCTATCTTCTGTGTTTTTCTTGTAGACTGACAAATTCAAAAATATCAAATGAAGAACCACATCTGATTAAAAGGTAAGGAACTAAAAAATGATAAACAAATCGAGTTTGTTTATTATGTCTTAGCTTGTACAAGTCCTGCGACACATCAGAACAATATATGTATGTTTTCTCGCCAGTCTCTCTTGTGTGATCCAAATTGTTTTGTTTAATAGTGACATTTGTGATTGGTTGGTTTGGTATTTTTTAGGATCTGAAGATGATTGTTTCGTTTCTGATCAACAATAATAAGAAGCCGTAAGTGACAAAATTGATTCTAGAATCAATAAATAAAAACAAAATTTTATTGACCTCAAGATCAACTTTGCAACACACCGAGACATTTTTTCCATGCCCTAATGAAATAAACGTCTGTCCCATGTTTAAGAAATGAGCATTTGAGGCAGATGTGTCGCTTCTACATTGCGCATCACAGTCTCGAGCGAGGCATCACAGTCTCGAGCGAGGTCCTACTGGAGATGGTTTGACGTTGCTTTCCTGCGACTTCGTACAAAGTACAGTGGTCGGCTGCCAAGTTCGGTGATTGGATGCAGTAGCTGCAGTTCGGGATGCTGGTGGTCCATCCTCTTGGTAGGCTAGAGCAGGGCAGGGCACGCTTGGTTCAAATGGATCTGAGCACTATGGGTCTTAAAATCTGTCGCCATCAGTCCCCTAGAACTTAGAAATATTTAAACCTAACTAACCTAAGGACATCACACACATCCATACCCGAGGCAGGATTCGAACCTGCGACTGTAGTAGTCACACGGTTCCAAACTGAAGCGCCTAGAACCGCACGGCCACACCGGCCGACGGCAGGGCAGGGCAGGGCATGGCAGCAGTGAGGCGGTGAGTGGATACATGGTATGCGCCCCATGTGTCGTCAAGGAAACAGCAACGATAGAGCACAAATTTGTTACTCAGTGCTACAATAGTCCTGCTGATGAACAGAGAGGCCAGTGTCCACAGTACGTAAGTCGTGCACATCCAGTGGGGAAAGTACTGTGATCAGCATGTGTCTCCACACTGTCGTGTAGGAGGGAGGGGGGGGGGGGGGGGGGGAGCAATGATGTCAATGGTGAGTCAAGGCAACTCTTTCCAGCATACCAGCAGGTGTTGGGCGCCAGCAAGGTGGAGACTCACTGCAGTGTCAGCCGCTCTTCCTGCAGGAGGCGCAGCAGACCATTCCTGACAAGGCGCACAGCGGTGCATGAGATTGCAGTGTAGGAGGTGCAGCTCAATGTAGCGGTATCTGCTTAGGCTGCCAGACAGGAGTTTGCCTGCCCAAGCAATGGCACATGAGCTGTCTCACGGCCTCGGACTAGAGCCCGAGACATCCAGGGTAGAAGACTGGCATCAGGCGAAGTGGGTTCCCAGACTAAAGTGCCAGTCAGAGGTTTATAAGTCCACGTCATTGACTACAGCACTGCAGCTGGCAGCAGCAGAGTATGGTGAAGGGGACCGGCTCAGCCGCACAGACTCGTAAAACTGTAAACTGATGTAGGTCCCTCCACTGGTGGCTGGCAGACTGTGATACTTTTGATTAAAAATGACAAGTGTTTATGTCGTCTCGGCTCCATTCTTGTTCTGATACAATGTCAGTTTGTATCAAGCAGGCCACAACATGTCCACGCCTGGAAGTGAAGTAACTGGGCTACCATCTCTGCCTTTCTGCTGTGTCAGTGATATTTCCACTCCGGCTGCACTGCGCCATATAGTAACAGCCTGTCAAAGTGGGGCAGTTCCTCTTCTATCAGCAGCAGTCCCTGATGCAATAACATTCGGACAGCAGTGGTCTGACCTGTTTATCTAGCCCATCACATTAGCCGTGGAAGCTACTTAATTTTTACCCAATTGCGCCCAGTTAATTACTTGCACTGCAAGAGAAGTGTATGTCAGCCACATGGCTGACTGTGAGGAGTAATGTACAGTGGTGTGTTGTCCTGTGTTTGTGTCGTTATCGATTAAATGGAGGAAGAGGTTAAACCTGGTGTCAGTCCATAGGCCACTTGCCTCAGGTAACCGTCGAAATCAGCATCCGCAGCCAACTGCCATGGCAGTCAACAAGACCACAAGATCTCGTTCCATTAGATACTACGGAAATGCTTGGAATTTTGTCTAGAAAATGGCCAGAATGTCTAGTTGTCGTGAACCTCTACTCCTCTTGCTGGGCAACGTTAGTGGTGAAAATTTCTTGTGCCGTCAGGTTGCGAACTGGGAACTCCCGAGACGACCACCAGTGTTCAAACGTGCGTCACTGATATCTGCTACAGAGGCGACACAGCATCTGCATCTATACCCACATCCTGCTCATAATTGTGAAATGCGTGGCGCAGTCTGCAATCCCATCATATCGGTTAGCAGGGCTTTTTGCCGTTACAATCAGCTGTGGAGTACTGGAAGGATGTCGCCTAGGGGAGTGCTACATAAGGACACTGTAATATATTCCTTGACTCATCACTTGAAGTTCGTTCTGGAGTCTTTCTAAGTAGGTTTTCATGGGCCATTGTCTGTCTATATTAAAGTGTGTGTCACTGCAGTTCTTTAAGCATTCTTGTGACACTCTCTCATGGGTCAGACAAACCTGTGACCGTTCGTGCTGGCCTTCTCTCCATACGTTCAATGTCGCCTCTTAATCCTATTTCATATGGATCCGACACACTGGAGGACTATTCTAGGATGGGTTTCACCAGTGTTTTGTATTCACTCTTCTTTGTACATTGAATACATTTGCCTACTATTCTACCAGTGAACCACTGCGTGCGAGCTGCTGTACCTATGACTGAGACTATTTGACCATTCCAGTTCATGTCTCTACAGTTTGTTACAACCAGATATTTGAATCAGTTGGCCGCTTCCAAATGATATTCGTATTGATAAGACTCTACAATTTCCTTTTGTGAAGTGCACCGTTTTACATTTATGGACATTTAAAGTTATATAATCTTTTCAGCATGTTGATATCTTATAAAGTGCTCCTTCTTTCAGACAGTATTTCACTATCGCTAACTGCATCATCAGCGAAAAGTCTGAGGTTACTATTAATATAGTCTGTGAGGTGATTAATATACAGCAGGAACATTAAGAATCTGAACTCTCTTTCTTGGCATACGACCTAATTTACTTCTAATTCTGTCGTTGACTCTTCATCCAAGACAAATACCTGCGCCCTCTCTACCAAAAAATCCTCAATCCTTGATACCACATGCTACGGTACTTTTGATAATAATCTTGGGTGAGTCTAACGCTGTTTGGAAATCCAGAAATGCTGCATCTACTTGACTATCTTGGACCATGCTACGAGGGTAATCCCAAAAGTGAGGTCTCCTATTTTTTATAAGTACGTAACTCTGTTTGTGTAGCAGTTGGTCACACTGTTATGAAGAGTGCTTCACGAGCTGTGTGTAAACATGCGCTGAGGCGCTTAGTCTTGGTTTGGCAGCCGTTGAGAATGGAGCTCCCGTTGGATGTTACTGCCAAGTGCGAATTGCGCGCAGTTTTTCGGTTTTTGAAGGCAAAGGGCACTCCGCTGATAGAAATCCATCGCCACTTGACGGAAGTGTATGGTGAGTCGTGCATGGATGTCAAAAATGTTCGTAAGTGGTGTAGAAAGTTTGCAGCTGGTCGGACTGAAATTCACAACGAACAAAGGAGCGGGAGACCGTCAATTTCTGAGGAGACAGTGTTGAAGGTTGAGCAAAGCATGCGTGAAGATCGGCGGATCACCCTGGATGATCTCTGCACGTTGGTTCCTGAGGTTTCCCGAAGCACCGCTCACAGAATTTTAACGGAAACATTGAACTACCGGAAGGTGTGCGCAAGATGGGTGCCATGCATGCTGACTGAGGACCACGTGCGGCAACGAGTTGATGCTTCCCTCGCATTTCTTCACCGCCTTGCAGCCGAACAGGACGACTTTATGGACTCAATTGTCACGGGTGACGAAACCTGGGCATACCACTTTACACCTGACACCAAGCAACAGTCACGTCAGCGGCGGCATCCTTCTTCGACCAATCCGGGGAGCTGGCGGTGAGCTGGTATGTCATGAGCATACATAAACTACCACAGCGTCTACAAAATGCATCGGCAGGAATGGTGATTATGTCGAAGAATAGCTAAATGTTCAAGCTGTAAACTGATGTAAACCATTGTAGAAATAAACAGGTCTGTTGTTGTTGTGGTCTTCAGTCCTGAGACTGGTTTGATGCAGCTCTCCATGCAACTCTATCCTGTGCAAGCTTCTTCATCTCCCAGTACCTACTGCAACCTACATCCTTCTGAATCTGCTTGGTGTATTCATCTCTTGGTCTCCCTCTACGATTTTTACCCTCTACGCTGCCCTCCAATACTAAATTGGTGATCCCTTGATGCCTCAGAACATGTCCTACCAACCGATCCCTTCTTCTTGTGAAGTTGTGCCACAAACTCCTCTTCTCCCCAATTCTATTCAATACCTCCTCATTAGATATGTGATCTACCCATCTAATCTTCAGCATTCTTCTGTAGCACCACATTTCGATAGCTTCTATTCTCTTCTTGTCCAAACTATTTATCGTCCACATTCCACTCCCAGACATGACTACACTCCATACAAATACTTTCAAAAACGATTTCCTGACACTTAAATCTATACTTGATGTTCACAAATTTCTCTTCTTCAGAATCGCTTTCTTTGCCATTGCCAGTCTACATTTTATATCTTCTCTACGTCGAACATCATCAGTTACTTTGCTACCCAAATAGCAAAACTCCTTTACTAATTTAAGTGTCTCACTTCCTAATCTAATTCCCTCAGTATCACCCGACTTAATTCGACTACATTACATTATCCTCGTTTTGCTTTTGTTGATGTTCATCTTATCCCCTCCTTTCATGACACTGTCCATTCCGTTCAACTGCTCTTCCAAGTCCTTTGGTGTCTCTGACAGAATTACAATGTCATCGGCGAACCTCAAAGTTTTTATTTCTTCTCCATGGATTTTAATACCTACTCCGAATTTTTCTTTTGTTTCCTTCACTGCTTGCTCAATATACAGATTGAATAACATCGGGGAGAGGCTACAACCCTGTCTCACTCCCTTCCCAACCACTGCTTCCCTTTCATGCCCCTCAACTTTTATAACTGCCATTTGGTTTCTATACAAATTGTAAATAGCCTTTCGCTCCCTGTATTTTACCCCTGCTACCTTCAGAGTTTGAAAGAGGTCTATGTACTTATAAAAGAATAGGATACCTTACTTTCGGGATTACCCTCGTATGAGTATGAGATATGACGGAAATCCCGTGCCCTGATAAGTAAATAAAAGTTTCATTTGTGAGTACAACAGAAAGAAAATCTTGATAAAATAAAAAAATAAAAATTACCCTCTGCCAGCCACTATACGCTGGTACGGAGAGTAGAGATGTACACGAACGCCCCGTTATCGACGCCGCTGCTGGGTTATGATTTCGCCACACAGTGCAGCAGCCGCGGCTCTTCCGCCTCAGCACGCCGGCTGCCAGCCAACGGCGGCAGCCCAGGCGTGACGTCACACGCGGTTCGCGCGAAGCTTGTGAATGAAGCTCCCGGAATACTCGGTTCGCTCTCACCGTTGGCTGTTGCGCAAGGCGCCCGCCCGAGCTGCGGTAAAGCCTTGCCGACCCTGCAGGTGTTTATGGAAAGGTTCCTAAGTCAGAGCTCGCGCGTCGTGCAGAGCAGCGCAATGCAAACGCGAACGCCACTTACCCACAAAGATTAAGTCGGCGAAATGCCACGATTATTGTGCCACGTTTTCACACTACGATATCTGCAAATTTGTACGAAGAGCCTACCACGGACTGCGGTTAAGCGACCGCCAACCACTGCCAGTTTGCGCACAGGGCACACGTCCTCAGAGGCGTTGTAGCAGCACCGACTCAAAGGAAGGCCTCGGCGCTTGTTCGTGACGTCACGTCAGCAAGGCACGACGCACGCCAGGTCTGTTCCCTCTCTGACACAGGAAAATGTGAAACTATTGGCGGCAGTTGACCAACACACATTGTTCTGAGAGATTTCTGCACTCAATTAATTGTGCAATTCACTGCACTTTTTAACAAATAGTGAACTCCTTAACTTAAATTTCCATCTGTTTTAAGGATGGACATACAAAAACGACATCATGCTCCAGCAGCAACAGAATTCGTGCTTCTTTACCTTATTTGTAAATCTGAGGAAGTTACGTTTGTACTGGGTTGCTTTTACAAGAAACTGTGAATATATTGGTGCTCTTCTTTAGGTATCTTGGTAGACTATGGGGTGAGGAGCACTGAATGTTAATGAAATATCTTGCGATTGTACACGTTGGGGGAGGAAGTGAGGGACAGAAGAAGAGGCAAAAGAGAGACACTTGTTCTATCAAATAATATTTTTTTTATCTTATGAAGTTTCTCCTTCCAGTTGCAAGAGGGGAATATTTATCTTTTCTAATGTGCATGTTTAAAAAAGTTTAAGCTCAGCAGTATTTTCGATGTATGAAACTATTTTGCTTCCTGTTTAGAATTCCTTTCGTTGAAAACGACTGTAATCTAATCACTGGCAACAGCTGGACATTTACACTTGTAAATTAGTTCACATTTCCAGTGACGACGTCAAACGAAAATAAATAAATAAAAGAAACGAGTTCATTGTAAGGGGGTTGGGATAAGTACCGATAACAGAATGAAGCAAGTAAATATAGATACTTGAATGTAAAATTTCCGAAGCTTGCAATGGGGCAAAGCATCTTCTCATATTGATCTACGTTTGTTTCGACAGGATTCATTAATACAGAACTATGATCTTCATTTGCAGCTTTACGATAGTAAGAAAATCTTTCATCTAAATAAAACTGCAGAATCCAATACAATACCAAACATTTTGTCCAAAAATAAGAGATTTATAGTGATAAGCACGCCCAGGCGTTTCTGCCGGCAACAGACCTGGCGTTCTCCGTGCCTAGCCTGACGTGACGTCAACAAGCGCCTAGGCCTTGCTTTGAGTCGGTGTTGGTTGTAGACAGTCGGTACACTGCCCGCCGCTCCGTCCTCTGAGCAGATGCGTGTCTTCCCTGCGGCTGCGTTTTCAACTGTTACGCGTTTAACCATCGCCTCTGGGGACAACTGTCAACGACGACACGTTTAACAGAGCGACGGCGCAAGTAAATATACACTCCTGGAAATTGAAATAAGAACACCGTGAATTCATTGTCCCAGGAAGGGGAAACTTTATTGACACATTCCTGGGGTCAGACACATCACACGATCACACTGACAGAACCACAGGCACATAGACACAGGCAACAGAGCATGCACAATGTCGGCACTAGTACAGTGTATATCCACCTTTCGCAGAAATGCAGGCTGCTATTATCCCAAGGAGTCGATCGTAGAGATGCTGGATGTAGTCCTGTGGAACGGCTTGCCATGCCATTTCCACCTGGCGCCTCAGTTGGACCAGCGTTCGTGCTGGAAGTGCAGACCGCGTGAGACGACGCTTCATCCAGTCCCAAACATGCTCAATGGGGGACAGATCCGGAGATCTTGCTGGCCAGGGTAGTTGACTTACACCTTCTAGAGCACGTTGGGTAGCACGGGATACATGCGAACGTGCATTGTCCTGTTGGAACAGCAAGTTCCCTTGCCGGTCTAGGAATGGTAGAACGATGGGTTCGATGACGGTTTGGATGTACCGTTCACTATTCAGTGTCCCCTCGACGATCACCAGAGGTGTACGGCCAGTGTAGGAGATCGCTCTCCACACCTTGATGCCAGGTGTTGGCCCTGTGTGCCTCGGTCGTATGCAGTCCTGATTGTGGCGCTCACCTGCACGGCGCCAAACACGCATACGACCATCATTGGCACCAAGGCAGAAGCGGCTCTCATCGCTGAAGACGACACGTCTCCATTCGTCCCTCCATTCACGCCTGTCGCGACACCACTGGAGGCGGGCTGCACGATGTTGGGACGTGAGCGGAAGACGGCCTAACGGTGTGCGGGACCGTAGCCCAGCTTCATGGAGACGGTTGCGAATGGTCCTCGCCGATACCCCAGGAGCAACAGTGTCCCTAATTTGCTGGGAAGTGGCGGTGCGGTCCCCTACGGCACTGCGTAGGATCCTACGGTCTTGGCGTGCATCCGTGCGTCGCTGCGGTCCGGTCCCAGGTCGACGGGCACGTGCACCTTCCGCCGACCACTGGCGACAACATCGATGTACTGTGGAGACCTCACGCCCCACGTGTTGAGCAATTCGGCGGTACGTCCACCCGGCCTCCCGCATGCCCACTATACGCCCTCGCTCAAAGTCCGTCAACTGCACATACGGTTCACGCCCACGCTGTCGCGGCATGCTACCAGTGTTAAAGACTGCGATGGAGCTCCGTATGCGACGGCAAACTGGCTGACACTGACGGCGGCGGTGCACAAATGCTGCGCAGCTAGCGCCATTCGACGGCCAACACCGCGGTTCCTGGTGTGTCCGCTGTGCCGTGCGTGTGATCATTGCTTGTACAGCCCTCTCGCAGTGTCCGGAGCAAGTATGGTGGGTCTGACACACCGGTGTCAATGTGTTCTTTTTTCCATTTCCAGGAGTGTAGATGCCGCATAAAATGTTCTCGGGTTTCCAACCGCGTCAATTGCTTAAAACTACACGAGCTTCCGGCCAAGCACTCCTTGGGTTGGGTTGTTTTGGGGAAGGAGGCCAGACAGCGAGGTCATCGGTCTCATCGGATTGGGGAAGGAAGTCGGCCGTGCCCTTTCAGAGGAACCATCCCGGCATTTGCCTGGAGTGATTTAGGGAAATCACGGAAAATCTAAATCAGGATGGCCGGACGCGGGATTGAACCGCCGTCCTCCCGAATGCGAGTCCAGTGTCTAACCACTGCGCCACCTCGCTCGGTAGCACTCCTTGGCCATTGTCAAGTGGTATGAGTGCACGTAGGCTGTTGGTGCTTCCTTATATACGCTAGCTGCCCGTGACATTACCATATATGGGCATGTTTTGAGTCGGCGTTCGATGTGCCCTCTTCAACCGCGCGATCGCTGGAGCCCACGCAGCGCTGAGCTGGAAGCCACCGTCTCTATTCAGTGTTTGCCGTAATTTTTATTTCAATAGCTTCCTTTATTAAACTGTCCCAGAAGCCGTTAGTGCGGGCCACAACAGAGGTATCGTCAAATTTTATGTGGTGACCGGTTTCTAACGCATGCTCAGGAACGCAGATTTCTCTGGATCTCTACATCTACATCTACATGACTACTCTGCAATTCACATTTAAGTGCTTGGCAGAGGGTTCATCGAACCACAATCATACTATCTCTCTACTATTCCACTCCCGAACAGCGAGCGGGAAAAACGAACACCTAAACCTTTCTGTTCGAGCTCTGATTTCTATTATTTTATTTTGATGATCATTCCTACCTATGTAGGCTGGGCTCAACAAAATACTTTCTCATTCGGAAGAGAAAGTTGGTGACTGAAATTTAGTAAAAAGGTCTCGCCGCGACGAAAAACGTGTATGCTGTAATGACTTCCATCCCAACTCGTGTATCATATCTGCCACACTCTCTCCCCTATAACGCGATAATACAAAACGAGCTGCCGTTTTTTGCACCCTTTCGATGTCCTCCGTCAATCCCACCTGGTAAGGATCCCACACCGCGCAGCAGTATTCTAACAGAGGACGAACGAGTGTAGTGTAAGCTGTCTCTTTAGTGGACTTGTTGCATCTTCTAAGTGTCCTGCCAATGAAACGCAACCTTTGGCTCGCCTTCCCGACAATATTATCTATGTGGTCCTTCCAACTGAAGTTGTTCGTAATTTTAACACCCAGGTACTTAGTTGAATTGACAGCCTTGAGAATTGTACTATTTATCGAGTAATCGAATTCCAACGGATTTCTTTTGGAACTCATGTGGATCATCTCACACTTTTCGTTATTTAGCGTCAACTGCCACCTGACACACCATACAGCAATCTTTTCTAAATCGCTTTGCAGCTGATACTGGTCTTCGGATGACCTTACTAGACGGTAAATTACAGCATCATCTGCGAACAATCTAAGAGAACTGCTCAGATTGTCACCCAGGTCATTTATATAGATCAGGAACAGTAGAGGTCCCAGGACGCTTCCCTGGGGAACACCTGATATCACTTCAGTTTTACTCGATGATTTGCCGTCTATTACTACGAACTGCGACCTTCCTGACAGGAAATCACGAATCTAGTCGCACAACTGAGACGATACCCCATAGCTCCGCAGCTTGATTAGAAGTCGCTTATGAGGAACGGTGTCAAAAGCTTTCCGGAAATCTAGAAATACGGAATCAACTTGAGATCCCCTGTCGATAGCGGCCATTACTTCGTGCGAATAAAGAGCTAGCTGCGTTGCACAAGAGCGATGTTTTCTGAAGCCATGCTGATTACGTGTCAATAGATCGTTCCCTTCGAGGTGATTCATAATGTTTGAATACAGTATATGCTCCAAAACCCTACTGCAAACCGACTTCTTTGATATAGGTCTGTAGTTAAATGGATTACTCCTACTACCCTTCTTGAACACTGGTGCGACCTGCGCAATTTTCCAATCTGTAGGTACAGATCTATCGGTGAGCGAGCGGTTGTATATGAGTGCTAAGTAGGGAGCTATAGTATCAGCGTAATCTGAAAGGAACCTAATCGGCATACAATCTGGACCTGAACACTTGCCCGTATCAAGCGATTTGAGTTGCTTCGCAACCCCTAAGGTATCTACTTCTAAGAAACTCATGCTAGCAGATGTTCGTGTTTCAAATTCTGGAATATTCCATTCGTCTTCCCTGGTGAAGGAATTTCGGAAAACTGCGTTCAATAACTCCGCTTTAGCGGCACAGTCGTCGATAACAGTACCATCGGCACTGCGCAGCGAAGGTATTGACTGCGTCTTGCCGCTTGTATACTTTACATACGACCAGAATTTCTTCGGATTTTCTACCAAATTTCGAGACAATGTTTCGTTGTGGAACCTATTAAAGGCATCTCGCATCGAAGTCCGTGCCAAATTTCGCGCGTCTGTAAATTTTAGCCCATCTTCGGGATTTCGCGTTCTTCTGAACTTCGCATGCTTTTTCCGTTGCCTCTGCAACAGCGTTCGGACCTTTTTTGTGTACCACGGGGGATCCGTTCCATCTCTTACCAATTTATGAGGTATGAATATCTCAATTTCTGTTGAATTTGAGCCACATCTCGTCTACATTCGCATAGTCAGTTCGGAAGGAATGGAAGTTGTCTTTTAGGAAGGCTTCTAGTGGCACTTTATCCGCTTTTTTAAATAAAATTATTTTGCGTTTGTTTCTGATGGATTTGGAAGAAATGGTATTGAGCCTAGCTACAATGACCTTGTGATCACTAATCCCTGTATCATTCATGATGCTCTCTATCAGCTCTGGATTGTTTGTGGCCAAGAGGTCAAGTGTGTTTTCGCAACCATTTACAATTCGCGTGGGTTCGTGGACTAACTGCTCGAAATAATTTTCGGAGAATGCATTTAGGACAATCTCGGAAGACGTTTTCTGCCTACCACCGGTTTTGAACAAGTATTTTTGCCAACATACCGAGGGTAGGTTGAAGTCCCCACCAACTATAACCGTATGAGTGGGGTATTTATTTGTTACCAGACTCAAACTTTCTCTGAACTGTTCCGCAACTGTATCATCGGAGTCTGGGGGTCGGTAGAAGGAGCCAATTATTAACTTAATTCGGCTGTTAAGTATAACCTCCACCCACACCAATTCGCACGGAGTATCTACTTCGACTTCACTACAAGATAAACCACTACTGACAGACACAAACACTCCACCACCAATTCTGCCTAATCTATCTTTCCTGAACACCGTCTGAGACTTCGTAAAAATTTCTGCAGAACTTATTTCAGGCTTTAGCCAGCTTTCTGTACCTATAACGATATCAGCTTCTGTGCTTTCTATTAGCGCTTGAAGCTCAGGGACTTTTCCAGCGCAACTACAACAATTTACAACTATAATTCCGACTGTTCCTTGATCCAAGCACGTCCTGTAATTACCAAGCACCCTTTGACATTGCAGCCCATCCCGCACTTTCCCGAGGCCTTCTAACCTAAAAAACCGCCCAGTCCACGCCATATAGCGTAGGCGATAATACCTCTCATGTTCTTTCCTGATTTGTTCCACGGTGCGCACTATTTGTCCCATGTACTTCTGGCCACACTCACAAGGTATTTCGTAGACTCCAGGTGTTCTGAGACCTACTGCGTCTTTAACTGGTCTCAGTAATTGACGGATTTTCGTTGGAGGCCTGAAGATTGATTTGATCTTGTGTCTTTTCAACAGGCGGCTTACCTTGACCGACACAGAGCCACAGAAAGGCAGCAAAAAAGTTTCTTTTCCTGCTCTTCGTCGGTGGTCTTACTCTGACATTTCCCAGAAATCACTTCTTTCACTTGATGGGCGCTGTAGCCGTTATTCCTGAAAACCTTGCGTAGGTGGCTAAGTTCATGGGGCGGGTTATCGTCGTCTGATATTACTCTTCCACGATGCACCAATGTTTGTAACACTGTGCGCTTCTGTGCTGGATGATGATAGCTGGTAGCGTGCAGGTACAGCTCTGTGTAGTGGGTTTTCTGTAGACGCTGTGGCCGAGGCACCCATTTCGTTTACGGTGGACGAGAACGTCGAGGAAGTGCAATGCATTATCTTTTTTCATCTCCATGGTGAACTGGATATTACTGTTAATGACATTGAGGTTTTCCAAAACTCGTCTAGTTTCTCGCGTCCGTGTGGCCAAATGACGAACGTATCGAAAGAAACACTTCGGCTTCAATGGCGCAGTATCTACGGCAATATCCTCAAAATTCTCCACGAAGAGGTTTGCAACAGCTGGAGCCAACGGGCTACCCATTGCTACGCCGTCTGTCTGATCGTAATACTGGACGTTGTATACGAAATAGGGGGACGTAAGAGTGTGCCTAAATAGCTCAACCATGTCACTTACAAAGTACTGGTAAATTAGGTTCAAAGCATCTTTGATAGGCGCATATGTAAACAGCGCCATTACATCAAAACTGACTATAATATCATCCTCGCTAAATCATAGACGGTTGATTCTGCTAATAAATTCTGCAGTTTAATAAAGGAAGCTATTGAAATAAAAATTACCCCAAACACCCTGAATAGAGACGGTGGCTTGCAGGTCAGCGCTGTGTGGGATCCAGCGATGGCGCGCGGTTGAAGAGGACACATCGAAAGCCGACTCAAAAAATGCCCATATATAGCAATGTCACGGGCACCAGTGACGTCACAATCGGCATTAGCCTAAGTAAGGGCGCACCAACAGCACACGTGCAGTAAACAAAAAAAAATTTAAAAAAAAAATCAAATGTGTGTGAAATTTTATGGGACTTAACTGCTAAGGTCATCAGTCCCTAAGCTTACACACTACTTAATCTAAATTATCCTAAGTTATCCTAAGGGCAAACACACACCTCCATGACCGAGGGAAGACTCGAACCTCCGCCGGGACCAGCCGCACAGTCCATGACTGGAGCGCCTTAGACCGCTCGGCCCACGTGCAGTCACATCACTTGACAATGGCCAAGGAGTGCTTGGCCGAAAGCTCGTGTAGTTTTAAGCAACTGACGGGGTTGGAAACTCGAGAACATTTTATTCAATGTTATCGCCGCGAGACTCTGCATTCATACAGATGTAGCTATCGTTTGATCATTTTCATTTCACGTTTCAGTCTGATATCTCTGAGGTACCCGGACAACATTACTCTCCTTTTTATTGTAAGGCACAGAACGTGCTGCACATTGCTGAACTTTATACTTACAAAACCGTGGAGGAGGCATGTCACAAACTGGCACTAAGTGTACGACATCTTTGGATACGCAAACGATGAGCATTTCAGCGCAACCGCTCAAAGTGGATCGAGTAACGCCGCCTACATTCTGCTATAAGGAGAGATTATGCAGTGCGTGTCTCGTTCAGAAATAGCATTTGAACGTTCGTCAGCGAGAAGATCATATAATGACTCGTGTAAGAAGAATTGAAGAAAAGGAAACCGAGGAATTGTTAGACGACGATCTGTTCGGCTTTAGGAAAGGGGGAGGCGCTAAAAAGCCAGTCCTGATGTTGAATTTGATAATGGAGGCAAGGCTGAAGCAAAATCGAGAGACGTTCATAGGATCTGTCGACCTGGAAAAAGCGTTCGACACTGTCATTGGTACAAGATGTTCGAAATTCTGAGAAAAATAGGGGTAAGCTATAAGAAGAGACGGGTAATATACAATACGTACAAAAACCCAGAGGGAACAATAAGCCTGAAAGACTAAGAACGAAGTGCTCGGATTAAAAAGCGTTTAAGACAGGGATGCAGTCTTTCGCCCCTATCGTTCACACTATACATATAAGAAGCAATGACGGAAATAAAAGAAAAGTTCAAGAGTGGGACCAGAATACACGGTGAAGGGGTATCAATGTAAAGATTCGCTCATGACACTGCTATCCATACTGCGATGAGGTAAAATTTCTTGAATGGATTGATCATTCTAATGGGTACAGAATACGGACTAAGAGTACACAAATGAAAGACGATACCAATGATAACTAATAAAAATCAGAATTGGTGATCACGAAGTAGATGAAGTTAAGAAATTCTGCTACTTTGGAAACACAATTACTCACGACGTGACAAGCAGACTATCACAGACAAAGAGGACATTCCTGGCCCAAAGAAGTCTACTAATATAAAGCATAGGTCTTAGGCTTCAATTTGAGGAAGAAATTTGTCAGAGTGTACGTTTGGAGCACAGCATCGTATAGTAGTCAATCATGGAGTATAGGAAAACCGGAACAGTAGACAATCGAACCGCTTGTGATGTGGTGCTGTAGATGATTGTTGAAAATTACGTGGACTGATAAGGTAAGAAATGAGGAATGTCTCCTCAGAGTCGGTGTATAAAGAAACATAACGTAAGACATTGACAAGAAGTAGGGACAGGTTGACAGGACATGTGTTAAGACATCAGGGAATAACCTACACGGTACTAGAGGGAGCTTCAGAGAGTAAAAACTGCAGACAAAGACAGATTGAGGACATGGGGTGCAAGTGCTACTAGCAGATGAGCGGGCTGCATCAGAAGACTGATGAGTCCAAAAAAAGTTGTAAAAGTAAAATGTGTGCTCTTATTGCTTACCTTGACAGGTTTCTTTAGCATCCAACAGTGATTCGGTTTCTCGCATCAAACCATGGAAGATCTACAAAGTGTCTCCAAGATCTGTTGTTCCTCTTCGTCTGCTAAAGGTAAACCTAACAGATGGACTGTGGTGGAGATGGAGTGCTGACTTTAGATGTCTTAAAGGTCCATTCTCCTCAGTCAGCCAATAAAACAAAAGAATTTTAATGTTTTTTGGAAAAAAGTAATGAATCAGTCGACGTGACTCTTTTTGCGGATTGTTTAGTCATTCAGTCCGCAGCTCGTGGTCTGGCGGCTGCGTTTTCGCTTTCCGAGCACGGGACCCCAGGTTCGATTCAAAAAAAAAATGGTTAAAATGGCTCTGATCACTATGGGACTTAACATCTATGGTCATCAGTCCCCTAGAACTTAGAACTACTTAAACCTAACTAACCTAAGGACATCACACAACACCCAGTCATCACAAGCCAGAGAAAATCCCTGAGCCCGCCGGTAATCGAACCTGGGAACCCGGACCTGGGCCTGGTTCGATTCCCGGCGGGGTCAGGGCATTTCACCTGCCTCGAGATGACTGAGTCTTGATGTATCGTCTTTATCATCATCATTTATCCCCCTTACGGTAGGAGGAAGGCAATGACAAACCACCTCCGCTAGCACCTTGCCTAGTACGGCGGTGCGGGTCTCCCGCATCGTCCCCTACGCTCTGTCGAGGAGTATGGGACCTCATGATCATCATCATTATTGATTCTTGGACAACATTTTCTGATTTTTACAGAAATTCAATCGCCATTAAGCCCTCTCCCCATCCGAGGAGTTAAAGTTGCTCTGTTCAAAATGCGGTGTGACCATGACGGATATAATCCACTCTGCGAATCTTGCCTGAAGTCAAAATTTGTCGGCGTGCGAGGAGCACTCACGCACTGCGGGTTCCGTGCAAACTTAATCACGTATATATATATGGAGTTCATCCATCATGGGAAACGTAAATCTCAAAGATTTTTGCTTGTTTTCGATATACAGACTGGTAACGCCTCTGTCCCGCGAATTCGAAGCTCGTGTCAAAATCCCTACAGTAGTTCCTCAGAGTAGCTCGGACATACAAAAAAGAAGCGAGCAGCGGACTTCAGTTTGCTTATATATGTAGATGGTTCAAATCTCTCTGAGCACTATGGGACTTAACTGCTGAGGTCATCAGTTCCCTAGAACTACTTAAACCTAACTAACCTAAGGACATCACACACATCCATGCCCGAGGCAGGATTCTAACCGCGGTCGCGCGGTTCCAGACTGTAGCGCCTAAAACCGCTCGGCCACTTCGGCCGGCTTATATATGTAGATACAGGAGATTTAATACAATGTTTTTCTTTAGTTACTGAAACATGACTACAGCTTACATTTTATGTTTGTTCGCCTTTATGCTTCTGACGGATGATGAATAGAGTGGCAAAAAATATATATTTTTATATGATACAATCACAATTTAACAATTTTCAGATTTTTTTGCTTTACTTATACTGTGAAACCCTGGCTCTTGCCAAATTTCATGATTCTAGGTCAACATGAAGTACCCTATACGTTTTGATGAATGAGCTTTCGAGTATCAAAATATGTGACTCAAATGGCCGTATCTTTTGATTGTGTTGACTTAGAAGCTTACAATTTTTATGCCAGTAAGGGACCACCGACCTTAGTATGTGACTTCATACCTGTGCCTATTCCTGAGAAAAAGAGTTTTTAATAGTCGGACACATAGACAGACCCACAATAAAGCGATATTGTAAGGCTTCCGTTTTTACAGCCTGGGGCACGGAACCATAAGAAACAGACAACTCTCTTAATCTATACGATATTGCGCACGAAGTAATAGCAGAGTTTTTGAAATTTGACAAAATAATAAAATGTCGGACGTTTAGAATAAAGAAGCAGATTTGCCGGCCGGTGTGGCCGAGCGGTTCTGGGCGCTACAGTCTGGAACCGCGAGACGGCTACGGTCGCAGGTTCGAATCCTGTCTCGGGCATGGATGTGTGCGATGTCCTTAGGTTAGTTAGGTTTAAGTAGTTCTAAGTTCTAGGGGACAGATGACCTCAGAAGTTAAGTCCCATAGTGCTCAGAGCCATTTGAACCATTTGAAAGACGTAGATTTGTCGTGTGTTTTCGGTCACGTTTTTTGCAATAACTAATGAATATATTAAAATAAAAGAACTATCCTATTACTCCTTGCGATCACGCCGGAGGAATAATTTGGCTACATTTGAGAAAGATATCTTTATAAGTGTGATCGCAATTCATTCCGTCAGGCTGAAATACACTGTGGTGAATGGTGCACCTGTATCCGTTTTGCAGGCCTGGTTGAGCTCCGTGCCAAATGTAAGCGAAAATGTCTTTCCCTGCACATCCTCAAGCCATCTGAAAATTTAACCACATGTACTGTGGACTTGCTGTACCGTAGACGCACAGTATGTAAAATTTCGTTGTTTGCCGTCCTTCCTTGTGTTGCAGGTGTAAACAACAGCAGTGCAGGTTTTTGCTGGTAGTCAAGTGCATCATGTTACATTTCTGTACATTTAAGGCACTGTGCCAGTCTTTGCTCCAATTTGAAATCCTATCAAGATCTGACTGGATATTTGTGCAGTTTCCTTCGGAAAGCGTTACAGTACAGATAACCACATCATCCGCAAAATTTCATTATTTTCATAAAATATGAACAACCGGAGTCCCAATACATTTCCCACTGACACCCCTGAAGTCATTTCGACATCTGCCGATGACTCTATCCAAGAAAACACGCTGCGTTCTTCCTACTAAGAAATCCTCAGTTCAAATGGTTCAAATGGCTCTTGAGCACTATGCGACTTAACTTCTGAGGTCATCAGTCGCCTAGAACTTAGAACTAATTAAACCTAACTAACCTAAGGACATCACACACATCCATGCCCGAGGCAGGATTCGAACCAGCGACCGTAGCGGTTGCTCGGCTCCAGACTGTAGCGCCTAGAACCGCAAATCCTCAGTCCAGTCACAAAGATTGTTTGATACCCCATGTGACCAGACTTTTGTTAATAAACATGTTATGGTATGGAATCAAATACTTTTCAAAACTCAATAAATGCTGCATTTACTTGATTGCCTTGATCCATGGCTTTTAGGATGTCATGTGACGGAGGTGAAGTGCGAGGTGGGGTCACACATCGACGTCTCCGGAATCTACATCTACATCTACGTGGATACTCTGCAAATCACATTTAACTGCCTGACAGAGGGTTCATCGAAACATCTTCACAATTCTCTATTCTTCCAATTCGTATAGCGCGCGGAAAGAACGAACATCTATATCTTTCCGTACGAGATCTGATTTCCCTCATTTTATCGTGGTGATCGTTCCTCCCTATGTATGTCGACGTCAACAAAATATTTTCGCATTCGGAGGAGAAAGTTGGTGATTGGAATTTCGTGAGAATATTCCGTCGCAACGAAAAATGCATTTCTTTTAATGATTTCCAGCCCAAATCCTGTATCATTTCAGTGACACTCTCTCCCATATTTCGCGACAATTCAAGACGTGCTACCCATCTTTGAACTTTTTCGATGTACTCCCTCAATCCTATCTGGGAAGGATCCCACACCGGGCAGCAGTATTCTAAAAAGAGGACGGGCAAGCGTAGTGTAGGCCGTCTTCTTAGTACTCGTCCATTGTCTAAGTGTCCTGCCAATAAAACGCAGTGTTTGGTTAGCCTTCCCCACAACATTTTCTATGTGTTCCTTCCAATTTAAATTGTTCGTAATTGTAATTCCTAGGTATTTAATTGAATTTACGGCCTTTAGATATGACTGATTTATCGTGTGACCGTAGTTTAACGGATTCCTTTTAATACTCGTGAGGATGACCTCACACTTTTCGTTATTTAGGGTCAACTGCCACTTTTCGCACCGTTCAGATATCTTTTCTAAATCGTTTTGCAATTTGTTTTGAATTTCTGATGACTTTTTAGTCGATAAACGACTGCGTCATCTGCAAACAATCTAAGACGGCTGCTCAGATTGTCTCCCAAATCGTGTATATAGATAAGGAACAGCAAAGGGTCTATTATACAACGTTGGAGAATGCCAGAAATCACTTCTGTTTTACTCGATGACTTTCCGACTTTACTACGAACTGTGACCTCTCTGACAGGAAATCACAAATCCAGTCACATAACTGAGACGATATTCCATAAGCACGCAATTTCACTACAAGCCGCTTGTGTGGTATAGTGTCAAAAGTCTTCCGGAAATCCAGATATACGGAATCGATCTGAAATCCCTTGTCAATAGCACTCAACACTTCATGCAAATAAAGAGCTAGTTGTCCTTCACAAGAACGATGTTTTCTAAATCCATATTGACTATGTGTCAATAGTCCGTTTTCTTCGAGGTAATTCATAATGTCGGAACACAGTATATGTTCCAAAATCCTGCCGCGTCGACGTTAATGATATGGGCCTGTAATTTAGTGGATTACTCCTACCACCTTTCTTGAATATTGGTGTGACCTGTGCAACTTTCCAGTCTTTGGGTACGGATCTTTCGTCGAGCGAACGGTTGTATATTATGGTTAAGTATGGAGCTAATGCATCGCCATACTCGGAAAGGAAGCTAGTTGGTATAGAGTCTGAACCAAAAGACTTGTTTTTATTAAGTGCTTCACTACTCCAAGGATATATATTTCTACGTTACTCGTGTTGACAGCTGTTCGTGATTCGATTTCTGGTTCAAATGGCTCTGAGCACTATGCGACTTAACTTCTGAGGTCATCAGTCGCCTAGAACTTAGAACTAATGAAACCTAACTAATCTAAGGACATCACACACATCCATGCCCGAGGCAGGATTCTGGAGCCAAGCGACCGTAGTGGTCGCTCGGCTCCAGACTTTAGCACCTAGAAACGCACGACCACTTCGGCCGGCACGAATTCTGGAATATTGACTTCCTCTTCTTTTGTGAAGGCATTTCTGAACGCTGTGTTTAGTAACTCTGCTTTGGCAGCACCATCTTAGACAGTATCTCCACTGCTATCGTGCAGAGAAGGCATTGATTGTTTCTTGCCGCAAACATACTTCACATATGACCAAAATCTCTTTGGATTTTCTGTCAGGTTTCGAGACAAAGTTGCGTGTGGAATCTATTATAAGCATTTCGCATTGAAGTCCGCGCTAAATTTTGAACATCTGTAAAAGATCGAACAATCTTGGGGATATCTCGTCTGTTTAATTTTTTAAATGTTTGTTTCGTTGTTTCTGCAACAGTGTTCTGACCCGTTTTGTGTACCAAGGAGGATCAACCCCGTCGTTTGTTAATTTAATTGGTGTAAATCTCTCAATTGCTGCCCATACGATTTCTTTGAATTCAAGCCACTTCTGGTCTACACTTTGGAAGGAGTGGAGATTGTCTCTCAGTAAGGCGTCAAATGAATTTTTATCTGCTTTTTTGAATAGGTATATTTTTCGTTTATTTTTGGAGGGTTTGTGATTATAATATTCAGTCTGTCTACGACAACTCTGTGTTCACTGATCCCTGTATCCGTTTTGATGCTCGTTATTAACTCAGGATTATTTGTTGCTAAGAGGTCAAGTGTGTTTTCACAACCGTTTGCTATTCGCTTAGGCTCATGAACTAACTGCTCGAAATAATTTTCAGAGAATGCGTTTACCACAATTTCGGATGATGTTTTATGCGTATCTCCGGAATTAAACATCTATTTTAGCCAGCATATCGAGGGTAAATTAAAGTCACCACCAACTATAATCGTATGAGTCAGGTAAGTGTTTGAAGTCAAACTCATGTTTTCTTTGAACCTTTCAGCAACTGCATCATCTGAATTGGCAGGTCGGTAAAAGGATCAAACTATTATTTTATTCCTGTTGCCAACAATGACCTCTTCCCATACTAACTCACAGGAACTTCTTTTTCAATTTCGCGACAAGATATACTACTTGTAACAGGAGCAAACAGGCCATCGGCAACCATTTTTAGCCGATCCTTTCGGAACACCGTTAGGTTCTTCGCAAAAATTTTGGTTGAGCTTATTTCCGTCTTTAGCCAGCTTTCAGTGCCTATAACGATTTGAGCATCAGTGCTTTCTATTAGCGCTTGGAGCTCTGGTACTTTCCCAACACAGCTGCGACAATTTACACCTGTTATACCGATGGTTCCTGTATCTACGTTCTTCCTGTGTTAGGATTGCACCCTTTGTGACTAAAGTCCTTCTTGTGTTTTCCCGAGACCCTATAACCTAGAAAACCTCACAGTCCACGCCACACAGCCCCTGCTACCCGTGTAGCTGCCTCCTGCGTATAGTGGACACTTGCCTATTCAGCGGAACCCGAAACCCAACCGCCCTTTGGCGCAAGTCGAGAAATCTGTACCCTAAACAGTCGCAGAACTGTCTGCAGATGACTATCGGCACTTGCTGCGCAACTCTACTGTAGACACTGACGAAAACGCAGGAACTGTATCTAATACATTAGATTATACGCAGAGATACAAAGACCTAACTACAGAAACACTCAAGTGAAAATAAATAAATCGCCCCTGATTAGGAACTTGTAATACGTCAAAATCTATTTACTTTCCGACGCAAGACGAGAGCTGTAGCTATTAGACATTAAATTAACACACAGAAACTCAAGAAACTAATCTATTAAAACACAAAGATGATATTATAATAATCCGTGCCAACTACCATGGAGGACGCCTTCTGTTCCAGATATTTCATTGCACTTGGGCAAATAATATTCTCTAAGATTCTTTAACAGAGGGGAGTCGTAGATACTGGTCGGTAATTATCTAGATACCTTATGCTGCACTTCTCGTGGACGGGTGAGACATGTGCTTTCTTCCAACCAATGGGCAGAGTTTAACAGACGGATTTACGGCAGATTATGGTTGAAATATACCTGAAACCAGGTAGAGCGGTTACCTGCCACGTCCTCGAGCTTTCTGAAATGTGGAGTTTGTGTCCGGCCAAACTAACTCTACAGTACTTTATGTGCGCTTATTAAGACAAAACAGTTACTTTGAAAGAAGCTAGTGATCCTCGTCTTACATTACTCGATTGTTATTTTTATTTAACATTTCATTTATGTAACAAGCAGTTCACTTACGTAACATTCACAAGCCGCTGTCCGCTATTTGAACACTGGGTAGACGGCACGTTTGACGTTAGTTAAGTGGAATTCATATCCCCGAGTCCACATATTGTGACAAATCGTACAAGGATCCTTTCATTTTGTTTTTAAACATGCGATGATTCTCAGTCTCCCAGCTGATGCCAAGCGACAGCCCGTTACTCGCAGAGGTCACACGCTCCAGGCTTCCATGCCCGATTTTTATAATCATGGCGAAATTGTCTTCACGGGCCTTAGGCCGTGGTTTGAGGCAGGTTTCTGTGCCTCAAGTTTCGTCCTTTGTTGCAGGGTTCCTTCTAAAGGGCTATAAAAAAGTAGGTCGTTAATTTTCAAAGGTAAACTTGTTAAACTAACTACAACTGCCAAACTGTTTATTGATAGCACACACTGTCAAGCGTACGTCCACTGCCACTAGGTATAAAAAATAGCATCAACACCCTGCTTAAAGAACACAGGAATAATCGTTGTCTAGGCAACACGAATGACGCGGCAGTAGCAGATCACGAACTGGAGCCAAGGAACAACCAAATTCGCTTCTCTCATTTCTCTCTCTCTCTCTCTCTCTCTCTCTCTCTCTCTCTCTCTCTCTTTTGTCATCAGTCTTCTGACTGGTTTGATGCGGCCTCCTGTGCTAATCTCTTCATCTCAGAGTAGCACTTGTAACCTACGTCCTCAATTATATGCTGAATGTATTCCAACGCTGTCTTCCTCTACCGTTGTTGACCTCTACAGCTCCCTCTAATACCAAGGAAGTTATTCCCTCATGTCCTAACAGATGTCCTATTATCCTGTCCCTTCTCCTTATCAATGTTTTCCACGTATTCCTTTCCTGTCCGATTCTGCGTAGAACCTCCTCCATCCGTCATTGTTTATTTTACTGCCTAGGTAGCAGAATTCCTTAACTTCATCGGCTTCGTGACCATCAGTCCTGATGTTAAGTTCCTCGCTGTTCTCATTTCTACTACTTCTCATTACCTTCGTCTTTCTTCGATTTACTCTCAATCCATACTGTGTACTCATTAGACTGTCCATTCCGTTCAGCAGATCATGTATTTCTTCTTCACTTTCACTCAGGATAGCAATGTCATCAGCGAATTGTATCATTGATATCCTTTCACCTCGAATTTTAATTCCACTCCTGAACCTTTCTTTTATTTCCATCATTGCTTCCTCTATGTACAGACTGAACAGTAGGGGCGAAAGACATCCTTGTCTTACACTTCTTTTAATACGAGTACTTCGTTGGTGATCGTCCACTCTTATTATTCTCTCTTGGTTGCTGGACATAATGTGTATGACTCGTCTCTCCCTATAGCTTACCCCTACTTTTTTTCAGAATTTCGAACATCTTGCACCATTTTGTACTGTCGAAACGCTTTTTCCAGGTCGACAAATCTTATGAACGTGTCTTGATTTTTCTTTAGTCTTGCTTCCATTGTTAATCGCAGCGTCCGAATTGCCTCTCTCGTGTCTTTACTTTTCCTAAAGCCACACTGATCGCCGTCTAGCGCATCCTCAATTTTCTTTTCCATTATTCTGTATATTATTCTTGTAAGCAACTTAGATGCATGAGTTGTTAAGCTGATTGTGCGATAATTCTCGCAGTTGTCAGCTCTTGCCGTCTTCGGAATTGTGTGGATGATGTTTTTCCGAAAGTCAGATGGTATGTCACCAGCCTCATATATTCACCACACCAGTGTGAATAGTCGTTTTGTTGCCACTTCCCCCCATGATTTTAGAAATTCTGATAGAATATTATGTATCCCTTCTGCCTTATTTGACCTTAAGTCCTCCATAGCTCTTTTGAATTCTGATTCTAATACTGAATCCCTTATCTCTCCTAAATCGACTCCTGTTTCTTCTTCTATAACATAAGACAAATCTTCCCCCTCATAGACGCTTTCAATATATTCTTTCTACCTATCCGCTCTCTCCTCTGCGTTTAACAGTGGAATTCCCTTTGCACACTTAATGTTACCACCCTTGCTTTTAATGTCACCGAAATCCTATTTCTTTCATTCCTCAGCGACTTGTATTTCTGTATTCCTGAGTTTCCCGGAACATTTTGTACTTCCTCCTTTCACCGATCAACTGAAGTATTTCTTCTGTTACCCATGGTTTCTTTGCCATTTTCATCTTGGTACCTATGTTTTCCTTCCCAACTTCTGTGATGGCCCTTTTTAGGGAAGTCCATTCCTCTTCAACTGTACTGCTTACTGAGCTATTTCTTATTGCTGTATCTATAACCTTAGACAACTTCAAGCGTATCTCGCCATTCCTTAGTACTTCCGTATCCCAGTTCTTTGCGTATTGATTCTTCCTGACTAATGTCTTAAATTTCAACCTACCCTTCATCACTACTATATTGTGATCTGAGTCTATATCTGCTCCTGGGTACGCCTTACATTCCAGCATCTGATTTCGGAATCTCTGTCTGACCATGATGGAATCTAACTAAAATCTTCCCGTATCTCCCGGTCATTTCCGAGTATACCTCTTTCTCTTGTGATTCTTGAACAGGGTATTCGCTATTATTAGCTGAAACTTGTTAAAGAGCTCAGTTAGTCTTTCTCCTCTCTCATTCCCTGTCCCAAGCCCACATTCTCCTGTCACCATTTCCTCTGCTTTTCTCCCTACAACCGCATTCCAGTCCCCCATGACTATTCGATTTTCATCTCCACCTTATTACCCATTCAATATCTTCATACACTTTCTCTATCTCTTCAACTTGAGTTTGTGATATCGGCACATATACCTGAACTGTCGGTGTCAGTGTTGGTTTCATGTCTATTCTGATAAGAAAAGCCTTGTCACTGAACTGTTCACAGTAACACACTCTATGTCCTGCCTTCCTGTTCAGAACGAATCCTACTCCTGATACACCATTTTCTGCTGTTATTGATATTACCCATATTCATCTGACCCGAAATCATTGTCTTCTTTCCACTTCACTTCTCTGACCCCTACTAGATTGAGCCTTTGCACTTCCCTTTTCAGATTTTTTACTTTCCCTACCACATTCAAGCTCTTGACATTCCACGCTCCGACTGGTAGAGCTTTATCCTTCAGTTGATTATTCAATCTTTTTCTCATGGTAACCTCCCGGGATCCAAATGGGTGACTACTCCGGAATCTTTTGCCAATGGTGACATAATCATGACACTAATTCAATAACAGGCCTCATGTCCTGTGGATACACGTTACGTGTCTTTAATGCAGTGGTTTCGATTGCCTTCTGCATCCTCATGCCGTTGATCACTGCTGATTCTTCCGCCTTTAGGGGCAGCCCACCCCTAGGGCTAGAGAGTGTCCTGAACCTCTGTCCAGTGCCTCAATCCTCTTTGTCAAGGCCTTTGGTAGAATGAAGGTGGCCTCTTATGCCGGAAACCTTCGGCCACGCCGGCCGGAGTGGCTGAGCGGTTCTAGGCGCTACAGTCTGGAACCGGGCGTCCGCTACGGTCGCTGGTTCGAATCTTGCCTCTGGCATGGATGTGTGTGATGTCCTTAGGTTAGTTAGGTTTAAGTAGTTCTAAGTTCTAGGGGACTGATGACCTCAGAATTTAAGTCCCATAGTGCTCAGAGCCATTTGTACCATTTTTTTTCTTCGGTCGCCAATGCTGATTATTTATCAAAATTTAAACAGCGGCGGGATTCGAACCCAGGACCGAAGACGTTTTGATTGTGTAACAAAGACGCTACCCCCTTTTCTTTACTCTCATTGTCTTCATCTATATTGTTCGTTGAATTTGTTCGGGGTGGCCGTACGCACTCGTTTACGTTCTACGTTGATCCATTCACTCAATTTTTGGTTACAGAAAGTAGCTAACCCTCTGACCGAACACGCTGAGCTACTGTGCTGGCACCATAGACCACGGGTTCTCTCATACTAAAGATTTTCAAGTGCTGTATCCTATAACGACACAGCCACCAACCGTATAGTTGTGTACCAAGGGCTGACGCAGCCCCGGTCCGCTAACGACACATCCTCTGGAGCACAGACGAAAATAGTTCGCAGCAACACACAGTAAATAGGCCAGGTTGTTTAGGCCGGAACCTCCAGCAGCAGACACGGTCCAGCGCTGCTACAGCCACACCGCGGCCTACCTACCAGTCTCCCACGATTCTCGTGCCTTCACCCGTAATTTACGCCGGACGAATATTTAGGTTGTCGCCCGACACTCGATAGCCATTTCACACTTCAGGGTGTACAACTGCACCTCAGCGCTTCCTTAACTGGAGTCCTTTCGTCGCGCGCTCTCTACGCTCTGTGCTCTACACGCCGGCCGCGGTGGTCTCTTGGTTCTAGGTGTGCAGTCCGGAACCGTACGACTGCTACGGTCACAGGTTCGAATCCTGCCTCGGGCATGGATGTGTGTGATGTCCTTAGGTTAGTTAGGTTTAAGTAGTTCTAAGTTCTAGGGGACTGATGACCTCAGCAGTTGAGTCCCATAGTGCTCAGAGCCATTTGAACCATTTTTCTACGCCAGAAGCGTCTAGTGGTCCACCGGTCGGAGTCAGCGCAGTTCACAGCTACACGATCTTTGTCTGTGACTCGTCTCTCAGCCTCATTTTCTCACAGAAAACTATCGCCATGTACTTCCTCTACAGACGAACATCGCCTTGCAACCTTAGTAGTTACCTGCTGAGACATTCCAGCACAACATCAGTGATTACTCACTAGGACACTCTAGTGACTCTGTGATTAACTATCCTACTAAAACAAGAATCGCAGACTAACATTCCAAAAACAGTTATTGTACTACGTTCATTAAACTCAATAAAGTTCGATTGTTATGGGCTACCTGCGCACATGAATTGTTGTTCCCTCACTCACGAACATTACAGTGGCTATGAGGACCACTGTTTGCCCTCTCCCTACCCTCTGCAATAGTGATGAGGAACACCATTTGCTCCCTCCCAGTCCCACACTACAATGTCAACGTTTGCTCCCTCCTCACCGACAACAGTACTCGTGAGGATCACTATTTGCTCCCTCCTAGTCCATCACTACAATGCCAGCGAAGACCAACCTTTGATTCCTCCTTGACCCACAATACAATGGTGACGAGGATCAACAGTTGTGCCTTCCCTATCCGTGCAATAGCAATTAGAATAAAAGTTTGCAGCGTTTAGCCACAGTCTGCAGTATCAAGGGTAGAAGATCCTACATATCCGTCGCCACTACAATATCAACGAATTTAATCGGCGTAGGGATTACATCCCCAGTGACCAGCTACCGTACTATCGAACTTTTTGTGCTTTGGGAAGAGGAATTCCACATTATGCAAGACACCTTTCTTCTGTTTTTTTTTGTTTTTTTTTTCTTTTTTTTTCGCCCAGACACGTTTTAGCACATTTTGTGCTATCTTCAGTGGGTTCTTTTTTATTTTTTAACTGTAAAATGTAAAATCAAGAGCTGCATCAAACCAGTCTCAGGACTGAAGACCACAACAACGACAACAAACTGTAAAATTGTTGTTAAAAATTAACATTTAGCGAAATTTTTGGTACATAATATTTACAATTGTGAATCAATAATTGTGCTAAAATATTATACACCATTTGTTCGTAGTTCACAATTGAGATTTATTAACGACCTGATGCACTATGTGTCGTTTATAATATGATGTCAAAGTTCTGTTTATAGCTAATTGGGGTGGATGCATGCATTACTTTACATACCTTACATGATACTATTGGACATTTATTTTGTTAGCAATTCTCCTATACAAGTTACAGCTTCTCATCTGCAAAACAGCGAAACTTAATTTTTATTATTCTGTTTATTATCCACTTTCAATCGGAAATGAATATATGTCACGTTTTTCGCATGTAACTTACGATTTTGATATTTTTGTGCCTTCTTATATGTCGCTGGCGATGTGAATAGGCAGATTTCGTGGCGGATGGTCACTTGACGCTGCACTTTCACCGATTTTTTTTTATAAATAGGCAGAGTTTTCGCCGCCATTACGTGTTGTTGTGGCTGTGTGGTGTTCATTTGTTTCGTAGCGCGTTTGGCTGGGTGAGGCGCGCGAGTTTGAAGTGTATTTGGCATCTGTGGTGTTTGGTTTGTTTGTTTGTTTGTGTGTGTGCGTGTGTGTGTGTGTGTGTGTGCGTGTGTGTGTGTGTGTGTGTGTGTGTGTGTGTGTGTGTGTTCAGGAGTGGGATAGAGAGAGAGAAAGAGAGAGAGAGATTACATGTTCATTAAAAACTGAATGATTAGTTTAAGAGAAAGATCTTCAGAAATTATGCAAGTCAGTAACGCGTTCGTCCTCTCTGCCCCTTATTGAAGTATTTATTTGGTTTACCATTGATTAATAGGGTTGTTGAATGTCCTCCTGAGAGATACCGTGTCAGATTCTGTCCAACTGGCACGTTAGACCTTCAAAATCCCAAGTTGGGTGTAGCGCCCTGCCCATAATGCTCCAAACGTTCTCAATTGCTGGCCAAGGTAAGATTTGGTAAGCCCGAAAGACAAGCAGTACAAACCATCACCGTGTGCGGGCAGGCATTATCTTGCTGAAATGTAGCTCCAGGATGGATTTTCATGAAGGGCAACAAAACGGGGCATAGAATATCGTCGACGTATCGCTGTGCTGTAAGGGCTCCGCGGATGACGACCAAAAGGGTCGTCGTATGAAAAGAAATGCACCGCAGGCCTTCACAAGTGGTTTCTGAGCCGTGCGGCTGGCGGCAGTCAGTGTGACATGCCCCTGCTGCCCGGAGCGTCTCCAGCCAGGACTTCGCATGATAGTCGGAGCTCATTTCCAAGCCGGACTCATCACTGAAGACAAGTCTTCTCCATTCAGTGAGACTCCAGGCTGCCAAACGTCTACCGATTTCGATTCCATCCGGTTAATTCATTTGTGGTGCGTCTTTTTTTCCTTAGATGACCGTCGTGATGACTGGGTGTTGTGCGCTGTCCTTAGGTTGGTTAGGTTTAAGTAGTTATAAGTTCTAGGGGACTGATGACCATAGATGCTAAGTCCCATATTGCTCAGCGCCATTTGAACCATTTTGAACCTTAGATGACATTTGTAGGAGCATCCACCTTTAAAGCGAGTCGAGCCGTCAATATTAAAGTTACGCTTACATTCAGATCTGTCTACAGCAGTTCAAAAGTTGTACACAGTATGGTCATAATGAAACGTGTTATTGTATTATACAGTTTGTTGTTACAGAAGCAAGAAATGATTGTTCGTCAGAACTAGTAAGAATGACTAGATGCTGTTTTTAGTACTGGAAACAACACTGTGTTGCTGGTCTCCTATTGTTGAATTCTTGAGATGTGGTGCGCTTAACATCAATGGAGCACTTCTTGTGTAGAGATATGAAAAGAGACTTCGCCCAGCCCTCTGCCCATTACCCAGTTTCCCATACTCTTGTACACACTGATGCAAGACATCAACACTTCCTGCCCCATTTCTTTGATCATCTCACCAGAGATATGCTGCCTAGAGGAGGGGATTTATATTTTCTAGGATCCAATGTGAGATGTTCAGCTGGTTGACGTTTCATACCATTATTAATATCGGAATACTACGAGGGTGAATCAAATGAAAACTTTAAATATTTTTTAAATATTATTTTATTGTGCTGAAGTGGTACAAAGCAGTATCACTTTTCAACATAATCTCTCCTACGCTCAATGCAAGTCCTCCAGCGCTTACAAAGTGCATAAATTCCTTTAGAAGAAAATTCTGTCGGTAGTCCGCGCAACCACTCATGCACCGCGTGGTGTACCTCTTCATCTGAATGGACCTTTTTTCCTCTCATTGCGCCTTCGAGTGGTCCAAACATATGAAAAATCACTTGCGTAAGGTCTGGTGAGTATGGTGGATGAATAAGACACTCAAAATGCAAATGGTTCAAATGGCTCTGAGCACTATGAGACCTAAATTCTGAGATCATCAGTCCCCTAGAACTTAGACCTACTTAAACCTAACTAACCTAAGGACATCACACACATCCATGCCCGAGGCAGGATTCGAGCCTGCGACCGTAGCAGCAGCGCGGTTACAGACTGAAGCGCCTAGATCCGCTCGGCCACCCCGGCCGGCTCTCAAAATGCAGGTCTGTGATTGTTACAACTGTTGTACGGGCGGTGTGGGGCCTTGCACTGTCATGTTGCAAAATGACACCTGCTGACAGCAATCCACGTCGCTTTGATATGATTTCAGGCCTCAGATGATTTTTTAGGAGATCTGTGTATGATGCACTGGTGACAGTGGTCCCTCTAGGCATGTAATGCTCCAAAATGACGCCTTTTTTACCCAAAAGAGTGTCAGCATAACCTTCCCTGCTGCTGACGGTTCTGTTCGAAACTTCTTTGGTTTTGGTGACTGAGGGAGGTCGAGCATTAGTAGGCACACTGGACTCGAATTCGGGAGGACGACGGTTCAATCCCGTCTACAGCCATCCTGCTTTAGGTTTTCCGTGATTTCCCAAAATCGTTTCAGGAAAATGCCGGTATGGTTCCTTTGAAAGGGCACGGCCGATTTCCTTCCCCATCCTTCCCTAATCCGAGCCTGTGCTCTGTCTCTAATGACCTCGTTGTCGACGGGACGTTAAAAAAAAACACACACCTTGGTTTTGGTGATGAGAAATGGCTCCATTCCTTGCTCGCTCTCTTCGTTTCCTGTTGGTGGAAGTGAACCCAGGTTTCGTCCCCAGTAACGATTCTTGCAAGGAAGCCATCACCTTCTCGTTCAAAGAAAAGAAGAAGTTCTTCACAAGCATCAACACGTCGTTCTCTCATTTCAGGAGTCAGCTGCCGTGGCAACCATCTTACAGACACTTTGTGAAACTGGAGCACATCATGCACAATGTCGTGTGTCACCCATTGAAACGTCCCCTTTGAAAAATTTATGCAAGGCTGTGCTTAAACTGACACACAATATTTTTAGCGCATCGCAATCTGACTTCCAGAAATCCCTACGAAAGAATGGCCCTGACTAACATTAACCTATACGTTTCACAAATCACTTACCTCACAAAAATCTTCGTTACTCAAGCTACTGCAATACAGCGAGTGCCACTACTGCCAACTAAATAAAAGATTCAAACAACGGAAGTCAATAACTACTGAGGCACAGTTAGCAAATGTATTTACCTTCATAGTCATTATATATATATATATATATATATATATATATATCAGTTCATGACACCAATTCTTACAAATTTCAAAACTCCTCCATCTCTCTCCCCACGTCCACCACTGCTGGCGGCTCACCTCCAACTGCACAACGCATGCGCTGTTAGCATCCAGCTGCCGCTGCCCGACACTACAATGGCAGACAACAATGCAAACTAGCCACAGACTGCGCACAGCACAGCCAGTGATTTTTCATACAGAGCGCTATGTGGCGTTACCAATAAGAAAACCTAAACAGCCTACTTACATAGCCCCCATGCTCCCCACAAAAAAATTTACAAATTGTTTTGGGCAGTGGCCAATACAGATTTGAATTTTTTTTATAATTACAATAACAAAGAAATGAAATGCACACACTTATCGATACAATGTTGGTCAAAAGCTAAAATTTTCTCACAGTCCATATAGACAGTCCTGATCATTCATCAAAGTAAAATTGCAGTGTTTTTCTCAAAGTCTGAGTAGTAAAAGAAAATGCACACGGAAGTAGTGGATTTCCATGCAATCTTGAAGAAGTAGTGTTGTCCTTCCAATGGAAAGACAGTGCTGACTCTTGACATGCAGACAGGTAATGGGCCACAACACAGCAAACCCACAGCAGAGTCAGTCGCAGTTTTAAAGAATATTGTTAGGTAGGTCGTCAAAGAGTAGACCCATTGTAGTCCTGGTAGAGATTACGGTATTGGTGGGCCACCAGAAGTGCAGACCCATTGCAGTCCTTGTAGAAATAATGGTATTGGTGGGTCATCAAAGGTGTAGACCCACTGTAGTCCTTGTAGAGATGGCCATCAGCCATCTGTTTGACTGTGCAGGCGCACAATCACCATTGAAGAGTCTTGCAGATAATATAGCAAGTCCATAACCACCACTTGTGCACTCACAAAAATTGTTTGTGAAATGTCCTTACAACCAGCAATGCTGTTATCCAGTCCCTTACTGAATTATTAACACACTTGCAAACACTATCAGTCCCTACTTCTCACATATTGTCCATATACTATGACCAACAGAAACGTGTGCAGTGAAATGTAATTTACAAGTTACTTAATTTGATGAACTGGTGTCAATTACAATTTTATAACATAAGAATACAATAACAAAGGTACAAAATATATCATTAAAGAACAAAACAATACAGATAACATTTGTAGTATTACAGGCTTTACAAAAGAATCGAAATAGCAAATACATCAGTGTTACAAAAATTATGACATAAGTACATACTTAAAAGATCAGAATAACTTTTGAAACATCAACTTCACACATGAGCAATAAAACAGAACAGATAAATAATGTCTAAACATCTTTACAAAGTAAATAACACACTATCATAAAAATTCTACTACGTAACTCTCATCAGATAAACACATAAACACATGAAACCTTCCCGTCTAATACTGGATGGACGTTTGCTTGCTGACTGAACGCTGCGTCTCTTAAAATCTTTTAACTGCTGCTCTGTCAAGACTACCTGCTGATTATTACGACGAAACATAAAATGTGTTGTCGCCGTGGCCCTCAGTCGTTACCTGAAATTATTAAGACTGATTCTTACCTTTAATTATTTATACTGGATCGCCATCTGACTGCTACAGCAAACTGTGGAATGAATATACTTACTTCTCTTTAACATAATTATAAGCTGCTGGTGGAGTTTCATAATACTTTGTGACTGGAATTCTTTAAGTTGAAGTTAATTTAGATTTGATAAAAGTTGAAGCTCAGTTTAGACTTTTCTTTTAAGATAACAATAATTTCTGTAAAGCATTTACGTGAATGATTTTGGGATAGAAAATTCTTAATGCATTTAATCTGGTAGAAGTTAACTATATTCTGAGAACGATCTTGACAAACAATTACAAGGGGTATAGTTCTTTACAAAAATTCTTAAAAAGTAGCGTTGCGCTACATACCTAATTTTCCATCAAAATTACATAACTATATTCTGAGAACGATCTTGACAAACAATTACAAGGGGCATAGTTCTTTACAAAAATTCTTAAAAACTAGCATTGCGCTACATATAGCGAGTGGCTGGCGAGCACACCGCTTCTTTCAAAGTGTTAATTCATACCTCGCTTACAGCGACCTCCTCTCATGTCTCGCTAGCTATGACTGCCTCGTCTCACATCTTACTCGCAACTGCTCGCTTCCAACGCTCAATGCTACAAAAGTGCGGTCTCGCCGCCAACAATGGTTTTTGGTGCAGACAATCCCTGCTACCATTACAGATGTATTACTGCGCGCTGTTTCCCGCTCTTTCTCAAAATGTATCTATGCGCGGTTTCCCGCTCTTTCTCAATAATACACAATGCAATTTAATTAACAAAACAATTTAAATAAGAAACAGTTCAGATAATTACATGCTAAAACAGTTTAAATACGCCTATTACATAATTACATATGCCGCTACTCGGCTTTCTTAAAATTTTACTACGTTGTTGAGTCATATGGACTCAACATAAGTATAAAATTTGATTATAGAAAATAGTTTGAACAAAGTGTATACACAAATGCTGTCATACGAAATGATTTGTCTATCTCTAATAAAGAGAATATGTAAATAGAAAGGGTTTTAGTAGGAATTGTACATCAAGTAAAATTTGGTTCCCTTAAATTTAACAACAAGAATAAGAGTAACTGTGAAAATCAATATACAGATCATATGAAGCAATTGAAAGTTTACATTATGAAAGATTTAATTCAAATTGGCATCTCTTAGTACCACAATTAAGGAAGGTACAAAAGGAATTGGATAGCATGGTCAAAGCACTGGCAACTGTCTGTGAATGCACTCACTTGAAATTCGTACATAAATCCTGTCATTGTTCCTGGAACATTGGCAAAAACTGCTTTGTGTTGTACCAGAATATTTTCAAGTTCTGTGCGTTCTGCGTCGCATTTTGCTACACTATTGTCTACCTTGCGTGTAATTGTCTCGAACATATTGTACTCCTGTTCCTCTACCAAGTCATTATTAAGTGTGTTCGTGTATAGTGCGATATAACAATCGTATTCTTGAGAATCAGTAATAATCTCGATCCTGTGCATATTTTGTTCTTCGGAGGATACTGTGTTTTGAAATCTTACGATCACTTCCCTGTTTTCCTTTTGTAGTGTGAGGTATGACGATTTGAAGTCAATCTTCGCATCGTACTGAACAAGAAAATTTATTCCTAATATCATGTCTGTTGTTAAATTCGGAACTATCCAACAA
Source organism: Schistocerca gregaria (assembly GCF_023897955.1). NCBI lineage: Eukaryota > Metazoa > Arthropoda > Insecta > Orthoptera > Acrididae > Schistocerca > Schistocerca gregaria. The sequence goes on from NC_064925.1 coordinate 479,547,770, forward strand.
TCACTGTGGAACGTTTCCCCTGCAAAAACAAATGTTAATTGTGTCTGTCTTTTACCTTCAATGCCTTTTCCTGCAAAAGCTCCCTTGACCTTCGTTCTGTTTAAAGGAAATACTGGGTAATCATTATTGCTATTGCATCTGTTAAATGTGTCTTCGTTAATTACGCACATATGTGAACCTGAATCAATTATCGCTAAAATATTGTGCGACTGTAAATTTATCTCTATTATTGGGTGATATATTGTTTTCTGTAGGATTGGTTTTTCCTGTAACAATGTGTCTCTCACGTCGTCAAATGTAATGGCATTTTCGGTCGTTATGTTTTCTCTGTGTGATTTCATAGTATCGACATTAAGAGATTCATTGCAGGTTTTCTCTAGTCATAATTCTTCCGATATGTGATTTTCAGCTTGGGAGTTTGGTATGTGTTCTATCAACTGTACAGTTCTGCCGTTTTGATTATTAGCAGTGTCTGGTGGATGAAATCTGGTGTCTGGTACATTCATACGGTAACGCAGCTGTTGGGCCCTGTTGTAGTTTCCGTTAAAATTGTCATTGTGGAACGTCCTCGGCGGTCTGTGTTCGTTTTCTTTTCTCCTGTCGTTATAACTGTGACTGTACGGCAGCCCACCTGCACCCCGTAGAAACGTTTGTTTTTGTTCATTTTGCGGTCGACCCGCGTAATGGCCTTCCCCGGTCGCATTATCTGAGCGATGATTCATATGACCTATTCGGTTGCGTGTTAAGTCTCGGATTCTGTTGCTGTCCTGAATATAAATTTACCGTGTCAGTATAATGTTTTTCATTACTCCTGTTTTCGTTGTCATTTTCGCTGCGAAAGCGTTTACTCGGATTGTTATTACCAAATCGTGTTTGTTCAAAAGTAGCTGAGTTTGTTTGTTTTCCGTTCTGTCGTGAAAAATTTTTGTTAACAAATGTGTAGTCTGCCTGGTGTGCTTCTAATAGTTGTAAGATGTCTCTAAAAGCGGATACATTGTCCTTTTGTTGCCCTGTCAGTAATGACACTTTCAAAGCTCTGGGCAGTTTTGAAATGCAAAGCTGTATTAATGCCGATTGACTGTATGGCTCGTTGAGGTACTGGTTCTGTTCCACCATGTACTCGAAAAATTGTGTGATTGTTGGAAAGGTAGAATTTTCAAAGTTTGGCAAACTAAGTAGCCGATCTTTGATGCTGTTTTGTGTAGTGTCAGACCAATATGCTGATAAAAATGCTTCCTCAAATGCTTCTACGGAAAAACATTGTCTAGCAATTGGTCGCATTCGTCGTGCTGGTTCTCCTTCAAGAAAACTGACAATAAATTCTAACTTATGTTGTACTGGCCATGATGGTGGAAGTGCTCCCCTGAACTGTTGGATAAAATCCAACGGATGTATTTGCGCCCTGTCGTTTTTAAATGTTTTAAACTTTCTAACTGAAAGAAAATGTTTGTGATCAAAACTGTCATGTCTGTGTGTGTAAGTGTTGTCGTATTGTCTTGAATATGGATTCGGGTGTCTTTCTTCCTGGGTAAAATCTCTTACTCTCTGAAGTCTACCAACATTATATGTATTATGGATCTGAGGCATTTCGTAACGGTGTGTGTTCTGTTGAAAATGATTATGTGCGGCGGTTTCTTGTGCGTCCGCTATCTCTTGCTGTAGAGAATTTATTTGCTGATGCAATGAATCATTACGCGATTTTAGATCTGTGATAGTTTGTTGTATATTTGTCAATGGCGTGTTATTACTATTAGAGTTCTGTTGCACTGGGACTGGTGCAGTGTCGTCTGATCTCTCGTCATTGTTAGTATCTAAAAGATCTATTCTTGTAGTGAGTTCATTGATCTTTTCTGTCAGTTCGTTTCGTAATTTACGGTTGCTTTTGGTGACTTTCTTAAAATCTGCCTTTAAATTTCCTGTGTCATGGTTAATTTCTATGTGTTCTATTTTGTCAGTTAGTGTCTGAACGTCCTCTGTTAATTTATCTTTAACATTCTGGATTTCAGTGTCTGTAGAAGTTTTCACATCGATTGTCTGTGTTTGGATTTCTGTAAGCCTGTCTTGTATTTGATTATTTGTTTCTTTGACCGTTTCGATTTCTTCCGAGATCGACTGTATGTGATTGTCTACATATGTTTTGCCCTGGGCAAACACTTTCTTTTTGTCGTCCTGACGCTGTTTAGTGATTGTTTGTAGTAATTCTTTTCGTTCTTTATCCTGCGATCGCACCAGTTTACGGTGACGTATCAAACAGTTTTCTGTGTGATTGTTAAAACGTTCATCAATCTGAGCGTTTTGTTTAGCAAAGTTTTCTGTCATTGTTTCCCGTATACTAACTGCAAATGTTGCTTGGTTATCGCATATTTCTTGAATTTTGTCGCGTAATTCTTGTGTTGATTGTGAACATTTTTCAGCGACTGTTTGAATTTCTACTTTGATTTCGTGTTTTAGATTTTGGTACATGTTGTCTAATTTCTGATCTGTGTGTGCGTGTTCTGCCTTAATTTCGTTTTTTAGATCTTGTGACCTTTTTTCTAATTCTTGTGACCCTCTGTTAAAGTTTTGATTCATGTCTTGTCTCATTTGTAGCAAAAATGCCATTATTGGATCCGTTTCGGATTGACTTGTGTGTGTATTTGTATTCGTTGTTAAAGGCTGTAGATCTGTGTTCATTTGAACATCCTCAGATGATTGTGACTGCGTCACGTTTTCCGTAATTTCGGAATTTTGGTCATGAGAACTGTTGGATCTGCTACGCAGGTTGTGTAGCTGTGTACCGTTTGAATCTAAATCAGTGCTTAATGGAGTCTCTCTGTCTGACTGCATTGTAGTGGTTTCGTTACTGAAACTGTTATGTCTACTATGCGGAATTTGTGACTGTGTACCGTCTGTTGCATTTAATGCCAAATTATTTTGCACTACCGTTTCATTGTCTGTGGGCATTTCTGAAGTTACTTGTTCGTTAAACGCTTCCATATTGTTACAGTTATTAAATGTCTGTTCACCTAACGTTTCAGAATCAGGGTTTTCACACGTATTATTACTGCCTATTCCAGAAAAGAATCTCTCGTCAGTATTTTGTACAGTTTTATCAGTTTGAGAACGAGTAATTATTCTGCGGGACATTGTCTATAATCATCACACGCAACAAAAAGTTTTATCAGTTTGAGAACGAGTAATTATTCTGCGGGACATTGTCTATAATCATCACATGCAACAAAAGATATCACTGTTCAAAGCGGATTCAACACTGAACAAACACTTTTCAACGCCGAATCAATAAAGCAAACAGAATTGCCGATGACCTGTGAATAAAAGTTATACACTTTAGTATATGCGTTGCGCCACTTAACAGTAACTTATTCACACTATTATCAAAGTCAGTATATTCATATCCACAGTAGATTCACTAAAATGTCGTACTGAATGGATATCGCCAAGTGAAACCTTCCCGTCTAATATTGGATGAACGTTTGCTTGCTGACTGAACGCTGCGTCTCTTAAAATCTTTTAACTGCTGCTCTGTCAAGACAACCTGCTGATTATTACGACGAAACATAAAATGTGTTGTCGCCGTGGCCCTCAGTCGTTACCTGAAATTATTAAGACTGATTCTTACCTTTAATTATTTATACTGGATCGCCATCTGACTGCTACAGCAAACTGTGGAATGAATATACTTACTTCTCTTTAACATAATTATAAGCTGCTGGTGGAGTTTCATAATACTTTGTGACTGGAATTCTTTAAGTTGAAGTTAATTTAGATTTGATAAAAGCTGAAGCTCAGTTTAGACTTTTCTTTTAAGATAACAATAAATTCCGTAAAGCATTTACGTGAATGATTTTGGGATAGAAAATTCTTAATGCATTTAATCTGGTAGAAGTTAACTATATTCTGAGAACGATCTTGACAAACAATTACAAGGGGTATAGTTCTTTACAAAAATTCTTAAAAAGTAGCGTTGCGCTACATACCTAATTTTCCATCAAAATTACATAACTATATTCTGAGAACGATCTTGACAAACAATTACAAGGGGCATAGTTCTTTACAAAAATTCTTAAAAACTAGCATTGCGCTACATATAGCGAGTGGCTGGCGAGCACACCGCTTCTTTCAAAGTGTTAATTCATACCTCGCTTACAGCGACCTCCTCTCATGTCTCGCTAGCTACGACTGCCTCGTCTCACATCTTACTCGCAACTGCTCGCTTCCAACGCTCAATGCTACAAAAGTGCGGTCTCGCCGCCAACAATGGTTTTTGGTGCAGACAATCCCTGCTACCATTACAGATGTATTACTGCGCGCTGTTTCCCGCTTTTTCTCAAAATGTATCTATGCGCGGTTTCCCGCTCTTTCTCAATAATACACAATGCAATTTAATTAACAAAACAATTTAAATAAGAAACAGTTCAGATAATTACATGCTAAAACAGTTTAAATACGCCTATTACATAATTACACACAGGAAGAACACAAATACCCAAGGGTACACAAACACATAGTGGGTTAACACAAGAGGAAAGGGCAGGGTTTGTTTTACTGCAGTATTTTGCAAACAAAACTTTCTTTCCTTCTCAGAGATCTCCCTTCGTTCTTCATTATTTCCAAAAAGTCCTATCTATACCTGATTTCTCTACTTTTTTCGTATAACTTCTCAATGCATTTCTTCCAATCCATCGCAAATCATTCTCTTATATCGGCTACCCCCTCTTAAGCTAACTTAAATCTACTGATCTCAGATGCTTAACTAAGGGATGAGGCAATGCAGCAGCACAAAACAAATTAATACAAACAGCAATGTCCCAAAAAAATGGAAATTGGTAAAGCAATTGCAATATTACAACTAATATAAGGCGCTGTGCAGCAAACAAGAGAAACAAATCCCTAGTAAAACTGGCTTAACAGAGTAATACAAAGTCAAATTCAGTAACATTACGCCTGGCACACAGCAGCAGCAAATGCAATAGCTTATAACTAAACATAAAAAAGCTCAAGCAGAAAAAAATATTTCAGTAAAGACAACAATGCAGAAAAGGGAAATGTCTATTCACATATTAATATCTATGTCATTAAAGTGGTGCACCACAAAAATTTATTGTAAAAAAATATTACCATGTACTTGAAAAGGCAATTCTATATGCAATTTCTGTGAAGGGAAATGTCTTTTTGTGCTACTTCGTTTTTTTTAAGTACATCATAAAGTTATTATTTACTGGATCTGTAGGCATAAAATATTTATATTAGTACATCCATAAAATTTATTTTAAACCAATGCTTCAGTGCAGTTAGAAACTAGATATTAAACAAAATGAGTAAATAAATGCATAAATCAAGCCACATGGCATTTCTCTCAACTAGCAGGACAATAGCCATGAAATGTTTCTCATCGTTTCATTAGGCATTTTAGTAAATATCATAAATTAAGAACTCCACAGTGTAATCATATGTTTTCAAGTCTGGGCGTGTAGTATTTGCGATGCTTTCTACAAAGGAATCTCAATAGCGAGGATAATGACCTTTTTTTTTTCTCCACCTGTGCCTCTGACACGCACACACTAATGGCTTTCTTTTGTCAGGTGGTTGTCGCGCAGCTGGGTGCCCACGACGCATTACATGCAGGTGGTCACTTAACTGTCTTATCGAAATATTTACGACACCAGTTTCCGCTACAGTGGCAGTCTCATATAAAAAAATTCACAGGTCAAGAATTTGCGTTACAAATCTGTAGAAATAAAATCATTTAAATATAATTGTGTCCAAAAAATTTTCGCCAGCATAGTGATACATTCACGCATATACACTCATTTCATAACTCTTAAAGTACGATTCTCGGTTTCCAACATCCTTTTTCACAAATCATAGTCCCTAACCACTACTCTTCATTCCTTACCTTATTCGTCGACACTTCTTCAATATTTCATCATAACAGATACATAGCATAGTCAAATAATTCATATAGCATCAGCTTATTGACCATAAACATACTACAACAGCATAATACACATAGTCATCGTAATAATATCATAACATCTCAGTCAATTCTCAAAAACGTTGTAGCTTCCACCAATAATTTAAAAACCTAAAAAAAATTCTCTGCTCATGTCAAGTGTCATCTGCCTCAAATGTACTTTAAAATCATGACCCCATACCAAACACATCATTCAAAGCTCTCATAGTATCACAATGGTTCCAAAAAAAATATGAACAGTTCACAAAGTACAGACAAAATACAATTTCATAGGTGTTAAATCATCCAACTGTGTAATTGCGTAAACATCTGTCACTGATGTAGTATAATAAATGTTTGTTTCTCTCACTTAAATGATCAGATAGCTGTGTAATTTATGTGTTAGAGAAATATGGTACCGATGTGTAAAGTTGTATAAGCAAATACCATATTAGCTAGGGCTCCTTGTGCTTGCCACACACATGGTATACAAAGTAAGCGTGTACCCCCCTGAGGATTAATGTAATTATACCCTCAGGTGTTACAGATTACAGCAATGGAATGAAATGTATCACGAAAAACTTTCTTTTTAATTCAACAATCTTGATAAATAAACGGTTTAAGTACCAAATTAATCACTCAAATGCGTGCCCTGTAGTGCTAAATGTGCGTTTTGCTGTAAGATAATTCTGTGGAACTGTCGTAGTTATCGTCCTCTGAAAGCTAAGTTCTGCAGAAGTCAATGTACTTACCTCATGATAAACGAAGGTGAAATGCTTTCCGTATAGATATCGTAGTTATTACGTACCTTACCGTGATCAAGAAAGTACTATAATGTAACTTATTGTTGTGCTACGATAAAGGCTGTCTCATTGTAGCTATACCACAAAAGTTACTACTAAAACATGTTTTACTTTCCAGAATAATACAGAAAAACTGTGCAGATATAAAACAGATACACCGCAAAAGCAACAATGTAAATCGTCACTCATTAGTAGCGTCGTGATAAAATCGTGTAGCTGTCACATAAACTAACCACTGTATCATCTGGTATCTCACAGAAAGTATCTTAAATCCAGAATGTATTTTCAAGTAAACCAAAATGTTGCATTAAAATCTCATTAGCAATACTGGTAAATGTTCTAAGTATGTAAGCCTTATAGTCGTTACGTAATCGTGCAACTAACAAGCAAGAATGTACACACGAAATAACACAGTGATGTCTGTTCACTATAACAATGCACTCGTAAATACTGTCTAAATATGTTCCGTAGGTTCTAGACTGGATAGTGAACTTCAAAACATTGTCGCATGTTAGTTTCTCAGTGTGACAAATTGTACTAGTAGCAGATTGTCTCTCAATAAACGGTTTTACATGTGAAATATAGTGCAATTCTTTACTCTTCATAGTACTCAGAGTTTGAACTGAAAAGCAATTATCATGTGATGACGTCGGTAAGGAACACTGGAATTTTGCTCAAGTTTAGCTTATGTTATTTTTCTCTGAGCCACCCGGCGCACGCGGCTGCCTGCGGTGTGAGTCATTGTCTGTCTCTTTGTTGGCGCGTGCCGTTATTGGGATTAGGAGACCTAACTTCTACAAATTCACCTTGACGAGAAGGCCCTGACTTGTTTGAAGCTCGCCAGTTCTGATGGAATTCAGCTCTGTCGTTTTGTCGGTAGTTTACATAGTTTCTTGTTTGTCGGTCATGTGGTGGAGAATTTCTCCTGGAATCGTAACTGCGCGCTGAACTGTTGCGTCTGAATTTATTCTGTCTCCCTTGATAATAATAGTTCTGGTTACCATATTGTCTGTTTCTCTGATTGTCTCTGTGATGGTCATTACCGTGGAGAGGTGACCTTTCCCTGTAATTATTACTACTCTGCCAACGGTTGTCGTACGGGTGGTGTCTGTTTTGTTCACGATTTGTATTGTGAGAATAGCCTTGTCGTGTGCAGTTATTATTTCTTTCATCGCGGAATTGCGACAGATGTGACCTGTAATTGTTGTGTTCCTGTTTTCGCGTTCCGCGATTGTCAGTGTCAATTTCTAATTCTTGTAAGGCAATTTGATTAACCAAATGAGGATGAGTTCTGACGGGCTGTATGGGTTTGAAAGATACTGATTCTTATGTAAGATGTCTTCAAAATATTTGACAAGACTGGAAAATTCAGATTGTTCGAAATGTTTCATTATCATGATGCTGTTTTACTCGGTCTTGTGTAGCTTGAGACCAATATGCTGAGAGGAAGGCATGATAAAATTCTCCTTCACTGTGACAATCGTGAATGACCGATCGCATTCTTACAGCTGGTTCATTCTCCAAGTAGCCACACATAAATTCTAATCTGTGCTCTAGTGACCAGTTGGGAGGAAAACAATGAGAGAATTGATGGAGCCACGCTTGTGGATGAATGTCGTTGCCAGAATTCTTAAATGTTTTGAATTTACATGTAGTAATGAACAGCTTATAGTCAAAATCATCGTGTCGGCGGGTCGCATATCGATCATTGTTACGTCGTTTCGGCGGTTCCATCTCAAAATTCGGTGTACTTTGCCAATTTTTTTCATAATCTCCAAAGTGCCCTGTGTTGTTATTTTGTGGCAGTTCCGTATTTTTATGTCCCTCTTCCCGTATTGGAGTGCGAGTGTCCTCTGAAATACGTAATTCATGTATAACCTGTGTCAACTGATCTTGTACTTCCCCGATTTCTCTTTGGTGTTGGGTATTAATTTGATTCTGATTTTGTTTAAATTTCCTAATTTGTTCGAACTCTTCTGTGTCATTAAAGACTACCGGTTTTGTGTCATTCAGATTATCATCTACCTTGGTAGATAAATTATTTAGTTGATCCGAAAGTTCAACTACTTTCTCTGATAATGAACTAATGTCCACCATGTGTCTTTCTGAACCAATTTTCAGAGTATCTACTGTGTCCTTTAAGTTTTCTTGAGTTTTTGCAAGTTGCGTAACCGAATTGGTAGATGCAACTGAGTCAATTTTAGCTTGCAAGGTCTCATGATTTTCATGAACAATTGTTTGCAGTTCTTTTATGGCTGCTTCGTGATGCATTTTCATGCCGCGAAAAAATTGGTTGGAAATGCCCAAAAATTTGTGTTTTTACGTCATTACAGACTTTTTGACATTTCGATTCGATTTTATGTAATTCAGTAGTTAAATCTTCACGTGTTTGTTCAAGCGTATGTTCCACTGAGTCTAACTTCTGAAGCTTTTGCTCCATTGCGTCTAACTTTTGCTGTGTTTGTCTCTGATTTTGATCCATTGTGTCTAACTTTTGAAGATTATGTTCCATTGTGTCTAACTGTTGCTGTGTTTGTCTCTGGTTTTGTTTCATTTGTTGCATTAATTGCAATAATAATGTATTAGTGTCTGGAATCTGTTTTTCTATGCTTTTTGGCAGTGCATTTTCACCGGAAACATTTACATTTTGACAGGCAGAAAATGTGTCTTGACTCATTTGAGAAAATGGTGAGGACACATAACCTAAGTCTACAGTATTTGCAATATCGTGTTCTGTCATATCGGATTCCTGACGCGAGCTGTTGCCGACCGATCAATCGATAATGCTTCCCTGTTCACTAACTGTTTCACTTCCTACACCATTATTTGCAGCCCGCTCCATTTCCCTATGCACTATTATCAAATTACTACTTTGAACATTTGTGAATTCATTACATGGTGGAGCTAACACATTGCTTTCGTCTTCACTGTAATTTCTCAGTTTACTTTGTAGCCTAGTATTACGTTTTTCACACGCCATTATTGTCACAATATTTCACACGATAACACAGAAAAGCACAATTTGAAGAGCAAAAATAAGAGAACACATTAACATAGCACTGAAAATAATATCTAGTTAATTGCAAGCGAAGCTGCGAAATACTTGGTATATGCGTGCCACAACTGTTTTACTGTACAACAATGAAAGACTGCAACTACAAAGGAAATTCTCTCTATGATTACGCGCTAGCAATAAACAAAGGCTACACTAACTACACAAACTACAAGAAAAAATCAGATGATTCCAGTGAGGTATCCTTGGCTAAGGGTCGACATATGAAACGTCCCCTTAGGAAAATTTATACAAGATTGTTCTATATGAAACGTCCCCTTAGAACAATTATACACGACTGGTCTATGTGAAACGTCCTCTTTGAACAATTATAAACGAATGTGCTTAAACTGACACACAATATTTTTAGCGCAACGCAATCTGACTTCCAAAAATCCCTACGAAAGAATGGCCCTGACTAACATTAACCTATACGTTTCACAAATCACTTACCTCACAAAAATCTTCGTTACTCAAGCTACTGCAATACAGCGAGCGCCACTACTGCCAACAAAATAAAAGATTCAAACTACGGAAGTCAATAACTACTGAGGCACAGTTAGCAAATGAAAGGTTTTAATAGAGAACAAACAATGTACTTACCTTAATAGTCATAATAGATATATATATATATATATATATATATATATATATATATATATATATATATATATATATATCAGTTCATGACACCAATTCTTACAAATTTCAAAACTCCTCCATCTCTCTCCCCACGTCCACCGCTGCTGGCGGCTCACCTCCAACTGCACAACGCACGCGCTGTTAGCATCCAGCTGCCGCTGCCCGACACTACAATGGCAGACAACAATGCAAACTAGCCACAGACTGCGCACAGCACAGCCAGTGATTTTTCATACAGAGCGCTATGTGGCGTTACCAATAAGAAAACCTAAACAGCCTACTTACACCATGACTAATCTGCAAACATGCTGCAATGTCATTCAATGTCACTCGGCGCTTTTTCTTCACTATGGCTTCAACTGCTGCAATGTTCTGTGGAGTCACAATTCGTTGTGTCTGACCTGAACGAGGAACATCTTCCACAGAAGGCACACCATTTGCGAACTTCCTACTCCAGTCGTAGACTGAATGCTGTGACAAACATGCATCACCGTAATAAACCTTCATTCGTCGATGAATTTCAATAGGTTTCACACCTTCACTACGCAAAAACGGAATAACAGGACGCTGTTCTTCCCTGGTGCAAGTCGCAAGTGGGGCGGCCAGCTTTATACTGATACTGCGACGGTATGTGTGCATCTGCACTATGCTGCCACCTACAGGACATTCTCCACGCTGTTTGTAGCACGCTTACCAACTTACAGGATAACGGCGCGAAATTTCGATTTGTTATTACAAATTTAAGGTTTTCATTTGACTCACCTTCGTACTTTTCACACAACTGTTTCCACCTCGCAGCATCTTCTCCCTTGTCTCTGGTAGCGTTGCCATTCCCATCATCTACTTGCGAGGGTTAAAATTCACCGGTAACGCTAATTGTGATTCTGATGTTGTTCTTGGTTCAAATGGCTCTGAGCACTAGGGGACTTAACAGCTGTCATCAGTCCCCTAGAACTTAGAACTACTTAAACCTAACTAACCTAAGGACATCACACACATCCATGCCTGAGGCAGTATTCGAACCTGCGACCGTAGCAGTCGCTCGGTTCCGGACTGAAGAGCATAGAACCGCTCGGCCACGGTGGCCGGCTGATGTTGTTCTGTCTCATCACAGACGCCGTCAATGAAGTGTGATCTGTTCGTTGTATTTCTCTGCTCATGTTATATCTTTCTTGATCCTAGGTGGTGTGGATACCAGTTTTCTTCCATTAGTTGTAGTGTGGACTGTTATATCCAAGGAAGTTTCGCACCGAATCATTGTTTTCATATTCGAAGCAAGCAAAATTTTGCTCTTCTGGCTGAACCAGCGTCTGAATCCATACGTTCAGCCTCAAATATTCACAGAACTTGCATGTTTTGTTGAAGGGTTAGGAATTCGTGAACAGATACTCAGCATACGACAAATAATAGAGAAATCGAGAGAGCTCTGTGTTCCTGCCTTCTTCTGCTTCCTTGAATTCGGGAAAGCTTATGACTGTGTTGTCTGGGAAAACTGTGGCGCTTGCTTGCAGAGTTCGGTGTCCGCAACATTTGACAGCTCTGGCCAGAGGTTTATGTAATAATTAACTCGCAACTGTGAAGATAAGTCCTGGCACGTCTGATTTCTGTAGTGTAGAGGTAGGGGTGTAAATGTGGAAGCATGTGGGCAATATGGAAACGTCTAGTATCTGGACTGCAGAGTGCTGCACTGTAGTGGGGCAGTCAGAAATTGTTGCAATAGTTCCTATTTGTCACGGTAAAGGGTTAGAAGTCAGTTGAGCAACAGACGCCGTGACAATGACGCAAATTACGTTCGCGCATTTTCTAAACTTATTTCGAGGTAAGTTGTGCTATTATATTTATCTATATACTTTGTAGTTATCTTTCTTTACGTCTGATAGCTTATAAAGTGAGGTGCATAGAAGGTTTTAGCAGACCTTTGTCAACCTTAAATGGTTAGTTGCTTAATGTAACCTACCGAAATTTAAAATGGCCATTGTGTAGGTAATGTGGAAGCATACATACGATGGCATTGTGGAAACGTTTCCACAATACCAACATCAAATACGTTACTTCTAATACGTTTTGCGTCTGTTTCTAGATGCCACGAAAGCTAACTGAGCGGAAACCAAGAGCTATTGTGAAGAAGTGGGATGCTGAAAACATGATTAAGGCTACAATAGCCTTAAGGAAAAGCAGGTGGGGTTAAGAAGAGCAGTAAAAGCTTTCAGTGTACCTCAGACGACACTTCAAAGGTTTGTACATAGTGATATGTCACCTGAAGAACGTGTTTCTCTGAGACTTGGACGTAAGCTTGTACTACCTGATAATATTGAGAAACGGTTGGTGCAGTATCTCATTGAAATGGATAAAACAGAAGGTCAACATCGTTGTCAAATACCTCATCAAATACGTGTGTGTCTCCACAAGATATCATGCCAGCCCCTCCTCTAAAGAGGACGGTTTCCAACAGAGGTCGTAAGCCAGCTTCATCAGCTGTTTTGACATCTTCGCCTCATAAAACACTCCTTGAAGACTCCTTACTGAAGGGTAAGCAGCAACTTCCTAAGGCACCTACCAAAAGGAAGAAAAAACGTGAAGCTCCTCCTAGAAAACCGTGCAAAAAACGGCTTAAGTTATCTGAGGATTCAAACGAAGAGCCCAATGCACAAACTGCCCCTTCAGGCGAGTAACATTTGGATCTCGCAGTTGGGGAAGAAAAACCTACTGAAGAAGATGCAATTTGTATTTTTTGTGAAGGCGTATTTTCCAAAGACATTCGGGGAGAATCCTAGATTAAGTGTGTAGTATGTGAGGAGTGGAGTCACTCTTTGTGTGCCGGAAATGAAGGAGATATTTACATACGTGATTCTTGCAAGTGAACTTCGCTTATAAAGCATTTTCCTAACACAGTTGCGTTTAAAAATATTTTTGTATAATTTAAATTTGATGTAAAATAAAATAGTTTCTAACATTTTCAATAGTTTTCGTTTGAACTAGTCAGTTCCCCACAATTTTAAGGCGTTTCCACACTACCCGCACTTCTTGAAAAATTAGTGAGTTGTTGTGCAAGCAAAAATGTTTTTTAATTTTTAACATATTTAGTTTTTGTGTTTCATAATATTACATTCATTGCTAAAACATTATGAATTAGCTTTGGCTAATTTTTGAAGCTGAAAGAGGAGTAAACATTTCTTTTATACAGCAAAAACAAACTGGATTTCCACATGTACACCCCTACCTCTATCAAAAGGTGTCGCACGGGGCAGTGTTCTATTCCCCAATCGTACAACATATGTGCAGAACCCGTCATTAGGAAGGATATCGGTGGTTGGGCTAAAGACATCTCAGTTGGTGGTAGCACTGTTAACAGCCTCCGATCCGCCGATGACATTGTGCCTTTAGCCAGCAGCGAAGACGAAATTGCTGAGCTATTAATAAAAGTAAAGGACATTAGTCTATCATATGGATTGAACCTCAGTCTCAACAAGTTCAAACTCGTGGTAACTGATTGAGGAGTACAGGTTCAGCTCATAGGTCGATTAAAGGAACTGGAAGTAGTGCATTCTTCCCTCTACCTTGGGTCAACCGTCTGTTTCATGGGAAGCTGTTAAGATGATATAAGCACACAGGTCACTCTAGGGGAGAGTGGGTATGAAGAAGCTCACCTAGGTCTGCCAGAAGATAGCAATAACCAACGCCGCAAAGGTGCAGCTTGTTGAGCGCTCGTCTTTCCCGTCTTCTTTTATTTATTTTATTTATTTATTTATTTAACCTGATCAGATTAGGGCCATCTGGCCCTCTCTTACATCGGACCAGTGTTCCACACATGCAGAATTTCACACATCAGAGTTACATCATGACAATAGTTTAAATGAGAAAATTAGATTACTCTAGTGACAATATGAAAAAGAGTAGTGACTAAGACTTAATAAAGTAAATGCGGCAGTATTTATAGAACAGGTGCTATACATACAGATTATGATAAAAGCAATAATAATAATAACAGTAAAAAAATCAAATAATAATGACAAACATGAGAAAAATTGGCAATAGTAATGAAGATTTGTGCAGATGTACATTTTTAGCTTGGTGTGTAAAGTAGATGTTTACTAGTAAAGCGAGTTTTGGGGAAGGGAGATTTAAGGAGGGGGAAAGAGGGAAGTAATGAGGTGAAGTTCATTCATGTACAGAGGAAGGCATTACTGTTGCTTAAGTAGATACGTCATTAACTGTTTTTTGAAGCCGGACATGTTTCTAAGTTCTCTAACATAACGGAGGAGGTTATTCCAGAGTCAGGTTCCTGCTACTGTAAAGGTCTTGGAGAAGGTGACTGAGCGATGCAATGGAAAAGAGAGGATTTTTTTATAATGGGAACGTGTGTTTCTGTCATGTTGTTCCGACATGAGCGTTAGGGACGAGGAGAGATATGAGGGACATTGTACATTTATAAGGCAGTAGATGAGTGTATGGAAATCTCTGCGTTTGCCTGCACGCAGCCAGAGATGACTGCAAGATACGGACCCTTAAATCCAGAGAGAAAGAGCGCATCGACACATTTGAGGTTTGGAGCTGGCGCAGGATGCTGAGCATAAAATGGACTGGAAGAAGAACAAATGAGTCCGTTATTGAGCAACTTAGGATCCTTCTTCTCTCCTCCACATGCATTTCTTCCCACGTCAACTAAAATTTTCTTGAATTCTTTGGCCATACAGTGAAAAGTATTGGAGAAAACCTGGAAAAATAACCAAGGAAGGGAAGATCGAGGGCAAGAGACCGAGAGGAAGAGCAGCGAACAGGTAGATTGATCAGATTAAGAGTATATTGGGTCCGTCTCTTCCGCAGGTCCTGAGAGAAGATGGTAACCGTCCGAGATTGAGACGCTCGGTTCGTGTAGACACGATCCTGAGCAGTGAGCATAATGACTTGTGACGATGACGAATATCAGTAGATCTGCAGTCGCTGAATATATCGAGTAAGCTGCAGAAATGTTATAAAAATGAGGTCCACATGAAACTGGTACGAAACAGGAAGCGACATTTGGCAGTGGAAAGAGAGGCGCAGAAACAGTGCCGTGCGGAGCAGCGAGGCGCGACGGTGGCGCCCGCCGCCGCGGCTGCGGCAGGCCCGGGTATTTCCGGAGCAGCGAGCGCCGAGCCGCGGCCTTGGCAAGGTCGCCAGACCAGAGTAGCAGCCACTGCGCCCTTGCGTCGTCCTGGGCACTGCACTACCCTGCCGCGTTCACAGCCAGAGGCCAACACCGACTCAAAGGAAGGCCTCGGCGCTTGTTCGTGACGTCACGTCAGTTAGGCACGGCGAACGCCAGGTCTGTTGCAGGCATACTCATAACGGTGATGTCTCCCTCTCTTACACAGGAAAATGTGAAACTATTGGCGGTAGTTGACCAACACACATTGTTCTGATAGATTTGTGCAATCAATTAATTGTGCAGTTCATTACACTTCTTAACAAATGTGTACTCCTGAATTTAAATTTCCACCTCTTTTAAGGATTGACATACAAAAACAACTTCATGGTCCAGCAGCAACAGAATTCGTGCTTCTTTACCTTATTTGTAAGTCTGAGGAAGTTACGTTTGTACTGGGTTGCTCTTACAAGAAACTGTGAACATATTGGTGCTCTTCTTTAGGTATCTTGGTTGTCGATGGGGTGAGGAGCTCTGAATGTTAATGAAATATCTTGCGATTATACATGTTGGGGGAGGCGGTGGGGGACAGAAGAGGCAAAAGAGAGATACTTGTTTTATCAAATAGAATTTTTTTATCTTATAAAGTATATCCTTCCAGTTGCAAGAGGGGAATTATTATCTTTTCTAATGTGCATGTTTAAAAAAGTTTAAGCTCAGCAGTATTTTCGATGTATGAAGCTATTTTGTTTCCTGTTTAGAATTCCTTTCGTTGAAAACGACTGTAATCTAATGACTGGCAACAGTTGTGCATTTACACATGTGAATTGGTTCACATTTCCAGTGACGATGTCAAACGAAAATAAACAAATAATAAATAAAAGAAATGAGTTAATTGTCAGGGGGTTGGGGTGAGTTTCGATAGCAAAATGGATCAAGTAAATATAGTTACTTGGATGTAAAATTTCTGAAGCTTACAATGGGGCAAAGCATCTTCTCGTATAGATCTACGTTTGTTTCGACAGGATTCAGTAATACAGAACTATGATCTTCATTTGTAGCTTTACGATAGTAAGAAAATCTTTCATCTAAATAAAACTGCAGAATCCAAAACAATACCAAACATTTTGTCCAAAAATAAGACATTTATAGTGATAAGCACGCCCAGGCGTTCCTGCCTGCAACAGACCTGGCGTTCTCCGTACCTAGCTGACGTGACGTCACCAACAAGCGCCGAGGCGTTCCTTTGAGTCGGTGTTGCAGAGACCCGCCCTTCAGTCTTCCTGGCGCGGTTCCCATGCCCGCCCACCAGAAAATGAGTGGGCCATGCCAAACATCTTTAGCGGACTCCAGTTACCAAAACAATAAAAAAAGTGATTAAACGGGAAAGGAGTAGTCACCCTTAAGCTAGATCTCGCACTGATGGAATATTCGGGCGTTGTGCTGTACACTCTGCCTGAAACACGTCAGTTGCAAGCGAAACGCATACCGAGGTTTTTCTTTATTATTTTTGCACGAGTTTATGGATTTATACGATCAACAGCTTCGAACGAACCTAAAAGCTTGCACGTAGAGGTAGTGAATCTGTGAAACAATTTAAGAGGGTGGTGCAGTATCCACATACACACTATCTGGCCCAAAGTATCTGGACACCTGTCAGGGGACATTACTATCGCACGTGTCGACCATTCGCCTATCTGATGTTTCGAACTCTGCTGGGGACACTTACGAGGAAGTGTCTGTATCTCGGTGGAGGAATGGAAGCCCATTCTTTCTCAAGAGTAAAACCAGAGAACGTAGCGATAGCCGCTGGCAACTGGAGCGAAGCCGACGTTCAGACTTATCTCAAAGGTGTCCCATAGCAATTTTATAGTTTTGCTCCTGTGCTTTCCTTGGTAAAACAGCGTAATTGGGTTCGGATGGTGGCTCTGGGCAGGCCAGTTCATTTCAGTAATATTACTGCCCAGAAACCACTACGTCACAGATGCTGCTTCATAAAAGGAAGAAATTTTCATGTCGTCATCTCTGAACTGTTCCTCTACTGTACGCAATACACGATGCTGTAAATACGTCCGTATACTTTGACATATAGTACACTACTGGCCATTAAAATTGCCACACCAAGAAGAAATGCGAATGATAAACATGTATTCAGTGGAAAAATATACTATACTAGAACTGAGATGTGATTACATTTTCACTCAATTTGGGTGCATAGATCTTGAGAAATCAGCACCCAGAACAACCACCTCTGGCCTTAATAACGGCCTTGATACGCCTGGGCATTGAGTCAACCAGAGCTTGGATGGCGTGTACAGGTACAGCTGTCCATGCAGCTTCAACACGATACCACAGTTCATCAAGAGTAGTTAAGGGCGTATTGTGACGAGCCAATTGCTCGGCCACCATTGACCAGACGTTTTCAATTGGGTGTGAGATCTGGAGAATGTGCTGGCCTGGGCACCAGTCGAACATTTTCTGTATCCAGAAAGGCCCGTACAGGACCTGCAACATGCGGTCGTGCTTTATCCTGCTGAAATGTAGGGTTTCACAGGGATCGAATGAAGGGTAGAGCCATGGGTCGTAACACATCTGAAACGTAACGTCCACTATTCAAAGTGCCGTCAATGCCAACAAGAGGTGACCGAGACGTGTAACCAATGGCATCCCATACCATCACGCTGGGTGATACGCCAGTATGGCGATGACGAATACACGCTTCCAATGTGCGTTCACAGCGATGTCACCAAACACGGATGCCACCATCATGATGCCGTAAACAGAACCTGGATTCATACGAAAAAATGACGTTTTGCCATTCGTGCATCTAGGTTCGTCGTCGAGTACACCATCGCAGGCGCTCCTATCTGTGATGCAGTGTCAAGGGTAACCACAGCCATGGTCTCCGAGCTGATATCCCATGCTCCTGCAAACGTCGTCGAAACGTTCGTGTAGATGGATGTTGTCTTGCAAACGTCCCCATCTGCTGACTCAGGGATCGAGACGTGGCTGCACGATCCGTTACAGCCATGAGGATAAGATGCCTGTCATCTCGACTGCTAGTGATACGAGGCCGTTGGGATCCAGCACGGCGTTCCGTATTACCCTCCTGAAACCACCGATTCCATATTCTGCTAAGTCACTGGGTCTCGACCAACGCGAGCAACAATGTCGCGATACAATAAATCGCAATCGCGATAGGCTACAATCCGACCTTTATCAAAGTCGGAAACGTGATGGTACGCATTTCTTCTCCTTACACGAGACATCATAACAACGGTTCACCAGGCAACGCCGGTCAACTGCTGTTTGTGTATGAGAAATCGGTTGGAAACTTTCCTCATGTCAGCACGTTGTAGGTATCGCCACCGGCGCCAACCTTGTGTGAATGCTCTGAAAAGCTAATCATTCGCATATCACAGCATCTTCTTCCTGTCGATTAAATTTCGCGTCTGTAGCAAGTCATCTTCGTGGTGTAGCAATTTCAATGGCCAGTAGTGTATTTTCTTAAGCGCAACAAGTGAACCGCATCTTAATCAGGAAAAACACTCCCTCGGTACCGTAACACCGCCTCTTCCGTACTTCACTCTCTGCACCAAACGTGATGGCGGGTAACGTTCTGCCGGCATTTACCGAATTCAAATCTTACATAGCGTAATTCATCTCTCCAGCTACTGTGCAGAGTTGGGTAACAGCGGCGGGTTGTAGCAGGGATGCTGGCCGATGGCAGCTCCGAGGACAGACACAATAAGTTAAATATACACTCCTGGAAATGGAAAAAAAAGCACATTGACACCGGTGTGTCAGACCCACCATACTTGCTCCGGACACTGCGAGAGGGCTGTACAAGCAATGATCACACGCACGGCACAGCGGAGCCAAAAGGAACCGCGGTGTTGGCCGTCGAATGGCGCTAGCTGCGCAGCATTTGTGCACCGCCGCCGTCAGTGTCAGCCAGTTTGCCGTGGCATACGGAGCTCCATCGCAGTCTTTAACACTGGTAGCATGCCGCGACAGCGTGGACGTGAACCGTATGGGCAGTTGACGGACTTTGAGCGAGGGCGTATAGTGGGCATGAGGGAGGCCGGGTGGACGTACCGCCGAATTGCTCAACACGTGGGGCGTGAGGTCTCCACAGTACATCGATGTTGTCGCCAGTGGTCGGCGGAAGGTGCACGTGCCCGTCGACCTGGGACTGGACTTCAGCGACGCACGGATGCACGCCAAGACCATAGGATCCTACGCAGTGCCGTAGGGGACCGCACCGCCATTTCCCAGCAAATTAGGGACACTATTGCTCCTGGGGTATCGGCGAGGACCATTCGCAACCGTCTCCATGAAGCTCGGCTACGGTCCCGCACACCGTTAGGCCGTCTTCCGCTCACGTCCCAACATCGTGCAGCCCGCCTCCAGTGGTGTCGCGACAGGCGTGAATGGAAGGACGAATGGAGATGTGTCGTCTTCAGCGATGAGAGTCGCTTCTGCCTTGGTGCCAATGATGGTCGTATGCGTGTTTGGCTCAGTGCAGGTGAGCGCCACAATCAGGACTGCATACGACCGAGGCACACAGTGCCAACACCCGGCATCATGGTGTGGGGAGCGATCTCCTACACTGGCCGTACACCTCTGGTGATCGTCGAGGGGACACTGAATAGTGCACGGTACATCCAAACCGTCATCGAACCCATCGTTCTACCATTCCTAGACCGGCAAGGGAACTTGCTGTTCTAACAGGACAATGCACGTCCGCATGTATCCCGTGCCACCCAACGTGCTCTAGAAGGTGTAAGTCAACTACCCTGGCCAGCAAGATCTCCGGATCTGTCCCCCATTGAGCATGTTTGGGACTGGATGAAGCGTCGTCTCACGCGGTCTGCACGTCCAGCTCGAACGCTGGTCCAACTGAGGCGCCAGGTGGAAATGGCATGGCAAGCCGTTCCACAGGACTACATCCAGCATCTCTACGATCGTCTCCATGGGAGAATAGTAGCCTGCATTGATGCGAAAGGTGGATATACACTGTACTAGTGCCGACATTTGTGCATGCTCTGTTGCCTGTGTCTATGTGCCTGTGGTTCTGTCAGTATGATCATGTGATGTATCTGACCCCAGGAATGTGTCAATAAAGTTTCCCCTTCCTGGGACAATGAATTCACGGTGTTCTTATTTCAATTTCCAGGAGTGTATTATTAGAACTCGTGCTGCTACACTTTCAGCTGTTCTCAACGTGTGGCAAGGATGGTGTGCGGTATGCTGGCAGCCAATAGGCCGATCGTGACGTTGGCACCGAGGCATGCTGACACGTAGGAGCCTCCTCGGCAGCGCCTGGCCCGGCCAGCGTGGCGTCGCTACTCGCAGTAGACACCAGCAGCGCGGAAGACTGCCGGAATACTTGCAGGACGCGGTAGCCTCCAAGACGGGATCCCTCCTTGCGAGTTTCCTCGCAGGTTGCTTATCTACACCAGTGTAAGAGGATGAGTGGCTGTACTGCCTGGTTCTCGATCTGCCACCCCTTACAACAGGAGACAGTCTGCTGCTGGAGTTCACCTGGTTTGGCTCCCAGTGGAGAGGCACCGAGACTGGGAAAGAGGACTCGGTCCTACAACCCAGTGTGGTCGAGGTGTGAGCCTGCACCCGCTGTGGCTCCTTGCTGTCTCATATCATTCCAGCACCAGGTGTAGGCCTGTCATTACAATAGGCGCCGCCAGTCTGCTGATGCGTCTACTAAAATTGACAGTGCTTATACGGGTTGGCTACTCCCTTGTTGTGGCAATGTACGGCTTCAAATTCCGTTCGTAACAACAAACCCGTTGGCCGGGAGGTCAGTAACCTGCAAGTTCCCCTTCTATCTGCGGCACTCTGCCTGGCTCATCTCGCGTTACATCAGCAGCCCTATTGCTGCACGTGGCCCGCAGGCACCTCAGAGCCTGCCTCCTGTATGCAACTGCTGAGACAGATGCTAGTTTCTACCCAAACACACTGTGACATATAGCTGCCACTGGCGCTCTTGCGCTGATGTAACTCTATGTTTGTAACTAGAAGTTTCATTATTGCCTGGTCTAACATTCTGGGTGGTGTCTGTTTCTTATATATCGTGTCTCCCTACCACTTTCGCCCAACGACGCTCTGAGCGTGTTTTTTAGGGAATTGACTAGTTTGAACCTGGGACCTGTTGCTGGTAAGGAGACTCCAGGGACACATGACATGTAGAATTCAGAAGAGTTCAGTGAGACTAGCGATGATATAACCAAATACTAAATGATCTCAGCGTCAGCTCCACTGCACTCCCTGTAAAAGAATCTTAATACTAACTAAATTTTGTGGAAGGGGTTCAAGGCTTTCCTATTTTTAGATAGCTGGTAAAAAAAAGTCGAGAAAGCAGTTAAGTTTACCATTGGAAATTTTATTATACTCCCAAAACATTGTTTATAAACTGCACTATTGATAAAAGGAAATGTTTTAATACAGGAAGGTAAAAACCAACTGCGTTCAACAAAAATGTGAACGAATATTCCCTGAATGGGTTTCCAAGTTCTACAATGGATCGAAGGATGACCTATGCCATATCACATCTATAATCTAGGCTTAAATTAAGTTTCACAAAAGAGAAAACTATCAAAATGGTCTACAGTGACCATCAATTATCTTTAATTACTTATCTAACTTGTCGTAAATTACAGTGGCTGATGTGGCTTCTCAATAATTATATAACAGAGAAATCATTGCGTTTCAGATTTTTACTTCAAGTGGCAAATGTGAACACCATGAGCTTTAATTGACGATCGACACTAGTATTACTCGAAAAGGGGGTGTAACAGATGAGACTTCTGCAGTTCTGAGTGAAGCTTTATACGCTGTTATGCGGCATCGTGTGCGTTCATTACCTTGTTGGTGTTCGTCAGGGGGCCGCGGGCAGCGCAGCAGCCATCCAGCTCGCCGTCTCAGAACTAACTAACTTCTCCTTACTACCATTTTCCGAAGTTGGTTTTAAAAAAACTATCTGGCTGTGTTTTCATCTGACCAATCAGGGTCTCAATGTTAATCTTAAGCTCCGCCTAAAAAAATTCTGTCTATCCAATGAGAAACGTTATACTTTTCGTGGTGGGGCAATGTTTTTAAAGTTTGCAACGTAACAGAGACGCGAAAAAGTCTCACGCTAACACTTGCAGCTGTTGTGGTCCATTTAGCGTTATCGTAAGATCTATACTGTTCTTCTGGAGGGCTCTATCTTTTAACATGGGCTGGGGGGTGGTCCTTGACGTAACAAAGACGCGAAAAAGTCTCACGCTAAAACTTCCAGCTGCCGTTGTTCTAGTGGTTAACTGGCGACGTGGGTGTCCAGTCTGTCCCTTATCGTAGGGCCTTCTAGCTTAACACGGTTCTGCTCTCAGCTTCTGTTCTCGTTTCTACCCTCGGAACTGCGTCTGTCTCACGGTGGGAAGGTTCAAATGGTTCAAATGGCTCTGAGCACTATGGGACTCAACTGCTGTGGTCATTAGTCCCATAGAACTTAGAACTACTTAAACCTAACTAACCTAAGGACATCACACACATCCATGCCCGAGGCAGGACTCGAACCTGCGACCATAGCAGTCGCACGGTTCCGGACTGCGCGCCTAGAACCGCGAGACCACCGCGACCGGCACGGTGGGAAGGTATGACATGCATTTAGGCATTCTTGTGTTAGTCTGTGGTATTCCATTTGCTCACTAGTTACTCGTATTACTTTGGTTAATTTAATGTCACGATTTATTCGGAGCTATGTGACATACTACTGGATTTGCTTATCATGTCAGGGTTTTCATGGAAGGTGTTGGATTTGCCTGACACCTTACACTGGAAGTGGGATTTTAAAACCTGATTCTTGCTATCAGCTTTTGCACCGAGAGACCTGTGTTTTATGTAGGGTGCCATGTAGTTAAGACTGGCAGTTTTTGACACTGAAGCGACTATATATTATATTTGATGTTTGTGTTTGCATTTGTCAGGATCCCACCGAAGTGTGTTTTACAACTTAGATGCCGCAACTACTTGGCATCTGGACATATCATTGACATTGTTAGTCAGTAATGAAAGGTAGCTAGCATGCCACGATCTCGTGCATCGGGGGCTGTGGAGAGAGGCGTAGATCCTGGTTGTACGGTGATTCGGGTATGTACAGTGTTTATGGCTATAATACTACTTGGAACACTCAAAATTGGTATTTGGAACTCCACTATGAACTTTTACACTTTCCCATTACAGAAATGTATTTTCTACACACTTTTTAATTTTTATTCGTCCTGATTATTTTGACTATGTTGTTGTGGTCTTCAGTCCTGAGACTGGTTTGATGCACCTCTTCATGCTACTCTATCCTGTGCAAGCTTCTTCATCTCCCAGTACCTACCACAACCTACATCGTTTTGAATCTGCTTAGTGTATTCCTCTCTTGGTCTCCCATCGTAATTTCTAACCTCCACACTGCCCTCCAATACTAAATTGGTGATCCCTTGATGCCTCAGAACATGTCCTACGAACCAATTCCTTCTTCTAGTCAAGTTGTGCCACAAACTCCTCTTCTCCCCAATTCTATTCAATACCTCCTCATTAGATGTGTGATCTACCCATCTAATCTTCAGCATTCTTCTGTAGCACCACATTTCGAAAGCTTCTATTCTCTTCTTGTCCAAACTATTTATCGTCCACATTCCACTCCCAGACATGACTACACTCCATACAAATACTTTCAGAAACGACTTCCTGACCATTAAATCTTTACTCGATGTTAACAAATTTCTCTTCTTCAGAAACGCTTTCCTTGCCATTGCCAGTCTACATTTTATATCCTCTCTACTTCGACCATCATCAGTTACTTTGCTCCCCAAATAGCAAAATTCCTTTACCACTTTAAGTGTCTCATTTCCTAATCTAATTCCCTCAGCATCACCCGACTTAATTCAATTACATTTTATTATCCTCGATTTGCTTTTGTTGATGTTCATCTTATATCCTCCTTTAAAGCCCACTGTCCATTCCGTTCAACTGCTTTTCTAAGTCCTTTGCTGTCTCTGACAAAATTACAATGTCATCGGCGAACCCCAAAGTTCTTATTTCTTCTCCATGGATTTTACTACCTACTTCGAATTTTTCTTTTGTTTCCTTTACTGCTATACGGATTGAATAACATCGGGGAGAGGCTACAAGCCTGTCTCACTCCCTTCCCAACCGCTGCTTCCCTTTCATGTTCCTCGACTCTTATAACTGCCACCTGTTTTCTGTACAAATCGTAAATAGCCTTTCGCTCCCTGTATTTTTTACCCCTGCAACCTTCAGAATTTGAAAGAGAGTATTCCAGTCAACATTGTCAAAAGCTTTCTCTAAGTCTACAAATGCTAGAAACGTAGTTTTATCTTTCCTTAATCTATTTTCTAAGGTAAGTCGTAGGGTCAGTATTGCCTCACGTGTTTAAATATTTCTACGGAATCCAAACTGATCTTCTCTGAGGTCGGCTTCTAGCAGTTTCTCCATTCGTCTGCAAAGAATCCGTGTTACTGTTTTGCAGCGTGGCTTATTGAACTGATAGTTCGGCAGTTTTCACATCTGTCAGCACCTGCTTTCTTTGGGATTGGAATTATTATATTCTTCTTGAAGTCTGACGGTATATCGCCTGCCTCATACATCTTGCTCACTAGATGGTAGAGGCTGTCAGTAGTTCTAATGGAATGTTGTCTACTCCCGGGGCCTTCTTTCGATAATTGTAAATATTTTATCAGAAATTTTTACACCACCATCATTTATAATAACTGTCACAGTTTGTTGTTATGACAAGATTTAGCAAATAACACTGTCGTAGCTCACAGCCTCCAGGCGCCATCTGCCGGGAACTGTGCGTACTAGTCTTGTTTCCATTCATATCCCGTGTGATGTGTGCAGCCAAGATACACACTATATCTCCGGAAAGTTTATAACATAAAGATTTATTGTAGGCCTGATCCCGCTTGCTTTCCATTGGACTGTGCCACATGCCATAATAAGGTAACATGCTGCTTCCTTCTTATTTCTAGTGTGGGTTGTCAATTCAGGGACAAAGCAGGTTACATTTTTTTTTTAATACCTTTCGGTCACCCTCCGTGTTATTCTATTTTATAGGACACCAAGCAGTATTTCCAAAGTTTATACGAGGGACATTTACCTGGTGCGATATTTTGTGCGTGGTAACCCACGTACCCATCGCTACCAAATATAAATAATGGTAATTCACTAAACAGCGTCACGCCACTATTGTGAAATTCTGTATTTCTTCCGTAGGCCAACTCAAAATGCCCAAATAAAGGAGAAACTCGTCATCGGGAAATAATTAAAAAAATTAACACTGAAACCAAGTATGGTTGTTTCTTCATACCTTTCTATTGGGATCCGCACTGCCAGGGGTCGCTTGGGCAAGCAGTTCTCTGGCTAAGGTAGATAGACGTTGAACAGAACAGAGTTTGAGCTGCTATGGTGCAGATATAGTGACACTCAAAATCAAGATAGTACGACGATGTGTTTCCCGATACTGCCGCACATGTCGGAGCATCTGTCCTGCTGAAATATGGCGTTCTTGAGTCGTTGTGGACTGGTGTAGAGAGAGGGTTAGGTCAGGTTGCAATGCATTATTGAGGTAGGTCAAGTTCTGCATTTTGAGCACGCTTGATGTTTTGTCTCACCAGTACAAATGTAGCTGCCTCGTGATTAACTAGATGATTCCTGTAACATTGGCTGACAGGTAAAATGTTGGTCCCATTATTTCGAATACTAACTTGGATAACATCCCATTAATTAATAACCCAGCTCCACGCCATTCCAGTCGTTTTTTCACTGCGAGTCTCCCCTACTCCTAGCAATTTGCTACCACCACTGCATTTTGTGCAGAGAGTAGATTCGGTGTAGCCCTGGTCGTTGGAAGTAGGGTGGAGTTCCAGGTTGACGCACGGAAATCCTGGCTGTCAGTTTTCACTAGGAACAACTGAACCTATAATGTTACTTATAATCCGTCTTCACTGCAAATTTTTTATTCATATGACCGGTTTCGGTTCATTCAGAACCATCTTCAGATCTGATATTTCAGTTACAGGAGTAACCCGTCCAAATCCAGGAACTTTCACATGCTTTATACACCAAGAAGAAATGCAAATAATAAACGGTTATTCATTGGACAAATGTATTATACTAGAACTGACATGTGATTACATTGTCTCGCAATTTGGGTGCGTAGATCCTGAAAAATCAATACCCAGAACAACCACCTCTGGCCGTTATTACGCCTAGGCTTTGAGTCAAACAGAGCTTGAAAGGCGTGTACAGGTACAGCTGCCCATGCAGCTTCAACACGATACCACAGTTCATCAAGAGTACTGACTCGCGTATTGTGACGAGCCAGTTGCTCGGCCATCATTGACCAGACGTTTTCAGTTGGTGAGAGATCTGGAGAATGTGCTGGCCAGGGCACCAGTCGAACATTTTCTGTATCCAGAATGGACCGTACAGGAACTGCAACATGCGGTGGTCCATTATCCTGCTGAAATGTAGGGTTTTTCAGGGATCGAATTAAGGGTAGAGCCACGGGTCCTAACACATCTGAAATGTAACGTCCACTGTTCAAAGTGCCGTCAATGCCAACAAGAGGTGACCGAGACGTGTAACCAATGGCACCCCATACCATCACGCCGGCTGGTACGCCAGTATGGCGATGACGAATACACGCTCCCAATGTGCGTTCACCGCGATGTCGCCAAACACGGATGCGACCATCATGATGCCGTAAACAGAACCTGGATTCATACGAAAAAATGACGTTTTTCCATTCGTGCACCCAGGTTCGTCGTTGAGTACACCATCGCAGGCGCTCCTGTCTGTGATGCAGCGCCGATCATAACCGCTGCCATGGTCTCCGAGCTGATAGTCCATGCTGCTGTAAACGTCGTCGAACTGTTCGTGTAGATGGATGTTGTCTTGCAAACGTCCCCATCTGCTGACTCAGGGGTCGAGGCGTAGCTGCACGATCCGTTACAGCCATGCGGATAACTTGCCTGTCATCTCGACTGCTAGTGATACGAGGCCGTTGGGATCCAGCACGGCGTTCCGTATTACCCTCCTGAACCCACCGATTCCATATTCTGCTAACAGCCACTGGGTCTCGACCAACACGAGCAGCAATGTCGCGATACGATAAATCGCAATCGCGATAGGCTACAATCCGACCTTTATGAAAGTCGGAAACGTGATGGTACGCATTTCTTCTCCTTACACGAGACATCATAACAACGGTTCACCAGGCAACGCCGGTCAACTGCTGTTTGTGTATGAGAAATCGGTTGGAAACTTTCCTCATGTAAGCACGTTGTAGGTGTCGCCACCGGCGCAAATCTTGTGTGAATGCTCTGAAAGTTAATCATTTGCATATCACAGCATCTTATTCCTGTCGGTTAAATTTCACGTCTGTAGCACGTCATCTTCGTGGTATAGCAATTTTAATGGCTAGTAGTGTATTTTCCTTGTTGTTTCCCGTACCCAATTTTGCTAAGGTTCCCCAGCCTGTCGGGTAGAGTTGGACGGTGTAACAGCTGAACCAAGTGCGCCTCTTCACTATCGAGAACTAAACTAAAGTATTCAGTCGTGCTCGGTCCGTCTTTCGTAACGCACGTGTATTATTCATCATCTCCTGCTCCATCTGTTCAGCTGTATGGTTTGCCACTCAGCCACTGCCTTGTCACTTTTTAGGAACTCCCTCATTCTTGCCAAGGTACCGTTCAGCTCGCTGGTGTCACTGCCATCTGCAGTTCTGAACATGGTTTTCAGTGACCTTCCCCCAGCATCCAACCAATCCCTCTTGCGGCGTCACACGGTACGCAGCACCACGTCTATAGCTTGCTGCATTTCGTCCAATAATAGGTCATAGTATCTATGCAATTTCTCTTATTGTCCCCACACTTTCTCTGCTCTCAACTTCTCGCTGTAAAACTCCAATCTCCTCAACTCGTTTCTCATCTCCCAGACGTTAAAAGTTAATCTGAGTGTCCATCGATGGCTTGTAAGAACCACACTCTCCTGCCTGCCAGAATGCACTCTGCTTTCCAGTTGTTAATCTCTCGGCACTACAACTCCACCTTCGCTGCAGAGTTGAAGCACTGCTTCGGTTAGGATTCCCTCCATCCTTATTCCCGGCGTAACACAACATGGGAACTGGAAGCTACAATTACTCTCCCTCCCCCCTTTGGAAAGGTCTCCTGTCCCCCAACATACTCCTTCGATGTACATTCAACATATACCCTAGACGTAAATATGCAATAACTGTGAAACACAAAACTCATTCCCTTTATCCTTTTCAAAACCAAATGTTGCCGTCCGGTAACTTTAATGTTGTCTAATCTCGTAATTACACTACAACATAACACAAAACATACGTAGTGTCAATCTTTTCCTTTATATATTGCTTTATATCTTCTTTCCTTCCCGTTCACCAGTAGCATTAGGTTACCCTCCAGTTCGTTGCCCTCTGACCTCCATGCTCATGTGGTCATATGTTTCCTTCAAAACTTCATCCTTGAGCTTGGCTGGCACCACTGTGCGTAGCCCGAACCTAATTGCCGCACATAGCAAGCCTCAACAAATGATAAACTGCATCTGCAAACTCAAGATATCGCACTCGGCGTCATCGGCTTGCCGGGCTACTGCGCGACACACTGCCTGGACTGCTGCCACCTTCATGGCCAAACCATTCGAGTTTCCGTGCTTCTTGCCTGGCTTATGCATAACTCCATAATCAGACTCACTCAACGTCAATGCCCAATTCGTGAGCCCGCTAGAAGTGCCCTCCAACTCCAATAACCATTTCAGAGCTGCATGATCAGCCACCACTTTGAATTCTCCGATACAAATAGCATCGAAGATATTTAACTCCAGACATCAAGCTCAGCATTTCTTTCTGTCATTGAATATATCTTTTCGGCGTTATTCAGCTGTAATGATGTAACACACAGGATGTTCTTCCCCTCTTCTTCCCCTCCATCATCTGACTTAAAACAAACACATTCCATTGCTTGATTAGAGGTGTCCCATGACATCACAAACTCCCTTTGATAGTCTGGGAAAATCAAAACTGGGCTCGATGTCAAAGCTAATCCCTCGAATGTGGCCTCGAACTCCTTTGCTCACTCGAATTTCATACCCTTTTCTTAGTGGTTCCATGAGTGGCTGTGCAATGTCTGTGAACCCCTTTACGAATTCCCTACAATAATTTGCCACTCCAGAAATGATTGTAGCACCTTACTAGTCTTAGAAACTGGAAAATCTTGTACTGCTTGCACAACTTCAGGTCTGTCTTTACCTCCTCCTAACTAATTAACTGCCCAAAGTTACTCACTTCCTCCAAGGCAAAATAATAGTTCCCCATGCTCAACATGAGGCATGCAGCATATAGCCTTTTAAAGACTTCTCTCAGCTTCTGTAGATGCACCTCCAAATCCACTGAGAAGACAATTATGTCACAGAGGTACATTCAACATTGCTAAGGCTTCAATCCTCCCAGTACCCTATCCAGTAATCGATGAAATGTTTCTGGTGCGTTCTTCAGCTCGAATGGCATCCTCTGGTATTGATAATGACTCCAACAGACCAGAAGTGGAGTCTTGAGTCGGTTCTCCGGAACTGCTTCCAACTCATGGTACACACTCCTTAGATTCAGATCCTTAGAGAAGCACCTGCACTGCCCCAAGTCATCGACAGTCTCCGTGATAGTGAGTACTGGATATGTATCTGTTACAGCTTTACTATTAAGACGGCAGTATTCACGGAAAATCTATATCTCTTGGAACCATCAGGTGATTTTTTGGGACACAGCCCCGATGGCGGCCTGCCATGGCCTAGTGCTGTCAGTACCAGAGTACATAACACGCTTTGCAAAATATCGGTGCTTCATTTCCTTTTGGGATTCGACGTTGCGCTGCGGACGTCACCGGCAACAGACCGTGACGATAAAACGAATCCTCGAATTCTAACAGCAATTTCTCCATCTCCCTTCTCTCTGTTGCTTCCAGTTGATATACCTTCCTACATAATGCAGTCGTACCAGTGATCTGCGTCTGGTCACGGTTCACACTCGACGTGTCCCAATCATTCCCCTCCAGGATTTCAAAACCGCAACTAATAGTCCCTTTGTAAGGTTTATTTCATCGGCGTCAAAATTATCCAAATTCGTAGATACCACCCTCCCGCCATTTATCTCTTGAATTCTAGTAACTGAATTACACACAACTTATCAACAGATTATTGAGGATCCACAATTACCTAAAACAACTTCCGGCTGCCGTCTTGCGCAGTACCATGCGAATCACGCCCTAATGTTTTTATATACTGTTTAATCGATTTGCTCCTTTAATTAGCTCCCTTAATTAGCTTTAATGTCGTCGCCGGCTGCGGTGGCCGAGCTGTTCTAGGAGCTTCAGTCTGGAACCGCGTGACTGCTACGGTCGCAGGTTCGAATCCTGCTTAGGGCAGGGATGTGTGTGATGTCCTTAGGTTAGTTCGGTTTAAGTAGCTCTAAGTTCTAGGGGACTGATGACCTCAGATGTTAAGTCCCATAGTGCTCAGAGCCACTTGAACCATCTAATGTCATCCCTAGAAGTTCGACTGTACCTTGCTGAAATCTGGTTTTGCAGGACAGAGCGGATCAGGTTATAGTTGTAGAAAGGGGCCAAAAACAGTTACTGTCAGTTGCAAAAAACATACAGACTTTATTTTCCTAAAACACTTAATCACACATGCCATTAAAAACATTCAAAAACGATACGGCTGAAGGCCCAAACACGAGTTATTAAAATTACCTTAAGGAACACACAAGGCTGAAGGCCTTAGTTACAAAATTTTACACAAAAACTCGGCTGGAGACCACACACTGGAGGTAGAAGAACTGAGGACTTAAGGCCTGGATAACAAGAATTTCAGACAGAGAAGAAAATTTTAAAAGTTTTAAACAAGTGACTTCTCAAATTTTAATTTAAGATGGCTGAAGGCATAATCTTAAAATATTTCACGTAAATTTCGGCTGAAGGTCACATACTGAGCATAGAACAACTCAAGGCTTAAGGCCTGGATAATGATAAGGATTTCCAATGGGCAAAATCCCATTTTTTTAAAAAAAATTGTTTAAGCAAGAATCTTCGAAGTTTCAAGACGGCTGAAGGCCTTATCTAAACGTTAAAACAATCTAAATTAACAGATGGCTGAAGGCCTCGCACAATACTTGAGACTAAAAGAAAATCACAATCTAAAACAACAGAACAGTGGTGCTCAGAAGTGCTCCAAGGGTCGACCTGAGGAGGTAACTCTAACTTAAGTTTAGGTGAGACAGACAGCCAAGCATAATACTAAATAATCGGATGGCAACCTGACCCAGGGACGGTTGAAGGACCGACCAACTACTTAATCAATTCCATTCCGCCTCACCAACAGCACGACAACGGAAAAATCAGCGATGACGAAGATACCTGCAGCGCTACGTCTTGAAAATTGGCGTCTAAATACATTCAAGACACAATAACCACTCAAACATATGAACAACACCAAAGGCTGTCGAATACATGCCAGGCCGGACAGCATGAACACGGCGAGGAAAAACACATTGCCTGAAAAGTACGCTAACGACCAGGCTAGGTAACTGGAACGTTAACGGCCACAAGGCAGAAGATAGCGCTGGTGCACTTCAATAATAAGTATCAACAAATTAAATAGTTAAACACCGTACAGGAAGACAGCGGCAAAATTTCGCCGACTCCAACACACCATACGTTGCTGCTTGCGGAAATAGCCCAGAAAGCAACAACCGGCAATGAACGAAGAGATGTCAAAGCAGTTGAGGTTTCGTAATAGGTTAACTGATCACTCAACTTCAGTGTCCATTTTCGGTGGATGACGAACTTTGTAGCTCTCGCAGCTAGCACCTCACAAATCCAACTGCGTGTGGACGCCGCCAGTGGCCCCGGCATGACCTCGCAACACACAGACTTCCTCGCTGCTCTGTCCCAGCCGACCGACTGCCACACACAACACACACGGAAATATAGCGCTCACACCAAAGATGGTACAGCCACTGAGAGAGGCAGTATGCAACTCGTTATGGCAGTAACTCAGGGAGAAATAAGACGCCACTCGATTGTGACAAAATGCCAAAGAAGAAGGCATCAACGCGAGCCGGCTCAGTTGCCTAAGGTCAATTTGGCATGATGCTCTGACAGAAAGTTTGACCTCAGGATCATACAGTAATCTTTGCTGACACAAGGGACTATCTCTTCACATTTTTCAGACTGAAGTGACCCAAACTAAAAATTTGATAACATGGACCCTAATGAGCTCACAACATTACTTCCCATCCCAGGCAACATATAGCATTGTGGGTTTAACCATTTCCGACCTATGACGTCCCGACTTGCCACTGACACATGCGTCCCTGTGTCCAACAGAAAATTACGTTTCCTGCCTTTCACGGCCCCGACTATATCACTTTCAGCATCTGTATACGATTCTCTATCATCAAAACATAACAGGGACGTCGCTCGCCGGACTTTTCTCTTTGTCCATTTCCCCCTTGTCAGGTCCCACCATTAGTCGTATAATGCTGTTCATGGTATCCAACCACACCATTCTTACCACACTGAGGCAGCCTATATAGCTCTGATCGTCCATACCTATAACATTTGGCATTCGTGGAAGACAATCCTCGGTTGGCCCGCACTCCTTTTGCTGCGTCAGTTTCTTGAAAGTCCGTAGTAGCGAACATGACAGCAGTGTACACGTCAGGTCTTTCGCGGTACCTGTCCAAATGCTTGTCAATATACTGTGTGACGAGCCCTTCAGCAAGGCGTCAGCTGCTCTGTGTTTGGATTCCTGCAGTATAAACTTATTTGCCTCAGCATTCTACCCCAACCCATACGTTTGCACATTATTTTTGTGTATTCTACCTGCAAAACCCTCCACTGTTCATTTTGACTCGTTCTCATGCTACTCATCTGCTCGTGAAAAAACCTCACGCTATATTGCTTCCGTCAACAGCTTAAACGTCTGTGCGTTCTGTGCATATTTTATATTAAAAAATACAATATAATTAATTAAACAAATTGATTTTTTCTCGTTTTTATCATTTTGAATCCTTATAGATTTTTTAAGGGAATTCAATATCCTTTACTTTTAACTTACATCGATTCCTGTATAATTAGTTCTCACTCTTGACCGTGTATACAATGTGTGTGTGTGTGTGTGTGTGTGTGTGTGTGTGTGTGTGTGTGTGGTCTTCAGTCCTGAGACTGGTTTGATGCAGCTCTCCATGCTACCCTATTCTGTGCAAGCTTCTTCATCCCCCAGTACCTACTGCAACCAACAGCCTTCTGAATCTGCTTAGTGTATTCATCTCTTGGTCTCCCTCTACGATTTTTACCCTCCACGCTGCCCTCCAATGCTAAATTTGTGATCCCTTGATGCCTCAAAACATGTCCTACCAACCGATCCCTTCTTTTAGTCAAGTTGTGCCACAAACTCCTCTTCTCCCCAATTCTATTTAATACCTCCTCATTAGTTATGGATCTACCCATCTAATCTTCAGCATTCTTCTGTAGCACCACATTTCGAAAGCTTCTATTCTCTTTTTGTCCAAACTATTTATCATCCATCTTTCACTTCCATACATGGCTACACTCCATACAAATACTTTCAGAAATGACTTCCTGACACTTAAATCTATACTCGATGTTAACAAATTTCTCTTCTTCATAAACGCTTTCTTTGCCATTGCCAGTCTACATTTTATATCCTCTCTACTTTGACCATCAGCAGTTATTTTACTCCCTAAATAGCAAAACTCCTTTACGACTTTAAGTGTCTCATTTCCTAATCTAATTCACTCAGCGTCACCCGATTTAATTTGACTACATTCCATTATCCCCGTTTTGCTTCTGTTGATGTTCATCTTATATCCTCCTTTCAAGACACTGTCCATTCCGTTCAACTGCTCTTTCAAGTCCTTTGCTGTCTCTGACAGAATTACAATGTCATCGGCGAACCTCAAAGTTTTTATTTCTTCTCCATGGATTTTAATACCTACTCCGAATCTTTCTTTTGTTTCCTTTACTGCTTGCTCAATATACAGATTGAATAACATCGGGGAGAGACTACAACCCTGTCTCACTCCCTTCCCAACCACTGCTTCCCTTTCATGCCCCTCGACTCTTATAACTGCCATCTGGTTTCTGTACAAATTGTAAATAGCCTTACGCTCCCTGTATTTTACCCCAGCCACCTTCAGAATTTGAAAGAGAATATTCCAGTTAACATTGTCAAACGCTTTCTCTAAGTCTACAAATGCTACAAACGTAGGTTTGATCTTCCTTATTCTAGCTTCTAAGACAAGTGGTACGGTCAGTATTGCCTCACGTGTTCCAACATTTCCACGGAATCCAAACTGATCTTTTCCGAGGTTGGCTTCTACTAGTTTTTCCATTCGTCTGTAAAGAACTCGCTTCAGTATTTTGCAGCTGTGGCTTATTAAACTGATAGTTCGGTAATTTTCACATCTGTCAACACCTGCTTTCTTTGAGATTGGAATTATTATATTCTTCTTGAAGTCTGAGGGTATTTTGCCTGTGTCATACATCTTGCTCAGCAGATGGTAGAGTTTTGTCAGGACTGGTTCTCCCAAGGCCGTAAGTAGTTCTAATGGAATGTTGTCTACTCCGGGGCCTTGTTTCGACTCAGGTCTTTCAGTGCTCTGTCAAACTCTTCACGCAGTATCGTATCTCCCATTTTATCTTCATCTACATCCTCTTCCATTTCCATAATATTGTCCTCAAGTACATCGCCCTTGTATAGACCATCTATATACTCCTTCCACCTTTCTGCTTTCCCTTCTTTCGTTAGAACTGGGTTTCCAACTGAGCTCTTAATATTCATACAAGTGGCTCTCTTTTCTCCAAAGGTCTCTTTAATTTTCCTGTAGGCAGTATCTATCTTACCACTAGTGAGATAAGCCTCTACATCCTTACATTTGTCCTCTAGCCATCCCTGCTTAGCCATTTTGCACTTCCTGTCGATCTCATTTTTGAGACGTTTGTATTCCTTTTTGCCTGCTTCATTTACTGCATTTTTATATTTTCTCCTTTCATCAATTAAATTCAATATTTCTTCTGTTACCCAAGGATTTCTAGCAGCCCTCGTCTTTTTACCTACTTTATCTTCTGCTGCCTTCACTACTTCATCCCTCAGAGCTACCCATTCTTCTTCTACTGTATTTCTGTCCCCCATTCCTGTCAATTGTTCCCTTATGCTCTCCCTGAAACTCTCTACAACCTCTGGCTCTTTCAGTTTATCCAGGTCCCATCTCCTTAAATTAGCACCTTTTTGTAGTTTCTTCAGTTTCAGTCTACAGTTCATAACCAATAGATTGTGGTCAGAGTCCACATCTGCCCCTGGAAATGTCTTACAATTTAAAACCTGATTCCTAAATCTCTGTCTTACCATTATATATGTGATACCTTTTAGTATCTCCAGGATTCTTCCATGTATACAACCTTCTTTTATGATTCTTGAACTAAGTATTAGCTATGATTAAGTTATGCACCGTGCAAAATTCTAACAGACGGCTTCCTCTTTCATTTCTTCCCCCCAATCCATATTCACCTATTACGTTTCCTTCTCTCCCTTTTCCTACTGATGAATTCCAGTCACCCATGACTATTAAATTTTCTTCTCCCTTCACTATCTGAATAATTTCTGTTATCTCATCATACATTTCCTCAATTTCTTCATCATCTGCAGAGCTGGTTGGCATATAAACTTGTACTACTGTAGTAGGCGTGGGCTTTGTGTCTATCTTGGCCACAATAATGCGTTCACTATGCTGTTTGTAGTAGCTTACCCGCACTCCTATTTTTTTTATTCATTATTAAACCTACTCCTGCATTACCCCTATTTGATTTTGTATTTGTAACCCTGTATTCACCTGACCAAAAGTCTTGTTCCTCCTGCCACCGAACTTCACTGATTCCCAGTATATCTAGCTTTAACCTATCCATTTCCCTTTTTAAATTTTCTAACCTACCTGCCCGATTAAGGGATCTGACATTCCACGCTCCGATCCGTAGAAAGCCAGTTTTCTTTCTCCTGATAACGACGTCCTCTTGAGTAGTCCCCGCCCGGAGATCCGAATGGGGGACTATTTTACCTCCGGAATATTTTACCCAAGAGGACGCCATCATCATTTAACCATACAGTAAAGCTGCATGCCCTCCGGAAAAATTACGGCTTTAATTTCCCCTTGCTTTCAGCCGTTCGCAGTACCAGCACAGCAAGGCCGTTTTGGTTATTGTTACAAGGCCAGATCAGTCAATCATCCAGACTGTTGCCCCTGCAACTACTGAAAAGGCTGCTGCCCCTCTTCAGGAACCACACGTTTGTCTGGTCTCTCAACAGATACCCCTCCGTTGTGGTTGCACGTACGGTACGGCCATCTGTATCGCTGAGGCACGCAAGCCTCCCCACCAACAGCAAGGTCCATGGTTCATGGACAATATTAATTCTTAATCAGACTTCCTCTTCAGATGCAGGCAGCTAGTGACATGACGTTAGCATAATGCTCGGAAGGAAATGAAAACTTTCGTGGTTTTGCACTAATAAGAATCCTTACACTTCATATTTTCATAAAAATTATTATTCAGATAATACAATGTCTACTACACACTTCTCACAAGAATTCGTCTCCTCGCGACGAGAACTAACGACAGAGTCTCATTTGTCTTTCGCCTTCCGGCGTAACAAAATATCTCTTTGCCGACAATTATAGTGGCCGCGCTAGTGTTTATCGTAGCGTGTTGGGGCTTTTGCTTTATGTGGCTATACAGTTCCTCAATCCTCTGTACACGTGACAAATGTTTCTGTCTCCTCGATCGACAATAATTTCGTTACTTGCAACAACTGATTATCTGACGAACCTCCCGTCCTCGCAGATGACTCCAGATCATTCAAGAAAGACATTAGTCCCCAACTGGCTTTCTAGAAAAAAGAAGTAATTAATCTGGCGGCAGCTTGCTGTATCAGAGAATCAGCCTGTGTAACACTAACTGCTCATCTTTAATTGCAAGTCACCGCAGCAGCTCCGTCTTACCTGCTCTCAGGTGTGCTGTCTCATTGCTGTCTCATTGAGTAGGTCCGCAGTTCGTGGTCTCGCGGTCGCGCTGTCGCTTCCCGAGTACGGGGTCAGGGATTTTCACCTGCGTCGAGATGACTGGGTGTTTGTGTTGTCCTCATCATTTCATCATCATTCATGAACGTGGCGAGTTCGGACTGAGCAAAGGTTGAGAATTTGTACGGGCGCTGATAACCGCGCAGTTGAGCTCCCCACAAACCAAATATCATCATCATCATCATCATCATCATCATCATCATCATCGTTGAGTACGTACTGTGTCGCACCCTGATGCCCAAAACCCTGCATTACGGGCTCTAATTGTGGAACCCTTACCCTCAACACACAAGTAAGTATAACACAGTATTAATCAACAGTAGCTCACGCTCTCACAATTACAGTTCAAACTCTGCTCCTTCTTACGAGCCATTTTGACTGAGTGCGTTTTCTAGCCTTACGGCCATACCAGCGACATGTAATACACACTACTGTCTCTGACTCAGCACGCGGTGAAGTGTGTCCAAGCAAATTACACTAGGAACATCTTACAGACTGCAAATATTGTTCCCTCGTGTTGCCCTTAGACTGAGACACGTCAGCCAGTTCTAAAGGCTTTATTAACGCGACCCTTAACTTTCGATGAATCTCTTGCATATATCGCATCTCCTCTGCACACGAAAATAGATACAATCGATTTTTTCACATACCCCACTGTGATGACAGAGCGAGCTGTACTCGTGACGTCGTGCTATGTGGAGGTCGACTCTTCCGAAACTAATTGAAGTGTCCGAAGACTTATGACGCCGACTGAAGTGGATTCAGAGTGCAGAGCCACTTTCGTGCAGGGTTAGGTAACGGCGGTGGGCCGTGGTGGAGATGCAGACCGACGGCAGCCCAGAGAAACAACGTCCAAAGTCAGACACTTTAGTAGAAACTGCGCTACTTCACTGAAGCGGTTCAGCGAGGCGGCCACGTTCCCTATCAGCATGTGGCGAGGATGTGCCGTGGTAAGCTGAGGTGGCGGCCTGGCAGCCAGTAACTGTCGGCGTCCAGTAACGCTGACGCCCAGATGCTCGCTCAGCACTGCGACCTCGCTGCTCACGCCAGAAGCCCGGAAGACTGCACAGCCCCAAGTAGTGGATCCCGCCCCCGCGGGTGTCTGCAGAGCGTCTGCACCAGTATACGAGGGCAAGTGGCTGCACTGCCCAGGTCTCGATCTCTTGCCCCTCGTGGCAGGAGACTGTCTGACTCTGGAGTACGCCTGGGGCGGCCCTCTGGTGGAGAGGCACCGAGACCGGGAAGGAGGTCCGTCCCGATAGCTGAATGGTCAGCGTGCCGACCTAAGGGGCCCGATTTCAATTCCTGGCTGGGTCGGGGTTTTTTCTCATCTCAGGGACTAGGTGTTGTGTTGTCTTCATCATCATTTCATCCCCATCCGGCGCGCAGGTCGCCCAATGTGGCGTCGAATGAAATAAGACCAGAACCAAGGCGACCGGACCTGCCCTGTAACAGGCCTCTCGCCAAACGATTTCATTACCGGGAAAGAGTACTCTGTGCTAGAGGCAGGGGTTAGCAGCCTTCTCACGGTGGAGGCGAGGCGCTGCCGGACTGCTGATACATCTGCTAAGACTGACAGTTATTTATACGGGTTGGCCGCTAGTTTATTGTGCGATGTACAGCTTCCAGCCACGTTCGGAATAACGTAACCGTGGGCCGACAGGGCAGTAACGGCCTAGGCCACCGTGCAAGAGCCGCTTCTTTCCGCTGCGTGGCCGGGTTTGCGGTTCTCGGCATGGCCAGGTTCACAACGCACTGCGTAAGCAGCCCTGCTGCTGCAGCTGGCGTGCCGCTACGTTGGGCCACGCCTGTTGTGTATGGCTATTGCATCTGCTGCGGCTGAACTGCTAGTTCCTGTAGTAACGTCGACAAAGTAGTGGCGGTACTGCAACACTGACGCGTCTGCCACTCGTGGCCAGTGGGTCTCGATACTTTTTATCAGCTACTGTAACTTGGTACGGAATCTCGACAGCACAAAGAGTTGGAAGAGATCGAAAAACCGGTCAACAGCTTATGAGCAAATGTATAAGAAAAATAAAATGTTGATGTAGGCATTAGTTATAAAAATTTATATAAAAAACACGTTGTTAGCAAATATCAATCAAAGATCGTTGTTCACACTTGTCTTGAAACTCTTGAAAGCACATTGGTATTAGGGACACATTTACTTTCATAACATGCTGGAGTAAGCCTTTTCGCTGTGTTTTTAAAGAAACGGAAGGAAAGTAGCAAGTGTCTTACACCTTCCCCTTATTTCTTCTCAAATCCGTACAGAAGATTATCCTTTATACCAACTCACTTTAGGTGGAAGATAGTTGAACACTGACATACAGTTAACAGTTTCTCGCTCTTCTCAAACTATTCGCGACAGTTTCTAATTACGGGTTGGATTGAAGTGCAATATTGTCCTTCTCCTAGTGGAGAGAATCAACTTTAAGGCGAAGGAAGTGAAAATTTAGAGCAGGGGAGAAAGGAAATTACAACCTACTTGCAGACGACGGATAATGAATAAAGACAGCTAAGACAAAAGTGATGTTGTATTCCGAAAGGAGAATTGTGACTTGCTATACATAACTATTGGTTTCGACACATTAACATAATAGGTCAAAGACTCCTTTCATTTAGGAAGAACGATCACGTAGGCCAACGAAGATAGAAAAGTACAGTCATAAGCAACTGAAACAGAGGTAGCTGGTCTGTTGAAGAGAGATCCCTGCTATCGCCGATGTGATTAGAATACGCTGCCTGAGATGAAAGTGAAGCACCCGGAGGACGTGGTCAGATGTCGATGCAAGTTTCTACACGCACTCACCATGGACGGCTACGCAGGTCGAGTTGCCGTTCCCTGTGACTGGTAGAGCGCTAACCAGAGCTCTTTAGTCTTGTTCGTCTTTAGTGTCGTTCCCAGGCTCGGTAGATTATGTAAGGAGCGTTAACGGCGTCAGATCTTCAGTGGTCACAGTGAAGGACCGTAGTCGGCCGGTGTGGCCGAGCGGTTCTAGGTGCTTCATTCTGGAACCGCGCGACCGTAGCAGATTCGAATCCTGCCTCGATTATGTATGTGTGTGATGTCCTTAAGTTAGTTAGGTTCAAGTAGTTCTAAGTTCTAGAGGACTGATCACCTCAGATGTTAATTCCCATAGTGCTCAGAGCCATTTGAACCCTTTGAACCACAGTGAAGGACACCGACCTACTGTGGACTCCTGTAGGACAGCACTATCAGCGCCTGACAAGGTTTGAAAGGGACCTCATTTTGGGTCTCCATTAGGATGGCTGATCTAATCGTGGAATATACAGATTTGTAGGTCATTTGGCTGTGACAGTGACCCGATTTTGGACTGCATGGGAGCGTGATGGCAGGCATACTCTACGTCAAGGTTCGAATCGACCACGTCTCACCGATACAAAGAAGGGTCACCATATTGTGCACCGAGCACATTGTGAACCTTTCACACCTGCGCCTAGCCTCTGAGAACAAGTAACGGACCCCTGCAACGTTCTGTGTCACGCAGCAACGGACACTAGCAGCAGCTGCACCAGGGAACTACCGCTCCATGCTTGGGCTGCCACGGAGCCATAAAGCAAACGGCCGCGTCTGGAGTGGCGCCGTAACTGAGAAGCGTGGACTGTTGAACCGCTTCGAATCGTTTTCAGTGGCGAATCGCGGTTCCACTTATCAACAGGACAACGCTCGTTCACATATATTACGTGTTTTTATGAACTGTCTGCATCATTTTCGGGTACTTCTGTAGCCAGTAACATCCCCACATCAGTCCCCAGTTGAACATGTGTGGGACCAGCTCGAACACGAACTCCAGTCCAGTGCCAGTATCGACTATTAATAACAGTTATGGGCCAGCTTGACTCAGGAGAAGATAGAACAGGTTTATGAGAATCTTCTCAATCGAACCAGTGTATGCATCCAGGCCAGAAGGGGAGCAACGTCATACTGATAAATGGGCACATACTGTCAAGTTCATTGTAAACCTGACTTGTCATCAGTAAAATACCATCACACACCATTTCAATATGAGAAGTTTCTTTTCGTTTCCTCCTGCCCTTCCGGTTCCTTCACTTTTCTTGTCAGGCAGTAAAATCTGGGATGCGTCGAGAGTAGGA
This sequence comes from Schistocerca gregaria, assembly GCF_023897955.1. Taxonomy (NCBI): domain Eukaryota; kingdom Metazoa; phylum Arthropoda; class Insecta; order Orthoptera; family Acrididae; genus Schistocerca; species Schistocerca gregaria. The sequence goes on from NC_064925.1 coordinate 479,589,707, forward strand.
TGTCGTCAGTCCGTGTGCTGACCGCTTATATGACAGCTGAGCCCAGAGTGGGCAACACATGCGATATCAGCGCACTTGAGTGCGATCAGAATGCGGTGCTGGACGAGTATCATTCTCTCTCTTCGAGGTGGTGCAAGCACCGCATTTTGCATGCACCAGCATTGGTGTACCGTGAGTGCATTGACCAGCCAGGACGTTATGACCACCTACCTAGCCGCCCGTTGTGGCCAAGCGGTTCTAGGCGGTTCAGTCTGGAACCGCGCGACCGCTACGGTCGCAGTTTCGAATCTCGCCTCCGGCATGGATGTGTGTGATGTCCTTAGGTTAGTTAGGTTGAAGTAGTTGTAAGTTCTAGGGGACTGATGACCTCAGATGTTAAGTTCCATGGTGCTCAGAGCCATTTGAACCACTTGAAGCACCTACCCAATAGCCGGTACAACCATCTTAAGCACGAGTAATAGGGTCAACATGACAAGGCATGGAAGCAATGGTAGGTGCACTGTCGCCTGATAAACAGAGTAAGAGCCTACAGAATATCAGACCAGCTGTGTGGCTGGATTGAAGAGTTTTTAGCAAACAGAACACAGCATGTTGTTCTCAATGGAGAGACCTCTACAGACGTTAAAGTAACCTCTGGCGTGCCACAGGGGAGTGTTATGGGATCATTGCTTTTCACAATATATATAAATGACCTAGTAGATAGTGTCGGAAGTTCCATGCGGCTTTTCGCGGATTATGCTGTAGTATACAGAGAAGTTGCAGCATTAGAAAATTGTAGCGAAATACAGGAAGATCTGCAGCGGACAGGCACTTGGTGCAGGGAGTGGCAACTGACCCTTAACATAGAGAAAGGTAATGTATTGCAAAAACATAGAAAGAAGGATCCTTTATTGTATGATTATATGATAGCGGAACAAACACTGGTAGCAGTTACTTCTGTAAAATATCTGGGAGTATGCATGCGGAACGATTTGAAGTGGAATGATCATATAAAATTAATTGTTGGTAAGATGGGTACCAGGTTGAGATTCATTGGGAGAGTCCTTAGAAAATGTAGTCCATGAACAAAGGAGGTGGCTTACAAAACACTCGTTCGACCTATACTTGAGTATTGCTCATCAGTGTGGGAATCGTTCCAGGTCGGGTTGACGGAGGAGATATAGAAGATCCAAAGAAGAGCGGCGCGTTTCGTCACAGGATTATTTGGTAACCGTGATAGCGTTACGGAGATGTTTAGCAAACTAAAGTGGCAGACTCTGCAAGATAGGCGCTCTGCTTCGCGGTGTAGCCTGCTGTCCAGGTTTCGAGAGGGTGCGTTTCTGTATGAGGTATCGAATACATTGCTTCCCCCTACTTATACCTCCCGAGGAGATCACGAATGTAAAATGAGAGAGATTCGAGCGCGCACGGAGGCTTTCCGGCAGTCGTTCTTCCCGCGAACCATACGCGACTAGAACCGGAAAGGGAGGTAATGACAGTGGCACGTAAAGTGCCCTCCGCCACACACCGTTGGGTGGCTTGCGGAGTATAAATGTAGATGTAGATGTAGGTCACTCGATAAAGTAGGCACCGCATCTGCACACAAAGTCACCTAATTCCCGTAAATTCCGGATAGTGGGGTCATGAGCTCTGGCTCACGTTCAATTACATCCCAGAGCCGTTCAATTGGATTCATTCCTGGTGAGTTGTGGGGCCAGTACGTCAAATGGAACTCGTCCCTGCGTTCCTCGAACCACTCTGTCACACTTCTTGCCTTGCAACGCGGCGAATTATCTCGATGAAAAATGCGCTGCCATCGGGAGCCATTATCGTCATGAACGGGTGCACGTGGTCTGCAACCAGTGTACGATACTGTTTGACCAACATGGGGCCTTGCACGATCTCCACTGGTCCCATGGGTGCCCATGTCAATGTTCTCCAGAGCAGAATGGAGCCACCATCAGCTTATCCTTCACGCAGTACAGCTGTCTAGGAACTGTTCCCCTGGAAAACGACGGATTCGTGCCATGATGAAGGTATCGGGACTCATCAGACCATGCAACGCTCTGCCACTGCGCCAGCGTTCAGTGCATAGGGTCACGTGCCCATTTTAGTTGTAGTTAACTATATACCAGTGTTAACATTGCCACACGCACGGGTAGTCGACTCTGAGGGCCCATCGTTAGAGGTGTTCGGTGTACTGAGTGTCAAGACACACTTGTACTCTGTCTAGCATTACTGTCCGATGTTAGATCCACCACAGTTCGCTGCCTGTCTGCCCACCCTACGACTTCCGGCATCTGGACGTGGTTTCACCTTGGTCTCGCCACGTGTTGAAGACCCTTACCACAGCACTCCTCGAATATCCGGCAAGTCGTACAATTTCGTCCATCACAGACAGATCGTGCGCCTTCCCCATTCTACAAACGGACAGCGCACTCACTGATACTACTTGCAACGTGTGTGTGTCGCCAGGCGATACTGCTGTCAGCTGGACAGGTTTATGTTGACAATAGGTCGGTTGCCATAATGTTTTGGCTGATCAGTGTATATTGATTTGGGGAACGCCTCCGCCGCTAGGGTCAGTTGCCATGGCAACGACAGGTTCAGGGCAGCGGTAGCGGCCATCTCTTGCAGACAGTAAAAGTGGTCAGGACATGCCAAACTGCAGAAAATCACTCGCCAATTCAGAGCTATGTAACAACGACCGGCGAAAAGTCATATCACCAACACCATCTTCTCGCTATGGAGTAGAAAACACCCCAGGAATTGCCAGGAGCTGTTTAGAAAAATCACAGAAACCCCACAAGCCTGAATGGCGAGATCTGGGGTCTGCCCACCCTACGACGTCCGACATCTGGACGTGGTTTCACCTTGATCTCGCCACGTGTTGAAGACCCTTACCACAGCACTCCTCGAATACATGCCAAATGCTAGACCTCTCCAGTGCGAGCTCAGTGCCCTGTGCACAGCGACACTCCACTAGGCGCCTATGCGCCATACTGTAGATGACGTTTCATATTCTGTAGAGGGAGGTCTGGGGAAGTGAAAGGACAATAAAGTGCAAAGAAGGAAGATGAAGATGTTGTATCGGGCAAGATAGAAGATAAGACAGAGCTGTGGTATTAGGAACGAACGAAATTAAGGGACCAGTGGAGAAAATGATGGTATAGAAAAAGTAAACAGATATGTTGTTGTTGTTGTCTCCAGCCTGGTGGAGCTCTCCACGCCAGCTTATCCTGTGCTCCGGGTCTCTTCAGCCCCGCACCTGCTCACTACAGTCTAGCCTGGTTCTCCAAATGTGTGTGAATTCCTAAGGGACCAAGCTGCTGAGCTCATCGGTCCCTAGAATTACACACTACTTAAACTAACTGATGCTAAGAACAACACAGACAGCCATGCCCGAGGGAGGACTCGAACTTCCGGCGGGAGGGGCCGCGCAATCCGTGACATGGCGCCCTAAACCGCGCGGCCACTCCGAGCGGCCCTGGTTTTTCCTCTGCAGCGTTTACTCCTCAAACGGTGCACCAAAATGAAGATTCCTTAACGTCTCAGGATGTCTTATAGCAACCGGTTCGTTACTTTAGCAGTCAGGTTCCGCCACAAATTTCTTCTCTTGCCGATTCCAATCACTATCTCCTCATTCTCTATGCGATCTGTCCATTCAGTAATGGATGAAAAAGGTCCATTTTGTTCCAAGAACACGATATTGTTTACTTGCTGCAATTTTTCTTTAATTCTTTTGTCAACTGAAATCAATATCTCGTGTATCATCCAAGGGTTTCAATTGCGTCTTGTCTTTCTGCCTACTCGATCGTGTATCGCCCTGACTACTGCATCTCTGAAGTTATCTGAGCATCTATTGTACTTCTTTCCCCAGTGTGTAGTTGCCTAATATTGTCTTTGAAACTGTCGACAACATGTGACTCTCTTTCGATTTATCCATATCCCGTCTCTAATTTGCTACCTTCCTACAATTTCTTCAGATTTAATCTGGAGTTCGTAATTAATAAATTAGGGTCAGAGTCCACATGTACTTCTGCAAATATTGACAGTTTCAAAACAGACTAGGAGAAACAACGCAATACAGCTCACAGCATAAATCAGAGGAGGTAAAGAGTTGATCGTAGTTTACTTAATCTATCTTGAATCACTTTTAGATTTGTTGCTGAACGCTAGAAGAGCGATGGTAAAGGTTAAATTGCTACAAAAATTTATACGCAGCAAAAATCTAGGTATTGTGATCAGTTTATACAATTTTTTACGATCTTTAGCAAACGTTAAATTAAATGTTCTTGGAGGTAAATAATTCGTCGATACAAAAATCTAATAGAAGTCCATCTTACTGTTTAACTTCGAAATGAGGGTGTACTAATTGTTCTTGTAGTTTCCTGTTTCACAATATCTCAAACTCAGTCTTTTTTAAAGATCGTAAGTGGGCTTCCGAAGACATACCATTCGCTGACTAAAAAACTCGTTTTCATACGAGATTAATCTGGTCAAATAACTGAATTACGTTAGTTCTTGTAAGTCAAGGATGGGAACGTCTCGTAAGTTCTACTATATTACACATTTGTCTTTCCTTCCAATAGCACTCCGTCTTCAGGCCACAAGTGGCCTATCGGGACCATCCGACCGCCATGTCATCCTCAGTTGAGGATGTGGATAGGAGGGGCGTGTGGTCAGCACACCGCTCTCCCGGTCGTTATGATGGTTTTCTTTGACCGGAGCCGCTACTATTCGGTCGAGTAGCTCCTCAATTGGCATCACGAGGCTGAGTGCATCCCGAAAAATGGCAACAGCGCATGGCGCCTGGATGGTCACCCATCCAAGTGCCGGCCACGCGCTTAACTTCGGTGATCTCACGGGAACCGGTGTATCCACTGCGGCAAGGCCGTTGCCTATTTCCTTCCAATACTGTACTCTTTATCGTTTTCAGCATTGCAAACATGATTATCTCTTGGGCTAAAAGAATCGGTATCTGATGGGTAATGACTTGGGTAATGGTAAAACATTTACGCAACTAAATATGTTCCTGTCTCATTAGTAGTAGTCATTTAGTTAAAGCCCAAGAACGGCGGCGACGATCTGGGTTACATTTAATACATTCGATAGAAACATACTTGGAGTAAGTCATACCAAAATAGATGCCATCTGGTTACACAAGGTGTGGGGGGGAATGAAAATTATTAATCACTATTGGATGATACAAATGCGAAAGTCACAGACGCATTAATGCACTTAATAAACAGTGGCAACAGTGTGAACTGCTGATTACTAAGGTCAAACTGAGTAAAGGGTGAACACACTGGGTGTTGCAGGAAGCTCATACCAGATACACATGCACAATAACACAGTCTTAAGTAATTCAAAAACATTGTTGCTGAAAAATTATTCGCTCTACTCAGCCTTTAATGGTCTACACAATACAAGGCACTATATCTTGCTAGCCGTGAGACCGTGAACACATGGTGATGCAGGTGGTGGTATCAAACAGATAATAACGCAACATTCACAGAAAAAAATCATTTAATGGGGTTTAAACTCTGACACAAGCTTCTCCTGATACCTCACAACAAGGACTGGTATAATATTAAGGAAAAAATCATGGAGGGTGGACTGTGTAATGATATTTGAATTACGTAACCATTACGGCACCTCAGCTTAACCTCTCGATACCAGCAATATTCTACTGTGTTTCTGTAGAACAGTTAACATATTTCTGAGACAACAGTCAGATTTGATCTCATTAATGTGGAGGTACTTTGATACATCGATATGTTCATGTTGCAATGATATCATTCTTATGTCTATTCTTTCTTTTGTCACTATGATCTTTGTCGTAATTGTAACTCTGATTTTTGGGCGCGTAAGCAATTATTAGTTAGTTAGAGAGTTAGAGAGTCGGACCTTGGGAAGGTCAAGTCATGGACGTCATGTTGGAAAGACGCACATTGTAGTCAGTTTATAAAATGTGAACTTTAACAGTGAGGAAGATGTTTTCAAATATGTTTTGTATTGTGATGTTTTGTGTGTTACGTGCCATTGCAACAAAAGCAATAAAAAAGAAGTGTAACTTGAATTCGAAGTGCTGATTACTTCTTTTACATCACCATTGTGCTAACTTTGAAAGGTTTAATCTTCAAGAATGGTTTGTGAAACACATCTATAAAACTTTTGAATATAGCAGAATATAACCTAGGTCTCTTTGCATCCGAGCTTGGAATCATCACCACCTACATTGTCGACGATTGAGCCATGATTTTACAACGATAACAGCGTGGGAAACACGAAAAGATGAGTGCCTAGTTTTTTTCATTATTACATGAAATGAATTTATTAATTGTGCTCTAATGACACCTGCCACATTATAACTTTGTTGTTGCCAGAAAATTCAGTATTTGGCAGCGTGAGCAACACCACAATGATTATTAAATTTTGACCTTTTTTGTGGTAGGGTTGTTAGAACTGACATATTTCATTAGTTGTTTCATGGAATTCACTTTATTGCTTAACAATTATTATAATTACAATTTAAAAACCTGGTTAAAAGAGTAGCAACGCGCACACTAATGCAAAAAATCTTGAACTGGATCATTTCAACAATAACAAACTTTAACAGTTTATGCGATTAAGAACAGGGCTCGAAACCAGGAATAAATAGTCCCCAGAAACAAATAAGAAGTCGCACCAACTAGGTGTGGCTGCAGACCGGTTCAAAAAACTGAGTTTTATCAGTAAAATGAATTTCAAATGACTGACAATAAACGCACTAACAATTCCCAAGCATGGATAACACGTTAAACAAATAGACAATGCCCACTCAAAATACAGAAAGGATAAGAAGTGACGCCACTGATTGTGGCTGTTGGAAAGCCCTTATCTACAAGCCTTAATAAATTCCTATAAGCAATAAAATACGCAATCTCCCAAAATATAAAATAATATGGAAAGACATGAAATGTAAATATGACTCCCAACTGATACACACCAGCAGAAACATTGATAAAGGCCCTTAAATAAATATACAATCCTCAAAATACAAGATAGGCTGGTAAAGTCAGCAGGCAGCTGTCACAGCAAACAGACAACAAACGGGCAAGTTTTATAATGAATGGAGTTAGCTAATGACTGCGGGTAAATAGGAAAACTCAACGATTCGTACTCATAAGTAGAAGGCTTTGAAACTTAACATGCTCCAGAAGCAGTAATAAGGGAGCAAGGTTTAAACAAGTTGTTAAAGAGCGCGTATAGCGACGAGGAACTTCGGGCCTGCAGAGCCGCTTCAAAGCTTATGTGCTTACTGAATTCAGAATGTTGCATAGATTAAGAGTTCCCGATTAATTGGCGACACTCCGCTGTGGCACGTATCAAACTATGAAATTTACTTAACTTGAGCCAACACCTGCGGCTGCTGGAGGCACAAGATTGAGGGACAACCTAGACGTCATCGCAGCAGAAAGAAAACACGTCTCTGCTCCGGGTCCAGGAAGCAGGACCGCATCGTCTGCTGCCAAACTGACCTGCCGACAACCATCAGAAGGAAACAGTAATCTGACCAAGTAAGGCTAAAGACGAGAATGCCTAGGATGTAGGCAATATTCACTTATTGCAGAAGCGACTACACGTACAAGTTTAACAATACTTAAAATTACTTGAAAATTAAAAGAGTGAAATATCAGCGTGACTAGAGCATACTCATCTACAAAGGGTGCCTCGCCTTCGTCACAGACTAAGTTAAAATTTAAATTTCTAATAGAGAACGCACGTACACTTGCACAGAATATGGCCTGGAACAACAAATTATCAGCAGTTACATTGACCGATGACCTACACAGTCAGAGCCGCGTTAATGTAACAGGTTGTAAGGTGTCAGGCAAATCCAACACCTTCCATGAAAACCCTGACATGATAAGCAAATCCAGTAGTATGTCACATAGCTCCGAATAAATCGTGACATTCAATTAACCAAAGTAATACGAGTAACGAGTGAGCAAATGGAATACCACAGAATAACACAAGAATGCCTAAATGCATGTCATACCCTCCCACCGTAGAGACAGACGCAGTTCCGAGGGGAGAAACGAGAACAGAAGCCGAGAGCAGAACCGTGTTAAGTTAGAAGGCCCTACGATAAGGGACGGGCACCCACGAATCCAGCTAACCGTTAGGACCACCCCCCAGCCCATGTTAAAAGCTAGAGCCTTAGCGCGAGACTTTTTCGCGTCTCTGTTATGTCAGGACCACCCTCCAGCCCATGTTAAAAGCTAGAGCCCTCCAGAAGAACAGTATAGATCTTACGATAACACAAAAAGGGCCACACCACCCACAAGTTTTAGCGTGCAACTTTTTCGCGTCTCTTTTACGTTAAGACCACCCCCCAGCCCATGTTAAAAGATAGAGCCCTCCAGAAGAACAGAATAGATCTTACGATAACGCTAAAAGGACCACACCAGCTGCAAGTTTTAGTGTGAGACTTTTTCGCGTCTCTGTTACGTTGCAGACTTTAAAAACATTGCCCCACCACGAAAAGTATAACGTTTCTCATTGGATAGACAGAATTTTTTTAGGCGGAGCTTAAGATTAACATTGAGACCCTGATTGGTCAGATGAAAACACAGCCAGATAGTTTTTTTAAGACCAACTTCGGTAAATGGTAGTAAGGAGAAGATAGGAGAGAGTTGCTTCGGAGACGGCCAGGCGAGCAGAGCTGTTCTGCCCGCCACCCCCTGACGAACACCGACAAGGTAATGAACGCACGCGATGCCGCATAACAGCGCATAAAGCTTCACTCAGAACTGCAGAAGTCTCATCTGTTACACCCCCGTTTTGAGTAATACTAGTGTCGATCGTCAATTAAAGCTCATGGTGTTCACATTGCCACTTGAAATAAAAATCTGAAACGCGATGATTTTTCTGTTATATAGTTACTGAGAAGCCCCATCAGCCATTGTAATTTACGACAAGTTAGATAAGTAATTAAAGATAATTGAGGGTCACTGTAGACCATTTTGATAGTTTTCTCTTTTGTGAAACTTAATTTAAACCTAGATTATAGATATGATATGGCATAGGTCATCCTTCGATCCATTGTAGAACTTGGAAACCCATTCAGGGAATATTCGTTCACATTTTTGTTGAACGCAGTTGGTTTTTACCTTCCTGTATTAAAACATTTCCTTTTATCAATAGTGCAATATATAGACAATGTTTTGTGAGTAGAATAAAATTTCCAATGGTAAACCTAACTGCTTTTTCGACGTTATTTTATCAGCTAACTAAAAATAGGAAAGCCTTGAACCCCTTCCACTAAATTTAGTTAGTATTAAGATTCTTTTACAGGGAGTGCAGTGGAGCTGACGCTGAAATCATTAAGTATTTGGTTATATCATCGCTAGTCTCACTGAACTCTTCTTAATTCTACATGTCATGTGTGGTCTGGCGTCTCAGCAACAGGTCCCAGGTTCAAACTAGTCAATTCCCTAAAAAAACACGCTCAGAGCGTCGTTGTGCGAAAGTGGTAGGGAGACACGATATAGAACAAACAGACACCATGCAGAATGTTAGAAGGTCTAATTCCACAACAGACGTATCATTACGACAACAAGTACCAATAAAAAAAAAACAACTCTTAACTCCATTCAGGTGTGAAGGAGCTATCACTTGCAGGATTCCAAGTCAATGGAAATCTCAAATAATAGGAAAAATAACACCATTTAAAAATTCTTCCAATCCGTAGAGGCGGTTTTCGAGGTGCCGTAAAATTTAAGCTTACAGAGCAGGCCTAGGTTGCACTCGGCGTCCGTTGTCCTTCCCGCAACTCGCCACTATCAGTCCTCAATTCAGCCAACAAGACTTGCCCTCAACCGATTTAGCCACTCACTTCTTGAGGCCCGTGCCGGGCAGCAAGAGTACCCCAAAACCAACAACTTGCCAGCCACGTTCAAATGGTTCAAATGGCTCTGAGCACTATGGGACTCAACTGCTGTGGTCATTAGTCCCCTAGAACTTAGAACTACTTAAACCTAACTAACCTAAGGACATCACACACATCCATGCCCGAGGCAGGATTCGAACCTGCGACCGTAACAGTCGCACGGTTCCGGACTGCGCGCCTAGAACCGCGAGACCACCGCGGCCGGCGCCAGCCACGTGCCCTCCTGCTAACTGCCCTACCAGGTCTCACCAAAAACCAACCAAACACGCCTCAACCAAAGACCCTACCTCGCTGTCGACAGCCCCAATAGCTAGTGGCGCCAGAGGATCGTCAACGACATTGGAAGTTCAAACACTTGTACATTCTTTTGAATTACAGAACTGATAAATGTTTTCTGGAAACTGATGTTTCAAGTGACTCTTGCTAGCTCAACAGCTTCAGAATTTAATCATTACGCTTTTCAGTTGATTTTCTGTTCTCTGTCGAAGTTGCCACACTGCCGATATATGGACCGATGACATCATCGATTATTCTTTATCGATGCTATAAGTCTTTCCATGTCTCGTTAGCATTGTACGGTTGATATGAGGTTGGTAACAGGCAGTGACACGGTGTTTACCAACGAAAATTTTGCCATAGACATATTTTTCCAAATATCGGGGGAAAGAAGTATAGCAGTCACAGTCAGCCACTGTCGCATACTATAGACGCTTCCCTTACCCTCACGCAAGTGCATTCGCCGTTCGTAGAGTATGTCCTACTATCTGCTGGTGGTGTGGATAACTGACTTTCTAATTAATCCACGTATACAGCTCGTCATTTCAGTTAAGTTCCGCGAATTTTCGGTGTGATTTTCGTATGCTATCCTTGTACATTTAGCCCCCGATTTCTAGCTTTTTTCTTAACTTGGAAAAGTTCCTTCCATTAGTTCTATAACCTCTGTGGCTACCGAACAGCTGAAATGCCATATAAAAGTTTAAAAAACAAGCTATTGGTTATCCAGTACGCCAGTTCGAAGGAGACTGGAGGTCGGTCCCCTAGGCTGTTGCTAAGTCTTTGTCCACCATACCCTTTCTCCGTGGAGGGTCTGCATCGATAAGGTGAGAACATTAGTGGATTTTGAAAGAGACAAGAGAGGTACGGTTCGGCCAAAGCCATGAGGCGTTGCCGGATTGCCCAGTGCGCATAGCGTAGTCCATAGGTTTGAGTACATCCCGGACATACAGTACTGACCATTAAAATTGCTACACCACGAAGATGACGTGCTACAGACGCGAAATTTAATCTACAGAAAGAAGATGCTGTGATATGTAAATGATTAGCTTTTCAGAGCATTCACACGAGGTTGGCGCCGGTGGCGACACCTACAACGTGCTGACATGAGGAAAGTTTCCAACCGATTTCTCATACACAAATAGCAGTTGACCGGCGTTACCTGGCGAAACGTTGTTGTGATGCCTCGTGTCAGGAGGAGAAATGCGTACCATCATGTTTCCGACTTTCATAAAGGTCGGATTGTAGCCTATCGCGATTGCGGTGTATCGTATCGGGACATTCCTGCTCGCGTTGGTCAAGATCCAATGACTGTTAGCAGAATCTGGAATCGGTGGGTTCAGGAGGGTAACACGGAACGCCGTGCTGGATCCCAACGGCCTCGTATCACTAGCAGTCGAGGTCACAGGTATCTATTCTCATGGCTGTAACGGATGGTGCAGCCACGTCTCGAGCCCTGACTCAACAGATGACGACGTTTGCAAGACAACAACCATCTGCACGAACAGTTCGACGACGTTTGCAGCAGCATGGACTATCAGCTTGGAGACCATGGCTGCGGTTACCCTTGACGCTGCATCACAGACAGGAGCGCCTGCGATGGTGTACTCAACAATGAACCTGGCTGCACGAATGGCAAAAAGTCATTTTTTCGGATGAATCCAGGTTCTGTTTACAGCATCATGATGGTCACATCCGTGTTTGGCGACATTGTGGTGAACGCACAATGCAAGCATGTATTCGTCATCGCCATACTGGCGTATCACCCGGCGTGATGGTATGGGCTGCCACTGGTTACACGTCTCGGTCACCTCTTGTTCTCACTTTGAACAGTGGACGGTACATTTCAGATGTGTTACGACCCGTGGCTCTACCCTTCATTCGATCCCTGCAAAATCCTACATTTCAGCAGGATAATGCACGATCGCATGTTGCAGGCCCTGTACGGGCCTTTCTGGATACAGAAAGTGTTCGACTTGTACCCTGGCCAGAACATTCTCCAGATCTTTCACCAATTGAAAACGTCTGGTCAATTTTGGCCGAGCAACTGGCTCGTCACAATACGCCAGTCACTACTTTTGATGAACTGTGGTATCGTGTTGAAGCTGCATGGGCAGCTGTACCTGTACACGCTATCCAAGCTCTGTTTGACTCAATGCCCAGGCGTATAAAGGCCGTTATTACGGCCAGAGGTGGTTGTTCTGGGTACTGATTTCTCAGGATCTATGCACCCAAACACTGTGAAAATGTAATCAAATGTCAGTTCTACTATAATATATTTGTCCAATGAATACCCATTTATCATTTGCATTTCTTCTTGGTGTAGCAATTTTAATGGCCAGTGGTGTAGATTTCATCTATCAGAAAATTTTATTGTGTTCTTTCTTTTTGTACAAGACATCAACTCATGATAGAAAACATTTATAAATCGTGTTGTATTACCAGGTATACACGAAATAATAAATAGAATTCTTCGAAGCTGATAGTCTATACTACTCCGACTGCACGCACAGCACAATTCGTCGGAGGGAGCGCCGTACGCAGTAGGCAACCCGCTGCGCATTGTGTCGTCTTACAGATGATGGGCCAAGTGTCATTGGTGAATTAAATAATTATTCTGTTATAGCCGTTTACTTCGTAGAAAGAAGTAATATGTTGTCACACGAGGCCATTTCATTGACAAATTGGATAACTGGTAGTTCGTCAATGTAGGGGTATACGATAACGAGTTCTGACCAAATGAAACAAGCAAAGAGTGCCGAAATAGTCGCATCAATACGCAACGTACCCTCCTCTGGCGGGAACGTAGAGGTGTATTCCCGCATGCATACCGCCGCAAAGGTGCCGAATGATTACTTGCGATAGACTGTCCTAAGAATCTTCCGACTTTTGTTACAATTCGACAGTGATTTTTCCGTCCCCCACCATCATGAAGCCTGGGGCGGTACCTGCATTGTGCAGTGCACTGTGGAGTTGACAACTCTCCACGTATACCCCCATGCACGTGTGCGTCCGTCAGTCGCACACAGACAGAACCTAGTCTTATCAACCGCGTACAGACAGAACCTGCTATCATCACTGAAAACAAGAGAGCGGCAGTCCTTGACTTCCGGAAAGCGTTTGACTCGGTTCCTCACTGCAGACTCTTAACTAAGGTACGAGCATACGGGATTGGTTCCCAAGTACGTGAGTGTCTCGAAGACTTCTTAAGTAATAGAACCCAGTACGTTGTCCTCGATGGTGAGTGTTCATCGGAGGTGAGGGTATCACCTGGAGTGCCCCAGGGAAGTGTGGTAGGTCCGCTGTTGTTTTCTATCTACATAAATGATCTTTTGGATAGGGTGGATAGCAATATGCGACATTTGCTGATGATGCTGTGGTGTACGGGAAGGTGTCGTCGTTGAGTGACTGTAGGAGGATACAAGATCACTTGGATAGGATTTGTGATTGGTGTAAAGAATGGCAGCTAACTCTAAATATAGATAAATGTAAATTAATGCAGATGAATAGGAAAAAGAATCCTGTAATGTTTGAATACTCCATTAGTAGTGTAGCGCTTAACACAGTCACGTCGATTAAATATTTGTGCGTAACATTGCAGAGCGATATGAAGTGGGACAAGCATGTAATGGCAGTTGTGGGGAAGGCAGATAGTCGTCTTCGGTTCATTGGTAGAATTTTGGGAAGATGTGGTTCATCTGTAAAGGAGACCGCTTGTAAAACACTAATACGACCTATTCTTGAGTACTGATCGAGCGTTAGGGATCCCTATCAGGTCGGATTGAGTGAGGACATAGAAGCAATTCAGAGGAGGGCTACTAGATTTGTTACTGGTAGGTTCGATCATCACGCGAGTGTTACGGAAATGCTTCAGGAACTCGGATGGAAGTCTCTCGAGGAAAGGAGGCGTTCTTTTCATGAATCGCTACTGAGGAAATTTAGAGCACCGGTATTTGAGGCTGACTGCAGTACAATTTTACTGCCGCCAACTTATATTTCGCGGAAAGACCATAAAGATAAGATAAGAGAGATTAGGGTTAGTACAGAGTCATACAGGCAGTCGTTTTTCCCTCTTTCTGTTTGGGCGTGGAACAGGGAGAGAAGATGCTACTTGTGGTACGAGGTACCCTCCGCCACGCACCGTATGGCGGATTGCAGAGTATGTATGTAGATGTAGATGATCGACGCTTTCGCGACACCAGAGTATCAATGCGTGGAGGAGCTGCTGTGCCGGTGGTAACCTGACCAGAGACACGCGAAGTCTTAATCAAGCTGCAGGCTGGCGCTTCCCAGTTGTCCCTGGTGACACACCTGGTGCGTAATGTGCCCGGATTTCGTCCCTGGATGATGTTCGGTCGGCCACGTCAGCTCCCACAATGCGTCGATTGCGATGCGCATCTTTACTACACGGAGGTACAGAACCCGGTGTACAGGTGCTGGAATGTTCCTCAAACCACCGCTGGAAGCAGCGACCCGCCACGTCACACTGTGTCCGATACGTCCGTCCAGCTTCGCGCAGGCGCATAGTGCGACCCCGTTCAAATGGCTGAAGTTGTTCGACAGAGTACGTACTCGTCGGTGGGGCGCGGTTGACGGTAGAATGAATGTTGCAAACACTGTTGACCTCTAAACTCAGCGCAGTTACTGCCTGCAGAGTCAAGACAGGGGCTGCACAAACAGGCCGATGACCGCGACAAATCAATCACTAACACTACAGCCCTTTAATACGCACAAATTATAACTTGATGCCAATGAACACAGTCCTCGAGTGTGTTGCATTTTTGGCACTGTATTATCCTGCACGGGATGGTAATAACCATTACAATAGCCTGTAGCGTGACGTACCTACTTCGGGAAAGTAGCCATAGCAACCACAGACCTGCTACTTGTCTAACTCGCCAAGCAGCGATATGCAAATTGAAACAGCAGCAACTGGAATGCAGTTTAAAAACATTTATAGCAGAATGATCTTCTAGCAGTGGAACAGAAAGGCTGTCGTAAGGAAAAACAGCTCTACGAAGTGCATCTAAAATTGTTAAAGTTCTGTAAGTGTACCATGTAACAAAGGCGCACCTTGCTATACGTAAATAATAGCGTAAATAATAGCGTTTACAGTTTTACAGTCACGAATTACACACAGAAAAGAAATTCAGGATGATTCTTTGCTTCCGCTCTTATTTCGCATTTGTCCGATTTCTCTCTCCAGACAATTTAATTATTCATCTTTTTTGCTTGGATTACGAAAAAAATGTGTGTAAGAAACAATTGTACTACATTAATTATAACTTCGGGACTGTGGCCGTTATATTCATAACATTTAAAATCCCAAAACTATATGCATTATTGTACAACCATTTACCTGTTATTCGACGGAAAATAAAGGCAATCTACTCATAATAAGACTTTACCGAAACACGTGTGTGTGTGTGTGTGTGAAAAAAGGAGAAGTTTTTATTTTCTGAAGGCAGAATCCTGTTCCAAGCAATATTTATGTTAAATGTTGTTAAAACATTTAAAGATGACATTTTCATGCAGCTTCGTGCAGACAATAAAGCGAAACTAAACGGACTAAGAGGATAACTAGTGAAGTCGGATCATATTCACTTGAGTAATGATTTAAGCGTTTTTTTTCGAAACTTTTTTGCCTTAGATTTACCGTGTTTAAAATCATTAGTCTTGTAACATGCCTTCTAAAGTATAACTTGGCATGTATACTTGTAACTCAACACTAAAGTTAAGAATGCAACGTAATTTTATATAGGCTCAAGTCGAGCGCGTGAAAGTGCAGGTTTACGCATCTATTGGGGCATGTTTAAGCGTGTCACAGAACACAATAATGGTAAAACAAAACACACACTGCTAAAAGTTTCCAATTATGTCTTATTGTCAGTAAACAAAATTACAGGTTTACTTACAGTAATTAACATGGCAAAATGTAAAAGCATTTACTGGCAGTAAATAAATTTTTTGTCGAACTGCCACCTGTTAGCATAATATGGCCTGCATGGAAGTTTGGAGGTTTGGAGGTCGTCTGGGCATCGATTCGTTTCTGTCTGTAGCAAACGCTCAAAAACATCCGCGACGTTTCTACCCGTTTTTGTTTTAACAGGTAATACTCAGGCAAATTTGGAGTACGTATCAACAGCCATTAAAATATATTTTTATCCATTATTCTCGTGTAAATATTCTCTCATATCTACAAGATCAACTTGACATAAGTAATCCAACTCAGAGATTACGAAGTAATCCAGCTCAGAGATTATTAAAACAACCTCATTCGAATGAGCTGTATTACCTGCTGCAGCTGATGCGATGAGCAGTCGTATCGATCTATTAGCTCGTTGGTGTCGTCATAATATATATATATTGCGGGATTCGATTGTTCACTGCTTTATGCTCAATGTCAGTACAATCACTTATGCTTCTACTGTTGTTGTCGTTGTCGTTGTTGTTGTTGTTGTTTTCGCCATCAAATATTGGTTTTATAATGGTTTTAGATTTCTTGTTGCTCAGGCTTTTCGCGATCTTACGTACATCAGTCAAGTGCAGTATTTCGCGGTACGTTTCCCTATCATTAACTGTATAATTTATATCTTTTTTGGTAGGTCTTAGGAAAATTAGATTCATTAAGTCAGGTATTCTCTCAAACCGCCAATCTGTATTGTGTCATCAGTTACAGTTATAGGATGCATGCCCAACATGTGCCGTCTTCCCCTGCCCACGCCGAATGTTCTATCTATCTGGTTCAGATGGATCTAATCACTATGGGACTTAACATCTGAGGTCATCAGTCCCCTAGACTTTGAACTACTTAAACTTAACTAACCTATGGACATCACACACATCCATGCCCGAGGCAGGATTCGAACCTGCGACCGTAGCAGCAGCGCGGTTCCGGACTGAAGCGCCTAGAACCGCTTGGCCACCTATCTATCTGACCAGGGGAGTGACGGATAATGAATTCGTCAATGGCAACACCATCGTTATCGTGTGTTTTTGCCTTTGCTGAGAGCTGTCTGAGAGATTCAGTAACCGACTTAAAGGTCTCTCTTAGTGTTTGCGGTCGATCCATATGTCCTAACCTCAGTAACCGTAATTTCTCACGAACTGCTTTCCGTGCTTGAATCACTTTCTGCCTCGTTGACATCTCGGTGTATACTAATCAGACATTTCCGCAGCGTGAGGCTTTATACACTCCTGGAAATGGAAAAAAGAACACATTGACTCCGGTATGTCAGACCCACCATACTTGCTCCGGACACTGCGAGAGGGCTGTACAAGCAATGATCACACGCACGGCACAGCGGACACACCAGGAACCACGGTGTTGGCCGTCGAATGGCGCTAGCTGCGCAGCATTTGTGAACCGCCGCCGTCAGTGTCAGCCAGTTTGCCGTGGCAAACGGAGCTCCATCGCAGTCTTTAACACTGGTAGCATGCCGCGACAGCGTGGACGTGAACCGTATGTGCAGTTGACGGACTTTGAGCGAGGGCGTATAGTGGGCATGAGGAAGGCCGGGTGGACGTACCGCCGAATTGCTCAACACGTGGGGCGTGAGGTCTCCACTGTACATCGATGTTGTCGCCAGTGGTCGGCGGAAGGTGCACGTGCCCGTCGACCTGGGACTGGACCGCAGCGACGCACGGATGCACGCCAAGACCGTAGGATCCTACGCAGTGCCGTAGGGGACCGCACCGCCATTTTCCAGCAAATTAGGGACACTATTGCTCCTGGGGTATCGGCGAGGACCATTCGCAACCGTCTCCATGAAGCTGGGCTACGGTCCCGCACACCGTTAGGCCTTCTTCCGCTCACGTCCCAACATCGTGCAGCCCGCCTCCAGTGGTGTCGCGACAGGCGTGAATGGAGGGACGAATGGAGACGTGTCGTCTTCAGCGATGAGAGTCGCTTCTGCCTTGGTGCCAATGATGGTCGTATGCGTGTTTGGCTCAGTGCAAGTGAGCGCCACAATCAGGAGTGCATACGACCGAGGCACACAGGGCCAACACCCGGCATCATGGTGTGGAGAGCGATCTCCTACACTGGCCGTACACCTCTGGTGATCGTCGAGGGGACACTGAATAGTGCACGGTACATCCAAACCGTCATCGAACCCATCGTTCTACCATTCCTAGACCGGCAAGGGAAGTTGCTGTTCCAACAGGAGAATGCACGTCCGCATGTATCCCGTGCCACCCAACGTGCTCTAGAAGGTGTAAGTCAACTACCCTGGCCAGCAAGATCTCCGGATCTGTCCCCCACTGAGCATGTTTGGGACTGGATGAAGCGTCGTCTCACGCGGTCTGCACGTCCAGCACGAACGCTGGTCCAACTGAGGCGCCAGGTGGAAATGGCATGGCAAGCCGTTCCACAGGACTACATCCAGCATATTTACGATCGTCTCCATGGGAGAATAGCAGCCTGCATTGCTGCGAACGGTGGATATACACTGTACTAGTGCCGACATTGTGCATGCTCTGTTGCCCGTGTCTATGTGCCTGTGGTTCTGTCAGTGTGATCATGTGATGTATCTGACCCCAGGAATGTGTCAATAAAGTTTCCCCTTCCTGGGACAATGAATTCACGGTGTTCTTATTTCAATTTCCAGGAGTGTATATTCGCTGTTATTCTTATTCTTACTATGTGCCTGCTCCCCCTTCTCAACAACAAGAAACTCTGCATCTATTTTCCCCTCATAGCCTCGTCCTTTTCATGTAAGTAGGTTACTTTCTTACCGACTTCATTAACTAACTCATTTAACGCATTCACCGTTCTCAGAAGAGTCTGGTAATACGTCTCTAGTTTCCTGCGCATACCTCCAACCTTATGCACAATAGCCTGAATTTTCGCATCCATGTACAGACGAATGTTCTGTCTATGTACACCCATTTTCTCTGGTTGAGAGCTAGACATGCGCCCGAATTTGTCCATGGTGCAGCGTATACTGATGTACTAACCTCTCTTACGGTGCTAAATAGGCAGTACTCTTGAAAGTTTCGCCTGTAACTACCTTCACGCAGTTTTCTCGTTTTATCAATAACGAGAAACCCATACTGTGAAGGA
Source organism: Schistocerca gregaria (assembly GCF_023897955.1). Lineage (NCBI taxonomy): Eukaryota > Metazoa > Arthropoda > Insecta > Orthoptera > Acrididae > Schistocerca > Schistocerca gregaria. The sequence goes on from NC_064925.1 coordinate 479,608,960, forward strand.
TTCCTACAATCAGCACATATCTTTACAAAATCATTGAACGACATGTCAGTTCCATCATGTGCCTGGTAAATGTGCTTTAAATTCAGATTGTCCTGTTTGAAGGCAATAATGAGGTTTGCACTATCTCTGACCAACTCTTTCGGGATTCTGGAATATGTTTGGCTTAGGTAAAATACACCAGCACCCATATGACCACCGAAACACAGAAATATTTTCGAATTTCGTCTTTGTTTGGCTTTGCTTTTTCAGGTGGACAGATATCACTGCTTTCACTGAATGTCCCGTATGTAACACCATCTACACCGCACAGTATCTCTTGTAGTAGCTGATACTTGGGTTGAAACAGTGTTTTTGAGAATACACAAACATGTTCAAATCGGACTCCAGATACATGTGTTAGCAGCGTCATAAGGACATTAGTCACCATTGGATGGACCTCGTGGTGAACACATTTGATGATAGTACTACCTCTAATTGTTTAAATAAAGACTCCATGCAAAATAAAGACTATGTCCATCCTATTCAGCACAGACTGGGTCCTATTCCCGCTAATTCCTAGGAAGGGATGGTGGTTGGGTGACTTACATTAATGTAGATAGCCAAGTGGCCTATTCTCCGCCATTTTCTTAGGTAAATGGAGGTAGCTATGGTGTGTTGCATTATCCTGAAGGAATTTGAACTTCCCACTTCCCACTGTTTTCTGGGGGAGGGGAGGGGAGGGGACGGGAGGGGAGGGAAGGAGGAGGGGAGGGAGTTAGGTTAGTTGAGGTAGCCCTATTGACCTATTTTCCAGCCAACATTTGAACTTCTCACCATAATGTCATTGCAAAGTTGCCATATCTATCGCCGCCATCTTGAATAAATTTGGCAACAATGGAGAGTGGGGTGACACCCCTGTTGTTCCACTGCTTACGCTGTCTGTTGGCGGACGCGATGTTGAAACCATCATCTGTACACCCACTATCCCCCAGGTGGCATATGCTGTCATCAGATCAAAATCGACTTCATCTTTCCGTCTGTGCTAACTTTTTGTTTCCAGCAGTGTTGAAAATTTGGGATGAGATACCAAGAAAACTGCAATTTTCTGTCAGATACTCTCAAAAACCCTGAATTATCTACCCCGAATCTCTAGACTAGAAATGCGGAACATATCAAAGAAAACGGAAGACGAAGAACTTTCAACGCCAAATTAAATCAAAATTCCAAATAAAATATCAAAAACGAGAAAGCAAGTTGAAAAGTATCGAAAAGAAAAAAATATCGCAATCTCAAAGAATCATTGGTGAAATGTCATAAGGAGATAAAAAGCCAAAGGTCCCCAAGAATGTACACAAACGAGATGTGAACATCGATAGAGGCGTCTCCCTCCATCCAATCCTGCAAAATGGTCTTAAAAATACGTGAAAGTAAGACTGATGTGACTCTAAACAAAGAGGTTTGGAAAAGATCGCTTTTGTATCTACCAGATCTTCAACTTTGAATCTATAAACCGTCGTAGAATGCGGAGCATCAACAGAATCATGTTTGTACGGACCCTCGTTATTATTTCGACTCCATGGATGAGATACTTCGAACAATATCATCAGTACATTTTGAGTCACAATGAAACTGGCGCACATTATCAAAGAGACCTTAATAACACAGCGATGCGTTTGTGGAACAATTGCATTTACCTTTCGAAATTAAGGCTCTAGTACGACGAGTCGGTGGAGCATCGAATGTGAAAGTTGACAGGTAATAAAGTGAATCTTCTGACGAGAGAAGTCAAGAAGGATTAAAATCAACCTCGTGATTTTGCTAATGAATTCGATACCACGGAAAGCTCAGAAGAAGCATCCACACAAATCAAACTCTCGAACAACAAAACCACTTGATACAGCCATACGAATAAAATTACTACGCAGATCAAGTTTATACTTTATTTTCGATATTGTGTTACTTGTATCAACATAACAAAAACAAAATTTTAACTAATGTCAACGTATCAGGCCGCGGCCTATTCGCTAGGATAGAAGAAGCCACTTTTGAGCACTCAGATCTTGAAAATGACGAAAATAACTATAGAATCTCCTGGAATAACATGAGCTACATCGTGGAGAAGACAGAAGTTTTCGTATTATTGAAAAGTAAAGTAATGGGCAGAGTGAAGCTGAAATGAAACTTCAGAGGAACAGATAGGTACACCAGATCGAGGATAGAATTTCGAAGGCCTTCAGGGGACGAAAGCTGAGGCTTCTCAGATATCTGTTAAAAATGAATGAACGTAGTTGAGCCAAACAGGTATTTAACTATCTCTGACAACAGAAGAAGACCACTATGGCACGAATTAATGAAGCCAGGAAATATATACAAGACGTTAACATCGTACAGTTCCTAATATTAGAAAAGAGTGCGTTTATAAGCAGAATATAAAGTTTGGAAGGGTTTCATGTTAAAGGTATAGGCCAGAAAACGTGTATTGTAGTACTGGAGACAGGGAGAGCTTAGACCTACCTCTACTTCTATACTCCGCAAGCCACCTTATGGTGTATGGCGGAGTTTACGTTGTCTACTATTGTCACTTACCCCATTTCCTGTTCCAGTCGCGAATGATACGCGGCAAAGAATGTTTGCTGGTAGGCGTCCGTGTGAACTCTAATGAAATTTTCTTTTAATCTGACTTTTACTCATAGAACCATACTGCCAGCATCTTGATACAAATATAAAAACATATGAACAGAGAACTCACAATTTAAAAAGTTTGAGCAACAGTTTAAAATTATTTTACAATGTCCATGAAGGCACAATAAATATAGCCAAGGAAACTTGACAACTAGACATAAAACAGAAATTAAAAAGAGCTCGTCAGAGATTGAACAACAAACGTCGATATATACAGGGTGTTACAAAAAGGTACGGCCAGACTTTCAGGAAACATTCCTCACACACAAATGAAGAAAAGATGTTATGTGCACATGTGTCCGGAAACGTTTAATTTCATGTTAGAGCTAATTTTAGTTTCGTCAGTATGTACTGTACTTCCTCGATTCACCGCCAGTTGGTCCAATTGAAGGAAGGTAATGTTGACTTCGGTGCTTGTGTTGACATACGACTCATTGCTCTACAGTATCAGCATCAAGCACATCAGTACGTAGCATCAACAGGTTAGTGTTCATCACGAACGTCGTTTTGCAGTCAGTGCAATGTTTACAAATGCGGAGTTGGCAGATGCCGATTTGATGTAAGGATTAGCACGGGGCAATAACCGTGGGGCGCTACGTTTGTATCGAAACAGATTTCCAGAACGAAGGTGTCCCGACAGGAAGACGTTCGAAGCATTTGATCGGTGTCTTAGGGAGCACGGAACATTCCAGCCTATGACTCGAAACTGGGGAAGACCTAGAACGACGAGGACACCTGCGCTAGACGAGGTAATTCTTCGTGCAGTTGACGATAACCTTAATGTCAGCGTCAGAGAAGTTGCTGCTCTACAAGGTAACGTTGACCACGTCACTGTATGGAGAGTGCTACGGGAGAACCAGTTGTTTCCGTACCATGTACAGCGCGTGCAGGCACTATCAGCAGCTGATTGGCCTCCACGGGTACACTTCTGCGAATGGTTCACCCAACAATGTTCTGTTGCTGTGTGTTTCCATTCCATGATTAATGTGATTTGAAGAGAAGTAATAAAATGAGCTCTAACACGGAAAGTAAGCGTTTCCGGACACAAGTCCACATAACATATTTTCTTTCTTTGTGTGTGAGGAATGTTTCCTGAAAGTTTGGCCGTACCTTTTTGTAACATCCTGTGTATATTTCACGACGTTTGTTGTTCAATCTCTGACGAGCGCCTTCAATTCCACAAGGTTGGGCAATAATCAGTTTTGCTGTGCTTCGAAGAAACTGCAGGAAAACGGCAAGTGGTTGACATTTCCGTCTTCTTTCTTCTGACTGCCGCAGAAAGAATTATCCTTGATGCCAAAGCGATGTAAGTGGGAAAGTGTTGAACCACGGTTGGTACGCATTGTACGCTTGTTGCTCTGCTAAACTTTTCGAAAGCAGGGGGAGCGTTCAGTTGGTGGTTGGGTCGTAGCGCAGTATTGACCGCTGCCCATCCTAACTCGGCCATTAGTCACGCCTTTAACTCGAAACCGGTGGCTGGCAGAGAGACTGGCGTCCGATCGCTACAGGGCCAGAAACACTTTGCCTGGTGGTCGACCTGGTGACTGTAGACCACTGTAGTCCACTAGTTGTGACCCGTACAAAGGAGACTGTCGTAGCTCTTCGTTTGTTTAGCACTGATTTTCGCATGATTTCCAGTATTTGAACATTCATTTTACTGCTCCACTCCGCGTTTTCAATATATTGCAAGGCACCTTTTCAGTTTAATACTATGAGGAGTCCCGAAACACGAGCAAATTTCAGAGCTTTTCTGATTGCTGTCTCTTCCGCGGTAAAAAAAAAAAAAAAAAAAAAAAAAAAAAAAAAAAAAAAAATTTAACAGTGTGGCAGCATACGAAATTGCCTGGAATATTTTAGCTTGGGGACAACAAATGCACATCCTGCAGCTGTAGTCCCCTGATATGCACACGGACAAAGCACGACCAATTAAAGTAGGTGCTGAAAATTAAATTGATTGTGCCAAAGTAATTTTTAATAAAACTGTGAAAGACGTGCACTTCATTCACCATTCAGTGCTCGTATTTCATATTTCTAATCCACGCATTCTGGTATTCGCTAAACTAATAATTCAGGTAATATTAATAATTTCTATGGGTTGCCTGATTTATTTGACGATTTTTACAGCTTGTCTCACACTGATCTGTGAGAGGAGCTTGGCCCCAGGAATTTTCTTTATTTATGGGCGAGGGCAGCAGTCTTCCTAGCAGCCATGATGGCTCCCCGTTTCCTATCCTTTTTCCGATCGCCAGGATAGCACGTGGTGGCGTTTGAAAATTCAGTAGTGCCCAAAGTTTCTCCTGCTCTCAGTTGCCCAACCGGCCTTACCAACCTTGTAACTGATATTTCTTCTCAACTTCAACGTCGCAAGGTCGCCTCCCTGTGAAATTCCGGCCCTATGATTGGCCAGTTCACGTGCGCGCCCGTTTTTCGCGGGCGGGCGCCAACCGCCTTCCGCGGGTGGATAGTGGAGAAAGGGGCAGTTGTCAGTTCTTGTGTGACCGTGACTGAGGCCGGAGGTGCTGCTTCCAGGAGATGAAGTTCGGTAAGCATGAGCGCCGACGTGCCCGGTAGATTAGCGCACTCCGGCCCAGAGGGAACCTTATAGGTCATTGTCGCAGCTAGCTCTTTATTCGCACGAAGTAATGGCCGCTATCGACAGGGGATCTCAAGTTGATTCCGTATTTCTAGATTTCCGGAAAGCTTTTGACACCGTTCCTCACAAGCGACTTCTAATCAAGCTGCGGAGCTATGGGGTATCGTCTCAGTTGTGCGACTGGATTCGTGATTTCCTGTCAGGAAGGTCGCAGTTCGTAGTAATAGACGGCAAATCATCGAGTAAAACTGAAGTGATATCAGGTGTTCCCCAGGGAAGCGTCCTGGGACCTCTGCTGTTCCTGATCTATATAAATGAACTGGGTGACAATCTGAGCAGTTCTCTTAGATTGTTCGCAGATGATGCTGTAATTTACCGTCTAGTAAGGTCATCCGCAGACCAGTATCAGTTGCAAAGCGATTTAGAAAAGATTGCTGTATGGTGTGTCAGGCGGCAGTTGACGCTAAATAACGAAAAGTGTGAGATGATCCACATGAGTTCCAAAAGAAATCCGTTGGAATTCGATTACTCGATAAATAGTACAATTCTCAAGGCTGTCAATTCAACTAAGTACCTGGGTGTTAAAATTTCGAACAACTTCAGTTGGAAGGACCACATAGATAATAGTGTCGGGAAGGCGAGCCAAAGGTTGCGTTTCATTGGCAGGACACTCAGCAGATGCAACAAGTCCACTAAAGAGACAGCTTACACTACACTCGTTCGTCCTCTGTTAGAATATTGCTGCGCGGTGTGGGATCCTTACCAGGTGTGATTGACGGAGGACATCGAAAGGGTGCAAAAAAGGGCAGCTCGTTTTGTATTATCACGTTATAGGGGAGAGAGTGTGGCAGATATGATACACGAGTTGGGATGGAAGTCATTACAGCATAGACGTTTTTCGTCGCGGCGAGACCTTTTTACGAAATTTCAGTCACCAACTTTCTCTTCCGAATGCGAAAATATTTTGTTGAGCCCAACTTACATAGGTAGAAGTGATCATCAAAATAAAATAAGAGAAATCAGAGCTCGAACAGAAAGGTTTAGGTGTTCGTTTTTCCCGCTCGCTGTTCGGGAGTGGAATAGTAGAGAGATAGTATGCTTGTGGTTCGATGAACCCTCTGCCAAGCACTTAAATGTGAATTGCAGAGTAGTCATGTAGATGTAGATGTACTGATGTGCGCTCCTTGAATTACGGTTTATGAAATGTTTTCCGTGCTATAAGACTGTAGGGTTTTCCTTATACAGTCGGTCATAATGTGCGAGACGTGTTGGTTAGTCACAGAAGCTTGCAGTACGGCACTAAAGTGCATACATTCATGCTCACTTTTCCACTTCGTCCGACAGTAGCTCCTTCAGTTCTCCTGTGTAAAATTCGACTCAGAATTTATGTCTTCCTAGCTTGTAAACTTGTGCCCTTTGTCCTACGTCACGTTGTGTCTGGCGCCCCTTCATGTTTCGTTAACGTAGTCGAACCGCGAGCCAAAGTTGTATGAATAGTTTCGCGTCTTGCTGGTTGTATTTCTTTAGTACAGGAGGCTGCCTACCGACTCACTCACGGTAGCATCTTTCTTAGTCTTTGGCTGATTCATGGTGGTGGTCGTTACATGCCTGCAACCCCTTCCTTTAGTAAATTGGACCCCTTTTGACAATACGGCGATCGTACCTAAAATTCCTTGTCTCCTGCTATCGTGGCTTATTATCAACGAGCGTTGGAGCAACCTTTTGAACTCAATTCTTTCTTCCCCCACCCCCATTTTATTGTATAATTGTTCAGTATTCAATTGTTAAATAAATGAGTCCTTTAATCTGTACATTCTCCCTTTCATTGCGTGAAACCATCCTTCGTGTCACAGTAGAATAATGAAGAACTATAACGGTTGCTACAAGGTCGTGCAGGTCTCGCGCCATTAATGATAGGATCAAGATTCAATATCGCGCGCCTGGCACGACCATTGCACGCATGGCACCGATAGTAGTAATAATAATTTTCAATTATCCCCCACTGATAAACTGGGAAGTGTTCACGGCTCAGTGTGAGTACGTGAGCACTAAATCCACTTGATGTGGTGGAATTAGTGGCCTCTGTTTTACCTTGCTGTTTTTTTTTTAAAAGGAATATTAAAAAACTATGGCCCCTACACAGAGGGATAGTAATTTGAAAATAAAACGAGCCACCGCTTTTAACTGTAATAGCGAATATCGAGATTTTCCGACTGATTCGATGGAGTTCTAAATGTGACTGTTGTTAGCTATCTGTTTGAGTCCATGGGTCGATTGTACGCACTGAGTCTAATGCTGCCACTATCTGAGCACGAAGGTTGCTCATTTCCGATGTACACTATATGGGCGGAAGAATGACTCATTTCTGTATTTTTTCTTTATTGATATTTTAAACCAGTTTACAGGCAGGCCTGCAGCAGCATACTACGCCGCTCTTCGGCCGCAGAGAAACATACGAGACAGAAATGATGACAATGTGAGATAAAAAGATGGTGGACATATAGGCGGAGACAAACACTTTTTAAAATGCATGAAGCCGTTCAGGGGCGTAGAGTCCAAGATAAAAGTTGTTCAGGCACTTGGACACAGACATAGACGAAAAATAGTCACACGTGAACGTAGGTGCACAAAACGAATAACAATGAACCACTGAAGCACAAAACGACGGCACACACAGAAACACGAGGTGGCGATTTCCGGCGCGCGAATGTTCACTAACCGTGTACGAGTCCGGGGACCTGCCAAGAGAGGAGGAGGAGGAAGGGGAAGGGGAGAGGGAGGGGGGAGAGCAGAGATGCCGTGGGCAGGGGAGATAGGGGGAGGGAGGAAGGGGGAGGGGAAGGGAGGGGAAGCCCAGGGGAAGAGGGGCGGAGGAAGGGGGATGGGGGAAAAGGAAAGAGAAGGGAAGGAGGGTGCCGAAAGGAAAGGACACAGGAAGTGGGGGCGGAAAGAATCAAAGTTGATAGGAGGGATAGATGGAGGGGAGGACATCATCAGGGAGGGGGAGCTGGCGGAAGCCACCTTGGGAGAGGGTAAGGAAGGTGGAGAGATGGAGACCGGGTGGGACGTGGGAATACAGACGCCGCAGCAGGCGGGGGTGGGAGAGCATGGGCGAGACATGCGGGTGAGGAGGGTCGAGTTTGCGGGAGGTGTACAGGATCTGTATCCTTTCAAGGAAAAGAAGGAGGTGGGGGAAAGGAATGAGATCGTACAGGGTCCGCATGGGGGAGGGGAGACGGATGCAATAGGCGAGGCGGAGAGCATGTCATTCAAGGATTTGAAGGGATTTATAAAAGGTAGGAGGGGGGGGGGGGCGGAGATCCAGGCCGGATGGGCGTAGCAAAGGATAGGGCGGATGAGGGATTTATAGGTGTGGAGGATGGTGAAGGGGTCCAGACCCCACATACGGCCCGAAAGGAGCTTGAGGAGACAGAGTCAGGAGTGTGCCTTGGCTTGGATTGTGCGGAGATGGGGGGTCCAGGAGAGGCGATGGTCGAGGGTGACGCCAAGATACTTGAGGGTGGGAGTGAGGGCGATAGGACGGCCATAGACGGTGAGATAGAAGACTCATTTCTGGTAGGAGGGTGACTAATATAGTTCTAGACTGATGACTCTCGTGGTAAATGAATTTGCTCGTCAATGACTGACGTCGAACGTGTAGTGTAGATCCAACAGAATCCGAATTGTGCAGTATATACAGGGTGATCAAAAAGTCAGTATAAATTTGAAACCTTAATAAACAAAAGAATAATGTAGATAGAGAGGTAAAAATTGACACACATGCTTGGAATGACATTGGGTTTTATTAGAACCAAAATAAAAAGTTCACAAAATGTCTGACAGTTGGCGTTGGACAGCAAAACGTCGTGTATAGAAGGAACTGTAATGAGAGAGAGAATCAGATGCGCCAGCAGTTGCAACATGTTGACGTTACCTGAAAAGGCGCTTTTAGTGAAGCTGTATTATCAGAATGGGGAATGTGCTAGTTCAGCATTACAATCCTATCGCCATAGGAAGGGGATTCGAACGGGTAAAGGTCCGTCGACAACTGCAGCTGTGGCTAGAATGATTTCGAAGTTCGAAGCCACGGATTGTTTAGACGATAGACCCCATAGTGGCCGACCGAGCACAAGGCGTAATGCTACTGAGATAGTTCGGGAAGAAATGGAGACTGTAGCGGGATCGTCTATGCACGGGGAAGTCAGCGCTCGTGCAGTCGCACGTTGCACCGGCATTCCATACACTACTGTTTGGTTGGCACTTGGGCGTACCCTCCGATGCTATCTGTACAAAATCCATCAGCATCATGAACTGTTACCTGGTGCTTTAGTGAAGCGGAGGGAATTTGCGGTGTGGGCGTTTCAAAAGATGGCGGAAGATGACGGTTGGTTCCGTAACGTGTTGTGGACCGACGAAGCTCATTTCACACTCCGAGGGTCTTCAAATGGTTCAAATGGCTCTGAGCACTATGGGACTCAACTGCTGTGGTCATTAGTCCCCTAGAACTTAGAACTACTTAAACCTAACTAACCTAAGGACATCACACACATCCATGCCCGAGGCAGGATTCGAACCTGCGACCGTAGCAGTCGCACGGTTCCAGACTGCGCGCCTAGAACCGCGAGACCACCGCGGCCGGCTCCGAGGGTCTGTCAACGCCCACAACTGCAGAATTTGGGGTACCGAAAATCCTAGAACTGTCGTGGAAACTCCATTGCACGACGAGAAAGTCACGGTATGGGTTGGATTTACCACATCTACCGTTATCGGGCCTTTTCTATTCGAGGAAATGCGTCATTTTGGTTTTATAACTGCTACCGTGACGCGTGAGAGGTTACAGAATCGTATCATCCCCAGCCCGGCTGATAAACTCCTGCTGGAACGTGCGATGTTTATGCAGGATGGCGCTCCACCCCATATTGCTAGACGCGTGCAAGATCTCTTGCGCGCGTCGTTTAGTGTTGATCGTGCGCTCAGCCGCCACTTTCGTCATGCTTGGCTTCCCAGGTCCCCAGACCTCAGTCCGTGCGATTATTGGCTTTGGGGTTACCTGAAGTAGCAAGTGTATCGTGTTTGACCGACATCTCTAGGGATGCTGAAAGGCAACATCCGACGCCAATGCCTCACCATGGTTTACAGTGCTGTTCACAACATTATTCCTCGACTACAGCTATTGTTGAGCATTTCCTCTAAAGAACATCATCTTTGCTTTGCCTTACTTTGTTACGCTAATTATTGCTATTCTGATCAGATGAAGCACGATCTGTCGGACATTTTGTAACTTTTGTATTTTTTGGTTCTAATAAAACCCCCTGTTATTCCAAGCATGTGTGTCACTCTGTACCTCACATTATTCCGTGATTTATTCGGTTTTCAAATTTATACTGACTTTTTGATCACCCGGTACTTTATGCAGTGCACGTTTATAGGCGTTGTGATAGAATAATCATCCATAATTGACATCCGAACGGACAAGACTCTTGTACATGATAAAGAGAACGTAAGGGCCTGCACGACACCAAGTTCCAGTTACGGGTCTCATTGCGTCAGTTCTGTTTTCTGTTTTCTTGATTACGTGAGATGCGAGATCAGCACATACTGGGCACTTTTTGGCGAGATATATGAAGGAGGAAGCAATATACTGGTTGACTCTTCTAGGAGCGTACGTTCTCGGAATATTAACAGTTAACAGCACCGCGCCCCATAACGCTGGTGTCGGAATGGCACCTCCGCAGCACTTTCACTGTTACTAAACGAACGCGTGACAAAACGAGCAGCCCTTCTCTGATTACTCCCTACTTCCCCTCTCAGTCACGTCTGGTACGAATCCCAGACTGGTGAGCGTTATCCAAATACTCGTCGAACGACAGTTTCGCAAGCTGCCTCTTTTTCGATGGATCTTGACGATTCTTCCAGTGAACCTCAGTGTGGTATCTGCCTCATCTGCGATTAGTTTTGTAAGTTCGTTCCCCCTGAAGAGATTTAATGGAATGTCAGAAATTAGACCCAGTACGGAGTCACATAGACAGTTGTTTTTCTCTTGTTCGATTTGCAAGTACACTCGTGGAAATGGAAAAAAGAACACATTGACACCGGTGTGTCAGACCCACCATACTTGCTCCGGACACTGCGAGAGGGCTGTACAAGCAATGATCACACGCACGGCACAGCGGACACACCAGGAACCGCGGTGTTGGCCGTCGAATGGCGCTAGCTGCGCAGCATTTGTGCACCGCCGCCGTCAGTGTCAGCCAGTTTGCCGTGGCATACGGAGCTCCATCGCAGTCTTTAACACTGGTAGCATGTCGCGACAGCGTGGATGTGAACCGTATGTGCAGTTGACGGATTTTGAGCGAGGGCGTATAGTGGGCATGCAGGAGGCTGGGTGGACGTACCGCCGAATTGCTCAACACGTGGGGCGTGAGGTCTCCACAGTACATCGATGTTGTCGCCAGTGGTCGGCGGAAGGTGCACGTGCCCGTCGACCTGGGACCGGACCGCAGCGACGCACGGATGCACGCCAAGACCGTAGGATCCTACGCAGTGCCGTAGGGGACCGCACCGCCACTTCCCAGCAAATTAGGGACACTGTTGCTCCTGGGGTATCGGCGAGGACCATACGCAACCGTCTCCATGAAGTTGGGCTATGGTCCCACACACCGTTAGGCCGTCTTCCGCTCACGCCCCAACATCGTGCTGCCCGCCTCCAGTGGTGTCGCGACAGGCGTGAATGGAGGGACGAATGGAGACGTGTCGTCTTCAGCGATGAGAGTCGCTTCTGCCTTGGTGCCAATGATGGTCGTATGCGTGTTTGGCGCCGTGCAGGTGAGCGCCACACTCAGGACTGCATACGACCGAGGCACACAGGGCCAACACCCGGCATCATGGTGTGGGGAGCGATCTCCTACACTGGCCGTACACCTCTGGTGATCGTCGAGGGGACACTGAATAGTGCACGGTACATCCAAACCGTCATCGAACCCATCGTTCTACCATTCCTAGACCGGCAAGGGAACTTGCTGTTCCAACAGGACAATGCACGTCCGCATGTATCCCGTGCCACCCAACGTGCTCTAGAAGGTGTAAGTCAACTACCCTGGCCAGCAAGATCTCCGGATCTGTTCCCCATTGAGCATATTTGGGACTGGATGAAGCGTCGTCTCACGTGGTCTGCACGTCCAGCACGAACGCTGGTCCAACCGAGGCGCCAGGTGGAAATGGCATGGCAAGCCGTTCCACAGGACTACATCCAGCATCTCTACGATCGTCTCGATGGGAGAATAGCAGCCTGCATTGCTGCGAAAGGTGGATATACACTGTACTAGTGGCGACATTGTGCATGCTCTGTTGCCTGTGTCTATGTGCCTGTGGTTCTGTCAGTGTGATCATGTGATGTATCTGACCCCAGGAATGTGTCAATAAAGTTTCCCCTTCCTGGGACAATGAATTCACGGTGTTCTTATTTCAATTTCCAGGAGTGTAGAACAGGAAACGGAGTAACTAATAGAAGTGCTACAAGATACTCTCCGCCATACACCCAACGGTGGCTTGCGGAGTATGTACGTTGTATGTAGACGGACACATAATTCGCTCCAATGACTGTCCGGAAATCGCTTAATTTTATAATATTGGGTCTTTCCTCGTCTTTATGCGCAGTACGTCACCCTTCCTTGTGCTCTTGGTCAACTGCCAACCCCCGCACCAAACGTCGACTCTGTGCGTGTCTTCCTGCATTTCGCTGAACGTTTCTAGCGATGCGAGTTCTGTGTATCCAACAGCATCATACGCCAACAGCGATATGGAGCTTCCGATGTTTCCTACTAAGTCACAAAGTACAGATTGTATCAAAAAGAATCATCCGATTTAAAAAAAAAAGTTTTATGTTATTTGAGATAGGTGCGTGACTGTACTGTAGGAAAGAGCAAACTCTCGAGTTTAAATGGTTCCCGCTAGGCAGCAGCAGTGTGCACCTTCTTCAGTTCTAGAAAAATGGTGTCGAGACAGCAGAAAGTGTTTTCTGTTCTACGTTTTGCGCAGTGCGGTTCAGTAATAACAATTCAGCGTGGCTTTCGTACTAGGTATGGTGTGCATCTTCCTTCAGCACAGAGCATTGGACGATGGGATGAATAATTCCGAGAAACAGGTTGTTTGTGTAAAGGCAAATCGTCGGGCTCTCCCGAGTTTCTGATGCAGACGTGGGACGCATCCAACATAGTTTCACAAGGAGTCCGCAGAAATCCGTTCGTAGTGCAGTTCGACAGCTGAACATACCCCGGATGTCCCTCTAGCGTGTCATGCGTCAACGTTTACGCATAAAACCGTACAGAATTCAGCTACTGCAAGCTCTTCGTGAAGGAGTCAAACAACAACGTGTGGAGTTCTGTAATTTCGTTCTTGGCAAGACGGAGGATGGATACACCGGTTCCCGTGAGATCACCGAAGTTAAGCGCTGTCGGACGTGGTGGGCACTCGGATGGGTGACCATCCAGGCCGCCATGGGCTGTTGCCATTTTCCGGGTGCACTCAGCCTGGTGATGCCAATGTAGCAGCTACTCGACCGATTAGTAGCGGCTTCGGTCAAGAATACCATCATAACGACCGGGAGAGCGGTGTGCTGACCCGACGCCCCTCCTATCCTCATCCTCCACTGAGGATGACGCGGCGGTCGGATGGTCCCGGTAGACCACTCGTGGCCTGAAGACGGAGTGCAGATGGAGGATGACAGATTTCTTCCACATTTAGTGTTTAGTGACGAGACAACATTACATTTAAATGGAATGGTGAACCGTCATAATGTGAGAATTTGGCGTACGGGACAATCACATGAAGTTGTACAACCTGAGAGGGACTCTCCAGAATTTAAAGCGTTTTGTGCAGTTTCACGTGAAAAGGTGTGTATGGTCCATTTCTCTTTGCCGAGAACACTGTATCGGGAAGCACATATCTCGATATGCTTGAGAATCTTCGTTTCCCAGTTGGAGTCCTCATTTACCAACATGATGGGGCCCCGTCACACTGGCTTTTAAATCAAAGGATTACTGAGCGATGGATCGGTCGCACTGGACCAGATGATTCAGCCTTACATTACTGGCCTCCTAGGTCAACGGACCTGACTGTATGTGATTATTTCTTGTGGGGGCTTATAAAATACACTGTTTATTTGCCTCCATTACCAACAACAATGAATTAACTGAGACATCGCATAACAGCAGCTGTGGAAGCTGTAACCCAAGACATGCTCGCTGCAGCGTGGGAACAATTTGAATACCGCATTGGCATATGCCGTGCATTTCAAGGGGGCATACTGAACACATATGTCAAGGTTTGAAAAAAGAAAAAAACTTTTTGAGTTTCCCGTTCATCAAAAAACAAAATTCAATGGAAAATCCAGGACTGAATGTAACGATATTATGAAAAATGGTTGAAATGGCTCTGAGCACTATGGGACTTAACTGCTGTGTTCATCAGCCCCCTAGAACTTAGAACTACTTAAACCTAACTAATCTAAGGACATCACACACATCCATGCCCGAGGGAGGAAGCGATCCGGCGACCGTAGCAGTCGCGCGGTTCCAGACTGTAGCGCCTAGAACCGCTCGTCCACACCGGCCGGCTATTATGAGAAGCAAAGTTGCTACACACCATATAGTGGTGATGCTGAGGATGCTGAGTCGCAGATAGGCACAGCAAGAAGACTCTCACAATTATAGCTTTCGACAATTAAGGGCTTCGTCAACAACAGACACACATTCGTACACACACACGCGCGCGCAAACGCAACTCACACACACGACTGCAGTCTCAGGCAACTGAATCCAGTGAGTGTGGTTGGCTGAGACTGCAGTCGTGTGTGTGAGTTGCGTTTGCGTGAGTGTGTCTGAGCGCACGAGTGTATGTCTATTATTGACGAAGGCCTTAATGGTCGAAAGCTATAATTGTGAAAGTCTTCTTGTTGTGCCTAGGCGCCACAGTCTGGAGTCGAGCGACCGCTACGGTCGCAGGTTCGAATCCTGCCTCGGGCTTGGATGTGTGTGATGTCCTTAGGTTAGTTAGGTTTAATTAGTTCTAAGTTCTAGGCGACTGATGACCTCAGAAATTAAGTCGCATAGTGCTCAGAGCCTTTTTTTTTTGTGCCTATCGGCGACTCAGTATCACCGCTATATGAGGAGTAAAAAAACAAAAGCCATTGCATATGTTTATTAGATTCAGAAATGTAGACGTGCCAAATCGGATTATTCTGTTTGATATACCTTGTAAGAAATCAACTTGAAGCGAGATCCTAAGTGGTCAGTTGGAAAGAGGCAGCAAACACGGATGTGGACGTAATGTATTTCGAGCCGTTATTCACACTCGGAGGCGGGTCCTCACGGCAGGCGCTCGTGTGCCGGACGTGTCCCGGAAGTCGCCCGATGGATAGCCCCGCTGTCGACTGGAACGCGCGGTGCCGGCTCCCCAGCCCCCCACCCCCCTCGTCAGAACGAGCTGAGTTTGAACGAGCGACCGTTGGCGTGCGCGCGCTCTTCCGCGAAGTCTGGGGCCGGCCCAGCCACTCCTGTTTTTCCTTTTCTCTTTTTTGCCTTTCGGCGTGGGCGGGACGCAGCTGCGTGTGAGGGCCGCCCCCTGGATCCAGAATCCGCCCAGGCGCTGGACTTCTCGGCCAGCATCGAGCCTCTGCGGTTCAGAAACACCAGCGCGCGATCCGCCTCCGTCACCTGCGAGCGCGCGCTTTCGAACAGGGAGGCAGGGCCTGGCGCCCAACTCCCGTGCGAGCAAAACACCTATTCCAAAACCGAACGTTCTATTTTATTTAATAAAATTTGCTTTAAACGAGTTATTAGTGGCGAATCGAATACTGGAACTGTTACTGCCTAACATACGTCACCGAGTCCGCACAGCTGGCGGTCTAGTGCTGGCGCCGCCGCCTCTACATCGCAGGGTCCCGGGTTCGACTGGTGCTCTCGCCGGAGACAAGACGCTCAGCGACGGGGCGTTTACGTCGTTCTCGTCTTTTCACCTCGTCTCCGTCGACAGGGAAGTCGCCGCAGCGGCCTCTAGCAGAGACAAAGTGGGCGGCTTCCGCACGAGGCCTCGACGGTGTCTCCCAGCCGCCAGTGACACCGTATACCGTCATCTTTTTTGTTTTGTTTGTTTTTTTGCCGGAGACTGAAATAACCGACCTTAGATTCAGAATTTAAGATGACAAAACGGTAGAAAACGCCAAGAGAGCGACAGAGAGAATTCTCAGAAAGTCAAACAAGGATTATTTTTAAATCTTTTTTAAAGATTTTAATGTTTTTCAAAATATTTCCCTTTAACATCAATACATTTTTGCATTAGATGAAATTTGTCCTTACAGCAACGACGCCACCCTTCCTGTCCCTATAACGCTCCAGTTCTTCGTCTGAAGACGAAAAAGTGATTCCACACGTATCTTTAATTTTTTGGAAACAAGAAAACACAACGTCTAGTGTAGGGCAGTGTGGCGGAGAGTCCATTGTGCTGACCTCTGGGGCTTCCAGGAACTCAGTTCTCAGTTCCGCTACATGCGATGATGCGTTGTCGAGATGGATATTTGTTTTCCACGAGCTTATTCTAATGCTATACTAACAATATGGACCACTTTTAGAAAAAAAAATACCAGATATCTCCTTATCATCACTGCGAATACGTCAGACCACTGTAGGGTTTGGCCGGCCGGGGTGGCCGAGCGGTTCTAGGCGCTACAGTCTGGAACCGCGAGACCGTTACGGTTGCAGGTTCGAATCCTGCCTTGGCCATGGACGTGTGTGATGTCCTTATGTTAGTTAGGATTAAGTAGTTCTAAGTTCTAGGGGACTGATGACCTCAGATGTTAAGTCCCATAGTGCTCAGAGCCATTTGAACCATTTTTTCTGTAGGGTTTGGTTCCATTCGATAGGCCCATTGGGACGATTGGCTTTTCTTTCCATTATCTTAACAATGAATTCAAAACGTATCGCCAATAATGGTAATCCAATTTAAATTTGACGTGTCGTCTTCAAAATTTCTCGTTTTTCTGCACCAAACAACGCGTTGTTGTATATGATCCCCAGTCAGTTTGTGTGGAATCCGTGGACAACACGGTTTTCTCATGTCTGACTGTTGATGTGAATTGTTTGGATTTGATTCATACCGATGCCAAATCTTGCTCAAATAAATCCATAAGATGTCCGTCGATTTTCTTGAAGCAGTACTCCAAAGCGGCAATATTTTCATCATTATCAGGAATCTTTCCGGAAATTGATCAATAAGGAAAAAACCGATATCTTTTGAAGCCGCTCTGCCAATTACAAATCGTTGCTTTATATGCGGCTTCTCAAAATACTTTTCGTAGCCGATATTCACATTATTTACGCGTTAGTGGCGATTTAAAATCGTAGCCCAGAAGTGTTCTCTAGTCAAGTTCAGTTTTCGGTGCACTTAAAATCTTTAAACGACGATAGTGAACCAGTTATTAGTGCCAGTCGAACAAGTTACAAGACAATCAATACGCAAAACATTACAAAGTAGCTGTCATATATTAGTAAAATTATTTGTTTTTACAACCTTGGTATCTAAAAATATTCAGATCACTCCTACCGTTGCACAGAGCTCTCAGAGCTGTGCATTTATAATCCCTCCGTCGTTGTTGGCGATGGTATCACGAAAAGCATTAAGCCTTACGGCATTTTATATTACAAAAACTTACAGACTTTCCCGACTGCCCAACAAGCATGGTCGATTTCGCAATACGCATTATGTCACTGAAATGGATGGATAGCCAATAACTACCGTATTCTACCACACCACTTTACCACGTAGCTAAAATCACATGGAATTAAGTGGACGTCCCCTTTTTTACACCACATGCGAATCTCAAAATGACAGAGGAGCGTATCAGTCAAAACTGACGTCCACCGAGTTACAGGATTTTACGTACGTGGTGCAGTGATGCTGCTTATCGGCTAGCCATGCATGGACGTATCTCACTGGCTGGTCTGTCAGATGCATCTGATGATTAAAAATGTATTCCAAAATCGATCACGAATGTGCAGGAATATTCAACATCAGAAAACTATAGCTTGAGGAAGTGCCTAATCTTTCACTTACTATACAACTGTACGTTCTTATCTTGAGAGTCTATGATTTGTTAACCCAATTTGACAATATTACCAAAAGAATCTTTCAGACACTTACACGATTAACGACGTTTAAGGAATCGAACAGAAATCTTAGACTAATCAGTATCCTTAACAATTACTTTTAATGTCGTAGCGATGAAGAAAAGTCGAAATTGATGAAGATGAGATGAATGATGTGCTACTGCAAGAAGAATTTGATAAAGCGCTGAAAGGTCTAAGGTGATGTTTATTCACAATTAAGTACCATTTACTTATAAATTGAGGGATTTATTGGGCTGTCCATCTAGCAGCAACGCCCACACGTCTGAGACACGTGTAGATGGGTACGATACCTATCTATTTCTTGCCCCTCCTAATCTCGTCATACTTGTTGTAGATTTGTACCACATATTTCTAGTGCCACAGCCAGAGTGTCATCGGAAGCTTCAAGCACAACTTTGTTTCAACAACATAGAAAACTTTGGTGGTTTTCTGTATAGCCGTTATCGTTGTGACAATTATTGCGTAAATCGGTCTATGCATTCAAACACTGAGTGATGAACTTCTTCTCGGATCTATAATTCAGCGTCATGAGTTGGTTCACTTGGCTTTGTTTTATTTACCATCCCACTACCTCGTTAGTAAACATTTATGTCCATATCATTGCAGTTTTAGTCCAAAATAACAGCATCGTCAGTAATTGTAGTTGGTTCCGTCACTAAAATCTCGCTCGAAATTTTTAATTTGGCGAGTACTTTATCTAAAGTCATTTTTCGAGACTTATGCATTATTGGTCTAAATTTACTTCGTCCAGTATCGTGTGACAAAAGCTGATATAGGTTAAAAATGGAAAATCACTATAGCTGGATGGAGGAGATAGTGTCAGAGAATCGTTTCAAGCTTTTTTTTCTGCAAGAAATTCCCATCTGTGCGTTGGAGACGAGAAGAATGAATACAACTTGTTTACAGTTGACGCTAGAGGGAGCAAATGAGAATGTACGAACACCACATATATTTAAATATGGTTAGGACAGGGACTAAACAGAGTTCCTCTACCTAGACCTATACGTGACACTGACGCGGCATTAAAATAACATTGAGCCTGCATAATGCAGTATGCAGCCTGTCTTTTTCCAGCTGCTGTTAAATATTTTTCGACATAATCTCAGCAGTCTCTCCTGGCATAAAAGAGGTTACAAAACTTTTTTCTGTGGTTAGTTCTGGCATATAACATCTTGCTAACTCTATTGTTGATCTTGATGTCTACACTTGGTAAAAACCGTTGCTTGAATCTAGATGATTCTACTCTAGTTTATATAGTTCGATTTTCCTATTCACATAATAATTACTTACAACAAAGTGATTTTTAGAATTTAATATTTGGATTAAAAAATTAATAACTCTCTGGTGAGCTCTTCACTGTAGTTACAAGCTTATTTTTAAACTGTAAGCCCTGCTTATAGTACATTTGTGTAATGGCATCAGTCTCAAATGTTTCGAGTAGAATAATTGCGTCTAGCAGACAACTCCTTATCATTCTACTCTTTTTTAGTTTCAGCCAGCACTTATGTTTATATTTCATAGATGTATGGTTCAAAGGGCTCTAAGCAGTATGGGACTTAACAGCAGTTGTCATCAGTCCCCTAAACTTAGAACTACTTAAACCTAACTAACCTAAGGACACCACACACTTCCATGCCCGAGGCAGGATTCTAACCTGCGACCGTAGCAGCCGCGTGGTTCTGGACTCAAGAGGCTAGAACCGCTCAACTGCCGTGACCTGCCCACAGATGTACGGAGCCTCGAATTCCAAACTGTCTCGTATTTACCAATCACATTTTGGCCTTGTTTGGCATTTGATGAAAACTGACCTGTTCCTTAGAGGGGGGGGGGGGGGGGGGGCGCTCAAAATCTCAAGTCCCTCGGGATTTGGACCTCCCTGACCCCCTGACCCCTCCCCACTCACCCCCTCCCAGTCAGGACCAGAGGTCTAGGCCTGGGGTGAGTCGTCCCTTCCTGCCCCCTCTTAGTCCGTCACTGAAAACGAGCTGCGCTCATTTGGAATTTTTCAATGTCCACCGTCAATCCTATCTGGTAAGAATCCTATACCACACAGCGGTATTCTAACAGAGGAGGGACAAACGTGGTGTAGGCAGACTCTTTAGTCGACCTGTCCTGCCAATAAAAGCAGCGTTTGATTAGCCTTCCACACATTACCTATATGATCGTTCCAATTTAATTTGTTCATAATTGTAATTCCTATGAATTTAGTTGAACTGACATCTTAAGATTGTGTGATTTATCGTGTAACCGATAATTTAATGGGTTCCCTTCAGTAATCATGTGGATGACCTCACACTTTTCATTATTTAGGATCAATTTCCACCTTTCACATCACACAGATATCTCGCCTAAATTATTTTGCAATTGGCTTTGATTTTCTTATATCTTTACTAAACGGTAAATGACAGCATCGTCTGTAAACACAACTGAGACGATACTTCATAGACCCGCTATCTGATTACAAACCGCTCGTGAGAAGTGGTATTAAAATGCTTTTTGGAAATCGAGAAACGACCATCTGAGATTGTTGATGGCATTCATTCCTTCGTGAGAATAAAGAGCTATTTATGTTTCACAAGAACGACATTTTCTAAATGCGTTCTGACTGTCTGTCTACAGGTTGTTTCCCTCGAGGCAGTACGTAATCTTCGGACACAGTACAAGTTCCTAGTGCTGACTGCAATTCGGCGCCAATGATAAAGGCCCATAATTCGTCGGATTACCCCTACTTACTTCCCCTCCATACTCTGAAAGGAATCTAACTGGTGTACAGTCTGGACAGAGGACTTCGCTTTATTAAGCGATTTAAGCTGCTTTGCTACACGGAGGATATCTACGAGGGGTGTTCAATAACTAATGCAACACTTTTTTTTCTGAAAGCAGATTGGTTTTATTCAGGTTTTTAGTAGACCATATCATTCCTCACTCATTTGGCTAAAAAGCCATATTTATCAACATAACCTCCGTTCAATGTGACGGCATTACGCCACTTTACTGGCAGAACTTGTGTGCGCACCTGCTACCACTTGTAACATTACAGGACATATTGAAGTATTCGATACTGTAGACTTTTAGGGGATGTCGATACAGATATGCAAAATGTAAAGGGAAACTTTGGTGATGTTTAAATATTGTACTGTGTCAATATTAGGACATTTTGCACAGAAAGAACAAAAATAGAATTAATGTAAATATATATTAGTGTTAGTAACCTATTTTCATTCAATTTTGTAATTATATTTCATTTTGTAAAAGAAAGACTCACTGTTTGCTGTAGCTCTGATTAATTGTATAAATTATCAGTTTTGAGCTAAATTATTTCGTATAATATGGACAAGATACTTTTAAAAACTCACCAGCTAAAGAGAAAGTCTGTAAATGAGCGTTTAATGCACACTTCTGGAACTTTCTATGGAGAAATTCTATATTATGATCGCAAAAATACTAAAACTTGTGAAAACTGTTTCGTAACCTAATTTCGAAAGACGATTTGTATCAAGAAATATTGCTAAAAAGATTTATTTACGTTTTGAAACACGATTTAAATCATTTTACATATAAATAGTTGTTCTAAATCACTCAAGAAATATCCAGAATCAAATGTCAAGGTATTTCTGGAAACATCGGTACAAATCTGGTGAAGGTTATCCAGAAGCTGGTAGAAAAATGTTATAAAATCTATTTGGAAATTATGCTTGTAAGAATTTATATGTACTGATCCTTTTACTTACTTTAATCTGTACTAAAATTCTGTAATGTCTAATTTAGTTTTGGGTCGTGAATTGCTATCGTATTGTAAACAAAACATTGTTAAAGACTCTCATTGTTTGGAAAGATATTAATACACCTAGGAGTCGTCAGTTGCCAGTTGGGATATGCAGTGCGGTTAGCTCGGAGAGTCAGTTGTTGAGTCTGTGAAGTCTGTCAGTTGTTTGTAAATAAACGTCTGTAATGAAGAATTACTTGTCGTCAATATGAACTCAAGACCTTTTGCACGAAGCAGACACCTACTAATGCAACGTTTTAATTTGGTGTTGAGGAGCTGAAGTGTTATAATTTGGTGCAGAAAGTCCTGGGACGTTATAATTTGGTTGAGGAAGCTGGGATGTTATAATTTGGTGGAGGCGCCGGAGCTGGGATGTTATACACTGTACTGGTCGAAATCGGAACCAACATCTTGCAGCATCAGGCATGTACTGTTTCTTGCGGAATGCCTCCTTTATTGGGCCAAAAAGATGGAAATCGGTAGGTGTGCATTCCAGGTGGCAGTGTGGATGAGGAAGAAGAGTCCATTGAAATTTTGTGAGCTCCTCTGAGGTGCGCAGACTCTTGTGAAACCTTGTGTTGTCGTGGTGAGGGAGAAGTTCGTAGCAGTTTTTTTTTTTTTTTTTTTTTTTTTTTTCGGCGAACGCATTACAGGAGTCACAGTTTTGTGCATGGGCTGGCATGACAAGCTGGGACATGTTTGCGCGATCTTTTAGCGATGATGACAGGCGCCTTGCCAAACGACTCGCCATGCTTTTGCCCACTGCCTGGTCTCTGTAGACATTCTGCAAACACCTATGAATATCCGCGATGCTCTGATTTTCTACCAAAAGAATCTCAGTGACAACACTCTGCTTGGAATGCACCTCCGTTATGGACGCAATTTGCAAGGCTATGTACAGCACTGCTATCTATCGGAAATTCATGAAACTACACTGATGAGCCGAAACGTTATGACCACCTGCTTAATGGCTTGTTTGTCCGTCTCTGGAAACAAATGCATGACTGATTCTACATATTTGGGAGCCGACAGTTCGTTGGTAGGTTTGTGGAGAAATGTGGCATTAGTTGTCTACGCACAGGTTATGTAATTCGCTTAAATAACGGGCCGCTGATTTAGATACGCGGTAATGGCGCCTGACAGCAACCCAGATGGGTACACAGCAGGAGAAATTGGTTGCCGAGACATCAACGAGAGTTCACTCTAATGCTCCACAAGCCACTGTTGCACACTTCTGGCCCCAAGACACGGACAATTATACTACTGAACGATGACACCGCCATCGGGGAAGACATCAAGCATGAAGGGATGCAGGTGGTTCGCAGCTGCCAACATGTCTTCAATTACTACCACACACAGGTCCCATGCAATCGCGGGAGAATGTCTCCCATAGCATAACACCAGCCTGAGTCCGTGGCGCTGTAAGTTTCGAGCCACCTTTCACCTCGATGACAGTGTTTATGGAGATGACCACTGACCTAGTATAGCAAAAATGTGATTCACCTGAAGAGTCGAAGCGAAACGTTTCCACTGATCGACGACGGTTAAATCCCATTGTTCCTGCGCCCATTACAATCGTAACTGACGATGTCGTTGGATCAACATGTGAACAAACAGGAGTAGTCTGCTGCAGAGCTCCATGTTCAACAATGTACGATGAACGGCATGCTCCGAAACACTTGCGCGTGCACCAGAATTGTCCTCTTTTGTCAGATATGCCACAGACGGCCATCTATCGTAGTTACAGACCAGACAAGCCCCCGAACCTCACGTTTGGTGAAGAGTCGTGGACGTCCAACCATTTAGCGCCTAGTGGAAATTTCACTATTCTTCTACTTCTTACCGCAGATGCTCACGATGGTAGCACGTAAACATTCGACCAGTTTCGCCGTTTTCGAGATACTTGTTCACAGGCTCTGTATAATAGTACTCTGTCCTGTCTTAATGGATTTCCCCCATTTGCAGCCCATATCTTCGCTAGGGTGATCCCTCGTCCTTATCTGCTCCACTTACATACTTTTGCTTCCGTGTCACGTGCCTGCAGCTTCACAAAGCGGTGATTTGGGATGTCAAACAACAGAAAAAAGTCACCCATGTGGGCAGCATTTCTTCATTAGAATTCAGCAATATAATATTCTTCTTCTTCTTTTTCTTCTCTGGTGAAGGAGTTTCAGAAAAGCATGTTTAGTAACTCCGCTTTAGTGGCGCTGTCATCGGTAACATTACTCTAGCTATCGTGCGGGGAAGGGACTGACTGCGTCTTGCCACTGGTTTATTTCACGTACGACCAAAATCGCTTTGGATTATTTGCCAGATTTCGAGTCAGAGTTTCACTGTAGAAATTATTAAAAGCATCTCGCATTGACGTTCGCGCTAAACTTCAAGCTTCTGTAAAACTTCGCCAATAATGAGGATTTTGCGTCCTTTTAAATTTGGCAGGCTTTTTTAGTTGCTCTGCAACAGTGTTCTGACCTGTTTTGTGTACAGTGGGGAATCAGTTCTGTCCCTTATTAATTTATTTGGTATCTCTCCATTCCTGCCGATACTATTTCTTTGAATTTAAGTTGCGTAGTTAGTTGGGAATGAATAAAGGCTGTCTCATAGGAAGGCGTCAAGCGAAATTTTATCCGTTTTTTTAAAGAGATATATTTCTCGTTTATTTTTGATAGGTTAGGATATTACAATACTCAGCCTCGTTAAAACGACCTTGTAGTCACTAATCCCTGCACCTGTCATGATGCTCCTTATTTGGTCAGGACTAATTTTTACTAAGAGGTAACTATGTCTTCGCAACGATTTACACTTCAAATGGGGTCTGAACTAATTGCTCAAAACAATTTTCGGAGAAAGCATTTATTACGATTTAGGACGATGTTTTGTGCCTACCACCAACTTTTAAAAATGTATTTTCGTCAACATATCAATGGTAGATTGAAGTCACCCCCAAATATAATTGTATTTGTGGGGTACCTACTTGAGATTCAAGTCTTCTTTGAACAGTTCGGTAACTGTATCATCTGAATCGGGATTTCGGTAAAAAGAACCAATCATCAACTGCTTTCGGTTGTCAATTGCAGCCCCCTCCCACACCCACTCACAGGAACCATCTACTTGAACTTCGCTATAAGATGGACTACTTCTAGCAGCAACAAACACGTCTATCCTTTCTGAACGCCGTTAAGTCATACGTAACAATTTCGGCATAACTTTCTTCTCAAAACAGCTACGACAATTTACTACTACAATACTTATGGTTACTAGATCTACCCTTGTCCTCTGCACCCTTTGAGACTGAAATCCTTTTTGTTGTTTCTCGGGACCTAATCTAGAGAATCGCCCAGTCCATGCTATACAGCCCCTGCTACAGGTGTAGCCACCTCCTGCTTGTAATGGACTGATGACCTATTTAGCCAAACCCAAAACCCCTTCGCCCTATTGGCCCAAGTCGAATCTGCAGCCTATACTACTGCAGAACTGCTTGAGCCTATGATTCAGACCCCCACTTGGCTCTGTACCAAAAGTCTGCAGTCGCTCCTTTCGACAATGCTATAGATGGTGAGCTCTACATTCGTTTCACAAGAAAGACTGGTAGTCTTTACCAATTCAGATAGCTGCCGGAAACCAGAGAGAATCTCTTCTGATCCAAAGTGGCACACATCATTAATTCTGGCATGAGTTACCACCTGCAGTTGCCTCCATCGTGTGCTGTTTTTGGCATCCAGAAGAACGCCTTCTATATCTGGGATGACTCTTGGCAGCCATGTCCGTAAGGAGAACCAAAATGTGCCTAACACTGAAGCTCCCAATTCGCATTAATCTCACCCTTTGTGGCTGCCCAGATTTTGCAGGCTGGGAAGATTCCTCTGAAACAGAACAAGAAAATGCATTTGTTTCAGGATCATTATCAGCCATATACTACACCTCAAACCAGTTTATCAGACAAACCAGATAGTCCTTTCGAGTGGCTGCCCAGGAAGTCCTTCATTGCCTACTACACCCAGGACAATCTCCCACTCGACCACTGGTGAAGGGTCAACCTCAGTCTGGGCTGTAATGGGGGCAGCCCAAGTAGTGAAATGATCAGGTGGCATTTGTGCTGGACATCCCGCAGATTCCAACATCTAGCTCCCCCCTCCCCCCCTCCCCACACAAAGGGATACCCAGTGACAACAACCTCAAGCTGCATGACCGAAGCCAGTACTGCCTGGAGCAATGAATGGAGGGTCACCAACTCAGCCTGCATCCATACACAGAAATCACAGTCCTTTTCCATACTAAGAATTGAGAAACTCTGAACTGCACAGCTATTGAAACGCCTTGTGAAACCTTCCCGTCTAATATTGGATGAACGTTTGCTTGCTGACTGAACGCTGCGTCTCTTAAAATCTTTTAACTGCTGCTCTGTCAACACTACCTGCTGATTATTACGACGAAACATAAAATGTGTTGTCGCCGTGGCCCTCAGTCGTTACCTGAAATTATTAAGACTGATTCTTACCTTTAATTATTTATACTGGATCGCCATCTGACTGCTACAGCAAACTGTGGACTGAATATACTTACTTCTCTTTAACATAATTATAAGCTGCTGGTGGAGTTTCATAATACTTTGTGACTGGAATTCTTTAAGTTGAAGTTAATTTAGATTTGATAAAAGCTGAAGCTCAGTTTAGACTTTTCTTTTAAGATAACAATAAATTCCGTAAAGCATTTACGTGAATGATTTTGGGATAGAAAATTCTTAATGCATTTAATCTGGTAGAAGTTAACTATATTCTGAGAACGATCTTGACAAACAATTACAAGGGATATAGTTCTTTACAAAAATTCTTAAAAAGTAGCGTTGCGCTACATACCTAATTTTCCATCAAAATTACATAACTATATTCTGAGAACGATCTTGACAAACAATTACAAGGGGCATAGTTCTTTACAAAAATTCTTAAAAACTAGCATTGCGCTACATATAGCGAGTGGCTGGCGAGCACACCGCTTCTTTCAAAGTGTTAATTCATACCTCGCTTACAGCGACCTCCTCTCATGTCTCGCTAGCTACGACTGCCTCGTCTCACATCTTACTCGCAACTGCTCGCTTCCAACGCTCAATGCTACAAAAGTGCGGTCTCGCCGCCAACAATGGTTTTTGGTGCAGACAATCCCTGCTACCATTACAGATGTATTACTGCGCGCTGTTTCCCGCTCTTTCTCAAAATGTATCTATGCGCGGTTTCCCGCTCTTTCTCAATAATACACAATGCAATTTAATTAACAAAACAATTTAAATAAGAAACAGTTCAGATAATTACATGCTAAAACAGTTTAAATACGCCTATTACATAATTACACTTGGGTGTACATTGTCAGTACAAAAACGGACAAGAATGTTAAGAATTAAACTACTGAGCACATTGGTAACTGACAATAAGCTGCTCCTGTATGGATTCCATAATAATAATTCAGAAACGAACGCTGTCCCCGCCTGTATTGCCGCAGGGACGGAAGCAGCAGCCAGTTTGGGCTGTGTACAGACAACCTGGCATTCTGATCATTCGCCTCCTGCGGGTCGACCTGCAGCGATGGTCATTCACTTCCTGGCTGTCGTCCCATGCTGACTGTGCTTCTGAAGATGTGTCACGTTTTTCTGTGGCAAGAGGTGTTAGTTTCATATCTCAGAGTTCGTACTCTGTGCAGCTCGCAGTTTTCTTGCTGTATGTGCATCTTGGATGGGGAGTTCATTGAGTTATTTCGCTTGTTTATCTGAAAATGCGAGTTGCACAGATGAGAAGCTCTGATTTGTTCTTCTTTCAGCCTTCCTGACGACGTCAATCAAAGTCCCACACTACTAGCTTAAGTTTTTCACTTTATTTTACTGTGTTTTTCTTTTACAAGGATAACATTGGAGTAAGATTCCATATGGTTATTAAATCTGAATAAAAATATTGTAATATGAAACCGACTTCTATGTATGAACCCTCCTTCCTACAACTTCCCATGATTAGACGACCATTATTTAACAAATATAATCAGGAATTCATTGAGGCGTTGTTTCAGTGTGATGATGTTCTCGTTGTGCACAGCGGCAAAATTATTAATGGAGTGTTGTATAACATGCAAAGCTGTTTATTGTGTTGACGAGTGGGTAGCGCACCCAAGTTTTTATTTCAGTGGTCAAACCACTTGCTGATGCAAATTAGTTTCAAATACCAATATCAATTATCTGAAGAAGAACGGAACAAGTGGTAGAAGCCGTACTGGGAACTGTGGGAGGATACAGGATGACTTCAACACAACAACAACAACATGCTGAATGGCAGCTTGTGCTAAATGTGAGATAATGTATGTTAATGAAGATGAGTAGGAAAACAAACGCACAGCGTCCAAATACAGTTGTGTGCTGTTTGACACGCTCACGTAACGTTGCAAAGAGACATGAAATGGAACAAGCACGTAAGGCGAGTTTTAGGTGAGGGAAAAGGGCGACTTGAGTTTATTGAGAGAATTCTCGGAAGGCGCAGCTCATCTACAAAGGAGGCGTCACATAGAAAGAATACTTGTCCCGACCAGCTCGAGTACTGCTAGGATTACAGGAAGACATTGAAGCAGTTCAGAGGCGTGCTGCGAGATTTATTGGAATTTGGAATAAGCTGCAATGGGACCAAACTGCGGAGGTCATCGGTCCCTAGGCTTACACTCTACTTAATCTAACTTAAACTAACTTACGCTAAGGACAACACACACACACCTATGCCCGAGGGAGGACTCGAACCTCCGACAGGGGGAGCCGTGACAACCGTGGCAAGGCGCCTCTGACGGCGCGGCTAACACGCGCTGCGAGATTTATTACCGATAGGTTTGATCAACACTCAATGGTCACGGAAATGCTCTGCGAACTAAAATGGGTATCCTTGGAGGGAAGTAGAGATTCTTTTGTGAAACATTACTGAGGCAACTTGCAATTTTCTCTCATGACAACCAGGAAACCATGGATTACCGAAAAGTATTTGACTCCGTACCACACGTAGGTTTATTATCAAAAGTGCAGTCATATGCGGTATTCAGACGAAATGTCACTGGACTGAAGATTTCGTGGTAAGGAGGACGCAGCATGTTATCTTGGATGGAGAGTCATCGACAGATGTAGAAGTAACTTCGGGTGTACCCTAGGGAAGTGTATTGGCTCCCTTCAGTTCATGACGTATATTGATGATCTTGCGGATAATATTGAAAGTAACCTCAGAATTTTCCTAAATTATGCAGTTATCTACAACGAACAACTGTCTGAACGAAGTTCTGTAAATATTCAGTCAGACTTTGATAAGTTCTCAAAGTTGTGCAGAGATTGGCAACTTGCTTTAATATTCAAAAATGTAAAATTGTGCACTTCACAAACCGAAAGCACATAATGTCCTACGAATATAATATCAGCGAGCAACAGTCGGAATTTGTAAATTCATACAAATACCCAGTAGTAAGGGCCATGAAATGGACCGATCACATAGGTTCAGTCGTGGGTAAAGGAGGCAGCAGACGTCAGTTTACTGGTAGAATAACACTGGGGAAATGCAAGTAGTCTACAAAGCAGATTGCGTAAATGCCACACATGTGACACATCCTAGAACACTGTGCAAGTGTGTGTGACCCGTACCAAATACAACTAGCAGGGGATATTGAACGCATACAGAGAAGGGCTGCACGAATAGTCACAGGTTATTCGAGCCTAGGAGAGTGTCACAGAGTTGGTGAAAGAACTGAACTGGCAGACTGGTGAAAATAAGTATAAACTAGGCCGTAAAAGCCTACTGACCAAGTTTCAAGAAAAGGCTCTAGATGATGACTCTAGGAATTTAGTACAACCCCTTCATATCGCACCCATAGCAAATGTGAGGACAAGATTAGATTAATTACAGCACGCACAGAGGCATTTAAACAGGCATTTTACCCACATTCCATACGTGAATGGAATGGGAGAAAGCCCCAATAACTAGTACAGTGGGATGTAGCTTGTGCTATACAATCCACAGTGGTTCGCAGAGTGTAGACGTAGATGTAGAAAGTTTGAAGAAAAAATTATAATAAATGGTTCAAATGGCTCTAAGCACTAAGGGACTTAACATCTGAGGTCATCAGTCCCCTAGACTTAGAACAACTTAAACCTAACTAACCCAAGGACATCAAACACATCCATGCCCGGGGCAGGATTCGAACCTGCGACCGTAGCAGCAGCGAAAGTTTAAAGAACCTGCGTTTGAGATAAACTGCTACCAATGTATATCTCACATAAGGACCGCGAAGTCAAGGTAAGAGAAATCTGTGATAGTATGGAAGCATAGGTGTATTAACAGTCGTTTTGTCCTCGCTTCATTTGCGAGGGACGCAGGAAAGGGGGAATGACTAGCACTGTGTTGCGCTATCCTTGTATCTGGCGAAGAGTACAACTCCTGTGTCTATTCAGCAAAACGACAATATACGCAAGGCATCTCAAATCAGTTCAGTAACTAGGCGCCATACCATGGGAACAGACATCTAGGGTGACCAGACGTCCGGATGAATCCGAACATGTCCTCCTTCTTTGCTCTTTGTCCGGGGTCCGGGCGGATTTTTACAGTCTCCGGCTTTTTCGCAAAATTGAGCGTAATACAGTTAAATTTACAATTCGTCCTGTTCTACTGCTCTTTTCTTAAATACTTTAACTATTGGCACAGGCCGGCCGGTGTGGCCGAGCGGTCCTAGGTGCTTCAGTCTGGAACCGCACAGGTTCGGATCCTGCCTCGGGCATGGATGTGTGTGATGAACTTAGGTTAGTTAGGTTTAAGTAGTTCTAAGTTCTAGAGGACAGATGATCTCAGATGTTAAGTCCCATAGTGCTCAGAGCCATTTGAACCATTTTTATTGACACAGCCTTCATGATAAACAAGCACGAAAGCGGTTTTAGTAGGTGGTCCCAGGATCGTCGATGTTATCGTTGATCGACCTATAAGCGAATGCAAATATCGATTATTTAAAATTTTCGTTTCGTATCTTCTCTTTGTATTGGCTTGGCTTCCTGTAGTGCACGTGTGATTTGTGTGTAATTTTTAACCGAGTGAGTTACGTAAAATATTTGGCTATGCCTATACGAAAGTGTATAGTTTCTGATGTCCTTTCCTGTAAATATCCGGCTTTCAAGAAAGGGAGAAATGAATTTGAAGCGGAATGTAAGATATGTGGATGCTGGAACGTACGACTCAGGGGCCAATAAAGGTAAGAAATAACTCGACAGAGTAACTGTGATGGGTTTATTTTACTGTTTGATAGTCATTCAATTTATTTGTATTCGGAAGGTTAAGTGCAGTTTGCATGTCGTCAGCTGCTGCTTGAATTGTAGATGTTGGTAGCGGTGCGTCGAATGAAGGGAGGTGTATGGTCTTACGTTTTTCGCTTTGTAAACAATTCCGTGTTGTTGACATAACAAACCAATTGACGCCACACTGTCACCACAATCAACGTTGTTAATTTTTTTTTTGTATTGCTCAGTTAACCACCACCTGACCATTAGTAACAATTGACAACTGGTTTTAACTCCCGGCAGAAACACGCAATCTTTTTGGCTGCCTGAACGCTATAAAACGAAATGCATTTTGCTTTGTCACTGAAATGTTAAATTTCTTCCAGAGGTGGCCAAGATATTTAACATCATATTGCCACTCAGAAGCATAAAAAAATAATAAACTCATTTATTAAAAGTGAACGTATGTTTGATGGGGAATACTGCAGATGATGATACCACCCGTCAGTTTTGGACAAGTAACATGAAAGTAGCCAATCAGGGGTGGCGTTTAGGCAACTACGCGTAAATATAAAAAACAATTGATGCCACACTGTCACCACAATCAATGTTTTTAATTTAAAATAAAAAGATATTGCTCTGGGAATCACCAGCTGATCACGAGTAACAATTAACTACTAGTTTTACCGGTAATTCCCGGCAGACACGTGACTTGTCCAAAGGTGACGGGTCGTATCCTCATCTGCAGTTGACCCGTTTGATGTGTCCTCTTTTTTCTTTCTTTGTCCTCCTTTTTAAACAACTGCATCTGGTCACCCTACACACATCCAATACTCAAGAAGTATTCAGTACGCTGTCACTGCAGAAGACGCTGGACAGCGCTTCAGAAAGTCAGAATAGTGACACATTACAGTGCCGACAGGTTTTCTGGAGGAGCTGAGAAGACAGGAAAAATCAGGGTGAATGATATCAAGATTTCCCAACAATTACTCCTAGCAGCTCTAGCATGTTGCAACTTAGTGCCCAGGACTGTTACGGATCGTACAAATACCGCCTAATTTAGACTCTCAGACTCAGCTGTGCTCGATATCCTCAGTTACGCAGTCGATACCAGTTGCTTCTCACGAGAACAAGTCCGATCATGGGGTGAGATGAGTAGCCAGTCGCCATCGTCAATAGCTGCAGGCCATTGCCTGACCTGAGCCCGAAAGCTGTCGACTGGGTGACTTCGCACTGCCTAGTCACCCGCCGTGTGACTACCATCTGCTGGTGGCTGTCTTCCTAGTGGACCACGAGTTCGAGTCTGGGCAACCTAGCTGCACAACCACCACTGCCCTAGCAAACACGCTGTCGCCGGTTGTCATCCTGGGCCAGTACGCGCTGCTGCTGTCGAGCGTCCAGTGTGGGCACACGCCATCGTCGCGAACCGCGCTGGAGTCTGCAGTTTGGGCTGCAGAGAAATGTAGGAACACACTGTCGAGTTCGTTCACCACTGTTCAGGTGCATCATCTCAGCAGTAGGATGAAACGAGCTTTTCTACACGATCGAATTCACACAACACAGAGAAACTTGTTAAGAACTGGTGAGAAACTTATGGTCATTTTCTGCAAACTCACTGGCACTATGCGTCCGCAGTGATTAAGACACGATCGACAGCATCAATCGTAGGAGCATGTAGTATGAACACGATTGCTACACCCAGTGGCAGAAGAAGTAGTTTCAAAAATGCAAAAAGCAGATCTACGAATTGACGAATTGATCCCTGATGTATCGTGTACTGTTGTCAACATACACGAACGACCACTGACCTCAACAGGAACTGTCTGTGCTTCAAAAGGAGCTATCTTCGCCATCATCCTCAGACTTTCATTCTCTGAGAATATCATCACTAACACAGAAGTGGCCATTTGGGCCCTTCCTAGTGAAAAAAAGCTTAGGATACCGAGTCGAGGAAAGGCACCAGCTTGATACCTGGTAAATGAATGGATATCAGCTACCAAGATCCTCAACAAAGACAAGAACATATTTCCTCCGCCAACGACAAATGCGACAGTCGTAGCAAATACAGGGCGTTATTAGAAGAAGAAATGTGACCTGCTTGACAAATTCAAATTCAAATAAAGATTTAAAGCGATAACGGCATTATCTCCCACAACAAAATGGAAGAACTTCAGTATAACCCAGGTATGGATCGACGACTTACCGAAAGCTAAAAAGCTAACTTTGGATCGTATGGTATCTGAATCGCTTAATCAGGCGTTTTACCTTTCGATGGACGTATCGGAGAACCTGAGTATAACACAGAAGCCCCACGACGTCGACTGTATGGGTGACCGTAAGTCTATAATGACTGTGCAATAATAAGGCCGTCTGTAAAGCGCTCCTGGCTCACCGACGTACAAATTTTAAAAAAAACGTTTGGCCTCTCTGCTTGAGCAGCATGCGGAAAAGACTCAGGATATTTCATAGAGAAGTTCAAGAAACACAAACTTGGACCCATCTACATCCTGATCAGCTTTGATGTCGTTTCTTTTTTCACCAAACTGCCATTAAAGTTTCCCTGAAGCACATCAACTCTATTTCCCCACAGGACATCATCAAGCTGTTTCATACGCGTCTTCCCAAGAGCTAATTTGCTTGGAAAGATGATTTCCACAAACGGCTGCAAGGTGTCGTTGTGGGTAACCTCGTGGCTGCCAGTTCCTTCACAGAGCATTTCGAAAGAAACCCATTGGACTTGGCAGGTTGTAAACCTAAGGTGTGGCATAAGAACTACATGACACGGTCATTTGTGTCGTGTGGAGCTGTGGTGAGGAACGACTTGCTGACTTCCTGAGACGTGTTAACGGTGTCCATGGCAGAATTAAATTTACTACGCAGGTAGAAACGGATCAGCAGCTACTATTTCTAGATGTGCTCCTTACGAGTAACGGTGGGAACCTGGTCTACAGC
This sequence comes from Schistocerca gregaria, assembly GCF_023897955.1. Taxonomy (NCBI): domain Eukaryota; kingdom Metazoa; phylum Arthropoda; class Insecta; order Orthoptera; family Acrididae; genus Schistocerca; species Schistocerca gregaria. The sequence continues at coordinate 479,643,378 of NC_064925.1, forward strand.
ATATATCGAAAACCGAACACAGACGGATCGACATCTGCATAAACCTTCAGATCAACACCCGAGCCAGAAGAGAGGTATGATTAATGAGATGGTAATACATGCACGACAAATATGTCAGCAGCACACCCTAGAAACGAGATACAAGACCTGGAATCCTTTGTGAGGAACAATGCTTACTCTTCCAGAGACGTAAGTGACATCTAAAATTTAACCCGGAAAAACATTATCTAAAATTCAGGACAGGACTGCGTCACCTGCAGAAAGTCCAGGCGGTACTCTGCTATACTCCTAAGGATTCCAGTCGGAAATGAAAGCTATGACGGGTGTTGATTCTTCAGTAATGTAACCTGATAGTAGACCTGATTAAGGTCGAGAATTGTAAAAATCTTGGCATTCTTAAACCAGCCAAAACACTTAAGAAGATCAGGTAATGATATTGACTGCAGAACTACCTTCTTAATCAAGGCTCTATAATCCACTGCTGGGCGTACCCCGTCCTGTCCCTCGGGCACCACAAATATGGGGGGGGGGGGGGGTCAAAGGCTGATCTAAACGTCCTAATAACTCCTCAACACCTCGTCCGTGCACAGCGTGAGCTGCTTAATACGAGGTTAAGAGAGACGATACGGTGGGTGCCGTGCTATTACATTGTCAGTAAGCTCGGTCTTGTATTCCTCTAATTTCACTACACCCAAGCGATCGGCCAATAGGTTAGCAAAGTGACTGGACAACTGGCGTAACCCCCTTGCCTGTTCCCGGGATAGATGACTAAAATCCTAACCATCCTTCCATTGTAACCACTCTAGACTGATTCTCCGTATCCCTTCACGACCATGTGATTCCAAGACTTGTAAGATGCACCCTATCAAAGCCAAAAGAGAACTTGCCTCTCCTGCAGTCTGGAAACAGACCAACGCGCTGGAGAGAACCCGCGCTCAAAATAGCAGAAACTGACAAGTTCCGAGCTGCCTTCACCTTAACCCTCCAAGCGACATTTTCAATCCAGACCTTAACCGTAACTTCCCCTAACAGCATCTCCTCAGAATTAGATGCTCTACACCTCTCCCCCGTGCCAGCAACCTGGGGAAACTTCCATAAGGCAGTGTGTGCAAAATACAAATGTTCGTTAATCAAACTCAAAGAACTGCCCGAATCCAAAAGCACACAAACAAGTTCACCATTAAAACTTGCACACACAAACGGAACACTTGAACATCGGGTGGCCACGATGTTTCCAAAACCTCCGAAATCGTGGTGAGGCCCCCTTTCCACTTACTGTATATCATCTACCTGGGATGCTCAGCGAACATTTCCTCGCTAAATGCCCTTTGACCTCGCACCTTCAACATCGCATATCAGAAAAACGTGATTTCCTCACTGGCGCCGCTCTCTCGGGTGGCCGCCGAATTTTTTTCTCGCTCATGACTCGAGCGCTATCAGCATGGCCCACGGCCTTCAAAATGGTTCAAATGACTCTGAGCACTATGGGACTTGACTGCTGAGGTCATCAGTGCCCTAGAACTTAGAACTACTCAAACCTAACTAACCTAAGGATACCACACACATCCATGCCCGAGGCAGGATTCGAACCTGCGACCGTAGCGGTCGCGCGGTTCCAGACTGTAGCGCCTAGAACCGCTCTGCCACTCAGGCCGACCCACGGCCTTCATCTGCGAGATTAACGTATCCAGCCAGTTTCTCGCTCTGTGGCTAAAAGCGACTCTAGATCCATCACTAGGTCGCCCCCTTAGCAAGATGTTACCGACTATTTCGTGTTCCTGAAAAATCTGTAGACAAGCTTCTAATGACACCCCTGGCCCTTTTCACATACCTTTCCACTAAATCGTCGTGGCCCTGCATCCCAAGGTAATTTTTCTCTGTGAACTGATGACGGGCACGTGCAGACAAATAGTCTATACGGATTTTTCGTCTAAACTCTGAGAGCGGCAGGGCACCGCGCATCGCGTCCTGCAAGGTTTGCTCCATACGGCCCTAAAACGTATGACACAATAGCTCATGTCGTTGCGCCTCACTTAAACCAAACATCTCCCCACGATGATGCAATTCTAACAAAATGTACGGGCACCGCTCAACATCCTCGCTACTCGCTACTGACAATACTCCCCCTCGCCGTAACATCCCTTCTAGGTAGTTCGGTAGTTTAATAAACAACTGAGAAAAGAGAGCCCAGGGTTCCTTGCTAATAAGGTCACCCATCCCGAGCCACGTTGCCACAGCTACCCTAGCTGTCTCAGCATCACTATCACAACTATTTAGCCCCTGCATTCTCGCAACTATTTCCTTGACTGAGTCCTGCAACTGTCCACAGCGCACATCCGCGGGCAGGACGCTGTACAAATCCTGAACTTCGTTAGCATAGTGCACCACACGAGCTCTAACTCTAATAATCTGCGAGCGTGAAGGCTCACCAGTTTCAAAAGAGGACACTAACGAGCTAAGCTCCGCTAACGCACACTGAACGCCGGCGAAGGCGTCAGTCACTTCGGCCGGCTGAGTGTCCAGTGGGGTGGGATGAAGAGCCGATCGACTGCCTCCCTCAGCCACCGCCGCGGCCCCGGCTGCGTCGCCTCAACCCCCCCCCCCCCCCCCCCTTTCCTGACAGACAACTCGCAGGCGAGGCAAGCTCCCCTTTTCGCATTTCAGCGACACCGGGTACCTCTCTCCTCCCTCGCTAAAAACCCACAGGCTAAGCGAATTTTTAGGGCCCGTATTTCTCAAACTAAACCTTTTCGAGAGGGTGGTGACAGCTAGTTTGCGTAATGTCGTGCTCACTGCAAAGGCGCCACTCGGCGGAAATTCAAAGTGGCGGCCGCTGGCGCCAGAACAGAACGCGGTGTGGGATCCTTACCAGATAGAATTGACGGAGTACATCGGAAAAGTTCAAAGAAGGGCAGCACGTTTTGTATTATTGCGAAATATGGGAGAGAGTGTCACAGAAATGATACAGGATTTGGGCTAGAAATCATTAAAAGAAGGGCGTTTTTCGTTGTGACGGAATCTTCTCACGAAATTCCAATCACCAACTTTCTCCTCCGAATGCGAAAATATTTTGTTGACACCGACCTACATAGCGAGGAACGACCACGACAATAAAATAAGGGAAATCAGAGCTCGTACGGAAAGATGTAGGTGTTAATTCTTTCCGCGCGCAGTACGAGATTGGAATAATAGAGAATTGTGAAAGTGGTTCGATGAACCCTCTGCCAGGTACTTGAATGTGATTTGCAGAGTATCCATGTAGATATAGATGTAGAAATTGTTCAGACTCTTAAAAAAAACCATTACATGAGTCAATGACGATTCCGTGAAGAAATGTCAAATTTCAATAAAGAAGACAAAGACACTATAAACAACATGATCAACAAACCTATCTCCATTTTAAGGTTACGACAACAAGCAGAACTTAAGGTTTTGTAGACGCGAATCTTAGCAAATAGCATCAGCAGCCTCTCCATTCCACAAAAATTACTGTGTGGTGCAGTAAGTCCTCATCAGGAATCACAGGTCTCTACTTTATCGAAGATGATGCTGTGACAGTGACTCCATAGAAACTTGCAGACAAGTTGGAAATCTTTTATACTCCACAAATCCTACAATACGAAACAAACGAGGAGACACTTTTTCAGCTAGATGGAGCACTCTCCCACACGACAAGAAAGAGCACCAATATTGTTCGTGCTTTATTTCCAAATCATGTCATGTCTCGAAACTTTGTTATGGCATTGCCTCCCCATTCTCTGGAGCAAACAACAACAGACTTTTTCTGGTGCACTTACTTGAACAGTAAAGTACCGTATATTCACCAAGATGTATCTGGCAGCCTACAACCTGTCAAATCAAATGGTTCAAATGGCTTTGAGTACTATGGGACTCAACTGCTGTGGTCATTAGTCCCCTAGAACTTAGAACTACTTAAACCTAACTAACCTAAGGACATCACACACATCCATGCCCAAGGCAGGATTCGAACCTGCGACCGTAGCAGTTGCATGGTTCCGGACTGCGCGCCTAGAACCGCGCGACCACCGCGGCTGGCAACCTGTCAAATACACTGAAGAATTTGCTAGGTGTTATCCGAGGAGACTTGCTACGTGTTAAATGAAAAAAAAAAATTATGTGTGCTTTTTAGTATATTAATGTTTACCTTGAGAGAGCCTACACTCAGTTGAGTCAAGCTGCTCCCAAAACAAAATCCTGGATCCGCTACTACTGCCCACGCTATATCCATGGGCAACAGCTGTGCATGCTAAGCGAATGAATTCATGGACTGAAGGGGGGCAGGAAATTAGGAGTCAGGAACTGACACATCAGAAAAAAAAATGATTAACTTGGTTAGAACTTTTCCAAAATCACTTCTTACTCTGCCCCAACCTGTACTCTTTTGTGACAGACACATAACATTTCAGTGAGATATTCCCTTCAGGAATTAACCTTCATAATCCAACATCTGCCAAACAGTTTTGCTTAATGAGCAACCTGAATGTTGCATAAATGTTCATTCCACACAAAAGACATACTGAACTTTCCCCTCTTCGTACAGTTACAAAGGCACAGTCCTCCACCACACACACACACACACACACACACACACACACACACACACACAGGCACTCACACGCTTTGTTTTCCTAAAACCGTTTACACTTTTGCACATATTACTCTCCAATTTATTCAGCTAATTTTCAGAGAATACTGTAGCATGAGAACCAATAAACTCAGAAATGTTAAAAAATACAAACTTTTAGTTTCATGCCTGTGGGGTTATGACATTCTGACACCATTAATGGGATTGATCAACACCCTTTTAGGATAGTTCAATAAAAGGGTACGATAAGGTAAACTTTACTAACATCATATCCTATGAATTAAATGTTTGTGAGCCACATTTGGAACCTGTAAACTTATACAAATATTTGGGTGTAACACTTAAAAGGGACATGAAGTGGAACGATAACATATACTCAGTTGTGGATTAGCAGGTAGCAAACTTCAGTTTATTGGTAGAATACTAGGGAAATGCAGTAAGTCTATAAAAGGGATTGCTTACATATCACTCGTGCGACCCGTCCTAGAATATTGCTCAAGCATGTGGGACCCATACCGAATGGGACTAGCAGAGACGTTGGACATATACAGAGAAGGGCAGCACAAATGGTCATTGGTTCATCGGACCCACAGGAGAGAATCACTGAGATATTGAAAGGAGTGAGCTGGCAGTCTTTTGAAGATAAACATGAACTACCCTGAGAAAGTCTACTGACAATGTTTCAAAAACCGGCTTTAAGTGATGACTCTAGGTATATATTACAGAGGCATTTAAACGGTCATTTTTCCCACACCACATATGTGAACAGAACTAGAAAAAGCCCTAATATCTGATACAGGAGGACGTATCCCCTACCATGCACTTCATAGTGGTTTGCAGAGTATAGATGTCAACGTAAATATATAGTGGTGGTAGATTTTTTTTTTTTAATTAAAAAGTATGATTGCCGTACCCCTTACATCTAGCATAGGTGAGGTAATCAGTACTAGATTGGGATGTGTTTTGGTTTTAAATAAAATAGTATGATTGCTGTCAAACAGTGACTTCTACTCCTTTGGAGCACCTGATTAATCTCTTTAGGACTGCAGAATGAAACATTATCAGATCAATTTTATGCTTTCAGATGGCTATAGTACATAGGAAACAAACAAAATAAAACAGATATTACAAACATCATACATACCTACATTGCTTCACAGCCAATGTCCCACGAGGAGATTTTACTGGACTGAATCTTGTTTAAAAGTTCCTTTTGTTGACACAAATATTTTTTTAAAAATTTTGCAGCTCAAATATCTAAAATTAATTTTACCATTGCAATCCTTTTTACAGAGTCAACAGACAGTCTGCTCCCCTCTTTTGTCCATGGTGCCTGTATTGAGGAGAACAACCTCTCAACACAAGTGTTGTGGACTTCAATTTATAACTGAAGTGCATTTTTAATTGAATTACACTGATCCTCAGTTGTGGCTATTCTCCAAATCAGATTTTGTATCTAAGAAGATCAAAACACCTATTGTAAGCAATAAAATTCATTATCTTTGGTTCTACTAGCATAAGAGATCGGACAATCCAATGGCAAATAATGTATTTCAGTAATTGAACCAAAAATATATAGTTGTTGATGACACAAGATAAAAACAAAATCAAGAGAGCTTAATTCCCAAAACAAAAAAATATGGGTGTGGGAACACCGAAGCAAAGAACATCACTGACCAGCATGGCCAAGACAAGGTGTGAAGTGTCTGCACTTTGGACAGGCAGTTTGCACTGAATGTTGTCGTGCAGTTACGACTAAATGTTTAAATCCATAATATTTGTGTTCGCATGTTATTGGTATATTTCTTTCCACTACATTGACTGTGAGTGGTGTACCAGTGGTACAACTAGGCCCCCTCTCAGTGGAAGACAGGAACCATGGAGAACTCAGGATGTTACACCAGTCTTCCTAACTAACGTGTTTAAAGGTGCTGTCTTTCAATGAAACGAAACTGAGCCAGGGACATCCACTTCACCTGTTGGGAAACCTGCCATATCCTGTGTCAAGAGGAGGCAACTGCAAAAAGGTAGGGGTCTACTAATGGTAGGTAGCTCAAACGTACAGCCAATAATGGGGCCCCTCATGGAAGAGGCAATAATGGATGGGAAGGAATGCCAGATGCAGTCAGTGTGGACAACATTTGTGAGAAAAGTAATGAGACTAACAAAACTGTGTGAGCAATGTGGCAATGCTGTGTTGTCATACCTGGCTAGACCGGTGTGTTCATCTCTTCCAGATGCTCAGTCAGAGTTTCAGCTCTATACAGCCATCCCTTACTTTTGAGAGTGCCATTAGTGAAGTTGTGTTTTTGTTGTTGAAACAGGTCCATTTGGAACATTTATAATCAATTACTGTATATCAAACTTTGACGTTCATTTGTGTGGCCTCTGGATTTTTGTGTACAATCCTGAGACAAAACGGAAAAGTGAGGAGTGGAACACTGAAACATCTCCTTGACTGGAAAGGGCTCAGTTGAGCAAATCAAGATAAAAACAATGCTGATTTGTGTTTTTGACAGCAGGGGTATCAAGCATTAAGAATTTGTTCTTCCAGGACAGCTTTCAAAAAAGTGTTTTACAAAATTGGTCTTGAAAGGCTCAGGAAAAGGGTGAATTGAGTAATACTGGACATTGCAGACAAATGGATACTGCATCATGGAAACACCCCATGTTACAGGACCACTACCATCATGGAATTTTTGACCTCAAAAGGCATTCCTGTTGTTCCACAACCCACCTGTTCGCCTGGTCTGAATTCTTGTGACTTTTTTCTTTTCCTGAAATTGAGAAAGACTCCAAAGGATATCATTTTGGGTCTCTGGAGAACATTAAAAAGAATGTGACCAACATGTTAAAGGCCCTGCCAGGTGAAGTCTTTCAGCACTGCTGCCGAGACGGGGAATGATGACTCTGCCAGTGTATAGCTGCTGAAGGGAACTGCTTTGAAGGGGCTACTTAGCAGGACACAATATTGTTGTTTGAAAAAGAAAAAACTTTGGTAGATAAAAAATAAATCGTATTACTTTTGCCACATATCTTGTATGCTTGTAGGCTGAGAAGACCAGCCTTGCACACTGACTTTCAACAGATCTCACAATTTGCAGTGTTTCCTGCCAGAACTGATGCTGTATCTCTGTTTCTGAGTCAAGAGACTTCAAAGGTTCCATGACAAGCTAAGCTTAGACTTCCTGGACTTCAATCAGAAGGTTGAGAACTGTAGGGCTCCGCTAAATGTATCAGATGTGCACAACACATCAGAGGCTTCTACCCAGGCAGCTGACTTTATGTGTCTGTATGCAAGCATTAACATTCTAATATTTAACTGCTGAAACATTTGCAACAAAGTGCCATGGTTTGAAGTACATCTAAAAATGTTCAGAGCTCGCAGTATGCTAAGCACAGAAAGATGACTTAAACCTAAAATTGATAGCAGTGAGATATGTGGGGGAAATTTAAGTATATATTGAAGGGATGGATTAATAGTAAATGCAGGTGAAATACTTGTTGCAGTAGACCAGTATCGCAAATCCAGTGAAAAAGAAACTGGAACTCAAGGTGAGACTAGGCAAGACTCAGTATCATAAGTGGGGAAATCATACTGTCATCACCGGAGGAGACTTTAATCATCCAACAATCAACTGAGAAAAATTTCTGTTGTGTAAGGACCATGGACCTTGCCGGTGGTGGGGAGGCTTGCGTGCCTCAGCAATACAGATGGCCGTACCGTAGGTGCAACCACAACGGAGGGGCATTTGTTGAGAGGCCAGACAAACGTGTGGTTCCTGAAGAGGGGCAGCAGCCTTTTCAGTAATTGCAGGGGCAACAGTCTGGATGATTGACTGATCTGGCCTTGTAACATTAACCAAAATGGCCTTGCTGTGCTGGTACTGCGAACGGCTGAAAGCAAGGGGAAACTACAGCCGTAATCTTTCCCAAGGGCATGCAGCTTTACTGTATGATTAAATGATGATGTCGTCCTCTTGGGTAAAATATTCCGGAGGTAAAATAGTCCCCCATTCGGATCTCCAGGCGGGGACCACCCAAGAGGACGTCGTTATCAGGAGAAAGAAAACTGGCGTTCTACGGATCGGAGTGTGGAATGTCAGATCCCTTAATCGGGCAGGTAGGTTAGAAAATTTAAAAAGGGAAATGGATAGGTTAAAGTTAGATATAGTGGGAATTAGTGAAGTTCGGTGGCAGGAGGAACAAGACTTTTGGTCAGGTGAATACAGGGTTATAAATCCAAAATCAAATAGAGGTAATGCAGGAGTAGGTTTAATAATGAATAAAAAAATAGGAGTGCAGGTAAGCTACTACAAACAGCATAGTGAACGCATTATTGTGGCCAAGATATACACGAAGCCCACACCTACTACAGTAGTGCAAGCTTATATGCCAACTAGCTCTGCAGATGATGAAGAAATTGAGGAAATCTATGATGAGATAAAAGAAATTATTCAGGTAGTGAAGGGAGACGAAAATTTAATAGTCATGGGTGACTGGAATTCGTCAGTAGGAAAAAGGAGAGAAGGAAACATAGTAGGTGAATATGGATTGGGGGGAAGAAATGAAAGAGGAAGCCGTCTGGTAGAATTTTGCACAGAGCATAACTTAATCATAGCTAATACTTGGTTCAAGAATCATAAAAGAAGGTTGTATACATGGAAGAATCCTGGAGATACTAAAAGGTATCACATAGATTATATAATGGTAAGACAGAAATTTAGGAATCAGGTTTTAAATTCTAAGACATTTCCAGGGGCAAATGTGGACTCTGACCACAATCTATTGGTTATGAACTGTAGACTAAAACTGAAGAAACTACGAAAAGGTGCTAATTTAAGGAGATGGGACCTGGATAAACTGAAAGAACCAGAGGTTGTACAGAGGTTCAGAGAGAGCATAAGGGAACAATTGACAGGAATAGGGGAAAGAAATACAGTAGAAGAAGAATGGGTAGCTCTGAGGGATGTAGTAGTGAAGGCAGCAGAGGATAAAGTAGGTACAAAGACGAGGGCTGCTAGAAATCCTTAGGTAACAGAAGAAATATTGAATTTAATTGATGAAAGGAGAAAATATAAAAATGCAGTAAATGAAGCAGGCAAAAAGGAATACAAACATCTCAAAAATGAGATCGACAGGAAGTGCAAAATGGCTAAACAGGGATGGCTAGAGGACAAATGTAAGGATGTAGAATCTTATCTCACTAGGGGTAAGATAGATACTGCCTACAGGAAAATTAAAGAGACCTTTGGAGAGAAGACAACCACGTGTATGAATATCAAGAGCTCAGATGGCAGCCCAGTTCTAAGCAAAGAAGGGAAGGCAGAAAGGTGGAAGGAGTATATAGAAGGTTTATACAAGGGCGATGAACTTGAGGACAATATTACGGAAATGGAAGAGGATGTAGATGAAGACGAAATGGGAGATACGATACTACGTGAAGAGTTTGACAGAGCACTGAAAGACCTGAGTCGAAACAAGGCCCCGGGAGTAGACAACATTCCATTAGAACTACTGACGGCCTTGGGAGAGTCAGTCATGACAAAACTCTACCATCTGGTGAGCAAGATTTATGAGACAGGCGAAATACCCTCAGACTTCAAGAAGAATATAATAATTCCAATCCCAAAGAAAGCAGGTGTTGACAGATGTGAAAATTACCGAACTATCAGTTTAGTAAGTCACAGCTGCAAAATACTAACACGAATTCTTTACAGACGAATGGAAAAACTGGTAGAAGCAGACCTTGGGGAAGATCAGTTTGGATTCCGCAGAAATGTTGAAATGTTGGAACACGTGAGGCAATACTAACCTTACGACTTATCTTAGAAGAAAGATTAAGAAAAGGCAAACCTATGTTTCTAGCATTTGTAGACTTGGAGAAAGCTTTTGACAATGTTGACTGGAATACTCTCTTTCAAATTCTAAAGGTGGCAGGGGTGAAATACAGGGAGCGTAAGGATATTTACAATTTGTACGGAAACCAGATGACAGTTATAAGAGTCGAGGGACATGAAAGGGAAGCAGTGGTTGGGAAGGGAGTGAGACAGGGTTGTAGCCTCTCCCCGATGTTATTCAATCTGTATATTGAGCAAGCAGTAAAGGAAACAAAAGAAAAATTTGGAGTAGGTATTCAAATTCACGGAGAAGAAATAAAAACTTTGAGGTTCGCCGATGACATTGTAATTCTGTCAGAGACAGCAAAGGACTTGGAAGAGCAGTTGAACGGAATGGACAGTGTCTTGAAAGGAGGATATAAGATGAACATCAACAAAAGCAAAACGAGGATAATGGAATGTAGTCAAATTAATTCAGGTGATGCTGAGGGAATTAGATTAGGAAATGAGACACTTAAAGTAGTAAAGGAGTTTTGCTATTTAGGGAGTAAAATAACTGATGATGGTCGAAGTAGAGAGGATATAAAATGTAGACTGGCAATGGCAAGGAAAGCGTTTCTGAAGAAGAGAAATTTGTTAACATCGAGTAAAGATTTAATGGTCGGGAAGTCGTTTCTGAAAGTATTTGTATGGAGTGTAGCCATGTATGGAAGTGAAACATGGACAATAACTAGTTTGGACAAGAAGAGAATAGAAGCTTTCGAAATGTGGTGTTACAGAAGAATGCTGAAGATTAGATGGGTAGATCACATAACTAATGAGGAGGTATTGAATAGAATTGGGGAGAAGAGGAGTTTGTGGCACAACTTGAAAAAAAGAAGGGACCGGTTGGTAGGACATGTTTTGAGGCATCAAGGAATCACAAATACAGCATTGGAGGGCAGCGTGGAGGGTAAAAATCGTAGAGGGAGACCAAGAGATGAATACACTAAGCAGATTCAGAAGGATGTAGGTTGCAGCAAGTACTGGGAGATGAAGAAGCTTGCACAGGATAGAGTAGCATGGAGAGCTGCATCAAACCAGTCTCAGGACTGAAAACCACAACAACAACAACAACAACAACAACAAGGGATTGGGGTGATAAGATGTCCTACAAAATGTTACTAAATGCAGTCTCTGACAAGTACCTTGAATGGACCGTTTGAAAGCCTGCTCGTGGTGGGGATATATTGGATCTAATGGTGACGAACAGACCTGACCTCTTTGAGGATATCGATATAGAGACGGGCACCAATAACTGTGAGGCAATTTTAATAAGAGATATTACAAAAATACAAATGTCAACTAAAAGAGGAAGATTTGTACTTTTAGCAACCTAGGTAAAGAGGCTGTAGTGTCATATCTCAAGGATGAACTCAAAACATTTAGCATTTGGCAGGGGCATGTATAAGAACTGTGGTTCAGGTGCTGGACAGATATGTAGTAGAATAGTTTATGATGGGAGAGAAATCACTGTAAAGAAACTTTTAAAGAAACAGAGACTACTGCATAGTAGGTGTGAAACAAAGCATGGGGCTAGAAATAGGAAAATGCTGAATGAAACAGTTTTGGCTGCCAAGTCAGTAATGCATGAAGACTTCGATGACTGCCAGAGCAGAACATTATTGAAGGATCTCTCACAAAACCCAAATAAATCCTGATTGTACATAAAAGCTATTAGTGGAACCAAAGTTAGTGTCCAGACACCCATGGACAAGATAGGGTCTGAAACTGAGGGTAGGAAAGCAAAAACGGAAATGCTGAAATCGGTTTTAAAATATTCCCTTACAAATGAAAATACAGGGGTATTGCCCTAATTTAAAAACACTGTGGGAAAAGACAGACTACTATTTACTGGAAAGAAGACATGTCAAGTTGCAGACAGGCACAATTAAAAGACACTTACATAATGCTTTTGGCAACAGCCTTCATCAGTAACTAACACACACACACACACACACACACACACACACACACACACACACACACACACACACACACAGAGAGAGAGAGAGAGAGAGAGAGAGAGAGAGAGAGAGAGAGAGAGAGAGAGAGAGAGAGAGAGAGAGAGAGGGTAGGGGGGGGAGGGAGGGAGGGAGGGAGGGAGGCAAGTACACCTCACACACACGACCGCTAACTGCGGCAACTATATTTGGTTGCTGTAGCAATTTTTTTGCCAGTCTTGATAGTTGCACTGCAGCGAGGCCCGTCACAGATTCCACTGTGGAGGACAGAACGCTCTGTTGCACTGGGTACATACAAATGGCCACAGGGGGCAGTCTGCACAGAGTAGTGATTACAGCATGCCTCTCATTTTGTTTCATTCACTTAAATTAATTATGATAGGATTAGACATGTAAAATATTATGTATCTAATTTCTGTATTTATTTCTGTATCTATGTTTCTTATAAATTCGATTAAACCAATCAAGGTAGCATATCTCAAATGATTGGTTGTCAGTGTAGGTGATGGCTGGAACTTACAGTTAATAATCTTGACTAAAGCTGCCTTATTCATCAGTGATATCCTTACTTCTACAGACCTCACTCCATCTGCCACTACCAGCAGCCATAGTGGGTATAACATTCAATTTTTTAATTATTGTTGTTCATTTTTAGACATTGTTTAGCCATATTTGTATTTTTACTGCCCTGCAGTGTGGTAAGTAGACAGAATATGTTTAACATACCAGTTCGATGAACATAGCCACTTTACTGAACATGAGTGATTACACAGCATGAGACATGTGTATTAACACAGATAATCCAGCCAAATTGTGCAGTATATTTCCCTTAATGCCATGGTGGATATGATCTGGAGAAGCACTGATCACTTTTGGTTTGGGGGGGGGGGGGAGGGGCGTTGGGAAGGGGGGGTGGGTTCACTGAGTACGAAGTCACTGAACAGTAAATGTTTCTCCAGTTCTGGTCAAATGCTGTTGTACAGAAGACATTGTGTAGCCATCGATGATTCTAGTTCTTCCAGTGCTTCTCCAGATCATATCCACCATTGTATTAAGGGTAATATACTGCACAGGATACTTACTACTGTGGGACCCCCCGCCCCCCATCCTGCTAAATTACACATCGCAGAAACAGCCAAAGATTAATTACGGTTTTAAAGAAGGGCAGACAATGCCAGGCTTCCCTGATCCATTTAGTACAAGAAAAGACAGTACATATAGAATGTCTGGTGACTGCATGGGGTTGAACGCACAAACTGTACCATACAGATATCTCATACTCAGAACCCAGGGACTTCGGTTATTCTTTGGGTAATACTTTGGTCTTGAGTATGATAGGCTGTGAAAAAACTTATTTCTTATTTTGCAGATACCTATGGCTAAGGAGGGCATTTCAAAGGCAGCCATAATTGCTCCTTTCAGTTGGTTGATTTCTTGTACGTGCTCTTCGGTTTAAAAACTGCTGCACAGATCTGGCAATGCTTTATTGATTCAGCTCTTAGCAAACTTATTTTCTGTTCCCCTTACCTGGATTACTTACCGATTTTTTCCTCTTCAGCTCACCAACATGAGGAGCATCTGCATCTTGTCTTTTGGGCAAAGGGAAAGTTAGATATTGTTGTGGACAAGGACAAATGTCAGTTACAGTAGAGGTCAGTGGCATTCTCGGACATTCAGTGACAGAGGCCGGGATCAAACCTATGGCAGAGAGGGAGCTAAACTTATTAAACAGATGCCACAACCTGTCACAAACCAAGAACTCAGAATGTTTCTGGGGATGACTAATTTTTACAAGTAACATATCCTGCTGGCTGCTAGATCATTGCTCTGGCAGGCTAAAACACAAAGAGAAAACGGCCTTTACAATGGACAACAGAAATCCTACATATATTCAAAGCTATCAAAGGGTGCTTACAAAAAATTATCACCTTGGCTCGCCCTTCCCCACTGGCCCATTTATCCATTACAGCAGATGCAAGTAAAAAAAACTATTGGTGCAGTTTTACAACAGACTGTTAACGGATATCAACATCTGTTACATTTCTTTTCATGTTAATTTTTCCTTTTCACTGCAAACGTTTGGCCCTAAGTGAAGCAGCAAAGTACTTCTGAGATTATGTTGAGGGATAACCCCTCACAATGTTTACCCTTTAGTTCATTTACTACTGTAATTCCTCATGTGAACAGAGCAGACAATCTGGTTGTGAATTACAAGTTGTTCGATTTCAGTAAATTGCCTAAGTAACAGGAACAAAATCAACAGCTAGTTGTGTTCTTAAAAGACACCAACTTGGACTGAAGTTGGAATATATCCAGGTCCCTGACACTAACTTACTCCTTTGGTGGGATGCCTCACAGGGCAGATTACATCCTTTGGTTCTCGTCAAATTCCACAGAACCATCTTTGACAATCTGTCTAACTTGTTACTTGCTGCCATTTGTCCCACCACTATATTAGTGACTGAGCACTATCTGTGGTCAGGTGTTAGACCTGACTGCAAACAGTGGACATGCACCTGTCTTGCCTACCAAAGCAGTAAAATAGCATGCCATGCTTTTCCACAAGTGGGAAAATTTGATGTGCCTAAAGGCAGACAACAAGACATCCATTTGGATCTGGATGGTCTGTTACCTGATGTGAAAGATTTCCAATATATTTTACCAACAACTGACAGGATGTTGCAGAAATTATACCTTTACAGGATATGACAGCTGAATTTACTGCTTTGATCTTCGTTTACATAGGGATTGCTTGCTTCAGTTGTGTGTCATCAATCACTTCTGACCAGGGTGTCAGTTTGAGTCATAGCTTTCTAAGGAATTGTCTAAACTGTGCAGTATGCAACATTTTCACAGTACAGCATACAACCTGCAAACCAACAGTTTAGTTGAGTGCTGGCATTATATACTTAAAGTGACACTGATGGGCCACAATTCCCTGTGGAATGAAGACCTAACATGAATTTCATTGTGAGTTAGCACTGCATACAAGACAGATCTGAAATCATCTCTAGCCGAGATACTGTGTGGTGAATGCTTAACTCCTCCCGTATTCTTCCCCTACTGTCACTGGCTTCGGTGGTCTCTGGGTTAAGGTCTCTTGTGTCTAAGGTTTTGCTTCCCCAAGCTCACAGCACACAACAGGTTTATGTGTACAAGACCTAGAAGAACTGTAGCCATGTAATGTTCAGCGATGATACCTTACAGTTGCTCGGTTGGTTTTTTGGTTTGCGGGAGGAGACCAAACAACAAGGTCATCGGTCCCATCGGATTGGGAAGAATGGGCAAGGAAGTTGGCCGTGCCCTTTCAGAGGAACTATCCCAGCACTTGCCTGAAGCGATTTAGGGAAATAACAGAAAACCTAACTCAGGATGGCCGTACGCTATTTTGAACCATCGTCCTCCTGAATGTGAGTCCAGTGTGCTAACCACTGTGCTATCTCACTCAGTCTTTGCCATATGCACAGCTCTTCAACATCCATAAGCAGGCCCTCAGAAGGTGCTGCAGCATGAGGCCAAACATTCTGCAGACAGCTTAATGGCAAACAACTGTCCCGGTTTAGTGCCTTCAGCCAGATCGGATGCTGTACGAACAGGAAGGTGAGGACGACCTATTACAGCAACTGGTAGATTCTACATCTACCTGTGCTTCAACCAACAAGAGAGTCTGTCCCAACCAACAAAAACAACAGTATACCTCCCATTTTCCTCTACAGATCCCCTGCAAGAGTATGTTCAGGATTAGTGACACCTCCATCAACTTTCTCCCCCAGTGCTCTGCATTGAACAGGGAGCAAATGGGGAGGGGCACTCTGTGGCAACATTGACCTGCAGCCTGCATAGATCTTGATACGAGCAAGCAAAATCGAGGCTTAAGAATATTATAAGTGTTTAATGTCTTTTGTTTTATTCTTGGTCTTTGGCTGGATTATCTGTGTTAATACACATGTCCCATGCTGTGTAATCATTCATGTTCAGTAAAGTGGCTATGTTCATGGAACTGGTATGTTAAACTTATTCCGTCTACTTACCACTATGGAAAAAGCCACATATAGAGGTTGTTTCACAATTCATGTTACACACTACTTGATGTTGTAGAGGGGACTTAGTGATGAAGTTTCAAATATGAATCCACGCCTGGAAACATCAACCAATGATGCTACAAAGTGTTGAAAGCTACAGGTTCCAGCACATGTAAATATACACTATGTGATCAAAAGTATCTGGACACCTCCAAAAACATACATTTTTCATATTAGGTGCATTGTGCTGCCACCTACTGCCAGTTACTCCATATCAATACCTCAGTACTCATTAGAAATTGTGAGACAGCAGAATGGGGCACTCCGTGGAACTCATGGACTTCAAATGTGGTCAGGTGATTGAGTGTTACTTGTGTCATACGTCTGTATGCGAGTTTTCCACACTCCTAAACATCCCTAGGTCCACTGTTTCGAATTCTTTAAAAATGTAAACAAATTTAACATCAGTGTAGAAGATTACCCAGACAAGGTAAATTTCTTCAACAGTGAGCAAACTGAAGGTGAATTTTTCAGTGCATTTGCCAAAACTACTGTACAAGATATAAAAAAATGTAATACTATCACTAAAAAGTAAAACATCAGCTGGATGGGATGGGATACCAACACACGTTTGTTAGTCTCTAAAATAATTACGCAACCGCTAACTACAGTAGTTAACCAGTCCCTTCAGGAAGGTTATTTTTCAGGCACACTGAAGTATGCAGTAGTTAAGCCACTATTCAAAAAAGGCACAAAAGAACACCTGGAAAACTATCACCCAGTCTCTCATCTTCCATCACTATCAAAAATATTTGAAAAGGTAGTCACCATAAAAAACCAAAATTTCATAGAAAAATTTAAAATAATCTCAAAAAATCTGTATGTATTTCAAAAATGTAAAACCACAGTTTCTGCTATAAATAATTTTGTTGATAAAATTCTCTCTTCTCTAGACAACTCACTGCATGCCACAGGAATTTTTTGTGACCTATCGAAGGCCTTTGATAGTGTGAATCACTCTTTGCTACTGTGTAAACTGGAAAAGAATGGAATTGGGGCATGCCATTGGTGTGGTTTAAGGTCTAACCAACCAAAGAAAAAGAGTGGTTATATCATCAGAGACAGGAAATTATACTTCAAAATGGAAAACCATTTCACCTGGAGTATCCCAGGGTTCTGTCTTAGGTCCCAATCTGTTTCTGTTTTATATAAATGACCTGCCACTTAATATTAGGTATCACTCAGTTTTATTTGCAGATGAGACATCTTTAATCATTGAATGCAACAGCACTGATCAAATTCCACAAACTGTATTAAATACTTTAGAAAAATTAGATACCTGGTTTTATTTAAACAGGTTAAAATTAAACATGGAAAGACTCAGTTAATGAGTTTAAAACAAAACAAGAAAAAATATATTATATTCAGGTCAGTCACAGAAACCGGAATTTGCAGGAAGCTAGGCATGCAACTATATAAAAATCTATCATGGGGATCACATATACAGTACCTTGCAAATAAATTAAATATCCTAGCATTTGTAATGAAGATATTGTACAATGCTACCAGTATGGGCATAAGAAAAGTAGTCTATCATAGCTACTTCTAGTCTATCATATGGAAATGTATTTTGGGGTAACTCGAACCATATGTGTTGAATACTAAAACTTCTGAAAACCATCATTAGAAATATGCACAATGTAGGGAGAAAAAAATCATGTCACCCACTCCTAAAAAATCTAATTATATTAAGTGTTCCCTCACTATACATATAAGAACCGATTACCTTTATACACAGTAACTCTGAGTTACTTGTAGCAAATCATTTTCAACATGATTACAAGACCAGAAATCAAAATAATTTTATGTTGCCCACCCACTGTTTAAAACTTTATGCTCAAACTACACACTGTATGGGAATGAAAATTTATAACAAAGTGAAAGGAAGAGAATTGCAATGCATAAATTTGGAAACACTGAAGAAATCCATATATGAGAAACTAGTGTAGAAATGTTACTATTCAGTAGAATAATTCATAAATGACAACCTGAAAATTTGAGCAAGAGAGAGTAAGTACTTGCGACTGTTAATTTTTAGAAGTTTGTTACTTTTGAAGGAAAATTATTAATTGCTTAATTAAGTATTTATTCAGTACTGGTATTGTAAGGAAAATTGTAAACTGATTTTTGTGTTTTTGAAACTGTATGTTACGAGACAGTAAACTTCTACTCTATTCTACTCCATAAGTATGGAACCAGATAAGACATCCATTGCATAAGCTAGCCCATTTAGTTTGTTTGCTAAGAAGCCTACATGTGTCTTCCAATTTCAATTTTTGTCAAGATTTAGACCTAGAAATTTTACATAACTTGCTTCAGTCATTTCCTGATCACCGTGCACTATTTTCATGGGAGATAATGATGATGTTTTAGCACTGAACTGCACTAATTGTGTTTTTGTGACATCAAGTATTAATCCATTAACTGAAACCATAATTCTAGGTTTGCCATTATATTTTCCACAGTATCATGAATTTGTTCTAACTTGTCATTTTCAATTAAAACCAAGGTAAATCATGTATGAAATACAGAAAAACATAAGACCCTAAAATTGAGCCCTGCGGGGACCCTGTACAAACACTAAGCTCACACTCCATGAAAGAAAGGTGCCTACGGATATAAGAGACAGAAGACACCTTTTCAATTCTGGCATGTGTACCCGCCCTTCAGGATCACCCGCCCAATCATGCCATACAACTTGACTTAGAAAACAAATTTTCAAAAGGCTATTTAGGATGAAAGACTTCACACCCAGAATTTTACTTTATTAAACATTTAAATTACTCCCTGTATTGATAAACTACACAGTCATTATTTCAATGACAAATCTTTGACTACATTAGATATCTCCTTGTCAGTCAAAACTGACAGAATTCTACATGCTGCAACATGACCAAAGTCAGAAATGCCAGACATCTCTGTTCAAACTCCTCTTCATGTGCTGGCTTTACTCAAGGAGATTTTTATCAGAACTGAAATCGGTCAATAACTTTTCCTGTGATTAGATTTGTGCAGCATATTTATCTCACTTGGTACTGCTACCCACACTTACCTGTAAATGTTTGATTAATATGCTAGGAGATAGGTAGCTACCACTGACAGGATCACAAAAAATTAATCATATTGTGAATGAATATCACAGCACAAATTCTACACAATTTCTTTACACACTGCACTCTTAAACTTCATTTCCACATAACACTGCTTATGAAATATGATATTAAGGCAATGCAATAGATTTTAAGAGCACATCACTGATGTAACCTTTAAAATGTCTGTGGTCTCACATTTTCCATATAAAGAATTTCTAAATTTCATTGCAATCACTGTTAAATGCCAGTAATATGACTCACTGATAAACATAATCTATTACTGACCACTTTGGTGGCTGTTACTGGAAGAATCTACTTCAAAGGTAAGACTGTATGCAATTCTTAATCTGAAAAGATCAGCTAAGAGTCCTTGCAATAATGTATGTAGACAACACACAGTCGAACAGTTACATTGCTGTTGCTCCAGCAGGCTTAATGATCTTCAATTTACAATTTGTGTCTTATGCTTTAGCAGTCAATTATTATATAATATTTTTGTCCACTGCAAGATAACTTACACTGCCTAATTTGATTTACCACATTTTATGTTACTCTGTTTTGCCCTTTTTAAGAGTAAACTGAACAACTAGGTACCTTTAGTCTTCTTGTTCTTATTTTCCCAAAACTTTTTTATCCTCTTATGAGAGTTAATTTTGTCTTCATATTGTCTACAACAGTAACAGTGGGTCAACAGCGACTTTCTGGAGATACATCTGGGTGCTATATAGCTGTTGTACTTTTCTTTTTAGGACCCTGTGTCTGATGTTGAAGGTTTTCTTGGTCAATTGTGTGTCACCATTCTTGCCATATGTCCTCCAAATTACACACATCTTTTCAATGCAATAAAACTAATTTTTTCTGTTAGGAAATACAATACTTCTGAACTTCTGCATAGCTAGAGACCAGCTAGGATCTTGTGTCTGCATATTTTCCACAATATATGTAGTTCCGCTTTCTCGATTATAATGATGGTTACGGTTGATGAAGTTTCAACTGCATGAGCACTGACAACTGTTTGGAAGTAGCATAGCTGAGTTTGGTGGAAATATTCAAGTGGATTGTGTAAGGCTTGATGTAATTTTTCCAAAAAGTCTCATTCCACTTTTGCTATTGCCTGCGTTCCCAATAATTTGATGTGTTGAACCTGATGATGACACCGTATTTCATGGTGAGATATATCAAGTCAAGCAAATCCGAGACATTCGGTACTGTTTCTTTTACTTTTTGTTTCCATTTATTTGAGGTATCCTGAAGAACTTGCATAGTACTATACCAAAAATAAGTGAAGTGGAGACAGTCCATCACTTGCCTTATGCCTGTTTTTATACATACATACATATATACATAAGTTAAAACTTGTTCCATAGATCATGAATATGACATTTCGTAATGATGTGGAATGTGTCACTTTAACATAAGTTTTCTTTACACAAAATAAATAACTTTTCCAGTTACTACCTCATATCTAAAAATTGATCTATTGAGTAGAAGGAGTTATCATTCAGAAATTCTTTTAATTTGTTTTTGAATGTTGGTTGGCTATCTGTCATACTTCTAATGCTACCTGGCAAATGACCAAAGATTTTTGTGGCAGCATAATTCACCCCTTTCTGTGCCAAAGAATAGTGAAGATCATCATATCTTCTAGTGTTGGAGCTATGCACTTCACTGTTATTTTTGAACTGGGATGGGTTATTAACAACAAATTTCATAAGTGAATATACGTCTTGCAAAGGTACTGTGAATATCCTTAGTTCCTTAAATAAATGTCTGCAAGGTGATCTTGGGTGGGCTCCAGCTATTATTCTGATTATATGCTTTAGTGCAATGAGTACCTTTTCCTTTTAATGATGAATTACCCAAGAATATGATGCCATAAGAAAGCAGTAAATGAAAATAGGCATAATGGGCTAATTTACTGATATGTTTATCATCAAAATTTGCAATAACCCTAGTAGTGTAAGTAGCTGAACGTAACCGTTTCAGCAGGTCATCGACACGTTTCTTCCAATTCACTTTCTCATCAAGGTACACACCCAGAAATTTTGAATATTCTGCTTAAGCAACAGACTTCTGTTCACAGTCTATATTTATCAATGGTGTTATGCCATTTACTGTACAGAATGGTATATATTGTGTTTTCTCAAAATTTAGTGAGAGTCCATTTGAAGAGAACCACTTAATAATTTTCTGAAAAACATTATTACAATTTCCTCAGCTGATTCTTGTTTGCTGGGTGTGATTACTATACTTGTAATATCAGCAAAAGAGAACTAGCTTTGCATGTTCATGAATATAGAGTGACATGTCATTAATATATATTAAGAACAATAAGGGACCCAAGACTGAACTTTGCGGGACACCATTCTTGATATCTCCCCAGTTAGAGGACTCTGCTGATTTTTGCAGACTATCTGTACTGTTAATTTCAACCTTCTGCATTCTTCCAGTTAAATATGAATTACACCACTTGTGCACTGTCACACTCATACCACAATACTTAAGCTTATCGAGAAGAATTTCAAGATTCACACAATCAAAAGCCTTTGAAAGACCACAAAATATCCCAATGGGTGATGTTCTATTATTCAATGCATGTAATATTTGACCAGGAAAAGTACAGAGCGTTTCAAAATGAACATACTGGTTTTAAGGCATTGTAGCATTTATTTTTCATTCAATTATAAATAATACACCAAATGAAAGAGCAACTCAAACAGTTTTGTTTGTATATCTGTGCACAATAGGAAGAATATTGAATGACAATGAGTGACTGAAAAACATGTTGCACGAGCGAGAGTCTTCCACGCTTAGCCCCAACAAATATCCCTGCAGAAAGTTTATGGGCCTTTCTTTTTTGGTGAATCAACTGTAATTCATGTTTCTTATCTTGATGCACTACAGCAATGGGCTGTGCCTCAGTGGGAAGAAGCTGAACAACACATCTTTATTTGGGAGCAAGATGGTGTGCCGCCTCACTGGCATAACAGACTGGTTAGACGACGTTGTATGCGACCGGCAGATTGGGCGCATACACGATCTGATTTGATCCTCTGTATGTGCCTCAAATACCAGTTGATCTATCCGACTTTAGAAACAGTGCTATTGCAACAGTTACTCCTGACACATTGATCAAGGTTTCGGAACACTTCACCTATGGGCTCGATGTGTGATCGGAGTTCACGATGAATAATTGTACAAAAAAATGTTTGTGTTTCTCTTTCATTTGGTGTATTATTTATAATTGTAAGATGAATGTAACATGAGATACAAAGCCTTAAAACCTGTATATACATTTTGAAACACCCTGTGTGTATAGCATTTTCTATGGAAAAGCCTTTATGAAAACCAAACTGACATTTTGTTAGTACTTCATTTTTACAAGTATGTGATGCTACTCTTGAATACATTACTTTTTCAAGAATTTTGGATCAAAAGGTTCACAGATTTTGCTCATGAATTTTACTTTAGAGACTGTGTTTGTCACCCTTACTAAAAATGTACCACTTCTGTCTCAAATTTCAGAAAGCACTCTGTAAATGGAGCAAAGCAGTGATCGGTATAAAATCCTAAAAAATCAAATAAAACAGTCTCGATTATGTTTTCAGATTTTTATTTGTTAGCAACCAGATTTGGCCCTTTCCTCAGACCATCTTCGGGCTTTTCCACACTGCAGGGCAGTAAAAATACAAATATGGCTAAACAATGTCTAAAAATGAACAACAATAATTAAAAAATTGAAAGTTATATCCACTATGGCTGCTGGTGGTGGCAGATGGAGTGAGGTCTGTAAAAGTAAGGATATCACTACTGAATAAGGCAGCTTTAGTCAAGATTATTAACTGTAAGTTCCAGCCATCACCTACACTGACAACCAATCATTTGAGATATGCTACCTTGATTGGTTTAATCGAATTTATAAGAAACATAGATACAGAAATAAATACAGAAATTAGATACATAATATTTTACATGTCTAATCCTATCATAATTAATTTAAGTGAATGAAACAAAATGAGAGGCATGCTGTAATCACTACTCTGTGCAGACTGCCCCCTGTGGCCATTTGTATGTACCCAGTGCAACAGAGCGTTCTGTCCTCCACAGTGGAATCTGTGACGGGCCTCGCTGCAGTGCAACTATCAAGACTGGCAAAAAAATTGCTACAGCAACCAAATATAGTTGCCGCAGTTAGCGGTCGTGTGTGTGAGGTGTACTTGCCTCCCTCCCTCCCTCCCTTCCTCCCCCCCTACCCTCTCTCTCTCTCTCTCTCTCTCTCTCTCTCTCTCTCTCTCTCTCTGTGTGTGTGTGTGTGTGTGTGTGTGTGTGTTTTACTGATGAAGGCTGTTGCTAAAAGCATTATGTAAGTGTCTTTTAATTGTGCCTGTCTGCAACTTGACATGTCTTCTTTCCAGTAAATAGTAGTCTGTCTTTTCCCACAGTGTTTTTAAATTAGGGCAATACCCCTGTATTTTCATTTGTAAGGGAATATTTTAAAACCGATTTCAGCATTTCCGTTTTTGCTTTCCTACCCTCAGTTTCAGACCCTATCTTGTCCATGGGTGTCTGGACACTAACTTTGGTTCCACTAATAGCTTTTATGTACAATCAGGATTTATTTGGGTTTTGTGAGAGATCCTTCAATAATGTTCTGCTCTGGCAGTCATCGAAGTCTTCATGCATTACTGACTTGGCAGCCAAAACTGTTTCATTCAGCATTTTCCTATTTCTAGCCCCATGCTTTGTTTCACACCTACTATGCAGTAGTCTCTGTTTCTTTAAAAGTTTCTTTACAGTGATTTCTCTCCCATCATAAACTATTCTACTACATATCTGTCCAGCACCTGAACCACAGTTCTTATACATGCCCCTGCCAAATGCTAAATGTTTTGAGTTCATCCTTGAGATATGACACTACAGCCTCTTTACCTAGGTTGCTAAAAGTATAAATCTTCCTCTTTTAGTTGACATTTGTATTATTGTAATATCTCTTATTAAAATTGCCTCACAGTTACTGATGCCCGTCTCTATATTTATATCCTCAAAGAGGTCAGGTCTGTTCGTCACCATTAGATCCAATATATCCCCACCACGAGCAGGCTTTCAAACGGTCCATTCAAGGTACTTGTCAGAGACTGCATTTAGTAACATTTTGTAGGACATCTTATCACCCCCATCCCTTGTTGTTGTTGTTGTTGTTGTTGTTGTTGTTGTGGTCTTCAGTCCTGAGACTGGTTTGATGCAGCTCTCCATGCTACTCTATCCTGTGCAAGCTTCTTCATCTCCCAGTACTTGCTGCAACCTACATCCTTCTGAATCTGCTTAGTGTATTCATCTCTTGGTCTCCCTCTACGATTTTTACCCTCCACGCTGCCCTCCAATGCTATATTTGTGATCCCTTGATGCCTCAAAACATGTCCTACCAACCAGTCCCTTCTTTTTTTCAAGTTGTGCCACAAACTCCTCTTCTCCCCAATTCTATTCAATACCTCCTCATTAGTTATGTGATCTACCCATCTAATCTTCAGCATTCTTCTGTAGCACATTTCGAAAGCTTCTATTCTCTTCTTGTCCAAACTAGTTATTGTCCATGTTTCACTTCCATACATGGCTACACTCCATACAAATACTTTCAGAAACGACTTCCTGACCATTAAATCTTTACTCGATGTTAACAAATTTCTCTTCTTCAGAAACGCTTTCCTTGCCATTGCCAGTCTACATTTTATATCCTCTCTACTTCGACCATCATCAGTTATTTTACTCCCTAAATAGCAAAACTCCTTTACTACTTTAAGTGTCTCATTTCCTAATCTAATTAATTCGACTACATTACATTATCCTCGTTTTGCTTTTGTTGATGTTCATCTTATATCCTCCTTTCATGACACTGTCCATTCCATTCAACTGCTCTTCCAAGTCCTTTGCTGTCTCTTACAGAATTACAATGTCATCGGCGAACCTCAAAGTTTTTATTTCTTCCCCGTGAATTTTAATACCTACTCCAAATTTTTCTTTTGTTTCCTTTACTGCTTGCTCAATATACAGGTTGAATAACATCGGGGAGAGGCTACAACCCTGTCTCACTCCCTTCCCAACCACTGCTTCCCTTTCATGTCCCTCGACTCTTATAACTGTCATCTGGTTTCCGTACAAATTGTAAATATCCTTACGCTCCCTGTATTTCACCCCTGCCACCTTTAGAATTTGAAAGAGAGTATTCCAGTCAACATTGTCAAAAGCTTTCTCCAAGTCTACAAATGCTAGAAACATAGGTTTGCCTTTTCTTAATCTTTCTTCTAAGATAAGTCGTAAGGTTAGTATTGCCTCACGTGTTCCAACATTTCAACATTTCTGCGGAATCCAAACTGATCTTCCCCAAGGTCCGCTTCTACCAGTTTTTCCATTCGTCTGTAAAGAATTCGTGTTAGTATTTTGCAGCTGTGACTTACTAAACTGATAGTTCGGTAATTTTCACATCTGTCAACACCTTGGGATTGGAATTATTATATTCTTCTTGAAGTCTGAGGGTATTTCGCCTGTCTCATAAATCTTTGTCATGACTGGCTCTCCCAAGGCCGTCAGTAGTTCTAATGGAATGGTGTCTACTCCCGGGGCCTTGTTTCGACTCAGGTCTTTCAGTGCTCTGTCAAACTCTTCCCACAGTATTCATCTTCATCTGCATCCTCTTCCATTTCCAGTACATCGCCCTTGTATAAACCTTCTATATACTCCTTCCACCTTTCCGCCTTCCCTTCTTTGCTTAGAACTGGGTTTCCATCTGAGCTCTTGATATTCATACAAGTGGCTCTCTTTTCTCCAAAGGTCTCTTTAATTTTCCTGTAGGCAGTATGTATCTTACACCTAGTGAGATATGCCTCTACATCCTTACATTTGTCCTCTAGCCATCCCTGCTTAGCCATTTTGCACTTCCTGTCGATCTCATTTTTGAGACGTTTGTATTCCTTTTTGCCTGCTTCATTTACTGCATTTTTATATTTTCTCCTTTTATCAATTAAATTCAATATTTCTTCTGTTACCCAAGGATTTCTAGCAGCCCTCGTCTTTTTACCTACTTTATCTTCTGCTGCCTTCACTACTTCATCCCTGAGAGCTACCCATTCTTCTTCTACTGTATTTCTGTCCCCCATTCCTGTCAATTGTTCCCTTATGCTCTCCCTGAAACTCTCTACAACCTCTGGCTCTTTCAGTTTATCCAGGTCCCATCTCCTTAAATTAGCACCTTTTCGTAGTTTCTTCAGTTTTAGTCTACAGTTCATAACCAATAGATTGTGGTCAGAGTCCACATCTGCCCACGGAAATGTCTTACAATTTAAAACCTGATTCCTAAATCTCTGTCTTACCATTATATAATCTATGTGATACCTTTTAGTATCTCCAGGATTCTTCCATGTATACAACCTTCTTTTATGATTCTTGAACCAAGTATTAGCTATGATTAAGTTATGCTCTGTGCAAAATTCTACCAGACAGCTTCCTCTTTCATTTCTTCCCCCCAATCCATATTCACCTACTATGTTTCCTTCTCTCCCTTTTCCTACTGACGAATTCCAGTCACCCATGACTATTAAATTTTCGTCTCCCTTCACTACCTGAATAATTTCTTTTATCTCATCATAGATTTCCTCAATTTCTTCATCATCTCCAGAGCTAGTTGGCATATAAACTTGTACTACTGTAGTAGGTGTGGGCTTTGTGTATATCTTGGCCACAATAATGCGTTCACTATGCTGTTTGTAGTAGCTTACCTGCACTCCTATTTTGTTTTTATTCATTATTAAACCTACTCCTGCATTACCCCTATTTGATATTGTATTTATAACCCTGTATTCACCTGACCAAAAGTCTTGTTCCTCCTGCCACCGAACTTCACTAATTCCCACTATATCTAACTTTAACCTATCCATTTCCCTTTTTACATTTTCTAACCTACCTGCCCGATTAAGGGATCTGACATTCCACACTCCGATCCATAGAACGCCAGTTTTCTTTCTCCTGATAACGACGTCCTCTTGGGTAGTCCCCGCCCGGAGATCCGAATGGGGGACTATTTTACCTCCGGAATATTTTACCCAAGAGGACGACATCATCATTTAATCATACAGTAAAGCTGCATGCCCTCGAGAAAGATTACGGCTGTAGTTTCCCCTTGCTTTCAGCCGTTCGCAGTACCAGCACAGCAAGGCCATTTTGGTTAATGTTACAAGGCCAGATCAGTCAATCATCCAGACTGTTGCCCCTGCAATTACTGAAAAGGCTGCTGCTCCTCTTCAGGAACCACAGGTTTGTCTGGCCTCTCAACAAATACCCCTCCGTTGTGGTTGCACCTACGGTACAGCCATCTGTATTGCTGAGGCACGCAAGCCTCCCCACCACCGGCAAGGTCCATGGTCCTTACACAACAGAAATTTTTCTCAGTTGATTGTTGGATGATTAAAGTCTCCTCCGGTAATGACAGTATGATTTCCCCACTTATGATACTGAGTCTTGCCTAGTCTCACCTTGAGTTCCAGTTTCTTTTTCACTGGATTTGCGATACTGGTCTACTGCAACAAGTATTTCACCTTCATTTACTATTAATCCATCCCTTCAATATATACTTAAATTTCCCCCACATATCTCACTGCTATCAATTTTAGGTTTAAGTCATCTTTCTGTGCGTAGCATACTGCGAGCTCTGAACATTTTTAGATGTACTTCAAACCATGGCACTTTGTTGCAAATGTTTCAGCAGTTAAATATTAGAATGTTAATGCTTGCATACAGACACATAAAGTCAGCTGCCTGGGTAGAAGCCTCTGATGTGTTGTGCACATCTGATACATTTAGCGGAGCCCTACAGTTCTCAACCTTCTGGTTGAAGTCCAGGAAGTCTAAGCTTAGCTTGTCATGGAACCTTTGAAGTCTCTTGACTCAGAAACAGAGATACAGCATCAGTTCTGGCAGGAAACACTGCAAATTGTGAGATCTGTTGAAAGTCAGTGTGCAAGGCTGGTCTTCTCAGCCTACAAGCATACAAGATATGTGGCAAAAGTAATGCGATTTATTTTTTATCTACCAAAGTTTTTTTCTTTTTCAGACAACAATATTGTGTCCTGCTAAGTAGCCCCTTCAAAGCAGTTCCCTTCAGCAGCTATACACTGGCAGAGTCATCATTCCCCCGTCTCGGCAGCAGTGCTGAAAGACTTCACCTGGCAGGGCCTTTAACATGTTGGTCACATTCTTTTTAATGTTCTCCAGAGACCCAAAATGATATCCTTTGGAGTCTTTCTCAATTTCAGGAAAAGAAAAAAGTCACAAGAATTCAGACCAGGTGAACAGGTGGGTTGTGGAACAACAGGAATGCCTTTTGAGGTCAAAAATTCCATGATGGTAGTGGTCCTGTAACATGGGGTGTTTCCATGATGCAGTATCCATTTGTCTGCAATGTCCAGTATTACTCAATTCACCCTTTTCCTGAGCCTTTCAAGACCAATTTTGTAAAACACTTTTTTGAAAGCTGTCCTGGAAGAACAAATTCTTAATGCTTGATACCCCTGCTGTCAAAAACACAAATCAGCATTGTTTTTATCTTGATTTGCTCAACTGAGCCCTTTCCAGTCAAGGAGATGTTTCAGTGTTCCACTCCTCACTTTTCCGTTTTGTCTCAGGATTGTACACAAAAATCCAGAGGCCACACAAATGAACGTCAAAATTTGATATACAGTAATTGATTATAAATGTTCCAAATGGACCTGTTTCAACAACAAAAACACAACTTCACTAATGGCACTCTCAAAAGTAAGGGATGGCTGTATAGAGCTGAAACTCTGACTGAGCATCTGGAAGAGATGAACACACCGGTCTAGCCAAGTATGACAACACAGCATTGCCACATTGCTCACACAGTTTTGTTAGTCTCATTACTTTTCTCACAAATGTTGTCCACACTGACTGCATCTGGCATTCCTTCCCATCCATTATTGCCTCTTCCATGAGGGGTCCCATTACTGGCTGTACGTTTGAGCTACCTACCATTAGTAGACCCCTACCTTTTTGCAGTTGCCTCCTCTTGACACAGGATATGGCAGGTTTCCCAACAAGTGAAGTGGATGTCACTGGCTCAGTTTCGTTCCAGTGAAAGACAGCACCTTTAAACATGTTAGTTAGGAAGACTGGTGTAACATCCTGAATGCTCCATGGTTCCTGTCTTCCACTGAGAGGGGGCCTAGTTGTACCACTGATACACCATTCACAGTCAGGAGGGCGAGTACTGACAAATTCTGTACTTCCCATAGCCAGTACTTCCCGTAGAGGAGACAGGATCCCCAGTAGTACTTGAGGTATCTTTGGTAACTCTGATACATCACTCTCAGCAGCTCTCTTAATACACCCATTCACAGCAGCCTCCAGTCATTTGGCAGTACCAAGCACGATTTACAGCTGCTCATTAAAGTCAATTCCTTTGTTCTATGTTTGAGAACAGCAGTCAGAGTGATACTGTTTTACAGAACAGTAAAGAAATAACTTTACAATAAGCTAACTGATTCTCTTTTAATTTCTGGAACTGTAAGCTAAAAGTATCACAAATTCCTTTTGAGAACTGAAGAACTTAGTATGCAAAACAAGATTTCTATTAAGGCAACAGAAAAAACTGGGATAAAACTAACAAATTCCCTGAACATTTTTTGAGGTTATAGTCACTAACAAACTCGAAAATAGCATTAATTTGTGATAAATTCAGACAGTATACATTTCTGCTGAAAGGGAAAACTACATGTGCCAGTTATAATGTGTGCTATGGGATTTACTATAAACTAGGGTATGAACAACACTAGTTACTTCCAAAAATTCTCAAAAATATGTGTTTGTAAGTCTCTATATGGCACCTGCAGGTAATTTTAATTTGCTCATGAATCACCTTGAAAGTCTATTGGTCTACTGAATGACACACACACACACACACACACACACACACACACACACAGAGAGAGAGAGAGAGAGAGAGAGAGAGAGAGAGAGAGAGAGAGAGAGAGAACATTATCATTCAACTTCGTGTGTGTTGTTCTCGATTAGGGCAATTAATTGCTCAAAAACAGCCATTGATAATATCTCAATAAAGAGGACTAAAAAAATAATTTCACAAAAACAGTAAGCAATGGCCTCTCAGACCGTGACATGCAGTTCCTTTTTGTAAATGTCAATTCTGCCCAGGACACAAAATCCAATAAATATTATGAGTTCAAGAGGGTAGTCAGTAACCCTACCGTATTTCAAGAAACTTGATGTAATTTATACTCACAACATGAATTAAAAATACAACACATTTATTAATAAAATTCTTATCTTCTTTGAGGAAAACAAAAAGGAAACTTTATCCACTTGTCAGAAACAGCTCTCTGTTGATGCCACAGATCACTATTAGGCACAGTGCAGAATTCTGAAGATGGTAATACAGATATCAAAGCAAATGAATTACAATAGGAAGATAGTTAAATCAGGTAATAAAATAAAGACACTCTAGGACATCGTGAAGGAAAATACTGGTAGAATCAGAGGTGAGAGGAGTAAATAGCTTTAAGAGTAAATGATACATTGGTAAAAGATGTGGGAAGTGTTGTGTAACTTTTTTAATAATAATTTTCTGTCACTGTAAAGATGAGGTTGTCAGCCTCAGTACGTGCTGCCACAGAATACCTCAAACCAAACACTACAAATAACTTCAGTAACATGAGAATGCCCTCCCTAAACACAACATTATGACAGACTGCAGGCAACTGTTCATGATGGGAGAAGCAATGGGGGAAGGAGGGGGCCAGGGTGGGAGACGGTAAAGTGCTGCTTGTGGGAACATACAGAGTTGCAGTGACTTTGTGGGAAGAGGACAGGGCAACTAGGTGCAGTTGGGAGGTTAGACGGAGGGTGGGGAGAGCGAGTGGAAGCGAGCAGAAAAGAAGAGAAGTAAAAAGGCTGTGGGTGCATTGGTTGTGTAGTGCTGGAGTGGGAATGAGGAAGGGGATAGGTGGGTGAAGGACGGTGACTGATAAAGGTGGGGGGCAGGGGGGTTACAGGAATGTAGGATGTATTATAGGTAGAGTTCTCACCTGCACAGTTCAGAAAAGCTGATGTTGGTAGGAAGGGTCCAGATTGTACATGCTGTGAAGTGATCATTAAAGTGAAGAATGGTGTTTGGATAGCATGCTCAGCAACTGGGTGGTCCGACTGGTTCTTGGGGACAGTTTGTCAGTGGCCATTCATGTGGATGTTGGTTGTCATGCCCATGCAGAATGTAGCACAGTGGTTATCCTGACTGCTTTTGCACATAGCCCTGCCTTGAATGGGATAGGTGATGTTTTTGATTGGACTGAAGTAGCTGGTGTATTACAGTGGGAGCAAAGGTGGAGTAAGGATGGATGAGGATATTCTGTAGGGTCAGTGGGTGGCAGAATACTACTGTGGGAGGGGTGGGAAATATAGTGGGTAGTACAGTCCTCATTTCAGGATATGACAAGAAGTAATTGAAACAATGGCAGGGAATGTGATTCAACTGCACCCGTCCTGGGTGGTACTGAGTCATGAGGAGAATGCTCCTTCGTGGCAGGACAGTGGGACTTTGGGAGATGATGGGTGACTGAAAAGATAAGGCACAGGAGATCTGTTTCTGTACTAGGTTGGGAATGTAATTTAGGTCGGTGACGGCCTCAGTGAGACCCTTTGTATATTTTGAGAGGGACTGCTCATCATTATTGATGCGATAGCCACAGGTGACAAGGCTATATGGAATGTACTTCTTAGTACTTTACGGGTTGCAGCTGTCAAAGTGGAGATATTGATGGTGGTTGGTAGATTTGATATGGATGGAGGTACTGATGAACTATCTTCATTGTCATCAAGGAAGGTGGTTTGTTGAAGGTAAAGTGAATGGGGTGAAAATGTTGAGATCCTGGAGGAATGTGAATTGGGTGTCCCCACCCCAAATCCAAATCCAAATCAGAAAGATATCAACAATGAATCCGAACAAGGTGAGGTGTTTGGGATTCTGTTTGGTTAGGAAGTGCAGCAAGCAGTGAAGGAAACAAAATGTCAGAGACGGCAAAGGACTTAGAAGAGCAGTTGAATGGAATGGATAGTGTCTTGAAAGGAGGATACAAGATGAACATCAACAAAAGCAAAACGAGGATAATGGAATGTAGTCAGATTAAGTCGGGTGATTCTGAGGGAATTAGATTAGGAAATGAGACACTTAAAGTAGTAAAGGAGTTTTGCTATTTGGGGAGCAAAATAACTGATGATGGCCAAAGTAGAGAGGATATAAAATGTAGACTGGCAATGGCAAGGAAAGCGTTTTTGAGGAAGAGAAATTTGTTAACATTGAGTATAGATTTAAGTGTCAGGAAGTCGTTGCTGAAAGTATTTGTATGGAGTGTAGCCATGTATGGAAATGAAACATGGATGATAAATAGTTTGGACAAGAAGAGAATAGAAGCTTTCGAAATGTGGTGCTACAGAAGAATGCTGAAGATTAGGTGTGTAGATCACATAACTAATGAGGAGGTATTGAACAGAATTGGGGAGAAGAGGAGTTTATGGCACAACTTGACTAGAAGAAGGAATCGGTTGGTAGGACATGTTCTGAGGCATCAAGGGATCACCAATTTAGTATTGGAGGCCAGCGTGGAGGGTAAAAATCATAGAGGGAGACCAAGATATGAATACACTAAACAGATACAGAAGGATGTAGGTTGCAGTAGGTACTGGGAGATGAAGAAGTTTGAACAGGATAGAGTAGCATGGAAAGCTGCATCAAACCAGTCTCAGGACTGAAGACAGCAACCACTACAACAACAACAACAAGGAAGAATCCTCTAGATGGCCCATGAATAGTTTGGTACAAGATGGTCCCATGCAAGTGCTCACTGCCATACTCTGGATTTGTTCTTTGGTGATGCCTTCAAACGAGAAAGAATTGTGGGTGAGGATGTAATTGGTCAAGGTGACCAGGAAGGAGCTTATAGGTTTGGAGTCCATTTGGAATCCTACAACCTCCTTTCGGGTCACCATGATCAACTACATCCTCACCCACAAATACTTCACCTTTGAAGGTATCACCTGTAAACAAATACATCTTATGGTGACCTACTCATGGGCCATCTAGAATGATCCTTTCTGATCACCCATAATCCCAAACCCCTCACATAGTTCAGATTCAGTGACGACATCTTTGAGATCTGGATCGAGGGTGAGGACACACTACCCACATTCTTCCAGAACCTCAACACCTTTTCCCCCATCCACTGGTCCTCATCTATCCTCCTTTCTTGATGTTGACCTCCACCTCAAAGATGGATACATCAGTACCTCCATCTGTATCAAGCCTACCAACCACCAGCGATACCTCCACTTTGACAGCTGCCATCCGTGAAATACCAAGAAGTCCCTTCTGTATAGTCTAGCCACCCACGGCCATCACATCCCACTCAGAATACTCACTGAGGTCTCCACAGACTAAGCTACCAACATTATACAGAAACAGACCTTGCATCCCTTATCTCTCCAGTCACTCAACACTGAGTCGTGGCAGGCTCATGTTATGCGTTGGATTAAACCTTGATTGCTATTCTGTGTTTAGTCACCCGCAGTTATTGCGATTATGCTGTTATCCTCTCTCTCTCTCTCTCTCTCTCTCTCTCTCTCTCTCTCTCTGCAAGTGGCAGCAGTGGTGTGTATCGATATTCGCACCTTGTATTATCTTTGGTCTGGCGCTTATAGTTTCTGGCTGTGCTATGTGCAGGCAGTTGGTCATTTGGTGTGGAGCAGCAAGTAAATCTCTGCAGCGCATAATTTGGCCGAGGCTGCTGCCGGGGTCCACATGCGGTCAGAGTGTGTGGTGCTGTTCCCATTGCTATGAGGTCCGTGGCTCACAAATCCTGGACACGAAATTGAGTTTTGAATTAAGCTACTAGCAAGTCACGACCGTTCACATTGTGTAGTTTGGATTTCGTTGTCAGCTGTTGGGACATTCCTGCGAGCAACAATGTGTGTTTTCAAGTTGGCAAATTTTAGCCACCCTCTGGTGGAGTTTAACTGTACTTGGTTATTTTGAATTGAAGTGCACAAGTGGAATCTTCTGCCTTGTAGCCATTAACGTTCCGGTTACCCACCCTGGCCATTGACGTAAATCCATGCAGTGTATTTTCCTCATTGTGTTGTTGTTGTTGTCCAGCACAGTGTGTAGTTTGACAGCTCAGTGTATAATTGGTTGTGGGCGGCAATACCTCCTACGTTGTTCCATTGAATTCCCTGTTGTGTGCTGGTCAGGTGGGACGCAAGTTATCTTGTTGATGGGTCCAATGACTGTCTGTCGGTTCGGTTGTCGTCGGATCGAGAATGGTTGGGCTGACTGCCTGTTTCACCTAAGGGAGTGTTAGTGTTTGAATTCCAGGCCGACCCACGGAAACTTCTGAGTGCCGTTGGGTGTTCTGCCTTTTCTTATTGTTTGTATTTGTATGGCCTCTAGCCGATTTTTAAATTAAGGTTGTTTTACCCTTAAGGCATAAGACTGTTTGGACCTTCAGCCTAATTTAGAGAACTGTTTTAAGGTAAGGCCTTTGGCCTTTTAAAAATTTATTTTGGTTTGAGTCTTAAGAGATGGGCTTTCAGCCAAATTTTTTTTTATTTTTTTTTATTGATGTTGTTTTGCTCTTAATGTGTGAGATTCTTTCAGCCTTCAGCCTAATTGAAAGAACTGATTTAAGATAAGGCCTTCTGCCTTTTAGATTTCTGAATTTGGTTTGAGTCTTAAGTTACTGGCTTTTATAAGATTTTAAATTAAAGTGGCCTTGTCCTTAACGCATGAGATTGTATGGCGCAGTTAGCCCGTAATTAAGTTCCAGAAATTAATGCCCCCCCCCTCCCCCCTTCTCTCTCTTGTAATGTTTGGTCAAATTAATAAAGTTATATGTTCGAGTGTATCTGACAGCCGCTTATTTTGGCACGTTTCCACAATTTAAACTAACTGTCCTGTCCTGCGTGTTTAGCAGGGAGTCTCACTGGTAGCAGAGTGTGGTTGCACTTGTGCTTGTCATTCTAGTTGCTGTCAGTTTCACTCTTGTTTCATTTGTGTTCTGTGGCACCATGTTGTTTGGGCTGTTACTTGTTTCAGGTGCTTATCGGAATGACAGTCAGACAGTGTCTGAATGACAGTCAGATAGTGTCCAGGGATTGGCCTGCTCAGAAAGGACCACCACGTTTACAAGTTGGCAATAAGGCACCAACCGATTGAGGGCAGTGTTCCGGAATTGGCAGCCCATTTGCACACTGTCGTTCTTCAGCCAGTTGACATCACGTCGGCGGTGGTGGTGGGTGACACAGGAGCAGCAATTGAATTATTGTTTGTGGCTATTAAAGGCCTTGAGGACACTATTTGTCTTTTGGAGGGAATCCAACCTAGTGACAGTCAGCTGCATAGGGTGCGCACACATTTAATGCATTTAACTAATCGGATAGTGTAGTTACACATGTTAGATTTGGAAGACCATCACAAAAAAATTTGCCGTTGAGTTGGGAACATTGGTGAGCGCATTACAGTTTAAGCTTATGTGTTTGGAGTTGGGTGGCACGAGGGTTGAAGATAGGGACTTATGCTGTCATGGAGAGGGTGAGAGCCAGCCCAGGGTTGGTACTGTTACATCCTCTGTCAAGTTAGATGCTGTGTTTGCCAAGTTGCCTCTGGCCTATTTCTTCCAAGATATTACTGAATCGGTGGAGGGGCGACTTGATCAGGTGGAAAAATTATTGTGGTTCGCCTAGAACAACATGCAGCCGCCTTTCGCGTTCTGCATCCAGTAATTTTGTTGTTGTTGTACCCGTTAGCTAAAGGCGAGTTTCAGAACCTCCTCTCGCAAGCCATGGTGGAAAGTTTTTCTTTGCAGCAATTAAGGGAGCTCGTAATTAGGCAAAGGTTGACCACCGGGGTTCGTAAACAACTTGAGTGTCACTACATTTGGAAAGTGCAGCGGGGTGAAGAGCAGTTACATCAGTATGTCAATAGAGTTCAGACAGCCTCTTTACCCTTGCTAATTGATTTACCTGAACAAGAATGGGTCTCTATCATTCTTTGGGGAATGTGTGCAGAGGATAAGTCGCATTTTGTCTTCTGTAAGCAGCCTTCAACCTGGGAAGAGCTCTGTGACATGGTCGTAGCAGCATCCACATTACCACTTGAGATCCATGTATGTCATGAGGTTAAGGGGTGGGACGTAGGCGCTGATTCCGGAGCATCTACGTCCGCTGAAGTTATCAGAAGGGAACCCTGGCATTGTTTCAGGTGCAGCAGTAAGACTCATTTGGTATGCTCTTGTGTTCAGCCTCATGCACCCAGAACCAATAGATAACACTGGGTTGGGCCGCAAACTCGGGTTTGAGCTTTCAGACCTTGGCGTACTCGGGTGGTCGCTTCCTCATCACCCATCCCCCCCCCCCCCCCTTTTCCTTTAAGTTCACTCCTGAAGAGAAGTTTGGCCTTTGCGAATGCGCTAAACCTATTGAGCATCGAACTGTCGGGGTGTTGAGGCCGTAGCTAACAAGTTTGATCTGGCCCATCAGGCTTCTCAGTTACATGATTTGTTGCACAGTTTTCTCCAACTCCTTAGTGATAACCAGGGTGTTACTAACGTTCTTGATTATCAAATCCGTCTATCTGACAATATTCTGGTTAGGCAGTCTCCATACCGCCTCTCAACCCCTAAGGGGATGATACTCAAGGCTAAAATACCTCAGATGCTCCAACAAGGAGTGATTAGGCCTTCTACATCTGCTTATGCTTCCTCAATATTTATTGTACCTAAAGATCAGGGGGGCGATTTCAGACCTGTGGTTGACTACCGCTGTTTGAATGCTAAGGTTGTCCTTGAATCGGTACCCCTGCCTTATCTAAATAATTCTTTTACTTGGTTTGCCGGTGCTAATTGGTTTACAGTCCTTGATTTGAATCAGGTCTATTATCAAATTCCATTGGCTGAAGAATGTAAACTTGTTACTGCATTTTGTACTGATTGAAAATTGTTTGAGTTTAACAGAGGTCCTTTTGGGCTAGCAGCGGGAGTGGCTGTGCTTACTCGTTTGTTGTATAATATCCTTGGCGACTTGAAGTTGGTCTGTGTGTACAATTATTTGGACGTCTTGGTTATCTACAGTCATTCATCTGAGGATCATTTGGAGCATATACAGAAAGTTATTTTGAGTTTATAGGGAGCCGGGCTGACCGTTAAGCCTAGTATGATGATGCTAGCCAAGCAGCAGGTATATTTCTTAGGTCATATAGTGTCGGGCCAGAGTATTTGCATTGAGCAAGAGCGAACTAAAGCCCTATGGGCTTTGCCTCCACCTACAGATAAATTTATAGGCATGACAAATTACCTTCGGTGTTTCGTTTCCAGTTTTGGTCAGTTGGCGGTACCCTTAAAATCAGTTATGCCAAAGGGCGTGCATTTTGAATGGGGACCCACGCAGGAGGCTGCCTTTGATCACATTAAGGCAGCAATAGTCAATCTTCCGGTTCTTTGGGTACCTGATTTTAATAAAAGATTTGTTGTTCAAATTGACACTTCTAATGCTGGTATTTCAGCTGTTCTCCTCCAGGAGTTTGAGGGGCAGAGGTAGCCATTAGCCTACATGACTCGTCGGTTAACTGTTGCCAAATACAAGTACTCTGTCTACTAGTGCAAGGCTTTGGCCGTTTTATTTGCATTAGAGAAGGACAGCTTCTCCCTTGAACGTCGGGATTTCCAATTAGAAACTGACAAGCAGGCTTTGAGCTGGGTGTTGCCTAGGCCGTGTAAAACCGGCCGTATTGCCAGGTGGGCAGTACACATTTTGGCATTTCAGTTTGAAGTTAAACATGTGAAGGGCTCTGAAAATATCTTTGCGGATGTTCGCTGAAACTATACCTAATGAGAGAAACCAGCATGTAGAGGAGACAGTCTTAATTTTATGGTGTTGGATGAAATTCCCCTCTTGTTTGAAGATATTACTCAGCATCAGGATCAGGATCCGGATCAGGACTCTGTTTTGGCCCCCATTAAGCAATGTGTGTTGGCAGGAGAGCTATTGGATGAGTGTGTTGTTAAGAGTGGTATTCTCTGTAACAGGGTGGGTGATGCTAAGCAGTGCAAGATCTGTTTACCTGTAACCTTGGTGCGCCCAGTTTTTCGTTATTTTCATGATTCATTGGTGTGTGGCCATTTAGGTACTTACAAGACTCTCCAAAAAATCAAGGAGCATTTAACTTGGCCCTCCCTGGACCAGGATGTGAGAGAGATGATATCCCAATGCCACTTGTGTAATGTACCCCAACCCAAGAATGCTCTTCAACAGGGTTTGTTGAGTTCTGAACAAGAGTCCTGTCCTATGTACAAGCTCTATATTGATTATTTAGGACCTTTACCTCGTACTAAGAAGGGTCATAAATAAGTACTAGTTATTATCGATGCATTCTCCAGATTTACTTGGCTCCTTCCAAGCCGTAACATTACCGCTGCCACCACTGTTTATCATTTAACTAATGTCTTCAGTGTTTTTGGCCCAGCCAAGCAGCTTGTCAGTGGTAATGCTCCTGCTTTTCTTTCGGCTCCTTTCAAGGCCTTGTTTTCAGAACGGTGTCAAGCATATCATGACCACCCCATATTATCCTCAGGGGTCCTTTGCAGAGAGAGTTAACCGAAATCTTAAGTCCACGTTAATTATTTATCATCAGAAAATCTCTAGTAAATCGGACTCCAGTTTCCCTGGCTTAGTTTTGCCTTTAATACTGCCAGTCATGGTGCCTTGCGAGCTACGCCCGCCTCCTTGATCCTTTCCCATCTGGTTAATTCCCCTCTTTCGAACTTGTGGGGAATTCAAGATCTTATTCCAGCCGATATTAGTCCTCATGTTATCAAGGAAAACTGGAACTGGGCCAGGCGTAATATACTCAGAGCCCATAATAAACGAGTTGAGCATTATAATTGTAATCGAGAAACCTATAAGGGCAGGCCAGGGGTCAAGTTTATGTCCGAAATTTCCCGGAAAGGCAGGTGTGTGGTGGGAATCTTAGTAAATTTACTCCTCGTTTTTTGGGGCCTTGCACTATCGTGTGTATTTTAGGCCCAGTGAACCTGTTGGTCAAGGAGAACAGTTCAAGTAAGCATTATCGGGTTCACCTTACCCAAGTTAAGTTCAGGTAGCTCAGGGGTTGAATCACCCCCTCCCTGTGTTAAGTTTGACGGGTGGAGGTTGAGCCGTGGCTGGCTCATGTTATGCATTGGATTAAACCTTGACTGCTATACTGTGTTTAGTCTCCCACAGTTATCGCGATTATGCTGTTATCCTCTCCCTCGGCAAGTGGCAGCAGCGGTGTGTATCGATATTCGCACCTTGTACTATCTTTGGCCTGGTGCTTATAGTTTCTGGCTGTGCTGTGTGTGGGCAGTTGGTCAGTTGGCGTGGAGCAGCAAGTCTGTGCGGCACATAGTTTGCCCAAGGCTGCTGGCAGGGTCCACCCGCAGGCTGAGTGTGTGGTGCTGTTCCCATTGCTGTGAAGTCAATGGCTCACAGACCCTGGACACAAAAGTTGAGTTTTGACTTAATCTACCAACAAGTCACGACCGTTCACATTGTGTCGTTTGGATTTCGTTGTCGGCTGTTGGGACATTCCTGCGAGCAACAACGTGTGTTTTCAAGTTGGCAAATTTTAGCCACCCTCAGGTGTAGTTAAACTGTGCTTGGTTATTTTGAATTGAAGTGCATCAGCGGAATCTTCTGCCTTGTGGCCATTAACATTCTGGTTACCTGCCCTGGCCATTGACATAAATTCAGGCAGTGCATTTTCCTCATGTTGTCGCTGTCCAGCACGGTGTGTAATGTGGCAGCTCAATGTATAATTGGTTGTGGGTGCCAATACCTTCTACATTGATCCATTGAACTCCCTGCTGTGTGCTGGTCGGGCGGAGCGGAAGTTATCTTGTCGATGGGTCCACTGACTGACTGTCGGTTGGGTTGTCATCGGATAGAGAATGGTTGGGCCGACTGTCTGTCTTACCTTAGTGAGTGTTAGTGTTTGAATTCCAGGCCGACCCTTGGAAACTTCCGAGTGCCGTTGGCTGTTCTGCCTTTTCTTATTGTTTGTATTTGTATGGCTTCTAGTCGATTTTTAAATTAAGGTTGTTTTGCTCTTAAGGTGTAAGATTGTTTGAGCCTTCAGCCTAATTTAAAGAAATGTGTTAAGGTAAGGCCTTTGGCCTTTTAAAAATTTATTTTGGTTTGAGTCTTAAGTGATGGGCCTTCAGTCAATTTTTAAATTAAAGTTGTTTTGCTATTAAGGTGTGAGATTGTTTGGGTCTTCAACCTAATTGAAAGAACTGATTTAAGATAAGGCCTTCTGCCTTTTCTGATTTTGGTTTAGCTCTTAAGTTATTGGTTTTCAGCTGATTTTAAATTAAAGTGGTCTTGCCCTTAAGGCACGAGATTGTATGGCACATTCAGCCGGTAATTAAATTCCAAAAATTAATGTTTTTTTTAACTTTTATTTACATTTTCTTGGCTCTTGTAATGTTTCTTCCAATAAATAAAGTTGTATGTTCAAGTGTAACTGACAGACGCTTATTTTGGCCCATTTCCACAATTTAAACTACCTGTCCTGCCCTGCGGGTTTATTAGCAGGGCGTCTCAACCACCGCCCAAAGACCCTCCATCCGGCCACAAAGGAGGATTCCCCTTGTGAATCAGTATTATCTATAACTAGAACAATTGAATCACATTCTCCACCAGGGTTTCTACTAGCTCTCATCGTGACCTGAAATGAGGAATGCAGTATCCACCATCCTACCCAATCCTCCCACAGTGGTATTCTGCCACCCACCGAACTTACAAAATAACCTTAATATCCTCGTCAATCCCTACTCCACCCCCCCTCTCAAACTCTTGCCTCATGTGTCATATCACTGTAATAGACCTAGATGCAAGACCTTTTCATACATCCTCCCACAATCACCTACTCTACTCCGGTCACAACCATCACGTATCCCATCAAAGACAGAGCTATTTGTGGAACTAGTCAACAGGATATGCTGCAACCATTGTGCTGTGTTCTACATGGGCACAAAAACCAACACGCTGTTGGACCATACAAACTGTGCCCAAGAAACATCTGGACCACCCAGCTGTAGAGAACATTGTCCAACACAACGCTCTTTAATTTAATGACTGCTTCACAGTCCACTATCTGGATTCTTCCTACCAACACCAACACCAACTTTTCTGAAATGCGGAGGTGGGAACTCTCTTTGTAATGTATGCTATGTTCCCATAACACCATAGTCTCTTCATTAGTCACTGTCCTTCACCTACCAATCCCCTTTCTTACTCCCGACTGCACCTAGTTGTCGTACACTGTCTCCACTACATCTGTGTATGCCCCCACAAGCATCACTTTACCTTCTGCCACCCCTAACGTGCTATCCCTCCCCCTTCCCACCAAGCCTCCTCCCTACTCACGTTGCTTCTTGCTTCTTCCGTCATTTGCAGTTGCTCACAATATTTCCTGCTGGATTTTCCATCACACACACACACACACACACACACACACACACACACACACACACACACTTTTAATAAATGTGTAACACAGAATACCAAATCTTGACTGTTGTGATCAGTGGTGTCAAAACTGTAATGTAGCAGACATTTTTACTTAAGCTGATCTAACAGTCCCTGTTAAGATATTCACTCATAGTGTAGGAGGAGTTGCCTATCAAAA
Source organism: Schistocerca gregaria (assembly GCF_023897955.1). Classification (NCBI taxonomy): domain Eukaryota; kingdom Metazoa; phylum Arthropoda; class Insecta; order Orthoptera; family Acrididae; genus Schistocerca; species Schistocerca gregaria. The sequence goes on from NC_064925.1 coordinate 479,685,793, forward strand.
AGTCTTTCAACTCTGTGTAAACTGTGCTTTGTCTGAAACCAAGTTTTTAATGGTTGCTAGCAATTTATTGAAAATGTATGTTCCTGAATATTGGAACAGTTTTTGGAACAGGGTAGGTGATTGCAGGTCTTTAGGCAGCTTGTTTTTATTCCCAGTATCGATAGATACTATGTATTGAGCTACTGGTTGGAAACAGAGATATATTATTTGCAACAAATTTCATTAAGGAACAAATATACTGAGAAGAAGCAGTTGCAATAACCAGTTCCTTGCACAGGTTTCTACATGATGTTATCGAATTTACACCACAAATGAGCCTTATAACGTACTTTAGCAATGAAAATAATCAATTATTGAGAATACAATGTAAATGTATAGATAAAAAATCTGGATCCAGGTCAGGAAAGTCACCCAGAACCCTGGATCAGGAGAGACTTACCATATGGGATGAGAAGTCTTTCCTTCTCATCCCATCTGTTAAGTCTCCCCTAACCTGGAGTTCTGGGTGACTTCTCCGAACTGTACCCATTTTCTTAAAGCTTTCCAGTCCGTTTCCTTCACCCCTCTTCCTTACCTTCATTTCTTCTGCCAGGAGGAGAAGCCACTGGCTCTGAAAAACCGGAAAAGTTAAACATTTGCATGTGTGTGTGTTCTCCTGCTGACACTGGTTGAGTGGATTTTTTATCTATCCATTTACATTTTATTACATACTTTTGCTTGGTTTGACAAGTTACCCAAAAATGATTCCATATGACATAATAGAATGAAAGTATGCAAAGCTTTGTTATATTTATATCTCCTACATTTGACAACATTCGCATTGTGTGTACTGACTTGTTTAAGCACTTCAGTACTTCTGTGGTATGCCCTTCCCCACTGAATTTATTATAGAGTTATAATCACAGAAGTTTAACTTTGTCAACCTCTTTTATCTGCATGCCTTCATGTGTTATACACATGCTGGGAGGAAATTATTACAGGTTGTGACCTGCATGTGGTGGGTCTTTTCAAAGTTTAATGACACAGAATCAAATTTAAATCATTTATTAATGTCAGTGAAAATCTTATTAGCAGCCATTTCTAATCTTGTGCTTGACTGGCTATTTATTGCAATGTTTGTATCATCTGCAAATAAAGCAAACTTAGCATCTGGCAATGTACCAGACGAGAAGTCATTAATGTATACAAGAAAAAGCAGTGGACCCAAGATGGAACCTTGAGGAACACCACATGTAGTTAATTCCCAATCAGAGGAAGACCACTTTCTTTAGCTGTCCTCTGAAGTGCTTTTACCCAGCCAGTTGCAGTAGAACTTGCAGTTTAAAGTGGACCTCTAACTACGGTGTGACTTGGCATTTAAAAATCTGAAAATAGACAATATACAACCACGCAAGTACTTTTTTAAGATGCACGTGACACTTTTGTTCAGTTGATGTGTTCCATGTACCAATATTTACTGTCAATATAATAAAAATTATTTGATAATGCAGTAGTAAAGTTAACTACTTGTAGCGGCTCACCTTCTTTGTTTCTTTCATTTGTTTTATGTCCTCTGTGTCGATGTACTGCGTTGCTACACTGGCTGAAAAATGGGTTGTGGATTCCAACACTGACTACTGTAAATCATGTAGCCAACAGGTGCACAGTTGCGTTTCACAGTACTTTAATTTCACTGTTCACAACCCCCTGATAATACACAGTTATCTGGCCAGTGCACTATTTTTTAACTTTCGAAGCCTCATTAATAGTGTGCAGACAAACCTCCACATACACTACAACAGTTTACTATTGAATGTCTACAAGCAGTAAAAACCTAGCAACAAAGTTCACAGTTCTTGAAAATTAGAAAGGTACCTATGGAGCAGACACTGTCCTTGTTTTTACACAAGGTCTAATTGCGTAAAACTTACAGAAAAGTTGAAGCACTGTTGTTGTTGTTCTAACCAATACAGGTTTCTCGACTGAAACTCAGCCATGGACTGACTGTCTCATGACCAAAATTTGGGCCCTTATATATCATCACAATAATACGTACTGAAATTACACATTGTTCGAAGTTTAATGTACAGATATTATAATTAAAAACTTAACTCATAAAATTAACTGAAAACATTGAAAAACTGGTTCTTTTTAACAGTTTCTTCTACTGTGAGGGTTAAGTCGAATTATTTGTTTAAATCATGAAATTAACAAATATAAGCAGACAAACAATACTTTGGACAAACTGTTAATTAGTTTGGGATTAATTAAGGGCTGACTTTGCTAACAAGATTCCAGCTACAGCCAAACAGATACTTTAAGATTACTAGTATTTCGCCTTCCAAATGTTATAATGAGTACAGAATTTATATTTGTTTATACATCAACAATAGAATTTAAGTTACAAAAAAGTACTGATTTCAACCTATAACAAAAGATACTAACTAGGAATAGTCAAAATAAAATAGAAAATCAATTACATACATAAAACTAAACACAAAATGAGATCTGATGTTATATTCTTTAAAACTGAGGACCAACCTTTCTCTTCTATGGAAATGCAGATGATATTTACGTATGTTAATGGTAATTACTTGAAATTGAAAAAATGAATTTTAAGGAGACAGATGGCAAAACATGAGGGGAAGTAAAAATCTCCCAGCTTGCTTCGTAATCAGTCTTTCCTTCTTATCCTGTACGGTAAGTCTGCCCTAACGTATGGTTCTGGGTGACTTTCCCAAAATCTACCCCTTTTCTTAGACCACTCCAGTCCTTTTCCTTCATTCTTCTTCCTTCCTCTTCAACCCTTCTGCCTCAAGAAGGAACCTCTGGCTCAAAAGCTTGCCAATCACATCAGTCTTTTATGTATGTGTTCTGCTGCCACTCCATGGGAAGATTTTTTATCTATCCAATTAGGTAGCTATTCACTGTGTTAGTTGAGGAACTGAGCAATTAAAAGTACAGAAGACTAATTGTGTTGTCATTTAAGTAAAGCATAAGACATTGTTTGCTTCCCTCTTCATAGTTCCTGCAGCATCCACAATCAAGCTTTGCAAATACATCAAAGAAATGTGAACTACTCCCAAACTGTGCTATTATGTGACTCTTACTTCAGTCCAAGATTTCAGCAACACTATCATTTTTTCGATTTTTTGTATGTTGAAGAAACAAAGACAGAACAACAGAAATGTGTCTTCAAATGATGAGAAGAAAAGCACCATAAACATCAATGATAAACCAGAATCAGATAAAATCTTGGGGGTCAGAGGTACAGAAATCAGAAATATAACAAGTTGTTCTTTTTTCTGAACCAATATAAAAATTATTTTTTTCCTTATTAACTACATGTAAATAGCGAATTGAACAATCATTTTAGTCATATATCACAGATTTCTTGTAAGATTTATATTTATAATACAAACAAATGGAAACAATTTTTCAAATGTTCCTTCCTGTATTACCAACTACACATTACTTACTCCTTGTTTTTCTATAGTATCAAGTAAACTTTGGAGATGAGTATCAAATAGTTCACATCTTATTGGCATCTCTAATGAGTAAAATGGGTTTTTCAGTGCATAGTCTGAATACAGTTCATAAATTTTCTTTAGCAGGACCTCCATCCCTTGTTGTTGAGGTTCTGCTACCACCATGAATTTTACTCCTATAAAAGAAAAAAAAATTGTCAGCTTCATAAACTATATGCTCAGATACTATGTGAGCTGCAAAGTTACTGCACCTGTAAGTGTCTGGAAACAGTGGAGTTTAAAGGTATCTGCTTCCAGTACTTCAATTCCAGAACTTCTTGGCTCCGGACTTAACTGACTTGCAATTGCAAAGAGTGGATAGAACATGCTGGCCAAGAAAATTTTTTCATTGGTTGTCATTTTAGACCTTCCAAATCTCAAGTTAAGAGGAAAATTCTCTTCATTTTCTAAAACCTCAAATACATCTCTACCATCATCCAGTTGTCTCCCTGTGACTGGTATCCCATTCACTGAGATTAAGACATGTCCAACTGGAAAAAAATAACAAAAATGTAACAAATGTTGTGTCTGAAATATAGCAAATGAGAAATTTCAACAAGAATTTCCTTTTATTATTTATGAATAAATATTTATCCCTTGGAACTATATGGATCACAGCTGACATTTCCTTTCCACACAGAAACCTACAATTTTTCCCAGGTGATTAATGGTGGTTTTAAAAGTTACAAATATTTACCAACTTGTCCCATAATCATCGAACAGTTTATTTATTTGTTAAATAAAACTTGTCAGTAGTGTCCATAATAAACTGTTGAAACATGGGTTATTTAAGATTTTCAAACACTAGATAAAAATCGGAAGGGAAATGGAAAGAGAAGTTGCTAAAGTACTACATTTAGTCCTAAAAAAAGATGAGCCAACCACATTGCAATACAATGAACTCTAAACATTTACTTTGTATCCTGCAAAATTTTAAAACAGGCTGTCCTTTCGTGGCAATATAAATGGGAAATCATCAAAATGTAACATAATGAAATGTGTAAATCAGATTCACCACAAACTGGTGAGTCTTTGTCAGTGTTTCTCCTCCCCATGTGAAGCCAAAATGTTAAAAATTAACAATGGTGATGTTTACGGTGATGTGCTGCAACATTTACTGGTAAGTGTCCACACTGACAGGCAATGCTCTAGAATCAGTTCAGTGAGGATTATGCAACTTACCACTTCATTGGGTGAATAAAATTTCCTTAAGATGCTTACAATGAATTTGTTTGGTGCCTGCTTTTCCTATGACTACTTTAATGTATTTTTCCACAATAGGTTGGACCAGATCAATATGCTGCATATTTTATGGTTCTTTATATATCCAGTCACTGACCACAGACCATTTAATCAAACAATTGGGGGGAGGGGGTCTCTGATTATTTGTGTGCAATAATGACCATTTATTTATACTTATAGCTGACAATTTGTGTACCAAACTTTGATCCTTTGAAGTTTCCTGCATTTTATTACAATCTGGCATATAAAACAAGCTCATATACAGACAGATATCCACCAGATCATTTAAAATCATCTTGAAGAGTAGCAACCCTGTAACACTCCCTCACTTTCATACCTGACCATTTCAATTCGTTAAGAATGACACAGAGTTCTATCAGCCAAGTAGCCCTCAACCCAATCACAAAAAGCTAGTCGAGTTCGTGTTTGATTCATAAGATGGCAAAGTATAAATTTATTAAACATAGTTTGAAAGTCAAGGAATATAGCATCAACTCAGGTGCCCAAATCGAATCTCTTCTAGATCTCATGGAAAAATCGAGAGATCACAGTTTCACAAAATTGATGTTTGTGAAATTGGTTTTTGCACAGGAGTTTTTGGTCTGTGTCATAATACACGAGCATAAAATGTGTTCTAAAATACATTGTCAGTGAATTAGGTCTCAGAACCCTTCTGGGAAACAAGAATGACTTGCACCATTTTTTAAACTTTTTTGATGCTTTTCTGTTCCAGCAACCTACAATAAAGTGCTGCTACAATGGAATACATTGTTTCTTATCCTATATGTAGAATTATACAGAGATCACATTGAGTTCAGTAGCCTTTCCACTGTTTAGCACTTGTAGTTGAGTATTTTGTATTTACTTATCTCAATATCTGTCTTTCAGTATTCATGTCAAAATTGAAAGAAGGAACAGTAGCATGACTCTTACCTCCACCCGACAATAAAATGCAAGTAAATGCTTTCACATTCAAAATGTTTCTGTTGTTTCAGCTTTGCCAGGAGACAGGTGAATGACTACAAATTGCAAAGGGTTATGAAGAGCAATGGAACTCCGAACTCTGCTTGGGAAGCATTGTAAAATTACCGCATTAGAAATAGTGTAACAGATTTTTATAATATAGTAGAGGTATAGGGTAAGGATGATACCAGACACTGCCTTTAAGGACTGCTTTAGATTTTATCACTGGAATAACTGAACCCACAATTGCTCCTCTCAGAGAATGTTCACTACTGTAGATGGCTGGATCATAGTTGTTGTTGATGATGATGATGATGATTTGGGCAAAATGTTCTAACATGATATGGGAAACTTCACCTTTGCTTGTCTGGAGAATTACATTATTCCTGAGAGCATTAATATCATAACTAGTTCATCTCCCAGGAATACTTAAGTCATGCTATTCATAGGCTAGTGAAACTGTTTAAGCCTGCTAAGTGTATTTCTTGCTCTTTGGATTGATTGGGATGTGATATTCTTTTTAACAGAAATTATATAATAGTTATTCTAGTCAATTAGGAAGCTGGCTTCTCAAGTTGTGACAGTTGCAGGCCTGTGTCAGAAGTGACACAATCTACACTGGTCAGTTCAATTGAAAAATACCTTTAAATACACTCAGTCTTAAGTGATAATTAATCACAACTAATTCTGGGTTAAGATACAATTTAAGTTGCTTTGCCTTTGTTTGCACAGTGTGTTATGCATACGGAAACCAGACCAGTGGTTTGGAGAAGACATTTTGATTTATCAAAAGCTTTCAATACAGTATCTTGTGAAACATTATAAAACAAACTGCAGTTCTACAAAGGTACAGAAAATCATGTTGAATAAGTGAAATCTTACATAATTTAAAGAATGTTTTAACAACGTGAATTAGAATACTTCATGCCTCACCACATAAATAAAGCACTGAGCAACAAACAAGCACATTTAAAAGTAAACTACGCTATTGGACAACTTCCTTTGCCATATTTAGAAAAATCACATACTCCCATTGAAAGTAGACTAAGCTATCAGATGAAGTCTCCCCAGATTTTTTTCTAATCTGATGTAGGACTTTGTATGATAGCTTAGTCTGCTTTTAAATGAGCCTGTCCGCCCCTCAATGCCTCATCTATGTGGTGTGTAGCAACCTATCCTAATTCATATTATTATTATTCCAGAGGGCTTTTCCACTGTTTACTAGAATTTTTCGTGTTGAACTTAGTGTTATATAGTCTGGGTGACTGTCCACGCATGCTCTTATTCTACATGAATCTAAGTACAAGTTCAAATTGTATTTACTATTTATATTAGGGAGTTTCTGTACAACTGATGGAACATGTGTAGCAGTCTTTTTGTTATTCTGGTCTTCATAATTATACCACTATTTGTTTGCGTAACGGCTTTTCTTCCAGCCCACATGCCTGCTTCTTTACTTCCTGAATCCCAACTCCTCACTGTTGATGCAGCATCCCTATATGCTAACATCCCTCATGGCCACGGTCTTGCTGCAACTGAACACTACCTCTCCCAGTGTCCCTCAGACTACAAACCTCATTCCTCATACATCTTACTAATTTTACCCTAACACACAACTACTACTCCTTTGAAGGGAAGGTATACAAATGAATCCACAGCATAGCCATAGGCATCTGCATGGCACCATCCTACGGCAACCTGTTTATGGCCCATTTCTAGCCTCTGAAAACCTCGAACTCTTGACTGGTTCAGGTTCACTGACAATATCTTCATGGTCTCATACATTTCCAGCTACCGAAATTATCTCAGCCTTAACCTATGATAACCTACTGTCCAAATACCTTTCACTCAACAGTTTCAACCCCCTCTGTCCTATCATCTCCTCCCAGTTCATATCATCTTGCCCTCATTGTGAAATGCTCACTGACAATGCACCACCAGTCTTTTCCCCTCTCTGTTCCTCTCCTTTTCTGCGCCCTGTCCCTCACCCCCAGCTCCTCCATCACACATAGCCTCCTGCTGCAGCACCTGGCAACACTGTCCTACCACCTTTGCCCCTGCATGCTCCACCAGATGGCACTCTTGTCTCCTGCTACCCATACCCTGCTATCCCTTACTTTCCCTGCCCCACTCTGGACACAAGCTGTAGTCTGGCCAGAGAGGCCGAAGGTAGTGGTCAAATGTGTGTGCATGTGTAAATGTGTGTTTGTGTTTCTTTCTTTCTGAAGAAGGCTTTGGCTGAAAGCTCAGTGTGTAATAGTCTCTTCATTATGCTTGTCTACAAGTCAACATGTCATCTTTCTAGTGAGTAGCAATCTATTCTTTTTATTGTTGATATTCCAACGTAGACTTTGTTTAACATGAAGCAAAAATGCAAGTGCAGTAGTTTTTTCTAATGATCTCATGGCCTATGTAATAACAAGAACAGTAGAGATACTAAAATATGAAGTAGAACTAATAGCTGATGAAATGTGTAATGCAAATTCCCTCCTCATCAGTCAAGAAAAGATGATGATGTACATATTACATGACATCAACACATGTTCATGCTCATAGAACCAGACTAAAATGCTGTCAATTTTTCCTTGTGATAGTAAAGGATTTCAAACTGTCTTCACGATAAACATTACAGAAAAGCTAGTAAAATAAATAAGGAAGTGTATATTTGCTCTGAGAAACCTATGCCACTTTTTTTTACTATTACTGTGCTCAAAGTAATTTATAATGCTGTAAGTCATAAAACACACAGCAGTATACTAAGGAGCCAACAAAACTTTTTACCAGTATTTTTAAATTGCAAAAAGAATGCATTGAGGATAATTTGCAGCATGGCTCCCAGAGCTTATTGTAGACCTAGTTTACGAGTGCTCCGAATTATACCTTTATTATTTACTGTGTCATCTGTATGTTATCCCCTTGGAGTCCTGTCACCAGTGAATAACAGTCAGTGCCTTGTAAGTACATAACATTTGTACAAACACTCAAATGTTAGATATGAAATTCTTTCCTGGGGGACATATGTACAAAATATACACACAGTTTTCCAACTAAAAAAAAAAAACAGCCATAAGAATGCTATCTAAAAATAGCACTTGGGTTCATTGTAAATACCTGTTCAAATCACTGAGCATTTTAACTACATCAAGCAAGTAAATTTGCCAATCAGTTAAGCAGATCAAACATAACTTTGATAACTACTGCATAAATAGCTCTGTTCATGATCACAGAACCAGATCTAGACTAAACTTATATTTACTATAAAAGAATAAATAAGCTCTTTCAGACACCGTTAAAAAATAGGGCTGCCTTTTAAGCTCTATACAAAGAGGGTTTACTTACATGACACAGTGAAAGAGTTTGGCAAAAATATGTAACATTAGTTAAAATAATAAAGCACCTCTTCCATTTCACAACAAAATTCTTTTTTTCTTACACTTTCAGAGCCCTACATCAAAGCTCTGCAACTTAAACAACTAGATATCATATCCTTGTTCAGAGCTCATCTCCAGTAATTATGAAGGGATATACGCACAGTTTTCAGGTAAGCAAATAAGAAGTTAGGATACATAAAATGGAAAGCAAACATCGTCATGGGATCCTGAAGTCAACTGACACTGTGTGTACCATAGTGCACTCAGCAACTGGTACTGAGAAGTGAATTATCAATGTAGCACCAGATTTTTTGTTATTAGATAATTTCTTTGCAAGAATTTATGAAACTCTCATCTTTTAATTTAATCTATACCCCAGGCTACACAACAGGGCAGAGTGTCATCACAACCTACATTACAAAAAGTAATATAGACACAAAAGAAATAATGTCAGTGTTCTGTTTGCACACATACGACATAATATGTCACATCATCATTACATTAAGGAACAAAGCCAACATCTATTCTCAATAGGTTCAGCCGACCTGTATTGTATACTAGGAGTAAAATGGATTAGGTTGAGCCATTTTAAGCAGACTGGTCATATTTTCAGGAGAGAGGAGTCTCCGAGACAACCAGTTATCCTGATTTAGGTTTTCCATGGTTTCCTACTATCAGGGCCAGTACTAGCACATTTTTCCACATAAGTTACTTTGGAGCCCACCCCAACCCTGTTTTGTTTCACACTCTTTCACCTGTGTCAGATTTCACCATTTGTAGTGATACACGCTTTTTATGAACATAGCACGTGGGTGACCCTGATGCTCCACTCACTTTGGCACCCGAAGCAGTCACTACTAATTTGGAATGTCACATATAGAATTCTTACACCTGTGCCACCTCTGACAATCCTCTCAGTTTTGCATCACAAGCTGTGGCTCGTGTCACTTGTACCTTAAACCGGCCCTGCCCATGATATAAGGCTACATCTGACTATCCATCCTTGTCCAACTAGACCTGTATATATGCAAATATCTGCCTACTCGAATTATAAGAAAAGATAGGGTGCAACTTACTGTAAAGAAGACACGTTAAGTTGCAGACAGGCACAATTAAAAGACACTTACACAAAAGTCGCAGCCTTCATCAGCAAAAGAGAAACAAACACCATTCACACACACAAGTAAGCACGCCTCATGCAATGTGTAATTGTCTTAATTGTGCCTATCTCCCATGTAACATGTCTTCTTTCTGCTAAGTAGCAATCTATATTTTCCTACGCTGTCGAAATTACTATCTGGAGTTTCCTTTGTTTACATTGCTTGATTTTGTCAATATGAATTGCTTTTTCTCCCTTAAATGACATGTGATAGCTACATAAAAGTTACCCACTACTCCTCCTCCACCACCACCACCACCACCACCACCACCACCACCACTACTACTACTACTACTACTACTACTACTACTACTACTACTACTACTAGCATCTAGGCACCATTTATGGCCTTCTTAAGGACATTTCAAAACAGGTTATATGTTTGCTATAGGAAAAAAGTATAAGAATATCTTAAAAAGAAATCAACTATTGTTTCAAAGTCTGTATGTTACAAGCATGTAAAACCGGGTTTCAAATAATTATATAACCAATTTTTTAGAAAGTAACTTGTTCTTTATACAAGAACATAACAAAACAAACAGGCATACAGCAGGTAAACGTTGCAGCAATTGAGTGGAATAGAAAACAGTTAAACAAAAATTATTGTAATGACTGGCCTAGAAACAACCTTTGACTAATTCCCCTTTAGGAGAAAGGAAAAACATGTTTTACCGATATTAGAAACTCTGACAGTGTTCCCAGAATGAAATATTCGCTCTGCAGCAGAATGTGCACTGGTATGAATGGTAGGATACAAGGTATTAGCAGAAGTAAAGCTGTGACGATGAGTCACGAGTCATGCTCGGGTAGCTCAATCGGTAGAGCACTTGCCAGTGACAGGCAAAGGTCTCAACTTCAAGTCTCAGTCTAGCACGCAGTTTTAATGTGCCAGGAAGTTTCATATCAGTAAATATTCTGCTGCAGAGTGAAAATTTCATTATGGAGACGTCCCACAGGCTGTGGCAAAGCTATATCTCTGTTAGGGTTGTTTAACAATCCTTAATCATTCAGAGTTTCAGATACTTCCTGGAACCAATTTCTTATTTTTCTTCCCTGTAATAGAGCCTCTAGCCCCATTAACATTCATCATATTTTAGTGAAAAAAACTTTCTCGCTCTTAGGAAAGCCACGATACCACTTTTCTCCAGTTTGACTGTTTGCAATGCAGCCTTAAAATTTCACAAATCTGCCTTTTACAATAAGTTTTTGCAAAGATCAATAGAGTGGTTCATGGTGTGGGTTCCTGTAGTCATGTCCTAGTTCATGAACCACGGGCAACGTATGAGTAGCCAAGTAAGTGGTCCCAGCAGTCGGGATACCAGTTACTTTGGAATAAGGCTGGGCATCTCAGACATATTCTGAACCGTGGTCACCTTTGTGCTCATAGGGCAAAGACTACCAAATCCACCGGTTAGTCCCTCAGCCGTTAGGGGTAAAACCCAATGGGACTTGGGGCAAATAAGGCTAGCAACCTGCTTCCCTGGTACTTTAAATATGATGCTGGCAACAATCAGAGCAAAATGCCTCGGACCTTTGGAGGTGACGGAATCTCACCTCTAACTGACAAACCAGGGACTCCTAAGATACGACTTGGCAAACAAATAGTAATGAGATGGGGAGCTATTAATATCAATGGGGGCTACTCTGGGAAGAAGGTAGAGCTGGCAGAGGCTGCAAGTAAGATGAGGCTGGACATTTTAGCTGTTAGTGACATTCGGGTAAGGGGTGAGAAAGAAGAGGAAGTGGGAGAATACAAGATCTACCTGTCAGGACTCAAAGCAGGAATAGCACAATGGGGTGTTGGGCTTTACATCAGGAAAGAAATGGAACCCAGCGTAGTTGCAATAAGGTATGTAAACGAACGACTGATGTGGATAGATTTGACAGTGTCTAGCAAGAAAATTAGGATTGTGTCAGTATATTCGCATTGTGAAGGGACAGATCAAGATAAGATGGATAGTTTTTATGAGGCACTCAGTGATGTAGTTGTTAGAATAAAGGACAAGGACAGTGTTCTGCCCATGGGTGATTTTAACGCCTGAATTGGAAATAGAACAGAAGGGTATGAAAAGGTTATGGGTAAATTTGGAAAGGATATGGAGGCCAACAGGAATGGGAAACAACTCTTGGATTTCTGTGCCAGTATGGGCTTAGTAATCACAAATTCCTTTTTTAAACATAAGAACATTCACCGGTGTACTTCGGAAGGCAGGGGAAACAGATCTGTCATTGACTATATAATAACAAACCAGGTATTCAGGAAGGCTGTGAGGGACACATGTGTATTCAGGGGATTCTCTGATGACACTGATCATTATTTAATCTGCAGTGAAATTGGGATTGTGAGGCTGAAAGTGCACAAGGTCAGGTCCATATGTGGGAGGATAAGAGTGGAGAAACTTCAGGATAATGAAATCAGGCACAAGTACATAACAGCGATCTCAGAAAGGTACAGTTAGTTGAATGTAGTCAATTACAGTCATTGGAAAAGGAATGGACAAGGTACAGGGACACAGTACTAGAAGTGGCTAAAGAATGTCTTGGAACAGTAGTGTGTAAAAGTAGGATGAAGCAAATAGCTTGGTGGAATGACACAGTCAAGGCAGCCTGTAAAAGGAAAAAGAAGGCGTATCAAAAATGGCTACATACTAGAACTCAGGTAGACAGAGAAAGTTATGTTGAAGAAAGAAACAAAGCCAAACAGATAATCGCAGCATCCAAGAAGAAATCTTGGGAAGACTTTGGAAACAGGTTGGAGACTATGGGTCAAGCTGCTGGAAAACCATTCTGGAGTGTAATTAGTAGTCTTCAAAAGGGAGGTAAGAAGGAAATGACAAGTATTTTGGACAGGTCAAGAAAACTGCTGGTGAATCCTGTGGATGCCTTGGGCAGATGGAGTGAATATTTTGAAGAGTTGCTCAATGTAGGTGAAAATGCATTCAGTAATGTTTCAGATTTCGAGGTAGAATGGGATAGGAATGATGGTGGAAATAGGATCACATTTGAGGAAGTGGAGAAAATGGTCAATAGATTGCAGTGCAATAAAGCAGCTGGGGTGGATGAAATTAAGTCGGAACTCATCAAATACAGAGAAATGTCAGGTCTTAAATAGCTGCACAGGATAACTGAAATGGCCTGGGAGTTGGGACAGGTTCCATCAGACTGGACAACAGCAGTAATCACACCAATCTTTAAACATGGAAACAGAAAAGATTGTAACAACTACACAGGTATTTCTTTAATCAGCGTTGTGGGTAAAATCTTCTCAGGTATTGTTGAAAGGAAAGTGCGAGTATTAGTTGAGGACCAATTGGATGAAAATCAGTGTGGGTTTAGGCCTCTTAGAGGTTGTCAGGACCAGATCTTTAGCTTACGGCAAATAATGGAGAAGTGTTATGAGTGGAACAGGGAATTGTATCTATGCTTTATAGATCTAGAAAAGGCATATGACTGGATTCCTAGGAGGAAGTTACTGTCTGTTCTATGAGATTATGGAATAGGAGGCAAACTTTTGCAAGTAATTAAAGGTCTTTACATGGATAGTCAGGCAGCAGTTAGAGTTGACGGTAAATTGAGTTCATGGTTCACAGTAGTTTCAGGGGTAAGACAAGGCTGCAACCTGTCTCCACTGTTGTTCATATTATTTATGGATCATATGTTGAAAACAATAGACTGGCTGGGTGAGATCAAGATATGTGAACACAAAATAAGCAGTCTTGCATATGCGGATAACTTAGTTGTGATGGCAGATTCGATTGAAAGTTTGCAAACTAATATTTCAGAGCTACATCAGAAATGTAGGGACTATGGTATGAAAATTAGCATCTCCAAAATGAAAATAATGTCAGTGGGGAAGAAATATAAACGAATTGAGTGCCAAATAGGAGGAACAAAGTTAGAACAGGTGGACGGTTTCAAGTACTTAGGACGCATATTCTCACAGGATGGCAACATAGTGAAAGAACTGGAAGCGAGGTGTAGCAAAGCTAATGCAGTGAGCACTCAGCTACGATCTACTCTCTTCTGCAAGAAGGAAGTCAGTACCAAGACTAAGTTATCTGCGCACCGGTCAATCTTTCAACCAAGTTTGTTGTATGGGAGCGAAAGCTGGGTGGATTCAGGTTACCTTATCAACAAGGTTGAGGTTACAGGTATGAAAGTAGCTAGGATGATTGCAGGTACTAGTAGATGGGAACAATGGCAGGAGGGTGTCCACAATGAGGAAATCAAAGAAAAACTGAGAATGAACTCTATAGATGTAGCAGTAAGGGCGAACAGGCTTAGATGGTGGGGTCATGCTACACGCATAGGAGAAGCAAGGTTACCCAAGAGACTCATGGGTTCAGCAGTAGAGGGTAGGAGGAGTCGGGGCTGACGAAGGAGAAGGTACCTGGATTCAGTTAAGAATGATTTTGAGGTAATAGGTTTAACATCAGAAGAGGCACCAATGTTAGCACTGAATAGGGGATCATGGAGGAATTTTATAAGGGGGGCTATGCCCCAGACTGAATGCTGAAAGACATAATCAGTCTTAAATGATGATGATGATGAAAGATCATAGAGATTGTCCTCACAAATTGGCAACATCATGTTGGACAGTCCACAACCAAGCCCATCAATATTTTTTCTCCCCCTCCCCCTCAAGACAGAATATGTGCCACAGTGCCCAGTAGTAGAGACAGACCAGAAACTTTATTCCTTAATGTTCTTGGAGTATTATACAATTTGCTTGCAATAACAACTTTCATTCCCCCAACAATAGCCTCCAGCGCATTTTTAACTCCACTGAGAGGGTACTGAAATCTCTCTATTTTTTGGTTGACTCCAAAACTTTGGGTTAAAAGTGTTGTATTTTCAAAATTCATGTAACAAATTTCGCTAAGTTACAAGGATAGATCAATTAATATGAGGTGCTCAGACAAGACTAATAATTAGGTCTATCTCTGTATAAAAAAATAATGGAAACTGTTTACATATGCCTACTTAAATAAAATCAGCCTAGTTAGAAATGAAGACCAACTCTGTATTATAGATGTTGTGTCATATTTTTAAAAGTGGCCACTACAGGACACACACATCTCTACTTATGGCCAAAAGCATGGGCGTAACAGGGAACCATGACTAAAGATGGGTTTGTTAATGGCCACTGAAGTTTAATAATATGTTGTTGGGTTGTACCATACTGAACTTGTAAGAAATGAAACTATAATACTTAACCTTACCTTCCAACAGATCAAGTTTGTTCTGATGTTTTATTTAAATGTGTAGAATATTAAAAACAAATTAGTGTTGCTTAAAGAAAAACTCTGTGAAACAACTTCAACACATATATTTTCACAAAATCATGATTCTGAACAATAACAAAGGAATGCTTCTACATCTAATTGAATAGCACATTTCATGTTGTTCATAATAAGCTATTGCAAGATTGGCTGATATTCAAAAGAAGCTTCAAAATTCACTAACTGCATGAAAGTGGCCAAAGTAAGGTAGTGGCCAAAACAGGAGCCTTGACACTACTACTACTACTACTACTACTACTACTACTACACAGATTGCAATAACCTGACCAAGTATGACATTGTAAGTTAGTTCTATATTTATTATCACTACTGTATTGACTATTGTATATGTTAACACTAGTGATGTATTGACACTTCCAATGCCTGATAGCTTCTGAGGCCTCATGCGATTTACTTGGACAAATATCTTGAACAGGCTACACAAAATACCAAATAGTATTAAAGTTCTGTGATTAGGCCATAAGGATCAAATTTTACTAACCAGAAGCCATGGCCATCTTCGGAAAACAGCATCACTGAAGCTCGTACGGAGGAGCATATACACTGATCAGCCAGAGCATTATGACCACCTACCTAATAGCTGGTATGCCCATCTTTAGCAAGAATAACAGTAGCAACATGTCATGGCATGGAAGCAATGGGCCTTGGTAGGTAGCTGGAGGGAGTTGGCACCACATCTGCACACGCAACTCACCTAATGGCCATAAACTCTGGGGACAGGGGTAATGAGCTCTGAAGCCATGTTCAATCACATCTCAGATGTGTTCAATCAGGTTCAAATCTGGAGAGTTAGAGGGCCATCACATCAACTGGAACTCACCACTGTGTTCCTCGAACGACTCCCATCACACTCCTAGCCTTGTGATGTAGTGTTATGTTGTTGAAAAATGCCACTGCTGTCGGGAAACATGATCGTCATGAAGGGGTGTATGCAGTCTGCAACCAGTGTATGATACTCCTTGACCATCATGGTGTCTTGCATGAACTCCACTGGACCCATGGATGCACACATAAATGTTTCCCATAGCATAATGGAGACACTGCCAGCTCGTCTCTGGCCCACAGTACAGGTGTTAAGAGCTCTTCCCCTGGAAGACAATGGATTTGTGCCCTCCGATCAGTATGATGAACAAGGTATCGGCATTCATCATATCATGCAACATTGTACCAACATCGAGCGCCAATGGTCACGTGCCTATTTCAGTCATAGTAGCCAATGTCGTGTTGTTAACATTGGCACATGCATGGGTCGTTGGCTGCTTAGGCACATCATTAGGAGTCTTCAGTGGACTGTGTGTTCATTCACTTGTACTCTGCCCAGCATTAAAGTCTGATGTTAGTTCTGCCACAGTTCGTCACCTGTCCTGTTTTTACCAGTCTGCCCTGCCTATGATGTTCAACATCTGTAATGATGGGTGGCACATAACCCCATGCCATATGGATGTAGTTTCACCATGTGTTGAAGATGCTCACCACGGCACTCCTTGAACACCCAACAGGTCATGCAGTTTCCAAAATGCTCTTGCTCCAGGCCATCACAATCTGCCCTTGGTCAAAGCTCAGATAGAATGGCACGCCTTCCCCATTCTACACACAGACAGCATGCTCACTGTACCACGTGTGTGTGTGTGTGAGGGAGGGAGGGAGGGAGGGAGGGAGGGAGGGAGGGAGGGAGGGAGGGAGGGAGAGAGGGAGAGAGAGAGAGGGAGAGAGAGGGAGAGAGAGGGAGAGAGAGGGAGAGAGGGAGGGGGAGAGGGGGAGAGAGAGAGAGAGAGAGAGAGAGAGAGAGAGAGAGAGAGAGTAGCAATCATTTCTGCTATCCACTGGATGGGTTTATATCAATAGCAAGTCGGTGGTCATAATATTCTGGTGGATCAGTATATTGATCACACCACTCTCCCAACTGTTATCAGATTTGCAATCTCAAAATCACTATTCATTGTAAGTTACTCCTCAACTATGTTCACAAGGCTGAGTTCATCTAGTTCAGGCCCTACCAGCAAATAAAAATCCTGGGATTGGAAATTTAACCAGCTCCTTCAAATAGCAGTCAGATCTGCTAACTGTTCAGAAATAGGGACCATACTGTACTTTAATTTCTCTATACTGGGTGAGGGAACATGTAAATGATATTTTGAGTTGAGAGTGAACACTAATTTCCTAAGCTAATTTTTTAAAGTCATTCCAATTACTTATTCCTTCCCTGGCACATCCTTCTAAAATCCAGTATATCCAAATCAATAACACATTAAAGTGGAAACACAAGGGTTATGGTTTAATGTACCATTGACTAATAGGTCACTAGAAATATAACAAGCATTGTTTTGGTGAAGATGAGGAGAGAAATCAGTCATGTCATTTTCAAAGGGACCAATTGCCTTAAATGATTTGGAGAAACCATGGAGTATTCAAATCTCAATGGCTCGATGGAAATTTTAACCATAATCCTAACATGAGTCTTGGCATTTTAAATAATGTTTAATCATACACAGGTGACAAACGTACACACACTAAACGAGCAGACAAATCGATTGGCTGTGGAGTATGCCCTTGTTGAATTTGACTGCAGTCTGAAGATGTAGGACTGGGACCAAATGATGGTTTCAAATATATTTTCCAGCTCTTGAAAACAAATTTTGACAACTGTTTCCCATCAGTAACAATAAATAATCCCTTAAGTAAACTACAAAATGGAAGAAAAAAAAGGGCAAAGGCAAGAATGGTGTACTTACAAGTTCGAACACAATGTGTGTTATTTTGCTGCTAAATGACCAAGTTAAAACAGCAGCAGATGCCAGAGCCAAAGACATGATTCATTGCTCTTATCTGAAAGGTAAAGGATTCTACAGGAAGAAAGTAGAAGCAGCCAAGAAGGGTTATAATATTAAGCTCATTTCTGAAGGCTGCAACCCATGCAAAGTGGCCTGTGAACTGGTTGGCGAACACAGAAAAAGACTCACTGCCCTATTAAATACTTGCAGCCCTGATGGTTCTATAGGTGTTGTTGGGAGTAATGTAGCTGAAGTACCAGACTTGGAAATTGATATTACAAGCAGTATCAGCATTAGCAATAGTTGTATCTTGACCAGGAGGAAAAAAGGGCTTCCAGAGGACATAGTTAAAACTGTTGGTTGGTTGGTTGGGGAAGGAGACCAGACAGTGTGGTCATCGGTCTCATTGGATTAGGGAAGGATGGGGAAGGAAGTCGGTCGTGCCCTTTCAGAGGAACCATCCCGGCATTTGCCTGGAGCGATTTAGGGAAATCACGGAAACCCTAAATCAGGATGGACGGACACGGGATTGAACCGTCATCCTCCAAAATGCGAGTCCAGTGTCTAACCACTAGTTAAAACTGTGAAAGGTTTTAAACACTCTATTAGCATAGATATATGTGGCATATCGTGTGCTGGAACTGCAATGAATAACCAACTGTTGTTTCATTTCAAAGACTACAACTTCTCACTGAATAACTGACAGGAATTTTAGAAGAGGGAAATCTACGTTTACTACAATGCTTGATGTAACAACAAAAATAATGGAAGCAGTTGAAGAAAAGAACTGCACGGCACTAATTCTTTTGATCTAAATGAGGCACTCTATTGCATTTCTCATAAGACACTGTTGGAAAAATTACAATCATATGGTATAAAGGGTGTGGCTTTTGAGGCTAAGTCACCTTACCTAAAATACAGGCAGCATAGTGCTCACATCCAGGGAGTGATGTCTTATGAAATGGCACTTGACAGTGTACTGCAGGCTCCATACTTGGCCCTGTGCTCTTTTTAATATTTGTCAATGACTAATGCTGTGGTGGTCATACCCTGCTCTTTGCAGATGATACACCATTAATAACTAAGGACACGCAAATTCAGCAAAGAAACTAAAGGATTTTGAATTTATTTAGTCACTTTTCGAGTAGCCAAAAAGTTGATAAAATCAAACAAAATGAACTTAAATGAATATACGACCCAGAAAATATTATGCAGCATTGTTGACTGTGGATGCATAGCAAATGTTGATGGTGTCAAAGTCCTGGCAATCACAACTGACAAAAGGCTGATGTGAACCGAACACATTGAACATGTGTGTTCTAAGCTCTTGAGTAATTTATCTCCTACGGTAGCTCAAATATGTGATAACAAGAAGGAACTTGATCACAATAATGTCAGGCACTATTCCACAGCTATATGACTGCTCTGGGGAGACACTACCGGAAGTAAAAACATATTGCTCCTACACACGAAGACTGTAAGAATAATACCTTCAAGCATGATATTTGACCACTGTAGATCCACTTTCAAGCAGCTAAGAACAATTACAATAATTACCCTGAATGTATTCGACTCTGTTGCCTATATAAAAGAAAATCAAGACTCCTGCAAGACAAGACATTCACAACTATGACACATCCGATATGGCTGCCATTGATATTCAAAGTTGTCACACGAAGTGAGACACTGGACAGTTTTCCCCACAGCAGTCATGAAGATGTTCGACCACCTACCACTGGATGTTAAAACGTTGCCACTGAGGACGTTCAGAGCTAGAATCATGACTATGCTGTAAGAATAACATCTTCAAGCAACAGCCACTACATTCTGTAAATGGATTCTTCCCTATAAGTTGAACTGTTGGTTGGTCAACATCATATCACCATATTTGTAACCATAAACTAGAAACTTTCAATACCTGTACAGAGTTAGTTGTTTTGTTTACAAACACTGTTTATAAAGTCAGTATTGCGTAGTTTTTTTGCCTGTTATCTTAGTTTTACTAGTGGTTTTAATATACAGTCGGTAAGATAGGACGTAATCTGGCAGGGCATGGCCAACGAACGATGCTTACTTAGTAACAATAATAATAGTTTAATGTAGCAGTTCAAACTAGAAGGAATTAAAACTAATGTGTGGTTTACTCAGACGCCACAAGCAGCAGAATAATTGGTCTGGGGAGGAATTTTTGACTTTGTGATAAACGTGGGCGAGTAATTGTTAGTGAAATCACATGTATTTATAGTAAATAATGCAATGAAAAAGTATTCGTATAGTAATGTTCCAGACTAAACGTGCAAATTCAAATGAATGCTCGTAGCGGTAAATGTGAAGAGATTGGCACACGATAGACTAGCATGCAGATCTAATCAAACCAGTCTTGGAACTGAAGATAAGTACAAAAATACCCCTTCAAAAATGTTATTTCAACGTAAGGTAACTCTTAGATCGTTCCTCTGTGGTTCAACGCAGAATCTTGCGTTGTGTTGACACTTAAAAACTTACCCATTATACCATCCCTCTGACCAAAAACAACTACTATCTTTTTATTTTCATATATAAGCTTAATATCCAAGGGATAACTGAACGTTTTTTCTGTCTCAATTTTAGGTACATTGTGATCATGATTAAATATCAGACCACCAGACTTCGATACGATGTAAACACCGTACACAACCATAATGCATCACAAACCAGACAACTGGAAAAGGTTATTGTGGCAGCTGCTCCTCCCCTGACATCAGATTCTGTGTCGATCTATCGTTTCATTATCATTTAATGGAGACGACGAAATAATAACATAACTGATCTTTATTTTCTCGTTTAGCATTTCAAACCAGAATGGTTACTCCACTAAAGAATAATGACAAAGCAAGCCCTTCCCCCAACATGTAGCCATGCGCTTCGTATCGAGAATCGATCGTGATTTGTTATTGCAATGATATTTTCTGAATGTTGTAGTTGAGTTTGTTTGAATGTGACTCGCGGAATATACAAAATGGAACATTTTTATGTAAGTCATTTTAGTTATTACAGGAGTTCGAGTAACAGAATACTTTATGAATGGCCCCGTTTTCTTGCACATCTCCCAGAAACTGTTAAAAGTGTTACAAAGGTGCAAAATCTTGCTGCCCGATGTACTTTGTTGCCTTGGATTGCAAGAACATACTTTGCAGTGATGAGTGACACTGTTCTAACGACGCATCTTCTTTTAGGGCATAATGTACGCTGTTTTCCGCGGGTGTATAGATAGCATAAAAGGCACTGTAGGAATATTTATTCTGGATAAGCAGATAAAAGAAAAGGCATCTCAGAGTACACCCAAGAAGGACGCTACGCCCAGGAGAAGGGATTCCTCTAGAAAAGATGAAACATCGAAAGTGTCTTCCAAAGAGCCAGAGTAAGCACTGTATTTAATTTATCCACATGCAACACTGTTGGAAGTCAAATACTATTATGTTTGCTTTCTAAAACATTCTAATTTCCAGGACAGTTTCCGTGTTATCTCGGGCACTACAGTGTTGTGCACTAAATGGTGTTGTGTTTTTATTCAGTATATTTCTTTTTGAATGTGGGGTGCTGCCTTTTTTGAGATTCTTCTTGTCCATACTCTTCGGCCATTCACCAGACACAGAAAATACTGTCTGGTCATGGATACATCCAATCCTCACTTGGACATTCAGCACCATGTGGGTGTTGCCTCTTTTCTTGCTAAGCAAGATTGTAAATAGCTTGTGGTTTCAGGTGAGCATCATAAAATATTTGTACAATTTTATGTGCCATTAGTAATTCATGTATGAGAAATGAAATGAATTCTCATCAGTATGCCCTCCAGTATGTAACAGTAAGTTTAACAGCTTAGAATCATACTCTCAAATATACATCCATATTTACTACTAGTCCAGCAGAGGACTGGGAAAGAAAGGAAAGAAATTTTGGCAGCCTATTGGAATGTCAGTGATTGTACTTCATATAAAAATAAATAAATAAAACAGACCAAATCATATGTAAGTTTCATTCTACTGGCAGAAACAAGTTTTGGTGATGGGTTCCTAAGCTTCTCTGAATACTAGCCCTCGTGTTGTGTGTAATCTTGGTATGATGGTTATTACAATCAAAACCAGTTATTGGTAAAAGTTACATATTGTGACACCCCCCCCCCCCCCCCCCCTTGCAGTTTTCAGTATGGCATAGATGTGAACATTGGGCTTTGCTACCACAACAAGATTTTCGGTTTTGGGAAGGGGGTATCTGATACCCCACTTTGACACTCTTCTAATTATTTATTTTGTTTCAAAATACAGCAGTTACATATACAGATAAAAAGAAATTGCAAAAATTATGAAGAGTTGTTCTAAATGACACAAAATAATGTCTGTATTTCTGTAAGACAGGCAAATGAGTTACGAACCCTCTGAAAATAACACACTATTTGCTACAACATGGTTGAGTGCAAGAAAAATTAATCACATGCTGTTTGGCATCGGGCATAATTTCTATACAAATTCTAGAGCCTGTTTTGCAAGTGTAGAAGCCAAGAGCTGTCATATCAAAAATACTGGCATTACAGAAGCGTCACATTCCACTCGTTTGCTTTGACCCGTGACATCATCAGTATGGTGGAAATGGCTAGTTCCAGCGTATACAATATGGCAATCATGACATCCCTACATACACATGCAAACAAATGCGAACAAAAATAAAAATGACAGTAATGTCTCACTCCAAAAATGAAGTGTAACAAACGGGACAACTACAGAAAATTGGAGGCTTAGGTTGGGGACAAGCTCAATATGCAACAATAAATAAACACTGCATCATCCGAAAACAAACAATATAAAATTCAATTATAACATTTTGTTTATAATTCTCAAAAATAGTGCATCTCTACTGTTTATTATATACTCGTCCCTATATGCTCCCAGCACTTTACCGTCCCCCATCTCTAATCTGGTATCCTTCTCTCTCCCCGCTCCTTGTCCCCACCACTCAAAATCTGAATCCTTGCAGTGGCCAGTAGAAATAAATTTTTTAGATTTTGCATTTACTACTTAATGGTTTTGGAATCTGAACCATGCCATCACATACAAAGACTTTCCCCTCAAGTGCCTTAGGTCCAGTATTTTCCCAGTCCATACTTCTTAAGATTTGTGTTTCTCACAGCTTTGATAGGTAATATGGTAATTAAATATATCACAGTTGACACTGTCTCTGCTCAAAAACTGTTAGGTAGCTCAGTCAGCATCATTCAGCATATTTCTTGCCCGCTGGTTCTTTCGGCATGTTCTTCAATACCATTCTGAGAGGGCCTATAGCGAATGGTAGTCTGAAGCCTAGTACCCTTCATTCAAGTGTTCCTTAAACTAACTGGTTACATATTCTGATCCATTGTCTGATTTAATAATTTTAATTCTCTTCCCCATCTGTCTTTCAACAGTTTTGCAATAATCAGCATATAATCACTCAGTTGATCCTTGGTACTTATAAAGTAAACATGACTGTATGAAGAAAAATCATCTATGTATTCCACAAAATAGTAGCTACCTCCTATGGATTTATTCTCCATAGGTCCACAGACTTATGTGTGAATGAGTTGTAGGACTTCTGTAGATCTTCTTTGACTTGATTTAAATGACAGGCTGGCCTGCTTCCCTTGCAGACACCCTTCACGTTATTCTTTCCATAATTTTCCATCCCTGTTGCCATAATCTTCAATAAGGCCATACTTTTTTTCTTTTCAAATGTCCAAGTCTCATAAACCACAAGAAATCTCTGAAGCATAAACAGGTTGATTTCCAGTTTCAGCAATATCCTGAACTGTATTTAATTTTTAAATACCTCTGAAATAGTTGTAGTAGCTACAATGCCACCACAAGAGTCGATTATCTTGGCTCCCTCTGTATCGAAGATGACTTTGTTACCGCTCTTTACTATTACACTTACTGACAGGATATTACTTACAATTTTCTTCACATAATGTACATCATGGGCAGTACAGTTTGTTTTTCCCCATTCACTAGTAAATTAAGATCAACTTTTCCTGCGAGGTCACACTTTAGTCCCTTTGACTGTGGAAATTCCAATGTTAGGCATTGAGTGAACATCATACAAAACTGATGGAGCTTTAATGATATGCACATAATCTAGAAACAATTTTGCATGATCCTCACTTGCTGCACTAAAAGAATAAAAAGCAGATAGTGCCGTACATTTATGGGTAGTTTTCTTCTCGGGAATACTAGAATTAACATGCTTCTTTTCATTGATAACTCAATGTTTCGTTACACTGTGATGAAAAAATCCAGTCTTCTGGCCTCTGAAACATTTTATTGGCTTTTTTCTTCTTGTATTTACAGTATAAACCTGATGCTATTTTTTCTTTGGATCATAAGAATCGGGTTCATTTTTCATGTCCTGTAGAATCATTACCTTCACATTCTTCACTGTAATGGGTATTCCCAAACTTTCCAAATCCATAATCATAGGTGGCTATGTCTCTGGTAGTCTAGATAACAATAAAATGCCAATCCATTCTTCTGCAATTTCTAAATCAATTTTCCCACCGAGTGAGGTGGCATAGTGAGTAGCACACTGGACTCGCATTTTGGAGGACCACGGTTCAAAACCATGTCCACTCATCCTGATTTAGGTTTTCTGTGATTTCCCAAAATGGCTTCAGGCAAATTCTGGGACGGTTCCTTCGAAAGGGCATGGGTGATTTCCTTCCCCATCCATCCCAGATCCGATGGGACCGATGACCATGCTGTTTGGTTCCCTCCCCCAAACCAACCAATCAGTATTCTTCAGACAATTTGAGAATGACATTATTTTATTTGCTTATTCATCCATGTTTTTGCACTTGGTCAATCTTGTAGTTATCAGCTCACAAAGTTATCCTACTTTTCTGGTTGAACCTCCATCTTCAAATGTGTTTTTAAGTTTGTCCCATACCTCCTATGCAGACGTAGCCTTTTCTGTGTAAATGTAATTTACTGGACCTATCAATAGGATTAGTTTTGATTTTGCCTTCTGATTCTTAGCAGAAAAACTTGATTCTGTAGGTTTCAGTGTACCATTTACAACATCCCACAGGTGATCCAAAGGCAAATACACCTCAATGGCAGGTTTCCAAGTTACATGATTCTCACAACCTACAAGTCCCTTTATTTGCGGTATCTGTGTTGAATTTATATTAACAAGTCACTTTTATTAGCACATGTGAACACATTTTACATGTGGGCTATGCACAAGATCTCGTTGCCAATCAATAACCATAGAATACCATTTCACAGAGGTCTAATGCTCCCAGCACAATGTAGTCTATGCACAACTATACACATTGGAAAAATGCTTTGTTCACATATCTCTAACAGAAACAACAGTGCAAACAGAAACAACAGTGCAATATCCCTTCTGTCCTCTTTTTTCCAAGCCATACAATTAGTCTGCTCACTTGTTTGAGGCAAAGACCATCAACTACCTTGGCTCCTAAACCTAAAACACCAGCAGAGGGCTCCACATTGGTGCAACTGGACACACCTCAGCTTTCCCTCGCTGTACTGGACAGGGGGATCCAACCAGTTTGCGCTCTCAAAACGAACCAGATACGTGGCCTTACTCTAACTAGTGGCAAAGTGCCACAGGGGTCAGATAGCAGAGTTGCTTGATGATCCTCTTGTCTTGACGTGGAAATAGAAAAATTCTCAGAAGAACCAAATACGCACACGCATGCACACACACACACACACACACACACACACACACACACACACACTTACACTTCTTTGTGTAGACACTGAGAGGGAGACCTCTATTGATTCGTACTATATCACAAACTCTTGTTTTCCTTTCTAGAAGTGTTTTGGCAATAGCTGTAATATTGTGACAATTGTCTTGATAAATATGGTGCCACGTGGTAAAGTGAGGTGAAAGTATAGAGAGAATGATGTCTTGCAGCTTTTTTCCTTCCCTAGCATATATTTCTAGATTGGAGATATGTCCTCTTATACTTTTGCAAACCATAGGAACAAGCAAATCATATTAGATAAGTTTTCCAGGATTATCTGTCTGAAACGAAGCCACCCTCTCCATGGTATCATTGCTTCATCAAGAGAAAGCTCCTGTTCTGCGTTGTATACGGTCTGAAAGTTATCTAGGAGGTACTTTATCACAGGTTTGATTTTGAGTCCGTTTCTCTGACTGCTTTAGAAGGAATTGTCCTTGAGATGCCACAATTTTGGTATCTGCTCAAATCGATTTCTGCTCATTAGCTTGCCAATCATCGGTCTCCCTTCTAGAGGATCTGTTGACCAACAGTCCTTTAAAAATCTTTTTTTATTTGCACTATCAAGATAATCATGCCCAGGAGTTTTTTTCAGTTCAACAGCAGTGATATTTGTAAATTTAGGAGACTTCAGAGATTCTTTGTAATAGTTTTTGTTTTGTTTGTACTATGAATTTGATTGTCGATGTCTGATCAAACAATTAATCCCCTAAAAATAATTCCACAGTGTTTATAATGCTATTGATCTCAGTGGGAATGGTTTTTACTCCTGGAATTTGTCTAAATGTTTCTAAAATAACATCTTGCCCTTCTTCAGCCAACTTTCACTGTCAGAAGTTCATAATTCTCACTCTAGTTGATGATAGCCATGTTGTTTTCTTCTTTACTTACACTACTACTCTCAGTAACAACATCTCAATCACTTGGAACATCAGATAAATTGTTTGCAAATAGTTCAGCAAGAATCTTGCTTTCTGTCAACTTTTTTCGTGCCATACCACACAAGGGAACAACTACAGTACTTACAACTCCGTGGTACTGATTGTCGGCTGTTAAATGAAAGATTAAAATAAGTTCACAGTGTTGTTCACTGCACTGAACCTTTCAATTTATATGTAACCTTTTGTTAAATTGAAATAGCTGCTGGCATGAGCAGCAGGTCTCAGAAAATGCGCACAGGATAAAAAATGTAAATTTACGTGATCCATCTACAATAGTTGGATGCGGAAACACGTAAATCTACATGAACCGAATGCAATGTGTTAACATTTTTGGGAAGAGGGTAGACTCCACAGGCTTCAAAGAGTGTGTTGTCATTATTCACATCTCCTACATCACTGTCACTATCTTCACCATTGCTGCTGGCACTGCTGCTGCTGCTATCTCCCCTAATTATCTTTCATGCCTTCTTTGAGTTCAGCTCCTTTTTACCGTGCCTCTTCAAAGATGTGCCACATATGTTTTGAAATATTGGTCCATTTTGTGGAAGTAATACTGTCCAATGCCTCACACACTAAGAAATCGACTAAATCGACTTCTTTTAAATTAAGACTTTTACTTCTGTCCACAACATATAACTTCACCTGAGCCCACACGAGTTCTGTTAACTTGAAGTGGCAGTGATATGGGGGCAGGTGTAAGACTCTTGATGATTTTCTTCTGCAATGTTTTCAATATCATAAATGGTATCACATCATGTGTACTCTTTCACAATTTCCAACAGTTATGTCCCCCCCCCCCCCCCCCCCCAAATGAATCTATGCTGTTCTTCTCTAGCCAGTCCACAATGTCGCTCTTCCTGCTGTTGCATATAGGGGACTTGTTTAACTGATTAAAGTGATGTGGTACATTGTCCAATGTTGTGTGGAGTTCTTACCTGTGTTCAGAAGCAAAGTGTTTACAAACCATTTTTTAACATTCATTGCCGTAATCTCCTTGTGGTAGTGCCAAGTTTTACTGATGTGGAATGTAAAATAATGAACTGACTGGAGCTTTCATTGTCCCTTGTGCTGTGTGACCAATCCACACACTCAGTCTGGAATGACCAACATTCACCCACATTTCTTCCAACCTAATGATTTCATTAGGTATACACTTCGATACTACCCTAAAAGAAAAGTCATGTTCAGGCAACATTATCCTCTTGTTCAAGCATAAACTCTTGCTCCAGTAAAATTTTCCCTTCAAAACCCTATCTTCTTCAGTACAACAGAAAGACTGATTTTTTTCCCTCTGAAAAACAACTCACTGTCTCATAGCGAGAGAAGCAGCGCCTTACGCATTGGATACTTTTTCCACATGTAATATTAATAAAAATGTCACTGAATGTATATAGCTCTGTTATTTTAGTGGCATGCACTCTGCTCTTCCCTGTAGTGGAAAGAGCAGCAGTTGACTCTTGTTGATGTCCAGCACACTTCTCCCTAATTATTTTCTTCACAGAAGTTATACCAATTTTTGGTGGAGCATAGTTCAGTGACTTACGACAATGGTATATGAGTCCTGGGGTCGACAGAAGCGTCCGATCTCACGCGTCGGCTTTGACCCGTGACGTAAGGGTGTTGTGGCGTGTGACGTCATGACGGCACGGAGTTTGGTTTGTGAGTGTGGCATGTTTGTAGATGTCGTCGTGTTGTGGTTTGTTGTGCCCTCTGGTGGTATGTTCAGGGTTATCGTTTGTTTGGTGTATTGGGCTCAGTTTGATGTTGCTCTGTGGCGAGTGCTGCTTGCGTATTTTGAAGCGGAATTTGTATCAGTGAGTTAACGGTTTTGTGTGAAGGTTAACGTATTGATGATTGCTGTACGTCGGGTGGTTTTGTTATTAAGTTTAATCGGTTGTGGTTTTTTGTTCGGGAATGGATATGAAAGACAAAATCAATAGTTCTCGGTTGAAGGCTGTGATGGGGGACGCAGCTTTAGAGCTGATTAAGTTCCTACAGCTTTTTGGCTTAATTGCCGAGGTGGTGAAGTGTGGTGTGTGCTGTGAACCAATGAAATTGGTTAAAGTTCCGGCCTCTTGGACCAGGGACGGTTATATTTGGCGCTGTTGCAAAGATGACATATGGCGTTCCATACGGCACGGTACCTGGTTCGAGAAGTCTAAGTTGGGCATGCGCGAGATTGTGCTCGTTACATATTATTTTTCTTATAGATCCCCATAGAGTTTTTGCACTCATGAGACTGTTGTGAGTGAGAGGAGCATTTTAGATTGGTATTCCTTTTGTCGTGAAGTGTGTTCGGAATTTATTAAGTACAGGGGTAAGTTGGGGGGGCATGGGGTTGTTGTGGAGGTGGACGAGTCACAGTTTGGGAAGAGGAAGTATGGGAGAGGGAAGTTTGTGGCTGGTCTTTGGGTGTGGGGGGCTGTTGTTCCGGGGGGGGGGGGGGGGAGTCCGAATGTTTTTTAGGGTTGTGGAAGGGAAGTCCAAGGCTGAATTAGTGGGGAATATATAGAGCCGGGGTCCACAATAGTTTCTGATGCTTTTTCTTCTTATAGGGGGTTGGGTGAGAGGGAATTTAATCATTTAGTAGTGAACCATAGATTAGAGTTTAAGAATTATGAGACAGGAGCTTTTACTAATACAATAAAGGGGATGTGGGGGCGGTTAAGTCAGTTCCTGAGAGGAGGAAGAGGCGCTCTTCCACCCTTCAGTCTCATTTAGATGAGTACTGTTGGCGGAAGAGTGTCCCAGAGGGCTATTGTATTGTTCGGGTTTTCTTAAGGGCTGTGGGTAAAATGTTTAGGCTGAAAGTTGTTAGTTAGGGAGGTCTGGGTGGGTGGGTGGAGTGCTGTGGCTCAGGGTGGGGTGGGTGGTTTATTTTGTTGTATAGTATTTGTTAAGGTGGGGGGGGAGAGTAGGAATGTGTTTGTGTTTGTTTTAGTTGTGGAGGATCTATTTTGAAGTTTTTGTTGAATTGTAGTGTGTGATTGAGATTTTTTTATGTTGCATTTTGTTTTTGTTTGTGTTTCTTATTTTGGGGCCAGGAAGAGAGGTTGGGCGGGGGATTGAGGTGTGGGTGGGTTGGGTTTTTCTTTTGGTTTAGTATTTTTTCGTTGGTTTGTGTGTGTGTGTGTGTGTGGGGGGGGGGGGAGAGAGAGAGAGAGAGAGAGAGAGAGAGAGAGAGAGAGAGAGAGAGAGAGAGAGAGATTGTGGTGGCCAGTCTAGTTTGTGGGGCTGGAACTTTCTTGTGGTAAGTTCTCATTTTTTTGTTTTTGGCGTATGTGTTGTGTATTGGGGTATAGGGAAGTGTTTCATTGAAATTTGTGGCTGTGAAGATTGGTATTGGGAGATGTTTTTGAGTTACATAGGTCAAGGGTAGAGGTCGATCCTAATTTATGGGATCGGGATCTGCTGTAGATCTGTGTAGGTCAAGGGAAGTCTTTGTTCATAATGTTTGGCGGTGCATTTTGATTTTTGTATTGGGAGATGGGATCGGGAGCTGCTGTTGAGCTATATAGATCAAGGGAAGTGTTCGATCCCAATTTATGGGATCGTGAGCTGCTGTAGATCTGTGTAGGTCAAGGGAAGTCTTTGTTCGTAATGTTTGGCGGTGCATTTTGATTTTTGTATTGGGTGATGGGATCGGGAGCTGCTGTAGATCTATGTAGGTCAAGGGAAGTGTCCGATTCCTGATAATATCGTTTTGTGGTATTTGGTGAGTTTTGTGATGTCGATTTTTTTCGTTGTTTTGCGTGGTTTTGTATGGGGGTGGATGGCTAAATTTGTTTATATTTAGTTTCTCCCCACCCAAAACCCCCCAATTTCCCACGCTTGTCCCATTAGAGTCATTAGGCTTTTTGTGAAACGTGTGTGCGCGCGCGCGCGCGCGCGTCTGTGTGTGTGTGTGTGTGTGTGTGTGTGTGTGTGTGTGTGTGTGTGTGTTTTTTGATGTATTTCTGTCTTTATGGTACGTATGCAACGATTTTATATCCACCATATTGGAATTGTCGTTTATGGTCGTTTCCGCCATATTTGTAACGTCATGGGTCAAAGCGGACGGGTGGGATCGGACGCTTCCATATTTCCGAGTCCTGCATTACCCCTGTCTCACTCAAAATAATGTCATGCATCAGGTACAAGGATTATGAGATTCACTCTTTAAGGTAGCACCCTCGCCTACTTTCCTATAGTTAGAGGAAGAGTTAATTGACATACGTTTGAAAAAAATGACACTTAACATTGCACTGTTAACACGAACTGAATCAGTAACACACGGTCCACAACAATTGATGAACACATGACAGATGCTTTGCAGCCACTAAGGGAGCATGACACTGCTTCTTGAGTGATA
The DNA here is from genome assembly GCF_023897955.1 of Schistocerca gregaria. Classification (NCBI taxonomy): domain Eukaryota; kingdom Metazoa; phylum Arthropoda; class Insecta; order Orthoptera; family Acrididae; genus Schistocerca; species Schistocerca gregaria. Next base: position 479,717,183 of record NC_064925.1, read on the forward strand.
GGGGTGGAAAACCTGGCACCATCACTATGGTTACATTTACAAATTGTAATGTGTCCACTCCACACACAATGCAACCCAGGGACATTTTGTAGTGGTCTGACTATAACACCTGGGGGAGAGGGGAGTGAGTTGGCTCATGAAAGTTAATGAGAAATAATGGTTTTACTCTCAGTAAAGTGTAACTGTGATGATAGTTTGTAACAAGTTGAAAAGTTAAAACTATGTGTTGGACCTGGACAAGTCGTCACTTTGAGACAGTCTGTGAGATTTGCTCAAGTGGTGCACACCTAATTAGTAGCATTCTGCTGATAGAATGCTGTGATCGAATCTCAGTCTTGCAAACTATTTTAATGCTACTCGCAGTGATTACAGCAAATAACTTAGCTGAGAATAAGAAAATAATTCTCAGTGTGTAGATTTGGGACTTCCGTCTCAAGCAAAGTTAATAATCAGCACAGACTTACATGTCTGAAAATCTTAATACTAAGAAAAGTCTACAGCAATGGATATCAAATAGTGGCTGCTACTGTTGAGGATTTAATATCTTCAACAGCAGTGGCCACTATTTGATATCCATTGCTGTAGACTTTTCTTAATATTAAGATCTTCAGATATACTCATCCATGTTGCTTCTACAGGTTTTCTCTGCTGTCTTCTACCTACTTATCACAAGGTCATTGCCTCTATCTTTCCTTCTTTCCTTGCACCCAGTAAGGAACTTCCATGGTCCATCTAACATTCATTTGCGAAGGTACATTTCTCACCCTCGTTTCAATCATAACTGTCTTCTGCTTCAATCTGTACCATCATAGCATTTATTTGTTTTCCTGTCCCTCCCAGTAATACCTACCTAAAATCTCAGTAGTCAGTTTTTGAATAATGTTTGCATTGAAAGTCCAGGTCTCACTGCTATATTACAAAACTGGCAATGCACCATAATGTAAGCCTTCCTTTGAAGAAGTCATATCAGAAGCTTTGTTTTGAAAACATTATTTAGTTTACCAAAATCACTCCAGGCAATTTTTACTCTTTTGTTTACTTTCACCCAGTTGTTGAACTACCTACACTGTAGACAAACAGTAGAACGTCATACACAAAATGTAGTTAGTTCAGATATGGTCCAAATTTCCCGTAATTTTCTCAGTTTAAACACCTGAAAACTTTCTGTAGGATTTCTGAGAGTAATTTTGGTGATACAGTGTGTCCTTGCCTGACATCTGTTTCAGTTCTGAATTTTTCACTGTCCTGGTGAGTCTAATGGAAGCTAAATTAAATAATGGACAATAATTTTGATATTTCCGTGCTTTGTATCTTACATACTGTGCAGAAATGTATGTTTCTGAATCATTTAGACAGTCACATGTTATTAGAACTAATAACACTTAAGTTGAAAATTTTTGTTACTCTCATAATATTTTCTTTCTTTCTTAAGGATATTGCAGATTCTGCGTACAGACATACCAGAGGTCGTCCACAAATGTTGAGTAGTGTCAGCAAATTGATTGCAGACCTATTATTCAGCATATTAGTTCAGGCATTGTTCCTTGTTCAGGTAAGATTTGATTTGTCTTAAAGTGAATATGTTATGGTTATCATAAGAAATAATTTGATGTAACTATGATTTTCTGTTATTTCCTTTTGTTGTGATATATATTGCAGTGCCCTTAGAATGTAGCTAATGTACTACAGTTTAGCATATTGAAAAGAGAAATCCAAATTAATTTTTCTTAATACTGAAATCTCCCAAAACTTAGTTGCATGTTTTAAACAGACCCATCTTAACGGTTCATTGAGTATGTGAACTGACTGTAGCCTTAGATATTGCTTCACCAACTTGCAATCAGATTGTCTCTTTTCAGACTTACCTAGGCTTTGGGGTACACTACAGATCAGTATTTTACCACAACTAAGATTTTGTATTCACATTCGTTGGCTTTACCAGCTCACACCTGACGTGTAACCCTTCAACCTAATTTATACTTTGGGCCACAGTACAGTTGAGTCCATCACCACAACCTACATTCCAAAAAATAAGAAAAAAATATTGCCAATGTATTGTTCTCTTCCTGTTCACGCATTATGACATAATATGCCACTATGTAATTAAGTTATAGGATGAAGCTGACATCCAGTATCAGTAAGTCCAGTTGACCCAAAAATACAAATTACAAAAAAATGAACTTGCTTACGTAGGTACATAATCTGTATCGCGTACTGCTGCTTTATTACACTCAAGGCATTATGAAGTGCATTTATCTGAATGGATAAAATTCTGTCAGTTCTTGGTTGACTCTTTCAATGTGGTGCGGAAGATAGGGCATCAAATACAGCGTCATTTATAGTTAAGTGTTAAATCGCACCGTTTTTACTTGTTTTTGTAACTTATAGGAATTGAGCAATCTCCTGACATTACATGCCAAACTTGTTACATATATACTGAATTATTTGGCCTCTGATGCTGTTTTTCAAACAATTCCAGTGCAAGACAAACTTGTATACTGCTAACTTTAAAATATGCCATGTTGCCTCAAAGAATCAAAAGGAACATTTGCTTAACTTCCACAGCAAGCTTCATAACTTGCTGCCTCAAGTGCAGAAGGCTGCCATGATTCAGACTTTATCTGTATTTTCTTATTTCTTTACTTATTTGTGTGTATAAATTTTTCTCAGCTAACTGATTTTTTAATTTTTTCTTTAATTTCAGAGCATGCTTGTGAGCTTATTACCAATAATGTTTCTCAATGAACTACTGAGCCTAATTCATATGTGTATGCTATATTCTCTATATTCATTTGAATATAAGTGGTTAAACATGGGCTGGGAGCTACACCAGCGTTTGAATTTCATGGAAAACAACTGGCCATACTTTGTGGGTTTTGGTCTGCCTCTCGCAGTACTCACTGGATTGCCCTCATCATTCATTGTAAGGTGAGTTTCTTCTGTTACGCCGTGCGGTCTGAGGCGTCTTGTCATGGTCCGCGCAGCTGCCTCCCCCTCGGAGGTTAGAAGTTCTCCATCGGGCATGGGGGCATGTGTTGTCCTTAGCATAAATTAGTTTAAGTTAGATTAAGTAGTGTGTAAGCTTACGGACCTATGACCTCAGCAGTTTGGTCCCATAAGACCTTACCACAAATTTCCAAATTTCTTCTGTTATTCTTTTCCTCAGTAGAAAAAGCGTATGTGATTAATTTCAGTGTCACTGCTGAAACAAAAAGTATTTTTTATGACTCTTAGTTGGTAAGCATCTTTTGTTAATGCAATAGAAAGTAATATCTATATGTTTGTAATAATGCTGTAGTAATATACAGCATCAAAACAGACAAAAATACTGAAGATTGATGACACCAAAAATATTTGCAAATAATTTTTTATCCTAATAAATAAATAATGCATGACAAAAGGAAGAAAAAAGCCAGAGCAGAAGTTCAGCAAAAATTGTAATATTTTCTGAAAGTACTCAGTTTTCCATCTTTGAATGGAAATCATTGGAACACATTGCAAAAGATGAAAACTTGTATGAAAGTTTACATTCAGTAATTTTCAGTGAGAGACTTCTGAGCTGTTAAATGAAACACACTGTATTTTTTTCAATTCTTTTAGCCAAGTCTTCCTTTATGGTCCTGGCTAATGTTAAGGCTTTACCTGAGTAACAGGAAACTGTGATGATCAAACAGTTTGCTGCTATGTTGGCTACTCCATTATTTTTGCATGATGAAGTTGACATCTGTCACTAAAAAACATAGTATTGGTATTTAATAGTTAATGACTTCCAATTTCTATGCTATTTCTCTTTCCCCCCACTCAAATGTTTGTCATGGTCAGTGCTATAGCAACCTGATGCCTCATATTAATACCATATGGAAATAGAAGTTGCATCTTGTACATTTAATGCTTAGCTTATTGTGACTGCTCTGTCACAACCTCAGTCCATTACCCTACATTTTTCTTGCATGACACCAATGAATTAGTGCTCTCCAAAGAACCACTACGTTTTGTTCATATTGCAGTTGTTTCAGGTGCCAGGCAGCAGAATGCTTAAGGCTTAAATCAGGAGATAAAAAAAGTAAAAATAAATACTAAGAAGACAAAATTCATTCTCTCAGTGACCACACTGGCTCCGAAACGGAAGATAATAGAGAGAAGGCTGAAATACTGAATTTGGTCTTCTGAAGTTGTTTAACCGCAGAAGATTATAACACTGTCCCTCATTTCACTCATCGTACGAACATCAAAATGACAGATATTGTGATAACCGATTGTGGAATTGAAAAGCAGCTACAATTGCTTAGTAGCGGAAAGGCTTTAGGACCAAATGAGTTACCTACAAGATTATTTAAAGATTATGCGAAAGAACTTGCTCCCCTTCTAGCAATAATTTATTGTAGATTGCTTGAGCAACGAAAGGTACCTAATGACTGGAAAGAAGCACACGTCATTCCCATTTTTAAGAGAGGCCGTACGAGAGATCCACAGGATTATAGATCTATGTCATTGACGTCAGTCTGTTGTAGAATTATGGAATATGTTTTATGCTCAAGACTTATGACATTTTTGGAGAATTAACATCTCCTCTATAAAAATCAACATGGATTCTGCAAACAGAGATCCTAGGAAACTCACCTCTCTCTGTTCCTCCATGAGATCCACAGTGCAGTGGACAATGATGCTAAAGTTGATGCTGTGTTCCTTGATTTCAGTAAGGCATTTGACACTGTTCCGCATTGGCGTTTAATGAAAAGAAACATGAGGTTACGGAGTATCTGAACAGACCTGTGATTAGATTCAATGCTTTATTGCAGATAGAACTCAACACAGCACTCTTAATGGAACTAAATCGTCAGATGTAAAGGTAATATCCAGAGTACCAGAGGGAAGTCTGATAGGACCATTGCTGTTTACAATATATAAAAATGATCTAGTAGAAAACAGCAAATGCTCTTTAAGCTATTGGCAGATGATGCAGTTGTCTATACCAAAGTAGCAATGCCAGAAGATAGTAAGAATTTGCAGAACGACCTGCAGAGAATTGATGAATGGTGCAGGCTCTGGCAGTTGACCCTGAATGTAAATAAATGTAACATATTGTACATATGTAGGAAAAGAAATCCACTACTGTATAGCTGCACAATTGATGACAAACAGCTGAAGACAGCGTTTGCCGTAAATATCTGGGCATATCTATCCACAACGACCTGAAGTGGAATGACCATATAAAAGAGATAGTGGAAAAAGCAGACACCAGACTCTGATTCATCGGAAGCATCTTAAGGAAATGTAACTCATCCACGAAAGAAGTGGCTTATAATGCTCTTGTTCGCCCATTTCTTGAGTATTGTCCACCTATCTGGGATCCCCATCAGGTAGGACTGATAGAGGAGATAGAGAAGATCCAACAAAGAGTGGAGCGTTTTGTCATGGGATCGTTTTGCTGATGAGAGAGTGTTACAAGAGAGGCATTGTGCATCATGGAGACATTTACTATTGAAATTTCGGGACAGCACTTTTCAGGATGAGTTGGACAACATATTACTTCCCCCCACATATATCTCGTGTATTGACCACGACTAGAAAATTCAAGAAATTAGAGCCAATATAGAGGTTTACCGACACTCGTTCTTCTTATGCACTATTCATGAATGGAACAGGGTTGGAGGGATCAGATAGTGGTACCGAAAGTACCCTCCACTACACACTATTAGGTGGCTTGCCTAGTATGATGTAGATGTAGATTGATGGTTATAGACAAGAAAGGTGGTGGAGGTAAGACTGACGTAAAAATAGGTAGTAAACAACCCAAGGAAGTAACTGAATTTTACCATCTCAATAGCAATATGGAGGAAGACAGTAGATGTGTGAGGAAGAAGAACAATGCCTTACAGGAGTGCTTTCACAATAAGAACCACCTTGTATTGAAAAGCACATTAGTTTCCACACTAAGAAAAGATTTGTGTGTAGTGTCCTGACATACGGATAGGAAATCTGGACACTAGCGAAGGAGAGAACTGACCTCAAAGCTGCAGAAATGTGGCTCTGGAGGAGATTTACAAGAAACTAGCTGGACTGGTGGGGAAAAAAAATGAGATGGCTCTAAAGGAAATCGAAGAAAAGAGAGAACTACTGAAAGTTAGAGACTGGCTTAAAGCAAAATTCATTAGACACTTAATTAGACTTGATACTCTAATACAAAACATTTTCAGAGGCAAGATGGTAGGGGAGAAAATCAGGGGACAACCAAGAAAATCCTATTTTTAAAAAATCTAATTATTTCATATATTTTTTTGTTGTTCTGATTATTAAATTCATTTTGGTGTTAAATTCTCAGAATTAGTCTGATTTAGTTCTCAAGTCTATACAGAAGATGCAGGTGTAAATAAAGATTAGTCAACTGCCAGAGGGACTCCACATTGTGCAGTGTGGGCCCAAATAGTGAAGCTGGAAGCATGAGGCTTGAAATAGGTTGACTGTCTAGCAGGCCTGTGCGCAACAACCAGCATTCTCATTGCCTGTCAACAGCGTCCAGCATTTTCATTAAGCTGTACTATTGTAATGAAATCTTGATGACTGATTAATAAGTAGCTGATATAATTTGATTTGAGTCTCACAAACTATCATTTATTTGACTTCTTTCTCTTGGCAATTCATTTTAATCCAATTAACATAATGGCAAAAGACTTGTGATCATTCGATAACAGGTCTCATCACAGCATGTGCATACTGAGAAGATATAAGACCACAACTCTGTTCCATGTATGCATGCATGAAAATACCAAAGAATAACTGTATATTACAGTTAATAATTTGACATAGACATACTGAACTGTCAGATCAGAGGAGAAGTGATACTACAACAGGATCATTGAGATCAAATCCATATTTTCTTTTAATTACTTTTTACGCATTGTTAATACTGCTTTCAACTTCGAAACTATGTGTGTTATTCATTTATCATTTCTGTGTCCCTGTTTTTGCCAACATTGTGAAGTGAATTTCATTGGAAGGCATGTTTCTTGGGTGGAATGTTGCCACTGAAGTGACAAAATATGAGTATAATAATATTATGAAAAGGATAGTTGCTACTCACCATATAGCAGAGACGCTGAATACCCGCAGATAGGCACAACAAAAAGATTGTCAGCAAGTAAGTGGTCATTTGTGTGTGTGTGTGTGTGTGTGTGTGTGTGTGCGTGCGTGCGTTCGCGCGCGCCTGCGCGTGCTAGTTGGAGCATCTGGTGATCAGTGAAGGGTATATTTAGAAACAAAGCCCAGGTGTAGTTACCTGTAGAAAGATATACTAAAGCTCTTTGTGTTGTTGAAATATAGGTAAAATCAAACAGTGGAAACTCCAACTTGGAATATCAACAGTATAAGAGAAAGTGATTGCTACTCACTGTGAAGATGACAGATTGAGTTGCAGACAGGCACAACAGAAAGACACCCCACATTAGCTTTCAGCAGAAAAGGAAACACATATTTATTCGCTTAAGCAAGCACACCTCATGTACCCATGACATGGCATTCATGTGCGAGGTGTGCTTGCGTGCGTGCGTGGGTATGTGTATGTGTGGAGAGGGCAGTGGTTCCTTTCCTGAAGAAGGCTTTGGCCAAAGCTAATGTATAAGTGTCTTTTCGTTGTGCCTGTCTGCAACATGTCATCTTTATAGTGAGAAGTAATTTATCTTTTCCTTGTACTGTTAGATATAGGTAATATTCGGCTAAAAAATTAACTTACAATGCTACGTCTGTGAAAAAACTGGAAGTAAATACCACAGCTATTCTGGGTATAGATAAGTGCAGCACAATGAAGCAGATCAGTGATAGAACAATACAGTTGCGATGTCTGTGCATCATATAGTAACTGTTTGATAGATTTTTACAGGGAAGTTGGAAGTGTGCTAGAGCAGTATAGTGGAACAACTTTCCATAATACTTTTTTAAAATATAAAATGAGTGTTGCTGTATCTGTATTTGCATTGTAATATCCTGTTACTTGTGTCAGCCAAATATTTCAAATGGTCTCAGAGTGTTCTGATGTGGTACATTTGTTCTGGTGATCTAACATTTTCATATTTAGCATAATGAAATTTGACTGTTGGAACATATTTTTTCATACTTTGTGCTAGAGAGGAGTTTCCACAACATTCATACAGGTTAGTGCCCCCCCCCCCCCCCTCCCACACACACACAGATATATATATTCATTTGTATATTGTATTGGGCTCAGGGATTCTCTAGCACGTTAAAGGCTTTTCTGAGATATGCACAGAAAGACAACCCCACCTCCCTTATCCTCCTTTTCTCCAGCTTGGCCATCAGAATAGTTAAATTAAAATTAAGTTTAAATTATTTTAGCTGGTTATCTTGAGTAGTTATAATTTTCAGTGGATTGCGAGTCTCTGGCCATACAGCACGTTGTTACTTAAAGTAACTGGATGTGCATTTATATAGTTTTGTTTGCTCTGATTGTTGCAATGAAGAAGAAATCTTCAGTGGAGGATGGTTATTGCACATTAGCAACCACAATAAAGTTGAAAGGGGGGGAGGAAATCACCTTTTTTTGCGTGAAGCACACAGTTGTTCCAATAACGGAATGGAATGGAATAATGGAATGATCATATAAAGTTGATCGTCGGTAAAGCAGATGCCAGACTGAGATTCATTGGAAGAATCCTAAGGAAATGCAATCCGGAAACAAAGGAAGTAGGTTACAGTACGCTTGTTCGCCCACTGCTTGAATACTGCTCAGCAGTGTGGGATCCGTACCAGATGAGGTTGATAGAAGAGATATAGAAGATCCAACGGAGAGCAGCGCGCTTCGTTACAGGATCATTTAGTAATCATGAAAGCGTTACGGAGATGATAGATGAACTCCAGTGGAAGACTCTGCAGGAGACACGCTCAGTAGCTCGGTATGGGCTTTTGTTAAAGTTTCGAGAACATATCTTCACCGAAGAGTCGAGCAGTATATTGCTCCCTCCTACGTATATCTCGCGAAGAGACCATGAGGACAAAATCGGAGAGATTAGAGCCCACACAGAAGCATACTGATAATCCTTTCCATGAACAATGAGACTGGAATAGAAGGGAGAACCGATAGAGGTACTCAGGGTACCCTCCGCCACACACCATCAGGTGGCTTGCGGAGTATGGATGTAGGTGTAGAATAAATGGTACCCTGTGTCTCCCTTCATAAACCACTGCCTGGGAATGAGTTATACCAAGAAGTGACTTTCAGCTCTTGTCCACTGCTGATGTATTTCCATCATTTGTATGACCGAGAGAAAATAATTATGCCTTCTTATTGTAAAGTATCTCGCAGCTGAATACTGTTTGCTTAAAACTTATTGTATGGTGGTTTGATCATTTGTTGATAAGCATTGCCTATTTATCTTCACTTTGGTACTTCATCATTCTGTGTCCAAATCAGAGAAAATGTCAGCCATTTCATGTTATCTAAATGAGGAATCAGAATTTCAAGAGTTGTAGTACACATGCTAGTGCTTTCATTGTGTACTCCAGATTCCAGATAAGTGTCCCTAATTTAGTTATTCCACAATTTTGTTTTGTGATTAGAGTACTTCAGTTTCAGCAGCTGTATATATTCTACAGTGTTTCCAAAGTACATAATAAGTGGCAGTTTTGTAATTTGAGTGCTTCTGTTTCAGCGGCTGTATATTTTCTATGGTATTTCCTATGTTCATAATAAGTGGCAATGAAGCAGTGCCAGTAACTGGAGTCTGGTAAGTTATAGTTAATGTTCTCATTTATTATTGTAATAAGGTAGTAAAAAGGGCTCTGTAATAAGCCATACGTAAATTGTTGACTAAATCAATCACATTTTTTCACAATAATCTCCTAATAGTTGTGCATCATATTCTGAGATTTTACTGTTCTGAATGACCAGTCACTAACAAAAATCAGCATTGTGTACTGTCATTTCTCCAACAAAATCAGTTACAGCCACAGACTGTTTACATGTTCTGTGGTGAACATCTACTACTACAGCCACCCTCTGTACACAAGTGTGTTAGCGTGATCACTTCACTTATGATCATTTTCCTTGTGAGAGAGGTCTTCTTACTAAAGTACATATTGAGTTGTTGCCTCTTATTAGATACTTCTAATATTATAATATGTAATATGTAATCTGAGGTTTTCCCGGCATACAGAAATTTTGAAAATTTCTCGACTATTCAGCCGGGTAGAGTCGTCCAAAAGGCGCGATATTTTGGCAAGCCGACTTTTTGCCATCTTCAGGCATTCTTGGTGTCTGATTGATCTCTGATGGATGCCAACTTTATATAATCTCCATCCCTTTCCCGCAGACACCGTCTGGGCGCTTCCGAGCGGTCTGCGGCCGGTGGTGGGGGGAAGGTAGGAGCTGGGTGGCGGGGAAAGCACGACGTCCCGTGACAGATCATGTGCCGCAGTCCTTCTGCGGCTACGGCCACTTGCGGAACTCTGCCGTTGTGGTGACAATGCTTCTTCTTCTTCTTCTTCTTCTTCTTCTGATGTTCTGACAGGAATGGATTTACGTGTAGACTGCCGTTGTGTTTTAATCACACTCAAAGCTGGATGCCAGGCTTTGCTTAACTGGAAACTGCTGTCTTTATTTATTAGTTCGTCATGCAGCCGGATCTTCACTGCCTCTTTGAGGAGACAATCCCAGAAGGTGTTTGATTGCTGTACACCTTTGTGCCATCGTAGTTCATGTCATGTCCGTGTGAGATGTAGTGCTCTGCCACGATGGACTTGGTGGACTGTGTGTTGTCTTTGTGGCATTTATGTTCCCTACATCTCTCTTGTACCGTCCACATGGTCTGGCCTTATACATTTTCCCACACTGGCAAGAGATGCTGTAAACTCCCGGTTTCTTGAGTCCTAAGTCATCCATGACTGATCCTAATAATGTTTTCGTTTTGGACGGAGGGCGAAACATGCACTTGACATTATATTTCGTGAGTATTCTGCCGATCTTTGCCGATGTGTTCCCAACATGTGGTATGAGCGCTGTCGCAACCAGTTTGTCTTCGTCCTCGGAAGGCTGTGGTCTCGGCCTCTGCCTCAGCCTCTGCGTTTTATCTGCCATTTGTTGTAATCGTTCATGCGGAACACGACCTGCAAGTGCTGCAATTCAGCTGCTTGGTTGTCACAGTCAGAGATTTTGTATGCTCTGTTCATCAGTGTGCTTAGAACACCCTCTTGCTGTGAAGGAGCATGACAGCTGGACGCATGCAGGTACAAATCTGTATGTGTCGACTTACGGTAGATGCTGTGTCCTAGTGTGCCATCTCATCTTCGCTTGACGAGCACATCCAGAAATGGAAGCTGGTTGTTTTCTTCTACCTCCATCGTTGAGGCATTTTGGCCTCCTTTGTCTTTCTACTGAGATGCCGAGAGGACCGAATCGTACCATCTTTTGCAAGGGTCACTCATCATATCAGAATGCAGCCGCCAACTGGATCACTAGAAGAGCTGGCTCTGGTCAGGGAGAGGATCCGGTACACTCGACGCAGACTTGACGAGACCTCTAGAGAACTCTTCTCACTCCACTTGCAGCTTGCCTCGACACTCTCCCCTGACTCATGGGAGTGGGAGATGCAGTTAGTTGGTCTCAAGCCAAAAGTGCTTGCCAATCGGCCACCTGCAGAGAAACTGCAAAATACGAACACCTTGCAGCCAAACCATCGCAAGAAGAACCACAGAGAACTGTCAACAACTGTACAGGGAAAGTAATTGACGATGCTACCTTATCCGTACTTAAAAAGGTGCTGAATTTTGCACCCACACCAACAACATTAGCAACAGAACTATTCATCAGCACGGTGGAACAGGCCACTCTCGCACTTGCACGTGACACTGCAGAGGAAATACGATGGGGAAACAAGGCATGTGCTCACCAGGGCGGCTCCCTCGAAGCCAAACATCTCCAAGGAAGAGAGGAAAGCACTGAAGCGACTCAGAGAAGATGCCGAGACTGTCGTTCTCCCAGCAGATAAAGGGAATTGTATGGTCCTACTACCTTCTAATGTATACAAGCAAAAATTGTACAACCTATTAGAAGACGACACCTACCTACCGGAGAATCGAAGACGATCCTACCAATAGAGTGAAAAGAAAACTATTGAGCTTCTCCAGCACACCTGCGAAGAAAATACGATGGTGAAGGAACTTGGTCCACGAGCAGCTGCACTTCCTAGACTTTAAGTCCATAAGGATGGATTGCCTCTCTGCCCGATTGTAAGCAACATATGAATTAGCAAAACATCTGACATCGATGCTCAGTCCCTTTGTGGGCAGATGTCAGCACCACATCAGAAACTCCGCGCATTTCGTCCAGCAGCTCCAGAACTTCTGATTGGGCCAAGAAGATCTCATGGTGAGCTTTGACGTGGTATTCCTCTTTACTAGGGTACCTCTAAGAGACTCCCTAAGCCTCACAGGACATAAATTCCGACCAACAGTAACGAAAGTTTTCGAATTCGAACTTATATCAACATACTTTCTGTTCGATGGGAACTAATACGGACAAACAGATGGAATAGTGATGGGCTGTCCGCTATCATCAGTAGTGGCCAATATGTTTATGGAGGCTTTTGAAGAAGTGCTCAAGTCGGCAGCCTACAAGCCCTCTTGCTTTATTCGATATGTAGACGATACGTTCGTAATCTGGCCGCACAGACAACGCCTCCAAGACTTTCTGCTGCATCTGAATTCGCTGCACCAGAATATAAAGCTTGTGAAGGAGGTAGAAGAAAACAACTAGCTTCCATTTCTGGATGTGCTCGTCAAGAGAAGACCAGATGGCACACTAGGACACAGCATCTAGCGTAAGTCGAAACATACAGATTTGTACCTGCATGCCTCCAGCTGTCATGCTCCTTCACAGCAAGAGGGTGTTCTAAGCACACTAGTGCACAGAGCATACGAAATCTCGTACTGTGACAGCCTAGCAGCTGAATTGCAGCACTTGCAGGCCGTGTTCCGCATGAACGGTTACAACAAACGGCAGATAAAGCGCATAGGCCGAGACCACAGCCTTCCGAGGACGAAGACGAACCGGTTGCGACAGCGCTCATACCAATTGTTGGGAACACATCGGCAAAGATCGGCAGAATACTCACGAAATATAATGTCAAGTGCATGTTTTGCCCTCCGTCCAAAATGAAAACATTATTAGGATCAGTCACGGATGACTTAGGACTCGAGAAACTGGGAGTTTACAGCATCCCTTGCTAGTGTGGGAAAATGTATAAGGCCAGACCATCCGGACGGTACAAGAGAGATGTAGTGAACATAAATGCCACAAAGACAACACACAGCCCACCAAGTCCATCGTGGCAGAGCACTACATCTCACATGGACATGACATGAACTATGATGGCACAAAGGTGTTACAGCAATCAAACACATTCTGGGATTGTCTCCTCAAAGAGGCAGTGGAGATCTGGCTGCATGACGAACTAATAAATAAAGACAGCAGTTTCCAGTTAAGCAAAGCCTGGCATCCAGCTTTGAGTGTGATTAAAACACAACGGCAGTCTACACGGAAATCCATTCCTGTCAGGACACCTGAAGAAGAAGAAGAAGAAGAAGAAGAAGCAGCAGCATTGTCACCACGACGGCAGAGTTCCACAAGCAGCCGTAGCCACAGAAGAACTGCAGCCCTTGATCTGTTGCGGGGCGCCATGCTTGCCCCACCACCCAGCGCTGCCATTCCCCCACCACCGGCCGCAAACTGCTCGGAAGCTCCCAGATGGAGGCTGCGGGAAAGGGTTGGAGATTATATAAAGTTGGCATCCATCAGAGTTCAATCAGACACCAAGTGCGCCTGAAGATGGCAAGAAGTCGGTTTGCCGAAATATCACACCTTTTGGACAACTCTATCCAGCCGAATACCTGAGAAATTTTCAAGATAATGTGTAATATTTTCCATTGTTTGGTTTTGTCTGACAGCTTTTCTTCCCTCGTTTTTCTATTTTCTAGTGAATTTTCCATCGTTTAATATTACCGTGTAAGAGAAAGTGATTCACATTACATTCAAATTACAAGCAACTGCAGCATCTGATTTTCTCCAAAAAATATTACTGGCTATCAATAGAACCTGCCAACATCTTATTTAACTGAGTGAAATATATTTTCAAGGAGACAATGAATAATCTTTAGACAACCACTGTTGGGATTATCATCATCTCCACCTCCACCTCCACCATTCTCAAATGTCACATGGATCATTCTGTCAAATAGCCAAATGCAGCAGATTTTTGTGGTTTATCCATGGACTTAGGACTGCAGTGCTCCTCAGCAGGCCAGAGGCCATGGGCAACAGATATCAGCAGGAATTGCGACTGTCTTACTGCAAGGACAATGTACAGTGCAACATTTTAGAGACATTTTATTTATTCTAATACAGTTTGGCACTTTGAAAGTAGTTAATATATTAGAAAGTATGGTTGATAAGAGGAGGAAAAAGTGGCAGTCACTGGCAGTTTTTATACTGTGTACTCACATATATTGTGAAGGAAAAACCACAAAATACCAGTAAAATAATAGTCATAACACAGTGGGCAATAACCGACCATAACAAACATAGTAGAACCAACATTTTATTGGCAGTCGCCTATAGTGTTGGTTTACACAACTCATTGCTGCCTAATACACTTCTTTCGAGAGGTCTGCTTTTTTCTGAAATAAGTGAAGCAATTTTAAATCTGTCTTGTGGTTCCAATGAAATACATATTTTTGTCATCAAATGTGTTTAGTTTTATCGAAATAAAATAACTTCTGTGTTCTTAATGAAACATATATAACATTTGACTTGCTTTCTCCATCTAAACACAGTTCATCGCAAAGGTGTTGATGTTAATACTTTAGATTTTTGCTCACGTGTTTAGAAATACAGAAGTCCTTACATTTATTTTTTTTTTCCCCCTTACCCTTGAGATCTCAAAATTTGGCCCACCAGGGGGCCAACAGCTCTTTGGTGGCTACGTGTGTGGTGCGCATGGGTCCCTGAGCTATTGCAGCCTTATCCTTTTCTGGGCTGCTTTCCCTTCTCCTTCCCTGGCCTTTCTTCTTTCCTTTTGCCCCTTCCATTCCTTCTCTTGGTGTTCTTTTTTGTGTCTGCCTGGCTATCCTCATGACTTTGCTTCATGTTGCAGTTTTGGTTGGTTGGGTTTCCTCCACCTTTTTGGCTTTTCTTTCCCCTCCCCCCCCCCCCCCCCCCCCCCCCAGGGAATTGGACCTCCATCTCTAAATTTGAAATCTGTAGTGCAGGCCGGTTGGTATTTGGTGTTGATTGCTCTCCTCCTCCTCCTCCTCCTCCTCCTCCTCCTCCTCTGCTCCCTTTCCCCCTTCCCCTCCCTCCCCGCCAAAGCCCTTTCACCTGCTTTCTAGGTATCATCTCAATAGCCTGTCCATGTGGTGGGGTTGTTCTGTATCCATCTGGCTGAGCCCCCTGATGCCACAGGGATAACACTGCTGATACCTGTGCTGTGAATGCCTTGTGCAAGCCTAAGGGTGGTTGCCCATCTTTTCGTGGCATCGGAACTCCCAGCAACGACCGTCCTGCCAGGCGGCCATTGCTGTGGCTGGGTGGTGCCTACAAGTCGAGCCCCTGTTGAGAGTGGGTGGTACCAGGGCTGATCTTTGGCACATGAAATATGTTAAACTCTCTGGCAGGGCTGGCCGGAGTGGCCGAGCGGTTCTAGGCGCTACAGTCTGGAACCGCGCGACCACTACGGTCGCGGGTTCAAATCCTGCCTCAGGCATGGATGTGTGTGATGTCCTTAGGTTAGTTAGGTTTAAGTAGTTCTAAGTTCTAGGGGACTGATGACCTCAGCAGTTAAGTCCCATAGTGCTCAGAGCCAAACTCTCTGGCCACTCTACTGTGGTTGTATCTCTTCCTTAACGTAATTCTGTATCAGTTCCTGTTTCTGCCTTTCCAGCCTTATGCTCCTTGGATGCACCCTGGGAGGAGGGCCAGACATGCCAGCTTGGGGCAAGACCCTTTCTACTGTTCCTGGTGTGTACCAGGACTGACACGGAGACTTTTGCTGCCACCAAACCCATTTTCTTTGTGGGACATACTGAGGACAGGTTTGGTGAAGTAGTGTCATTAAGCAAGATGAGCTCTGGCTCTCTCCTTATAAAGGCAACTTGTGCCAGTCAGCCAGCCTCCTCCTGTGCCTACAACTGTTAGGAGGCAACCCCATGGCTATTGCTCCTCACAAGTCACTCAGTATGACACAGGATGTAATTTTCCAAAGGGACCTTCTCCTCGAGTTTGGTGATGAACTTATGGCTAATCTGGAACAACATTGCATTCATTTCATCCAGCGTGTCCAGAAAGACCCTATGGGCCACTGCGTAGACACTGGCACTTTCATCATGACATTTGCAGGGGATACCCTGCTTGAGAAGGTCAAGATAATGGTGTACATATGTGATGTGAAACTGTACATTTCACCTCCCATGCGTTGCTTCCATTGCCTCAAGTTCGGCCACATTTCCACGTGATGTGATGCCACCCTCATCTGTAGTGACTGTGGCTGCCCTCTTCATGTTGGGGACCCGTGCACCCCACCGCCTAATTGTGTACTCAGTTATGACTTCCCCTCCTCGCCCCTCCCCCTTATCTCCATTCTGCCCCCTTTCCATTTCCTCATCCTCGGCAGCTACTGTTCCTTTCCTTCCAGGAACCACTCCTCCTCCTCATCCTCATCCTCATCCAGGGAAAATGTCCTCTTTTCTGGCTCCTGCTAGGGATGGGGCTCTATCTCAGAACACCCCTCCCCAGCACTGTCAGGACAGGAAGCTTGCACGCTCTGGTCGGAGGAGAGACTTGCACTCCAGGACCCCAAGGCTACTCACTCTCTGTCCGATTCCGAAATCACTGCCACCTATTCCCTTGCTGACAATGCCTCTTTCCTCCCTCCGAGGGAGAACAAGAAGCATCTAAAGTCAAAGGACAAGGCTTCCCTGGCTTCTTGGAGGACTTCACCCCTCCACCTCATCCCGAATCAGACTCAGTTTTTATGGATATCACCCCATCCTCATTGGTTAAGACTATCGACCAAGTGACTTGACCTCCCCTCAGCTTCTTTATGTCTCATTTGGACTCTCACCACATGATAATCCAGTGGAATTGCAGCGGATATTATCGCCAACTCCTGGAAATACAATGCCTTGTTTCTTTCTACTCTTTGTTCTATCTTGCTCTTCAAGAAACCCACTTTCGTGATGACCTCTCTCTAAAGTTTCGTGTTATGAGCGTTCTGTCGGAACCTTGCTTGCCCTGGGATAGCGTCTGGAGGGGGGGGGGGGGGGGGGGTCTGCACTTTGGTTCACACCAATGTCATTAGTGACTGGATCCCCCTTCATACCAACCTGGAAGCAATGGCAGTTAGACGACTGCGGCAATCACCATTTGCAAAGTCTATGTCCCTCCAGGTAGGCCACTTTCTTATGTTGAACTGTCTATCGTATTACAGCAACTCCCACCCACGTATCTCCTCCTCGGGAACTTCAGTGCACACCACCCCCTGTGGGGGAGTTCCACTTCGTTGGGTAGGGGTCTTCTACTTGACCAACTTACTACAGACTTTGAATTGTGTCTCCTCAGTGACAGTTCCCCTACCCACTTCAGTGCCACTCATGGAACCTTTACTGCTCTCGATCTCACCATCTCCTTCCCTGCTTCGTGACTTGCCTACATTGGTCATGCTGTGATGATCTTTGTGACAGTGACCACTTTCCAGAGATTCTGTTATTCCCCTGCCGCTGCCAGGCAGACAGGCGGCCTCCTTGGGCATTCTGCAGGGCCAACTGGCCTTTATATACGTCTGCTCTGTGCACTTTGATACCTCTCTCTAGGGCTGCATTGACGCTGTCGTGCAAGGTATTTCTGCCACTATTCTTCATGCTGCTGGCACTGCTGTCCCCCTATCCACAGGTCCCCCTTCTTGTCGACCAGTCCCGTGGTGGACCAAGGATGTAGCAGTCACTGTCCAGGAGTGCTGACAGGCACTGCAACAATTTAAACGACACCATTCACAGACCAACCTCCTTGCTTTTAAGCATCTCCGTGCTGAGTCCCATTACCTTATTAAGCGGAGTATAAAGGAATGTGGGGATGGTATGTTTCCTCCCTGGGGACATATGGCTTTTCATCGCAGGTTCGGTTCAAGCTCTGTAGTCTTCTGGGCCACCAGTGACAGTCAACTGTCCAGGGGCTTACCCTCCAAGGTGCTCTGTCTACTGATCCATTGGTCCTTGCAGAACACCTCGCGAGACACTTTGCGACAGCATTGGCATCCTCTTCCTATCTTGACACCTTTATCTGGCAGAAACATAGAGTTGAACAGACCCACCTTCTGTTTCAACCCTCGCCAGGCTGAACCCTTCACTGAGTGGGAATTCTTGCAGGCTCTTACCTCTTCACGTGACACGGCCCCAGGCCCAGATTCCAGGCACAACTAGATGATCCAGAACTTGGACCTTACACTGAGGCAGTATTTCACAGTGACAAGACAGTGAAGTTATCCCCATCCTTTAGCCTGGGAAGAACCCACATCTCTCGACAGCTGCTGCCCAATTAGCCTGACGAACATACTTTGTAAATTGCTTGAGTGGATGGCTAGCATCCAGTTATGTTGTGTACTTGTATCTCAGGGCCTTTTGTTCGCGTATTAGTGTGGCTTCTGGGAAGAACGATATCGAACTGACCATTTACTCAGATTCAAAACTGCAGTCCGACTGTCTGTTACTAACTGTTGGCATCTTGTCAGGTCTTCTTTGACCTACGTAAGGAGTACCACATGGCTTGGCATCATCGCATTTTAGTTGTCCTCTGTGATTGGGGCTTTCATGGCCCCCTTCCAAATTTTTTTTTTTTTTGTTTCCCCCCCCATTGGCTCTTCCTGGTCCCAGTGGCACTTCATTCAGCAGTCCTCGCATTCAGGGGAATGGTATCTCAAGGGTTCCGTATTAAGTGTCACACTCTTCCTCATAGCCATCAGTGGGCTTGTAATCTCTGTTGGTTCTCAGGTTCCCTGGCATTGTATGTTGACGATTTTTGCACTCCCACTCGATAGCATCTGCTGAGTGCCAGCTCCAAGGGGCCACCCGACGGACCTCTGAGTGGACTCCACCTCCTGGCCCACACATCATGGGGTGCAGACCATGCTACCCTTCTCCATCTTTACAGTGATCTGGTCTTGTCCGGACTAGGTTATGGAAGTCAGGTTTACGGCTCAGCTGCTCCTTCCGCTCTGAAAATACTTGATCCTGTTCACCATTGTGGGGTGCGTCTGGCTGTTGGTGCCTTTTGCACTGGTCCCGCTTACAGTCTTCTGACAGAAGCGGGGATTCCCCCACCACGAATAGGATGAAACCAACTCATGGTTTCTTACACGATCGCCATTCACAGATTCCCTGACCATTCCGTATACCCTGTCCTCTTTGCAAGCGAGGGATGTCTCTCTCCTGATTGCTGACTCTGAGTGTGATTGCCGGTTGGAATGCGTCTCACTTCCCTCTGTCTGGATATCCATCTCCATTCACTGAAATGTGCCCCGTGTATTTCCTCTCACAATCCGCCTTGGGTGGTGCCTAGACCACAGATTAGGATCGATCTATTCCAGAGTCCTAAGGTATCTGTCACCCCTTTGGTCTTCCAGCATCTTGTGCATTCCATCCTTGCAGAGTTCCAGGTTGCTACCATCTTCTACACTGATGGTTCTAAGGCAACAGATAAATCTGGATACACTTTCATGCCTACTACTGGCTTAGAACACCATTTATTGCCGGAATCATGTAGTGTGTTCATAGCAGAGCTGCTAGCCGTTACCAGGGCACCATTTTATTACTCAGGCCTCCCTCCAGTGTTTTAACATGTAGCGACTCATTGAGCACCTTGCTACTCTTGTCTTCCTTTGATCTCTGCTGTTCATGACCTCTCCTTCTTTGGCCGTGCCGCCTGCTCAGTTGTCTTTCTCTGAGTCCCAAGTCACGTGCATATCCAAGGGAATGGATGGGCTGACTGTTTGGCTAGATAAGCTGATACTCACGTTCAATTCCCTTTCGTGACTCCAGCTGCAGATAAGCAGATCTACACTCATGCTCATAAATTAAGGACAGTTGTAGAATGTGGTGCCACACAACGTGGCACTACACAAAGCTGGTGCTGATAGCGTAGGCACATAGGAAACAAACACGACACAGATCAAGTCCGCGGTATCGGTGATAAGTCGAGAAAACTGTCCCAAAACACCTGGTGTTACACAACACCACTTTTCCTGCGCATGTACCGCGACATCAGTATGGGATATGATCACCGTGCACATGTACACAGGCCACACAACACGTTAGCATACTCTGGATCAGGTGGTCGAGCAGCTGCTGGGGTATAGCCTCCCATTCTTGCACCAGTGTCTGTCAGAGCTCCTTAAGTGTCGTAGGGGTTTGAAGACATGCAGCAATACATTGACTGAGAGCATCCCAGACGTGCTCGATTGGGTTTATGTCTGGAGAACAGGAAGGCCACTCCATTCACCTGAGATCTTCTGTTTCAAGGTACTCCTCCTTGATGGCAGTTCAGTGGGGCCATGTGTTGTTATCCATCAGGAGGAAGATGGGGCCCGCTGCACCCCTTAAAAGGCAGACATACTGGTGCAAAATTACTCTCCGATACAACTGACCTGTGACAGTTCCTCTGTCAAAGACATGCAGGGGTGTATGTGCGCCAATCATAATCACACCCCACACCATCAAACCACGACCTCCATATGGGTCCATTTCAAGGACATTAATGGGTTGGTATCTGGTTCCTGGTTCACGCGAGATGAAAATCCAGCAAAAATCGCTGTTCAGACTATACCTGAACTCGTCTGCGTGAACATAGCCTGAGATCAATGTTCCAATGACCCATGTACTGTGTTCTTGACACCAGGTTTTACGGGCTCTCCTGTGATCAGAGGTCAGTGGAATGCACCTTGCATGTGTCCAGGCGAACGAACCATGTCTGTTTAGTCATATATAGACTGTGTGTCTGGAGACAACTGTTCCAGTGGCTGCGGTAAGGTCCCGAGCAAGGATACCTGCAGTAGTCCGTGGCCGTCTGCGGGCACTGATGGTGAGATATCGGTCTTCGGGTGGTGGTGTAAACTGTGGATGTCCCGTACTGTAGCGCCTGGACATGTTTCTTTTATGCTGGAATCACTGCGATAATCTTCAGATCACACTTTGTGGCACACGGAGGGCCCGTGCTACGACCTGCTGTGTTTGACCAGCCTCCAGTCGCCCTAGTATTCTACCCCTCATAACATCATCAATAGGTGTTCTTTGCGCCATTTTCAATACACAGTCACCATTAGCACATGTGTAAACTTCTACACACTTACTCGCAGCACCGTACTCTGACATGCATCAACAGACCTCTGCGTATGTGGACTGCTGCCAGCTCCACCATGCGATGACCTCAGGTCAAACTGGCCACCAGTGCATTGTTTCACCATGTATCCTTAATTTGTGAGCATGAGTGTATGTCAAATCTCTCTTTGCCTGAAAGTGGAATGACATCTGGTACACCATTGCCCTCACTAATAAACTCCACACAATCAAGGAGAGTGCTGTGCTTTGGTGCTCTTCCTTCCACTCCCCTTGGAAGAGTCCACTGCTTTATGCCGTCTACACATTGGTCGTACCAGGCTCACCCATTGTGTGGAGCCAGACTGACGATATCCCACATATTGGTAGATTGTCCCCTTCATGCTAAGTATAGTCTTCCTTAATTTTAATATTAGCAGATAATTCATGGGTGGTTGAACTGGTCCTCTGTGAAAGTGGTTATTTCCAGTTGTAATATTTTGCTTTCCCTTGGAGCAGAGGCATGGTGATTGTGGTTGGGGCCTCTCTTCACGTTTTCTCAGTCTGGGAAACCATGACCACTCCCCCATGGGGAGATCACTCTTTTTTCCAGCTTTTAGATTTGCTATAACCTTTTATGCCTTTTGCTGTGTGTGTTTGACATCTCTGACTGGATCTATCCACTTTTAACTGACCCTCTCTCTCCTGTGAGTAACTTAGGAATTGCAGGTCTGATGATCTCGCCATTTGGCCCCATAAACCCCCTCAATTAATCAATCAATAAATCTAAAAATTTGTCAGGGAAAAACGCTAAAATATGTCTGGAAATCAGGGAATTTCACTTAGGGAAACTTGTGGCAACCCTGGTTATGAATCATTGTGGATTAATGCACTTAAGTAGCCTTCATCAAACCCCAAAGATCTTGTTGAATATGAAGGATCACTAATGTCAAAATTATCCTCCTTAAAATGAGAGAACTATTTTCTTGCTGTGCTCAGGCCAATTACATTGCCCCCATACACAGTACAAATATTTCTGGTGCCTCTGCTGCTGTCACCCCTCTGCTGAACTTAAAACAAGAATAATATGTCAGAAATGTTCAGATTTATTCACTTCCCACTTCATTTTCTACCATCCAGAGCACCACCTACTATCTCCAAATGATAATATGTAAACTCAAATAGCAATTGTGAACTATAAATAAAAAATGGCAGTTGATAAATAAACCCTTACAACCTGAATACCAATATGCAAAACACAAATGCTATGAACTTGTGCACCAATGTAATATATAACATCATCTCACAGTTTAGTGGCATGGCACTGTGATTAATGTGTAAACCCAACATTATAAAAGTCGTAGGTTTCCCTCTCATCAAAAACATGGAATTTTTTTAAATTTCTATAAGCAAAGACTGTGATTATTTTTGTTCAGCTACATTGGTAATGCTCATGTAGCCAGTATGAGGATAGTTCAAGGTAACCAAGGATAAGTTAGAAATTACAGTTTGCTTTTAGCGCTGAAACTGAAATTTTTTTGTCTTTAGTTTGTTTGTCGAGGTTAGCTTCAATCGCTGTGAAGAAAGTGATTGTGATTTTAGTTGTGGCACAGATTGTTGGCCACTGTTTCTACGGATACATTGCACACCACAAGGTTGTGGATGGGATAGGGCATGAGTTTAAATTCAGGACTACAAAACATGTTGTCTGCAACATTTCAGTCTTTGGTCACTGAAACTCAGGTGTCGACAGAGCATCTCGCATTTCTGTCGTTCCTTGTGGTGGCTTCTTCCAGCATTGCTCTGTGTTTCACATTAAGAGCATTTGCATGGTTGCCATAAGTCCTGGAAATCAAACATGTCAGGGAAATATCAGAGAAAATTGAAGAAAGAAAAAAAAAAACACTGGAAAATCTTGTTTTTGTCTCAGTAGATGAAATGGTTTGTTTACTGAGGTGTCATGCATTGTCGCTGACTGCACAGTTGAGTGCATGCGCCGCTTCCCTACTCCCTCATTACTACTGCTTTTCTCATTCCTGCCATTTCTCTCAGGCTGCACTTCTACCACTCCCTTCTGCTTGCAGTCAGCACTGCCACCAATTCTTGTTGCTAGTCTAGCAGCTGCCGACAAGAGGCAGGGAGGCTTGAGGAATAGTTTGTTTGGATCCGATTCTCAGAGACTGCAGTTGCGGCGGCTAGAGATGGCGGTCATGTGTGCATGAGTTGTGTCTGTGTGAATGTGTCTGTGCTCTCACTTTCTAACAAAGGTTGTAACCAAAAGTTTAGTTCTGAAAGTGTGATTATCTTTTCTACGTGCCTATGTGTGGCTCAGCAATCATCTTTACAGTGAGTTGTTATCTATCCTCATTATTATTGATTCTCAGAGTATTTGAACAAGTTATCTGTTGCATAGGTAGACCAACGTGGTCTCATTTCATCAACATGGTGTTTGTGGCTTGTGAATAGCTACAAGTGGATTTCCATGATGGGCCAAACCCTCAGGCCATTTCTGTAGGTATCTCTAACAGATCAGGCCTTCCGATTTGAACCCAATTGTTTCCCTATAATGTGCAAGCCCTACCTGTCAGATCTAGTCTCACCAATTTACCCAAATGCCGTTCTGTTTGTGTATGGCATAATGCGGCTGATTTTCATGCTTTATCCGTGGACCCAGGACTGTGGTGCTTCTCGGCAGGCCTTAGGCTGTGGGCTATGGATTCCAGGAATT
Source organism: Schistocerca gregaria (assembly GCF_023897955.1). NCBI lineage: Eukaryota > Metazoa > Arthropoda > Insecta > Orthoptera > Acrididae > Schistocerca > Schistocerca gregaria. The sequence continues at coordinate 479,741,274 of NC_064925.1, forward strand.
GTGACTGTCTCACCACAAGTACATTATACATTGCAGCATTTTACAGACATTTGTTCTAGTACATTTTGGCACTTCAAAAGTAGTTTGTATATTAGAAAGTATGGATGATAAGAAGAAGAAAATTGTGGCAATTGTTGGCAGTTTGTACACTATGCACTCATATTTCTTGAATGAAAAACCACACAATACCCCTAAAATAATAGATATAACACAGTGAGTAACAGCTGACAATAACGAATATAGTAGAACCAACATTTATTGGTGGTCACATATAGTTTTGGCTTACACAACTCTACCGTGCCATATACACTTCTTTCAAGTGGCCTACATTTTTCTCAGGTTATTTCTGAAATCGGTGAAAGTATTTTAAATCTGTCTTGTGACTCCAACGGAATGCATATTTTTGTTACCAAATGTGTTTCGTTTTATTGAAATAAAATAACATCAGTTGTCTTAATGAAAAACATATACCATTTCGCTTGCTTTCTCCATCTAGAAACAGCTACTTACAAAAGATGTGGATATTAGTACTTAAGATTTTTGCTCACACCTTTAGAAATATGGAAGTCCTTAATTTTTTTTGTCAACTTATACCTTTGCTTACCCCTGAGATCTCAAAATTTGTCAGAAGAATATTCTAATTGGGGAAATGTCAGAGAAATTCACTTGGGGAAACTTGTGGCAACCCTGATTTGTGAAGTGATTCACTGTGTTTCTCTCTTAAATGCAGTGCATTCTGCATCATCTTGCTATTTATCATTGCTAACCACCACACTCCACTCCCAAAAGATCCCCATGCACTGACTGAGATATGGGCTAAGAACTAGAATTAGTGGTTAAAGACATGAAAACACCAGCCACAATTAGTGGACTACACATTCACATTTGTGGTCTCTCAGTCTTTCAGAATAAATATGAAAGCTAATTAAGCATAAATACTGAGGATGAGGATAAAAATGGTGGCACAAACATATTTTCTGAACACTTTTTCATTTGACGCAATCACAAAACATTAACTGGTACGGGCTTGCTCTGGCCCTTATTTGATGGTGGCTAGAGAAGGCTGATACCAGTTGATGTTTTGAAGAGTTTTCTGAATGAATAAATTGTTAACACTAATTCCATTTAACACATTCACTGTTTCATTGGACAGAAATGATAGTAGTTGCAATTGAACTGTCTCACTGTACTTTTCAGATGGTGCATACTAGCGAAAAAAGTTGATATTTTACATGATGGTTTTGTCACAATCCTGTAGAAAGGATCTAATAAGCATTTGACTATATTTCTAGCTAATGAAGTTTTCAGAATGATAAACACATTGACAAAATTCTCTTTTTTTATATGATTATTGTATAACATGACTTTTTTACAAAAAATAAAATCCATTGTATGCTTTCTTTTCAGTGATTATCCTCTGCAGCTTTTCTCACCTGTTATAGCAATATCGAATGCCCTATTCAACCGTACTATTGGGACAAAACACACACCATCACAAGCACAGAGATGATCACTGCCTTCAAGTGTTCCATCTAATATACCAGAAAATGTACTGATCTGTGTAATTAACTCAACTTTAAAAGACAGGTGTTTTATAATTCCTTTTAGTGCTACTTCAAATTATTTTGAAAACATATCACAGTTGCTTGAAAAAGAGAGAACTTTCAGGTTTTGGGCTTTATTCGTAGTGAGCCCATTCAGAAGCAGATCAGTTTTGCATAATTTACATGTTTTGCTTTATAATTTCATTGATGCAGAGTTATGGTACTGTAAGCAGTACAATAACAGTGTGGAGAAGGAACTAGTTTTTCCTCTTCTTTTCCTAAGAAATGTCTAAGTGATGTACAATCTGTGATTTTTTCCAAGTAAGTCAGCACAGAGAAAGAGTGAGTGTTTTAAAAGTTGTGAAATTCTAGTCATAAGACTTCTCCTTTTTACTCTTGTGTTGGTGTATACTCTGATGCACTGCTCACAGATGTGCAGTGATTTTGTGCCTCATTGACAAATTTTTTGCATATTGTTTAGTTATACTTTTATACTGATATTGATATGGATATAAAATATATACAACATATAACAATGTTTTTTTCTTTGTTTTAGTATTAATGTATTCCATGCAGTTGACAAACAGTCACATTGTAGTTCTAACTGTGAAATGAGCAGCTACACAAAATATGTCCTTATCGAGGTTTCATAAACTGTGTGTGATTTGTGATACATCTCCAGTTGAGATCAGGCAGTTTAACGTCAACTAGTTTACGTAACTCAGCTGAAATAAATCCTACTTCAATTGAAGTTTCGAGCCTGTTGTTACTGTCACACGTATGTAATTGATGTATCAAAGAAACACATGAGAATATGAACAAACCATCAGTATTACTAAATGAGTGACTGAGTTTGTGGCATTCAGTCCCAGTTGCAAGTTGCCTATCTAATAGCCCAGGGGAAATAAAATTTAATTTTCATTATTTCATATAAGTACTGAGCAAATTAAATGTGCTCTCATAATCTACTCATTAAGAGGTATAATTTTATTTTGAAGGTTAAACGTAGTAAGATAGGCACTACAGTATTGAGGTAGCATAACTATATCAGATTGTTTGAGATTGAGAGCACTTTTGAAGGAGGTGAATGACAGCGATGGTTGTGGTGAAGACAGGAAACAGCGTAAGATATATTTTTAATGCAATAGGACTATTTCTTGAAGGAAAAGATCACATTTCACATTAATAATTATAGTTTTATCTGTAGAACTTATTTTATTCTTTTATCAATCTAATAGGCATGTTAGATAATGGCAGTGTGGTGAGCAGAACTCTACATCTTATTTGCTCGACAGTGCTCTTTACGTGCAGGCATTTAACATCAATACATGATGTCTGTAAGTTATTACACTTCCAGATTTTATGACGGGTAATGTATTTGGAACAATGTTGCATGGTAGCAGGCTAAAATCTGTTAAACACTGATGTTGGCAGGAGCTTAAGGAATTCAAATAATAGTTCATATTGACCAGGACTGAGTTTGAAAACATGGGACGGAATGAGATGGGTCTCTAATTAGAAATTAATTGCTTACCTGCTTTCCTACACTTTCGTACATAGGTGTTACTACAGGTAATCATTCAAAAAATACATCTTGACCTGCTGCCTGCTTACAAAGGTAATTCAAACAGCGTGTTAGCAAATCTGCACGCCATTTTAGTACTCCGATTAAAAAACCATTATAGCCAGAAAACTTTCTGTTTTTTTTATTGAACTCATGACATTTCTTCTGTAACAAATGCTTTGACAATAATTATTCTGGTGGTAGAGTATGCAATGCGTGGCCAAGTAAATGTAATGGATCTACCCTTTTTGCCCCCCTTTTCTGTCCCATTGATCAAATACAGAGCTTCCATCCAGTCTTTATGAATCTGTCTTTGAAACTGGGATGACAAGTCAAAATATTATATTACACATTTATTCTTGTGAGAGGATCCTATTACCATACCAATATTTGTCTGCTGCACAAACTTGCAAATTGATCAAATGGATGATATTGAAAGTATTGGGAAACATCGAGGCTACTCAAAGCAAACAAGCCAATAGGCCTGAAAAGAATTAGTGAATAATTTCTCATGACATAAAGTAGCACAGGTGACTACTGAAGTTCATTGGAAGTGTAAAAGAATGGATTTTCAGAATTACATGTCAGTACCCCAGTGAATGACCATAGCTCCTAGAGGAAAAGTAGCTTGTCTCTAAGAATTGTTGCAGGTAAAAAAAAAAAAAAAAAAAAAAAAAAAAAAAAAAAAAAAAAAAAAACACTTGTGTGAAGCGGCTTATATCCCATTCACACACGATAGCTTACAAATAGTAGATTCAATATACCTACATTTTCCAATGGGCACTTGAAGTAATTACACATTTGTTGCCTCGTAACAAAGAGAGCTTTCACTCTTCCAGAATATCTTTGCAAATATATAATTCACTCAAAGGTTCCTTTTCACAGTAGAATCCAGGATGTTACAAGGGATGGCAAATGCTCAGCAGAAATGAAAATGCCATCAGCTGTGCAAAAAAGAGAAAGAAGCTGATAGTATCCAATGATAACACTGCATGTGAACTTCTAGAGCCTGCCATGTTTCTTCAATATGTACATATAATACTAAACAGTGACATGAAATGAGATAAACTTGTAGTCTAACAACAAAAATAACCAGTTATTGACAATATAATGTAAATGGATAGATAAAACATCTACTCGCCAAGTGGCAGCAGGGGAACACACACACAAACAGGTTTAACTTTTACAAGCTTCTGCAGCCAGTGTCTCCTTCTTATGGCAGAAGAAGAAGAAGAGTTGAAGGGGAAGGAAGAGGGGTGAAGGGAAAGGACTGGACAGCTTTGGGGAAAGGGATACAGTCCATAAAAACTACCCAGAACCCTGGGTCAGGGGAGATGTACTGCCATCTGGTAAGTCTCCCCTAACCCAGGGTTGTGGGTGACTTTTCTGAACTGCACCCCTTTCCCTAAACCTTTCTATTCCTTTTCCTTCACCCCTCTTCCTTCCCCTTTAACTCTTCTGCCAGAAGAAGGAGCCACTGGTTCTGAAAAGATTACTGGGAAAGTGCAGTCCATCTGTATAGACACTAGTGTACCAGTTTTAGAATACAGCTCCAGTAATTGGACTCCATATCAAGTAAGCGTTACAACAGACATGAAACTAAGTGAAACTAAATCAGAGATGAACCACTAGGACTGTAAGAGGTCTCTCTAAAGTCCATACAAAAGTGTATTAGGTTCCCAGGGATTTCAATTGGGAATCTTTGGTAGAAATGTGACATTGTTCTTGTGGTAAAAATAGGAAACTGATGTTGAAGGTAGGCTGTACAAAATTTCTACTGTGACCGTTTTACCTCTCTCTCTCTTAAAAATCTTGAGAGTGATAAATATTAGAGCACAAGCTGATGCATATAGACAGTTGTATTTCCCCTGCCCTGTAACCAAAGCGAATAGGAGAGAGAGTTGCTAAATTGGTTTGAATCAACCCCTACCATGAACTGTACAGTGTCTTGTGGAGTATATGTGTGTAGATACCTCCACAGTCATATACACCAGTTGAGGGTATCCAACACCTTCACTTACTCACTTTATTTGTATCATCCTACCACTGCAACCACAAAGAGAGAGAGAGAGAGAGAGAGAGAGAGAGAGAGAGAGAGAGAGAGAGAGAGAGAGCAACCCTTAGGTCCAACACATTAAGTCCATCCCAAAACCTGTCGCATAAATCCATCTTATTGCTTCTACTGATCATGCCCCCATATACTCAGTTATTACAATGCTGGATTATGCAGTTTCCACAGAGGAGTCCTCTGCCTGTGTTCGCCAACATCTGAGCAACTATATGCACTCTTTTTTCCTTTCCACAGTTCCTATCCTATTACCAGTCAAGTTGTTATATGGGTGAAGCCACAGGAAACTGTTGGACCTTCTCTAGCCCACACAAGTAGCCCAGGTATTATGGCAGCATTCTTGCTTCAAGGTGGGTTAGGCTTGATGCAGACGAGTGAGAAACAGCTCGCAGTGAGAGCGTGGTGTCAGAAAGAATTTCAGTGCACACACAGTGGCATCAAAGTGATAATTGCACACCAGTACTAGATTGGAAAGACACCCACTAAAGATGTAGGCAGAAGACAAAACAGTGTTTGCTTATTTCAACTTTGAATACATTTAAGAAATGCAAGAGGAGGTTTTGGACTCCCACTGGTTAGTTAATGGCTGCTGAAAGGAGTATTTGTGACACTATTCATAGATTTAAGAGACAATGAAAGTAAATTCTATAATTACTTTTGAATGAGTGTACAGCCGTTTGATGAATTACCAGTAAAGCTGCAATCATTCATCAAGAGCACAGACTCTGCAATGAGGCTCAAAATGTTGACTGTGACTATGAGATAAGTAGAGAGTATTTAAGTATTCACATCCTGTTGGTTATTTTAAACAAAAGCTAAAATACAGTTAACAAATTGGAACGAAGTTGTAAATGATAATCTTGCCTCAATGGTATTTTTTCAACCTATTAATGAGCTTTGGAATTTTGCTAACAAGTATGTGGTAATATATTTTGCTATATGGCAACATGCCAGCTTCTGTGCATTAGGACTAGGCAAAATATTTTTCATAAGTAGTCTAAATTATTAAATGAAGAACATTATTGATGTTGTGGAGAAAGTTAATGCGATACAAGAATGTGTATAGGGCTGCCAAACAATAGACACACACACCTCGTAACAAAACGTTTATTTGAAATGTAAGTAAAAAAATATATATATTTTTTCTATAAGGTCAATTGGAATCCACTTGCAACTGTACTTGATGAGTATTATTATTAAAAGTGCCCACAGAATCTTCACTGTTTTCTGCTGTAGGAAGAAGGCCTAATCGTGATGTAGCTGGGAAATGGCTTGTGTATGAGTCTAGGCACACAAATCATGAAACAGTATACTGGCTTGATTGTTGCAATCTGGAAAATGATCAGTAGGTAAACTCTGCTGAGGAGATGGAGCATTGAGCTTGAAGTGCTCATTCACGGTCATGAACCTGTGCGGTAACTTAACCACCTTGCATCTAAGCTCCAATTTGCGATTCAGTGGCAATGTTTTATGTGGATGGAGCAGTGGTTCAAAAAATGATTTATCATCATCTGGTGCTTTTTATGTAGCTGGCGGTATGGGAGAACTCATGATTTTTAATAAGGAAACTTCAAATTTCCCTGCGCTATTAGGAAACATTGTCCAAATTCTTCCAAGGCTTACTCTGTGCAATTGGTGTTAATGTACTTGTTTTAGTATCCAGGCTATCCAGAGATTCACTACCGGCCTGATAGTTGTCGAGCAAAATGTACTTACCTGCTGAAATTGCCTCTTGTCCTCATTTTGTATTTCTTCTCACATGTTGTGTTGGTATCTTCAATGTCCTTCCACATTTCCATGACATTATTATTATTATTATTATTATTATTAAGTTAATATGCATCCTTTTCGTATACTTGGGTAGTGGCTGCACTCAGATTTATTTGTAATATCACTACAGAATTGGCCACACAACACTGTGAACTTCCCCAGCTGCTTGGGTGTGTGGGATGGCAAGTAAGTTAGAATAGATAAACCAGATTTCAGTGCTTCTGGGTTCTTCAACTGCAAGAAGTTCCAGTCTGTAGTATTGTTCATTGTCACTGGTGCAAACTGTTTGTTCAGCTATATGGATGTTAGATATCATGGCAGAAAATTTGAAAAGGCCATCTTCGAAAACTCTAAGCTGTGTAAAATATTAGAATGCTAAATCAATTTATAGCCAAATGTGAAAGACTAATTTATGTCAGTATTTAAATGTGTAATTATGTATTTTGTGGCTGCACTACAGTAAAGCAATAAAGCATTGAACTGGCTGGGTTAACAACATTTTTAAACTATTATTGTTAACTGAAGATTTGTTCATTCATATGAAATGCTCCAGGCCAAGGAGCAAACCATTTGCTGCTTTGTGCTATTTCAATTTTTGAATGACCATATTCAAGCAAAAACATCACTATTAGAGCACAAACACACAATAGTTCAACAGTGGTACTTACCTTTATTTTATTCTTCTGATCCAGTTGCACAGCAAAATCCTGACAAAGCTTTTCACTCACTTGAAACCTTGCAGTTCCCTTCTTAATCCTATTGTGATATTCCTTGTGAGACATCACCCAAATCAGGGTATTTCTTCATCTCTTCAATGAACAGTTCCACATCCAAACTGGCTGCATCGTAGGTAGGCTGATGGCAGCTGTTTTTACGGTTGCAAACATGTGTACACTGCACCATTCACCTACAATGACTGCTGCTTTGTGACGACTGGTGAGATTGCTGCCACGATCAGTGAAAACAATTGTCTCATTGCGACGGCAAGTTCGGAGCATCATTGCTGTAATGTGTTCCGCCATTTCATGTCACTGCTAAATCACACGAGGAGATAACACTGCAAGCTCACTCTAGTAATATGCTCGTGTGCATCAGCCAGTGCTTATTCAGGGCAGCAAGGCAAGAAGCTACTCACCATCGAGGTTGAGGATGGCTACCTCACATGCCACCTCAATTCAACAGTGACAGTGGCGAAAAAAGAAACTTATGCTCTGAAGCTAGGAGTGGCCCTAGATAATTGCCAAAACCTACAGTCTCCACACATGAGGAGACCATCTGAAACCACAGCCTTCGCCACTTCAAGAGGAGCTGTGATGCAAAAGTTGGGAACCCAAGGAAGCAGAACACTGTCCAGTCTCATGGAGGTTCCCACACCATCTATAGATAGCGCAAAGCTACCTCGGTTCTTAGCAGAGGACACAACTACCATCATTTTGGAGCCACTGGCAAAATTCCAATAGTAATCTTGCTCTTTACTTCATACACTATAAGATTAGCTAGGATAGTTCCTAAAAGCCAGTCGTAGTAAGGAAGGATCTCATCTCCCTGCTTAAAATTCTGATAGTGTTAGATGGAAAAATTGGCAAACCAACTGCAAATGGTGCCTCTTCCAAGTACACTCTGTGCTTTGTAGCTACACCACCTGAGGTGTCTTTCATGGTCCATGCAATATGTTGAGAAACTCGATAATTCAGCAGCCAAACTTTCCCTTCTCTAGTGAAGTGTTCACAATAGGAAAACGCCCAGACACAGTCAAAACTTCGCAGGGAGTAAGAAGAGTGAAAATAAAGGTGCCGACATTCAGTAGTTTCTCAGAAAATGACAAATTTTGGACAACTTTATCAGTTTGCTTGGGCGGCATGAAATGAAGTGAATTGGTAGTGCAGTAGTCAAGAGCACAGATTCAAATTATTTCATTCTGTGTTCAGATTCTATCTTAAGTTGTTCTTTTCTTTTTTTCTCTCTTATTTTTATTAGTCATGGAAGTATATGACATCAATATTTTTGGTGACATTATCAATTATTGGAGGAAGAAGAAGAAGAAGAAGAAGAAGAAGAAATAAGTGTTTGTTGGTCTGAAGGACTAAATTTGCCATTGACTTCTTGAAGTCAAACAAAAACTGTTAGTAACAGCTTTCAGACTGAAATCTTCCCTCTGCAGCAGAGTGAGCCCTGATATGAAACTTTTCTGGGAGATTAAAAATGTGTGCTAGACCGAGACTTGAACTCTGAACCTTTGCCTTTCACAGTCTGGTATTCTACAGACTGAGCTACCCAGGCATGACTCACAATCTGTCCTTACAGCTTTATTTCCGCCAGTACCTCATCTCCTACCTTCCAAACTTCACAGAAGCTCTCCTGTAGTCCCTGATGGAACTCTTCACCATGTTCCTCTTATGTGTCAGCCAAATTTTCTTGAAAATTGTGTAAGTGTGACATAAGAAAATGTAGTTTTAGAGGGACCTTGCATCATAACTGTTTAAATGATTGTAGAATATCTTCCAATATGTCCTTGTAATCAGGCTGCTTATTCTGTCCAAAGTAACATGCACAAAATTTGTAAAACTTCTCCAAGCTTGCTGTTGCGTTTCTGTTACAGTATTTTCAAAGTACTCATCAGATATCAACTTAGGTATATCTGGTCCAACAAATCTCTTCTTTCAACTTTGCAGCTGATAGGTTTGGGAATTGGCTACACAAGTATTGGTAAGTTTCCTGTTTTGCCCAGTGCTTTCACATATTGCTTCATCAGTCCAAATTTGATGTGTGGTGGAAGCAATAAAATGTGATCTGGATTAACCATATATTCAGTCACAATGTTCTTCAGTCCTACTATCAGGTTTTGCATCTTAGACTACTCTCGCCTACTCCAGTGGTACCCTGATTGCTGGCCAAGAAGAAAGCCAGTCACTTTAAAATTACCACTCACAAGCCACGGTGTTCATAGGAGTACTTTCATGGTACTGCATGTCTCTTTGAAGTGCACTGAATACACTGTTGGAACCGATCCTAGCTCATTTCCAATATCTAGCAACAGTGCTTTCAAACTTTGCTTTGAAGAATATATAAATAATCTCCATTGCTTACTCTCTTACTTCTGAGCTCCGAGTTTTGTCATTAATCAGGCAATGTCTTTGCAGAACAACATTAAACCATCTTCAACAAAAAATTCCTACATATTTATCACAATTTCTGTACATTAATTTCTGTATATTGAATATACTGTACCATGAACAAGTAAAATTAGTTTTACTGAGACATGATCCCAGGAGTTGAACTGTCTCTTTTTGAGAGTCCCAAGTCTTTCAGCAAATTGTGAACTTCTGTTTGAGTAGGAGGTTTTGGGTTGCTATCGATATCACACTTGTAATAGTCAGATTTACTACTTTCTTGACTTATATCTGGTTCGGAGAATTCAATGTATCCATTGATGTTGGTGGAGAAGGGATCGGTAGCCCTGGTCCGTGAGGAACTGGTCTGATCACAGAGTCTAAGTTTGGATACAAAATTTTGTTCATGTTTCTTCTGTTGTATCCTATTACTTTTGTCATACAGAAGTAACACTCATCAACTCGATTCTTCTGTTCACACCATACTATGTGAATAGTGAAGTTAAAGCAGTTGATTTTACCTTCACTCCTCTTCCTTAATTGCTCCATGCATATATGACACACAATGTGTGTTGTTCCGGTCTCTGAGCTTCATGCTGAAATAAGCAGAATATGATTTCTGCACAAATTGTATTATTTTCGACACCTTGTACTTATCACACAAGTTCCACAGATATAGCAAAATGTATCTGGGCTATTCACACACTGCCATCCTTACATTTTTAACACAGTTTCAGTGAAGTGACACAACTCACAACAACACACGTAAGCACATTGTTCTACCTGTGAAGCTCATTATCCTCTCTAATCCACCGACCTACAAACAATGCAATGTAGCTTACAGTAAATAATAGAGAAGCAGTAGCAGCTCATTTTTCAAGGCTCTGAGGCAGATATATCTTTTAATTATATAATAAGAATTTAAGTTACACTACATAACACAGATTTTGCAGCCAATAGTAGGTTGGGAGGAGGGGTAGCTGTGTAAAGAAAACTGAGGGTAATGGGAAAAAACTGATATCAATTTTATGTTCAGGGTTGACAAGTTAGTGAAGAATACCACTTACTTTCCAAACACCGGAACACATGTCAACTTGTGTAATGTTCTCTTACTAGAGATCTGATACTTATTTGAGGTTTGATCTGTATTTCTTAAAAAATCAGGGTTGAAGTCCAGAGTTATAGTTGAGGTTTGAAGTTGAAACAGTCTTTCTGCTCCCAATTATTCATCAAATATACACTCTTTAAAATTCTTAAGGTAACAGAGGTAAAATACAGGAGTGAAAGGTTATTTAAAGCTTGTACAGAAACCAGGTGGCAGTTACAAGAGTCAAAGGCATGAAAGGGAAGTATTGTTTGAGAAAGGAGTGAAACAGGATTGTAACCTATCCCCGATGTTGTTCAATCTGTACAATGAGGAATCAGTAAAGGAAACCAAAGAAAAATTTGGAGAAGGAATTAAAGTTCAAGTGGAAGAGGTTTCCCAATTACATAATTTTATTAGATGCAGCAAAGGATTTGGAAGAGCAGTAGAATTGGATGGTCAGTATCTTCAAAGGAGTAAATAATATGAACATCAACAAAGGTAAAACAAGGGTAATGGAAGGCAGTCGAATTAAATCAGGTGATGCTGAGGGAAATAGATTGGGAAATGAGAAACTAAAAGTAATAAAGGTATTTTGCTATTTAGGCAGTAAGGTAACTGGTGATAGCCGAAGTAGGGAGATCATAAATTGTAGACTGGGAATGGCGAGAAAAGCTTTACTGAATAGAGAAATTGTTTAACATCGAATATAAATTGAAGTGTTGGGAAGTCCTGTCAAATGGTATTTGTTTGGATTGTGGCCTTGTGCAAACTGAATTGCAGACAATAAGCATTTCAGACAAAAAGAGAATAGAAGATTTTGAATTGTAGTGCTAAGGAAGAATGCTGAATATTAGACCATAACAAAGGATGGGGCTCCTCCACGCCCACACCAACGTGGTGACCAGACCAAAAGTTCTACTGTCACCTCCGTAAACATGTTAGTTTTTTGAATTGGGCGTCACAGGATGCGGGCTGTGATGTTGTCCATGCGTCTGAGTAAGATTACTCATTAACATGGTCCATCTGGAGATAGAAGTGGTCGAAAACGATATAAGGGTAGCGGTTGTAAGGGCAGAGGAAAAAAAGTGCCTAGGCAAGAGCCAAGGGAAAAAAACCTCTGCGACATTAGGACGGGTAGTAAGGGCAGTAGCGGCTTGCTATCTGCGACAGTGCATGCAAGGTGTGGTTGTGTTAGTTCGAGGTATCGTGCATCATTACCTTTGTCGTTGTTGGAGCTTGTTGCGGCGCTTACTGCGGTTGCTGCGTCCATGCGACAGTTCAAGGTCGTTATAGATTTGTGGGCGTTCGGTCATTGATCGGCTCACAGACGGTGTAGGGGGTGTGTGTGGCTGGTTTGCGTGCTGTGTACAGTATGGTTTCCCTGCGGTTGCCTGATTTTCGGCTGGTTGCACATCTGGGTTCCCAGTAATAACTGTGTTGCAGGGGGTCACCAGTACTGTCGTGTTAGCGTTCTATGGACCATAGATGTTTAGTTCCTAGCCAGTAATGTCTTTGGTTTGTTAAACTTCCATCTATGATTGTGGTCATAGTTACTCAGAGAAAGAATAAACGGGTTGCGCGAGTGTCTCATGTTATTGTACAGTCATGTGGAGAGTTTTTCGAATAACCGCAAGATGGTATCTAGCCGGTATTCCCGGTGAAGGTCCGCGATGCGTGTGTAGCATGGAGTGTTGCTTATGATTTTGAGCACTTTGTTCTGTATGAGCTGCAGACGGCGCAGGCGAGTTGGCGCAGTGTATCCCCAGACAGGGGCTGCGTACGTCATCAGGGGTCTAATAAGTGTCATGTACATGGACCTAGACACCCTCCTGTTCAGTGTGCTACGCCTGTTAAGCATAGGGTAGAGTTGTTTGAGCCTCGCGTTAGCTTTGTTGGTCACGTGTTGGATGTGGTCCCCCCAGAGTAGTTTCCTGTCCAGCCAGACACCGAGGTATTTGACCTTCTCGCGGAAACGTATTGGGCGTGTGTGTAGTGTTATTGGGTTGCAGTACTGGTGTTTGCGCAGTTGCTTCGGTCTTCTAGTGAACAGAACGGCCTCGCACTTGTCGACGTTTACTCTAACACGCCATTTCACCAGCCAAGGCTGCGCCGTTCTGAGTGCAGTCTGTAGTCGCGAGTTAATGTTAGACGGCTTCCAATCTTGCGCGAGGATGGCAGTGTCATCCGCGTAGATTGTTACCGTCGTGTTATGTGTAGCTGGGAGGTCGTTAATGTAGAGGTTAAACAGTAAGGGCCCTAGGATACTTCCTTGGGGTACTCCTGCCTGTATACCATGTCGTGTCGATTGTTTGCCCTGCACCGGTGTTGAAACTCCTGTCCGTGAGATATGAGTGTAGAATATTAGACCAGCAGATCACATAACTAATGAGGAGGTACTGAACAGAATAAAAGAGAAGGGATCAACACCTGGTGCAGGGATTGGTAATTGATCATCAACATAATCAAATGTAATATATTGTGAATAAGTAGGCAGAGTACAAAATTGCAGAACAATCGTTGGAAGCAGTTATTCCATAAACATCTAGGGTTATGCGCATGGAGTGATTTGAAGTGTAACAACAACATAAAATTAATCGTATGTAAGGCATATATCAGGCTGAGATTCATTTGAAGACTCCTCAGGACGAGTACTTCACTCACAAAGGAGATAACTTAGAAAACCCTAGTGCGATAAATACTTGACTATTGCTCATCTTTATGGGATCCGTACCAGATAGGACTGATAAACAAAATAGAGAATATCCAAAGAAGAGCAGCACATTTCATTACAGGTTCATTTAGTAAGTGCAAAAGTGTCATGGAGATGCTCAGCTAAGCTGCAAGAGAGGCATTGTGCGTCACATTACGGACTGTTGTCAAAGTTCTGAGAGTGTACATTGCTAGAAGAGTCAACTAATATATTGCTTCCTCCTACACAATCTTGCAGAAAGAGCATGAATATGAAGTTAGAGAGATTTGAGCCCACAAGGAGGCTTACCAGCAACTGTTCTTTCAATGAACCATATGCAACTGGAACAGGAAAAGGGTGAAGTAACACTGGTACACAAAGTATCCTCTGTCACACACTGCAAGGTGGCATGTCGAGTATAGATGTAGAAGACTGAAAGCAGTAAGCAGATTCAAATGGATGTAGGTTGCAGTAGTTATTTGGGAGATGATGAGGTTTTTGCAGGATAGAGCTGCATCAAACCAGTCTTCAGCTGAAGACCATAACTACAACAATGCTTGTCTTTGGTGCTGACTTGTTTGGTGATATGAAGATGCCGAATTCTGTGTTTCTTCTTGATAGAATTGTATCAGGTTTTAAGAGCTTTGAATTCAAAAGTTTCTGGCTGTAATGTGGCTGCTCCAGCCATTGCAAACTGCCCCAATGCTGTGTAGTAACTTGATGTCCATTGTTTCTGGCTTCTGTAAAATGATTGAACATCCACAGATAGACAATTTCATAATTATTTCGAGTTGCTCCAATGCTTATCACTCATTTCCTCCACTGAGATAGCTATTTTGTACTTGTGAACTTGGGTGTAGTCTTCTCAGCCAACAATTTCAGGAACCACTGTTGACAGAGTCTAGCTGCTGTTATGATGCTGGTGCATAAATTTGTAGTGTTCTTGTATAAGTTTAAGAAATGCAACTGATGTACATAACAGAGATTTAAGTCATCAATAATATGTCTCCTTCACTATTCAATTGTCTGCCAATGCTGGGTAACTTTTTGATTCCATGACTGTAGAATTTGTTCTGGAGGTAAAGAAGTCTCAAGTCATGTTTGTAGCACGTTTGCATCCGGAAAGGGAGTTCCTCAAATGTTGTTCGGTAGAGGCTGGAAAAGTTGAAAATTTGAGGGCACAAGATTAGGTGAATAAGATGAGTGTGGAATTACTTCCCAGTGTGACTCCTGTATAGTGGTTTTTGTCAGTCTATCAGAATGTGGATGGGCTCTATCGTAGAGTAGCATCACTTCACACAGTCTTCCTGGTCATTGTTCTTGGATTGAGTCTGCAAGACATCTCAGTTGCTGACAATAAATGTCAGCAGTGATGGTTACACCTCGGGGAAGCAATTCTTAGTACACCACGAGACACAAAACATTGTCTTTTGTGGATGTGCACAGATGTTACCATAAAGACACTATTTCTCATTACCAGGATCAATTCAGGAATGATTGGTGGTGGTCACAAGCCAGTTGATGACAAGCAAGCAGAGTTGCTGATTTTTGTGATTTTGGCTTGGAGCATGCTGTGGGGTCTTGTCCACTTATCTCATATAGGGTGTCTAAGGGATGCTGCGTTCTCGGTATGCTATACAACAATTCAAGCAAATAAAATTAATTGTTTTTATTACAAATAATAAGAATGAAAATACTTAGCTTGTATTTACAATGATGCCGCAAGCGATGGGTGATATGCATAATAAATCAGAGTCCTTTGCTATACATAAAATGTGATTTATTAGTCTCATTACATACATTGTACAGATCATACGATCTGTTATCATACAGTTGTGGATCACTAATAACTGCTATCGTTGCGTTCCCTGCTAGGCCATGCTAATTCTTTGTGAAAACTGTCCCAGTACTGAGCAACCATGGCTGGCAGGAGTGGCACTTATATTCTTCTCTTGTAGATGCCCCTCCTGTTGTGGTGTGGTCCTAACCAGCGCACGGTTGGCCAACATTGTTTCACTGCCAGCTCTTCTCTTGCATTCTTCATCTTCGTTCTGGTGCTTGTGGTTGTGCGAGAATACATGCTGTATCCATACACCTGGTTTTTGAACCTTCCCTACCGCATGTAGATATTGCATGATGGTGGAATGATGACAGTTCAACACATTTGCCCATTCTCAAGTACACTGATGTGGACTATTGTGAATCAATGCATTTAAACAATCTTTGTCAAACCCCATAAATCTTCTTAAAGATTTAAGTTTTCTTTGATTTCCCTAAATCGCTTCAGGTAAATGCCAGGATGATTCGTTTGATAGGGCACGGCCGACTTTTTTCCCCATCCTTTTTTCCCCATCCTTTTTTCCCCATCCTTCTAATAACCAATGGGACCGATAACCTCGCTGTTTGGTCCCCTCCTACAAACCAGTCAACCAGCCAGTCTTCCTGAATGCGGAGAGTCACTAATGTCAAAACAATCATCCTCAAAATAAGACACCATTTTCTTGCCATACTCTGTGCAATTGCATTATCACCATACATGGCGCAAATGTTTCTGGCTGCCTCCATTCAACTGAAAAATAGGAATAGCTCAGAAATGTTCGGATTTCTCCACTTGGACCTCCATTTTGTAGCATCCGCAGCTCCACTATATCCACATGTAAACTCAAAATAGCAACAGTGAACTACAACCAAAAAATGACAATTGTTAAATAAAGCATAGGAACCTGAATACCAACATGCAATACAAAAACGCTATGAACATATGCACCAACCTAATAACTTGTAGTATAAAAAATAGTATAAATAAATATAATTGAGTATGATTGCGTAGTTAAAATGTTTGTGCTTATCTTAGTTTTTCTTGGCGATCGGACTTCTCTGACCTCCTGGCTAGAGCTGCAGGCAGCAGAGGACTCCGGGAACACCGGCGCTTGTCATAATCGTGAAAATCCTCTTCCTGTAGTTTTCCTCTTCACTTCCTTCAATGAATAAAAAATACTTGCGTTTTCCCATATTACATTATTCACGCACACGTGTTACACAGAGCTTGCAATACTTCAAATCTAAAGTCGCATATCTTCATCGTCCTTCTACATATGAGAGAGAGAGAGAGAGAGAGAGAGAGAGAGAGAGAGAGAGAGAGGGGGGGGGGGGCTGTACAATAGTTGACTGCCCCTCCCCTCCTCTCCGTTCATTTGTCTGCATCTTATTGCACATTCATATTCATAATTAACGCCTTTGCTAAATCTTAATTTTACAGCATCCTGAAGGCCTTTCATCATGTACTTAATACAATTGCCCCCATATTGTGCATTGACATGTTATGGAGATGTACAGTGTTTTTTACTCACATTTGCCGATAGGGGTCGATGCCCTTTATTGTCGATTTATTTTTTTGGAATGGACATATCAGCTTATCATACGCATGTTAAAGTTCTGCAAGAAATTTACATTTTTATATATAATATGTGAGTCCATTACATATTTAAATTTAGTGCAATAACATGTCCCGAGGACATGCAGCTTTACTGTATGATTAAATGATGATGGCATCCTCTTGGGTAAAATATTCCGGAGGTAAAATAGTCCCCCATTCGGATCTCCGGGCGGTGACTACTCAGGAGGATGTCGTTATCAGGAGAAAGAAAACTGGCGTTCTACGGATCGGAGCGGAATGTCAGATCCCTTAATCGGGCAGGTAGGTTAGAAAATTTAAAAAGGGAAATGGATAGGTTAAAGTTAGATATAGTGGGAATTAGTGAAGTTCGGTGGCAGGAGGAACAAGAATCCTGGTCAGGTGACTACAGGGTTATAAACACAAAATCAAATAGGGGTAATGCAGGAGTAGGTTTAATAATTAATAGGAAAATAGGAATGCGGGTAAGCTACTACAAACAGCATAGTGAACGCATTATTGTGGCCAAGATAAATACGAAGCCCACACCTACTACAGTAGTACAAGTTTATATGCCAACTAGCTCTATGATGAAGAAATTGAAGAAATGTACGATGAAATAAAAGAAATTATTCAGATAGTGAAGGGAGACGAAAATTTAATAGTAATGGGTGACTGGAATTCGAGTGTAGGAAAAGGGAGAGAAGGAAACATAGTAGGTGAATATGGATTGGGGCTAAGAAATGAAAGAGGAAGCCGCCTAGTAGAATTTTGCACAGAGCACAACTTAATCATAGCTAACACTTGGTTTAAGAATCATGAAAGAAGGTTGTATACGTGGAAGTACCCTGGAGATACTAAAAGGTATCAGATAGATTATATAATGGTAAGACAGAGATTTAGAAACCAGGTTTTAAATTGTAAGACATTTCCAGGGGCAGATGTGGACTCTGACCACAATCTATTGGTTATGACCTGTAGATTAAAACTGAAGAAACTGCAAAAATGTGGGAAATTAAGGAGATGGGACCTGGATAAACTGAAAGAACCAGAGGTTGTACAGAGTTTCAGAGAGAGCATAAGGGAACAATTGACAGGAATAGGGGAAAGAAATACAGTAGAAGAAGAATGGGTAGCTCTGAGGGATGTAGTAGTGAAGGCAGCAGAGGATAAAGTAGGTACAAAGACGAGGGCTGCTAGAAATCCTTGGGTAACAGAAGAAATATTGAATTTAATTGATGAAAGGAGAAAATATAAAAATGCAGTAAATGAAGCAGGCAAAAAGGAATACAAATGTCTCAAAAATGAGATCGACAGGAAGTGCAAAATGGCTAAACAGGGATGGCTAGAGGACAAATGTAAGGATGTAGAAGCTTATCTCACTAGGGGTAAGATAGATACTGCCTACAGGAAAATTAAAGAGACCTTTGGAGAGAAGACAACCACGTGTATGAATATCAAGAGCTCAGATGGCAGCCCAGTTCTAAGCAAAGAAGGGAAGGCAGAAAGGTGGAAGGAGTATATAGAAGGTTTATACAAGGGCGATGAACTTGAGGACAATATTATGGAAATGGAAGAGGATGTAGATGAAGACGAAATGGGAGATACGATACTGCGTGAAGAGTTTGACAGAGCACTGAAAGACCTGAGTCGAAACAAGGCCCCCGGAGTAGACGACATTCCATTAGAACTACTGACGGCCTTGGGACAACCAGTCCTGACAAAACTCTACCAGCTGGTGAGCAAGATGTATGAGACAGGCGAAATACCCTCAGACTTCAAGAAGAATATAATAATTCCAATCCCAAAGAAAGCAGGTGCTGACAGATGTGAAAATTACCGAACTATCAGTTTAATAAGCCACGGCTGCAAAATACTAACGCGAATTCTTTACAGACGAATGGAGAAACTGGTAGATGCAGACCTCGGGGAGGATCAGTTTGGATTCCGTCGAAATGTTGGAACACGTGAGGCAATACTGACCTTACGACTTATCTTAGAAGAAAGATTAAGAAAAGGCAAACCTATGTTTCTAGCATTTGTAGACTTAGAGAAAGCTTTTGACAATATTGACTGGAATACCCTTTTTCAAATTCTAAAGGTGGTAGGGGTAAAATACAGGGAGCGAAAGGCTATTTATAATTTGTACAGAAACCAGATGGCAGTCATAAGAGTCGAGGGGCATGAAAGGGAAGCAGTGGTTGGGAAAGGAGTGAGACAGGGTTGTAGCCTCTCCCCGATGTTATTCAATCTGTATATTGAGCAAGCAGTAAAGGAAACAACAGAAAAATTTGGAGTAGGTATTAACATTCATGGAGACGAAGTAAAAACTTTGAGGTTCGCCGATGACATTGTAATTCTGTCAGAGACAGCAAAGGACTTGGAAGAGCAGTTGAACGGAATGGACAGTGTCTTGAAAGGAGGATATAAGATGAACATTAACAAAAGCAAAACGAGGATAATGGAATGTAGTCAAATTAAATCGGGTGATGCTGAGGGAATTAGATTAGGAAATGAGACACTTAAAGTAGTAAAGGAGTTTTGCTATTTAGGAAGTAAAATAACTGATGATGGTCGAAGTAGAGAGGATATAAAATGTAGACTGGCAATGGCAAGGAAAGCGTTTGTGAAGAAGAGAAATTTGTTAACATCGAATATAGATTTATGTATCAGGAAGTCGTTTCTGAAAGTATTTGTTTGGAGCGTAGCCATGTATGGAAGTGAAACATGGATGATAACTAGTTTGGACAAGAAGAGAATAGAAGCTTTCGAAATGTGGTGCTACAGAAGAATACTGAAGATAAGGTGGATAGATCACGTAACTAATGAGGAGGTATTGAATAGGATTGGGGAGAAGAGAAGTTTGTGGCACAACTTGACTAGAAGAAGGGATCGGTTGGTAGGACATGTTTTGAGGCATCAAGGGATCACAAATTTAGCATTGGAGGGCAGCGTGGAGGGTAAAAATCGTAGAGGGAGACCGAGAGATGAGTACACTAAGCAGATTCAGAAGGATGTAGGTTGCACTAGGTACTGGGAGATGAAGCAGCTTGCACAGGATAGAGTAGCATGGAGAGCTGCATCAAACCAGTCTCAGGACTGAAGACAACAACAACAACAACAACAACAACATTAATGTCAGTTTGCTTCATTCTCACTGGCGGGTTTCGTGCTGGCGCATTGGCTGATTTGGTGGAAATAACTAGTTGCCAACAGTCAGCATACTATATGCTACTGTTGCATGTGCGTGCACTCGTTTTCTTAGTGTTGATGTTACATAATGTGTCACACTTTCACCTGAGTGCCACGTATCAAATAATTGCTGTGGTAATTGTCTTCATACTGTGTGCAGTGGGTGGGTGCTTATTGTTAAAAAACCAATGCTGTGATAGAAGATCTCCATTTTTACAGCCCGGGCATTATTACTACCAGTCGTACTCGCATTTTCAGTGCAGAGAAACCCGACCGACAGCATCTGTCGATGAGATAAGTACCAGCTCAAACAACTATAGTTCACTTGTCAATGTATCAATTGTTGTGAGCCACGATACTCGGAAGTTATTTCATTGCTCCCGCATGTTCATGTCACCACACTTAACCGTGCACTTGTTGAAAGACACATACAGCTGTCCAAAACATTCTATAAATTGCTTGTCTTTGAAGTTCATTTCTTCATATAGGGTTTGGTTTCCAACAACAATTCATACAAGTACAACAATATACATATGGCTGACATTCCATCCATTGCTTATATTAAGTACATAAATTTCCTAAGTTTTAAAATGGCATCAAATTTTCATTAACTGGGTTCTGTTACTGTAGTTTGTGTGTCAGCTTCAACTTATCTTCATTCACATCACACATACAAATTAATTACATACCAAACATTCGAAATAGGACTAAAACATTACGCATTGCTGGCCTCACTGTACTTGGCGCCACCTCCTTTGATTGGGAGGGAAGAAGGGAAATACTCATCTACTGGTTCAAGGATTTATGAGGAAATGTTACTCATACAATCATGGACTACCTGCAAAGGAACTTTGGTTTCATGGAAATAATATGTACTGGCTAATCATTGACATAGTATCATGTTGTTTCTTCTTGTGCTAGTGCTGTTTACTTCAAATCACGTGTAGCTTAGTGTGAAAACAGATGTTTTAACCATCGTAGACTTATCTTTCTCAAATACCTGGAAATGTCATTATTCAAGCTTTCATGTGACATGATAAAAATTAATTGGTTCTTGTAAAATCTCATGCTTAAATGTTTATGTGTACTCTGCAGCGAATAGGTACTGATGTTAAGGAGACACATGGCGATGATGCATATTTCATTTTTCATTTGCCTTATGACCTTTGTATAAATATCCTTATAACTAAATTGTTTACTCAAGGTGCGGCCCATTCCTTCATTTGGTACCTGCTACTCTTGATGTAATTCTCTTCTTCTGCGCCGTGACAATGCACTGGTCGCTGCAAGAAAAAACTTTAAACTAATTGCATTTCGTAGCTCAGTTGCCATTTAGAATTATATATTGTTAGCTTCAGCTGCTGACAGGCGTTGATATATATCAACGGGGACATGTGTGCCCTGACAGGGACTCAAACCCGGGATCTCCTGCTTACATGGCTTACACTCTATCCATCTGAGCCACCTAGGGCAAAGAGGATAGTGCGACTGCAGGGACTACCTCCTGCAAGACCCACATTCTCACGTTATATGCCCACACACTACATTCATAGTGTTCCTACCCAACACACTCATTACTTATGAAAGATATTCTTACCAAGTCACGTAAGAGTTCAGTTAATATGTGTGCATCTGCACAGAAGAAGAAGGAGGTCATGGGTGGTATTGCCAGAACTATATACTTATAAGGATATATCCATTTAACTATACTGATACATTTGGTCACTTCACATGTCTGCAGGTATTTATGTACTTTGTTTAAATTCATAGACATTCATTTATTCTGTTACCCATTATTACGATCATATACTCTACAAAGAAAACTATTTTACAGTTCTCATGGTATTTTGTCGTTAGTCCTTAGCTTACACATCTCGTATAATTTTTCATAATGCTTCCTTTTGGTTGTAAATATGTTCTATATAGCTTAGTATTTAATTAAATCTCTGTGTACATATATCAATAGGCTCCTTAGTTCTTAGACAGTAGATGCTTTTGCATAGTATTTCCGTTTACTTTGTATTTAGGTTAGGTACATATTGCATTCCAATTTTGGTTGTGCCTTCTGCCAGTCTGTCATGCATGCACACTGGTCAATGCCTCTTCTCCTGGAGCCATATGCTAATTTTGTTTATACTTTCGCTTCATATGAATTGGTGTATTACTTCTCATTACTGTTAATTTTTATGCCTACGTGTACAAATCAAAAGCATTACTTATGCCTATACACATTACTTTATCTTAAAATACACTCCAGAAGAAAAATTACACTTAGAATTATATACACTATGTACAATTGTATTGTGATAAAAAAGAATGTTACCACGCTTCACCATTCTATAAAGGCTTTTATATCTTTGTGAGAATGAAAACCCTTGTCTCTTCCTGTTGTCTCATAGGCTAATCTGCGTGTCCCTGGGTATGGTATTTTGGAAATTACATGTGGTCCTGGACAGAGTAATTGCCACTTCTTATTCATTTTGCCAAATTTTATCGATTTAGGGTGCGCCCGAGCACTCTTTGCCCTTCAAAAAATTTTGTAACACATTTCAGTTTCTTGTTATAAATTTTCCTTCTATATTCGGCCCTGTTTTCTAGTGTAACCATGGCTTGTTTGATTTTGTCTCGTAGTGTCATTTCTGTAGTGGGTACCTTTGGTATGGCTGACTCCCACTCATTCATTTGCTTTGTCCAGAACATTAATTCATTTGGTGTGAAACCTGTTGAAGAATCTGGAAGGTTATTGACAACTTGCATAAAAGGAGTTACATATTCTACCCATCGGGCATGTTTGAGAGGGGTGTATGTCCTAATAAACCGGTTAAATTCTTTAAAGACTCGTTCAACTGGGCTTGCTTCTGGGTGAAAAAGGCTTACTAATATGTGCTTTATGCCCTGTGAGGTCATAAATTGTTTCCACTTTTGCCCAATGAAATATGAAGCATTATCAATTAGTAGTACCTTTGGTTTACCTACTCTTGTCAAATAGTCTCCCTCAATTCTTTTTCTGATATTCGTGGCTGTTGCATTTTTAATAGCATACATTTTGACAATGTTTCGAGAAAATATTGTATGCTGCCACTAGGTATCTTATTCCTCCTTTACTTCTTGGATATGGACCAGCTATGTCCAGAGGTACTATATGCAGAGTTCTTTTTGTGTGTGTGTGTGTGTGTGTGTGTGTGTGTGTGTAGCTTGGTGTATTTTGATGCATTGGACTGTTTTGACTTTTGACATATTGCACACTTTCTTAATACCTGTAGGACTTGCCTTCTCAAATTTGAAAAATACCGAAGTGTTGCAATTTCAGGAATACACACACACCATTGATCAGATTTTTCATGTTTCCTATGAAGCAAAACGCCCTTGTACTCCTGATAAAATTTACTTTCCTTTCCACCTTCATCTTGATTACTCCATCTGCGATCTTGCTGTTGTATAGTTTTCAGCTGCTTACAAAACTTACGGTAATCAGACTGTTGTGTAGTACCTTGCATTAATAACATTTTAATTTCTGCATCTTGCTCTGTTAATTCACCAAATTCCTCTATACCTTGTATTAGTCTAGACAAGGCATCTTCTGACTTCTTTTAACGTAAATGATAGCTAATCTACAGTGCAATAGTTTACATGTTAAAAGAAATGACAGTGACTGATGGTAACAGTAAACTTTGGTATTCTTGGCCCACAAAAAATATTCAAACTTCTTAAATGCCCATATTACTACTAAACTTTCCAATTCTGACACTGAGTAAGATCTTTCTGCTTCTGATAATGTGAGACTAGCAAAACTGATGACCTTGGGTACTTCCTTACCTTCTTCTTCTCACATCTGGAACAAGCATGCCCCCAGTCCTTGAGATTGAAGCATCCATGCATAGACAAAAATCCTAAGACATGTCATGGCTAAGAATATTTGCATTGACCAATGCCTGTTTCATGTTATTAAAGTCCTCTTGACTTTTATCATCCCATAACAAAAGCTTGTGTTTTAAACAAGTTGAGCAATGCATCATTGTTTGTCAGTTGTTGTGATACGAATTTACGAAAAAATGACGCTAGTCCTAAAAAGGCTTTTAGTTGTTTTTTATTCCTTTTAGCTGAACAATTGTGTATGGCATCAGGTTTATTTGGATCAGATAATATACCTTGTTCTGACGCAACATGTCCTAAAAATTTGACTTGCTCCTTACCAAAATTAGACTTTTTTAAATTGGCTGTTACTCCATAATTTGCAAATCATTGAAGCACTTATTACATGAACCTGATATGTTCTAACCAAGTGGGTGTAGGTTGTGTACGTAAACAGTGACTCTGCTAAGCAATTTTGGTCCTAACACATTGTCGAGTGCAGATATAAACACTCCTGTACTAACGTTCAGTCCAAAAGATAGAACATGGAATTCGTAACTTCTGCCCCCACAAACAAATGCCGTATATTTCTGACTTTCTTTGTGGAGCTTTATTTGCCAGTAGGACATCTTGAGATAGAGTATACTGAAATATTTTGTATTGTAAAACTTTAGAAGCTGTTCATCCAAGTTGTCTGGTCTTATGCATACTGGTACTATAATGTTACTGATACCTCTGGCATAGAGAACTAATCTTACAGAACCATCTGGTTTTGCTTACTGGTAATATTGGACTGCAGTAGGGTGAAAATGAAGGTTGTATTATTCCCCTTTTAATCATATGATTGGTCTCTTCCCTTACTGCCTCTAGTTTTGCCCATGGATATGACATTACACAATTTTTAATACTTGTGATTCACTTAGTTTCTGCTCTACCATTTCGTAACTAACCTCAGTGTTCGCTTCTTGTTCAGTATCAAATTTGTTTGTGAAATACACAGCTGTAACGGAATATTGTACTACTACACTTGACTCTGGTTTGTTTTTGTTACTTTCATCAGGTATTTTGACTAAACCAATAGAAAAGGTCTGATCCTTTACATAAAACTGGAATTTACCATTCCTACGTCAGTCTGTGTTTTCTAAGTTCTACACATGTCCATACCAATAAGACAATTAACTATAAGTTTGTCAATTATAAAAAAGTTGCACTTCACTATAAAATGTTCAATTTGTACTGGAATAAGTGCCTGGTGTTTTTGCTCTAAAAAATCTGGCACTGTTTTGTTTCCTAAACCTTTGCAATAATCCCTCAGCCAACTCTGTGAACCTAGCAGCATCCTTTAACCCTTTGTGGTATGCCACATACGTCTTTGCGTCACCTACTAACCATAACCTCGCCATTTGAACACATTTCATTCGACCAGCCACACACTCTAGCCGAACTACGTACATCACCAATGAAAACATTTACATCCTATGATGTTTTACCCGAGAAGGAAGGTATCAAATTAACTTGGTCTGTCAATGTGACTATGGCATCACTTGTCCCAGTTGCACGTGTCTCTGGCATTTACCGAGTGGTATACCTCACCTCACAAAATAAAATTGTATTACCCAGAAGCAAGTTAATTCCTAGCACGTCTAATGGCAAGCCATCTAGACTTACCACATTGCCCCGTTACATGACATAGAAGCCACACACATCACAAGTGCTTGGTACAAATTTATCGCAAGGAGCGACGTGACCTGTTAATCCACACACTACATCTACATCTACATCCATATGGTGCGTGGCGGATGGTACATCGTACCACAACTAGCATCTTCTCTCCCTGTTCCACTCCCAAACAGAATGAGGGAAAAATGACTGCCTATATGCCTCTATACGAGACCTAATCTCTCTTGGATTATCTTTGTGATCTTTCTGCGAAATGTAAGTTGGCGGCAGTAAAATTGTACTGCAGTCAGCCTCAAATGCTGGTTCTCTAAATTTCCTCAGCAGCGATTCACGAAAAGAATGCCTCCTTTCCTCAAGAGACTCCCACCCGAGTTCCTGAAACATTACTGCAACACTCGCGTGATGATCAAACCTACCAGTAACAAATGTAGCAGCCCACCTCTGAATTACTTCTATGTCCTCCCTCAATCTGACCTGATAGGGATCCCAAACGCTCGAGCAGTACTCAAGAGTAGGTCATATTAGTGTTTTATAAGCGGTTTCCTTTACAGATGAACCACATCTTCCCAAAATTCTACCAATGAACCGAAGACGACTATCCGCCTTCCCCACAACTGCCATTACATGCTTGTCCCACTTCATATCGCTCTGCAATGTTACACCCAAATATTTAATCGACGTGACTGTGTCAAGCGCTACACTACTAATGGCGTATTCAAACATTACAAGATTCTTTTTCCTAATCACCAGCATTAATTTACATTTATCTGTATTTAGAGTTAGCTGCCATTCTTTACACCAATTACAAATCCTGTCCAAGTCATCCTGTATCCTCCTACAGTCATTCAACAAGGACACTTTCCTGTGCACCACAGCATCATCAGCAAACAGCTGCACATTGCTATCGACCTTATCCAAAAGATCGTTTATGTGGATAGAAAACAACAGCGGACCTACCACACTTCCCTGGGGCACTCCAGATGATACCCTCACCTCCAATGAACACTCACCATCGAGGAAAAGGTTCTGAGTTCTATTACTTAAGAAGTCTTTGAGCCACTCACATACTTGGGAACCAATCCCATATGCTCGTACCTTAGTTAGGAGTCTGCAGCAGAGTACTGAGTCAAATGCTTTCCGGAAGTCAAAGAATATAGCATCCGTCTGATACCCTTCATCCATGGTTCGCAAGATATCATGTGAAAAAAGGGCGAATTGTGTTTCGCAGGAGCGATGCTTTCTAAAGCCGTGCTGATGCATGGACAGCAACTTCTCTGTCTCAAGGAAATTCATTATATTTGAACAGAGAACATGTTCGAGAATCCTGCAACAAACCGATGTCAAGGATATTGGTCTGTAATTTTGAGGATCCGTCCTTCTACCCTTCTTATATGCAGGTGTCACCTGCGCTTTTTTCCAGTCACTCGGGACTTTACATTGGGCAAGAGATTTGCGATAAATGCAGGCTTAAGTAAGGAGCCAGTGCAATAGAGTACTCTCTGTAAAACCGAACTGGAATCCCATCAGGACCTGGCGATTTATTTATTTTCAACCCATTCAGCTGCTTCACAACCCCAGGGATGTCTATCACTATGTCCTCCATACAGGAATGTGTACGAGACTCAAACGGCGGTATGTTTGTATGATCCTCCTGCATGAAAGCTTACTCAAATGCTAAATTTAAAATTTCAGCTTTGATTTTGCTGTCTTCCGTTGCCAGGCCAGATTGATCAGTGAGTGACTGGATGGAAGCCTTCGACCTGCTTACCGATTTTACGTAAGACCAGAATTTCTTTGGGGTTTCAGCAAGCTCTTTTGCTAAGGTATGACAGTGGTAGTAGTTGAATGCTTCGCGCATCGCTCTTTTTTACAGCAGCCCGAATCTCTACTAACTTTTGCCTGTCCTCATCTCCCGATCTTTGTTGTACCGTGACTGCAACTGCCTTTGTTTGCTGAGCATTCTCCAAATTGCGCTGTTAAAACACGGTGGGTCTTTTCTGTCCGTAACCCACTTTTTCGGCACATACTTGTCCAATGCATGATTTACAATGTGTTTAAAATTTGCTCATAATTCTTCCACGTCCATTGTACCGGAAGTAAATGAAGTTGATTCATTTACTAAGTGGGATGCTAACAACTGCTTACCTGCTCTTTCTAGTAAGAATACTCTCCTAGCCTTCTTGACTGACTTTTTAACTTTTGTAACCATAGTCGTAATGACAACATCATGATCACTAATCCCTGTCTCAACACTGACACCATCAATGAGGTCTGGTCTATTCCTGGCTACCAGATCTAAAATATTTCCATTACACGTTGGCTGTCGATTTAGCTGCTTAAGACAATTTTCAGATAATGTGTTCAAAAGTAATTCACACGATGGCTTGTCTGTACCACGTGTAATGAATCCATAGACATCCTAGTCTATACTAAGTAGGTTGAAGTCACCTCCGACTAATATAGCATGATCCGGGCACTTTTGCGATACAGAATTTAGACTCCCTGTGAATGATTCTAGAACTGTCACGGTGGAACCTGGTGGCCGGTAATAACACCCCACAATTAACTTTATTTCCCCTAGCCCTGTTAAACGTGTCCAGATAACTTCACAATCACACTCTACTTCGACCTCAGTAGACACAATATTTTTGTCAACTGCAACGAAGACACCACCTCTTACAGTGTCTAATCTGTCTTTCCAATACACGTTCCAACCCTCACTAAATATTTCAGAACTTCCTATCTCAGGGTTCAGCCAGGTCTCAGTTCCGAGAATAATTTGCGCGCTACACGCTTCCTGGAGGGCAGTAAATTCAGGAACTTTATTCTGAACACTCTGAAAATTTACTGCTAATATCTTGATAGCTGATGTGTCTTTACACTGAACGCGTCCTGATTTTCCTGCCTGCACGTCGACTGGTGAGTGTTCATCAGGACACCTCACACTACTGCCTAGCCTAAAAAAAACCCATGTGCATGCCACAAGTATTCTGTTAACCAAGTAGCCGCTTCCTTTGTGTAGTGCACCCCTGACCTATCTAGGGGCGTCCTACAATTTCCCACCCAATAACGCAAGTCTAGAAATCTGCAGCCAAGACTGTCACAGAGTCGACGAAGCCTCTGGTTGAGACCCTCCACTCGGCTCCAAACCAAAGGACTCCGATCCACTCTGGGAATGATGCTGCAAATAGAGAGCTCTGCTTGCACCCCGCGCGCGAGGCCAGCGGTCTTCACCAAATCCGCCAGCCACCTGTACAAACTAAGGAACGCCTCAGAACCCAAGCGACAGGCGTCATTGGTGCCGACGTAAGCAACTACTTGCAGATGACTGCACCCCAAACGCTCGCTAGCCGCAGGCAAGGCAGCCTGCACATCTCGGATGAGGCCCCCCGGCAGACAAACTGAGTGCACATTGGATTTCTTTCCAGCCCTGTACGCTATTTCCCTGAGGGGCTCCATCACCTGCCTAACGTTGGAGCTCCCAATAACCAGCAAGCCTTTGCCCCCATGTGCCTGCTCGGGCTCTGTTGAAGGAGTGGCCACCTGCCCACTGACAGGATGAACGGACTAGGCCAGCCGGCCAGCCTCGACATTGACCCTCCGCCTTGAGCTACGCAAACGCGTTGCAGTCCGCCACTCACCCTGAGGTGAGGGCGGCCCCAACGCGCCGGGTACACTATAAGTTGCCTCGGCGGCTGAGTCAGCAGACGCAGCAAGTGACACCTGAGGTGTGTCAAGTGACGCGCCAGACCCTCTGCCATCGCTGTACCTCGAGGCAGCAGCCTGAAGGCGGCTGACCATGGCCAACAGCACGCTCAGCTGCTCGCGAACTGCGGCCAGTTCCTCCTGCGCCCACATGCAGCATGCACACACCCTACTGCTAATATCTAACAACTCCGCGTATTTATACTCTACAGCTATCGATAAGCAATATTACTCCTCTCTAATGCAAGAATATGCAAAGAATTTATGTAATTAAATATGCATGCGCACAAATACTTGGAAAGAAGTTAAGAATCAAACTACAAAACATATATGAAAGCTAAATATGCAACTCGCTACTGCACTGCTGCTGCACTGATACTTCACCAGTGGCTGCTCAAGGCTACACATTTAGATGGTCCTAAGATAATGTGACTGTCATTCCCATGAAACTGCTGTAAGTCTACAGGGCTGCTAGGCCTTTCAAATGACACTCTCACATCCCTTAATGTTACCCTAAACATGTCTAGCTACACAGAAAACATAGAGAGAAGGCAGTTGCTGGACTCACCCTATTCGGTGTTTCTCGGTTGCTCCGCACGGTGCTTGTCAAAGTCGTGGCGTGGGTGCACCTGACACCACTTGTTACGGCTTCTGCACCACTTGTTACAATGACGTGCCACTTGTTAGCAGCATACACAGTGGCTGTGTCAAAGACTCAAACGGCGTGGAGTTTTACAATTATTTATTGAACTTTCTTTACAATTTATCCCTCGTCGTTGCTGCCCAGGCCTGCGGGTCCCTCCACCTGGCTGCTGCTGTGTAGATTCTCTGACAATGCGCACAACGCGCACCGCTGATTGCACTCAGGGGCCTCAGGCCACCAGTGCTCCGCTGAAGCCAGGATGCCCTGTGGTTGAGATGAACTGTCTCCACTCGGCACCCCCAGTACGGGCATGGAGCCACATCGCCGTGAGGTCAGCTGCCGACGCCTGCTGCACCAGCGGCTGGGAAGCCATCAGTCGTGATGTCCGCGAGGTCCCGTCATGGACAGACCACGCACTGTGGGGCCAGGTTGCCGTGAAGTGCGGGTGTCAGTCCCTGGTGGTGCCTGTGACCAAGACCGCACTGCAGCTGGTCCTGCTGGAAGTTCTCGCTGTAGTTAGTCAGCCATGGTGAAGTTGACATCTGGCGGCAAACGGATGACTCCTGCAAGCTAGAACAGACTCCTGGAATCGTCACTTACGAAGGTTGAACATTCGGACACGGACCATGTCTGTCCTCAGATTCGAACTGCTTCTTAATGGCTTCTGTCTGTTGCTGCCTGCGCTCCACTATTTTTTACCCTCAGTGGTAGCTTTTTGTTATTACTCCTGCAGTATATTGCAATGTAACTTAACGTGCTGGCCTCTCTTCCCCTTACTCAGCACTCTCCAGGCTTCACTCGGCGCTTGGTCTGTGTGGGTCCTTGTGTCAGTGTGTTGGTAGACTGCTGCTGTCAGCAAGGCTGTCTGTGCCTGCTTACTTCACAATGCCTCAATCGCCGGTGTGCCTCTGTATTGCCATTCACTGCGCGAAGCAGCGCTTACTACATGTGGCTGCTGCAACAGTACTTTATGCCATACCTCTGTTTTCGTATCGTTCAGTTTTTCGTCAGTTTCAGTGCAAAAATTTTTGGTTAAGTAATTGAATTTCTGTGAGACTATATCCTTGAATACTTGTTTTTGTTCTTGCTTCATTGCATTTAGGTCTTGTGTAACAGTGCTTTGTTGCTGTTTTACCATGTTCATATCTTGTGTCAAATTACTGAAATTGGTGTTAGTATTATGTTTCATGTCATCAGATTTCACACTTATGTTAGATAGTAACTGCCATAGTAGTGCTTGAGTTGTATTACTGTGGTTGCTGTCAGCTGTACTCCACAAGTTAATGTTTTCATTGTGACCTAGTGGTGTTTGTAACTTGTTGTCAATATTCATATTGGGATCGCGTTCATGAGCAGTATGTCGCTCTGGGAGATGCATGGCATTGTCTCATCAATTGTAAACATTGTGTTGTCAAGGTTATTCTGTTGTGGAGTGTCGCTATCATTTGTCACTCCTGCGACACTCATCTCTGATCTACTTAAACTTTCTGCAGTTGACATGCATGGTGCCTGTACTTCAATTGTTCGTTCTCGCAACTCTACGCCATCTTGGTTCCTACCGCCATCAACAATGGGCATATATTTTTTGGCCATGTTGTATGAACATGCAAACAATAGAAATTTCACAAAAATGTTAAAAATTTCATATGCTAACCTTGACAAATGCAATTCACTTGACACCAGACCCTGTTTTACGTCTATTATGATGCGCAAACTGTTGTGTCACAAATCTTTATGTTTTACTGAGAATATGTATCACACTGAAAAATTTCTGTAAAGTTTTTGCAAATAAAATTCAAGGAAGGGAATAATGAGGAAAAGGTTTCTATGTACGTCAAAAGAGACGCTGCCAAGCGTAACCATGCAAACAACTTGCGTAGCCATCCTACCTTTGTTGTACCAAACAAAACAGCTTACTATGGAAAATTTTATGTGACCTGGGTCAAATTCTTATTCCTTTCAAAATTTTTCTCCTCAGTTTTTGCCTTTTTGTAACACTTGCTCCCCATCACGATACATGCAGACAGAAAATACAGGCAATTAGTTTTTATAATTCATAACAGTGTCACAGAAATTTATTACTATAACAATAGTTAATAAACACTACTCATGACCGGTGCCCAGAAGTCCTGTCACAGTTGCCAGTTTATTATTATTATTTTGAGCTTTTCCTCATTACAGAGGCTTATCTCCAACATAATAATTTACTTGGAAATTATAATACAAACAATAAACGTTCTTAAACTATAATCTCAAAATATTTCTCCAGGTGTTTCGATCTTGTGTGTCATCTTCCTCTGCGCCCATTCTCCCCATTGTGTGCTGTACATTTTGGGGCCAGGTGGTCATAGGTCATCCTCTTCTTCTTCTCCCCTCCGGTTCCCACTCCAGTAGCAATTTTGGTATTCTGGTTTTCTCCATTTGTCGTACATGCCCGTACCACTGTAATTTCTTCCTATCCATTACGTCATATATTCTTTCTTTTATTTCCATTCTCCTTATTACTTCAGTGTTCCTTATCTTTTCTATCCTGGAGATTCTTGCCGATCATCTCCAAAAGTCCATCTCTAGAGCTTGTAATTTTTTAATGTGCTTCATGTTAATTGTCCAGGTCTCCATTCCATACAAAACCACACTCTGTAATATGGATTTGTATATTATTTTTTTACTTCTGCTCATTACATTCCTGCTCCATAAGACTGAGTTAAGCATCCCAACGACCCTCAGCCCACTACTAATTCTTTTATTGATTTCTGACTCTGATTTTCCCTCGATTTCTAAAATTACAATGCCAGTTGTAATATAAAAAAATAGTACAAATAAATATAATTGAATATGGTTGCATTGTTAAAATGTTTGTGATTATCTTAATTTTTCTTGGTGATCGGACTTTGCTGATCTTCTAGTTGAAGCTGCAGGCAGCGAAGGACTCCAGGAACACCAGTGCTTGTCGTAATCATGAAAATCCTCTTCCTGTAATTTTCCTCTTCACTTACTTAAAAAAATAAAAATAATTGATACTGTTTCTCCATAAAATATTATTCATGCAGACATTATACATATAGTTTCGGGAATGCAGCCGCATGAATTCTGCTTCTTCTAATATTTCGGCTGTATACCTTTCAGCCATCTTCAGAGAGAGCCGTACGACTGACGCTCCAGCGCTCGCTCCATCCTTTTAAACTCGCGAACCGCGCCACTGCGCATGCGGCCACAGATAAACAAGGCGCCAGTGAAGTTAATCGGCGTCAAAGACGCACAACATATGCATGAGTTAAGTCTGTGACTGCGCATTCGATCCATGCTGGGAGGTCGATGTATTACTGGGAGCTGAACTGTAGCGACGTCTTTGTAAGTTCCATATTGAAAGTGCCGGATTCCATGATTTATCTAATGTGAAACCGCTGTCTCTATTAATTAAATTGTTCGTCAAGCGGATTTCAATGGCCTCTTTTACTACGGAGTCCCAGAAAGATGAAACAGAAGTCAGAATTTCGACATTTTCATATACCATAGAGTGACCAGAATCAATACAATGCTCTGCCACAGCCGATTTACTGGGTTGTAAAAGCCGAGTGTACCTGCGATGTTCCGTACACCTCTCTTGGACTGTACGATTCGTTTGTCCGATATATGAAAGGCCACATTCACATGGTATCTTGTAAACTCCAGGCTTGCGGAGTAGTAAGTCATCTTTAACGGAACCCAGGAGTGCAGCCGTCTTCGCCGGTGGACGTAAAATCACTTTTACTTTATGTTTAGTGAGGATCCTTCCTATTTTGGATGAAAGGCCTCCCACATACGGCAGGAAAGCCATGGATTTAAATGTTTCCTCGTCATCTTCTGCATTCCTTACGGACACCTTAGGTTTTATTTGTAGTGCCTTACGTATCTGTTGTGGAGAATACCCGTTGTCCTCAAAAACTCTCTTCAGATGTAAAAGTTCGTCTTTTAAACTACTTTCATCAGAAATGACGTGTGCTCGGTGTACCAAAGTTCTTAGAACACTACTCGTCTGCGAAGGATGGTGACAGCTATTTGCATGTAAATATAAGTCCGTATGGGTCGGTTTCCGATATACTGCATGACCCAAAGTGCCATCTTCTTTGCGCCGTACCAGGACATCCAAAAATGGAAGACATCCCTCCTTTTCCACTTCCATTGTAAAATGAATTTGTCCATGGATGGAGTTCAGATGGTTTAAGAAGTCCTGCAATTTGTCCTCGCCATGGGGCCACACTACGAAGGTGTCATCAACGTACCTCCAAAAAACTGTAGGCTTCAAAATAGCAGACTCCAGGGCCTTCTCCTCGAAGTCCTCCATAAATAAATTGGCCACCAAGGGTGACAAAGGACTACCCATGGCAACACCGTCAGTCTGTTCAAAAAAGTCGTTATTAAATAAAAAGTATGTGGAGGTCATCACATGGTGAAACAAAGCTAAAATCTCCTTATCAAAACTTTTTCCAATGAGATCTAAAGATTCAGAGAGAGGTACCTTAGTAAATAGCGACACTACATCAAAGCTGACTAATAGGTCAGAGGTGTTCAGTTTCAAAGATTTTAATTTGCCAATGAAATCTGCAGAGTTCCTTATATGATGATCACATTTTCCCACAAGCGGCCTCAATAGTGACGCCAGGTGCTTGGCACAATCATAGTTGGGAGAACCAATATTGCTCACGATAGGATGTAGAGGAACGTCTTTCTTATGGATCTTTGGAAGTCCATAAAGCCTTGGAGGCACTGCACCGCTTGGTTTCAGTCTTCGTATGACCTCCGGTGGAAATGGGGAGGCATTCAAAAGCGACACCGTCTTCCTCACCACCTTGTTGGTGGGGTCCTTACTGATCTTCCGGTACATACTATCATTCAGTAAGCTGTATATCTTATCATGATAGTCGTCACGTGACATTAAAACAGTGGCATTACCTTTATCAGCAGGAAGAACCAACGTTTCGGTATCTTGGCGGAGCTTACGTAGTGCAGTCCTCTCTGCCACAGATATATTGCTTCTTTGTGGGCGAGCCTTCATAACAGCTCGACAAGTTTCGCGTCTTATTTCATCTGCAGAATCCGTAGAGAGTGGTCGGACAGCTTCTTCAACGGCACTGATGAATGCAGGTATAGGCAAAACCTTTGGCGTGGGTGCAAAATTCAGCCACAGACGTAACTTATGCATATGTTGCACGTCTTTGACGCTGATTAACTTCACTGGCGCCTTGTTTATCTGTGGCCGCATGCGCAGTGGCGCGGTTCGCGAGTTTAAAAGGATGGAGCGAGCGCTGGAGCGTCAGTCGTACGGCTCTCTCTGAAGATGGCTGAAAGGTATACAGCCGAAATATTAGAAGAAGCAGAATTCATGCGGCTGCATTCCCGAAACTTAATGGAGCAGTCTTTGCGCCGCGAAAACTTGAAGATTCATTATACATATAGCTCACAATAATTCAAATCTAAAGTTGCACATCTTCATCGTCCTACAGACGAGAATACGAGATAGTGTGTAAGAGTGAACAAAAAACAAAACTGTGCTATAGTTGACTGTTGTTTCGTTCATTTGTCTGCACCTTATTGCACATTCATAATGAACATCTTTGCCAACCCCCTGGTTACTCAGTGTTTCAATTTTTGTTTTTTAATGGATCTTAATTTTACAGCATCCTGGGGGCCTTTCATTATGTCAGTAAAAATAACCCACCACTTCACTTTGTGTGTGTGTTTGTGTGTCTAAAAGTATTTGATGACTAAAGTATATAATACCCATATCAAATGTTTTTGTTACACTCAGTAGTTCTTTATATTTAGCTAATTGGCTGTTGTTTATAAAGTTGAGGATTCCCTTGGCCATTTCTTGAGCTATAAATTTGGACTGATTAGCTGTTATTTTAGCTCATGTTTTTTATATTATGTTCATTTTTTTTTTTTTTCAAACATTCAATGCAGTAGTAGACTGCAGCGATTATCTCTTCTTTTGTTTCCAACCTCCCGCTTCGACACTTCTAGATCATCATAAACAGTTTCTATTTCAACAGTTTCGTTTTGTGAAACTGATTGTGAGGTTCTTGTTACTAGCTCACTTTCAGCATCCCCCCCACCCCCACCCCCTCCCCCTCCTCCCTCATTGTCTCGATTGAGATTTTCGATATTGACAACTTCAAATGGAATAGAGATATTCCCCTGGTTATGGCCTTATGATGTCAAGGGGACAAAAACAATATACACCAGTTAGGGTTCATCCTAGACAGCTGTAGACCTATTTGACTATACGCCGTGCCAGCAGACTGATGAGGGTAGTGTTAAAACTTTGAACGTCATTTTCTTGGAAACTACTGAGTGTTGTCATGTAAGCTGAAATAGATATCCCTATATTTTCAGAGAGTCATCCTACATCTTGAAGCATCTTATCCATATGTTATGGAACATGAATGCTGTAAATAGCAATCAAGAAACTGTTTGATGAATTAATGCAGTTGTAATTGCAAATCCTTAATTTTCTTCTTAAAATAACAGAACTAATTTTGAGTTTTAATTATGATGTGTTCCAAATGTCTGAGACTTGTCAGCAATACATTGTCTTCCAAAGTTCCATGAACACCAAACAAAAAAAGTTGAGTAGGAGGACAGACTATTATTTTTGGCAGTATATGTACATTTCCTCATCTTGTTTCAGCTCTAATTCAGTGACCACTGTGATTTAACCGATTGGGGTGCGGTCTGTTAGAAGTCTTTATGAAAACAAAGGTTTCTGATCTGTTAAAAGCTAGTCATATGGAGTGAAGTGAGCTTGAGGAAATAAAACTCATTCGTATGGAAATACAGATCATCAAGGTTATCACTGCAAAAAATACTATGGTTAAAGATATGTGGCAACATGCCAAAACAAACATTCCATAGCAAAACACCAAGGTGAGGAATGGTGCATGAACGTCAGGCATTCCAACTATATTACAGAACTAATTCTACATGGGTACGGTATTCAAAAGTGATACATTGAAGTTTGTTGCTGTTCTCAACAAGTTAAGCGAACATTCACATCTCATAAGTTACTTAATTGCTTTTTCACCAACTTCAAACACCTTTGAGACTATTAAACTACTGTTATTGTCACATGTGGCCCAAACACCGGAGCAACAAGCCTGCCAGGTGCTTTATGAAGTGTTGGGACATAGAAATTCATAAGTTGGGCATTTTGTCCAACCACGCATTCGAAGAATATGGATGCTAAAACTACACAAGCAACATCCTATCATACCAAAATACTATTGAGTGATAGACTTCATGTGCTTGGATAATGTTATGCAGCAAGACGACTGCCATCTTTCTCTCTCTGCGGAGGTTGCCAGCAGTTGGGCTGCAGTTCCAGGAAAGTATTAGCTCTCATGGAGTTGAGTGGAGACAGCTTCTTGGAATGTGAGGTATCGTGGGATGCACTGCACTGTAGTGGCCCATTAGCTAGCCAGCATGTGACAAACACTGTCAACAAACACTGTCAACTTTACTTGATGCAAAGTCATTGATCCCAAGGTTGTGACTGCATGGGACATGCAAATCATTGCGCAATATGCTGTTACCTCTATGCTCGACCAGATATGTTGGTATCGTATGAGGCTTGGCGGTATGGTGAGAAAATGCATTTCTTCCTATTCTTTCAAATCACAAAGCAGCACCCTACCATTGCTGCTTTGAAAGCCAGAAAGACTATTGTGAGGAAGTTATGGACATTGCAATGTAGTACAGGCACAGATCTCAGGATTTTTGGGTGAGACAAGTTATCAGAGTGCTAATTCCTAATTGATTCAGGATCATCTGTCGGTCCAATTCCAATGAACAAATCATGTGTCATTCATTAAAAAACACCACTACCAGGGGCTTTCCTAAGGGCAGTTAACAAAATGCTGGTACGGAAC
The DNA here is from genome assembly GCF_023897955.1 of Schistocerca gregaria. Classification (NCBI taxonomy): domain Eukaryota; kingdom Metazoa; phylum Arthropoda; class Insecta; order Orthoptera; family Acrididae; genus Schistocerca; species Schistocerca gregaria. The sequence continues at coordinate 479,779,479 of NC_064925.1, forward strand.
TATGGACTTAAACTTTAACTGTAGATTTAGGATTAGGATCAATTTTGGAATGGAATTTTGTAATGGCGGAAGTGTCAGTGCCAATTATTGGAGCTGACTTTCTACATTATGAGCAATTACCATTGGATTTAGCTACAGGAGTGCTGAACTAAGTTAGATTGATAGATTGGATAAACAAAAATGGGTTGCACCCATAAAGGAGATTGTTGATACAACAGCACAGGTCAGTAGTGGAGAGGACATTTTAGTTAAGATCCATGCTTTAAGAACTACCATTTTCATTGCTGACACCAAACTGTCAGAGGTAGGGCAACATAAACCCATGTTAGCTCAAAAAAACACAGGATAAAGGAACAAGGTACACTGATAAAGGAACAAGGTACACTATCACCAAGCTGAGTTATTTACACTGCGTCAAAGTATTTCACAGCTTCAAAATACAGGCTAGTGATATGAGGTCTAATAATACAACAACCAGGCTTTCAGTTGCAAGGCATTAGTTAACACACAAGACATGCTGGAGTTGTGCAGGACATCTGCCACTACACTAATACATTTATGCAAAAATGAAAATACTGACATCGGACATATGTGTGGCTGTGAATAAAAATTATTGATGAACTGTTACAAACTGGAGGAGTGAGGCTTTCAGCCAGTGGTTGGTCGTCTCCTATACATTTAGTGCCAAAAAGAACAAATCCTTTTGTTAATTCACTTGCCATACCTGACAAGTATATTATTCCTAATTTACAAGATTTCACTCATGCACCTGCTGGAGTGAAATGGTTCATTGTTATAGACTCTAGAAAGGCATATCACCAAATACCCATGGCTCCAACTGCATGGGCATAGCCAGAGGGGGAGAGGTTTAGGGGGTTCAAACCAAAACAAAGCTACAAAAAGAAGGGGAGAAGTGGTTTTAAAATCAATTGCAGTGTAATCTTTATTTCAAAATTACTGCTTTTTCAAACAGCATTTATTGATAGTGTGCAAGGGGAATACGCCATTGATGACCCATTGCTGGCAATTGTATTGGCACCAATGTGTGGACTGAGATTCACGGGGACAGGGTTTATCTGGAGTCCCGGAGGGTCCAGATTGTGCTGCCCATATGTGAAGGCTATCCAAGTTGCCACAATTGCTGAGGCTGGGTCCAGTGATAATATGTTTACATGGTAGCAGCTTACGTTAACTACTGTCAACTTCACACCTACTTGAAACTGTGAAATTGTTCTTATTGTCGCAGTGAGTATTTTTTCAATGTATATTTTAGTCAGTTGTATGTGGTACAAAGGAACAGCTAGTGTGCACAATATGATAATAAGTTTCTTTACATTTACTTTTCTACATATACATGGTACAGGCAGTATCTAACAATTGACAAATTTGATGCAAAATTGTGGGAGAGGGAACTTGTAGAGTGTCGAAGTGGGTTTTCAGAAACTCTAGGAAAGTGATGAAAAACCTGTTTGGTAAGTAAGTATTGCCATTTATCAATTTAATAGAAATCGCATGTTTCAAAATAACAGTTCTGGAAACAGTAAAATTAACAAAATAACACTAGATAAAGAACAAAAAGTTTGTTTACATCGGCAGTGGTCATCATCATTATTATTACTTTTTGTCATTATGGACATCCACATTGTTCAACATGAACTGTGTAAAAGAATTGTCTTGATAGATTTTTGCATATTGAATCCTTCAAAATGTCTTGATACCATTACAGTGTTAATTAAAAAGCTGAGACCACATCCACAACACATCTTTATATTTTATACATACCGTCTTCTCAGGAGCTAGTTGTGTATTAGTAACAAAGGCTCTCAGCCTAGCAGCTGAAATAACAGAATGTGAAAGACAATTTATTGTTGTTTTTAGCTTTGAACAATAATCTTCCTTTTTTATAAAAGTGATCATTCTAAGAAGTAATTTCAGTGACTGTATGTCATTTTCAAACTTATGCAAGAACTTGCGTGAAGGGTAATACATTTCCACTTCATAAATTCAAGATCTAATGTCCTCCAGATTACAGTAGTAGTTTCAACAATTCAGATGTGTTCTTCTAGTTGTCTTTGCTTTTGACCACATACCACATGTCAGATAAAATGGAATAGCTTGTGTTCCAAAAACATGTTATGCTTTTATTGTGCTGATTTATTTTTCCAACTAATAAAAAATCTTCATACAACTTCTTCAGAATGTCTTAGAGTATCATTCATCTTTGCTGGCTTCCAAATGCTCACTGTTGTAACTGCGACCATTCCGGTTGCGGGGTTGCCGAGAACAAAAGTGTGGCGGGACCGAATGGGAGCGGCCCATGAACAAACAAAATGGAGAACAGGAAAGGACGGACATGAACAACAGCTGATGACCGAGCAAGGCCCTATGAACAAGAACATGCGAACAACCTCACGAATCAACAACGTCCACTCGTACATGGAAACAAGCAAAGTTAATGCGCTGTCTGTAGGCAAGATGTTAATAGATTCATGCGAATATCAGACTGCCTCACTGAGCGAGAGGCAGGTGCTTAAATACATAATAGGGTACATCGCTATTGGCCGCTAGGACCATGTGCTGCACCGTGGTGCCCTCACATTATATGCGGACACGGAGTACGGGCAGCCACGACTTAAACAGCACGATGGCTGCAGAGACCTCTAGTGGTAATCGAGGTCCATGCTGTCTGCCGCAGATTCGAAACCCGCGGCACTCAGTACCAGACTCACAAATGAGATTCATACAGTCAGATACCTCATCATCTTTTGGTTGTCCAATATTACTGTGAGTTGCACATCAGATCTGAAAAATCTTTTTGCACATTTACCACCTTCAACAGCAAGATCTTCAGTGTGTGTGAGATAGATCTTATTTCGGTGTACCCATAAAGCATATGTCAGTATTGGAACACGGTGCGGGCCAAAGATGCACTATAAACATATCTGCACCAGAAGAATGTATAAACAAAAAGAAAAATTGACCATTCATATATTTGTTTAAGCCAATATTAAATATTTCATTGTCCAACTGTCTGTCTTTTCCCATTTGTGATTCTGGTTGTATGTGCAGTGTGAGCAAGCTGTGTACATATAAAAGTTTTTTACAGTATATCCTCTGGAAAGGGAGGCATATTTTTCATTTTAAATATTCACCCTGGAAACGATACCTGGGCAACAACCTGTAGGCTTCTAGAACAATGGTGACCTCATTTATGATTGTTTCAAACTGCATTCTTTATCATGGCAAGGGACAGTGGTCAGTTGACAATCGATGCCTCATGCTGTTGAAGGAAGAATTATTATATAAACCAATTAGAATGTTTCAGTGGTAATTGTACTGAGAGACTGTGGAGGTGAGAACTTACACGCAATAATCGTTCCTGATGAAACTAAACACCATCCACAAGCCTCAAAATAATCCATATTATTCACCCTCCCTTACATTGTCGTGGCCTTAATAAATATCGTATGTACCCTACTCAAAATTTTACGTGAGTTCCCCAGTTATTATTATGTATCATCACCATATCCATTATCGATTCTGAAAATGTCTTTGTGACATCACAAATATATTTCTTTCAGAAAATCAGTTCTTTTGCCTCATTTTTCATGTAATCCTGTGACACGTCTTCCCCACAAAACAATTTGTTTAAAGGTAAAATATTTCTAGTGATGATCAATAAATGTGGGTGAGGAAGTATCCATTATAGTGATAAATCTGACAGGGTGGTGGTGGGGTGCATGTTTGGAGGGGGAGGGGGGGATGGGTTGTATGAATGTAGCCGGCCGGAGTGACCGTGCGGTTCTAGGCGCTACAGTCTGGAGCCGAGCGACCGCTACGGTTGCAGGTTCGAATCCTGCCTCGGGCATAAATGTGTGTGATGTCCTTAGTTCTAAGTTCTAGGTGACTGATGACCTCAGAAATTAAGTTGTATAGGGCTCAGAGCCATTTGTATGAATGTACAGTGTTTTGATCGTCAATGTTCATATGAATGGAGATTCCATCACAAAATTTGGACCACTGGCTGGTGAATGCTACAGGAAGGCAGGCTAGCCAAAAGAAATTTTTGAACAATGTAGGGAATGATAGGTTGCTACTTGCTGTAAAGATGACACTAAGTTGCAGACAGGCACAACTAAAAGACACTTACACTTTTGACCTCAGCCTTTGTCGAAGTAAGAGAAACACACACCATTCATTCACCCAAGCAAGCACACCCACGCACACAACTGCCAACTCTGGCGGCTCAGGTCAAAATGCAACTATCACATGGAATTGAGGTAGCAGTCTGGAGGAGAAGGGGAAGGGGTAGGAGTTTACAGCTGTGAGAAGAGAGGAGCGCTGTCAGTCAACCAGTCTCCGGCCCTCTTCTTTTCTTCCGTTTCTTTCTGTCCGGTGTTCATCTATACTCTTCTTGTCTCTAGTGTTCGCTGCCACATTGGTGTTCTTTCAGTGACTGGGAGGAGGGGCGTCTCCTCCCCCCTTGGGGTTTTACCTGCTCTGTAAATTTTCGTCTCTCCTGTTTTTGGAATGGGGGACTGATGACCTTAGCTGTTTAGTCCCCCTTAAACATCCCAACAACCACCACCACCGCTGTCTGACTGAATATGCATGGGGTAGAATGTCAACAGGCATGATCTCAGGAGGTTGTGCGGCAGCAGAAAAGAGGAGTGGGGAAACATGGGCGGTTGCATTGGCAGAGGGTGGAAGATGTGTTCATGTTGTGCCACAGACAGGGTGGTCTACTTTGCTCTTGCCCACAGTGTGGTGGTATCCATTCACCTTGGTGGACTGCTGATTGGTTGTCATACCAATATAAAAAAGCTGTGCAGTGATTGCAACAGAAGTGGTAAATGAGATGACTGCTTTCCCAAGTGGCCCAGCCCATGATGGGGTAGTATAAACCTGTGATACGACTAGAATAGGAGGTGCTGCGTGTGTGGATTGAACAGGTCTTGCACAGGAATATGAACCTTGTGGCAAGGGGTTGGGATTGGGAGTGGTGTACAAACGGATGGGGTCATTATGGAAGTTGGGAGGGCAATTGAACACCACTTTAGGAGGGGTAGGAAGGATCTTGGGTAGGGTGTCCCTCATTTCAGGGCATGATGTTTGGTAATGAAAGCCCTGGTGAAGGATGTGGTTCAGTTGTTCCTGTCCAAGGTGGTATTGGGTGACAAAAGGGGATCTCCTTTGTGGCTGGTTCTTGGAGGTGGTCGGAGGATTGGGTGTGTGAGGGGAAATGGCAAGGGAGATCTGTTTGAAGACTAGGTCTGGGGGTAGTGCCTGTCTGTGAAGGCCTTGGCAAAGACACTCAACATACTGGGCAAGGAAGTTCTTGTCACTGCTGATACACCATCCCTGAGTGGCCAGGCTGTATGGGAGGGATTTTTTGGTGTAAAAATGATGAACAGCTGTAAAAATGCAGGTGTGGATGGAGCCTTCTGAGGAGGAGGTTAACATCTGGGAAGGCATGCCGGATTGAGGAGGACCAGGTGAAGTGGATGGGAGAGAAGGTGTTGAGGTTGTGGAGGAATGAAGATAGAGTGTCTTGGGCCTGAATCCAGACCGTGAAGATATCATCAATGAGCCTGAACCCGGCTAAGGGTTTGGCGTTCTGGAAGGTCTCCTCTGGATGACTCATAAACAGGTTGGCATAGGAGGCTGCCAGGTGGGTCCCCATGGCTGTACCGCAGACTTGTTTGTGCACCTTCCCTTCAAAGGAGAAGTAGTTGTCGGTTAAGACAAAGTTAGTGAATAAAGGCTGAGGCCGAAAACATGTGCAAGTGCCTTTAATTGAGCCTGGCTGCAACTTAGTATGGTATCTTTATGGTAAGTAGAACTCTTATCTTTTACTACATTGTTGATATTCATACCTCGAGTTTCCATTGTTCAAAAACTATTTTTGATTGTAGGTGCCACTTGCAGAATGTGTTGTTCTTGGTAATAATGAATCTGCTGGATTGTTGTCTGTGACACTTGGTGAAAGCTCAGAATGCTGTCCAGGGGAGGTTCTTTAGTGGTATTGTGGTTCAGATGGTGGCAGTTATAGTTGGTGAGACCGTAGTGGCTGGAGCTGATTCTTCTGGCACTGCACGGCTCCCTGAAGGCAGTAGTTTAAATCATCCAGCCATGGGTGTTTCCCACCAATGCCCGAGTCGAACCTGGAGATCTGCCAAGGTGTGGGCCTCTACTTGATTTAAGAGCCTGAACCGAGTGGTTTTTGGAGTATGGGATAGCATGATGTGTAGTATCATTATTAGAGTAGAATTATTGATTGTCTCGTGTGAACTATCTCTGCAGAACTTATTTTCTTTGTTTTGAACTGTCCAGTATGTGCTAAGGAATAGGTTCAGTGCTGCTTAGTTGCAAATAAGCACAATAACATTCTTCAGAAAATTCCAGACATAAGGGTCAATAACAAGATGAGAATGTTAGTAAGTATACAAAATACTTAACATTCGCAAAGACGACAAACTCAGAGCTGCTGTCCGGTGCTAGTGATGATTATTACTTGGCATAAGCAAAGCTGGTCATGGGAACTGGAGTACCATTGCAGTCAGCCCAGGGATGCCCTCTCCAGGGTAGCCATCTATAGGATCTCTGGTTCAGCAAGGTTATTATGAGTACTGTTATACCGTGATGTCGTCGTGTTGTATTGTGAGGCGCTATGTATACTGTTTGTATATGTATACATGTCACGGTCATCTCTTCTTTCCCTCGTCGATATCAGAGCATGAGAATTGTTTATGTTTCTGCATACCGATTTGTTGTTGACAACACACAACTGAACGGCCACGATGCCACATGATTACAGAATAGCCAACTTAATATAATATAAGGATAGTGGGTTTCGATGCAGTGTTATTTAAGTGTGATTTTATTCTTCACTTCATCTTTGAGACTAAGAACCAGCCACTCTTATTCAGGCCCAAAACTTGACTCGTAACAAGAGCACTTACGATCAGTCTGTCACAATATTAATCATACGTAAGGCTCTACACCACTATAAGAAAATATCACTGTTCATGAAATAACAAAATATATGAATAAACTTCTTCATATCTTTCCTTTTATTCAATCAAATGCTTTCAATTCCCCCACCCACAAATCATTCACACCTCGATGTAGAGTCTAAATGTGTGCATGGAAAATAGTACACTGTTTCTGCTGATAACCACGTATGAGCTTTTGGGTTGCTGGGCTACTTCGATCAACAGGATTTATATTGGATTTTGAAATTGATCTTTCTATCGAAACTTAAGCCCTCCACAATGGCCCACGAACAGTGGGATAACCATAAAATTTCTGATCTTTTGCGATAATTAAGAATTCGTGTAAATTGTATTTTCGCAAGTTTAAAGCAAACCATCAGTGGCGTGAAAGCAGTCTTGACACTGTGCACACTCGCGACGCTTACTAGCCTCTCACAAAATTTATTTGCATACATCTACAATCAATTCCATGGTCATAATTCGCCCCATGTGATTGTGTGCAATTGAACCTCGTAAAATCAATTATGTCTCCAATCGTAATCACTGATCCTGACACTGACCGTTCTTAAACACACAATTAACACTCTTTTTCTAAGAGTAAAAGCAGGTCGTCACGTCATCTAAATGGTTATTAAAATATTATTCCAAAATGAACCTCAAACATTTTTTGTCATCATATTTTAATGGTAATGAGAAAAGAAATATGATTTATTATCGGAAAATAAAACATAACAGATCACAAAGTGCACGTAACAAATGACAGCATTGCATTGCTCGGGACTTAATCACACAGAACTACATAAAGAAATGCCTGAAATCTCAATTACTACATACCAACTGACAGATACAAATAAGATATTCAAGACTTCATAGATTAATCCCGACCTGTAATGTTGTATTGTTACACACTGAAAGAGCCACACCGAGAAATAAATGATAATGTCAGTAGAAATTGGCAGTACCTCTGGTACACAGCAGAAGATTAAAAATATGCCAATGTGGTAAGTTGCACCATATAATTTGGGAATTCGGCAATAGGCGAGATAGCACAGATCAGTGCAGGAGAGTCTCTTATAACGATACCGTCTACAGTTTAATAAAAACTGATGATCTGCTTACAAAATCAACATGCTCACAGGCAGACTATCTAACTATGAACTGAAATCCTATCTCACAGTGAGACAAACTGGCTGAAGACACACATTACAATACTGAAACAACCAAAACAAAATACCTAACTACAACATCCTTTCAGGAGCAGTAAGGAGATGAACCTCAGGAAGTGTGAGGAACAATTTCCACAGATCTTGAAGTTGTCACCCTCTCTATTTGTGTAATATCATAAAGAGGAAAATGGATAAAAGTTCCGTGGCAGCACAGTCCCTGTGACTCCTAAGCCATGCCCTAGCATGTTATGGGCCAACAAGGCAGAACAGACGAGAAAAATAATAATCAGCCTCTAGCTTCCATTACACAATTATACTGTAATGCAGTGCAATGATCAGAAGTGCAGTGTAGTGTAGTGTAGACTTACAAATAATAGCGTATCAGAACTGTTGTGCAGCATGTAATGCCTGAGAGTGAAGACAGATCCCTTTTCTGAACATGTAACAGCTCTCTCTCTCTCTCACCCCCCCCCCCCCCTTTCCTCTCACAGTTCTCATTCTTTCCGACAGGAATAGATATGTTTATGCATTGTGAGACACACCTGGGAAACCACCTACTCGGACAGTTGTGCCTCTCAACTGGTGGGCCATTTTCAGGCTCACTTCAGCAGCAGCTCAGGTCCTGCCAAGGAGCAGTGGACGCCCTGGCACCTCCTTCCACCACTCGCAGGAGTGGGATTTCACATCGGGAGAGGCTGGCACCCCCTGCAAACATTCCAGCCGCCTTCCGCACCACTACCGCTACCTGCATCAGCCGTGACGCACTAACAGGGTGACCGACTATCGGCTAGGTGCCAGGCGACACCGCGTGCCCAGATGGGCATGGCCACATCAGCTCAGCGTATGAATGTAGAAGCATGAGTTATAATAGAGTGATTGGTTTTTAACATTATTTTACTAAGCTGCCATCGGCCTGCTCCTCTCCACGACCTGCCAAGTCCTGCACAGAAATGGACTGCCACAGCCAGGTCCGTCAGTTGGTATCACAAGTGGGATCGATTGCGAATTGTGAGCAAAAATGCAACACAGTCACACACTATCTATAAGTGGACAGCCCCAACACAGTATAAAGAGGTCACCATTTGACGAGCAAGGCAGAATTCAACAGTTTGAGAGCTCCTGACAGGAGATGAACCTCAGGTGTCCATCATCCTAGAGCAAAAAATTATGTGAGTGAAAGAATCTATTCCGTTAAGCTTTGTAATACTGTAGTTACTTTGGCCAAGTTGCTGCGAGTGGCTGTGGAGGAGAAAGGGGCCGGACTCTCTGGGGTGAGCCCCCTTGAAGAGGGACACTGCAGTCATTCTGCAAGTACACAGCGGGAAGCCAGGCTGACATCCTCACCTTGCTTAAGGAGGAACACGATGCGAAGGGCCCGTCTGACAACGAGAAGCATGCTGAGAACTGATGGACATCTGCAGCCATTAGGATAGAATGCGAGGAATGTACGTGCGAAAGCATCGCAGTTTCTTCTGGCCAGGTGGCAATCATTTTACCTGCCTTAGAAAGCAGGGATGTGTCAACAATTCCAGCACCCAACGGGCACAGGCGTGATCATGCAAAAGACGTGGGGAATTGGCAGAGGGAGGTGTGTGAAAAAAGCCAGCATTCTTGAGATGATGATATCCTTGACAATGAGGACAGTCCTTATAAATCACGGGCGCCAGCAGATTTTAAGACAGAGCCAAAACATGAGTCTGTCCAGGGCTCACACAGACAGAGTGGTTACAAAGAAGTGTTGTGTAGCTACTCTCCCAACAGCTACAGAATGCAGGAAAACATCTTAAGAAGGTAAAACCATGAGAAAGATGCCGATTCACAAGCCACCTGCCAGCCCACACCAGATAGAAAATTCCCACCCCGCACGAAGAGGCGTGATAATGAAATGGCAATCTGCCACTGGGCTGAATTGAAAATTTCGCCCACCAATGACAATGTGAAAGGAAGAATATTTGGAAAAGGAGTTGAGCTGAAAGAGGATGGAGAAGCGAGAAGGGGGAGTCGTGGAGATACCGCGGAAGGGAGAGGACATGGGCGCTTTTCAACCCATCGCCAACATCCGCCTTCTGACGTCGTGATAGCAAAGCTTCGGCCACGGAACTGACAATGGGCAGACAATGCGTAGATCGTACCTGGGACCCACCACAACACTGTGATTGCTGATGAGGGCATTGACTCATGCAGCACAGCTCCGAGGTGACGTGCCGTACCAATGCAACGCTCGCTGCCAACAGCAGTACATGACGAGCGATGATGATGAATGCTGACACAATTCACCCCCCCCCCCCCCCCCCCCCCCTCCTACCCTTGATATTGAGTTGTGTTTATGCCCTGTCAAACTGGCCCTGAGATTTATAATTTTGTTTTGGTTTGTGTAAACAGCATGAAAATAAATACATTTCTTTCATCTTTTGATCATATAAGCAATCTTTTGTTTTCTTGCATGAACCCCTTAACTTTGTACCCTTTGTGTTTGATTTCACTACATTTTTGGCACGCAATGTGGGGCAATGTGATTGGTAATTTTCATGGTATCTGATGTCACAAAATAATTTCTCGAGTTCGCTACAGCTTGTACACTAAGAAGCACTTGCATTCTTGTCTATACGTAGCTCTGGAGTGTGGTTAGTTAGTCTAGCATGGCTTACGTGTACCTATGACTGATTGTCACTTACAGTGTGAACAGTGTTCAGTTTGAGCAATATGATTTGAGTCAAAGTGATAGGCCAGGCAGTCTTTTTGTTCAAGTAATATGAATATCTAGAATGCCTCATCTATGTTATACATTCATTGAAATTATGACTTGGTGATTGTGCTCTTCAACATGTCCATGTTGGGAAGAAGCAATAAAATCAGACCAAGGTACCGACCCAGAAACTTGTTTTCATTTCTACCTCCCTAGCCTGATACCCAAATCTTTCTTTACTGCCTCCACACATAAATACCGGATAAACCTCATCTAGACCTTGTCACCAACTTTTTTCCCTTGAATGAAGCCGCTCATGTGCCAAAATGTTGGTAGACCTGAAAAATCCCACACCTCTTCCTATTTGACTGAGGGATTCACTTAAGTACATTGCAACCTCTCTTAGTCTAAAACAATCATATAATAAGTCTCAAAATTCAATGGAAAGCGATGACTCGCTTTAACAGTTTCCTGTTGGTAAAATTCTTTCATGCCAACAGGAAAGGACTACAAAATCAAGTGAGTCTTGCACATAAATATAAATTTAAGAATAGAAATAACAATCTGCTCTCTAAAACCAAAAATCTGAATGCAAAATTTTAACTCTAATCTTTTCATTACAAATGGGTTCGTCGAGTCTGGTAAATTTCCACATAAGAATGGCACAATTTTGTTGCACTTTCAACACTGGTAAACTTGATTATTCCAAGGATCATATAAAGAATTTCAACAGTGTACAGTTCATTGTTGACAGCCATCTGAATTGGCCAGTGTGTCAACTGTGATTGAAACAGGAGAAAACCACGTTTGGTGCTGTTATTAAACATTTTCATTTGAAGCACTGGACTGCCACACAGATCAAAACAGAATTGGATGAAGTTCATGTGGACTCTGCACCATCATGAATTTAAACATGATCGGACAAGTGCCGAAGACGACTCATTGCAGCCATTCAACTGAGGTCACCATTCAGGAAACCATTGACAAAATCTATGATACAGTCAAGACTAACGAATAAAAATTTGTGAGATTTCTGAGACTGTAAGCATCTCAACAGAATGAGTGCCACAGTCGCTCATAGGTGACCAAAAGCACATCGAGCACAACATTTCAACACATCTGGTGATGTAATTCTTCATGCTTTCCCGGCGATCTGTTGACATCTTGGATATTCGGGAATCCAGCCGGATGTTCGCACGATATTTCAACAGCGTGCCTCGCTGTCTTCTTCAGGTGCTACCTGAGACTGGTCCTTGGGTCGATCGAGTCCAGTATTTATACCTGGGAGGAGCTGGGCGTTCCCTAATCGGTCCGCGCTGAGTCGAGTGTTCCATCTGTGGACCGCGCCCACCAGACGTGGCTACATTGTCCGTCTCTGGTCGCCGGTGTTCCCTCCGCTGTCTGCGACCAGCCTGGCCGTCTTCTGAAGTCGAGTACATGATCTGGGGTGTGTCAGATCTGGTCTCTAATGTCCGACACCTTATCTCGCGGCTGTTCTCTCAATCACCACTTCTATTTCTTGTAGAATCCCGGAGCGTCCTGCGTTGAGTTTTCATGTGCTCAAGCGCTGGATTCCAGGCAGTGCTGATTTGGTATCCTGAGTCACGGTTGATTAGATTGTCTGTGACCTTAATCTCAATGGCTTCTTTAATGACACTGTCCCAATATCTTGAGGTCTGTGTCACAATCTTGGTGTCATTGTAATCAATTGAGTGACCAAGTTCCAGACAATGCTCTGCTATGGCTAATTTAATTGCCTGCCTGAGTCTGGTATGTCTCTGGTGTTCTTTATACCTGATGTCCACAGTTCTGGTGGTCTGGCCAATGTATGACAACCCACACTGGCATGGTATATTGTAAATACCTGGCTTGCATAGCCCCAGGTCATCTTTTACATTCCCCAGCATAGCCCCAATTTTGGTGGGTGGGCAAAATATGCTCTTGATGTCATATTTCTGGATAATCCTGCTGATCTTGGCAGAGATAGGTCCGGCATATGGCAGGTATGCCATCTTCTTTGCCTCTTCTAGTTCTTCTTCTGGATCCTATGGCCGGTTGGGTGGTTGAAGTGCCTTCTGGATATCTCTAGAGGAGTACCCATTCCTGCTGAACACTGATTGTAAGTGTTCTATTTCTGTGGCCAGACTATCAGGATCTGACAGAGTTTGTGCTCTGTGGACCAGTGTTTTGAGTACTCCATTCTTGTGTGCCAGATGGTGGCAACTGCTGGCTTGTAGGTATAAGTCAGTGTGCGTAGGTTTGCGGTACACACTATGTCCAAACGTGCCATCTGCCTTTCTCTTCACCAGAACATCCAAGAACGGAAGTAGTCCATCCTTCTCCATTTCCATTGTGAACTGAATGTTCGGATGGCAAGAGTTCAGAAGTAGCAGGAACTCATCTAACTTCTCTCTACCATGGGGCTAGATGACAAAGGTTTCATCTACATACCTAAAAAAGCACTTGGGTTGATATGTGGCTGAAGAGAGTGCCTCCTCTTCAAACCTTTACATAAATAGGTTGGCCACCTCTGGTGATAGAGGGCTGGCCATCGCCTTCTGTTCGTTCGTAAAACTGACCCCCATATAGGAAGTACGACAAGGTCAGTACATGCCTGAATAGGTCAAGAAGAGCCCCATTGAACTTCTCTCCAAGAAGCTCAAGTGACCCTTTCAGTGGTACACGTGTGAAGAGAGACACCACATCGAAACTAACCATGATGTCTGTGTCTGTGATGTGTTGCTGGCCCAGTCGTTGCAGGAAATCCTCTGAGTTCCGGATGTGATGTGCACATTTACCCACATGTGGTGTCAACATCATCTTCAGGTATTTTGCAGTAGGGTAAGTTGCTGCGCCAATATTGCTGACAATAGGTCACAGTGGAACCCCATCCTTGTGAACCTTGGGGAGTCCATAAAGTCTAGGTGGTGCTGGCGCTTTGGGACGCAGCTTCTTGATGACTTGTTCAGGCAGGCCCGTCTCCTTCAACAGAGCCCTGGTCTTTTTGTCCACTTTCTCTGTAGGGTCGCTAGCTATTGACCTGTATGCAAGATCCTCCAGAAGTTGTTGCACCTTTCTGTCATATTCTGTTTCCTTTAGGATGACTGTGGAGTTCCCCTTGTCTGCAGGCAACACCACAATGCTGTCATCCTCCCGGATTCGCCTTAGTGCCACCCTTTCATCACCCGAAATGTTGGATTTGGGTGGCTTGGTCTTGGTGAGCGCACTGCACGTCTCTCTTCGGATCTCTTCGGCCACACTAGAAGGTAGCATGTTGAGCACTTGCTCAACTGCACTGACAAAGCCTGTGATAGGAACGTTTCTAGGGGTCACTGCGAAATCGAGGCCCTTGCTAAGTACTTTTAAGGTGGCCTCATCGAGCTGCTTGTCACTTAGATTGACCACCATGCGTGTGTCCCCAATCTGTTGCACCTTGTTGTTGAGGCGCTCAAACTTGGCTAGATAAAGCAACTCCCTGGACGTCACATCCAGTCGGTGGCGCAGGTCGCGTAGCCTCTCTCTAACCAGAGCGAGACTAGCTCAGTGTTTGATCCTATTTGCCGCTCTCGAGTTAACGTGATGCCTGATCCTGGCGAAAACTGGAACTACCCCCCCCCCCCCCCCCCCCCCCCTCTCGGCATCTCAGCAGGAAACTGAGAGAACACAGCATCCTCCCTTTCCTTTGTCGAAGCTTGTCCAGCCAGGGAGTTGCTGTATCTTCACCTAAATATAGCAGCTTCCTTGACCACTCAAGACTGGGACCAGGTTGATGGTGCCTCCTGGTCTCTAGCAGAATGCACCAGCAAGAAGTCAATGGCACACCAACTAGCCAAGTTTGAGCGCCTCAACAACAAGGTGCAACAGACTGGGGACACATGCACGGTGGTCAATCTAAGTGACAAGCAGCTCGATGAGGCCACCTTAAAAGTACTTAGCAAGGGCCTAAATTTCGCAGTGACCCCTAGAAACGTTCCTGTCACAGCCTTTGTCAGTGCAGTTGAGCAAGTGGCCAACACGCTACCCTCTAGTGCGGCCGAAGAGATCCGAAGAGAGACCTGCAGGGTGCTCACCAAGACCAAGCCACCCAAATCCAACATTTCAGGTAATGAAAGGGTGGCACTGAGGCGGCTCCGGGAGGATGACAGCATTGTGGTGTTGCCTGCAGACAAGGGGAACTCCACAGTGATCCTAAAGAAAACAGAATATGACACAAGGGTGCAACAACTTCTGGAGGATCCTGCATACAGGTCAATAGCTAGCGACCCTACAGAGAAAGTGGACAAAAAGACCAGGGCTCTGTTGAAGGAGACGGGCCTACCTGAACAAGTCATCAAGAAGCTGCGTCCCAAAGCGCCAGCACCACCTAGACTTCATGGACTCCCCAAGGTACACAAGGATGGGGTTCCACTGCGACCTATTGTCAGCAATATTGGCGCAGCAACTTACCCTACTGCAAAATACCTGAAGATGATGTTGACACCACATGTGGGTAAATGTGCACATCACATCCGGAACTCAGACGATTTCCTGCAACGACTGGGCCAGCAACACATCACAGACACAGACATCTTGGTTAGTTTCGATGTGGTGTCTCTCTTCACACGTGTACCACTGAAAGGGTCACTTGAGCTTCTTGGAGAGAAGTTCAATGGGGCTCTTCTTGACCTATTCAGGCATGTACTGACCTTGACGTACTTCCTATATGGGGGTCAGTTTTACGAACAAACAGAAGGCGATGGCCAGCCCGCTATCACCAGAGGTGGCCAACCTATTTATGTAAAGGTTTGAAGAGGAGGCACTCTCTTCAGCCACATATCAACCCAAGTGCTTTTTTAGGTATGTGGATGATACCTTTGTCATCTGGCCCCATGGTAGAGAGAAGTTAGATGAGTTCCTGCTACATCTGAACTCTTGCCATCCGAACATTCAGTTCACAATGGAAATGGAGAAGGATGGACTACTTCCGTTCTTGGATGTTCTGGTGAAGAGAAAGGCAGATGGCACGTTTGGACATAGTGTGTACCGCAAACCTACGCACACTGACTTATACCTACAAGCCAGCAGTTGCCACCATCTGGCACAGAAGAATGGAGTGCTCAAAACACTGGTCCACAGAGCACAAACTCTGTCAGATCCTGATAGTCTGGCCACAGAAATAGAACACTTACAATCAGTGTTCAGCAGGAATGGGTACTCCTCTAGAGATATCCAGAAGGCACTTCAACCACCCAACCGGTCATAGGATCCAGAAGAAGAACTAGAAGAGGCAAAGAAGATGGCATACCTGCCATATGCCGGACCTATATCTGCCAAGATCAGCAGGATTATCCAGAAATATGACATCAAGAGCATATTTTACCCACCCATCAAAATTGGGGCTATGCTGGGGAATGTAAAAGATGACCTGGGGCTACGCAAGCCAGGTATTTACACTATACCATGCCAGTGTGGGATGTCATACATTGGCCAGACCACCAGAACTGTGGACATCAGGTGTAAAGAACACCAGAGACATACCAGACTCAGGCAGGCAACTAAATCAGCCATAGCAGAGCATTGTCTGGAACTTGGTCATTCAATGGATTACAATGATACCAAGATTGTGACACAGACCTCAAGATTTTGGGACAGTGTCATTAAAGAAGCCATTGAGATTAAGGTCACAGACAATCTAATCAGCACTGCCTGGAATCCAGCGCTTGAGCTTGTGAAAACTCAATGCAGGACACTCCGGGATTCTACAAGAAATAGAAGTGGAGAACGAGAGAACAGCCGCGAGATAAGGTGTCGGACATTAGAGACCAGATCTGACACCCCAGATCATGTACTCGACTTCAGAAGACGGCCTGGCCGGCCGCGGACGGCGCAGGGAACACTGGCGACCAGAGACGGACAATGTAGCCGCATGTGGCGGGCGCGGACCTCAGATGGAACACTCGACTTGGCGCGGACCGATTAGGGAATGCCCAGCTCCTCCCAGGCATAAATACTGGACTCGATCGACCCAAGGACCAGTCTCAGGTAGCACCTGAAGAAGACGGCGAGGCACGCTGTTGAAACATCATGCGAGAATGATGCGAACATCCGGCTGGATTCCCGAATATCCAAGATGTCACATCTGGTGATGCTTAATCACAATCTGCATGGCTTTTTGCGGTAACTTTTGACTGTTTATGAAACCTGGATTCATCAATACACAACGGAGTAAGACCAGCAGTCAAAACAATGGACAAAAGATGGTGAAAGTGCACGAAGAAGATCATTGCATCAGCTGGTAAAGTGATGGCCACTGTTTTTTGTGGTTTCTAAGGAATAATCTTCACAGATTAATTGGAAAAGAGGAGAACCATAACTGTTGGATAGTTTGAAATTTACATTGGCTAAAAAAAGACCAAGGATGACACACACAAAAAAGTGTTCTTTCTGTAAGAAGTTGCAGCATCCCACACAACAACCATAGCAATGACAAAAGTGCATGAAGTGGGCTATGAATTGGTTTTTCACCCATCCTGTTTACCAGAGTTAGCCCCAAGGTACTTCTTCCTGTTCCCTAACTTGAAACTTTGGCTTTCTGAGAAAAAAGTTTTCATCAGATGAAGAAGTGATAGTTGCACTCAAAGAATCTTTTGCAGAGTTTGACAGAACGTATTTTTTCCTATGGGATAAAAAAAAAAGCAGCAGGATTGCTGGACCGAGTGTGTATCCCCCAAAGAGACTACGTCAGGAAGTAAGATGAGTTGTTTATGAAACAAACACTTTTTTTCCATTTTTAGCAAACTTATCAAACCATCCTTGTTAACACTCACATCCGGCACATATTAAGCCTTTTTAAGAGTTTTCATAAGCACGCTACCAGTAACAAGGACAAGTTACATATTGTGTCCCTACCTAACTTTGTGCTATGTGGTTATTTTTGTAGAAAATTCTTAAACATGGTGGCAGTTGTATATTCATAAGAAATAATATAAACTTATTAAATATAAAATTTCCTGTTCAAATGGTGAAGGAAAAAGATGTAGAGCTATCAGGAGTTTAGGTAGTAGACATTAAACTAGCTGTTACTTGTTTATACAGAGCTCCAACTGGTGACATAAATACTCTCCTAAAAATTTTGGAATATTCACTTAACAGATGAACACAAAGAAACAGAAGAGTTATTCTATGTGGTGATTTTAATATTGACTTTGCAAAGAAAAGAATGAATTACTGAATCTCTTGCAAACTTTTAACATGAAATCCACCATAGAAACAGCAACTCATATCACAAAGACTTCATCTACCACAATTGATCAGATATTTGTAAATGCAGAAATGAAGTATACAGTAGAAACACTAAACACAGGCTTTGGGGATCACACAGCTCAAAAAGTCTCTTGAGTATGGAAACTGAGCTACAGCTTAAACACTGCCTAACAACCACCAGTAGAAACTAGAGTAATGAAAATATAAATAATTTTTTCCATTACTTGAGCAAACAAAGCTGGGAAGAGATTTATAACTGCGAACACACAGATGGAAAATATAATAACTTTATTAACAATTTTTTCTACTATTTTGAACTTGTGCTTCCCTCAAACCCAGAGGAAAACATACAGAAGAAAAACGATTCTAGTTTCTTCCAACAAAAAAAGATTACTGCACAGATTGTCCAAACAACTAAAATCACCAGAATTTGACTCTTATTACAAAACCTATAAAAAGATATTAAAAAATGTTGGCAAAGAAGCAAAAATAATGGCAAATGACACATACATAAAAAATTCCACCAATAAGACGAAAGATTGTCAGGAAAGAAACTGCAGTAGAACAGATTAGACTTCCATAACATTAACTGCCTAATTGAGAACTCAACTGTGACAACGGAACCTACAAAAATTGCAAGTAAATTTAATTCCTATTTTACAAAGATAGCTGCACATCTTATAAATCAAAATTTACAGTGTGTTCCAATGAATCAATCCAGATATACTATAAATAACAAATCTATTTTTCTACACCCCACCAATGAAAAGGAAATACTTAATATATCAAAGAACTGAAGCCCAAATTCTCTTTTAGTACTGACAATATCCCTGACTATACCTTGAAGGAATGTGCTCCCTTCATAGCCAGGCCACTTGTCAACACCTGTAACTGGTCTCTATCAGAAGGGGTGTTCCCAGAAAAATTGAAGACAGCAAAAGTAAAACCCCTGTTCAAGAAAGGGATAAAACCACAAGTATCAAACGACAGGCCAATCTCACAGTTATCTGGTTTTTCCAAAATAATTGAAAAAAGAATCTATTATAAAAGACTAATCAGTATCATACAAAAAAATAATTATTTCTCAAATACTCAACATGGATTCCGAAAATCTAAATCTACTGAGACAGCTATCTTTGCATTCCTAAATGAAGCTTTAAATGCAACAGACAATAAAAAACATATCTCAGCCATATTTCTAGACCTCTCTAAAGCATTGTATGTCATCAATCACAACATCTTGCTACAGAAACTTGAATCTTTAGGTATTAGGGGCCCGGCCTATGAATGGATAAAGTCATTACTCAAAAACAGAGAGCAATTAGTTGAGCTTACTATACAAGAAGGGAACAAGATAAAGTCCTACTGCTCAGAAAAGCAGAGCATCAAGTCTGGTGTACCACAAGGCTCCATTCTAGAACCAGTTCTGCTTCTACTCTTTGAAAATGACTTGGAACTGACCAGCCCATGCCATAATTACACAAAATTTGCGGATGACACAAATGTGATAATAAAAGGAAGGGCCCAAGAAGAATTACTACATGAGATTAAAAATTGTAGCACCCACATTACAGACTGGTTTTCTGGAAACAACTTAGTAATAAACACAGAAAAAAACGTTAAATTGCATATACACACAGAGCAAAATAAATGTCCACAAGCACCAGACATAGAGTTGTTTACTAGAACCCTAAAAAATGTAAACTCTACAAAATTTCTTGGTATATGGATCCAAGAAGACCTAAGATGGGTCTAACATACAAAATACATTAGAAATAAATTAAATCCCATTTGCTATACTATCAAAATTCTTTCTGATTGTACACCGAAAGATACACTAAAAGATGTATTCTTCACCCAGGCAGAATCCTTACTGTGATATGGCATAATCTTTTGGGGAAATGCATCTGCTAGGAAAAGTTGTTTATGTGCCAAAAGAGAATTGTAAGAGCCATAGAAAATTCTGCATCAAGAAGCTCATGCAAGCCCTTATTCAAGAAGCTACATATCCTTCCACTACCATGTCTGTATATTTTACAAGTAATCATATTTGTAAGGAAAATCTTAGAAAAGAGTATCCACCTGCATAACACAAGGAGAAAACAGGACATACATGTTCAACATGCACACACAACACTAAAACAGAATGGACCACTGCAAACAGGAAACAGGCTATACAATAAGCTACATACAAACATTAAAACAATAAAAGACACTTCAAAATTTAAAACTGCTGTCCATAAATATTTATTACAAAAATGTTATTATAGTATTGATGAATATCTCGAAACATAAAAATTTATTGCAAAGGTTAAATATAATGTATGGAAGCTGAACCTTCAGTTGTGATAATATTAAGCCTAAATCACTGTAAATATCCTTGTATGATTTAAAAACATGTATTGTAAATCACAATGACTTGTCCAATGTCATATTGTACACCTTGTACAACAAATGATCAAAAGGACCAATAAAAATGTAATGTAAAGCAAAGTAATGTAATACTTCTTCACTAGATTTTCAATAGACACTGACAAAGTATCAGATATTAGCTTCGCATTCTGTTGAGCCATAAAACCAAACAAATGTAATTGCTGATAAAAGAATAAATCAAGAAGATGGTGGAGTGTATACATATCATTTAGTCATTAACCGTAAACATACATTTTCACAACCGGAAATTAACATCTATACATAATCCAATCATACTCCGTGTGCTTATTTTTTGCTTCTTTCTATTCATTTTGCGGAATACTTGTAGTCACTCCTTCCTGTATCCTCATCAAATTTCCTCCTGTATTTCATCTCATCTGTTATCTTAGTATTCCAGCACAAACTTACTTTAAAAACTGGCTGTTCTGTCATTTCCACGATTCATGATCTCTGGTTCCTTACCAAAAAAATCACAAACTCATCACTCTTTCCGTGCTGTATCTATTAGGTTGGCAAGAGACAGCAGTTTTCACATACATACAGGTAGTTCCCTGATACTATTAAGAGTCATATGTATTTCACACAGATCACGTAAATGTTGGCTTGCACTTTCTTCCTTTGACATTTACAGCACCAAAACCCTTTTTTTATTTCATTATATGCAATCACTTGCATAATGCTAATGGACATGGCAGATATAAATTACACCATGAAATGCATGTTGCGATTAGGATTCAACTGCATCACATCATGTCATAACTATTGAGTACAGTCATGAACAATGCCGATGTATTGACTGTGTAATATACACAAAGTTAACTATTTAAATTAATATTTCTTGACATTTAATCTGATATCAAAAGCCCATTCTCTTTGTAAACATTTAGATTCCATCAAGACATCAATAAGTCTCTAAGAGTAGCACTTGATTCCCGTAAAAGCTGCTCTGAGGGTTCAGTCTTTACAACAGTCTTGGAGAAGCCAATGCTTCGCTGAAGAGCATCAAAACTGAGAGACGCATCATTATCCTCAGGTGGTGGTTCAATTGCCCGATTAACCTGAAATATGATGAAGCAATCATTCATGTTTTGTTCATTAATATGACAAGCTAAACAAATATTTGTAGTTTTATACTAAACACATTTTACTTTACTGTCTAAAGTATGAAGGTAACAAATCACTGAATAGCAGAGGCAGTAATCAATAACCTATAAACAAGACTGAGTGTTGCTAGATTTTTGACAAATCCTTTGGCAGAGTGGACACACATACCAGTATGGTTGTTTTGTTCATAATGACTGCAATGTATATTTATTTTACCATTTATAAGATATTCTTTATTAGTACCACAAATTCTGTCCTCCTCTCCAGAATGTGTGTGCAGTCCTTGAAAAGGTTTCTGAGTAAGGTGGCACAGTCAGTAAAACCGGACTCACATTTTGGAGGAGTGGTTCTCAAATTTCTGTTCACATTTTAAGCAAATGTGGCACTGATCGTAGTACCCCATGTACACCATACACTGGTGGAGCCCCTCATTAGGCCAGATATAAAATAGTCAAAGATATGTGTCTAATCTGAAGGTTAACAAGCAGTACTTCACATATTGCCTGTTGGCTTTCCTCTTTGGATCTTTGATCAGCTGTCTTTTTATGATTATTCTGATGCTTCAGCAGCACGAGTGGCTGGAATGTCAAAGATTCACTGTACATTATTAGTGGTAGAGGCACACTAGAGTTGAGCTTGCTGCTGGAGGTTATATGTATTTCCTGTGTCAACATCTTAGGATGTTACCCTGGACACTACCACTGTGATTCTCTCCTTGTTACCTGCATGGTCATTAGCTGCAGTATGGGAATCTGGAATCCTTCTATCTTGAGTCTTTATACCGGATGTTAATTAATTTGTGGGTAACCACAGGACTTACAACAAAGCAAAGATGGTGATATATAAATATGATAATTTTTTTTCCATTTTCTTAGTTGCAGACACTTTTTTATTGTTACATGTTAGATTCATTTGTTTTTTGTTTCCAAATTTCCAGCTTGGTATTACAAGTATTTCTTCTTTTCAGATGTTGTTTGTTTTGGAAAGTGTTACAGTCAAAGCCTTCTTATATTATCTTAGATGCCACATTATTAGTAAGTAAACAAACCCTTTTAGTATTGAGCACGATCAGTAGTGGAAGCTTACTCTACAGTTCTTACTAGACTAGTGTTTCATGTGTACTGAACACTCTTGCCCACCAGCGATCAAACTGTCTACTTCAGAGAGGGGTGCCACCAAACAAGTGTGCATTAGTAACCTCAGCTGGAGAGTGAATGTTGTGTCTGACTTCTAGTCATGTCTAAAATATTCTGAACGGCTCACGACGGACATGCATCAGATGTATGGATTTGGAAATTACAACATGTCTGAAGTGAGATGTTTGTTTGCTGAAAGATTTCATAGCAGACATTTACCAAACAATAAGACAAACTTCTAGTGTACTGGAGTAGCTTGGGTCAGCAACTTCTGTTAATCAGTAGAACGGGAAGCCAGTCCAAGTTGTAAGTTTTTATTTTTTATTCATTCGATGACTAGTTTCGGGCCGAGACCCATTTTTAAATCATCATAACAAAGTCAAAAATAGCATTTCCAGAGATGTCAAAAATGTGCAATGAACACATACAGTGCGTTTTCATTCCACTGAAACAATAAGATGATTCGAGGAATACATGACCATCTTATGGAAAAGGCTCCTTTGAGAAAAGCTCATTTCATTATGAGAGACCAAATAGTGTTAGATCACCTGATTTTGATACTTCATCATATTGAGGACAATAATGTCAGTAGGAGAGAGAGAGAGAGAGAGAGAGAGAGAGAGAGAAGAAACTGGGAATGTGAGTCATGTGACAGTGTGGGAAGTTTAACGAGAGCACTCATTTATTTGTACAACTTTCAGAGTGTGCAGCGTCTTATTGAAACAGATTTTCAATCCAGAAAAGCTTTTTGTACTTGATTACTGGGGATGTATATTCTGGGCCAACATTTCCCATCTAACACATTATTCACTGATGAAGCAAAGTTTATAATGAATGGAGTGCAGAATTTTCACTACTCTCATGTGTGGGTGTATGAGAATCCTTTTGCAGTTTGGAAACAAACCATCAACAATGGTTTAGCATTAATGTATGGGCTGGCATAATTTGAGACAGTTTAATCGGACCTTTCATTTTCCATGAAACACTGACTGAAGCATCATATAATAAATTTGTAATGGAACATTTAAATGTTTTGCTGGAACATATTCCACTACACTTAATGGCAGAACATGTGGTTCACATGAGATATGGCACCACCTTATGTTACTCTGCAAGCAAGAACAATTTTATATCAGTATTTCCCAAATAAATGGATAAGTCATAGAGCAGTGACATTTGGGGTTCTTGATCTCCTGATCTCAATCCATTTATATTTCATATTTTTGGAGGCTTTTAAAACACGTAGTGTACTCAAGACCTATTGCAAATGTTGAAATTCTTCATCAGACTTCAGTAGATACCTGGAATACAGGTGCAAGTAAGACGATGTATGATGTGACATTTAGAAGCTTAGACATTCTGACCATTTCATTTAGTCATCAGAAGACAACATTTAAAAAGAAAAAAATACCTGTTGAACCAAGATGGAAATTTAAAAGAAAAAAAAGAGAAATGAAGCAAACATGTAGTAACAAATAAGTGCTTACAACTAAGAAAATTAATATATACAATGGAAAATCCGTGATGGAATGTAACAATATTATGAGAAGGAAAATTGCTACTCACCATTTAGCGGAAATGCTGAGTTGCAGATAGACACAACAAAAAGACTCGCACAATTATAGTTTTTGATCATTAAGGCCTTCGTCAACAATACACACATACACATACAAAATTATAGGTTTTGGTCATTAAGTCCTTCGTCAACAATACACACACACACACACACACACACACACACACACACACACACGACTGCAGTCTCAGGCAACTGAAACCACACTGCCAGTGTGTCTACTGTTAACGAAGGCCTTAAACGGCCGAAAGCTATAACTGTGAGAGTATTTTTGTCGTGCTCCTGTTCTGGCTTGATTGATATTGATGATATGCAAATTTGTGCTTGTATCTGTCTGTGTGTGTTGTTTTTTGATACATACAGTGGCCCAGGTACTCACCATTTCTCATAAATAGCAAATTTTGAAATGGTACCTATAGATTCTTTTCTAGCCCCACAGTACATTTAATGTTGGCATGAAGACTGTTCAGATATCCTAGGAAGTTACTGAGCTATTCCTGATAATGGTTCCACAAGACAAAGGTGTCACGATCCCACTGTAGGTTTATAAGGTTCCATGCCCTGTGCCTGTCTTTTGAAATGCTTCATGAAGAATTTGGTAACCACTGGAACAAACAGACTACCATGGTGATGCCTAGCACCTGACCATATAAATCGACCATCGACATTAAGTAGCAGCCTCTTCTCTACAGCTCCAGTTGGCAGGAAACCTTAGCATTGAACGGTTGTGTTGTTATAGTGTTAAGTATGGAACCCTGCACAGACGGTCAGTCAATGCGATTTAAGCAACATGCAGTCATTGAATTATTCTTGACAGCAGAAGGTGTCACCCCAAAGGAGATTCATCAGAGAATGAAAGCAGTTTATGGTGATTGTGTTGATGTGAGTACTGTGCATTGTTGGGTAAGTTTAAAGATGTTGAGGTTGGAACATCTGATCTGCGTGACAAACAAAGAGTTGGACGTCCTGTGACAGCAACCACCAAGTTTTACAAGAAAAATGTCAACAGATTGGTTCAGGACGACTGTCGTATCACTCAGAGGGAAACTGCAAGCACAATTGGCATTTCACAAGACTGTGTGGGTCACATTTTTGCTTTGCTTGGCTATCGGAAGATCTGTACATGCTGACTCCTGAAATGATAGCGCACAGACTAGAAATTTGCCAGAAACTGCACTCGCGTTATGAGAATGAAGACGAAACAACACAATCACCATAAACTGCTTTCATTCTCTGATGAATATCCTTTGGGGCGACACCTTCTGCTGCCAAGAATTCAATGACTGCACTTTGCTTAAATCGCATTGATTGACCATATGTGGAGAGTTCCATACTTTACACTGTAACAACACAACCATTAATTAAATTCTAAGGCTCCCCGCCAACTGGAGCTGTAGAAAATAGGCTACGGAACAAGCCAGTACCTGCCGCCAACTGTTGAACGGTTATGAAGGTGGAGGCATTACTTTTCAGTCAGCCCTAGTATGTCTTGAGGGGAAAATGGAACTCCACAACGTAGTTGCCACTTGTGATTACTATCGAAAGTCCTGGCATGTCATGGGCTTAGCAGACGTATGACCAATTTTTAATGTTCATTGGCTATGTTGACACCTAGGAGATGATAACACACCTGGGTGAACTAGCACAATGATAGATCAAGTTCCTTGTGAAAAACTGCTAAGTGCAGCACACCATGTTACTGTTGAATACCAAGTACTTGTGGATAACAAATGAAAATTATAAAAGTCCAGCACTTGTACTCAAATTTTAAAGTTCTTCAGCTAACTAGCTGACTACCAAAACTCTTATAAGTATCATATGTCTCCAGCACAAAATAATACAAGCCCACAGAACAGTTGCCTGGAAAATTCTTAAGTTCTCAGTGCCGCTGCACAGAAAACAAGTCTTCTGAAAAATTTCCATCACTCGTAAGTTGTGAACGGCTTGCCACTCAAGGTAAAATAGATTTGACCACATAAAAGTCTCAACACGAACTGCCGTGTGCGAAGATGGCAGCTGTGCTATTATAAACTCGATCTGTCATTGCACAAATTCTCAAATACATTCCTGGAAATGGAAAAAAGAACACATTGACACCGGTGTGTCAGACCCACCATACTTGCTCCGGACACTGCGAGAGGGCTGTACAAGCAATGATCAGACGCACGGCACAGCGGACACACCAGGAACCACGGTGTTGGCCGTCGAATGGCGATAGCTGCGCAGCATTTGTGCACCGCCGCCGTCAGTGTCAGCCAGTTTGCCATGGCATACGGAGCTCCATCGCAGTCTTTAACACTGGTAGCATGCTGCGACAGCGTGGGCGTGAACCGTATGTGCAGTTGACGGACTTTGAGCGAGGGCGTATAGTGGGCATGCGGGAGGCCGGGTGGACATACCGCCG
The DNA here is from genome assembly GCF_023897955.1 of Schistocerca gregaria. NCBI lineage: Eukaryota > Metazoa > Arthropoda > Insecta > Orthoptera > Acrididae > Schistocerca > Schistocerca gregaria. The sequence continues at coordinate 479,806,221 of NC_064925.1, forward strand.
AATTGCTCAACACGTGGGGCGTGAGGTCTCCACAGTACATCGATGTTGTCGCCAGTGGTCGGCAGAAGGTGCACGTGCCCGTCGACCTGGGACCGGACCGCAGCGACGCACGGATGCACGCCAAGACCGTAGGATCCTACGCAGTGCCGTAGGGGACCGCACCGCCACTTCTCAGCAAATTAGGGACACTGTTGCTTCTGGGGTATCAGCGAGGACCATTCGCAACCATCTCCATGAAGCTGGGCTACGGTCCCGCACACCGTTAGGCCGTCTTCCGCTCACGCCCCAACATCGTACAGCCCGCCTCCAGTGGTGTCGCGACAGGCGTGAATGGAGGGACGAATGGAGATGTGTCGTCTTCAGCGACGAGAGTCGCTTCTGCCTTGGTGCCAATGATGGTCGTATGCGTGTTTGGCGCCGTGCAGGTGAGCGCCACAATCAGGACTTCATACGACCGAGGCACACAGGGCCAACACCCGGCATCATGGTGTGGGGAGCGATCTCCTACACTGGCCGTACACCTCTGGTGATCGTCGAGGGGACACTGAATAGTGCACGGTACATCCAAACCGTCATCGATCCCATCGTTCTACCATTCCTAGACCGGCAAGGGAACTTGCTGTTCAAACAGGACAATGCACGTCCGCATGTATCCCGTGCCACCCAACATGCTCTAGAAGGTGTAAGTCAACTACCCTGGCCAGCAAGATCTCCGGATCTGTCCCCCATTGAGCATGTTTGGGACTGGATGAAGCGTCGTCTCACGCGGTCTGCACGTCCAGCACGAACGCTGGTCCAACTGAGGCGCCAGGTGGAAATGGCATGGCAAGCCGTTCCACAGGACTACATCCAGCATCTCTACGATCGTCTCCATGGGAGAATAGCAGCCTGCATTGCTGCGAAAGGTGGATATACACTGTACTAGTGCCGACATTGTGCATGCTCTGTTGCCTGTGTCTATGTGCCTGTGGTTCTGTCAGTGTGATCATGTGATGTATCTGACCCCAGGAATGTGTCAATAAAGTTTCCCCTTCCTGGGACAATGAATTCATGGTGTTCTTATTTCAATTTCCAGGAGTGTACATGTTTCTCCTAGAGCCAGCATGCATGTGACACATCAATATGGGCCAGAATGTTACAAGCTTTCCAATGACATCCTTAGATTTCTGCTGGGTTCCATGGCTTTTGAAGTGTTTACAATTTAATCAGTGGGGTAGCTTACGTGCACTACTAGATTGTTAGCTGTTCTTAAACATAATGAAATTTGCACAATTATTAACAGCTAATGTAATCTACTTTTCATACTGCTGCCACGTTTACCAATTTACAATTTATTTTATGTGAAATTATGTTTTTTAACTCTCAGAATTAACATTCTGACTTATAATTTAAACACACTGGTATGCAATACTTAAGGGCAAAAGCAACTCTGATGTGGTGTGTCACTGCCACATAACATAGCTCAATGAAACTTGGACCATACATAAAAAGAAACGCTACAGTAAAGTACAGAAAGCAACTAAAAGAAATACGCAGTAAGACAAACTGAAATGACACTGTGATTTATGTTTATCCATAGGACATTACAAAAGACAGGACACGGTTCTCAATAGCATGTGTGATCACCATGGACAGCAGTGCATGCTCTGCAATATGATCCCATGCTGGCCACAAGGCTGGCAAGGAGTTATTGTGGTAGGCCATTTCATTCCTCCATCAGCGCAAATGACAACTGCTGTGCGCTCACTGCTGCATGTGGACATGCTGCAATACTTCTCACATATGCATCCCACAGGTGCTCGATGGGATGTGATATCAAGGAATGGGTAGAGCAGTCCACTCATCAAATATCTTCTCATTCCAAGAGCTCCTGCAGCTACTCTGTTTAATGTGGCCATGCATTGTCATCCACAAGAATGAAGTCAGGGCCAAATGCACCCCAGAAAAGAAACATTTTGGGGAGGTGTACAGTGTCACAACAATGCTTGTGACGAATCAAGCTGGGATATTTTTTACTTCCCCTCTTGTTTTGCCATCTGCCTCCCTAAAATTCATTTCTTCACACCTGCCTAATTACCATTAACATACATGAGTATTATCTGCATTTTCATAATAGAGAAAGGCTGGCTCTCAGTTTTAAAGAATACAACACCAGATCTAATTTTGTGCTTAGTTTTATGTATGTAATTGGTTTTCTAGTTTGTTTCGACTATTCCAAATTAGTATCTTTGTTATAGGGTGAAATCAGTAATTGTTTTGTAACTAAATTCTATTGTTGACTTATAAACAAATATAAATTCTATAATAACTATAGCCTTTTGGGAGAACAACTAATACTAATTTTAAAGGATCTATTTGGTTCTATTCAAAAAATTGTTAGCAAAGCCAGCTCTTTAATAATTCCAAAATAATTTCCAGTTTTGTCAAAAGTATTGTTTGTGTAACTATATTTGTTAATTTCATGGTTTAAACAAATAATACAGCTTAACCCTTGTAGTAGTAGAAACTGTCAAAAAGACAGAATTTTTCTGTATATGCAGTTAATTGAATGAGTTAAGTTTCAATTGTAATTTCTGTAAATTAAACATCAAACAATGTATAGTTTCAAAGAGTATATAGAAGGGCTTGATTTCTGGTCCCGAGACAGTCAGTCCACTGCCGAGTTTCAGACAAGAAACCTGTGTTGGTTAGAACAACAATAATGCATCAACTTAACTGTGAAATAAATGTTATACCAATAGGCCGTGTGTTAAAGCAATGACAGTGTCTGTTCAATTTATTTGAAAGACTGTGGAATGTGTGGTTAGGTTTTTAGTGCTTGTAGATGTTCAACAGTAAACTATTGTAGCAGTATATTGAGGTTTGCCTGCAACTATTAACGAGGCTTATTAAAAGTTAAACAATAGTGCACTGGCCATATAACTGTGTATTATTGGGGGTTTGTGAACAGAGAAAGTAAAGAACTGTGAAACACAAATGTGAACCTGCCAGCTACATCATTTAAAGTAGTCAGTGTTTAACTTCCACCTCCCATTTTTGAGCCAGCATCAAAATGCAGTATGTCGACACCAAGGACCAGCAACGAAGAAATAAAGCAGGTTAACATCACATGCTGACCAATGTACATGTATTCAAAAATTTGGAGTTCAGTACCCCCATGCAACACACACAACAACAGCTGGACTACAAAAAGGATCATATTAAAAACTGTTATAGGGTTCACTGTGTGTTCCCAACTCTTGCCATATGGAGTATGTCTAGAATCACTACTCCTACTTAATTTTCTCGCACTTGAGAAGAGTGCACAAGCCCACACCTCACTGGTCCAGTCTCTATACCCTGGGCACCATCAAAAACAGTGTGGGTGTCAATGGAACACAACATACTCATTGTGGTCACCACTCCCCACCCCACCCCAGTTGTCATGCCACTGTGGAGTGTGCCTCATAGTCCTGTTAAATATGGTTGCAATTGCAGACATTGTTTAATGTGGTCTCTTCTTGCCTCACTCCTATATGTGTGTACCAGTCGTTTCCGCATACAGCAGATGACACAAAGGGGCCAAGTGTTTTATCAGTTTAAGATTGGTGAGCATGGAGGAGCACTGCTGACAGTTTAATGGTGTACCATCTTTGTGGGTATTTTGGTAACCCATACAGCTGAGGTGGTAGGGCTTCTATATGTCACTTGTTCCTCTGCACATCTTTCAAAAAGAGAACATGCCTTGATTAACCATTTTATATTCCAGGTGGTCCAATGTGTCAGAGGGGCAATGAATTTATGGCATATTGTCAGATCTAGTCTGTACATATCTGAACAGTCTCCAAGCCAATGTTAAATGTAGTATGGAGCTAGACAAGGACCAACAGTTACCATTTCTAGATATGCTGTTTACAAGGAATGGTGAGAATCTTGGCCACAGCACATATTAAAAACCAACACATACAGATCAATAACTACACAGACTTTTGAATCATTGCTCAAGTAAGAATAGAGGCACAGTTAAAATGCCTGCAATGTGTATACGATGAATACATCTTCGACACAAGATGAAGGAAGACATCAGATCCAGAGATGTCGGGTACAGCTTCTTTGCCACATGGTGAGGGATAGAATCAGCTGTATATTGTGCAAACATTGGACACAGTCTATAACAAACTGATCAAAATGACCACAGAATGTCTCAGATCAGCAAAGGGCAAAAGGAATCCATTTTAAATTTCAGGTTATGCTGCATAGTGGGCATATCTCAGGAAGTCTATGTTGTAATGACCACATGATCCGTCAATATCCCGGTCACTGAACAATGATGGCATTGCAGGCTGGGACATGTAGCAAAATCGCTACAGTGTGGCAACTGCTGTGAGACCAACTGACTGATAAATTGACCTTGCCGACATGCAGGTTCTCACTGTTGCGAAGAACTTCTGTGCCTGTTCATCCAGAGAAGCCACTAAAATTCATAAGTGTGATAACTGTTTCAACAAGAAAGAGGAATGCCTCAAGATATTTGATCCTGGATTGTCATGTTGCAGCAAATTACCACATAGGTAATAAGGGGAGAAACAAAGTGTTAACGACCAGGGAAAGGCCCTCAGACATTGGCACGTCAGACATACAAAACCTCCAGCTGCAGGCTCAGCTTGAGCCCACCACCAGCAATGGAGGGTGTATCTTTGACAATGCTAGCCACCCGTGCTCCACGGTGGCAAAATCTCAGAAAAATCATTCAAAAACTGTCAACCAAAGATCCCGAGCCAAAGCCAACAGGGAATACCTCGACAAGTGACTACAAAAGCCTCAACAACTTTGTTCGAGAGCCTCAAAAAATTTTGTACTATGCGTCTTTCTTTTTGGGTGGATGGGTGGGGGGTGGGAGATTTTAAGTTTGCACAGATGCTTTGGCCAACTACAAAAGAAGAAAGTCAATTTTCCGTCCTCTCTCACTGGATGTGGGAGGACATTACATTATGCCACAACAGTTCATGAGTAGCAGACTTTGCTTACAGCTATATCAGCTATTTTGTGTCCTAACTTCCCACATACTTTGCTATCAAGTGGAATATTATGTGCTGTACGTGAAGGTAGGTGACACGCAGGTCTGAAGTAGTTTCTCTGCTTTACATATACATTCAACAGATCTGGATTGCTCTCAAGGTGTCAGAATAGATGAGTGTTTCTTAGAGTCCAGTGTCTACAGGACTGTGTGTACCTGTGTCATATGTAGTGAATGTTTTCTACAAGCAGATTTTAAGGAGACAATTGGAGCAAATCATGCGAACACCAAGGCTGTCCCCATAATTAAACAGATAAGTATAACTTAACATATGACACTGTTTTTATGTGTTTACCTGCTTTGTAAATTAAATCTGGGATATCCTTTCATACACTGGTTAACTGTGGACTACAGGAAAGTTTATGTGCCTGTCACACCATATGGATATACCACCAAACAGCTATCAGCAACTCATCAGCTTCAGCACAGAGTCTGTATCTAGGACTGTATATACAGGCATCTGAAGAAGTAAAGCTGCCCTCAAACAAGTGGCTGGTTTGGACACTATAATGGCTTACTAGGCTTGGTCCTTTGGGAGATGGTATGCCACTGACCTCTTCCAATTTGTGAACTCATTTACTCATCCACAACAGGAGGACCTACAGTACAATGTGGACTTTGAACAATGGCATAACATGGCATTTTTGATATAGCTTACCCAATTCATTTCCCAAGACACCAACATCAGGCATACAAGCCTTGTCAATCCGTACACCTAGTATCCATAATCAAGACATGTGCTGCCTGATTCTGAATGTTTGTAAACTGAAGTACTGCAAGATATTATATGCTCTCAAGGCACTTGCCTTCAAATACACTGGATGTGCTAACCAAGTGAGTTAGTTGCGAAATATGATGTCCACTTTTAGATGGTGGTCCTAAATGAGCTATTTTTTCTACTACCATGAACTTTGTTTTACTTTCATTTATCATTAGATCTACTTTCTTAGCTTCTTACAGTAGCACAGACCCCATTTTCTACAGTTCTTCCATGTTCTTTCCTATCAGCACAATATCATCTGCAAAAGCCAGGATATTTATCTTTTTTACTATGGTGACCCACACTTTCACATGTTACTGACCTCAGGTTCTTGCTGAGGGGCCAAATTTAACAGGTGGATCAGGTGATAGAGTACGTAGGTTCACTCTGTAAAGACTTCACAAAGGAAGATACCATGGTAATAGTGGGTGGGGTGGGCAACAGCATAGATAGGAAACCTAAATATTCAATTGAGAGTGACCTGGTAAAGATAGCTTCAGCAACGAGACATACTGGTGTTGGACTTGTGTCTGTTCTGAGGCACCATGACCGGCCTTACTGAAACTCTTCTGTTAAGAGATTTAATTTAGAGGTGGAATGCCTGCTTGGATCAGATATGGGATCTCATATTAGCGTGGTTGCTGTTGACTCTATCAGCAGGTGGGAGTATAGGCACGGCCTTCACCTCAACAGGAAGGGGAAGGGAAAGCTGTCTGGACTAATAGCAAATAACTTCAGACGGAGCATTGTGACAAGTGGTAAAGTACCAGTGACAGAGAGCAGAAACAAAAGATGTTCTGAGACGGGCTGAAAATGACAGTCACACTGATAAAACAGGCAGCTAGAAAGCAAATTCTAATGTACACAATTCATGCAGACAGCCTCTGATTGAAACCAGAGATACTCAAAAATTGGCAGGAAAATTAGGTTCATCCAGTTGTAATTCAGCCAGTGCACAAAGTCAGTAATCGTTATTGCATTAGAATATCCCAGTGCTAAGGGATAAGCTTAATGAGTTGCTTATTTGTGTTGAAGAATTAGAATTGAGCAAACCTGTTGATATAATCTGCCTCTCTGAACATCATATGACCACTGGTACAGATATGTCAAATGTTACAGAATTCAAGTTAGCTTCTTACTTCTGTAGAGAAAATATGGAGAAAGGAGGAGTGGCCTTACCTGTCAGAAGCTGTTTTGATTTTGAGAATACTGATATTAACAAATTTTGCTCAGAGAAGCACTTTTAGAAGCTTGTGCACAGAAGTAATATTTCACAATACATCCTTTATAATAGTAGATATAGACAGATCACCTTCAGAAAATTTTAACCCCTTCATAAAAAATCTGGAAGCTCTGCTGTACCATCTCATGAAGTAAAAAAAAAAAAAAACACAAGAAATAGTGGTTGCAGGTGATTTTAATGGGGGTTTATTGAAAAGTTCTGTCAGTGAACAATTATTGTAGTCAGTAACACTATCATTCAATTTAGTTCCTACTGTGAACTTTGCTACTAGGATATGGAAATGCTCTGAGCCTGCTATTGATAATCTCTGTGTAGACAAATCTAGGGAAAAAAGTAATATCACAAAACCAATAGTAAATGGGCTATCTGGTCATGACAAGCAGCATCTTGTGTTAAATGTTGAAACTCGTCAGGCTAAAAAATTTATTAAATTGAGTACAGGAGGGCAATAAATCAAAAACTGAGAAATTCAGGAAATTGCTCAAGGACATGAACTGGATAAATGTTTACAATATTTCTGATTCAAATGGAAAATACAAAGTGTTCATTAATAGAGATACCTCCACTTTTGAAAACTGTTTTCCCCTAAAGATAATTCAAATCACACAGAAGTCAAAAAATAAACCGTGCATTATACAAGGAATAAAGATATCATGTGGGACAAAATGGAGACTGTATCTACTATCTAGGAAAAACTATGATGTTAGAATTGTACTGTATTACAAAGAATACAGCAAAATATTGAAGCAAGTAATACAGAAATCGAAGCACCTTTATTATGAGAAAAAGATAATCACATCAGGCAACAAAATAAAAACTGTATGGGATATAGTGCAGGCAGAGACAGGTGGGGCCAAAAAGGAGGAGGAACAGATAGCGCTAAAAATAAATGATACTTTGGTAACAAGTACATGTAGTGTTGCAAACCTCTTAAACAATGACTTCATTTCTGTTACTGACAGCTTGGGGTTATCAGGTTCTGTGAACAGTGCAATGGTATCTGAGACCAGTCTTTAAAAACAACTTCAGTAAAATGGAAATGACACTCAAGTCTCCCAAAGAAGTAACACCTGTCATAAAATCCTTAAAATCTAAGTTAATCAAAGAGTGCTCATGCGAATTGAGCTCTATCTGAAGTTATTTGTATAATCAATCTCTTATCAGTGGAACAATTTCCAGACTGGCTAAAATACGCTGAAGTTAAGCCTCTTTACAAGAAGGGGGATAAAGAGATACCATCAAACTATCAATCAATTTCACTTTTGCTGGCTTTCTCAAAAATATATGAAAAGGTTGTGTTGAATGGTCTCCTTAAGCATCTGACTGCAAATAATTTATTGGCCATGTCACAGTTTGGATTTCTTAAGGGTTCTGATATAGAGAAAGCAGTTCACATTTACAGTGGGAATGTACTTAATTCATCAGATAATAAATTAGAGGCTACTGGCATTTTCTGTGACCTGTCAAAAGCCTTTGACTGTGTGAACCACAGCATTCTCTTAAGTAAATTAGAATATTATGGTGTCACTGGCAATGCTGCAAAATGGTTTGAGTCTTATCTATCTAACAGGAAACAAAGGGTGTTGCTGCGAAATACCTGTGCAGTAAGCAGTCAGTCTTCATCTGACTGGGAATTAATTAAATATGGCATTCCTCAAGATTCCATCTTGGGTCCATTTCTTTTCTTGTGTACATTAATGACCTCTCACCTGTTACATTTCCAGATGCTAAGTTTGTTTTGTTTGCAAATGATACAAACATTGCAATAAGTAGCAAGTCAAGTACAGATTTAGAAATAGCTACTAATCAAATTTTTGCTGAGATTAAAAGTGGTTTAAAGCTAATTCAGTCAGTAAACTTTGAGAAGACCCATTATATGCAGTTCAGAACATGTCAGAGATTTCCTTCCAGTGTGTGTATAACATATGAAGACATGCAGATTGAAGAGGCTGACAGTGTTAAATTTCTGGGATTACAACTCAATAATAAATTCAGTTGGGAAGGGCATACCACAGAATTGCTCAAGCACCTAAACAAGTCTGTATTTGCCATGAGAATAATGTCAGAAGTAGGAGATATAAATATTAAAAAAATGTGAATACTTTGCTTACTTTCATTCTATTATGTGATTTAGGATCATATTCTGGGGCAACTCATCAAACAGAGCAACGTTTTTAGGGTGCAAAAGCTTGTGATAAGAATCATTTGTGATGTAAATTCAAGAAAATCATCTAGAAACCTGTTCAAGGAACTTTGTATTCTAACCACCGATTTGCAGTATATTTATTCCTTAATGAAATTTGTTGCAAGTAATACAACTCTATTTCCAACCAATAGCTCAATAAGTAGTATCAATAATAGGAATAAAAACAATATACATAAAGACCTAAAATGACTTATCTTGGTCCAATTTTCAGGAACACACATTTTCAATAAATTGCCAGCAACCATCAAAAACTTGGTTTCAGGTAAAGCACGGTTTAAACAGAGTTTGAAAGATTTTTTGATAGGCAACTCCTTCTACTTCAGAGATGAATATCTTAACAGAGACTGTTAAGCCAGCTTAAGTAAAAATATCTGTTACATTTCATTTTTGACAGCACTTGGTCCCAACATCCAAAAGGTATTTTGTGTATGATAAATTTATTAATAGTGCATAACAGTGTTTCATTCTAACAGCAAGTTAATTCTGTAAATATTATCTGTTCCATTTTCCCACTTTGTATTCACCTATTATGACAATCTCCTGACATATGATTAGGGTAGTAAGAATTATATTCAAATATTTTATGTTTTTAGGTTATACTTTCAGACATGTTCCACACCCATGAGAATCATCTCATTTTTTGGGTCTAAGGAATGAAAACTGAATCTAAGATAATCTAACAGGGTTGGTTATATATGATCTCCCTGCCTCACTTCTGTTTTTACTTCAAATGCTTTTGAGAACTACCCCTGTACTTTCACTCTACACTTTGATTCCATCACAAGCATTTTACTTATCTTTATCAGCTTGTCAGGTAACCCATACTCTGGCATTATCCTCTTCTCTTATTATCCTGTCATATGCTTTGTTGAAATCTATAAACAGGCGAAAGGTATCATGAGTGTGCTCTCAGTTCTTATCTAATATTTGTCTTAGTGTGAATATTTGGTCAATTGTTGACTTACCTTTTCTGAAACCGGCTTGTGCTGTGTCTAATATCTTCTCAATGAGTGGGTTGAGCCTGTTCAGTATAATTCTTGATATTACTTTATAGCACGTGCATAGGAGATATATCCCTCTGTAGTTCTGTGTCAGCATTTTGCCTCCTTTCTTGTATATGGGACATACAGCAGCAGTTTTCCATTCCTCCAGCATTATTTCTTTTCTCGATACCTCTTTTGTCAGTTTGGTTAACCATTCATGTATCTTCTCCCCCTTCTTTGATGAGCTCAGCTGATATCATGTCTATTCCAGGAGCCTTTCCATTTTTTTTTTTTTTTTTTTTTTTTGTCTTTTTATTGCTGCCTTCAGCGCAATCAGAGTTGATTCTTCAACTAATGGTTGTACGTTTTGATTGTATTCTACCTTGTTTTCATTGTTGTAGGGTTGTTCAGTAGTTCTTTGAAGTACTTCCTCCAGTTATCTAAATTTCCTTCATTCACATAGTGATCAATTTTCCATTCTTGTCCATTACCACAGCCTCAGCTCTGTACTCTTTTCTATAGCCATTCATTGTCCTGTAAAACTGTTTACTTTTTTTCTGGTTATAGTCCTCCTCTGTCTGTTTATATATGAATGCTCTTTTCTCTCGTCTTTTTACACTCTTCATTTCTCTCACAGCTTTCCTGTATGTTGTTTGGTTTTCACGGCTGTTGTTGTTCATCACTGCTTGTCTGGCTTCCTTCCTGTCCTGTACTGCTTTTCTACATGTTTCATTGAATCATGATTTGCACTTTATATTGCTATTATTATTATCATCTCCTAGTAGTTAATGCGCTGTCTCCCTCATAACTGTTGTCATCTTCTTCCATTTTGTGTGATATCTTCAACTTATTTTCTATTGTTGTCATTCTCTAATTCAGCAAATCTATTTTTAAGCTTAATCTTAAACTGTTTATTCACCTCCACAACTCGTTTAGCCTACTCACATCTACTCTTTGTGTTCTTTAACCACTGTTGCTCTTACTTGGTGGTTTTGGTAATGATTGTTTCATCTTTATTAGCACAAGAGAATGGTCTGATCCTATCTCAGCCCCTCTCATTGTTGTAACATCTGTTATTGCCTTTTTATGTTTTTTCTCCATAAAACATGGTCAATTGGTTACCATTGCTGTTCTTGTCCTATTTTGGCATTTAAGTCTCCCAGGACAATTTTGATGTTGTACTGTTGTCATCTGGAATACATCTGGTCTAAAGTGTCATAGGACTCATCTTTTATGTCTTCCTCCTTGTCCTCAGTTGGGGTATGGGTACTTACTAATGAGATATTTCTATTCTTGCCTTTGATTCTGGAGGAAAACTAGCCTTCCAGCTGGTCCCAAGGCTGGATAAAGTGGGAGGATTAATCGTTGGGCTAACCATCCAATATTGTAAAAAACTGATGAATTCCTATACACTCACACTCAGCCTCGGATTAGAATGGATCTAATGGAAAATGACCCAAACTTATGAATAAAGGACTATGAATAAGTACATGGAACATATAAACACTGTACGCTGCAGGAGAGACAAAGATACTTGATGAAGAACTAAAAGAATACAAGATGGATATTATAACGCTGCAGGAGATAAGATGGCCTGGACAAGGTATGCACAGAGCAAAAAACTACGTGATCATATACAGCGAAAACAAGCATGGTCACCACTTATTTGGGAAAGGGTTTACGGTTCATAATAAAATAATGGCCAATATGATGACACTAGAAAATGTAAATGAAAGAATTCTAGTGGTAGGTAGTTGAAAATGGATGCAGCAATATACTGCACAGCTTTCTGCACAAGAGTTAAGAAAGTCTGATCCAAATGCAGGTTTGATTTCTGCCGAGTACTGAGTGAAAGATGCTGATTTTTGGTAATAAGCTAACATTGTTAATAAGAAATGACAGTAAGGAATATATACATTGAGAGGCCAATGTCAAAATACCCAGACTCGTGAACAGTGGCTGACAAGAGGTTTGTGAACTTACACCGCTTATTGCCTGAAACGCCCATTTCCGAGCCAAAAATATCCTTTTAGAAAGGAAAGAGTTACCCCAAAATATAATACCATACAACATAAGTGAAAATAAGCAAAGTATACTAATTTTTGTGTCAAACAATCACTCACTTCAGATACCGATCGAATAGTAAAAATGGCAGCATTAAGCCTTTGAATAAGATCCTGAATGTGGGTTTTACATGACAATTTACTATCTATCTGAACACCTAGAAATTTGAACTGTTTAGTTTCACTAATCATATGCCCACTCTGTGAAATTAATATGTCAGTTTTTGTTGAATTGTGTGTCAGAAACTGTAAAAACTGAGTCTTACTGTGATTTAGTGTTAGTTTATTCTCTACAAGCCATGAAGTTATGTCATGAACTGAACTATTTGAAACCGAGCCAACATTGCACACAACACCCTTTACTACCAAGCTAGTGTCATCAGCAAACAGAAATATTTTAGAGTTGTCCGTAATACTAGAGGGCACATCATTCATATAAATAAGGAACAGGAGTGTTCCCAACACTGATCTCTGGGGCACCCCACACTTGACTGTATCTCGCACAGAGCCCACATTACAGCCATACTCAACACTGTGAATAGTGACCTGCTGTCTGTTGCTAAAGTAAGAGGTGAACCAATTGTGAGCTACTACCCATTTTCCATAATGGTCCAACTTCTGGAGCAATATTTTGTGATAAACACAATCAAATGTCTTAGTTAAATCAAAAAATATGCCTAGCATTTGAAACCTTTTGTTTAACCCATCCTGTACCTCACAGAGAAAAGAGAAAGTAGTATTTTCATTTGTTAAAAGACTTCTAAAGCCGAACTGTACATTCGATAGCATATTGTTTGATGTAAAAAGATCAATTATCTATACATACACAGCCTTTTTAATAACTTTAGCAGACGCTGATGGCATAGAAATAGGCCTCAAATTGTTTACATTATACCTTTCTCCCTTTTTATAAAGTGGCTTTACTACTACTACTACTACTTCACAATAATGTAGTTGCTTTTTAAACAGGTCCACAAATAGTGAACATGAAGTGGCCTCCTTAGGACAACATTCTCCTATTCAAATATGACTGAAAGAACTTTCTTTACTTAGTATCTGAAGACTCTGAAGAAATCATGCAGCAAAAAGGACTATGAAAATACAGGTAAACATCCCTACAAACTCTCTGCTGGAGCTGTCCACAAATATTACATTTCTAAGTGGTACTGTTGGCCATATAACGTTAGAAAAAGTCACTTACCAGATGTCGGTTGTGTGGGAAAGCCTGTATAAACATCTCCAGTAGGATTGGGCTATCTACGATGGAATGATGCTCCAGCATCTTTCCTACAGGACTAGTGACAATCACACGGGGAAGTTCAGTCATTCTGGTTTCATGTGGAACGTTAGTATTGCAACTGACTACAATTCTTGAAAATCCACAACATCCCGGACTTAGTCGAACAAGGAGATGTAATTTTGTAGATGACCTTGAAAGATGCTGCATTATGGGGTAATGCACTTTATAAGTAACTGAAGCCCCACGTATTGACTACCATGCAAACACAATATTGGCTGCAAACAGCAACAGGAGGCAGGACTGCAGGCATCCTGTAGTGAGCACAGCATGAGGCTACAGAGCGTAGCTAAACTGCTCGGTTGATGAGTAACACACAACAGCGGTACAGTGATCGTGGTGTTGATACAAAGCACAATGGCAAAAATTAACAAAACAAACATTGAATAATATTTTCAACAATTGCTGCAGTCGATATTTTATCATAAAGGAACTGACGAAATTTCGCAGAGTGAGAGGGAAGTGGTAGATGAAATATTAGCGTTCCAAAAAGATGAGCCGATGGAATGCACGTGTTGTATACACTCAACAGTGCGGACAATGTACATGAGGAATTTGATGACGACAATACGTGCTTCACAAGTGAAAGTAATATCGAAAAAGGCATCGAGCCATATATTTCATCATCCTTGCTGGACAGGGAGCCATGAACCCCTTCTCGAGTAAAACATAGTAAAGGACAATGATAGTCCAAGGAGAAGGAACTAAACATAATTACATAGATGGAAGATCATCTGCATGTAGGTTATTAAAAAAAGTATGAACACATTTCAAATAAGAATGCAGCAATATGACCATGTAGAGCACAAGAAAAACTATGGATTTTCAATGGAAAATGAAGCGCACTTGTTACACAACCTAGTGTTTACATATTTTGAGATGCTCGATACAATTTACAGGATGTGCGTGACAGTGACCTACTATGTTATGCACATCAAACTGTGTGCAACACAGATTACAGTGGCTTTGAGGAAAGCAGAGGATGGTTGCATAACATCAAACAGTGCTACGGAATTGGAAGGCATACGATAACGAAATTTCAAACAAAGAGTCAACTTGATGATTCACAATAAACTGCTGAATCTGCCAAAATTCATAGATGAGATAAACAAATTTATCCCATAATTCACCAAGCAACTTTTTTTCAACTCCAACCAATTGGGATTTGTAAAGGAAAAGCATATGAAAAGAACCCTGGAAACTATAGGTACCGAAAAAATTGTATTGAGATAAACTATCATCAATGCCTCAACATATTCATTTACAATTATGCCAATTGTAAATATGAATGGCAAACTGGCTGGAAAGTTACTTATTGTGCTCCAAGAAGTTGCAGGTGCTCTGCTCCCTATGATTCTTTCTCGTATACGTGATCTTGCAAGAGCAGCAGGAATATTTATGTCACAACAAGCAAGAGTGGGAAAATGGGGGTAAGAGAATTACAACTATGGTATGAGCACTGCTTTTGGCCAATAGCTGGTCAAAACAACTTATTTTTGCTCAGTTCCTGGTCTTCATATAAAAATCATACTCCTTTACAAACTATCCCTCCAGTAAAGTGTGTGACATCGCAATTTGTACCATCTGGAACTACTGGACAAATTCAGCCTCTGGATGTTTGTTTTTCTGTGCCTATAAAACATATTATCATACTCTCTGCAGCTATGACTTGAGGGCTAGGCAGTTTCACAATGAGCTCCGCAACAGACTGTTTCGCATTTGGCTGCACGCAATCACATTTCAACAGTTCTCATCACCAATATTATTCTATATGCATTCTTCAACATTGGATACCTAACAGAATGTCGTACACAGTTTTAGCTCCCACGGCATTCACCTTTAATCATGATGGTGTGAAGTTTTGTAATAATGATGGCACACCACTTTTCATTCATTGTTCATAGTGCAAGTTAACAGTTTGTTTTGAACATTTCTTGAATGTCAACAATGTCTGTCATCCCACAGAAGATTAATCTCTGCATCCCCTGGACAGTCATTTTCTGTCACACTCCTGATGCACTTAGTGAGTCATTAGCAGCTAATACTTTTCCTGTTATAAATGTTAACACAACACTTTGAAATGGGCATTACTAAAGACAGAACTCAAGGGGTTCCTTGTGAGATGAGACAGCTGTTAAGTCCTCCTCCTCTCTCTCATACATATTCCAAGTATCCCTCTCATCAACAAATTGTGGAAGCAGAAGTCTGGATCCTGGCAGGTAATCCTGACATAGCACTTGGAATGTAACTCAAGCTGATCAGGAGAAATCCCTTATTGATGACACCACCATCTGTTCACCTCCAACCTACTCAGAAATCCAAATAGTCTTCCATTCTGTAGTCAACTTTGCAAAAAATTCATAGTGTCCAGAGACTGACACTATAAATATCTCTTTGACAGTGTATTGATATTTCACCTTTGGTACTGTTGCCTTCAATACAAAGACTGATTCGATGCAGCTCTCTGTGCTAAAGTATCCCATTCTACAATTTTTATCTGCTACCACTTACTTTCAAGACCAAATCAACTATTCATTGATGCCTATGGGCATGTTCTATAACCTATCCCTTCTTTTAGTAAAGGTTGTGCCGTTGATTCAATTCTGTGTCTCTTCATTAGTGAGGGTGAAGGGATACAGCTGTTGCTGCTGCTGTTGTCTTTAGTCTGAAGACAAATGAATGAAATAGCTGCACTCACGTGTCTCCCTGTTCAGGTTAAGTACAGCTCATGATATGTTTTAAGTACAGCTCTTGATGTGTTCCTCCCCCTGGCCCCCTTTGCCAAATGCAGAATGCAGTAGCAGGAGCAGCATCACTGTCAAGCAGGGCGCGCGGAGGTGCAAATGCAGAAGCGAATGTCTATGCATTGTGGTATTGAAATAGTTATACTTTATACAACTTGTACATTAGGCAAACATTTAATAATTTTTAGTGTGATTTGTGTTCACTATTGCAAAAAAAAGAAGTTTCATCCCCTTCTTCATCCTCTTAAAAGTCATTTTTGAAAAAATAGCCTGCGTTTTTCCTCAGGGTGTAGGTGGTAGCAGGAGAGGACAGGTTTGCTGAACAATAACAGGGGTGGAAACCTCGGAATAGGGATATAGGTATGGGAATGTCATAGGATTTGACATGGATGTTACAAAGTTTAGGATGGTAGTGGAAGTTGATGGTGGGTGTTGTTGTTGTTGTTGTTGTTGTTGTTGTGGTCTTCAGTCCTGAGACTGGTTTGATGCAGCTCTCCATCCTATTCTATCCTGTGCAAGCTTCTCCATCTCCCAGTACGTACTGCAACCTAAATCCTTCTGAATCTGCTTAGTGTACTCATCTCTTGGTCTCCCTCTACGGTTTTGACTCTCCGCACCGCCCTCCAATGCTAAATTTGTGATCCCTTGATGCCTCAGAACATGTCCTACCAACCGATCCCTTCTTCTAGTAAAGTTGTGCCACAAACTCCACTTCTCCCCAATCCCATTCAATACCTCCTCGTTAGTTATATGATCTACCCATCTAATCTTCAGCATTCTTCTGTAGCACCACATTTCGAAAGCTTCTATTCTCTTCTTGTCCAAACTAGTTATCGTCCGTGTTTCACTTCCATACATGGCTATGCTCCATACAAATACTTTCAGAAACGTCTTCCTGACACTTAAATCTATACTCAATGTTAACAAATTTCTCTTCTTCAGAAACGCTTTCCTTGCCATTGCCAGTCTACATTTTATATCACCTCTACTCCAACCATCATCAGTTATTTTGCTCCCCAAATAGCTAAACTCCTTTACTACTTTAAGTGTCTCATTTCCTAATCTAATTCTCTCAGCATCACCTGACTTAATTCGACTACATTCCATTATCCTCATTTTGCTTTTGTTGATGTTCATCTTATATCCTCCTTTCAAGACACTGTCCATTCCGTTCAACTGCTCTTCCAATTCCTTTGCTGTATCTGACAGAATTACAATGTCACCGGTGAACAGCAAAGTTTTTATTTCTTCTCCATGGATTTTAATACCTACTCCGAACTTTTCTTTTGTTTCCTTTACTGCTTGCTCAATATACAGATTGAATAACATCGGGGATAGGCTACAAGCCTGTCTCACTCCCTTCCCAACTGCTGCTTCCCTTTCATGCCCCTCGGCTCTTATAACTGCCATCTGGTTTCTGTACAAATTGTAAATAGCCTTTCGCTCCCTGTATTTTACCCCTGCCACCTTTAGCATTTGAAAGAAAGTAGTCCAGTCAACATTGTCAAAAGCTTTCTCTAAGTCTACAAATACTAGAAACATAGGTTTGCCTTTCCTTAATCTTTCTTCTAAGATAAGGCGTAAGGTCAGTATTGCCTCACGTGTTCCAATATTTCTCCGGAATCCAAACTGATCTTCCCCGAGGTCAAGTTCTACCAGTTTTTCCATTCGTCTGTAAAGAATTCACGTTAGTATTTTGCAGCTGTGACTTATTAAACTGATAGTTCGGTAATTTTCACATCTGTCAACACCTGCTTGGGTGGGATGATATTATTTAAGGGTTTCAACTGAGACATTTGAGAATGTCATATCCTTACCAGAGAATTGTACTGAGGCATTTGAGCTCTGGATGATGTTAGGTGACAAGGAGATGCTAACTTCACTATTCTCATTTCTCTCAACCCCCTTCTACTTCTCGTCTGTCCTATAATCTCAGGATTGAGTGTGGTGTAGTGCTTACTAGTGTGTTACCTTTGACATCTCCAATGCCCCCTTCCCCCCCCCCCCCCCCCCCCCACAACAGCTGTACCTCTTGTATTCTGTGGTCTTCTCCTGCTTTCTATCTTCCCCCAGTCTATCCCTAATAGTTCCAAACTAGGATTGTTCTTTCTACTGTTATGTGTGTTTGTCATCACTACTTGAATTTTGTCTGCTCAAAATAAACACCATCAACTGTTTCTCATTAAGTAAAAATATTCTTTGTGCCAGTCGTATCACATTACCTCAAATTTGCTCCATCTGTACGCCGAACATTTTCTAGTGCCAGGTGAACTTTGTATAAGATTCTGAATAGTTGGATGTGCAAATCCAAAGAAATCAGGGCCCCTGCCCTGGGTGTTGACCACATCAATTCCAACAGCCATATTGATGCGGCGTAATAGCAATGAGTGGCATTCACTTGCAGAGCTGCCAACAAGAGGGGCTCCTGGATCATTATCTGGCACAATTTCAAACCTGAAAATACATTTTAAAAAACTGGATGTTACAAAATGATGAGAAAAAAACCTATCTAAATTGAATGTTATCAGCACCAATAGTTAATCTTTATTCCGTATAGTAAGATAGTACTTTCTATCTTAGTAATAGGAGGCAGCAACTGAATAAATAGTCCAATTTATGCAATACATTTAAAATAATATGGATTAAATTATGAGATAGAAATCTTGGACTATATCACTGCACAGGGTGAACTAAATATTTAAGGCCAAAATAATACACTTATGATAAATGATCCTAAACTTAGTGCAAGTTTATTGCTGACATAAGCAACTCACATCCAATTTAATAACAACAGTTCAATGGGGGAACTCCAGTCTCAATACATGCATTACAAATGAATCAAGATCATTTAGTCCCGCTGCTTGCAAAAGTCGCCTAATGTAGAAATGTAGGTGTGTAATTACTGCACCATCAGTACTTTCCACAATGTGGCTTTACACTCACAGCTTATTTTCCATCTTTGTAGCCACTCTTCTTCTGACTAAAACATGACTCTGTGGCTCAACAGTGGTCTCTGTTGGCTGACATAACTGCTAATTTGCTTGTCTAAATTCCCATGTGGCCAAGTAGCTGGCAGAGTAACACCTCTCACCCCTGATTTTAAAGGTTATTTAGCTTGAAGAGCTTTCTGTAAATCAAAGCACACGAGGTATTTTGTAGTAGGAATATAATGCACCAGCTCCAATTTCCTAAGGATCACATGTAAGTCTGTATCAAACATATAAACAGGTCTTAAGGATGAACTCAAGGAAAACACCTGAACAGTCAAGAAACACCGTACTTCAACCCAGCAGCAAACAGTGACACACTGTTGTAGTGTGCATTTACAGTTGCATAAAACAATGGAATAAAAAGACATATATGACTGCACATTGAATGTCATAAAATCAAAAATAATCCTGGACCTCTTCAGTTACCTTCAAACTTAGAGTTATTATTCGTCATACACCAAATGCCACTAGTTCATACTCTGTATCGGTTGGGTCACTCATGGATAATTTGTGATAATCATAGTTTAGGGCTTTCCATTACCACTGCTGGAAAATAATTACAAGAAACAATAATATAGTTTCTAAAATTATCCTGAACAAAGCTGTTCAGGCCCACTTGCAAGAGATCTAATAAGTCTCCCTAGATAAAATCTACAAGCTACCTCTGACACTGATCACAATTTAGTGATGGCCAAGAGATGAATTCACATATGAAGGAGATTGGTCACGCAAAGTGGGCAGAGTCGTAACAGTGGGTACCCTGGATCACATCTACACAGGTACAAGGAAGGCAGGTCAGAAGAAGAAAACAGACAACAGCAAGATGTCATGCCAAAATATGGTTCAGAGCTGACAATGACGTGTGCCAAGGTATGCCAAAGTGCGAAATACATCACATTATGAACTATAGACTTTATAACATTATTTTAAAATAAACTATACAGTTAACTCCACATGGAATTATGGCAGACTTTGTATAAGGCACAATTTTCTGCCACACTGCCACTGTCTACCTCTTTCATTGCAGTAAATAATATCTGTTCACTAAATTTGAAAAGTAAATATGAATATGTGTATGAGTTCAAGTGGTTGACAACATGATAAAAAGAAAAAAAAAAAATAACACTGAATACAATGCCTAGTAAAGCTCTGAGTTAAAACTTCATCTGGGTTTATGATTATATAATGCATATAGATCTTTATTATGAAAAGGACAGATTGCTAATCACCATAAAGATGACACACTGAGTTGCAGACAGGCATAACAAAAATACTGTTAAACACTGAGCATCCGGCCAAACTCTTCTCCAGAAAAGAAAACGCATTCCAGAAATAAAATACACCAGATGCAAACATGACCGTAATCCCCGGCTGCTCCAGCCAGGTGCAACTGCTGTGTTTAATGAAAGCAGCAATCTGGAGTGGGACAGGGAAGTGGAAAGGACAGTAGAGTATGGGTGGGGGGAGTCAACTTAGTCTCTGGCAGAGCAGAGACTGAGCATGCAGGGCCTAGGTGGGTGCAGTACGAGGCTGCCAGATGCAGCATCGGAAGGCTGTGGGTGAGGGAGGTGGGATGAAAATGGAGAGCAGAAAAGGAGAGGAGCAGAGAAAGGGAAAAGACCTGAGTGCGTTGGCAGAGAGCATCGCACAATGAGTGTCAAGGCAATAGGACAGAGGGAGCAGAATTCGTTGAGTGGAGAGTGTGGGGACAGTAGACTACCATTGATGAAGGATGGAGTACTTTTGAGAGTAGAGAATGTCGTGTAAGGATAATCCCCAACTGTACAGTTCAGAAAAGCTGGTGGCAAGGGGAAGGATCCAGATGGTCTGTGTCATGACTGCAGCAGTGCTGCTATATGACATGGCTGCTTTCACAGGTGGTCCAGCCCCTGATGGGATAGGAAAAGCCTGGAATAGGAGGTGCTGGGTGGGTGGATTGGGCAGGTCATGCACCTGTTTCTTCCACAGGGATATAATCCCTGTGGCAAGGGGTTGGGAGTGGCATAGGGATGAACTAGGATAATACGGAGTTTGGGAGGCTGATGGCACATCACTTTTGGGAAAGACCTTGGGTAGGAAGTCCCCATTTCAGAGCACAATGACAGATAATCCGAGGTCCTGACAAAGGATGTAATTCATTTGTTCCAGTCCGGGATGGTAATGGGTGATAAGGGACGTGCTCCTTTGCAGCTAGTTCTTGGAGGCGGTGCAAGGACTGGGGGTGTGTCGGGATATGGCACAGGATATTATGGTTGTGGTCTATGTTTGGTGGATACTGTCTATTTGTGAAGGCCTTTGTGAGACCTTCAGCATGCTGGGCAAGGGAGTTCTTGTCACTGCAGATAAACTGCGTTGTGTGGCTAGTCTGTATGGGAGGGATTTTTTTGTGTGGGAAGAATGGCAGCTGTCAAAATGTGGGTGCTATTTGTGGCTGGTGGGTTTAATGTAGGCAAAGGTGTGGATAGAGCCATCAGAGAGGAGGCGGTCAATGCCCAGGTAGGTGGCATGTTGGCTTATGTGTTAAGGAGGATCAGGTGAAGCAGATGGGAGGGAAGGTGTTGAAGCTGTGGAAGAATGGGTATAGGGTTTCTTGACCCTGAGTCCAGGGCACCAAGATATTATCATTGAACCTGAACCAGACCAGAGGTTGGGGTTTTGGGAGGCTAGGAAGTTTTCTTCTAGATGGCCCTAAACCAATTGGCATAGGAAAGTGCCATGCAGGTGCCCATGGTTATGCCACAGATTTGTTTGTATACCTTCCCTCCAAAGGTGAAGTAGTAGTGGATTAGGATGAAGTTAGTAAGGCATGTGAGAAATGAGGTAAGTGATTTGGAGTCTGAAAGACATAGAGAAAGGTAGTGTTCAATGGCGGCAACATTGTGGGCATGAGGGATGTTGGTGTAAAGGAAAGTGGAATCAACAGCGATAAGTAGGGATCCAGGACGTAAAGGTTGGGGTTGATGGAGTCTGTGAAGGAATTTGGTTGGTATCTTTGATGTGGGAGGCTAACTCTTTGACAATCAGTTAGAGGTGTTAGTCAATGAGGATCAAAATTCTTTCACTGGCAGCAAAATAACCAGCCCCAATTGGCATCCAGGATTGTTGGCTTTGTGGATTTTTGGGAGCAAGGAGAATGTGAGTGTGTGGGGTGTCACGGGGGTGAGGATGCAAATGGATTCACAAGCGGGTTTCTGGGAAGGGCCTACGGCTTTAAGTGGAGATTTGAGGTTATGTTTGACTTCTGGGATTGTACTACTCTGGCAGAGTTTAGGAGAAGTCAGACAATTGGTACAGGCCTTCCACCAGGTAGTCACTGTGATTCATAACACCAGTGGTGGAACTTTTGTCTGCAAATCGGATAATTAGGCCAAGACCTATTTTGAAGCTGTGTATGGCTGTCCTTTCATCTGTTGAAAGGTTGGTTTTCTTAGGATGGGGCCTGTGGAAGGATGGACATTCTCCACTCCCAAAATTATTCCAGCCTCAACCTATGGTAACCTACTGTCCCCACACACTCCACCCAACAGTTTCTGCCCCCTCTCTCCTGTTACCTCCTTCCAATTCATGTCCCCTCACCCTCATTGTGCAGCGCTCTTTGCCGACGCACCCACCTTCCTTTTCCCCTACTTTGCTCCTCTCCCTTTCGACTCCACTTCCTGTTTTCCTCCCCCCCCCCCCCTCCTCCCTGTGCCTGGTATCCTTGTCCTGCCACCATCTCATCTCTGCATGCTCTGGGTGGCAGCAATGACTTCTCTCCTCCCTATCCATACCCTGATATACCACCCCATCCCCCGTCTTAGATGGGACTACTGTTTTTGTTCAATGCAACAGCTGCATTCTGGCCAGGGCGACAAGAGATAGTGGTCACATGTGACTGAGGTGTATGTGCTTTTTTGTGTGTGTTTTTCCTTTTCTGGCCAGAAGCTCAATGTGTAACGTCTTTTTGTTATACCTGTCTGCAACTAGATGTGTCATCTTTATTGTGATTAGCAATCTATCCTTTTCATAATATTGTTGTTATTCCAACCTGGACTTTCCCCCATTTGACGTAAGAAAGGAAATGAAATGTCGTGTGGCAAGCGCCTCCCGACAGGTAGACCCGATTCCCTGGTGCAAGTTTTTTGAGGTGGCGCCACTTTGGCAGCTTGCATGTTGATGAGGATGAAATGAGGAGGATGAAGACGACAAACACCCAATCCCTCAGTGGAGAAAATCTCCAACCCAGCTGGGAATCGAATCTGGGCCTCCACAGGCATTGTTTGACATATAAGTCTTTTTTACTTCTTGTTATTAAGCAGCATGGGTCAGAACATAAAGCTGGCAAACATGAGACACCCCAGCAGGAACATGTAAAACACTTACATTGCGAAAAGATAAGGGAAAATATAAGCTCAGATTCAATGGCAGTTACATCATCATTATTACCTGGGTAATGTTCCTCCATCAAGAACCTTGCAAGTGTACACACATTTCTTTTCTGGGTCTAGAAGGCTCCCATAAACTCTTGTTGAGCAAAAACCCACAGGAAAAATGAACTCTTCTGTGTGATAATCAGGTCTATCAGACACAACCTGCAAAATTAAACAACAGTACACAGTGTTATCTGCCACTAAAAAGTTTTAAAACTAATATATGTAACTATAAAATAGAATTATCAATAATAATGGCATCATTTGGTAACTTTTTTTACCACACTGCTAATTATTTGGTACCCTGTGAATGTTACAGTCGTTAGAGATGGTAACTATGCTGAAGCAGACTGGGAAGAGAAATTGACAGTGATCCTCTGGAAGAAGGCATTCAACATTCTTCTGCTACAGCAAAGGAAAATTATGGAAAATCTAAATCAGGAAGACTGGCTGGAGATTTGAACACCACTCATCCAAATTGTAAGTCCTGATAACAGATGGAACATAAGCTCTAAAAGCTAAGAATGGATGAAGAAGCTGGTATTGGTCTTAATGACTATATCAGCCTAGTCTTTAATATGAATGATTTACGGAAAACATGAAATGCAAGTTTTCTGTTTTACACTGAAAAGCCACAGAAACTGGTACACCTGGCTAATATCGCATAGGGTGCCCGCAAGCACGCAGAAGTGCCGCAACACAATGTGAAATGGACTCGATTAATGTCTGAAGTAGTGCTGGAGGGAACAGACACCGTGAATCCTGCAGAGCTGTCCATAAATCCATAAAAGTGTGATGGGGTGGAATGTCTTCTGAACAGCACGTTGCAAGGCATCCCAAATATGCTCAATAATTTTCATGTCTGGTGAGTCTGGTGGCCAGCTGAAGTGTTTAAACTCAGAAGTGTGTTCCTGGAGCCACTCTGTAGCTATTCTGGACGTATGGGGTGTCGCATTATCCTGCTGGAACTGTCCAAGTCCATAGGAATGCACAATGGATATGAATGGATGCAGATGATCAGACAGGATGCTTACATACCTGTCAGAGTCATATCTAGATGTATGAGGGATCCCATATGACTCCAGCTGCACATGTCCCAAACCGTTACAGAATCTCCACCAGCTTCAACAGTCCCCTGCTGACATGCAGAGTCCAGGGATTCTTGAGGTTGTCTCCCTACCCATACATGTCCATCTGCTCGATACAATCTGAAACAAGACTTGTCCGACCACGCAACATGTTTCCAGTCATCAACAGTCCAATGTCAGTGTTTACAGTCCCAGGCAAGGCATAAAGCTTTGTTTAGTGCAGTCATCAAGGGGACATGAGTGAGCCTTTGGCTCTGAAAGCCTTTATCAATGATGGTTCATTGAATGGTTTGCACGGTGACACTTGTTGATGGCCCAGCACTGAAATTTGCAGCAATTTGCAGAAGGGTTGCACTTCTGTCACACTGAATGATTCTCTTCAGTCATCAATCATCCAGTTCTTGCAGGATCTTTTTCTGGCCACAGTGATGCTGGAGATTTGATGTTTTATTGGATTCCTGATATTCACAGTACATTAATGAAATGGTCATATGCGAAAAACCCCACAGAGATAACTTCAAACTTCCAACACATCGTTTAAAACTTTATGCCCAAATGCCAGAGTATATGGGGTTAAAAATTTTCAATAAAATAAAAGGCAGTAATATATTTAAAATGGAGATTGGTTCACTGAAAAGATTGCTCTTTACTCTTCTGGTGGAAAAATGTTGTTATTCTGTCAATGAATTCATTGAGGACAGCTTCACAGTCTGAACACAGGGATTGTATTACATGTATTATTTTATGTACATGTGTAGCTGTAACTTAGAAATGTAAAATATAATGTAAACTTTTGTATTTCTCTTAAAGAAGTGAAAAACATCTCTTCTGTAAACCTTGACATGTCTCCTGTACATCAAATCAGAAGGATTTGAAAATTGTACATAATGAGATGAATAAATCACATATCACATACCACTTCATCACTACCTCAGACATGATTTGTTCCATTGCTTGAGTGCCGACTATAACACCATTTTGAGACTCACTTAAAGCTTGATAACCTGCCATTATAGCAGCAGTAACTGATCTAACAACTGCACCAGACACTAGTTGTCTTATATAGGCATTACTATCTGCAGCATCATATCGTGCCTGTTTACATATCTTTGTATGTGAATATGCATGCCTGTACCAGTTTCATTCGCGCTTCAGTGTATGAAACAATTACGAGGGTTGACTGAAAAGTAATGCCTCCACCTCCGTAACTCTTCAACAGTTGGCAGCATTGGTATGCGGCAGGTACTGGCTTCTTCCATAGCCTTTTCTATACAGCTCCAGTTGGTGAGAAGGCTTAGCATTGATCAGTTGTGTTGTTACAGTGTAACGTATGGAACCCTGCACAGATGGTCGGTCAGCATGATTTAAGCAATGTGCAGTTGTTGAATTCTTGACAGCAGAAGGTGTCACCCCAAAGGAGATTCATCACAGAATGAAAGCAGTTAATGGTAATTGTGTTGATGTGATTACTGTGTGTCATTGGGCAAGTAAGTTTAAAAATGTTGAGGTGGTAACATCTGACCTGCGTGACAAACAAAGAATTGGCCATCCTGTGACAGCAACCACCGAGTTTCACAAGCAAAGTGTTGACAGATTGATTCAGGACGATCGTCATATGACTCAGAGACAAATTGCAAGCACAATCAACATTTCACAAGAATGTGTGGGTCACATTATTGCTTTGCTTGGCCTTCAGAAGATCTGTGGATAATGCTGACTCCCGAAATGAAAGCACACAGACTTGAAATTTGCCAGGAACTCCTCTTGCATTACGAGAATTAAGGTGACGCCTTTCTCTATTCAAATGAAATGTGGGTACACCAGTATGAGACAAAATGTCAGTCTATGGAATATCGATACAAAGACTCGCCCCAGAAAAAGATATTCAAGATGCATCGCTCAGCTGGAAAAATCATGGCCACAGTGTTATGGGATGCATACAGTGTTATCCATGTTGATTTCCTTGATTGTGGAGCAACAATAAATTTAGAGTGTTACATCACAATGCTGAAAACTCTTAAACAATGGCTAACAAGGGTCCGAAAGGAAAAGAGAAACGTTTTCCTGCAGCATGACAATTCCAAACCACACACTTCATGTGCCACCACAGCAGAACTTCAGAGACTGAATCTCACCACCATACGGCATTCTCCATACAGTCCAGATTCACCACCGTCTGATTTCCATCTGTTCCCAATAATGAAAGATGATCTGCGAGGACATCATTAGGCTTCTGATGAAGACATTATGAGAACTGTGAGACTGTGGTTGCAGAAACAGTGTGTTGACTTTTTCCGTGGTGGCTTCAGAAAATTTGTTCATTGTTGGCAGAAATGTATTCAATTGGCTGCTGCTTATGTGGAAAAGTTAATATTGGTAATTAAAGATCACATTCTAAGGATTATTTCCGTATTTGATTTATTAAAATATTCCCATCCAAACCCATTAACAAAGGTGGAGGCATTTCATTCAACCCTCGTATTTATGAAAAAGTAATTGTGCTGCATTGTTAAACAGAGATATCCACAACTGTAACACAAGAAATAAAAATTATTATCATATTGAAGGAAATCAGCTGACAAAGAGCCTGTAAAAACATGATGTCTTCTATACAATAGTTTTCCAATCTATATAAAGATAACAAGAAATGTGTGCTTTAAAAAAATTTAAAAAATGCCACTTCATTAAAACCTGTCCATATAGTGTTAATGAATACCTTGAAGCAAAAAAATTATGGTAATGTTTCATATGTAACTCTGCAAATATGCAAAAAAACTTTCAGAAAGGATAAAGTGATTTTGATCTTTGGTAATTATGTATGTATACCAGCTTTTTTTAGATGCTTCTTTTTTAGAGGCTATTTTTGGAGAAATAAGTCATTATTTTACTGAAGTATGGATTCAGTTATGTTTTGAAACTTGTAATTTTTCAAACTTCATGTAAACTTGTCCAATACCATTGTACAGAATGGTCCACGGATACAAATACGTACAGCAAATAAATATTCTGCTGACAGTAATACAAACAGCAGATGCAATGGCTAAAGACCATCCTTTATGGGATATCTGGGAGTACACATACAAAGGGTGGCCACTAGGATTCCTACTAAGACAGCAAGTGGCCAAAAGCCTGTTCTCAGTCCACCACCAGCCTAAAGTGTTCCAAAGACTATACTTCTGTTACCAGTGACCCTGAAGTTGACTAGATGATTATCCCTGGTGCTCTTAAGTCAGAGTGTTAGAGCTCCTCCTTCAGTGACAACAAAGCATGTCCAGAGCCAAACAGCTTGCATGCCAGTATGTACACTAGCATGGTTTGCATCTTGACATCACTAAGATAGTGGTGAGCTGCCAGGTGTGCACTGCATCTGAACCAGCATAGTGTCCCTAGGGCTGACTCAACGTAGATTTTACTGGACCGTTTCAACAATGTAAGTGGATGGCGGTAACAGATGTCTATTCACATCTATCTGGGACAAATGCCCACACCTCAGGAGAAGCCACCACTAGGTGTTATCTCATTCATTTGCAATGAGCTACAATTCTGATCTCAAACCATTTTTAACTTATGTGCCCTCAATGGCATACAGCATCATCTATATGCTCGATCTTTCAATGGTCCAGCAGAACATCTGGTACAGATACATATGGTCCAGGTTAAGAATAGGGGGACAGCACAGGCCATATTATTAAGAATGTATCATACTACACCCAGCAATGCAAAACCTCTCTAGCTCCCTGGCACCATCATCAATTTTTAGAATAAATCAATGGCCACTGAACAAAACAGAGGTGGGAATGATTTGGAAATACATCAACCACATGTGCTACTGAAGGGTTTTGATGCCTGATAAGTCACTGTGCCACTGCCAATGCCAGCAACAAGACAATGACCACCACCACCACCAGCAATACCACCACCAACAGCCACAGAGCCAGACTTAAATGCCAATCCATCAGCTCCAGAACCACGGAAGTTTTTATATGCCCGGACATGGAAATGGCTCGATAGAAGAGACTGTGATGGAAATGGCTCGATAGAAGAGACTGTGGACATCATCGGTTAAGGTGCTCTGCCACAAGGAGCAATAACTACGAACATGTGACTGCCAGATGTGCAAGGCAGCTGTGAGGAGAATTACAAAAACAGCAATATAATCAAGCATAAATGGAAATCAGTTCTCTTTAGACAGCCACATCAAGCAGATCATTGCCAGCTACACTACGTCACTGGCTTTCCACCCCACTGCTGCCAGCCTCCAAGTACGACATTGCTCCACTAGACTAGATTCGACTGTATTTCCACCCAGATGTACTGTCACAGGATGTTGACCCTGTAAGTTATACTTTGCAAATTCAGTTCCACAATTAGTTTGTTACTTTCTTACATTTCCCAACTGCTACATCCACGAATAAGGCCAAACATTGAATGCAATGCCCTCATATGACACCAGCTATTTTACTTCTGTAATCAGCCTAAACTGTGACCTTTCAAATGATGGTTTGTACTTTAGGGGCAGTGGTAGTGTTATAAAATGTAAAAATTGCATGAAAATTTTCCAACAACTGTTACATTTTGTCAACAATCCTGCAGTATCTTTACAAACATTTGATTTCGAGCTCTTACTATCACTCTCTTTATCACTGATTCATGGTTTCCTAATGGCCTGATCTGTTTTGTGCACGTGCCATGTTCCAAATAGCTGCCATATTTTTGTGTCAACTACTTTTTGAAATTGCACTGCAAAAACACATTTCTCACAAAATTAGCCAAGATAAGTACAGAAATATATTACATTTCTGAAATGGAACTGAACTTACTTAACAGAAGACATTTACTGCTAGTGTTAATATAAACAGACATCATCCAAGAATATATTAAAAATTACATCATTCCAATTGTAAATACATATCAGATCATATCAAAGATGAGATTGTCATCTCTTCAAGAATAACCATTCAGATATTTTTTGTTTCATAACCATTTCATGTTTCATATTACAGTTGCTGGTCACTCACATATGTTCCTCCATCATTTAACCAACGAGAAATCACACGTTCAACTTTGAACCTCAATCAACATGCAGCTAAGCACACATGTCTTATACACTTCCTCTGTTTTGCGCAAAATAATCTCTTGGCTCTAAGCTGAAGAATTATGGAACTCTAATCATACAGGAACTTTGTGATAGATTTTTTTTTCAGCATTTCAAATATCCCTTAACTCTAGCAAGGATAGTCATAGGTATGCCACTACCTTTTTGAACTTATAGCCTGTAATCTGAGAAGAGAGATCATTCTGATCTCACTCTTAAACCCGGGAATGATTTGTGCATCTCCAAATGGTTGCCACACTCTTTCTTTGGTACACTGCAAACAGAAAACATTTGACTGGATGGAGAAATGCTGTTTGGTGTAGGTTGATAAAACCAGAAAAAACATCAGATGGTTCTAATGGGGATTCAGAAGATTGTGGTTAAATCATTTTAACCTGATTCAGCTGGAAGCAGCAACCCAGATGTAATGTTAACTGAATCTTCCATCGGTTCTTGGTAGAACAACATTATAATCAATAAAAAGCACCAGTTTGCTTTTGTTCTACAGTTTTACTTTTATTGTGTTAGCCAGCTTTTGGTTTACAAGGCCATCTTCAAACTTTTAATGTCTGAAGATGGCCTTTTAACCAGAAAAGTGGTTAAAACAATAAAAGTAATACTGTAGAACAAAAGCAAACTGGTGCTTTTCATTTATTAAGATGTAATGTTCCTACGCAAGCAACACTTTAGCTGCCTTTTTCCTTATTGCAAAAAGCTTGTAATATAGGGTAGCTAAATCAAAACTGGACTGAAATGTGATTTGGCTTTTCATGACACCATAATGTAACAATTAGAATGGTCAGTGCTGACCACCTCTAGAATCTTCTGTTAGGAACAGTTCTCCTGTTGATTAACTGAAACACACAATTCATGTCAGCTTTGCAAATATTTTCTGGGCCAGGTTTACTTTGGCCACTCTTCACAGCAGGTATTCAGCACTTTTACTGCAACTATTACAGGGTGGGAAACCTTTAAAAGCAGTTTGTATCACATTCATGAGCCCTGAAGCTGAGTCAAGAATTCAGTTCTCCAAGGCATAACGTTCCACCATTGTTTATCCCGCTCACTGAAATATGGCTACAGTATGCTATAATAAGTGGCTAGCAGTGCTGCCCAATTATCAGATTGGGAACCTTGGGTTTACCAAACCAATAGTGAGTGCAGGCTAAGAAGAGTAACCTGAGAAGCTTACCAATTACAGTGACCCTGGGACCATACATAAATTTGTAATATGCAACAACTTGGATCAAGATTACATCTTGCCCCTTTTCCTCTATAATTACTGACAACTATTGTTTCTCATATCTGTTCAAGCTGTTCCTACTTCACCTACTACCATGCAGATAATCTGCTCCTAGTTCTCATAATAACAAGCTGTAGTTTGACCTCCACATCAAAATTTAAATTATATAATATGTAAACTAATATTCATATATATGATAGATTAGCTTGATTCTATGTGAAAAGAATCCAAACACTAATAAATCTAAAGAATAATTGAAATTGACAAGTTATTTACCTCACCCAAACTGTGCACTGTGAGTCCTCCGAGAACTATTGGAAACACTGGTCTTCCTGTCATATCTAATGGAATAGGTTGTACAATCTTTTTTGTTTTGTTCAAACTTGACTTCTTTTGCTTCAGACTGCCCTTCCAGCTTTCTGCAGTAATAAAGAAATAACTTGTAAATTAATTAAACCAGCACAGGTTACGAATTAACGATGTGATCAGCTGAATTCATTACCAATAATTTCTAAGGATTTCTTCTTTCCTGAGATTTTTTTCCCAGAGGTGCTTGTTTCTAGAGCTGGAGAAGGTGAATTCACACCTGAAGTCTGAGTTTTTGGAGCTTGTATTTGACTGTCAGCTTCTGAAATAAGAAGATCAATTTAAAGTTCAAGTGCTCAGTCCTTTGCAGTTGATATTCTAATTGTAATAACATAAAAATAATTTTAATGGTTTATAAACTCCACACTCCTAACTACAAAGAGGAAAAAAAGAGCCACTGATATTGTTTTCTCAACTAATGCTGTACACAATGAGGAAGATAGATGGGCACACAAATGTGAAGTGCAAACATCAAAAGATATGATGATCACGTTGTTCACATCTGTGTCACAAGTAGTTCCAGTTCGCCATTTCTCAATCCCTTCTCTGAAATTCCATATTTGTGCTTCGAAGAAGAACAAGGTAAAAATATTTAACAACATGGCAACTTCTACTTTGGGAAATATGAGTCTTCAAATACGATATACCAGGAAGTTTCATATCAGTGCACACTCCACTGCAGAGTGAAAATTTCATTCTGAAAACATCCCTCAGGCTGTGGCTAAGCCATATCTCTACAATATATTTTCTTTCAGGAGTGTTAGTCCTGCAAATTTCGCAGGAGAACTTCTATAAAGTCTGGAAAGGGGGAGACGAGGTACTGGCAGTAGTAAAGATGGTGGGACAGGTCTTGACTTGTGCTCAGTTAGCTCAGCTGGTGGAGCACTTACCCACAAAAGGCAAAGGTTCTGAGTTTGAGCCTCGATCTGGCACACAGTTTTAATTTGCCAGGATGTTTCATACCTGTGCATATTCTGCTGCAGAGTGAAAATCTTATTCTTGCCATTCCTTTGTGACATATTCATGTCTGCCCCTTTGTATGTCTGAAAAACTGAGGCAATGTCCTGTCAAAATGAATGAGATGCTGAATTCAGGAGAATGGTAAGGCATTATGCACTACCAATCTTGGGACATGATTTCCTCTAAAAACAATCACATTTGTAGTGTATTTATAATGTGACACTGTCACCTGTTTTAATTACCACAACCAGTACTCTTGAGTTCTCTAAGCGGTCCTTAATGATATTGTATGCGTTATTGAAGAGGTTTGCTTTGACAGCCTATGTAAAGAAATGTTTTTCAGTCATGTCTTTTATCCTCTTGTACAAATTATTACACTATTACAATTTCTAATAGAAAATGCTATTTAGAAAAAAGTTTCATTTCAGTGAATGTGACTACTACTTTTAATTATTATCCTTATAGCCTTTCCTGCAGTTTGAAAATTGTGTCCATGTTTCACACATTTGAGCCTCAGAAAAGTATCATAATCCTAAGAATCAAGTGTTCATAGGAATAGCATGTCATCAAAACATGTTGCATACTGATGTGGTACCCAAAGCGTGGAACATGCTGATGATGTTCTCCTTGCCAGTATCTCCATATGTTCATTACATGTCAGTAAATAATCAATATTCACTCCTAAAAAGTTTGTGTTTGCTACACAGTCTCTAAACAACAACAACAATAATAATAATTATAATATTGATGATAATAATAATAATTATTATTATTATTAATAATTATAATTCCATGTGGCATAGTGGTCTGGTACAAGTCTTTCAATTGGTTGTCACTTCGGTGACTTGTGTGCGCCTAACCTATCCAGTAATTCTACAGTGTAATGTGGAATCTCAGCCAACATGTCAGTTCCTGGCAGATCTAGAAAACATTGGGAAGTGAAGTCTAGGTTAACAGCAGATTGAAATGTTCCATGGTCCATACAGGATTCAGTCCGACAATTTTTTCGTTTCCTAGCATGCGCTTTACCACTAGACCCATGGACTCAACAATGTGTAAATTTATAATTTATATTTAGAATGTCAGTTTTTTCCCCCTCAAAGTCTCATATTTTCTGAAAGTCATTGAGAACAGAAACAGAATTGGTCCTAATACATTCCCCTGAGGTAGCCTTAATTTATACTTTTCAGTTCGACAATCGGTTACCATAATAAGAAGTGTGGGCTTTCTCTACATTTTGTGCACCCTGTTTTCCAAATATGACTGGAACCATTCATTACCTACTTCTCTTATAGTTAAGTAATATTTTAAGGTCAGCAGTGTCAGATGCCTTGGACAGGTCTAAACTATGCCTGTTACACTGTCATTCACATCAAGAACATCCAGTAAAACTTTTGTAAACTCTGTTATGGTCCATGTTGTACTTCTGCTACCTGTGAACCAAACTTTATTGTGTTAATAAGGTTGTTTTTATTTAGATAATTCATTAGTCTGCCTTTAATGATCGATTTTATAATTTTTAAGAATGCTAACAATGAATTTGTCATTTGGTTTTCAATATTTTTCTGTATTACTTTTCTTTTAGTAGGAGAACAACTAGTGCGTCATCTGTGTGTTAATGGAGCTTGTATGCTGTCCATGCAAGCCTTCAGAACAGAGACCGGCATTGCATTTGGACCCACTGAAATAACATTTTTTAAATATATTTACAAAATTTGCTAGTTCATGTTAATTTTCTGTTACTCTTCTTCCATCGTTGATTTGCGTGTTATTTTACCTGTTGTACACTTGTGTCTGAATTTTCTGATATTTTACATCATGATGTCCCATATTACTGTTCGGTACTTTTATTTTATGCACTATATATTTTTTTTTCATTAGATTATCCATTTTTGCAGCGACTTTGTAACTGTTATTATAATTTAAAACTCGGATTTAGCACAACTTTTTGTTTTCTAACAATCTGAACTATTTAAAAAGGCTTAGAGGACATTCTAATATCTGAAGTTATCTATTTATTTTCCTTAGCTGCTGCTTCAAAAGTGGCCACATTTATGCCTCCTCAAAAATTAGTTTGAAAAGTGTGAAGAATTCAGAGACTTATGTTGTTGCTGTTGTCTTCAGTCCTGAGACTGGTTTGATGCAGCTCTCCATGCTACTCTATCCTGTGCAAGCTGCTTCATCTCCCAGTACCTAGTGCAACCTACATCCTTCTGAATCTGCTTAGTGTACTCATCTCTCGGTCTCCCTCTACGATTTTTACCCTCCACGCTGCCCTCCAACGCTAAATTTGTGATCCCTTGATGCCTCAAAACATGTCCTACCAACCTATCCCCTCTTCTAGTCAAGTTGTGCCACAAACTTCTCTTCTCCCCAATCCTATTCAATACCTCCTCATTAGTTACGTGATCTATCCACCTTATCTTCAGTATTCTTCTGTAGCACCACATTTCGAAAGCTTCTATTCTCTTCTTGTCCAAACTAGTTATCGTCCATGTTTCACTTCCATACATGGCTACGCTCCAAACAAATACTTTCAGAAACGACTTCCTGATACATAAATCTATATTCAATGTTAACAAATTTCTGTTCTTCAGAAACACTTTCCTTTGCCATTGCCAGTCTACATTTTATATCCTCTCTACTTCGACCATCATCAGTTATTTTACTTCCTAAATAGCAAAACTCCTTTACTACTTTAAGTGTCTCATTTCCTAATCTAATTCCCTCACCATCACCCGATTTAATTTGACTACATTCCATTATCCTCATTTTGCTTTTGTTGATGTTCATCTTATATCCTCCTTTCAAGACACTGTCCATTCCGTTCAACTGCTCTTCCAAGTCCTTTGCCGTCTCTGACAGAATTACAATGTCATCGGCGAACCTCAAAGTTTTTACTTCGTCTCCATGAATTTTAATACCTACTCCGAATTTTTCTTTTGTTTCCTTTACTGCTTGCTCAATATACAGATTGAATAACATCGGGGAGAGGCTACAACCCTGTCTCACTCCTTTCCCAACCACTGCTTCCCTTTCATGCCCCTCGACTTTTACGACGGCCATCTGGTTTCTGTACAAATTGTAAATAGCCTTTCGCTCCCTGTATTTTACCCATGCCACCTTTAGAATTTGAAAAAGAGTATTCCAGTCAACATTGTCAAAAGCTTTCTCTAAGTCTACAAATGCTAGAAACATAGGTTTGCCTTTTCTTAATCTTTCTTCTAAGATAAGTCGTAAAGTCAGTATTGCCTCACGTGTTCCAACATTTCGACGGAATCCAAACTGATCCTCCCCGAGGTCCGCATCTACCAGTTTTTCCATTCGTCTGTAAAGAATTCGCGTTAGTATTTTGCAGCTGTGACTTATTAAACTGACAGTTCGGTAATTTTCACATCTGCCAGCACCTGCTTTCTTTGGGATTGGAATTATTATATTCTTCTTGAAGTCTGAGGGTATTTCGCCTGTCTCATACATCTTGCTCACCAGCTGGTAGAGTTTTGTCATGACTGGCTCTCCCAAGGCCGTCAGTAGTTCTAATGGAATGTTGTCTACTCCGGGGGCCTTGTTTCGACTCAGATCTTTCAGTGCTCTGTCAAACTCTTCACGCAGTATCGTATCTCCCGTTTCGTCTTCATCTACATCCTCTTCCATTTCCATAATATTGTCCTCAAGTACATCACCCTTGTATAAAGCTTCTATATACTCCTTCCACCTTTCTGCCTTCCCTTCTTTGCTTAGAACTGGGTTCCCATCTGAGCTCTTGATATTCATACACGTGGTTCTCTTCTCTCCAAAGGTCTCTTTAATTTTCCTGTAGGCAGTATCTATCTTACCCCTAGTGAGATAAGCTTCTACATCCTTACATTTGTCCTCAGGCCATCCCTGTTTAGCCATTTTGCACTTCCTGTCGATCTCATTTTTGAGACGTTTGTATTCCTTTTTGCCTGCTTCATTTACTGCATTTTTATATTTTCTCCTTTCATCAATTAAATTCAATATTTCTTCTGTTACCCAAGGATTTCTAGCAGCCCTCGTCTTTTTACCTACTTTATCCTCTGCTGCCTTCACTACTAAATCCCTCAGAGCTACCCATTCTTCTTCTACTGTATTTCTTTCCCCTATTCCTGTCAATTGTCCCCTTATGCTTTCCCTGAAACTCTGTACAACCTCTGGTTCTTTCAGTTTATCCAGGTCCCATCTCCTTAATTTCCCACATTTTTGCAGTTTCTTCAGCTTTAATCTACAGGTCATAACCAATAGATTGTGGTCCGAGTCCACATCTGTCCCTGGAAATGTCTTACAACTTAAAACCTGGTTCCTAAATCTCTGTCTTACCATTATATAATCTATTTGATACCTTTTAGTATCTCCAGGGTTCTTCCACGTATACAACCTTCTTTCATGATTCTTAAACCAAGTGTTAGCTATGATTAAGTTGTGCTCTGTGCAAAATTCTACTAGACGGCTTCCTCTTTCATTTCTTAGCTCCAATCCATATTCACCTACTATGTTTCCTTCTCTCCCTTTTCCTACACTCGAATTCCAGTCACCCATTACTATTAAATTTTCGTCTCCCTTCACTATCTGAACAATTTCTTTTATTTCATCGTACATTTCTTCAATTTCTTCATCATCTGCAGAGCTAGTTGGCATATAAACTTGTACTACTGTAGTAGGTGTGGGCATCGTATCTATCTTGACCACAATAATGCGTTCACTATGCTGTTTGTAGTAGCTTACCCGCATTCCTATTTTCCTATTCATTATTAAACCTACTCCTGCATTACCCCTATTTGATTTTGTGTTTATAACACTGTAGTCACCTGACCAGAAGTCTTGTTCCTCCTGCCACCGAACTTCACTAATCCCCACTATATCTAACTTTAACCTATCCATTTCCCTTTTTAAATTTTCTAACCGACCTGCCCGATTAAGGGATCTGACATTCCACGCTCCGATTCGTAGAACGCCAGTTTTCTTCCTCCTGATAACGACATCCTCCTGAGTAGTCCCCGCCCGGAGATCCGAATGGGGGACTATTTTACCTCCGGAATATTTTACCCAAGAGGATGCCATAATCATTTAATCATACAGTAAAGCTGCATGTCCTCGGGAAAAATTACGGCTGTAGTTTCCCCTTGCTTTCAGCCGTTCGCAGTACCAGCACAGCAAGGCCATTTTGGTTAATGTTGCAAGGCCAGATCAGTCAATCATACAGACTGTTGCCCCTGCAACTACTGAAAAGGCTGCTGCCCCTCTTCAGGAACCACATGTTTGTCTGGCCTCTCAACAGATACCCCTCCGTTGTGGTTGCACCTACGGTACGGCCATCTGTATCGCTGAGGCACGCAAGCCTCCCCACCAACGGCAAGGTCCATGGTTCATGGGGGGGCAGAGACTTATACATTTACATTATTTTATGTTTATACTTCACCTCTAGTTGGTTTGCCAGTACTCTTGAAAAAATGTGTATTTTAGGTATAGAGAGGATTATTTTAAAAACCTGCAATTTCATGCCTGCCTTTAGATTTATTATTTGTCAGTTATAATCTAAGAGACCAAAATATTACATACACTTTTCCTTGCCGCTATCTGTGAGTACATGGCCAAAACTTAATGCTGAATATTTGACTACTCTCACGGCAATGTTTGCCATTTGTGCCATGACAAAATTATTCAAAGTTACTTAACCCTTCTGTTCAAGGACACATTTCCACAAAAGATTATCTTAGTTTTAGAGCTGCGACTCTGTCCAGTTCATGACTCCAGTTAATTTGTTAAGAAATGTGTCTACATTGCCTTCCGGTGAGCAGTTCACACACAGAATAATAACTTTTTGTGAATGTCAGGTTTTGTTCAGTTCAACAGCTGACATTTCTAAACGTTTATCGACACTAGCTGTCATCAGATCTTGACTATCTTCAAAATGTG
This sequence comes from Schistocerca gregaria, assembly GCF_023897955.1. Taxonomy (NCBI): domain Eukaryota; kingdom Metazoa; phylum Arthropoda; class Insecta; order Orthoptera; family Acrididae; genus Schistocerca; species Schistocerca gregaria. The sequence goes on from NC_064925.1 coordinate 479,844,658, forward strand.
CCACATTTCTAATATAAATAAATTTTACCTTTATGATAGTTCTGAAGTTGGAGCTTGCCCTTCCATAGGATGAGGAAATACCGGAATGTTATAATTAAACTTCCACTATTTGAGCCAGAACTGATGGAAAACTAGTATGTGTATCTGACTTAATAGGAATGATGATCGTACTGTGCGTGCCATTTTTATGTTATTAGTAGTGTTTGTGTAATAACCTACTGGTAGGTGGCGGTACTGGTATAGGGTTGAAACACAAGTGGCAGCATGCACTACAGTTGCAGGCAGTCCAAATGGGCTTGGATGGGGTGAGCAAGGGAACTCGTAAAACTGTTTTATCAAAACAACAATAATAGTGCTGCTTGCTGTTCATGGGTATTGATACATTAAAGGAATACGGAGGGGCCCTCTTTCCATATTGGGGTTGAAGAACATGATTTGGAAGTTTGAATTGACTGAGAATTTGGGAAATGCTCCTGGGAGAGGCCGGCAGTCAATTGTGCCACCGATTTTTGCAGAAGTTACTGTTACCATGGCTGAGAATGGTGGACACAGTGTGTGATTTTCAAGTAGTGCACAAGCTGTTTCACAACAGCTGAACAGCCTACGGTCCACAATTGGAAAAGTGCTGTGGACAGTTGTGAAATTGTATCTCTAGTGCGGTTCCAGGCTGTAGTGGATGCAGGTGATCGTCTCATTGAGCATGTTTATAACTTGTAATGTAAACATGCTACAAAAGTTACCTTCTCATGTAGAAATGAAAATGTGTCTCTTTTAATGCTTTATTCGTTACTTCTCTTCTGCACTTCCTTACAAGCATTTCCAAAAAGTTTCATTGGGTCCTACAGTCACTCGTTTTTGATGGGGCCCTCTTTAGTTGCGAAAGATTAATTATAACCACCCTGTACATGCTGTGCTGTATTTCAATGGCTCTATGCCATTGCTCTATAATGCATACCACCATGCTGTTCAAAGACCGTACTTCAAGTTGCTGTACCTTATTTTTAATATACTGCATATTTTAATGAAGGATTGAAAATTCTGTATACATTACTGTGGTATTCATCCTTACAATTTCTTTTTCTTTCATGTTACTGGCAAATTCATCCTCCAGTGTGATGCTTTCTATCTCGTGTGTATCTGTTGCATAGCTCTCTAAACTGCTTATGACACTTTTTGCCCAGGGTAACCTGTTTTCATAATATAATCTAAAACAGGCATAGCTCTCCTACTGATTACCATGTGTGGCTTCATCCCTATCCACTTTACTCCTACTAATTGTCTCCGCCAACAATATCTTCCCAGTCCTATCAAACTGCAGACAACTTCTAGTGAAACTCCATCTCTCAATGCTCAGTATGCAGCCATTCGCGCTCACTGGTGCCATTTCCACCTCTGCATTAACTCTCTGTACAGCTCTGCCCAGGAAGTGGAAAGGTAGCTCAAGATATCTTGTGTTGCCATTCTTGACATTCCTAAAATGTGAAATGAGAAGAAATGTTGGTAGACTAATTTATTGAGTGTCTCTTCTGAAGAACAGCTTTTGCAAAATACTGTATCAAATAACTTAGTGCAGATTTGTGGCTTCAGATTTGACACAATACTAACAACACAGCTACTAAATGATGTTTCAGTATATATTCTTGTCAAGAGGAAAGAAGATATCCCTTAGGGACACATGCAACATAGAAATCGGGAAACTTAGTTTAAAATACAGATAATTTGCTCTGGTGATAATATTTTGTGTTGTATTCCTAGTTCATAACATTTTTAATCATTTGGGAAGTTTTGAAACATCTGATGCACGTTTTATGACCTAGCTTTCTGCCACTAGCTGCAGATAATGCCAATTACTGCTCTATGTGGAGGAGGGGCAATTGAAATTCTACCTGTCCCTCTCAGCGAAGTTCTGTTATGGCAGACAACAGAGTACTGGCTGGTAGTGGTAGTCACTTGCTGAGAAATTTTCAGCCATTGTTTGGAGTGTGTGTTCAGGTTTGGTTTGCAGACTTCACTTTCACTGTGCACTTCCACAGGCACCTTCCACATATCTTAGAAATCCTCTTAAAATTTTGTGTTATATTTTTTACTTTGCAGAGCAAAGAATGTTATTCAGAAATTCACACCACAAAATCTTACTCTTACTCATAGCTCAGCAGTATTTGGTCATCGGTACCCAAAAAGCTGCAAGTTTGTGTTGAACCTTTCCTGAGCCACTTTTGTACCCTACCCCAGCTTGCATAGGAGCACTTCACTCCCAGCAAAAAGTCCTTAGAATGATCGCATAAGTGACAAGGCAGATGACAAACGTAAAGTCACCCACCCAGTTGTGGGTGCTCAAGCTCAGTCATTTCTCTGTACAGCGTGATGTCAGACTTCCAGAGCACCATTTTCGTATCTCTCTTTTAGACACTGCCTGTCTTTCGCGTGTCTCCAAATATGGACTGCAAGTCACTGACCATATCTCGCCGAACAGTGTAGCAGTGTCTGAGAGGATGAGGGGAACGTATTGGGAGATCAATTGTGGGAAATAACCGTGCAGCAGTGGAAAGTGTGTGCTCTGTCCTGTGTACAGAAAAAATTAAGTTTCTGCCTTAATGAGACTCCCAACTGCTCTATTGGAGTGCAGGTTGTAACGAGAGTCCCATCTTGTTGTGTGCAATACTGTTTCCCTAAAGGAGGTGTTGATAAGATAGCTGTCTGATGACAAATGTTATCTGCTGCTGTGTAAGGAGGCAGGTATAATGCAGTCACTTTAACATGACAGTTTTTGTGTTGAGGGTGTTGTGAACTGTGGTCACATGAGGTACTGGTAAAGCTTGGGCCCGAACTACCTCGTTTACGACTCTACTGACCTCAGTAAGCAAATTTGTAGTAACCATTACTAAATGCTTTGCTTACTCTACTTTGTATCAAGATGAGGGTTGCTTGTCATTTTGTTTTCTTATTTTAAAATGTGACTCTCATGACACCAGAAGTCATGGCGGTCCCTCTGCTTAAGTGTCAGTTCTCCTTTTGCAGAAGCACAGTACAAGGACATTGTGTGCCAGGCCTGTGACATGCCGCCAGGTCTCCTCCCATCACACTGCTCCTCTCTCCTTGTATGTCTGAGTGCCTGTCTGTGTACATTCAAGACTGACTGCCATATTACAGAGTTCGCACTGTATGTGGATATTTTCTTCTCATTTATGGCAGATGTACTATTGGAGTTACTTCTTACATTCTGTTGTTGAGAAGGAGATGGAAGCAGTGGTGTTCATTATTGATTAATATGCCTGCACTACCTTTAGCATTCTCCTGTTTGAGGTCGTCAGTCCTCTGAAATTTGTAACTCTTTCATACAGTGGTGTCAGACTCCTTCAGCCTTGCAGAGTAACATGCCTCAGACATAAGACGCTGGTCTCGCACTTGGGAGGATGATGGTTCAAAACCTCATTTGCCCACCTGGATACTGGTTTACCACAATTTTGCTTAAGGTTTGGTTACTTTAAAAAGACACATTAATTTCCTTTCCTAATTTGAGCTCTGTTGTGCCTCTTATGATATCTTCATGAGCAGGTTGTAACGTGCGGGGCTGTTTCCTCGTATTAGTGCCTCTTACTAGTTCACGTCACAACCGGATGTACCGGTATTGAAACATTTCCTCACCCAGTAAATAGTGTGCAGTGTTTTCGACCTACCTTGCTTTGTTTATTCAATATTGTCTTCCCAGAAGCTGTGTCCATCTCATCTAAATCACATTGAAATTAAGAAGCCAGGATCCTTGGTTAAGTTTCCCAAAATCAAAAGTCAAGATTGTATTCATTGTTGAACATTTATGTCAACCACATTTATTTGTTATTACTCGCACACACAATATTCATGTCACCGGGCCTCTTACACTTAATTGTCACATTAGGTAGGTCAAAAAATTCCAATATTTAACAATGTTCACAATTACACTTTTTTGGTACGACCGAAAAAAATTAACTGACTTGCGCACTTTTGCTCCAAGAGAATCTGACCGAGAACTAACTGAAAACTGCACCAGCTTAGACCTTATATAGATGAGAGCTTGAATATTTGACTATTTCCTTTAATATATAATAGTTTATAATTTCACAGGGTTAAAATGATCCCTTCTAATTGGTTTTGAAGTTAACTAATGGGTTTTATTATTTAAATAATATGAGTGAGCTGTATCAATTTAAATACGTGGAACTAACTTGTGCATCCGCCGTGGGAATTCCCGACTTATAACCACGGCAGCCCTTTTGAACAATAATTTTTACATATTCAGATTTACTTAATTATTAATTAATGCGCTTACAAAGTTGAGACTGGAGTTATTTTATGTAGAAAAATAAAGGTAGCAAAAGTATCAAAACAGATCTCAGAATTATTTGGTAGTTTGGTCACAATTGGCACTGAAAGTCATACAGGCTACAGATTTTACGTCTTATTTTCTATTTAACTAACAGACTTTAAGTTAATTTAAACACTTTACTGGAATCAGTAAAATTTAGGCTTTCTTTTGGATGCAGTCTTATAGCTGAATTTGATCTATTAGCTCACTCGAATTTTACTTAATATGTATCGCACAATAAACGTCATTTTCCATAATTGTTAATAGTATGCATTTCCAATAAAACTGATTAGCTCATTACTTTCAGAATAGATATTAGAATGGACTGAAATAATAGATTTTACTAGAGGAATTTTATTTAAACTATTTCTGAATTTTGTACTATGATGCTAAAGGCCACAGAATCTGTAGTTGGAATCTGAGTAGTGAAAATGAAAAAAAAAAAAAAAAGTTTATTGCTTAACTAAGTTACTGAAGGAGTGTTAAACCAAAACAGGATAGCAGTGGGCAAACCCTGCTTCGTTACAAGGTTGTTAAACCCTTACCTTCCGTACAGTATATACATGTCTCACACATCCAAGCATAGGAATCTTTCATGTTCTGAGAGTCTTGGCACCTGCACATACAATTCCAGAACCCAATGGGTTCTGATTATAAGTCATTAATGTTATGGGTGAGGTGTATCTATTATTCCCCTATTTCCTCCACCCACTGACATGTTGATCCTGCTATTTGATGGGCTGGCTAATTCCCTTGGGCAGATGCCAACATTAAACTTATCCACTTATGTCACTATACGTCTGGTGAGTCGCACCTGGAATCAGTCAACTCATACAAATACTTATGTGTAACAGTACATAGGGATACAAAATGGAACAATCACATAGGCTCAATTGTAGGCAACACAGGTGACAGACCAGCTCTTTGACAGGATACTCTAAACATCCAGTCACTCTACGGAGGAGACTGCTTACAGATCACTTGTGCGACCCACCCTAGAATGCTGCTCGAGTGTGTGCGACTTGTATCAGATAGGACTAAAAGGACACACTGTACATCTACAAAGAAGGAAGATATGAATAGTCATAGTTTTTTTTTTTTTTTCACTCACAAAAGAGTCATGGAATCTGAATTGGTAGAGTCTCAAAGATAAGACACCAGTTATCCCACAAAAGTATACTTATATCGTTTCAACAACAGATATGTGAAGAATTTAGAATTATCTGTCACTCCCCTATCTACTCCCCCGCAGGGACTGCAAAGGCAGAGTTAGATTAAGTAAAGCATGCAGAGAGGCATTCGGGTGATCATTCGTCCTCCATACACGATTGGAATGGGAAGAAACTACGAATATGGTAAAATGCTGAGTACCCTCTGCCATGCACTTCTGAGTGGTTTGTAGAGCATATATATAGACATACAGTACAACTATTTAAATTGTCAGCATTTTGCAGTATTGTTTTGCTGAGAAAGTGTATTATAACTATAAAACTGACCCATTTCTCATTGTAGTGAGAAGCTACAATTGTGATCTGTAGAATGTGAAAATATCTATACTGAAATTGTCAGAGCATATTAAATGCTGTGTAAATAATATGATGGAGTGTAAAACTATGTTTGGGCGAATCTTACTCCACTAAATTGTAGCTTCACAGGAACTCTGAAAATTGATGTTTTAGATTACTTTGTAATGAACATTACCTCTGTAACAGACTAGGACTTTGTAATTTTAAGTCATTTAGTTGTATTGCACTTAAATAAAATTACAGCTTTGACTTCTCTCCATATTCCAGAGATCCATCTCCACAGGATCCGAGCAATAGGGCCAATGTGATGTTAATGTAATGAAAAAGAGTGTAATTTATAGAGCAACTTAAATAGCTGACTAGTCATGTATTCCCAAGAAATCCAGCTAACAAGGAAAGTACCCCTGCTTGAGCAGCTAAAACTGAAGAAAAATTATTGTAAAATTTGGAGATGTGTGTTCTACCATACACAAGGCCATTTATCTGTAAAAAATTGCATTTGGTTACAGTCTGGTTTTGAAGGTTAACATATGCGAGGGCTACAGAATCACAGATTGCAGAGGAATTAGTACCATGTAATGAACAATGAGCATCAGATTCACAAGAGCCATAAATGAGGTATTATTTGGCAAAATGCATACATTTGCTTGAAATAATAAACAATAACCGCTCTTAAACTATATTCTCAAAATATTTCTCCAGGTGTTTCGATCTTGTGTGTCTTCTTCCTCTGCACCCATTCTCCTCATTGTGTGCTGTACATTTTGGATCCAGGTGGTCATAGGGCGTCCTCTTCTTCTTCTCCCCTCCGGTTCCCACTCCAGTATCAATTTTGGTATTCTGGTTTTCTCCATCCATTGTATATGCCTGTACCACTGTAATTTCTTCCTATCCATTACGTCATATATTCTTTCTTTTATTTCCATTCTCCTTATTACTTCGGTGTTCCTTATCTTTTCTATCCTGGAGATTCTTGCCGATCTTCTTCAAAAGTCCATCTCTAGAGCTTGTAATTTTTTAATGTGCTTCATGTTAATTGTCCAGGTCTCTGTTGCATACAAACCACACTCTCTGACTTGGCATCCCTTCGCTCACAGCTGCAATCGGCGCTGACTTCGGTCGCGCAGCTTGAGGCTGTTGCCAATGGGCACCACTGTGGGGAGCCGGACTCGGGTATCACGGGGATGTCAACCTCGTCCCGTCTGTCCCCAGATCGGTCTGCCGCTGTGGTTGCCCCGGTTGCTGCCCGCAGTGGGGCTGAGCCCTCGCCTGTGGTTGATTGGGAGGTCGTTCCAAGGCGTGGCAGGCAGCGAAAGGCGTCCCCGGAGGCTGATCAGAAAGCCTCCCCGGTGCGTCTGACAAACCGGTTTCAGGCACTGTCTCTGGCTGAGCCAGATGCAGCTGCCTGCCCTGTTTCAGAGGATCATTCTCAGCCTTCAAGGTCCGGGCAATCGCAGAGGGTGGGCTTACTGGTAGTTGGGAGCTCCAATGTTAGGCGCGTAATGGGGCCCCTTAGGGATACGGCGGCTAAGGAGGGGAAGAAATCCAGTGTGCACTCCGTGTGCATTCCGGGAGGAGTCATTCCTGATGTGGAAAGGGTCCTTCCGGATGCCATGAAGAGCACAGGGTGCAGCCAGCTGCAGGTGGTGGCACATGTCGGCACTAATGACGTGTGTCGCTTTGGATCTGAGGAAATTCTCTCTGGATTCCAGCGGCTATCTGATTTGGTGAAGGCTGCCGGACTTGCTTACGAGATGAAGGCAGAGCTCACCATCTGCAGCATCGTTGACAGAACCGACTGCGGACCTTTGGTGCAGAGCCGGGTGGAGGGTCTGAATCAGAGGCTCAGACGGTTTTGCGACCGTATTGGCTGCAGATTCCTTGACTTGCGCCATAGGGTGGTGGGGTTTCGGGTTCCGCTGAATAGGTCAGGAGTTCACTACACTCAGCTGGCGGCTACACGGGTAGCGGAGGCTGTGTGGCGTGGACTGGGCGGTTTTTTAGGTTAGAAGGCCTCGGGAAAGTGCGGGATGGGCTGCAATGTCAAAGGGTGCTTGGCAATTACAGGACGTGCTTGGATCAAGGAACAGTCGGAATTATAGTTGTAAATTGTTGTAGTTGCGCTGGAAAAGTCCCTGAGCTTCAAGCGCTAATAGAAAGCACAGAAGCTGATATCGTTATAGGTACAGAAAGCTGGCTAAAGCCTGAAATAAGTTCTGCAGAAATTTTTACGAAGTCTCAGATGGTGTTCAGGAAAGATAGATTAGGCAGAATTGGTGGTGGAGTGTTTGTGTCTGTCAGTAGTGGTTTATCTTGTAGTGAAGTCGAAGTAGATACTCCGTGCGAATTGGTATGGGTGGAGGTTATACTTAACAGCCGAATTAAGTTAATAATTGGCTCCTTCTACCGACCCCCAGACTCCGATGATACAGTTGCGGAACAGTTCAGAGAAAGTTTGAGTCTCGTAACAAATAAATACCCCACTCATACGGTTATAGTTGGTGGGGACTTCAACCTACCCTCGGTATGTTGGCAAAAATACTTGTTCAAAACCGGTGGTAGGCAGAAAACGTCTTCCGAGATTGTCCTAAATGCATTCTCCGAAAATTATTTCGAGCAGTTAGTCCACGAACCCACGCGAATTGTAAATGGTTGCGAAAACACACTTGACCTCTTGGCCACAAACAATCCAGAGCTGATAGAGAGCATCATGACTGATACAGGGATTAGTGATCACAAGGTCATTGTAGCTAGGCTCAATACCATTTCTTCCAAATCCATCAGAAACAAACGCAAAATAATTTTATTTAAAAAAGCGGATAAAGTGCCACTAGAAGCCTTCCTAAAAGACAATTTCCATTCCTTCCGAACTGACTATGCGAATGTAGACAAGATGCGGCTCAAATTCAAAGATATAGTAGCAACAGCAATTGAGATATTCATACCTCATAAATTGGTAACAGATGGAACGGATCCCCCGTGGTACACAAAAAAGGTCCGAACGCTGTTGCAGAGGCAACGGAAAAAGCATGCGAAGTTCAGAAGAACGCGAAATCCCGAAGATGGGCTATCGATTACTCGATAAATAGTACAATTCTCAAGGCTGTCAATTCAACTAAGTACCTGGGTGTTCAAATTACGAACAACTTCAGTTGGAAGGACCACATAGATAATATTGTCGGGAAGGTGAGCCAACGGTTGCGTTTCATTGGCAGGACACTTAGAAGATGCAACAAGTCCACTAAAGAGAAAGCTTACACTACACTCGTTCGTCCTCTGTTAGAATATTGCTGCGCGGTGTGGGATCCTTACCGGGTGGGATTGACGGAGGACATCAAATGGGTGCAAAAAAAGGGCAGCTCGTTTTGTATTATCGTGTTATAGGGGAGAGAGTGTGGCAGATATGATACACGAGTTGGGATGGAAGTCATTACAGCGTAGACGTTTTTCGTCGCGGCGAGACCTTTTTACGAAATTTCAGTCACCAACTTTCTCTTCCGAATGTGAAAATATTTTGTTGAGCCCAACCTACATAGGTAGGAATGATCATCAAAATAAAATAAGAGAAATCAGAGCTCGAACAGAAAGGTTTAGGTGTTCGTTTTTCCCGCTCGCTGTTCGGGAGTGGAATTGTAGAGAGATAGTATGATTGTGGTTCGATGAACCCTCTGCCAAGCACTTAAATGTGAATTGCAGAGTAGTCATGTAGATGTAGATGTAATATGGATTTGTATATTAATTTTTTAGTTCTGCTCACTACATTCCTGCTCCATAAGACTGAGTTAAGCATCCCAATGACCCTCCGTCCGCTACTAATTCTTTTATTGATTTCTGATTCTGATTTTCCCTCGATTTCTAAAATGGATCCCAAATAACAGAAAGTGTTTAACTTTTTGATTTTCATTCCTTCCTTCAATGTATAGCTCATCTGAATCATTAGTCAAGTATTCTGTTTTTTAGTAATTAATCTTCAAACCCCAAGTTTTGTATGCTATTGCTAGTTGATTGCACATATAGTTAGCATCCTCCCCATCTTGTGCTACAACCACTTGATCATCAGCAAATAATAAATGATGTAGGTAAACTCCATCTCTTATTTCTAATCCCATACTATTACATTTATGAGACCATGTTCTAAGGCTAATATCTATATAGATTTTAAATAATGATGGTTACATGGGACAGCCCTGTAAAAGGCCTTTGCTTGTTCTAAATTTCTGTGAAAATTTATTACCAACTTTCACTTGGTAAATGTTATCTTTATACATCTGTTGTATTATTTTAATCAAGGAAGGGTTTATGTTTGCCATACGTAGTGCTCTCCAAAGTAATATTCTTGGAATAGTATCATACGCTTTTTCTAGATCTATGAAAATTAATCCTATATTTTTTGATTAAAACTGCATGCCACGCCAAAACTCAGACTCGGGACCTGTGCCTTTTGTGGGCAAGTGCTCTACCAACTGGGCTACCCAATCATGACTCGTGACTTGTCCCAACACCTTTACTTCCACCAGTAGTTTGTCTACAATCTTCCAAGCTTCACAGAAGTTCTCCTATGAAACTTATGGGACTAGCACTCCCGGAGGAAAGGATATTGCAGAGACATGGCTTAGCCACAGCCTTGAGGATGTTTCCAGAATCAAATTTTCACTCTGCAAAGGAGTTTGTGCTGATATGAAACTTTCTGGCAGATGAAAACTGTGTGCCGCACCAAGACTCAAAACTCGGGACCTCTGCCTTTCACGGGCAAGTGCTCTACCAACTGTGCTCCTGAGTTAGAGTCTCAATCTGGCACACATTTTTAATCTGCAGGAAGTTTCAAGGATTGGCAACATGGTCATTACCTCAAATCATCTGCCGGTGAGTGTAGAGTGTGTAGTGATAAGTGTTGACAGACTAAGTACTTACTTTTCATGTTTTTACACAACACTGTTCCACTTACGTACTAATATCAGAAAATTGTATGTTATCTTTAACCAGATGAGGTAGTGCATTTGTTAAAGACACTGACCTCAGACTCAGGAGGTTGGTGGCTCGTGCTCTGTCCTGTCATTCAGATTTAGGTTTGGGATGGTGAGGTTTAAGATTGAATTAATGGGGGTAGACACAGTTATCTGGGCTTAAAAAATGCAATTTTCAAAAATTGTTCCTACTACTTCTTCATTCCTTTAGTATTACAGATATGAACATTTTAACACAAATTCTTTAATGGTTGCACAGTTATAGAGAAACAAATATGTTGGCGAACATTCCACGCCAACTTCTTCACTATTTCCTAACTGTTAAGTCCACCGTCAAGATTTATTTGACATGTATTTCTCATACTTAAGTCTCTTGAAATGCCACTGCCAATTTCTCATACTTGTTAGGTAAGGATCCATCTTTAATTCTTCACTTTTAGAACTATTTGTTACTGAATTGTGCTTTGTTATTGAGTGTGTTGAGTACTTTCTGCAGATGTTTTAGTGTGATTTCTGGGATGATTCTTTTTTATTTAAAAATTAAAAATCTCAAAGCATTTAATAAAATGAAAGAGACATGTTTTTGTGGAAACTGACACACTAATTTTCAGGGGAATGTTAATAATCTTAACCACCCAGGATTCTTCGATTAAAAAAAAGTGAAAATCAATTCCAGACTTATGGAATCTGCAGAAAATAACAGAAAAATGATTCCAATAAAGATTTAATTTTTGAGGAAATAAAAAGGTGTGTGCATCTGGATTCACTTAAAATGCTAAGGGGTCATTTCATTCCAATATATGGAAGATATGTCCAAAGACTGCCTTTTTTTTTTTAACAAGAATAGCTGAATGTGGATTTGTGGTGCTGAAATTACTTTTAATAATGAAATAGGTGACAGATTAACAGTTACAGACAGATTTAAAATACCTGTAAGGGAAAACAGGTCTGCACATGAATGTGTCATTTTTCAGGGGGTCACATCTCGGGTTCTGCTGACCACAGAAATAAAGAGTCAAGTGGTTTGGATAGCCCCTGGCCTAGCGACCATTTGTATATCTATTGGAACAACTGGCATATTGCAGCTATCTTACAGTACATGGTCAAAATATAAACATTACATGCTTCCTCTAGCCCAGGCAAACTGAGAAAATCAGTAGGTTCTTTTGCATTAGGTGTGGTCTAGGGTAAGCCGTAGGTGGCTTATAAGAGTACCATTTGTTTCTGGACAGTTCCTGAGAAAACTTCTAGAAATCGTTATTTTTGGGTGCAAAAAGTACCAATTGTGGGGACTGCCATTTCTATTGTATTCATGGCAGATTGTTAACATTTTCATGATATGTTCTGACCCTGATATTCTTGGGGAACTTTGAAACTTTTTTTGGTATCATTATCTGTTACCAAGATCCAGATGTCTGGAGTTAACAGACTTAAGCAGAAAACCACAAAAACCAGTTTTTGGCCATTTTTGTGCTGTGGACTGCAATAACTAAACATAGCCAAGGGCTCAAATTTTAACTGTACAGTCTTTAGACAGTCGGACATCATTTTTCACAGTCTGAATCCATTAGTAAGATACACCCGAAAAACCATGCTTTTTGGGTACCAACAGTACCACTTGTAGGAATGGTCAGTTCTATAGTTTCTATTCAAGGTGAAATGTAAAAATTTTTACCATATGCTCTTAAGATGATTTTCTTGGAGAACCTACAAACATTTTCCTGTATCATCATCAGTCACCGAGATCCAGAGGTTCAAATTTATCATACTTACACACATAAAATATATGCGTAAACAGAGTCTTGGGCGTAAATATAGTTTTAACTGATGCAGTGAATTCAAACAAATGGTTTGGGAGCATCATAAGGGCTCTGAGATCACCAAAATATGTTTTTAATCACAAAACAATCAATTTTTGCCAATATAATGTAATTAGATAAATAAAAAAATCTATTCACCATCCAACAGCAGAACACACACATAAAAGAAGATTATAATTAGGCAGAGCTTTCAGAGCCAGTGGTTCCTCCTTCAGGCAGAAGGGTTGAAGGGGAAGGAAGAGGGGTGAAAGAAAAGAACCAGAGAGGTCTAGGAAAAGGATAGATTTCGGAAAAGTAACCCAGTGGAGACTTACCAATTGGGATTAGAAGGAAAGACAGTTTGTTGGGACTGCATCATATGAGATTTGAAAACTTGAGAGCTTAAAGTGGAAGACCAGGTAATATGCAAGGAACAGACTACTGCTAAAACATCACGTATGAGTTAATAACCTAATTAAAACCTTGTTATATGTGTGTGTTCTGCTGCCACTTGGTAAGTGGATTTTTTTTATCTATCCAATTACATTATTTGATGATATGAATATAATATAGGGAAACATTCCACGTGGGAAAAATATATCTAAAAACAAAGATGATGTAACTTACCAAACGAAAGCGTTGGTATGTTGATAGACACACAAATAAACACAAACACACACACAAAATTCAAGCTTTTGCAACCCATGGTTGCTTCATCAGGAAAGAGGGAAGGAGAGGGAAAGACAAAAGGATGTGGGATTTAAGGGAGAGGGTAAGGAGTCATTCCAATCCCAGGAGCGGAAAGACTTACCTTAGGGGGAAAAAAAGGACAGGTACACACACACACACACACACACACACACACACACACACACACACACACACATATATATATATATATATATATATATATATATATATATATATATATAAAACAGAAAGAAACTTCCACATGGGAAAAATATATTAAAAACAAAGATTCCAAGACTTACCAAGCGGGAAAGCGCCGGCAGACAGGCACATGAACAAAACACACAAACACACACACAGAATTACGGGTTTCGCAACTGGCAGTTGCTTCGTCAGGAAAGAGGGAAGGAGAGGGAAAAATGAAAGGATGTGGGTTTTAAGGGAGAGGGTAAGGAGTCATTCCAATCCTGGGAGCGGAAAGACTTCCCTTAGGGGAAAAAAAGGACAGGTGTACACTCGCACACACACACACATATCCATCCGCACATACACAGACACAAGCAGACATATATATATATATAAGGCACAAGCAGACATTTGTAACGGCCTTACATTATTTGTTTTTAATCAGCATTTTTTCACCAGTAAAAGTTTTGATGAGCTGTTCTGTATAATGGGCACTTCACAGATATATAAATATGCAGACAATGGTACTGCAATGACAAAAAATAAGCTACAAAGAGCTTTAACATACCTGAAGGGAAATTAAAATGACTGACAAAAATTTGTAAAACGGAAACAACTGCAAATCCAGTCAAATATTTCTAACAACATTTTTTACTCTTTTAAGATACAAATCATAAGTTGGGAAGTTTGAGTGAATTATGATCAATGAGCAAAGTGTTCCAAAACATCGTGAAGCAGACAGTTTTGTGTTAATTGGTCAGAAATTCATTACATGCTGGAGGCAGCTACATCGATAGCAATAGCTGTGTGGTGTGTACTGGGCACTTTTTTAGTTTAGGGGGTGTTGTAGAAACACAAAAAAGGCTTCATTCTCAAAGGGTGCACGGCAAACACAGGAACAACGTATATCTAGGAACCACCAGTATAACAGTTGTAAATTGTCGTAGCAATGTTTGAAAAGCACCAGAGCTCCAAGCACAAATAGAAAGCACTGATGCTCAAATCATTTTAGGCACTAAAGGTGGCTAAAGCCAGAGACATGTTCAGCCAAAATTTTGGCAAAAGACCTAATGATGTTGTGAAAGGAAATGTTAAACACAGTTGGTGGTGGTGCATTTGCTGCTGTTAGACATCATTTATCTCCTTCTAATCATTTCCGGGTATGCGGCCGACATTCAGAATGTCGACGGGATCCGGCTGCATACCAGTAAATTATTAGAAGAAGAAATACGCCGGGAAAATTTCAGAAGTCACATCATTTATCTTGTTGCAAAATTGAAGTAGATAGTTCTTGTGAGCTAGTATAATTAGAGGTCACTCTTGGAAACCAGAATAAAATAATAATTATATCATTTTACCAACCTGCCAACTCAGATGACAAAATTGCCGAAAGGTTGAAAGAAAACTTGAGTCTTGTTTCAAACATGTACCCAACTCATTCAATTATACTTGGTGGTGTCTTTAATTTACCCTCCATATGTTAGCAAAAATACATATTGAAATCCAGATACGTGTAAAACATCATCCGAAATTGTACTAAATGCTTTCTCTGAAAATTATTTCAAGCAGTTACTTCATGAGCCCACTCGAATAGTAAATGGCTGTGAAAACACACTTCACCTCTTAACAACAAAAAATCCTGAGCTAATAATGCATATCAAACCAGATACAGGGATTAGTGAAAACAGGGTTGCCAAAGCGAGACTGAATACTGCAACTCCCATATCCTTCAAAATTAAATGAAAAATATACCTTTTTAAAAAAACCAGAAGGAAATTCACCTGACGTCTTCCTGAAAGTCAATCTCCATTCATTCCAAATTAACAATGTAAGTGTAGACCAGATATGGTTAAATTCAAAGAAATAGTATTGGCAGCAAATGAGAGATTTATACCGAATAAATTAGCAAATGACACAGCTGATCTCCCTTGGTACACAAAACGGGTCAGAACACTGTTGCAGAAACAACAACAAAAATCCGAATGTAAATGAACGAAAAATACCCGATATTAGGGATCTTTTCCAGAAGCCAAAAATTTTGCAGGGACTTTAATGTGAGATGCTTATAATGGTTTCCACAATGAAACTTTGTCTCAATAGTTAGAAGAAAATCCAAAGAATTCTGGTCATAAGTAAAGTATGCTAGTGGCAAAACACAATCCATGCCTGCTCTGCACGACAGCAATGGAAACACTATCAATGACAGTGCCGCTAAAGCAGAGTTACTGAAAACAGCCTTCCAAAATTCCTTCACCAAAGAAGGTGAAGTAAATATTCCAGAATTCAAATCAAAAACATCTGTCAACTTAACTAACTTAGAAGTACGTACCCTCAGAAAAGTGACACAACTTAAGTCACTTAATAAAAGCAAGTTTTTGGTCCGGACTGTATACCAATTAGGTTCCTTTCATAGTCTGTCAATGCAGTAGCCCCACACTTAACAATCATATACAACCACTTGCTTCATGTAAAATCCATACCCAAAGACTGGAAAGTGGCACAGGTCACACCAGTATTCAAAAATAGCACTAGTAGGAATCCACTAAATTACAGGCTCATATCATTAACGTGAATGTGCAGCAGGACTCTGGAACATATATTGTGTTTGAACATTATATATTACCTCAAAGAGAACGGTCTATTGATACATAGTCAACATGGATATAGAAAACATTGTTCTTGTGAAATACAACAAGCTCTTAACTCACATGAAGTTTTGAGTGCTATTGATAGGTGATTTCTAATTGATTCCTTATTTCTAGATTTCTAGAAGGCTTTTGACAATGTACCTCACAAGCGACTTGTAATCAAACTGCTTGCTAATGGAATATCGTCTCAGTTATGTGACTGGAGTCATAGGTAATTTCAAATTGATTCCTTATTTCTAGATTTCCAGAAGGCTTTTGGCAATGTACCTCACAAGTGGCTTGTAATCAAATTGCGTGCTAATGACATATTGTCTCAGTTATGCGACTGGGCTCATGATTCCCTGTCAGAGAAGTTGACGGAAAGTCACAGAGTAAAACAGAAGTGATTTCTGGCATTCCCTAATGAGGTGTTACAGGCCCTCTGCTGTTCCTTATCTATATAAACAATTTAGAAGACAATCCGAGCAGCCGTCTTAGGTTGTTTTCAGATTATGACACTGTTTATCATCTATTAAAGTCAACTGAAGATCAAAACCAATTGCAAAACGATTTACATAAGATATCTGTAAGGTGCAAAAATTAGCCATTGGCCCTGAATAATGAAAAGTGTGAGGTCATTCGCATGAGTGCTAAAAGGCAACCACTAAACTTCATTTACATGATAAATCAATCAAATCTAAAGGCTGTAAATTCAATTAAATACCTAGTAATTACCATTAGGAGCATGTTAAATTGGAAAGAATACATAGAAAATGTTGTGGGGAAGGCAAACCAAAGACTATGATCTATTGGTAGAACACTTAAAAGTTGCAACAGATCTACTAAGGAGACTTCTTACACTATGCTCGTCCATACTCTTATGGCATACTGCTGTGCAGTGAAGATTTCTTACCAAATAGGATTAATGGTCTACATTGAGAAAGTTAACAGAAGAGCAGCACGTTTTCTATTATCGAGAAATAGGGGATAGAGTTTCACAGACATGATAAAGGATTTAGGGTGGACATCATTAAAACAAATGTGTTTCTCATTTTGGTGGGATCGTCTCATAAAATTTCAATAAGGGTATTCAGTTTTTCCATGTACTGTTCAAGAATGGAATAATACAGAATTATAGTGAAGGTGATTTAATGAACCTTCTGCCAAACACGCAAGCATGATTTGCAGACTATCAATGTAGATGCAGATGTAGATGAACCTTAATGTTACGCAACTTTTGCAGCACAAATAGGAATGAGTAGAAATTAGAAAATTTTATTAAAACTCATTCACACTGCCAGAGGCAAATTCAAGTCATGCCAGATAGAGAGGCGGAAGCAAGAAGCAGGCCAGTACCAGTATGTCGCCAGTGGGCCACGTCATTGACACCTTATGACACTGTCTACCGAGTGAGAATATGCACTCAGCAGGAAGAAGACTGCGACAGAAACCAAAAGAAGCAAGGCAGGCATATTCGTTAGCTCATAAGACATGCTGCAAGAAACTCACTCTCAATGTATATATTCCTTACTGTCATTTCTTGTAAACAATATTAGCTTATTCCCAAGAATAAGCAGCTTTCACTCAGTTAATACTCAGCAGAAATCAACTTGCATTTGGATTGGACTTCATTAACTCTTGTGCAGAAAGGTGGTCAGTATACTGCTACATCCATTTTCAATAAGCTACTGCTTGAATTCAAAAATCTTAGCAGTAATCCATGTGCTTTCAAATCAAAACTGAAGAGTCACCTCATGGGTCACTCCTTTACTTGACAAATTAAGCTGATTCTTGTTGTGTTGTTGATTGTGTTTCCTTAAACTTATGGATTGACATTTTTTGGGTTCATAAACATATTATTTTTATCTGTTATTACTTTTATGTTGTAATTTCATGTACTGATGTTCCATGACCTCGGAGATTTGCTCCTCAATTTGGTCCTACAGAACATGTAAAAAAATAAATAAAAAAATTGAGGGCAGCACATCTTACACTTAGTGTGGAGAAACGACATTTTGCTCAGACACAAGTACGTTATCTTGGGCACATTATCAGTCGAGACAGAGTGAGGACGGATCCTTAACTTACTACAGCTGTATGTGGTTTCTCGACACCGCAAACTTCTAAACAAGTACAGTCATTTACTGGAATATGCAACTATTATCATAAGTTTGTGAAGGGATTCACTGAAATTCCACACCTGTTGACTAAGTTGCTACAAAAATGTGTTATTTTTGAGTGGACAACATGGTGTCAAGAAGCATTTGAGAATCTCAAGGGAATATTAATATCAGATCCTGTGTTAATATTCCCTGACTTTTAGCAGTAAATCATAATTTTGTGTGATGCATCCATGAATGTTCTGAGTTGTATTTTAAGTCAGAATGTTGATGGAAAAGATCATCCGGTGGCACATGCCTCCAGACAACTCAATAAGGCTGGAAATAACTATTCAACAACTGAAAAAATACGTTGGCAGTTGTTTACAGAATCTCTTATTTTCATTCCTATTCTTGTGGCCATAAATTCAAAGTCATTTCATACTGTGTGTCTTTAAAACAGGTCCATCAAGTTGATTAATGAGATGGGCATTAAAATTAAGCGAGTTCAACAATGAAGTAATTCATAAGCTAGGTGTAAAACATACAAATTCTGATACCCCAAGCTGGGAGACAGTAGTTTTACAAGCAGCAGGTGAAAGCCAGGTAGACTGGATAAAGGCGCATTCAGCTAACAGTGTGTGTCAACTGTTTTGAACATGGCCTCTGTTTGAAATGCAAGAAGGTTTACTATGCTATTCTACAGAGTGTGGATCTTGCTTTGTAGTTCCTACAGCACTGAGAATGTAAGTATTATGACAATATTTTGGTGGAAAATGCATCGCACTGATGTAGAACAATATGCAAGGAATAGTAACTCATCTGCAAAAGAATGGATTGGAGTCAACAGAAATTTCTATTACAGAGACTACCAGAAGCTGACAAAACATTTTCTATGCTAGAAAGTGCAAGTAATAAATATGTCCTTCTGATGTTAGATCATTTTTAATGATATTTAATTATAGTAGCCATCCCAGATCGGAAGACGAGTACAGTAGCACAGGTCGTGGCAAAGAACTGGTTACTGAAGTTTGGAATGCCAGAAACCATTATTACAGACTAGGAAACTAACTTTATATCTGACCACAGCTCGTGATCTAGTGGCTAGCGTTGCTACCTCTGGATCATGGGATCTATTCCCAGCTGGGTTGGGGATTTTCTCTGCACAGGGACTGGTTGTTCGTGTTGTCCTCCTCCTCCTCCTCATCATCATCATCAACATCATTATTTGTGACTGTGGCTAGATTAGACTGTGTAAAAAATTTGGACTGTGTAAATATTGGGACTCTGTACAGGCGCTGATGACCACGCAGTTGAGTGCCCCCCCCCCCCCCCCCCCCCCCCCTCAAAACCAAACATCATCGTCATCAACAACAACAACTTTGTATCCGAACCAACAAATCAGTTATGTCACTTATTAGAAATTAAGAAGTTACATAACAGTCCATTCCATCCTCAAATGAATGGATGGACAGAACAAGTTCACCATACTTAATCCAAAAAGCTTCGTTGTCAGTGTGTATAGTTCAAAAGTTCATACTGGAACTGGCTTCTTGCCGGGCAAGGTAGCATACAGGCAAAAAATTACTACTTGCTAATCCGAATACCCCAAAGGGCAAAACCAAAACAGTTTTTAATGAAATATCATGGACCTTACCAAGTTATCAAAATGACTTCACCAGTCAATGTAAAATTACAGCTGCCAACTTGGTTTCTGTAGTGCATGTAAGTAGAGTCAAGGTGTTTGAAGGTGAAATTGATGCTTTGCTACATATTCCTTCAACTTTTGAGGAAAACGAAGGATTACCAAGGAAAAAGGACATTAGAGAAGCGTATCTTATGCACCTAAGTCTAGGAAATAGTGTAAATGACATGTAAAATGCACATATGGTACTTGTTAGTTAGTTAGGTTAGTCTTCATTTTCTTTACATGTCATGTTCTGTGTTCGTTTACTTGCATAAATGAGGGAGGGGATTGACAGTAATTCCTTTTCTTTCTTATGATAAACTGAGGAATCATTTGCAACAGTTAACAGAAATAGTACCATGAATGATATTGAGTAAAAAATGAGGCTCATTAGATGCAGAAGAGAAACTGTTAAAAAATGTTTGGCACAGCGTATAAGGAACAAAGTCTTGAAAGAACTGTGACAGAAGCCCAAACAACAGGGGACTGACGTACTCGAACATGCATTGATACCATGAAAAAGTGCATTGATAATGGCTAGACACAGGCTGAAATCTAGATTTGCCCACTAAAACCTGAAAGAAAAGGATGACTGTTTGCCTACCATCTACTGACGGAGGAACTGACTGTCCCCCGACAACATTGCATCACAGGGTGCTGACATTACTGAACTTCAATGCAGAAGCCACCAACAGGGACTCTTCAGATTCATGTTCCTGTTTAACACAAAAGTTCCTCCAGGTGCTGAAACCTACCAGGGTAGAGAGGAGGTCAACCAACAATACGACTACCAACACCAGGTACACAGTGGACAGGTCGTTGTAGAATTCGGACCGGGACTGAAGACACTCCAGCAGCCAGTCCGAGACAACTCTGCACTGGGCAATGGCCGAGCCTGCTTGCCAGCAACCCGCTGCAACACTGAGGTCACTAAACTTCGTCTAGGTATGCAAACCCAGAGTGACTGGACAAGACATCAGCTAGAACCCAATACGCAGCTGAGTGAGCAACAGGCAAGGCTGGTGCAGATAAATGACAACTTGTAAACATTAAGAATAAATGACTGAACTCTAGTACTGTTTAATTAGGGTCATTTACACTTCACTGGTTACCAACAGCTATCCTGAGTTCATGCAGTGGTGTATCCAATCGGCTCTCTTAAACACTTACTTTTTTGTTTATTTGTGTCAAATTACAGTACATAAATTTGTTGAGGTATGTAAATAAACTGTCAAAACTTTACTGGCCTATATAATTCGTTTTATACAAGCGGCATGTCCTGCTGTAGCAAGGAAAGAAAGAAAACCAGCAGAAAAATGCTCCATCACAGCATAAAAAGGCAAAGGTGCTCCTCTTCAAAAGACTTTGACAGAAAAGTGGGGAACCAGCTGCCTCAATCCTCATTCTGCCTGCCTCAGCGAGAATTTTGGCATGCAAAAATATTCTGCCTTTTTTGCGCTGAAAGAGTGTAGCAGATATATAGTGACAGTGGTAGAGAGAGAAGACAGAGCCAGTGGGAGAGAAAGAACGAGGAGACAGTGATGGTGGAAGAGAGAAAGTGGTAGAGGAAGAGAAAGACAGAGGATTGAAGATAACAGCAGTGGGAGGCAGAGAAAAAGAGGAGACATTGCTGATCCGTGAGAGACAGTGGTAGTAAAAGAGAAGAGAGATGGACAGAGATAGAAGCAGTGGGAGCAAAATTTGGAGGAGACAGTGGAAATAAAAAATACATTTGAGTGGAGGGCATACATAGTCGCTGGGAGTGAGGGAGGGGGGGGGGGGGGGGGGATGTTCGGAGTTGGGTTGGGTTGTTTGGAGAAGGAGACCAGACAGTGAGCTCATCAGTCTCACGGATTAGGGAAGGAAGTCAGCTATGCCCTTCCAAAGAAACCATCGCGGCATTTGCCTGCAACGATTTCAGGAAATCACGGAAACCTAAATCAGGATGGCTCAACGCGGGATTAAACCGTCGTCCTCCCGAATGTGAGTCCAGTGTCTAACCACCTCGCTCGGTGGAGATATTTGGAGCTTCCAGATCAGCAAACTGGTACAGTTATCCGCACCACAGTTACATGGATTAATGATTATCTGGACTGTCAACTGCAAACCAATATCTCTCTAGTCCAGCCTTTGCATCCACAGACATGTGGCACTGGCACTATGGTACTTGCCCGCATCCTGTGTATTTCATTTTTCGTTGTCTTAGACAGTTGCCAATCCTACATTGCTGCAATGTGTCATGTCTGTGTTTAAATATGTCAAAGTGCAAGAAAGCCGTGTTATCACTTAGAGACAAAAAGAAACATTTGATTCATTGAACAAAAAAAAAAGGAGAAATTGGTCATAAGTTTGCCGTGGGTAGTAAGAGTAAGCAGTACAGAAGAATACCTGCAAATTTGATACTGAAGATGGGAGTAAACATTGAAAAGTGGTCAAGAAACCAAAAAATGAACTTTTGGAAGAAGATCAGTATAGTTGGATTTTTCAAAAATGATGTACTGGGCAACGAATATCTGGTCCCCTGCTCTGCGAAAAAGCATTACAGTTATAATAAATAAATAAAAATAAAAAAAGAAATGTGGCGATGAATTGTTTGTGGCAAGTAATGGATGGCTGTACAGATTTAAATGCCATTAAAGAATTCGCCAATTGGAAATACAAGGTGATAAAATGTCAACTGATGTAGGTGCAGCAAATTTTTTAAAGATGTTTTAAAAAAAAAGATGTGGAAAAGGAATCACTACAATTTGGACTTTGTTTACAATGATGATGAAACTGGATTAAATTGTTAATCATGACCATCGAAATCCTCAGTTTCTCGGTGAGAGAGTTCAGCTCCGAGATATAAAATGAGTAATGAGCAAGTGACAATGTTCACTTGCACAAAGGCTACTGCTCCCATAAAATGCCTTTGCTCATCATACGAAAATTAAAAAAATCCGTATGCTTCAAAAATATCAAGGTTCCCTTTATTCATAAAAACCAAAAAAGCTCATCAATGAACATCAAAATATTCATTGATTGGTATGTCAACACTTTTATCCCCAATGTAAAAAATAAATAAATAAATAAAATTAAAAAAATCAAATAATAGAAAATCCAGGATGGAATGTAACAATATTATGAGAAGGAAAGTAGCCACTTACCATATAGCGAGTGGAGTTCAGATAGGCACAAAATTTAACACTAAAAGGCTTTTGTACTCAAACAAATGTATATAATTACAATCTATGTACAAAAGCTAATCCAATGACAACAGAGAGTTTTTTAAAGCATGTTAAGGAACAAGAGTGGCAGGACATTTACAGTGACGATAACATAGATGACAAATATAATGCATCCCTTAACACATTTCTCAGGACCTTTGAAAGTTGCTTTTCATTAGAACATTCTAAGCTAGGTATTAGCAGTGAAAGGCATTGTAAGCAGCTGACTAGTGGAATAAGGCTATCACATAGAACAAATTGGGAATTATATCAAAATGTTAAGAGGAGTCACAATCAAGCTACAACAGCCCATTACAAGCAGTATTGTAAGGTGCTTAAAAATGTTGTTAGGAAGGCAAAGATCATTTGGTACACAAATAGAATAGCTAATTCACAGGATATAATTAAAACCATATGGCCAAACATGAAGGAAGTGTGTGGTCAGCAGCACAAGGTCGATAATATAAAGTCAGTTCATAGTAAAAATATTCCTGTTACTAATAAGTCAAATATTTAACAATCACTTTCCGAGCATTGCTGGTGAATTAAATAAAAACTTAGATTCTACTGGGTATCTTGAAATACTCCTCTATGATACTGACAATAGTGGAGACTGAGTCAATAATTACATTGCTGAAGACTAATGACTCTCATGGATATGATGGAGTACCTAGCGGAATACTGAAGTAGTGTGCTGCACATGTCACCCCTGCACTTAGCCATATTTGTGATTTTTCCTTTAAGAATGGTCAGTTTCTTGAACAGTTAAAGTACTCAGTAGTAAAGCTGTTTTATAAAAAGGGAGAAAGGGATAATGTAGACAATTTTAAACCTATCTATATACCATCAGTGTTTGCTAAGGTCATGAAAAGGCTGTGTATGCATGGATAATTGATCACTTTATTTCACATAATTTGCTATCAAATGTACAGTTCGGTTTTAGAAGTAGTTTAACAACTGAAAATGCTACATTATCTTTTCATCGTGGGGTACTGTATAAATTAAACAAAATGTTTTGAGTGTTATGCATCTTTTTTTATTTAACTAATGCTTTTGACTGAGTTGATCACAAAATATTGCTCCAGAAGCTGGACCTTTATGGAACACGGGGAGTAGCTCACAACTGGTTAATCTCTTACTTAAACAACATACAGCATAAGATCATTATCCACAGTGGAATGGCTGTGATGTGGGGTCTGAATCGGGCATGGTTAAATGCGAGGTGCCCAAGGGATCAGTGCTTGGGCCACCCCTGTTCCTTATTTACATAAATGATATGCCCTCTAGTATTACAGGTGATTCTAAAATATTTCTGTTTGCAGATGAGACCAGTTTGGTAGTAAAGGATGTTGTGTACAATGTTGGCACTGTTTCAAATAGTGCAGTTCATGACATAAGTTCGTGGCACGTAGAAAATAAACTAATGTAAATCACAAGAAGACTCAGCTTTTATAGTTTCTAACACACAATTTAAAAAAAAAAAAAACATGACATTTTAATTTCACAGAATGGGCATATGGTTAGTGAAAATGAACAGTTCACATTTCTAGGTTTTCAGATAAATGGTAAACTGTCATGGAAAGCCCACATTCAAGGTCTTGTTCAAGGACTTAATGCTGCCATTTTTACTATTTGGTCAATATCTGAGGTAAGTGATAGTTCAACAAAAAAAAAAAAAAAAAAAAAAAAAAAAAAAAAAAAAAAAAAAAAAAAACAGTCTACTTTGCCTGTATTCATTCGCTTATGATGTATGGTATTATATTTTTGGATAATTCTTCCCATTCTCAAAGGATTTTTCTGGCATAGAAACAGACGATTCGAGCAATAAGTGATGTCAACTTGCAAAACTTTTGTTGACCACAGTTCATTAGTCTGGGTAGTCTGACACTGGCTTCTTAATATATATATTCTTTACTGTCATTTCTTGTTAACAATATCAGCTTATTCCCAAGAATGAGCAATTTTCACTCAGTTAATACTAGGCAGAAATCCAACCTACATTTGGATTGCACTTCATTGACTCTTCAACAACCAATGTGCAGTATACTGCTGCATCCATTTTCAATAAGCTACCACAAGAGTTCAAAACTCTTAGCGGTAATACACTCAGTTTCAAATTGAAACTGAAGAGTGGGCATTCCTTCTATTCTGTTTCGGAGTTCCTTGAAAAATTAAGCTGATTCCTGTGTTATATTGTTGATTGTGTTTACATCATCATCAGCATCAGTAGTTGAAATGATTCAGGAAACCAATACAATCTAGCTCAGATTAAACAGTCCAGAACAATGCCTTAAAACTGTCGCGCCGAAGTGGTTTAAACTGTGTTTCAGTAGAGCATACATACATCATAAATGTTTGAAACTTGAAAAGGTCTCCATAGTGTTTCATTTGATTAAAGTACCTATACCGTGGTCTCAGGCAGGATCCCTCATATTATTCAACACAGAGATCCTATTCCAATAGAGTTCAATGGGAATCTGAATAAAGGAGGGAATTGTGCTAGGGTAGTCCCTGCAGTTGTGCAAAGACACTGTGCCAGCATGGTATAGTGGTTAGCACATCAGTCTGGTGTGCAGGAGACCTGGGTTCGAATCCTGGCCTTGTTAAAAAATTTCATTATTGCGAAGCCACAATTCCAGTGTTGGAGCAGGATCATCTGCTGGGTGAGCAAGAGACTTGCATTCCAACCCTGTCCTTGGTATAAATTTTTATTTATTGCCTCAGTTGCATATACACATAATAGATGTTTAAGACTCGAAAAGACCTATGGAACCACATAGTTTCAAGCAAGGAATAATATATCTATAAATGAAGCATTACAGCAACATCTGAAGAAAGAAAATATGCATTCTCGAAATTAAAACATTTCGTGTGCCTGCTGATGACCCAAAATCGTATCACGCAACTTTGCCGTTCTTAAACTCACGCCACTATATCTAAAACAAACTTATTAATTCAAGATAGTGCGTTATATTTGTGAAAGTATAATGGAAATGACAACGATAATTTCCTCTTCCTGTTTTTATGATTTACAACTACTTCGACAGATCGCATCAACTTGAAGGGCACATGCCATACAGTAAGCGAGTCTCTAAAATCGAAATTATCAGTACTTTTACTCAGTGATTCGAAGAAATCGTACGTAACCAACACACCTGCAATTGTCTGCAGATGATAAAGTTTCTTCAACAAAAATCTTCTTTCTTCCTTTCTAATTACGATCTGTTCCTGCATCTGGGAGACTTGGTCGCATAAGGCAGCATTTTCCTGCACATACGAGCATGGGCACGTAACTCCGACATAATCGTGACAACTAAGAGACGACCTTAACATAATGAAAAAATTAGAAGTATATACTTACAAACACTAAATCTTTTATTACTCTTTTAATAGCATTATACTTCTTTTTGTATTTCAAATTTGTTGCATCATTTGCCTCATTCACGTTCGGAAAAGTTTTCCGTTTATTTGCACCGAAGTGGTATTCCATTTCAGCGCCTCCCACACCTTAAACAACCGCGTCAACAACAATATTTACGTTTTTTACGTCAGGTATTGCCACTAGAGCGCTGATGTTTGTCGCCCATTGCTGCCAATCTAAAATGTGAAAGAAATATTTACATTTCAAAACAGTCGATTGTAATATACGAACAAAATTTTCGTTTCTAAGATTTCCACAGGTAGTCAGAACTTTGATGCGAAAACAATCATATTCCAGTGATTTAATTCTAATGAACCACTTTTCGCTATTACTGGTATTTTTATTGTAATATCAATTGTAATAAAATCTCTGCTCATTTTACTTTCTATTGTAGTAGGCATGGAGCAGAAATCTCTGCTATATGGTAGAACCTAGTATCAAGTAGGCGTAACGACATGGTCAAAGATAATCAAGAAAGAGATGTGCGAAACAGTCCGGGAAATTTAGATAATAGTGAAATGCGATGTCACAAGTAAAGAAAGCGCTGCATGGCGTGCTATCAATGTTAGATACAAGAGTGTTAACATCAGTCAATTGATAATATTTTATTCTACAGTATAAGGAGCTATCTGTACAATATACATCGGTATTTGTTGTGGGCAGTGGATTACTGTTTACAGAACTTTCTGTGATTAAAATGAAGCAGATATATCTTAAGTAAAAGAAATGGGCCTTCTTACGGATCCCGGGGTTGGACGGGGCAAGGTTGTAAAACTTTTAATAAAGCACCACGATAAGGTGTGTGCCTTATCATACATAGCTGGTGTTTTGTGGTTTGCAAGTCTGGCACATGACAATTTTAATGCAGGTATGTACTGGAGTTTTGTATCGCACAGTTATAAAATAGCGCTTCCTCACCCGTATGGGCGTGTTCAAGCAACTTGAGGTGATAAGTGATACACACACAAACACAAACAAACAAGCAGTACTGCATTGTGATTATACAATACAGGCTTTCACATCCACAGCTAAATCCTTAGTGATATCAGGCCATGGTCTAAGACACATTTTTTATGGTTTTTCTCCTACTACAGGAGCCATCATGAAACTGAATGCTGTAAAATGATACGGCAAACATAACACTGGTTTTTCTGTAGCTGATTTAACTAGTCAGCAACCAATTGTTTTCATCAACAGCATTACAAAGTAACACTGCATCTTAAATTAAAAAGTAATAACTAATATCCTACAGCAACAATTTTCATTAGCAATGATTTTCTTGAAAGAAAGAAAACCACATGATTTGCACTATTTTTTTTTATTTTTTTTCCCCCCATTCCGTCAGAGCTGGGGGGGGGGGGGGGCAGATAGAAATATAGATATATGACCCTTCTTGGCCCCAGCTATGAGTGCTCTGTTGTGTCGTTGTTACAGCTACATAGACAATTATTGTTTGCATTAATATCCATTTGCACCTCACAATAAATAGGCGGTTACAGCTGTCAAAAGTGATCTTTCAGTGTATGAGTTACCTGATATCGCACAGGAAACTCCTAGCCCTAAACAGCCGGTTTCAGGCAAGAGTCATTGTTTCTGCATGACAACACAGTTCCCTATTGAAACGTCTCTTGCAGTGGGGTCTGGTGGTGTAGTGGTAAAGTGCTAGCCTGGAATCTGAAAGGTCATGGGATCAAATCCCATTCAGATCACATGTTTTTCAGTCTCCACCTCTCCATGATTTTAGGAGTCACCAGAAATGACACATGGTTCAGATTCTACATAAAACTATAGGTCTCCTTTACAAAGTTGAATAACAGTGGTACATTCGGGACATGCAAGTCACCGAAATGGTGTCCAATTACTAGGCTGCACCCGACCATTGAGTGGCAAGATTATAGCAGCCATAACAGGCTGTGCACATTTCCATATTAAGCTCATTGTACTGTTTTAATTGTATAGTGATCCATAAGCACACTTAAGACACAACAGTGTTCAGTAATTCAACGTTTCTTTACCCATGGGATCTTAAAAACTATCATGTTACCATACTCCTGAAAACTTGAGGTAAGTTGATTTTTTCCCCTAAATGCCACAGACTCCTAATTCTAGCATTATATTACTTCTGGCTTTTGTTCTTGTATCTGCAAAGCTCATGCGTGACATCTCGTTACCATCTTTTAGTTGTGTCTATACCATCTGCCTGCTTCATCTTTTGCCCCAGACACCTCACAAGTACACTTCGAACGAAATAACTTTTAGATTGGCTGATGTAAGTGGAGTGTGTGTGTGGGGGGGAGGGGGGTGAGAGGAGATGGTGGCCTGTTTCCATTGTACGAGATTACTGAAAATTGTAGTTCCACATTTCGGCTGTGATCCAAGCCATGGAGTTATTGGTTCCCCATGCTTAAAGCTTATTTACTTATGACTGTCACGTCACACATCACACACAGGACCAGGCAAAATCACAACCGAGCAAGGTGGCGCACTGATTAGCATACTGGACTCTCATTCGGGAGGACTGTGGGTCAAATCTGCCTCCGACCATCTTGGTTTAGGTTTTCTGTAATTTCCCTAAATCGTATCAGGCAAAAGCTGGATGGTTCCTTTGAAAGGGCATGGCTCACTTTCTCCCTAATCTGCTGGGACCAATGACCTTGCAGTTTGGTCACCTCCCCCAAACCAACCAAATAACAAAAACAGTACAAAAATGTTTAACTGCAGAAATAACATGAAGCAAATTGGAATTAGAAGTTCTTGTGTGTGTGTGTGGGCGGGGGGGGGGGGGGGGGGGGGGGGGAATTACCAAAAAATGAACTAGATGACAACCTCTACCTTCAATAAAACCTCAATAATGAACAAATATGGGGGGGGGGGGGGGCAGTGGGGGAAGTATCAGAAATTTAGCTTTACCCATATGGTGAAAACGAAGTCCACAGTACTGCAAATCCATCACGTAACTCCAAAACCTGGTACAACCACAACTAACAACTATTTTTAAAACCTAACCATACCAAAATAACTACAACACACTTCAACTTTAAACTACTAACCAAGAATTTCAGCTACCAACCCAAGCCACAGATCACACGAAACTGCTCGCAACATAAATCTAGATAACGATATCTCACTTTTTACAGTAAATAAAAAAATGTATTTACCACCCAGTCAGCTGACAAATAAATCTAATGTGGCATACCATTCACACACTAAAAAAAAGGTAACCATTACTGAATAGGGGACCTGTGCTAATCAATCTTCAAGCATTATGTCACTGCCACATGTGTATTGTATATGGAACTGGGAACATAGAAACAACAGAAAGACTTCGTTCCCACCGAAGTCCTCAATGGTTCACAACAGGCTACAGCAGTCCTCTCACCTCACCGCCACCCCTCACTGAACTCAGTGTTATTGTGTGGTTCGGCACCCAGTGGACAGCTCCCCCCCCCCCCCCCAAGGTAATGTCATACCAGACAAGTGTAACCCCAAATGTTTGTGTGGTAGAGTAATTATGGCGTATGCTTACTTGGTAAGCAGCGTGTTAGAGCTCGCAGCTAGCCGGGCGGGCTCACTGTCACGTGTACTCATCTCTGGTTCGAAAAGCAGTAACTTTGGTCAATTTCATAAATTCAACAGACTGCTTGCACTTCACACATTTTGCCACAAGGCTATATAACAGGAAATTTAATTCTAGCCATAAGGGCAACTAATGGATGACTAGTAAATTTCGCCATATGATCCATACCTAGGACCAAATGAAAAATCCAAAAATTAAATTTCAAACCATTAATGGAATAATAAACTAGCAATTCCAAAATTGAAAACAAATCAGTAGCCAATAACTCATGTCATTAAAATAACTCACTGGCAAATAAATGGAAACAAGCTCCCAAAACACTTGAGTTATTTTACTCACTGATGAATAAATGAAAACAAACTCCTATGACACTGAGTAACACACAGCACAAAATTCAGTGCCACACTAACATTACTGACAAACAATTTCGAAACACTAATGTCTCACACTATATGGCACCATTACTTACTCCATCTGTCGGACGCTGTGACCGAGCGGTTCTAGGCGTTACAATCTTGAACCGCGCGACCGCTACGATCGCAGGTTCGAATCCTGCCTTGGGCTTGGATGTGTGTGGTGTCCTTAGGTTAGTTAGGTTTAAGTAGTTCTAAGTTCTAGGGGACCGATAACCTCAGATGTTAAGTCCCATAGCGCTCAGAGCCATGTGAACCATTTTGAACAGTGACATCATACAACATAGTTACATCATGGGTCAAAGCCAACAGGTTGTACTGCAATTTTTTTGCCCCTATGCATGCACTTCACAATTTTTTACAGAGTATAGATGTAGCTCTAGATGGAGAATGAGTATACCAGTCACAATGGGGTGTCTTGTATGGTCGGGTTTATGTGCTTTTGAAAGCATGTAGAAGATGGGTGGCTGGTTACTGCATCCCCACAGAGAGAATTTTTGTCCTGCAACCCACGTTTCTTTGTAAAAGATACCAGCTGATTCCTCTACTGACTTCCCCAGTTCCTCTTCCTATTCCTTTACCATCCAGCACGCTGCTCATCACTGTCCATGCTTTCTCCCTGTACACTAACATACCCATTGCTCGTGGTCTTGCTAATTGTGAACACTACCTTTCCTAATGACTGGCTGACTCCAAACCTACTACCTTCTTCCTGGTCACCATGGCCAAGTAAACTCTTACCCACAATTACTTCTCCTCTGAAGGTATCACCTACAAACAAATCCTTAGTACAGCAAATGGCACCTGCATGGCACTATCCTACACTAATCTATTCGTATGCCATGTAGAGGAATCCCTAACCCCCCAGAATCTCAAACCCCTCACCTGTTTCAGATTCATTGGTGATATCTGCATGATGAGGGCCAAGGGTGAAGACACCCTATCAACTTTCCTCCGAACCTTAACACGCTCTTCTCCATTCATTTCACCTGTTCCTTGTCACCCAACAAGTACTTTCCTTGATGCCAACCTCCACTTCGATGATTGCTACGTTAGTACCTCCGTCCTACCAGTCACCAACAATACATCCACTATGACAGTTGTTACCCATTCCCCACAAAAACAAACCGTCCATACAGCTCAGCTACGTGTGGCCCTTGCATCTGTAGTGATGAGCAATCCCTCTCCAAATATGCCGAGGGTCTCAGTGAAGCCTTCACAGACCAAGATTACTATCCCTACCTTGTTCAGAAATGTCTACTCTTCTCCACATACCCCCTGTGCAACGACATAGAAGCATCTCTCTTGTTTTTCACTAACATCTAAATGAAGCAAATGAATCACATTCTCCATCAGGCTTCCAACATCATCTTGCCATGCCTTAAAATGGGGAACATCCACTCCACCACTCCTACAGTGGTATTCCACTGCCCAACCAACCTACACAGTATCCTTCCTGTTCCTATCTGACCCTTGCCTGCAACTCTTTGTCACTGGGCTCATATCCGAGCAAATAAAACTAGATACAAGGCACTTCCCGTGGCCTCCTATTCCAGTCCTGTCTTAGGGATCTCCTACATCACCAAAGGCAGGACTACCTCTGAATTCAACCATTTGATCTACCACACTGCCAATCTGAGGCGAAAAGACAGCTGGACCACCCGCCTAACACACTGTACTTGACCCCAACAACTGCTTCACAGCCAGCGCCATCTGAATTCTTCCAACCAATAGCAGCTTTTCTTAATTACACAGATGTGAGCTCTTCCTGAAGTGTGTCCTTCATTCGTATAGCCCTGCAGGCCTCAACCTTCAGTAGCCTCCAGGCCTGAGATATTACTTGGAGGCAAAATATCGTGTTGCAGCTCGATGAATGGGGTTTCTGTGTGGAACCCCCCACTCCCTTAAAATCCTTCCTCCATGAAAGGTATTTTAGACACAGGGTCAGAAATGTCTTGCGGGACTGTTTTAAGCAGAAGAACAGCATTCCTCAAGGGAGTGCTTCAAGTTTATGGCGTTCACCATAGGGATAAACAGTATTACAGCTGTGGTGCATAGTCTTTTGTGTGTTCCTTGTTAGTTTATGTCTTTTCCATCTTCTGTGCCACCTCCAACCTCACAGCAGCTACTCAACAGTTGTTAATGACAGTCAGGCATTTGACAGAATGAGCAAACACAAGAAGTTTTAAGTTCTCTTTGAAGAAAACAGTTTGTACTTCTTTTTTTTTAATTGCTCCAAACTGGGGGAAACCGCTCTCACGTTTAAGGAAAAAGTGATATATCTGGGCTTCACTTTTTATGAAAGACTAATGTTGCTGCCATTCTTTAAAGAATTGAAATTATGATGCCTCAAGGATTTAAACATTCTCAAATCTGCCAGTCATAAGTCTTGGGAGCTGACATCATATCTGCACCAATTTTGTATCGCCTTCATGCAAACCTGGATTGACTGTTAATGCCAGATTTACAGGTCAGCAACCTTCATACCTCAAGATGCTGGATGTAACTCACCACAAGTGCATTTGGCTGTCAACAGGGGATTCATGCATTATTCCGGTTTTGGGATTGTTGCATTATTCCAGTTTCTAGCTTGTGTGCAGATGGTGGTGAGCCTCCAATGTCTATTCAATATTTTCTGCAAGCATACAGGGCTCTGCCTGTTCCACAATTGCCAGCATTTACCTCCTTTGCCCGGCTGTCACTTTTATGTCGGTTCTATAATTTTCCTCAGGCAAAGAGGCCATTTGGGATCTATATGAGGGCCTTGAGTTATTACAGGTGGAGGACATAATGTTCAAAATCAGGGGTGGAGTATGGGATCCCCAAGGCTACTAAAGAGGACAGAGTTCCTTTTTGAAATTAATTAAATTTTTAAAATTAAATTTAATGAGATTTTAAATTGTCACCCAAATTTTATTAATGT
This sequence comes from Schistocerca gregaria, assembly GCF_023897955.1. NCBI lineage: Eukaryota > Metazoa > Arthropoda > Insecta > Orthoptera > Acrididae > Schistocerca > Schistocerca gregaria. The sequence continues at coordinate 479,878,118 of NC_064925.1, forward strand.
TTACTTTGATGAGCCTGAGTAGGGAGACATTCTCAGCTGTTCCACTGTGTTTCCGAATTTATCCTTAGGATAGGCTCTCAGAGCAATTTTCCATTTATTGTGTACTATTCCGTGTGCAGTGGAGCAAATGAGATGGCATCATGGCAAGAAAGTCGAGGACGGTCTCCTTATATTGCAGAGGCAGGATACGGAAATAATTTTCTGACAGATTTCAAGGCACGAAGGGATCCAGGGAAATGAACATTCTGATGTGACTGCCGAGGAGACTGGTCACACACGCGAGACAGATTCAGTCCCCCACCAGGCTGTTACCGTAAACGTGACCTAGAATTCAGGCGTTGGGAGGTTGCAGGTGACAAGTAATAAACTGTAGTCAGTGAAAACTTCATACCATGACGAACTGAAGAAGTTGCCCTTACAAGGATCAGAGTAGGACACATGGCTTTATCTGGTGTCCCAAGGATCCACAAATGTGTCAAAGATATTTAACACTGATGTCAGTACAGCATATTTTATTTAGTGTGTTTTATATGATGACTTGAGGACAGATCTGGGTCTCCCACTGGCCTGCTGTATATTTTAACTGAAAATGGAGCTAGTGTGTGGTTCATGTTGTAAGGTTTTGTGTGATTACAGGATTCCTTCCCAAAATATTGGGTGAGAGATTTTAATATGCCACTGAGTGGCTTGGTCACCCATTATTTCTAGAATCATTTTCAAAGTATCTGTCCTGGTATTTTGTTCTTCATTTTATCTAGTTATTCTGCTGTATTTTATCAGCTTTTTATGACAAATGAATATCAAAATGTTGTATTTTATATATTTGTTTGTTGAAACAACTAGGTCATAAAATTATCATAACTTCTTATTTTATCACCCTCCTCTATTTATTTCATGCAGGTTCACTGATGCCCTCATTGTTTAGTGTCCCAAAACAATCATCATCATCGTTTGCTACTCCCTGACCTCCACCTACCTATACCTTTCCCTGCAACCACTCCAGCCCAACACATGCCTTCCATTTACCTAGCATAGTCCTTTCCCCTTCTCTACTTCTCCCCCTCTTTGCCCCCCCCCCCCCCCCCCCCCCCACAGCTTCCTGTAACAGCATCTTCCCTCATCCCTACTCTGCTGGTGTCCCCCCACCACTACACACCCCAGCAAAGATTACTTCTCACTTCAGACACAGTCAAACCAAGCCTTGCTGTCTGGAGGTGACAGTGGTCGTGTGTGTGTGTGTGTGTGTGTGTGTGTGTGTGTGTGTGTGTGTGTGTTTTTTTGCTTGTGTGAATGCATGTGAGCAGCAATCTATTCTTTTTTTCCATACTGCTGCTATTCCATCAAAGATTTTCAGTTGTTTAAATTTAATATATTCATAGATACTGTATAGTTAAACAATAACACTAGATCGCGTGTTCACTTAAAACTAAAAAGTTAAAAATAAATATGAGAATGGAAAGTCTTTGGTAGACTATAAATAATGTAAGATAATGGCTCGATGAATAGTTGAAGCACTGAGATGTGGATAGTGATGCTAAATATTGAGATAGATTTGAATGTTGTCAATTCACTAAAATTTTGTTTTGTTCTTGCTGTAAAGGAACATATTTCTCAGAAAATGCATTACTTCCTGGATTGGTCAAGGGAGATTATGAAGAAAGGCTTGTCGCTAGAGAGTACTTGAAGGAACTAGCTGATGAAGCTATAAGACATCCTGACAGTATTCCGTACTCTTGGCTGTTAGCAAAATTTGGACAACTTAATCTTGAAACATACACCCACAATTTTACTGTGCATTATCCTTTAATTCCTGGAACTGTAAGTATATTTATCTTCTTTGCATGGTAGAAATATGTTCAAATGCTCTCACCATCTCGCTGCAAAGATATTTGTTTGTAGAAGAGACACAATTGCATCAATTGTCTGTTTCAGAAATACACAGGAAAAAATGTGTATGCTATATTACGAGCACCAAGAAGTGCTAGTACGGAAGCTTTGGTTTTGTCTACCCCATATCGCCCACCGAAGAGTACAGAAGTTACAACCATGCCTTCTGTTGCACTCATGTTGTCACTTGCCAAGTTTTTCAGGTGTAAGTAGAGTACACTGTTCTTTTTAATTTTGAGCAGGGAAATCCATGTTTGAAGCTAATGTAATACACAAAAATGACATATATTATCAGTAATTTGACTGCAAAATGTCTACCATTAAGTTAAGTGAGACCCTAAGTTGTTTTGGCATCTTCACGAATATTATTCCTTAGAGTAATTAAGTTATCCTGACTCGAAATAGTATGGATGGGCAACTAAATAACCTGTCTTTGATAGCATGGGTAATAACAACTCTGCCCTTATATGTCAACCCATGTCTGATAATTTCAAAGAGTCTTCTTCAAATCAATAAAATGAAAGTCTTATTTCTGTACAGGGCAGAAGTACTGGGCAAAGGATATCATCTTCTTAATAACAGAACATGAACAACTTGGGGTGCAGGCATGGTTAGAAGCATATCACAGAACATCCTGTGGCCACCCAGGGGTTCTGGAACATGGGGACATGATGGGAAGGGCAGGTGCAATACAAGTAAGAGTAATTAAACGTTTAAAACTGTAGTTACATTATACAACAAAGCAACTATTTTAAACACTTTTTGTATTGTTTTTGCAGGCTGCAGTCAACTTGGAATTACATGCTGAGAAGATAGGCTATGTTGATGTTAAAGTGGAAGGTCTTAATGGACAACTTCCAAATTTAGATCTTGTAAATCTTATCCATAGGATGTGTGCTAAGGAAGGTGTGAAGCATACATTCAAGAACAGGGTAACTGTTGTGGTGGCTATATGTATATACAGTCTTGTTATGTGTTTTTACATTTCATTCACTACTAATACACAATCTTTCCATAGGAGAATAAAAAATTTGCAGATGATTTTAAAGAATGGTCATATGCCTTCAGAACTCTAATGGCTATGGTTTCAACACAGGCAACAGGTGTACCAAATGGCAATCATGGCTTGTTCTTGAGGTATCATTTTATTTCATGATTCTAATTTACTTGTTATTCTTTATATGATTTTGCTGTTTGCTGCCTCCCATTGACTATCTATCTAAAGCTGCTTCTGAGAGAAACTTCCACATGGGAAAAATATATTAAAAACAAAGATTCCAAGACTTACCAAGCGGGAAAGTGCCGGCAGACAGGCACAATGAACAAAACACACACACAGAATTACTAGCTTTCACAACCGATGGTTGCTGCTTCAGGATGTATGTGTGTGCGAGTGTACACCTGTCCTTTTTTCCCCCTAAGGGAAGTCTTTCCGCTCCCGGGATTGGAATGACTCCTTACCCTCTCCCTTAAAACCCACATCCTTTCGTCTTTCCCTCTCCTTCCCTCTTTCCTGAAGAAGGTTGCGAAAGCTAGTAATTCTGTGTGTGTGTGTTTGTGTGTTTTGTTCATGGTGCCTGTCTGCCGGCGCTTTCCCGCTTGGTAAGTCTTGGAATCATTGTTTTTAATATATATAGGCTTGATACTACCCCTAAGAAGGTCCATTTACCTTGGAGACTCAGGATTTTCTGCTGGGATTACCCTTGCAGCTGATAAGGTCTAGTTATCTGAGAGTGCCTGAAATTTGCACATCATGCTCTTATACTGGCTACCTGACACATAGTCATTAAATGCACTGTTTAGGGATTTCATAGTGAACATTGAAGCAGTGTTTTTAAACAAAGCTTCTGAGCTCTTGTTTGCTGCTACACTAGCATTAGTGACCACCACAACTACTGTATTATTTCTCTTAATATTGTGCCCAGCCATCTGCCCCGTGTGTGTGTGTGTGTGTGTGTGTGTGTGTGTGTGTGTGTGTGTGCGCGCACGCGCATGCATGTTTCTTCTAAAAGCTTGAAAAAGAATTTCATTCCAAAAGCTAGCATATCTCTGTACCTTTTGTTTGTGTTCCTATTGACACTGCAGCACTTCTGTCTTTCAGTAGTCATCTCCTTTATTCCTAAATAATTTTTAATGTAGAAGTAAAATTAGACATGTCCCAGAAAAATGTGCCAAGCCCCTTGAATTCATGTAATATGCCAGTGACATGGCAGACGGTATTAGAAGGAACCTCAGACTTTTAGCAGCTGATGCTGTTATCTATAAAATCAAATCTAAAAAAGCTACACAAATGTTCAGTCGAAACTGAATAATATTTCAAATGGGTGAAATACTTGCAACTTGTTTTAAATTCACAAAATGTAAAATTGTAATATCATAAGACTACAGTATCACTCAGCCACAATTAAAATCAGTCAACTTATACAAATACCTTAGTGTAACATATGAATATAATAGAGGGAAACATTCCATGTGGGAAAAATATATCTAAAAACAAAGATGCTGTAACTTACCAAACGAAAGTGTTGGTATGTTGATACAGACAATAACAAACACAAACACACACACAAATTTTAAGCTTACTCAACCCACGGTTGCTTCATCGGGAAAGAGGGCAGGAGAGGGAAAGACGAAAGGATGTGGGTTTTAAGGGAGCGGAAAGACTTACCTTAGGGGGGGGGGAAAGGGACAGGTATACACGCGCGCGCACGTGTATACATATATTTGTAAATATCCCGCACGTCCAGGACCTCGCTGCGATGGAACACTTCCTTTCACGCCGATCACCTGCCACCCTACCTAAAACCTCTTTCCTCATTACCTTAGCCAGCTTCATCCTAACTCACAACTTCTTCACTTTCAAAGGCCAGACATACCAACAATTAAGGGGAACGGCCATGGGTACCAGGATGGCCCCCTCGTACACCAACCTATTTATGGGTCGCTTAGAGGAAGCCTTCTTGGTTACCCAGGCCTGCCAACCCAAAGTTTGGTACAGATTTATTGATGATATCTAAATGATCTGGACTCACAGTGAAGAAGAACTCCAGAATTTCCTCTCCAACCTCAACTCCTTTGGTTCCATCAGATTCACCTGGTCCTACTCCAAATCCCATGCCACTTTCCTCGAAATTGACCTGTCCAATGGCCAGCTTCACACATCCGTCCACATCAAACCCACCAACAAGCAACAGTACCTCCATTATGACAGCTGCTACCCATTCCATATCAAACAGTCCCTTCCCTACAGCCTAGGTCTTCGTGGCAAATGAATCTGCTCGAGTCCTGAATCCCTGAACCATTACACCAACAACCTGAAAACAGCTTTCACATCCCACAACTACCCTCCGGACCTGGTACAGAAACAAATAACCAAAGCCACTTCCTCATCCCCTCAAACCCAGAACTTCCCACAGAAGGCCCCCAAAAGTGCCCCACTTGTGACAGGATACTTCCCAGGACTGGATCAGACTCTGAATGTGGCTCTCCAGCAGGGATACGACTTCCTTCAATCCTGCCCTGAAATGAGATCCGTCCTTCATGAAATCCTCCCCACTCCACCAAGAGTGTCTTTCCGCCGTCCACCTAACCTTCGTAACCTCTTGGTTCATCCCCATAAAATCCTCAAACCACCTTCCCTACCCTCTGGCTCCTACCCTTGTAACCACCCCCAGTGTAAAACCTGTCCCATGCACCCTCCCACCACCACCTACTTCAGTCCTGTAACCCGGAAGGTGTACACGATTGAAGGCAGAGCCACATGTGAAAGCACCCACGTGATTTACCAACTGACCTGCCTACACTGTGAAGCTTTCTATGTGGGAATGACCAGCAACAAACTGCCCATTCGCATGAACAGACACAGGCAGACAGTGTTTGTTGGTAATGAGGATCACCTTGTGGTTAAACATGGCTTGGTGCACGGCCAGCACATCTTGTCACAGTGTTACACCGTCCAGGTTATCTGGATACTTCCCACTGACATCAACCTATCAGAACTCCAGAGATGGGAACTTGCCCTTCAATATATATCCTCTCTTTTTCGTTAGCCACCAGGCCTCAACCTCCGCTAATTTCAAGTTGCTGCCACTCATACATCACCTGTCATTCAACAACATCTTTGCCTCTGTACTTCCGTCTCGACTGACATCTCTGCCCAAACTCTTTGCCTTTACATATATCTGCTTGTGTCTGTATATGTGAGGATGGGTATGTGTGTGTGTGTGTGTGTGTGTGTGTGTGTGTGTGTATACCTGTCCCTTTTTCCCCCTAAGGTAAGTCTTTCCACTCTCAGGATTGGAATGACTCCTTAGCCTCTCGCTTAAAACCCACTTCCTTTCGTCTTTCTCTCTTCTTCCCTCTTTCCTGATGAAGCAACCGTGGGTTGCAAAAGCTTGTAACTTGTGTGTGTGTGTGTGTGTGTGTGTGTGTGTGTTTGTGTTTGTTATTGTCTCTATCAACATACCAACGCTTTCATTTGGTAAGTTACATCATCTTTGTTTTTAGGTATATTAGTGTAACATTGTGGACATGTGGAATGGAATGGTCTCACCTTTCATAGCTATAAAAGTCTGAACGTATCTGTAACATGTGAATAAGATGGTGGAGAATTTGCATTTGCCAACGTGGTCATCAGTCCTTGGAATGGGAAAAGTAAACAAATGTGATAAGCCTTTCTCCATTACGGGGTTTGTTTGGGACTTCTACTACTACTACTACTACTACTACTACTACAGATGAAGCCAAGGGACTGAAAGAAAGTTAAATTACACTAAGATGATTTAAGTTATGGAATACCTCCTAACATTGTGTTAGACCTCCTTTTGGCTGACAGTGCAAACACCTCTCATGGCATGGACTCAAGAAGTTGTTGGAAGCCCCCTCACGGAAATATTGAGCTGTGCTGCCTCTGTAGCCAGCCGTAATCATGCAAGTGTAGCCGGTGCAAGATTTTGTGCGTGAATTGTCCTCTTGATTGTGCCCCATAAGTGTTCAATGGGAATCATGTTGGGCAATCTGGGTCCAGAATGTTCTTCAAACCAATTGTGAACAGCTGTGGAATGGTGATGTATTGCATTGTGTGTGATACTTGTTTTGATTTGTGTTTTGTCAACTTCAACATCATTTGAACTCTCGTTTTTCAGAAGAAATCAGTCACATATTCTAGTGCTTTGAATTCGAGTGTCTGAAAATGGCTTCAAATGTAAGTTTGATAAAAAACACTACTTCAGTGGTAGACAAACTGAGAGACAAGGATGATTATAACATGTGGAAGTTTGGAATGAAACTCATTCTAATGCGTGAGAAATTATGGGATTATACCATAGGTGCAAGTACTGCTACAAATTCAGAGACGGATATAGATGCGTGGGCACTTATTCTGTTGCCATGTGGATAAATCTCTGTATGCACATGTGGAAAACACAACAAAAACAAATGAAGCTTGGAATACTTTGGAAAAAAAACTGCTTGCTGGTAAGAATAAAACCAGATGGATGAATCTCTGGGCTGTTCTGCTGGATACTACATTATCCAAATGTGAAGGAAATATTCAAAATTACATTACTCACGTCTTGGATGTAGCCAACAAACTGCAGAGCATGGGCAAACCAGTTGATGATGGGCTAATTACACTGATTATGCTTAGATGTTTACCAAAAGTTTGTTTACCATACCAGATGGGATAGAGTCCAGTACAACAGACAAAAATTTCACGTCAGAAAATATCAAAGTAAACTTGGTGGATGGTAGTGTGGAAGAATACCTCAAGTTGGACACATACGGCACTGATAGTGCTTTATTTACAAAGAATTATAAGAAATCACTACAGGGTTTCTCAAAAGACAAGTAAGAAAAGAAGAGAGTGAAATGTTTCAGTTGCTGGAAGTATGGTCACTTCAAGTCTGAACATCCTCAGAAGCAAGAATCATCAAAGGGAAGAGAAAAGCACATTGTTTTGTGCACTTGGTATGTCAGATTTCAACCAGAATTGGGGGGGGGGGGGGGGGGGGGGGGAGATCATTGATTATAAAGCATCGTCACACATGACATCAAGATTTTAAAACAGAAAATAGCAAACAAAAAATTGTGAAGTGTGCTGATAATGTTGAATTAGTGAGCAAAGGGAAAGGTGATGTTATTGTCAATTCGCCAGATATATCCTCAATAAAGATTGTTATTCTTGTCTCTGGCTTAGCAACTAATTTGTTATCAGTTTCTGCTTTAATCAAGAAAGGGATAAATGTTGTTTTTGACAAAGATGGATGTAAGGTGCCCAAAAGTGGTGAGATACTTTGTTCTGGGATCAGAGTCAAATGGCATTTATAAACTAAAAAATGATGAACCTGTGTTGTCAGATGAGCATGCTCTCGCTGTTAAAAATTTTATTAATGTGCAAGACTTATGGCACCGTAGACTTGGTCATGTTAGAGTTGACACAGGACTTAAGTTATGTTTACGGAGTGGTGACATAAAGTTGGAGTGTTGTGACTCTGAAACTCTTGACAAGAGCAAATCGTGCGAACTAGGTAAGATGTCGAAATTCACTTTTTCCTAAGACTGTAGGGCAACGTGCATCTGAGTTGCTCGTCCTTGTGCATATGGATTTATGTGGCCCCATGGAGCAAATGTCACATGGTATGGCTAAGTACATGTATGTAGTAGTGGATGATTATTCCAGGAGAACATTCTGTTACTTTCTCAAGAGTAAAGATCAAACTTTTGAATTTTTCTTTGAGTTTAAAATTTGGCTAGAAAATGGAATTGGTGCAGAGATAAAATCAATTAGATCTGACAATGGCAGTGAATTTGTGAACTCAAATTTTGATTTATTGCTTAGAGAGAATGGAATTGAACATCAGATAAGCGTGCCCTATATCCCAGAACAGAATGGTGTTTTGGAGAGGACCAACAGATCAATTTGTGAGATGGCCCGGTGCATGCTATTTGAATCTGGTCTGCCTAAGCAGTATTGGGCAGAGGCATGCAATACAACTGTTTACATAAAGAACCTTGTTCCACACAGAGCACTTAATGGTAAAACTCCACAGGAATTATGGACTGGAAAAGTATCTCGTTTGAACCATTTAAAGGTGTTTGGTTGTCGAGCTCTTCTCCGTATACAATATCAAAACAGACGAAAGTGGAATGCCATAGCTAAAGAATTTGTATTTGTAGGTTATGATGAAATGACCAAAGGTTACAGACTAATTGATCCACAGAACCCCAAGAAAATAACATTGGACTCGCATTCGGGAGGACGACAGTTCAATCCCGTGTCCAGCCATCCTGATTTAGGTTTTCCGTGATTTCCCTAAATCCTTTCAGGCAAATGCCGGGATGGTTCCTTTGAAAGGGCACGGCCGACTTCCTTCCTCTTCCTTCCGTAATCCGATGAGACCGATGACCTCGCTGTTTGGTCTCTTCCCACAAACAACCCAACCCAACACCCCCAAGAAAATAGTGAAAGGTAGGGGTTGTTTTTCTGGAGAATGAGTGCATGACTGACAATACCAGGGCACCAGCTGTTAATAATGAAGATTATTGTATGTTCTGGTGAGATAAACAGTATACAGAGGCAGAGGAAGAAGAAGAACTCAGCAGTGCTGGAAGAGACAGAGATAAAGACCCACACTACATCCCATATACTCAGTCAGTGGCAGACGCAGAAGAGACTGAGGTGCAGCCGATGGACCCTGATGCTTCAGAAGAGGACCAACCAGAACTACTGGTCATTAAAATTGCTACACCAAGAAGAAATGCAGATGATAAACGGGTATTCATTGGACAAATATATTATACTAGAACTGACATGTGATTACATTTTCACGCAATTTGGGTGCATAGATCCTGAGAAATCACTACTCAGAACAACCACCTCTGGCCATAATAACGGCCTTGATACGCCTGGGCATCGAGTCAAACAGAGCTTGGATGATGTGTACAGGTACAACTGCTCATCCAGCTTCAATACGATACCACAGTTCATCATGAGTAGTGACTAGCATATTGTGGCGAGCCAGTTGCTTGGCCACCGTTGACCAGACATTTTCAGTTGGTGAGAGATCTGGAGAATGTGCTGGCCTGGGCAACAGTCGAACATTTTCTGTATCCAGAAAGGCCCGTACAAGATCTGCAACATGTGGTCGTGCATTATCCTGTTGAAATGTAGGGTTTCGCAGGGATCGAATTAAGGGTAGAGCCACGGGTCATAGCACATCTGAAATGTAAAGTCCACTGTTCAAAGTGCCGTCAATGTGAACAAGAGGTGACTGAGATGTGTAAACCATGGCACCCCATACCATCACGCCTGGTGATACACCAGTATGCCGATGACAAATACACGCTTCCATTGTGTGTTCACCGTGATGTCGCCAAACACGGATGCGACCATCATGATGCTGTAAACAGAACCTGGATTCATCCAAAAAAATGGCGTTTTGCCATTCGTGCATCCAGGTTCATTGTTGAGTACACCATCGCAGGCCCTCCTGCCTGTGATGTAGCGTCGAGGGTAACTGCAGCCATGGTCTCCGAGCAGATAGTCCATGCCACTGCAAACGTCAGTGAACTGTTCGTGCAGATGGTTGTTGTCTTGCAAACGTCCCCATCTGTTGACTCAGGGATTGAGACGTGGCTGCACGATCCGTTACAGCCATGAGGATAAGATGCCTGCACCTCAACTGTTAGAGATGTGACACCATTGGGATCCAGCACAACATTCCGTATTACCCTCCTGAACCCACCGATTCCAAATTCTTCTAACAGTCATTGGATCTTGACCAGTGCGAGCAGCAATGTCGCGATATGATAAACCGCAATTGTGATAGGCTACAATCCAACCTTTATCAGAGTCAGAAACATGATGGTATGCATTTCTCCTTCTCACACAAGGCATCACAACAACGTTTTACCAGGCAACGCCGGTCAACTGGTGTTTATATATGAGAAATCGCTTGGAAACTTTCCTCACGTCAGCACGTTGTAGGTGTCGCCTCCGGTGCCAAGCTTGTGTGAATGCTCTGAAAAGCTAATCATTTGCATACCAGAGCATCTTCTTCCTGTGGGTTAAATTTCGTGTCTGTAGCACGTCATCTTCATGGTGTATTAATTTTAATGGCCAGTAGTGTAGTTTGGGAGAAGATTCCGTGAACTTGGAGGATTCCATGTCGAGAAGTGACAAAGAAGACTGGATAAAGGCCATGAAAGAGAAAATTAAGTGTTTCCAGAACTGTAGTGTTTGGAAACTTGTGGATCCACCAAAGAGTAATAAAAGTATTGTAGGTAACAAGTGGGTATTTAAGCTGAAAACGAATATGGATGGTCTCCACCGTGTTAGACTTGTTGCAAAAGGGTTTACACAAAAATTTGGTATTGATTACTCTGAGACTTTTTCACCTCTTGTGAGACATAGATAGTACTCCTAGAGTTCTCATTAGTTTAGCTGTAAATCATGACCTTAAGATCTATCGTTTTGATATTAAGACTGCTTTTCTGTATGGGGACTTGGAGGAAACTATCCTCATAAAGTAACCAGATGGTTTTGTTTTGAAAGGGAGTGAAGGTAAAGTCTGTAAACTAAGTAAGGCCATTTATGGTTTGAAATAATTGGCCAGACAGTGGAATGAAAAGGCAAAGTGTACGCTTTTAGACCTAGGTTATATTGCAAATACCAATGAAGATTGTGTGTTCATTAAATAGCCAGGTAAAAATGTTGCAATTATTGCTTTGTTTGTAGACGATTTTTATGTCGTGAAATTACAGTGTGATGAAAGACAAGTTGTATCAGGGATTGTCGGAGAATTTTGAAGTTAAAGACATAGGAGAAGCAAAGTCCTATCTCGGTATGTGTATAACCGGAAACTGGGAGAAGGTAGTTTAAAACTTGACCAGAACAATTATATTGAAGATGTGCTGAAATGCTTTGATATGGTCAATTGTGCTCCTGTTAGAACACCAATGGAAGCTGGATTAAAGCTTTGGGGTATGCAGGGTGATAAAGTTCAAGTGCCATATCAAGAACTTGTAGGTTGTTTGCTATATATGAGTACTAATAAAAGACCTGACACATCTTATGCAGCAATTGTTTTAAGCAGTATAATTGTAAGTTTACTAGTGTTCACTAGAAGGCAGCAAAAAGGGTGCTTCGTTATCTCAAGGGTACTATAGATTATGGCATTGTGTTTGACAAAGGAGATTTCAAGGATCTGAATATAACTGGTTTTGTTGATTCGAATATTGTAGGTGATGTAACTACAGGTTTGTCACAATATGGAAGTGTTTTTCTTCTGGGGAAAAATATAATTTCATGGGAGAGCAAGAAACTGAAGGATGTAGCTACCTCAACTACAGAAGCTTAATATGCAGCTTTGACTTCTGCAGCCAGAGAGACACATTATTTGAGACAGTTAAAAAGTGAATTGCTTAATAAGCACCAAAATCCAGTAATCGTTTTACATGACAACCAGAGTTCTATCAGACTGTCACAAAATCCTGTGTCGTACTCTAGATTAAAACTTGTTTTGCTAAAGGGCATTTTATTGGACAATGTGTTAAAACAAATGAGATTGATGTTAAGTATTTGCAGTCAAAGGAAACACATGTATCTTGTTCATAAATTGAAATTGTCGCCAGATTAATCATTTTCTTCCTGTGTTGTCCATGTTTTACTGCTGACACTCTGCTTCATCCCACGCTTTGGTGTGGGTGAGCACATGTTTTTCAACGATTGTTACCCTTGTTTTCTGTTTTGTTTTATATTCCTGTTCTAGGATTTTTCTTGACACCCGTTTCACTATGTTACTGAACGGGCGCTGAAGACCTTGCTGTCGTGCGCCCAAACCCCCCCCCCCCCACTACTACTACTACTACTACTACTACTACTACTACTACTACTACCACCCCTTGGTTCTTTCGTTTGTATATGTCGAGTATGACGAGTAGATTGTCTTTACTCTTGATGTTCACTCTCTTAAGTGTGTTACATTTAATGTGTTGTTATCAGAATATAAGTATAATGAACAATCTGTTACTTATCTTTTTCAATGCCTAGCCTTGCTCTGCTAACAGTTTCCTTCCTAAGCTGTAGCCTTCTGCAAAAACCAAATAAAAATTTGTACCAGCTGGCATCACACAGTGAGGAAAAAAGTATTCATACATTCAAAGGAAGTTACAAAGTACGTAAATATAAAGACAATGTTAATGCTTTGCGGACATTCATCTTTTATGTATCTCTTCTGTTCATCTCTTTCACACTGCTTAAACAATTTTTTTGGCAGTCTCTAAGGTAATATTTTCCCGTTCTTGTTGTGGACATTGTTTCAGAGCAGTCATAATTTGTATTTCCTGTTTCCTGACCATTTGTTCAAGCATAATCCAAAAATGTTTAATTGGATTAAGATCTACACTCTGTTCTGGAAACTTAAGAACATGGGGAGTCTGGTATGACAGCCACAGATGAACAATTTCTGATGTATGCTTAGGGTCATTGTCTTATTGAAAGTAGTAATTTGTCCCTAATGGACTGCACAATAACCCAGCTTCTACAGTAATATGAGCTATTTCTGAAAATTACTCTCTCTTTACATATTGAGAGATAACTATATGCCTTTTCTGTACAGTTATTTCTTTTCCTGCATGCCCATTTTGCTGTTGCATGCATTCAACACCTATCATAACCAATATGCACAAGGTGCAGATTTCCACTGAAGGTGTTCTTTGCAGCAAGCAGTTCATTAGTTGTTTCTATATTTACATTTCCAATAGTGTATGAACATTTTTTTCTCAATATGTGAAGTCGGCTAGTACAGAGTTTTTATTTTCTTTTTGCAGTAGGCTAATTTAGTTAACCATTTTATGTATACAGATTAGGAAGGAAACCCCTTACTGTAGTTTATCAAATAACATGTCTGGCTGTGGTCTTTAGTTGTACTGTTACTGTAGTAAATAAAGTTATTGTAGGTAAACATTGGTCTGTGAATACTTTTTACATGACCGTATGTTGGTGGCAGTAGAACCATTCTTCATTGAGCTTCAAATGCCAGTTCTGTAAATTTTCTTAATAGTATTCTTAATAGTATTCCATGAAAAGAATGTTTTCTTCTCTCCACTGATTCCCACTTGAGTTCAGAAATCATCTCTGTAATAATCGCATGTTGATCGGATCTGTCAGTAATAAATCTGCATTGCACCTGCTTCTAGCAAATCTGAAAAAAATTTCTCTACTACTGACTATGGTAAGTGAAATGGTGTCTGGGCTATAGGCTGTAGGGATCTCATAGTACATTAAGGAGATTACCGGAAGTTGTTTATTTTCTTCAAACAAACTCACCAATCCTGATCTGCCTTACACAGGCGTTCAAATTGCATAACAATTTCTTGTTTTATAGGTGGCATAACTGAGGTGGAATTTATGTAAACTATTCATTCGGGCTGCTTGCTTCCTTGGTTTGCTATTATCTCATCAGTACTTTGTGCAATTTTGTGTGTAAACTACCCTGAGGAATTTTAAAGTCTGCTTCCACTGCTCACTGGCTAAAATGTTCCCTCATCTGTCGTACTCATAAGAGCGAAACTGTCCTTTACATGCATTGTTTACTGTTTAAAACACACATTCTTGGTAATGGATCCGCTAACAAAATACCTCCTCTACCTTCAACACTATGGTATGTGGTTTGCTGAGTTGCTGACTTGTCAGAATGTAGCCAGTCATTCTGTACTCCGTCACGTCCTTATAGTGCAAACACAGCTGAAGTGGTATGTATTTCCCCCTATTTGGACTGCTTGTCTTTAGAAGCTAACAGTACATTCAAAGTATTGCAGAAAATAGGTGTCAACTATTCCACAGAAGCCCACTTACAAAGTTTCAAGAACCAATGTTAAACGAGGAACCTCAAAATATACTGGAGCCCCTGCATATCACTCTCAGGGGGACCAGCAGAGATGAGATTAGACTAATTACAGCGCACACACACAGGAATTCCAGCAGTCATTCTTTTACAATCTGTGGTGTGAGAGAAACTGTGATATGCAGGACAATGGGAAGTACTCTTAACTACATATTGTACAGTAGTTAGCAGAGTATATATGTAGATGTGGATTGTGTAAAGATAAACTAATGTCACAAGCCCTGTAATGTTATTCATTTAGTTTTTGTACACAGGCTTTGTACTTTTTGCAGATTTTGTATGATAATGTTGAGCACTAATTCTGTATGTTGTATAGTTAATATAATTTGGTTTTGATCGTGGGTTTGACTTGAATTTTTTAAATGATTAAGTGTATGTTAAGGAAGATAATGATACAATCTTCCAGTGATGATAAGTGAAATTCATATGTGTGAAATGGCATTTTAAGCAGGGCATAACTTCCATTTTTTTAAAAGACCTAATTTTTTGCTGTGAAGGTAATTAAGTTACTTTGACAGTTACATGAAGAAATAAGATAACTCTGCTGCAGTTCTGTTTACTTAGGCAAATGTGTTTTTTATACTCTTGTAATTGATCTTTGAAGAATATGCTTACAAAACATCTGAGTTGGATTGTTAGCAGAAAGACAAGAATATCACACAGTACTAGACATAATATGCAGTATTCTGTTTACAATATGTGTGGACCAGTCACTTTTCTGCATCTGCACAGGCTGTGTGTGAGTGCATGGATATATATTTACTTTTAGGTTTAATCATTTCTCCCCTCATCCTGCTGCTGAATGATGTACTCTTATTTTTTTCGAGATATTTTGTTGAGAGTAAGAACACTGAGCAGAAAGACTGAGCTGGAGATGATATGAGGTTTTATTTTCTTTATCATGTTTCAAGATTGTAAGGCTTCTAGAGATGAAATGTGCTGCTGTGACATTTTTAATTTTTTGCATTTCCCAGGATAAAATTTAATTCGATTAATAATATAATATGTTCCATGTAGGGAAACAGAAGAAGAATTGTGAGGCCTGAGTTTCTCATGGCATATACAGTGCTCAAATAACTTCTGAAATGCAACTGAGTGGCGTTGTTGACAACTGCTGATATTTTGACACGTGCATGCCCTATTGAAGTATTGGCAGCTGTCGATGACATTGTTTGGCTACATTCCCATAAATTATTTGAACAAAAGAAGAATTTCGTGGTTATGTTTTCCAATACACTGTAGTAATAAAAATGTCACTGGGAAAAAAGATGTATGTAGGGGAAATGGAAGGAAGGGCGATAAGAGTTTTACGTCCCATTCACAATGAGGTCGTTATGAGATGGTAGAGGGAACAAGAGCAGAACAATAAATGAGGTGGTGTCTGACTCCAGTAGTGTTCATTAGGCTGCCACTTCAATGGATGTAACATTCTGGGGAGAGGGAATTCGGGTTACGTTACATTTAGCGAAATATTTATATGAGGTGTTCTCAGAACATTTGAGAATGTTGCCCTCAGAATTTTTCTGTGCTTGCCTTTGAGTTATTGTGGTTGGTCTCCTTTGAAGTACTCTCCTCCACAATTGATGTATCACTCCCAACACCGTTTCCACTTTCAGAAGCAGTGTTCGTGTGCCTCTTGCTGGATTGCATGAAGTGGTGCTGGTGAATTTTAAATGGGGATTTCAACTTTGGAAATTAAAAAAGAAAAGTCCACAGGGTCAGGTCTGAAGAGTACAGAGGATGAGTCATGGTGCAAGAGCTGTGAATTGTCCCTCCACATTTCAGGCCATTTCCTTCTCACATTTTTCTTGCAGGTGTTGCAACATGTCCTGCTACTACCATTTGACAGTTGACCTAACCTAATGACCTTTTTTTGGTCATGGAGAACCTTAGTGTCAATATCATAGCCATAGACTCATGTCTCATCACCAGTTATGATTCTCTTAAGGTACATCTCATTCTCATTTGCATGATCCTAAAGCTCTTCATACATTACAAGGCAATGGCCTTTCTGGTCTCGACTCATGAGCTGTGAGACGAAGTTGGCAGCAACATGATCCATTCCAAGATGCTGTGTCAGGTTTTCATGACGTGATCGAACTGAAATGTTAAATTCTTCTGCAATCTCTTGGACAGTCAGTCTTCAATTGGCACTCCTAATTTCGCGATGTTCCTGACATGAGCATCATTGGTAGACTTCAAAGGCTGTCCTTAACGAGGTCATCTTTAACTTCCATCAGCCATTTTTAAACCATGTGAACCACTCGTAATGCCGAGTACAGCTTAAACACTCATCACTGTAGGCTTCCTCCAACATTTGGTGTGTCTCTGTAAAGGTTTTCTTGAGTTTCATGCAAAATCTAATGCAGACACGTTACTCCTCCAACTCTGTCATCTCGAAATTCACAAACTTTGTGACAACATTCTACTCAGTGCAGCAATAAACAACAACTAACAGAAATAGAACAATTAAACTTTTGGCAGTAACACATTAAACACAGACTTTGTAAGGATGCCAACTGCGTTTTGCTCCGACACACCATTGGTGCAAAATTTACGAATGTTCCGGAATTTTTTGAGCAGGCCTTGTACTGGAATGGAAGCAGTGTTTACTGAACTAAGAACCCAGAGAAAAGTGAAATATGAAATATTAAATCTGTATTGTTTCCTGACATTCTCTTTTCATGCTTTAGGTTTGGCATTGATGCTGTGACCATTGAAGGATTTCCAAAGACTGATAAAGGGGGTTCATCAGATTTCTACCAGATGGGAAGGTTGGTAAATACATATTATAATGCTCTAGTTAAGAAATGTTAGTCATCATAGAATATGTTATTTGTCAATTCTGCATTTTATTTGAAGTTTTTTTTTGTACAAATTAACTTATTTTTCTACTTTTTTATATTTCTCCTAATTTACATGCCATTGCTTTTGACCATTGTTATATTCTATGAGAGTGATCTGAAAAGCTAAAAAATATGTCTCCCTACAGGACATTAACTTTCCTTTTTTTTTTTCCTTTACTTACAAATATCAAGAGCCCACATTCACAAATGAGTCAAGAAACATATTGTTTCATGCAACAAGCATCTTGAATCAGTATGACAAAACTAAAATTAGAGAAAAATTTGTACTCACACAGAATAATATGGAAGCTGCTATTACACTTGGATACCATCTGTGAATGGCGTAAGGAAGGGAGAAAATTATACACGTACATTGCACTGATGAGCCAAAACATTGTGACCAACTGGTTGAATGCTTGTTGGTCCACCTTTGGAATGTAATACACTAGTGATGTTGTGTTTCATAGGTTTCAACATAGTTCCACAGTTCAGTCAGAATACTGTCTCTGTCACTAACTGTTGAAGAATGATCCCATGGACGACAGAATGACGACTTTGCTGTTTAGTCTCCTAACCTCCCATCCAACCATCTATATGTTATGGACTCATTAAGTCTTGGGTAGGTTTGTGGAAGTATGTGACAGCAGATATATGTGCAGAAGTCATGCAATTGCCATAAATACAAGACAGAGGTTTGCGGGCGCTGATCTGGTGTTCAATAAGGTGACAGTTGTATTCCGTCAGGTTCAGATCAGATGAATTTGGTGACTGGAACACCAGCATGCATTCACTACTGTTCTCCTCAAACCAGCATAGCATGATTCTGGCATTGTGACAGACAGTTACCCTGCTGAAAGATTCCATTGAGCTCAAAGACATACACATGGTCCACAATAATGTTCACAGAGTCCACAGCTTTCATAGTGCCTTTGATTACTATTGCAAGTTCCATGGAAGCTCAGCTGAGTGTCACCCATAGCATAATATGATCCTCACCAATTTGCATCTGTGGCATATTGCAAGTTTTGAGCAGCCACTCGCCTAGATGACTTGATTAGAGACCTAGCGAAATGTTAAAGACAATTCATCCGACCAGGCCATAAGTTTCCATTGATCCACAGTCCAGTCTCAGCCCATGACAATTGTAATTGATGACATCATTGAGCAAACATGAAAATTTGTAATGGTCATTTGCTGCAGAGACCCATGCTCGACAGTGTGTGCGGAACGGTGTGCTCTGAATGCAGAATTGTACACTGTTGCCAGAGATGTAACAGATCACTGATCGCCTTATTTTAAAGAGTTAAAGAGTGGGCAAGCCTCTGGCCAACATACTGTGCGTCAAGGCACAGACGCTTGACACCTCTTAGCCTACTCATTGTTTCGCTGTCCACCAGAAACTTTCCACAGATGTTCATGACAGCAGCACTCGAGAACCCGACCAGTTCCACTATTTCTTAGATTCTCGTCCCAGGTGCCAGGGCATATCTGTGTACCCTTTGTCAAAGTCACTTATGTCAGTGAATTTCCCCATTTGTGGCCCGTATTGTTACTAAAATGATTCCCCAGTAATCTTTGCTGTGCTTACATTCTTTCCATGCCAAATGCATACAGGCAGCATTCAATCTCACAGTCATAATATTTTGGCTTGTCATTGTATGTACACTATGCAACACAATGTACAGTGGTTTTCAGAGTACAGATTTAGACATTGATTCTCTTAGAGGTACTTAAAGTGTGCAGTTTTTCAGGATACAGTGATTACGTAATTCACTTCATATGCCATGTAATTATCGTAATGAGTCTTCTTCAAAATGGGGACAGATTATTATCAATGTTACACAAGAGTTAATATGTGAACCATTCCTTTTCTTGTCATATGTAGATGACTTTCCATTTTGATGTTGCAAGCATCATATGCCGACCCAGCAGGTATGATGCAGCAGAAGGAAACGAGATGAAATATTCAGACATACTGTTGATTAATTATTGGTGAATGTGTGGCTTGGTGTTTCAGTGGGTAACTTTGACAATACGAAGGGTATTGACTGTTTCCTGGAAATTGTCTTAAATTATTAAATATATCACTTTATGCTCCTAATGAATTTCCGTATTCTTGTATAAAAACTGAAATGATATTCAAATAATTTGAAATCCCTCTAAAGTGCTCCATTCGAGTCATGTGATGTCAGCACAACAAAATGACCATCACAAAATCAGCTTTCGGACAACAAGGCCTTTTTTAAAAAAAGACAGATTACTCACGCGCGCACACACACACACACACACACACACACACACACACACACACACACACACACACAAACCACAGTCTCTGGCAGATGAAGCCAGCATACGAGCAGCAGCACATGATGGGAAAGGCAACCGAGTGGGGTGAGGAGGAGGCTGGGGCAAGGAGGGGGAGGGGTAGCAGGGTAGGGTTTGGGGATGGTGAAGTGTTGCTAGTGAGAGCATGCAGGGATGTGGTGGAGAGAGGGTGGGGCAGCTAAGAGCAGTCGGAAGGTTAGATGGACGGCGAGGGAGAGGTAGCGGAAAAGTAGAGAAGTAAAATTATTGTGTATATTGCTGGAATAGAGGGCCGTGTAGTGCTGGAATGGGAACATGGAAGGGGCTAAATGGCTGAGGACAATGGCCAACAAAGGTTGAGGCCAGAAGGGGAAGGGAATGTAGAATATATTGCAGGGAGAGTTCCCACCTGTGCAGTTCAGAAAAGCTGGTATTGGTGGGAAGGATACAGATGGCAGAGGCTATGAAGCAGTCACTGAAATGAACAATGTCATGTTGGGTGATGTGCTCAGCAGCAGGGTGGTGTAGTTGTTTCTTGGCCACAGTTTGTCGGTGGCCATTCACATGTTGACAGACACTTGTTGGTTGTCATACCCATGTAGAATGCAGGGCAGTGGTTGCAGCTTAGTGTGTAGATCACATGACTGGTTTCACAGGTAGCCCTGCCTTTGATGGGATAGGTGACTTTTGTATGTGGACTGGAGTAGGTGGTGGTGGTGAGAGGATGTATGGGACAGGTCTTGCATCTAGGTCTATTACAGGAATATGAGGCAAGAGGTTGAGAGCAGTAATTGTTTAGGAATGGGTGAGGATGTTGTGTAGGATCAATGGACGGTGGAATACCACTGCAGAAGGGGTGGAAAGGCCTCTGTCCAACCTCCTGACTGCACCTAGCTGCCCTGCCCTCTCTCCACTTCGTCCCTGCACGCTCCCACTAGCAGCACTTCACCATCCCTCACCCCTACCGTGCTAGCCCTGCCCCTCACCACCCTGTCCTCCTCCTTACCCACACTCTGTTGCCTCTCCCATCATCCATCATCCGCTGCTGCTCATAGTCTGGCTTCAGCTGCCAGAGACTGTAGTCACGTGTGTGTGTGTGTGTGTGTGTGTGTGTGTGTGTGTGTGTTTTTGACAAAGGCCTTGTTGGCTGAAAGCACATTTTGTGACAGTCTTTTTGTTGTGTCTATCTGTGACTCAGTATCTGTGCTCTATGGTGACTGACTACATCAATGCTCAAGCTGAATAACTTAATTAAAAATGTATTGTACTGTGAGGTTAACATTAACTTGCCTCCGAGATATGCTCTCCCACTGTTACATTCAGCAAAATTATAACACCTAGTGAAACTTGTCATTTTACTCGGCTACACCTCAATTACTTGGTAGCTCAGTTGTTAGAATGGTAGACCATCAACTTCTGTAAAACAGTTCCACAGATCGCCGGTTCAAATCTAACCTGAAAGAAATTCTTTAACTTTTTTGTAAAACAGCTTGACAGTCCTCTCAAAAGAAAACCAAATCACAATTACAAAACTTCACCACACCAATCAGAAATAGAATATTATTGTGCTTTCCTTGGTGCCTATATGCACTTAAATTTGCAGTCACTGTTTACACATGTCATGTTCTACAAGATATTTTCTAGTTAACATGACCACATACTTTTTACTTGATTAGAAACAATGTTTTTATGTTCATACAGTCCAGCTAGGATCGTTATTGTTTAAACTTTTGCAGCTTCATCATCGTACATAAAAATGAAGGCGCTAACGTTAGTTTACACTCACAAACATCGCAGCCCTTACGTTTGTGTCACTGGCATGTTGTGCACGGTTTATATCTCTCCGTATAGCCTCATCATCCTACACCTCATTGTACTGTGGACATATGGTTATATCTTCACTACCAGCAATGTTTTCCAAAAAAGTGAATTGTTTGTTCAGAAAGTAAATGCTTTTATTCTCTGTTGTCCATTTCTCTAAGACTGATGTGAAGCTATATATAATACATCCCACAATCAAAACAACTGTTACACTCTGTTCTTGTTTACACTATTTTTGTATTTCATGTAAAACATTTTAAAAATATATGACCCTTGCAGGATTCGAACATGAGACCTCTTTATCTCCAGTCAGATGCACTATCTGTTACACCACCTTCTATTGCAGAAATCAGCTTACCAGCTGTGTCTGTAAGGTGCTGGAGCGAATGGTTAACTCTCGTTTGGTATGGCTGCTCGAATCTCGACGCCTACTTACCAATGTACAATGTGGATTTCGTAGGCGCCGCTCTGCTGTTGACCATCTGGTTACCTTGTCGACCTTCATTATGAATAACTTCTTGCGGAAGCGCCCGACCGCGGTTGTGTTCTTTGATTTGGAGAAGGCTTACAACACCTGTTGGAGGGCGGGCATTCTCCGCACCATGCATACATGGGGCTTTCGCGGTCGCCTCCCTCTTTTTATTCGTTCCTTTTTAATGGATCGACAGTTCAGGGTATGTGTGGGTTCTGTCCTGTCAGACACCTTTGCCAGGAAAATGGGGTGCCACAGGGCTCCGTTTTGAGCGTCGCTCTCTTCGCCATAGCGATCAATCCAATAATGGATTGCCTCCCAGATGATGTATCAGGCTCCCTTTTCGTGGACGATTTTACCATCTATTGCAGCGCGCAGCGTACATGTTTCCTGGAGCGCTGTCTTTAGCGTTCTCTTGACCGTCTTTACTCCTGGAATGTCGCCAATGGTTACCGTTTTTCTGCCAAGAAAACGGTCTGTATTAACTTCTGGCACTACAAAGAGTTTCTCCCACTGTCCTTACGACTCGGCCCCGTTGCTCTCCCATTCGTGGAGACAATAAAATTTTTAGGTCTTACATTTGACAGGAAACTTAGCTCCAAGCTGGATTATGGGTGCTTTGTATACTCCTCTGCACAGCCGTCCATCTTACGTCACCTCAACTCCATACAACATCGGGGTTTACGGCTTGCGATCGGAGCGTTTTGTACGAGTCCCGTCGAGAGTCTTCATGCTGAAGCTGGTGAATTGCCACTCACCTACCGGTGCGATATACTGCTTTGTCGTTATGCCTGTCGGCTTCTGTCAATGCCAGACAACCCATTGTATCGTTCCTTTTTTGACGACTCTCGACCATCAATACGGGTTGTATGTCTCTACCCTGCTACCCCCTGGAGTTCGCTTTTGTCGCCTCCTTCAACACCTTGATTTTTCACTCCCTGCAACCTTTAGAGTGGGGCGAGAGTCACACGCCACCTTGGCTCCAGGCTCAGGTTCGCATTCATCTTGACCTCCGCTCGCTCTGCTTGCCCACATGGACAGAACGGCGCCGGCGCTGCCGTCAGCAGATGGCGATGGCTGAACTGGCAGTGTCCAATTCGTAGCCGGGCCAAAACAACCTCCTCCCGCTGAGATGGACGTGAGGAGGACGTCCAAGCTGCGGGAAGAGGTTTCAAGGCCCGAAGCTTGTTGTCCCCAAGTGCAGCCCAATCGGCATGCCACAGCGATAAAATGCGCCGACAAATGACCGTGCTACAATCTGATGAAGGGACACAACAAGAAGCCGTCCGAGGCTAGAGGACTGCAGCCTTGGCCGCGGCATCTGCAGCTTCGTTCCCAGGGATACCGACATGGCCAGGAACCCACATAAAGCTAACTTGAGACCCGTCGTCCACCAGCTGCTGAAGAGAGCGTTGGATCCGGTGCACGAAAGGGTGAACAGGATATGGATCACTGAGGCTCTGGATGGCGCTCAGAGAATCGGAGCAGATGACATAAGAAGAATGTCGGTGGCGGCAGACATAAAGAACAGCCTGGTAGAGGGCAAAGAGCTCAGCTGTGAAGACCGAACATTGGCCATGTAGCCGGTATTTGAAACTTTGTGCCCCAACAATAAAAGAACACCCAACCCCGTCATTGGTCTTAGAGCCATCTGTATAAATGAAGGTCATATTAATTCGACAAAACGGGAGTGGTATACTGAACCGGGGGTCTGCCACATTTTAACGTCCTGTCCGGATTTTACTACGCTGCGTCTTGATCTTGGCCTGCCATGTACTCTGGATGCCATTTTAGCGGATGACCCAGGAGCTGCTGCTCGCGTTCTTCGTTTTATCAACTTGACCACCTGTCTAAGGACGTTTGATTATGCTGTAGTTTTTTAATCCTATGCCTGTTAATACGCCTTTTATAGTGTTGTCCCTTTTAGTTGCTGTTTTAACCTTGTGCCTCGCGGTACATTCCTAAATTAGTCAGGGCGCTAATGACCATTGTAGTTGTGCGCCCTAAAACCATAAAAAAAAAAAAAAAAAAAAAAAAAAAAAAAAAAAAAAAAACTGCAGCACTTCACTATCTGCCACCCTCACCATACTATCCCTCCTGCTCCTGCCCCAGGCTCCTTCTTACCACCACCCCGTCGCCACTCCTATCATGCACTGGTGCTGCTGCTCGCACTGTGGTTTCAGTTGCCCTTCCTTCTCATAATATTGATTTTTGCTAAATTCATTTTTAGTGTTCTTAAAGAGATTCATGATCAGCATGCTTGCAATGAATTGTATTTAAGTTATTAAGCTACGTAGGTTGCAAGTAGTCTAATAAAATTTAAAAAGAGGCCATTCATAGTTAAATTAGTGGCTCACTGACATAGGTACTTTACTGACCAACTATTAATCACGAACTTGTGTATTGACTGTACTCAATGATTGTTGAACGAGAACTGACTGACTATAAGTTAGTAATTACGCACTTTGAACACTAGGTGGGAACTGGACATTGCTTTGTGCATGAGTGTGTTTAAAGACCTGTGCAGGATAGAAATTACAAAATGTTAAAATATAACACTGCTACACCCTAGACAGTTACACTGTTTTAATTGACTGTTGTGTGGATATCCTTAAACTGCTACAAATATTGGTTCTGTTCTATGGAAATTTTGGCACACATGGGGATCTGCAAAAGCCCGCCAAGAATTTTCTGGAAACCTAATTTTCTAATTAAAATGTATCGCAACCTAACTTGTTATTATAGGAAAGTTATACATTTTAGGAATCTGAAAATTTAGAGCTACAAGACAATAAAACTAAAAATTTATAAGGATGCATTTTATAACTCAAACATTTTAGAAATGAATGATTTTGAATACAGATAACTTTTCCATTACTGAGTTTTTAGGAAAGACAAGAAGTACATTAGAAAGACAGGGTGAGGGCATTTCAATAAGGTATGTTGATCGTAAAACAAACCATTATTAAAAGGGTAAAATTTTGAAGTACACTTGGTTTTCTCGCCGTGTAACGTCCCGCCTACACCTAGCTGCCCTACCCTCTCTCCATCTCATCCCTGCATGCTCCCACTAGCAATACTTTTCCACCCCCATCCCTACCCTGCTATCCCTTCCCCTCAGCACCCCAGCCACCCTGTTAACCCCTCCCCCCCCCCCCCCCCTCGGTTACCACTCCCATCATGTTCTGCTGCACGTAGTCTGGCTTCAGCTGTCAGAGGCTGTGGTTTTGTGTGTGTGTGTGTGTGTGTGTGTGTGTGTGTGTGTGTGTGTGTGTGTGTGTTTGTCCATGGGCGCGCATGTGTGTTTCCCATCAAGGGCCATGTTGGAGTAGGCTTAAAGCTCATTTTGTTGTACTTATCTGTGACTCAGCACTATATGACGAGTAGCAACTATTCTTTTCATAATAGAATTTCAACCATGAGCTTGTCCTATTGGAGGTAGCATGCCATTGCCTTCCTTCGGCCTTAGAATTGAAGTGACTTACAGTACCTCTTGTAGTGGGGGACATTCAGTTTAATGTGGACTTTGAAGTGTGGCACAACTCTGCATTTTTCACATTAACAGGCATTACCAGGTGTTAAACAAATGATAGGCGACATACAAAAATCCTAGGATTCCCCGGGGACCGAGCCCCATTCCTTTAGCTCCATATAGTATGACACTTAATTATTGAGCCACACTCCTGGAAAGAACCAGTCACAATTTGAAAATGATAGCAGCATTCAGAACATGACACTAATAACAAAAATTATTACCCAGAACTTGACCTTGACATTACCCTACATAAAAAGGAGAAAAGTATGCTGTAATTAAAATATCAGCCACCTCACTTATTACTTTAAAGTACTGAATAACAAAAAAAACTGTTTAAAAAACAAATTGAAATCATTGGTGCTTGACAGCTCTTTCTGTTGCATAGACTAATTCATAAACAACATTTATAAAATTTGTGTAGCTACTGATGTGTTCCACATCATAACACATTGTTACAAGTATAATCCATGGAACATGCAAGTAATTGACTAAATGATTGAATAAGTAATAAATGGGATGAATAAGGGCACTTCAGAATGAGATAATCTCTACAGCTGTTAGTGGTGCTCATATTAGTTCAGATACTGCAGTAAAGTGGTACATATTCACATCAGTTAACATTTCCTGTGAATGGTCTAAGTACTACAGACATGCTTTATGGATGTGTTTGCTATAAATTGATTTTTTTTCTTTTTTGTTTGTATTGAAAAATGGGGACAGCACAGCCAAGTTCCTGGAGTAAATCGTGAAGTAAATGCATTATGATTTTTTTTGCTGGAGATGAACTGTTGTCTGGATATCCTTATACTGCTACAAATATTGGTTATATTCTATGAAGTTTTGGCACACATTTGGATCTACAAAAGCCTGCCAAGAAATTTCTGGGAAGTCTAATTTTTAATTGACAGGGTGTATACAACCCGGGACAACCGGGAGATCCAGGAAAAACCCGGGAATTTTTTTCATCCGGGAGAAAACCGGGAAAACCCCGGATTTTTTTAGAATTCCGGGAATTTTTCATTGTTTTAGTTTTCAGTTAAATTGTCGTAACTTTGACTGGCAAAAACTAATACTCTAACAAAGAATATTACTGTAACTCGGTACTGCACAATAATACTGCAGCAATAAAAAACGAACGAGAGAAAAAAACGAAAATAAAACTGAAGTTGCAAAGGAAATGCACCAATAGAACAACAAAACACAGTGCTCATACAAGCGTCTGCCGACAGCAAAATGTGTCAAAGGCTTCAGGAAGTTATGCAATGTAACTTAACAACAAATTGCCTCTTATGAGCGTGACGTCGCGACTGTTTACATTAGATTTGTTTGAGCGGTTGCGAGTGAGCTTATGCGCATGTGCAATTGAGTCGCGTATGAGTAGTAACTTCTCCCGCTTCTGGCTACACAAGTGTGGCAGTTAGCTGTACAAGCAATAGCAGCAAGCAGCCAGGTGCTATCCAGAAAAATTCCACTGATGCGCCTAAGCTCCCAGATTAACGTATGCGCAACATGACCGGAACTAGGGGCCGGGATATCTGTCCCTGGCATCCAGCGTAATTTGGTCTATCAATTACTCATATGATTTTGAACGCATCCTTGTTGATTTTTGAACAAATTCTAAGTTGATTTCTGAATGAATCATAAGTTGATTTTTGAACCCGTGCATAGTGTACGTGATGTGTCTGCAGGGGAATCCCCGTCACATCTAGAAGTAAACTTTCCTGCAGACGAAAGGGGATGGGTCTATACGGTCTGAGCGGAATGAAGTCGAATGGGTGAATGCCAATCGCTTTTTATGCGATTGACTAGGTTTGTAAATTATCTAGCGAATTCCATAGCTTCAGACTACCAGAGTGGAAATAAACGACTAACAGGAATAACTGGCAACAAAGATTACTTATTGTCTTCTCCGTGTATCCAAGAAAGTGAAATTTTGACTGAAAATCTTTGGCCAGACCACTACACTACTAAGGGCCAGTAATACAGTCCCCGGCTAGCAGCCACTAAAAGTTCTATTCTGGGAGTAGCGCGGAAAACGCGTTGTACGAACACGTTATAACGCCTAACCGGAGAATAAATTAGGGATAACTAAAGCGGTGATTGTGGCAGGGTTAGTGAAGTTAACCAGAGAATAAGTTTTGACACTGGCAGGAATAGTTACAGAATTAGTGATGACAAGATTGTTTGTTAGAATGAGGAAGGAGATGAAATGGGCTCTCACAAATTACGGAAGAATATGACCATTCCAAATTTATATAAAAATTTCGTACTCCTACTTTTCGATCTCAAACTTCAGAAGCTAGAGAATATGAGTGATATGTGGAACTATTTCCTAACATAAAACTTTTTGCTTTTAGTAGACCTAATAGGCATTTGATATTGGTACTTCGTGAATTATATTCCGTCGTGTTTTAAAAATGACAATTTGTGTCAGAACAGTCTCGTTTATTTGGTGTGTGTAACAATTCCTGCAATATTAGGCAGGCCTCTTTCGTTTTATCTAGCAGACAGTGACAAAATACACGTAACGAGATCGAGGAACCACACCAGTCTTGGATACAATTTGTGTTAACAGCTTTTCTAGTACTAGACAATGACATTTCATTTTTTCATGTAGCAAAACGACGAACTTTGATGAGGTAATAGTCTTTCCCAGAAAAGAAAGTACGCCACATAAAGCGGTGGCAAGATTACATATAAAAAAAAGCTAGGACTTAAGGATTGAAGAAATGTGTACTGTCTTGCTTGTCTCTTGTCTTTACTCGTTTTATGTATCCTATATTTAATTTTATGTCACACAGAACAGCAAGTTACTAGCTAATAGGCAGTAAAGACTGAAGATTGTTCTGCCGGTTTCAAATAATCCCATCCAGTACCAATTGTGAGATTCTTTTTAAGAGGGGCAGGATGTCAAACCGGCCAACTGCAAGCAGGAGAGGCACCACAGGACATTTTATTTCCCCTGGCGCGAATATAGTTTGATGGCCTCTGTACAAAATATGACACGTTTCAGTTCCACAGAGCGAAATACAGAGACATGCGATGGAAGAATGCTGTGTGAAGAGGCACTGCACTGCACTTTGGGACACTTGAGACCAAATAACATGTCTTACGTTCCCTCTTCAGAAAGATGTGCACTACAAAATGAAGGTATTTTTGAAAAGTTGATTTTTTAAATTTTTGGCGTGCTACCTCAAACTCTCAAGGGTGGGGTAGCGCCACTATCTAATATTGCCCCAGTTTGGATATATCGTGGATGCGGCCCTGATGCACACAGCAGTCTTGAGTTGTAGTCGGGAGCCGGTAGTCTCCGTGTTTACGTTAAGTGATTTTGCTGTTTCCTCTTCGTTTATTGCTCTCACGTCAAACGAAAACAAAACGGATTTCTGTGGCCGGGAGCTATCAAGTGAATTAAAATACATTCACATACTTACGGAAGGCTGAAATATGTTATTAATTTCAGATTTTATTTTGTTGCCACCTTTCTGACAGTCAAGTGTTAATCGCCTTGCAGAACAATGAAGTTATTGTTTTCGGTTTAAGAAAGAAATTTGACTTTTATTAATATTTTCTGCTGAGGCAGTCAATTTATTTGAAACGATGTGTTTAATGACTCCAAGAAAATGTACATCTGAATCTGGACATAAGAATGTGCACTTTAAGCCGAATTATGGATTTTAGTATGGCTCACAAAATTCCCATGGTCCTGGAGTTTTGTCTAATGTCTTGTTTTTTATGACACAATGTAAGATCTTAATGTTTTGTACGTACGAATGTACGGGCTTCCTGGGTCATAGTAGCTGCACAAGCGCGGCGTCGCCTCTTATCTGGCGCTCTCTGGCAACTGCTGAAATGAATCTATTTCTAACAGGTCGGAGGAAAATATTCCGAATGGTTGTTTGAAAAGCGTTACTTTCAAACAAAATTTCCTTTTACGCAAGATGAACTCTGCACGTGAATGTCCGATGAATTTCTTAAATCGCAAAACGTTTGACTCCCATTCAAAAATCAAATATTTGAGGACGACCATTTAGCTCAGAAGATCAGAAATTTATGTCGTTAAAAATTTTACTGGCACATTTGTGTGATGTATCTTAAAGTGTAACACGCGCAAAAAAGATCAACATTATGTGTGAAAGCTTAGCTTCTCTTGCAGCTTATTAATCTTAGAGGCCAATATTATAAGTAAAAGCTTTTTTTTCTTGTAGCAACACTATGTATATTAATTTAAACCATTACCTTTTCCTATTTATGTGTTCGCGCTACTTAACAGTGATGCTGTTATTGGCTGACTATATCACCTATCCTATGCTCTGAATATCCTCTTGTCATTGGCTGGCAAGATCTCTTGACATGAGCTATGAGAGGCTTACAAAAGCACATCACAGTCTCTATTTCAATCCTTCGGAAACTAACATGCGGTGTTTGGTGGAATTCGAATTTATGCTTTTGTGCAATACGAAAATATGCAGTGTACATGTTGCTGCACACAATACATCCTTCCAAAACGTGTTTTTTCCTCTGAGTTTCGTTTTCTAAAGTGCTAGGAAATTCTATGCCGGTGTATAAAAGCACAACCATTTAAAGGATTGATAAGTTGTACAGTTCCGAGGAAAAGTATACAGTTACTTACCATGGAAAAGTGTATTTTCATGGGAAATCCGGGAAAATTTTTTTCTTCGTCCACATATACACCCTCATTGAAATATATCATAACCTAACTTGTTATTCTAGAAAAGTTATATGTTAGTCAGTTATTCCTTCTATAGCCATTCATTCTTTCACCTACCCACTCATCACATTTGGTAAAATCTCATCATGAAGGAGAGGGAGCCTTAACTAATGTGGAATGAGGTCAATTTTACTGGTGGAAGCAACAACAAGAGGTCACTTCAGTAAAGCATGTAGGCAAATTACAATACCCACATAGAAGGAATCTTGAGTTTATTATCAGCAAAAAGGAACTTCGAATTACAACACAATCAAAGAACAATTACAGTTCACCATTCACACATTCCAAAGAGTACCTACTGCACTTGTGTTGGGAAGATACCTATTCCCAAACAGCCCTTCCCCTAAAGTGCGAAGCACTGGGAACATAGGGTACTTGAACTTGACAACTCATTCAGTTCTTGTGCAAACCATCTTCAGCTGAGATAAGTTGGCAAGTGGCGTGAGTGCTCAAGACTAGGATCCGCCCACCCCCTCACCATGTTGTTCAACTCTTCGCCTGAAGCTGGAATTACTCACACTGGTCTCAGTCTTTCTGCTGATGCTTTGCTGAATTTCCTGTGCTGCAGAATTGCAAGTTTGTGTTTATTTGGTAGGGTCCCATATATGGCAGCTGAAGAGGCATCCTCAGAGAATTGAGCATAACATGTGAACAATCTATTAGCGCCTTATACAAGAAAACGAGGTGTGAGCCGTGATGTGCAGGCGGTGCTTGTGTCATCTTTGCACATGATCCCAAATCCTCTGTGCAAACAAGGGTAAATCCATTTGGTTGGGGTGTAGAGGTGTGAAGTTCTTTTGGGATTCTTAATAGCTCTCCCTTTACCATGTCAGCTACTGAGGCACAGATATCAGCCTTTAAGCTGTCCATACCTCCAACAGTACAACAGGGAGTGCTTCGGTCCAACTTTATTGGTTGTACACAAGGGCTGCTTTCAACATACAATACCAAACCGTTGCTGTCTGAGTGGTAATTAGCTATGTGGTGGTACTGGAATCTGCACAGTTTGACCAGCTTGCTGAACATAGTGGATTCAAACTGCCTGCCCTGGTCTGTCTTTAATGTGAAGTGGACAGTAAAATGCACCAACCAGTGTGTGACAAATGCCTTTGCAACCATCTCAGCTGATATGTCTGGTAGTGGTACAGCCTCTGTCCATCTTGTGCATCTATCAATGAAAGTCGAAAGTATCTGTAACCATCAGAGGTTAATGGGAGACCCATGATATCAAGGTTTATATGTCCAGATCTTACCGGTAGACCTGAAAAATGCCCAACCTCGTTAACAATGGTTTTCGCCCCTGGGTGTGCCTGATTGCGCACACTGTTGAAAACTATCTTGCGAAGTCGGGGTGCAGTGCAGGCCCTTGGCACCTACCGAGAAATGTCACACCATACCTTTTACCATAACCTGGTACCTCATTCTGCTGGAATTGTGGACTTGAAGACTGACCCATCTGTAAGTCTTGCAGCTGATGATCTGCCATTTGTGACCAGGGAAGGTCATTGTACTTCAGGATCACAACCACACCATATGCACTACATTTTCAGCACTTTGAATATGCTGAATATATGTCACAAACTGGCTAACAAAATTAACATATCTGAATTGTCAAGGGGAGCACTTATCACTTGCATTCTGAAATGCAGGTACAATTGGCTTGTGGTATGTGTAAATCATGACCTCACTTGTTGGAGGGGTGGGGGGAGAAACTGATGGCTGCTAAAGACAGTCTACTTTCTGGTGTAGCCACAGCTAATGGTGCGGATGGTACTGGGTGGGCAAGTGATGCCGCTTGCTCAAGACTGGAGATGGATGAGGCCATCCTTGCTTTGCAGAACAGACACTTCCCGTTTAGTGTAGTGACCAGCAAGAGTCACTTTAAGAGGTGACTGAATAGCCACTGTTGCTTATAAATGGCAGGAATAAAAACTCACTGTGGCTAACAAACATTGTAGTTGTTGGTAATTCCCCAGGTGTGGCAGCTCTCGCAACAAAGCCAACTTTTCCAGCAATGGGCTGATTCCATCACGTGAAACTCTGCAACCGAGAAATGTCACTTCACTTTTACCTATCATGCATTTATCTTCATTCACTACCACACTGTAGTCTTGTAGCCTTTGCCATACCTCAGCCGCATGCCCGAGATGTGATTGTGCATCAGTAGAGTATATCAGAATTTTGTCAAGATACATAAAACAAAATTGCAATCCCACAAGTACTTCATTGATGAACTTTTTCCAGGTCTGAACCACATTTCTAAGTCCAAAAGGCATGCACAAGAACTTGAGCAGACCGAAAGCTGTGGTCATTGCTGTCTTGGGAACATCCAAAGGTGCTGCAGGAAGGTTATAGGCCTTGTGGCAATCCAGGACTGTAAAAACAGTTGCACCAGCCAAAGCATATGTGAATTCTTTAATATGTGGAATAGGATATTTGTGTGTGATGGTCCTGGCGTTTAATACTTGGTTATCTCTGCAAAGTTGCCATGTACCTTCTTTTTCCTGACCAAATGTAGTGGATAGGCCCAGGCACTGTTCGAAAACTGTATGATACTGTAATGCAGCATCTCTTCAAAAGCTCTTTTAATTTCCAATATGTAACCTGGCACAGTTCTACAAATGCACCGCGCAACCGGCAGCCCTGGGATTGTATGTATGCAGTGTAAGGTCTTGGGGTACATGCTTTTGATGTATATTGCTGACCAGACATATCCTACCATCTAACGAACTGTTTAAAAGCTCACTGACTTTGCTGCTGCTGGATCCACTTACCAGTCAGTCCTTAGACAACTCCACCGATAGTGGAAAGTGTGCAAGGAAATATGCTCTCAAGGTAAGCGGGTAAATGTCTGCCACTACAAATGTACACTTGAAATGAGTAGCAAGACCAATACCAGTTACCAGCTCCTTGCAGCCCATTGCCCCAATACTAGGATTACTTATGGCTAGCAGCTGCAGTGGCTCTGATGCTGGCATGTCCGTGTGTGCAAATTTGGCGGAGTACTGACTTCCAAAACAGTGTCCACCAGAAATGCTAAACCAGATTCTCTGTCGACAATGTGCAATCACTGTGATGTTCCCACACATTTCTGTTGAACACCCAATTGACTTGTGAGGACTTTTCATACTGCAATCTTCATGGGTATATTAATATTGCACTATGTTCTGGGAACTACTGCTAGTCTGTGTTTCGTATGCTGTTCGTGACATTTGGAGGTACCGAGGTCCATGGCATCTGTTGCAGACCACTCTTGCCCTTTGGGTGATTGCACAGCGTTTTGCATTTTGTAGCCCATGGAGCAAACCATCTGTGATACCAACAGATGGTGAATATGATGTTTTGAACTCTGGTGCTGTCCTGAGCTGGTGTATTAGCAGAACTTCATGCCCACAGCCGTCTGTCTGATCCATCCAGAGCTCTGGTGGCTGCATTTGGTCAGATACCTTTTCTAGCATGGTTTCTAAATCTTAATGAGCTCCAGTCCTTCTCGGTGTCTGTTGAGTTACACTGTCGCACATTGTGTTCTTCTGATGCCTGACTGTTAACGTGCAGCGTCAGTATTCACTGGTGCTACAGCCACTAAAACTGTCGAATCTGACTTGCTCTGTGCATGACCAGCTACCTGCAGCACTTTATCTGAGGGCTGCCCCTCATGCGCTATCAATGTTAACTGCACCTGTGGAGGGAGCTGCTGTCATCAGGAGTAGCAAGTCTTCGCAGACGACTCTAATTTCCATCAAAGCCTATAAGTGTCTCCAGAATTCCAATAGTATTCTGTCATCTCTTCACTTGTGATACAGGACCGCTTAAACTTTTGTTTGGATGATGTGGTGCAATGAATGATTGACACTGTCTTGAGAACACGGTAGATCCATTGATGTGGAGGTTGCAGGATAATATCTGTAACTGTGGCAGTTCCTCCACTGTCTAAATAACTGACTGCCAATGTAAATTTCTCCTGATTCTCCATGATTTGGTGAGCAAAATTCTTTCTAAAATCATGAACCAAATCTCAGACTGCACAGACAAAAATGGTGCAGACCTTGACTGTAACTGCAACATGGATGACTCTAATGAGTCAGCTGTCGGATGGCATACAATGCATGAATGTGTTCGCTGTACCTGAGCTGTCATCATTTCTTGGCATAGAAACTTCCAGAACTCCAATACCCTCACCAGTCACAAGCAGCAATTTTGCCACATCTTCCATGACTGTGAAAAAATAATGCAAAATGCAACTCTTCTTATTGTTCGTGAACTATTTTTGTCTCGGGGTCATCAGTTATGTATGCAAATTACAATATCAACAGAAAGGAACTTGGAGCAACATCACAATCAAAGGACAGTTATACTGCCTCATTCACACATTCCAAAGAGTATCCAATGCATTTCATTTGGGAGATACCTATTCCCACAACTATATGAGCAGCAAATTATGACTTCATAAACTACATTGATAATTATAAGAATTAATGCAACAAACTCCTGACTGTCGAGGTTAATGTGGATTTGAGACTGCACAGATTGCTGAAAAACATTGCTAATCCAAAAAACTTGTGTTTTTTATTTTTTTCTCCCAGTTTCCTATACTTGAAGAAACATGCTACATATATTTTTAAAGCCCACTTCATTACTTACACATTACTTATAATTTACAAAATTAAAGTGAAAGAACATTGTATTTTGCATCACTTGCTTTGTTTTCACTTTTACGAAACAATCATTCTGTTTTATCTGCTTCTGTTTTTCATTCACTCTTTACCTAGTGGTGGTCTCAATTTCAGGAGTGTCAGAACATTGGTATAGTCAGATGAATGTTTTCCTGAATACTCTAGTAACAGATCAGTAAGTTTCAGTGCATCAGTGTGTGCAATAACAGGTTTCTCGATCACTCCCTCTTTGCTCTCTTTCTCTACAGAACATACTGTGTTCACTGTACCTGCATAACGTAACTGGTCAAATCCTGGTTCATAGATGTCACTATTTAAGTATTTGTGGATGTTTTTATCAGCTGTGTCTTTGCACCCAGAAATTTGTATCCCAAACAAAAATATTCATTCTGATTGTAAAAGAATACTTCAAGCTTTGTTTTTCTTAAAATCATCTAACTGTGCATGGATAATCCAGAAGCCTGATTATCTGCACTTGGGATAACTGAGGTTTTGCTGGGAACAAGTCACACTGGTACTTCTGTCAACTGTTCAGCTTTTGTTGGCAGCTCGTGGTCTTGTGGTTAGCGTTGCTGGCTCTCAATCACAGGTCCGCTGGTTCAGTTCCTACCAGGTCGGGGATTTTCTCTGCTCAGGACTGGGTATGTGTGCTGTCATCATCATCATCATCATCATTTTCTATTATGTGAAGGACATGTTTTCCTTCTTCTGAAATTGTATAGGCCAGGAGACACTTCTTTCCAAAATTGCAATAATTGTAAGAAACTCAGACTATTAAGATTTTATTAAGCAAACCTTTCAAAAATTGAGTCTTAAATGTACTCTCTTATTGGGAAAACATGCTTCTTTGAGAAACAAGACTTATCATCATCTTCATCATATATTACATTTTCCAGCCCCTAGCTAGGTCTATTTAGTACGTAAGCCTTCCATCTTTTGCTGTCCTCCCAACATGTTTTTCTCTCCCCTCTGCCCCAGATCTCTCTCTTCATCACACTTCCTTTTACTCCCAATCATCCTCTAGTTCTCTTGCCTGCTATTATCTTTTCATGAGCCTAGCTCATTATGCTGCCAGATCCCATTGTTTTAACACACCCATAGCATCTTAATCTTGCCTTTTCTGTGGTCTTTTGTACAGGCTTCTATTTTGCTACTTCTCTCAGCATATCATACCTCACTCTATTTGTTCTAGTAAGTCCTAGCCTGCTTCTGTGAAATTTATTCTTACAGGCCTATATCCTGTTCAGCTGGTGTGTGAGTTGCATTTGTGTGTGTGTGTGTGTGTGTGTGTGTGTGTGTGTGTGTGTGTGTCGTCTTTTTTTGGTGAAGGCCTTATCTGCCGAAAGCTGTATTTGTGACAGTCTTTACGTTGTGCCTATCGACGACTCAGCATCTCTGCTATATGGTGAGTGGCAGCTTTCCATTTCATAATATTGTTACATTCCATCCTGAATTTTCCATTGTTTGACTTTTCCCATTATAGTTACCCTTTTTCTTTGATCTACATTTCTGTGCCTTATGACCAACCCATTGACAACTAAAACATTGTGGCTGGTGACACTGTATTTTTCAGTTACTCTTTCTTCTACAGCAGTAAGTCTTTGTTTGACACAAACTTTTGTGATCATTCTGAGGCTTAGTAGCACTATCTATCTCTTGCAGATAAATGGCTACATGCAGCAATGCTGCTATGTTTTGTGGATTTTCCATTCTCACTCTGCAAGAACATTCTGGAGCATGCAAGAAAATTCTGGAGCAGAAATCCTCATCAGGAACACATGTAACGCCATGTCCTTAGCCCCTCTTAATAAAACTGTGTCAGTGTCCAGGTTGTAAGTCAGCTCGTAAGTTTGGATGTTCAACTTGTGTATCCTCTCTGAAAATGTTTCTTTGTCTCAAATTAGTTAACTTTTCTTGAAAGAAACAAGCACTATTTTGTTTTCTGTACCTTTTCTTGAAGCCATTTGCCAACTCTGTAAATGTAGTTACATTACTCAATACCTCATGATATGTGATGTACATCTTAGCCTCACCTGACATGCACAATTGGGCCATCTGCAATGATGTTTGTTCAGTTCAGTTGTACAAGCTGGCTGTGGGTAACCCATCCAGCATAAAAATAGTGACATCCTCCACTGTTTTGCCAGAAAAAATAGAAGTAAGACCAGCAGCTACAAGATCTACAGATGGAGCATGAGCAGCCAGTATCAATTTCACTCACGAACGGCCTGATTCTGAAGGATCAGCTGTTTGACTATCGAGCTGCTGAGCCATTTGCTCACTCTTTTTCTTTAACTGTTTGACATAAAGCCCCAAGTTATCTATTTTTTATTATTTTGACACAAATGTTAAATTCCAAATATACTTGGACAACTTAAGAAAAGACCTTCAAAAAAAAAAAAAAAAAAAAAAATTCCCACTTATATTCATTTCAGCACTGATAGTTACATGTTCTGCTGATAGAGAGCTTCTGGTACTACATTTTTAGCCTGGTTGTCATGTTTTGGTTATCGTGGTTGCCGCTAGATATCGTCTTTACTGTGTGCAGCACTGGCTACTCAGTAACAAAATGCTCACTTTCAGGCTCACTCCTATAGTGGTTGTTTAGTAGTGCTTTCAAAAATGTATTACTGTAGTGATCCTGAGTTTGACATTTAATTTAGCAGCTCAGAAACCCGAAGAGGAATGTGATGTTACTTCATTAGAGACTGAAAGTGATGGCAGTACGGAGGGAATAGAGATGGTTCTGTGTTTGCGGGCACTCTCCCATTTCGCCCTGTGCCAGTTTTCCTCAGAAAGAAGATTCAGAATTAGTTCATTAGATCCACAAGTTACAAGTGGTGTCTTGATTCACTGTTGACATCGGCTGTTGATGTCCATTGAGGAATCATGTCGTAAGTGGCTGTCAGTCCACTCGGGGTAGCTGATTCCACACACGTGGTCCTTATTAGCTGCTGATATGGCAGGTGACACCCACAGTGGCTTTGCCACTCGCGGTACCATGCCAGTGAGTAGACGCGGTGTTTGTGTTGGACACACATACCAATTTAGGAGGTGCTCTGTCCCGTCCCGTTCACTACTGTTCTTCATGTGTTGAACTGTGATAATGGTTGTAATGTAGCTGTGTAGTATGGCACTCCTGGCCTGGCAATTAGGTAGGCCCTGGTCCATCTGCTGAAGTTTGACAAATACTGGCATCCTGAAATGCGATGATAAGGAAGAGACCACGATCCATCCATCTGTGACAGTGGCAGACTGGTGATTTATGTAGAGGCAACCATCTCTCTCCCTGTATCGGCTATCATTGCTCAGTAGCGTGCAGGAAATCTACAACAGACTTATGCTAGATATCACTTTATTGCAATCAGGGAGGAATTATGGACAAAGTTTAAGCAGATTGTAAATCGTGATCTGGAGAGTTATGTGCCTAGTAATTGGATTAAGGACAGAAAAGAGACACCACGATTTAATATTGAGATTCAAGAAATGCTGAGGAAGCAGAGGCTGTTGTAGTCTCAGTTCAAAAGAAAATGTGCAGGTGATGAGCAACAAAGCTCTCTCTCTCTCTCTCTCTCTCTCTCTCTCTCTCTCTCTCTCTCTCTCTCTCTCTCTCCACACACACACACACACACACACACACACTCACTTCCCTCCCTCCCCTTCCTCCCTACCTCCCTCCCCTCACAAATTTTGTAGATGCCAGTACAATACTTGATGTTTGCAGTTGCTGAATGACTCTGTCCATATCAAACCTACCAACCACCAACAATACCTGCACTTTGACTGCAGGCACCCATTCCGTACAGCCTAGCCACCTGTGGCCATCACATCTGTAGTGATGAGCAGTCCCTCTTAAAATGTACCTAGTGTCTCACTGAGGTCTTTACAGACTGTAATTACCCTCCCAATCTTGTACAAAAACAGATCTCATGTGCCCAGTCACCCAACACCTCCCAAAGTCCCTCCATCTGGCCACAGTGGAGCATTGAGCATTCCCCTTGTGTTTTTGTATCACCCAGCACTGCCAGGGTTTCAACTACCTCTGAAATGAGAAATGTCCTATCCACTATCCTTCCCATTCTTCCCACAGTGATATTCTGCCATCCACTGAACCTAGACAATATCGTCATCCGTTCCTACACAACCCCTGCTTCCAACATCTTGCCTCATTGCTCATATCCTTGTAATAGACATAAATGCAATACCTGTCCCATACATCCTCCTACCATCACCTACTCCAGTCCACTTACAAACATCACCTATCCCATCAAAGGCAGGACTGCTGGTGAAACCAGTCATGTGAACTACAAGCTAAGCTACAACCACTGTGCTGCATTCTACGTGGGTATGACAACCAACAAGCTGTCTGTCCATGTGAGTGGCCACTGCCAAACTGTGGCCAAGAAACGATTGCACCGCCCTGCTGCTGAGCAGACCACCCAACATGACATTGTTCATTTCAGTGACTGCTTCATAGCCTGTGCCATTTGGGTCCTTCCCACCAACACCAGATTTTCTGAATTGTGCACGTGAGAACTCTCCCTGCGATATATCCTGTGTTTCCATAACCCTCCTGACCTCAACCTTCAGAGTCATTGTCCTTACCCATCTAGCCCCTTTCCTGTTCCCATTCCAGCACTACACAGCTCTCTATTCCACCAACGCAATCAAACCAGTCATTTTACTTCTCTCCTTCTCCTCCTCTTCCTCCTCCTCCTCCTCCTCCTCCTCCTCCTTCATCTTCATCTAACCTACCGACTGCATCAGCTGCCCTACTCTCCATCTTGTCCTTGCATGCTCCCAGCAGCACTTTACCATCCCCCACCCCTACCATGCTATTGCTCCCACTTCCTGCCCCAGCCTCCTCCTTACCTCCACCTGGTTGCTTCTCTCATAATGTGGCGCTACTTGCAGTCTGTCTCCAGCATGTCTGTGTGAGTTGCATTTGTGTGTGTGTGTGTGTGTGTGTGTGTGTGTGTGTGTGTTGTCTGCTTTTGACAAAGGCCTTGCTGGCTGAAAGCTAACATTCTGACAGTCTTTTTGTTGTGCCTTTCTGTGACTCTGCATCTCTGGTGATTGCTGAGTAGCAACTATCCTCTTCATATTATTACATTCCATCCTGGACCTTCCATTATTTGAATAACTCTATTATTATTTTACAGCAGTAGACAGATATTTCAATTTTAGTGCTCTTGAAAAGCATTGGCTTATTAAAAAAGCTTCATACATAACTGTTTTCTTGCTATACAGGGTGCTGGAAGGAGTGTTTAGAAGTCTTAACAACTTGTTGGAGAGATTTCATCAGTCTTACTTTTTCTACCTTCAACCAGCAACTGACCGCTATATTTCCATAGGTAAGTGACCTTTTAAAAAGTAAACTTTCAAAATAGAGCTGCTATTATGTGACAAAAGAGAACTATAATATAGTTGGATAGATAAAAAATCTACCCACCAAGCAGCAGCAGAACATGCACATAAAAGGAGATTATGATTATGCAAGCTCTTGGAGCCAGTGGCTGCTCCTTCTGGCAGAAGGATTGAAGGGGAAGGAAGGAGTGGGAAGGTAAAGGACTGGAGGGGTCTCGGAAAAGGCATAGATTATGGGAAAGTCACTCAGAATTGCAGGTCATGGGAGACTTGCCAGACGGGATGAGAAGGAAAG
Organism: Schistocerca gregaria; assembly: GCF_023897955.1. NCBI lineage: Eukaryota > Metazoa > Arthropoda > Insecta > Orthoptera > Acrididae > Schistocerca > Schistocerca gregaria. The sequence continues at coordinate 479,918,958 of NC_064925.1, forward strand.
GCTGACTGTTGGGAACTGCACCAGACGAGATTTGAAAATCTGAGAGCTTATAGGTGGAAGACAGGGTAATATGCAAGGCAATCTTGCAACTGTCTTAAAAGAGCTATTGAGAGTGGTTTTGGTAGTACAAAATCTCCTTTCCTGAGTCCTCTTTCAGTTCTTAATTTCTCACTATCTGGATATGGACACACAATTCTACTTTCTACTAACATACATAAAGTCAGTGCAGTGTTTCTTAAGGGTTGCTTGAACAGATTTTGCTCAAATTAAGACTCCTCAAAAACTATGAATCTTAGGCAAAGTTGTAATTTATAGTCATTGCTCTTTCTAGAATTTCACTCCTGCCTGACAAGTAGTCCCTTGTGATGTATCATCTCCTAAAGTCAGCTTGTTCCTTTGAGTTATTGGAATGCAATGTTTTTTTGCCAACACTCTGCGCACTTGGTGATACTTTGAGTGAATGCTTTGAGATTGCAAATGAGAAGGAGGTTGATAGAGTATGTCTTTCTCATTTATTGTGAAGTAGAGCAATGAAAGATTTGTTTATTTGAGGAATTTTCTTCCTCCATAGAAAGTCTGTAAACAGTTTTCTTTTGTATTGTTTAGGTTTCACCTTAAGTATGTGTATTGTGACAGCTTCATCTTCTGCCATCCTTTCTTTTTAGTATATCTTGGCTGGCTTTGTACACCTCATCTACCAGTATGGAGATTATCAGCATGTGCTGTGCCTTTCTTCTCTTCTGGTATTGCCTTCTGCATGCCAGTACTGTTGTTATGGAATCATAAACATGTGTAAGTGTAAATTTGTGATGATGTAAATAAAATAGAAAGAAACTTCCACATGGGAAAAATATATTAAAAACAAAGATTCCAAGACTTACCAAGCGGGAAAGTGCCGGCAGACAGGCACATGAACAAAACACACAAACACACACACAGAATTACTACCTTTCGCAACCGATGGTTGCTTCTTCAGGAAGGAGAGGGAAAGACGAAAGGATGTGGGTTTTAAGGGAGAGGGTAAGGAGTCATTCCAATCCCGGGAGCGGAAAGATTTCCCTTAGGGGAAAAAAAGGACAGGTGTACACTCGCACACACATACACACACATATATCCATCTGCACATACACAGACACAAGCAGACATATTTAAAGGCAAAGAGTAAGGGCAGAGATGTCAGTAAGTGTAAATTGTTTCTTAATCCATTTTATTGTTTTATTTGGAGAAACAGGAAAACAAAAAGATCAGGAGACAGATCAGAGAGGTAGGTCTAATTATGACTGTAATGAAAACAAAACAGAGGTTGTTGGGACATGAAGCAACTTTAATGGATGCTGTGTTTTTTCTGAATTCCGAGATACAAAAAAAAAAAAAAAAAAAAGGGACAACAACCTAGTTGGAGGTGGGTAGATGATATTAAAAAACATGCAGTGGCAACATAAATGTATACCATTTACGATTGTAATACATGAAAATGTCTTGTTGAAGAATTAATCCAGCATTGGGTGATTGCTGCTGCTGCTGCTGCTGATGGTGGTGGTGATGATGATGATGCAATAAGTTGTTCTCATAATGCTTTGAATGGAACTTCTTTTCCAGGTATGTATATGCCATGTCTTGGCTTGTTATGTGCTGGCCTGTTTATTAAAGCTTTTGCCCTCTGGTTAAAAATATTTGAGGAACAGAAGAAAGAGAGAGATGAAAATCGTATTGAACAGTTTCCTGATCAGTCAAAGGTGCAAGAAATATCACCAGAATCTCAGAAACAAAGTACTGATAAATCTGCTGACAAGATTTCTGAAACTACAAACAGTGAAGTCACTGCAGATAAGCAGAATGAGGTAAGTTACAAATATAAAACTGTATTTGATTATTTTTCTTCGTTGAAAATTGGATTGCTGGGCTATAAAAAAGGGAGGAAGGAACAAAAAGATGAATTGCATCATTATTAAATAATTCAGCCTCAGGATACACAAATGGTATCATTACCTGTTTCAACTTATTACTGTCATAATCAGATTATCTCAATATGTCTCATAGCAACTTATCAGCTGAAAATCTGATGAGGACTATAAGAAGTCAAGACTGATTGTGATACCATTGTTGTGAACAGAGACTGAAGCAAATGATGTAAAAAAAATATGAGACAGTCATTTTTCCCCCCACTTAATGAAGTGTGACTAGTCCCAGTTCTTCTTCTTCTTCTTCTCTCTCTCTCTCTCTCTCTCTCTCTCTCTCTCTCTCTCTCTCTCTCTCTCTCTCTCTCTCTTTTTTTTCCTTTTTTTTTTTTAACTCATTTTCTATCAGAGGAAAATTAGTCTTCAGCTTCAAACATATTAAACGAAACATATTTGGGGAACTGAGCAGTAAGAATCAAAGTATTTGGAATGTATCTAATGCAAGAATAAAACATTGAAATGAATTTCTGGTAGTAACAGGAAATTGTCTTATTGGACACTGAACCTATTTCACAAGCATTAGTTTTATGTTTGATGCATAACAGGTTCAAACCTTTTGGAAAAGTAAAAATTCGGCTTGTGGCTTTGTGAATGTAGTCCTATTTGATTGAGTGTACATATGAGGTTGAACGTTCTCAAAATTTCTACAGATTATAGAGTTCTGACATAAAGTGTGTTATTTTTGTGGCCATGAGGTATATTCTGAGTATTAGCTAGTTGAAACTTCCTGACAGATTAAAACTGTGTGCCGGACCGAGTCTTGAGCTTGGGACCTTTGCCTTTTGCGGGAAACTGAGCTACCCAAGCACGAATCACGACCTGTCTTCACAGCTTCAATCCTGACAGTACCTCATCTCCTAGTAAGTAGTTTTAGATTTGTTTATTGGAGATGAGTACGAAACTGCCATTCACTGCTGACGCTACTGTCTCTCATGGAAACTGAAACTGAGCCAATGGGACTCACTTCGCCTGTTTTTGAGGAAATCTGTTTTGTCTGGTGCCCAAGAGGCAAACACAAAAGAATAGCGATGTATTAATCACCGGCAGTTCAAATGTATTGCAATTGATGGTACCCCTTGGGGAAATGGCAGGAAGGGACAGGGTAGGACACCCAGTGCACTATATGTGCCTGGGGGTCTCAGTCAACATGTTGAAGAGACTGTGACAGCGGCCATTGAGGGAACAGGGTGCAACCAACTGCGGACTGTAGCAATAAAAAAAAAACTACTCACGAGCAGGTCATGAAGGCCCAACAGTACCGACCAGCCGCTGTGTCATCCTCAGCCCATAGGCGTCACTGGATGTGCGGATATGAGGGGCATGTGATCAGCACACCGCTCTCCCGACTGTGTGTCACTTGCCAAGACCGGAGCCGCTACTTCTCAGTCAAGTAAATCCTCAGTTTGCCTCACAATGGCTGAGTGCACCCCTCTTGCCAGCAGCACTCGGCAGACTGGCAGACTGGATGGTCACCCATGCAAGTGCTAGCCCAACCCGACAGCACTTAACTTAGGTAATCTGATGGGAACCGGTGTTACCACTGTGGCAATGTCGTTGGTGCAGACTGTGACACACGTTGGAAAAAATGTCGTTGGTGCAGACTGTGGCACACGTTGGAAAAAATGTCGTTTGGGCTCGGAGCTCATACTTAGGTCATTCCAGTGGCTGGCAGAGAAGATTGAGAAGACCAGCCTTGCACATTTAATTTCAACAAAGCTCACAATTTGCAGTGTTGTCCCCAGAACTGATCATGATACTTTGCTTCTGAGTCAAGTGGAAAGGTGAACCAGCGACTTCAAAGGTTCTGTGATTGACTAGGCTGTGATTTCCTGGACTTGCACCATAGGGCTGAGAACTGTAAGAGTCCACCTAAATGGGTCAGATGTGCACTACACATCAGAGGTTGCCACACAGATAACTGACTGTGTGTGGGGTGCACACAAGGTTCTTTTCTTTTCTTTTCTTTTTTTTAATTAGGCTACTCTCTGTCCAATTCAGATAATGATTGCTTACACAGGTGAGAGTATTAAAATCGTAATGGTAAACTGCCGAAGTATTCGTGATAAAGTGCCAGAGTTTGAACTGTTCATGAAAGGCAGAAACCTAGTTGAAACCTGATATAGGTAGCAGTGAAATTTTTTGGGGGAAATTTAAGTGTATATTGAAAGGATAGGCAAATGAAAAATGGATGTTGTATATTTGTCGCAGTAGACGAGAACTTAAATCCACTGAGATAGAAATTTAAGCTGCATGTGAGATTGTTTGGGCAAGATTCAGTACCAGGGACGAACATAAAATGATAATTGGATCCTTGTATTGCCCGCCAGACTCATCCCCGATGTAACTGAAAACTTTAGAGAGAACCTCAGTTCACTTGTACATAAGTCCCCAAATCATCCTGTAATCATTGATGGAGCCTTTAATTATCCAACAGTTAATTGAGAAAATTAGTTTTGTTAGTGGTGGGCGTGATCAGACATCCTCCGAAGCGGTACTAAATGCCTTCTCTGAAAACTACCTGGAAGAGAGAGTTAGGAACCCGACTTATGATGGAAATGTATTGGATCTGGTGGCAACGAATAGACCTGTCTCTTTGAGGGTTTCTACATCGACACTGATATCAGTGACCGATTGCCAAAGTGTAACAGACAACTAAATCAAGCAGAAAGATATATATATTCAATAAACTAGATGAAAAACCAGTAGTATCGTATCTCAGTGAGGAAACTGAAACTTTCAGCATAAGGCAGGAGCATTTAGAGGAACTGTGGCTGAAGTTTAAAAGAATTGTTGACCGTGCACTGGATAGATATGTATCCAGTAGAACATTCCATAATGGGAAGGAACCTCCATAGTATTCAGTCACTGTAAAGACACCTTTAAAGAAACAGAAGTAACAGCATAACAGGTGTGAAACTAAGCATAGGGCTGTAGATAGAGAGATGCTGAATGAAACATGTTTGGCTATCAAGAGAGCAATGGGTGATGCCTTCAATGACTACCATAGCAGAATACTATCAAATGGTCTTTCACAGAATCCAAAGAAATCCTGATCATATGTAAAGGATGTTAGTGGCACCAAAGTTAGTATCCAGTCCCCAGCAAACGAGGCAGGAACAGAAATTGATGGTAGCAAAGCAAAAACTGAAATGCTTAACTCCACTTTCAAATGTTACTTTAAGGAGGACAACCCAGTAGAAATGCCCCAATTTAATCCTTATACCTCTGAAATGATGAACGAAAGAAGTATTTGTGTCAGTTATGTTGAGAAACAGCTGAAGTCACTAGAACAGTTGAAACTGCTAACATTGAACAATACTCCAGGGTCCGATGGAATACCTGTCACATTCTATACTAAATTTGTGGCTGAGTTAGCCCCTGTTTTAACTGTAATCTATAGTAGATCCCTCGAACAAAAAACTGTGCCCAGTTCTTGGAGAAAAGCATGGATCACACCTGTCTGTAAAAAGGATAGTAGAAATGATCCACAAAGCTACCATCCAATGTCCTTTGTTGCAGAATCTTAGAACATATTCTGAGCTCAGACATAATGAGGTATCTTTAACAAAATGACCTCCTCAATTCCAACCAGCATGGATTCCAGAAACATCAACCATGTGAAACCCAACTTGGACTTTTCTCACACAACAAACTGAAAACTTTGTAGCAAGGCAATGCAATCAGGTTGAGGCAGTATTGCTTGATTTCTGAAAAGTATTAGACTCAGTACCTCAGCTACACTTAATTTTAGTGGTGTGATCACATGGAATATCAAGTGAAATTTGTGATTGGAGTGAGGACAATTTGGTAGGGAGGACACAACGTGTTATCTTGGATGGAGAGAGTATCAAACGTAGAAGTAATTTGTGTATGCCCCAGGGAAGTGTGTTGGAACTCCTGCTGTTTATGTTGCATATTAATGACCTTGCAGATTAACATTAATAGTAACCTCAGACTTTTTGCAGATGATGCAGTTATGTATAATAAAGTACTATCTGAAAGAGTCTGCATTAATATTCAGTCAGATCATGATAAGATTTTAAAGTGGTTCAGAGATTGGCAACTTACCCTCAATGTTCAGAAATGTAAAATTGTGCACTTCACAAAACAAAAAACATAGTGTCCTGTGACTATAACATCAATAAGTCACTGCTTGAATCAGCCAACAAATACAAATACCCAGGTGTATCTCCTTGTAGAGATATGAAATGGGATGATCACATAAGCTCAGTCATGGGTAAAGTAGGTGGTGGACTTCAGTTTATTGGTAGAGTACTGGGGAGCTTGACTGCTACGGTCGCAGGTTCGAATCCTGCCTCGGGCATGGATGTGTGTGATGTCCTTAGGTTAGTTAGGTTTAAGTAGTTCTAAGTTCTAGGGGACTGATGACCACAGATGTTAAGTCCCATAGTGCTCAGAGCTATTTGAACCAAGTACTGGGGAAGTGCAATCAGTCTACAAAGGAGATTAGTTACAGATCACTTGTGTACCCATCCTAGAATTGCTCAGGTGTGTGGGACCTGTAACTGGAGATATTGAACGTACATAGAGAAGGGCAGCATGAATAGTCATAGGCTTGTTTAATCAATAGAAGAGTGTCATGGAAATATTGATGGAACTGAACTGGCAGACTCTTGAAGCCAGACATAAACTATCCCTAGAAAGTCTATTATCAAAGTTTCAAGAACCAGCTTGAAATGATGACTCTTAGTAATATACTACAGTCCACTACATATTGCTCACTTAGGGATCAAGAGGATAAGATTGGAATAACTACTGCATGCACAGAGGCATTCAAATAATCATACATGAATGGAATGGGAAAAAACACTAATAACTTATACAATGGGACATACCGTCTGTGATGCTCCTCACAGTGGTTTGCAGAGTATAGATATAGATATAGATGTGGATGCTACAATTACACCCGCTATTACAACTGAACAATGTCATTTTTAATCCAGTGCACTTCTAGTGACACTTTGTCAGTAACTTTCTAATTTAAATTTCTTTGCATGTAAGGGTATAAAACATTTTTTAAATGGTTTTCAGCATATATTAATTAAGGTAGACAGTTACTTGACAGCATCTTCTTCTTTTTTGCCTCTTACAGGTGGACCATGAATTAATTGTAATTCCAGTAGGAGTTGTCTTCCTTGTTGCACATGTCTTTGGCACTGCTGCCCTGTTTGCAGCAGACGCATACAGTGTGGTAGGGAGAGAGCTTATTGGGTTGTCAACAGATTTGTCTGTTTTTGCAGGCTACTTATGTTACAGTCTTGTACTGTTACCTTTGCCTGCCTTTGACAGGTGAGCATAACACTGTTGAAAGTGACTTGATTTTCTACGTATTGCTTGGTTTCTAGTACCTGATTAGTTCAACAACTGAATTAATATTGGATATTTCCTTTTGATCTCTGGTATTTCAGGGTTGTAGGCCAGCAGTTCAAGAGTTGCTCATTACTGAATATTGCTGCTTTACTAGAGTTGGCTACATTGTTACTTGCTGTTGGAATGCACAACTTCTCACTGTCCTTCATTTTAGCCACACTTTATGTACCTGTGGCACTGTCTGTGAGTCCAACGAAAAAAGGGTGAGTGTTATAGAACTAATGTGTAACATGTTCCCCATAGATATTTGTGCAAAAGTGTGGTTTGTATGTTGCTTATGTTGTTTTTGTGAAAAGTTAATATGGAATTCAAACTGCCTCTAGTATCTGTGTTCAGCAGTCTTCATCGCATCCTTAATACCCATGTAAGTATCCTTCAAACTAATGTTCTCTTTCTTCCTGTTTACTGCAAAACAAATTTGATGCTTTTAAATATTTATATTTAAACAAAGAAGAGGTTGTTAAGCAAGTAAAGGCAAATAAGCTCAGTTCAAGGCTTTTGCATATCAAGAGTTCCCAGCTTACACTGTTCAGTACCATTAGTTTGGGCATGCATCAGCTACCATTGTGAGAGGTGTGAGATAGCTAAACATTGTGAAAGTGTGATCTTGGCTTTTGTGTCCATGCTGCAAAAACAGTACAAGAATGGGGTGTGGGGGTACCATCTGTAGGTTAGCAGCATGCCCAAGAAGGATGGGTGAGTGTCGAGGTGAACTGTCATTAGCGGCAACTTCTGGATGACCGTTTACATCTAACTATGTTTAGTTCGTTCGCTTATGTGTGCCTCTCTTAACCAACTTATATGTACAAAGCTTGTTGTAGAAAGTCTTTAGGGCAAAAATCTTAGCCTCAGTATCTTTTATTGCTTCATCGGACCTATTGGGCAATATATATGTAAAGTGTTTGTGTTGTTCTCTGGTCCAATTGTGTATTGTTTGTTGTTAAAGTAGGTGGTTTTGAATAAAAGTCAGTTTTCTCCATTCATTAAGCGCTTGAGCATCTAGGAGGGACACTTTAATCAATTAAAAGGTGGCATAATGGTACAAGCATCATCAAGCCAATAAAAATTGTGCTAGTAAGGGAGCTGTTAAGTGCAAAATTTCTTGAAAAGTATGCTGTGATTAGTGAACCAAACACAACTCCCAGTTACATTAAAGGGGTAATCAGTGTAAGGACACAGTGCAACTGAACATCAAAGAGCTACTGTAAGCATGGCAGGAGATTTGTGCAGATTAATTTAGAGAAATTATATGGAGAATAACCAGGAAGCTCTAAAACAGTACTATCTTTACAAACTATGGAAGGAATAAAGGTAACCTGTTAAACACTAACTGAATAATGGTACAGAAGCACACAAACAAGCTTAGACTCATTGCTAAGCTTTTTGATAAAGTCTTTCTTCAAAAATAACTACTGCTGTGTGTGTTGTGTGTTGTGGGTGAGTGGCAAAGGAGGGGAGGGAGGGGGGGGGGGGGGGGGTTAGGTGTAGCACACTTGTTGTGAAGAAGAAAGGAGGCAAAGATGAAGGGAAATGCATCAAATAAGGTAGGTAATCAAGGATAATAATCGACAACCACTTTTCCAGTTTCCATTCAGAGACCATTAAACAGACAGAGTGAGAGCTAAAGTACGATTAGCAAAAGTAGAGGAAATGGAAGGGGGAATATATCTGTGTAATTAGCTCCTACAGCTTCACAAATGGGATCTACATCTACATATATACTCCCTAATTCACGGTACAGTACATGGCAGAGGGTAGCCTGTACCATACTAGTCATTTCCTTTCCTACTCCATTCACAAATAGTATGAGGTAAAAACTGAGGTATCGTTACACAGTCACTACCACTCAGGGGGGCATCATCATTGAAGACTCTGTAGTTGGGAGCACAAGTGCAGCTGCTATCCACCAGTGTTTAGTACAGCAACAGGCACCTTCCAATCCCAAGCTGCACCAGGTCCACGCCTCCTGTGTGGCAGCACCATCAGGGTGCGAGACTCGACTGGATATAGAGGTGTTGTCTGCAGCGGCATTTCCAGATAGTCGCCAGCTACTCACCAGTTACTCTTTGGGGTCCAGGCATTCTAGTCCCTGACAGTACCAGTGGAGTCACTTAGCAGTGCAGTGAGGCACATCACTGTTCAGAATTGATCTCACCTCAGAGACGTCAACTCACAGTTGGGACAGTTAACTTCATGGAACTTCAACATCGGCCGGGTGCAAGAGAACTGCTGTATGGAGACTTAAAATTGTGTGTGTCAACTCCATCAGTATGCAAAGGACTTCATACTGCATCACATGCAGATCTTCCATGTATTGAGTATTCACACTATATGTATTTCACAGTTATGTTTGTTATTCATTCTGTGTTTGATTTATTCTTCAGTTCCTGTGCGCATTCCTGAACAGAACTGTATTTTGTACATGTGTCTACCACTCAGACATATATTGTTTCAGCCAATGCTAAGTGTCATGCCAAAAACAACTATCCATATGCCTCCATACGAGACCTAATTTTTCATACCTTCCTGTTCCGTAGCAAAATGTACCTTGGTGGCAGTAGAATTGTTCTGCAGTCAACTGCAAATGTTGGTTCTCTGAATTTTCTTAATAGTGTTACTCGAAAAAGAATGTTGCCTTCCCTTCATCAGGGATTCCCATTTGAGTTCCTGAGGCATTTCCATAACACTTGCATGTTGTTTGAAATTACTGGTAACAAATCTAGCTGCCTGCCTTGAAATTGGTTTGATGTCATCCTTCGATCCGACCTGGTACAGATCCCAAACATGGAAGCAGTACTCAAGAATAGGTCGCACCAGTGTCCTATATGTCATCTTCTTTATAGGTGGACCGCTCTTTCTTAAAATTTTCCCAATAAACCAAAGTTGACCATTCACCTTCCCCATTGCAGTCTTTACATTCTCATTCCATTTCATGTTATTTTGCAACATTATGCCCAGATTTTTAATCGACATCAAGTAGCACACTACCAAGGCTGTACTTGAATATTATGGTTTTGTTTTTCCTACTTTCTGCATTAACTGACTTTTCTGTGTTTAGATCTAGATTCTATTCATCACACCATCTAGAAATTTTGTCTAGGTAATCTTGTATTCTGAAGTCACTCATTGACAATACATTCTTGTGCATCACAGTATCATCAGCAAATAGCCACAGATTGTTGTCCCCCCTATCCATCAGATCATTTATGTTTATAGAGAGTAACAACAGTTCTATTTCACATCCCTGGGGCACTCCGGATGGTACCCTCATCTCTGACAAACACTCATCGTTGAGGACAACGTACTGGGGTCTGTTACTTCAGAAGTCTTATAGCCACACACGTCTGGGATCCTATTCCATGTGCTTGAACCTTCAACAACCGTCTGCAGTGGGGCACCGTGTCAAATGTTTTTTGGAAGTCTAGGAATATGGAATTTGTATGTTGGCCTTCATCTATAGTTCATCATGTGAGAAAAGGGCAAGCTGAGTTTTGCAGGGCAGCAGCAGCAGCAGCAGTAATTGTTCTTGTTGTTGTTTTTGTTTTCAGTCCAAAGACTGGTTTGCTGCAGCTTTTCATGACTCTTATCATGTGCAAGCTGCTGCTTCTCCGAATAACTATCACACCTACACCCTTCTGAATCTGCTTACCGTATTCATCTCTTGGTCTCCGTCTAGGATTTTTGCCTCCCACACTTCCCTCCTGTACTAAATTGGTGATTGCTTGATGTCTCAGAATCTGTCTGCCAACTGATCCCTTCTTCTAGTGAGGTTGTGCCACAAATTTCTCTTCTCCTCAATTCTATTCAGTAACTCCTCATTAGTTATGTGATCTATCCACCTGATTTCAGAATTCTTCTGTGGCACCACATTTGAAAAACTTATTGTCTAAACTGTTTATCATCCATGTTTCACTTTCATACATGGCTTCACTCCAGACAAACATATTCAGGAAAGAGTTCCTAACATTCAGTTTAACAAATTTCTCATCTTCAGAAATGCTTCTCTTGCCATTGCCAATCTACATTTTATATCATATCCACTTTGGTCATCATCAATTATTTTGCTGCCCAAATAGCAAAACCTATCTACTACTTTAATGTCTCATTTCCTAATCTAATTCCCTCAGTATTATCTGATTTAATTCAACTACAGTCCATTATCATAGTCTTGCTTTTGTTGATGTTCATCTTATATCCTCCTTTCAAGGAACTGTCCATTCCGTTCAACTGCATTTTCGCCTTTTACAGTCTCTGACAGAACTACATCATCATCGGCAAACCTCAGGTTTTTTTTATTTCTCCTCCCTGAATTTTGATTCCTATTCTAGATTTTTCATTGATTTCTTTTACTGCTTGCTGTGTATACAGATTGAATAACACAACAACATTGATGATAGGCTACAACATGTCACTCCCTTCCCAAGAATTGCTTCCCTCACATCCCCCTCTACTTTTATAACTGCCGTCTGGCTTCTATACAAGTTGTAAATCACCTTTCACTCCCTGTATTTTACCCCTGCTCCCTTCAGAATTTGAAAGTGAGTGTTACAGTTGACTTTGTTAAAAGCTTTCTCTAAGTCTACAAATGCTATAAATGTAGATTTGCCTTTCCTTAACCTATCTTCTAAGGTAAGTTTTTGGGTCAATATGCTTCATGTGTTCTTATAATTCTCTGTAAATGATATAGCTAACAGTTGCACAATTGCATTTCACTGTTCTTTACTTTCATTATTCAGAACCCCCCAATATTACACAGTTATATGGCCAATTAACTATTGGTAAATTTCGATAAGCCTCATTAATAGGTTGCAGGCAAGGAGCAGCATACTGGTACAGTAGTTTATTGTTGAACATCTATGAGCAGTAAAAACCTAACCACACAGTTCACATTTCTTGCAGAATAATAAGATACGAGGACACTATTTCTCAAATAAATTGAACAGATTTTGTTCTAACACATGGCCTATTCGTGTTACACAAATTCCACTGTTAATAAATTGATGCATTGTCATTACTTGAAACAGTACATAATTCCCCTCTGAAACACAGCTGCAGACTGACTGTGTAGAGACCAAAAATCCATCCTTTATATATCCTCACAATAATAGGCACTGATACTATACATTGTTCGATGTTTAATTTGCAGAAATTACAATTAAAACACAACTCACTCAATTAAGTAAATACATCAAAAAATTCCTTTGTTTTAACAGTTTCTTCTACCACAAAGGTTAAGCCGAATTATTAGTTTAAATTCTGAAATTAACAGATATAGTTACACAAACAATGCTTTTGACAAATTTGATAACTGTTTTGGAATTAATTAAGGGCTAGCTTTACTAATATGTTTTTGAATAGAGCCAGATAACTACTTCAAGAACCCTAGTAGTTCCTCTTCCAAATTTTTATATTATTACTGAGTTTATATTTGTTTGTAAGTCAAGAATAGAATTTAAGTCATGAAACAATTACTGATTTCACCCTATAACAAAAGATACTAACTAGGAATGGTCAAAATAATTTAGGAAGTTAATTACATACACTAAACCAGACCTGATGCTGTATTCCTTAAGACTTAGGGCCAACCTTTCTCTTTTATGGAAATGCAGATTATACTCATGTATATTGATGGTAATTAGGCAAAACTGAAAATGAAATGAATTTAAGAAGGCAGATGACAAAACAAGAGGAAGTAGAGAGATCTCGGTTTGCATCGTCACAGAAGGTGCGAGCTTCGTGCCTTTGTTGGTTACGGTAATGCATTAACTGTATCAACTATGCTATTCATAGTAGCTTACCCAGATCATCTTATTAATTATCAAATCCACTCTTGCATTATCCCTGTATGACTTTGTATTTATAACCCTGTATTCACCTGGCCAGAAGTCCCGTTTCTCCTGCCACTGAACTTCACTAATTCCCACTACGTCTAACTCCAAGCTATCCATTTCCCTTTATAAATTTTCTAATCTACCTGCCCAATTAAGGAATCTAATGTTCCATTCTTCGATCCATAGAATGATAGTTTTGTTTGTCCTGATGCTCCCAAGTAGCCCTGCCCAGAGATGAGGGGACTGTTTTACCTGAGAGGATGCCATCACGATTTAACCGTATAGTAGAGCAGCACACTCTCGGGAAAATTTGCGGCTGTAGTTTCACTCTGCTTTCAGCTGATTGCAATACCGGCACAGCAAGGCTGGTTCGGTCGGTGTTTTGAGACCAGATCAATCAATCATCCCGACTGTTGACCGTGCAACTATTGAAAGGCTGCTGCCCCTCTTCAGGAACCACACGTTTGTCTGGTCTCTCAACTAATACCTCTCCATTACAGTTGCACCTACAGTACAGCTACCTGTGTCACTGAGGCGTGCAAGCTACCACACCCATGGCAAGGTCCACAGTTGTTGGGGCGATAGTGTGTTCAAACGATTTGGGCTTTTGTGACCGGTTGTCTTAGCTTCACCATTAACTATGTTCAGACAGTTGCTGATAATTTGTACATAAAAATTTCTAGATTATCGAATGAAATCACAGCTGAAATGAGATTCAGTCAATATTGATCTAAAACCCAGAAATATTGAGTATGTCTAGGCTAAAAACTTATGTGAACTGAGACCAAGAAAAGTTGGTTGGCAAATGATATTCTTGTACTCGAGTTGTAATACAATGAGGACTAGCAGTGGAATTGTTTGGTAGCCATACGAAACCTCTTGCTTCTGTGACTGATAGAACTAAGGGGAACCGGGCTGCTTGTAGGTGTCCATTCTCATCGGTCACATGGCATACTCTGTCTCCTCAGAACTTCACTGCCCACTGCATATTTGTTGATGCTTTTGGTGAGCCTCAGCTTAGGACTTCATTGGATGCTGTAGGCACTGGCATAATGGCAGGCATGGAGCAGCGCAGACCCATGGTGTGCTCTTCACACTGACTGGGCCACACAACTGGTACATGTCATCACATTCAGGGCAGCAGTATCACTTGTGCTTGCTGCCACAATCTGAACAGAACTTTTGCATCTTAGAATTGCAAGAATTTTTAGGCAACAAAGTGTTAGAGGAGCTTTATAAGCTGCTGACAGTCGAAACCAGTGGTGTACTAAGCATTATTTATCTAGGTCGGTACTTATGTTGAGGTGAATGTGTCACTAGTTATTGTTGTAACTAACTTATTGTATACAACCTATCTGCATCCCCCTCAGCATCGGAGGAGGAAACTCCACACTGTTTACGAGTCAAGCTGCGGCCCGAGCTGTGTGTAATTGTTTGCTCCAGTTCGCATCGAGACAGAAATGTGATCTGTTTTCACATTGGTAACATCCTTTGTTCATTGTATCAAATGTGTTGTATAGTTAGTTACTTGCATCTTCCTAGATCATTTGCATGCTTCTTTGGTGTTGAATGAGTCAGTTTACAGGATATGTATACATGACTAGTGTTAACATTAATGAATATGTCATCATTTTATTCCTACTCATGCATCTACACTTAAAACCAGTAGCTGGTGCCAGAGACCTCTGTTATGAACATTTTATGTTGTGATTGACAAATGTGGTGTAAATGAATCAAACGAATCAGTGTGTCCTTAAATATTTAGTGTTGTGGTATTCAATAATTAATATCACTGTTGTTTTTATTTTCTTTGGATTTTCAAGCTGAGTTAGTTAAAGTGAAGTACATTGGCAGGAGATACGCTGTTCGTCAGTGTAATTAGCCTGATTAAATTGTAAATCTAAAGTTATGAAGTACATTTCATAATAATTCTTCAGCTGCTGAGGCTTATTTCTGTGGATTTTGAGGGGTATTTATAGCTGCAGAATATCAGTTTGAGAATATTCTTAAAACAATAGTTATCAAAATGACTCAAACAGGACAGAGGTTATCACTGCGCTGTGTAGTACTTCGAACTTAGGCATTAAGTGGCTACAGTAGAGCCAAGTGAATGACACACAACCATTGTGCGTGAAAGTGGCCTCAGTTGCCTGAGACTGCAGTTGTGTGTGTAGTTGCGCTTGCGCGCGCGCGCCCCCGTGTGTGTGTGTGTGTGTGTGTGTGTGTGTGTGTGTGTGTGTGTGTGTGTGTGTGTGTGTGTGTGTGCGTGCGTGCGTGCGTGCGCGCGCGCGCGCGCGCGCTGTATGGTGAGTAGCAACTTTCCTTCTCATAATATTGTTACATTCCATCCTGGATTTTCCATCGTTTGACTTTATCCGTATGTCCTATTTTCTTGTACTGTTGTGAGACACTTTAATGTGACTAAAGTGTATATATGTTTCATTTTGAGGTATATACATAGGCATGTTCAGAAGGTAAGTGTACTAGATTTTTTTGCTACTCACGGTAAAAACGGCAGGTTGAATTGCAGACAGGGATAATGAAAAGACAGATATTAATTAGCTTTCAGCCAAACCCTTCTTCAGAAATGGAAACACACACTCGTTCCGACCCCAGTTGCCAGAGGTGTTGGTCACATGTGAGTGTGAGGTGTGCTTATTTGTGTGAATGAATGTGTGTGAAAAGATGATAGTAACTGAGCGAATGCCATACAATGAGGTGAAAAAATTATGCAGGTCGATGCAGCCATCAACATTTGTGTCCAAGACACTTTTTGCCAAAGGTGACATGTCTGTACATGTGTAGACCAGCAGTGGAAGCGCAGATACATACTCTTGTGAATATTGTAAAACAAGCACTACCTTCCCTCTTGTACAAAGCAAATCAGTCAAGCAGTGTGCTGAGGACACAAAAATCATAATACATCACAGCAAAGAATATTACAAAGTGCAACATCCAGCATGTTAGAACACCCATCACTGCTAAAATCACAAAAAAAAAAAACAAAAAAAAAAAAAAACAGTGAAGTGAGAGTCAAAAGCCATCAGACCATCCTGCACTCTGCATCCACAAAGGAAATGGGGTACAAAGTCTCTCATAGGGAACCAACAAGTTTGTCCTCTGAACACTCGACTGCCATATGTCTGCACTCTTGGCAGCAAGAAATAGTCAGATGTACAAATACTTCACCAATAAAATGGCACCCGTACTGTAGTGAAAATCGAACAAGTTCTGGATGAGTTTCGAAGAGCTGTATATCCTTAAAAAAGGGCAGATCAGTCTAATGCCCATGCACTAAGGAGCTGTAGCCTCCCCTAAAGGAGGACTACAGCAGGGAGAGGGCTAAAGGCAATGTGGCCATGTACATCACTGACAAATACTATGCCTTCTCTCTCCTCCTCAACACCAACTTGTGTACAGTTACTGCAATATAGTACAGTACAGTGCAGTACAGTACAGTGCGATATAGTACTGCAATACAATACTGTACAGTTACTATGCTAGTGTGTGTGCTGTACAAACCAACACTGTGCCCTCTATAAATGCTCTGTAATGAATGCATAGTTCAGGAGGCTCTCAGGGATCTTATTGCGCATCTCCTCATACCATTCGCCTTCTGTTGGGATTTCAAAACACGTAATTTTTCTATAGGGGTCTACCACAATCTGTCCCCAAGGTTGAGCTATTGAGAACATCATTTGTTGAGATTGTGCCTCATGAGCTTTGGGTAGAGCACACATTTCAGCACTGCTACAGGATCATTCTCTGGTGTAGATCTGTAGATTCACTCTCCTGCACTTGCCGACATTGTGTGGTGGGCAGTGGGCAGCCATTATCATTCCAGCGGCCACTTTCCCATCTGGATACATATGAAAAACCAAAGACAGTCTGAAATAAAGTCAGCCAAAGTGGATGCTGCAGTAGTATTTAAGTGCTGGTGCCTAAAGGAGGTGTGTAAAGAGGTGCGAATAAAGTGGATTATTTCGAGGTGTGTGGTTGATGGATACTTTCACTGGTAGCAATTAATACATATTAAATTCTTCCCTCCACATTCTCTAGCTATGATCAACCGTGTAACAATCTAAATTGATTGATATATTGACGTTCCTTTGAACGGTGTGATATTTACCTTCTCTTTCTCAAAGAAGAAGATGCAGTGTCGAGTTCCATGATATGGATTGCGGTATAATACAGTCCTAAATAGAGCTGTCCTGTGTTATGAAGTTTGCAGGCTACAGTGTATCCATGTATCATTATCAGGAAGACGCTATTTAGAAATGAAAGATACTGCCTACCTTCATAGAAAATAAATTGCAAAAACTTTTACACAAATATATATTGTTGTCTGAGGCACACGCAATACAGCCACCCAGAATCACGAACGGGAAGAGACCGATTGTTGAAGAGTGAAAAATTTGATATCAGCTTAAGGAAACACTAGAATACATATATATGTTCATCTTTCTTTTCCTTCATTTCGTGTTTTGGTGCGGGCATGTTTATATTGCATTTTTTTCCCCTCAAAGTATTCAGATACTTATTAAATGACATAAACTTTACGGCTAAACCAAAATAAGATCTGTCACAACTGCTCCCCTACTGTATACTGGCATTGTCTATTATTACTGGATGACAGTATACAGTATTCGTGCATTTTACAAACATATGTAGCATAATTATCAAATTTCGTACGGAAGTATCACTTAAACTACTTTTTTGGCCTGGTTGGAGATCAAATTCCTTTATTTGTGGCCAAGTTTATATATTATTTATCCCCTGCATGTGTCAGCTTTATTTATATTGCAATTAATTTACATGGAATTTACAAAACTTTAAAGTTTCAGTTTCTGAGAGATCATGACTCAACAAAGAGCATGTTTTAAATTAGTTTTTTGCTGTGTGTGAGCCTGGCAGTACCAACAGTGCAACTATGGAGAACAGTTCAGCCTCAGATCTATAACTTGGTAGGCAATGATCAATTCCACATCATTATGGTGTCTAGAGGGTAACTCCGTAGGATAAGTGAACATTTACGTGTGTTTGCTTAAAAAGTTTGATGCCGCAATGGAGAAGCTATAAAGTTCCAACCATGGTTATATAGGCATGTCATCCATCACATATTTCAATGTCTGAAAGGCCATCCCGTATCATCTGCATCACTATGAGAGCTCACAATATTCTGTGTAAGTCAATTAATTACTTGTTTTAATTCCTCCTTTGTAGTAAAGCTGGGCATCCAGTGCTACTACAGAGGGTACTTAGAACGTTTTTTGTCGTTGTAGGCACACACAAATTTGATCACTACTTCACATAAGTTTTATTTCTCATTCAACACTCACTAAACATATGATAGGTGGACAGTTTTTCTTGAAGTACCTTTCATTTCACACATGTTAAGACACCCTTTTTATACATAGTTTTCTTTACATGTCTTTGTACAAGTGCATAAAATTTTACATGACTTACATTAAGAAGTGAAAAAATGACATAAATTTGCTCTTATAACTACACATAAATGTCTTTGATATTAGCTGACATGTGAGGTCTAATACATTTCACCTATATACAAGTTTGCACATAAATCTGTCACATCACTTTTGATGTTTGCATGTTGTCATGGTCTTCAGTCCAGAGACTAGTTTGATACAGCTCTCCATGTTACCCTATCCTGTGCAAACTTCTTCATCTCCGAGTAAATACTGCAGCCTACATCCTTCCAAATCTCTAGGTCTCCCTCTACAATTTTTACCCTCCACGCTTCCCCCCAATACTAAATTGGTGATCCCTTGATACCTCAGAACATGTCCTACCAACTGATCCCTTCTTCTAGTCAAGTTGCACCACAAATTCCTCTTCTCCCCAATTCTATTCAGTGCCTCCTCATTAGTTATGTGACCTATCCATCTAATCTTCAGCGATATTTTGTGCTTGTAAATTAATCACTGAATTGTGAACAGTGGTTTTATCTGCTGCATCCATTTCTATCTTTGTGATTTACTAATTACAAAATTTTGAAATGAATATCCCTTTCTTAAAAACTCTGAGAAATTCTTCATTTGTGTGGCCATAGTGTCCATAGTTGCTTTATAATTCATGCAGGTATTTTTGATCCGTCATTGCAACTAGAAATGCATGATTTCTTCACCAGATGTGCTTCATTTTATTTAGGTAAAGCATCATCATTGGTCTGTAATTAAGTTTATTTACATTTTGATTTGCTTTCTAGATCAAAAAACAGTTCATTAAGAATACGTTGATTTATACTAACAGTGATTTTTCGGCTGATTTCTCGCTCACATCGGAAAATGCCGTCTGATTGCGCATTGTTGTTTTGCTGTGTTAGACATTTATAATTTTTAGATGTTCTGCAGCACTATGCATTTCTCACAAAACACTTTTATGCACACCACTGTATTCTGTTTGTTTTTGTACTTCAAGTATGTATTGCTGTTTGTGTTTTGTAGTGTTGCCAACATAAACTTTTCATTACTTTGTCTGTGACCTGCAAATATTCTCTTTTAATTTAAATTATTGTATGTGTGTAATTCTATTTAAGTGTGTTTTTGTGTATTTATGTAATGTGTATGTGCATGAGTAGAGAAGGGATAGTGATGGAGTGCAGGGGGGGAAGACCATGATGAGTGGACGTGA
The DNA here is from genome assembly GCF_023897955.1 of Schistocerca gregaria. Lineage (NCBI taxonomy): Eukaryota > Metazoa > Arthropoda > Insecta > Orthoptera > Acrididae > Schistocerca > Schistocerca gregaria. The sequence continues at coordinate 479,938,789 of NC_064925.1, forward strand.
GACACAAGTATATAGCAGTGTGATGGAGTGAGAGAGGAGAAGGTGAGGAGTGAGAAGTGAAATAAAGCTCTGAGTGAGGGGGGAGGGGGGGGGGGGGGGTGAAAAGGGCTCTTTTCTTTTTCACGTGATTTCATCAATTATTCTTTTCCAGTATTTATCTGGTCATTGAACAACTGTTTATGTTGTGTTAATTCCTTCTTGTATGTAGAAATTTTCATAAAATGGAAGGAGGTGTCTGTCTTTACTGATTTTTATTATATTCATATTGTTTTCAATATTGCATGGTCAGTGGTGTTGTTCTTTTAGATTATCCACAAATACTGGATGATTTTACCGAATTTGAATGCTCTGATGTGTTCTTTATATCTTGTGTCAAATGTCCTGCCAGTCATTCCAATGTATATCTTTTCGCAATCTCTGCAACTGAGCTGATAGATACCACATTGTTGGTATCTGTCTGATTTTGATTTTAATTTTGGGATGTGGTTTTGTATGCAATTGTTTGTTTTGCAAGAAATGTTTATGCCTTATTTTTTTAATATGTTTCCTATTTTATGAGTGAATTTGTTGTGGTAGGTCATTTATTCCATTTTTTGTTGTAGTGCAAGTTGTACGAGTTAGTGTGGTTTGGTTTGTTTTCTTCATTATTTGTCTTTTTATTTTTTATTCAGTTTGTTGACCTTTGTTTCTTTGAGTCCATTTTTTAATGTTGTATGTTTTATAATGACTAACTCTTTCTGGTAATTAGAAGTGTTTAGGGGAATCCTGTTCAGCCTGTTTAACATGCATCTGATTGCTGCTTGTTTGTGGTTCTGTGGGTGGTTTGAAGTGTCATTTAAGATAATGTCACTTGTTGTGGATTTTCTATATATGTTGATCGTGTGTCTATATTATTATCTTTTCTTATGGTTATGTCTAAAAAGTTGATTGTGTTTTATTGTTCTTCTTCTATTTTGAAGTTCCTGTTTTTGTGTACTGTTTTTATGTCGTTGGGTACTTGCTGTATTCTGTTTTTAGGTTCTTCTACCATTCATATAGGAGGAACCTTGTTTCCTCATCGGAGATATTATAAGATGACATGGGTATCCCCATATCATATTACAGAAAATGAAATTGACCACATCATAGTATCCAGGAAGTTCAGGAGGAGCCTGGAAGATGTGTGGAATAGAAGAGGAGCAGATGCAAATAGCAACCACCATCTTATTACTGCCAGTTTCCGAATGAAGATCGTGGCTTCCAGAAAGAAATTCAAGCCAAGGAATAGAAGATTCGATGTAGGTAAACTGAAAGATCCACAGATAGCTGAGGGGTTCCAGCTGGAACTCTGGAATAGATTCCAGGCACTGGAACTGGAGATGGATGAGGATAAGGACATGGATGAAATGTGGACAGAAGTTAAGAATACTTTTGTGCAAGTGAGTAACAGACACCTTGGCTTTAAAAATCACCTGCGGAGAGATTGGATGTCTGAACATACCTGGAGGAAAATCACCCATAGAAAGGAGGCCAAGAGAAAAGTAAATCAGAGCTGGACCAGGCAACAAAAAGCACAGGCACAAGCTGATTATAGAGCTGCAGATATGGAAGTAAAAAGGAGTGTGAGAAGAGACCACAGAAGATGGATAGATGGACGGGTTGATGGAGCAGAACAGGCAGTGCGAGGGGGGATGTGAAAGAACCTGATATCACTAAGATGCTCTCAAAGTAAAGCTTCCAGAGGAACCGACCAGTAAGGAATAAGAAAGGGGAGATACTAACTACACATGAAGAACAATCATGTAGGTGGAAGGAACACTTTAAAGAAGTTCTAAATAGAGACCTCAGTGGGGAGGTAGAAGAACAAGAACCAACGGAAAACAATGATCCTAGTCCCAGCATTGCTTTAAATGCACCACACCCACGAAAGCAGAAATTCAGATAGCACTGAAGCAGATCAAGAAAGAGAAGGCACCAGGACCAGATAATATAACATCTGAGGTGTTGAAAACAGACTTGGACAGCACTGTTGAGTTATTGTACATCCTCTTTGAGAAGATATGGAGAGAGGAGAAACTGCCAACAGATTGAATATGAGGTATTATCATGAAAATACCCAAAAAAGGAGATGTTACTAACTGCAACAACTGACAGGGCATAACCCTATTGTCAGTACCGAGTAAGGTACTTTCGAGGATCATTTTAAACCATATTAAGGATTCTGTGGAAGCACAACTAAAGAGAGAGCAGGTGGGTTTTAGAAAACATCGAAGCTCTGTGGACCTTATCAATACTCTCAGAATTATTCTGGAACAAAGTGCAGAGTGGTAGCACCTTGATTGACTTTGAAAAGGCTTTCGACTCTATCAATCAAAGAGTCATGTGGGATACTCTTGCAAAATATGGCATTCCAACAAAGATTATTAACATCATCAAGGAAATGTGTGAAGACTATGAATGCCAAGTACTACATAATGGAGGACTAACAGAGCCTTTCCAAGTTAATTCAAGAGTACGACAAGGGTGTATTCTTTCGCTAACTCTATTTCTTTCGGTGTTGGACCATGTGATGAAGAGAGTGATGGGGGGACAGAACACAGGTGTACAATGGGGGATGCGGGATAGACTCGAAGATGTAGATTTCGCAGATGACATTTGCTTAATGGCACAATGATATCAAGACATCAAAGAGAAACTGGCCAAATTACAGAGAGAGGCATAAGTTGCAGGCCTCGAGATAAATGTTCGCAAAACCAAAGAAATGCAGATAAATTTGACCATCATGAATAGGCTGGCCATTAATGGAGAAGATGTAGAACATGTCCAATCTTTCCTCTACCTTGGAAGTATAGTCACAACTACAGGAGGCGCTGAGGAGGACTTCCGTAATCGCATCCACAAAGCAAATTTGTACAACTGTACCCTGTCTGGAGAAATAGGAACATCTCAAAGAAGACCAAACTCCGGCTTTTCAATAGCAATGTGAAGGCTGTTCTGTTGTATGGTTGTGAAACTTGGATGGTGACTAACCACATCAAAAACCAGCTCCAAGTTTTTATCAATCTGTCTCTGGCGTATTTTAAATGTGAGATGGCCAGATATAATGACAAATGAAGATCTTTTGAGGGTGACAAATCAGCAACCAATCAATATACAAATTAAAGAAAGAAAGTGGAACTGGATTGGGCATACATTGAGGAAATCAGATGGAGGTATTGAAAGGATGACTTTGGATTCGAACCCTCAAGGAGTTTGAAAACGTGGTCATCCCAAACAGGCATGGAAAAGGACAATCGAGAGAGAAGCTGCAGAGGATGGGAAAACCTGGAATGAAGTGAAGAGACTTGCTAGAAATCTTGCTAGGAATTTCGTCACAGCCCTATGTTCCAAAGGGAACAACAGGAACTAAGCAAAGCATACATGTTATGTCATCCATGTATCTGTACCAGTAGATGACGTTGTAGCTTTTATTTGTTATTGTGTCTTCAAATATTAGTTTTTCTATGTGATTCATGAAAACGTTGGCTAATGTGTTTCTGGCATAGGTGAACCCAGGGGTAAACCTCCTCCTTGTATGTAGTATTCTTGATTGAGTTCAAGGTAATTTTGTTGTGTTATTAACTGTAGTAATTTTATGGTTTCATCTGTGTGTTCATGAGGTAGCTGGTTGTGTGTTTTCAGGTTTTCTTCAATTATTTTTATGAATTCACTAACAGGAATGCAACTGTACATACTTTCTACATCAAAGGAGAGCAATGTTGATGTGTCAGGGATTTTAGTGTATATTATATGTTCTACTAGTTGAGAGGTATTTCTGATTGTTCTATCCTTTTCTAATTTATAATACTGGTTGAGCTGTGACTGCATTTGTTTTGCTAGTAGGTATGTAGGAGCTGCTCTGAAATTTACTGTGGGATGGACTGGATAGTTTTCTTTATGGAGCTTTGGTTGACATTTCATGTTGGGGGCTTGAGGATTTTTTTCATACAAGTCTCTGTTTCTCTCTGTCTGTTAATGTATACTCAATGTTTTTGAGTGAGTTTTTAACTTGTGTTTGAAATCTGTTAGTTGGGTTTAATTTTAACTTTTTGTTGTTGTTTTTGCTGATGAATTCTTCCATTTTTCTATGTATTCTTTTTTTACTATATATATATATATATATATATTTTTTTTTTTCCGCCTTCTCCTCTAACTCACACTCCATTACACGCTATATACTTATGTCTCATGTCCACTCATTATGGTTCCCCCCACTCCATCACTATCCCTTCTCTGCTCTTACACAGTACATAAATATACAAAAACATACTTAAATAGAATTACACACATACAGTAATCTAAATTAAAAGAGGATATTTGCAGATCAAAGACAAAGTAGTGAAAAGTTGGCAACACCACAAAACACAAACAGCAATACATACATGAAGTACAAAAACAAACAGAATACGGTTGTGTGCATAAAAGTGTGTTGTGAGAAATGTGTAGTGCTGCAAAACATCTAAAAAGTAGACGAAAATTATCAGTGTTTGTCACAGCAAAACAATGATGTGCTAGCAGATGGCATTTCTCGATATGAGCGAGAAATCAGCCGAAAAATCACCATAAGTACAAACCAACCTACTCTTAATGAACTGTTTTTTTGATCTAAAAAGCAAATCAAAATATAAATAAACTTAATTACAGATCACATGATGCTTTACTTCAATAAAGCAAAACCTGTCTGGCGAAAAAATCACGCATTTTGTAGTTGCAATGACGGATCAAAAATACGCTCATGAACTTTAAGAAAATTTTCTAAATTATCCTGTGACCTGTTGCAAACATATACTGCAGTGTTGTCTCACTTACACTCACTCAAAACTCTCAGACAAAAGATTTTTAATAAATTCACTGCTTTACTAAAATTTAAAATGCTCCACTTTTTAGGATTGGGGGGGATGTACTACTAGTATTTGGTACGAGTGAGACACTAACAACTGCAGGCATGCAAGCTGTCAGTCAGAATTTTCCTACCTTCTCAGAGGTTTCAGCAGTTCCCTCCTCCTCCTCCTCCTCCTCCTCCTCCCATACAAATTTTATTCTCCATCTATGCACATCCTTAATCCTTCTTTTGTTATCCTTCCTCTCTTTCTTTGGAGAGTATTATTTGTCTTATGCAACAAAGAAAAAAAATTAATTCTATGGAAAAATTTTACAAAATGTTTTATATATTTTAATTACTTGAGTTATCTATACCTGGCACCACCCTGTCATGGTCACCAGTTATACTGGTATTTAAATACTGGCACCATAAGGAGGTGCGAGTAATGTCAATTATTTTGAGTGTGTGTTTGGGGAATACTTTCACTTTTAGCAGTTCTCACATTTAAGTTTGCACCTCCACAGTCTCTTGCTGTGCTTACCACTACAGTAGTCTAAATTGATTGATGTATTTACTCTGCTTTTAACAGAGTTATATTTACATTTTCTTTCTTGAAGAAGAAGAAGAAGATGCAGCTTCCAGCTCCGTGATAAAGAATGAAGTACAATACAATCATATATAATGTTGCCATATGTTGTGAAGTTTGGCAGGCTACAGTGTATCCAGGTATCATTTTCAGGGTAAAGCTAACTCTAAATAATAACTAATGAAAAAATAAGTCAATTTGCTAATTTCTCTGGGCTGCAGGAAATGTATTTGGGTAAAGCACAGTCCAATGACACATAGCTTCCAGCCGTTGTGGGAGGACCTTCCAATGTGCAGTGCATGTGATGTAGATTTTAGTATGTAAGATTTTAATTAAACATATGTTGTATTCAAACAAAGAGGGCTGAGGCTAATTTAACAGCAGATCTATTGTCTATATTAGTAGATAAGAGAAATGATGTATAGCTTAAGATTTTGTAAACTGCTAGGGGGAAAATTTTAATGTATAATCAATGTAGCCGGCTCGTCCTGATTGTTTTGTGAGTAATCATCCATCCACACTTACCTGAACTATTTTAAAGCATTTATTCTGTAGTTCAGTTAGGATTTTAATAATTCATTTTAATGTTTACTGTTGTACATTCTGCATGATTAGGTGGGTGAATGTTGGTGGAATAGGAGAGTGCAGTTGTAATTTTAAGGAAATTCTGTCTATGCATTTTTAATTTTACCTGTTACAAGCATATTCATCTCATACATTTCAGCAAAAGCACTAACAACCCTGCTGTTGATCACAGTTTAATACACTGACTGTCAGAGACATAGTGACGGACATTTCATGAACAGGCTTAAGCCAAGCCAGGCATCAGGGATGAGTCTCCACTGTGACTGCCACAGGGCCATGTGGCTGTCAGTGTGTTAATATAGTTCTCAAATTGTTGGATAGTTCTTTTCTGTTTGGAATATTGTTAATGGCATTTTACATTATGTTTTAATTATCTGATCACTGATCAACTTCAGCTTTGTAGTGTTTTGTTAGTTTGATAATGCTGAATTTATGTTTGCAGGAGGCTGGTGAACATCACTCGGAGAATAATGTGGTTGCTTCTGCATCCACTTTCACTTCTCATGCTCACTGTATTCACATTCTCTGCATACACCTTTCCAGAAGAGCCTTCAGATATGCTTGTGCTGAGGACATTTGAAGCAAGTTGTGAAGCACTTCTGTTTGCTGTTGTTGATAATCTTATATATGGCAACTGGTTATTTAGTGTTGCTGTGGCTGCTCTGCTGCCTGTTTGGTTACTTTTCTGGGTAGTGTTGCATACAAGTGCAAATATTGTTCAAGTAAAAACTAAAATGTGAAATAAACTTAAATAATATCAGTCAAAATAAGGGTAAGGTGTACAGAGAGATACAGATTCAAACTACTAGAGCAACTGCCATGATCAAGAATTAAAGAGAAACTGTGCAAAAAAATACATTCCATTACTTTATAGCACTGTTGTTTTTCTTAATAAAAAAAAGGCCTTTTCTCCCAACTTGCTTGATTACCCATTCCTAACTACTGATAAAGGTACTTGACTCAGAAGTCCTGAATACCTCGCACACAATATTGGCAGTAATGGTTCGGAATGCAAGTGAGAACATATTAGAATCACCCTTTCAGTTTTGAGAATGGTAAGAGTTCTAATTCATTGTAGCTGTTTCAGGAAGGACATGTAGTGGCACCAGACCAGCTAAACTTTTGTTGCGTAAGTGCTTATTATTATGTATGGAAGACCAACACTATTATCACATTATGGACAGCGTGCAGTCACACTAAAGCAGAGTTAAAATGGGAAATTTCTTGATTCCTTGTTTTTAATCATTTTGCAATGTGTTAATTCTGTGGTGAACGATTGGATTTTGCATTCCTCTGGTTCCATAACTATTCCTCAGTTCATTCAACAAATCCACTTGAATTTGTAATTTAGTGTGTCCAGTAATAACATCAAAAATGCCTTTTATGTCAGAGGATAGGTAAAGAGTATGCCCACTGCTTCCACGAAACTCTTACATACGGATACCAATATCTTACATCAATCTATGCACCAGTAAGGTTTAGTTTCTTGACAACATACCCTCTCACCACAGAACAGCAAGTTCGAAAGTTAGAGTTGTATGAATAACAGCTTGGGAGGTATCATAGTGGTGATGGCAAAACCTGCCTGCCCCTGTATTACCTAGATGTGCATTTTGATGAAGTGAAGGGAGTGAGGATTCTGGCAAAAGAATGGAATGCACAGGCTTCACTGCATGGTCACATCAGAAAATAACTTATGTGAATGTGTCTTCCTAGGCTATTATTTAAAGAAAAGAAAAAGGGAAAAAAAGGCGGAGAAAGAATAATTGCAAAGTCAGTCTTATACATTATAATATTCAATGTTTGCTCACAGGTGTCCATCTAAAGTATTCCACATTGACACTCAAACTTCCAGGGAGTTGACCCTGGTGGAGGGATCGATTTTTGAAACTACCTGTATGGTGATTTAGGTCAAGATCCAAGGTATCACACCCTGCAGCCATTCACCCTGGTGGGCACTCATTTGAAAGCAATTAACAAAAAAAATCTAGACTTTTGCATGACACTTAATAGCATTATAAAAGGAGTATTGTATGGACTTGCTCATGGCATAATGGATGGGACAAAGCCTGCATGAAGGTCATAAATTTGAATATCTCCAGGTGCTTTAAATTTTGTTAATTTTGAATCTTTATTGAAATGATTTTATGTGATTTAATTGTAATTTTATTTCTATTCCTTTGTCAAGTCATTTTAATCATCATATCTGTTTAATTTGCTCTCCTCCATCTTCCTTTCATTTTTTTCTGCTTGAAATCTTTGTTCATGTGATTTTAATTAACTTTATGTATTACTTTCAGTTACACTTATCTGGTTTTATCATGTTATTTTTTCCTCCATGTTATTGCATTCATTATTTCAATTCTTCGTTGTGCCTGAATTTTGTTGTACTTATAATTCCTTCATACATTTAAATCTTCATCTACATTATTATGTCCATATTGCAGTAGGAGTTTATTCTATGTTTTAAATATTTGCATGATGATAAGAATGATATAAAGAAAAAAAGAGGAGAAATGAAAAAATCATAAGGTGATTAAAATGATGTGGCAAAGGAACAGAAATTAAAAAAATTACATATAAACTAACTGAATAAAAAAATGATCAAAGCCATGTCAACAAAGATTTAAAAATAAACAGAATTTAAAGCACTTGACAAGATTCAAATCCACAACCTTCTCCATGTGAAGGCCTAACCCTAACAATTACACCACACATCCAGCCTGTGTAATACTACATTTTTAATGCTATTGAGTATCGTACAAAATTGTGATTCCCCCCCCCCCCCCCCCGATTACTCACAAATGAGGGGTCACCAGAGTGAATGCAATGTGCGATACCTGGAATCTCGACCTACATCACCATGTAGATGGTTTCAAAATATTGATCCCTCCACTGGGGATCACTCTTTGTTTAGACACTTTTTAATTTATTAATGGTTTTTGGGGCATCACCCTTACTGTTGACCTCAGAACCATGAAGAACAGCTGTCAGTTACATCCATGTCCCGGAAGTCAATAGATGCTGCATTAGTTTTGTAGTTTCTTGTTACCTTCTTTGGGAACTGAAGAAAATGTTATGAACATTGTCCTGACTGCTGCATTCACAACAAGATGTGATCATGTAGAGGTGGTAGAAATGTTACCACAATCTCCAATGATTGAACGAAAGTCGTGCCACTGTCACTAGAAAGTTTCTGCTGTAGGCATAATTCTGGTTCCAAGGACATGTTGGGACATAAGGTACCACTGTTGAGTGTCTCCTTTTAATTTCATAAGACTGTTGGAGATTTTCATTCCATTGGGCCCTAAATATAGTCCTTAGCATGAGGAAGATCCTCGGACTTTTTGATTTCCGTTTATTCCACGGTGCACTTTCACCATAACATAATGGTCATCTTATTTAGGCAGGAAAGCTCCTGAAATGCTTCTATAATGTAGTATTGACATCTTAACACTTTAACAAACACCAACACTGAGTGTGAATCTGATAAACTTATGATTGGTGCTTCTTGCACTAGCTTTGTATATTTAAGTCCCTCTAAAATTGCCGTACATCGTGTTGTGAGTATAGATGCAACTTCAGGAAGCTGGAATTTGCCTCTATTAGTATTGCCATCTACTAATGCTCTTCCTGCCCTATCTTTTTGTTTGAACTCATCTGATCTGTTTTGAGGAGAGCCATATGCTATGTCATCAGCTAAAATTTTCTCTCGTAGTGTACCTTGTACAAATGGAAGATGTGTCTAGATATTCAATATTATGAGAAGGGAAGTTGCTACTCACCATATAGCGGAGATGCAGAGTTGCAGACAGGCACAACAAAAAGACTCACAATTATTGCTTTTGGCCATTAAGGCCTTTGTCAACAATAGGCGGGCGGGCGCGCGCGCACACACACACACACACAGTGGTATCATTTGCCTGAGACTGCAGTCTCTCTCTCTCTCTCTCTCTCTCTCTCTCTCTCTCTCTCTCTGTGTGTGTGTGTGTGTGTGTGTGTGTGTGTGTGTGTGTGTGTGTGTGTTGACGAAGGCCTTAATGGAGGAAAGCTATAATTGTGAGAATCTTTTTGTTGTGTCTATCTGTGACTCAGAATCTGGTGAGTAGCAACTTTCATTCTCATAATACTGTTACATTCCATCTTGGATTTTCCATTGTCTTGATATTCAGTTTCACCAAGATATTGACATAGGGCATACTGAAGCAGCTGTAAGTTGGGGAAGTGGCAACACATTCACAGAAAGACAAAGCATAGAAGTAAAATTCTCTTAAGGGCAGTAGTTTCTTCTTAATAGCAACTTCATCTGCCCTAAGGCTAGATCTGGTTCCAAGGGTTTCTTACTATTTCCAAACACACAAAAGCCATAAGTGGAACTCATTTGGGTCCCTCGTAATAGCTTTACTTGCATACAAGTGTTTCTAAATAACCTTTCCAATAAGGCACATTATGCTTTTACAGGACACACAAGTTCTTGTGCAGCACAGTGGTAAACTCTTTGAGAAGATGTAGAAGTATAGGTCCATAAAAACTTTGATTACTTTCTTGTAGCAAACTGATGCACACAGCACACAAATACACGTAATTGAAAACAGTAACTAGCTTTTGAGCTCTTGCCCTTTCTCTGGTCGGAAGTACAAACATTCCCATGATCACAGCGAGGTTAGTTATTGATTATCAATTACAGAGAGCAGTTGCCTGGGTAGATGGAGGTGGTGAAGGACACATGAGACAAGGAGAGGTAGCACCATAATGTGAGGTATCTTTCTACAGTTGACTCAGCAACTGCACAAGATGAAAGGAGTTCAAAGGGAAAAGCATATAAGGGACATAAACAGGGAGGGGGAGAGTGGTTGGAGAAAGCAGTACACAATTTAGACAAGGAACGAGTGAAGTGGGCAGAACAGAGAAAGGTAAGGTAAGATAAGATTAGGCATTGGAAAGCAGGTTAGTAGATGTTTAGACCATGGGGGTTGAGAAAGTACGAAATATGCTGGAGGGACCGTTTTGATCTGCAAAGTTCAGAGATACTTGTCCTGGTAGGGAGTATCCAAATGGAATGTGTAGTGTGCAGCTGTTCAGATCATTTGTATTTTGGTGAATGACATGTTAAGCAACTGGATGGTCAAGTCTACAGTTTCCCACAGATTTTTGCTGGATATCAGCGTCGTTTGTGCACAGTATTTAAACAGTGTGACATGTTGTCTTTGTCAGGTGCTACCTGACACTGCTCTTTAAGTGAAATGGCCCCAGTATTTATACCTGCGGCCTCCCCCCTCCGTGGTTCCAGGTGTTTCTTCTGCCTGCAGTCCTCTCCCACTAGAAACACTCCTAAGCATTACCTCTTCAGTCCAGTGCCTCCAGACTGAATGCTGACAGTCTTCCTTCAGTCCGTTGCACTGTGGCAAGTGCTTGGCCTGGCACAGCAGACCAAAGAGGGAACACACAAGAATGCTTCTAGTGGGGGCAGACCACAGAACCCTCAGCATGGCACACTGGATTGAAGAGGGAATGATGGCCTAAGAACACTTCTAGTGGGAGCAGACTGCAGAGGGAACACCTTGGAACCAGTTGTGGAGGGGGAAGGTTTTAAAACGCGTATATGCCCCGGGACAGCTGGAAAAAAATCTGGGAAGTTTTTCATCTGGGAGAAAACCAGGAATTTTTCATTCTTTTAGTTTTATTAAATGTTTGTAATTTTGACTGGTAAGGACTAAAATGTTAACAAATAATTTTACTTTAGCCCACTAGTGCAGAATAATAGCGCAGCAATAAAACAAATGAGCAAATAACAATAAAGTAAAAATTTTATTGCCGAGAAAATTCGCCATTTACAACAACAAAATACAGTGCACACAGGTCTGTCGACAGCAGAATGTCTCAAAGACTTTGCAAAACTTAGCAGTTATGAACTGTATTTAATGACCTTGATGTCATAACTGTTTACATTAGATTCATTTAAGCAGTTGCCAGCAGGATCCTGCACTTGATGCCTTTCCCTGCTTCTGGCTACTTGAAGTACGGCTGTTAGCTTTATAAAGCAGCAGCAAGCAGCCAGATGCTAATTGGAAAAGTTTCTGCCGCACCCAAGCTGGCAGATTAGTGCACAGGCAGAGCACAGGAGGAGGGAAGGTGGGACGGAATCTCCCTCCACATGACCTGTGTTTAATGTTTCATGATTGTGTGCTGTTTTCTCATTGTTTACAGTTCTCACGTCAAATGTTTTCTGGTTTTATTTTATTTCCACATTATTGGCAATCAAGCATTAATCATCTTGCAGAACAAGGAATGTTATTTTTGTTGGTTTGCTAAAGCAATTTAGTTTATTGATCTTTTCCGTAGAGGCAATCAATTTGAAGTGAAGTGTTTCATTTCACATTATTGTGGTTCAACTGTTTCTTTTATGTCATAAGATCTCTTAATTGCTATATACATACAAACATACATAAATGTTCATTTAGAGATGACTAAGGAGGCAAATTTGGTGAGTAGTATTGAGTAAAGTGTTTTGTTTCAAATATAATGACAGCTTTAGCAGAATTCTACAAATCTGCCTTGTGTGAAACAGTGTTTTTTGATCACAAGACAAGTTTCAGCACTTGTACGGTAACTACTCTAGGCTTGATATTATTTCTTAATCTCTGTTCAAGCTTTAAATTTACATAACACCATTCTTTGGTCAATTATAGACTAGCAGCATGCCGTGTTTTATCATTTTAACTCTCTACAAGACTTTATATTTACTCCTGTAGTGGAATAAAAACTGCCCATTCTACAGTTTCTTGGCTTCAGATAATGCTGTTAATTTTTTATACAGTTTGAAAAAATCATAAAAAACCTGTTACTCTTAGTACTAGTGTATACAAACAACTTTTATTTTTGCAAGAAATCTGAATTCCTTCTTACTAGTTTTTTGTAATGCTATATGGATATAAACCTGATTGGAAATGCTACATAATAGCATTACAGAGTATGAATACGTTAAAGTTATTGCATAGTAAAACATTAGGGTACTTCGAGTTGAAGGGGTTTACTTTTGAAATGAATATTTTGCCAAGAACTGCTTTCCTATTTTCCATTTCTTGTCAGGATAGGATATGAAAAAACAATTATGCTTTGTGTACTGTATGTACCCTCCTAAAAACATACCGCAATGCAGCACATGGTCACGATGCACCAGTACGCATGAAATTCTGACAAATGCAGAGGCATGGTGAGGAGAGTATGTTGTCATAGCTGCGCATGCACTGCAATGAGTGTTTACTGGCGCTCTCTGGCAACTGCCGAAATGAACCTATTTCTAGCAGGTTGTGGTAAAATATTCTGAACTGTGGTTTGATAAGCTTTACTTTCAAAGTAAATTTCCTTTTATGCAAGATGAATTACGGTACATGTGAGAATGTGTGATGAATTTCCTAAATCACAGAGCGCCTGACACTCATTCAAAACTTAGCACGCTGAGAACCAGCCACTTCGAAAAATTTATGGCCCAGAAGAATGACCATTTAGGTCATTATTTAAAATTTTACTTGCACATTTGTGTTTGATATATCTTAAAGGGCAACATACGCAAAAAAAAGACCAATATTATGTGTGAAAGTTCAGCTTTTCGTGTAGCTATTATATATTTATATTAATTTAAAGCATTAACTTTTCCTATTTGTGTGTTACTACTCAACAGTTATGTTGCTATTGGCTGACAGTCATGTGTCCAATGCTGTGGTCACTGGCTGGCAGGATCATGGGACGTGAACAAACTATGATTGGCTGACAAAAAACGCAAGTGTACAAAAACCTTTACCAGTCAAAGGTCTGATTATTTACAGGTGCTTGCGAAAGAATACTGTTATGGAAAAAGTTTATTTTTGCATGAGGAAAGAGTACAATTCCAACCAGGAAAAATCTGGGAATTTTTCTTTTCCACTATACACCCTGTCGTAAGTTCCTGTTCCACTTGATGAGCAATCTCAGATAGTGCGGTAATGAGACGCATTTTACAACTATTGTATATGAACAATACTGATATCTGGCAGAATACCCCAACACCTTAAGACTCACCTGTCCTGCATTACACTGCATATGTGGCATCCACAGGTGGTGAAGCTAAAGGAAGAGATTTTGACGTGGAATAGGTGACTGCTGTGAAAATGGAGGTGGTTGGTGCGTGCCACTTGATATGATCGTAAGTATTGTGTGGCCATCTGAGAGGAGGAGATATTCATTCAGGAAAGTGGCTCATTGAGTTGAGATGGAGTAGGTGTTGAGGCTAAGGAGGAAAGACCAAAGGTTGACCCTGCTAAGAGTCCAGATTATGAAAATGTCGTCAATAAATCTGAACTGGACAAAGGGGTTTTAGGTGTTCACTGTATAGAAAGGATTTCTCCAGATCACCCGTACATAAGTTGGGATAGGATGGTGTCGTGAGTACCTGCGGGCTATATCACAGATTTGTTTATAGATTTGGCCATGAAAAGTGAAATAATTGCGGATCAGAATGTGGTTGGCTAGGATAATTGGGAAAGACGTGGTGAGGCTGGTGTCAGTAGGATGTTGGGAAAGGTGTTATATGACTACAAGGCCAATGTCACATCCACAGTGACAAGGAGTCTGGTGTTAATGGGACAAGAACTCTGGAAAGGCGATGAAGGAAGTGAGCAATGTCTGGAATGTAGGATGGGAGGTTACAGAAAATATTTTGAAGAAGTCGACCAACAAAGGCAGAGGTTTGTTCTGTGACAGCATTGTATCCAGCCACAATGGGGAGATCTGTCGGGTTGGATTTGAGAAGTGGGTAAAAGGTACGAGTGCAGGGGGTTGCTAGTATGAGGAAGAAGATCATGTTTTTTATGCAGAGGTGTCGGAAAGTTGGCAGGAAACCTCAGCCACATACTCACTATGATTTATGACCACTGGTGTGGAAAGTCTGAATTGCTTTCTCTGGTTATGGATAGCTGTGTGTTCTGAGGAGTGATGTTGGACTCACTGGGGAAGGATTTAAGAAAGGAAGGTGAGGCAAGGTTACAAGTGAGAAGTTCCTGAAAGATAACCAGGAAACAACTAGGTGGAAGGTCACAACTGTTTTAAACAAGGTTCTATGTGGGGTTTTGGTTGACTTGTGCTGCAGAGAACAAGAAAAGGAATGTAGGTCCTTTACAAGTCCAGCATGGCTGAACTTAGGTTTAGGGCTAATAAAGATGGGGCTTTTATAAAGGACTGAGACTTCTCCAGAGGTTAGAATTTTAACAGAAAGGTTGATAGCAGTGTTATGGATGGGTGTTTGGGAACAGTGTTTCATGGAGGGTGGAAGTTTTTGGGGATAAGTCAGTAAAATATGATAAGGGAGGTAGGGGTTGACTGAAGGGGGATGGCAGTCAGTGGATAAGAGTGGTAGGCTCTTTCTTGGCTATAGGTATGCGAATATTGGACAGAAGCAGTTGGGGCAGCTTCCGCAGAAGGTGCTGGGAAGCTGTTCCAGCTACTGAAGGGCAAGAGTTTCTACTGGAGTGACACCATTAAGGATTTTGTGATCACAGAGTAAAAGGATTTCGTGAGAGGAGTAGGTGGTGTCAAGCATGGTTTGAACTTGGATTGCATGATTATGAAAGACCAGATTGGTTAGGATGAGGGACTGATGGAATTGGAAAACATGAAGGTTCTTGTCGTAGGATGGATGGTAGCACGAGGTGCCAATTTTAATGGTAAACCCATTATGTAGAATACCAATTGCCAGACAGGAGTTGAGAAAGAAATTGTGTACTTGGAGTTTTGCTAGGACAAAGGAGAGATTTCAGAATCAAAGGAGATAGAATGCGCAGGGATTCACAGTTGGATGACCCAGAGACAAAAGGCATAGTTGAAAATAAGAAGGTGAAAATGCATGATTGAAATGTTACAAAGGAAATAAATGGTTGGTACAGTATAGAGAGGTATGTAGAAAGTTAGAAGGCAGATCATAAAAAGATTGAAAGAAGCAGGAAGTAGTTGGCACATTCGTAAAGCGACATTCAGTTGCAAATTGAACGACGTGACAGTAAATAAATTAGCATGATTGTAACTCCCATGAAACACGCAGCTATCCATAACCTGAAAACCAATCTAGAATTTGTCACCCTTCCCATAGACAAAAGTTTCATCACTGTGGTCATGAATCATAGCGACAATGTGTCTCCACCAACTGTCCAGCACCTTTGCAAATAAACCTTATGATCATGATTCCATCTCAGTAGTCCATCAGTACCTTCAGCAGCTCCCTCTCCCTCATTACACTAGCAACACCCATACTCTTACTTTGTACCTACTCCACAAACCCAACCTCAATAGTCGCCCCATTGTGGCTGTGTACAATGTCCCCGTAGAATAAATCTCTGCTTTTGTTTGTTACCACCTCCATCCTATTGCCCATAACTTCCCATCCTACATTCAAGACACTGCTCACTCCCTTCACTTGTTGGTCACTGTGGATGTGAGGTCCTTGGGCATCAACATCCACCATGCCAATGACCTTGAGGCCATGGAAAACTACATTTTTCATGACATCCTCATTGTACCAAATCCACCACCCCCACCTCTTTCCTAATCCTCCCACACAATCACAATTATTTCACTTTCGAAGGCCAAATCTATAAACAAATCCCAAGGGTACTTTCATGACACCACCCTACCAGCTTATTTATAAGCAATGTGGAGGAATCCTTCCTGTCCAGTCAACAGCTAAGACCCTTGTCTGATTCAGATTCATTGAAGACATTTTCATGATCTGGACTCAAGGGAGGAGATAACCATTGCTTTTTCCACCATAGCATCAACACCTACTCCCAAATCACTTTCACCTTGTGCCTCTCAACTCAACAAGACATTTTACTAGATTTCTATCTCCAATCTCTTGGGTGAGTCCATAAATGCATCTGGTCATAGCAAGTGCACAAACCACCAATACTACCTCCACTTCGTCAGCAGTCACCTGTCCCATTTCAAAAACACACTGCCTTACATTCTCATTACCTGTGGTTGCCTCATGTGCCGTGGAAAGCAGGAATTTTTGACATATACCGTTAACCTTACCAGAGCCTTTATTGATACACAATATCCTATCAGATCAACCAAAACATATCTCCAATGCCATCCCTTCTCTGACACCAGTACACCTGTTAACCAGTCTCCGAACAGCACTAGAACAGTCTTCTGACCACCCAGTGTCACTGTGGCCATAAAACTCACAACCACACATCCTTCATCAGGGCTTTGCTACCTCTCATCACACCCTGAGATGTGAGATGTCCTGCCCATAACACTCAAAAGTAGTGTTCTGCCGCATACCAAACTTACGGAATATCCTTGTCCTTCCATGCTTCCTACAGG
Organism: Schistocerca gregaria; assembly: GCF_023897955.1. NCBI lineage: Eukaryota > Metazoa > Arthropoda > Insecta > Orthoptera > Acrididae > Schistocerca > Schistocerca gregaria. Next base: position 479,956,158 of record NC_064925.1, read on the forward strand.
TCAACCCCTTGAGGAAGACCCAGTTGCAAGACCTGTCTCATACACCCACCACCACCACCAATCACCACCGTTCCAGTCATCAGCATCCCCTACCCGATAAAAGACAGGGCCACATGTGAAAGTAGAATATCGTACATCAGCTCTGCCACAATTACTGTAAAGTATTCTGTGTGGGCATAACAAGTAAGCAACTGCTAACTCATATGAATGGCTACCCCCCCAAGCTGTGGAAAACTGCAAACTTGATCATCTAGTTGCTCAATGTACTGTGCACCATAACACAAATGACCTCAATAGCTGTATCACTACATGTGCCATTTGAATATTCCCTTCCAGCAGACATTTGCCTGAACGATGCATGTGTTAATTGTCCTACACTCTCGAAATCCCCCCCCCCCCGCCCTATCCTAAACTACCACTAACCTGTTGCTTCCCACTGCCTGACACTACCTTCTCTCTCTTCTGCCAACACCACTCCTTTACCACCCTACCACTGTTGCACCCCCCCCCCCCCTTCACCATGTGGGCATTGCCCCCCTTCTACCCCCTCCCTGTGTTTGCTTAATCTCCATCTTCCTCTTCTCTCACCCACATACTCTACCCTCTGAACTCCATTTGTCTCATTGTGCAGCCACTGAGTTGTTTGTCACAAGACCTGCCTCACACTATTCTGCTGCCCCCTCTGCACAGGCAACTGCTTTCAATGTCGTCTTGCTACAACTGTGGGAGTGTGTGTAGTTTAACTAACGAAGAGCAAGAGCTTGAAAGCTGGTATGAATATTAGTTTCCATTACATTTATATGTGCTCTGCACATTAGTTCAAGATTGCCTTTTCATTACTTTTTATCCAGGAATATCCATTTTTTTAATGACCTGCATATATAAGTGCTTGTAGCTTTGTCCAGGCTTTACCTTCTTTCTCCCCTCACTGTTTGATTTGAGATGGAGAGAAATCTTGTAATGTTGTGCATCCTTTTGTAATATTGTGTGGCAGAATAGAAAAATTCTAAAATATTATTGCACAACTGCATAGGACTTTTGCATTAACTTCCAATCTTATAATTACCTGGTACAACTGGCCCGATGCAGCAAACACATTTTGTTAAGAGAACCAAGTTGACTAAATTGTGTAGCAGTATCCGATTTATAAGAAAAACTGCAATGAACTCAACGACACTTTTCTTAATTAACATATTTAAAGGTAGTCATGCTTGTTAGCCTTGGAGTATATGAAGGTCATACTTTCACTCTCTGATGTCATATGGAATAATATTTTGGGGTAACTCAACACTTAGGCAAAAAGTATTCACTGCTGAAAAGAAAGTGGTTAGAATAATGTGTGGGGCTCATAGTCGCACATCTTGTAGGCATCTGTTTAAAGGTTAGGAATTCTTACACCAGCCTCACAGTACATTTACTCAGTAATGAAATCTGTTCTCAACAACATGAACTAGTTTAAAAACAACAGTGACATAATACCAGAAGAAAGAAAGAAAGACAGACTTACACTGTCATCTACTTAAACTATCTTTGGGAGAGAAAGGGGTAAAATGTGCTACTGTAAAACTTTTAAAAAAATTACCAGATGAAATAAAATGTCTGACAGACAGCAGTAATAATTTCAAAAATAATTTGAAATCATATCTCCTTGCCAACTCCTCCTATACCACATATGAGTTCTTGAATAGGAATAAAATCTGCAGGCATAACATATGCATTTTGTGCCATTCAAGACAATGGGGTTGGGGGGAAAAATTAAGCTTTAGAAAAAAAAAACTTTGTGTGTGCATTTATTATGCACTTGATATGTTCCACATCATAATGGTTTCCACGAGACCGACCAATGGAACACTTAACTAAATAGTTTTGTCAGTGAATAAATCTTTTTACTACTTACAAAATTCTGTGTTTGTAGTGGTGCACTTGCCATATTTTGTGAATTTGAGCTTGGCAGCTGCTATTAGAATGTCTTCAGAGTAGCATTTGTTCATTAAGTTAGTGATACTTCCTGCTGTACGAATGTCTTTACATGCCTCGTAGAATCTAGCCAAGTCACCTAAAATAAGCATGCACATACATCTTGATTTAAGCAGTATGTAATTACTTTTGCTCATTGACAACAGTACCATGATGAAGTGTAATTTATTGGAAGAGGGGTCTCAAAAGTAAGAAAAGTAACTATCAGTATACTAAGTTTGTTTATTGCACATTTATAGCCACACAATGCATTTGGATAGTGTCTTGTGTTGTGGCTGAACATACCATTGATGGTGTTACTGTTTGATAAAACAAATTGTGCTGGCACACACAAGCTCACAAACACTCCCTGATTAGATATGACATCAGTTTACCAATATTTTAAGTGTAACCTTAAATATCTACATTATTTGTAACTAATTACATTAATTTTTTACATTTATATTGTTTGCTGAGGCAGTGAAATATTTTAAATTGTATTATTACACAATGTCTTTTTCCATTATTACAAAAAATTATACAATAAGAGTTTAATCATTAATAAATGAACATGATCTCTTAAATCAGTCACAGAATTATGTGCAGTAGGTATAAGGAAGCAAAAAACCTCACACAGCTTCTGCCTTTTTCAACTTTCACAAGAGGAAAGGGGGGGGGGGGGGGGGGGGTGATACAATTTTGTGATAGTCAACAAACAGTAACTTAAAATATGGCACAGCTGACATTTAAATACATCATTATTTCACAGTACATAAAAGCAGATGGAATGGTAATTCCTTCACCAACATGACTTAATGAAGTTAATCAGACCATTAGTGGAGGCATCATGTGTACTGACAGCACAAGAGTGCTGCAGTTCTGGTTCAATTGCTTTTGCTAGCTGCTTTCCCAACTCGACTCTGAAATAAGCAAAAAGATAATATTAATAAACATACAGCCAATCGAAATGACTATTTACCATTATACAATAATCACTAACCGCAACTGTCTTTGTAAATATACTGTACACACAGTCCCTTTCAAGTCCTTATGACCCTACACTGCAAACGAATGCTAAGAAAAATATATTCTGTGAACATCTGTTTTAACTTTCTTACCAAATGTGCTCAATTTTTCAATAAGGTTAGTGAATGGTTATCAGAACTTTGGAAATTCATTGTCATGACTCAAAGAACAAAATTTGCATCTATGAAATTGTGTCAAACTGTTCACGACTATTTCTCAAGGGATATTTATGTTGTCATTCTGTGCTCATAATTTTTGCTGTTGCCACAACTTAGTTGTTTTGTGGAATGTAAAGCTTTCTGTGTGTATGATATTCTTGAACTGTTCTAGAGTATAACATTACATATGGACTACATTCAACAGTATCTGAGGAACTAGCAAAATTATTTGCAGAATGCCTGCAGGAGCAGACAGTTCCTCAAAAACTGGAGCACCATCACCTCTTTCTCTTCATCTTGGAGGGGGGCGGGGGGGGGGGGGGAGGGGCAAAATTATCAGTTCCATACTGAGGTGTAACATCTCACCCACAAAAAGAAATCTGCAACATCCTTGATACCCATTGGCCAACAAAAGATATTTGTGGGTTAAAGTAACTGGTAACTAGGAAGCATTCCACTTTCAGGAGGTATTTGATTGTTTGTGCAGATAGGAACTGTACTGATCCTGCACTGTCGGTGATGCAGACCACGGACTGGCACTTCTATCTGCTGGGTGGAGTCATCTGCTCCATGGAGCTGCAAGTGAAAGACAGGTAGCACATGTGACCTCCATGATGCCAAAGAAATCATAACGTCATTAATGTTCTGCTTCTATTGTACTATTGTTCAGAGTCTCGTGTGTGAAGGATGAATTATTACACCTAGTTGGAATGTAACACATGTGCAGTCAATTCAGCAACGGAAATTAGAGATGCACGTTATAGGAAATACATTGAGTTCAACTTCCCTAATTGTGTTATTCCATTGGAACAAGAAAAGTCTCTTTCAGCAACTTTGATGCAACAGATCAAAGTCCACAGGGGAGAAGCTGTGTCACAGTTCAAGGGTACTGAATAGCATGACCTTTGCAGCATTGGTTTTGCACAGTAAACACAAGAAGAAAGTAAGAGAAGCACAAAACCTATGGACTGACTACTGGACTGTTTCAACAATCCATTGCTAACACGCCCATTAGGAAAAATTAAGACCAGGGAAACAATTCATTTGGCAACCTCGGTGCAGGTCATGAACAGAAATTGCAAAGAAACAGACGAAAAGGAGGGCTACAAAAAAACTCATGAAATATTGTTAAGGACAATGGGAGTCAGCAACGGAATGCCTAATTGGGCACACGTTATACAATGCTATCAAATTGTTCGTATATTAAAGAAGAAGACATCTACGTATGTCAGAGAAAAACAAGAAAAATTTATTGGGAATTGGAGAATATAAACTGCGGTTGTTGTTATTAACAGCATTAACTGGTATCTTGTCGTGCTTGTTTATGAAACGTAGACCAAAGTCACACACACAAAATTCAACATGCAACAAAGAAGAGTTTACGTTGGGCTCTGAGAAGAAGATTAATGACATATTAGCAGCTGGAGGACCTCGTGAAAACAGTTCAACTTGGCAAGCAGTTTACAGCACCACACCACAACAGTTGCAGCAGCAGCCTGCTATAACCGAACAATGCAATATATACACAGTGAGCCAGCAGCCCAACTGGTTCACTGCAGCACGCAATAATGACATATGGTGAACTGTATTAGTTAAAAATTTGCTTATAGTCAACACTGTTAAGGAATGACATAGACGAACTGCTGAGTAGTGGTCTCCAAATTATAACTTTAGTACATCCTATGCCTGTAACCACTAGTATGATGGCAACTGTGGCAAAGGCAATAGATATAACAGATTTATTGGCTAAATTTCAAGAGGATGCATTTAAAACAAACTCCAGGAAGCTTTTAAAGCTCAAGGGGATGATTTTAAAAGAGAACTGGGTAACATAACCTCTATTTCATGTTTTCATCCCGTCTACACTTACAAAATGCAAAATTGAGGAAACTGCAGAATCAAGGAAAATGTTCAAAAACCCCAATTCTGAGCAAAACCACACATAATTCACATATGTGATTAAAAATCACTATCCTCTCCAATACTTAGACACATTTTATGCAAAGTGAAGGAATTAAATGTCAATACAATGTTTCATAATTATGAGTTTCATCAGTTCTTAAACAATCACAGATGTGTAAAAGCAAGCAAAAATTCATGAAAAAATTGAAACTGATATCTGGGTGCATGGTAATTGAGCTATTTTCCACCAAGCTATGACCACAAATTATATGTTCAAAACATGCATTTTCTGACATAATTGTTTTTGCTCACCCAGAAAAAAGAAAAAACTGATAAACATGTTGATTTAAACAAAAACAGTACAGTATCTAAGTGGTTAAACCATAGTCATAAATGCAGACATCTGCTCAAAGACATACTTTATCACCATTGCTGTTACTGTTAAATGCTTTTCTTACGAGCCACACTTCATATGCTCACCACTATTAAAGTGTTATTTTGGGCTTCATGAGAGAAACAGATGTAAAAAAATGAGTTTACTTCCCAATTGATGTTACAAGCTGATCAGAAATTGGCTCAGAGAATTTCTGTACACTATGTAAAACGTAAATTTGAAAGAAAGCTCAGGTGCTACAGTTTCGGTTCATGCCCTCTATCACTGCTGCCAATCTTTACGAACTACAGTGTGTGGTGTATGCAATGCAAAATATATATGTGAGTAGTGTATGTAGTTGTTCCAACTGTATCATGTCAGATTTGAACACTAAAGTCTGTAAAATGTGCTACCGCAAAACACGTATTCTATTTTCATGTGAAATCTCTGTCATAGATCATCATCTGCATGAAAAGTATATTTTCAGCACTTCACAAAATGCTTTCACCCCTACCAATACTCCCATCACTGAAGGGCCACTCCCCCCTCTCCACGCATCCACTAGGCAAGCTCATTTTGTGAGTGCTAGTGTAGTGTGGTGGCTGCAATGGGTACTGGGTGACTTAACAAGTCGTCAGCCAATAAGAATTCACTAGCCAGAAATGAGTGACGTTTCCTTGATTATGACTGAACATATTCTTTGAGACTCTGCATTTGAATTTAAAGATGGATGATTGATATTGTTGCTGAATACAGTACATCGAAATACATACAAAAAGATGAAAGTTAGTTACAAGTGGACAAGAAAAGGTGGTTGCTGGGACCCTTCCTCACATATTGGCTTGGTCTGGAACGCTTTGCACTGACTGTCGTGTTTTTCCATTACCGCTGAAACACAGCAGTAGTTGTATCATAACGTGCGATGAAGCTAAATGTTACAAGTTGTGTTGGCAACACCGATCGTGAATGATGTCAGCAATTCCTCTCCATATCTCCCCTCTCCACAACAGCCTAAAATATTCCCTTAACTCTGCCATGACCCATGGTGCAAACCATCTGTCTTGTGCCACTTGTAACTTGTTCAGTCGCAACAAATGTCAATAGGAAGAAAATTGGATGAAATCAAGCAAGACGTTGAGCAAGAACTTAGAATTGAGGTAAACCTCAGTAGGAAGAAATGTAAAATTGGGGTATTTTTTAGCACTGATCTTATGGGTTTTTCACAGGGGCTATGTATTTATGGTGTGGAATCATCAAAAACAGCCACAGAATGCAAAATTGAAATTCTACTGTATTAATAATTTAATTAGTGAACTAGGGCAAGCTCATGACAATAGGATGACTACACAAGTTTGTAGAAAAAGAAGTACAGGATAGAATTGATTCCTCTTTTACACCTACTTCTAGTGGTGAGTTTAATTCTAATCAAATATGAAAATGTATACAACACATGAACAAATTCTATTATTTCAAGAATCTAGGCAGAAAAATTAGGGAGGTCTTACGATGCTATAAATTGTGTAAGAGGGTGAACGCTTGTTCTAGATCATCATCAGAGTTCCCACATGAAGAAAGAAACTAGTAAGTTTTTTTTCTCAAAGTATTGTGGACCCAACAAGTTTATGAATATACCACACTCAAAAGCAGTATAATTTTTACACACCACAACAAGCCAAGATAAAGGTCTATCGAACAATGGAAAACCAGGATGGAATACAATAAACAGCTGCCAGAGACTGGGTGGTGGTGGTGGTGGTGGTGGTGGTGGTGGTGGTGGTGGTGGTTGTTGTGTGTGTGTGTGTGTGTGTGTGTGTGTGTGTGTGTTCTTGACAAATGCCTTGTTGGCTGAAAACTTATTTTGTGACTATCTTTCTGTTGTGCCTATCTGCGACCCAGTTCTCTATATAATACTGATATGATAAAGTAATTTTAAGTTCTCAGGGGAACGTGCATACTAAGCTAGTTTGGCAGGGATATGCTTCACTCTTTTTCTATCCTGTAATCTTTTGAAAGATATCACCTCGAAGTGCCCTATCCCACAATTAGGTATATGAAACACCGAAGTCAGACCATAGAGTATCTGTGTGGTGTACGAGAGTACATATAGTGACACACAAAATGATACCTCATATATGTATGAATAACATTTACAATACTGTTAAAACTTGTGTGTCATCTCAAATCTGTATTTTATACATTTTGTATGAATTCTGCGTTTTTCTTTTTTTGTACTTAATGTACAATAACTTAAGTATATTGAGAAGATATACCACATAATGTGACAAACTTTATTACTCATAATTAAGTGCCGCATGTTAGTCGTGTCAGGGGGTGTGCATAACAGACCTATGGGAACAGTGGCAGTAGAACATGTGCACATTGCATATCAGTTATAGTGACAGTGGAGAGACAGAAGAATTGCAATAAGCACATACCTATTGCAATAAGTACCTGTAACATGTTAGATTAAAATCAGGGAAAGGGTGAAAAAGAAGTTAAAATATGGTGACCATCGATCAAGCCAAGCATGTGAAACATAATTATTGGCAGAAGGTATTGCATAAGGAGAAGCACACGACAAGGATAAATAGTTTGCAGTTAAGGAACAATAGCAGAACAGCACAGAACTGTTAAGAGGTGCAAGTATTAACGTAAGGCAATACCTGATAAAGGTGAGAATTACAGAAAGTAATGATCACTAGAGTCAAACATAGGAGTTATGTCTTCTGCTTATGAGAGTGTAAGCTGGGTAAGATAATTAGGCAGTAATTGTAAAGTGATGGTGCAGTGTGCCTGAAGGCAACATGTTAGGAGGGTAAAGTGTAGGAGGACCTATGATAGGGACAACTTAGCTCACTGGATCTGAAGGAGCAAGGACCTGTACCACTTTTAGGAAGGAGAGTTGTAAAGGAACAATTGTATATCAAATGGAAAGATACCTGAGGAGTGTTTGCCCCTAGAATGAGGTGTAAACGTGCACAGGAAGGCTGCTGACATTATAGAAGCATTCTCCAGACTAGTGTAATGTAGTATGGACCTGGCTGATTAAACTTCATAAATTTCAGTACATTTCTACAGCAGTTTAAGGAAGCAAGTATCTGAGGTTAGGAAAAGTTAAACAGATCATTGATTTCAATCCAGGAGGTAATTCTTTGAGTAAATGAATTAATTTAAAATTGCGAATAAATACATCTGTCAAGACTTGGAGTAAAGAGAACATGACAGTGAACTAGTGTCACCTATGTACAGCAAAGAAAGCAAGATAATTAGCTATGTGTAATATCTCAAGAAACCTACAGAAATATTTGTGCATATCAGAATACCAATATCTAAGGGAAGTAGACAATATGTAGCTCAGATATTAAGAACGAAACAAGAATTCTAAAACGTAATCACAAAATTAAAATTTTCAAATGATGATACAGAGGTGAAATTATACTGTGATAAATAAAGACTGCAATGAAAAAGGAAACTGAATGTGAGGCCCATAGGGACCGTATCTAAACATAACATGGTGTTGGGTAAACTTATGATGGGACATAATTGGTGAAATATGAGCTGAGTTAAGTGAAATATTATGCAAAGTCACAGGAGGAGATGAACTGCTAACAACATTAGTATTTTGTAAAGTAGTAACATTACACTATTGTTTGAAAATGATATTTACTGCAAATGTGTTAAACTTCTAGAAGTCAGATTATGAGCACAACATCTTTCATCTTGGTGGAAGAATATGAGGTGTAACATGTCATTAATAAATGAGATATTCCACATTCTTGCTATCCACTGGCTGATGAAAGATTGTGGGTTAAAGTAAGAAGTAAGTAGAAAGCACCCCACTTTCGGGTCTTTTTTTTATGGTATGTGCTATCGGTGAAGCGGGCCATAGACTGGTGCTTCTACCTGCTGCGTGGAGACATTTGCTCCATGAAGCTGTGAGGGAAAGGCATAGAGCACACGTTACCTCTATGCCGCCAAAGAGATCACAAGGGCACTGATGTTCTGTTTTTTATTGTACTATTGTTCAGAATCTCATGAGAAACAGACAAATGACAAAATCTAACTGGAATGTAATACATGTGTAGTAGATTTAGTAAGATTAGTTTAAGAGTTGTATGTTACAGGAAACTGAATTCAACTTCTCTGATTGTGTTACTCCACTGGAACAAGAAAAGTCCCTTTCAGCATCCTCAAGGCAACAGATCAAAGTCCACAGGTGAGAAACTGTGTCCTAGATCAAGGGTACTGAGTAGCAGGACCCTTGCAGCATTGGAACTGTATGGCGACCATGAGAAAAAGTAAGAGAAGCATAAAACCTAGCAAGATATGGAAGTTACAGGTCAACTACTAGACTATTTCAATGGCCTATTCCTAAACACTCCCATTAGGGAAATAAAAGACCAAGGAAACATTCCCGATTTCATTACATGGGAGCCATTTACATAAGTCTGTAGAGTACTGCTCACGAGGGTATGTGTAATGAAACTGATGCACCTTTTTAACTCTCCACAGAAAGCTGCACTTTCTTGCACAGCCTCAATCTATATCTACAACAACATTGCAAGCTGCCTTACAGCGTATGGAAGAGGGGACTTCATGCACCTATATCATCCAGTCATGCAGAGTGCAAGGGCTGTCTGTAAACACTATATGATCTCTAATTCCTCAGTTTTTCTCACTGTGGTTCGTGCTGGACGTGCAGACCGCGTGAGACGACGCTTCATCCAGTCCCAAACATGCTCAATGGGGGACAGATCCGGAGATCTTGCTGGCCAGGGTAGTTGACTTACACCTTCTAGAGCACGTTGGGTGGCACGGGATACATGCGGACGTGCATTGTCCTGTTGGAACAGCAAGTTCCCTTGCCGGTCTAGGAATGGTAGAACGATGGGTTCGATGACGGTTTGGATGTACCGTGCACTATTCAGTGTCCCCTCGACGATCACCAGAGGTGTACGGCCAGTGTAGGAGATCGCTCCCTACACCATGATGCCGAGTGTTGGCCCTGTGTGCCTCGGTCGTATGCAGTCCTGATTGTGGCGCTCACCTGCACGGCGACAAACACGCATACGACCATCATTGGCACCAAGGCAGAAGCGACTCTCATCACTGAAGACGACATCTCCATTCGTCTCTCCCTCCACGCCTGTCGTGACACCACAGGAGGCAGGCTGCACGATGTTGGGGCGTGAGCGGAAGACGGCCTAACGGTGTGCGGGACCGTAGCCCAGCTTCATGGAGACTGTTGCGAATGGTCCTCGCCGATACCCCAGGAGCAACAGTGTCCCTAATTTGCTGGGAAGTGGCGGTACGGTCCCCTACGGCACTGCGTAGGATTCTACGGTCTTGGCGTGCATCCGTGCGTTGCTGCGGTCCGGTCCCAGGTCGACGGGCACGTGCACCTTCCGCCAACCACTGGCGACAACATCGATGTACTGTGGAGACCTCACGCCCCACGTGTTGAGCAATTCGGCGGTACGTCCACCCGGCCTCCCGCATGCCCACTATACGCCCTCGCTCAAAGTCCGTCAACTGCACATACGGTTCACGCCCACGCTGTCGCGGCATGCTACCAGTGTTAAAGACTGCGATGGAGCTCCGTATGCCACGGCAAACTGGCTGACACTGACGGCGGCGGTGCACAAATGCTGCGCAGCTAACGCCATTCGACGGCCAACACCGCGGTTCCTGGTGTGTCCGCTGTGCCGTGCGTGTGATCATTGCTTGTACAGCCCTCTCGCAGTGTCCGGAGCAAGTATGGTGGGTCTGCCACACCGGTGTCAATGTGTTCTTTTCTCCATTTCCAGGGGTGTATATGCAGGCATAAAATCTGTTCAAACATACAGTGTATTGAAATCAGCAACATAGGTCAATATTTTAATGCACCTGTTTTGACAGCACTTCTTGAAAAGGGGAATAGCCTGCACATTTTTCCAAGCATTGAAACAGTGTTCCTCCAGTGACCTGCTACAGCAGGTTCTTTCACATATTCTATGGAGAATCATATAGATATGTCACTGAGTGAGATGGCACAGTGATTAGCACACTGGATTCACATTCACGACAATGACGGTTCAAACTAACATCTGGCCAGCCAGACTTAGGTTTTCCATGATTTCCCTAAAACGCTCTTGGCAAATGCCAGGATGGTTCCTTTGAAAGGGCACAGCTGATTTTGTCCCTGTCCTTGACACAATTCGAGCTTGTGCTCCATCTCTAATGACCTCAATGTTGACAAGATGTTAAATCTTATCTTCCTTTCTTGATACAGTTACGTCGCCACCTTTCCTCTGTTGAGAGATTTTAGTTGTTTTCCATACCAGTCAATATTTGTAATGTTAGGTGTCAATATATAACTGAATGAATGGATAGATATATCTGATACATTTACTGACTTAATGCAAGATCAAAATTTTGCTTTTCAACTCACTAAACAGTACACATGTAGCTTTGGTCTTGGAGCAACAATTTAACGCAGCTGTGGAACCATATAGGTCTTTCCCATACCTTGTAACTTTACTCAGTACATACCTGTCTGATGTGTAATGTACAAAACTCAACATGCTGGGTCTCTGACATGAATGCATGACACCAAGTGCTCTGATAATCTGAAGTCATCTTGTCACACTTACTAAACAGAAATACCTTCTTATCTTTTAACATTTCTACCGTCGCCTGCAATCACTGATGCTACATTAGCACTACGATCACTGATTCCCTGCTCTATGTTAACTGAAATAAACATTTAGGGCCTGTTTGTAACCAGGAAATCTAATAAGTTACTTCTCTATTTTTCAAAAAGGCCTTTAGAACAGTGTCACCTGAATCCCTATTCTTGCCACTTGTCCTTCCCTTGGATCTACCTGTCTATAGCTATTAATACTGTAACTTTATCAAAAAATTTACATGCTGTATTCTCCGAGTATTTCCTCAAATCTTCCACCACTACAATTCCTGAAATATGGAGTTTATAAAAGCACCCAATTGCAAGTATGAGCAACTTTCAACATTTAGCTGCAGCAAAGTTCAAAATACGTACTCTCCTCAATAGATGTTATCATGATATTTATGATTTTACTTCTGCCTTCATTACCAAAATCAATACTATTTTTGCAACAGACATTCCAATCTGAATTTAAAATTTTGTTGAAATTCACTTCTGGTTTCAGTCAGCTTTCTGTTCTGGCCCTCTGGAGGGGTTTCTCTGCACTATAAAACTCACATTTGCACACCACTGCTTCATGCATGTAGTGTACTATTAATCAAATGGGAAAGGAGGAGAGGTGAGGATCCTAAAGTTCTCCTCCTAGTAAAAAACTGATTGAAATCTCCCCATCCAACATCACAAACATTTGAGCCTCTGATGTGTGTTCCATTCATCTCAAAAAACAAGGATTGCAATCACTTTTGGGAACAAGGCTAGTTGTCTTTACCAGTTTTGTCATCCACCTTCATTTGTGCCAATATGAGCAAAAATTTGCAGCCACATATGTTCAATAGCACTGGCACAGCCTTCTCCATATCTCAGAGCATATCTGGCAAACATACCGGGTGGACCCAAGTGTTCCTTCCTGACCTGCTTGCTGTTTCTTTGGGATGCTCCATCACCTGCCTAATCTTGGAGCTCACGATGATAAGCAAACCAATCCTCTGCACTTGTCTGGATCTTTCAGGGAGATCAGCACCAATTCCAGTACATTGGGCAAAATGCACTCTCAACAATGGGCAACACATCAAATGTTCTATGGCATACAACGACAACTGGACAGCCACTCATCACTTTCAACTTCCACTCAAAGATTTGTGACTGACACTGTTTCCCATTTACCCAGGTGTCAGACATATCTGGAAGTAATGAGACATCCGGTATCTCTGACAGTGCTGTAAGCAACAGTTTTCACAAGTGCTTCTATGTCATCACACCCCAGAACAAGACAGCAGCTTTAAGATTGCTGACCGTGGCCAATGCAGCTTTCTTTCAAATCAGTGATCAAACATACTTACATTTCTACACAACAATAGAGTCTGTAACCATCTTTAGTTGTGTTAATCAAGTATTCAACACCAAATTACTAACCGAAGCATTCTAAGTACTGCAATCTAAGTACTGTTGCTGTGTTTATACTTGGTATCAGTTGCTCATAAAGGAGTGGACTATTTGCAACAGCTGTTACTTAACATTGAGCCAGGCCACTTTGGCCAACATGAAATTAACATATACAGTAAATGACACAAAGGATAGGCCCTATCTGAAGTACTGCTCTGGAAAACACTTTTGAACTGCAGCTCAGTATAAAAAAGATCAAATCTGTATAAGATAGGGAGCATCCAGTAAACAAGATTTACTTTCAGAAGGCACAGTTTGGAGAATCAGTTCATTAATTCATGTAGAACTAATAGTGCAGCACCCTCCTGTTTTCAGATTGCGCTCTTGATTATCTATTGAGGATTTCCAGATCTCCAATGCTGACTTTTCTTTGAGTTCATGTACTTCAGTAAATGCCCTAAACTTCATGAGGAAAAAAATGGAAACTACAATTTGGCTGAACACCTGACAGTACACAATCAGTTTTAGGGAATGCCTTCCAAGAGTCAAGGGACAAGGCATGACAGTTTATCCCGCTGGCAGGAAATTTTTTGCATCCTCTTGGTACAGATCTAGAACACTCATTGGACCATATTCATGTGGGAACAAACTGGCTTTAGAAGCAGATGTAACACAATAGCTCACCTACTAGTCATGTGCAGATTATAAAGAAGCAATAAGTGTCAATGAAACATACTGCCTCAGTATCCTTGTCCAAGATCCAGAACACGGCTGCATTGTGGTGCAACTAAGGTATCCATGATCAAACAATGGAAAATCCAGGACGGAATGTAACAATTTTAGAGAAGGAAAGTTGCCACTCACCATATAGCGGAGATGCCGAGTCGTTATAGGCACAACAAAAAGATCCACATAATTATAGCTTTTGGCCATTAAGGCCTTTGTCAGAAAAAAACACACACACACACAACTTGCATACATGTCTGCAGTATCAGATAACTGAAACCACATTGCAAGCAGTAGCACTAGCGCAAGATGGGAGTGGCGACTGGATGGGGGTAAGGAGGAACCTGGGGTGGGGAGAGGGAGGAATAGTATGGTAGGGGTAGTGGACACTGAAGTGCTGAAGTTTAGAGGGAGGGCAGGAGAGAAGGTGTGGAGGGGGGGGGGGGGGGGGGGGAGAGGAAGTAGCAGAAAGGAGAGAAATTAAAAGACTGGGTGTGGCGGGAAATGACGGCTGTGTAGTGCTGGAATGGGAAAAGGGAGGGGGCTGGATGGTTGAGGACAGTGACTAACGAAGGTTAAGACAAGGAGTGTTACAGGAACAAGGGATGTATTGCAGGGAAACTTCCCACCTGTGTAATTCATAAAAGCTGGTGTTGGTGGGAAGGATCCATATGGTACAGGCTGTGAAGCAGTCACCGAGATGTATGACAGCGTGCTCAGCAGCAGGGTGGTCCACTTCTTTTTTGTCCAGTTTGTTGGTGGCCATTCACATGCGGACAGCCAGCTTGTTGGTTGTCATGCCTACATAGAATGCAACACAGTAGTTGCAGCTCAGCTTGTAAATCACATGACTGGTTTCACAGGTAGCCATGCCTTTGATGAGATAGGTGATGTTAGTGACTGGACTGGAGTAGGTGGTGGTAGGAGGATGTATGGGACAGGCTTGCATCTAGGTCTATTGCAGGGGTATGAGCCATGAGGTAAGGGATTGGGAGCAGGGGTTGTGTAAGGATGGACTATTACTTTGGGTAGGTAATGCCTACAAAGAAATCAGGGGTATGACTGGTGCTTCCAGCTTTTCTGAATTGGGCAGGTGGGAACTTTCCCTGGAATACATCCTACGTTCCTGTAACCCTTTTTGTCTTAACCTTCGTTTGTCACTGCCTTCACCCATCCAGCCCCCTCCCTGTTCCCATTCCAGCACTACACAGCTGTCATTTCACCGCCACATCCAGTCTTTTAATTTCTTGTTATTTCTCTCCTTTCCGCTACTTCCTTCCCCACCCCCATCCCCCACCTTCTCTCCTGCCCTCCATCTAAACTGCAGCACAGCACTTCACTATCCACCACCCCTACCACACTATCCCTCCCTCTCCCCATCCCAGGCTGCTCCTTACCCCCATCCAGTCACCACTCCCATCATGCACTGGTGCAGCTCTCACAATGTAGTTTCAGTTATCTGAGACTACAGGTGTGTGTATGTGCAAGCTTTGTGTGTGTGTGTGTGTGTGTGTGTGTGTGTGTGTGTGTGTTTTGCTGAAAAAGGCCTTAACGGCCGAAATCTATAATTATGTGAATCTTTTTGTTGTGCATCATATCGCGACTCAGCATCTCCGCTATATAGTGAGCAGCAACTTTCCTTCTCTAATTAGGTATCCATGAGTTAATCATGAAAATTATCTAGATTATTATAACTGTGCAAGTCCGTGTTACCACAATAATGACACAGGAGGCCCAGAAATTTGTGGCCAAGGTGAGTATTATCAGTGGTTATTGATAATACAAAATGTAATGACAGTTTCACTTCTACATTATATCTTTAACTATCCCAAGCTTTTGAATGTTCTGCTTCACTGTGGCACATAGTGTGTTTCTTATTTATGTTCTTCCTTTTGTCTCTTTTTCTTCATTGTTTCACTGCACTGTTGACACAAAATCGCGTCCTCAACCACATTTGACACACTTATGCACTGTTGTTTACAGTAATGCTGGAATGATTTATATATTTGTTCTGGATTCCCGTCACCAAATTTTTAAAATTCTTTTATCTATTTATGCTCGTATAACACACAACTTAAAAGAAGGTTAACTGTTCATCGACAGTATTACTTACCCCCACTGATCAAAAGAATTTATGTCCCATATAACTCCTTGGACAAATATTTTATGTTCGTACAAAGCTGGAACAAAATAAAGAAAAAAAAAATAACCAACAAGGCATTTTAATATTGAAGACAGAGATTTTTAGTGTTAAAGAGTGTACCTGCCTTTAATTAACTAAAAAGTAACTGTTTTACATACCTATGAGAGCTCCAAGTGTGAAAGGTGTAACCATTTTTACCACTATGGAGTTAGTGGGACGATTTCCTTCAAACACTTTATGTGGTGCCAGCTTATCAATAGTGTCTGGTGCCACTCCACTTTTTTCTAGCTCTGAAACAACTTGCTGGTGTGTCTTTCCCTTCATCAGCGCTTCAGTTTGTGCAAGAAAATTTGCCAGGAGTATCTAAAAATTTTAATTAATTTCTTAATTAACAACATTTTTCTGTTTACATGTTGTATATAAAATTACAAAGTGAATAGTTTTTGCAGTTTCATTTGTTGCACTTAGTGACAAGACAAACATATGGTACGTACTACGTACCTTGTGATGCAATCGGTCACGAATAGGATTATGAGTCAACGCCGGTGCAATGAAGTCTGCAGGTATCAGTTTTGTGCCTTGGTGAATGAGCTGGTAAAAAGCATGCTGTCCATTGGTTCCAGGTTCTCCCCAAACAATAGGACCAGTACTATAGTTGACTTTTGTTCCTGTGCTTGTTATATACCTGTGAAAAGTGTATCTTGGTCCAGTGATTACTGTATTTCAATATATAAAATGGTATGTTTATAGTAATCAAAATACTACTCAGTAGCTATTAATCCTTTCGCTGCTATAGGCATGCTCTTTGCACTCCGTGCTGAGGCAGTTTTCGTTATGGCTGTACTCACTAAATGCTGGTGGCCTATGTTGAGAGACGGCACTCTGGCCAACTTGATATAGTTATCATCTGATTTTAAAACTATTAGGTGAAAAAATTTGATTTTTGCACACCTTATAATCTGATATCATCACTCAATAAAGAACTGAATTTCTTTTCATAAGCCATCATATTTACTGCACTGCATCAAATTAAGTAAAACATCACACAAAATTTTGAAGAGTAAAAATGCATTGTGTAAACTTTGAATATAGTTGGTTTTAGCTCAATCATTGTGCTGTATGAAATGAAGATATCAAAATTTTATTTAAAACTGAGAGCAGAAGGATATTTCATTTTGTTCTCAAGTAATTGTGTTTTATATCCAAAGGAAAGTTGCATACGACACAATCATTCATGTACTTTGCATCAAGAATCATCTGATTATTACAATCATTGTATCTCATAAATGATTCAAGATATTGAAGCGGTTTTTTGCAAATGACAGCCCAAAATGAGGCACATATCTTGTACAATAAATACTCTAAACATTTTTATTCACTGATATATGGAAGTAACTTAACGACACCAGTGACAGGTCGGCAGCTCAATGTGCATTCAGACGTCCACATTACCAATGGAAAACCCAAGTGCCGCGTGTATACAAGTCCAAACATGTGGGAATGACGTAGTGGGACTTTATATAAGACCACAGCAGCGAAAGGGTTAATAGGTATGCCAGGAGGACTATTGTGGTACCATATTCTCCATACCTTAACAGTCATTTTTCTTTTAGATTATTATATTTGAAGTAACTGAAAGGACTTCAAGGGGGGATAAAAAGAACAAGTCTCATGATCTGGGCACAATTGCACTGGACTGTAGCCTGGAACAGATTCGTAAACATTGACAGTGAATGCTATCAGTAAGTCATTGTCCACACTTTTAGTTTGGCTTACTAAATATTTTGTCAGGATAAGCTATTCTCAGTTTGAGCCGAGGTCACAAGTATACACCATTTGTCACCCCACAGTGATCAGCATGTAGTTCACTCTGTGCTCTTTGCTTGTGCCAGGTGGTCATACTTAAACTGACAATGTTTCAAGTGCTGCAGTGCAGGCTGTATATATTGCAAGTCACTGGAACATCAACGGTATGTTCACTAATCGGCACACTCATAGAGTATGCTGAAAAAAAGTAATAGTTTCACTTTCAGCCACCTGGTGAAAATATGGCACTGTAAGTGGTCTGACCGTGGTGCGGGTGCATGAAATGGGGAGGGACAATCAGACACATGATAACAATTATTCGGCACATTTATTAGTATACGGTCACAAGTTACAACATGTGTTCAATATGGTCTCCCGACTCAGCAACCTGCTGCACGTGTAACACGGCATAGTCAACAGTTCCTCACGGCATACGATATGTGATCAGAGCTCAGGATCATGACATGCCACCTCAGCTGCTAGAGCCATCCTTTCATTCCCCACAATACCCATATGCCCCAGCACCCTGCATGAAAAGCATCTCCTTCCCCAGTCACTGTAGTTTGATAGGGTGGGCTACTTCATCTGCTGGATAAAAACTTTGTAGAGAGTGAGGGGAGCTCACAAAGAATTGGAACAGGCAAGAAATTTAGCACTACCTGCTCCCGTGCCCGCAAGATCACATATAATTCTGTATCTAAACACAGTAAAGTTTTGAGGCAGTCAAACCTTGAGGAGGCAATTTGGAAAAACAATAGGGCAACCAACTGAGGCCCCCTGTTAAGGCCCATCTGTAACGACAGCTACATAGTTTTGGTGCTCATATAAAATATCAGAAAATATTGTATTAAAAACCAATGTAAAATTACTCTGGGCTTCTGCAGTAACCAGGGCAGCATACAGTTAAAACCCTGCTTTCGATGTTGGAGTTGCTCCACACTGAATAACTTCACCACATGCTGCACGTAGATCCCAAATGGCATTGTGGCTCACGGACAGTTGGAAGAAAGGCGAACTAGCAACAGTACGATACATGGGTGCAGTCAGAGCTGCAAGGAACTTACATGCTTGATGCACCATGAGGAGCTGCCACTGGACAGTGAGTGGCAGTTCCCCGGCCTCTACACAGAGACTGTGTATGGGGCTGGTCCAGTAAGCACCTGCAGCCAGCTGAGTCTCCTCATAGTGGCCAGCGTCAATGATCTTCAAATAGAAAGGCCTCACCGATCCATACACTGTGCGCAAACACACAAAAGCCCTATAGAAACTGGAGCAGACGAGCCCTGCCTGCTCCCCAAGATCTGTAGGTAAGGCACTTTATGATGTTCAGTGCCCTGTGTGTTCTGGCTTTCAGATCTCTCAGCTGTGGCAACAACAACCTGGAGCCAAAAAGTAGGCCCAGAAATCTTACTGAGTCTCTAAAATATAGGATGGTGTCCCTCACATGCAAGTCAAGTAAATGAAAAATATAACAAGAACAATTAAAATGTAAACACACACACACACACACACACACACACACACACACACACACACACACACACTTATCTGCAGAAAATTGAAAACCTGTCTTTGTAGTCCACTGCTCTAACCGCCACAATGTAAGTTGCAACCAATGGCTCGCTGTTGCAACACTAGAGGAGGAAAAGAAAACAGCAAAATCATCCACAAATAAGGAGAATTGTGCAGCAGTACTTAAAATTACTCTGGGCTATGGCTATGGCAAAGAGGGTAATACTTCAAATACTGCCCACAGGGATACCATTCTCCTACTCAAAATGATCACACAGTGTGTCACCAACTCAAGTCCTAAGAAACCACTGAAACAGAAAAGACCATAGGAAGATGGGGAAGTGGTCATGAAAGCCCCATTGATGTAACTGCATGAGAATACTGTGTCTCCATGTAGTATCATATGCCTTACTGATACTGAAGAATATGCTGGTGATACTGAAGAATATTCTGATACAGTGATTGTTAAGTAGAAAAGACTGCTGAATGGCCATCTCTAGCTGGGTCAGCTTGTTGGCAGTGGACTGAAATCTCTGGAATCCACAGAGAGTGGCTAAGAAGTTGCCTGATCTCTAACAACCAGACCAAACAACAGTTAACCATTCACTCCATGGTCTTTCCTACACAGCTCGCTAAAGTGATACTCCGGTAACTACTGGGACACTTGCGATCCTGTCATCATTTGACGAGAGGTATCAAAATTGCCTCTCACCACAAGTTGGGGAAGGGAGCTGACTGTAATATCAAATTAAAACGTTCGAGGATGATTTCCTTCAATGCTGGTGGCACATGTCAAAGCACGCAGTACCCGTTTTGATTGTGACCGGGTGCAGTGTCACGCATCTCAGACAGGGCCAATTCTAGCTCCCATATGGAGAAAAAGGAGTTGTAGGACTCTGAACTGGTGGATCTGGAGCCCAACTTGCCACTCTCAACAGTCACACAGTAGCAGTGAAATGTCGAATCCTGGCTGGAGTGGGCTGTAGTTTTTGCAAAATACTCTGCCAGGGTCTGAGCGATGTCTTTGGGTGTTGTTTGGAGACACCCGTTTCAGTACGGCTGCTATTGTTAAAAGACTGAGTTTGGCTTTCCATACTTAAATAAAACAAATGGAACCGTTGATGGAGTCCAAGAATGCTTACCACGACCTTTTTCTGCTCTCCTGGATTACACATCAAGCCTTGGCTCTCGCAACTTGAAAGACTGTGAGGTTGTCTGAAACTGGGCAGCATTTAAACAGTCAAGGAGCTCCACTCCTATCCCAGAAAGCTGAAAAGATTTATCAGTCCACCAAGGTACAGGTTGCCTCCTAAGATGACCTGAATACTTTGATATGGATAAGTCAGCGGCATGATGAATCACTCAGGTGATATGGGCCACCCATTCCTGGAAGCTGTTATGGTGTTAGAACACAGCCAGTTTGCTGAACACTGTCCATTAGCCCTACTGACCATCCATTCTGGTGGGTTCTGTTGATGCAATCCTCATCCAGGAAGTTAATGTGGAGTGGGAACTGGTCATTGGAATAAGGTCATCAATGACTTCTAACTGAACAGAGTCTGCAAGGGCTTTAGAGCAGAAAGATAGGTCAATGGCTGAGAATGACTCAGTGGCAGTACAGAAATGAGTGGGAGTACCAGTGTTTAGGATGCACAGTTCTCGGGATGTCATGAGGTCCTCCAAAACCCAACTCCAAGGGCAAGTGGAGACATGACGATCATGGAAGTCACCCACCAGGAGAAATGTGTGGGGGGTTGCTCCATAAGATCTGTGAGAGCCTGAAAGTCTACTGCATCAGACGGAGGTAAATACAAGGAACAAACTGTGCCCCTCAGAGACATGTGAATTTCATCTGCAACTGCTTGCAATTCAGTAGTCTGGGGGAGAATACAATTGCGATGAGAGTTATATACAAACACAGCAACCCCTCCTTTGGCCCTTTCCCCACTCTGGTCATCCTTGTGATAAACCGTATAGCCCCCTATGACAGGGGCATCAGACGCTTTAAAATGCATTTCCTGCAAACACATGCACACTGGGCATTCCAGTGCGAAGCGTTTCAGTTCCTCCACATGTGACCTGAACCCGTTAACATGAGACTGAAGGATGGGAGCCATTTATCACAGGGGTTGCTCTTCACCTTGTCTTTCCATCTAGGAAGAGAGTCTACTGTATGAGGCGGCTCAGCTTTGGGGTGAGATGGTCGCCCCAGTCTGACAAGGTCCATTAGCTCTGATGAAGAATCGAGAAGTACATCAGAGATGATGAGATCAACATCGTCGGATAATTTGCTTCCTGGCTCTGTCAGTAGGTGATACTCTGTCTTCAACTTTTTGCCTGAATGGGCTTTGAGCCGTGGACCAGGTTGAAACTCTGGATGGGCAGATAGCTCCGCAACAATGGCAACCACAGCCTTGACCTGGATGGAGGTATCGGTTTTGAAATAACTGCAGCAGAGCAAGTGCACTGGGAGACACAGCTACTAGTGCTGACACTGGTAAACTCTGTTTTTGGAGCAACATTGGTTTTAGGGACTGGCTGTTTAAGAACAAACGCAAAAGAGGTAGTGAACGTCGGGGGCTGCAGGGCCTCATAAATCTTCTTTGAATCTCCATACGAGATAGGTTTCGTGGTTTTTTTTTTTTTTGTCCTGTACATTCCTTTTTTCAAAAAAGATACAGCAGCCCCTACTCCAGACATAATGATACCCAGAGCAGTTAACACACTTCACAGGAGATGAGCAACCACATTTGCCACAAGTGGCTTCTCCCTTGGATCCAACAGTAGTGTGCCCAAAGTGCTGGCACTTAAATCAGTGCCTAGGGTGCGGAAAATAAGGCCACACACTGGCACAAAGGAAACCTGTCTTGACATGCTGTGGAAGCTTCTTGCTGTTGAATGTAAGTATGAGAGAGTCCCATTTCACTAGATCGCCATCCATCCTTCTCATTATATTTTGTACATCAACAATGCTTTCTTTGGCCCACTCATTTTTCAGTTCTCCTCTGCAAATGTCAACGAGATCCCTGAAAGTCACAAAACCTCTGCTGCAGTTCAAGGTGTGTATTGCATACTCCCCGCGACATCTAGCATTTTGGAGGTCAACTGCTTGCTGGGAATTAGAAGTTTCCACTAACAATGCTCCATTTTGCAAGTGCTTGACTGACTTTAAAGAGCCACAGATTCCCTCTAAGGCTTTTTGGATACAGATGGACAAAACCTTTTCAAATCTACCCTCTTCCGCTTGACTGTGAAAAACACACACTGGACAGCAGCATGTGGTTTGTTACTATAAATACCACCACTCTGAATAAATCCAGAATAAGGAGCACTGGCTACACAAGCTCTCTTGTTTGATTGTGTGTTGGCCCACTCTTTCCACTGAGAGGAGGAAGAGAAAACTTCAAAAGATTCATCCTGGTCCCATGAGTAGCTAGGGAGATAAAAGTCACCTAGACAGACCCCCGCATGCCTAGGTAAGCCTTATACAACTGAGGTGCAGCAGGTTTCCCAGAGGTTGCCCGCTAATGACTGTTCCATGTCAACAGCTGGAAGCATCTCATCGGGGCTCAGCACGTTAAGATTTAGCGTTTTTTTTGTAGAGGTTTTTACCATCCTTGCGATCAAGCCAAGATCCCTGTCCTCATGGCACACAACGTTCCACCACTGCACTGCACAATGGTCACTGAAGCGTGTCCAGAGCTTATGGTGATATGGCATACCAGTCTCCAGCTCAGAAACCCCAGGTCACCAAGCTCATACTCAGGAAACAAATGCTGAGCCTGTGAGGGGTGATGTGGTTGTTACTGAAGGTTTCTCAAACCAAATCTTTCACCTGCCAACTGACATGTAATGTCATTCCGTACTGCATGAAAATAGTGGTGTGGATAAAGTTGCATTCTTGCAAAGCTAAAATCTCATGTTGCACAAGGAGGTCCTTATAATGTGCAGATGTCACTGTACACCTAACAGGCAGACAACGTGTGATCTCCTTGGGAGAGGGGGGGGGGAAGAAAAAAATGATTGACAATGAAAACCTTGTGAAACACCACACAGGCACATAAGCTGAGTGCAATGGATGTTTCTGCAGAGCATGTGGTAGAGTAGAACACCATATGCAACGGTCCTATACATTCACGCCATCAAGTAGAGTAAAATATGCCTCATCCATCCAAAGAATATTCCTGGCTACATGTCATCCATTACCATGCATGCCAAGAAACAAAGGGCAAAGTCCTAGTGTTGTGGTCTGTTTTGGAGCTTCATTTTGTGCACAGTCAGAATCTTTAAGAGATACCAGTGAAAAATGTGCCATACAATCTTTTGAACTGTTGACCTGGGGAGAGAGAATGGCCATAACACAGCTTAGCACTGGCTGCAGAACTTTACGCAAGAGATGCAACTTCATCAACTACCTATTTATTGACATGGGGCCTCTCCACAGTGGTTACTGTTGGCTATATTCCCACAATGCAATGCTGTTTTTGCTGTCATTCTGATAATACAACTTTACCAGCAGCTTTCTTCTCAATAGCCTTTGGGTTTCACACGCGAAACTTAAAACCTTCTTAACATTGTACAGGAACAGTCATTTCACAAAAAAAAAATCAACATGTGTTGCCAAGTGGCAAATGGCATACTGACATCAAAACAGGGAACATTTCACATTCTGACTGCTTACAGTGCACAGTGCATATTTTCACCTGTTAGCAGAAAGTGGAACTATTATTTTCCCAACTTACCCCACAAGCACAACAACTAGTGAACATATCAATGATGTTTCAGCCTCCTGCGATGTATACAGCCTGCACAGCAGCTCTCTGAACACTATCAGCTTAATTATAACATCCTGGTACTTTTGCACCTTCTGATGTCCGTTAATGCATAGCATGTATAAAGTGCCTCATTGAAAGGTAAGTAGAGACTTGCAGCTGGATATGTTGGCAGAGGGCTGCAAATAAACAGAGTGAGAGATGAGAATGGAGAGGAGATGATAGGACAGAGGGGATGGAAAGTGTTGGGTGGAGCATTTGGGGCAGTATGCTACCATAGGTTGAGGCCGGTATAATTACAGGAGTGGAGAACGTGTTGTAAGGATAACTCCATCTGCACAGTTCAGTAAAGCTGGAGGTGGGGGGAAGTATCCAAATGGCTCAGGTAGTGAAGGAGCTATTGAAATCATGATGTTCGGCTGCATGTTGTGCCACAGAGTGGTCTACTTTGCTCTTGACCATAGTTTGGCAGAGGCCTTTCATCCTGTTGGGCAGCTGACTGGTAGTCACACCAATATAAAAAGCTGTGCAATGATTGTAGCAGAGCTCGTAAATGACATGGCTGCTTTCACAGGTCGCCCAGCTCCAGATGGGATAGGATAAACCTGAGACAGGACTGAAAAAGGAAGTGCTGGGTGGACGGATTGGGCAGATTTTGCACCTGGATCGAATGCAGGGATATAATCCTTGTAACAGCAGGTTGGGATCGGGCGCGGCATAGGGATGGACTAGGATGTTTTGGAGGTTGGTGGGCGATCGAACACAACAATAGGAGGGGGGGGGGGGGGGGGGAGGGAATATCTCAGGTAAGATGTCCCTGATTTTCAAGGTATGATGATAGGTAACCAAAAACTTGGCGAAGGGTGTGGTTCAGTTGTTCCAATCCAGGACGGTACTGGGTGATGAATGGGACACTCCTTTATGGTTAGGTCTTGGGGATGGTGAGAGGTTTGGGAGTGTGAGGGGAAATACCACAGGAGATATGTTTGCGGACTAGGTCTGGGTGATGGTGCATGTCTATGAAGGCCTTCATGAGACCCCTCAACATACTGAGCAAGTGGGTTTTTGTCACTGCAAATTTGCTATCCCCAAGTGGACAGGCTGTTTGGGAGGACTTTTTGGCGTGAAAGTGATGATAGCTGTCAAAATGCAAGTACTGTCGGTGGTTGATGGGTTTAATGTGGACAGAGGTGTTGATAGAGGCATAGGAAATGAGGTGGTCAACATGTAGGAAGATGGTATGCTGGGTTGAGGATGACCATGTGACATGGATGGGAGAGAAGGTGTTGAGGTTGTGAGGCAATGAAGATAGGGTGTTTTGGCCCTGAGTCCAGATCATGAAGATATCATCAATGAACCTGAACCAGACTAGGGGTTTAATGTTTTGGGAGGCTAGGAAGGTCTCATCTAGATGGCCCATGAACCAGTTGGCATAGCAGGGTGCCATGCTGGGGCCCACAGCTGTGCCACAGATTTGTTTGTATATCTTCCATTAAAAGGTGAAGTAGTTGTGGATTAGGTTAGTGAGATGTATGAGGAATGAGGTAGTGGGTTTGTAGTCTGAAGGGCACTGAGAAAGGTAGTGTTCAATGGTGATAAGGCCATGGGCATGAGGATGTTGGTGTCTAGGGAAGTGGCGTCAACCGTGACTGGTAGAGATCCAAGAGGTAAAGGGGTGGGGATGGTGGAGAGTCTGAAGGAAGTGGTTGGTGTCTTTTGGAGAGGCTAGGTTACAAGCAATTGGTTGGAGGTGTTGGTCAATGAGGGCTGAAATTCTTTCAGCAGTGGCACAACAACCAGCCACAATGGGGCAGTCAGGATTGTTGAGTTTTTGGATTTTTGGGAGCATGTAAAAGGTGGGTGTGTGGGGGCATCATAGGGATAAGGAGGCTTTAAGCAGGGATTGGAGGTTGTGTTGGACTTCTGGGATGACATCACTCTGGCAGAGTTTACAAGTGGAGGAGTCATAACAGGTGCAGGCCTTCTGCTAGGTAGTCACTGTGATTTATAACAATGGTACCTGGGTAGCAGCATTTGATGCATGGAGCATCATCACACAATGGAGCTATATATATGTTCCCAATTAGTGAGATACAAACATCTACATTCTTTTCGTTGACCCAAAAAGGCCATATAGAGACAACAACATAAATCTTTCTCACTTGTGTAGTGGTGCTGACCCACACAAGCCGTAGCTGCCATAGCCATATTAATTGCAGTAACCAGATGGCACAGTATTTTGCCGTTATGGCTGATAGGTATGTCGGTACCACTCGGTGAATAACCAGTATTGTTGCCTAAATATAGCATGCTCCTGCAGCAATGTGACAAGGAGCCATGTGATACCAGGGGATCTGCCGTCAACACACCTGACCAGCCAGACAGCAGAAGGAATCAAAATGGTGGCCACTGTGGAATGACTACTGCAGTGTGACCTAAGACCCTTTGTCATTCCACTGTTGTCCACTGGTGCAGTCATCACTGTCCACCATTCTGCAGAACCACCCATTGTACAAACCACCATCAGCTTCAGTGAACAGAGGGTCGAATGAGGTCCATTCTGACCTATGACCCATTTAGTATCTACTAAATTGCCAGGTGCAGCCATGCAGACATTGAGGCCGGGATTCACTCCTCAGGAGATATCGACAAACAGCCGGCAACATCAGAGAGCCGCAGCTATGCTGCAAGGGAGGACTGTGTGGCCACCGCTAACTCAGCAACAGCTGCATCGAGTGCCTACCTAGCAGCACCCATTGCTCCGAGCTACACTGAACCGTTTGCAAGTGATGGGTGGGATCCTGACAACACACTGCCCGCCAGGGACTGCAGGTTTGACACCCCCTCACTTGTTATGCATGAGCATTATGTGAGCAATGGATCTTCAATGTATTCTGAACTTGTGAAATAAATCAGCTAGTTCCAAACAGAATGTGCCCATACCATATTTACTCGAATCTAAGCCACACTCAAATCTAAGCTGCACCTGAAAAATGGGACTCAAAATCAAGGGGGGGGAGAGAGAGAGAGAGAGAGAGAGAGAGAGAGAGAGAGAGAGAGAGAGAGAGAGAGAGAGAGAGAGTGAGAGAGAGAGAGAGAGAAAGAGAAAAGAAAAAAAAATTCCCGAATCTAAGCAGCACCTGAAATTTGAGACTCTAAATTCAAGGGGAGAGAAAAGTTTTAAACCGTACCTCCAAATCGAAACAAAGTTGGTCCATTGTAATATGAGACAATTTAAGTCAAATGAATGACGATACAGCTACAGTAGTTTGGTTCGAGTCGTTAAGCTTAGCAGTTAAGCTTTACCAGGTAGGCAATGCTATGCATCAGGCGCTCCATCCGTATTTATACAGCTACCTTCCCTTTTTCACGTGCTTTGTCTGGTTTGAAGTGATTGCTTATTTTTCTTTGATCTAATAAGTGCCGTTCTCGTTGGTATAGGTTTTTACGTCACTCAAAGCTGAAAATGCATTATTGTACTGTGTCATGCATTGTTTGTTGCATTCTGATAATGAGTGTTTGTGACCTGTCACCGCTCGTAGCATGACTTCCTTTTGTACGCGCTACTGCCGCTTACAATTAAAAGAAAAGAGAGGAATCATCTCATTAGCAAATCAATGGCAAGAGACTGCTATTTGTTGTTACTTACACTGCCGCTTTCTTTGATAATGATAAACAAGAACCAAATAACAGACTGCGTATGATAGAAGATGTTCTAAACGAATTTTATTGAATCATTTTCTCCATTTGAAAATCTTTGCAGACGCCTCTTTAGTACATTACATTCTGCACAGAAATTAGAGTCATCTTAGATTTAAAAATCTAGTCAGTTGAAGTGCTTCATTTCTGACTATCACTATTCAGCATAAGAATAACAGAATATAAACATGACATGATATGTATATTCTTCCGCGTTTGCTGTTGTCTCACTCTTAGTTTCGTAGTTTATTAGGCGGACAGTATTTAAATGAGATAGCAGCAAACACGAAAGAATACATGGCAAAATGTTTACATTCGTATTATTCTTATGGTGAAGAGAATACTGCATGTGATTCACAATTGATAAAAGTTCCTATTAGCAACCATCTCTTGTCATAGGGAGGAAAAAATTCAGAACGTAGAGTTAGCCATATTGTAAATAAAATAGAAAGAAACTTCCACATGGGAAAAATATAATAAAAACAAAGATTCGAAGACTTACCAAGCGGGAAACCGCCGGCAGACAGGCACATGAACAAGACACACAAACACACACACAGAATTGCTAGCTTTCGCAACCGATGGTTGTTTCTTCAGGAAGGAGAGGGAAAGACGAAAGGATGTGGGTTTTAAGGGAGAGGGTAAGGAGTCATTCCAATCCCGGGAGCGGAAAGACTTCCCTTAGGGGAAAAAAAGGACAGGTGTACACTCGCGCGCACACACACACACACATATATCCATCTGCACATACACAGACACAAGCAGACATATTCTCCTTCCTGTTTCCCGCTTGGTAAGTCTTCGAATCTTTGTTTTTATTGAGTTAGCCATATTGACGGACAAACATCCCAAACAGTCTTACTAGTCGGATTTTCGTAGTACATTGAAGGGCTGCTACATTCGAAGATGCACAAAACGGAATTTGTATTTACTTCGTTGGGTAATGTAGGAAAATGCAGTGGTCGAAACTCAGGGTGGAGAAAAAAACTCGTCTTCCACTTTTTTTTTTTAATTTATTTACTGACGCATAGGTTTTGGTGCCAGTGTTTATCTTTGTGCCTGCAAAATATGCCTGTGTAGCGCTACATATATTCAACGGCAGACGTTAGTCGTGGCGGCACCTACCAACATTTTTCAGAACTTCCGCTTACTTTGCACTCTATTCTAAGCCGCAGGCAGTTTTTTGGATTACTAAAACCGAAAAAAAGTGTGCTAAGATTCCAGTAAATAAGGTACTTGCACCTGCTACCACTACAGAACCTGCACGCCTCGGGTGAGGTAGTCTAATCGGCTGCCCCGACAAATCTGCTCTCGACCTCCCCACGCTCCCATGGGGTCAACCCTACCAGTGTTGTCAACACTGTCGCACTCTGAGATACCCCCATCCTTTCAGAATATAGTGGCCTTTGCACTTTTGTATCAAGAAGATGTCTGTATTTTGTGGAGTGGTTTGTCTCAACATCATTCTGATTTCAGAATCCTTGTGAAAGATACTTTTTATTTGCTATTTCTAATTAATGTAAGCCTTTGGTGACTTATTTTAGAGAAGATGTTTTGAGTTTTAGTGGATCAGAAGTTTGTTGTTTAGTACTGCATGACTCATCTGAAAGATATGTCTTTAAGAAATGCCTTTTCATGAACACAGCTTCATCCCAGTCTGCAAGTGGTCCCAATGTCATTTCCTCAGGATTTATCAACGTTTTAATTTCCATTTTACTGTTTTCCTTTGTCATCATTATTTTGTCCCACGACTGGAATCAGTAATTTCCAATTGGTTGTGCAGTCATAAGACAGATGAATGCCCAGTAGTCTCTGCATCTAAAGTTGTGGAACAGACATTTTTGCTGCTTTGTGTCACCTGATAAAACATCTCAGCTTACCAATCTGAGATACTAGAACCACATTTTTCCTTGGTCTTTGAAACTCTCAGCTTTCAAGATTTCACCTAGTTTCATCAATACTGAATGCAAAAGTTACAAAATTGATAGTAAGAATGCATTTCAAAATCAAATAAATAAGATAATATATGGTTCATATCTCGTGCGACGGGCACAGTTTGAAGGTCATCCTGCATAATTGTCCAAAAGCTCAACAGCAAGACTTGGCTTTTGGAACAGCCATGTTCTCAAGAGTGTGAGCTGGTGTTAGCTAAGGGCTAAAAACTATAATCATGTGCATTAAATATACTATTTTTGCAATGACATCAAAAAGTAAGTCAAATCATCACATTTGACTTAAGAAAAAATGGAATGGTTGAGAAAGAGAAATTGAACAATGGACAATCCAGACTGGAATATCAAAAATTATGAAAAGGATAGATTGCTGACATGTTGAGTTGCAGACAGGCACAACAAACACACTGTTAACACTAAGCTTTTGCCCATTTCCTTCTTCAGAAAAGAAAGGAAAATACACATTCACACAAGCAGGCCACTTCATGAACACACAACCGATATCTCCAGTCGCTTTGGCCGGACTGCAAGTGTTGCATTGAACAGCTAAAATGGCTGGAGATAGCAAAGCTACTTGCTTGTGTCAATGTGTGTGTTTCTTCCCTTTCTCTCCTGAAGAAGAATTTGGCCAGAAGCTTCTTGTATCAGTATTTTTTGTTGTGTCTGTCTCCAACTCAGTGTGTCATCTTTTCAGTGAATAGCAGTCTACCCTTTTCATAACTGCTGAAATACAAACTGAAGTACATGAACTATTAATGAGTATCTTGATGCATGAAGTAAACAATTAAGTCATGAACTAGCAATGCTTTGTTCCACATACAACAATTTTAACTATCTATTATGTGTTTAAACAAACACATTTAATAAGCTTATTAAAATTCTCATTTAAATTATAAATTGTTGTAAAACTGAGTCTTACTTTCCATTTGATTCCATATCACCCTGCTGGAAGTATGCAGCAAATCTATGCAGATACTGGTCATATGGCAAGAGTACATGAGTTTCTGCCTTGTAAAAATTTATGTACCAAATCCCAAGAAGAGCAAGAATTACAGGTGCCTGTGACAAAGAAGCAAAGCCTAATTAATATTAACCTGACTTGACAATGTCAATGAACTACAATACAAGTTTGAAATAAGAGATTGGGAGAGTGTGGATGATGATTGTGTATGGCAACCATACTAAAATTCATGAAAGTTACACAAATCCAATAATTTTTTTTCAACATCTCTATTTCATGAACAAGTAAAGCTTTTGCCAATGGCTGAAAATGTTGCCCACACCTATTATATTTCTATTACCATAGTTCCATATATTATTCTGTTTCTTGGTTAAGGAGTGTGTTGTTATTCCCAATAGTACATCTTCCCAATATGAAGGCACTTAAAGTAACATTATTGAAATCTGGACCATTGGGTTGCATATATAACAACATTAAAAGTGAGTTATTCAGAAAACTTTCAAAACTGCTCTTCTTTCCAGGTGTTTGCCTTAAGATGAGTAAAGTACAACAACCAACTTACATTTTCCTCAAGTGGAGTGTTGCAAAAATGGTTGTCCATGAAGTGAGCTCCCTTCAGCAGCTGTTCAAAATTGTCAAATCCAATTGACAGTGCAATCGACAGTCCAATAGCAGACCACAGGGAGTACCTTCCACCAACCCAATCCCAAAAGCCAAACATATTGTTTTGGTCAATTCCAAACTCCACCACCTTTGCAGTGTTCGTTGATAAAGCTACAAAATGCTTTGCAACAGCACTTTTCTGGAAACAATCAATGGGAGGCAGCTTGGATTTTAATACCTTTTTGACATGAAATGATCGGTATAAATTCAACTACAGTAAAATAATATAGTAATAATAATAAAATATTATTATTAATTATTACTATTATTATTAACAAACAGTAAGATAATCAAATTAAATTCTTACGTCTTTTGCTTTTGCCAGGAACCATTCTCGAGCTGATGTTGCGTTTGTTATTGTTTCCTGAGTAGTAAACGTTTTTGATGCAATAATAAACAATGTTGTCTCTGGATTCACTTTTTTCAAAGTTTCTGCTAAATGTGTACCATCAATGTTAGAAACAAAGTGTACTTGAGGACCAATTGCATAATGTTTCAGAGCTTCTGTGACCATTAGTGGACCCTGAAAAGAAAAAAAAAACTCTCATAAATACATGCAACATCACAAACCAAGTTTAACAAATTACATTAAATTTCACTAAGATACATTTCTTGTCCCTCCCAGAATTTTTCTTCACAAGTGGAAAAGCTTTCCAAAATTTTGTGGACACACTTTGGACTGGCACAGCACAAAGCTAAAGTAAATTTTATTGCACTCACATGCTGTGAAAGCCTTTGTGTGCTTATTTGTACCCATCATCCATGTAGTTCAGTTTCAGCATCTGCTGCTGCAATGGCCAGTCACACATGTGATTCTATACTGAAAACCTCAACCCTGTTCTCTTGTATGCAACACTTATTTCAAAGCTTTTCTTTTCTTTTCTCTGTGATACATATGTCTACTGTATGTACCATCCACTTGTGTAGGACAGTATGAACTGCTATTAAAAATGACCAATCTTGCAAAGTGACTTCTGTATTGACCCCCTCTCCCCTATCTCTGTTGCCCACAAGCACTTATTTCAAACCAGGATTATGTTTCTGTTGTACATTATCTTTCTATTTGCGGTACTTTAATATTCAATCTTTTACATTCTCCTGTACTTGTGTACAACACAACATATTAGTAACTCTTATTTCCAAAAACCCAATTCATGATTGCAATCTACTTGTACTTCTTCAAACATTGTACATTGTTCTACACAGGCCTATCCACTTAATGCCCAAATCACCCAGCTTTACCATCCTTTTCACCATAACTTGGCTTCCTCTGATTTTCAGAATGCTCTGGTATGAGGAATATTCTTCCCTCACTCCTGAAAGTAGTACTCTGTTACTTGTCCAATGTATCGAGTGTCCTTATTCAATGACACACTCGCTCTAATCCCTGCAACCTAAAGGAGAGGCAATCCCTGTCTCACACATCTCTCTTGCCATCTCAAACAATTCAGTCACAAGCATCTCTTTTCAGGTCAAAGATAGAGCAATATATGTAAATGACCACATCATCAACCACTAATCCCGCAAACTAGTGCAGAGGATCCTACAGGTATGACTAGTAACCAACTATCTGAATAGTCATCATGGAAATCAACCACAGTACATCTTTTATCCGGCAAACCTCTACTATAGTCTTGTCAAAATTACTTTACAATTGATAACTATGACAGCGGGTAGTCCAAGCTGGAGGCACGGACTGCATTCCATCAATCCTGCGAGGCCTGAAGCCGCAGCAACCACCTGAAGTTGCCAAACCTTCACTACATACTGCAACACTTGCCGCTTATACTGTGTCGGCGTTCCGGACAGTTTGTATACTTTGTGAAAATTGTGACCTGTGATTTTCTCTGTCGTCTTTTTATTGTTGCAAGAGGTAATATTTTATTTGTTGTTACCATTATTTTTTACGTGGTACTGAACAATATCAAAAGTTACGAGTGGAAAAGTTCTGTGTTCTTCTCTTGACCAGGGGACTGCCATACGAGGTCAGCTGAGAGAAATGATTTGCACACTGTGTGCCTACTTAGACTGAATCACTTAATGGTGGCTCACTGTTCTCCATTAACAATGTGATCAGTACAACTGCTATGGCTCTGTACACAAATAAAAACACTATTGCTGAAGATTGGCAAGGAAATGTTTGAGAAATAAAATGAAGCTGGAAAAACATCGAAGATAGACAGTCTCAGGGGGAAAGGGAGGGGGAGGGGGAGGGGAGGGGACGACGACATTGTACATACAAGCAGATTACAATATACATAGATGCATTTGTTGTCATGGCTATGATTATTACCGTAGAAAGGAAACTCTGACATTCAACTTGTTATTGATCACCCTTAAACAATCAGGTCTTTTTCAACACAGTTTTGCGTGACCTAGGATTTCACTATGGACATTTCTATGACCATTTTCTGTTGACAGAGAGGGATAATGTAGCTGCATGGCGATGCCAATTTCTACGGCACAGCCTCCATATGAATACTGGATGAAATAGTGTGGCTTAATGAAACATGAGGCATTTCTGGTCACGTTATGAAGCAGAGCTGGCCAGATGACACAACTAATGGAAAAATGGCAATGCCTTCAGGTGAGGGAGATAGATTTGTTCTTTGTCATGCAGCCATCGTGGAAGATCTTCTCTTGAATGGTCTCTGGCCTGTTAAATCAAATGAGACAGGAGATTATCATGAAGAAACAAACCGCATTACATTTACGAAGTTATTTCTAGAAGCACTCATTAAAAATCTGGGGAAATTGTCACCAACTGAGCAAGATAATGCTTCTACACATTCAGTACTTGTTGTCAAGGCACTTCCCATGGCAAAGTGAAAGCAGGAAATGACTGTGATTGGCTTCAGAGTTGTACTGTCAAAGTATGTGATAATCTTAGAAAGGTGGAGCTTATGGAACTGACATATCTCCATTCACAGTTCTCCAAATACAAAATCTACAAGCTGGCAAAAAGGTATGGGCACGCAATTGTTATGTTAGCATCTTACCACTGCTACTGTGGCCTTGTAGATTTAATATATGCACAATTAAAAGTTTTGTTGCCAGGAATAAACTTACCCTTTCTGCAGTCTAAGCACTCGCAAAAGAAACTGACAGTAATGTCATTTCTGAAGACTGGAAGAAGGCTAACATCATGTAGATCATTATGCGTAAAGCACGGCAGAATGAAGCTGTTTTGGAACATTCAATGGAGGAGATGACTATTTCATTAAATAGCAATAGTGACAATTACAGTGATACTTCAAGCATCTGTCATAGCAATGAAACTGATGCTGGTAGAGTTTTTCCATTGTCAACACAAAAATTAAGTATAGGCAGATTCGCCTGCATGAAGTGTGCAGCTTGCAATGGTAAGGAGCTACACAACAACTAACTGCAAAGGAAGATCATCTCAGGAAGTCATTCTACATAACACTATAAATGTCAATGTTTATAACATAATTGCTAAAAAACTGAAATAATATTTTTTGTACCACTTTTGTCCTTTCTCCCAGTCCTGGCTTGCCTATTTAAGATGCGTTTTCTCACCGCAATAAACATGCAAAAATCTTACATTTTGCTGAGTTAGAAATAAGGAGGAGGATCAGAAAAATTAATAAAATCATAATTCTAAATCTAGCGATCTGTTTCTCATAACAAAATCACATGGGCGACCACTTAGTACTTGACACGCATGCGGAACACTGTGTGTCACAGTAACTTGAAATTACCTCACATTACGAAACTGACAGTTGTGGCATGAAGTACATGAAAAATTGATGTTATCTTAAGATTTCATTTACTTACTGTGTTCATCTAACTTGAAAAACAAAAAAGTTTCCCTCACGTCAAAAATTCTCTAATTTCATAACAAAATGCATTTCTGTAAACTGCCTGTATATCATCACAATATTGTGTGGCCGCAAATAAAACTAACATGAAAACGTAATGCAGCTCTTCCACAACACACAGATGCAAGTTCCATGTTTATTAAGTGAGTAGTTTGCGAGTTTGGGTGTAAGCTAATCCCATGTGGGGTGTGGCAACTCTGCTCCATACCTCCATGTGCTCCAGCCACACAGTCAGTCCCAAAGTACTTTTGAACACACAACACCTCCTGATTTTAGCCACCACATTTCCAGTTCTTTGCCATCTCCAACTTTTCCTCTTATCATTCCTCCTCCTATTCCTCTTCTCACATGCCCCCCTCTCATACACACACATACTAGTAGTACTGAAGCTCCTCAACGTGTCATTATCTAAACCACTCAAGAATGGCATACATGACAAACTAGGTTCAAGTTAGACTTTTTTTACAATTGCCTAGAAAAAATGCAGTTTCATTAATATAGCACACCTATAGCACTAACCACAGTGAAAATATTAAAATTGTAGCAGTAGAAACTAATTTACATTAATCAAAACAAACAATGATGTGACATTATTTGTACATTTCACTACTACATGGGGAAAGGAGACACACAAACACACATCTTTATATTTTAATATCAGAAATTACTAACCTCAATTACGAGTGATGTTCACAGTGGCGTTTATTTACACATATCTCATAATGGGTAAGAAAATTTCAATTAAGACACAAGAGCTCTCCTTTAAATAAATCTTAAAAAGCTTTGTTCTGAGTTTTCTTCATAATTTGTCTATCAAACAGAAATCATTCTCATATGATTATGATATCAAAGCCATGTCTGATTTAAAAAATTATTACATTCAGATGAATAGCACCATCAGGGGTACACTTGCACAGCACTCACATAGATAAAACAGTGTAAGATAAACTGCTAAAACTACATGAGGATAGCCTTTACATTTAATTGGGATTTTCTCAAAAATGTGTCAGAAGTGTGAGCACGGAAAAATTCGCATAGACAAGAATACATTTCGCACAACAATATACAAAAATGCAGCTATACAGTCAAAAAGCACATAAAAGGACAAAACTGTGGCAAAACTGCCTTCCAACTCTGACAAAGACCAAGTGATCTGGAATGCTAGGCATCTACTAATAAAACAAGCAAACATTTTACAACCAACAACAAACAAAACTTCATAATCACTAGATGTGGGACTCACTATGTAGCAACAGAGCTTCGGGCTGCACAAATGATACATGAATGTTTTACCAATGTTCTTGAAAGTGTGATCATTCATTGATAAAACTATGAACTGTTGTCTGCTGGCTGCAATACAGTGTAATTTGAGGAACAGAAAATAAAAGAACATTTTATTTTATTTTTATGCATCCATATCATTTAACAAACTACACAATATTTTGATTTTAGTGTAGGAGCAAAATTTCACAAGTTCAGGAGAAATTTCTCTTTCACCATTGTGTTTTGATTATGGTACAATGTTCATAGCTGAGCTAGATAACTCAATCAATAAATTATGATGGTAGACAGTGAAAATATTCAAGCATACCATATTCTATTTAAATTCCACACCATGGTCATTATCTTGCAAAATTTCTTTACTTCTGAAATATTTTCGTGAATTTAATTTGCTTGCGAGCAATCATATTTAAATAATTTTAAATGGTGACTTGGTGAGATGAAAGGTAGAAAATGAAAACGAGCTTTGATACAGCTAGTGTAGTTCCCACAATTAACGGTTTGGCATTCATAGGATAGAGGTGTCCTGCATGCAATACTTGCCATATATACCGATAGAAACAAAGAGAAAATCATGGGCCTGGAAATATTTTACAGAAGTCTCACAAAATAAAGTCCAATGTTTTATTTGTTTACAGTATATTAACTTCAAAAGCTGAAACATAAGGTGTACAATTCACAATTTGAAAAGACATTAAATACTTCAAGCAATCGGACATCACCTAATAGCTTTTCTTTCCCGGTATGACGGTAATGGCTGCATTTTACTCATTTTTTTGGGGGATAAAGACACTTTTATATGTACATTAAGGATAAAGCTGTAAGTACTGGGGTATGTATTCAATCTATTGTTTTGTAGCAAACTTAGCCAACTTCTCTACCTGTTCTTCATTTTCTCCAACCACAAAAAGCATTGGGACACCTAGTTATTTTGGTTTAGGAGCTTGATAATAGGAAATTCAGTATACTAAAAAGAATGTGTATTACAGATTGTAGATGCTATAGCATTCATTTTACACATGACGTACACAAAGAACAAACTGTAATGCCGTATAAAATAAAATGACTTTCAGCAGTTGTCCATTTAAGCATGAACAAATGTCTGGGCACCTAAGGCTTCTTTTTAATTCTTGTGATCAAATTCTTGTTCCAACATCAACTGAAAGTATCAGGAAACTTAAAAGTGTTCTGGCTTGAAGGCAATCAATTTGACTTTGAAGGTGGTGTGGAGATGAATAATTTCAACAGTTCCAATGTATATGAAAAGCTGAAAA
This sequence comes from Schistocerca gregaria, assembly GCF_023897955.1. Classification (NCBI taxonomy): domain Eukaryota; kingdom Metazoa; phylum Arthropoda; class Insecta; order Orthoptera; family Acrididae; genus Schistocerca; species Schistocerca gregaria. The sequence continues at coordinate 479,994,251 of NC_064925.1, forward strand.
TTCAAAATATTGACAAATTTACGAAAACAGGCAAAGCAAATTTAAAATAGATTATTTATTGTCAGATTAATTGCCACTCTAAACAGACATCTTGTTTCTTATGCTTAAGTGCTTTTTGGGAGCATTTGTTAATTGACTATACCAGTACTGATGTCACCAGTAACAATATTTGGCCCCATGGTTCTGGAAGTGAGTTCATCAGATCATCTTTAGTTCCAAGTTCAAAAATACTCCAAAAATTTTTTCACAGAATTAAATGAGAAGAATGGGAGGGCACCAGCTGTTGTACAGGAACCACAAGATATCTGAAGTAGTATGCCTAATATTACTGCCCCATCAGAAGATAAAACTGTTTTCTCCTACATCTATACTCAGCAAGGAACCTTCCAGTAATTTTTCCATTTTGTGCAAACAACAACTGTTTTAAATCACATCTATAGCAGCAATGTGTAGCTTGATTTCCAATCTAGAGGGAAGTCCTTACACTAACAGTACATTGATTTGCACACCCTTCCAAAAGACTGCAGCACAGTTCAGTTCAACGTACTTCACTGGATTATCCAAAAATTGGCTATTTTTTTCCAATCTTTAAGAAATTTCCATTTTAAAATTTTTCAAGCCATTTCCATTTTAAAATTTTTCAAGCCACTTCCATTTACAAAATAATGGAGCACAATTTTTCACCACTAATCACTTCACTGTTTTTTTTTTCCTTTATAGCTGTGATAGGAGAGGGAGTAAGCATCTCCTTGAAAAATCTCTCCATCCTGAGTTCATTGAAATCCACAAAATATCATAATCTCTATGTATTAAAAATAATTACAAATGTACTTATAACTACACTTCACCATGCTGACTACATCTCAACAGTTGATTTACAGACCCTATTCAGAAAACTAACATACATTGGAAAAAATCATTATATTAACCCTTTCAGCATCTGTGATTCCAAATAGCATCATTAAGTATTCATGGTTTTTTTTAGCTTCCCAATGCTTCAGTTATACTGTTTGGCATCACTTCACATAGTTCCAAGTTTGGACAACAGATTGCAGTGGCGTTTTCTTTCGTGACTCACCGTTTGTTTGAAGTGCAGAACAAAGAAGTGTCTTGAGTTGTGCTACTGCATTTGTGAGTGAACAACGACTGTTGTGTTTAGTCTTATTCAGCGTACACTGAAATTCCAGGTTATGAAACCAACTTTACCTAGTTCCTCAATGGCAAGGGAAAGAAATATGGCAGGTTTACAATACAGTTATGTATACATTTCTTTGAGTAATTATTACGAATTTCTAATTGCACCACTTGGAGTCATTGATGCACTAGTATGTATGAGGTAAGCATAAATGAATTTGTATCATAAGAATGAATTGTATTTGTTCTTATATAATATTTCGGAATTTTCATTCTTGCATCATATTTTCTTTATAGGTTAAGCATAGAAAATATAAAGTTCTTCTTCTTTTTCTTCTGCATGGTGTTCACTCTGAAATATCAGATGACGAAATTCTTTCGGATGATGAAAGTGGCTATGATCCATCAGTACAGCAAGTATTGCCTCTACAGACTAAACCTGAGCTGGACAGTTAAGAAGAAGCTCTTAATGATGAAACTCCCCATCTGTATGGCTTGAAACTTTAGGAACAGGAAATGAAAATTGCCTGAGCTATACGTGGGTATGCAAGGATCTGATTTGATTTGATTTGATTTGATTTGATTTCTTTATTAATCCATGTAACAATTTACATTGTGTGGATTTCGTCAGCAAAATCATATACAATACAATATACCTATAAATTATGCACATAAAATTAATATTTACACAAATTTTTAAAGTATGTTACATTAGTTTTATATCCTTATGTAATTTTCTTATAGTACTGTAAAATTTTGGATTTCATATTTTAATTATTTCCTCATGTATTACAATGCAGGCTACTTTAATTTCACTACATGTTTTAATTCAGATAGTCCGTTACTGCATAATAACTTTTATTTAATAAAAATTTTTTTTAGTTTTGTTTTGAACTGTCCAATTGTGTCAATATCTTTTATATTTTGGGGTAATTTATTATACAATTTAACAGCATTGTACAACAAGCTCTGCTGCGTTTTAACTTTATTTTTTCTCTCTAGATGCAGATTGTATTGGTTTCTGGTTCCATAGCTGTGTACTAAAGAATTTTTAACATAGCAGTCAATATTTTTCTTTACATACATAATACTTTGAAAAATTTATTCACAGGGGACAGTCAGGATTTCCAGCTTTTGGAAATGTTCAAGGCAGTGAGCCCTACTGCCATTCTTGGTTATTATACGAATTGCTCTTTTCTGTAATTTGAAAACTATTTTTACTGTTGACTCCCCAAAATATTATTCCATAGGTAATAACAGAGTGGATATAAGAAAAACATACAGATCTGACACATGTAGTATCACACACTGCAGTCAGAATTCTAAGAGCATAGCATGCTGTAGCGATTCTGTTACTAAGTATTTTAATATGTTCCTCCCACTTTAACTGATTATCAACATGCATACCAAGAAATTTTGTGTAGTCTACACATTCTATAGTTTCATCGTTTAACTTAAAGTTGTTATAGTGTGGTTTTTTGCAGACATAGAAGTTTACAGCATTTGTTTTTTTAAAATTTAGTGTTAGTTTATTATTGGATGCCCACTCACGTACACTGTTTAGTGTTTGTTCGGCTTTTTCTTTCAGTGCATCTGGTGATTTGTCATTGATTAGTACATTTGAGTCATCTGCAAACAATATTGTTTGTCCATGCTTGATGCTCTGTGGGAAGTCATTTATGTAAATGAGGAATAGTATTGGGCCAAGGACACTACCCTGTGGGATACCTATATTTACATAATTTGGGTCTGAAGTATACTTTACAATACAGTTTGAGCGACTTGAAATATGTGAGATTTCAGTTATCTGTTTTCTATTTTTTAGATATGACTGGAACCACTTTTTCACAAGTCCCCTTATTCCCAGTTCATCTAACTTATTTAACAATATGTTGTGGTCTACTGTATCAAACACTTTAGTTAGATCAAGAAATATACCTGTTGTGTAGTTCCCTTTATCTAACGCTTCTAGAATGTGTTTTGTGAGGTGTGCTGTTGCTGATTCTGTGCTTTTCCCTGATCGAAATCCAAACTGGTCAACAGACAGTAAGTTGTATTTATTTAAATAATTCATTAGCCTATAATTTTCAATTTTTCCTGCATCACCTTTTTTGAAGAGAGGTAGTAATTTAGCATATTTCAAATAGTCTGGAAAGTAGCCCTGCTTGAAAGATTGATTTATAATATCAACTAAAGGTGGAAGAAGGCTCTTGATACAGTCCTTAATTATAAAAATGGGGACTTCATCCAGACCAGCTGAGTTTTTGTTTTTCAGTTTGCTGACTGCTTTGTAGACTTCTTCCTGTGTTGTAGGGAATAACACCATCGAGTGTGATACACCATTATTTGGCTTTTTGACCTGAGGGGCTGTTAAAAAATGTTCCTGTAATTTTTTTCCTATGCTACTAAAATAATCATTTATATAGTTTGCCAAATATATTGGGTCTTTTATTACAGTCCCTTCCTCTTTGATTTTCAGGTTTGACAGATTCACTTTCCTGGTACCAGTTTCCTGCTTTACAATTTTCCATACTGCCTTATTTTTGTTTTCAGATCTGGAGGCTATGGATGTTCAGTGTGCTGTGCAGTTTTCTGATCCACCAAGTGAAGAACGTTCTCCCCTCCAACATTTTGAAAGTTTTATTGATGAGACTATAACTGACAATTTAGTTACGCAGACAAATCTATACTCTACTCAAGTGTTAGGACAAAGTATAATCACTAGAGTCAATGAAGCAAGACAGTTCATTGGCATTCATTTACTAAGTGGTATTGTGAGTGTGCCGAGTTACAAGATGTATTGGGCAAATGAGACAAGGTATAGTCAGATAGCTGAGTTGATGCCACTCTGTCCATGAGGAGGTATTTTCACGTGAACGACAATGCAAATATGTTATCCAGGGATAATCCTCATCATGAGAAGTTGTTCAATGTCAGGCCATTTTTAGATCAACTAAAGAACAATTTTCTAAAAACCAAAGTTGAAGAATACAACAGCGCTGATGAACTTATTATTCCACATCTCTGCGCCAGTATATAAAAATCAAAACCACACAAATGGGGCATAACAGTATTTGCTCGAGCTGGTGTAAGTGGCTACATTTATGATTTTGAAGTGGGGAACAAACATTGCAATTAATCCTGAGGAAGGAGTGGAAATGTTGTGATTCGGCTGATAGAACTTGCCTAGGCATGCCAATTTCTAACTCTTTATGGACAACTGGTTTACTTTCCTCAATCTAGCAGTAAAGCTTAGAAATGAAGGAATATATGTTGTGGGAACCATAAGAAAAACAGATTGCATGGATGCCGCCTGCAGAGATAAAAAAAGAAGGCAGAGGAACCTGTGATTACTGTACAGATGAAACAAACGGAATAATAATTTTGAAATGGTATGACAATAAAGCTGTCCACCTGATTTCTACTTATTAAGGCAAGGAACCTGTTGAAAATGTGGAGTGTTAGAGAGAGAGAGAAAAAAATAAAATAAAAAATAAACAAAATTTCATAGACTTGGATTGTGTGAATGCTTGGCTGCTTTACAGGCAACATTGAGATCATAAAAATGAGAAATACACACCACTGCTGAAGTTTCGAGCAGAAATAGCAAGTTCCTTGCTGAAGAAAGGAGTTGTTACACATGCAAGAAAGAGGGGCCATCCAGCCACAGACTGTCCAAGGCTACCTGCTCCCAAAAGAAAGCCTACGGCAATTTGCCCAGTCACTGGTGTGCGCTTTGACCAAATAGGACACTGGCCAGAGCATTCAGAATCAAAATGAAGATACAGACTTTGTATAAAGGTATATTCAAGAACTAAATGCTCCAAGTGCAATGTTGCATTGTGTTTTAACAAACAAAACAACTGTTCCTGAAATTTTCATAGTAATAAATCAGTAAAAAATCAATTTTGCAGCATGGTTTTATCTTACAAATAAATGAAAGGTTAAAGAAACATGCTGTTTTATTCCTTAACAAAACAATAGAGAGTTTTAATACTTACTAACAAAATAAATAAGAAATTAGTTTATGAATTTATTCTGACTTCTTTACAGCTAAGTAATATTTACGGTGAATTTCTGTGACAATGATTCCATTTGGACTCATCATTTTATTTATTTGCCAATAGCTTCAAAAGGACTTTTGCAATGGATATGGCATGTGTTCAGCATATACAGAAATATTCATCATAAAAAATTAACCCAATTTCTTTCTAAATGTGATGCACAAAGGGTTAATAATGAGCTAGCAACATCAGTTCAGGCCAAACGTGAGCAGAGCAGCAGAATATGTCTATGAATCTTGATTTTGATCTTCCGCAAGTTGTGTAGCATGTAAATATAGTGTGAGAAAATTTATTTTTTATTCCAGTTTCAGAGATGAACAGTAAATGTGTCTTGTACCACATGAATGAAGGAGTTAAAATGATAAATTATGTCCTTCAGCCCTACCAGCTCCTCAATATACTGGCCTAGCTACTGAGATTTCTAAAATATGTAACTTGTTTCTTAGAAGGTACTCAGTTATCTTCAAAATAACTCCCATGGGAAGCCACATGGCAACTGTAATCGTGAATCCCCTTGAGCAGAGAAACATTGCAAAGATTAAATTTCTGGGAGCACATATTTACTCACAAAATATTCTTAAACGAGGATCAAAAAGTAACAGAGCACATTTTTTATGACACATCAACTAATTGTACGTGATGATGTACCACTAACATACTTTTTTTCCACACTGGGGAAGTGCTGCTACCCAGTAAAAACTGGTCTGTCGTTGAGTCACATATTCTTTTATTGACCAACTGATTATGGAAGTCACTTACATTAATTCTGACAAATGTGGTGGTTTACAGCACATAGGAAACATCTCGTTTTATCATTCCAGTGATCACACAGCAATGTCGACAAACAGTGGTATTACTGAAGGAATTTAAATTGTATTAAATTGTCATGCTGCAGAAATATTTAATAACAACAGACTGATGTTGACACAGCATCTTCAAGTACTTGTTATTACAGACCTCTGTTAATTAGCTAACTTAAAGGCTAATGACAACTGTAAAGCTGGATAATCTTTGTTATATGTATCACCAGACCATTAATTACCTGTTTCATCCAAAGATAAGGAACACGACTGAAGTAGCACTCTATACTAAACGAAAATTTATTAGTCATGGTTGACTAGAATTCGAGAGTAGGGAAACGGAGAGAAGGAAACATAGTAGGTGAATATGGATTGGGGCTAAGAAATGAAAGAGGAAGCTGCCTGGTAGAATTTTGCACAGGGCATAGATTAAAACTGAAGAAACTGCAAAAAAGGTGGGAATTTAAGGAGATGGGACCTGGATAAACTAAAAGAACCAGGGCTTGTACAGAGTTTCAGGGAGAGCGTAAGGGAACAATTGACAGGAATGGGGGAAAGAAATACAGTAGAAGAAGAGTGGGTAGCTTTGAGGGATGAAGTAGTGAAGGCAACAGAGGATCAAGTAGGTAAAAAGACGAGAGCTAGTAGAAAACCTTGGGTAACAGAAGAAATATTGAACTTAATTGATGAAAGGAGAAAATATAAAATGTAGTAAATGAAGCAGGCAAAAAAGAATACAAACTTCTCAAAAATGAGATCTACAGGAAGTGCAAAATGGCTAAGCAGGCATGGCTAGAGGACAAATATAAGGATGTAAAGGCTCACCTCACTAGGGGTAAGATCGATACTGCCTACAGGAAAATTAAAGAGACCTTTGGAGAAAAGAGAACCACTTCTATGAATATCAAGAGCTCAGATGGTAACCCAGTTCTAAGCAAAGAAGGTAAAGCAGAAAGGTGGAAGGAGTATATAGATGGTCTATACAAGGGCAATGTACTTGAAGACAATATTATGGAAATGGAAGAGGTCGTAGATGAAGATAAAAATGGGAGATACGATACTGCATGAAGAGTTTGACAGAGCACTTAAAGACTTGAGTCTAAACAAGGCCCCGGGAGTAGACAACATTCCATTAGAACTACTGACAGCCTTGGGAGAGCCAGTCCTGACAAAAAAAAAAACACATCTGGTGAGCAAGATGAATGACACAGGCGAAATACCCTCAGACTTCAAGAAGAATATAATAATTCCAATCCCAAAGACAGTAGGTGTTGAGAGATTTGAAAATTACCGAAATATCAGTTTAATAAGCCACAGCTGCAAAATACCAACACAAATTCTTTACAGACGAATGGAAAAACTTGAAGCTGACCTTGGGGAACATCAGTTTGGATTCCACAGAAATATTGGAACACAAGAGGCAATACTGACCTTACGACTTACCTTAGAAGGAAGATTAAGGAAAGGCAAACCTACGTTTCTAGCATTTGTTGACTTAGTGAAAACTTTTGACAATGTTGACAGGAATACTCTCTTTCAAATTTTGAAGGTGGCAGTGGTAAAATACAGGGAGCGAAAGGCTGTTTACAATTTGTACAGAAAGCAGATGGCAGTTATAAGAGTCGAGGGGCATGAAAGGGAAGCAGTGGTTGGGAAGGGAGTGAGACAGGGTTGTAGCCTGTTCCCGATGTTATTCAATCTGTATATTGAGCAAGCAGTAAAGGAAACAAAAAGAAAAATTCGGAGTAGGTATTAAAATCCAGGGAGAAGAAATAAAAACTTTGAGGTTCGTCGATGAAATTTTAATTCTGTCAGAGACAGCAAAGGACTTGGAAGGTATTTCTGTAGAATTGTTGAGGAGAAGCACAGTAGAAAGCAGGATCAGATCCAAAATGATTTCCTGAATGTTTCAGCATATGGAGCAGGGGACAGAACATGAGAGCAGTCCGTATGTAAAACTTTAAAACCTAAGGCATTCAGACAGATTCTCAAGTGCACCATTAATTGTGAACTGCTTACAAGTGACAAGCAACATCATTCAAAATCTTCGTAGATCTTTTCTGATACCAATCTTTGTTTTAGCCATTTTACAGTTATACATTTGGCCTTCTGTTCTCGATACGATTTTAACTTTTAAGCTTCCCCACAAGGTTTTGCATCACCTATGTTCTTTGGTATCTCTTCCATTGCGTATTTACAAGCAAGAAGTCCTCATTCATGTTACTTCTGTGTTTGTCTTCTGTGTGTGGCTTTCATGGAGATATATGGACCACAGACACAAATGTCTGTTATTGTCAAGCTGACAATACTCGGAACAACATATGCCATTTCATTTTAGTTTATTTTATCAATTGTTGCAGTTGTGGATGTACATCTCAAGAATACACAGTTGCTTGAAAAGTAATCACGTATATTTTATCTTGTTAACTTTTAGAGATTCTTGAGTAACAAATTTGATGATGAAGACTGGGCCTTCAAAATGCATTAATTTTTATGTTTTTTACACTGTGAATACGTGGTTGAACCAAAATTTTAACTCTGACTGTGACTTTGATGACCCCCTAGCCATTATGGATAAAATCAAACAATTATTTCTACTCTAAAAAGGAGGCCAGCTGACAATATTCAGTGTGTTCTGGTTAATGCACCAAATTAATTCACAGATAGCTTCCTAATATATTTAGAAAAGATGGATAGTGATATAGGTTTTAAGAATGGCGGGCAGAAGTGGCAGAGGAAAATGCATTGTGGCTGAAAATGAAATATTCCTGGCAAACACAGAATACGAGAGAGAGGCTGATGGGATCAGACATAATGTAAGGCTAGGCAATGGTGTGGGAAACTTCCTTGCAGGAGACAGACTGGGAAGTTCAACAGTTAAGGACAGGAATGAGGCAAAAGTGGACTACCATTCAGAACTTATTACAGTGAAAACAAGGAGGCACCTAGTGTAAGTTGTAATGTGGCAGACCAAGAGAGACTTTACTGAAATAACCAATACCACATTATAGTATATATAGCCACCACAAACAAATAAATAAGTAAGTAAAATACAAATTTCATTAACTAAGTTTTATTTTCATTAACTAAGTTTTATTTTCATTAACAATGCACTTCTTACAGATATTCTGATGGGTAAATAGGCTGCAGAAACTAAAAATATGACATTTGTCATGAAAAGTCAAATCTACTACTACTACTACTACTAAAATTTTTTGTTCAAGTTAAACTGAAAAAATTAAAACATTTACATAATCTGGTATAAGAATTCATTAAAACAATAAACATCTTTTCAAAATTTGACACACACACACACACACACACACACACACACACACACACACACACACACACACACACACACAGAGAGAGAGAGAGAGAGAGAGAGAGAGAGAGAGAGAGAGAGAGAGAGAGTTTTAGCCCTGTACACTGAGCAAGGAATGCAAGGAGAAATTTGGAAAGGGAATTAAGGTTTTCGGAGAAGATACAGATGCTAAATAACTTGGAAGATAACTGAACAGATTGGGTAGTGTTTTGGTAAGGTGTTATACTGATAAGAACAAAAGTAAAATAAGAGTTATGGAATATAGTCTCATTAAAATCAGGCAATACTTAGTCTAGGAATAGAGGCAATTAATGTATCGTGTGAACTCTACCAGCAAAATAACTGACAATGGCCACAGACAGAACATAAACCAAAGACCGGTAAAAGCAAGCAGTAGGTTCCTGTAAAGAAAAAGTATATTAACACTGAATGTAAATTTTAAGTTATGATGCCCTTTCTGAAGGTATTTGTCTGCACTGTACACCTATACGAAAGTGAAATTTGGATGTTGTAAATAGTTCTGACAAGCATACAATAGAAGATTTTGAAATGTAGAGCCAGATAAATGAGGTGGTACTGAATCAAATTGCAGAAAAAAGAAATTTATGGCGTGACTTGACTAAAAAAAAAAAGGGATCAGTTGATAGGACACATTCTGAGCCAACACTGAGTTGACAATTTGCTAATATAGGTAAGTGTGAAGTTAGAACTATTACATAAACATGTTCAAAAGAATGTACACTGCAGTAATTATGCAGAAATGTAGGTGTAAAAGTAGTTTGCTGCCTTGTAGAGTAACCAATGATTATCACCAGCTGTATAGTTATTGTTATATTAGTGAATACAATATTCATTTGCAATTGCATGTTTTACATTTCAATACATTCATTTTTGGGTGGTAAGGATGAAAACTGGATAAATTAGATACATCACTACTTGCATCATCCTGGAGATAAAATTATGAGCTAAAGAACTGAACTGAGGATTCAGTTTTCAAATGTCTATTTCATTTTATTTATTTTTTAAGTACATGTGAATTATGAATGTGATGAGATTTGTCAGTGGGATGCTATTTTGGGATCATTTGTACGTGCAAAAAATTTGAACTATCCTGAGCCAGAACACAAAATCACGGGGGGGGGGGGGGGGGGGGGGGGGGGGGGGGGGGGGGTTTAGTCTTGGTGGCAGCTGTACAGTAAAACTGATAAAACTGAGGAGGCAGCAACACTTTCAAAGCCGCTGTTTCCCTCACTGATTTACTCAGTTCATGGCACAAGTGAGGTGAGAGTATTAAAATCCCAATAGTAAACTTCTGAAACATTCACAAAAAAGTGCCAGAGTTTGAAGTGCTCATGAAAAGCAGTGAAGCTCATATAATACTAGGTACAGAAAGCTGGTTGAAACATGAAATTGATAGCAGTGAGATTTTGGCGAAAATTGTAAGTGTACATCGAAAGAATAGGGAAACGGAAAATGAAGGTGGTGTGTTTGTCACAGGTGACAAGAAACTCAAATCCACTGAGATAGAAATTGAAGCTGCATGCAAGATTGTTGGAGCAAGACTCAGTACCAGGTGTGGACATAAAATGATAACTGGATCCTTGTATCGCCCAACAGACTCATCTCCTGAAGTAACCAAAAACTTTAGAGAAAAACCTCAGTTCACTTATACTTAAGTTCCCCAATCATGCTGCAATTGTTGGTGAAGACTTTAGTCATCCAACAACAGGACACAATGCCTTCTCCGAAAACTACATAGAACAGATAGAAATGCCACTTATGATGGAAACTTAGACCTGACCTCTTTGAGGATGTCCACATCGAGACTGGTGTTAGTAACTTTGACGTGGTTATGGCAACAATGATTACAAAGTACAAGGGACAACTAAACCAAGAAAAAAGGTGTATATGCTCACTCAACTAGATAAAAATCAATAGGTCATATCTCAATAAGGACCTCGAAACTTTTAGCATGATCAGGAGCATGCAGAGGAACTGTGGCTCAAGTTCAAAAGAATATAACTCTTCAGGCTTTCTCGGCGAGATCTCGATATGTGGAATAATTGGGTCTACTGCAGGAGGTTTGTGTCGCTCTGGCACAATATTTTGGCCACGTAACTCGTTGCCTCCTTCAGGTGCTACATGAGACTGCCATATTTGAGTATCTTGCCCAGTATTTATGCCCAGAGGGCGCTGGGTGCTCTCTTTGCCGCCCGCGCCTGCCTAGCCTTGCTTGTAATGTGTTGTCTCTTCCCTGGTGCTCCCTCGGACGTCCACACCCGACTTGGTCGCCATCTGTGGCAGCTGTCTGAGGCCCGTCCTGTGTCGGGCGTTCCGTTCGCAGTCTGCGCCCGCCTGGTGCTGCTCCTGAGGTTTCGGCCCTTCTCTGGTGCTCCCACGGATGTCTGTGCACGGCTCATCCTCCATCTATGGTCGTGGTAGCTGTCTGGGGCCGGACCCGCGTTTGACGTTCCGTTAGTGGTCCGCACCCACTTGGCGCTGCCCCTGAGGTGTTGGCACTACCCTGGTGCTCTGACGGATATCCGCGCCCACCTCGTCCACCATCTGCAGTTGCGGAAGCTGTCCGAGGCCTGTCTTGCATCGGGCGGTCCATTCGCGGTCTGTGCCTGCCTGGCGCTGCTTGTAAGGTGTTGTCTCTACCCCGGTGCTCCCTCAGACATCCACGCCCGACTTGATCTCCATCTGTGACAGTTCTCTGAGGCCCGTCCTTTGTCGGGCAATCCCTTCGCGGTCCGTGCCTGCCTGGTGCTGTTCCTGGACAATATTTCGGCCACATAACTCACTGCCTTCTTCAGGTGCTACCTGAGACTGCCATATTGGAGGATCTTGTCCAGGAGCAGCAACAGGCGGGCACAGACCGCGAACGGAGTGCCCGACAAAGGACGGGCCTCAGAGAACTGGCAAAGATGGAGACCAAGTTGGGCGTGGACGTTTGAGGGAGCACCAGGGAAGAGACAACACCTTACAAGCAGCGCCAGGCGGGCACGGACCTCGAACAGAGTGCCCGACGTGAGATGGGCCTCAGACAGCTTCCACAACTGCAGATGGTGGATGAGGCGGGCGCGGACATCTGTCGGAGCACCAGGGAAAATGCCAACACCTCAGGGGCAGCGCCAAGGGGGTACGGACCACGAATGGAACGCCAAATGCGGGTCCGGCCCGACAGTTACCACGACCATAGATGTTGGACGAGCCGTGGCCGAAATATTGTGACAGAGCGACACAAACATCCGGCAGTAGACCCGATTATTCAATCGTAGAAAAGACCATAACTTAAGGGAACCTCAATGGTATACAGTCACTATAAAGAAACTTCTAAAGAAACAGATTACTGCATCATAATAGGTGTAAAACAAAGTATAGGGCTATAGATAGAGAAATGCTGAATGAAGGGCATTTGGCTGTCAAGAGTGCAATGTGTAATGCCATCAATGATTACCGACCAGAATACTGTAAAACGATCTTTCACAAAATGCAAAGAAATTCTGGTCACATGTAAAGCCTGCTAGTGCCACCAAAGTTGGTGTCCAGTCCCTAGCGAATGAACAGGAACTGAAATTGAGGGTCACAGGAGGAAAAGGGAGAGAAGGAAACATAGTAGGTGAATATGGATTGGGGCTAAGAAATGAAAGAGGAAGCCGTCTGGTCGAATTTTGCACGGAGCATAACTTAATCATAGCTAACACTTGGTTCAAGAATCATAAAAGGAGGTTGTATACATGGAAGAATCCTGGAGAGACTAAAAGGTATCAGACAGATTATATAATGGTAAGGCAGAGATTTAGGAGCCAAGTTTTAAATTGTAAGACATTTCCATGGGCAGATGTGGACTCTGCCCACAATCTAATGGTTATGAACTGTAGATTAAAACTGAAGAAACTGCAAAAAGGTGGGAATTTAAGGAGATGGGACTTGGATAAACTGAAAGAACCAGAGGTTGTACAGAGTTTCAGGGAGAGCATAAGTGAACAATTGACAGAAATGGGAGAAGGAAGTACAGTAGAAGAAGAATGGGTAGCTTTGAGGGATGAAATAGTGAAGGCAGCAGAGGATCAAGTAGGTAAAAAGACGAGGACTAGTAGAAATCTTTGGGTAACAGAAGAAATATTGAATTTAATTGATGAAAGGAGAAAATATAAAAATGCAGTAAATGAAGCAGGCAAAAAAGAATACAAACTTCTCAAAAATGAGATCTACAGGAAGTGCAAAATGGCTAAGCAGGCATGGCTAGAGGACAAATATAAGGATGTAGAAGCTTATCTCACTAGGGGTAAGATAGATACGGCCTATGGGAAAATTAAAGAGACCTTTGGGCAAAAGAGAGCCACTTGTATGAATATCAAGAGCTCAGATGGAAACCCAGTTCTAAGCAAAGAAGTGAAAGCAGAAAGGTGGAAGGAGTATATAGAGGGTCTATACAAGGGCGATGTACTTGAGGACAATATTATGGAAATGGAAGAGGATGTAGATAAAGATGAAATGGGAGATACGATACTGCGTGAAGAGTTTGACAGAGCACTGAAAGACCTGAGCTGAAACAAGGGCCCGGGAGTAGACATCATTTCATTAGAACTACTGACAGCCTTGGGAGAGCCAGTCCTGACAAAACTCTACCATCTGGTGAGCAAGATGTACGAGACAGGCGAAATACCCTCGGACTTCAAGAAGAATATAATAATTCCATTCCCAAGGAAAGCAGGTGTTGACAGATGTGAAAAATCCCGAACTATCAGTTTAATAAGCTGCAAAATACTAATGCGAATTATTTACAGACGAATGGAAAAACTAGTACAAGCAGACCTTGGGGAAGATCAGTTTGGATTCCGTAGAAATGTTGGAAAACATGAGGCAATACTGACCTTACGACTTATCTTAGAAGAAAGATTAAGGAAAGGCAAACCTACATTTCTAGCATTTGTAGACTTAGAGAAAGCTTTTGACAATGTTGACTGGAATACTCTCTTTCAAATTCTGTAGGTGGCAGGAGTAAAATACAGGGAGCGAAAGGCTATTTATAATTAGTACAGAAAACCGGATGGCAGTTATAAGAGTCGAGGGGCACGAAAGGGCAGCAGTGGTTGAGAAGGGAACGAGAGAGGGTTGTAGCCTATCCTCGATATTATTCAGCCTGTATATTGAGCAATCAGTGAAGGAAACAAAAGGAAAATTCGGAGTAGGTATTAAAATCCATGGAGAAGAAATAAAAACATTGAGGTTCGCCGATGACATTCTAATTCTGCCAGAGCCAGCAAAGGACTTGGAAGAGCAGTTGAACGGAATGGACAGTGTCAGGAAAGGAGGGTATAAGATGAAGATCAACAAAAGCAAAACGAAGATAATGGAATGTAGTCGAATTAAGTCGGGTGATGCTGAGGGAATTAGATTAGGAAATGAGACACTTAAAGTAGTAAAGGAGTTTTGCTATTTGGGGAGCAAAATAACTGATGATGGTCGAAGTAGGGAGGATATCAAATGCAGACTGGCAATGGCAAGGAAAGCATTTCTGAAGAAGAGAAATTTGTTAACATTGAGTATAGATTTAAGTGTCAGGAAGACGTTTCTGAAAGTATTTGTATGGAGCATAGCCATGTATGGAAGTGAAACATGGACGATAACTAGTTTGGACAAGAAGAGAATAGAAGCTTTCGAAATGTGGTGCTACAGAAGAATGCTGAAGATTAGATGGGTAGATCATATAACTAACGAGGAGGTATTGAATGGGATTGGGGAGAAGAGAAGTTTGTGGCACAACTTGACAAGAAGAAGGGATCGGTCAGTAGGACATGTTCTGAGCCATCAAGGGATCACCAGTTTAGTATTGGAGGGCATTGTGGAGGGTAAAAATCGTAGAGGGAGACCAAGAGATGAATACACTAAGCAGATTCAGAAGGATGTAGGTTGCAGTAGGTACTGGGAGATGAAGGAACTTGCACAGGATAGATTAGCATGGAGAGCTGCATCAAACCAGTCTCAGGACTGAAGACCACAACAACAACAAAGCTAAAGCTGAAATGCTTAAATCCAGTTCCAAATGTTCAATCAAAAAGGAAAACCCAGGAGAGTTGTCCCACCTTGATACTCATACCACTTAAAAGATGAATGAAAAAAATATTAATGTCAGCGGTGTTGAGAAACACCTGAAATCATTAAAACTGAACGAAGCTCCTCGGCTCGATGGACTCCCTGTCAGATTCTATACTGAACTCGTGGCTGAGTTAGCCTCTCTTCTAACTATAATCTATTGTAGATCCCTTGAACAAAAAAGAATGCCCAGTTCTTGGAAAAAAGCAATGGACACATCTGTTTAAAAGAAGAGTAGTACAAGTGATTCACAAACCTACTGATCAACACCCTGGATATCAATGTGTTGTAGAATCTTATGACATCTTCTGAACTCAAATGCAATGAGGTATCCTGACCAGAATGACCATCTCTACGTCAACCTGTATGGATTCTGGAAACACGGATCACGTGAACCCAACTTGCGCTTTTCTCACATGACATACTGAAAGCTTTGGATCACAGGAATCAGGCAGATGTTGTATTTCTTTATTTCTGAAAAGCATTTGACGCACTACCACTTCTACACTTATTGCCAAAAGTTTGATCATATAGGGTACCAAGTGAAATTTGTGACTGGATTGAGGACTTTTTGGTCGGGAGGACACAGTATGTTATCTTGGATGGAGAGTCATCAGATGCATAAGTAACTCCGGGTGTACCCCAGAGAAGGGTGTTGGGACCATTGCTGTTCATGTCTCATATTACTGAGCTTGCCGACAATATTAATGGTAACATCAGACTTCTTGCACATGATGCAGTTATCTGTAGTGAAGTACTACCTGAAAAACACTGCATAAATATTGAGTCAGACCTTAATAAGGTTTCAAAGTGCTGCAAAGATGGGTAACTTGCTTTAAATGTTCAGAAATGCAAAATTGTGCAATTCACAAAATGAAAAAGAAAACATAGTATCCTATGAACGTAGTGAGTCCCTGTTGGAATCAGCCAACTCATACAAATATCTGGGTATAACATTCTGTAGGGATGTGAAAAGGAATGATCACATAGGTTCAGTTGTGGATAAAGCAGGTGGTAGGCTGATTTATTGGTAGAATATTAGGTAAGTGCAGTCAGTCTACAAAGAGGATTGCTTATAAATCACTCGTGTGACCCATCCTAGAATATTGCTCAAATGTGTGCGATCTGTACCAAACAGGACTAACAGGGAATACTGAATGTATACAGAGAAGGACAGCACAAATGGTCACAGGTTTGTTTAATCCATGGTAGAATGTCACAGAGATACTGAAGGAACTGAACTGGAAGAATCTTCAAGATAGGCATAAACTATCCCGAGAAAGTCTAAAAATAAAGTTTCAAGAACTCGCTTTAAATGGTGACTCGTGCAATATAATACTATTCCCTAAGTATCGCTCATACAGGGATCATGAGAATAAGATCAGAATAATCACTGCATGTACAAAGGCATTGGAATAAGCATTCTTCCCATGCTTCATACATTAATGGAACACGAAGAAACCATAATAACTGGTACAATGGAATGTACTCTGAGCCAAGCACCTCACTGTGGTTTGCAGAGTATAGATGTAGATGTAAAACAGCACCACCAAGCAGTGTAGTTACAGTCTACTATTAATGCAGTATACAGATTAGATTGTCCTAGTCTCATGTTGTCCTCTTGACTCATTCCAAATCCCTGATGATGGAAAACAATAAATGAATAATACACTGCAACAAGACAACAGACTACTGTATGTTATGAGATTGCAGTCAGGAACTGAAGGCCATGGTAAACTATAGTGATGTGAATGCTTTTGTAAAAATTGAAAATGTTTGATAGGAATCACTACTTGGCTGCGAGTAATTTACGAATGGAATCTCTGCTACTCTGAACACTTTTTTACCTTTTCAATTAAAACATATTTCTGTGAAATTTATTTAGAAGTAAACCCCTATATTTTAATAGCTCTTTTTAAGAGCAAAGAGTAACACCTACAATTATACACAATTTTTGGCTTTAGGTAATGCAAATGTGGTAAAAATATACCATCATTATATGCTGCAGAACTTGTGCGTACTTTTTTATATAAATTTATTACATGTTCCCTTTTCCTTTACTGAACTGCACACTCAATAATGGCCACAGAAAAAAGAATTGCTACGCAATTAACATTAATCACATGCACTTACCTTTCACTGTTGATCTGTAAATAGGGATGAAATGGAGTTTTACTGTTTGACGTGCACTATCCAAAAATTACCTCGAGCAATTAAACAGAGAACCGAATTGTGGAGATAACATCTTGGACCTACTGATAATAAACAGACCCACACGTGTCGACTCTGTAAGCGCAGAACAGGGAATCAGTGATCATAAGGCCATTGCAGCATCCCTGAATAGAGAAGTAAATAGGAATATAAAAAAGGGAGGAAGATTTATCTGTTTAGCAAAAGTAATAGGAGGCAGATTTCAGATTACCTAACAGATCAAAACGAAAATTTCTGTTCTGACACTGACAATGTTGAGTATTTATGGCAAAAGTTCAAGGCAATCATGAAATGCGTTTAGGCAGGTACGTGCTGAGTAAAACTGAGGGACAGAAAAAACCCACCATGGTTCAACAACAAAGTTAGGAAACTACTGTGAAAGCAAATTTAAATGTAGCCAAAACCTCTCAGACAAACAGAACCTAAACGACGTCAAAGTTAGCATAAGGAGGGCTATGCATGAAGCTTTCAGTGAATTCGAAAGTAAAATTCTATGTACCGACTTGACATAAAATCCTAGGAAGTTCTGGTCGTACGTTAAATCAGTAAGTGGCTCGAAACAGCATATCCAGACCCTCTGGGATGATGATCATGGCATTGAAACAGAGGATGACATGTGTCAAGCTGAAATACTAAACACCTTTTTCCAAAGCTGTTTCACAGAGGAAGGCTGCACTGCAGTTCCTTCTCTAAATCCTCACACGAACGAAAAAATGGCTGACATCGATATAATTGTCCAAGGAATAGAAAAGCAACTGGAATCACTCAGCAGAGGAAAGTCCACTGGACATGACAGGATACCAATTCCATTCTACACAGAGTGCATGAAAGAATTTGCCCCCGTACTAACAGCCGTGTACCGCAAGTCTCTAGAGAAACGGAAGGTTCCAAGTGATTGGAAAAGAGCACAGGTAGCTCCAGTTTTCAAGAAGGGTCATCGAGCAGATACGCAAAACTATAGGCCTATATCTCTGACATTGATCTGTTGTAGAATTTTAGAACATGTATTTTGCTCGAATCATGTCGTATCTACTCTGTAGGAATCAACATGGATTCCGGAAACAGCTATTGTGTGAGACCAAACTCGCTTTATTTGTTCATGAGACCCAGGAAATATTAGATACAGGCTCGCAGGTAGATGCCATTTTCCTTGACTTCCAGAAGGCGTTCAATACAGTTCCGCACTGCCGCTTGATAAACAAAGTAAGAGCCTACGGAATATCAGACAAGCTGTGTGGCTGGATTGAAGAGTTTTTAGCAAACAGAACACAGCATGTTGTTCTTCATGGAGAGACATCTACAGACAAAGTAACCTCTGGCATGCCATAGGGGAGTGTTACAGGACCATTGCTTTTCACAATATATATAAATGACCTAGTAGATACTGTCTGAATTTCCATGCAGTTTTTTGCAGATGATGCTGTAGTACACAGAGAAGTTGCAGCATTAGAAAATTGTAGCGAAATGCAGGAAGGTCTGCAGCGGATAGGCACTTAGTGCAGGGAGGGGCAACTGACCCTTAACATAGAGAAAGGTAATGTATTGCGAATACATAGAAAGAAGGATCCTTTATTGTATGATTATATGATAGCGGAACAAACACTGGTAGCAGTTACTTCTGTAAAATATCTGGGAGTATGCGTACAGAATGATTTGAAGTGGAAT
This sequence comes from Schistocerca gregaria, assembly GCF_023897955.1. Taxonomy (NCBI): domain Eukaryota; kingdom Metazoa; phylum Arthropoda; class Insecta; order Orthoptera; family Acrididae; genus Schistocerca; species Schistocerca gregaria. The sequence continues at coordinate 480,013,552 of NC_064925.1, forward strand.
GATCATATAAAATTAATTGTTGGTAAGGTGGGTGCTAGGTTGAGATTCATTGGGAGAGTCCTTAGAAAATGTAGTCCATCAACGAAGGAGGTGGCTTACAAAAGACTCGTTCAACCTATACTTTAGGATTGCTCATCAATGTGGGATCTGTACCAGGTCGGGTTGATGGAGGAGAGAAAGAAGATCCAAAGAAGAGCGGTGTGTTTCGTCACAAGGTTATTTGGTAACCGTGATAGTGTTACGGAGATGTTTGGTAAACAAGTGGCAGACTCTGCAAGAGAGGCGCTCTGCATCGAGGTGTAGCTTGCTCGCCAGGTTTCGAGAGGGTGCGTTTCTGGATGAGATATCGAATATATTGCTTCCCCCTACTTATATCTCCTGAGGAAATCACGAATGTAAAATTAGAGAGATTTGAGCGTGCACGGAGGCTTTCCGGCAGTCGTTCTCCTAGCGAACCATACGCGACAAACAAGAAAGGGACGTAATGACAGTGGTACGTAAAGTGCCCTCTGCCACACACCGTTGGGTGGCTTGCGGAGTATAAATGTAGATGTAGACGTATTTTTGATAACTGTTTTCAGCATGTCATTATTATGTATGTGCATTTGCTCATCTGAGTACTTAAGAAAATTTTAATTTTATCTTTAGTGCCAATATTATTTATCCAGCAGCAGCACCAGCAAGTTCTTATAAAAACTTTGCTCCTTATCTTATGCATATCAAAATGGAATCATAGAATTTATGAAATGTGATGACTTATTCCTGTTTCACATTCTGATACACTAACAAGTTCATGGGAAGCTCCTCTTTTCCATGTTCATACTGCCATTGGACACACAGGAAAGAAATAATGTAGATGAAATTTGCAGATTTTTCATCAAAAAATCCCACCATGAACAACAAAAAGTTAACTAAACAATTGTAGGGACTCTAGGCATCAATTATTTGTGGCCATGTCATAACTTCACAAATGTATTGAGTTATATCAGAACCTAGAGAACTGGAAAGTTGATTATTTCCAAAAGTATTTATAAAAGTTTACCCTACAGTTTCTGGTTTGAATTCTGATTAGTATCAGCCAGAAACATGACTGATCCACGTGCTTAATCTGCAGGACACGCATCAGCACCCAGCCACCTGCAAACTGTTTCAATAATCATCGGGCATCACACAAATCCTGTACTCTATAAACACAAAACGAATCCAATGATCTAGGTTCCCTTACCCACATCTTCATTTAAAATTATACCAGGTGCATTTCACTGTCATTTTTATTGAATGTCTAGTTGCAAAAGTAATTGAAAGGATATAGTTGTGCGCTGTCTGGGTCAAAACATTCCCTACATTTGGCTCCTCAGGTTAACTATGAGCCATCATCAGCCAGTGTAGACCAACATCTAAAGGGCCTGTCTTCAATGATATGCGCCTCATGACAGTGGTTGTTAATGATCACTGTGTATGCTGAATAGGGAGATGGCAACTCTGGTTGACAACAAACCTTCTCGATTCAAAGAAACAACGAGCACAAGATCGAACTCCGAAATGACACTCTGAGGCATGTAAACTAACTAAACAATGTACGCAAGCCACTGCTGGAAGCAAAATGCACTATTCTGAAATGCATGGAGAATGTGGGCTTGCTTTTACCTCCATGGCTCTACATACAGAGAGGGGTTGCAAATCGAAAAACCCAAACAATGCATGTCTTTAGTGCAGTGCAACACTTTTTATGATACATTTAGTGTTAAGCAGCACAGTGCCAGTTTACTGTTAGCATGATGTTCAGATTAAGCTTCTAGGTGTTTCTCCTCTTATTGATGTACAATCTTACTACACTCATGCCCATAAATTAAAGATAATTGTAGAATGTGATGCCACACAACATGGCACTACACAAAACTGGCGGTAATAACATAGGCACATAGGGAACACACACGACACAGATCTGCAAGTCCACGGTATTGGTGATAAGTTGAGAAAACCATCCCGAAACACATGTGCTACAAAACACCACTGTTTCCTGCACATATACCTTCACATCAATATGGGCTATGACCACCATGCACACGTACACAGGCCGCACAACAGGTTGGCATACTCTGGAACAGGTGGTCGAGCAGCTGCTGGGGTAAAGCCTCCCATTCTTGCACCAGTGCCTGTCGGAGCTCCTGAAGTGTTGTAGGGGTTTGAAGACGTGCAGGGATCTGTCAACAGAGAGCATCCCAGATGTGCTCAATGGGATTTAGGTCTGCAGAACAAGTAGGCCACTCCATTCACCTGATATCTTCTGTTTCAAGGTACTTCTCCACAATGGCAGCTCGATGGGGCCATGCTTTGTTATCCATCAGGACAAAGGTGGGACCCACTGCACCCCTGAAAAGGCAGACATGTTGGTGCAAAATGATGTCTCAATACACCTGACCTGTTACAGTTCCTCTGTCAAAGATGTGCGGGGGTGTACGTGCACCAATCATAATCCCACACCACACCATCAAACCATGACCTCCATACAGGTCCCTTTCAAGGAAATTAAAGAGTTGGTATCTGGTTCCTGGTTCACACTAGATGAAAACCCGGTGAGAATCACTATTCAGACTATACTTGGATTCCTCCATGAACATAACCTGGGACCACTGTTCCAATGACCATGTACTGCGTTCTTGACACCAGGCTTTACGCACTCTCCTGTGACCAGGGGTGAGTGGAATGCACCTTGCAGCTCTATGGGTGAATAAACCATGCCTGTTCAGTCATCTGTAGACTGTGTGTCTGGAGACAACTGTTCCAGTGGCTCTGGTAAGGTCCCGAGCAAGGCTACCTGCAGTACTCTGTGGCAGTCTGCGGGCACTGATGGTAAGATATGGGTCTTCTTGTGGTGTTGTACACTGTAGACATCCTGTACTGTAGTGCCTGGATACATTTCCTGTCTGCTGGAATCATTGCCATAATCTTCAGACCACATTTTGTGGCACACGGAGGGCCCGTGCTACGACCTGCTGTGTTTGACCAGCCTCCAGTTGCCCTAGTATTCTACCCCTCATAACGTCATCAATGTGTTCTTTGAGCCATTTTCAACACAGTCACCATTAGCACATCTGAAAACTTCTGCACACTTACTCGCTGCACCGTACTCTGATATGCACCAACACACCTCTGCGTACGTGGACTGCTGCCAGTGCCATAGTGCAATGACCGCAGGTCAAATGCACCAGACCCCAAGGTGATTTAAACCCACAAACCACCCCAGAGCATTGTATCACAATGTATCAGCATTATCCTTAATTTATGAGCATGAGTGTAGTTTTCTTGCTCATGCTGAGTAATATGGGGTAATCTGTAAATATTCAACTGGAAGAAAGACAACTTCTCAGCCAAGATCACATTTGTAAAAGCTTTATTTACAATGATTGGTTTCAGTATACTGAATTACCATCCTCTGATCTTCTCTGATGAACACCTCTCTCCTGTGCTGCTATCAGTTTATGATTCTCTTCCGTCTTTGATGCATTATTCGACAATGTTACTCATCTCTGACAGTCTGGTGGGTCAAAACACCACTCATTATTCCATTTATCTATTGTGTACAAAACTTTTGAGACAGTGAATATTGTCTTGCAATACTGTGTCTTCCTCATACTAATCACACTTAGCATCAAACTGGAAAAACCAGAACTATTCAACTCCATATAAAACAAAGTATAGACAGAAGAAAAACAATTAGCTATAAGGAAGACGCAGTTTTGCAAGACAGTAATTTGTACTGTTTCGAGAAGTTTTGTAGGCGATAGTAACTGGAATAACAAGTGGTGTTTTGACCTACCAGGATGTCAGAGCCGAGTAATATTGCTGAATAATGTATCAACAGTCATAGAGAATCAGAAACTGATGGCAGCACAGCAAGACAGGTGTTCATCTCAGAAGATCAGATGATGGTAATTTAGTTTACCGAAACCAGTCACCATAAATAGAGGCTTTCCATATGTGATCTCGGCTGAGGAGTTTTCTCTCCTCAAGGTGACAACACAATTGGTAGAATCAACACAATACAATGAACACACCCATACCTAAGGCTAGATATAACTTGGCAACCTCTAGTGAACCACTGTAATTCTTTATACCGATCTACCACAAGACAGCATTTTGATATACTTAATTGTTTCAAAAACACTATGTGATTCACAATAGTAACTAATTAGTCTTGGATCTGCTACATCTTGCTTTTTGTTATCAGAAAAGTAAAACAGTGCAACTGTAAATTTATGGGTGAATAAAGCTGAAAAAAAGGTAACAGTAATTTGGGCAGCAGATTTACCTTTTTTTGAAACAGACATTATCCTTAAAAGCAAGAAACAAAATGTACCACGAGCAAACTTAAATTCTGTGTTTACATGAAGTAAAGGAGTAAAGGAGTAAAATTTTGAGGATGCAACTGGAAAAATACAACAAAAGCAAAAAATGTTTCACAATAAACTTTTCTCAAAATAGCGTATGATACTGGTATTATGGAGAGAAGGTAACTTAAGATACCCTGCATAGTGATGTAGAACTTTTTGAATCATTAGCTAGCCAATGAAACTATTAAAAAAACATGTAATAATTTTTTCCAGTTCTGTCAAAAATTATGTAACTTAGAATCTCTCCTGCTATCCTTGTAAGGCCTGTCCTTATCATTGTTATGACCGATCCATGTCACACTAGATCAGTGTACATGACGAACAGTTCCACATACATTCTTCAATCTGTAACTCAAAATCAATTTTCTGTAAATTCCTGGTTATTACACAGTTTGAGGTCTTCAACTCTAAAGGCTTATCTTCAATTGATTCTCAACCTTTTGAATATGCCTTCAGCTGCCCACATATTCGAACCCATGAATAAATGAACTCTCCTAACGATTGCTAAGATATTTAATTGTTGTTGTACAAGAATCTGAAAAAAATACCTTCATGATACTCTCTTGCTTAATATTCAATCATGGAGATTCAAACTACACGAGAAATAACAGCTGTGCTCGAAAAATCGGTAGAGCTCATCATGCTACATTAGACGGCTGAAACTGAATAGAGACTTCTATAGTATTCGGCTGTCACCACAGGCAAGGGTATGCCCAACACTGTTGCCAGATAGAAAACCCCACATCCAGTGTTATTACTTATGTACACAATTTGTTATTACTTCACTAATCTATTTGTATTGTTGAATCTCACAATTCATACCTACCAAGTCTGAACCTCCAATTCCTATGTTAATTACATCTTTAATAGGTTTCCCTGTATATCCTTTCCATTCACCAGTGATCACCTAGAAAAAAAGAATTATTGGAATTTATGACAAATGCAGTATAATCCTTAACACAATTTTTCTGCTCTAAACATAATGTGAGCAATGAGAACCATCCATTCTAGGATGAGGCAGTAAGAAGTGGATAATTACATAAAGAGTGTGATGAGCAAGCATGTCTAAATACATTTACTGTGTTTTCCTTCATAATATCAATACTAGTACAACCAACTATTAACTTTTTACCTGTTTTGTAAATGTCTTCATGTGCTCCAAAACACTGTTCACTTCTGGCATTACATCTTTTCCATCAACAAGAATTGGAGTATTGCTACGGTTTCGCAGTGCCACATGCAAAACAGCTCTGTCTTCAGTAAAATTTATTTTAGCACCCGAAAACATGAGATCACGTGCTTTCTCAACTTGTCTTGCTTTAGCCTGAAAGCAATAAACTAGTAAATAAAGACTACTCATGAGCAGATAAAAGCAATTACGTAACTGTACAGGGGACTTATCACCCCCAGTATGGAGATTGTTCCAGAATTAAGGTACTATCTGACAAGAAAAGAGCTGTTGCAAAATACTTTAAAAATATGTTTAAAGAAATGGCATTTCAAAATTGATGGACATTTTACACTAAAATTACAATAAAAATAATTTTCACATAAAAATGTTTCCCTCCATAGTTCTCTGTTAATATTTAAAAATGCAATGTTGTGTACAGCTGCTGTGAAGTAAAAATGAGGAAACACACATGAAGTGTTGCAATAGTTCATGTATATTTTCCTTTCTATAATCAATTTTCCTGAAATCCAAGATGGTCATATGACAAATCACATATAAATGATAGCTCAGAAGTCTATTACATTAATTTCTTCATAACCAGAAATTTCATGTAGCTGAATGCTGTTGGAATAGGAGGAATGCACAATGGGATGCAGATGAATACTTTAGCATCAAACTGTGTTGACACATCTGTCTGAATTTCACAGAATAATGCCACGAACTCATCGCGTGATCTCTCCAGGCAGTCTAATGACATACTGAGCTTTCCGACTGCAAGTAGAGGCAACCTGTGTAGAGCCCTGAATCATGACAAGAAGCCAACACTAAAAAAATACAAGTTGTTGGATACATGATATGGGTCATCAGTAGCCATCCATTTAGGCTCTGACAACAACACTGATCAATATCAATGGAACTAGATTAACCACATTACTAACTACAAGTAATGCTATCACATACAACCCTGCCAGCAAATCATCCAATCCTCCATTGTGTCATTTTTCCTCACGATGAATATAAACTAAAGTCAACTTACCCGTTAATCACTGGTGAAGGTGGAGAGAGTTCTATGTATCTGACCCAGTAATATGGACCTTATATTTCTTCCTATTCACTCAAGCTCCCTTCCTGTCTCACCAATAGTCACAGATATTTGACACCAACTGTGCTACCGATCACATTTTCCAAGTATGTTTTAGTTGTCATAAACTTCTACACTAAAATTATTATGTGACTTTCTTTTAAAATGCTAGGATAATTGTTCACGTATAAAATCAGAATTCACATCATCTAAATGATCATTACATCTTAATATGGATGTGCACATATTTCTGTGTGTGACGAATTACTGTGTATCACCATGTACTGAGTCAAACAGAAACAATCCCACAAACTAATTCAGGTAATGACTTGCACCAAGTAGCCACAACAGAGTCTAATTTGCCACATGTGCACTAGAATTCGTGCCTGCTGCAATCTTAAGCTCGACAAGGGGCAAAACCTGAATTTTAAATTCCCATTTGTATCAGCGAAATCAAGGAAAGTTACTCTGATCAACAGTTTACATAGACAAAATCTCGATATTAAGCAATTGCTGACAAACTGTAGCAATACCAGAGAAGGGACAGTTTGTGCTTTTTCAGGGAGGGTGGCTGAAACCGACTGAAAGAACACCAACGATTTTCTGTGGATATAGAGCCACTGGCTCTATCCCGTATAATATCACTACCCTACTGCAGCAAGAACAACTATATCTTTGTCAGATCAGTCATCTGTAATACGCGCTCTATGCTACACGCATTGGTTATGCGCTGCAAGAATAACAGTATTCACAGTAAGTGATGGGAGTGAGAGTGATTATGCATTGTCATAATTACCATGCCCACTCAACTACCAACAGTGGTAGCCCCGTTATTTTCTTTTCAACCACACCATGAAATACCGAGCTATACTCATGCCGGGATTCCAGCAATTACTGTGGTATACAAACTCCACGCCACGAAGAATATGCCCCATGATGGTGCTTCATCACCTGGCATTAATACAGACGATTTATCTGTGCATTTATTTGGTGTTCTTGCTGATTCTCTGACGATATAACCAGTGCAACAATAGTTCTCGAACGGTCGACAAGTTCCCATAGTTTCAACAACCGCCAAACCAGGGCATAATGATCTCTCGGCAAATATACAAAAACACTATATCGCAAATCAAGTATGATGTTATCAGTGAAGGTGGTGAAATGAAGCCTGCAACTCCCTTAATTAACTGAGCTACCTAAACAGTGACCCTACACGGTGAACAATGGCTTCCTGCTGCCATCCCCACTTCCCACATGACCACTGCTACTAATATACCAATCAGTGACAGTGTTAATGAACCCCACACATTCATTTTCATTCTAGTCACTCAGCACATATCGACATTCCATGTGCAATGTACCAAATTATGGACACCCTCCAGAGTACCGCAATTGTTGTCAAACAATCGTCACCATATACTACCGTCTTCCATTGCAGATCACCAATATTTACAGGTTATTATGGACAAATCCGTCCTACAAGTGACCTTCATGCACCAGACCATGTTATTCTACAGCCGACGCCTGAACTTCGTGCTCTGCGTGATACTGTACGTCACCCAGGTGACATCATACTTGTTACAGCCGCACCGTGACCCTCATTACATCATCATGGTGACGTCACACCGACAACAGCGACACTGTGCTCAGGACCATGCCAGCCATGTGACATCACTCAACAAGCAGGTACGCCGTATCTACCTACAACAGTGGAGGGTTTTCACACCTCACGATCACAGCATATCAGTACAGCAAGCCTCACCAGCTGCCGCTTTGGGTGACCCATGCCGATGTGCCATCCACTACAATTGCCACCAATCAGAACCCGTCCACCGTGCCACATTCCTTGGTGCCCCACTATAACACTGTCCTCCATGACATCTGTGCCATGTTCCATGATAATTGGTCAAAATACCCGCATTACTGACATACCTTCCACAACTACTGCACCACGACAACAGCTGCCACCTCTATAGGCCCCACCAGACAGTGTTCACAAACCCGCACCAGATACTCTGCACTATTACACCCACCTCATACTGCTCGCGGCCCCTCGCCACCAAGCAGATTACCAGCGGCCATACATCAAGTTACACCTGCTGCTTCCACAAGTTGATTCTCCGCACATATGATTCACACTCAGTGAGTGCATGAGGCAGCAGGCCGGGATCACAGACGACCATGACAAGTTTTGGTGCTTTTGAACCACCACCACGCCAACACTGATCTTATCAGCAACCTTCTATTGCACACACCAAACACTAACAGAAATGTGACAGTGAAGACACTCACATTACAGGCCTATCGCATTCGCCTGAACACCCACTCCACCTAGCCATCGCTGAAACGTCGCTGGGCCATGAAAATCAGTCAGTGCTGTGGCACAGGTTACGCCTCCGAATCAACACAAACATCTTATCACATTGTGCTCTATGGTCACTATGGCTTTTGAAGCTTCCTGAAAATATTGAGACAGCAATGCTAATGCTTGAGGACAAACAGATGGAAACCTGGTTATGCCTTGCCAACTGGATGTTTACCCTCACACAACGTCATGCCTTGATAAAGACTCACATTGGCTCCGGCACCATCATCAACACCGATTGCATCTACAGCCAGCTCGCACATCTCCACATTGGCCTTGTCCGTGGAGACCACCGCGCAGCACTCGCTGCGCAGTGCCCAGCCAACAGACAGCCGTTGATCTTTTCTGACCTCAGCCAAGCCCTTCCATGCCGTGCTTGCAGCAGCCTCACAAAACTACGTTGCAGCAAGGCACCAATAATCAGATACCACGACAGACCGAGGCGCCACGTTTGTAGTGGAATGTAAACCACCACTTGCCACATTCACACCTAGCTGTCGACCCATGCCTAACCACCACAACAACTCCCCTAGCTAGGTTACTGTACCTGCCCAGTCACAACGCCCCTCGTGGTTCCACGCATGCTTCACTGCCAACACATATCACTGCCATCCATCCAGCAGTTACCCAAACTCGAACAGCAGCCTGACACAGGCGCATCAGGTCACTCCCCTACTTCAAGCTGCCTCACTATGAAACATTACAACACTCATCATAATCTGCATCTACATTCTAACAGTGCATGGCTCTTACCAGGAAAGTACTTGGGCTCTAACAAACAGATCTGTATGAACTTTTGGTTACAGGACCATTATGTACCTCTGAATGTGCTGGTGGGTATCGTTTTTCTGCAAAACTCTGCAGTCATAATCTATATATCACTGTAGATGTAATTGTAGACGCCATACGGAATGCAGCAATCTTAACTATAAATGTAAATGCGCAATGTCAATAAAATGCTCTGAGCAATACGAATGACTGCAAAACACACAGTGAAGAAATGCAAGTTGATCGTGGCATATTTGCACGTTCTATAATGTCAGTGTTGAACGCCACATCAATGACACTTTTGAAATTGGTCACTGGTTCACCAATATTGTAGCCAGCATTCTGCCACATGCAACGAAGCATTGGTCTGTATATTCCTGCAGATAACTGATTGTAAATGGCAGAATGCATATTCATGATAAAGAATCTGTCGTGCAATTTCAGCTGCATATTACTGTAACATAGTTTAATGAAGTCTGTTATTCTCTTGGCATATATTTTATATTGCCTGAAGAAATGCAAATCCAGAGGTTGTGCATATTTTGTAGTTTTAAGCAGAATGATTTTTAAATCTACATTTTTCCGCCAGATGCTTCCGGTAGTACTCATTCCTCCTCATGTCCAGACCAGGAGTCAAACTACTAATGACTTTCTTGACAAATATGGATTCAAAACTGACAGAAAAAACGTCTTCAGATGTTGTTTCGTCATCTTCCCACTCACACTTGCATCGACGATGACATTTGGAGGGCACCGCGTTTATTTCCCTTGACACGCGGGGTCCCAACTTTCCACTGGATTCTTGGAAGAAAATATAAGAGTGTCTGCCAATCGTCCATCCATTGATATAGCAACATCGATCATGTAAATATGTGTTGCACAGTTAACTGATTGCAACATTGCGACAGTATTTCTCTCCCCTTTCATGGATAGTGTTCTGTCGCAAGAAAGTTCATAGTTGAACTGACTCTGATCACAGTTCAATACAGAACTAATATCGATGTTTTCTCTCGTGATATGCTCATTGACGTCAGCAACAAACGTTTGAGCTCTTTCAATCAAGCTCTTCGTCATTCTTATCTTTTCGTGCTTGGAGCATAGTGATACAGCGTGATGTTATCCTAAACTCCTTTTTCAAATTAGTAATAAATCCTAGTGAAGCTGTAAAGTTTGTACACCAAAGATTTCTGGCTACGTCCAATGCCCAATGTTGTAAATGCCAATAATGAACGGTGGAACCGCATTCTCGCACTTCACCGAATTTCGCCATTACATGCTCCTTTATGGTCTTTAACAGAGTGTACGATTTCATTTGAAAACTATTTCCTTCTCCTTTCTTTGCCACGTAATCCAGTATGTTTATAATATTGCTTTTAGACTTCAGCTTTTCAGAAGCTTGTCGTATGTGTCGAAACCTCTTAACCTGTTACCCAATAATCATTGTACATGTTCTCCAGTGTGTTGTCATCAAACGCCGTGATGATACTTGCAAATTTAACCTTCTTCTTGGGAGACGGTTGGTATTCACTGTCACTGCTTCCATCACCTCTTCCCGCACTCGTCGTACCACTACCGTTTGCAATGAGTTGCTCGTCATTATCATCCCTATCATCATCACTGTGTGTTAGTGTTATAACAATATCTGTTTCTAACTTATGCTCATATTCCTGCACTATAATAGATACCAGAAAACATGCGAATGATTTGTCTTCTACACCAAAACCATCTTGAAGAAGGGTTCTTCGTAACTTCATCTCAACCAATCGCAATACATTAGCAGGATTGATTACTAATCGCCGAGCCATCTGACGCTTCGATAGACAAATAATGTCACAAAACGCAACTTCAGAGGCACACTGCACCATCCCTACTGGTCTTCACTGGCGTACCGGCATGTCAGTGTGCAATGCGGCATGGTATACGTAGAGGCCTCTAACGGACGACTGCAGAGTTTTGCAAATGCGGGAGTATCACTAGTACAGTAAGATACCTTTACTTTATTTCTCACATGATTTTGGTTTATTTGTGTTTGTTCGAGCCCAAGTACTTTCCTGGTTAGTTTACAACAACCGTCTTAGAGCACACTTCCTAGTCAATAGGGGCGCCAACTTTAGTACACTGCCACCTCAGGTGGCTCCTGGAAAACATATACCGTCCACTATAAAACTATGTGCCATGAAAGACTCGGTGATTCCTGTGATAGGCACGGCCTCTATCACAGTTCAACTGGATAACCACACCCTCACCTTTTGTCATCAATCTACTGACTGGTTTGATGCGGCCCGCCATGAATTCGTTTCCTGTGCTAACCTCTTCATCTCAGAGTAGCACTTGCAACCTACGTCCTCAATTATTTGCTTGACGTATTCCAATCTCTGTCTTCCTCTAGAGTTTTTGCCCTCTACAGCTCCCTCTAGTACCATGGAAGACATTCTCTCATGTCTTAGCAGATGTCCTATCGTCCTGTCCCTTCTCCTTATCAGTGTTTTCCGCATACTCCTTTCCTCTCCGATTCTGCGTAGAACCTCCTCATTCCTGACCTTATCAGTCCACCTTTCAACATTCGTCTATAGCATCACATCTCAAATGGTTCAATTCTCTTCTGTTCTGGTTTTCCCACAGTCCATGTTTCACTTCCATACAATGCTGTACTCCAGACGTACATCCTCAGAAATTTCATCCTCAAATTAAGGCCGGTATTTGATATTAGTTGACTTCTCTTGGCCAGAAATGCCTTTTTTGCCATAGCGAGTCTGCTTTTGAGGTCTTCCTTGCTCCATCCGTCATTGGTTTTTTTACTGCCTAGGTAGCAGAATTCCTTAACTTCATTGACTTCGTGACCATCAATCCTGATGTTAAGTTTCTCGCTGTTCTCATTTCTACTACTTCTCATTACCTTCGTCTTTCTCCGATTTACTCGGAAACCATACTGTGTACTCATTAGACTGTTCATTCCGTTCAGCAGATCATTTAATTCTTCTTCACTTTCACTCAGGATAGCAATGTCATCAGCGAATCGTATCATTGATATCCTTTCACCTATTTTAATTCCACTCCTGAACCTTTCTTTTATTTCCATCATTGCTTCCTCGATGTACAGATTGAAGAGTAGGGGCGAAAGGCTACCGCCTTGTCTTACACCCTTCTTAATACTAGCACTTCATTCTTGATCGTCCACTCTTATTATTCCCTCTTGGTTGTTGTAAATATTGTATATGACCCGTCTCTCCCTATAGCTTACCCCTACTTTTTTCAGTATCTCGAACAGCTTGCAACATTTTATATTGTCGAACGCTTTTTCCAGGTCGACAAATCCTATGGACGTGTCTTGATTTTTCTTTAGCCTTGCTTCCATTATTAGCCGTAATGTCAGAATTGCCTCTCTCGTGCCTTTACTTTTCCTAAAGCCAAACTGATCGTCACCTAGCGCATTCTCAATTTTCTTTTCCATTCTTCTGTATATTATTTTTGTAAGCAGCTTCGATGCATGAGCTGTTAAGCTGATTGTGTGATAATTCTCGCTCTTGCCATCTTCAGAATTGTGTGGATGATCATTGTCGGTGTTGGTCTGCTGTCGATTCTGATTAGGACAACCCAGTCACTGAACTGTTCACAGTAACACACCCTCTGCCCTACCTTCCTATTCATAACGAATCCTACATCTGTTATACCATTTTCTGCTGCTGTTGATATTACCCGATACTCATCTGACCAGAAATCCTTGTCTTCCTTCCACTTCACTTCACTGACCCCTACTATATCTAGATTGAGCCTTTGCATTTCCCTTTTCAGATTTTCTAGTTTCCCTACCACGTTCAAGCTACTGACATTCCACGCCCCGGCTCGCAGAATGTTGTTGATTATTCAATCTTTTTCTCATGGTAACCTCCCCTTGGCAGTCCCCTCCCGGAGATCCGAATGGGGGACTATTCCGGAATCTTTTGCCAATGGAGAGATCATCATGACACTTCTTCAACTACAGGCTACATGTCCTGTGGATACACGTTACGTGTCTAATGCAGTTGTTTCCATTGCCTTCTGCATCCTCATGTCGTTGATCATTGCTGATTCTTCCGCCTTTAGGGGCAATTTCCCACCCCTAGCACAAGAGAGTGCCCTGAACCTCTATCCGCTCCTCTGCCCTCTTTGACAAGGCAGTTGGCAGAATGAGGCTGACTTCCTATGCCGGAAGTCTTCGACTGCCAATGCTGATTATTTATCAAAATTTAGGCAGTGGCTGGGATCGAACCCGGGACCGAAGAAGTTTTTGATTATGAATTAAAGACGCTACCCCTAGACCACGGGTACACCCTCATCTATGAACATTTTTCGTGGCCAACACTGCAGAGCCAGTGTTGGGCGCAGATTTTTTGAGGCATTATAACCTTCTGCCGGACTTGGACAGTCCTTACTGCTACAATGCGATGGCCACATGCCGATCAGAGGAGTAAACAGTGATCACCTACCGGTGGATGAAACTCCGCCGCCCGCTTCTCCTATCTCTGAAACAGTACTGGATCTCACGCTGAAGTGCCAGGTATAGCTCAAGGAGCTTAAAACTGTGATTACTGCGTACACCGACCTCTGCCACACCAATGCCAGCTCACAAGCAGCTAACGAACACCTCCACAAGCGCTACTCCGAGATCATGGAACAACTACGCACCACATAGCAACAACTGTCCTCGCACCGGCAACAATGAGAACCGCAGGCCCGAGATGCTGCCAGGGCTTCAGAACCACAGATCAGTCCAGCGCCTCTTACTTCTGGTATCAACACTCCCGTGAGCAGGCCGTGCAAAAACAATGATAATGCTCTCGTGAGTGGGTCGAGTATAAAAAGTAACATCGCCTCTGCAAGCAGATTCTGTGCCTCACATGTTAATCTACATCAGCCGCATAAAAAGATTAACATTGTACATGATGGTACTGTACACAGAATTAATACTATCCCCGGTCCACTAGTCCAACGCTGGCCCCACCACCTCGCTCCTCACAAAATAAAGATGGCCAAGGCCATGATCAAGAAACTGAAGCGACGGCACCATCAGATCACCAGACAGTGCGTGGGCCTCATTGATTGCTATGAGAATGAAAAAACATGGCACCTGTCACAGGGACTATAAACATTTGAACATGTGCACCATCATTGATAGTTACTCCGTGACCAATATTCAGGACCTCTCCCGGAACTGGTCGACACAACCTCTTTAGCGTGATCGCCTATAAAAAGAGCTTATTAGCAGATTCCAGTGGCCACGGAGGACATCCCGAAAAGGCTATAATTACACCATTTGGCCTATTTGAGTTCCTTTTTATGCCCTTTGGACTGAAGAATGCAGCAAGGTCTTGGCAACAGTTCATTGATGGCTTGTTTTTTACCATGCTCTTTTGCTATTGTTACTTGGACGATGTAATTATCTCCTAACAAACAGCTCAAGGTCATGAGAAACAGCTCTAAGCAGTATCCGACAAACTAGCAGAGATGGTGTTGTGGTCAATGAGGAAAAATGCTAATGCCAGCAAAAATGTGTTAAATTCATAGGTCACATCATCGACATTTTCAGCATCCTCCCCACCCTGGAAAAGATAGGCCAAATCCATAACCTAACACCCCAACGGACTATCAAGAGTTGTGCCTTTTTTTAGGAGTAATTAATTTTTACTGACAAAACTCCCCCAAGCAGCAGAAAACCTTCTGCCATTCACAGAGGCACTTCACGGCAAGAACACGTCGGACAAACATAAGCTCACTTGGACTTCTGATATGCAAGCAGCTTTCAAGAAGATCGAAACCAAACTCATTCAGACCACTCCCATCGCCGGATGCCCATAATGTTATAATGGCAGACGCTAGTGACCGGACGAATGGGGTAGTGCTGCAAGTGGAAGTCTCCAGTGTAATCCAACCCCTACGGTTTTTCTCACTCCTATAAAATGTAGTCAACCTTCAATCACAAGCTTCTGGTGATATTACGATATACAAGGCAGTTCAGTACTTCCGAGATGAAATCGGCGGCCAATCGCTCGCTATCTACAAAGACCACCAACCTCTGACTGATGCTATTACTAACCTGCCAGTCAATACTGCCCCTCAATGACTTTATTTCACAATATACTACGGATGTCCGCTGTGTAGGGGGAGCAGAAAACATGGTGGCTGACTACCTCTCACTATTTGCCGCCACATCAGTATGACTTCGAACAAGTAGGGGAGGCATAAACAACTTACACCGACCTTCAAAACCTGCTAGCTGGACACAGAACAGGCCTCCAGCTCAAGTAGTGGACCATCACAGGCACAGCCAAAGTAGTTTGGTGCGATGCATCCCATGATGGCAATGACCAGTTGTCTCACAGAAGTTCAGGAAGACATTTTTCAACCTCATCCACAACTTGTTTCACCTCGGTGTATGCTCGACACAAACTCATAACAGAACGTTTCGTTTGGGCTAACATTAAACATGACTGCACTTTGTAGACGAGAGCCTGCATCCAATGCCAGCTGGCTAAGACAGGATGTCACGTCCAACCACCCCTCGGTAAATTACCCATTCCGAAGGGCCATTTCCAACATGCTCCACATACACCATGTGGGGACATTCCCAGATTCAAATGGATACAAGTAAACTTTCTCAGCCATAGACAGGAGAGTGACAACACCGTTGTTGCACCGGTAAGCCCATAGCTAATAAGGCATGCACGAGCTGTAAGTGATACAGAAAGTGGTACGGATGGTGGTTGTCCTTAATGTAGAATGTTCCACACAGTAGCCTGGTATAAGCCATACTGGCAGATCATGTGCCAGGTGATGATAAGGAGGTCACAGTCAAATATCTTTCATCTCCACCTTCAAGTGGGTGTATCTCCTTCGCAACGCATTTCCATATGTCTGTCCGTATGACCTTACTTGCTCAGGGACTGTTTCCCGCTGTTTGTCCCCATTTAGCAAAATCATGTCTGTACATGTGTATGTTATTCACTCCTCACCTGACAGCATCTTTCACTGATCCAGAAATATTGCGTAATATTTTTCCCTCCCACATTCCAATGGCTTCTTCAGTTCTTTATTGCAATCCAGCTTTCACAATGTTCGAAATGATTGTATAAGTGCCTTTCTGATGCATACTAAGATTTTCGTAGAGATATTTCTGCTGTTTTAAGATGTTGGAGTGTGTCTTACGCAGTTTAGTTGCATTCTGAATTGTAATTTTTGTATTTTATATTACTTGTGAACCATGGACCTTGCCGTTGGTGAGGAGGCTTGCGTGCCTCAGTGATACAGATAGCTGTACCGTAGGTACAACCACAACGGAGGGGTATCTGTTGAGAGGCCAGACAAACGTGTGGTTCCTGAAGAGGGGCAGCAGCCTTTTCAGTAGTTGCAGGGGCAACAGTCTGGATGATTGACTGATCTGGCCTTTTAACAATAACCCAAACGGCCTTGCTGTGTTGGTACTGCGAACGACTGAAAGCAAGGGGAAACTACAGCCGTAATTTTTCCTGAGGGCATGAAGCTTTACTGTATGATTAAATGATGACGGCATCCTCTTGGGTAAAATATTCCGGAGGTAAAATAGTCCCCCATTCGGATCTCCACGCGGGGACTACTCAGGAGGACATAGTTATCAGGAGAAAGAAAACTGGCATTCTACGGATCGGAGCATGGCATGTCAGATCCCTTAATCGGGTAGGTAGGTTAGAAAATTTAAAAAGGGAAATGGATAAGTTAAAGTTAGATATAGTGGGAATTAGTGAAGTTCGGTGACAGGAGGAACAAGACTCCTGGTCAGGAGAATACAGGGTTATAAATACAAACTCATGTAAGGGTAATGCTGAAGTAGGTTTAGTAATGAATAAAAAAATAGGAGTGCAGGTAAGCTACTATGAACAGCATAGTGAACACATTATTGTAGCCACGTTAGACACAAAGACCACACCTACCACAGTAGTACAAGTTTATATGCCAACGAGCTCCGCAGATGACGAAGAGATTGAAGAAATACATGATGAAATAAAAGAAATTATTCAGATAGTGATGGGAGATGAAAATTTAATAGTCGTGGGGGACTGGAATTCCACAGCAGGAAAAGGAAGAGAAGGAAAAGTTGTGGGCGAATACAGAATGAGGATACGGAATGAAAGAGGGAGCTGCCTGGAAGAATTTTGCACTGAGCGTAACACTTGGTTTGAAAATCATGAAAGAAGGTTGTACATGTGGAAGACGCCTGGAGACACTAGAAGGTTTCAGATAGATTATACAAGGTGTACAACTTTGCTTCCACCATTTTTTCCCAACATTTCAAACTTTAATGAAACAAATTGGTTACACATGTGTCATTCAAAGTATTTTCCAGCACTGGCCACAAATTTCTCCTATCTTTCAGGCAGTGTATGAATCCTGTGTCGAAAAAATTGTTCATCTTTCGAAGCAATCCATGAATCGATCCAAATTGTAACTTCTTCGTGAGATCGGTAGTGTTGGTCAGCCAGGCCACGCACCATTGATCTAAACAGGTGAAGTCAGAGGGAGCAATGTCTGGAGAATACGGCGGGTGGGGTAGGACTTCCCATTTTAACGTTTTCAAGTATGTTTTGACCACTTTTGCAACTTGGGGTCGAGCGTTGTCGTGCTGCAAAATTACTTTACCATGCCTCTCGCTGTATTGCGGCTGTTTGTCTTTCAATGCTCTGCTCAGATCCATTAATTGCGTTCGATAATGAGCACTTGCAATTGTTTCACTTGGTTTTAACACCTCATAGTACACAACGCCAAGCTGGTCCCACCAAATGCAGCGCATGATCTTTGAGCCATGAATATTCAGTTTGGCCATAGACGTGGAAGCATGGCCGGGATATCCCCATGATTTTTTGCGTTTAGGTTTATCGTAATGAACCCATTTTTTGCCCCAGTCACAATGGGATGCAGAAATCCCTTCACTGACTTTAGAAATAGCCTCAGAAAAAAGTAGGCATCTTGAAAGCAGTGCATATGGTGGGGAAGAGTTGTGTAAACTAACACTGTAGGTGACCGCCAATAAGATGTTGGTTCTACTATGTTCGTTATTGTCAGTTATTACCCACTGTGCTACAACTATTATTCAACAGATATTGCATGACTTTTTTTTCCAATAAATATATGTGTACAAACCACCAGAGACTGACAATTTCCTCCTCATTATTGTCCATACTTTTTAACATATAAACTACTTTTGAAGTGCCAAAATGTACTAGAACAAATAAAAAGTCTATAAAACGCCATGCTGTACAACATGCTTGTGGTAAGACAGTGCTGAGGGGCACCACAGTCCTGGGTCCATGGATAAACCATGAAAATCTGCTGCATTATGTCACATGCAAACAGACCCAGCCTGCAGGCAGATCGGTGAGACTAGATCCGACAGACAGGGCCTGCACATCAGTGGGAACCGAATGGCTTCAGACTGGAAGGCCTGATCCATTACAGATAGCTGCAGAAACCGGTTTTGGCCTGTCACGGAAATCTACTCGTGTGGCTAGCTACTCATGACCCATATTAGCTCATGTTGATCAAAGGAGACAACGGTGGTCAATCCATGCCATAGATAACTAATTCAAATAGTCTGAGGATTGATAATAATGAGGACAGATAGCAACTTACTGTAAAGATAATTGCTGTGAAGCAGACAGGCCCACATAAAAGACAATCATACTCTCACAACTAAATGTTTAGCCAAAGCTTTTGTCAGAAAATGAGAGCGCACACACATTTACGCAGTCACTCAGATACAATGCATGGACACATGACTACTACCTCCGGCCACAGCTCTTACAGTCTCTGAATCAGATCCAAACAAACCACTCCTCTTAACTCCCTGCCTCTCGTCGGCAGCTGGTAGGTTAGCAGCACTGACAGCAAGTTGAGGGGAGTTGTAGGAAGGGGAGAAGTATTAGGAATGAGAGTAGGAAAGTCACACACATACTCTGCTGCACACAAGCCAGCGACAATGCACGACAACTCAGTAAACAAACCATTCCATCTACTGAGACAAAAGCGAGATTTTGAGATTTTTGCAGTGTTCCCCAAATATTTGGAGGAGGATTTACAATTTATTGCCAAATTTGAAAATGCATGCTACACATGTTGAACCATTTCTTAAAGCAGAGGGCATATATCCAACTAAACCACTTACAAAATACGAAAGACGGAAGGAATCACACTGGGCAGCCTACTCTCACCTGTGGTTGCTAATATGCATATGGAACACTTCGAGGTGGAAACCCTGAAGTCGCACCTAGAAGGAAATTTAACTGCTTCTTTCTATTATATAGACCACATGTTCATAATTTGGGCCCATGGAAGTGAAACAACACAACTTGCTCTCACATCTAAATTCCATACCAAGCAACATCAGATACACTATGCATACGAAGGCAGAGGAAAGAATATTATTCCTGGATGTCACGGTCAAGAGATGGCATCCAGCATCACTGGAGGGGCGGGGGGGGGGGGGGGGGGGAGGGGGGGGGGGGGTAAGCACGCATTCCAAACTGTACCTGTGTGCAGACACCTGCCACCTCCAGGCACAGAGGAGTAAAGTGGTCAAAAAGCATGTAGAAAGAGTACACACTATCTATAATGTAGAATGTCTCCATCAGAAAGTTGAACACCTCAGAACAGTATTCCGGAAAAATAGTTACTCGGAATGGGAAGATTAGTTGCACTCCCTTGCCTCATCACTACAGTACAATCTGTGGAGGACAAAACCAGAGAGAGGCAGCCAAAGCATTTTATGCTGTACACCAGTTTGCTGCCATGGAAGGTGACATCGAGCTTAACCCAACACCTCTGGGGTATAGCAGAATTTGTGCCAATGTGGCAAGGCATACGAGGTTTGTCCAGAAAATAAGTATAAAAGTTGAATAATAACTTTATTTTACAATTATTCAGGTATTACAATATGGTCTCCTTCAAAATACTCACCCTTAGATGCAATACACTTCTGCCAACATCGTTTCCACTGTTGATAACATTGCTGAAAGTCTTCAGTTGTGATGATGTTCAGTTGCCGTGTCATTACCGCCTTGAAGGCTTCCCCATCTCCAAAGTGCCACCCCCGAAGCACCATTTTGCATTTCAGGAACATGAAGAAGTCACACGGGGCTAAATCGGGTGAATAAGGTGGGTGGTCTGTCATGGTGATTGAGCTTCGGGCCAAAAACTCGCGCACAACAAGCGACGTGTGAGCGAACGCATTATTGTGATGAAGGCTCCACCTGCCCCCTTTGCCAACTACGGTCGAACTCGGGCCACACGAGCTCCGAGACGTGACAGAACTTCAATGTAAAAATTTCCGTTAACTCTGTGGCCGGAAGGGACAAATTCCTTGTGAACAGTGCCCCTAGAATCAAAGAAAACAATCAACATTGTCTTCACATTGGGCCTTGATTTTCGCGACTTTTTTTTGTTCTCGGTTCTCCTGCTAGTTTTCATTCCTTGCTTTGAGATTTGAGCTCCACATCAAATTCGTAAAACCAAGACTCGTCTCCAGTGATGTCTCAGTTGAGAAAGTCCCCTCGTTCCTCTGCTTCCAACCAATCCTCACAGCACTCAACCCTCTTTGCTTTCTGTTCTGGCATCAAGAGCTTCGGTATGATTTTCGCACACAATTTCTTCATTTCAAGTTTTTGTGTCAGGATTTCGTGAACGATTGTTTTGGGGATTGACAGCTCGTCAGCAATCATTCTGACTGTCAATCTACGGTCTTTAAGAACACAAGCCTGAATTCGTTCAACATTTGCATCAGAACTCTATATCGACAGGCGTCCTGGGCGAGGGTCATCGTTCACTACTTCTCGGCTATCCCGGAACCTTTTTAACCACTTGTTCACGGTTGGTTCCTTCAGAGAATTGTCTCTGTAAACCTGATTCAAACACTCAAAAATCTCATGGCCATTCTTGCTTAGCTTTGCAAGAAACTTGATGTTGACATGCTGTTCCTAAATCCAAGACAGCTCCATGCCGAAAGTAGGTGAAAAAAGGGTTACTGTGAACAAGTTGCCGCACACTCCCACCTTCACGCAGAGTGCTCTGACTCGAACTGAGCATTGATGGGACTGATTACAGCAGTAGCTCCACCTGGCGGTGACTGCAACTTGTAACAAAGACATTATTCAACTTTTATACGTATTTTCCAGACAAACCTCGTATATACGACAAACAGTGGGCACCATTTAAAACTGTTAAGAAGACCAACAGTATACTCAACTAATGTAACAGTTGTAGTCAGCAGTCACAGAGCACTGGACTTGCACAATGAAATACTAACACAGCAGGATCTTAGTACAAATGTCAAAACATTGAGACACTGCCATTAGAGAAGCCAAGAAAATATGCACCAAAAGCAATCCTACAAATAGCGGCTTCAGTTATAATGCCAGGACAGCTTGGGAACGAGCACTCTGTCTAATTACAGAGTAATCACATGGCAGAGACAATGAACTGGCGAAAAGGGCCTGGTGGTGCCGGCTACAGCCATCAACACTATAACCTCTTCAGATGACAGTATGTGCCTCCATTCAGAAACTGCATACGAAGCAGCCGGCAAGAGAAGGGGTGCTATACAAGTCAACCACGTACCTGCACAAAATCAGTACATGAATGTGCATGACAAAGGCAACACATCTGATCGCTAAAATATTGTGCCTACTAGGCACAACGAACTGAGTAACGTTGTGAATAGCTCAAATGAACCATTTAATGCCCTTAGTTTAGCACTCAAAGGACATTCAGTGACAGTATGAAGCACTGTGCTACAATACGAAGGGCAGCTAAAACAAGCAGGAAGATTTACATATTATGCAAGTGAAAGAGGCAGTTGTGACATCTTAAAGAGGAACTTTTACATTTACCTCTGAGCAGTATTATGTAGAAGAACTGTGACCAATTTATCTAGTAGAACAGCTCTGGGAGGGATCCTCCAAGGTACAAAGTCACTGTAAACAAACTTTATAAAGAAACAACACCTATTGCATAAACAGATGAAAAACCATGTGGCCATATAGAAAAGTTGAGTGAAACACCTTTGTCAGTCAAGATGGGAATAAATGAAGCCTTCAATGACTACAGTAGCAGATTCTTATTGTAGAAACTCTTTCAAAACCAAAAGAAATTCTGGTCATGTATAAAGGCTGTCCATGGCACCAAAGATGCTCAAGGATGTCACAGGACCTGAAACTGAGGGCTAACAAAGCAAAATCAGAAATATGGAACTCATTTCCAAATGGTCCTCCACTACAGAAGAGACAGCTGTACTGCTCCCATTTACTTTTCTCCTGAAAAGACAAGTGATGTAGATAATAGTGTCAGTGGGGGCATTGAGCAACAGCTGAAACTGCTAAAACTGCTAAAATTACACACATCTCGAGGATACAGTAGGATACCTGTCAGATTCTGCACACAATTTCTGGCTGTATTAGGTCCCATTTTAACCATACTATACCGTATGGGGTATCAAAGGGAATTATTGATTGTTTTGAGGACTTCTTGGTGGGGAAGACACAAGATGTTTCTGGGATGGAGAGACATTGACAGATGTAGAAGTTACTTCATGTGTGCACCAGGCAAGTGTTTTAGAACCCTTGTTCATGTTGCACATTAAATACCTTACGGACAATATTAATAATAACCACAGACTTTTTGCACGTGATGCAGTTATCTATAATGAAGTATTGCCTGAAAAACCTGCATAAATATTCAGTCAGATCACGATAAGATTTCAAAGTGGTGCAAATATTGGCTTGTTTTAAATGTTCATAACTTTTAAATGATCAACTTTGCAGAATGTAAATACATATTATGCTATGACTACATCATTGATGATTTACAATTACCTTTTACTAATACATGGGAGTAATAATTTGTCGAGATATGAAATAGAATGACCACAAACGCACAGTCATTGTTAAGAGAGGTGACAGAGTTCAGTTCAGTTCACTGGCAGGATACAGGAAAAATCCATTATACACAAGAGATGCTTACAAATCATTTGTGTCCCATCATAGAATACTGCTTGACTATGTGGGACCCATACCAAACGGGACTAACAGGAGAGACCATACACTTACAAAGCAGAGCGGGAAAAATGGTCACAGGTATGCTGCATTCGTATCAGAAATCAGATACCAGCTATCCCGCAAAAGCCTACTTACAAGGTTCCAGGAATCAATATTGTGCGAAGAATTTAGAATTATCCATCAACACCTTTCTATCACTCCGATTGGAACTGCAAAGAAAGGGTCAGTCCAAGTAAAGTATGCACAGAGGCATTTAAGCAGTCTGTAAGTGATTGGACTGTAAGAAAGCCTAACATCTGGTACAATGTTAAGTACACTCTGCCATGCAACTCACTGTGGTTTGTAGAGCATGTATGCAGACAACTGTGTAAATTGTTAGCATTTTGCAATATTGTTTTATTGAGGACATGTATTATAACTGTAAAACTCACTCGTTTCCAGTTAGAGCGAGGAGTTACAATCATCACCCATGGAACTTGAAAATAACAAAACTAAAACTGGCATAGCATATTAAATATCATGTAAGTAATGTGGAATGCGAGGCTAAATTCTTGCAACTCTTATCCCACTGAAGTGTATCTCCTCAGGAAATCTTAAAATTAAATTTTTTGGTTACTTAATGACTAACATTACCACAGTAATAGAATAGCATTTTGTAATTTGAAGTCCCTGAATTGTGTTGCATTTAAGGAAATTCACTTCTTTGACCTTGTCCCACCATCCCAGAGATCCAAATTCTGCACCATCCATGGAACAGCACAAATGTAATATAATGAAAAAGGGGCATATTAATGGATAAAGTCAAGCAACTGACTGCTATCTGATCCGAACAGTAGTGAAGATTTCTCGAGGAACCCTGCTAACAAAGAAAGTACCCACCTCAAACACCTGAAAATGAACAAAAATTATTTTAAAATATGGAGATGTGTGGCTACAGAATCACTCATTGCTGAAGGGTGAATACCATGTAACAGAGAATTACTGCCAGATTTGTGAGTCATTCATAAGGTGTTATTTGGTAAAAAGCTAAACATTTGCTGGAAACAATATATGTTAACGTTATCAGTACCTGCAGAGTCTTATTTCTCAAAATAGAAGTTCCTGTGTTGTGACATATATTTTTCACTTATTCTTCATCAAACTGCAAATGTGGAGTTTCAATGACATGATTAGAATACACCAAATTGGAATGACTTGCAACAAAGATGTGAATAGGGTAGCTTTTGATATTTTACTTCCGCAGCGCAGTGGTAGATCCACATATTATCCATGAGAAGTGTGCATACTGTTCCAGTCAACTGTGTGTAAAAAAAACATTTTATAGAAATTCCACATCTGCGCTTCAGTGGGGAATAAGCAAAAAAACATGTGACAACGCTGTAACTGTTACTGTAGGAAACGTGACTCTGCAAGTACTGTATGCATTGACTTATTGTTTGAAACCTTATAAATGTTCAGTATGCAGCAATATTTACAAATCAATTTCAGATGGGAATGTAAAATGAATTGTTCCAAATCTTTAAGATTCTCATGCAAAATAATCCGTGGAACATGAAACTAACTCATGAAAATGGACAGAATTTTTTCCCCGTCAAATAATACCTCATTTACGATTCTTGTGATTCTGTCATAACTGTCTGATAAACAGTATTTGTTAACCTTCAAACACCAATTGCCCAAAAATCCAGCATATTATAAATAAAGAGCCAATATGGGCACAGGAACAGACCCATCTTGCTTTTTAATTTTTTTTTATGAAACCTTCTTGTGTTATCAGCTGAGTTATTGTATTGTGTTGTTGCAACATACTGAAGAGTTTCCCACTCGTCACCTTCAGCCAAAGGTTAGGTACGTTACCAATTGGTTCCTTTACAGCCACTGAACTGCAGACTCCTCTGCTGAGGGCCCAACAGATGAACCAATTACTTGCCACTGGGGGAGGAGGGGGGGGGGGGGCGCACTGGTGGGGTGGACAGGTTCTGGAAATGGAGCCCCAGTATTGGTTCTCTAACTCGCCCCCTACCTCCATATGTGTGTTCCTGATGTATTACTGCGAAAACCAAATCCCAAACAGGGCTCACTTGAAAACAGAGAGAGAGAGAGCGAGAGAGAGAGAGAGCGAGAGAGAGAGAGAGAGAGAGAGAGAGAGAGAGAGAGAGAGAGAGAGAGAGAGAGAGAGAGAGAGAGACCTCTGTGGTCTGGAAATACACTTAGCTCCTGGGGAACATTGTCAGACATGTGCTATAAAAATAAAAAAGCTAGCATGTACTACTTTTACTTTCATTCCGTAACACCATATGGGAGAGTTTATTGAGGTAACTTATGAAGCCATGTTGAAGTTTTCAGGGACCAAAAGTGTGTAATACATATTACACATGTTTTGAATGCAAAAACATCCCCAGAGGCACGTTCAGGAAACTGGGAATATGACTACTACTTCCTGGTATATTTATTTTTTAATGAAACCGATAAAAAAATTTCTCTCTTTTGCAAACCAACAGATTAGTTTCAGAAATCAGTACTAGAAATAAGAATAGTCTTCACAAAAATCAGCCACTTTGAGGCAAAAAGGTATCCATTATTCAGAAACACCTATTTTCAACAACTTTCCTTCAGCTATAGTGTTCAGCTACTAATTAAGTCCCATAATAAAGTTTCTGCCCTATCCTAGCCTACTGTGTTTATGTTTTATATATGTCTTTTATTATTTCTGTAATGCGCCTCATATGTCAAATACTGCTGTACTGAATGGACTGTGGATGGACGAATGAGCGACTAAAAAAATTAATGAATAAATAAATAGTTTAAGTGGAGCCTAAAGAATTTATTGATGCCCATTTACTTCTTCTCAATTGATGAATTTCTTAGTACTGGCTGATGAGTATATATTACTAATAATATCAAATAACGTGTGTGTGAGGAAAAATCTGCCTTCTGCACATCTTCTGTTGCACTAATGCAGTCAATGTGAATAAGTATTTTGAACTGATTTTCTGTTCTATGACACGTGGCTACAATAGTCTAAGATCGTACACAGTAATATTGCTATTTGAGTGTAAGTTGTCAGTGACTATACACAAAGCTACAGTGAAATAGACTTCTGCCTTCTACAGATTCAGAACAAAACAGCGTACGTATTAAGATAAGTTCAACAAACAGTTACGTTATATTCTAGCATGATAAAACTTTAAAAGACAAGGTCAGCTTCCTTGAACTGTTGCTTTAGAAGGAAGTCACCATTACTTATGAAAGACTTCAATAACAAACTTTCTGGTAACATGATTTCCTTGAAGACTGTAACGTGCATTTGGTGCTACATTACATTCTTTGTCAATGGACTGGTAAAAACACCAAACTGTCCTTGGAGCAAAGAAATGTTAAAATTTGTATTGTGCTGGATGTTTGCAAAAAGAATGCCAGTCTTAACTTTTTGACAAGCGCAAATGAGCTTCTCATATACATGCGTTTAAGGGGTTGGCTATTAAAGCTCAGAGCTATTAATATTGTTTTTAAAAGTGATCGATAAACAAGGCATTCCATGCAAAACATATGGTATGGGTATTACTGGACCTGGCAAATGGACACACAAAATTTTATTGTTTTAATGTGAAGAGCACGCCACCAGGAAATCTAACTAAGTAGAATCCCGACGTTTCCGTTACGACTGTTATAGAAAAATGTAAACACGACGACGTAAACATACCAGTTCCAAGAGCGCTCCCATTATCTCGGAATTGATGCGATTTTTGGAATAGTCGATTAATATGGCCCCATGGTCTGGCGTCTGTATCTTTAAGCTGCGAAATTATGAACAGACGAATCTTTATTACTTTCAAAACAACAGAACTCGAAATGTAAACAAAGGTCATTTGAAGGTGACATGAACGAATTATACCTGAATTCTTCGAAGCGATTTGGATTTTCATTCATCATTTTTTTAATATCTATCGTGTCCCCATATTTACTGAAACATTCGTTGAGTTTTGCCCAAGCGGGCTCTGCCGCTAAATCGCCTCTTGGTTCCATATTCACACGCCCACCACAGCTTGCAATTTGCTGAACCGCCAATGTCAATGAACTCGATTCTTCTGTCGACTCTCGGTCGACTATCAAAATAAGTCAAACAGAAGCAAAATGCTGCTAACGTGCAATATCGTTGGTCACCTCAAATTTTAAGCCGCTATACAGTGTCGCTGGAAACAAGTTTCTGTTGGAAACATTGTTTTCGGCGATGTTTCGTAAATGTTTCAGACTTTGTTAGTGGTCTCTGTTTTCGTCCACACTGGCGGCAAACATTTCTCGTTGTGTGTTCATGCACGGCCGCCTGTATTAGAGGCCGGAGGACTGAAATGTGGCAACGTTACGTTAAGGCCTACCACATGCTGTGGCTATAAGGTAGCGAACGGAAGCAGTTGTTTACGTACTTTCGCGGTGTCTGTTTTATCCGACATTACAGTGTAATTATGCTATACTGGACTCTGCAAAAATTATAGCAAGTACTCGTGACTACAGGCGAAGATATAACACAATGTAAGTATACAATTCTGTGACGTTTGCAGTGTTTTTACATGTGCAAGTGTGCTACGTGATCGACTTTCGTCTACACAATTGCAACAAAAGTTCTGCTATATTGTAGATATAATTTGAAAATAAAGTTTTGAATTCATAAATTTAGTATAAGAATCGTCTCCTAAGTGATTTTGTGTTAATATTATGAATATTTCTACACATTTGATTCTATCTGTAGACTTGTGTTTCGTGATGTCCAAGCAGTAGAAAAAAAAGTCCACTCAAATGCTCCTTTGCTATTTTTACATAACAGTACTTTGATTTAAGCCGTTAGCAATTAATGCATCATTTTATGTGCAGAAGCCAGAAAAATGTGTTCCTGGTTGCAACAGCAACAACAATTCCAGCAAGGGACAAGGTTACATCTCAGTGTTCAGATTCCCTACTGATTCCCTAACAAATTCATGTCTCTGTGGAAGGCCACTTACTGATATCTACAAAAAGCCGGTTTCCATTGTGTGTAACATATTGTTAAATAATTATACCAAACTCCAAAATGATAATTTAATATGTTCCAAGAAGGAGGGAGTTAATAAAAAATTAAAAACATTACATAATTTTTGATGCAAAATTATGAAACTTCTTTCTTACCCATAACCTCAGTTCTTAAATGCTCTAATTAGTACTGGCAAGGAGGAGGTGGCCATTATGAAATAAACTTTAATGCACTGATAAATTTCAGTCATGCTTCTTATGCAAATCCTACAGCAAGGTCCCCAGTTCATTCTGACTCAGAAAGACGTGTAGATTGTGTATGAGCTGTGATTAAAAAAAAATCTAATATACTAATGAACAATACACAAAAAACGTTCGTTAAAAAATATTATCATGCCACCCTCATATATAAAGGTGTGAAAGATATGTTGCAGCTGTCAGAAACTTTTATATTAGTTTGTCATTTATATTGGAAGGAAGAT
This sequence comes from Schistocerca gregaria, assembly GCF_023897955.1. Taxonomy (NCBI): domain Eukaryota; kingdom Metazoa; phylum Arthropoda; class Insecta; order Orthoptera; family Acrididae; genus Schistocerca; species Schistocerca gregaria. Next base: position 480,042,871 of record NC_064925.1, read on the forward strand.
GATAATCCATTTAAAATAATGATGATGATTATGATGAGTCCCATACTCCGTTTACCGAGCGTAGGGGAGCGACGCGGGAGACCCGCGCCGCCATACTAGGCAAGGTCCTAGTGGAGGTGGTTTGCCATTGCCTTCCTCCGACCGTAATGGGGATGATTGATGATGATGATGAAGACGACACAAACACCCAGTCATCACGAGGCAGGTGAAAAATCCCTGACCCCGCCGGGAATCGAACCCGGGACCCCGTGCTCGGGAAGCGAGAACGCTACCGCGAGACCACGAGCTGAAATAATTGCAAGTCAGCAAATAATGTTAATAGGCACCTCACAAAATTGTTTGCTGAACTTGTATCTCCAAATCTCGGGTAAGAAACGTCATAATATACTGCTATGAAGCACATGTGACTTATTGAAAAGTTCATTCGTTGCAAGGAAACGAGAGTAAAATGCGTAATTCCGACATAAAGCCGGCGCAATACTGCGAGAAATTAGCTTTTCTAGGTAACTGTGTTATTTATAGGGACCAAACCTACAAAAAAAGAAAGTGATTGCGTATTTATAGCTGACACGTCAATCTTCATTCGACGGAATCTTAACTTCAGTCTCGGCCTAGCTGGTCACGCTAGCCGGCCTACTGACGTCACAGGCTACGACGTTGTGAGCTTGACGACTCCGGCCTCTAATACAGGCGGCCGTGGTTCATGCCGTCTGCAGTGCTCCTTGTATTATTGTGTTCATATCGTCTTCTGCCGTGTTGTATCTGGTGTCGAGTAAACAATAATGATATGTATTGCTGCATTATTAATACTAGAAGGTTTATACAAACAAAATAAAAGTTGCCCTTGTTGCATTTCAGTCAACCAAAGGCTTCGTTTTCTGGCAACAGGAAATTCATTTCAGAGCCTTGCGTATTTATTTTGCATATCGAAGCAAGATATATCTCAAACAGTACCTGAAGTATGTGGAGCTCTGGTGGAAGTACTGAAGGATTATGTGAAGGTAAGTAAATGAAAAACATCGTTAAATAAGCATGTTTTCGAAATGAAAAGATGGCTTCGCGTATAGAAGTGTGTATAAATAGTTCCACGGTAAACGCCTTCAGTACATATTGTCTAAAGTGCAATAACTACATCGCGAAAGGTATCAGGTTATGTGCAGTGTCGCAAAAATAGATTCATCCAAAGTGTTTCGCGAGAACGGAAGGATGGGACCCGAAATGGAATGCTGCGATCTACTAACGGTAGCTTTGTCAAGATACGATAACTGCATAGAAGATAGTGTTACTGCATCGCTTCAGCAAGACCTTGTGCTTGCAAATCGTTACGTAAATAAGTTAGAGGAACTGATAAAGCAACGGCAATATGACGATTTAATGAAAACATACCTGTAATTTTCGTTTCGAACAAAACTTCTGCTCGTAGTGATAGAAATCTTTCTGACGGTATGAAATCGTCAGTAAATAGACTGCAAAGAAAAACGGGTAATAAAGACATGACAGGATGAAATGTGAACTCAAAAAATAAGAAAGGTGAAAGTGAATCTAGATCACCTGTGTGTTCTAACGAGAGAAATGTTTCTTCAAAGTGTACTATAAAACCGACGGAACGAGGACACCTGGATAACAACAAATATCAAGTCTGTGTATTAGGTGATAGTCTTGCAAAGAGTGTGGCACAAATAATAAATGATCGGCAGTCCCAATTTAGAGTAACAGGCATTGTCAAAACTGGTGCTCCCCTTAATGAAATAGTAAATAATTGTGAAAACTTAGTTAAGACTGGAACATGCTGTGTGCTAATCGATGGACAAATGACATATACAAAAATGAAAGCCAACTAGCGACAAGGGCGCTTCAAACGACTCTAAAAAGCTGTCAGATCTAAATTTAAAGGTTCTCGTTGTAAGTATCGCACTTAGACATGATCTAATCGAGGAATCATGTGTAAACAAAGAAATAAAGTCAACAAAAAATAAATTTAGGAAGATCTGTTGTGCTTATAAGTGTGCAACTTTTGTGAATGTAAGCAACTCAGTGAGAAATCATTTCATGGGGCATGGACAGCACAATAACTATTATGGAAAAAAGATGATGGGTGAAAAGACACTAGAAGAAATATGCCATATATCAATAGAAAAGTTCCCTAAAATCCCACTCCAAATGAGGGCAGAAGCAGAAGAAATGAAAACCTTAACAAGAGCAACATTTGCTGAAGCACTAAAAACATCAACATCTGCTGTAGTGAATATTAAAATGTCATCAGCTGCCACAGCTAGTATAAACAATCAATCAGCGTCATCCACTTGAAGTAGGAAAAGAAACAGAAACAAGAAACCTATGGTACAACAGGATTTTTTGTATCCAGCCATAATGAAAACTCCAAGTTAACAGTGTTAAACGAAAGGAGAAATACCATCAGTGCTCACTCCACTGTTCTAAAGATCATGACACTAAATGTGCAGTGCCTCAAGAACAAATATTGTAAACTGGAAATAGCAGTAAGTAACACCCAACCTGATGTCTTGTGTATTACTGATCATTGGTGTAAGGACCATGAAATTAATAGTATTCATATTAATCTATTTATGACTGGCAAATCATTATAGTAGGAAAATTGCAAAAGGTGGTGGAGTCAGTATATGTCTTAGACAAGAGTTAGAATTTAAAAAGAGATGTGAAGTAGAGAACTTAAGTATTGAAAAGTTTTTTTAAGCAGGTCATAGTCATAGTCATAACAGTGTATAGGTCACCATGTGGAAACATAGAAGTCTTTTTTGATAAATTAGAATTGTTGCTAAATACTTTTTCAAAAAAGAAACTGTGATTATTCTTTGTGGTGATATCAATATTAATCTTCTAGTTGAAAGTCTACAAAAAGGCAATTTTTGGACGTATTAAAGAGTTTCAACATGTCACCACACATAAACAATTCAACTAGAGTAACAAACACCTCCAATAGCCTCATAGATAACATTTTCTCAAATGTGTCAGCAACTGACATAGAGGTACCAAAAACAGATTTAGGATTGTCTGACCACAATGCTCTCACCATTGAAATCCCTTTAAGGTCAAAGGAAGATAAATGTGTAACTAATATTTACAAAAGAAACTTCACTGTGGACAGCTGTCATCAGTTCATAAGTATCTTAGAGAATGAAAATTGGTTAGATGTTATGAAACAAACAAGTACAGATGAGGCATATATTGTATTTGCACCGCTTTATATGATGAACTATGAGATCTGTTTTCCAAAGAAACTGACCACAATAAAGTCTACTGGCCACATAAAGTCAAGTTCTTGGATGAATCTTGGCATTAAGAAATCATGTGAAAACATGAAAAAAACTGAATTCAGAGTTGAGGAAGTGTACAGATACTGTATATATGTACATATAGAATATGTAAAAAGGTATAGGAGAATATACTGCAGAGTAATTGCAAATGCAAAGTTATTAATTAATTGTATGGAAATAAAACTAAAATAGCATGGGAAATTGTGAGGAAAGAAGCTGGGGTACCTATCAAAGACAAGGAAATTATTCTAAGAGATGAGGAGAATAAAATGTTACATAAATATGCCATCCCTAATTATATAAATAATTACTTTTTAAATGTACCTAAGACATTAAGCAGGAATTTTGGGGAGCAGATGAAGGTGGAACCACCCAAGGCAGCTAGCAGTATGATGGCAGTTCCAACAAACTAAAAGGAAGTTTTAAAAGTCTCATATCCAAGATGTCAGCTGGAGTAGATGAGGTGCCAATAATACTAGTAAAGAAAACAGCTTATCAAATAGCGAAACCATTGGTGCACATAGCAAACTTGGCAACGGCTGAGGACGATTACCACAGAAACTGAAAATTTTCTGAAGTCTTTCCCCTGTTGAAAAAGGGTGATAAGCTTAAAATAGAAAACTGCACTGTCTCACTTCTCCCAACTTTCTCTAAGGTTTTACAGATACTAATGAAATATAGAGTCACACATTATCTTAATATCTGCAATCTGATAAACAGTAATCAGCATGGATTTCAAGCTGGGAGAAGTACCAAACAGCTGTACTGGAAAACACAAAAGAAATAATCACTAAATTGGAAGAGGGAAAAAGTGTACTTGGGATAAAACTAGATTTGTCAAAAGCCTTTGACACTGTTGACCACAGCATACTTTTGGAAAAGCTTGAAGCTATAGGTGTTAGAGGACTAGTAAAAAAGTGGTTTGAGTCTTATCTGGAAAAAAGGATGCAGGTGGTTGAAGTTACAGCACCAAATATTAATCAAAAAATTAAACTAAGATCAGATCCAAGGGAGGTCGCAGTAGGAGTACCCCAAGGAATTTTTTAGGCCCCTTGCTATTCCTTATTTACATTAATGATATTCAGGTGTCAGAGAGAAAAGCTAGTATCATGTTATTTGCTGATAATACTAGTTTAATAGTTAGTGATATGAAGCAGTCATTGCACAGTACTGTGGACAATAATGGTTTAGTGCTAACAAGCTAACACTGAATGCAAAACAAAACTAATTGTGTGCAATATGGAAAAATAAGTGAACACGAGGACCTAAATCCCACCATGGAGGGCAAACAACTTGAAAGATTACAGTGTGCAAAATTCCTGCGTATGCACGTTGATGAGAAGATTAACTGGATGGACCATGTGGTGAGCTTAGTACTAAAACTAAATTCAGCATGTTTTCTACTTAGAATAATTTCAAGAGTTTGTAGTAATGACTGTACCAGATAAGTATATTTTGGATATTTTCAGTCCATCGCATCCTATGGGATACTATTCTGGGGAAACACAAATTGTCATCTAAATGAGATTTTCAAGTTACAAAAACGCGCTATTCGGATAATGACCCCAAGCCAACCTCAAGCACATTGTAGGCGCCTTATTAAAGCATTGAAAATTTTAACAATTCCATCATTATACATTCTGAAATGTCTGTTGGTGATCAAAAGAAATCAGGAGAAAATGAAAACCAACACAGACTACCATAATTACGATACACTGCAATTTAAAGATTTCCTCATACAAGCTGTAACAAGGACCCAAAGTCAGAAACATGTATGTAATCAAGGCATCAAACTTTTTAATGCACTACCAGAGCATATCAAAAAGCTAGAAAATGAGGATAAATTTAAAACTGTTGTAAAGAACCACATGCTTGACAAATGTTATTACAGCATAAGTGAATATCTCTGCACAACTGTATAAGAATATATGTTTAAGTTAATGTGACAAATGAAATTACATTAGTGAATATGTCTGTCAAAGACAAAAGAAATTATATTCTAAAACACATATTAGTTGTATATTGTATTAACCATAAGATAGATCCATATGAATTCACCACAGATAACAATTTTGTAAGGATATTATATAGTTGTTAAAATGTACCCTGACAAGTCCTATATCACAAATGTGATCATTGAAATGATTATATATATATATATATATATATATATATATATATATAATTTGTCAATTACATTACAGATCTCACAAACACAACTTCTTCAGTTGTGTTATCACTGTCTACATAAATCGTAAATGTAACAGGGGAGTTACTACTTGATGATGATGGCCCTGCCACATTCATACCCACTGTCGACTGCTGACTTCCCAAATATGGTACATGCTGTTTCGTTAATTTAAGCAAAGGCATCTTTGTAACTATGGCTTTTTCCATAACACTGATGCCATATACTGCCTATATGTACTACATTCATCGTTCTTGTTATCTTCTTGTTTTTGCAGCACTTTACTTACTAACTGAGACGCCCACCCTTCTAATTATTCGTGGTGGAGGACTGGAAGGTCCAGCCACAACCTCTTCATCTTCATTTATTCCCTCTAGCGAATGTACGAAAACCTGAAATCAAATTTCTTTCTTTCAGATACCAGCAACTGAAAACGACTAGCGTGAAACGGTATGTTTGTTCTCACAGATTCGTCAGTTCCCCCACTGTGTCAGAGCAATTCACGGGAAACATATCGTGCTACAGTGTCCTGTTGGTAGCGGAAGTGAATATTACAATTATAACGTTTCATTCAGCATTGTGCTGCTCGCTCTCGTCGATGCCAGCTGTAAGTTTTTGTATGCAGATATCGGCTGCTAACCCAGAATATCATATGGTGGCGTGTTCAAAAACGCAAGAATAAGTGAGTTAATTAACAAAAAGAAACTAAACTTGCTCCAAGTTGATTGCTTACCAGGTGGAACCATACGTTTTTGTAGCAGACGATGCTTTTCCCTTACAGGAAAACATGTTAAAGGTTCAAAAGAGAGAGTTTTTAACTACAGATTTTCTAAGGCCAGAATGGTTGTTTCACTTTCGGCATTATGGCTTCAGTTTTTCGTGTGTTTAGGAAACCTATGTTGCTATAACCGCAGAAGGCAAAACTGTCACACTTAACAGCTGTATGTCTCAACAGTTTTTTAAGGTGAAATGCTGAGGCAAGGCGCTAGTACACCCCACAAGAAAGCTTCGATTCCTGCGGTTTACAAACAGGTGAGATGATTCCAGGCACATGGAGATGAGATGACATTGCATCACTTTTCATTGCAGCACAGAATATACCAAGGCAAGCTGCTTCCACGAATAAACAAATTCGAGGCAAGTTTGCTAACTATTTTTTAAGCCCACAAAGAAGTGTACCGTGACAAAATAACTATGGGTGAATGTGACTGTGTACTATACATCATTTTCCACAGTACCTGTTGTCTCCTTTGGTTCATGAACATCGTCCAAGAACTGCAGCGGCCGATAGCCGAACCTGTTGGAGTCATATGCAGTGTCTGCATCACTACCAGATGGTTGGCAGGAAATTATTTTTCTTTTCTCACGTCTGTAAGCAACCACTAGCGATCGTATTTTTCTCTACACTTTCCTTGTCCGTGCCAAAAGCTACTCAATTTTTGTAAGTGCATTGTGCTTTTTAACACTTGTTTTTATATTCCTTGCTCTGGACGTTCCATAAGAAAACCTCCCCCTGGTATATGGCAAGTAATCAACAATTTGCTGCCTTGACCACTCCATTGTTTTAGAAAAATGAATCGAAAACGACACTATAGTAAACACAGCATCACTTAATAGTAGATGACATGCACGCACGCATGCTAGTGCCATGCAGCAGTGACAAGTGGTGGCTATCCTGAAGCATTGTTTCCCTTTACCTGTACCGACGCTGCTACGGATAGATGTTTCTGTGTTTCGAAACGTTTAAAAAGGTGTCCACATCAAGTAGCCTAGAACATATTTTGAAAACATGTTTAAGGCTTAGTGTGTATGCAGCTTTAGAGAGAGATCTAGTGATGGGCCAAACTGCGATTTTCCGACATCTGTGATTTCTGTGAATGTTACTCTCAATTATCTGTTATTCTTAACTGTGATTTGTCGCAGTTTAGAATCGCAGTTAATGAATCTACTCTACCACTGGTATTTCTGCGATTTATCACCATAGGAAAAAGTTACACTTGTCGACAGAAAATTGCATCTCAGGAATACTGTCATTAGTAAGTATGTTTTACATCTGTTCTTCCATTGGCTTTAATTTTATATTAAAGAAACAATTGTGAAAATATTAATAGTGTAATTAATACATAAGTAGCCATACATACCGTAATAGTTCGTGTGTAGAAAATGAATTCTAACATATTCTTATGTTCACAGGTTCCTGAGCTACGTGTCAGTCACTCAGTATAGCCATAATTCAAAATATCATCGTCAACAAATCTGGAGAAACTGATACTGCATCTTAAGACTCTCTTCGTCAGACGAGAGGTTAGTTTCTAAGTGTTTTGATGAACTTAATTACTTAAGTGAGGTCGTTCTTGCAAATATGAAACATCCCCCGTTGAGTTGCTTTCATTACAGGAAATATTAGCAATACTGTCGATTACATTGCTTGTAATTAGTAATAGAAAAAGTATTTAATAATCCTTGTGATTTTGCAGTTGCAGTTCTCATTACTGGTTGCTCTACTTATTTATCCACATCAAGGCTCTTGAGAGAGAATCGTGAAGACTCAAGAGGACTTGCAGATTAAAAGTGCCATAATTATGAAACAAGTGTGCAGAATGAGTGACTGAACCATAAACATAGTTGAAGTTATTATGAGATGTGAAAGGAATGATAAATAAATGTTAAATACAGTGAGTGAATAATGAAAATCTCATTTTCCCCATGTTAAGCCATTACATGTCCGTACATTTTCCGCCATTTAATTACTGTTAAGACTCGCTGGAGAGTGACATGCCTCCGGTACCATCAATTTTAATTGGTGTGGTGACACTGACCTGTAACACAGCCCGAAGTCAATAGTATGCGTTTTGAGGCTGTTGATATGAAAGTGGAAAGTGCGGATCTTCCAGTAAAATCAGGACTAGTTGTAAGTGTAGTACGTGAAGGTAACATAGGAAAAGTTTACTTGTGTAGGTAGTTGTAGTATTAGCAAAAAGTTCGTGTGTGTGTGCAGTACCCATGTAGAACACCAGGTGTTAAATTTTTCTTGAGCGTCTTGAACTGTCTCATAACGTATCATTTTCATTACACTACACTTATACAGATGTCTGAGTTCTGCTGTGTTAACATTGCAAAGTCCTGTAGGCATGTGGAGTATTAACCACAACTCTCATATTGGAAGCAGAGTAAAGCACATTTAAGTTACTCGTCTCTGATATTTTCAGGGAAAAAGGCAATGGTGCTTCTTATTGATGTAAGACATTCAGAGTCACAGCTCTGTTTGACCCACTATAACTACTGCTGAATGAGCATGTCGTCATATAGTATACACTCACAGTATATCGATCTTGTGAAGCTGTAAGGCACAAGGTTCTTATAACGAAGTACGAACGTCGGTCAGCAGCTGGCACTCGGCAAAGAATATTAACTGCCGTTTTTAGTCGCTACTTAACGACTTTTGGTTGCAATTTGTCACTGAAATCGCAGCTAATTCCATAGAAAGACACCAGGTTTACAGAAAGCAGTACGACATTCGACCAATAGATGGCACACAGGGTTGAATGTGAAATTCAACTTGTGACTGAAATCGCATTCTGTAGAGTTGTTATTGTGATATCTGTGATTTCTCAATCACTGTGATTTGTAACAGATTTCCTGCCCTCCACTAGAGAGATCTCTAAGGACAAAAAGAGACATACAGAAAAACGGGAGCTATTATGGGAATTTTTCATGTGCAAAACAAGATGCTGTAACAGCAAGTAAGGATTTGTATGACTGTCTCGGCTGACATTCAGAAATTCGTAAATAAAGTCAGTGTCGAGTAAATTCACTCTTTATTATTAATCATAAGTACCATTAGGGAGTAAGTAGTTTAGGCTGTAAGTATTAGAATTTCAGTATGAGAATGGACAAGTTTTAAATATTAGCTGTGCTGTTTAAAAAAATGCTGTAGGACAAAGTGAATAAAAGTATGCTGTCAGTCCTGTTTGTGGGTCAGAACAGTGAAAAAGATTTCAAAGTGCAAAGCAGATAGCACTGATCATTGTAGGTTGTACAAAAATTACGCAGACTCTGAACAAATGTTCCAAAAGTAATTATGTTTCATTATGGATAATTTAGCCATGTTTTATTGACAATTGGCAGTCATTATCTCATCGCTATTTCCTACCTGAGGCTAACGTGAGGTTATTTGCAGGTCAGGAGCTGATGCTACATCCATCTGCTTTGACCCGTGATGTAACTGTGATGTGATGTGTGATGTCCTGGTGAGCCTTGTCGTTTTTGAGTCTTTGTGTTTGTAGAGGGTGTGTTGTAGTCCTTGGTGGCGTTCTCTTGTGCTGGATGTTTGTTAGTGAGTTGTTTGACATGAATTGAATGTCCCAGGTTGCTACTGGAAGAAGTTGAGCTGGCTTTCTGGTGAGTTACTGTGAATTTGCAAATTGTGGCTGATTGATAAATTTTTTAGTGTGCAAATATTTGTGCCTTGTGTTCCTTGTAGTTGGAGATTTAATATTATTTTTCTTCAGTTGTGAAGAAGATACAGATATTTATGAGTAGTTCATTGTATGCTGCAATGGGTGAAGCTGGTTGTGTACATTAAAATTGGTGATGATGCAGGTTTTCATGAATTTTCGCAATTTCCCTGTTAGTGTTTGGTAATTGTGTTGGATTGTTATTGGTATGTATCATGGATTTTGGTGTACCATCATTGGTTAGAATATATTTCTGATATTAGTCATATGAGTGTGGTTTGGTTTGTTGTTCTGTGGACTTTGCTTTAGATAGTGTGGGTGAAAGTGTGGTATCTAGGACTTTGCTTGACCTATGTGAGTGAAGTGAAATTTGCAACACCATGTTTTAGAATTTTATGTTGGTTCCTGCTTTGTTGGAGCTATGTAGGTAAAGTGAAAATTGTGGCATTAAGTTTTTGAGGTGCGTATGAGTTACTGGTATTGTGATCTTCATTTAAGATATGTAGGTGACACAAAATTTACAACACCGAAATTTTTCAATTTTGTATTGTTGTGTTAAATTTTGAGGATTTCGTATGCTTGATTTTTAGGCAAATTTTTGTTTTGCAGTGATGTCATTATTGCCAATGAGTGGAAGAAATCACTATTCCTTTGAAATTGTGATAGTGTATTTATGTCAAGTTGTGACCTCCCCTTCTCTCTTTGCTCCATTTCTTTTGCTGATCTTTTCTCTTCTTTCTTCCTTCTTTGTACTGTGGCTGTATCTCAGGGTTTCCAATGCAGAAATGTAGTGAGAAGGGGGCACACCTGTGTGGTGGTTCACGATATTGTAGAGCTGTGAGGGAGCATCACTTGTGCCTCTGGTTTGAGAAGACTGACGACTGAAGTACGAACTTTTCTCAAAAGAAAAACAGGTATGTGCTCCCTTTTCTTTTAAAACTATGAATAGTAGTGTGACTAGTACTATCTATCGTTCTACTAAACTGAATGAGCGCGACACCATTTATGAAGTTTAAACCTCAAAAGAAGTTTATTAATACCAATTAACTGAAATCAAAAAAACTCATGCAATCCAGAAGTCACTCGCAGTTAGAGTAATTAGTTTCTGATGTGTTTGTACTTAAAAGATCGATTCAACAATTCTATCACTGTCTGTTTATGAGTTGCTAAGCAATGTGTCAACAAACTGACTATGCAATGATTAATGTTTGTCGATCCCAACAGCAAATCGCTTCTCACTTGCTTTAAGCTTCAAGACGATTACTATGCCACTCATATAAGTCTTTGATGTTATTATCAAGCTAATGTCCATAAATTACTGTTAATGTTACTGAATGACACACGTGACGATAACGCCCGATATCCAGCCAAGTATCTTGAACACGCGTTTTGTTAGCACCAAAGCCGGGCCATGGTTCCCTAGAGTAATTCTTAGATCAACTGCGGGTTCTATGCCCATTCATGAAGGTTACAGTAGATCCGCACTTGATGACTACTTCATCGCGCACTTGAGCAACACGGAAGTTTTTGCTTTTTCTTACAAACAGAAAACTTATCATGCATAATGCAACAGGGTTATTTGCTATCTCATAACATATTTATATCTATCTCATTAAAACTCATTACCTATTAATTGTTATTCTTTACTCTGTAAATAATCAATAAAATTTAGAAATGAATGACATGTATAAAAAAATTTCAAATTGATATGACATGGATCACTTATTTAAAGAGCTAAAGATCTTCACTGTAGCCTCACAAAATATATATATATATATATATATATATATATATATATATATATATATATATTCACTTATGAAATTTGTTATTAACAATCCAAACGAATTCAAAAGTATTAGAAGTGTGCATGGCTACAACACTGCGAGAAAGGAAGATCTTCACTACTCAAGGTTAAATCTAACTTTGGCCTAGAAGGGGATACATTATGCTGCCACGAAAGTCTTTGGTCACTTACCTAATAGCATCAAATGTGTGAGAGATAGTCATGTAGCATATAAAAGGAATGAATTTTTGCATATAGTAAGTGGGTAATTTCCCCAAAATATTTTGTGTAATGTAAGATCTTGTATGGACACCTTTTAATAACCTGACACATTCCACATCATTACGAAATGTCATATTCATGATCTATGGAACAAGTGCTAATCTAATCTAACTAATGGTTTCGACTCCCCTAGACTCACATGACACAAAGTAGATCTGACTATATAGGACATATTCATGTAATGTTACAAAGTAACATTAGTAAATGTATATATTGTGAAGCTGCTGTTAGAATGATTGATGCCTTGAAGATGAACGTACGAAACGACTGTCGTTAAACACTAGCACCACTACCTCCTGTGATCACTTACAATGTGATGCAAGACGTGATCAGGTTAGCTGATTATGTGCTTCACCATTTGACAACTTAAATTTGTTGAAATGCAGGAGTTTTTACTCCTATGTACTTCATTTGAGATTTATTTGTACCTCACTGGTGACAGAGTGATGTACTCTACATACAACATTGATGCTACTAATGAGTACATAATTAATTTTTTTCTAATTTGATACTCTTGTTATGTTTGTTCTTTCTATTTCTGCCAGGTTCTATCAAAAAATATTCAATAATTCATTCAATAAACCTTTGATTTATTTTCAGAAACATGTCACACATCCAGTACCGCAATAGAATTACTACAGGATTGCACAATCAAGCGTTCTCTGCCACCACCCTATATTTTCTGGGATGGTTACTAATGAAAGACCATGGCCAGTACCCAAGATCATTATTTTATATTTTACCATATGTGCCAAATTAATGTGTCTGGTTATATATTAATGTTATGTCACTGTCAATAGTAGTATCATAGATACACTTTAAGAAAATGAAATGGTTTACATTCCACTGTGAAAACCCACTGTCCTAAAATGTTTATTGAAGTGGATGACACTTGTATCTCTTGTGTTGCAGTTATTGGACCAATGAATGTGATTTTTTAGTATGACATGTTAAAAACAACTGCAGTAAAATAAATTTGTTTATTGCAAAAGGAGTTATGATTCTTACATATGTTATATTGTCCCATTTTATGTATGTGTTGCTCATTATCCCTGCTCCCATCCCCATCTAGAGAAAGGAATTACAGAATCATGTTAAATTGTGTGTGTGTGTTTGTTTGTTTGTTTGTTTTGGAAGGGTGGGAGGGGGGGATAAAGTGCATGCACTTTTGAGAACAGTTTATTGGTCCATCCACAAATGATTCTGGGTTCAAGGATAATATTTTTTAAAGTAGGTATCCTGAGATAAGGGGGTGGGAAGGGTTTCCTATCTTTGGGGCTATCTTCTTTCACTTCTTCAATCTTAGCAACTGTCTCTACTTTTTCTTTTCTTACTTCTGTATTGAGTACCTAGCTATCTTTTGCTCTTTCCATATGCATACACTTTATTGCTGAAGTCTTTCCCAATTTCCGTGGTTCATTATAACCTTCAACTTACTTCACATGAGTCAACTGAAGAATCAGGATACGGTCACAGGTTAGAATCCTGCCTCGGGCATGGATGTGTGTGATGTCCTTAGGTTTAAGTAGTTCTATGTTCTAGATGACTGATGACCTCAGACATTTAGTCCCATAGTGCTCAGTGCCTTTTTTTTGCAAACCGTGAAAATACCGATTGAAAAGTTGTGAGAACTGTCAAGGGAAGTGTATGGACATAGAAAAATATGCACACATTCTTGTTTGCTGTGACAGTTCTACATGACATATATGTAAGTACTAAAAAATATTTAGGTGTGTAAGAACTATGTGTAGATAATGAAATGGGTTGGTAGTAAAGAAATAAAAAGAAAAACAGTAGAGAATGGCAGTGTAAAGAGCAACCATAATTAAGGGTCTGTGACACCTGGAGTTTATGACAGTTTGAGACAGAGTCCTAACGAACCCTAAATATTAGGAAAACTTCTCAGAGTGCCATTAAAAATTCGAGTTTGATGCCAACTTAGTGTGAGAGTAGAATGAAGGAAAAATTAGTTAAAGTTTACTCTAAATAAATACAAAGAGCTGTGTTGCAATGTATATGTTAGAATTATATGTGATTTTATAAATTATCACATGTTCAATTTAAGGGGGATAATATGTAGTGCTTCGAGAATTTCGGAGGAAATTCTAGAATCACTCGACCTTTCACTGTTTCTAACATCCGATATCTTAGATATGAGTAGGACAAACGAATCAGCTGACTGCACATAGTTTATTTGTAAGTGCAGGTCGAAAAGAGACATGATGGCTGAATGGCTGCCGACCAGTACTTCCTGTACAGTCCACAGAGTTTCGTGAACGGGCAAAGAAGAACAAGAAAAGTTTATGTAGCATTCTGTGCTCTTTAATGTCTGTGATGACTGTAAAAAGACTAGTGGACTGTTGAAAGTAGTTTCCTAAGGACACTCTTGAATTGGACTCGTTTTGAGACTAGAGATTCTTGAAATACTCTGTGTCTTGGTTATGATCGAAGCGAGACACATGTAACCTATTTTGAAGAAGTGTAAACGGTTCTAATGTTCGAAGAATGAGTTAGCTTGCAGAAGTTGTTGTTTATGAATGTTGAAAATATATTGTGATTGAAGTGAAAAGTATTCTACGAGTACACAAATTATTCCAAGAATAGAAAAGTAGTTTGTAATCAAATTATCCACGTGTGTACTGCCGGTCTACAGTGTCCAACGGGCACAATATTTCGGCGATCATACATGTCGCCATCATCAGGTGAACTGACGGACTGAGCTCCTGTGAACGTGCCGGCACGGAGATCCGTACGCTATGGCTGCTCAGAGGGAACTGGGTTCGGTCACAGTGGCGGCTGATTTAAATACCCTCCGCCTGCGGCGCGCTCCCTCCGCTGTCCGCGCCCGCGCCACAGTCGCGCGGTGGAACAGATTTCGACGGCATCTGAGGTGACGTCGGAGTTATGGCTCTGTCCGTCGTGGTCTTCACAAATATACGTTTACTCGATTTGCTCTTGATCAACCCAATCGCTGGTTCCCAAGCCAAGCTAAGATTATAGCCACCAGTGCACGAGTTTTACTCGGAGGACAAAACATAGTTCCGACCCTGTCTTTCTTCAAAATGGGGGCGATTTTCCCCGAGAGTGCGCCTGTATATGGAATAAACGCAGTGCCTACTTCCTCCCTCGTGATGTCATCCATCTCCACTGGTTGTGCTGTAGTGGTTGGACGGAGAGCACGTTGAATCTGCCACTCTGAGTACCCATTTTTCGAAATACAGTTCTCGGATGTTCCAATTCCTGGGGTAGACTGTCTGCGTCAGAGATAGTGCACGCCCTATGTACTAGAGTTTTAAGTACCCCATTCCTCTGTGATGGGTGGTGGCAGCTGTCTGCGTGCAAATACAGATCAGTGTGCATTGTCTTCCGATACACCCCATGACCTAGGGCGCCGTCAGCCCTTCTCCTGACTAAGACATCAAGGAAAGGTAATTTACCCTCCGTTTCAATCTCCATAGTGAATCTGATGTTGGGGTGTCTGGAGTTTAGATGTGTAAGGAAGTCAAAGAGTTTATCCATACCATGTGGCCAGATGACGAACGTGTCGTCCACGTAACGGAAAAAGCAAGTAGGTTTCCATTTAGATGATGACAGGGCTTCCTCCTCGAAGTTCTCCATGTACAAATTCGCTACCACCGGTGAGAGTGGAATACCCATGGCGACTCCCTCCGTTTGTTCATAGTATCCTCCAAAAACATATTTCGGCTCCTGTGTATGATCGCCGAAATATTGTGCCTGTTGGACACTGTAGACTGGCAGTACACCCATGAATATATTGATTATCAAATATGCCGGGAGAAACTCAAGAACCACAAGTAGTTAGTAAATTCCTTTAACTAGCACCATATTGTCGGAGAATAAGCTTTTGGGAGATCAACATAGCAGATTAACCAGAGAAGAGGATCGGCTACAAACAACAGGCAAGTTAACTGAATTGAGAGACGTGTAAGTCTTGCACCCCAGCACCACACAGTCTCTTGATGTCATCCAGAGAACGTTAGCATACATATAGCTAAAGAAAAGACCAGAACATTGAATTTATACATGGTACATGTATACCTAAAGAAGATATTATAAGAAAATGGTAAGTAAATAATGTTATGCCTTCGTGTTATTTCTCAGGGTCCTGTTGTAGCCGGGACTAATCTTTTTCTTCACAGTATGGTAACCAAACTGGTCTGCCATGGTGTCTCCCAGATGACTCAGTGTTTGGTGTCTTTAATTTTCTTCGAAGTTGCTAATATTATGATTCAGTTTTTCCTGCTGTGCCAGCCACCCTTTGTACTGGATTACTTTATCAGTTATCACTGTTTTGTCAATATTTGCTGTTCAAGTTGATCTGATTCTATCCTCTCAGGTAGTTGGCCAACATCACCTTATTGCTTTTCATCTCAGGGTGATCTTGTGGACGTCCACCTGAGGTGTCTGTGTCTATCGTGTTGTTTAGAGTGCTCTTTAAGGTGGGAGGCTATCATGACACCTGTTTGTGCACGGACCTGCATCAGTCTCGACTCTGCTTCTGGTCACCGGTGGAGGATTGCTCAGTAAGGGACAGGCTGCTCCCAACTCAGTAGACCATATGCTCCTTGCAATGAAATTATATAGTATAATATTCCCAATTAAATATATCAATAAGTGTGGCGATTCTCACCGTAAAGTTGAATCCATGTTCACATATAGTAACTTCATTAACAAAGTAGAAATATGTAATTTAAATAGATGTCTTACTTTAACTATTATTTGACAGGACTTTATAAAATCAACACAAGACTGTTTCTGCACCGAAACATGGAAAGTAACATCGTTCACAGAAGTTAATAGATTCATTTCTACTACTGTGTATTGTCTCAACGTTGTCAGACTATGCCCAAATACTGATGATTCATGCTTGATGAATGTTCATAAAGTACAGTAGAAGACATCATTAAGTGCTTCAAGAATGACTACAGATTTTTGGCGTCTTTGAGGTACATGGACAGGAAGAGTACGTTACAGCAGTGCTCAAAAAATGACTGAATTCCAGTCATGAGATGCTAAGCAATGTTGTAAAGTAAGTAGCTTATGATGTGCGTATTTAAGGTAGTTTTATTTTTCCTATCAACAGGTGAAGAAGAGTGCTTGGTACTTTTATTGAGTTTCATCCTTTGTCACCGTTATTCTAATGCAGTTTTAAACTCTTATTTTAATGTGTATATAAATATTTTTCTTTGTATTAATGCCACATTCTCTGAAGAATTTGCTTCTCTTTTAAATTACAGTAATAAACATACTAATCAACCATGGTTAACATAGTGTCTACTCTTGTTAGCTAATAACAGTACTCATCGTAATTTGTACAGTATTCATAGTATATCTACACGCTGTACTGTGATCTTTACAAATGCTGGTATTATTACATGATTTCAGTATGGACTGAGAGTAAAGATGAGCAAAATGTGGAATTGTAATTGTCTTAAACATTACAAAATGATTGAGATTTTATTACACTGGCATTCATTGCCTAAGTTCAACTTGGTTTGCAGGGACCAAGGGCATAAGGTATATTGCGTTAGTAACACTGCTGACAGAGTACTGCCAAAGTATGTGAATTTTGCATTGACAGATTATCATGTACAGCTTGCATCCTGTGTTGAAACACGTATCTAATGTTTAATGTTTTTTGTGTAAACATGCTGAAGTCTGCGAGTTATATAATACACCAAGGGACATGTATAAGACAATTGCACCCTAGTTTTCTTTGGTCAGAACACAATCAAAATTAAACCAAAATTTTCTTGGCCAGTGGCCTTGCCACAGTGGTAAAACCAGTTGCTGTCAGATCACTGAAGTTAAGAACTATTGGGCTCAGTTAGTCCTTCGATGGGTTACCATCTGGGTCTGCTGAGTGCTGTTGGCAAGCGAGGTGCACTCAGCCCTTGTGAGGCGTATTGAGGAGCTGCTTAATTGAGAAGTAGTGACACTGGTCATGAAAGCTGGCAGCGGCTGGGAGAGTGGTATGCTGACCATGTGCCCCTCTGTATCCACACCCAGTGATGCCTAACAGCTGAGGATGACCTGGCAGACAGTCAGTACTGTTGGGCCTTCAAGAACTGTTTGGATGGTGTTCTACATCCACTGACTATTTATCAAGTGTTTGTTGATAGTAAATATTGGAAATGAGAATAGATAATTGAAAATAATAAAGATACAGACCCATATTTGATGTACAAATCTCTGAGCATACTGCACTGTTAAAAGCATTGGCTGCAACTTACTCGGGAAACTTGGATACATTTTGTTATAAGCCACAGCTTCCATTACATTTTGTAATAAGGCACAACTTCCATCCATTTGAACCTGCGTACAGTAGTCATACCTTGCTGCATCTCTGTAATTTTTACCCCACTCACTTCCCTCCAGTACCAAATTGACTTGATGATTCCTTGATGCCTCGAGATGTGTCCTAAGAGTCAGTTCCATCTTTTAGTAAAGTTGTGCCATTAATTTCTCTTCTTACCAGATTTATTCAGTACCGCCTATTTAGTTGTCCAGTTTACCCATAGACTCTTCAGCATTCTTCTGTAACAGTTCATTACAGATGCTATTTTCTTACAACAATTAATTTTCAGATTATGTAAATACTTACTTTATCTTCCTAAACGAACACTGACATAACAAGATTGAGCAGGTATTTTATTGTGATGATCTGTAGTGTAGCCCAAGGACTAATTTAGAGTGGCTAGGTGACAGTTCATTTGCATGTGGGCAAGCTGAACGTGGAAGCATCATGTTTAGAGTAAAGTAAATTGTCCCATACCTGTGCAGATAGTATTTTATGGGTGAGTATAGTGGAAGTGGTGGGGGTTTCGTTGTGTGAGAGCACTACCTGGTACGGGGATGCAGTTCAACAGATGAAGCCTATTCAAAAGCAGAACTTCTAACCTACAGTTAGCGAGTCTGCAAAATATCATATGGACAGCTCATCACAGTACCACTAATAATATAATTGACTGGAGCGCTTAATAACAAAATCACCCCATTAACAGTTAATGCAACCACTGACAGTGTATAAACACACTGCTCAGTAGATTTAGAGGACTAAGATTGGCACTCCTTCCCAACAAAAGGTAGACATACCTGACACTGAGAAAAGTGTGCGTGCCGAGTTATTTGGGGCTAGATGTAACATATTGATTCATAGATTAACATGATATCTATGTTCATGCCAGATTTAGTGCATTTTTTGTTACAAAAATGAACTGCAAGGTAAATTCAGAAAGCACATACAGGATAACAAACAAGTCACTCATGAGTGCATGACATATATTGTATGAAAAATACAAAAAAAAGCTGTGGAGGAATGGCATACTGTCCTTTCACCACAGACAATAAATAGTTCTAATTTATTTCATGATAAATAATTGAGAAGATGAAACTGGTATTATTACATGATTTCAGTATATCACTGTTTGTTTACATTCCATGCAATGACTAAAATTTAAGTAGTACATTATTTGGTCATCTTTTAATTTTTACTGTTACTGCTACAAATGAATAGACAAATATATGAAAAAGGAAACAATTACATTTCTTTCATAGGACAGTATTACAAATGTTCAATTATATTAGTAAGAATTTGCAAAAAAACAAATACCCAGAATCTGGGTGAAACTCATGCCATGGATGAAGTCACTGTATGAGAGTCTAGCAGAACAAGGAAGGAACAGTGATATTTTTTATGGCTGGTTCTGAGCAAAGTAATTTGCTGGGAGCATCAAAGCAATCAAGAAGTTAGCTGCTGTTGTATTACGCAATCTCCTTATAAGAGAAGACTATGTTTAAAGTGAGGACAATGGAGTGCTGCTGCCTAAGAATCTACCTTTACCCCTTTGTGGTGATGATTCATGATTATTCTTACATATAAATGTCAGTTCATTAAAAAATAAAATTGGTAATCTCAGTATTCTGTTAGGTGTAAACAAGAGGACTACACTATGCATTAATAAATACTGACTCACTGAAGATAAGCTACAACTGTACTTATCATGGGGGAATCGGCCTCTGATATATGTCAGTCCTGGCATACTGTGGCAGATAGAGCTGACATCCTCCACCTGCTCTAATTACACCCCAACTACTACCAATAATTTTTTCTCTCCTTTTTGTCTCTGGGCGGCTTTTGGTTCTGATTTTCAGTAATGTTCGTATGTGGTGTTGGCATAAATCTGCCCATTTCTTATTTAGGGCAGATTTCATTGTTACGCTACCAGTCTCAGTATCTTGTAGCACTACATGGGTAATAGTCCTAGTAGCCCACGTAATCTTTAACCAACAATTTTGTCGGGATGTCCATTAAAGTCAGATATACTTTGTGTCACGTGAGAGCAGGCGAGTCAAAACAGGTAGTAACACTTGACGTCATCTCAAGTCGAGATTTTTTTGTAGTACAATCTTTGCTGAGCGATTGACACTGTATAAGAATCGATAGGTAATGAGTTTTTTTTAACAAGGCAGATAACAAAACTGCGTTATGTGTGAGTTTTCTTTTCTTTGAAAAAGATGACTTCTGAGTTGCTCGAGTACGTGGACAAATTGTAATCGAGTGTGGGTCCTCTTTAATTTTAAAGAATTGACCCAAAACTGATAATCCATAATCTGTAGTTGGTTTGGAAAATATTCTAGAGAGTCACAGCCAAATTTTGTTATAAACAGATCGCGCACAGATTAGTAACGAATGGCTTGAAGTGTGAGACACACGGTAGCCTATCGCGCGTAATGCTCGCGTGAAGGATTATTTGATACTACCTGTAATTTTTTGACATTAACTTGGTAATAATTATTGGAGGTTATAGTAGTCGTTCTTGGTGCTTACAGTAAATGGGGTTTGATTTACTGTTTGAATACAACAATTATTAATAACAGAATAGCCGATTGATTGATATGTTGGTTAGCAAGCAATAAACAGATTGTAATGGAATTACCAAAACGATCATTTCAATCATTGGTGACCACTACATGCACACCAGAAAACTAACTACTCTCGTCGTGAGTGACATTTGGAACGGATGAGTTTTGTTTCAGCTCCTTGATATCAATAAACTTCATCCAAAGTTGGAACTTTATATACTGTGTCGTCTTCCTTCAATTTAGTAGATCAATAAAAATTACAGTCTTCACTACAATTTTCACCATTTGAAAAAGAGAGCAGTTACCTTTTTAGAGAAACGTTTCAGCTTTAGTCATCAATATTTCCAAAACAGAGTAAGGGTGACATTTACACGTAGCACTATGTCATCCTGATAAACCACATATGTGCCGCCTTCTCCCTCCCTTTTGCCGAAAACACTGAGATATAGCTGCGGTACAACGAAGGACGAAGGACGAAGGAAGAGGGTTTGGACAGCCAAGGAGAACAGAAGAAAACGACAACAATGGAGCAAGAGGGAGAAAGAAGGAGAGGGGAGATCACAATCTGAGAGCAAATAAAAATAGTTTTGTTTAAAAGTTATGCCTGATTAAAAATTTTACTATAGTAATTTGCAATGAAAATACTTTGAGCTAATAAATAGATTTGGTGACAGTCATACCACTGATTGTAAAGACTAGCATTCCTACTTTTCATTAACACACCTATAAGTTTGTGGGACAATTAACTTACAAGATAATTACCTTTAAAGTTCAGAAGCAGACACATTTTACGTCGCAGATTTTCACTCTGTGCTTTTTAGATTTCATCTTTGACTGCTGTGCTTCTGTTTCTCCAATATTTATGCACAAGTTGGCTTACTTCATTAACTGATTCAACCATTAGTTATGAATCTTGCATACTCTACTGTGATGTTCAGTATTGAGCATGTATGCATAAACAGATTAGTGCCAATCCAGATGCTTTGATGTAAAAATGTGACTGGATGAAAAAATGGGGATAAAATGAAAATGGCTTTAAATATTTATGTTATTTACTCTTTTGGTACGAACTTTGTTGTAGAACCCCTTATTTACGTGTGGTAATAAAAATTCATTCAGACAGAATTAAGCACATTTAAAATTACGTGAACCTTAGCAACCCTTTCATGCTGATAAATTCAAACTAACTGACTAATAACATTTATTTGAAACTTATTTAAATTAATTTTTTTACATTTTTCGGCCTTGGCACACATTTTCTAGATGCAGTGGGTTTTTAAATATTTACTGAATTCCTTCCAGGCGTTAGCTATGGAACACAAGACTGTCTCTGTTAGCATAAAATGGTTAAGTATTGCCAAGCCGACCTGAACGTTTAATTATCGTTGACAAAACACACTTAACTATACGTTTAAGTTATTTGCTTTAGAAATGGAAAGAACCAACAGATTAAGAACTTCAACGTTAATTATCCGCCTATGAAGGCACAAATGTAAAACCAGTAATAAATTCAATCAGCATCAGGATCGCTATGAAAGAAAAGTATTTCGTAATTCACTGCTCATTTTACCTCCTCCCGATTTACGGGTTTGGTTAATTTTATGGTGGAACAATTTTTTAAATGTGCCGCCGCTGCAAATCGTCTGGTCGAGACACAGCCCAGCAACACCAACATTATCGCTAAAAGTGCTGAAAATTCTTTAAAGAAATATTATAGATGACATGGGCAAGCAAATTTACATTAGTAATACACAGTTTTGATAAATTATAATGTATTTAGACCATAACAATAATTGAAATAACACACCTTTGTAATTTCTCCTCTAATGGCGGCTAAAGATAGATACAGACAAACGAAGTCTACTCATTCATCTAATGCTACGTCACAGGTTCCTCTCTCTCTCAGCTCTCGAGGAAGACGACAAAGAATGCACATTATGTAGCGCTATTTATATTATTGCTGATTGTGAATGTCTCTTTGTAATCTTACATTATTTTCCTCTGTGGCTATATTTCACATTTTTTCATCGCAGATATTAACATATTTCGTAATTACATTATGAGTATAGAAATAATAAATCGTAAATACATCGAGAATATTATTACAGAAAATATTACAATAATAACCAACGTTCTTTACACAAAATTAAATAACATTTTTTGTTAAACAATTACAGTTATTACCAATTGCTTCATAGCGGCGTGCATAGTACAATTAAATGTCGTTTCATTTTATTAATAGTGTATGTGCTGCCAGAGGACGTTACAATGCATAAAATGATTCCTCATACTTTTCCAAACTTGTATATCACTACACGTTTTAGAAACCAAATTATTATTAATGATGATAGTCTGTCCTGAGTAGTATTTTTTTCGTATGAATCAAGAAATTGGACATCATCCAACAAGACAATATATGGAAAATTGAAACCAAAATTGTGGTGGTGTGTACATTTTCAGCTCTTTGATTTCAGACTGATGAGATACTGAAGAGGCATCATAGAAGAGAATACAGAAATCAGGTTGGTGGGCTTACAGTACTTGTGCAATACAGTGTCCTTAGTGCGAGTGATACAAGCATAGAAAATGCAATGGAAGCAGGTGCACTGTTACAGCACATATTAAAAATCGTAACTGTATTTTCGTACTGTATGCCAGACACTAATGTTGAGGCATTTGCACAGTCTTGGAGAAAACTGACTTACTTCTTGAAAAATGGTCTAAGGACAGGTTATATATTCTTGGAGACATAAATACTGCTTTAAGACTAAGGCAGCACACAATTTAGTTTTCTTTAAGTGATAAGTTTGGATGACTTGTATTGCATTAATGATAGTTCATAACAATTTTTCTGTCATCATCAGGATTCAATGATGATACTTCAGAGAACAGCAGGGTTTCGATTATCTCTCATCATCATGTCCTGAAATGAAAAATACCCAACACACGCGATATCCACGTCTGGCCCTATTCCACCCCAGTTCGAAACCAGCTCAATTAAACAATCAGAGGAAAACGAATTCTTAAGACAGCCACCAGAACAAGCACAAATAGAACACGAAGTGACACACATGCTAGATATAGAAGAAAAATTTCAGCTAACATATATAGAATACAAAGATACAAATACAGACATTAGACCATTCTTGCATAGACCCCCAAATAACCAACAAGTAGAAACAGCAATAACAACTATCAACACAATCATACACAACAAAATAAATGAAGATACAACTATAGTAGAGTTACAACTACTGGTTTATGTAGGAGCACTCGCCACATTAAATATACTCACCAGCAAAGATCAGAACCAACCAACACACAAAAGAAACCCACAAACCCAGCATGGCAACAAAGGCTACAAATCAGAATAGAAAAACTGAGAAAAGGCATCGGACAGCTAACACAATTTATAAGAAATGAAATATCAGACAAAACACGAAAAAAGTTAGGTAAAATCTCACAAAAAGAAGCGATAGAGCAATTAGATGAAAAGAAGCAGAAATTACAAGCATAGGCCAAACGACTTAGAAGATACAAAAAATGTGAAAATACAAGGAAACAAAACCAAACATTCAACACAAACCAAAAGAAATTTTATCAGACAATAGATAACATACACATTAAAATAGACAATTCACAAAACATAACACACATGGAACACTTATGGAGCAACATATGGTCAAACCCATTACAATATAACAGACATGCACGGTGGATACAAGCAGAAACAGACACATACAAGATAATACCACAAATGCCTGAGGTGATAATTTTGCAACATGAAGGCACCCGAGTAATTAATTCTACACACAATTGGAAAGCCCCTGGAAAAGATAAAATAGCAAATTTATGGCTAAAGAAGTTCACCTCAACACATTCACATCTAATTAAATTATTTAACAGTTACGTTGCAGACCCCTACACAGTCCCTGATACACTTAGACAAGGAATAACTTATCTGAAACCTAAATATCAAGCAGACACAGCAAAATATCGCTCCATAACATGCCTACCAACAATATACAAAATATTAACTTCAGTCATTACACAGAAATTAATGACACATGCAACACAGAACAAAATTATAAATGAAGAACGAAAAGGCTGCTGCAAAGGAGCGCGAGGATGTAAAGAGCAACTGATAATAGATGCAGAGGTGACATATCGAGCTAAAACTAAATAAAGGTCGCTACACTACACATACATTGATTACCAAAAATCTTTTGATAGTGTACCCCACTCATGGTTACTATAAATATTGGAAATATACAAAGTAGATCCTAAATTGATACAGTTCCTAAACATAGTAATGAAAAACTGGAAAACCACACTTAATATCCAAACAAATTCAAATACTATCACATCACAGCCAATACAGCTTAAGTGTGGAATATGCCAAGGACACTCATTAGGTCCTTTCTGGTTCTGCCTTGCTCTGAACCCACTATCCAACATGCTAAATAATACAAATTATGGATACAATATTACTGGAACATACCAACACAAAATCACAAATTTGCTATACATAGACGATCTAACACTACTGGCAGCAACAAATCAACAACTCAACCAATTACTAAAGATAACAGAAGTATTGAGCATTGATATAAATATGGCTTTTGGAACATACAAATGTAAGAAAAATAGCACAGTCAAGGGAAAACACACTAAACAAGAAGATTACTTATTGGATAACCAGAGCGACTGCATAGAAGCGATTGAAAAAACAAATGCCTATTAATATCTAGGATACAGACAAAAAATTTGAATAGATAATACAAATATTAAAGAAGAACTAAAAGAAAAATATAGACAAAGGCTAACAAAAATACTGAAAACAGAACTGACAGCATGAAACAAGACAAAAGCTATAAATACTTATGCTATACCAATATTGACCTACTCATTTGGAGTAGTGAAATGGAGTAACACAGACCTAGGAGCACTCAATACACTTACGCGATCACAATGCCACAAATATAGAATACATCCATACATTCAGCAACAGAAGGATTCACATTAAGCAGAAGGAAGGAGGAAGGGGATTGATCGAGATAATAAACCTGCATTATGGACAGGTAGACAATTTAAGAAAATTCTTTATAGAATGAGCATAAATTAGCAAAATACACAAAGCAATCACTCATATAAATACATCGGCTACACCACTGCAATTTCATAACCACTTCTACAACCCTGTAAATCACATAACATCAACAGATACAAAGAAAGTAAATAGGAAAAAGAAAACATTACATGGCAAGCACCCATATCATCTAACACAGCCACACATCGATCAAGACGCATCCAACACATGGCTAAAAAAAGGCAATATATACAGTGAGACAGAAGGAGTCATGATTGCAATCAGGATCAAACAATAAACACCAGATATTACAGCATGCATATTATTAAAAATCCCAATACCACAACAGATAAATGCAGGCATTGCAAACAACAAATAGAAACAGTAGATCACATCACAAGCAGATGTACAATACTAGCAAATACAGAATACACCAGAAGACATGGCAATGTAGCAAAAATAATATATCAACAACTTTCCATACAATATAAACTTATAAAACAACACGTTCCCACATACAAGTATGCACCACAAAATGTACTGGAGAATGATGAATACAAATTATACTGGAACAGAACCATTATAACAGTTGAAACAACACCACATAACAAGCCTGACATCATACTCACCAATAAAAAGAAGAAATTAACACAACTAATCGAAATATCCATACCCAATACAACAAATATACAGAAGAAATCAGGAGAAAAAAAATGAAAAATACATCCAACTCGCTGAGGAAGTCAAGGAGATGTGGCATCAGGATAAAGTTGACAATATACCAATAATACTATCAACTACAGGGGTCATACCACACAATATCCACCAGTACATCAATGCAATACAGCTACATCCAAACGTATATATACAACTACAGAAATCTGTAATTATTGATACATGTTCAATTACCCGAAAGTCCTTAAATGCATTGTAACATATACCGTACAGTTAAAAGGAAGTCACTCTTGATCAAGGTACACGTCACTTTCCATTTTTAATCAGACATAACGACTGAGAAAGGAAAGAAATAATAATATTTATTTAACATCGAATAATCATATAAAATACATAGAAATAATACAGTTTCAGGGCATCATACTGATTATTCTTCTGAATACGTCAGATTATAAATTACAAACTAAAGATTTGTTTGTATAAATAAATTTTACATTTTGATGGATTTTACATTTAGTAGTATACAATCACAGTATTACAAATATTGTTTTTATCAACATTATATTAGTTGTAGGTTACTTAAAACTATGAGCTTGACATACTTATGTACCAAGTTATCTGCAACCACTTTCTGGCATTCTACATGGTCATGACCACTACTTAGTTGTGTGTCCGCATGAGTGGCCAGTGCAAAACTGACCCAGAGACAGTTGGCACTTTCATGGCTGAGCATGCCACCCAACATGATATGCTCGAATTCAATGACTGCTTCACTGATTGGATTCTTTCCAACCACACCACACCTCTGACCCAACCTTCCCTGCTTCCTCTCTAGCCCTACACAACCTTCTACCCCACTGGCAGAATCCTTTTCCTTTCTCTACTTTACTCCACTTCCCCCAATGCCCCACCATAGCCTGCAGATGCTGCAACTAGCGCCTCACTATCACACACAAATAATTTTTGTCAGTTCTGCATGAGTACATAAAATGCACATAATTTGTTTTTCACTGTAAGTGTCAATCACTCATAGTGATATCTGAAACTGAAATTGTGATTTAATGTCTAATTATTGCATTATCTGTGCAAATGTTGCCATTTGCAGAAATGTAAGATTCAGCTTCTGGATTCTGCTATCTCTCAATTGACACGTTCCACATCATTACGAAGTGTTTTATTCATGATCTATCTAATCTAATCTATTCTGGACTATGCCATACAGTACTGAGAAGTTCATAATCCATGTCACTGCTTCACTACCTGTATAAATTTCGGTTACTGCTTTTAAAATATCTTGGCAGCTGTTGTGCCATTTTTGTCTATTCATAAAGTTTTGTTTGTCTGGACTAATGGTATTGTGATCAAGTATCTTGTTACACGTATTTGATTAATCTTAATGGTATACAGAAAATAAAATAGTAAAAGTAAATATCTTTTTTATGTTTCCTTGTATTATGTTCTGATATCAGGTCTTTCCTACACAAGATTATATGTAGATCTGTGCAAGTGTTACTGCTCTCTTTTACAACAACAGCGTTCTGCTACTGTGTCTACTGACCTAAAGAAATGCTATTATTAGAACATGAGACCACTTTGTGCAAAGGAGGGAGTTACGTTTGACCCAAGAGCTGTAATGCTTATCCCTGAATTAATTAAAATTTTGGTGATTGACATACCAAATTCAATATTATTCATGTGTTAAAGATTATTTTAATCCAGAGAGTTACATAAATGCAATGAAAGGTTTCCTGTACTTTTTTATTTATTCTATTTGGCCTTCAGCTGTATAACACTATTTATCCAAGGTTTCCTGTTCTTGGAATTCATTTATTGTTCATGGATTCATTGCCTCAATGAACTCATTGCATTAGTATGTAGACTGCTCCAAAATTCATTGTAAGATGTTCATATTAACACTGTGTGTAGGTATCTAGCTCCCACTTGTAATTTTAGTTTTCTTAAATTTGCCTGATGGACTTATAATTGACCTAATAATAACTCTTAGAGGCATATCTTGTATATGAAGAGTAGAAATCTTTACAAAATTGACTCATTCTTCATATGATTTGTTCACTTCACGAAGTAGAAACAAACACTTCAAGTGTCAATGACCACACTGTACAGTATAGCATTCAGTATTGCTGTTTTGGGCAGTCTGTTTTACCAGTTGGAAAGGAAGTTGCTTACAAACTGATTTTTTTTAATGTGCTGTCCTCTCATACTTTGTTGTAAGGGTAGGCACATTTTATGTTTAGTGCATCATTGGGACGTTTTTGATCATCGTTAGGGATTCTACAGTTGCCCAATGAAAAGCTAAACACACTATGCAACATAATTGACCTGGTTATATTGTTGGTATTCATTGTCAATGCCAAACTTTTGAAGTC
Organism: Schistocerca gregaria; assembly: GCF_023897955.1. Lineage (NCBI taxonomy): Eukaryota > Metazoa > Arthropoda > Insecta > Orthoptera > Acrididae > Schistocerca > Schistocerca gregaria. The sequence goes on from NC_064925.1 coordinate 480,071,914, forward strand.
TAATTCTCTGAATATTTCAGCGATGGACATGACATAATTGTTTTAACTTGAGATTACTTCACATTTCTTAGCGCCAAAACACATAATGATGAATATTAACTCCTACTATCAACTATTTTTATAGTTAAAATAAACCAAATCAGCTACTACACCTGATGAACTCTTAACAGTGGTAGGTTCTTTCCATGGAGAAGTGATCATCCATGTCTACAAAAAAATAAATCTTCGGGAAATAGCATTTGAAATAACTCAGTCACTGAATCTTTACTAACACCTTAACACAGAGAAGTTATGTGGAGGATACTGACAGATTTTCCAAAAATCTTCATTAAACAGTAACACTGATCTGCACAACAGAAACATGTATTCTGCTGCCTCCACCTCAAAAAAGTGAGTCTACATTTCTCAGATCCAAAATGGGGCATGTCAATCAGTGTTTATGAAGTTACTGCTAAATGCTTTAGCACTGCAGATAATCTAGCTGGATTATGAAAACCTACCAAATTTGGGAAATATTAAACACAGCATACAGCTGCAAGTTTCTGAGGGGAACACGGTATTTAAAATAATAAAGTGTTATAACAGAGTACTTGTGTACATAGTACACAAATCTACAAAAGCAAACTAAAGAAAGAGTGGCGTAGAAGGACAGTCAAATTAATACAAAACATATGGAAAAAAGTAAGTAATCTATTCATTAATACAGGAGTAATTGCCATAGTTGTTAACACATTTATTCCACTGTAAGGCAAGCTGATGAGTGTCTTTGTGGAAAAATGTTTGCAGTTGCCTCCAGAAACATAATTGTACTCAGACATGCACCTCTTTATCTGAAGCAAAAGGACAGCCATGAGTGTGTTTCTTCAGGGCTCTAAAAATATGGGAATCATATGGGGACGGATTCGGACTTTATGGAGAACATGTAAGTGTTTCCCAGTGAAACTTCTACAGCGTACTCTATATGACCTTGGCAGGAATTTTATTGGAAAGTTGCTTAAACTATGCTGCAGAGTTTTGTCTGAGAAACTGTCACGCAACTCCCATACAGTCTCAATGTGATTTCCATATTTTTGGTGTCCTGAAGAAAGACATTCCTGGCCATCTGTTTGGTTCGCACCAAGAGGTGCACACACATGGGTACAATCATGGCCATGCAGGCAACTGCAAACATTTTTCCATGAAGCGATTGACCATGTTGTCTTGTGGCATAAATGTATTCAATCTTGTCTTGTGGCATAAATGTATTCACAGGTACGGTGATTACTTTTGAAATACTGAACAGTATACTTACTTTTTTCCATCAGTTTTGTTTTCATTTGACTGCACCTTATACACAGAGCTTACATCTTGTGTACTCTTTCCGAAATTTTGCATCAGTGTAACCAAATGTATTACAACAAAAGAAAGATGAATGTGACAGGGTTCAGATCCCATGAAGAGCCATTCACAAAATATTTTGATTCCATTCATCACTTTCAAATTATTTTTTAAAATTATGTTGCCTCAATGATAAATTTGTAGTGACAGATCCATGGGGATATCTTAATTACATATACTAAGATAGATTTTTCCATGTGATCAGTGCAAACCTTCCCCTCTGCCTCTACGCCCTCTCCTCCAACACACAAAAATACAGAAGACAAATTTCGTCTATAACTTTCTACGGGTGGCAGTGGGCAGCAAGGACGTAACTGACAAGATACATGTAAAACTGAATCGGACATTATAACAAATCCACACTCATGTGCATAAACACAACTCACACACACATATCTCACCAAGGTCTCTGGCTGCAGTGTATGATTTCAAAGTCTTGCATTTGCAGCCAGAGACTGTAGCCATGTGTTTGCACGTTGCATTTTGTGTTGTCTAATTCTAATCAAGAGTTTGGCCGAAAGCTTTGTTTGAGAGTCTTTTTGTTGTGCATATCTGCCTATTGCTCCACTATATGGTAAGTAGCAACTATCCTTTTCATAATATTGTCAAACATTAATCTTCCTTTTTTATCGCTGTGAGATCACAAAGCAATCCAGGTTGTGTTATTGGTGTCACTATTTTAGACCAAACAACTGCTTTTGTTGTTACAACCAGTGCTCAATTTGTGACGATATGCCATACCGCTACCTCTGGTAGTCACAGTACCGGTACCTCTTCTTTTTTACAAATCAAGCACTGGTCATAACTGTTGCTACTGCTGCTTCTTTTATTTCTTCAAGATCATGACATGTCCAACAGGTCAAACCAAACTGAACATATCTAGAAAAAACTTGTAAAAAGTGTTTATTTTCATAGCCCATTATGTACAGACTGATCAAACCGCAGTTACAAGCAGAGGAGAAACGATATGTGGAAAGATTCAAAGAAAAAGGACTGAACACATGACAAATACAAAGCTGTGTATCATTGGGTGAATTTGTTACAATTGGCTCATTTTACCTTATTCCAAACACACACACAGTGAATCTTTGATGAGGTTTCTAGGACAGATGAATATTCAGTATTTCTTCATCTCATTTACATTCAGATTACTGGAAGTTATGCAGTCAAAAGACATATTCAGTAACATCTGACCTCAAACCCAAATTTTCATGGAATATTTCCTTGTAAGAAGAGAGAAATGTAGGTTCAAGTCGCAGTCGGGCAGAAATTTTCATATGTGACTAATAGATATAATGACTTAGGCTATCGGCGCAGAAGTGGCCTACATACATTTTTGGAAAAAATGAGGTATTCACACAGAACATCACTTTATGCCCAACCATTACGTTCTACAACCGCCAGACATGTATTCGAACATCATGGGGAATACGGCAGTGTCAGACATTGTTTATGCACCATGCAGTGGCTTACAAAATGGGGCGCAATAATGGCCTATGCCACATAGGCCTCTATTGCACCATGTATGCTTAGCAAGTAGGAAAGTGGGACAGCGTACCATATGTCATACAGCATGTGACGACTGGTGGAGGACACAGATGCAGTATAGACTCACAGTATTGTGGTTGACACACCACTGAACCGTCATCAGTGTGTGTGTAATACAGAACCAAAAGTGCAGTAGCCATGGTGACGATGTCGAAGCCCCATTGCGAGGTAAGGATAGTGTTATGTCCTCTTGTTGGACTCATATGATTTGATATGGACACTGGTGCAGACCTGTTTGGATTGGACACTACTACCAATTGCCGATTCACCCAGTGTGCAAGTTGTACAGCAGATGAGTCTGTCATGTTAGCAGAGCCCAATCTACCTGGTACATCGAAGAATACCATACCCACTACATCAACCATGGACGTATTGGAGGGGGATCATAGTACAGGTACGGTAAGTGCATTGCAATGAGGAAAAAACGGGTCTGGAATGGACACCTGTGGGCAAGGAACATTCGAAAAGAAAAGCGATCGAAAGGGGAAGAATGCAATAACGTGAAGGGAAATGTAGTGCCAAAGAAATGTCCCACACTCGGATCATGCGCGTATCAGAAGGAATGTGGTCGACATTTTTCACCTGAACACCAGAAACATCTATTTGATTCGTTCTATAGATTTTGTAGTTTCAACTTGCAGTCGTCATACTTTTTGCTATGGTGAAGGTAGTCCCTACAGCACGTGTCCCTACAGCTCTGGTACCACAGAGTAGCAATGAGTAGTAAGACACCTATACCATTTCCAGAATGATGAGGGAGTGGACATGAAAGTGTGTACAACATTCTTTACGAACATTTTGCAGATATCAGACAGTAGGATTACAAGGGTTCTTTTGCATGAAGTGCACCAGACCCCACCCATCAATGAGTGAGGCGCATGCCCTGCTAAAAACAAAACACCAATAGCAAAGATTGTTGCGTTAGAGAACTTCATAAAATGGTTTCCAGGACTTCAGAGCGATTATGCATGAGTGAATGAAACAGTGGATCGTCACCAGACCTGAGCATGGGGAAGTTATACCATTTATATAAAGCCGAGTATGATGATCTGGTCTCATAGTACATTTGGTCAGATATTTAATACAAGATTTAATCTGTCCTTTCATCCCCCAGTAAGTGCTTCCTGCCATAAATGTGACCTCTATAACAAAACATGCTGCAGCTGATACTGCGGAAGAGAAAGGTAAATGGGAAAGTGAAAGATAGTTACATCAGCGAAAGGCCGAGAGCATGTGGAAGGGAATGCTTCATAATGCAGCAGAAGGGAGGCATCAGGACAACGATATGACTGTGATTGCCATTGATTTGATGAGGACTTTACCGACGCCAGTACTTACGACAGGTATCTGTTACTACAAGCAGCAATTGTGGACATACTGCCTTGGACTACACGACCTATGGACTAAGAAAGCTACCATGTATATGTATGGAGTGAGGGCGAAGCATCCCAAGAACTGCAAGAAATTGGATTGTGGCTCATGTATTATATTAAACATAATTTCCAAACAAAGTGACTGATTATGTACTCTGTTCAATGTGGCGGGCAAAAATGGAATATAAAAATGCCTTACTGTGTCAATTCATGGTTCTCAATGCAAACTTCACACCGGAAGTGATTCATCATAAATTCCTAGTCAGTGGGAATTCATACCTACCATGTGACCAGGACTTTGGTATCACTGCTAAGAACAGGAAATTTCACCCAAACATATACACACCCTCTGACTGGATGAATGTCATTATCACTGCATTAAAACAACAACCCCTCATGGATATAACAATGTCAAGGAATGATTACATGTCCACAGAATGTTTAGAGAAAAACATATGGAACCGTAAAGTGTCTACACAAAATACCAGGGTGCAATGGTTTCATATTCAATGGCTTCAGTACAAAGCATATAATGTTTTATAAGTACTCCAATGAGCCAGATGTCCCATTTGCCGACATCAGTTTTGCTAAACGAGGGTCGAAAGTAATTGAGACTCTGGAAGTACTAAATCCCAATGAACGCGCTAGAAGCGCGTTGAAAAAGACTGATTTAATGACCTTGCTGTAATTTGTACCCCCGGTGTACCACGTTATTACCGTAACTTGAAGACATTTGCACAGCCATGCTGTGACACCATCTCTGTAAATGATGATATGGATGATGGACATTGATGTGTCATGTGTATCTTGTCCAATGTTTGACTACAGTGTGTAAAGCAATAATGGCCTATCACACATGTTTCGTGTATTAAGGCCAAGTGCGCTGAAACAATAGTGGCCTAACCCACACACTATTACGGTAACTCCACCTACAACCGATTACCTGACACCATACCACAATCATTGCTATACACCGCAATCACTACCTTCCACATCAATTCTGCAAACATCAATATCTTCCAGTGGCCATTCTCACAAACCAGTGTGCTGTGGGTTAGGCCACTATGGCGTTGATAGCCTCATTTATAAGAGGGTGGTTTAAAAAGTTTTATGAATCGCCACGAGAGGTCAGAGGGTTAATCGAACCACAATCATACTATCTCTCTACTATTCCACTCCCGAACAGCGAGCGGGAAAAACGAACATCTAAACCTTTCTGTTCGAGCTCTGATTTCTCTTATTTTATTTTGATGATCATTCCTACCTATGTAGGTTGGGCTCAACAAAATATTTTCGCATTTGGAAGAGAAAGTTGGTGACTGAAATTTTCGTAAAAAGGTCTCGCCGTGACGAAAAACATCTATGCTTTAATGACTTCCATCCCAACTCGTGTATCATATCTGCCACGCTCTCTCCCCTATAACGTGATAATACAAAACGAGCTGCCCTTTTTTGCACCCTTTCGATGTCCTCCGTCAATCCCACCTGGTAAGGATCCCACACTGCGCAGCAATATTCTAACAGAGGACGAACGAGTGTAGTGTAAGCTGTCTCTTTAGTGGACTTGTTGCATCTTCTAAGTGTCCTGTCAATGAAACGCAACCTTTGGCTCGCCTTCCCGACAATATTATCTATGTGGTCCTTCCAACTGAAGTTGTTCGTAATTTTAACACCCAGGTACTTAGTTGAATTGACAGCCTTGAGAATTGTACTATTTATCGAGTAATCGAATTCCAACGGATTTCTTTTGGAACTCATGTGGATCATCTCACACTTTTCGTTATTTAGCGTCAACTGCCACCTGACACACCATACAGCAATCTTTTCTAAATCGCTTTGCAACTGATTCTGGTCTTCGGATGACCTTACTAGACGGTAAATTACAGCATCATCTGTGAACAGTCTAAGAGAACTGCTCAGATTGTCACCCAGGTCATTTATATAGATCAGGAACAGTAGAGGTCCCAGGACGCTTCCCTGGGGAACACCTGATATCACTTCAGTTTTACTCGATGATTTGCCGTCTATTACTACGAACTGCGACCTTCCTGATAGGAAATCACGAATCCAGTTGCACAACTGAGACGATACCCCATAGCTCCGCAGCTTGATTAGAAGTCGCTTATGAGGAACGGTGTCAAAAGCTTTCCGGAATTCTAGAAATACGGAATCAACTTGAGATCCCCTGTCGATAGCGGCCATTACTTCGTGCGAATAAAGAGCTAGCTGCGTTGCACAAGAGCGATGTTTTCTGAAGCCATGCTGATTACGTGTCAGTAGATCGTTCCCTTCGAGGTGATTCATAATGTTTGAATACAGTATATGCTCCAAAACCCTACTGCAAACCGACGTCAATGATATAGGTCTGTAGTTAAATGGATTACTCCTACTACCCTTCTTGAACACTGGTGCGACCTGCGCAATTTTCCAATCTGTAGGTACAGATCTATCGGTGAGCGAGCAGTTGTATATGAGTGCTAAGTAGGGAGCTATAGTATCAGCGTAATCTGAAAGGAACCTAATCGGTATACAATCTGGACCTGAAGACTTACCCGTATCAAGCGATTTGAGTTGCTTCGCAACCCCTAAGGTATCTACTTCTAAGAAACTCGTGCTAGCAGATGTTCGTGTTTCAAATTCTGGAATATTCCATTCGTCTTCCCTGGTGAAGGAATTTCGGAAAACTGCGTTCAATAACTCCGCTTTAGCGGCACAGTCGTCGATAACAGTACCATTGGCACTGCGCAGCGAAGGTATTGACTGCGTCTTGCCGCTTGTGTACTTTACATACGACCAGAATTTCTTCGGATTTTCTACCAAATTTCGAGACAATGTTTCGTTGTGGAACCTATTAAAGGCATCTTGCATCGAAGTACGTGCCAAATTTCGCGCGTCTGTAAATTTTAGCCCATCTTCGGGATTTCGCGTTCTTCTGAACATCGCATGCTTTTTCCGTTACCTCTGCAACAGCGTTCGGACCTTTTTTGTGTACCACGGGGGATCCGTTCCATCTCTTACCAATTTATGAAGTATGAATATCTCAATTGCTGTTGCTACTATATCTTTGAATTTGAGCCACATCTCGTCTACATTCGCATAGTCAGTTCGGAAGGAATGGAAATTGTCTTTTAGGAAGGCTTCTAGTGGCACTTTATCCGCTTTTTTAAATAAAATTATTTTGCGTTTGTTTCTGATGGATTTGGAAGAAATGGTATTGAGCCTAGCTACAGCTACAATGACCTTGTGATCACTAATCCCTGTATCAGTCATGATGCTCTCTATCAGCTCTGGATTGTTTGTGGCAAACCATTTACAATTCGCGTGGGTTCGTGGACTAACTGCTCGAAATAATTTTCGGAGAAAGCATTTAGGACAATCTCGGAAGACATTTTCTGCCTACCACCGGTTTTGAACAAGTATTTTTGCCAACATACCGAGGGTAGGTTGAAGTCCCCACCAACTATAACCGTATGAGTGGGGTATTTATTTGTTACGAGACTCAAACTTTCTCTGAACTGTTCCGCAACTGTATCATCGGAGTCTGGGGGTCGGTAGAAGGAGCCAATTATTAACTTAATCCGGCTGTTAAGTATAACCTCCACCCACACCAATTCGCACGGAGTATCTACTTCGACTTCACTACAAGATAAACCACTACTGACAGACACAAACACTCCACCACCAATTCTGCCTAATCTATCTTTCCTGAACACTGTCTGAGACTTCGTAAAAATTTCTGCAGAACTTATTTCAGGCTTTAGCCAGCTTTCTGTACCTATAACGATATCAGCTTCTGTGCTTTCTATTAGCGCTTGAAGCTCAGGGACTTTTCCAGCGCAACTACAACAATTTACAACTATAATTCCGACTGTTCCTTGATCCAAGCACGTCCTGTAATTGCCAAGCACCCTTTGACATTGCAGCCCATCCCGCACTTTCCCGAGGCCTTCTAACCTAAAAAACCGCCCAGTCCACGCCACACAGCCTCCGCTACCCGTGTAGCCGCCAGCTGAGTGTAGTGAAATCCTGACCTATTCAGCGGAACCCGAAACCCCACCACCCTATGGCGCAAGTCAAGGAATCTGCAGCCAATACGGTCGCAAAACCGTCTGAGCCTCTGATTCAGACCCTCCACCCGGCTCTGCACCAAAGGTCCGCAGTCGGTTCTGTCAACGATGCTGCAGATGATGAGCTCTGCCTTCAGTTCGTAAGCAAGACCGGCAGCCTTCACCAAATCAGATAGCCGCTGGAATCCAGAGAGAATTTCCTCAGATCCAAAGCGACACACGTCACTAGTGCTGACATGTGCCACCACCTGCAGCTAGCTGCACCCTGTGCTCTTCATGGCATCCGGAAGGACCCTTTCCACATCAGGAATGACTCCTCCCGGAATGCACACGGAGTGCACACTGGATGCCTCAAAACATGTCCTACCAACCGATCCCTTCTTCTAGTCAAGTTGTGCCACAAACTTCCCTTCTCCCCAATCCTATTCAATACCTCCTCATTAGTTACGTGATCTACCCATCTAATCTTCAGCATTCTTCTGTAGCACCACATTTCGAAAGCTTCTATTCTCTTCTTGTCCAAACTAGTTATCGCCCATGTTTCACTTCCATACATGGCTACACTCCAAACAAATACTTTCAGAAACGACTTCCTGATACATAAATCTATATTCGATGTTAACAAATTTCTCTTCTTCAGAAACGCTTTCCTTGCCATTGCCAGTCTACATTTTATATCCTCTCTACTTCGACCATCAACAGTTATTTTGCTCCCCAAATAGCAAAACTCCTTTACTACTTTAAGTGTCTCATTTCCTAATCTAATTCCCTCAGCATCACCCGATTTAATTTGACTACATTCCATTATCGTCGTTTTGCTTTTGTTGATGTTCATCTTATATCCTCTTTTCAAGACACTGTCGATTCCGTTCAACTGCTCTTCCAAGTCCTTTGCCATCTCTGACAGAAGTACAATGTCATCGGCGAAACTCAAAGTTTTTATTTCTTCTCCATGAATTTTAATAGCTACTCCGAATTTTTCTTTTGTTTCCTTTACTGCTTGCTCAATATACAGATTGAATAACATCGGGGAGAGGCTACAACCCTGTCTCACTCCTTTCCCAACCACTGCTTGCCTTTCATGCCCCTCGACTCTTATAAGTGCCATCTGGTTTCTGTACAAATTGTAAATAGCCTTTCGCTCCTTGTATTTTACCCCTGCCACCTTTAGAATTTGAAAAAGAGTATTCCAGTCAACATTGTCAAAAGCTTTCTCTAAGTCTATAAATGCTAGAAACGTACGTTTCCCTTTCCTTAATCTTCCTTCTAAGATAAGTCGTAAGGTCAGTATTGCCTCACGAGTTCCAACATTCCTACGGAATCCAAACTGATCCTCCCCGAGGTCCGCATCTACCAGTTTTTCCATTCGTCTGTAAAGAATTCGCGTTAGTATTTTGCAGCTGTGACTTATTAAACTGATAGTTCGGTAATTTTCACATCTGTCAGCACCTGCTTTCTTTGGGATTGGAATTATTATATTCTTCTTGAAGTCTGAGGGTATTTCACCTGTCTCATACATCTTGCTCACCAGCTGGTAGAGTTTTGTCATGACTGGCTCTCCCAAGGCCGTCAGTAGTTCTAATGGAATGTTGTCTACTCCGGGGGCCTTGTTTCGACTCAGGTCTTTCAGTGCCTGTCAAACTCTTCACGCAGTATCTTACCTCCCATTTCGTCTTCATCTACATCCTCTTCCATTTCCATAATATTGTCCTCAAGTACATCGCCCTTGTATAAACCTTCTATATACTCCTTCCACCTTTCTGCCTTCCCTTCTTTGCTTAGAACTGGGTTTCCATCTGAGCTCTTGATATTCATACACGTGGTTCTCTTCTCTCCAAAGGTCTCTTTAATTTTCCTGTAGGCAGTATCTATCTTACCCCTAGTGAGATAAGACTCTACATGCTTACATTTCTCCTCTAGCCATCCCTGTTTAGCCATTTTGCACTTCCTGTCGATCTCATTTTTGAGACGTTTGTATTCCTTTTTGCCTGCTTCATTTACTGCATTTTTATATTTTCTCCTTTCATCAATTAAATTCAATATTCCTTCTGTTACCCAAGGATTTCTAGCAGCCCTCGTCTTTTTACCTACTTTATCCTCTGCTGCCTTCACTACTTCATCCCTCAGAGCTACCCATTCTTCTTCAACTGTGTTTCTTTCCCCCACTGCTGCCAATTGTTCCCTTATGCTCTCCTTGAAACTCTGTACAACCTCTGGTTCTTTCAGCATATCCAGATCCCATGTCCTTAAATTCCCACCTTTTTGCAGTTTCTTCAGTTTTAACCTACAGGTCATAACCAATAGATTGTGGTCAGAGTCCACATCTACCCCTGGAAATGTCCTAAAATTTAAAACCTGATTCCTAAATCTCTGTCTTACCATTATATAATCTATCTGATACCTTTTAGTATCTCCAGGATTCTTCCATGTATACAACTTTCTTTTATGATTCTTGAACCAAGTGTTAGCTATGATTAAGTTATGCTCTGTGCAAAATTCTACCAGACGGCTTCCTCTTTCATTTCTTAGCCCAAATAATCACCTACTATGTTTCCTTCTCTCCCTTGTCCTACTGACGAATTCCAGTCACCCATGACCATTAAATTTTCGTCTCCCTTCACTACCTGAATAATTTCTTTTATCTCATCATACATTTCATCAATTTCTTCATCATCTGCAGAGCTAGTTGGCATATAATCTTGTACTACTGTAGTAGGCATGGGCTTTGTGTCTATCTTGGCCACAATAATGCGTTCACTATGCTGTTTGTAGTAGCTTACCCGCATTCCAATTTTCCTATTTATTATTAAACCTACTCCTGCATTACCCCTATTTGATTTTGTATTTATAACCCTGTATTCACCTGACCAAAAGTCTTGTTCCTCCTGCCACCGAACTTCACTAATTCCCACTATATCTAACTTTAACCTATCCATTTCCCTTTTTAAATTTTCTAACCGACCTGCCCGATTAAGGGATCTGACATTCCACGCTCCGATCCGTAGAACGCCAGTTTTCTTCCTCCTGATAACGACATCCTCCTGAGTAGTCCCCGCCCAGAGATCCGAATGGGGGACTATTTTACCTCCGGAATATTTTACCCAAGAGGACGTCATCATCATTTAATCATACAGTAAAGTTGCATGTCCTCGGGATAAATTACGGCTGTAGTTTCTCCTTGCTTTCAGCCGTTCGCAGTACCAGCACAGCAAGGCCGTTTTGGTTAATGTTGCAAGGCCAGATCAGTCAATCATCCAGACTGTTGCCCCTGCAACTACTGAAAAGGCTGCTGCCCCTCTTCAGAAACCACATGTTTGTCTGGCCTCTCAACAGATACCCCTCCGTTGTGGTTGCACCTACGGTACGGCCATCTGTATCGCTGAGGCACGCAAGCCTCCCCACCAACGGCAAGGTCCACAGTTCATGGGGGGAGTTCATAGTAGGTGAATAAATTTTGAATAATTGAATATATTATAACAAAACATCAACATTCTATGCAGGGACAATCACAAAATATTTTAATTTCATACTTTTGAAGAAAAGTAAGCAACTCAATCAAAAAATATTATCCTTGGACCTATAATCATTAGTGGATGGACCAATAAACTATTCTCCCCCCACCTCCAAGACACACACATGATCTAACTTTATGCAATGATTCTGTAATTACATTTCTGGGTTGGGATGGGAGCTGGGATTATGAACAACACAGATATAAAATGGGACATTATAGCGTATTGCAACTCCTTTTGCAACAAACAAATTTATTTTACTGCAGTTATTTTTAACGTGTCTTACTAAAAAATCAATTTCATTGGAACAGTAACTCCAACACAAGAGATACAAGTGGCATGCACCTCAATAAACGTTTTAGGACAGTGGGTTTTCACAGTGGAATGTAAACGATTTCGCTTTCTTAAAGTGTATCTATGATACTACTATTGGCAGTGACATAATATTAATATATTGCCAGACACATTAATTTGGCACAGATGGCAAAATAAAAATAATGATCTTGGCTATTGGTCGTGGTCTATCCCTAGCAATCATCCCAGAAAATTTAGGGTGGTGGCAGAGAAAGTTTGGTTGTGCAATTCTTTAGTCATTCTGTTGCAGTACTGGAAGTGCGACATGTTTCTGAAAATAAATCAAAGGTTTATTGAATGAATTATTGAATATTTTTTACAGGACTTGGCAGTAATGGAAAGAACATAAGTAGAATAACAGCACTATTTGTCAAATTAGAAAAACATCGCTATATGTCAGGTTAGAGAAGAATTAAGTATTTAATGTTTAATAACATGAATTTTTGTATGTATAGTACACCACTCTGTTGACAATGAGGTACAAATCAATCTCAAATGAAGTACCTAGGAGTAAAAACTCCTCTCTTTCAGGCCATATTATGTTGTCAAATGGTGAAGCATGTAATCAGCTAATCTGATCACATATTGCATCAGACTGTAAGTGGGCAGCTGGAGATAGTGATGCTAGGGGTTTACTGACAGTCATTTTGTTGGTGCATGTTCAAGGCATTACGCATTCTAACACCACCTTCACATTAGATACATTCACTAATGGTGACTTGACGTAAATAAACAATCAATTTCAAAAGAATAGAGATTTCTTCCACTCCATCATATTCTGTACAGCCCACCAAGAAGGTGTACCTACAGGGCAAAAGAATAGGTGAAAGTACACATTCACAAAAGACAACCAAACATTGCTTAAGCCGTACACTATATTAACAAGGGACAATCACAATACTGCTTAATACTATGTCTGTCTATGCCAGTTAAATGTGTTCTAGATAATTGGAAAGAAAGCTGCTGCTGCTATTTCAGTTATATTAGGTAGCTGCAGGCTGTCTTATCATAAACTTAATATTTACTTCATTAATGGAGCATCTTTCAAAGAAAATAGTAATCTATATATGTAATTACACGGGACATTTTACAACACACTGCTTGCCATCCATTTAACGGAGCAATCAAGTCCTTGCATCATGAGGTATGTTTTACATTTTTTTTTAATTGGCTGAGATATCCAATTACTTGCTGTTTGTTAGATGGGAGCATCTCAAATATTTTCACACCATAGTACATAAATTTGTTACATCCTGGGATGCAAAGTTTACACAAAAGTTCTATTTCTATCTTGTATTGATAGTTCAGTTAGAACTGATTTTTCACAACTACACTACACCTTTACTAAAATAACTCTGTGATTGTGCTTGTGGCTAGGCAACTGCAGTTCTTTCTTGACATCGTTATAATGACTGATTTTTTTAGGCATGCCACAGATTTCTCATGTGCAGTAGAATGCATGGGAAGGGGAGAGCCAACTGTTGCCCTATCCACCACGCCCACTGATGTACCTCCCACTGACAACGGCAATAATAAAAATAACCTGAATGTATTTTTTGCTCTTTTTGCATTAAATGTGCAACTCTTGCTCGTTCTAACTATGTGGAATGTTGTACATAACGAACAATTCTTTACCACCATAGCTGTTTGTGACCCATGAGGTTGTTTTAATAAAAATTTAGAAGAAAACTTAAGTGTTTATCACTAAGTCTGCTAAAGACTCACCAAAGCATTCACCAATAGCCATAAAAGTTTGCTATTATTTTCCCACTAATGCAATCTGACAGGTACCAAAAAAATTAAAACTTTAATATCTATCCATTATATGAGTGGGACACTATGACTGTGATGAATAAAGGTTTCCATAACTTACTGCTATCAGCCACCTTTCGTATTATTTTTTAATCATTTTTACCACAACTGTTTTGAATCACTACCATCAGATGGCACATATTTATTGCATGTTTGCAGCATTGCTGGAGTTTTGCAGCTGTGGACAGGCATGAACTGTACATACTTCTCACCACATTCAGTGTGAGCATGTTTCGCTCTCTTGCCATAGGTATAAGCCGCAACACTGCTGCAAATATACAATAAATAAGTACTATCTGATGATAAATCGCTTGTCAAATCAAAACCAGTCATGGTAAATAGAAACTGAAGGATAAAACCAAAGGCAGCTGGCTTTTGCAAACCTTTACACAAATTTAAATCTGAACTGAAATTGGTTCTTCTGGCAACCTCTACTCTGAAGATGGATATTTAACAAAAACCTTGTGGCATAAAAGACTACAATGATTGCTTGTGCTATTTAGAAGTAGATGTAAGCATTCCTTATAAGTAACATGAGGAGTGACCGAGACCAATATGTTTATTATTATTACTTTTCAACCAATGAGCTAGCTGGTAATCTGTAAATAGCCAGTATGTAGCCTTAAACACAAGAAAGACACAGAGTGAAAAACCAATGTAATCTACACCATTTCGATATAAACAGACCAATGATCCTTGAAACATAACATTATTTTTAATTAACCAAAACACAGACAACCTATATCCAATGAACAAGATCAGTCTATATAAAGTGATCTATTGCTCTATTATAGAAGGTAGGCTGTTTTGACCAGGAATACAATCAACATGGTGTACACTATTTCAAGAAGAAAAATAATATTAAATCTCCGACCACAAGAAATACATGGCACTAATATTTCCAAACATAAAAATGAATCCATCAGCCACAACATGCAAATTCAAAGTAACTCACCAGAAAGCCAGCACAAATTCTTCCAGTAGCAACCTGGAACATTCAATTCATGTCAAACAATTCACTAACAAACATCTATCACAAGAGAGCGCCACCAAACACTGCAACTCACCATCTACAAACACAAAGACTCAAAAACTATCAAGGCTCACCATGACATCACAGTTAGATTACAGGTCAAAGCAGATGGGTGTAAGATCAGCACTTGACCTGTGAATAACCTCACGTTAGCCTCAGGTAGGAAATAGCGATGAGACAATAACTGCCAATTGGCAAGAAAACATGGTTAAATTATCCAGAATGAAACCTGATTACTTTTAGAACATTTGTTCAGAGTTTGCGTATTTTTGGTACAATCCATAAAGGGCAGTACTATCTGCTTTGCACTTTGAAATCTTTTCACTGTACTGACCCACAAAGAAGACTGACAGAATACTTTTCTTTTTAAACAGTGCAGCTACTGTTAAAAACTTATCCATTCTAACATTGAAATTCTAATACTTACAGCCCAAACAATTTACTCCATAATGGTACTTTTCTGTCAGCCAAGACATTCATATAAATCCTTACTGCTGTTATAGCATCTTGTTTTGCAAATGCAAATTTCCGACAATATCTCCAGTTTTGCTGCATGTATCTTCTTGTTCTTAGAGAGTTTCATCGTTATATACTTTATTGACTAAAAATAGGCTCTGTTACTTAACAGTTCAACATATTTAAACTAGAGTTAACTTTGAAGAAGCCTTCCAACAGCCATGACAACAGTACTAAGTTGCACATAACACAGCTGTGTACCCTTTCATATGCACACAGCTATGAAACTAAATCTGCAGTCTGTTACATTCATCAGCACAACACTACACTTGCAGCTTGAGGACATATCTCAGAGTATTAAATAAATCCTAAACAGTTACATTATAATGTAAAATACGATATTCTAACCACAATCATTTTAACAGATGAACTTATTTGCCTCTCAGAGTGCGAATGTATATTACGTTTCCTATTTTCTCTCCAACAATTTTGCGTTCCGCTTTTCGTCTCTTACAAATCAGAATAGCACAAAGCCTATTGCTGAGTTACTACGACAGTTCAATGCAGCAGCTACCACCTCGATTAAACAATAACAAAAACAGATCTTACGGCCCGCCAAAAATGTCGTCTTTAAAGTTAATACTCACAACACCTTCAACAGGAAACGTTAGCGACATCCATGGAGGTAGAATAAGGGGAGATGGCGCTACAGACTTACGCTGTACCTTGTTTTGAAGCCAGAAGGCGGGTCCTGCCGCCATCTTGGATCCCCCAAAACATTAGCAGACAAGTGTCTACAAATGCTTCTTGTTCGTCATTTCTGTCGTGTACACGTGATATTTGTTTTATATAGCTAATGTTACAGTGTTTTAGTGAACAACATAGTATAAGGAACGCCACTTCAAACGTTTTTCTGGTTTTAAATGCGTATTCGATACAGTAATCCGACACGAAATTATGGCGCTTCTGCCGTCAGTACTGTAATTCCTTTTTGATTAAACACTTCGAATAACCGAGAACTACTATGTGCTATGAAAAACGTGCTTTCGTAATCCATTTCTATTCACTTTTATTTTGTTTGTGTCGATAATTGATAAAGCCAGAACTCCAAAATCAATGATTGATAGTTTAGAGGCACCGATTTGTATTCGTTGCATTTTCAAGTCAAATGCAAATTTTAAATGTTCAAGTTAGCAAGAAACTTATTTCCTTTGGTGTCACACAGATGTATGGAGGGATGTGATAAACAAGCCAGTTGTCATGTCAACAAAGTGAAAGATTCGTTAAATTACGAAAGAAAAAAACTGAATTTAACATTGTCAGGCCAATTGTAGTTTACACATCTGCTTTGTTTTTAAATTGTATCTACCAAGTGACATTCAGTGTGCCAAATAACAGCAATTTACAGGGTAACACGACAACACAATGATTAATGTAATGATCTAAATAGCCTGGACTTAGATAGGGAACTTCGCTTTAACAAATATGTAACCCTTTAAGTACTTATAATTTAACCACTGTAACAGGTGTTCCATACATTTTAGTGAAGATTTAATTAACTTCATGTAGTTTCATTACTTTTATATTAAGTCACTGCATTTTAAAACATAAGTCCCCATTCCCAGGATATTTCTTGCCAAGACTTTTCAGGTACTTGGGAATAACCAAACAATGAAATCCAAGTGTATTGCTTATCTCCCGAGAGCTCTTCGCATTGGATTGATAGGAAATCTAACGTCAAATCACAGAAATAGAACCATACTGTAAAACTTTACAGTGCATCAGAAATATATAAGAAAATAGCGATTAAATAGGTCCACTTACGAATGAAATGTGACTTGTTTAAACTTTAGACTACAATCAGAACGATTAGTACACCCGTAAGCAATGCAAGCCAGTATATTTTTTTTTATCAAAACACTTCACGACTACACGGAATCAAACCACCAGAAGCGAATGTTTTGGGTTAGCTAACATGGCGGATCTTCACTTGGGTCGGCTTCAAGTTTGTTACGTCATGACAACTCCTCTTATTTTTACCTCCATGGCGACATCCCCTGAGATTGCACAAGCCCCACCCATTCCCCCCCCCCCCCTCCACACCAACCAAGTGCACGTGTAAAGGCTTTGTCCACGCCATGTAGTGCATCCCTATGATTTTTGGTAGTCATCCTGTGTAGCATATCGATATGACCATTGGTCGCATCGATATGTTCGTCGCTATTTTTAGAGTGAGAATTTGTGTTGCTATTGAACATGGAAATATGCACACGGTTACGTTTTGAAAGTGTACGTAAATGTTTTTATTAACACGCACAGAACGAATGTAACACAAGATTAGGCAAAAAACAACCATGTTAATAGGAACGTCTATAAAAGAATCCGTAGCAACTGCGGCAAAAATAAATATGTAGCAGCGGCATAGATTCTAAATTCCAACACCCCCACTAGAAGCGATGTCTCTCAGTACTTCATTCTTGGAGTCTAAATTCTTGTGTTAGTTGCTGATGTCTGATTCTTGGCAGTGGCTTTGTCATCATACCTGCAAGCATATAATTTGTGAATATTTGCTCCACTGTGATTTCCCCTGTATCCAGTTGTCTTTGACAGATCAATTGCACCTTTGTTGTCGCAGAACAATATTATTGGGCCCTCTTTTGGGAAAGGGGATATCTCTCTTTGCAGATGTTGCAGCCAAAGTGCTTCGTGACATGCAGAAGTTAAAGACTTATATTCTGCTTCTGTTGTCCAGAGAGCTACTGTTGGTTGTTTTTTACTATTCCATAAAATTGCTCCACCTTGTGACATAAATAAAAAACGAGTGGTTGATTTTCTATCTCCTATGTCCCCAGTACAGTTGGCATCAGTTTAACCTGTGATGTTATGATCTTCTTTGGAAAATTGTGGATTGAAGTCTTTAGTTCCCTTAATATACCTTAGGATTCGCTTTACAGCTTGCCAGTGGGATATTCCAGGGTTATTATTAA
The DNA here is from genome assembly GCF_023897955.1 of Schistocerca gregaria. NCBI lineage: Eukaryota > Metazoa > Arthropoda > Insecta > Orthoptera > Acrididae > Schistocerca > Schistocerca gregaria. Next base: position 480,090,433 of record NC_064925.1, read on the forward strand.
ACCGACTCACAACTCCAACTGTGTACGCTAAACCTGGTCTAGTGCCTAGTTGTGCATGCATTAAGCTATCTATGGCTTCTTTATATGGGACTTTCTTCTTGGCATCTCTTTCTCTGCCTGTTTTTGGGCTAATTTCATGAGTTAATACTTGGTTATTGTTAATCGGAGTGGATACTGGTTTACAGTCTTCCATATTATACTTTCCTAAAATCTGATCTATATAATGCGTCTGATCCAACCATAAAAGTTCAAGCTTACGATCTCTTGTCAATCGGATCCCTAGACAATTGGATACTTCTGCAAGGTCCTTTAGTTCATGTTGTTCCTTTAGTTGTCGTTTAAATGCAATTTTCTGTAGCATATTGTTACAGCATGTCATCTACATAAACAGCTACAATTTATATATCGCTTCATTGGTATCTGTGATAAACACATGGATCAGCGGTGGTCCTGCTGAAAACTTAGTAAAACTTTTTTTGATATTCCAACAGCGACTTCCCTGTTTAAGTCCATACACTATTTCCTTGAGTCTTTTAATACCTTCATATTTTGCTGTCTTTGTCATGTAGTCAGCTGTGGGAATTTTGACATAAATTTCTTCTTTCAAATCATCTTGCAAAAACGTTGTCACCAAATCACAATGGTCAATGACGAAGTCGTATTTATCAGACAGACTAAACAAATATCTAAGTGAATTGTATCGTATAACTGGTGAGTATGTTTCTTCATAGTCTAAACCTTTAACTTGTGAACATATCTTACCTACAAGTCGAGCTTTATGGCGACTTAACTGTCTCTTCTTATCTTAAAGACCCACTTAGCATCAATCGCTTTTTTGCCTTGAGGCAGGATAGTTGATCCCCAAGTTTTATTTTCTGCATGTGACTTCAATTCTTCTTCTATTGCTTGAAACAATTTATATGAATACTTAGATTGCAAAGCTTCTTCCAAAATAATGTCTGTGATTCTTATGAATCTTCTTTAGTACAGTAGGTCACATAATCATCCGTCTTCTTTGGTATGGGTATTCTGGAAGATCTTCTGAGCACTTGTTTAGGTGGTTCAGATTCATTTTCTATTTCAAATGAGCCTGTTTTTTCTGAAATACTGTTATCTGATGTGTTGTCCCGTGAGTCATCTTGAATTGTAATGTTCTCCTCCTTATTTGCGAATGGGATAAATATCTGATTTGGTTTCAGCAAATGATCACATGTTCCTGGCTTGTTATTATTCTCTTGACGAATTTCTTCTTTAAATATCACATCTCTGGATTTAATGATTCTTTATTGAACTGGATGGAACAACCAGTATGCCTTGCTGTCTAATATTCGTGGATGTCAGAAGTCAGGTTTCTTTTCTGAGAAAGCTTCATCTGACGGTATGTTGTTCAAAGCTTTTGTCAGTTATTTATTAATGAGATAACCTGCGGTTACCTTTCTGCAACACCATCTTGTTCTGGAATGTAGGGAACAGTGGTTTCATGTTTAACTCCTTCTTCCCTTAAAAATTTCGTCAGTCCTTCGTTTACATATTCTTTTCCATTATCAGTTCGCAAGATACAAAGCCTTTTGCCTGTCTAATTCTCTACGAACTTTTTAAATTGTGTATAATGTCAGATACTTGGTATTTATTGCTGACAGTGTACAAAAAAATCTTTCTAGAGAAATCATCACTCAGAGTTAGAAAATATTTAGCTCCACCAATCGATGTGGTTTGCATTGGACCACACAAATCTGAATGCACTAACTCCAAAATCCTTTTATCCCTAGAAGTGGAGTGAGGAAATGAAAATCTTGTTTGCTTACCTTCCAGGCACGTAACGCATGGAGTCTCGATGGCTCCTTTATATTTGATGCCATTAGCCAAACCGCTTCGTAATTCTTCCATGGCATCTGAGTGTAGGTGGCCTAATCTTCTGTGCCATAGATTCTCATCAATAGACAAGGATGCATATTTTGTTTCTGCACTGCGATCACTTGGTTGGTCCAGCCTATGCATTCTGTTGATTAACGGTGCTGTAGCTAGCAATTTCTTCTCTGTATCTCGAATGCGACAGCCTCTATTGTCAAAAATAACTGTGTGACCCTGTTGCACTATTTTGCTTGTGGGAAGTTAATTTTGTACTCAGCTGAGGAACATGAAGCATATCCGTCACCTTAATATTTATTTTCTCTCGGCCAGCCACAGTATTAATATGTGTGCAACCAGTCCCTTTAACGGGAAAATTTTCGTTGTTGGCCACGACCACTTGTGAACTGGGAACTGATGCTATGAAGATTAAATCACATGGATGGTTTGACATGTGAGCTGAGGATCAGAATCCTCAAAGCAGTCTTTGTGTATAACTTTAGTTGGCGGTGGCATCATGGAGAATGTCTTGTAGCTGGTTTCTTTACTTACTGATTTTTCGCTTGCCTTGTGTTTACTGCAACAATGTTTCGCTATGTGTCCATATTTGTTGCAGTTGTAACATCTCGGACCTCTGGGATTGTGGTGTGAGGTGATTCGCTTGTCTTTTTTATTCGTCTGGAGAGCCATGTCATTAACATACGAGTTGCCACACACTTCGTCCTTTACATCCTACAGTAATTTGTTTTTAATGGAATCGCCAGTTATCGGCGTGTTGGAGTTCTCTAAACCCATTATGAATGGTCTGTACTCATTAGGTAGCCCAGCTAACAAGATACATCCTACCCACTCGTCTTTCACTTCAAAGTTAAGATCATTCAATTTATTTTACACTGAAATTATTCTCGTCACGTATTCTTCCACAGACGAACTTCTCTCTAATCGTGTTATTAAAAGCGTTCTCAACAGCCTATTCTTCGATAAAGTCATGAATCCTCATAAGTTTGTTTTAATCTATTTCACTCTTCTTTTGCAGATGACGTGCTCTGCAGATGCACATAAATAGTAGCATCAACTGATAAGATTATTTTGACCCTTGCGGTGCATGTCTTAACTTCGTGTTTGATCTCGCCCATTATACACTGCCACAGTTGTTCGTGCTTAAATAAGTTTTCACTGCAGATTTCAATGTATTGTAATTTTCTCTTCCTTTCAGTTTTTCAATTAACAGCAACGAATTAGCATTAACTGAACTGATGATATTGGCGTTCTGTATCTGCGTCTTGATGTGACGAGAAAAAGCGTAGTTTTTATTCACCTCAAATAAACCGCTGGGTGACTGTGCCTCGGCCCATAACCTGTTATTGAACTTGAAATAAACAGGCGGCTACGGTTTGAAAGTGAACATAAATGCTTTTATTGACACGCACAGAACGAATGTAACACAAGAGTAAGCAAAAAACAACCATGTTAATAGGAACGTCTATAAAAGCGTCCGTAGCAACTGCGGCAAAGATAAATATGTAGCAGAGGAATCGATTCTAAATTCCAACATTAACTTGATCCTCGCTTTTTTTTTTTAGTCCATGTGTTTTACCATGGTTGCCTATACTAGCAGTGTGGTGTTGTCAGAAGAACTTCTTAGCAGTTTGTGTAATTAAAACATTTAAAATGAGTGCTGTTAATTGTCAAATTGGTGGAAACTAATACAATTATCTGAGAAGTCTGAGGCGGCATATATCCAGAGCGCACCCACAGCAGTTGAATGAAATTGTACGTCATGTTACAAATAACGAGCTTTCATTTCCCTATCAGTGCTACACATGCGACAAGAGTTTTACTTGGAAAAGAAGTTTAAAACGCCACCAAAAAAACATTCATGGCGTAATGAAGCAGCAGAAGAGGTTGAAGTGTATGATATGCACATTTGAAGTAGAGTCAAAAAAAGTGTTGGATTGATCATTGCCAAGCCACTCACGAAATACGTGTGAAATATGAAGATATGGAGTTCCTTAGTGAAGGTGAACTTTTGTAGTGGAATGAGGAGATTGAACATACTACACAATCCAAATTCGTCAAACATCATGGCATAAAGTTTGTTGATGATTGCTCAACCTGTAAGTATGTTTGCCCCATTCACGTCAGTTTCTTTCCAAACGTGAAGGTATGAGACACCTCGAAATCGCAGGTAGTAACAAAATTGATGGGAAGTGCCATGCAGGGATAAAAGTCCGCTATAAGGAAGGAAACTGCCTTGCAAATTTTGTGTCGCCACATGTTGGACACAATCTAAACTTAAGTTATTTGAATCTGACACCACAAGAACACGAGAGCATAGCTGCAGACATTACTGTAGGAATCCCCTTTCCTATTGTTCTTGATAAAATTCAAGCAATAGTGCAGAATTCAAATTCGGAGAGAGTACATCTCACAACATTGCAGTACTTGCACGGCATGGCAGCATTTTGTAATTTGGCTTCAAAGTCAGTCAGAGATCAAAATAATGCTATCAGCGTTACTGTTGGGCACTAAAAAACTTTGAGTCAAACTTGAAAAGAATGTTAATGGCTACAGGACTGATAATGTACATATATCCTGGAGTAGATCTTACTGTACCAGAATGGAGCCCATGAGCATTTCAGGTATTAAAATATTACCATGAAATAGTTGCTAATTAGTGGTACAAACCTTCACCAAGAAGAGTTCTCAATATCCCATGGCTTTCTTCTACGTCAGGAACAGCCATAGGAATGTGGTGTAATGATTTCCTTTTCTTTAATTCCTCTGTGGCACAAGGTTTCTCTTGCGACTCCTTTGTGGGTTCTAACAGTACCTACATTCGCCTTCAACATTGTCATCATTTTTTTCGCTAGCTTAACTTTGGCAGTTGACATGCCAGTAATGACTTCTGAAAACATTGAGACAATCTTTTTTTTCATCTGACAATTCTTCTTGGGTGTTGCAGCTAGCATTTGTGCTTACTCGGGCCAAAATTGCTTCCCTCTCATCAATCACAGGCACATCTTCAGCATCAATACCAAGTGCATGCCAACACAAGATTTTGCAAGGGAGTCTCACTTCTGCTCTTCTTTTCTGTTTAATTGCAAACAATATGAATGTGCTTACACATATTTAATTTAATACTATAGAGATTAAGAGGTTATGGGTGGGTTGGGAATATGTTTTGATTGTGTGTGTGTGTGTGTGTGTGTGTGTGTGTGAGAGAGAGAGAGAGAGAGAGAGAGAGAGAGAGAGAGAGAGAGAGAGAGAGAGAGACCTAGTGTAGTGTGGTAAGTAGTCGTTTTCTAGGCGGTATTTTTCGTGTGTTTGTTTGGTGGGGTATTCCTGTGTTGTGTGGTTGGTGGTATTTACTGTATGTGTTTTAGGTTGATGTTGCGGTATTGGCAGTTGGAGTTGATTTCTGTATCTTTGGGGAAATACTCAATTTAAATTTATTTGGTATTGTTAGTTGTTTTTGAGCTATATAGGTCATGGAGGTGTCCAATTTCAATGGGCCGTTTTAGCTATGTGTGTTTTAGTATCGTGAGCTGCTGTTGACATATATAGGTCAAGGGAAGTGTCCAGTTCCATCAACATAAATATTACCATTTCCTTATTTTGCCAGTAGTTCACCTTGTGCAGTGTTCATTATTACTAACATAAAATCCTCACTCCTCAATTCCGGGTGTTCATTATTACTAACATGAAATCCTCACTCCTTAGTTCCGGGTGTTCATTATTACTAACATGAAATCGTCACTCCTCAATTCCAGGTGATGGTCAGTGATTATTTCTTGAGGCTTATGACATAATAGGCCTACACACAGATTATCACTTTGCTTAACTTCTTGTACACAAGCTTTGATGCTGATGTCATTACTTTGATGTCCAACTGATTTAGAAGCCAAATTATAAGAAGCTCATTGTTACACATGTCCTGCAGTGTTGTGAGATATACTGTCTCCAAATCTGAACCCTGTACTGTTGATCAAATTTTGCCAAGAACAATGGGACACAGAATTCCTACAGCAGTGTCTGCAGCTATGCTCTTGTGGTGTCAGATTCAAATGACTTAAGTCTAGATCGTGTCCAACATGAGGCGACAAAATTGACAAGACACTTTTCGTCCTTATAGAGGACTTTCACCTGTGTAGGGCACTTTCCATCAATTTTGTTACTACCTGCCATTTTGAGGTGCCTCATACCTTCACCTTTGGAAAGAAACTGACCTGGATGATAGCAAACATACAGATTGAGCAATCTTCAACAAACTTAATGCCATGATGCTTGACGAATCTGAATTGTGTATTATGTTCAGTTTCCTCTTTCCATTTCAAAAATTCACCTTCACTAGAGAACTCCAGACCTTCAGATTTCACACGTTTTTGATGAGTGGCCTGGAAATGATCAATCCAACACTTTTTTTGACTCTGCTTCAAATGTGAATATCATACACTTCAACCGCTTCTGATGCTTCATTACACCATGAATGTCTTTTTGGTGGTGTTTTAAACTTCTTTCCCAAGTTAAAACTCTTGTTGCATATATAGCACTGGTAGGGACATGAAGGTTCGTTATTTGTAACATAAGGTAAGATTTCGTTCAACTGCTATGTGTGCGCTCTGGAAATATGCTGCCTCAGAGTCTTCCGATAATTGTATTTGTTTCCACAAATTTTCATATTTAAAAGCACTCATTTTAAATGTTTTAATTACTCCAACTGGTAAGAAGTACAAGGTAGGCAGTCGCTCTATTTCTGAGAGGAACAGGAAAGGAAATTACTAGTTGTGGTAATGACTGCTGTGGACCATAAGATGGCTTGCAGAGTACCTATGTAGATGTAAAATAACGTTTTATCAGGCAAAACTCAGGGAATTCCAGGAATGTTATAAAATCCCAAGGAATTCCGCATTTTAATGTAGCATTGAACTTGAATTTTATTAAGTTATAAATCACAAATTTTAAAATACCTAATATTTGAAATTGTGTTACTTACATGAATATTATTCCATATAAATTAGTGACGTTTAAAATTAGATAAACTACTGCTTATAGCTAATATGTAGTACAGCTGAGAGAAAGGAAAAGTCATTATTTTGGTGTTCTGCACCTGCGCCCCCCCCCCCCCCCCCCCCCCCTACCCACTTCCATACTTCTCCTGTTACCTCTACTTTGTCAGCTGTGTATTGACACATTCCTCCTTCTCACACCTGAAATTCTCAGGATTCTTTTTTTTTTGTGTTTGAGCAGCCACCCTGGAAGTAGTTTAGCACTATTAAATTATTAACACTGCTGTTGTGCATTATTTACTTTGCACTGAAGAGGTGATACTGTTAAACTGAAGTACATTTGCAGGAATTGCACTATTCCTCAATGTAATTTGACATACAGCGTGTGGAATAACGTTATCCGTCAGATTTAGTGAGGCTGTTGTGACAGTCCAAAAGGAATCATCCATATATTTGTTCTCTGCAGTAGTCTACATCAGTGAGGTTCTCACTATATATGTGTATATATATGGAACTTAAACTATGTATATACTCTGATCCCTGTGAGAGCTTAGAGCTTGTAGTGTGTTTCTCAGTGCAAATGAATGAACGTTAATGTGATAACTCACATCTCATGTTTTAATCTATGGTATTTGCAGATCCTATTCCCAACTTTCTGTATTTCTGGTGCTCAGTATTTTGATTTGATTTACACAATGCTCATGTGATGTCATATCCATATCCAAAATTATTACATTTTGACACCCATTGTAGGGTGTAATTTAATGTACACAGTACATTCATTTTTTTATTTTTTGTGTTTACCTGATACTTTGTTATTTTGTGTGACCTTTACTAAGATAAGCAAATACTATTTTTCAGTTTTCGATAATTTTAGCCATGAGAGTTATATGTTTCAACCACACCATTATCTGTGTTTCACCAACTAAAGTACTTGGCGCCCTGAAACTAATCATACCTAATTGTCTTATTTGTTGCAAAGATTTTGAGAAAGATTTAAATTTTGGATGCAGCGGGAAGAATGTTTTTGTTGTCTTGAGGTGTTCAGAGTTTAATATTTCACTTAGTAAGCATAGAAAGCCGGTTGATTGACTATTTTGAACTACAGGGAGCTGGCAGTAGGTCACTTACAACTTATTCCCACATTTGTTTCATTCAGATGTCTGTAATAGTTACAAGAATTTTTACTGAGTCAATAAAAGTATATCCTTACGAAACTTGTTTCTTATTGATTACCTTACCCATTTTACATAATTAAAATTACCCATTGGAAATATGAAGGGGGACTACTGAAAGCTCATCACTTGATAAGTATTTGCTAATGAAATGGTCATCCTAGCAATGTTACGTGGTGATATACACCTTACAAATGGTGCTGTATTGCTTCTCAGTCAAAGTGCACAATGCATGGTCCCAAAGCTCTCACCCATCACAAAAATCCGACTTTTATAATGTGCTGCCTATATCCTTCTCAGTACCTCTGGCTGCTTGAGTTGTGAACTACTGTTGCCAACTGTCAGTGCTATCTCATGATGTCTATACTGTACATAGTTCTTAATGTGTAGTTCTACACTGAACACCCAAGATGATTTCAGTGCAAGGATTCCTTCTGGCTACTTAAAAACGCACTGCAGTGTGAAAGGACTCTCATAATTGAAATCCAACAATGGATAATCCAGGCTGGAATAACAGTTATATTAAGAAAAGGATAGATTGATACCATATTGATGAGCTGTTGAGTCGCAGACAGGCATATCAAAAATACTGCTATACATGTGGGTTTTCGACCAAAAGGCCTTCTTCTAATGTAGAAAATACACAGACACACACACACACACACACACACACACACCAGTGAGGATGAATTGCCACCACAAAACTGTGGCCAACAACAAAGTGCACCATCTTGTGGTGCAACATGCAGCTTACATAAAATACTTCATTTCAATAGCTGATTCACAACACAGCCCATCTGGATCATCCCCTTCACCACCAGTGTTTCTAAACTGCACAAATGGGAGTCATCCCTACAACAAATTTCCCCTCCCAAAATCATCCTGTCCTCAACTTAAGCTAACCTACTGACCCCACATCTTCCACACAATTGTTTCCAGCCCCCTCTGTCCTGTCATCTCGCAAATTCGCCTCCCCTCACCCACACTATGTGCTGTTCTCAGCCATTGTATCCACTGGTCTTTTTCTTCTTCTCTGCTCTCCGTCTTCTCCCTCTCCCACAAGCTCCCGATGCTGTACTTGTCAGCCCTATCCTGGCCCCTCTATGCCAGAAGGGCCAATTCCTGTTTCCTCACCCATATCCCACTGTCCCTCCCTGCTCTAGATTATTGATTCTGTTCAACATGTTTCTGTTGCAGTATGGCTGGAGGTAGTAGTAGTAGTGTGTATGAGGTAATCTGCCTTGAGCGAATGTGTGTGCGTTTCTCCTTTCTGAAAGGGTCAGTGGCCAAAAGCTTATATGTAACAGGATGTATCTTTATGAAGAGTATCAATCTTTCCTTTTCATAGTATTATTGACTTTCCAGTGTTGGCTGTTTACTTGAAACGTTAATGGAAGATCACAATTGTGAACTGGCCAGGAGTTGAATGCAGGTACCTGATTATCTAGAGCAGTGCATTCACCAGTAAAGACCCTTCAATCTTCCATTAATGCCTGTAAAACAGCTCACACTCAGCTACAGAGTGAATAATTTTGCCAGATACAGGACAATTGGGAAAAAAATGTGAGTACACAAGGGATATGAAAGTGTGAGGTTAGAGGACACAAAACATCATCTGAAAAATGATCTTCTGTGGGAATATGCACAACAAAGACCACATGCACAAGTTTTATAATAATTCACTTTAGTTATATGTAGGTGACTGAAGAAAGAGCAATCTACCTTGTTACTTTACGTGGAGAATCTGTCGGTACTGAAACTTCAACTTGATATTCTTGTGGTAACATATTTATATTGAAATGAACTATTATATTATGAATCCACTGACAACACAAACAAAACAGTGTACATTATGAAATTACACAAATGTGGGCATGTGTTATTAAATTATTGTACTAAAGAGCCCTTGTGGACGCAAGTGAGTAATGTAATGGCTTTCTGATTTTGTTCTGCATAAAAAAACTGTAACAGTGGAAAACATTTTTATTTGGATCAGTGTTAAGTAGGTGATGGCTCCTATGAGAGCAAAGGTTGACACTTAGCTGAACTAACCTAATTAAGATAAAATAGGTTGGCATTGGGGGGGGGGGTATTTGTTTGATTCTGAGAGAATGTGATGAACAATCATACATTAATGGATCATCCTTGTAAACAACACAAATGGGAAAACATTTTCAGCTTAAACATTCCTGATTCGCTGCAGTCAATGATCCTGGTAAGAGACGAAAATTACCAATTTGTGGAGGAACATGACAATTATGTGGTAAGTTACAGGTTTACAAATTCAGACACAATGAAATTAGTACATATATGTCTCAAGTTAAAGGACTGTATTGTGATTCTAGTACAGGTGTAGCAATGGAAATTTTTTCATTGCTAAATAAATTAATAGAGCTTTACATTATTAGATAACATGACCTCACTTCCATCAGTTACTCCTTTTCCCTCCCTACTCCAGGCTGTTGCTGGACAGCAGTCAAGGTGTCCTGGGGTACAGTGGAACCTTTGTTAATATCAGTGTGTTGTTGCCTGGTGACGTCCATAGAATGGTATGTAAGTATGTATATTTGCCAGTTCCAATCTTGTCTGCATAGTACATATATCCACATGAAATTATTTTTTTAAAACTGAAAACTGTTCATTGGTTGCAATGTTGTATTTATTCATCCAGGGATCATCTTACAATGGTATAGGATTTGTTGTTGTAATAAAATGGAACTAAGAACTTACACACACACACAGGACATGATAGGGAATTTACATTGGCATTATAGATTTTTTTAACATTGTGCCACCCAATATTCCCTCACATCCTATCATCAGTACTTTAATTTCACTAACAAATGTCACATTTATATTATGGGTTGTACAATAGCATTGGGTAACATCATATTATAGCAAACATTAAAAAAAAAAAAAAAAAAAAAAAAAAAAAAAAAAAAAAAAACAATTGCTTGTATCAAAAAGATGGATTTCAAGTCAAAGTCATGTATCTGCAAAATACAAGAGTGCAGAAGAATTTTAAGTATTTTCAGGTGTGAGCATTAAATAAGCATCCTTGCTTTTCCACCAAGTTGGAAGACAGATATTACAAAATTGAACACTTGCTGATTTGGCTTCACCTGTGACAGCAACTTCTGCAGAAATTGTAGGTGAAAATGACAGTACCTGAACTTACACCAGATTCTTTAAACACCAGTACCCAGTATTTGAGTGAATAGCTTAGTAAGAAATCACCTCAGGGTGAGGGAAAACTGTAACCTCAATGCTTGGGGCATATTTATGTAGCACAATCAGAAAAAGAATAATGAGAACAACTTAGAGAATGTAGAGAGACATACTGGCTGAGAGGTGACTTTCAGAATTTAGACAGTATGTGACAAAATACAAATTTTGGCTGAAGTAAGTATTACCAAGTGTACTATTTAACATATGAAATTTTACCTTTTTTTGTGAAATTTTTACGTTTTGCATATTCATACAACGTGGCAGAAAAATATATGTCCATTGTTGATAGCAATAGCGAAAACGCAATCAGCCAAGATGGTGTAGAATTGCACGAACTAACAACTGAAGTTCAGGCGCCATGCATACCTACCGCAGAAAGTTGAAGGAGGTCAGAGATGAGTTTCGCAGGTGTGACAAATGATATTGACACTCCACAGCAGAATAACTTTGATGAGACAAAGTTTACAATTGACAAGGCAGTGTCATGCATCTCCCAGAGTGATATAACACACATGAATGAAACATTGGAGAGTGATAAAAATATAACTCTTGACAACATATTACAAACACCACTTGTTCACAGCACTAACATTAACTTGGAAAGTACAGTTGACAGCAACCACAATAGTACAACTGACGCACTACTATGGCAGTTATTATCCTACTCGTATGAACACCAATTTCAGTGATATGAAACAAGATCTGAATACCAAAATTGATAATTTGACACGAGATATGAACATGGTAAAACAGCAACAAAACACTGTAATACAAGATCTAAATACAATGAAACAAGAATATAAACAAAAACAAGTATTCAAGGATCTGCATGATACGCTCTCATAGAAGTTCAATGACTTAGCCAAAAATTTTGCGCTGAAATCAATGAAAAATTGCATGATATGAAAAAACAAATAAAGCATGAACTACTTTCTGAAGTTAACAGTAACATTACATAGTTAAAACAGAAGGTAGATACTTTTAATGAGCTTCAAGATCTAGTAGAGCAACAGATGAAGAAAATCACAGATGTGAACACAAATATTGAAGCCACACAAAACCAGTTGTGTTTGACAGTAAAAAAAGGTAACCACTGTCATTAACAAACTAAACAAACATTATGAAGGTGTACCTATAGTGTGGAAGAGCTTACTTTAAGGGTGGCAATATTAGAAGTTGACTCAGCATGTGCTAAGAAGGAGAGAGAGAAGACCAATGAAATTCTAAGGCATATCATTAGTCAAGATGAAGCAGGTACATTAGATAAGAGTAATACCATTGCAGAGAAGTTAGTAACCGATTGTAAGTTATACACAGATGTCATAGAAAAAGCTATTCACAAAAACGAAAATGAAATAGTGAACAAGGTAACATTCACCTAATGTAAATAATACACAGCTTACAGTGAACAAACCACAACCTGTCAGTATTTATCCACAAATTATTACTAGTCCTACATCAGGTACCAGTGACAGTTGCAGAGGGCAAAATGTAAACTTACACACAACTCCAACACCTGAGCTATTACCTACCAGAATTACAGGCAAGTACAATAACAACGTAAATGTGACCAAAAATGCCACATTTCTATAAACTATTTTTGCAGAGGGAGGTTTGCTGAGTCATTGACAGTTTCCTACATTCACTACCGAAGGTAAAAGAATGAACCTAGTAGTATTTATCAGTGCTTTTCACCATGTATTTCCACGCAACTGGACGGAAGCACAGAAAATCAGATTTGTTGTGGGATGTATGCAAGGCAACGTTCTCTTATGGGCAACTGCAGTGGCCGAATGTTGGAGCACTTATATACAATTTGAACGAGCTTTCCTCGACAAATACTGGACTGCGGCAGTACAAGAAAGACTCAGACATGAGGTTTTTAGCCTGGCACCATTCAGTGGCAAATATTGTAGTTGACACAGATACTTTGAAAAATACCTGAACAAGACACACTACTGGATGAACCCAATATCGCAGGTGGACATATTAAAAATTTTGAAAACTCATTTACCATTGCACATTGGAGAAAAATTTGTCACAACACGAGAGCATGACACTGAATATTTTCCGTCAGTGCTTGATTCTATCAACTTAATCAATGAGGAAATAACTGTATCAAGTAAAGAAACAAAAAATAAGGGACAACAACAACATAGTTATGTGAATCACTCACTGAAGCATGATCTAAACATGCAGCAGGTATGGTACACACAATAGCAAAGTTACATACCCAGTGGTGACGAGTACAGTAAAGGGAATGGAAAAAAAAACAAACGATTAAAAAAAAATTCAAAACAGGAGTAATTTCAATGTACAATTAAATCACATTATTTCATCACAAGGCCATATGCTGAATATGAACAAGTACAGCCAGCTGCAGCAGTGGCCAATGCGCGGCAACAATGATGTGCCTTACGTTGTACAGTAGCCAACTTCTGGGCAGCGAAGTAACAGCACAGTAGTTTTTACTAATAACAGCATAAGCACTTGTGAAGGAATGTCACGAGCAGCCAACAACACAAATTGGCAAAGTACCCACACTGTGCAACTAAATGAAATTACTTCAGGTAATGAATTAAGTCACACTATGCCTTGGAAAACCCCAACCAATCGTAGTTAAGATCCAGGCTACTTACCCTCTGGGAGTTGGAGCAAAGCAAAACTACAAACATGTTTCATAAGATCTGACAAAAAAAGGTGCCATCAAGGATGATCTGTATCAGCACGAGTTAGATACAATGAATAATATCCAGGAAGAACAAGTACAAGCAATCATTAAGGTGAAAATATTTAATATTGACACACAATTTTAGACACAGGTTCAACTACCAACCTAATGTCAAATGCATTTTTCTGTGAACTGAAGAAGAGAGGAAAATTTCCAACATTTCCTGTTCAAAACTGCAGGGTGCAAACTGCTGCAGGGAGTAAGACTAAATTGGAGAAACATCAGGCACTTATTCCATTACAAATTGAACATTTTACAGTGAAGTGCAATTTTCTTATAATTCACGAATGTATAGCTAATTGTCTTATTGGCATGGACATGTTTAGAACTTACAAAACACAGATTGACACAGTAATGGTAAATGCCACTTTTACATAAAGGATCAGACTTTTTCTGTTGATTTATTCAAAAAACCTGATAAAAGTAACAAAAACGAACCAGAGTAAAAAGTAATAGTACAATATTCCTTTCCAACTGTATACTTTACAAACAAATTTGAGCCTGAACAAGAAGCAAGCACTGATGTTAGTTAGGAAATGGTAGAGCAGAAACTAAGTGAATCACAGATATTAAATGATATGGAACGACAAGAACTTTAAGTTATTATTTAAGTATGATATCAGTAAGGAGCCTGAAGTAATCAAAGACTATGAATATAAATTTTATCCACATGAAATATTTTGTGTAATGTCATATCCTATTCCATGGGTAAAACTAGAGGCAGTAAGGGAAGAGATCAATCAAATGTTTATACGGGGTATTATAAAACATTCATTTTCACCCTGTTGTTGTATGTTACTAGTAAGTAAACCAGATGGATTAGTAAGAATAGTTCTCGATGCTAGAGGTATCATTAAGATTTTAGTACCAGTATGCTTAAGACCAGACAACTTGGTCAAAAAGCTTTTACAGTTTTACGATACAAAACACTTCAGTATACTCGACCCCAGTGCGTCCTACTGGCAAATAAAACTCCATGAAGAAAGTCGAAAATATACGGCATTTGTTTGTGGTGGCTGAAGTTACGAATTTCGTGTTCTACCTTTTGGACTGAACATTAGCGCAGGCATGTTTATATTTGCACTGGACAATGTCTTAGGACCAGAATTGCTTAGTAAAGTCACTGCTTATGTAGATGACATGCTAACAGCCACACCCACTTGGTTAGAACACACGAGACTGATCTCTTTCGTCCCAATTGCTAGATATTAATTATCTGTTACTTGTAGCCATTCGGGATACTTGTATCCAATCTGGAATATGACTGTGGGATACATACCCCTTCATCATGCCATTTAGTAATTGCAATGAGACAATATTCTTCCTCTCGTTCATAGGCAGAAATGTATATTTAAGTGTCCAAAAGTAACTTTGACTTTTTGTTATGACTGTGGCATTACATGCCCAATCACACTGATATTAAATGTTATTTGTAAGCAGAACCACATGTTTAAATGCCTAAGTGCAAGTTTGACCTAATGTCAGTCAAAAAAACTTTTCATATAATTGAGGACTGTGGCATTGCACACCCAGTCTTTCTGATACTGATGGTTAACTTGTGTTCTTTCATTAATCAGTGGTAGACCATGTCAGTTTAACACACCTGGAAACTAACTTATTAAGTACAAAATATTTATGAATTGCTGCCTTTCTTTCTCTCAACCATTATGTTTAACTAAGAATAGGTAATTCGACACAATATAAATGCATGAACATTGTTCCATTATATTTATGGTGTTATCTGCCAAATTTATAAAAATGTCCTCAGAAAGCTTACACTTAGCTTTGTACTTTTTTAGTGCCATGATTAACGTGTTACATCATGTTAAGTACCTACCTGTATGTTCTGCTAGGCTTACCCAGTTTCTAACTACCCCATGAAATTTTTGTTAATGTTACCTTCAGTACCGCTACTAATGCTATGTTAATTCAAATTCATCTACTTTTAAGTTTTTAAGTGTTGTTGCCTTTATTGCTGCTTAGTCATACTGATGTACTCTCCATGATATTACTGATCATTCCTGTAAATAGCCACACACACATTTATCAATTAACCAGGTAAAGTTTGAGCAATGTATTCAAAATTGGGAAATAATTTTGCTAAGTAATAGCTAGTCTTTCTTACGGGCTCCAAATCTGTTATAGGGTTATCGTTCTCCTCAGAAGTAAGGTTTTTTTTACATATTACACCATTAAAGGTTTTAATGGTTATATTAATCCAAGTCCTAGTGTAAAGGTAGCTACTGTTATGTATCTATATTTCCACGCACACTTGCACATGACCATGAGCGATGCTCAGTACACCGCTGCCGCCTAATGATCTCGTCCGCGCAGTGGGGCTTGCTGTCTCTCTTCAGCCCAAGTAATGTACATTTACGAGTGGTTACTACAGTGCTACAGTTTTATACTTGACATAGCCAAACTTTGGCATGCACTAGTTTAGTGTCACTGGCTTCTGAAGAAGGCCAAATTATTTTGGCTGAAACCTGGGTAAAGACTGGTTTCTATTTGCAACTGAGGCTGACGTGTTACATGTTCCATTATTACAGTTGCTGACAGGGCTGCACAATGTTAAAAATTCGCAAATGTATCATATGCTTGTATTGTACCATAATAATGTGTTATGGAATTAACTTGTATATGTGGTATGAACAAAGATAAGTTAAAACTAGCAAACAAACTGTAGTAACAGAACCTAGTTAATGAAAATTTATGATGTTTTAAAACTTAAGAAATTTATGTTTGTAGTATAAGTGATGGATACAATGTCAGCCATAGGTATAAGCTATCATATTATATTTTGTTGTAACTCAATACTTGTATGAATTTTCATTGGAAACCAAACTCCATGTAAAGGGGTGAACTTTAAAGACAAGCAATTTATACTATGTTCTGGATGGCTATATGTGTCTTTCATCAAAGTGTAAGGTGAATTGTGATGACATTAACATATGAACTAATCATTGAGTATTGTGTTTCACAACGCCTGATACATTAATAAGTGATGTATAGTTGTTCACGCCAGTACTTACCTCATCAACGGATGCTGTTGGCCAGGGCTCTCTCTGCTGAAAATGCGACCAAGTACAACGGGTAATAATGACGCCTGGGACATAAGAATGGAGATCTTCTGCCATAGCATCAGATTTTGAACAATGAGCACACGCACACTGCACCCAGAATGAAGCCAAATACCACGGCCATTCTTTAATATATAATACTCAGGTGAAAGTGTGACACTCAGTGTGAAATTAACACTAGGAAAATGAGTGCAGGCGTGTGCGATGGTAGCAACTAGTATACTGACTGTTAGTGCCTTATCCTTAGCCGCCAAACCTACTAATGCACAAACGTGAAACCTGGCAGTGAGGCTGAAGCGAACTGAACACTATTGTCAGCGCACTAAATTCAGATATGTAATGAACTATCATTTCATGTATGTAAGCTTTCAATTTCTTGTAGAACTTAAACATACATAAGATAAGTTGACATATCACTTCCATTAAATAAAAGAGAAGCTGACAAAGGGCATGGAACTCTATTGGAAAATTTAAATATAAATATGTACAATGAAAAACATTGTACGTTTCCATACCATGTCAATGTACTGCATTATGTGGGGGCCTTTGCGTAGTTATATGGTAAATGATTTTGTTTCCCCCTCTCGTATGTAGAAGGATGGTTAAGATGTATTGCTTGAAGTATGATGTGCTATGAGTGTTTTGTATTATATGTGATTCAGAATAAGAGAAGACTTAACAAGTATTAAATATTTTTATTGAAGTGAAGTGGAGGCAAGTTGGGAGGATTTGCTTCATCTTGAGGGGCACTGGTGTCCTTGGAGTTGGCTGACTGCATCTACAATTGAAACATAGGAGAGGAAGTATGTGGTCCTATTTCATAAGATTAATGGAAGTATAAGAGCTTTCAGAAGATGACAAATATAATTGAAATATATATAGAGATGGTCACACACACACACACACACACACACACACACACACACACACACACACAAATAATAAAGAAGCAATGCAAGGTAAAGTGAATGAAGAATAGCACAATTTCGTACACGCAGAACATTTACTAATAATGAAATTGTACTGCTCCTCAGCTTTTTCTATTTGAATTATATATCACATTTATTATTATAATATTATTATTATACAATGGCTCACTTGGAATCACTATAATAAGAAATTTATTTCTGTCAATGCGAAACTAAGGCATTACAACACAGTAGTCCTACCAGAAGCACTTTATGCTGCAGAAACTACAGTGATTCATGGTCATACGAAGATCAGAGAGATTGAAAAGCAGGAAAGAAAATTCTGAGGAAAATATATGTACCAGTGCTTTAGGAAGGAATTTAGATGAAGAGGCCAACTAGAGAGTTTTACAAAGACATAAAAACAAGAACAGATGCTATTAGAAAGAGAAGGATAACATTTTATGGACATATCAGCAGAATGAATAAAAACAGGCTCACAAGGCAAATCTTTGAGATAGTAAACAAGAGCAAAAACAAAAAGTGGATCACTGAAACAGAAGAAGACATTAAAGAACTGGGGATCACACAAGAGAACATTAACAATAGAGAACAGTTTAGAAATATCATAAAGAAACACACATGTAAACAAGAACACATGGAGAACAGAACGTGAAAAAGATGGTCGGAAGATCACAAGAGAGAACTTGGTGAACGTATGAAGAGAATTGAGGAAGAACAAAGAAAGAAGAAGAAATCATGACTACAAAAGTTCAGTCGCTGTCTTAAAAGGGAATAATAAAAAATAAATTATAATACAATGCACACATCCAGAAATTTTGAATATTTTCCCTCAGACTTCTGTTCAAAGTCTACATTTATCAATGGTGTTATGCCATTTAATGTGCAGTATGGTATATAATGGGGGTTTTCTAGAAATTTTGTGACAGCCCATTTGCAGAGAACCACTTACTAATTTTCTGAAAGACATTATTTACAATTTCTTCATATATTTCTTGTTTGTTGGGTGTGATTATTATACTTGTATCATCAGCGAAAAGAACTAGCTTTGCATCCTCATGAATATAGAGTGGAAGTCATTAAAATATATTAAGAACAATAAGGGAACCAAGACTGAACCATATGTGATACTATTCTTCATACCTTCTAGTTAGAGGACTCTGTTGATTTTTTCCAAACTATCTGTACTGTTAATTTCAACCTTCTCTATTCTTCCAGTTAAATACAAATAAACCATTTGTGCACTGTCCCACTCATACCAAAGTACTTAACCATATCTAGAAGAATCCCATGATTCACACAGTAAAAAGCCTTTGAAAGATCACATAATATCCCAATGGGTGATGTTTGGTAATTAAGAGCATTTAAAATTTGATCAGTGAAAGCATGTATACCAATTTCTCTTAAAAAAAGCTTTTCTGAAAATCAAATTGACATTTTGTTAGTATTTCATTTTTACAAACATGTGAAGCAACTGTTGAATAATTTTTTTTTTCAAGAATTTAGGATAAATCTGTCAGAATTGAGATTGGGCAGTAGTAGTTAGCGTAAGACCTATACCCCTTTTTATGTGATGGTGTAACACTAGCATATTTCATTCTATCTGAAAGAAATGCCGTATTTTACTGAGCTACTACACATGAGCTGAGAATCCTACTCATCTCTTGGGAACAACCTTTTAGTACTCTGATAGAAATGCCACCAATTCCATGCGAGTTTTAACTTTAGAGTGAATTTATTATTTTCCTAATTTCAGTGGGAGAGGTGGGTTGAATTTCAGTTTTATCAAATTGCATAGGTATTACCTTGCATTTTTTAATCAACAGCTGGACCCTATTTGCTCTACAACATTTACAAAATGGTTATTAAAAATATTTTCTACTTCTGACTTTTTGTTAAAAAACTTTTCATTGAGTTTAGTAGAAACAAACATTCCACATGGGAAAAATATATTAAAAAAAAGATGCTATGACTTACCAAACGGGAAGCGCTGGTAGATAGACACAATAAAAAACACACAAATATCAAGCTTTCGCAACCCACGGCTACTTCATCAGGAAAGAGGGAAGGAAAGGGAATGATGAAAGGATGTGGGTTTTTAAGGGAGAGGGTAAGGAGTCGCTCCAATCCCAGGAGCGGAAAGACTTACCTTAGGGGGAAAAAAGGGACTGGTATACACTTGCGCGCGCACACACATCCATCTGCACAAATACAGATACAAGCAGACATATGTAAAGGCAAAGAGTTTGGGCAGAGATGTCAGCTGAGGCAGAAGTACAGAGGCAAGTTCCCATCTCCAGAGTTCTGATAGGTTGGTGCCAGTGGGAAGTATCCAGATAACTTACCAACAAACACTGTCTGCCTGTGTCCACCAGCCTATCTGAACTCCGGAGATGGGAACTTGCCCTTCAATATATCCTCTCTTCCCGTTACCCACCTGACCTCAAACTCCGCTAATTTCAAGTTGCTGCCCCTCGTACATCACTTGTCACTCAACAACATCTTTGCCTCTGTACTTCCGCCACAACTGACATCTGCCCAAACTCTTTGCCTTTACGTGTGTGTGTGTGTGTGTGTGTGTGTGTGTGTGTGTGTGTGTCCCTTTTTCCCCCTAAGGTAAGTCTTTCTGCTCCCGGGATTGCAACGACTCCTTACCCTCTCCCTTTAAACCCACATCCTTTCATCTTTCCCTCTCCTTCCCTCTTTCCTGATGAAGCAACCGTGGATTGCGAAAGCTTTAAGTCACAGCATCGCTTTTTAATATATTTTTATTGAGTTTGATAGAAATATAGAATTTCTGTGTTCTTGGTTACCATTTCCCTTTTAACACATTCCAAATTGCTTTAATTTTATTATCAGGAATGCTAATCTAAGTCATAATGCACGTACTTCTGGACTTTTTAGTAACTTCTTAATACAGTGTAGTAGTTTTTGTACTGTTCGACTGCTTGCGGATCATTACTCCTTAGCTATAAGATATTCCTTTTTCTGTTTAAAAGATTTCTTTATTCCTTTAGTAAGCCATGGCTTTTTAGATGGTTTCTTACAATTATGCTTCACTGTTTCCTTAGGAAACAGTTTTCAAATATACTCACAAAGGTATCATAAAACAGGTTGAATTTTAAATTAGTATCAGGTTCCCTGTGCACCTCATCCCAGCACTGCAACTGTTGCTAGCTTTCCCTAAAATTTGCAATATTTAAATTGTTAACTGACTGCACTATTTTGCATTACTGTATGCAGCTATGTCATATACTGTAGCTAGCTGTGCATCATGATCAGACAGACCATTCTTAACAGGAAAAGTTTTTATCGGATTACATTTATCTTGGTCTTTAAAAATATTATTGGAGAACTCTATGACGTTTCTTATTCATTAATTTTAAAATATAGTATAGATTGTTGTGTTACATTGCAGTTTTGAAAAACTCTCCCATTTCGAAAAATTCATCATGTAAATACATCATATACCTACAATTAACTGCTTCATAGGTTTCCACAGAATTTAACTAATTGTACTTGCTAATATTACGTTAACTAAACTTGAGAGCATAAGAGTGAACTTTCTCTCACCAGACATCTTGAAGTTACACTTAATCTCTTTTTGAATGTGATTACCCCACTCATTAACGTACTTTGTTCTTGCTCCTTCTAGTTTCAAATGGGCCAGTTTTGGACCATGCTTGTTCAACTGTTGAGCTTTGATCTTTGGCCAGTACCGTCACATCCTCTGCCAATGTAACCCCTTCCTTTCTTCTGTCCCGGGGTATCTTTCCTTCAGGGCTTTTCTTTAAATCTTTGGACTACATTCAGGGTACATCTCACAGACTGCCTGTTCTGGAGGTCAGTTATTCCCATTTCTTTAATGTCCCTTTCAGTTTCTGTCAGCCAAATGGTGCTAATCTTCTTGTTTTGCCAGAAGGTGAACAGATGATTGGTCAATCTGTTTGGAGGCAATCTTGCAACATGGCTATAGAAAGCTACTCTTATTTTTCTTGCACAGTCAAAGCCTCTCGATATGTTCGTAGAGCTCCAAATTATGTCACCTTCTGAATTCCCCACATCTTCTTCTACTGGGTCTAAGATCTTCCTGAGGATTCTCTCTCTCTCTCACTTCCTATTTCTCCATCCCATCAGAACTCTCTGGTTCATGGAAAGACATTCCATGTCATATAAGGCTTCTGGTCCAACGACTGATGTGTAGTGCTTAAGTTTCAGGTTACATGGCAGGCATTTTTTGTTCTTTATTTCACCACGTATCAACACTAATAACTTTTCGTATGATGAAGAATTCATTGGAAAATAATTTATGAAATCTTTCGAGTTCACGATTCTGGTTTTAGTCAGTAAATTAATATGTGATCAGTTACACATTTTTCTTTAATCAATCTCAGATCCATTTCCTCTTTATTGTGGTTTTCCGCTTCTTTTTCTTCTGTTTCTATAGCTGATATAATTTCAGCCCATGCTTTCTTCTTGGTTTTCGACTTCCAATATATTGAAAGTCTGACAATCAATTATTTAGCATATGCAGCAGAAGCAGTTTACGTGTTTGTGGTTATCACAGAAGATTAGTTGAGAGAGAACCCACTTAATATTGAATACACATTTATTGGTCACTCATACATATAACAAAGAACAGTTGTTACACATCTGCACGCCGAAAATTCACACAAGAACATAACTAGTCCAAAGAAAGAAAGTGCAAAAGATAGGGCACTGTGTGCCAGAGATGCCACAGAGCCTCCCCCCCCCCTCCCCCCTCCTCTACCTCTCCCCTGCAGTGTGGACCACAGTGGAGAGAAGGTTCACGAGATGAAGTCATAATCTTGGTGTCAACACAGCGCTTGTAGGTGGCAGCCGGTGCGGTGCGGTGCAGAACCTCGGTGAGTGAGGCATTAAGATCTCCTTTATGAGGTGAGCAAATACCTAGGAATATCCAAGGAAAGGCCTCCAACCATAGGCCTTTGAGGCACATTAGGGTAGCCTTGAGGTACGGTGCAACCACTCAATGAGGTTGTTTGGCTGCAGGTGTTAAGCTGTAGTATGAAACTTGGCAACACCACAGAGTTTCGCGAATACGGCACTCTCAAATTGGCGTCCATGGTTGGAGGTGAGAGATAGGGGACAGCCGAAGCGAGCAACTCACGTTGAGTAAAAGAAAGGGCGACAGTCTCGGCCGTGATAGACAGGTGATATTTGGTATGCCATCCATGTGCACGTAAGTCATCGTTCTGGGTGTGGAGTTCATTGATCTGGGAGCACACTTACAACGTGCCGTGATGTCAGTAAGGGGGACTGACTCAACCCAGTCGGTCACACGGTCGATGACCGATAACATATCTGTAGTCCTTGCATGGATGAAGGGGACCAACGACGTTGATATGGACGTGCTGGAAACGCCCCTTCAGGATATCAAACTCGCCCAGAGGAGGTTGGGCATGCCTGCCGATGTTGCTGCACTGGCACAGAACGCACACTCGGCTCCAAGTGCAACAGTTGCGCTTCACAACAGGCCAGACAAAGCGATCTGTAACCAGATGTGTCATGACCCGTGTTCCAGTGTGAGCTAAGCCATGCAAGTATGTGAAGTCCCTATGGTGAGGAGCGGCAGGGACCAGGGGGCAAAGTGTGCCCATACAGGTGTCAAAGGACAGGGATTGCTGAACCAGGTAGTATATGGGGCTAAACAGAGAGTGATGAACCCCTGTCTGATCATAGTTGCTGTATATCTTTGTTGGTTGTTGGCTTGTAGTTGGGGGAGCTCCTCCAGATCCAGTGGTGCAGTTAGCACACAGATGTGGCAAAGGTCATCTGCCACAATGTTCTCCATGCCCTATAAATATAGAGTGCATCGGAAGAGTGCTGACAGATGTAGTTCATATGGTGGAAATGCATGGGCAGAAGATCTTTAGCTGGATTATGAATAGCATGCATGAGTGGCTTGTGATCGGTATAGATCGTGAAGGGTTGCACCTCAAGGTCACTACAAAAATGTTTAATCACCTTGTACACTGCAGGCAGCTCATGGTCAAATGCCTACCACTTGCACTGGTTCTTAGTCAGTTTCTTGGAAAAGAAGTGGAGGGACTGGGTGGAGTCGGTGGTGTGATGCTGTAAAACGGCGCCCACAGCCGAGTCACTGGCATCAGTCGTGATCAAGACACGGGCCTCGGGGTCAGGATGAGCGAGTGTGATGGCTTTGGCTAGTGCAGTTTTAAGGTTACCAAAAGCATTGAGCATAGGTTGTGTCCACTCTACCTTCTGTTTTCCAGTGGTGTTCTTGCCAGAGAGAGAGTCAGTGAGGGCCATTTGGATGGAGGCAGCTTGAGGAATACGGCGGCGGTAAAAGTTTCACACACCCAGAAAATGATGGAGCTGAGCATAATCTTCGGAGAGAGGCTGTCTCAAGTATGATTTCAACATGAGAACTCATTGGTCGGAGGCTGTCGGCAGAGACAGAATGGCCGAGGAAGGTAACCGATGTGGAACATAGTTGAGATTTATCATGGATGGTCACCACGCCATTGGCAGTGAGGGCCAAACAGACTGGGGCGAGGTGAACTTGAAGCTCCTCAGTGGAGGAAGAAAAGATAAGGATATCGTCTAAGTAAGTGTAATCAAAAGGCAGAGGGAGCAAAATGGAATCAATAAACCATTTGCCATGTCTGCACATCATTTTTCAATCCATAAGGCATGTAATAGTATTCAAGTAGGCCAAAGGGTGTGATGATAGTCATCTTTGGAATATCCGGTGGATGCATAGGAATCTGGTGATACGTTTTGGAACAATCTGATATGGAGAAAAAGGTAGAGCCATGAAGCAATTGCACGAAATCTTTAATATGTGGTATGGGGTAGTTATCGATAATGGTGTGGTCATTAAGGGACCTGTAGTCCCCGCACATGCGTAAGGAGCCATCCTTTTTGGGAACAAGATGAATAGAGGAAGACCAGTTGCTATCTGAGGATGCCCAAAGCCAACAGACCCGGTATAACTCGGGCACCAGAATCTGGCTTCTGTGTGGGTGGCACACCAGTCACGGTCTTTACCACTTTTTTATTATTGGTACTGAAGGCACACGGCTCACCCGGCAGCAAAACCACCTGAACACGTGAAATAGTGATAACCACCAGCTCCATCTGCAGCAGCACAACCTGCTTACCACAATGCAGTGGTCACCACATCTGATGTTGCCTCTTCACCAGTTGTGCACACTACTGCTCCTGCAGCCTGTGGCTGCTAAAATTCAACTGTTGTTGCATTACATACAATACAGCCAGGAAGCTGTGTAGACACTTAGACAATGCAAGACTCAATATTGGCACCATCACTGCCGCAACACTCTCAGAGTCCCTTGGCATTATCCTGTGGTGATATAAGATCTCATTTCTACCACAATGGAGTTCCCAATGACCATCCCATGTCTAGGACTGTGACAGACATTGCCCCCCCCCCCCCCCCCCCCCAAGCCACATGTTCACTGCCGGCATACGGCCTAGTTCACATTACCTCTCATTAATATCTTGAGTATTTTTGGCCATCTTACATTATGTCAAACTATGCAATGCCTTTTTGCTACAATCAGTTTCTTTGTTTGCTTTGTTCGTCATACTAATGACTGTTAGGATTCCAACCCAGAGCTCCAGGATCTACTGCTAAAGCATCAGCACACTAGTCCTGTCTACCAGTCAAGTTCAATGTGACTATCATCTATTTTGGCTTACATGCAGCAATTCCATTTTTTTTTTTTTACAGTATTGTTACTGACTTAGTAAAAATCTGTTCAGCACAACATTCACTACTTTTAATTATGAAGGTCCCACTGAATAGATCTCTGCAAATGTCACCTCCAGCATACAGCCTGGAGGCTTAAACCCAGGCTCTTCATGTACCACTGCCGCAAATGGTACTCAAACAGATCTCCCTACCCTGTTTTTTCCAACCAGAGTTGCTGAGCATTCAAAAAAAGATGGCCTTGTCATTTAATAAAACACTTGATTGGCCCTGTTTCTGCCAGGGTGTTGATTATAGCGCCTAAAAATGTGGAAATCCTCTCCAGAATCCTCCCTAGCCTTCTCACTGTGCTATTCTACCATCTTCCCAACCAAAATACTGTTTTAGTTCGTTCTTATACCACCCCTGCTTCCAACCTCGACCCGAATGGGTCATATCAGAGTGAAAGTCCACAGTTTAAGGGCTAACCCATTTAGTTACCCAGCACGCATTATCCAAGCATCAAAGACAGTGTCATCAGTTAAAACAGTCAATAGAAGGATCTCAAGGAGAAACTGAATCCGGACAGGAGTACTACAATTTATAGGCAACTTTGTGACTTTACAGGCCAGCAGGAGTCTTATATTAAAGGATGTTCACCAGTATTGATGAGGACAGGACATTTGCACAAAATGTGTCTTTTATTTACAGAATTTCATGATACAACTTGTAAAACAGAGTTAATGAACAAGACTTTCTTTTTCCTCTTTAAATTTATAATGCAGCTCTTTACAGTCCTCATTGGAAATGTTCTCCCAGCCAGTACTCTTCATGTGGTACACTGCAAAGAATATCAAAGTGTTGAACAGATATTTGATAATATTTATATTTGAAACAAAAAACAAGACAGTACAAAGCATAGTATTTTCAAGGCAATTTGTTTTGTTTTGAACGTGAATGTAAACAATGTGTGTGTTTTATATACATTATGAAAAAGATAGCTGCTACTCACCAACTCACCATATAGTGCAAATGCTGAGTCACAGATAGGCACAACAAAACGGCTGTCAAACAAAGCTTTTGGCCAAACAGCCCATCATTAGAATAGAAACACACACACACACACTTAGGCAAAAAAAAAAAACACCACAGATATGGCTGTTAGTTTATATTATGTATAGGAACACTGGCCATAGTGTGTTCCCTCACACATACTTGCCAATGCCCATCAATCTGTTAGTTTTGATTCACTGAAATGTCATAAGTGCCTACTAGCTGTAGTGATAAACAAGAAATAACTTTAAAAGGAGAAACATATGGTTAGATTCAGCAGTCTGTAGTACAAACACCCTACATCACAGATAAACAGGTAGTGGCAAATACTGTATAATTAGTATCAGAAAGTCAGATGATTTTGTGTTTTCATATTTGAAACTGAAAGTGCACCAAATTGGTATTTCTTCTGTTTTTAATAACAGAGAGAAGCAATAAACAAATTTTCTCATTTAATAAAAACTCTTTTATACCTTCTGGCAAGCCTTTTTAAAATTAGTACTTCAAGAAAGAGACCAGATACACTAAGTGGGCAAAAGTATCCGGACCCCCCCCCCCCCCCCAAACTATATGTTTTTCAGCAACCTCAGTACTCATTAGACATCATGAGAGAGCAGAATGGGGTGCTCCGCAGGACTCACGGACTTCAAACATGGTGAGGTGATTGGGTGTCACTTGTGTCATATGTCTGTACACAAGATTTCCACACTCCTAAACATCCCTAGGTCCACTGTTTCCAATGAGACTGCCAACAGCTGAAGAGGCCATAATGCGTAAAAGGTATACATCTATCTAGACCATCTTACAGGAATTACAAATTGCATCAGGATCCACTCCAAGTACTAAGACAGTTACATGGGAGGTGAGAAAACTTGGATTTCATGGTCAAGCACTTACTCATAAGCCACACATCACATCATGCTGGTAAATGCCAAACAATGCCTCGCTTGGTGTGAGGAGCGTAAACATTGGACGACTGAACGGTTGGAAAATGTTGTGTGGAGTGACAAACCATGGTACACGAAGTGATGATCCAATGGCAGGGTGTGGGTATGGCAAATGCCCGGTGAACATCATCTGCCAATGTGTGTAGTGCCAACAGTAAAATTCAGAGGTGAAGGTGTTATGTTTTTCATGGAGGGGGCTTGCAACCCTTGTTGTTCTGCATGGCACTATCACAGCACAGGCCTACATTAATGTTTTAAGCACCTTCTTGCTTCCCACTGTTTAAGAGCAATTCGGGGCTGGCGATTGTATCTTTCAACACGATTGAGCACCTGTTCATAATGCATAGTCTGTGGTGGAATAGTTACATGCAAATAACATCCCTGTAATGGACTGGCCTGCACAGAGACCTGACCTGAATCCTATGCAACACCTTTGAGATGTTTTTCAACACCAACTTCGTGCGAGGCCTCACCAACTGACATTGATACCTCTCCTCAGTGAAGCACTCTGAAGAATGGGCTGGCATTCCCAAGAAACATTCCAGCACCTGATTGAACGTGTGCCTGTGAGAGTGGAAGCTGTTGTCAAGGCTAAGGGTGGGCCAACACCATATTTATTTCCAGAATTACTCATGAGGGTGTTATGAACTTTTAAGTCATTTTCAGCCACGTGTCCGGATAATTTTGATCACACAGTGTATCTTATGTGTCTACAGTGACGGGAGAAAGATGAGTTAAAAGACAAGTATCGCCTCTCAATCAGCTGATTTACAATTACATATCACCAGTATTGCTGTCATTGATATACATGACATGCATTAAAATGTCAGTCCATGACTCCCAAACACCGAAGCCCCCATGAGAAGAAACAATAGAAAACAATAATATTTAAAGCTGCTGATCACCACTGTAATACTACCTGTATCTCGGAAACAGTATAGTCCTCTGTTCGTAAAAACTTACCTCTTACAATGCCCCCACTGTAAGCATCCCTGTGAGTTGCATGATAAATTGCACGTCGACCTAGATCGTATGCTTCTTCATCAGATAAATCCCAGTTATATCCAGCATCCAAAACACCGAAGGCATACACCGAGCCAGAACCAACCGAAAAAACTTTTCCTTTTGTTCTCGTGCCTTCATTGTCCACATAGTAGAGTCCTGGTCCCTGTCAAATGAATATCAAAGGAATGTATATTTACCTTTTTTCACCACACTGGATGTTGCATGCCATGACTATTAAATATATTTCTGAGGAAGAGTTTACAGCAACCAGTTAAATATTGTTACTTACCAGTTGAGCAAATGCAGATACTTTCACATCCATTTTTGGTCAGTGAATATTTAATTTATATTTGCATTTGATGACTAACTACAGTTCCCAATATTCATTCTTGAAATTCAAATTAATTGTAATAGGTACATAGGTATTACATGAAGTGTCATGTGCTGGACTCAGACCTGAACCTGGATTGTAAGCTTATCGTGATAAGGGAGATGGGAATATACTAGACATGGTCTACATCTTAATAGGAGGCATAAAGATGGGTTGGTTGAGCTTCTTACATATAATATATGGGGTAAGGGGGGGGGGGGGGGGGGGGGCCACAATCACACACAGCAAAATACCTGTGGTTACTGGTGTCAAAGGAGCACCTTTTTTAGGTTAGCATCAGAATTCAGGCACCCTATTTTAAAAGAAGTGAAAATAACAGAAGAGCCATACAAAATACTTAATAATGCACAGAAAAGTAATGTTGAGCAATGTAAAATCCTGGGTGGGAAAATGACAATATTATGAAAAGGATAGTTGCTACTAAAGCTTTCAGCCAAACAGGCCTTTATCTGAACTAAACATGCACAAGCACACATGCATGCACGCACACACCCTACGCAAACCCAGCTGACACACACATGACCACAGATCCTGGCTGCCAAGGACAGACTGCAATCAGCAGCACTTAAGGGAGGAGGCTGGGGTAGTGAGGGGGAGGGGTAGCAGGGATGGTAAAGTGTTATTGAGAGCATACAGGGGTGAAGTGGGCAGACGGTGGAATAGCAAGGTGCAGTCTGGGGGTTAGACAGAGGGCAAGCATTTCCCAATGGAAAAGACCGTGGGTGCATAGGTGGAACAGAGGGCTGTCTAGTGCTGGATTGGAAACAAGGACATGGATAATTGGATACAGGACAATGAAGGATCCCGGTGGCACAGGCTGTAATGCAGTCAAGGAAATTAAGAACATCGTCTTGGGCAGTGCGCTGAGTAACTGTATGGCTCAGCTATTTCTTCGCCACAGTTTGTCAGTGGCCATTCACAAGGACAGACAGTTTGTTGGTGGTCATGCTCCAAGCAGAATGCAGCACAGTGGTTGCAGCTCAGCTTGTAGATCACATAACTGGTTACACAGGTAGCCCTGCCTTTGTGGGATAGGAGATTCTTGTGTAGGTGATGGTGGAGCGAGGTTGTACGGAACAGGTCTTACATCTAAGTCTATTACAGGAGTATGAGCCACAAGGCGAGGATTTGGGAGTAGGGGTTGTGTAGTAATGGACGAGGATATTGTGTGTGCGTGGGGATGATGACGTGTAGGACATTCCTCATTCATTTCAGGGCATAATGAGAGTAGTCAAAACCCTGGTGGAGAATGCGATTCAGTTGCTCCAATAACAGGTGGAATGAGTCACAAGGGGCATGCTCCTCTGTGGCCGCACCATGGGACTTGGGGGGGTGGCAGGTTAATGGAAGGATAAGGCACAGGAGATCTCTTTTTGTACAATGTTGGGAGGGCAATTACAGTCTGAAGGCCTATGTGAGACCTTTAGTATATTTTGAGAGGGATTGCTCATCCCTGCAGGTGCGACAGTCACGAGTGGCTGGGCTGTATGGAAGCAATTTCTTGGTATGAACTGAGTGAAAGCTGTTGAAGTGAGGCTATTACTACTGGTTGGTAGATTTGATATGGACAGAGGTACTGATGCAGCTTTTTTTGAGACGGAAGTCAGCATCGAGGAAGCTGGCCTTCTTGGTTGGGGAGGGCTAGGTGAAGTGAATGGGGGAGAAAGTGTTGAGGTTCTGGAGGGATGTGGATAGGGTGTCCTCACTCGATTCAGATCATGAAAATGTCATCAATGAATTTGAATCAGGTTAGGGGTTTGGGACTCTGGTAGGTTAGAAGGGATTCCTCTAGATGGCCCATGGACAGGTTGGCATAGGATGGTGCCATGCAGGTGCCCATAGCTGTACCATGCATTTGTTTGTAGGTGATGTTTTCAAAGGAGAAGCAATTGTGGATGAGGATATAAATTAGTCATGGGAATCTGTTGGGATTTGGGAAAGGTACTGTTCAATATCAGCAAGGCCACTGGCATTAGTAATGTCAATGTAAAAGGAGATGGCATCAATGGTAATGAGCAGGGCACAATGTGTAAAGGAAGAGGAACTGTGGAGTGTCGGCAGAGGGAATAGTCGGTATCTTTATATTAGGTTGGTACAATGCAGGTAATAGGCTTAAGGCTTTTTTTTTATCTAAAAATTTATCCCGACCTTTCCACTTCTATCTGCTAATAAAGGCACCACCATTACTGGTCTGAACTGCAAGAATTATCTGGCAAAAGAACTCTGCCAGCTGTCAGATTCATCTACCCACACATCCCGCCACAGTGACACCATTCCAGAAATCCGGCAGGCTCTCCAATCTCAGTTACAATTCTGAGGCCCATCCCAGAACCTCTTCCGGAGTCCACCCCTCTCCTTACCCTGACTAGTCCCTGGTCTCCTACCTTCTACATGCTTCCTTAAGCCCACAAAACCCAACCAACAAGGACGGCCCATTGTGGCTGGTTACTGTGCCCCCACAGTGAATGTCTGCTCTCTTAGACCAACACCTTCAACCTATTACCCAGAACCTAACCTACTGTATAAAAGATACCAACCATTTCCTCCACCAACTCTCCACAGTTCCTGCCCCTTTACCACACGGTGCCCTGCTCGTCACTACTGATGCCACCTCCCTGTACAATAACATCCCTAATACCCATGGCCTTGCCACTACTGAACACTATCTTTCTGAACACCCAACAGATTCCAAACCCACAACCTCCTTCCTCGTTGCTATGACAAATTATATCCTGAATTTCCATTACTTCACCTTTGAAGGCATCACCTATAAACAAATCCAGGGTACAGCTATATCCACCCCAATGACACCATCCTACGCCAACCTATTTGTGGGCCATCTACAGGAATTCTTTATAACCACCCAGAATCCCAAACCCCTCAACTGGCTCAGATTCACTGATGACACCTTGTGATCTGAATTGACAGTGAGGATATCTCCTATCCATATTCCTCCAGAACCTTCTCCCTCATTCACTTCACCTTGTCCTCCTTTCGCATCCCGCAACTACCCTCCCGACCTGGTACAGAAGCAAATAACCAGAGCCACTTCCTCATACCCTCAAACTCAGAACCTCCCACAGAAGAACCCCGAAAGTGCCCCACTTGTGACAGGATACTTTCTGCGACTAGATCAGACTGAATGTGGCTCTCCAACAGGTATACAACTTTCTCAAATCCTGCCCTGAAATGAGATCCATCCTTCACGAAATCCTCCACACTCCACCAAGAGTGTCTTTCCGCCGTCCACCTAACCTTCGTAACCTCTTGGTTCATCCCTATGAAATCCCCAAACCACCTTCCCTACCCTCTGGCTCCTACCCTTGTAACCGCCCCCGGTGTAAAACGTTGTCCCATGCACCCTCCTACCACCACCTACTCCAGAACTGTAACCCGGAAGGTGTACACGATTAAAGGCAGAGCCACGTGTGAAAGCACCCACGTGATTTACCAACTAACCTGCCTACACTGTGAAGACTTCTATGTTGGTATGACCAACAACAAACTGTCCAGTCGCATGAATGGACACAGACAGACAGTGTTTGCTGGTAATGAGGATCACCTTGTGGCTAAACATGCCTTGGTACACGGCCTGCACATCTTGGCACAGTGTTACACTGTCCGAGTTATCTGGATACTTCCCACTGACACCAACCTATCACAACTCCGGAGATGGGAACTTGCCCTTCAATATATCCTCTCTTCCCTTTACCCACCTGGCCTCAACCTCCGCTAATTTCAAGTTGCCGCCCCTTGTACATCACTTGTCACTCAACAACATCTTTGCCTCTGTACTTCCGCCTCGCCTGACATCTCTGCCCAAACTCTTTGCTTTTACATATGTCTGCTTGTGTCTCTGTGTGTGTGTGTGTGTGTGTGTGTGTGTGTGTGTGTGTGTGTCTTTCCCCCTAAGGTAAGTCTTTCCGCTCCCGGGATTGGAATGACTCCTTACCCTGTCCCTTAAAACCCACATCCTTTCGTCTTTCCCTCTCCTTCCCTCTTTCCTGATGAAGCAACCGTGGGTTGCGAGAGCTTCATACTCTTGTGTGTGTGTGTTTTTTATTGCGTCTATCTACCAGCGTTTTCCCGTTTGGTAAGTCACAGCAATTTTTTAATATATTTTTCCCAAGTGGAATGTTTCTTTCCATTATATTCATGACATTGTAGTTATATATACCACATGGAACAAACACTTACAAATGCTAAATGAATTTTTCAACAGACTATGATCACAAGGAATTACAATTAAACTATCAAAATCACAATTTGGTAGGAATAGGTGAAACTTTTGGGTCACACAGTGAGTCTGACACTGTTTGAAGGTTCTGGACAAAGTTTAATAGCAATTAGTGTACGTGGGTCTGGTTTGATTCCTGCCAGTTGCGTAATTGTATTTTTTGAAAATTCCAAAATATATCCAGTTGGATATATTTTGGAATATTAATATTCTGACACTGTTTCCTACCGTAGGGCAACAAAATACCTACAATACTGCATCACAGTGGTAGAATAAAAATTGTAAACAGACGATAATGTAAAGTGTATCTTGAAAATCATGTGAACAGCCGTCTGATGATGAACTTGCCAGTTCGAAACTGGTAACGGTGCTATTTACCTAAATAAATAGCAGTATTAATAGTGGCTGGTTGCTGTTTTCTTCTTTGTAAGAATTAATCTACATTAATTGTACACAGCCACGGTCCCCCCATGTCAGTATCAGACGAAATAGCAGTAACAGAATTAATTACTTGGTATGTATACTTAGAGTATGTCCACTCTGGATCAACAAAATGTATCGTGGATATGAAAAAGTACTATTACTTTAAAAACATGAATCGACAGATACCAAAAATATTACGCTCATGTTAGATATGCCAAAAGGTAAAAACAAGTACTTCAGGAGTACACATATTGCTGTATACCATTATTAGAGGATAAATTTGGGAGTTTGTTGCATTGGATCTCTTTGGCTCAGTGCTTTAAGGCCATGGAAGCACGGGATACAGCCTGGTCATTTTAGAATGCTGGTCAAAGTTGGTAAAGATGTACTCCCTAACAAAATCTACAATCAACAGCATAGCAAATAAACTATGAGATGACTATTTTAAACAAGTTGGTAAACCTAAGAATCTTTTAATGGGCAATGAGATCCAGTTTACATCCACAAACCTCCAAGAGTTTTTAGCATGGGAGAATGTAAACCATATTTTGAATTCACACTACCATCCTGAAAGTAAACTGTCAGAAAGGGTTATGCATGATGTGTGACTTTTTTCTGAGCTTTCTGTGTGATTAAGCTTTCACAGTGGATAGAATTAGTGTGGAATGAATTGCCACTAAAGTGTTAGCACTAGAGGTAACAGGGCAACAAGTAGAAGGGGAACCCTTCTTGAAATGGGTTAAGTAGCCAGAAGAAAACTCTGCCCTCTAGTTGATGTCAACAAAGAATATTAAAAAAGATGAGGAGTCTGTTCTCAATTATGAAGCGATTAATGCAAGCTATAGGTATTCCAAGGGTGTACATAAAGAAAGAATTGTAGAATGTCTACACTAGTATTAGTACTGACAGCATTATGACTGAGCAGAAGTTAAACCTTTCCTCAATTCCTCCACTTATAAACATGTTACAAGTCGTTACATATTATTTCTGAATTAGAGAAGTTTTATTAGGAATGGAATATGAGAAATTACCATTTAGATGACAAATTGTTTATCAAATGTTATTCCATTTTGTATACAACATTTTATTTGGTTTTGGGTGTGATTATAGTGGATTTTATAATGGAACTAAGTTTCATAACGACACCCCAAAAAAAGAGTTATACAAATCTTTGCATACAAATATACACCGAGATCCTTGGGTTCCAATATTGAGTTGCTTTCAACCACAGGAAAAAACAATCCAACCATGAGTGTTGTCACCGACAGTGAATCAAAAAATGAAAAATTGCCCTCATGTCATTAATTTATTGTGAATTACAACATAATAGGAAATAATGTAAACTAAACCAAATTGTACCTGTAAAATCTTTATACTTCGTTGAAAACGCACATGCAGGTAGAATTACAAGTTACAAGCAATAAACTGAATTGAATCACGGACGTTGTACTATGTAACTAAAGTATTTTAAGTGATACATTGCCTGATCAACTTAAGTTGGAAAGATACAAATGTTTCAGATAACGACATCTGATTGTTACTAAGGTGTAAAAAGTGAAATACATAAATAAAAGATTGATTTATTGTCTTTGAAAACAGATGGAACACAGTTAAAGGAGGAGCCCAAGGTGTTTGTAACTTTATTTAATGTTTTACAATATTGTGAAAGTATTTCTCTTTTATGTATGTTCTTTTTTTCTTTTCAGCTTCCTTTCCTTTCCCAACCCCTTGCTTCATGGCTCATATCTCTGTAACAGACTTAGATGCAAGATCTGTCTCACATCCTCCCATCATAAACTACTCCAGTCTGGTCACCAACATCACCTTCCCATTAAAGGCAGAGATATCTGTGAAACTAGTTACGTGATCTATAAACTAAGCTGTAAACACTGTGCTGCATTCTACGTGGACATGACAAGCAAGAAGCTGTCGGCACGAGTGGCCACTGACAAACTGTGGCCAAGAAACAGCTGGACCACCACACTGTCGAGCAAGCTGCTCAACACATCGTTCTTCATTTCACTGACTGCTTTACAGCCTGTGCTATCTGGATTCATGCTGAAAAATAGTTCACTTTCAATTGTAACAGTATATGGATCCCCAATGGGAAATTTCGAACTATTTACGAGAAATATGGGTTCCTTACTGTGCCATCTGTCAGACAGTAGCAAGTAGTTAATAGTTAGTGGTGATTTAAATGCAGATTTTCTAAGGGATTCTGATATGATAAATGATCTGGAAACCTTATTTGGGTCCAACAATCTGATCTCGGTGATTAATTTTTCATCACTGGTGGATAAAGACAGCAGGGCCCGTGTTGCTGATGTTTTCCTTGATGAAGCTCAAAGCAAGAAAATAACTGTTTACACAGTAACAAATGCTATCTCTGATCATGATGCACAGTTAGTTAGGATCACTAACATAGCATGTTTCTGTATCGATATAACTCAGTGGAAATCAGTTAGAATATTTAATTGACTCCAGGCCAAGTGTTTTTAAGAATAATTTACAGATGACGACATGGGATGTAATGTATAATGAACCAAATGCTAATATAAAATTTAATTTATTTCATTACAATTTTATATCATTATTTGAAAATAGCTTTCCACATAAGCTAATCAGAAAGGACACTAAACAACCACATAAAAAAGCATGGATCACTAAAGAAATAAGCATCTTGTGAAAGGAAAAGGAAATTTATCTTTTGGCAAGAACAAGTAGGTATTCTGAAGTACTACAAGAACTACTGGAAATTATTAAGAAAGGTTATTAAAAAATCAAGGAACATGCACATTATGTCATAAATCAGTACTTCTGATAACAGACTTAAGGCTATACGGAATGTAGTGAAGCGAGGGAGAGAACAACCAGCCACAGAACAAGGAAACAGCACTATTGACCAGATAGGAAGGGCTATAAATGATGATTCACAGGTAGCAAATGCATTTAATAATCATTTCTTAAATGTAGTAGAAAGCATAGGGACAAAAAGGTCAAGAGCAAACTCGCTGCTGCATGTTAAAAATGTAAATTTTATAAAATTCAATCACATGAATGTATCACCAACTTCTTTTGAAATTAAGAACATTATACATTCTCTCAAATAAAAGCTCACCTGGTTTTGCAAGTGTCTCCAATAGAGTACTAAAAATTTTTCACATGTAATAAGCCAAGGCATTTTCCAGAGAGATGTCAGTAACTACTGACCTGTTTCACTGCCGACATTCTCCAAAAAATTTGAGATTATGATGTATTTTAGAATAGTATCACACCTCAGCAACAATAGCATCATTAGCAAATCTTAATTTGGGTTTCAGAAGGGTTGCTCTAAAGACAATGCCATTTACACATTCACCTATCAGATTTTACAAGCATTAAATAATAAAATAGTGCTGGTTGGTATTTTCTGCGACCTCTCTAAGGCATGTGACTGTGTGAATAACAGTATTCTCCCACATAAATTGACATTATATGAGATTGATGGTATAGAAAAACCAAAGAATAATGTCAAATCTAACTAAGAATGCAGAAAGTTGTAGTTAGTAATTCAAGTGATATAGTCCAGGCACAGAATTCTGAATGGGGATAAATCACATATGAGATTCAATCTTAGGTCCACTACTGTTTCTCATATACATATACAATATTCTGTCTAGTAAATAAGCAGAATTAGTTTTTTTGCAGATGACACTTGTAATCAATCCAATCATATGTAAATAAAAAGAAGAAATGGTAAACGAAGTCCTTAAAAGTACCATTGACTGGTTTTCTGCGAACGGTCTCTCAACCAGTTTTAAAAAGACACAGCATCTGCACATCTAGAGGAGCTACACCAACAATTATACGTGTAACACATGGTGAAAAAATAATAAACAGTGTGGAAACTTCGAAATTCTTAGCAGTCCATACTGATGAGAATTTAAATTGGAAAAAACACCTTTTGGAACTCCTAAAACAACTTTGTTCAACCGCATTTGCACTTAGAATCATTGCATATCTTTAGGTGACACAAATTAGTAAGTTGATGTCTTTTGCATATTTTCACTCAACAATGTCATATGGAATAATGTTCTGCAGTAACTCATCTTTAAGAAAGAAAGTCTTCATTGCACAAAGACATGTTGTAACAATAATACATGGTGCTCACCCATGATCATCATCTAGACATCTGTTTAAGGAGTTGGGGATTCTGACTGCTGCTTCACATTATATTTATCTCCCCCCCCCCCCCCCTGCCCCCCATGAAGTTTGTTGTAAATAATCCACCAAAGTTCAAAAGGAACAATGAGGAACATAATTACAATACCTTAAGGATAAACGACACACATTACTCCACATTAAGTTTGTCTTTAGCACAAAAAGGGGTGCACAATGCTGCAACAAAAATTTTTGAGCACCTAACCAGTGATATAAAATATATGACAGACAGCAAAGTAAAATTTGACAACAAACTGAGAAAGTTTCTCCTTGAGAACTCCTCATATTCCATACATATCTTATCTTTTTCCCTTTTCTTTAAACAATAGAAGTGTTCAGCAAGCAATCATATTTACAAATTAATTTGTGACGTGAATATAAAATGACTTGTTCCACATGATCACACACTCTCATGCAAAATAATCAATGGAACATGTGAGTGACTGACTAAGTGGGGTTTGAGTCCCAGTCAGGTACAAATTTTTTTTATGTCACTCAGGTAGTACATCTGTACCTATTACAGTTAAGATGAATTTCAAGAATAAATTTCAATATTTAGATTATCAATGAAAACGACAAATTTTTTAAAATGTAATAATTGGATAGATAAAAAATTTACTCAGC
This sequence comes from Schistocerca gregaria, assembly GCF_023897955.1. Taxonomy (NCBI): domain Eukaryota; kingdom Metazoa; phylum Arthropoda; class Insecta; order Orthoptera; family Acrididae; genus Schistocerca; species Schistocerca gregaria. The sequence continues at coordinate 480,129,030 of NC_064925.1, forward strand.
AAGTGGTGGCAGGAGAACATACACAGATAAAGGTTAAGGAAATTTGCAAGCTTTTGAAGCTCCTCCTCCTAACGTAAGGGTTGAAGGGGAAGGAAGAAGGATGAAGAAAAAGGACTGGTGAGGTTTAGGGAATGGGGATAATTTGGGAAAGTCACCCAGAACCCTGGGTCTGCAGAGACTTACTGGATGAGATGAGAAAGAAAGACTGATTGTTGGGGACTGCACCGGATGAGATTTGAGAACCTGAGAACTTAGAGGTGAAAGACAGGTAATAAGCAAGACAGATTACTGATGAAACATCATGCATGAATTAGAGCAGAAAGCTAAGCGCATTGTATGTGGTAGAGGTTGGCGAGGCGTGGGGGAAGACAGGCAGGTCAGATTGTAAATGATATAGGAAACAAAAAAAAAGAATGAAGAAAGGAACAGTTAGTGAGAAGAAATGCAGAGTTCAAAGAAATTAACATAAATTAAGTTCAGATGGGTGGTGAGAACTAAGGACATGTAGTAATGCCAGTTCCCACCTGTGAAGATCTGAGGTGGTGAAACAGGCACCAAGGTTATGACAGTCATGTTGTAGAGCACGTAATGCAACAGGGTACTGCATGTTGCTAGTGTACACCGTATGTCTATATCCATTCATCCTGACTGATAACTTGAAGGTAGTTAAACCAATATAGAAGACTCAACAGTGTTTACATAACTGTTGGTACATGACATGTGCCATTGCAGAGGCCTCTCTCCCTTTGATAGAGCATGTTTTGCAGTCACAGAGCTGTTATAAGTGGTTGCAGGAGGGTGCATAAAGCAAGTTTTACAGTGGGGACTGTCACGGGAGTTGGTGCCATAGGGTAGGGAAATGGGTGCAGAAGCAGCACGTGGTCTTAACACGATACTGTGGAGATTGGGGGCAAGATGAAAAGCAAAATGTTGGGCAGAATGAATCTAATTTCAGGGCACAATTTTTGGAAGTAATATAGCCTTGTCGAGATAGCTGATTAATGCATACAATACCTCTGTGTGTGGGTGGACTAAGTGGTTTTATGGACTGAGGTGTTAGTGTCTGTGAGGGGCCTGACGTTTTATGGAGGAACTCTGTCAGAGTTTGTATTACAGCGATGGGCTCTTTATGGCAGACACTGTATGTAGAGCTGTCATACAGCTGGTATAGGACCTTTGTTTACGCACCTGGTCTGCCTGGAGGATAATGATAGAGTCAGTAGTTTTTAGGGAATGAAGAGCACAGATTTTTGCACAGGACAGATTAAGGTCATGTTGTAGAGACCTGAGATAAGGTTGTGAAACAATGCTGGATGTTAGGAATTCTTGAAAAGCTTGTAAGGGGTGATTTTTTGAGGTAGTGGTGGTGGATCAATTTGGGATTGTGGTCAGAACTGTTCAAGGAAGAGTTCAATGTGATGCTTGCTGTTGGAAAAGCTTTGAGATTAGGTTGCAAAGTGATATTTCCAGTTGACATTACGTGTGAAGGAAAGTAGGTTCTCCACCAAAGCAGCACGATAAAATGCAGCTTTAGGGCTGAAAGTGAGACCCTATGGATAATTCAGAAGGGGAGAGTGCCTTAGATGAAAGGTTGAGAAAACAGTATTGATGTGGCTGGTTCTTGTGATCATGTTTTATCACTGCTCTGGGAGGCAGCTGTGGAGGCTGTGGGACATTAAGAAGGTTGGCCAAGCTGGGTTTGTAGGAGAGGAGTGGTGGTTCATAGTGTGGTATTTTTGGTAGTTGGAAAGAGATGGGAAGGTAAACACCTTTGTTCAGGTAGTTCAGAAGAAGGTGGGACAGTTTTTTGAGGTGAATTCTGGCCTGTTGTTGCAGTTGAAGTTGGCTTGGCAGATCATATCACCCAAGGAAACATGAAACGCAAACAAATGCATGATTTTGTAGATGGAGATAAGTCTGGTGGAGTGTAAATTGACAGATTAGACATAAAGGTCACAGATTAGCCGGGTAAAAGAAAGATTACTGTATTGCCATCTTTTCTATGTCAAACATTCCCTCCAATACAGCCTTGGAATTTGAGGCAATCTTATTTGCTCACCTGCAGACTCTTTACACCAATACACCACCATTCCAACTCCACCTTTACTGGATGTAATTACATCACCAGCCTACTTGAAAGGCAGATTTCCCAGGCCACTGCATTCAATCCTTGTACTGAAGATCCCTCAAAAACAATTTAGGAGTACAACTTTTGTCACTTAGTGTTATTCTGGTCTTTAACATATTAATCAACAACTCAAGAATGCTATGACTTCCTAAAATCATGCCCTGAAATGAGGTTTATCTTGTCTGAATTTTCCCATCATACATGAATAGCTTTTCGTAATGCTCCCAATCTCTGCAATATTCTTATCAGAACTTAAGCTCCTTCCACATCAATCTCTCTTACCCATTGCTCCTACCCCTGTGTCCCCACTGCAAGACTTGCCTTACACATTTTCCTACCACCACATATATCAGCTCTTTAATTGGCAAAACATACACTATCAAAGGGAGGTCCAACTGTGAAATAACACAAGTGTATTTGGAGTTGTGTAAACACTGTTCAACCTTCTACATTGGTACTACTACCACCAAGTTAGCAGTCAGGATGAATGGACACAGACCAAGGGTTTGCACTGGCAGTATATAATACCCTGTTTTACAGCATGCTCTACAACATGACAGTCATGATTTTTGTGTCTATTTCACCACACTTGCCATATGAATCTTCTCCCATGCACTAGCTTCTTTGAACTCTGCTGGTGGAACTGGCATTACACCATGTCCTTGGCTCACACTACCCACCTGGCCCTAATTTACATTAATTTCTTTGATATCATCATTTCTTCACAGTAACTAGTACTTTCTTCATTCCATTGTAGTTTTCAAGATATTTTTATTTTCTGACTTGGCTATTTTCCCCTGCCACCCATCTCTACCATATACAATGCACTTAGCTTTCTGATCTTATTAGCTCTTATGATGTTTTGTCAGCCCGTCTTGCTTATTCTACTACCTTTCATCCATACTCTCAGTTCTCAAATCTCATCTACTGCAGTTTCCAACAATCAGTCTTTCCTTATGTCCATTAAGTCTCCACAGACCCAATGCTATGAGCAACTTTTCCAAACTCTCCTTACTTCCTAAACCTTGTCAGTCCTTTGTCTTCATCCTTCTTCCTTCCCTTTCAACACTTCTGAAAGAAGGAGCCACCGGCTCCTAACAATTAGAAACTTCTTTAACCTTTATATGCATGTGTTCTGCTGCCGCTTTGTGAGTAGATATTTTATCAAATGTTTTTATTTTAAGAAAGCTAAATACTAATTGTTGCTGTGAATCCTTCTTCATCAATAAAATTATATAATAAAGATTTATACTCTCATTTTTTTTGAAATGCTGAGGAAATAATAGAAATACAGAAAAAGGAATTGTGCAGTTTGGCAGTGGGATTATTAAATAAAGCATTTCTAAATGTGTACATTTCTGTGTACATAGAAAATATCTGTGGTGGCTTTGCAGAATAATGAAGTTAAATACTTTATTTTATTGGCAAGTAAACAGTTGTTGCTGTTGTGGTCTTCAGTCCTGAGACTGGTTTGATGCAGCTCTCCATGCTACTCTATCCCGTGCAAGCTTCTTCATCTCCCAGTACTTACTGCAACCTACATCCTTCTGAATCTGCTTAGTGTATTCATCTCTTGGTCTCCCTCTACGACTTTTACCCTCCACGCTGCCCTCCAATGCTAAATTTGTGATCCCTTGATGGCAAAACATGTCCTACCAACCGGTTCCTTCTTTTTGTCAAGTTGTGCCACAAACTCCTCTTCTCCCCAATTCTATTCAATACCTCCACATTAGTTATGTGATATACCCATCTAATCTTCAGCACCACATTTCTGTAGCACCACATTTCTAAAGCTTCTATTCTCTTCTTGTCCAAACTAGTTATTGTCCATGTTTCACTTCCATAAAAGGCTACACTACATACAAATACTTTCAGAAATGACTTCCTGACACTTAAATCTATACTCGATGTTAACAAATTTCTCTCCTTCAGAAACGCTTTCCTTGCCATTGCCAGTCTACATTTTATATCCTCTCTTCTTTGACCATCATCAGTTATTTTGCTCCCCAAATAGCAAAACTCTTTTACTACTTTAAGTGTCTCATTTCCTAATCTAATTCCCTCAGCATCACCCGATTTAATTTGACTGCATTCCATTATCCTCGTTTTGCTTTTGTTGATATTCATCTTATATCCTCCTTTCAAGACACTGTCCATTCCATTCAACTGCTCTTCCAAGTCCTTTGCTGTCTCTGACAGAATTACAATGTCATCGGCGAGCCTCAAAGTTTTTATTTCTTCTCCATGAATTTTAATACCTACTCCACATTTTTCTTTTGTTTCCTTTACTGCTTGCTCAATATACAGATTGAATAACATTGGGGAGAGGCTACAGCCCTGTCTCACTCCTTTCCCAACCACTGCTTCCCTTTAATGTCCCTCGACTCTTATAACTGCCATCTGGTTTCTGTACAAATTGTAAATAGCCTTACGCTCCCTGTATTTTACCACTGACACCTTCAGAATTTTAAAGAAAGTTTTCCAGTTAACATTGTCAAAAGCTTTCTCTAAGTCTACAAATGCTAGAAACGTAGGTTTGCCTTTTCTTGATCTTTCTTCTAAGAAAGTCGTAAGGCTAATATTGCCTCACGAGTTCCAACATTTCTACGGAATCCAAACTGATCTTCCCCGAGGTCCGCTTCTACCAGTTTTTCCACTCGTCTGTAAAGAATTCGCATTAGTATTTTGCAGCGGTGACTTATTAAACTGATAGCTCGGTAATTTTCGCATGTGTCAACACCTGCTTTCTTTGGGATTGGAATAATTATATTCTTCCTGAAGTCTGAGGGTATTTCGCCTGTCTCATACATCTTACTCACCAGATGGTAGAGTTTTGTCATGACTGGCTATCCCAAGGCCATTAGTAGTTCTAACGGAATGTTGTCTACTTCCAGGGCCTTGTTTCGACTCAGGTCTTTCAGTGCCCGGTCAAACTCTTCACGCAGTATCTTATCACCCATTTCATCTTCATCTACATCCTCTTCCATTTCCATAATATTGTCCTCAAGTACATCGCCCATGTATAAACCCTCTATATACTCCTTCCACCTTTCTGCCTTCCCTTCCTTGCTTAGAACTGGTTTTCCGTCTGAGCTCTTGATATGCATACAAGTGGCTCTCTTTCCTCGAAAGGTCTCTTTAATTTTCCTGTAGGCAGTATCTATCTTACCCCTAGTGAGATAAGACTCTACATGCTTACATTTGTCCTCTAGCCATCCCTGCTTAGCCATTTTGCACTTCCTGTCTATCTCATTTTTGAGACGTTTGTATTCCTTTTTGCCTGCTTCATTTACTGCGTTTTTATATTTTCTCCTTTCATCAATTAAATTCAATATTTCTTCTGTTACCCAGGGATTTCTATTAGCCCTCGTCTTGTTACCTACTTGATCCCCTGCTGCCTTCACTACTTCATCCCTCAAAGCTACCCATTCTTCTTTTACTGTATTTCTTTCCCCCATTCCTGTCAATTGTTCCCTTATGTTCTCCCTGAAACACTCTACAACCTCTGGTTCTTTCAGTCTATCCAGGTCCCATCTCCTTAATTTAGCACCTTTTTGTAGTTTCTTCAGTTTTAATCTACAGTTCATAACCAATAGATTGTGGTCAGAGTCCACATCTTCCCCTGAAAGTGTTTTACAATTTAAAACTTGATTCCTAAATCTCTGTCTTACCATTATGTAATCTATCTGATACCTTTTAGAATCTCCAGGATTCTTCCATGTATACAACCTTCTTTTATGATTCTTGAACCAAGTATTAGCTATAATGAAGTTATGCTCTGTGCAAAATTCTACCAGACGGCTTCCTCTTTCATTTCTCTGTCCCAATCCATATTCACCTACTATGTTTCCTTCTCTCCCTTTTCCTACCGATGAATTCCAGTCATCCACGACTATTAAATTTTTGTGTCCCTTCACTACCTGAATAATTTCTTTTATCTCATCATTCATTTCATCAATTTCTTCATCATCTGCAGAGCTACTTGGCATATAAACTTGTACTACTGTAGTAGGTGTGGGCTTCGTATCTATCTTGGCCACAATAATGCGTTCACTACGCTGTTTGTAGTAGCTTACATGCATTCCAATTTTCCTATTCATTATTAAACCTACTCCTGCATTACCCCTATTTGATTTTGTGTTTATAACCCTGTAGTCACCTGACCAGAAGTCTTGTTCCTCCTGCCACCGAACTTCACTAATTCCCACTATATCTAACTTTAACCTATCCATTTCCATTTTTAAATTTTCTAACCCACCTGCCCGGGTAAGGGAATCTGACATTCCACGCTCCGATCTGTAGAACGCCAGTTTTCTTTCTCCTGATAACGACGTCCTCCTGAGTAGTCCCCCCCGGGAGATCCGAATGGGGAATATTTTACCTCCGGAATATTTTACCCAAGAGGACACCATTATCATTTAATCATACAGTAAAGCTGCATGCCCTCGGGAAAAATTACGGCTGTAGTTTCCCCTTGCTTTCATCCGTTCGCAGTACCAGCACAGCAAGGCCGTTTTGGTTATTGTTACAAGGCCAGATCAGTCAATCATCCAGACTGTTGCCCTGCAACTACTGAAAAGCCTGCTGCCCTCTTCAGGAACCACACGTTTGTCTGGCCTCTCAACAGATACCCCTCCGTTGTGGTTGCACCTACGGTAACGGCCATCTGTATCGCTGAGGCATACAAGCCTCCCCACCAACGGCAAGGTTCATGGTTCATGGGAGAAAACAGTATCATCACAGAACTGAATAAAATCAATTTGGCTACAGAAATTATAGCATATCTTGTGGAGTAAGAGGGATAAGGAGGAGAGAGGGGGAGGGAGAGAGGGGGAGGGAGGGAGAGAGAGAGAGAGAGAGAGAGAGAGAGAGAGAGAGAGAGAGACCAGACCATCATAAATTAGGAAATAACAATAAAAATAAGTTTAGCTTATTTTGTTGGGCATAGTTCAATTGCAAATAAAAACATAATGATGAGCATTATATTGATGAAAACGGCGTGAAATTTATCCAGTACAAAACTAGAGGAAATACATCGTCTTCCATCACAATTAAATATGAATGTTGGGACACCTTCCAACAACAGATGTTATTTTCCATCCCTCCAATATTTGTACAGCTCATTACAATATTCGATGTAAATAAAACAGAAAGAAACTTCCACATGGGAAAAATATATTAAAAATAAAGATTCCAAGACTTACCAAGCGGGAAAGCGCCGGCAGACAGGCACATGAACAAAACACACAAACACACATACAGAATTACAAGCTTTCGCAACTGGCAGTTGCTTCGTCAGGAAGGAAGGAAGGAGAGGGAAAAATGAAAGGGTGTGGGTTTTAAGGGAGAGGGTAAGGAGTCATTCCAATCCCGGGAGCGGAAAGACTTCCCTTAGGGGAAAAAAAGGACAGGTATACACTCGCACACACACACACACACACATATCCATCCGCACATACACAGACACAAGCAGACATATTTAAAGGCAAAGAGTTAAGGGCAACCAACAACAGTTGCATGTTAGCAATTTCAAAGACATTTGGGGATTTCCACTCTTCTTTACACTAAAGCATCTACATCTACATTCACACGTACTCTGCAAGCCACTGTATGGTGCATGCCTGAGGGAACCCCATACCACTGCAACTGGTTTCCTTTCCTCTTCCACTTTGGCAGCAGTAGAATAGTTCAGTAATCAGCCTCAAATGTCAGTACTCTAAATTTTCTCAATAGTGCTCCTCGAAAAGAATGTTTCTTTCTCTCCAGTGGTTCCTATTTGAGTTCCCAAAGCATCTTGCTCGAACCTACAAGTAACAAATCTAGTAGCCCGCCTCCGAAATTCGACCTGGTGTGGATACCAAACATTAGCATCCTATACGGCATCTCCTTTACAGGTGAACCACTCTTTTCTAAAATTCTCCCAATAAACTGAAGTTGACCATTTATCTTTCCTTCCACAACCCTTTTAGTTTCATATTACTCTGCAACATTATACCTAGATATTTAACTGACTTGACTGTGACAGACAGGGTTTAGTTACCATAGCAACTTTTGTTACTGAAGTTAATAAATCAACCAAGAAGGCTAGGAGAGAGTTTCTGATAGAAAGAGCAGATAAGCAGTGACAGAAGCTGTCTATGAAACCATTCAAAATGGATCTAGTGCAGAAGCTCAGTGATGATGGCAAAGACAAACATTTTGAGTTTCATGAAATGGCCCCCAGGTCACCAGATCTCACTCCATGTGACTTATCTGTGGTGAGACATTAAAGATCTGATGTATGTACTGCCTCTACCACGTGATGTAGCAGAGCTCTGGGAGAGAAAATGGGAAGCAACTGTCACAGTCGACGATGCCATGCTGGGATGGGTATGGCAAGAATTCGACTACCAAATTGACATTTGCCGGGTCACTCATGTTTGAGTTTCTCTTCAAAATGCAATATATATGACATCTGTACAATGTTTAGTTCTTGTGCAATAAATAATTGAGAGTGTTCCCAGACCTTCTGTATGCCCTGTATGTTCCATAAATCACTAAATATCTTTTGAGCTTTCTACTTAGTATTTCTGGCAGCTCTCAGTTGCAACAATAGTTTGAGCATGGTAAGTTTCCTGGAGAGCCATAAATCCAGAGACATTGTTACGAACACTTCTACAATTTACTGATAAAATCTTGACAGTTGAAGTGACTTTACTATGAATGTGGTCTGGTTCCATTATCTTTGAGTCACCTGGTGAGTGTTCATCAGAGAACCTCAACTACCATCCAGCCAAATAACCCCCACCCCCATGGGCACTCCAAAAGTACTCTGCTAGCCAAGTAGCTGCTTCCTTTGTGTAGGCACCTGTGACCTATCAAAGAGAGTCCTAAAATTCCCCATCCAATAATGTAGGTCCAGAAATCTGCAGCCAAGATTGTCACAGAGCCAGCGAAGTCTTTGGCTGAGATATTCCACTTAACTCCATACCAAAGAGCCCCGGCAACTCTGGGAATGATGCTGCAAATAATGAGTTGTGCTTTCACCCACCGCATGAGGCCCCCTGCCTCAAACACCTCTGCATTAGTTCACTGCTATGACATAACCAAGTGAAATGCTTTCAGACTCTATATAGCTTAATGCACAAAGTATTACACCATTACAAATTTTTCAAATCCAAAGTCATTTATGCATAATTTTCCTTCTATGTTTGGTAATATGTGATGGGTAATGTCTTACACAATAATATATTAAATCAAAGTATTAAAATTCTCAATAAAATAAAGCAAGCACACCATGTGTGTACTTAGCAAAAGGGACACACTTATGAAACTCACTCTCTTGTCCCAACCACAAATCATCATCCCCATTGAGAGACCCATTCCTTTGTAGTTGTACACCATATTGGCCATCAGTTTTGAAGCAGCTGCCACAGAGATGCGTTCACGGTTACGCAATTCATACATGCGGCACTGTTTTGCCAACACTCTGTCCCAATACACACAGTCAGCTGCACCTCCAGCCAAAGTACCAAGCAAATAATCATTTATCTCCACAATCTTCTTCATTGTCTGTGATCCTGTAAACATATATTATACAGCAAACTTTCATTCTATGTATTATGGATATGGTTCTAGTTAACACTGCATGTATACTGAAAATTATTTTACAATAAAAGAAAAATCGCTAATTCTACTACACAGCAATTAGAACACATTTTATTTGGAAGAAATATTATTGCTGAAGGCTGACTCCTCTTATGAGAATCTAGAGATATTTTGTAATACTACTTCAGAATCGCAAATATAATTTATGATAACTGTGTAAAATAAATTTACGATTTTACCTCTCTAGACAAAAAGCCTCAAAGGATATCTGTGAATACATTGGCACCAAATGGAAAAACACTCGTCTTAATCACCAAAATAGTTTTATTTATCATCACATGACAATTTGGAAGAACCCCATCATGACTGATGACTATAGCCCATATTTTTAAAGTAATTGCCAAATATTTTCCTTTGCTCCTATGCACATGAAAAATTTAAAGAGCACAAATTGTGCTGCTAGCATTGACATTTTATTTTATCATAATATATTTTTACATATTTCACTTTAATCAGTAGTTGCCTGTTTTAACTTTACACTACATAAAATTGCATATTACAGCTTTTTTACCCTCCTCCAATCTCCCCCACAGTCAGTAGACTGTTACCTTAGAAAAATATCTAAATCTGATCTGTCATAAAAGTTGAAAATAGAAAGAAATTATCCCTAAAAATCACAACAAAACATTGTTAAGGATACAGAGGACTTATCAATGGTGGAAAACTCAAAATTTTTTTATCACTTTATTAAATTCTATGCTCTTTCCTAATTATACTGATATATACATTATGGGGTTTCAAATGAAAAATGACGTACATAAACCAAATTTTAAAGTTACGGTCATGTATGCCACCACACCCCCTTTATTTCTGTTACAGAAACCAATATTATTTCGAAAAGAACCGAACTTTCTGTTCCCAGCAATTATACCTATGATATGTTGTATATGTTGGTAACAGTGCAAGTTTCTAGTGTCTGTATATGATTATCTTTGCTAGTATTTATTTTTGTTTCACTGAAGCAGTTTGTTCACTTTTCACTGAATGTATGTTGCCCAAGTGCTACATATATCTGTGAAAGTACAAATCCTTTAGTGTGCAATAAATACCAACTATGCCACGCATCAAGAAATTCAATAAAAGGGAATTCCATGGTAACCAGTTCACAAACAAAGCATGCCACACCGTTTAAAGTAACCTATGTATCAGTTCTTGAGGGAAGAAACTCCCATATGGCACACCTCCTGGTGATTCAAATTTTTGTGTTAACAGTGACACTGTTTGTAGTGGATTTGTTATTGTTGATGTGGGCATCTTAACTTCTTTGATAAAGAAAGGGCAAAATGTAAGTATTAGTGGAACCAGGGACATTGCTGTTGCACTTGATGACATGGCAACGTCGAGGACATAGTTCCTTGAATGGTGTTTAAGTACTGCTTCTCTGGAGAATGGAAAAGTTGTTGATGTTGAGTGCTTATTTAAGTACTGCCACACCTGTCATGGTAATACCGAAGGACATATTGAACATCAGTGTTCTAGGAATTATGATGGTTACAGTAGAGTTACGGAGTTTGATGGAGCTCTACAAATATTTCAGAGGTTTATAACGTTAAATATGCGAAGTACCTAGGCAATGGGGACTCTAAAGCTTTCAACAAAATTTATGAGTTCAGTGTTTATGGTGATACCTTGGTAACAAAACTGAAGTGTTGTGGACGTGTGCAAAAGAGGATGGGTGCTAGACTGAGGAAGCTACGAAGAGAAATTAAAGTTGCTACCCAATGGAAAATCTCTGTAGGGCCGAGGCAGATTGACAGAAATTGAAATAGAGCTCCTTCAGAGTTATTATGGACTGGCCATTAGATGAACTGCACCTCTGAATGATGTTACAGCTATGAGAAAAGTTGTCCACAGATGACCACCCTGTTCACAGACTCTGCCCTAAAGGAGCATATTCTTGGTGTGGTTACCAAAAAGCAAAAGTGATCAAATATACCTCCATAAGTATTCTCTTCCCGAGCCTGTTATAAATGAAATAAAACCAATTTTTAGAGACCTGAGTGACCCTATTTTGCTTACTAAGTATCTTCACGGGGGCACTCAGAATACAAATGAAAGTTTCAACCATTGCACATGGGAAGGATTACCCAAGAATGTTTTTGTAGGACTAAATACATTAAAAGTTGGTGTACCAGATGCTTCAATGTTTCAATGATGGAGTGGTAGGAAGGTATTAAGTCCTGAGAAATTTAGGCACGAAATGTGGCTCTAATATGGAAGATCAATTACTTTGCATGTGACAACGGTCGCATGAAGCTGAAAGATTCACTCTTCAAGTTACCAAAGAAGCAAGAAGTACCAAAAGGATTGCCAAGATGTTGATTGGTTAGAAGAGGGGGAAAGGGACCAAACTACAGGGTCATCGTTCCCTTGTTCCAAAGGAAACAATGTCACAAGGGTGAAAATAAGACAATGAGACTTACAGCACAAAACAGAATGAAAGGAAAAACCACAACAACGACTGAAGGGCAACAAACACTTAAATGGACAAAAGGGGGACAAGAAAACCACAAAGACGCAAGAAACAAGTAGGAGGAGTTACAACAAGAAAGCAGGTTACCATGATTGGCTGACCATGAGGATAAAAAGGAAAAGCCAGCCACTCTGCAACACATTAAAACCTCCACCCTGAGAGCACTAGGGTGGATGACACACAGGGACAAAGGACGTGCTAAAACTTAGAGCAAATGATAAAACTCACCTTCATGAATAAAAAGTAAAACTAAAGCTGCTATTTAGGCATTGTCACCCAACACCAAAGGTAGGGTGCTGAGAAAGTTAGAAGTACACCACAGAGCAGCTAAAAGTGGGCAGTCCAGCGAGAGATGGATGACCGTTACTCATGAGCGATGGCGGCACCGAGGTGACTCCTTGCGACGGAGAAGATAACCATGCGTCAGCCATGTATCGCCAATGCGGAGCCGAGAGAGAACCACAGAATCCCTGCGAGAGGCGTGCAGGGATGTCTTCCACACATTCATAGTTTCCTTAATGGCACGCAACTCTTGGGTGTACTGATGTTGTGTCATTCGGTCTCCCAAAGCTGCAAAACCTTGCGGCATAATAATAAACGCAGGTCAGTTTTGGAGAAGCCGATCTCCATAAGCAGTTTAGCCTGTTTGACCAGCTTGTCAGCAAGTTCGTTGCCTGGGATTCTAATGTGACCTGGATCCAGACAAACACCACTGAACAACCGGACCGTTCCAGGGCATAGATGAACTCCTGGATGGTCGCTACCAAAGCATGGCGAGGGTAGCACTGGTTGACAGCTTGTAGGCTGCTCAAGAAGTCAGTATACAAGAGAAATGACTCACCTGGGCATGAGCAGATGTGCTCAAGAGCACGAGATATGGCCACCAGCTCTGCAGTGAAAACACTGCAGCCCTCTGATAAGGAGTGCTGTTCAGTATGTCCTCCATGTACATAGGCAAAGCCAATATGACCATCAAGCCATCAGTGTAAACCACTTCATGGCCTGGTACATGTCAAGAATCGAGAGGAAGAGACAGCAGAGAGTTGCAGGGTTAACCGAGTCTTTAGGGCCATGTGAAGGGTCCAGGCAAAGCAACGGCCTAGGTGTACACCAGGGAGGTGTTCGTGAATGAAATACAAGTACAGGTGGTAAAGGCAAGGACTCCAGTTCGGAGAGAAGGGATCGCACATGAACTGCAATTGTAAGCCCTGACTTGGGCCGCCGCAAGGGAGATGAACTGACGTGGGTGGGAAAAGGAGAAAGTAATTTGGATGTGCAGGATAACTACAAATGTGTGCAACGTAACTGGAGAGCAATTGTGTACCCCTAACCTGCAATGGAGGGACTCCGACCTCCACCAGGACACTGGTCACCAGACTCTTCCTAAAAGCTACTATCGATAGGCGAACACCACATTGGTGTGCTGGGTCAAGTAAACGCAATGTTGAGGGTGCCACAGAACCATAAACCACACTCCCATAGTCAAAGTGGGATTGAACAAGGGCTCTGTAAAGCTGCAGCAGCATAGGATCTGCATCCCAGTTGGTGTTGCTCAAGCAGAGGAGGGCATTGAGGTGCTCCCAGCACTTCCACTTAAGCTGACAGAGGTGAGAAAGCCAAGTCAATCAAGCATCAAAAACCAGTTCTAAGAATCAATATGTCTCCACTACGGTGAGTGGATCATTGTTAAGATAAAGTTCTGGTGCTGAATGAACGGCACGATGCCGACAGAAGTGCGCAACACACGACTTTGCGGAGGAAAACTGGAAACCACGTGCTAGAGCCCATGACTGTGCCTTGTGGACAGCACCCTGTAGGCATCACTCAGCAGCCACAGTACTGGTGGAGCAGTATGAAATGCAGAAGTCGTCTGCATACAGAGAAGGTGAGACAGATGGCCCTACAGCTGCTCCTAGACAATTAATGGCCACTAAAAACAGAGGTACACTCAATACTGAGCCCTGCGGGACCCCATTCTCCTGGATGGGGGTGGGGGCATGACTATGGGAGGCACCAACTTGGACACAGAAAGCACGAAGCGACAGAAAATTGTACATAAAAATTGGGAGCATGCCTTGGAGGCCCCACTCATATAATGTGGCAAGGATATTATGTCGTCAGGTCATGTCATCCGCTTTTCGTAAATCAAAAAGGACGGCAACCAGGTGTTGGCATCTGGAGAAGGCTGTTCAGATAGCAGACTCTAGGGACACAAGATTGTCAGTGATAGAGCGACCCTGGCAGAAGCCGTCCTGTCATGGAGCCAGCAGGCCACGTGACTCCAGGAGCCAACCCCACTGCCGACACACCATACGTTCCAGCAGCTTACAAAGAACATTGGTGAGGCTGATGGGCCAATAGCTATCCACATCAAGTTGGTTTTTACCAGGTTTGAGTACCGGAATGATTGTGCTCTCCTGCCATTGAGATGGAAAGACACCATCGCACCAGATCCGGTTGACGATGACGAGATGTCACTTGTAGTCAGATGAGAGATGTTTAAGCATCTAACTGTGGACCCGATCTGGCAGAGGAGCTGTGTCGGGCAATGTGCAAGGGCACTGAGGAGCTCCCACTCTGTAAATGGGGCGTTATAGGGTTCACTGTGGCCTGTAGCGAATGAGAAGATATTCCATCTGGCATTTGAGGGTGCAAAAGGCTGGGGGATAGTTCTCTGTCAGAGAGACTCGAGCACAGTGTTCAGCAGTCGCGTTTGTGTCGGTAGATAACAGGCAAACGTGCGCACGGAGTCACTTAAAGGCAATGAGGTGATCCAGGAAAGGGTGCTGCTTATGCTGCTGTAGAGCTCACTGGCACTTCTTACTTGCCTCGGGACTTCTGGCAACCACCGAGGGATCAACTTTTGCTGGGGCCACCCTAAAGAGCGAGGGATCGCGTTTTCCTCTGCAGTAACAGTTGTTATGGTCACCTGCTCAACCATCATATTGATGTTACCATGTGGGGGTGACTCAACGTTGACCGCAGAGGTGAAAGTTTCCCAGTCTTCCTTGTATAAAACCCATCTGGACAGGCGTCCATGGGCCTGATGCCGGGGCAGACAGCAAGATGGGGAAGTGGTC
This sequence comes from Schistocerca gregaria, assembly GCF_023897955.1. NCBI lineage: Eukaryota > Metazoa > Arthropoda > Insecta > Orthoptera > Acrididae > Schistocerca > Schistocerca gregaria. The sequence goes on from NC_064925.1 coordinate 480,144,358, forward strand.
ACTACCACACAGGTCGTCATGTGCTCTCCAGTGGATAGATGGGAGAAGTCCTGGGCTGCAAATGGATAAATGAATGGCCGAGTAACTACCATGAGCCACACTGAAATGTGTGGTGGACCCAGTATTTAAGAGGCAGAGGTTGAACTGAGACAGTAAAGTTTCGACATCTCTACCTTGGCCAGTAAGCACAGTGCCACCCCACAAGGGGTTACGGGTGTTAAAATCTCCCGAAAGTAGGAAAGGTTTAGGGAGTTGATCAATCAGTGCAGCTAATACATTCAGGGATACTGTACCACCTGGAGGAAGATATACATTGCAGAAAGTTATTTCCTGCATCGTCCTTATTCTGACAGCCACAGCTTCAAGAGGGGTTTGAAGGAGTACAGACTGCGTTTAGGACATAAACACAATCTCCACCTGACACACTGTTATAGTCACTACGGTTCCTGTAATATCCTTTATAGTTGTGGAGGGCAGGGGTCCGCATTTCTGGGAACCAGGTTTCCTGGAGGGCAACGCAGAAAGCAGGTGTAAAGCTTAAGAGTTGTCGTAGCTTGGCCAGGCGATGGAAAAAACCACCGCAATTCCACTGGAGGATGATGTCATTCTGAGTGTGGGAGGGCATGGAACATTCGATGAGGCAGTTTACATCTCAGAGTCACCGGCTGACACTGACTTACTGCCTGAGCAGTCTATATCCATTGTGTCTGAGGGTCCAGCGAGATCTAGGTCCTCAGCGGACGCCAGAATCTCCACCTTATTCACAGATGCAGAGCCTGTAGGTAGCAGTGGTGTGAGTGCCACTGCAATTTCCTTGGTCTTACAGGTCTTTTTGGACTTTTCTCACTGCCCCTGGGTTTCTGTGGCTGGGAGGGGGTCACCGATTCAGTCTCCAGGACTGAGGATGATCATGAAGCCTTACGACCAGCTGCTTTTGGGCACTTCAGCCACTGGGGAGGGGGTCATCTTTCACATTAGCAGAAAGCTAGGAAGGGAGTGACCCAAGGGACCCCTTCCTGGCAAGAGGAACCGAAGAAGACTTACAATTCTCCGGCTGAGGAGAAAAGTGGGGACTGGTGTTCCCAATGGTTGGGGGGGGGGGGGGGGGGGGGAGTACTTCTGAGGTAGATGGTGTGGGAGCAACAGAGGGGAAAGTGCCCCCCACCAACCAGGGGGTAGGTGTAGCCTTCTGGCTCTGAGAGCCGACTGGGAATTCACGGAACTGATGGGGCTACAACTGTTCCCATAGCGGCAGCGTATGAGGTGGTCAAAGCCACAGGATGTAGGTGCTCATATTTTCTCTTAGCCTCAGTGTAAGTCAGTCGGCCCCTCCTTGATTTTCCTCTCTTTCTGTAAAATGCTGCTGTTTGGCGAGCAAGATGAATGATGCTCTCCGCAGTTGCCACAGATGGGAGGCGGGGCACATGGATTATTGGGATGTGATGGACATGCAAATCTTGACATGTGACACTGGAAGTAAAGTGGGAAGACACATGGCCAAAACTTCCTGCAATTAAAGCACCGCATCAGGGGAGGGATATATGGCTTGACATCACAGCAGTAGACCATCACCTTAACATTCTCAGGTCAAGTGTCACCCTCAAAGGCCAAGATGAAGGCACCGGTGGCAACCTGATTATCCCTTGGACCCTGATGAACACTCCGCATGAAATTAACATCTCGCCACTCTAAATTGGCGTGCAGCTCATTGTCAAACTGCGAAAGAAGGCCCCTGTGGTAGATAATACTCTAGACCATGTTTAAGCTCTTACGTGGCATGATGGTAATAGAAACATTCCCCAACTTGTTACAAGTGCGTAAAGTCCATGGCTGAGAAGAGGATGCTGGTTTTGTGAAGACTGACCCAGATCGCATTTTCCCCAAACTTGTCATTGCCCTGAAGCCACCCACTCAGATCAGGGGCTCTCCCGACGGGCACCACCCAGCCGCAGCAAATGCCACCTGGCAGTAGGGCCATTGCTAGAGGCCCCAATGCCCCAGGATGACAGGCATCTACCCCTTGGCATATGTGGGGAGTTAAAGGCGCAGACATCAGCAGAAAAATCCCTGTGTTATCAGGGGGTTACAGCTAACAGGGTACATGGCGGCCCCACCACAATGTACTGGCTACTGTGCAGGATATGAGGTGCAAAGAAATCCATGGTCATTGTTGGCACAAAAAGCGGCACTGCACAGTGCATGGTGGAAAACACATCCAGGAAGGTGTCCTCGCCCAAGAGATGGAGAATGAGCTGGAAGAGAAGAGCCAAGGGTTCCTACTAAGCTGCCACAGTTAGCAAATTGCTGTTTTCGGTACACGACCCATCCTTAGGTTGTTTTAAGATTTGGAGAGATTAGATTAGCTGCACATTATTTTCTCACTGGTTACTGAAACCAACAGTTCACACAGTGTCCTTGCTACCTAATCATGCATCATCACAAATTCCACAAACAGTACTATGTAAAACATGTAACAATGCTCCTACTCTTAACCTTCACAACCACATGTCTTATCTTTTAGTATGTGTATATTTTCAGGTCACCCCGGGAAAGTTCTAGATAATCTTATACTTCGCTTATAAAAAGCTCATTGCACAAATAATAGCAGTCACTACCTTGTTCTTGGCAACTGTGGTAGAGACAGATGATGAAAAATAAGCACAACACTTTTTCTAGTGCTACATATGTCCTAAAACATTGTCCAGAACACTGTTGAGGACGCTCCGCACCAATGTCAGTCATTCGATTTTCTCTTCGACTTGCAAACTGAGTCAGTGAAAAATCATTGCCTGTATATCTCCGTACGAGCCCTAATATCCTTTATTCTGGGCTCATGTGAAACATTTATTCGAGGAAACTGAATAGTTCTGCAATGTTTTTGACATGTTGACACTAACCTTACATTCCAAAAGATCATGTTTCATCCAGGAGTATCCACATAAGCCTATGCATCACTGATGTAATCCTGCCATATTGATCAAACTATTAATTAATGAAAATAATCAATTTTTGAAAATTATAACTGGACAGAAAAAAAAACCTACGCACTAAATGGCTACAGGAAAAAAACAAAAGTTAAGGAAACGTACAAGCTTTAGGAGCCAGTGGATCCTTCTGGCAGAAGGGTTGAAGGGGAATAAAGGGATGATAACTGAGGACTGGTGAGGTTTAGGAAGTGGGGAGAGTCTGGAAAAGTCACGCAGGATGCCGGGTCATGGGAGACTTGCTAAATGGAATGAGAAGTAAAGACTGGTTTCTGGAGACTGCACCAGACGAGATTTGAAAATCTGAGAGCTTAGAGGAGGAAGATGGGTAATTAAGATGACAGGGATTACTGACAAAACAACGTACATGAGTTAACAGTGGAAATCTAGGTGCACTGTATGTGGTAGAGGTGGAGGAGGGAGCGGGGAAAAATAAACAGGTCAAAAAATAAAAGATACAGATAACTAAAAGGGAGTGAAAAAAAGGAACAGTTGCTGGCAAGAAATGCTGAAATCACATAAATTGGAGCCAGGTGGATCTTGAGAAGGATATGTAGGGTCATTCCATGCCAAGTGGTCTAGAGGCTCCCACATGACCCTCATGGATTTTGATGAAATTTTGTATGAACATTCACACATGTTCTCAATGAACACTGGAAAAGTTTGTTTCAGAAATTCAATGCTTTCGGAGATACAGTCACTTGATTAAGACCATAGCACAGCTTTCTATAGTGCTTTGTTGAATTTTCAGCAACTTTGAGATGAGATCTCCCTAAGTATTTGCATGGAGAGAGGGGGAAAAAAAATTGGCCATCTTATACAACTTTTAGATCTCTTTAAGGTAAAATATTAAGAAAAGGATTTCTGCACAATATAAATAATTTGAAGCAAAGTTGGGCGAAAAAATAGCTGTTTAAAAAATGTGAGCTTCAGTTTTTTATATCTCCAAAAGTAATTGTGGGATGTACATGAAACTTTGCACACCATAACTCACCAACACGAGGTCTTAGAATATAAAACTTTATTCTCCTATTGCTTTCCATTATTTCACAAATCTAGGGTAAAGTTGAGGATTTTTCAAAAAGTGCTAAAAATGGGTATTTTTAGTCAAATTTTTCAAAAAAGTGTTTGGAGAAAACTCTTCTAAACTATGGTCATTAGAAAGAGCATATTCTAAACTATCTAGAAAATTGGATTTGGTTTCGCGATGCAAGCATATAAGGCCCTAAAAAGTAGCATAATCAAAGAGGCGCATTGGAAGTTTGAACACATTTTTTCTGGCACTCAAATTATACCTGAAATCTTTTATTTTGCCTTATACATGTTTATTAATGTATGGGATAAGTGAAATAAGAAGTCCTGAAAAATAGGACCTAGCTTAAGTCCGAATAGCAAAAGAATAAAAATAGAAACAATGTTATTTCGTAGTTCACACACACACACACACACACACACACACACAATTATTATTAACAAGGAATGTAAATCGTAAAATTTATTTGCATAACCATCTAATTATTAGTTGCCTGTTTAATGAACACCACCAGCTTACTGATGGAAAAGAAGTGTATAAATGAGTTGCTATGGTCCATGGTGGCTTAACCACTGCTAGTTTCATTTCACCTCAGAAATCCAGCATTCCCATTGTCGTTGGGGCCATGCCCGATAGCTTAGCAACAACAGTCACGGGTGAGTTTCTGTACCACAGGATCCCAGGCCTGATAGGGGTTTCTTTACGCAAGTTCTCAAGCCTGATAGTAAAATTATTTAAGTGCCCTGTGTAAAATCAGAAGGCACTCCTGGGTTCCTTAGATTGTTTCCTCTAACCTATTTCAATTTTTGATATGCTACATTAATTTTCTGATGAATATCAAGAGGAATGGTGTATTGCCGGCCAGACGAATTTACTGATGGAGCTGGAATAACTGCAATAATGTGGTGTTCCGGAACCCAGTATTTGTCACTTCTTGGTGGCCAATAAAATGAATTTGCAGGACCATGTGGGTGCATAAAGTTTATTAATGCATCCCTTTGCTCTGTGGAGGTCTCACTGATATTCCCGATCCACCACACGTTTCCATAGATGCATGCAACATATTGTCCTGGTTGGAGAGCAGACATTACTATCCCTCCTTCATTACTGTGATCCATTTTAGCTAGAGAAGGAACAATCATTTGAAACTCTGCTGACCTGAATTGTTGCTTCATCAATAGGTAAAAAGTGATGATTTTCTCTAGTGCCTGCTACAGTTTGTCCAAGTTTAAACCTCTCTTCTTTTGAAACTTTTTTTTTTTTTCAATTTCATCTTTACTGACGAAAACAAATTTAATTCCATTAACGTTTTCAGAGCAGAAGTGAAACAGATCTAGGGGAGTAAGAATTTGTCCATTAAGTTACCATTGCAAGCTTGCTCTTGCTGCTAAACGGTTCATTGTACCTCCAATCCAATCACAAGGTGATTTCCCGTGACTAGTAGCAAAAAAATTCCATTCGGCTGTCATTCCAAAATCACTCTTATGATAGCACAAATTTAGGAAATTCTTGAAATTTTTATACTGAGCACTGGAGCCATCACTGAAATAATGAATGTGGTATATCAGTGCAAACCGTGCTTTTATATATTTGATGAGCTCCTTGATAAAAACGTGAACTGTAATAGTGTCATGTCGCAAACAATCACTTGCAAAATTTAAAGATTCTACTTTCTCATTTTGACAAAAGAGGTTAACAAATGGATGAATTGTTGCTTGACTATTGTCCCAGCAGAAGCCTTGCACAGCATCCTGAATGATAAAAGAATAATTTTCTGCAAAATCCATTAGGACAACAAGCTCTACGTCTTTCAGATAACGTTTAAGGCCTTTAAGATGCAAGCTTTGATGCTTGGCAATGTAATGATGGCATGACAGACTCCATATTTTATTTTTTACATCTTCAATAAATTCATCCACTACCATTTGCTTCGTGTCCAGTGTGGCCCGATTAGTATGTATCCATTGCTTAAACACAATAACTTCCTGTGTCTCATGATATAGGAAATAGCTGGCAATTTCAGATGCTATAGCTTCGGGCCCAGGACACCTTTCACAGCGATGTAGCATGCACTGTTTATAGAGTTCAAACTGCAAAGTGCCTTGCTGAGAATCTCCTTATAATTTTCACATATACCAGCTCCACTAAGCATAAGCTTAACATTTTGGTGAATTGCACAGACGCAAACTGCATGCATTCCAGCTGATCCTACTGTTACACAACATTTGGGTCTAAGTTCACAAAACTTTGAGAACCCTATTTCTGGACCATTTACATTCTTACAGATAACATACATTTCCCGTAAATTGCAAAGTAACAATCTTTTCTGCATGTATGTCTTTCTATCTTAAAGTCTAACTGAATACTATCTTTTTTTCCAGGGCACATCCAACTATACTCATCATCTTCAACTCTACTAGCAACTTCTGCTGGTAATTTCCTGCTTTGCCTATTTTTGGGAAGTGCAAGAATGCCCTTCTCTGCCTTAGGCTTCCGAGCATTCTTCACCATTCTTTCGGACACGCCGAATTGAGCTGCTGTTTGTCTGACTGTCCAACTTACAGGTGCCAAGGTTAAAATTTGCATCTGTTCTTTATTAATTACATACTGCATCTTGGCTTTCAGTTCAGTCAGCAAATGTGCATAGTCGGCACAGTTTCCACATTCCTTAATTTCACTAGCATCTTCAATTTGTGACTTTACTCCACTGCATTTACAATTCTGTTTTTAATCACATTTTGAGCCTTTTGAATTTTCTTCTTCACATATTGGGGCTTATCTCTGTAGCTTACTGTTCTCTTCAGGGATGAAATACTGATAGACAATAAGCTACTATTTAACTCTTCTTTTGGTGTAAAGTCCTCATCAGAATGTGATGATGAGGGTGATAAAGCTTCTCCTAAGTGTTTGTTTAAGGTAGTCCTGCAAGCCAGACAAATTTCTGACCTGGCTTCATGTTATTAACAAGCTGCTTCTTCAACATATCAGAAGCCTGATTAGCTGTTTCAGTATCAAGAGTGCAAATTCCTGCCTTAACATTATGATTCACCTCCCCAAAGGGATTGAAGCATTTTTTTGTAACCTCTCATGTTGTGTCAATAACATGGTTTCATAGTTTAGGCAAACTTGAGAGGTATTGTCCAGCTTTGCTTCAGAACGTCGGACCAACAACTCTGTTTCCTCATCACCAAAACCGCAAACCATTTTAAAGCAGCTTTTTTGGCAAAGAAAGTGGCATGACACTTTGTTCCACTATCTCCTTGCCCAATTGAGCAGGAAGGTATGCTGTTCCTTCTGCATCCATCTCAAATCAATAACTAAATAATGTATTTGGCCTCTAGGTGCAAATTATAATCTGCTTAAATTTCAGACAAATTGCTACTGAATAAAATTATACACAATGTATAATACCAATGAAAAAAATCTAATAAGAGATATATGCTATAAAAGACTCAATCAAAACAATTTTTTGTAAATTAGATTACAAACTTTGATTGTCTTACGAATCACTTAACAAGTCACACTCAGTCAAAAGAACCCACATACTATGCTGCAAACATACCATTGAAATACTGATTGTTCAAACAAGGCTCACAATAATGAAACAATCTGATTGTTAAAGTAATTGTTGCCATTATATTTTCTATAAACAGTGGATCTTGTGAATTCTCTCTGTGAAACTAGTGGTTACGTGTTTACCAAGGTAGTAGGCTACATTTAAGTGTGATTAAATACAAAATTAAAACTCTTAGCTGTTTAACCAACCAATTTCAATGTTTCCGTAACAACTTTAAGACAAAAATTCACAGGTTACAACACCTAGGTATTAAAATCTTTGCAATATTTATTGGAAAATTTACATCACTTGATGCATGATTCGAGCAAACCGATTCTCTTTTGGAAAAATGTTTTATACAATTGAATCCAAAAATTAGGTCTTCATTTTCCACTTGTAAATATATACAATTTTGAGAAGTACAAAAAATATGAAGCTATTATTCATAGAATTCTTTGTGATCTCTCTCTCTCTCTCTCTCTCTTTACAAATGAGAAGAGTTTTATGCAGATGAACACTTACGATAAAAGCAGAAGGGCTACTTCTCATAGTTTTCAGGTTTTTCTGACAGTCTCATTGCCTATTTACCAGATCTTTTTATTTCAATTATTCAAGGCACTAAAACATTTATTAGGCAGAATAAAAGGTTTCAGGTATAATTTGAATGCCAGAAAAATGTGTTCAAACTTCCAGTGCGCCTCTTTGATGACGCTACTTTTTAGGGCCTTACATGCTTGCATTGCAAAACCAAATCCACTTTTCTACATAGTTTAGAATATGCTCTTTCTAATGACCATAGTTTAGAAGAGTTTTCTCCAAACACTTTTTTGAAAAATTTGACTAAAAATACCCATTTTTAGCACTTTTTGAAAAATCCTCAATTTTACCCTAGATTTGTGAAATAATGGAAAGCAATAGGAGAATAAAGTTTTATATTCTAAGACCTCGTGTTGGTGAGTTATGGTGTGCAAAGTTTCATGTACATCCCACAATTACTTTTGGAGATATAAAAAACTGAAGCTCACATTTTTTAAACAGCTATTTTTTCGCCCAACTTTGCTTCAAATTATTTATATTGTGCAGAAATCCTTTTCTTAATATTTTACCTTAAAGAGATCTAAAAGTTGTATAAGATGGCCAATTTTTTTTTCCCCCTCTCTCCATGCAAATACTTAGGGAGATCTCATCTCAAAGTTGCTGAAAATTCAACGACGCACTATAGAAAGCTGTGCTATTGTCTTAAACAAGTGACTGTATCTCCGAAAGTATTGAATTTCTGAAACAAACTTTTCCAGTGTTCATTGAGAACGTGTGTGAATGTTCATACAAAATTTCATCAAAATCCATGATGGTCATGTGGGAACATTTCTCGATATTAGACCACTTGGCACGGAATGGCCCAGTAATAATAGTTCCCACCTGCAAAGTTCTGAGAAGCTGATGTTGGGGGTTATCCAAATGGCATGTGTCATGAAACAGGCACTGAACTCTAGTTCCTTTCTTGACTCCATTATTTTCTGATCTGTCTATCTTTCCTTACATCCACCATGTATTGTGCACTTAGTTGTCCTCTTGCATATTACTCTATCATCAACCATTAAGTCCCCAGGTTTTCAAATCTCATCTGCTACAGTCCTCTACAATCACTTATTCCTTCACATCCTATCTGCTAAGTCTCCCTTGACCTGGGATTCTGGGCAACTTATCTGTAATTCTCCCAATCCACACCCTGTGTCTTTCATCCCTCTTCATTCTCTTTCAAACATGCTGACAGAAAGAGGAGCCACTGGCTCTGAAAGCTTGCACATGTCTAAGTTTTGTGTGTTTTCTCCTGCTGTCACTTGGTGAGTAGATTTTTTTGTCTATCCAGTTATATTAAACCAACCGTTAAGAAATCTAGCAGACTGCTTCTGAACTACTTCAATGTCTTCCTTTAATTTTGGTTTCGTTTTGTTTTGTTTTAGGGCACAAAAACAACTGGGGTCATACACGCCCAAGTCAAAACTATAGAACATGAAGGCAGATAGGAGTTAAAAACGACTATACGTTAGACCCAATTGACATAATAGAAGACAGCTAAAAACAGGCATGTAGAAAAAGGGCTAAAAAAGGACACCATACAGAAACGGCAGTGCAAAACTAAAAATTAAATGGCCTTTGCCATACTGCTTAGGTGGATAAAAAGTAAGACGCAGTTGACAGCCTGCAAGTCATTTGCTAAAACGGCTGATAACTCAGATGGCAAACCCACATGGAAATGTAAAAGGTTAAAAAGTGGACATTCCAAAAAGAAGTAGCAGACAGTTAAAACTGGGAATGCGATTTGTACAAAGTGGTGGAGTAGCGCCACTTAGCAAATGATGATGGCTAAAAAGGCAGGGCGAGGGGGCTGCTCATCAAGATACATGGTAGAATCCGAGATGAGGTGACATGGTCACCATCGCAGTTGATACTGCGGGGAGGAGGAGGGTATTTTCCCTCGTGTGCATCCCTACCACAGGTTAAACATTTGGCTGGGTGTCGACAAGACATTCTACTGTGGTTGTAACGGTGACAGTAGCAGCAGCAGCAGCGCATCTGGTTTGGAATGTACGGCCGGACTGTGATTATTTCATAGCTTGCTTTGATCTTTAACAGCAGCACCACTCTATCAAAGGTGAGGAAGAGAGTGCGAGTGGGCACTGAGCAGGAATTTACCTGTTTCATTTCACAATGGATTGCAATGACACCCTGATCAGAGAGGTAAGAGTGGATTTCGGCCTCTGTTAGACCGCCGAGCACCCTGGTGTAAATTACACCACGGGAAGAATTCGAAGTTCTATGGGCCTCAACATGAACAGGATAGCCGTGGAGAAGTAGGGCAGCAAGCAGCTGTGCTTGAGGATCGGAAGTGGTCTCCAAAAGCAAAGTGCCATTCCGTAAACGAGAGCAGGATTTCACAGGGCCAGCAACTGCATGAACATGTTTTTGAATAATAAATGGATTTACCGTGGTGAAGAACTGACCGTTTTCAGTAGGTGGGACCACAAGGAACCGTGGTGTAGCGGGAAGGGTCTTCGAATCATTAGCCTCATTACATTTATGTTTCATAGATGTTGATTGGGAAGATGACACTCATTTCGAGAAAATCCCCCATGATTGCCAGCATCTCCTTCCAACTGGGGGCTCCCTTCAAAAGGGGGCACATCCACCTTAGGTGGTTGTTCACACCTCTTAGACATCTGACAGAGGGACCAATTGTTAATTTGGGAAGGTTGCAGCTTAGGCAATCACCCCTCTCTGGGCCTGGCATGTACCGAGGGGGGGGGGGGGGGGGGGAGGGGGTGTTCGTTCGAACCCTACCTGTTGACCCAGGGCTGGGAATTGTGTGTTACCCAGTCACCTGTTATGCATCAGATGCGTGAGCCGGCCTTCAAGAGTGCCCAGGGAGGAGAACCTCAAAGGCCAAAGCAGAGGAGAAGAGAAACTCAAAAAGGAACAGGGAGTGAAAAATAAAGGTGAAACTGTTCTTATGTCAGAGACATACAATGCAGAACATTCCCAATAACAACCTAGACATGTTTCCCAAAGGAGGAGAAAAAGAATAGCAAGAGGATAGACAAGCAGTATGGAAGGGAAAAAACACTAATGGCTGGGCCCTTGTGGTGATCAAATATTCTAACTATACTTAGGAATGGACTGCCCAAGCTTTCTGTTCAGTCCCCTCTATGAGCCGTGCTAAACAATTGCAGCACTCTGCCTATAAATAGTGATCAACCACTCACCTTCCATACACAACTGGCCTTATGTGCTTGTTCCATTTCACATGATTCCAAAACGTTACACCTAGATATTTAACTGATGTGACTAGGTCAAACCGCATACTGTTAATACTATATTCAAATGTTATAGCCATGGCGACAATTCCCATCTGCATTAGCTTACATTTGTCCAAGTTTAAAGTGTATTGCCATTCATCACACCAAATGGAAATTCTGTTTAACTGGTTATTAACACTTTGGTGACCAAGCCCGAGCACAGATCACGTTACAAAACTTCTGCAAAAAGTCAGTGCACAGTATAGATTAGGCCACACTTGCACAGGCCACAGGAGCGAGTTAATGATCAAAAACTGCACAGCTTTTGTAGAAGAACTATGTAGGCATCTGCCGACCCAACTGTTGGTTGATGCTGCCCCCTGTGATCTGGTTATAGCATTAACTGGAAAGAAGCAGGAAGTGACACAGAGCTGCTACAGTGGCAAACTGTGCCATTCTGTGTGCGTCGCTGTGAGAACTGCACAGTTTTCATTCGTTTTTGCCATTTTACTAAATCTTCTCCCAAATATTTCTGGTTTTCGAGCGAGCACAAAAGTTTGGAATCTCTATAGGCAGAATTTAATTATTTTGGTTCGGAGGTAATAACCGAGTGTAAACCATACAGAGAACGTTCATATTCACGTACACTGCTTTCTAGCAAAATTTTCTTTGCTGTTATTGCTACAATTGATAGTGCTGGTGGGGTTTCATTTATCATACAACTTATTCGTCTTTGTCTAACCTACTTTGCAGAGGAATTTGATGATGAGGCTCCAGCAGGTTAGATCTTGTTCAGTCAACCAAGTATGTCCTTTGCAAAACAGTTGTCTGCGTATCCAAGGAGGAGGTAACGAAGTTCTCAAGAGAAACAAATTCCTGCCAAATTAGGCTGGAAATTTGCTAATAATCAGCCTACTGTGTCACTGTTAAAAAAATAAAAAAGGAGAGTACGAGCAGCAGATGATGAGAATCTACCTTCCTGTGTGTATTTTCAATCTTTTCCCTCAATCTATGGTGAAACTTGGAAATTCAGAAACCAACAAGAAAATTTCAATACTGACACATGACAGTGTTTCTAGTACACTTCTACGATAACACTTCTGAGATCCAATAAGAGAATGAAGAGTTTGATCAAAGATGGCGGCAGGGGAGTGGGAGGGGGCAATCGAGTGACAGATGTACGAAGGAAACGAGCTGGTCATGTCAAGAATGTACTATCACTCTAAACACCTGAATCCCTGAAAATCTTTCACAATGAAACTAATCACCCACAAAACTGAAAAATATTTTTTGGTAAAAAGTTTTTTTAAAAATTACTATTGTTTAACAAAAGGGAATTAAGGAAAAAGTATGTAAAATAAACTTTGAAAATTGCTCTTTTGCAACATGCATTTTTCTTTATGGTATGTCAAGTAAACACTTACCAATGTAATTTTTATAAATTTCATGAATGATTGGTTTTTCAGTCCCAGAATGTAAGCAGTTGGACCTCTAAGTATTAATTCCTGTACAGTCAATGACACGATAACACACTACTGTTGACATGATCAACAACTAGTCAGACTGCTGCACACTATATGACAGATTGCATTTATACACTGCGATCAATAGTGGTCTATGCACATTTCCCTGGGCTCTACTGGTGCCACCACTGTATTGGATGAACACTAGCTGTCAAGACAACATACTGGATTCTATCACTTATTCAAGGATATACTTTGAAAGCTCAGATTTTTAACAGTCTACAGTTTCATAATATGTCTAATGTTTCCCAGAAATTAGAATCTGCCTGTTGGTCTGCCGGATATTGTGTAAAAAGGATGAGCTGTGTTTCATGTAAGTAGTTCTTGCTAAATCCGTGACTGAATTGAAACTGTTTGACAACTGAAAAGTGAATTTGTGGCTATTACAGCAATCTCAATGAATACTCTCTAATAGTTCAGTATAAACCGTTCATAATAGTTACTTGTTTGAGTTGACTGCAACTATTTCATGCAGGTTTAGGTACAAAATATTCAGCAGCTTCTTGCTTTCTACCATTTTACAGTTTCCAACACTTTCTCAGCATGTAAATTAAAACTTAACACTAGACTTGTGCTGTATGCTTCCAAAGCAGATTTCCTTGTAAAGGATTCTATCTAGTGAGTCTTCTTGTGGACCCTAGACTCTTTTGGAAGTAATTTAATTTACACTGGTATAACATTTCAAAACATAAATATTGCAACACTAGCATGGGCTCAAAACTTTCATAGTTAGATGTACTAGTGAGTAACTATTATGCAGAAGTACCCCACAAACTCAAGATCTGAACTAACAGGCCAAAACACAATAATTAAAATTTATTTCAAAGTGGATTATATCTATTTAATAAGCCACATTACAGCACTTCACAGTACATTCTCATATCCATCTTAATCGTGACTTACCAATGTACTGGCCACCAGTCGCACGAGAATCAACAGCAAGTACCACACCCCCTTTGTACATGAAACCCAATGTTGTAGTTCCATGGTCAAAATGAATTTTCATGCTCTTCCCATGTTCATCTTTGGTAAATGCTTCTATGTCTTCCATTGGCTGCAAACAAGACATTGACTTAAATTAGAATCAATTGTGCAATCACAGGAAATGGGCAGATTCTCTCTCATGGCATGACAGCCTTTTGTATATCACTGTTTTCCTATAAATATATACCTCTACATACATACCTCACAAGCCACAAGCATGGTGGAGGGTATCTTGTTCCATTACTCACCATTCCCTTGCCTGTTCCACTCACCAATGGAGTGATGGAAAAACATCTATCTGCCTCCATACAAAGCCGACTGCCATTTGCTTCCAAATTAGCAAAAAATTATCTAACTATTCTTCACGGTCCTTACATGAAGTGTACGTTGGCAGCAGTAGAACTGTTTTTCAGTAAGCTGCAAATTACGATTACCTAAATTTTTTCACTAGTGTTTTGCAAAAAGGACATCATCTTCCCTCCTGAAATTTTTATCCAAGTTTGTAAGGCATCTCCACAATATTTGCATGTTAACTGAACCAAACAATGACAAATCTAGCAACAATGGGCTAAATTGCTTGGTTGTCTTTCTTTAATCTACCCTGGTGGGGGATTCCAAAAACTCAGATAGTGCTCCGGAAAGGGTCACACTGCAGTTCTGTGTGGGGTCCATTTATAGATGGGCTATACTTGCATAACATTCACCCAATAAATAAGAGATGACTATCTGCCTTCCCTACAGCTGACCTTACAAGCCTGTTTCGTTTCATATAACTTCGCAACAATACACAGATTTGTAATTGACTTTATGGTGTCAAGCAGCGCACTATTAGTACAGTTGTTTGACCTACTCATCTGCATCAATTCATATTTCTCTACATTTAGCATGGGCCACCATTCATCACATGAAACAGAAATTCTATCCAGGTTATCCTGTATCCTCTAGTCACTTCTGCAACAGCACTTTCTCGTCTACTACAAGGTTATCAATAAACAGTTGCAGACTGCTGCTCGCCCTACCCATCACATCATTTATGTACACAGAAAACAAGACCGGTCTTATGAACACTTCCGTGGTGGGGTACTCTGATATGTTTATATTTTCCCACCTCCGTGTTGCAAATGTTTAGAGTGAAATGCTCAGTCGATGCACTGTTGTTTTCACTTCAATTGTACCAACATTGAGAGTTGTTTAGTTCCCAGAGTTTTTTCCTGGGTTCATGTCTCGTCACTGTGCAGCCTATGAAAAGGATTGGGGAAGACTCCCAAATAAATTACAAAGTACATTGCAGTTTTAATACCAATATACTTCCAGGACTGTGGTGTCCGAGCCTGGTGAACTGTACTGGTTACATCACATGTACCCAAAGTTGACATCAAATGACACAGAGTTCACAACAATCAAGTGAGCCTACAATACATTTGCTCGCAACCCTAGGAGGGGGGGGGGGGAAGTGCCCCAAGGTGCCTGCGCGACTTCTATTTATACTTTTGTTAACAATTACCTACAATGAAAATTACAATTTTATGTAAAATCACAATTAAAAGTTAAGCCGAATAGGAGATACACATTGTTAAAAATTTACAATCTCAGTGCTGAACAAGGTGAACCTATTTTCAACTTAGTTACGAGTTAATATAACATTTTCTTATTAATTATGTTACAGGTAACAATTACATTTCTAAATTTGTTTATTACAAATCAACTAGTGCCTGAATTTTAGTGCTAACATATCGAAGATTCAATTAATGTGCTTTATTTGTGTGTTCTATTTAATTTGCTGTAGTAATTTTATAATGATAGGTTTACTGGTACATCCTGACCATGTGCTACATTTCCTTCGATTAGTTACAGTATTAATTTCACATTTATATTGTGTTTCTCACATAAGAACAATGTTAATCAGCAAAGTATCATTTTCGAATTATATGTAATCTGAAATAGTGGTTATTTTTGTATGTAATTTGGAAACAGGTCACTTTCCAATTGGACAATTAGGACTGGTGTTTATCTTTAATGTTCTCCGAGGGGTTCTGATAGGTAGCAATGAGATACAGTAATATTTCAACTCCTGACATTACACTTGTCTCTGAAGAACACTTGCCATTTAGGACACCATACTGGATAATATTCCTTAAGCATTCTTCGAGATACATAGCTGGGAACCTACTCTGTATGCTCAGACTTTCATTAATAACCTCTATTAGGGGACTGTCAAATGCTTGCCAGAAATCGACAAACATGTAATCTATTCCTTCATGGTTTGCAGGATATCACATGAGAAGGGCAACCTGAGTTTCATAAAAGAGACACTTCCTAAATCCATGCAGTTTTTTTAAATTTTTTTTATGTAAGCTTTTCCATCTCAAGGAAATTTGTTTTATTTGAACTTGGGATATGCTAAAGAATTCTACACCAAATCTATGTTAAGTACATTGGTCTGTAATTTTAGCAAGTCCATTCTTTTACCCTTCTTATATTCAGGAGTTACCTGCACTTTTTTTCACCAATTGCTTGGAACTGCAATAGACAAATCTGCAATAAATGCACACTGCATAGTGATTCAGTGCTGAAGAGTACTCAAACATAACTGGGACTCCATCTGGACCTGTTGACTTATTTGCTTTTCAACATGTTGACTTATTTGCTTTTCAACACCAGGGATGTCTATTTCTATGCCATGCATGCAAGAGTCTGAATTTTGTTATTAAACCACGATGTGTAATTTGCATCTCAGTTCAGTCACTCAGCGCATTCTTCTCCAAGAGTGTGGTTTACAGTTAGTTCAAACTTTGCCCATAATTCCACTACGCCCATTGTAGTGGAACTAAATGCTATCCATTCCTTGTTTCAGTTGGACGACAACAACAACTATCTGCTCATTCCACCACAGAAACTGCCCTAGGCTTCTCGGTGGATTCAACGAACTTCAGTCTCCACTTTCATTACTTTATAATTACTAATCGCTCTCTACACACACGCACTCTGTCACACCTGTTTGTAGCTACAAAATCTATAATATTCCCATTGTGTGGGAGTTGTCAAACTAACTACTCATGGTAAGTTTTTGGAAAACTTGTTCAGAACTACTACACAAGAATGTCTACCCGTATCACCTACAATGGATCCATAGAGACCCAGTCTACACTAGGTCAGTTAAAGTCTCCTTCAACTAATATTGGATGGTCGGTGCACTTCTGCACTATTGAGCACAGACTTTCTTTGAATGATTCTGTAGCTGTTCTGTAGCTGTTGCAGTGGAATTGGGTGGCCGGTAAAAACATCTGGTTGTTAACTTGAGTTCACCTAGGCCTGTTAATCACAGTCAGATTGAATTTAGATGTCAACAGATATCTGTAATAAAATTATAAGAAACACTAGAAATATTATGCAAATAATGCTACATTAATCTATAGAAGAACCAAATGACAGCCCACCTTCATAAAGGTTATTACAAACACCTTGTGCCAGCCATGCACAAAGAATTTCCATTGAATTTCCAGGTACACATACAAGAAATGAGCAATCCCTTGGCACATCAAAATTACAAATTACTATGTACATCACAGTTCACCAAAACATGGTTACCATAACATAACATGACATGCCTACCAGGGCGACAAGACTGTCAATAGCCAGTGCACGAGACAGAATAATAAGCACAACAGGTATCACTCCAGTACGTAGATTCTGTCAGTACAAGTCAAATACATAATATAAAAACAATCATGATGCCAAAAATACCTATATAAATAGTTCTGAAATGTTTATAAAATATTTTTGACGATTTCTTCAAAACAATACTGCTAAGAAACCTTATACATCATATTTATGATACTTGCATTATAGCATTACAAAACTGCAAGTACTTTTTTTGACAATATTGCTAAGTAATTGAAAAATGTAGTTACAAAAGAAAAATAATTTTTTAAAAGCTTATTACAAGAAACTGAAGTTAGCCAAAGAATACTGAACATGAGAAACTAAAACGCAATCCTGACTCAAATGGTACATGGGAAAAAGGAACACCTAAATCTTTCCGTTCGAGCTCTGATTTCTCTTATTTTATTATGATGATCATTTCTCCCTACGTAGGTGGGTGTCAACAAAATGTTTTCGCATTCGGAAGAGAAAGTTGGTGATTGAAATTTCATAAATAGATCTTGCCACAAAGAAAACTGCCTTTGTTTCAGTGACTGCCACCCCAACTCGCGTATCATATCAGTGACACACTCGCCCCTATTGTGTGAGAACACAAAACAAGCTGCCCTATTATGCACTTTTTCGATGTCCTCTGTCACTTCTACCAGGTAAGGATCCCACACTGAGCAGCAATATTCCAGCAGAGGATGGACAAGTGTAATGTACGCTGCCTCTTTAGTGGGTTTGTCGCATCTTCTTAGTATTCTAGACAGAGTGCAGTATGTTTCGCCTTCCCCACAATATTATCTATGTGGCCTTTCCTACTTAAGTTGCTCGTAATTGTAATTCCTAGGTATTTAGTTGAATTGGCAGCCCTCAGATTTGTGCAAAGTTAATTCATTACTTTAATTTGAGTTACAGACTGATATACACCGAGGAGCAAGTGCCGCAACACGATGTGGCATGGACTGTCCATAAATCCGTAAGAGTACGAGGGAGTGGAGATCTCTTCTGAACAGCATGTTGCAAGGCATCCATGTTATGCTAAAAAATGTTAATGTTTGCGGAGTCTGGTGGCCAGTAGAAGTGTTTAAGCTCAGAAGTGTGTTCCTGGAGCCACTCTGTAGCATTCCAGGACATGAGGGGTGTCACATTGTCCTGCTGGAATTGCCCAAGTTTGTCATAATGCACAATGGACATGAATGGATGTATGTGACCAGAAAGGATGCTTACGTAAACGTCACCTGTCAGTCATATCTAGACGTATCAGGAGTCCCATATCACTCCAACTGCACATGCCCCACACCATTACAGAGCCTCCACCACTTTGAACAGTACCCTGCTGACATGCAGGGCCCATGGATTCATGAGGTGGTCTCCACACCTGTACACGTCCATCCACTCGATACAATTGGAAGCAAAACTCGTCTGACCAGGCAACATTTCCAGTCATCAATGGTCCAATATCGATGTTGACGGGCTCAGATGAGGCCTAAAGCTTTGTGTCATGCAGTCATCAAGGGTACACGAGTGGGACGTTAGCTCCGAAACCCATATCGATGATGTTTCATTGAATGGTTCACACGATGACACTTGTTTATGGCCCAGCACTGAAATGTGCAGCAATTAGCAGAAGGGTTGCAGTTCTGTCTTGTTGAACGGTTCTCTTCAGACATTGTTGATTCCGTTCCTGCAGGATCTTTTCCCAGCTGCAAGGATGTTTGAGATTAGATGCTTTACTGGATTCCTGACATTCACAATAGACTTGGGAAATGGCCATAGGCGAAAATCCCTACTTCATTGCTACCTTGGAGATGTGTCCCATCGCTTGTGTGCTGATTATAACACCATGTTCAAACTCACTCAAATCTTTATAGAGTGTAGTAGCAGTAACCAATCTAACAATTGCGCCAGACACTTGTTGTCTTATATATGCATTGCCAATCATGGAGCCATATTCTGCCTGTTTACATATCTCTGTATTTGATTATGCTTGTCTACATCTGTTTCTTTGGTGCTTCAGTGTATAACTTAATGCCTAGGAACATGGTAATGCTGCAACCCAATTGTCTTCATGCATCAACTTTCAAAATGGCTATCCAATGTGGATGGAAACTTTAATAAACCATAGGATTAGCCAAAATAATTAAAAGTTGCATTAAGTAGTTTCAACTGCATGCTGCTGCAAGCAGACCTCTAACTGTGGTGGTGTCAAAACGATTAAGGGAAGCCTATAAGTATTCTTTTATTAATTATTTTCACTCTGCTGTTTGCGAAAAAAATTTTCCTAAATTATAGTGGAAAACAACCAGAAACTCTTAATTTTTTTCAGTTTGAGCGGGTGATATTGTTTCGCGAGAACAAAACTGGTTCAGAATTTCATTTATATACCAGATCCCACAGGGTCATCCTTCCATAGCCAGATAAGCCATACAACAACAAAAGCTTAATAAAACAAGGCAAATGCTCAAATCTACCATTTTCTGTAAAGAACAGTCTCAGTAGTTAGAATACCATTGTCAAGCCTTCCTCTTAGTCCCATTGTAATAAAGATCGACAGCTCTTGGAATTTGCAGAACAAAGACTATTTGAACCCGAAAGCAACAGTCATAGCAGGGCGTTTCGGTTATAAAAAATGTTCATAACAGCTAATCACGACAAAGCGTTATTTTTCCATTAAAAAGTATTTAACACACACTATAATACAGGCTAAAAATGAACGAAAAGGAATAGGGGCAGAATGCTAGATGTATTGCCAGAGAAAAAAAAAAAAAAACCCCAAAGGTCGCTAAACGCCAGTTTTCTTTTTGCTTTTTTAAGTGGTACTGGTAATATTAGAAAAATTTACGTATCATTGCATTTGGGCAAATATCGTGCACTTACGTTCGTGAATGGAGGTTTTGCCAACTGCATGTTGTGAGTAAAATTTCCAGCTGAGAAATTAAAATCGAATCCATCATGTAAATCCTGATTGACACGACAAGGATTTACAAAATTGCTTCTACAACCAGTAAGCACTTCCAAAGCCATGATGACAAAACAGACGCCAAACTCACAAGTCACAAGTAAATGTAATTGAAGTAACTCCTGTAACACTCAGCGTTTGCGCTTCTTCTAGTCATGGCAGGTTGGCCAACATAAGATTCAACGAATTTTTAAAATGTTGACTTACCCTTACTTTAGAGAATAAAAATAATTTCGGGAACTATATCACTAAAAATTCAACGGTAAAAAACTATGAAGATTAAATGATCAAATGCTACTATACTATTCATTAAAGGAACGAAGTGATACGAACAATTGCATGCCTACACACTGTTCTCTTTGACCGCTCAGTAGTTGCGTCATATTGCACGGAGAAGTAGAAGTTGTTTGTTTATTGATGCATTATGGCAGGTAAGGTGACAGGAGTTGTGTGTAAATATGTTTTGTTGTTAAAATGTTGCTCGTTTAAGTGATGTGGAGAAGCGTTTGTTTAAGGAAATTCGCCAGTCGCAAGTAAACCGAAATGAATAACATTTACAGATGTGCCAGAACGGTCTTTAAATTTCCTGCGCTGTGAGTGACGCATGTTTGTTGTGACAGGCGTCGCAGGTTCTTAGCTTCTGTGCGGCGTCACGTTCGGCAATTTGGTGTTTGTCTCAAGGAATCGTAAGTAATCATTGGCATTTTATTTATTTAATTGAATCATGGATTAACACGCACCTCAGTTGTTGTGAAAGAAATCAATGTCATGTTCTTCGATATAGTGATATTTTTTTCCAAAACAAGATTGTAGTATTCTAAATTAGTGGCCATCGATGTTCAAATATCTACCCGATATCATTAACACCGTCATCATACTTAGGGGCAAACACGTCACCATCGGTATTTTCTTGCCCTCCGTTGCTCTGTAATTTACTAGCAATCTGGTGTTACCAGTAGGACGCAACTTCTTTGCAGATTTATTTACATTTAAGTTTTGCATTCTGTATTTTATTAAATGCATTTTTATGGGGTAAGCCATGTGTGTCTGCACATCTCTTCGATGGAGCTTATTTAATGCCGTGCTGGATTTAGATAAACCCTGGAAAGGGAGTATTCATTACGCGTCACTGATTAGTGTTTTTTTTTTTTTCTTCCAGCAGGATATATTCACCATTTTATTCAATTTTTCCTTTTATTTCTGAAGCGTACGTAATGCAGATTTAAAAAAAATCGTCGAATCGTTAAATTTTTAGATTATCTAGGACACTCTACAGATTATTCCTTTTAGGGATTCTCATGGCTGTGACTGATGAAATCTTCATGAACTGGTGACAGTGTAGTCTTACACCTGTCTCTCGAGAAGTTCCCTGCTCAACATCTTAACCTGAACATATACTGTGTTCATGGTTATGTCTGTTTCTCAATGTTTCCACTGTATACAATATGTTTATTTCTATCCAGTATGTCGTACATTGTTTTTGTTACAACCTGGGGTGTCTCAACATTGAACATTGCTATTTTTCACTGGTAGGGGCCTACTCCATTTTCCTTCTCTTGTCAATCAGCAGTACTTGACATTACTATATACATGTCACAAGTATTTTTAGTATTCATCTTTTGGATCTACAGCTCTTGGCTTTCTTTCCATGTTTGCAGTTAAATTATTGGATAAAGATTCTCCTTTTTATGTAAAAACATTGTTTTTTTCTCGTTATCAAAACATGTTTCGGCACATCTGTGCCATCATCTGTGGGTTTAGTTTATTGAAAACTGTAAAAAGTGAACATATTTTAGGTTGTAATTGATCCAGCAAAGTGAGACCTAAAGAAAGTTTTTGTTTATTTTTATTCTTACCGTGATTTTCCATTATATGGTTATGCAGGACCATCTATATTGTGTTCTGTATTTATGATAGCGTGTCATCAATAACCCAAGTGATGTAAATGTGAATTTCATTGTCAAGTTAAAACATTGCTTGATTCGTTAAAAAAAAAAAGTTATTTTGGGGTTAAAAAGACCATGGTGCGTACTATCTATTCAGAAATTCATCTTTGGATTGGATGATCATGTCAGACATAATTTGAATTTGTTTATAAAACTTCATTATCTCCCAGCATCTTTAGTTCAATTTTTTCATGACTGCCTGCATTGCACCTTTCTGTGGAACAAAGACCTGCTTGTATGTTTAAGTTAAGGATAGCAGAGATAATGTTTGTTCCTAGCCTGATATTTGTTAACGTAGCATTATTTTAAATTTTTGCCTTATTCTTCACAACAAACTATGCAAGAGCAAATCTATTGTGAGACTTGTTAGTATGCCATTTTTTTAAACAGATACCCACAAGAAGATGAAGATAGACAGTATTTTCCGTATAACATGTTTGTGCACAGTGAATACTTTCTGCAGCTGTGTGTGTAATGTCCCCAGAAAGTTATTTCATGTGGAATCAGGACTGGAAATTTGTGAACTAAACTAATATTCTAATGCTTTCATCACAAAAATAATGGAGAAAATGTAGCTGAATTCAAGCATTATGATGTAACTACCTGTTTATTTCATTTTTTTTTGTTATAAAAAGTGATTGTAGATTTCCATTAATGGGTCTCGAGTGCAACCAACTCATTGAACTCTTGACATTTTAACAGTAGGAGCATCATATGTTAATTTTTTTCTCCAAAACTACAGTGTTATTTTAAAAAAAATAAGATGATATAGCATTGTGTGTTGATTATTAGCACTGCTCTTGCCTGTTAGCTTCTGATGATGAGTGTTTCTTTGTATCTTCACATTTTTGACTTTCCAGACACATAGTATTGGAAATGCAAATTCCTTAAACATCAAGAGTAAGGTTAGATACAATAGTATTTAACTTTATAACTTATGCACACATGACTGTCAGCTCCAGATGCTGAAATTGCCATCCATGTGTGCATGAGGCGTGCCTGCTTGTGTGTATGAATGTTGTGTGTCTCTCTGTTTTCTGATGAAGGCTGTGACTGAAAGCTTTATGTAAATGTATTTTAATTGTATCTGTCTGCAACTTAGCAAGTCTTCTTTACAGTAAATTGCAATCTGTCTTTTCCTACATCGTTGATAATCCTATGTGGTCTTTCCATTGTTTGGTTTTAACTTTATAACTTTCAGTTTTTTTGACTACATTCTTTATTATTCCCAAAAATCATCTCACAGTTCCAATAATCCATCATTTTGTTTAAAAAAGAAATTAACCAGTTAAACCTTCATGAACTGAACTACTGGTAAATGATAATATTTACCATTAAATGAGAAATAGTTGAAAGAAAAGAAAACATTTGTAATCAAAGGATTAAAAACAGTTGCAAGGAATTTTTCAGAATGTTGAAGATTAATCTTGTTTTCCCGTTCACCTCCCTTCCCCTCCCCCTCCTCCTTTAATTGCATGGTATTTTACAGTTCTTGTTATTTATGGAAAACGATTTAATGTTCATAGAATCACAGGTCTTATATATGTTATTTTAAGTGTGCAAATTCTAAACCTGTTCACTTCCCACCCTCTCTAATCTCTGTAATTTTAATTTTTTATAAGTTGTCTTACATACATATACAGCTTATTCTGTTAGAGTTACCTCCGATTCCCAGCAAACACTGTAACACATAATATAGGTAAAAGGAAACAAGTTATGTAAGGTAGCACAATTGCCAGTGTACCATTAACAGTAATATTACACTAGTTTTTAAATGAGTTTAATTTTGGACACTGTTTTAGTTAAATGGATTTTTGGGTGTTAAGGAGTTTTAATTAGATAAGGCAATACTGAATGGCTGCCATGTATTGTTGTTGGAACATTCCAAGATTGCTCCCTCTCAAATTGTTTGAATTTCCTATATGGCACTTACGCATTTGCTTCCATTGGCAGAAATGGCATTGCATGGACACTACCTGTCTAACTGAGTGAGTGCTGCATACCATAACTGGTATTTCTGTACTTTTGTACAGTCTTATAAAATGGTGTTTATGAACTTTTACTAATGCTTGTAATTTATATGCTGTAAGTTACCAAAATTTTTTGTACCAGAAAGTTTGCCTCATCTATCGTAGTGCCACAACCAGTGTATTATTTTTGACCACTCAATGCATTGTTTTGTGAAAGAATATTTGTTTGTTAAATAATGTAAAGTGATTTATGTGAATTATTTACTGATGAAATTGTTTTATATGATGTAGAAATGAAAATGTAGTTTTGAACAAACAAATGGAGTATGTATCATGTATCCAGTGCTGCCTAGTGGTTTAGACCATCTCGTTTCCAATTTGTTCCTTGGTAGCAGTTTGCACTGGTCTTGTAGTTGGGAATTTTGATGAGATACAATGTATCTACTGAACAATTTTAAATGTTTAATATAATATTGGTTAGCTAGAAAGTCGTATTTCACTCATACTATGTCTCTAATCAATAGTTAAATGTAACATATTTCTTATCTTTGATACAAGTTTTGTATTGTATTTTTTAGCTTTTGATAATTACAGAGTGTTGAAAAGCATAAGGCGATTTTGGAACAATTGAAACTGTGGTCAAAGCAACATGAAGTTATTAAAGTGCATCCGAATGGTCATTTCATCTCATAGCATTTTCATGCAAATTGTTTTTATTTTTACTTTTTTATTTTTATTTTTTATAGCTTGTGGCATACATCTATTTCAGTTTCCTTTTAATCCTTAAGCCATTCCAGAGACCCAATATTGCACTCTTTTAAGATGTTGATGAAATTATGTTGTTAAAATAGTTGCAGTCATTCTGCCTCAGTTGCTTCTTGAAATATTATAATAATAGTATTTATTGCAAGTAACATTCAGTTTCAAAAGAAATTAATATTTTGTCTTGTCTACAAGAGAAACATAAGTATTTTCTGTTGTCAATTGAGCATCTTCATCTAGTTGGTCTGTAGCAATTTATGTATTGTGGAGCAAGAGCAGCACTAAGTAGCATTGATCCATTTGCAAATGTTACTATATGATTGAGGAAACATTAATGAAAATCATTGAAACTGATCATGTAAGCCAAAAGTAAGAAGTAACTAGTTAAGATCAAGTTTTCAGGAGAATGATTTTGGCAAATCTGGAGATTGCAGTACCACCTGCCGGCTTTGACCTATGACGTCATCAAAATGATGGACACCCCTGTGTCGAGTGTATACAACGTACAACCATGGTGTCTCACGTTACACCCATGAACACACATAAATAATACACAAAATATTTAATTACAGCAATGCAATGAAACTAGTTGGACAACTGCAGGAATTATGGGGTTTGGAACAGGGGAAAAGTAACTATACAACAACTATAATAATAAAGACTTACAGAAAGTGACACAAATGAAAACAATCAAGCAAACAAAATCCTCAGCAGTTGAAAAAAAATATATATATATATGGTATCAGAGATTTCGCTTCACCTTTGTAGCGTGAACATAGTGGCTGTGATTCCATGCACATACTACACACAATAGCAAGGCCCAGTACTGCAAATTTCACTTGAGACCTATATGTGGGATGACCATCATTTTTTGTGTTCAACCCAAGCCATATTTTTGAAATACCTAATCGTCTTAGCAGTTTATTGGAATATTAAACTTTATTTATTCAGTGGTATTTTTCACTAGCTTCAAAAAAATTTCTGATAGTTGCTGAAGCAGTAGCATTAATAGGGCACCAGTGTTTAGCCGTTTCCACATGGTCTTTAATTTCACCCTTTCCTTTGTGTGCAATAGAAAATTCTACACTACATAGTGTTCAATATATTTGTTCATTGCTAATGTCCTTAAACAATGTCAGAAATTTGTATTCCTGTTGCATGTTAACTTTAAACTCTTTCTGTTGCTCATTGCTAAATGATAAAACAAAAGGTGGACAGAGTTAAAATTTGTAGAGACGATCTCTACATCAACATCAGTGCTAATTGATGTTGGTTGAGAGATGTTGCAGTGCCATATCCCTTTATAAATAGGTTACAACACCAATGTGTGCAATAGTAATGGACACTTTTGATCATATGTAGAAAGTGCTAAATTTTGACCTTAATGGACTTCTTTTCCAGAGGGATGTCACAGCAAAAATTGAATTAACTCAAGTGATTGTTTTGATTAACTTTCAGCAAGTTCGGATGTTGAGAGAGATGAAGGTTCAGTTTTGTATGTATCAAACACTCATAAAACTCCTTGGCTTTTCTTAAATTGAACCTGTGGCCTAATATCGGTGCTGGCAACTCGCAATATATTGATCAGTGCCTCACTTTAATTTTTAGTGACTTTCCGAAATAAATCAGTGAAATTCAATCCTCACATGATGACGACAGTCTAAAAATGTTCGTACATATCTTTATCATATTCCAACATATAAAGATTCTTGATTGAGAAACACATCAACGTTCCCAACCATCAATGTACAGGGTGAATACAAAGTCTTGTCCTGATTATAAAAATTTATAACAGAATAACTGTTTGACAAAATAAGTTAATTTGATGCCTTTACAAAGGTTTGTGTTACTAGTTGTTGTGACCAATAGATGACACTAGTCTTCCGCAACAGCGACACTATCTGTTAAGTCACATTAGCTGCTGCCGAAATGGTGTCAAAGGAGGAGAAAGCGCAATGTATGGTTTGGTTTCATGAAACGAAATCGTCCATCAATGTTCAGCGTAAATTTCGGGCTTCTTAAGGATGCATCCCTCCTGACATTAAATCAATAAAGCCATGGTATGCAAAGTTTAACAAATCAGTCAGCATTGAAGATTGTCCTCGAAGTGGCTGGCCTCGTGTGAGTGATGCAAATGTTGATCGTGTTCGGCAATCATTTCAATGGAGTCCATGTAAATCAACTTGTCAAGCATCACATGAACTTCAAATACTGCAAGCAAGAGTGGTGAAGATTCTTCATGAAAGGCTTAGGTTGCATGCTTACAAAGTGCAAATCGTGCAGGTCTAGCAACTCAATGATTTGCTGATATGTGCTGAATTTGCAACTGAAATTCTCAACAGGATTGATGGCGCTAACAATTACTTAAATCACAAATGCTTTACCAATGAATCCACCTTCCATGTTAGTGGAATGGTAAGTAGGCATAATGTCCATATATGGGGTTCAGAGTCTCCACGTGCAACTGTACAGTTATAGTGAGACGGCAACGGCAAAAAAGTGAATCTTTCGTGCAGCCTCTTGCATAACAAGGTTTTTGAACCGTTTTTCTTTGCAGAAACATCCATTACCGCTAACATTTACTTAGACGTTATGCAACAGTTCATTGCCCCACAGTTACAAGAATATCAACTATGGATACTTTTCCAGCAAGATTGACACCCCCCCCCCCCCTACACACACACTGGGCTTTGATAGTGTGTGATTTCCTGGATGAAACATATCTGGATCGGGGGATTGTAAGAAACGGTTTAAAACCCTAGCCACCCTGCTCTCCAGAGATTACAGCCCCTAACTTTTTTTTCTGGGGCTATATCAAGGACCGAGTCTTTGACACACCAGTTGCTGATGACAACGAACTGAAGGCTAGGATAAAAGCTGCTGTAGGTACTGTGACAGAACACATGTTACGAAACACCTGGCAGGAACTGGAATAATGCCTTGACATTCTGTGAGCTACCAATGGAGCACACATTGCTCACTCTGTATATTTTCATATGAGAAGTCATACACTAACACACGTTCTTAGTATCCAGTTTAAACAAGATCCGACTGTAAACATGGCATTTTACCATTTCCAGCATAAATTGCTTTTATGCTGGGATTGTGTTGTGACTCTCCAATCTTTCAAAGTGCCGTCGCGCAGTTTTGTGAGTCCTCTACATGCGGCGCTGTCTGCCAGCCATGTAGCAGCAGCGGCCAGCCAGCCAGCCAGCGGCCGCCACACTTGGACTCAGTTATGATTTGACTGTTAAAGTGTACACACGTCTTACTCTGTTTACTTGATCTGTGACTTTCATGTAGTGCGTCTTCCTTGAAATATATTTGTTCAACTTGAAGTTATAACAATTGGCGATGAGCTAGTGATTTTTTTTTTTTTCCATCGTTGACCCACGTTTCCATGGCTACTTTAGAGCAACTATTGCAAGGTCTCATTGAAGAGAAAACGCTTCTAACAAATGCGATTCGTGATTTCGTCGCGGCATCCAATGTGGGGCGTCTCTCGTCGTCGTCTCTGCCTACTTTTCCTCCTTACGACGAGATGGCGGAAGACTGGTCTGATTACGAAAAACATCTTCGACAGCACTTCATGGCATTTCATGTCACGGACGAACATACATGTAAGTCTCTGTTCCTTTCATGGATTTCACCTTAAATGTAACGGTTGTTGTCGCAATTGGCTCCTTTGAAAGATCCTGCGTCTTTGTCGTTTGCTGAAATGTGCTCACTTCTGTCCGTCTATTTTCAAAAGCAAACACAGGTGGTAGCCTCTCGTGTTGCCTATTATCGTTTTCAAAAACAACTGAATCAATCCTATCGCGCTTGAGCTGCTGAACTTCACGGCCTTAATATAAAGTGTCAATTTGTTACTAAAGTGCACAAAGAATCCTACGCCGATTCCACGGTACGGGATGCTATTATCCAATCGGCGCCCGACAATGAAGTTAGGCAACGTGCCCTTCAGTCGACAAATCCGACTCTAGATGAAGTCCTATCCATCGCTCAGTCTTTTGAAATTTCTCGCACCGCTGGAGCACAAATAGAGGCATGGGGTGACGTCGGGGAAATACAAACTCTGTGCGATGTTGACGAAGCGTGTGGTGTGTCCCTGCCGGCCTACGTGGGCGCAGTGTGCTCCCAAGCGCAGCCTCGGCCTAACCGTAAATAAATCTCTAAAAAACTGCAGCAAAACCCACGGCAACTTCCTTCGTGTCCGCGGTGTTTTGTAAAACATTCACAAGAAGATTGTCCACAACGTTGGGCCATGTGTCAAAAATGCAAAAAAAAAGGATCACATGTCATTCGTGTGCAAATCCAAGCGCATATGTGATGTTCATCAACATGATGCTGATTCTGATTCTTTGTTGTCTGTCAATTGTACTTCTTCCCTTTCCTGGAAGTTATTCCTCACTGTCCAAATACTTGGTCAAGATGTTCGCATGCATGTGGATACTGGTTCTGCTGCCACTATCATCAATTCTCAGACGTATCTTCAGTTGGGTTCTCCAATCCTGTCACCTGTCACTAGGCAATTACGGACTTACAGTAAACAGAAGATTTCTCTCTTGGGACAATTTGATGCTGAGGTACCTTACAAATCTGTCGTTCGCACTGTTCCCATGTTTGTGGTCGACCATAGTAACACGGAAAATCTTTTTGGTTTTGATGCCTTTCATGTTTTTGGGTTCTCCATAGATGACTCTGTCAATATCGTCTCCGATGCTATTCCTTACGCTCAATTGGATTCCTTGTCGATGACATTTTTGTCCCTTTTTCTCCTGGGTTAGGCAAACGATTTTGAAGCTCATATCACGCTCAAACCCACTGCTTGGCCTAAGTTTTTCGGGCTCGGCCCATTCCTGTGGCCCTGCGTGATCAGGTGAAACGGGAGCTGGATTGTCTCACTGCTTCAGCAGTCTAGCTTCCTGTCACTTCCAGTGAGTGATCCTCTCCTGTCGTTGTTGCTGTTACCCAAATGGTGATATTCGTCCCTGTGTCGATTTCAAAGCCACCGTAAATGCTCAATGCCTTATCGACACTTACCCTATGCCTCGACCTGAATAATTGTTCACTGAACTTGCTGGAGGCCAGTATTTTTCTAAACTTGACCTGTCAGAAGCTTATCATCAACTTCCTCTCGACACTGCTTCCCGGTAGTTTCTAGCCCTTAACACGCTTTTCGGCCTGTATCAATACCAACAATTACCATTTGGGGTTGCCAGCGCCCCTGCTCTCTTTCAGCGATTCTTGGAACACTTATTGCTCACTGTCCCTGGGTGTATAAATTACCAGGACAACACTGGCTCCGCCACTGACGAACATCTTTAAAATCTCTGCACACTTTTTAATGTCTTACAGACTGCCGGTCTTAAGTGTAATCTTCAGAAATCAAAATTTTTTCAGGCATCTATCACGTACTTGGGGTTTCAACTCTCTCAGGATGGTATTTGTCCGCTTCAGCAAACTGTTGCTGCGATCAATGCCCTTCCTCGCCCTACATCTGTTAAGGAACTGCAGGCCTTCTTGGGAAAAATAGTATACTATCACAAGTTTTTACCGTCTGCTGCTTCGGTGGCTCAGCCGTTGCATCACCTGTTGCATAAAAACATGCCTTTTCACTGGTCCGCGTCATGTGATGGCTTTCCAGAAATTGAAGACTATGCTGAAACAGGCCTCGTGCCTGGCTACTTATCGACCTGGCCAACATCTTGTTCTTTCCACAGGCGCCTCTCAATACGGGGTCGGTGCAGTCCTTGCGCACCGTTTTTCTGACGGTTCTGAACAACCCATTGCTTATGCCTGCAAAACGCTCATTGATGCCCAACAAAAGTATTCTCAAAGTGGAAAAGAAGCTTTGGCCATCATTTATACTCTTCATAAGTTTGGTGTTTTTCTTTATGGATCCAAATTTCATCTTGTCACGGATCACAAACCTCTTATTTCCTTGTTTCGTCCCTCAATGTCACTTCCTGACAAGGCTGCACACCGCCTCCAGTGTTGGGCTCTTTACTTGTCTCGTTTCAATTATGAGATTCATTTCCGGCCGACGGCTCAACATGCGAATGCTGGTGCACTGTCCCATGGGTCCTGATCTGGCATTCGATAGGGACAAACTTTTGTGTTTCCACCTGGATGTTGCTGAGCAGCGGGCTGCGGACGGGTTCCCCATCACCGGGGACCGGCTGGCGGCAGCTATGGGTTCTGACCCTACCGTCTCCCAGATTTTGTACTGTATTCAGAAGGGTTGGCCAGATCGTCCATCCGCTAAGACTTCTGATCCGCTACGTAACTACTACGCTTTGCGTTACCGCCTCACGGCTAGGGATGGTGTTATCTTCCTTTCCACCGAAAATGCTTTGCCGCGTGTTGTGGTACCTGCGTCTTTGCATCCTTCGGTCTTATGCCTCCTTCACCAAGGGCATTGGGGTGTCTCTTGCACAAAATTTCTGGCGTGCTGTCATGTGTACTGGCCCAGCATCGACTCTGAAATTGCACACATGATCGCTGCCTGCAGCCCTTGTGTCACAGGCCGCTGCCCCAAAGTCATCTTTGTCACCGTGGACTTTGCCTGAGAAGCCCTGGGAGTGTATTCATGCTGACTTCATAGGAAAATTTTTAGGTACTTATTGGCTTCTCGTTATTGACGCCTACTCTAACTTTCCTTTCATTGTCCTTTGCACGACGCCTACCACCGTGGCAACCACAATGCTCTAGCTCGCATTTTCTCTTTGGAAATCCTTCCCTCTACTCTTGTTACTGATAATGGTCCACAATTTGCCTCTTCTGATTTTGCAGATTTTTGCAGATTCTTGCATGTCACGGCTCCTCCGTTCCATCCACAGTCAAACGGTGAGGCTGAATGACTGGTTCGCACATTGAAGGCTCAGATGAGGAAACTCCTGACTTCTTCTCCAATTTCTGACTTCTTACTGCTTCACCCCCATGGGCGACCACAGCCCGGCTGAGCTCTTACATGGCCAACAGCCCCGCACGCTACTTCATCTTCTGCGGCCTTCCACCTCACGGCCGCGGGTGCGTTCGCTTGGCCGGTTCACTGGCGACGACCGTGTATTGGTATGGGGATATGGCAGGTGGCCAAAATGGACTCCTGGCCGCATCTTATCACACCGTGGCCAACACCTCTATGAAATCCAGATGGACACGGGTGTTGCAGTACGTCATTCGGACCAGCTTCGGCCTCGTGTGCCGGCAACACCTGTTCCGGATGCCGCTACACCATCTTCGGCTCTACTTGAAGTTCGGGATACTGGAATCTCTCATTACTCACAACGCAGTCCTCTCACCATCATATTGGTGCCAGCACAAGAACTGACGCCACCAGGAGACGTGCCCATGCAGGAACCAGATGACCATCATCTGTCGGAGCAGCTCTACTCGCCTCCTTCTTCTACAGACGCGGACACATTGCCCATGTCTCCTGTTATAACAACCGGACTTGCTGCAACGGGCAGATTGGTGCACGGGCCCCCAGCAGATTTGACCCACTCGTCTCCTGTCATCTCGACCCGTTATCGTCAGGGACACTTCCGCCCGTACGGGAAGCCTCCTCCTCGAGACTTTACGGCCAGTCAAACAACACCTATGAACATTAGTGGCTCGCCGATCTTTCAAAGTGCCGTCACGCAGTTATGCGCGTCCTCTACATGCGGCGCTGTCTGCCAGCCATGCAGCAGCAGCATCACCTAAGCGGCCAGCTAGCCAGCGGCCGCTGCACTTGGAGTCAGTTATGATTTGACTGTTAAAGTGTACACATGTCTTACTCAATTTACTTGATCTGTGACTTTCATGTATTGCGTCTTCCTTGAAATATATTTGTTCAACTTGACGTTATAACAGATTGCCACCTCCATTACTTTCTCTTTCATTTTGCTTATAATGTAAATGAATTTTATTGTTTGTGTGGCTTGATCTATCCTTGTATTGGTACCTAGGTTTATTGTATTGGTAACAGGTGTTAATGTACTATTTTTATTTTAACAGAGTTCCTTTAGTGTTTTTAACCTTTTTCTAGTCATTAATGTATACTTACTCCCACATAATATTATGGAAAATTTTCCACTTACATATGCATGTCTATCCAAGTCACTCTCTCATTACATGCTGGTCTATTTAATCTTCACACCATCAGAATACTTGATTACACTTCCTTTTTTTCGAGGATCATAAGTCCATCCGATAACCATTGCTGTCTGTGGACAAGATTTTAATTTTTTTTTAATTATTGTTATTTATTTAGCTTCTGAGTATTCATAAGGTGGTTTATTGTGCATTTAGTCTCCTAATTCAATTTTTAGTTAAAGCTCGCATATTTACGTAACCATAACTTAAGAAACATTACCAGGGCATTCTGCTCCCAATAATATTTTCATCCCACAAAACACTAATGATAATTTTCTTATGAGACCATAAGGCGACACCTTCTCCATATGCTCAGAACAAACTCGATGCAGTATAACCACTTCACTACATCTCTCAAGATTTGAGAGAAGTTCCTTAAACCTAACTGTGAGAAGCATGTGACTAGTGTGTCAAGAGAAGCATGTGACTAGTGTCAAGTTTAGAGTGCTGTCCCATAATGACTATGCAAACCCATACTAATGACACTATCAGCACCTTCCTGTGCACATTTATGCCCTGGACACCTGTGGTCCCCATTCACTTTTGTTTCTTCCCCTATTACCTTGGTGCACTTATTACCTGAGGTCCTTAAGGTGCTTTTCCTGTCACTTCTGCCTCAACCATAAATCTATACATATTCTTAACACTTCTGCTCCCTCGTCTTTTTTTAAAGTCACTTTTAGTAAGATTGCAGGTTTTTCCATTTTCACTACACAGTCAAGGTACTATTGATAACAAATCTTTCAGAAAACCCTTGCCTTGACATCACACTGGTACATTCTGTATTATCCCACATTAGTTCATCCTTGCCTCTTCTTATTATCACACACTTCTGACTTATGGCTTGTGGAGCCCCGCTTCCTTCTCTTTTGCTTTTTTTTTTAAATGATCCTTCAGGGTAATCAGTTCCTTCAGTAATCTTATAAAGAGCCAT
Organism: Schistocerca gregaria; assembly: GCF_023897955.1. Taxonomy (NCBI): domain Eukaryota; kingdom Metazoa; phylum Arthropoda; class Insecta; order Orthoptera; family Acrididae; genus Schistocerca; species Schistocerca gregaria. The sequence goes on from NC_064925.1 coordinate 480,178,593, forward strand.
TGTGAGTAACATCATTATACGTAAATAAAGACTTTCATCTGATTCATTATTCTTCTCCTGGCTTCTTACATAGCAGTAAATGTTACTTTTGCCAACATGCTTATTGCTTTTTCTGTCACACTGATTATTCTAGAATAATTATTTCTTTCATGCTAACAGCCCACGGAATCTCTGAAAACCCCAGACTATTGCAAGTGCCTCTTTTCCTGTGGCGTAATAATTTCATTCATGCTTATTCATCTCACGGCTCACAAAGACAATGGGGCAGTGTAAACGGCTCTCGTTGTTCAACTCCTCTTGAAACACTGCACATGGCAATTCATAAACTGACACATCCTTTGACATGTTAAAATTCTGCTCAAAATTTGGGTGAAATGGAATTGGCATATACACTAAGTCACGTGTTGTTTTGCAAAAAGTATTCTCTTTCTCTTTACCCCAATTGTTTTCTGTTTCAGTAGATAAAAAAAAAAGACCATTCCCAGAAAGGACTTCAGCTGTTTCCTATTACTTGGACTTTGACACAGTGTAGTGGCTTCTACTCATGCAGGATCAGGCTGATACCTGAACTGTAAATTATGTGACCCAAAAACTTTACTTCGCGGCTTGCAAAAAGGGATTTAGCTAACTTAATCATAATGCCTTTCTCCTTTGATCTTGAAACTTAATGTGGGAATATGCTCTTCCAAAGTATTAGCTATAACTAAGATATCGTCTACGTATACGATTAATTTTTGCAACTGTTGTGGTACTCAGGCAAAATCTAGTGCTCTGATGACATTCACTGAAATATTTTAATCCATTATGCTAATATATTTCATTCCAGAGAGCTTCATAAGGATTTCTCCCATTTCGATAATACAAGTTAGTGCCCTTTCATGCAAAAGCAATCACACATTACCTCCTGCTTTCTTTACCACTAACAATGGATTGATAAGTGCACTACGGGTTCTCTCAATGATGCCTTGTTCAGCCTGTGTCGGAGCTGCCTTACTTAATTCCAAGGGTGTAGCATCTGTGTTTTTTTTTTGCTGCTCATTATTCTTAATTTTCAGTTTGCGTATGTGTTCTTCTATAACCCCTGGTTTATCAGAGAAAACTTTGTAGAAATCTAATTACAAAGATTTTGGCTGTTCCTTTTCTTCCACTAACAACGAACTGTTTTTACGTTCTCGTAGCTAATACTTAGATGCTGAAACTGTAACTTGTGTATTACGTATAATAGGTTCTTCTACTTCTGATTCTATAAATCCAATAATCTGTCTTATCTTATTATCTTGACGTATGGTCAAAAAATCCAATACAGCTTTGTACTCACGAAGCCAATCATATCGGTATAATATTGCCTCGCCTACCAACTGAGTGGTAGGACATGGTGTAACTGTCTGGACCTTCTTGTTGCACCACAACGTATGGCCGTAAGAGAATGTTTAAAAGCATGATGTCAAACATGTAAGTCTAAAATTAAAAAAACAAAAAGAAAATACTCTCCAGTAATGAAATTCTCAAACCCAGGACTTTTTTGGAGCCCAAGGTGTTATCCCAGAAAGATCTAAAAAGCATGGTCTGCCTGGGTTAATCTCAGACCTATGGTAAGCCTACCTATAGAGCTCAGACAGAGTCTGCCAAACCACAAAACCAAATATCTCTCACATAACTAATGCCAAAAATGTAACCTCACCAACAATGATAAAGCACTATCCACGATACCATTCCAATCACAATCCAGCACAGTTACTGAACACTAACGGTACAAGCCAGAATTTCATGTAAAACATCACTGCTAGTATCGACATTTGAGAAAAACACAATTATAAATATAACCACAGATACCATACCCACTATCATAAAAATCAAATAAAATCACAAATAAATACGTACCAATAAAAGCCTCTGACACACAAATATAGGCTGGCCAACCACAAACAACATAAAAAACAAAGAAACCTCCATAATTGCCATCCATATTTCCAAAACCCAACCATCTCCCCCTAAACCGCCCCCTTCCAACTATTAGCCATGCTGAACCCACTACCCAAAGAAAAATACAACAAAAAATAACACGTCGTACAACCTCCAAACTTCCCCCCCCTCCCCCACCTCCCCCCATAAACCTATTCGCCCACCCACCCCGAAAAATCTATTGCGCTAACAACCCTATGTTTGTACATTTTCCCAATAGCCCTCTAAAAACTTTGAAATGGCCAAAAGTTATCTGGGACACTCTTCCTCCAGCAGTACCCATCTAAATGAGGCTGCAAGGTGGAAGAGCACCTTCTTTCCCTCCCTGTCACAGATGCAACAACCCTCCTCAGTACCCCTTTTTTCTATTTGTACAAGCCCCAGTTTTCTAGTCCTTAAACTTGGTACTATGGTTGACCAGTAAATGCTCATACCCCTGTTCCCTAAATGCTTATAAGAACAAAATGCCCTGAAACTACTTATAATTGAACCATCCTCAATAAGCTCCTCAATTAATACCACCCATACCTCTGTCACAAAAGCCTGCCTTGGTAGCACAGAATTCAGTGGATCAATTATAACAAAAATAATAAGTCATAAAAGCAATCTCACAAGCAATCTCTCTGGATAGACTGCCATACGTTATCCTAGTGACAAAACCATGTTGTTCCAAAGTGCGGCAACTGTTAATTTAATTTCACCTTCATATATGTGACACCTCATGTACTCAGTGATGAGATCATATAGCTGAAGGAACTTAATAGTCACCTGTGTGTCATCCCACGTTGCCAGATTAAGAGACCTACTTGTAAATTTGTCATATCCATAACGGAAAAATATTAAATCTCGAACCATAAGCAACATGTGCCACCACTAGTTTCAGACACACACATGAATTCATTAGCCATAACTTCCAACATAAAAATAAGTTAATAGTAAACTGGCACGAATTCTGCCAATATTAAATTCAGACATGGAAATCATAACATCAAATGATCACTGCCATACATAATAAACAACTTTGAAACATAAACATCCAACACTAGGGAGTGCCGCTGCATGAATACGCTCTCTCTCTCTCTCTCTCTCTCTCTCTCTCTCTCTCTCTCTCACACACACACACACACACACACACACACACACACACACACACACACACACACACCATCATCGTCACAGCACCATGATGTTACATGGCACAGCTGTGCCACAGGTCAAAATAAATGGGTGGTTTTGCAAATTTTGGTTGACCCATAATGATCTGAGAGGAAAGTCTTTTGTATTTGAAATAGTGATTTTATTGTGGAGACACATACACACAAGTGCACATACACACTCATGCAAACAACTTGCACACATGTCTGCAGTCTCAGAGAGCTGAACTAAACTGCGAGCAGCAGCACCAGTGCATGATGGGAGTGGCGACTGGATGGGGGTAAGGAGGAGGCTGGGGCAGGGAGGGGGAGGGATAGTATGGTGGGAATGGTGAACAGTGAAGTGTTTCATTTTCGACGGAGGGCAGGAAGAGAAGGTGCAGAGGGGGTAGGTGGTAAGTAGCGGAAAGGAGAGAAATAAAAATAATAAAAAGAAATTAAAAGAGTGGGTGTGGTGGTGAAATGACAGCTGTGTAGTGCTGGAATGGGAACGGGGGGGGGGGGGGGGGGGGGGGGGGGGGCTGGATGGGTGAGGACAGTGACTAACGAAGGTTGAGGCCAGGAGGCTACTTACCCCTCCCCCCTCTGCACCTTCTCTTCCTGCCCTCAGTCTAAACTGAAACACTTCATTGTCTGCCTCTCCCACCATACTATCCCTCCCCCTCCCCACCCGAGCCGCCTCCTTACCCCCATCCAGTCGCCACTCCCATCATGCACTGGTGCTGCTGCTCGCAGTGTAGTTTCAGCTCTGTGAGACTGTAGACATGTGTGCGAGTTGCATTTGCGTGAGTGCCTGTGTGCATGTGTGTCTACTGCTGACAAAGGCCTTAATGGCCTAAAGCGATGAGTGTGTGAATCTTTTTATTGTGTCTATCACGACTCAGCATCTCCGCTATATGGTGAGTAGCAACTTTCCTTCACTGATATTGTTACATTACATCCAGGTTTTTCCATTGTTTGATTTTATTGTGGGAATAGTGAAATACATAAGTTTAGTTTCAGGAGAAATATACATTAGCAAAGAATTTTCCACTTTGAAACCTAATACAAAAACGCCATAAGTTTATGTGAGGTAGGAACGTAGGTTCTAATAAAGTTGTGTTTACCTACACTTGTGCCATATTCACTTCAGAAGGAACATAACATTTTCTTTATTTTATTTACAGGAGAGAAAATCGTTCTGGATGTTTTGCCTCAGTGTCTTCATTATTTTCTATTATCTGCTGTCCATCATATCCATGGTGAAATATTATTCACCAGTCTTTCTCGAGGGGATGAAATCAGGCAGAGCTAGATAAGGTGAGTAAAAGTGATGGGGAAGCTTTGTATCAAAACAAGGAAATGTTTTCATTACTTGGTTCTTGCACATGTCCTTTTATATCAGCGAATATTAAGATGATGAAAATTCTAACAAATAAAAATTTAGAAAGGGAGCCATTTGCCTGAAAATGATTGGCAGGTAGTATATTGACATCCATAATGTATCATAGCTGTAGCTTTGTTCATTTTTGTAGTATTAAGAACCTGTCTTCAAGGCACAAATAAAAGCCCATACATGCAACTTCAACAAAACCTAATGTTATGGATGGTTGTAGAGACACATGGATGAGTGGTGGGAAGAGGAAAATAAAGTTTTTTTTGGGGGGTTGAAACAAATGATTGTAAACTGTTAGGAGAAAGGAAGAGACAGTTGCTACTGGTATAGTGGCAAAACGAGGATAACTTTTGTTAATAGTAACAAAACTGAGTGATGGTGATGTGGAGTGTGACATAGAGTAGAGAACATATCAGGAGAAACTGGTGTGCAGTGTCTGGACCAGAAAGGTGTGGGGTGAATAGTGAGAGGTACAGGAGTGGGAAGTAGGCAGCTAATAATGTGGATTAGTCAAGGCCTGGGCTGTGGGGTTTGAGAGCATGAAAGAGTGGCTGCTGAGGAGAGAGGAGAGTGAGGGAAGATACAAAAAGGCATAAGGAATTTATGCAGCTATTCAAATCTTTGATGTTGTGACCTCGACAATTTGCTTTCGGAAACAAGAGTGGTCCAGTTTACAATCTTCCGTAACCAGTCACTTTGTAGTTAGCTGGTTAGCTGTCATATCCACATAGAATTCTGCACAGTAGTTACAGCACAATTATTTCTATCTTTGATGGGGTAAGGAGCACTTGAGACCAGACTACATTATAAAAAACAGTGGATGGATGCAAAATTGTTGTCACTCTTATGCCTCTAGTTCACATATTACCTGCTGGCTTCAGTCACATGCATTTCTGCTATTGTTTGTTTAACAATTTTTTCTAATGTTTTGCTAGCACGAGTGGCTGGTATTTGCAGATGTTTTTCCTCCAGGCAGATTGAAATGGAAACCACAGCTATAGACTGTATGTACCTATCATGCTAACTTCTGAGGAGTTTCTGTTGGTTCTTACTGCTGTGGCTCCCCCCTTGCTACAAGCAAAGTTTCAAGGCAGCATGGAAGTCCGGGATCTGTATACCTTGAGACTTTCTTCTTCCTCGTTGAAAATATTTACATATATGAGAGGTTGTATGGCTGTCCTGAACAAGTGGATGTGGCAGCTCTTTTCTAGAGTGATTTTGTTTTGTGGTCAAACTCACACAGTGCATGCTCCGTGGTCGCTGATTTCTCTACCTACCCCAACCTGCACTACCATTCGTGTCCAGTAATGGATCATCCAGTCGTTGCAGATGTATACAATATGTGGTGTAGTCCTTACATTGTGAATGGTCCCATTTGCCTTTGGTGATCTGAGACACATTTTTATATTCTCGGTCAGTTAGTAAGTAGTCTTTACACCATGTTCGTGCAGTTCTGACTGTCACTGTGGGGGTGTACGGCAGAAAGGCCATGCCCAGTAATCCGTCTTATGACATGATACTTCACCAAGAGTTAGATTTTGTTCCACTTCCTATAAAATATGCATTTCTGTAATGTTGCTGCCCTGTGGGTAATTGGGGGCATTGAAATCACATAGTAGAATGAAGTGGAGGTGTGACTAGTGTCATAGTTCTTTCTTTCTTGATGGTATATATATCTGTACCTGGTGGGATGCATAAGTTGCAAATCATTACCAGGGTAAACATTTGGATTCTGACATTTTGAACCTCGAACCTGGCATCCAGTAGCACCTGTTAGCTAAAATGGATGCCTGTTGCAATATGCAAACACACCTCCTGAAGCCTTCTTCACATTATTACAGTTTTTACTAAAAATGTGGTTGTTTCTGACTATGGGCAGGTGGTCTTCCAATAACAAATATTTCAGCATATGCTCTCTAGTGATAATGGGTAGAAGGTAAAGAATTTTAATAGTCAAAATGGGCACATTAGACCACTCAGTGCATCTGTCAGCTGGAACAGATGAGGACCTGCATGTAATGATGGGTCTGGAGACTGTATAGTGATCCCATGATGGCAGCTAGTATGGTTGTAGGTCAATGTATGGTAGTAGGTCAGTGTTTCTGTGAGGCCCAAATTGTGCATATATGAAACCACTATTATAACTGGACTGAAGAACTATACAGATTTATGTTCATGTAGAGCTTCCCAGAGTCATTATTTGACACCTGACCATTTTCAAATCAGTTCCTTTGTTCTGGGTAATTAAGTTTTGTGCTGTTGCAAATGTAGTATCAAGTAGCTTCTTCTAAATTTTGTGGTATATTTTTCCTGTTCTACAGCTTTATATGGAACAACTCTGTTGCCATTCTTTGTTGGTTCACAGTATCATTGCATATTGAGTTCGGTTGGTGTCCAAATGATTGGGCATTTGTTTTCAAGGATATTGTCTGTAGGACATATACCACAAGTGAGCTACTTCCAAAGTACACTTCTGCTGTGCAGAATGTGCTCAAAAAGCTTGCTAGGGGTGTAAAAGCCTTTTAAAATAAACTCTGTAGTGTGAGATAAACAACCCTGGGGAGCTTTTACATTAGAATGCGGTGGAGACATCAGCTGCTCGAGTTCAACCAGTGGCGGTAATAGCGATTACAGGGCTGATGTATCTTTGTTGAAAGAGGGGGTGATAAGGCAGTGTTCCTTCCCTAGCTTCCTATACAACTGGTGAAATATTCATATCTGCGGGTAGCTCTTGTATAGGTAAAATTTTAAGGTAGGGCAATACCAACAAATAGGTTTTCGATTTACATCTGTTCTTGTATTCCTCCATATATATAGAAAAAGTAGCACAGGAAGAAACCAGAAATGAACTTCAAGTTGAGATCAGGAATTGTTTTACATTACTGCCGGAAACAGAGGACTCGGATGTAAATCAGCAGTGGGAAGAAATTAAAAATGTGGTTACAAAGGCTGCAGGAGCAATCATTGGAAAAACAGTGAAACAGTGACAAGGAAGAAGAAATGGTTCAATGAGGTCTGTGAAGAGGCAGTTAACAGGAGAAAAGAAGTCCATGGCAAGTGGTTACAGTCAGCAACTGATCAGAGTAGTAAGACAGAATTTTACAGTGTCTGAAGAGAAACACAAGCGATATTGCGGAGAGAAAAGAGGAAGTTTGTGAGTGGGGTGATTACAGAAGCAGAAGAAGACTCCCAGGGAAGTAGGATGAAGAACATGTACAGAAAGGTCAACTATCTGAGGAAAAACTATAAACTCATGGATAAATTCATAAAAAAATGACAAAGGAGAGATGCTGACAACTGAATATCAAATTGCAAAGAGATGGGGAAGAATATTTCAGTGACTTGTTAAATTTTGAAGACACAATGACACTCTTTAACTTCCCCCTACCACAGACAGCAGACCCCGAACACCTACCACCAACTGTAGAAGAGATCAGGAAGCAGATAAAATGGCTTAAAAAGGACAGAAGCCCAGGAGAAGATGGTATCCATGCTGTAATAATTTAGGAAGGGGGTGAATACCTTGTCGCAAGGATTTACAAATTAATAGAGAACATTTGGAATACTGAAAACATTCCAGAAGACTGGAGGAGTGCACTAATCTGTCCCATCCACAAGAAGAATGACCAAATGGCATGTGAAAACTACTGTTGTATCACTCTGCTCAATATTTGTCATAAGATCTTCTGAAAATGTCTTCTAGATCGAATCCAGCCATTGGCAGACACTATTATTGGAGAATATCAAGGAGGATTTCGTCATGGGAGATCTACCATCAACCAAATCCTTGTCCTACACCAGATCATAGAAAAAACGTGGGAGTTTGGCCAAGAACTACACCTGCTGTTTGTCAACTTCACAAAAGGGTATGACTGCATTCATCGAGATAGTGAGGTGTCTGGAAGAGTTTGGTTTTGCCAAGCCTCACGAAGGCCTGCCTGAGGGATACTACAGCAAAGGTAAAAATTGGAAATAAGGTGACTGAAACAGTCAGAATAAGAACTGGGCCACGGCAGGGTGATGGACTATCACCTGTTCTTTTCAATCGCGCATTAGAGAAGGTAATGCGAGAGATGTCATCTAAGGAACTCACAGGAGTCCAGACTGGGGATGTGAACATCAAGTACCTTGGATATGCCGATGATATAGTGCTAATATTTGGATCGCTAGAAGAATCGGGGGAAATGGCTGACATTCTGGAAACAATGGCAAGGAAAATTGGGCAAGACGGAATACGTGGTTCTACATCATAGACATAATGAACCTATGCAAGGCACTTTTATTTATTTACATTGTTTGTGTGTAGACTATCAAGTTGATGTCTTTTACAAATGCCATATGTAGGTTGAGTAGATTATTATAGATAACACTTGCATATAATAGTGATACATACATTATTTTTAATATTCTAATTATATTACATGTTAGAACAGAGGACGAGTAGATTAGAATTCACTGAATGAAAATAAACATTTATTTACTAAGAAGGCTTTAAACTCCCTGTAGAACAGCTTTGGTTCACAAGTTTTCAAAGCTTGTGGCAGCTTGTTGAACCATATCTTTCCATTGATATATGGACTATTGTTAGTTAATTTTAATTTTGTCCTCTGCCTGGAGTGGTTACCCTTACTTCTAGTATCATAATTATATATGTCATTAGATTTATTTATTTTGTTTTTACTATTCAGAAAAAATATAATAGGTTTCTACAGATATAAGGAATATACTGTGGGATATTTATGTTGGACACAGGTTTCAAGGAAGGACTTTGGGCTTTAGTACATGCGTTAACCTAATATTCTGTTCAGGTGCAAGTCTGCTCTAAAACCCCACAGTTAAGTTCCATAATTAAGAAATGGATGAACTGTCCCATAGTAAACAATTTTTAGTGTTTCACTTGGGACTATTTTTGCCAACTGACTTATCAGATACGAGCTACTGTTGATTTTCTCACACAAAGAAGTAATGTGGTTTACCCAATGGAGATTTTTGTCCAGGTGGACACCAAAGAAATTTAATTTTATTGTTTCTGCTGATGTAATATCGCAGATACACAGATATTGTTTATTTCAGAATCATGAGAATTATACGTTTTAAATGTTAGTAACTGAATTGGTGCTTAGACCCTGTTGTAGACAATATGTGATTACTTCCATTACACCCTTAGTTGCAGCTGAGTGTAATGTCTCCAAGTCTTTTTCATAAAATAAGAGGGAGGGGGGGGGGGGTGTCATCAGCATAGGTTACTAGATGTTAGTTAAAGAGTTCTGTCATGTCGTTGACATAAACCAAGAAGAGAAAGCCACCAACAGTTGATCCTTGTGGTACCTCCTGTCTTACTTTATTTCTAGTCGACTGAAAATCTATTACCTAACTATCTATTTTATATGAAAGTTTAGTACGCTGTGATTTGTGAAGTACGTGGTCAGTAATTGCATAGCTGAGTCCTTGATGATGTAAGCCGTCAGTTTCTTAATGAGCAACCCACAGATGACCGAGTCGAAAGCTTTGGAATGATCTAAGAATATGCCTCTTGTCTTCATACCTCGGTCTAGGATGGTGTACACTTTATGGAGAAATTCAGCAACTGCAGTAATTGTGCACTGATCTGTTCTAAAGGCATGTTGTGTTTCTAAGTACAATTTGTTCTTCATAAAATTAGCAGAGAACTGAGAAATGATAGCCATTTCAAAAATCATACTAAAGGGAGGGATCAATGGTATTGGGTGGTAGTTTGAAACCCCTTTTGTGATACCCTTCTTATCCACTAGTTTATAGACTACTAGCATAACTGCTTTATATAATGCTACAGTTTATGAGGTGCTTTAGTCATTTAGCTATTTCTTTTATGCATTTTTTTAACTATGACACTTGACATACCACCCCATCCAGCTGAATATTAGTTCTTTAATGTGGGGATTATTTCTCTTATATCATTTTCTTTAACCTCATCTAATTCAAAACTTACTGTTTGAGGGGTGTGATACAGTAGCTCTTGCCACATTTCTAAAGTATGTCCTGGATTTCCTGTTGGTGATATGAAATGTTTATTAAAAATGTTACATAATGCTTGTGTTCTCTTATGTCATTACCAGCCAGTATAATGCATAAGGGTTTACTGTCCCTGGTTGTGGAGGTTTTTTTTTTACACTTATTGATCAGTTTCCAGGATGCCTTGCTTACACTTGCAGATTGTGAGATTTCAATACTGTGGACTTGCTTTCCTAAGGTTTGAAAGTTGTTCTTTAAAGGTTTTCTTAGCTGTATTATATTTTTCTTTGAAAATGTGCAGTCTTGTTAATTTGTACAGAATATTCAGGTCATTCATATTTTGCGTGAGTTTAACGAGACTACAAGATTATGTTACTATACTTAACAGTGTGTTCAGCAGTTTTGTTAATTATTGCATGATCTATCGTGGTAGAACTAGAATCTGAGGCCCTGGTATCAATGGTAACTATATTTCTAAGATTGTATGATTAACTTCTATAAGTTTCATGTTAGCAGTTTTGTTGGAGTTTGCATCCATGTTAAGGTCTCCAAGTATAAAAGATCATTGGGACCAGTTTGATTACTTATGCTAATGAAGCTGCAGCCATCTCTTTTTAGCTTGTTTGTTTCTGTGGTTAAGTTTTCTACCCCAGAATTGAATGTAGCTCCTGGTTTGAGCTTAGCAAACACTGAATAATCGAAGTTCATATTTTCATGAAGGGGAACAGAGAGGCCTTTTCCGTGGCTATCAGTGTAAATTAGGAGTTTTTGTGTTTTATTTATTGTGCCTATCTACCGGCGCTTTCCTGCTTGGTAAGTCTTGGAATCTTTGTTTTTAATGTATTTTTCCCATGTGGAAGTTTCTTACTGTTTTATTTAGGAGTTTTTGTGTTTTTCTTGACACGTGAACATTACTGTTTCAAGATTTGTTGGACATCTTGTTGTGTGTTTTTTGCCTGTACAAATAGTTGCTTCACAGTCTGCATTGTGGGCTGGATTCTTAGAAAGCACAGGTGAAGATGTGAGACTTACGTGTTCTGCTTGCTTGTGCATTTTCTTCATTAAATCACACATCTGCTGCGATGAATGGACGCCGTTAGCTTCATTGTTGTGTGCGCTGAATGGATGCTGTTAGCTTCATTGTTGTTGGTATTATTGCGGTAAGTGGTCCAGTCCTGTTTGCAGCCGATCTGTGTTTCTGATTTGCTGTTTCTTCTTTCCTGCAAGAGATCCAATTGGGCAATAATTTATACTTACTCTCACCACATTTCAAATCCGTCGTCTGTTTTTTATCATCGCTCACTGACAGATATACAATTCTAGTTTTCATTGGTCTGTTCATTTCGTATTTCTCATTCAGTTTTTAATTTCGTCCTACAAGACTGTAATAATTGAAATAAACATTAGGTTTTCTTTTTGATACTGTTGATCTTCCTAGTTGCCTCACAAGTACACTTATCTTGGCTATTAATGGTCACTGCTTTTCTTTTATGATCTACACAGTTCCACACATAGCATAGTTATCGTCACTTATCACTGAAGGGTCAATCTTACCACACCAAATGCAAACTAAGCCACGTTTCACAGTTTTCATGCACTTTTTGGAAGATTGATACTTCATAGAATTATTTTTGTGAACATCTAAATTCAGAACGTATGCAGCTGAACTGTCTTGTTAAAATAGTGCCATGTGAAAATTGTGAATTGCAGAATAGTTGTGTAGAAATTGTTATATCCACTGGATGAAGATGTTCACATACTTTAAAGTATGACAGGTGATCAAATATCTTATATTCTTATATCTTGTTTTCCTTTTTAAAAATAGGGCAAATTTGCAACTCGGGAGGCCGATAGCCCGTGCTGTTTTGTGTATGGTGGGAATTTGTTCACAGGGCAGTCATTGTGATAAGTTTGCCAACAGTTTCCAAAAATAGGTTCTGAAGTACAGCAGGATGATGTATGAGCAAAACAGAAACACAGGAAGCACCTCATGATTCATGGGAAATGAGGCTTAATGCCAAATTTATATACTGTAACTTTTACTTTTTCTGGTTAGATGTCTTCTTCAAATGCCAATATCAAGCACCTGTCTCAACTTGCTTTTCATGTAGGCATCATACAAAGTTAACACCACGATTTTCCAAGTTTTTTTCCGAGTTCTTTGTCAGAGGGGAATGTTAGATCTCTGTGAGGGGTGATGCCCTATGGCATATTAACACTTTCGAATGGATTAGTAGTCACAGGCATATGTCCTAGCTCAGTACAGGCTGGAAGTGCTTGAGACTGTGTTTCAGGCACTGCTTTATTTAATAAGAGTTGATTTTAAACTTTTTCCAGCTAAGGACTTTGTCACACTTATCTTATATATTCTCCAAAATAAACATAGGTTTTGCTGTTGTGAAGGATTCATCTTCTGTCCTAGTGGAAACTTAATATTGGGTGAATTGTTTAGTTCCTTGTTTCTTAGCCTGTTACTCATCCCAAGGCATGACTCAGACAGTCAGTTCTGCACAGCCATTAGCTGGTGTAAGTTTAATATGTTTCATTTGTGAGGTGTCCGCTACAACACCGTCTACTCTGATCAAGCACTCACCCTCGGAGGTGCCACCCAGCAACACCAATGTCCACCTGTCTTGATGGTTACTCAAGAGTTCTAAAAGGACAGGCATCTTCGCTCCGGTGTATGCGTGGAGCTCGAGCATCGGTTGTGCAAGTCCCGCATTGTCGGGGGCTGTGGCTGCAAGATGACCCTACCAGATTGGAGAAGTTACCATGTTGGCCTTGTGACAGTACTAGTTTTTCATGTACTGAGAATATTTAGGTGGTCATTTCTACACAATAGATAGGGTGTCCATCCCCAAGTTATGTACATTGATCTCAGTATTTTGAATAAAGATATAAGGTGAGTCATACATGAAAGTAGGGATTAGGTTTAAATTTGTGGAAAGCATAAAAGTTTGCAGTTATGAGCACAGTTTATTTTCCTTTTTACACTGACACAGTAAAGACAATAATGTATAAGTTTGATGTCACACAGACAAAAGGCAGCCAGCCAATATTAAAGTCCATATGTAGTCCAAGATCAAAGCACAAGTTTTCAGCAGATAGCAGCTGGTACAGTGAAGAGTCCGTCAAGTGAGTACACAAGAGAATGAGTCCTCTGTATGGCAGGCACACGGTTATAACTGACCGGAGGTCATAGGATCCCGCCAGATGCTGTGACATCGGCTCCAAGGGTGTGGTCTCTTCCCAGAGCACTTCTTGCAGTGACAGCTTGTGGATTGGGCACCACTGGTGGTGAGGGCTGCAGGTAGGGATTGATCTCAGATAACTAGGACAGTTCCATGTCAATGTCAGAGTCTGTCACTATAGAAAGTTTGATAGAAGAAGCATCATTGTTCGGTACCTAAGAATTAGCATTAAGATTTAATACTGCTGTAAATAGAGCCTGAAAACCAATAGACAGAAGAGATTGGGTGAAGGAAATTAGAACACCAGAAATGGTGAGAAAATTGGTTCAACAGCTCAGATCTATATTTGACACACACACACACACACACACACACACACACACACACACACACACACACATACATACACAGAGAGAGAGACAGACAGAAGATACAGTGGTTGGGGAGAGAGGTAGTGTGTATTGTCCAGATCTGTAGTAATTATTTCCCCCAAATGATGTACAACGATGCCTGCGTGGCCATGCTGGCTATTCTCTCTTTGTGTTGACTTGACCCTCGAAAATCTCCATTTAAAAATACAGGTCCTCATCAAATCGGAAGAAGTAAATTAGGGCGTATCTTGGTAGTAGAATGAAAACTTGTGATTTCCACATATTATAACTTTTACTTAATACAGTACTGAGACAACACAATTACGTATGTTTTTCTCATACCAGCTCAAAATACCGACAGACAAAATACATAAGAAAAATTATAAATTTGTTCTTCAGTTTTCTGTCATCGCAGATATAATCATACCTCCCTACTATATCTTTGCAGTACGTGGGTGGTGCTAATATTTGTTTATATGTGTAGATAGTGTTTGCTTCAGCCTCTGTATACAGGGTGGTCCATTGATTGTAACCGGGCCAAATATCTCCTGAAATAAGCATCAAACGAAAACACTGCAAAGAACGAAACTTGTCTAACTTGAAGGGGAAACCAGATGGCGCTGTGGTTGGCCCGCTAAATGGCACTGCCATAGGTCAAACGGATATCAACTGCCTTTTTTTTAAAATAGGAACCCCCATTTTTTTATTACATATTTGTGTAGTACATAAAGAAATATGAATGTTTTAGTTGAACCACTTTTTTCGCTTTGTGGTAGATGGCACTGTAAGAGTCACAAACATATGGCTCATAATTTTAGATGAACAGTTGGTAACAGGTAGGTTTTTAAAATCAAAATACAAAACGTAGGTATGTTTGAACATTTTATTTCGGTTGTCCAAATGTGGTACAAGTACCTTTGTGAACTTATCATTTATGAGAATGCATGCTGTTACAGCGTGATTACCTATAAATACCACATTAATGCAATAAATGCTCAAAATGATGTCAGTCAACCTCAATGCATTTGGCAATACGTGTAACGACAATGCTCTCAACAGCGAGTAGTTCGCCTTCCGTAATGTTCACACATGCATTGACAATGTGCTGAAGCATGTTGTCAGGTTTTGTCGGTGGATCACGATAGCAAATATCCTTCAACTTTCCCCACAGAAAGAAATCTGCGGACGTCAGATCCGGTGAACATAGGGGCCATGGTATGGTGCTTTGACGACCAATCCACCTGTCATGGAATATGCTATTCAGTACCGCTTCAACCGCATGTGAGCTATGTGCCAGACATCCATCATGTTGGAAGTACATCGCCATTCTGTCATGCAGTGAAACATCTTGTAGTAACATTGGTAGAACATTACATAGGAAATCAGCATACATTGCACCATTTAGATTGCCATCGGTAAAATGGGGGCCAATTATCCTTCCTCCCATAATGCTGCACCATACATTAACCTGCCAAGGTCGCTGATGCTCTACTTGTCACAGCCATAGTGGATTTTCCATTGCTCAATAGTGCATATTATGCCGGTTTATGTTACCGCTGTCGGTGAATGACGCTTCGTCGCTAAATAGAATGCATGCAAAAAATCTGTCATTGTCCCGTAATTTCTCTTGTGCCCAGTGGCACAACTGTACACAATGTTCAAAGTCGCCGCCATGCAATTCCTGGTGCATAGAAACATGGTACGGGTTCCATTGATGTTGATGTAACTTTCTCAACACCGACGTTTTTGAGATTCCCGATTCTCATGCAGTTTGTCTGCTACTGATGTGCGGATTATCCGCAACATCAGCTAAAACACCTACTTGGGCATCATCATTTGTTGCAGGTCGTGGTTGACGTTTCACTTGTTACTGAATACTTCCTGTTTCCTAAAATAACGTAACTATCACGTGAACGGTCTGGACACTTGGATGATGTCATCCAGGATATCGAGCAGCAAACATAGCACATGCCCGTTGGGCATTTTGATCACAATAGCCATTCATCAACTCAATATCGACCTTTTTCGCAATTTGTAAACGGTCCGTTTTACCACTGGTAATGATTCACGAAGCAAATACCGTCCGCACTGGCGGAATGTTACATGATACCATGTACTTATACATTTGTGACTTACAGCACCATCAGTCACAAAGCAAAGAAAGTGGTCCAACTAAAACATTCCTATTTCTTTATGTACTTCATGAATATGTAATAAAAAGAAATGGGAGTTCCTACTTAAAAATAAAAGGAAGTTGATATCCGTTTGACCTATGGCAGTGCCATAGGGCCAACCATAGCGCTATTTGGTTTCCTCCTTCAAGCTAGATGAGTTTCGTTCTTTGTAGTTTTTTCGTTTGACACTTATTTCTCGAGATATTTGGCCCGGTCACTATCGATGGACCACGGTGTATATATTCCTTAGCTTAGTTCTTCCTAATTTCTAAATCTTAGTTTAGTTCTGTAGTGTAGACATTTTATTTCCTTAGTAGTCAAGTCATATAAAAAGGTTTTCTCTAAGTTTGAATTGCATGGCATTTCTTTGTTAAGGTACGATCATCGTCTTGTGTCACTCTGTTGGCTTACACTGTGCTGTGCCCATGTGCAGAAGTTGTCAACCTCAAAGGTATCGACTGTGTTTGCGCAGTTCTGTCCCTACTCCATATCACTACTGACATGTGCTGCGTCTCAATCACAAGCATAATGTGTGTTTGAACAGTACAGTGTCAAATTAAATAATTTCTTGTGCTCAGCGAGGGTAATGTTTGTGGCTAATGTTTCCTGAGCTTCTCTGGCCCGTAAACATATAAAAAGGTCTCATATTGTTAAAACTTACATCCTAATAAGGCAACACACATGAAATAGGCAAAAGTGAATTCTTTCCTTAACACTAAACATAAATAGTAGTAAGTATATTCAAGCAGACAGTAGGTCATCTCTTATATACACTTGTATACATTGTTCCAAACTGTGCTTGATCAGTGTCAAATTCCATTTACTGCAGAAATTCACCCTTTGCATGGGTAGAGCTCTTTTTCCTTACCAATGTTAGTCTCTGATTGAGGAATTTTTGATGTAACAAATGGCCCTGTGTAAGCAATTGCCACTTACGATTCAGTATACCATACTTAGTCAATAACCAGGGATGGTTCATCTGTAGAAGATTCATAGATAATCACTATTTAAAAGCTGCTGTGGTATAAATTTTCTGAAGAGCGTTTATTCCTTTCCTTACTGAAATGTGAATTCATTAGGTTGGTTGTGACTCAGTATTCTGAAAACCTATACAAGACCTGAACCTAGAGCCTTAAGTATTCTGACCACGTGTGCATAGCAATCATTAAATCAACAACATACACGGAGACTCTACTTAACAGTTCAGGTGCAAAGGCTCAATCTAAACAGAGATAAATATGCCTGCACTAACATTTAAATCAAAAGGGAGAACACAGAACTTATAACTTCTGCCCTCACATATAAAGGCATTGTACTTACGGCTATTTTCATATAGTGCAATTTGCCAGTGCGAGGTTCAGAAATCTAATGTGGTGAGTTACTTAACGTTATGGAATTTTAGATGTTCTTCCATGTTATTAGGCTGCGTCCTGTCAGGCACAATAATTTTATTTATTCCTCGTGTGTGGAGCATGAGACTGACTCTGCCATCTGATTTGCCAATGCCCAAAATGAGACACTTTGCTAGTTTTGCTATTTGGGGAGCAAAATAACTGATGATGGTTGAAGTAGAGAGGATATAAAATGTAGACTGGCAATGGCAAGGAAAGCGTTTGTGAAGAAGGAAAATTTGTTAACATCGAGTATAGATTAAAATGTCAGGAAGTCGTTTCTGGAAGTATTTGTATGGAGTGTAGCCATGTATGGAACTGAAACTTGGACAATAAATAGTTTAGACAAGAAGAGAATAGAAGCTTTCAAAATGTGGTGCTACAGAAAAATGCTGAAGATTGATGGGTAGATCACGTAACTAATGAGGAGGTATTGAATAGAAATGGGGAGAAGAGGAGCTTGTGGCACAACTTGACTAGAAGAGATCGGTTGGTAGGACATGTTCTGAAACATCGAGGGATCACCAATTTAGTATTGGAGGGCAGCGTGGAGGGTAAATATGGTAGAGGGAGACCAAGAGGTGAATACACTAAGGAGATTCAGAAGGATGTAGACTGCAGTAGGCACTGGGAGGTGAAGCTTGCACAGGATAGAGTAGCATGGAGAGCTGCATCAAACCAGTCTCAGGACTAAAGACCACAACAACAACAACAACAACAACAACAACAACAACAACAACAACATTATTGTTTGCATAATGATATTTGTTAATTTCACAATTTAAACAAATAATTCGGCCTAACTCTTGTTTTAGAACAAACTGCTAAAAAGACACAATTTTTCAATTATTCAGTTAATTGAATGAAGTAAGTTTTAATTGTAATTTCTGTAAATTAACTTCGAACAGTGTGTAGTTTCAGCACCCATTTTTGTGAGGATATATAAGTGCCTGATTTTTGGTCATGAGACAGGCAGTCCACAGCTGAGTTTCAGACGAAGAACCTGTGTTGGTTAGAATAAGAACGATGTATCAACTTGACAATGAAATAAGTGTTACACCAATAGGCCGTGTGTTAAAGCAATGACAGTGTCTGTTTCATACGTACCTGATTATTCCGAAAGAACTGTGAATTAGGTGGTTATATTTTTACTGCTTGTGGATGTTCAACAGGAAACTATTGTAGTGGTATGTGGATGTTTGCCTGCTAACTATTAATGAGGCTTATGGGAAGTTAGAACATTAATGCACTGGCCATATGTAACTGTGTATTGTCAGGGGGTTGTGAAAAGTGAAAGTAAAAGGCTGTAAAGCGCAGTTGTGCATCTGTCGGCTACATCATTTACAGTAGACAGTACTGCACTTTCACAACCCTATTTTTTCAGCTAGTACGTCGACACCAAATACAACAAGCGAAGAATCAAAGTAGGCGAACCGCTACATATGGTGCCCCAGGTGAGGAATGTTGTACGTAACCACAATAAAATAGGACTCGCAAATTTTGAACAGTGAACTCAACAGTGGTTTACAGTGTAGCGGTGCAACAGCCAATCAGCACATGGATTTCTTAGCCACAATAGGACAGCAGCCAATCAGCGAGTGGGTTCTATGGAAGCAGCCACTGAGCATAGGAGCAGCCAATCGGCTCATAGGTGGACACAGCTGATTGCAGGTAAACTACACGCCTTGCCAAGAGCCTTACAACTTGCCGCAGCCAAGCTGATGACGAACCGAGATGACAACCGTAGCAGCAGCAACAGCAGCAGGAGATGAATGATTGAAAGATAAGGTAATTCATTGCAAAAGCTGATTTATATTAAGTGATGCATAATGAATGACTTTAATGAACCAGACAGTGTGACTGAGAACAAAGCTGTAGAGGTTAAGTTGTTAAATGGACAGAAGAATCTAAGTAAGACTGGTTCTGTAAACACCAGTGGTTATAAACCAAACATGATATAACTTTGAATGATGGGGTCGAAAGTCCTATTGTAGATGGAATGATAAAAGAGTTATATACATTGTGTGGTGATGTGAGCGAAATGGACTAAAGCCGTACTTAGATGGGTGAGGTCGTTATGGTTAAGGAGGAGGATTCTAGTAGCAAAAATCAGCATGGGCAAAAGTTTATGGCAAACGGAAAAGTGGAAGCAATGTTCAGGCAAATTATGAGTATTTTGAGTAATATAACTACGAAAGAAGACATTAATGGGTTTGAAAATAGCATGAAAAAGGACATTAGGAGCTTGGGAAATAGTATAAATGAAGTAGTATGTAATACTAATGAGAAATGAAAATCAAATAGTAAATGTGTAGAAGAGAGAGAGAAACTTTGTGATGACAATAGTAAAAAGGTGGAGGTTTTCGACAAACAGTGTGCTGAAAATAGGCTTCAACTTGAGAACCAAATCGATCAGATTAAAAGTGACTTTGAAATGAATGTAGAAACCAAGTGTTCAGCAGTGGTAGAGCAAAAACTGGTAAAAGTAAATAAAAATGTAGATTCAAAATTGACTGAAATGGAGAAAAAGGTGGAAGGGGTACAAAATCAAAAGCATAGAGAAATTGAAAGTAGATCTGATTCTGACAGCAGTTGTAATGATGATAGGAATGACAAATCCAGTAGTGATGAGGATGAGGTATTTGAATTTATAATTCATAATGATGGGAATGTGTTAAGTAAAGAAAGAATAAAGGAGGATAATGTTAGGCCCAATGAAGAGTTAGAGGTAATGAGGAAGAGGACCATGCTATCTGTCATTTAACTGTGTCTGATAATCATTTTGGTAAACAGGATGATAGTTTTTCCAGGGAAAAGATTAACGAGGAGTTGTTGTATGAACAAGATCACATGGTAAGTAAAAAGGAAGTGAGTTGTCCTGTAATAACAGCAAGTGTAAAAGGTATAAATGTTAAGTGTTTACTGGGCAGTGGTTGTGATTTGGATGGCATTTCACAGGCAGTTTTTGAATCTATTAAGAACACAGAGGGTAGAGTAGAGATGCATGTTTCTGGAATAAAAATTATTGGTGCTGGTGGCTGTTGTTGTTGTTGTTGTCGTTGTCTTCAGTCCTGAGACTGGTTTGATGCAGCTCTCCATGCCACACTATCCTGTGCAAGTTTCTTCATCTCTCATTACCTACTGCAACCTACATCCTTCTGAATCTGCTTAGTGTATTCATCTCTTGGTCTCCCTCTATGATTTTTACCCTCCACGCTGCCCTCCAATGCTAAATTTGTGATCCCTTGATGTCTCAGAACATGACCTACCAACTGGTCCCTTCTTCTCGTCAAGTTGTGCCACAAACTCCTCTTCTCCCCAATTCTATTCAATACCTCCTCATTAGTTATGTGATCTACCCATCTAATCTTCAGCATTTTCTGTATCACCACATTTCGAAAGCTTCTATTCTCTTCCTGTCCAAACTATTTATCGTCCATGTTTCACTTCCATACATGGCTACACTCCATACGAATTCTTTCAGAAACGACTTCCTGACACTTAAATCTATACTTGATGTTAACAAATTTCTGTTCTTCAGAAACGCTTTCCTTGCCATTGCCAGTCTACATCTACTTCGACCATCATCAGTTATTTTGCTCCCCAAATAGCAAAACTCCTTTACTACTTTAAGTGTCCCATTTCCTAATCGAATTCCCTCAGCATCACCCGACTTAATTCGACTACATTCCATTATCCTCGTTTTGCTTTTGTTGATATTCATTTTATATCCTCCTTTCAAGACACTGTCCATTTCGTTCAACTGCTCTTCCAAGTCCTTTGCTGTCTCTGACAGAATTACAATGTCATCCGTGAACCTCAATGTTTTTATTTCTTCTCCCTGGATTTTAATATCTACTCCGAATTTTTCTTTTGTTTCCTTTACTGCTTGCTCAATATACAGATTGAATAACATTGGGGAGAGGCTACAGCCCTGTCTCACTCCTTTCCCAACCACTGCTTCCCTTTAATGTCCCTCGACTCTTATAACTGCCATCTGCTTTCTGTACAAATTGTAAATAGCCTTTCGTTCCCTGTATTTTACCCCTGCCACCTTTAGAATTTGAAAGAGAGTATTCCAGTCAACATTGTCAAATGCTTTAGGTCTACAAATGCTAGAAATGTAGTTTTGCCTTTCCTTGATCCTTCTTCTAAGATAAGTCGTAAGTTCAGTTTTGCCTCACATTTTCCAATATTTCTACAGAATCCAAACTGATCTTCCCCGATGTCGGCTTCTACCAGTTTTTCCATTCGTCTGTAAAGAATTCATGTTAGTATTTTGCAGCTGTGACTTATTAAACTGATAGTTTGGTAATTTTCACAACTGTCAACACCTGCTTTCTATGGGATTAGAATTATTATATTCTTCTTGAAGTCTGAGGGTACTTCGCCTGTCTCATAAATCTTCCTCACCAGAAGATATAGTTTTGTCAGGACTGGCTCTCCCAAGGCCATCAGTAGTTCTAATTGAATGTTGTCTACTCCCGCGGCCTTGTTTCAGCTCAGGTCTTTCAGTGCTCTGTCACACTCTTCACGCAGCATCGTATCTCCCATTTCATCTTCATCTACATTCTCTTCCATTTCTATAATATTATCCTCAAGCACATCACCCTTGTATAGACCCTCTATATACTACTTCCATCTTTCTGCTTTCCCTTCTTTGGTTAGGACTGAGTTTCTATCTGAGCTCTTGATATTCATACAAGTGGTTCTCTTTTCTCCAAAGGTCTCTTTAATTTTCCTGTAGGCAGTATCTATCACACCCCTAGTGAGATAAGCCTCTACATCCTTACATTTGTCCTCTAGCCATCCCTACTTAGCCGTTTTGCTCTTCCTGTCTATTTCATTTTTGAGACGTTTGTATTCCTTTTTGCCTGCTTCTACTGCATTTTTATATTTTCTCCTTTCATCAGTTAAATTCAATATTTCTTCTGTTACCCAAGGATTTCTACCAGCCCTCATCTTTTTACCTACTTGATCCTCTGCTGCCTTCACTACTTCATCCCTCAGAGCTACCAATTCTTCTTCTATTGTACTTCTTTCACCCACTGCTGTCAATTGTTCCCTTATGCTCTCCCTGAAACGCTGTACAACATCTGGTTCTTTCAGTTTATCCAGGTCCCATCCCCCTAAATTCCCACCTTTTTGCAGTTTCTTCAGTTTTAATCTACAGTTCATAACCAATAGATTGTGGTCAGAGTCCACATCTGCCCCTGGAAATGGCTTACAATTTAAAACCTGGTTCCTAAATCTCTGTCTTACCATTATGTAATCTATCTGATACCTTTTAGTATCTCTGTGATTCTTCCATGTATACAACCTCCTTTTATGATTCTTGAACCAAGTGTTAGCTATAATTAAGTTATGCTCCGTGCAAAATTCTACCGGACGGCTTCCTTTTTCATTTCTTACCCCCAATCCATATTCACCTGCTATGTTTCCTTCTCTCCCTTTTCCTACTGATGAATTCCAGTCACCCATGACTATTAAATTTTCGTCTCCCTTCACTACCTGAATAATTTCTTTTATCTCATCATACATTTCATCAATTTCTTCATCATCTGCAGAGCTAGTTGACATATAAACTTGTACTACTGTAGTAGGTGTGGGCTTCGTGTCTATCTTGGCCACAATAATGGTTCAGTATGCTGTTTGTAGTAGCTTACCCGCACTCCTATTTTTTAATCCATTGTTAAATCTGCTCCTGCAGGACCTATATTTGATTTTGTATTTATAACCCTGCATTCTCCTGACCAGAAATCTTGTTCCTCCTGCCACCGAACTTCACTAATTTCCACTATATCTAACTTTAACCTATCCACTTCCCTTTTTAAATTTTCTAACCTACCTGCTCGATTAAGGGATCTGACATTCCATGCTCTGATCCGTAGAACGCTAGTTTTCTTTCTTCCAGTAACAACGTCCTCTAGAGCAGTCCCCGCCCGGAGATCCAAATGGGGGAATATTTTACCTCTGGAATATTTTACCCAAGAGGACGCCATAATCATTTAACCATACAGTAAAGTATGGCTGTAGTTTCCCTTTGCTTTCAGCCGTTCACAGTACCAGCACAGCAAGCCCGTTTTGATTATTGTTACAAGGCTAGATAAGTCAATCATCCAGACAGTTTCCCCTGCAACTACTTAAAAGGCTGCTGCCCCTCTTCAGGAATCACACGTTTGTTTGGCCTCTCAACAGATACCCCTCCGTTGTGGTTGTACCTACGGTACAGCCATCTGTATCGCTCAGGCACGCAAGGCTCCCCACCAACAGCATGGTCCATGGTTCATTTGGGGGGGGGGGGGTGGTAACCTATCAAAAATTGTGAAACAAGAGGTACTGTTAACTGTGGAATTGGCAGGACAGCTGTTGGAGTGCAATTTCTTGATGATTCATAATCTGGGCACTGATGAAATATTTGGGATTAATTCCTTGTGTCATTAGCAAGTAGGTGGTTCAACATTCTGTGTTTGATTTATTATGTGGCAATAATGCTTACCCCAGCTGTCTGTCTCATATTTCATGTTTCCTGAGGCAGTCAAACTCTTCACCTATCCTATCTGTAGCTCATATGTAAACCAGAACCATTTTATCTTCAACTTTCATGCAATTTTATACAGTAGGATACTTTAGTGTAGGTATATCTTAGAAAAGGTTTCACCAGTGTGTGTGTGTGTGTGTGTGTGTGTGTGTGTGTGTGTGTGTGTGTGTGTCATATGTTGTTTTAGTGGTAAGTAGTACAATCATAAGAGGGTGGAAGAAAGTAAATTGGTACAATTATTAAAGAATTTCTGTCAAAAGGGTAAGGTAAACTGAAAATGAAAGGTGTCAGCATATGCGGAAGATAATTAACATCTGAAGTAATCAGCTCATTGGTGTAGCAGCAGAGGCAATATGCAGTAAAAACCATCTTAAATATGAGCTCTTAATATTAATTGTGGTATAATAGAACTGTTTCTGTTCAGTGCTGTCACTATATGGGGATAACTATCTACCTATAGAGGTGTGTCATGGCACAGCCTTTTCTGACATTAAGGAATTACAACTTTAAACATTGTTGCCTGGAGTAATCTGTGGAAAGAGAAAGCAAGATTTGTATGTGCATTGCCCGTCAGGCTAGAATCTCATGCTATTTGATGGAATACAGTGAAGTAATAGTTTTTCTAAGTGATAATTTTATCTGATCAGTAATGGGAGTTAAGTTTGCCTTAGCAGAAGGATCTGTTACTGTGGAGTGTTTTTCTGTTGAATCAATTTTTCATTAGATAATCAGAGCAGGTGTTTATTTACTAGGCAATGAAACAATAATGGAATAATAAAATAACGAATAATGTTAGGGTCTTAATGGTTAGGGAGCCTGTCTCTGCAGTAGGGATATTTTTTGAGAATGGACTCCACTAGGTAACGAGGTAAGAAATCCAGAATGAGATTGTTACTCTGCAGCGGAGTGTGTGCTGATATGAAACTTCCTGGCAGATTAAAACTGTGTGCTGGACCGAGACTCGAACTCGGGACCTTTGCCTTTCGCGGGCAAGCGCTCTACTAACTGAGCTAACCAAGCACGACCCATGCCCCATCCTCGCAGCTTTACTTCTGCCAGTACCTCGTCTCCTACCTTCCAAACTTAACAGAACCTCTCCTGTGAACCGTGCAGAACTAGCAAACCTTGCAGGAGAGCTCCTGTAAAGTTTGGAAGATAGGAGACGAGGTACTGGCAGAAGTAAAGCTGTGAGGACGGGGTGTGAATCATGCTTGGGTAGCTCAGTTGGTAGAGCACTTGCCTGCGAAAGGCAAAGGTCTCGAGTTCGAGTCTCGGTCCGGCACACAGTTTTAATCTGCCAGGAAGTTTCGAGGTAAGAAATGTAAGTAAAATAATGAAGCTGACAGACATGATTAATGAAGAATATGACTGTATACAAACGTATGTGATGTAACTATATTGAGGATCTAATTGTGAACTAGGCAACATTGGGTACTGTGTATATTGTGCAATTCATGATACTGCAGCTGGGAATGAGAGCTTAACAGTAAGAGCAATATTTTTGTGAGGTACACATCATATAATGCTGCATCATTGGATCTATAACTTATCTGAAAAACTTCTATTTGTGTTCCGAGGAATTATGAGCGTAAAGTGGTAATGTTGGAATAATGAAAATTAATTTGGCTGATTAACTGATAACTGTGGCACTAGACTGATTTGAATGTTCTGACAGGTCAACTATTCAGTAACATTATGTGATGATTTAATTTTCTGGTTGAGTAGAGTAATACTCGAGAGTTGAATAGACAAGTGGGGCTACGATTGGGTACAACTTCCATCCCCTTAATTTTGATTTGAGTAGGAATTAAGTTATTTGATGGTGACTATATTCTTTTTTTATAACATAATGATTAGTAAATCTATGCTACTGCACATCTTGAGTTGTTGCTATTTTGAAAATTGAACAGAGGTCGAAATCTTTCAAGTTTAACCAGATTCAGACAGTTATGACTTAAAGTAATGTTTTGTATTGTAATGTGTATTTGATTTTAAATTTTTACTAGTCCACATCTTTCATACTATAGTCAATTTTAGTGCTAATTATTGCAATGTTAAGAGAACTGTGTATTTATGTATGGTGTGGTATTTATTTATGATGTGATGACTATCATTTGCCAATAGCGTTAAAACATTTTTTTTAGTCTTAAGTTAGAAGTAAAAGTGTACTAAAGTAGGGTATTTTGTCTAATTTTTTCATGTACTATGGCGGAGGAGAACCACCTCCAAGGGAAGTGATAGCAGTGCATTTCCTTTCTAAGTGCCACTTGGACCTGTTGAAAGTGTGGACAGCTTCGTGGGAAAGTGTGTTAAAGCTCAATAAAAGTGTGAAAGTGTTTGCGAAAAATACTAAACATTGAGCAAGTGAAATTGTCTGTCTATTGGAACCCATGAGGATTTGTTATTTGAAGCAAGACAGGAGTTGTATCAAATGATATGTATCTTTAAATGTAATATTCGCTTACCCAAAAAGACATCTTTTATGATGAAGAGGATGCCTAATTTTTGTTAAAAGTATAACTTGTGGATATTTTATGTAAATGTACAACAATGCAGTGTATATAATTATTTTGTATCACGATTTTCGTATGGCCAGTTCACATGAGTATAAATTTGAAAGAACATATGTACTGTAGTTTTAATAAGATTTCTTGTATAATATTTTGCGTGTGTTGATTTTTAGCCCACTGCCTAGGGCCACTTGTGGTCATTGAATTGTCCAGTGAGGTATTTGCAATATCTGTGTGGTCAATCCAATGAGGGGGTGATGTGATGAAGCAGGCTGGGATATTTTTACTTCTCCTCTTGCCATCTGCCTCCTTAAAATTCATTTTTTTGTTTTTGAACGAAGTACTATTAACATACGCGAATTCAATCTGCATTTTCATAAAAGAAGAAGGTTGGCCCCCAGTTTTAAAGAATATAATACCGGATCCAATTTTGTGCTTAGTTTCGGATATGTAATTGATTTTCTAATTTATTTCGACTATTCCTAGTTAGTATCTTTCATTATAGTGCGAAATCAGTAATTGTTTTTTAACTTAAATTCTGTTGTTGACATATAAACAAATATAAATTCTATAATAATTATAAACGTTTGAAATACAAAACACTAGCATTCTTTAAGTATCTATTTGGCTCCATTCGAAAATATGTTAGCAAAGCCAGCCCTTAATTAATTCCAAAGTAATTAACAGTTTTATTAAAAGTATCATTTGCGTAACAATATTTGTTAATTTCACAATTTAAACAAGTAAATTGGCCTAACTCTTGTAGTAGAATGAACTGTTAAAAAGACACAATTTTTCAATTATTCATTTAATTGAATGAAGTAAGTTTTAATTGTAATGTCTGTAAATTAAACTTTGAACAGTGTGTAGTTTCAGCACCTATTAATGTGAGGATGTATAAGGGCCTGATTTTTGGTCTTTGTTAGACCAACAACAATGCATCAACTTAACAGTGAAATAAGTATTACACCAATAGGCCGTGTGTTAAAGCAATGACAGTGTCTGTTCCATACGTACCTGATTATTCCAAAAAAACTGTGAATTATGTGGTTATGTTTTTACTGCTCGTGGATGTTCAACAGGAAACTATTGTAGCAGTATGTGGATGTTTGCGTGCTAACTATTAATGAGTCTTATGGGAAGTTAGAACATTAATTCACTGGCTATATATAAATGTGTATTGTCAGGGGGTTGTGAAAAGTGAAAGTAAAAGGCTGTAAAATGCAATTGTGTATCTATCGGCTACATCATTTACAGTAGACAGTACTGTACTTCAACAACCTCTTTTTTCAGCCAAGGAAACCGAGGACAACAAGCGAAGAATCAAAGTAGGCGAACTGTAGAAACAGTGTGTTTTGATTTGCTTTTTCTGGTGTTGGACTTGACTGGGGTTACTGAATATTGTTGGTTGTTCACATGAAAATGACACTTCTCATGATCAATGTTAATTTGTGCTTGGTGTTTCCTAAAGGAGTCCATGCTGACAAGGCAGTTTACTATTAGCCTTTCAGCCACAAGAAAAATGCATTGTAAAGAGAAGCTATTAACTGGAATGGGAATCCATACCTGCAGTTTTGTGCCTTTAAACTGACCTCCTGCAACTGTTTGGATTTTACAATTTTGGACTGGGAGTGTCAGTATGTGTCCTCATTTTTGTAGTTGGTCAAACTGAACATGTGAAATTATATTTGTTCTAGCTCCAGTGTCCAGTGCTTTTGGTATCCTTAAACCAAGTATTTGTGGATTGATTACTGCCTGTATTGTGTCTTCATTTTCATCTATACTGTTGTTAATATCCTCCTGACACAGGTCATGTTTGATACCACTACAGTTATCGTGTCTAAGAAAACAGCTTTTAACTGGTTCCATGTCTCTACCCTATTACTAGTCATCAGACAGGGGTCTGCCAGCTGCGTTGGTTGTTTTTGCCATGCCCTCTATGTTGTTCGTTAGCTCTTCTGGGGTCTACCTGCGTGCTGTCACTTTGTGGTCATACAGGCATCTCTTTGTAGATAAGATCAGTGGAATCAAGAACTGAGAGGAAATTCTGTATATCATGCTCAAAAGTGGTGATTAATTTCTCATGTATGTTCACCTGTAATCCGCTTTTCAAAACTTTTAGGATCTCTATGTGTGATATTGGGTTTGTCCAGTACCAGGTTTTATTGAGATATTTCTTGAAGTATCTTCTCAGCCCTCCGTGTTTACTGCTGAATGGTGCCAGGTTAAGCACTTTGCACCTCAATCTCCCTTGTACTGTGATGGACCAGAACTTGTCTAGGAATGTCCTTTCCAACTGTTTGTAGCAGATATTTTTCCACCACGTGGCCCACAGTAAGACCTCACCCTGTGTATGACCTACCACAAAACATATCTTCTGCGCTTCAGTCCAATTTAGTGGGAAAATGTTCTGGAAGGTTCTTATGAACATGAATGGGATTGTTCGCATACCTTTGGAAGAAAAAATTGGAAACCGCTTGTGCCATAATAAGCCTTCATCTGCAAGCAAAGTAGAAAGGCATGGGGCACTGTCCGTTGCTAGTGTGGCATGGTTTTGAATGTATGATTGTATTCCAAATACCTCTTCTACGTGACAGGGATAGAAGTGAGCAGTACCTGCTTCATATTATGTAGTCGCAATCTACACTCCTGGAAATGGAAAAAAGAACACATTGACACCGGTGTGTCAGACCCACCATACTTGCTCCGGACACTTCGAGAGGGCTGTACAAGCAATGATCACACGCAGGGCACAGCGGACACACCAGGAACCGCGGTGTTGGCCGTCGAATGGCGCTAGCTGCGCAGCATTTGTGCACCGCCGCCGTCAGTGTCAGCCAGTTTGCCGTGGCATACGGAGCTCCATCGCAGTCTTTAACACTTGTAGCATGCCGCGACAGCGTGGACGTGAACCGTATGTGAAGTTAACGGACTTTGAGCGAGGGCGTATAGTGGGCATGCGGGAGGCCGGGTGGACGTACCGCCGAATTGCTCAACACGTGGGGCGTGAGGTCTCCACAGTACATCGATGTTGTCGCCAGTGGTCGGCGGTAGGTGCACGTGCCCGTCGACTTGGGACCGGACCGCAGCGACGCACGGATGCACGCCAAGACCGTAGGATCCTACGCAGTGCCGTAGGGGACCGCACCGCCACTTCCCAGCAAATTAGGGACACTGTTGCTCCTGGGGTATCGGCAGGACCATTCGCAACCGTCTCCATGAAGCTGGGCTACGGTCCTGCACGCCGTTAGGCCGTCTCCCGCTCACGCCCCAACATCGTGCAGCCCGCCTCCAGTGGTGTCGCGACAGGCGTGAATGGAGGGACGAATGGAGACGTGTCGTCTTCAGCGATGAGAGTCGCTTGTGCCTTGGTGCCAATGATGGTCGTATGCGTGTTTGGCGCCGTGCAGGTGAGCGCCACAATCAGGACTGCATACGACCGAGGCACACAGGGCCAACACCCGGCATCATGGTGTGGGGAGCGATCTCCTACACTGGCCGTACACCTCTGGTGATCGTCGAGGGGACACTGAACAGTGCACGGTACATCCAAACCGTCATCGAACCCATCGTTCTACCATTCCTAGACCGGTAAGGGAACTTGCTGTTCCAACAGGACAATGCACGTCCGCATGTATCCCGTGAAACCCAACGTGCTCTAGAAGGTGTAAGTCAACTACCCTGGCCAGCAAGATCTCCGGATCTGTCCCCCATTGAGCATGTTTGGGACTGAATGAAGCGTCGTCTCATGTGGTCTGCACGTCCAGCACGAACGCTGGTCCAACTGAGGCGCCAGGTGGAAATGGCATGGCAAGCCGTTCCACAGGACTACATCCAGCATCTCTACGATTGTCTCCATGGGAGAATAGCAGCCTGCATTGCTTCGAAAGGTGGATATACACTGTACTAGTGCCGACATTGTGCATGCTCTGTTGCCTGTGTCTATGTGCCTGTGGTTCTGTCAGTGTGATCATGTGATGTATCTGACCCAGGAATGTGTCAATAAAGTTTCCCCTTCCTGGGACAATGAATTCATGGTGTTCTTATTTCAATTTCCAGGAGTGTATTTCACATGACGGGATAGTGTTTAAGTGTGGATAGATGTTCTGATTTTCTATCCTGTCTGTTCGCACCTGATAGCATGCGGTCGAATGTTCCCTTTCCTTTTTAATGTTACTATTAGTCGGCGATTGTTATTCCACTGCTTTCAGTCTCTAATCTATTTCAGTTCTTAGTTCTGCCTTCTGTACCTCCATTGCTTCCTTAATCACATCTACATAACCCGTGTTCGTGGACTACTTTCTGCACCAGGGTACTGCCTTGGTCTAGGATACCAGCCTCAGCTCTATCCTTTATTTTCTTAATGTCTTTATCTATCCTTCTTGCTCATTTCTCATGAACTAAGCATTTAAACTTATGCTACTTAGTTGCAATGACAGGTCTTGCACCTGTTTAGGTAGACCTTTGTGTGCTGTCCACAACCTGTCAGCATTACCTGCGAGTGTATTTATATTCTGGCACAATTGTGACTTCTCCTGCTGAATTTTTCCCTAAGCCTCATCTACCTCCTTTACCTTTTCTGTGAACTGTTCTTGTGTCTTGCCTACTGATGACACTTTTTGGCTTAAATTATCTACATCTTGTGACAAATCATTGAGCAATTATGTATTTAGGTCATTTCCTATACTTCCAAGTATATCCAATAATTTATTTAAAAGGTCAGCACACCTCTCATTGAACTGTTGTATTATGTTGGTTTTGAAAGCATCAAGAGTTCAAGAGTTTGGTTTTGCTGTTCAGGTAATTCCCTTTGTGTATATGTCTGTCATTTTGAAAACTCATTAAATTTTTCATCAATACTTTGTTTGAGTGTTTGTTTTTGCTATTCCTTATATTCGTTCTTAAAATCATTGAAGCTTTGTTTAAACAACTATTGTAACATTTGCATCGTGATTTAGGTTTTCATCGTGCACAATGCACCCTGTCAAATCATGTTTGCATTAGGTGTAAATGAGGCAGGCAAAGAATGATTTAATAAGTTTGTGCTGTCGCCACTACATTTTCACCAGGGGAAAAAAATACTCCCTGGTGAAAATTGTGCCCCTTCTCATCTACAGTCAGCATTGTAGCATTTAGAATAATAATGTTACTATCATCTGTGCCCATGTTAATTGAAAAGTGTAACTGGTCGTCGCCACTGCAACTGACATTTTCAGTTTTGGTTTCATTTGTTACCGTGTTCATTTTGGTGACATATTGTGTCTGGCTATCCGGCAATGAACTGGCGACAATGTACCTATTGTGTGTACTCATTTTTTGATAATTTTACAAAATGACAAGATAAATGAATATTTTTGAGAATGAAACATACTGTTTGTTGTAAGATACCACTGCAAAACCTATTCAGTGGTGCCTCGCTAACATGTATCAAAACAGATTGTCAGTGTACCTCAATTGTATGCACATACTTCTCTCCCTAAAGCTTATATTCTGCCCCAATGCCTAATTTGGGAATTGGATTAGAAAAGGTACTATGATCACTATTGGTGGAGATGCTACTAAGTGCAATCATGAACACAGTGGATCGTGAATTTTCCTATCTTTTCGTTGGCTTTCTCGCTCCTTCCAGAATTAATTCTCCAATTGATTATGTTTAATCTTTTGCACACTGTGTGATTTCCACTCTCGTTGTGATAAAATAGTCTCTCATTCATGAAACAGAGAAAGACAACATTTAGTGTAATAGAAAATTTACAAAATTATATAATTATTTTAAATTATTTGAAAACATGCTAACTTTTTCTCCCAATGATGAGTCCTACTGTAGATCGCCAGTTATAGTGGTTGGGGAGAGAGAGATAATGGGGGTTGTCCAGAGCTGTAGTAATTACCATTTTACCTTTTCTCCCCAGTGTACAACAATGTTGGTGTGGCTGTGGTGGCTATTCTCTCCGTGTTGACTTCATCCCCGAAAAGCTCCATTTAAAAATGCAAGTCCTTGTCACATTGGGGAAAGAAATTAGGATGTAGTTCAGTAGTAGAATGAAAACTAGCAGCTTCCGCATATTATAACTTTTTCTTAACACATTACTGGGACAATGCAGTTACGTGCACCTTTCTCACACCAGATCAAAAAACCAATAGACACCAAGATTGGTGAAAAAACAGCAAATGAGGTAAAAAAAAGAAGAAGATAATTTTGTTCTTCAATTTTCTGTGGATATAATCATACCTCCGTACAATATTTTTGCCGTATGGGGACTGTATGAATATTTATTTGTATGTGTATGCCATTTAAAGAACCTACCCAAAGAGTCATGAGTCTTCTGGCGAACAGGAAGAGTCTAGGCCTCTGGCATGGATAGACTTCATTTTGATTATGAATCAGCTTAAAATCTCTTCAAATATCTTCAGAAAAAAAAAAACTCTTTATTGGGGCAGTGAAGAGGTCGATGTAATATAAATACTCTTAGATATGGTGCAGTTACAAGTGCTGCAGCTGGAGAACACATGATGTGTTACATTGGTGATCACTTCCCTCACTGTTCAATGAATGTGACTCCATCTTCACACATTACTCCATCTTCACTGTTGTCTCTTCATTCAATGTCTGGTAAATGGGGGTAATTGAAAAGTAACACCTGTACAATTTTTCAATCCCACATTCACTCTGTATTTATGAAATGAAAACATTTCTGTAAGTGGTGTCTGTGGTATGATTATCAATTTATTCCACTATCCATTTTGGAGCTGAATTTTGAAGCACCAGAGACATACATGCCAAAATCATTAGTGAAATAAATTGATTATCATGCCACTGAAAGTTACCTGGCAACTATGTAGTTCAGTAAACATATGTATGACTCTTGAATATCTAGCATCTGACATGTAGCATGGAAAAGTAGGAGTTAGCTGTCAACCACAACTCTGTACCATGATGATTGTAAGAAGTATCTGAGGCCATCAGAAATAGACAAGAAGACAGAGGAAACATCCTTGTGCTAGTAATCCAAACCTCCTCCATATCCCCTCCCAGCTGCCAAACCCTGTCTCGTAGACCTGTTACATGTATCCCACCCTTCAAAACTCCCTCCCACCACCATGCAGAATCCAGAATCTAAATAGACCCAAAACACAGTCATGAACCTTTTCTCCAGGAGCTTTAACCCCACAGAAATATCCGTCCTTTGAAAAGGCCTCACCTTCTTCCCAAATCCTAAATTCAATCATGCAGGATGTAATTTACCCCTCCCACACATCATTTGTTGATTGTTACTGTCTGTATAGTTAACGTTTTTAATAAGCTTCGAGAGGAGTAGGATTTACAATAAACTTTTTCTTCTTTTCTCGTAGTTGGCTCCAGTTCTTCATGTCTAGGGGCTGATTCTTGAAGCTGAAGTTTCTGTCATTATAGGTTCTCATGGTTTCAATTGACGTAATAAATGTGAAGTGAGCCTGCACTGTATTTTTTGTTTTACTAAAAAATTTTATTCTCTCACACTTTTCTATATCACACTATCTTTACAATTTCCATGTCAACAAAGCCAAACATTACATTGTTCTTCCTAAAAAT
Organism: Schistocerca gregaria; assembly: GCF_023897955.1. Classification (NCBI taxonomy): domain Eukaryota; kingdom Metazoa; phylum Arthropoda; class Insecta; order Orthoptera; family Acrididae; genus Schistocerca; species Schistocerca gregaria. The sequence continues at coordinate 480,212,826 of NC_064925.1, forward strand.
AAAAACACGTCCAATCACATCAGAGGCATGCCCACTACTACTTCACTTGGCGGTACTAACAGTATTCCAAAGGGTTTACAAATTCTCATGACAAATAAATTTCTATTACTTTCTGTTGTTATTTTATACATGAATCCACAAATAAATTTAATAAATTTCACTAAATTGCAAAATTAATAATAGAGATTTTAAATATGCCAAATATTTCACAATTTCAAATGTTTCTAAGAGAAAATAATTTCAACTATACCTGTACATTCAGAGTTAGTACATATCAGTTGTAGTAAAGGAAATAAAGTTATTTCTGTTAGCTTGAATTACAAGACATAGTGTACAAATCATATGAAATTCTTTTAGAAAAACAGCTGAAATATTATTAACTTTTTCGAAATTTGTGAATATTTTTGGCATCAATAACTTCTGTTGAGGAAAAGTAATGCTAGAGGAGGATGTCCCTTTACAAGGACTTGTTAAAGATCTTCTCCTCTTCTCCCGGTCCCTACACTGGAAATGTGTTTTCACCACCAACTCTACCAATCAGACTCAACCAAAGAGCAATGTTGAACCCTGTCTAACTCAGCTTACTCACCCATCCAACCTTAATCCATCCCCACAGCGTAAAATCACCCTCTGTTAACTTTCCAGAATTTCTTAACCTTGAACCTTGCCTTACCATCATTCCCCAAATCCCTCATTATGCAAGCTAACCTTACATCTGCGAAAGAACTGCAATCAACCACCTAAAATCTCATCTTGACCGTACTATTCTACCTGCTGACAAAGCCTTGACCATTGTTATTTGAACCACAATGGTTACTTGGCAGAAGGATTCTGCCAGCTGTCAGATACTTCCACCTACAAACCTTGCCATATTGGTCCTATTCCAGAAATGCAGCAGGATCTCCAGTCACTCCTCAAATCCTTACATCCATCCCATCTCCCCAGAGTCCATCTCTCTGCCCACCTCTACCACTCCCCACACTCCTACCTTCTACTTTTTTCCTAAAGTCCATAAACCCAACCACCCAAAGTCACTCCATTGTGTCGGGTTGCTGTGCCCTCACTGAGAGAATCTCTGTTCTCGTAGACCAACACCTTCAACCTACTATCTGGAACCAGTCCTCCTACATAAAAGATACCAACCATTTCCTCCACCGACTCTCCACAGTTGCTGTTCTTTTACCACACGGTTCTCTACTCATCACTATTGATGCCACCTCCCTTTACACTAACATCTCTAATGTCCCTGGCCTTGCCACTATTGGACGCTACCTCTTCCAACACCTGACTGATTCTAAACCAACATCCTACTTCCTAGTCATCATAACCAGTTATATCCTCACCCACAATTATTTCTCCTTTGAAGGCATTACCTACAAACAAATGCAGGATACGGCTATGGGTTCCTGTGTGGCACCATCCAGTGCGAACCTATTCATGGACCATCTAGAGGAATCCTTCATAAACACCCAGAATCCTAAACACCTCAACTGGTTCAGATTCATTGATGACATTTTTGCGATCTGGATTGAGGGCAAAGATGGATCCACATTTCTCCAGAACTTCAACAACTTCTCCCCCATTTGCTTCACCTGGTCCTACTCAACCCAACAAGCCACCTTCCTAGATGTTGACCTCCACCTCAAAGATGGCTACATCAGTAGCTCCCTGAATTGTGCAGGTGGGAACTTTCCCTACAATACATCCTATGTTCCCATAACCCTCCTGTCCTCAGCCTTTGCTGGCTGGTGTGGCCGAGCAGTTCTAGGCGCTTCAGTCTGGAACCACGTGATCGCTACGGTCGCAGGTTCGAATCCTGCTTGGGCAGGGATGTGTGTGATGTCCTTAGGTTAGTTAGGTTTAAGTAGTTCTAAGTTCTAGGGGACTGATGAACTCAGATGTTAAGTCCCATAGTGCTCAGAGCCATTTGAGCCTCAACCTTCATTAGTCACTGTCCTTACCCATCCAGCCCCTTCCCTGTTCCCATTCCAGTACTACATAGCCCTCATTCCACCATTGCACCCAGTCTTATTTTTTTTTTCTCCTCTTCCACTAACCCCCCTCCCACTTTCCCCACCACCCACCCTCCGCACTCTCCCACCTCTCCCCTGCCCTCTGTCTAACCTTCAGCACTTCACTGTTCACCATCCGTACCCTTCTATCCCTCTCCCTCCCCCTCTCCACCGCAGCTTCCTCCTTACCCCACCCAGTCGCCATTCCCATCATGCACTGGTGCTGATGCTTACAGTGTGGTTTCAGTTGCCTGAGACTGCAGTCGTGTATATGAGTTGTGCGTGCGTGCGTGCGTGTGTGTGTGTGTGTGTGTGTGTGTGTGTGTGTGTGTGTGTGCGTGCGTGCGTGCGCGTGCATGCGTGCGCACGTGTTGGTCAGTTGTCTATTTTTGATGAAGGCTTTGCTGACCGAAAGCTTTATTTATGATAGTTTTTTGTTTTGCCTATCTGTGACTCAGCATCTCTGCTATACAGTGAGTAGTAGCGTTCCTTTTCATAATATTGTTACATCCCATCCTGGATTTTCCATTGTTTAATTTTATGTAAACAGTTATTAGCAAAAGCATGCTATTTAATAAGACAACAGGCATAGGATTGTTGGCAACAAGACTTTACTTCCACTGGATGCACATACACCAGACGTCCAGATGCATACAAAAATTGTGACCTATGAGCAGCCATTCCTGGCTAGAATACGTGGAATTTTAAACAGAGGAGTACAACATACCACTCCTGTTGACATAATGTAATTATTGGTCTACTTAACAAAACTGTCAGTTTAAAACAAGTTTCACCCATATTTTGATCAACATTGGCTTTATCAGGATGTACATTCAATATTTTGAGACCCAACAGAAAGAAACCTGTAACATCTCTTTATACACTGAGAATTCAGCAGTGCACTGGCATAGTACAAAAATACCTCCCTTAGCCCAGATACAGTACACTACCAAGTGCTTCATCACCATAGTGACCACCAGTAAATCCCAGTTCTTTAAAAAATCAAACTCCCGTGTATAAAACAACTTCAAACATTTGATTACCTTTCAAATGAGTTAATGTATTAAATATTTGACATTAAGCCTGTAAGTGAGAATAGTTTAGAAATAGTTTGAAATTATGCTTACAGTTGTTTGGAAGTCACTAAGTGCTCTTGTTATTATGAACACTGGCAGAATACAGTCTGAGTAATTAATACTCCGTTTTAAGCAAAAGCAAGTTTTGTGTGCATATCAGTGTTTACAGTGATGTGTGTACTGAACTGTTTGTTGAACAATGATAAAATTTTTAAGGTGCATTCAATTGCATGTGTAGATATTGTATGCAAAGATTGTTGTGAATATAGAGTTAGTATTAAAGAAGTAATAAATTAAAATGTCATGCGTGATGTTGAAGTTTTATTAAGTGCAATTTTAAGTAGAAAAGAATTTCCATACAACTCAATGTCTATGACTATGTATCTCTTAACTATATGTCATATAATGGTATAACTTTGCAGGTACATTCAGTGGTATATGTGGGCAGTGTCTGCAAACTACATTGTGAATAGAATCTTTAGTAAAGAAGCAATGAATTAAAATGTCGTGTCTGTTGCTGAAGTTTTACTGCACGAACAGCGAAAGTGTACTAAGCGATAAACTTTATCCTTTCAGCAATTTGTGTTAGATGGAGGGAGCAGGTGCTCAGCCAGAAAAAGTTTTGTGAATGTTTGAAATAATGTGTAAACTTTGTTGTAAGTTGCTAAGTGTCTTCATTCTTAGATGCAGAATGAATAAAATTGGAGTATTTGCTTCCTGTCTGCTAAGCTGCTTCAAGACAAACACACGGTTTCTAACTGTAATACTTGTCTTGCTGTGTTAAACTTCTAACATATAATCTTACCTCTCAATAAGTAGACTATGATAGTATTTTAAATTTGACCAGTAATTACATGTTAGACTGGTGACCTGGAGCTGGTGTAAGTTCCAGGTTTCAGAATTGTGCTTAGTAATATAGATACCAAACAAAGCAGCCTGACGATGTTAAACAAGATTTGCCTGTAGGAATTTCTTTCACACCCATCTGGCAGACATTATTATTGTACCACCAATATTTAAACCTGGTAAACCCCCCCCCCCCCCCCCCATAATACAGCCTGACCAGTCAGTCTAAAAGCAACCCTATGTAGACTCTTGGAGTGGAAGGTCAGTCAAAGGCTTTATCAGCATCTGGAAACAGTAATTTGTCTCACCATTTCAAAGTGGATTTCACAGGTCCAGAGCAAGAACTGAAAACTTTTTATGATTGGAGTCTGCTGTCAGAGAGGCTTGGTCTTACTCAACTTGCAGAAGGCATATGTCACAATGTGATGGCACTGTATCTTAACCAGATTTTATAACTGACATTTCTGAGCAACTTGGTATTATAAATTTATCATCCTATTGGCATTTCCAATTTAAAAAGTTGACACTTCCATAATAATTGACTTGTACAGTAAAACGGGTTTCCTCTTTGCATTTGCCATAAATGGAATAGCAAATATATCATCAGCCTTGTATACCAATGACTTCTGTTTGCACTGCAGCTGTGTATCATTATTTTCAGCTGAATGTCATCTTCAGATAGCCATTCAGCTGACATTCGCGTGTTTGAGTTATCTCTGGACAACCAATGGCTGGAAGTTGTAAATGCCTTCTGCTTTTTAGTGCAGTTCAGCCATTAACTGACATTATTACCTCACATAAAGCAACTCAAGCTTGTATTTGGAACTGCCTGTGCTTTCTCAAAAACACTAATTGCTAGTGGAGTGATAGTTGTCTCAGGCCCACAGGACCCTATGCACCTCAATGAAGCCTGCTTTACGATCGGAACTTCACATACAAAACCTGTCCATAGTGTAGTAGTTGAAGGAGGTATTTCACCATTAAAGGTACACTGCCGACAACTCTTAAAATGTGGTTGCGACTTACTGTATTTCAGAACATCCTTATTAGACAACACGTTCCCATAACCCCAACATCCTTCCTCTTATAAGTCTTTTTAAACAGGGAGAACAGTGGTAGTTAGACTAAAAGACATGCATCCTCTTGAAACTTATCCACCTACCATAAGTCCTAGTATTCATCACTGTAGGTTCTGCTTGTTCCTCCATGACCACATGACCTGTAGTCTGATGTATACTAAGTGGGCTACGTATTTATCAACCAATAGGTTTATGAACAACACTCCGTTCCCACTGTATGTGGCTTCTGCACCGTGGACTTAATAGCAGTATGCAGAGCTCTTGGACAAGTACAGCTTCAGCCTACCAGAAATATTCTCCTGTAAAATGAGCCTTCAGAAGTTTGAAGGTGATTGAAAAGTACTCTTTGGAATGTCTTTTAGTCTCTTCCATTCATCCTTATTTGTGATTATAAAAAGACTAACAACTGCCTGTTCAGTTCCTTGGAAAACCTGTTCATTATCACCATCTCAACATGAACCTGTGGAAGTGCCTCTTTGTCACCTTAGGAAAGAGGGGGAGAGGGAGGGGGAAATCTGTTGCCATATAATTAATGAATATAGAATCTGGTTTTTTTTTCAGAAAAATAAGAGCTGTAACTAGGTCTTTATCTACCCAGCACACTTGGGGGTGTGAAAAATTTGTTTGAAATCTGATCCTACTACTGATGAGTAATGGAGGATTCCAGTTGCAGGAATTTAATGCTCAGCTTATCCATGACAAATTCATGAAGAGGTTTTTTAAAATGAGAATACCTAAGGGAACTCAGATAATTGAAACTGGCTATGTATGCTACACATTTGTGTCCTGAGCTAGGGTTTGGCCAAGACTGCCTGTCTTCTGGTACTGTAAGCTCTGTGAGTGCTTCAGCAAGTTCTCAAAGTGCATATAGACTCACTTGATGCACAACATAACCTCTGATCCAGGAATGCTGCAAATTGCCGTGCAAAGTGACAAGTATGAGGGGTAGTTATAACATTTTAATTACCACCTCAAAAATATAAATTACAAAATTGATTTTTTATTTGTTTGGAATCGTGGTACACATTGAAATCCCAGTGTCACAGTACCATAGCATGCCACGAGAGCAGTTGAAACAAAACGACACAATTCATGGGTAAAATGGTGTATTGTATTGTAATTTGTTTTTGGCGACAGTGACAATTTTGTTGCAGTATGAGGCCAATTTAGATGACTAAGGAGTCATTTATGGTGCTTTACTTATCCATTCTTTAAACACTGTCAATCTTTCCATCAAAATGATTTTTTTTTTTTTTTGACCATTTGAAAATGACGAATCCCTTAACATTATGACTCATGTAGGTGATGTGTCTGTTTTGTTTCTGTGTGCCCCAAGCCTTTGTCCAGAAGTAACAATTACCCTATAATCTGAACCATCACCCACTCTCAAGGAAACCCTCTCACTATGTGATATCACACAGTGACAAGGTACTTGATAGTTACTTGTGTACCTGCTTAACCACAGACGCTTTTGCCTCAGCTGACCTCTACACGAGTACTTTATATGGCTGCGTCATTGCCTTGCCCCATGGCAAACACTAGGTGCTCGAGAGTCATACATATGTGTTGTGTTTCAATAATCCTCACTTACTTCACCTATTATGAAGCTATTAATTCATTAATTTATTCTTACTTTGTATTCTGTAAATCCCATCATGAAGAAGACCCATTATGAATGTGGAATGAGTCAAGTTCATCTACATCTACATTCATACTTTGCAAGCCACCATGCAGTGCATGGTGGTGGGTACATTGTACCACTACTAGTCTTATTTTTTCCTGTCCAACTGCAAATGCAGAAAAGGCAAAATAAAAATAATCTATATGTTTCCATGCTAGCTCTAATTTCTCTTATTGTGTCTTCGTGGTCATTACAGGAAATGTTCACTGACAGCAGTAGATTCATTCTGCAGTCAGCAGCCAATTCCTGTTCTCTAAATTTTTTCAATAATATTTGCAAAATGAATGTAATCTTCCCTCTAGTGATTCCCAGTTGAATTCACGAAACACTTCTGTAATACATGCGTGTTGAATGAACCTACCAGTAACAAATGTAGCAACTTGCCTCTGGGTTGCTTCGATATGTTTCTTTGATCTGACCTTGTGAGGATCCCAAACATTTGAGCAGCACTTAGGAATGCGTCATGCTATTGTTCTGTATGTGATCTCCATATATCTGAGCAACATTTGCCTAAAATTCTCACAGTGAAATGAAGTCCGTCATTCTTCTTCCCTGCCACTGACCTTATGTGCTCTTTCCATTTCATATCACTTTGCAGTTTTACATCTGGATATTTAATTGTTGTTACTGTGTCAAGCAGCACCGATACTATAGTCTAACCTCACAAGGTTAGCTTTCCTACTTAGCTGCATTAACTTACATTTTTCTATACTTAGAATGAACTGCCATTTATTGCACCTAGTAGAAATTCTGAGTTTTTATGCCTCACACAATGATGATGCTTCACTGTACACTGCAGCATCATCAGCAATCACAGAGTGCTGCTCACCTTATCTGTCAGATCATTTTTGTATATAGAGAACAAGAGAAGTCCTATCACACTTTCCTGGGGCACTTCTGATGATACCCTTCTCTCTGAGGAACACTCACCATCCAGGACAACATTCTGGGTTCTATTACGTGAGAGTTTTCGGGTATCTCTCATATCTGGAAACCAGTTCCATATTCTCAGGCCTTTGTTAACAGTCTGCAGTGAAACACTGTCCATCACTTTCCAGAAATCTGGTGATATGGAATCTACCTATTGCCCTTTGTCCGTGGTTCACAGGATATTGTAAGAAAAGTGCAAGCTGAGTTTAGCATGAGGAATGTTTCCTAAATGCTTCCTGATTTGTGGACAAAAGCCTTCCTGTGTCAAGTAAATGTATTATATTTCAAATTAGAATATGCCACAGCAAACTGATGTTAACAATATTGGTCTGTAATTTTGTATGTTTGCTCTTTCACTGTTCTTATATCACCTGCACTTTTTTCTAGTTCTTTGCGACTTTGTGCTGGGTGAGAGATTCACAATAAATGGAAACTAAATATGGAGCCAGTGCCAAAGAAACTGAATTGTGATTCCATCTGGACCTTGTGACTTACGACTTGTTTGTTTTCAACTTTCAGTTGCTTCTCAGTGCCAGGTATACCCATTTGTATGTCCTCCAAATGGGAACCTGTGCGAAGGTCAAACAATTGTGTGTTTGTATAATTCTTCTATGCAAATGGTGTTTTAAACATGGAATATAAAATTTCAGCTGTTCTTTTGCTGTTTTCTATTGCCATGCCGAACATGTTGATGAACGACTAAAGCCATTGCCCTGCTTAGTGATTCTCATAGGATCAGAATTTTTTCAGATTCTTGGCAAGATCTTTCATGAAGTTATGATGGTGAAAGTTGTTATATGCTTTGCGTATCAATCTTTTTATGGACATAGGAATTTCTGCTAAATTGTGCCTGTTGACATTTCCATTTTTCTTTTTGAATCAAAAGCGCAACGATCTCCACTTCCTCAGCATTTTCTGAATTTTGTTCTTAAGTGATTGTGTGTCTTTTCCATCCTTAATTCATTTACTGAGCCCACACTCCTCCAGAGCACAGCTTACAATGAGTTTAAGCTTTTCCTGTAATTCCTGTGTGTCCATCGTAGTGAACTTAATGATGTCTGTTCATTATCTAAATAGGATGCTAACAACTGCTTATCTGCTCTTTCCAGCATACTCCCTCTCCAAGCCTTCCTGATGGATTAGTTAACTTTAGCAACCTTCATTGGTGTAATGAGATCATTATCACTAATCCTTGTGCCTCTATTTACACTGTCAGTAAGGTGAGGCCTGTTTGTAGCTACAAAGTTTACAGTATTTCCATTGCATGTGGATTGTCAAACTACAGTGGAACATTGATTTTACATTTCTGATTTTATGTGTTTCACAATTCTACACATAAATTCATAGGCCCTGTAAAAAACTCATAAAGTTAATGCTGAAAATTCACCGATTTTATACTTCTTCATAGTAAAGTTTACGTCGATTGTAAGTTCTTACTTGACATCTCACTTGAATTTATCCTGTTTTCTTCCTATTGACATTTGATGTGACTGAATGAGCTATAAGTGGCTCGAAAGATGGATGGTTTGCACCTCGGGTGATTGCAGAATCAAGGGAATATTTTAGGCCATTGTGGAGAGGGGAGATGTGAGAGAGAAAATGCTGATATAATCCATGATCGGTTTTGCCAACACAGCTTGCAACATTTAGCTTCATGATGCAATTATGACACAACTACTGCTAGGTTGCAGTGGTAATTGATAAACAAGAAACTTGACGCGAAGTGTTCCAGACCGAACCAATATGTGACTGAGGGGCCCAGAAACCACCATTTCTTGTGCCACTTGTAACTCAGTCTCATCTTTTTGCATGTACTTCTGATGTATTGTATTCAGCAGCAATATCAATCATCAACCTTTTAAATTCAAACTCTTGAGTCTCAGTCATAACCGAGGAAACGTTTCCCCTTTCTGCGTAGTGAACTACTATTGGTTGGTGACTTGTTAAGTCACCCAGTAGCCAGCGCACCCATCACATCACACTAACACATGTAAAATGAGCTCATGTACTGGATGTGTGGAGAGGGGGAGTGGCCCTTTAGTGATGGGAATGCAGGTAGTAGTGAAAGCATTTTGTGAAGTGCTGAAAATATAATTTTCATGCCGATGATGTACTGTGACAGAGATGTCACACAAAAATAGAACAAAAAAATTTGTGATAGCACATTTTAAAGACTTTCATGTTCAAATATGACATGATACAGTTGCATCTACTACATATGGTACTCATGCATTTACTTTGCAGCACACACACACACACACACACACACACACACACTACACACACACACACACACACTACACACACAGATTGTAAAGATTGGCAGCTGTAATGGAGGACATGAAGTGAAACTGTAGCACCTTAGCTTTCTTTCAAATTTACACTGTATTCAGAAATTAACCGAGCCAACTTCTAATAAGCTTGTAACAACAGTGGGGAAGTAAACTCATTTTGTCAAGTCTCTGTTTCTCTCATCAAGCCTAAAATAACACTCTAATGGTGGTGAGAATATGATTTCAGCTCTTAAGAAAAGCATTGAGCAATATCAGCAATGTGATTCTTCAGTTTCTCTTGGTGTATTTCTTGCTCAAACAGTCCACTGGTGTACTGCCGGTCCATAGTGTCCAACGGGCACAATATTTCGGCGATCACAAAAGTTACCATCGTCAGGTGCACTGACGAACTGAGCTCCTGAGGGCGGGCTCCCCTTGTGAGGCGATCTCTCGGAGGTCCACGCCCACACGTCAGTGGTCACTGAGATGCTGGAATCGTCGCCTGTGGTGGTGTTGGTGTAATTGCCTCGTCCGCCCTAGTCACCCATTTGTTTCCTATGCTGAGCATCTTTTTAATTAGACTCAATGCTGGTTCCCATGCCCTGCTGAGGTTGTAGCCACAATCTCAGTTGATGATTCCATGGCAATGTGGGATGACTTACATTGGACAGACAGCGTGCACCATCGAAGATTGTTGCCGTGAACATAAGAGGCACACTCAACTTGGGTACCCCAACAAGTCGACGGTCGCAGAGCACTGTTTGCCCAAAAATCACGAAATGGACTACCAACATACCAGAATCTCGGCACAGACATCTAAATACTGGGACAGTGACGTTAGAGAGGCTATCGAAATTCGTACCAGGGATGGCCCATCAACCGAAATTGTGGCTACAACCTCAGCAGGGCATGGGAACCAGCATTGAGTCTAATTAAAAAGACGCTCAGCAAAGGAAATGAATGGTTGACTAGGGCAGACGAGGCAATTACACTGATACCACGATAGATGCCAACGCTACTGTCTCGGCGACTCCTGACGTGCGGGCACGGACCGTGGAGAGAACGCCTCGTGAGGGGAAGGGATTTAATACGGCCGCCCGCCCTCAGGAGTTCAGTTCATCAGCATACCTGACGATGGCTACATGTCTGATTGCCGAAATATTGTGTCCATTGGACACTATGGACCGGCAGTACACCCGTGGACTGTTCAAGCAATATCAGCAATGGTGACAAAGTTTATCACTAATTAGATGTTCACATTTATGCTTATGGCTTAACTACTGAGTTTCTGAGCTATTTTTGGTTTAATTCAACATGTTCATAAATTTATTTATTTGTCTACACAAAGGTTGATTTCTCAAAAATGAGTGCTTTGAAAGTATAATTTGGTTTGTAGCATGTTGGAAAATAGATCTATTACCTTGTACCCAGGTACCAATTTCAATTTTTTGATGAGATTTTACTTGCTGTTACACATCTGTGATTTTTTAAAAAGCTGATGAAATTCATTACCACAAATTTTTGTATAAACATTGTATTGTACATTTAATTTCTTTCACTTACACAGATTTTATATGAAATATTGGAGAGGATTGCAATTTTTAATCATGTACACATATGGAAGTGAAACATAGACGATAAATAGTTTGGACAAGAAGAGAATAGAAGCTTTCGAAATGTGGTGCTACAGAAGAATGCTGAAGATTAGATGGGTAGATCACATAACTAATGATGAAGTATTGAATGGGATTGGGGAGAAGAGAAGTTTGTGGCACAACTTGACCAGAAAAAGGGATCGGTTGGTAGGACATGTTCTGAGGCATCAAGGGATCACCAATTTAGTATTGGAGGGCAGTGTGGAGGGTAAAAATCGTAGAGGGAGACCAAGAGATGAATACACTAAGCAGATTCAGAAGGATGTAGGTTGCAGTAGGTACTCGGAGATGAAGAAGCTTGCACAGGATATATTAGCATGGAGAGTGCATCAAACCAGTCTCAGGACTGAAGACCACAACAACACAACAACAACCAATTACATGTGTTTTTGCTCGTATTTTGGGGGTTTTAACATTTTCCATGATCGTGCATTTACTTCAGTTTTGCATTTTTAAAGTCTGGATCACATAAAAATGTAAAATAGGGGTTTCACTATAGCTCCTAGCTAGTTTTCGGGAAATATTTTAGGTCTGCTTCTCAAGACTGTCAACACCTGCTGCTACGAACCCATGGATGTCCCACTCTACACACTGTAAGTTAACGTCCCGTCTCAGTAATTTTACGTGGTCAGGATATTTCCGCGCTACTGAGTATGGACTTTTTTTAAAATTAGTTTACAGCTATTACAATAGGTTTAGCTTGAGAGTTACAAAAACCAGTAAAATTCCCACACAACATAAATTTTTTTTTGACATTTAGATCTTTATACTATATTCAGGCTCTGCGTACAAATGGAGCAGAATTATGTAAACACTTCAGTGTAGTTTTATTGTTGCAATTAAGGAAATACATACTCGACTACCGGAAGGGCAATAATTGAATAAATAAAATTGTACTTTGTGTAATTTAGTGTATTAAATTATGCATTCCATTTTGTAACGTTCTTTTCTGTTAAGAGTGAATTGTTATGCAACTCTTCAAAGAATTGTTAAAACTTATTTAATCGAGTTTGATTAATGATCACTATTACTTTTCAGACTGATCGGAAGAGAAGTCCATTGGAATGGAATTTTCTTGAGGACAAATGTGGTGCAGTACTTCGCACCTCCATTTTCAGTTAACTTGAATGGACAGCCTGATGCCATTATGCTGCTTGAGATACTTCTCATATTTGGTTTAAGTATTTGGAATGGCTCACATGCACATTTAGGTAAATGTTGATGAACAATGTTGTCAGTGAAACATTATTTTATTAGTTGACTCTAACGAAGCACTATGAAACCAGTGTAAAAGTAGGTTTCTAAGTACAGAGTATACTTTGGATGTTAATTTAATGTTGCAAGTTGCTGACATCTGCATGAGAAAGACAAGAGTTAAACTAAAAGTCTTAGACAACAAAAATAACATATCTACTTTCTGGATCACAAAAACTCAGTAGAGAAAACTATGTTCATTATGACTGAAGAGAGCACTATGTTCGTTATGGCTAAGGCTGCAGGCTCGTGGAACACAGAATAGAGCTAATACCTTCTGTAACTCTCACCTCCTAAACCAACTGTGAGTGAAATGTTCACGTCACCACCAGAACAGATACAAATCTCAAGAACGTAACAAAATGTGAAAAAGACAGCTCTTGGGGAATTAAATACAGGTAAAGAAATTCTTGTTATTCCAGTGACTGAGACAGCATTAAGCCTTCGGCACATGGACGTGGCCTTCAAACAGTGATGTTGAACCTGGCGTATTTCTGATGTCGTATCATGGAAAAGCACAATGGCGAGTCTTTCAGTATGTGCGAAGCAATAATGAGTATGACACATATTCTGAATGGGTGTTTGAACTTGGACCACTGAATGGAAGCACACAACTTATGTCAAAGGAATGCCATCTGTTTTTAGCACGCAGCCTCAATACACAATATTGGCTTTCATTTAAAACCTATGTTTGGTTGGTTTTATGTTGTAATATAACTTCTTATGAATATATGGTGTTTCAAAGCACCAGCCAATTGATCTCGTGAAAAACCTGTGATTTATAGGTGGTACAATTTGTTGTGATAAAGTTGTAGAAAACATCCTGTTAGTGATTAAATAATTTTCAAATTATAACTAATGTGTTATGGATATATACCATTTCGAGTTAAAGGCACATTGAAGATCCATAAAAACAAATTTTTCTTGGTGTGATTTATTAGACTTACATTTCAGTTAATATTGTGTCAGCAGTTAATGCCTTCAGAAAATAACAACATTCAAGACAATGTCACATGTTGTGGAAGTTCACTGTAGAGTAATGAACAGAGATGCTGAGACAAGTGTTAATTTGTATTGCACTATTTGTAATGGAATTTTTGTAAGCTGATGTCCTTACTGACTGTGTTTGGAACTTTCCTTTCTGCCTTATAAAATGTTCATGGAGACGGAAGTTTTTACTTATGTATATTACAGACAGAACAACAGGATTAGCATACAGACAAGGAATAAATGTGCATTTTAATAGAGGTAACTTAAGAATTTTACAGTCCCCCATTTTGTAAACACTGTGATTTGTGACCCAGAGACAGCTGACAAGTGTCACTGGAGCACACTGTGAGCATTCGGCAGTACATTGAACTCAACATGCTCAGTGTTGATGGTTTAAAGCACAGCCTGTGTGTCAGTGACTTTATGATGACCGTAAGGAACGAGAATGACCGTGATAAATGCCAGGATATATTATAAGATAAGATAAGAACTTTATTGTCACATAACATGTTTTTATACAATCATTCGATTGAGAACATTGGTGACTCGCCAGTCTTTAACCTAAGTTGTTACAGTATTTTATATACTACAGGAAATACGTCATACATACATTGCTTATTATAATAAAAATACAACATTATATTTTAAATCTTTCCCCAACTCATCGAATCATTACTATAGCCTTCACACACCTATATGAAGTATGGATGTACTAAATGGGATACAAACCGCCATATAATTCTATATATAAACATGAATATAAAGTGAATGTGTATACTTTGTATCTATATGGCTTCGAAAGTATACCATTTGTACTTGCATCTTTACCCCCTATTCCTATTTATAAATTCTTCTAAACTATAATATTGCTTTTTATTCATTTAGAAATTCTTCTAGACTATAATAACATTTGCTTTTTAGGTGTGTGCCAATGGTCCCCAATGTGGATTCACCTAATATTGACCTTATCTTATTTCTGATCTTCAGAGCCATGTAATATGGAGTATTTTCATATACTGTGAGTCGGTGACAAGGTAGCATGTATTTCAATTTATGTCTAGTTTCATAGGAATGTGCGAATGTATTTCCTTCAAACAGATGTGAGATTTTCTGTTCAAAGAGAAGTATTTCATATATGAAGATGGAAGGGATTGTCATGAAGTCCAGGCTTTTGAATAGTGGTTTGCATGAATGTCTACTATTGGTTCCGGCCATTGCTCTCAATATTTTTATTTTATTTTATTTATTTATTTATTTATTTATTTATTTATTTTTTGTTGTTGTTTGAAGATTCGAAGGAGGTTTGTCTTGTCAGCACCCCAAAATATTATTCCATATCTTATAAGTGTTATGAAATAAGCGTTGTATACAGTTTTCTTCACTGTTAAATCCGTTACTTTGTGTAGTACCCTCATTGCATAAACTAAACTATTTAATCTCTTCAGTAAACTGTCCACATGGTCGGTCCATTGCAAATTTTTGTTTAAAGTTATCCCAAGAAATTTTACACAATCAACTGTGGTCAGTTCTTTACCTGAATATTCTATTTGTGACATACATTCAGTAGTTTGTTTGGTCCTGAAGTGTATGATTTGGGTTTTTTCAAGATTTAATTTCATAGCATTATCTTTTATCTATTGTTCAAGTTCTTGTAGTGTTTGTTTCGTGGTCCTTACTAATTCGTCAGTATTTTTGCAGCAGACTACCGCAGTTGAGTCATCTGTGTAAAGTATTCTATCTGTATTTACTTTGTTAGGCATGTCATTTATGTAATATAAGAACAGAAGTGGTCCTAATATCGAGCCCTGAGGCACACCTGCTTGAATTTCTTTCCAGCTAGAGAAAGTTTTCTCTCCCTTTTGATGTATCACCATCCTTTGGTATCTGTTTTTGAGATAAGATGAAAACCATCTTATAGATTTTCCATGGAAGCCATAGGTACCCAATTTTTGGAGCAGTAGCTTATGGTTTACTGTGTCAAACGCCTTTGATAGGTCACAAAAAAATACCAGATACACTTTGTTTGTTGTCAAGGCATTTACTTACTTTGGAGATTAGTTCATTTGCAGCTTGTAAAGTGTTTCGTCCCTTCCGAAACCCATATTGGTTATTGAGAATAATATTACCTTCCTTGTTGTACTTTTCTAATTGATTACATACTGTTCGTTCAGCTGTTTTAGAGAAAACTGGGAGTATAGACACTGGGTGGAAATTTAAAAAATCTTCTTGTTTTCCCTTTTTGTAGACTGGACAGACTGTCTGGAAAGCAGTCCTCATCAAATGATTGGTTTATTATTTTACAGACTTGAGGTGCAATGATGTCACTTCCTGCCTTTATGATATTTGTTGGAATTTTATCACAGCCCACAGATTTAAGATTTTTTAGGGATTGTATGATGTTAGCTACTTCATGACATGATACTGCAGTAAATTTAAACTCTCTTGATGCCTGCAGTACTGCATCAGGTCTTATTTGTGGAAGTATAAAGCTATGAATTTTGTTTGTGGTTATGAAGTACTTATTAAATTCTTCACAGATGTGCCGAGTGTTAGAAACAGTATTCCCACCAATTTCTAGTTTGTAATTAAAATGTTTTGCTTCTTCAGTATCTGTTTCTTTCTTGACAACCTGCCATACTGCCTTTGATTTATTTGGGGTATTAGCTATATATTTACTGTTTGCCAATCGTTTTGCTTGTTTAACTACCCGATCAAATATTTTATATTAAAAACAAAGATTCCAAGACTTACCAAGCGGGAAAGCGCCGGTAGATAGGCACAGTGAATAAAACACAAACACACACACAGAATTTGAACTTTCTCAACCAGCGGCTGCTTCGTCAGGAAAGAGGGAAGGAAAAGGAAAGATGAAAGGATGTGGGTTTTAAGGGAGAGGGTAAGGAGTCGTTCCAATCCCGGGAGCGGAAAGACTTACCTTAGGGGGATGGATATGCGTGTGTGTGGGTGTGTGTGTGCACGCGAGCATATACCTATCCTTTTTTTCCCCCTAAGGTAAGTCTTTCCGCTCCCGGGATTGGAATGACTCCTTACCCTCTCCCTTAAAACCCACATCCTTTCATCTTTCCTTTTACTTCCCTCTTTCCTGACGAAGCAGCCGCCGGTTGCAAAAGCTCAAATTCTGTGTGTGTGTTTGTGTTTTATTCACTGTGCCTATCTACCGGCGCTTTCCCGCTTGGTAAGTCTTGGAATCTTTGTTTTTAATATATTTTTCCCATGTGGAAGTTTCTTTCTGTTTTATTTACACGATCAAATATTTTTTTGTATTTGATTTTGTACCTAATAAATTCAGAATCACAGTTGGTTTTTGCTTCCTTATCCATTTCCCTCTTTCTAATGCTAGAGATCCTGATACCTTCTGTAATCCATGTCTTACTTTTATTGTATTTATCATTTGTTAATATGAGGGGAAAGCATTCATTGAAAATGTTCTTGAATTCAGATATGAAAGTGTTGTAATTATTGTTTACTGAACAATGGTTGCTGAAGGTCCAATGGGTTTCCTTTAATTTCAAGATGAATGTGTTTATATTTAGCTGGCTGAAATTTCTGACCAATTTCACTGTTATATGTTTTTCTATGTATGGCAATGACATAAAAAGTGCTGAGTGATCAGATATTCCTAAGTCTAATACATGTTTTTGTGTATTCCCATAATTTTTGCTGCTCACTATATTATCAATGCTTGTGGCAGAAGTGGCTGTTACCCTGGTGTATTCAGTAAAATTTAGTGTTAAGCCGTTTGTAGCCAACAAATCCTTCAGGGTGGTAACAAATCTGTTTACGTCTCTTATATCTATATTAAAATCAGAACAAATTACAATCTTTTTATATGATTTCCCTACCGGCAACCTACTTAGCAGAGTTTCAAATTTCTCTAGAAATGCCCTAGTAGCCCAGTATTCCGGAACATGACATATGCTTATGATTAGTAAACCGTATTCAGACAGCTCAGTGCAACAGCTTTTGAATACCTGTTCCTCATTTAAACAATCAAATCTCGTTTTGGCTTTGAAGTTGTGTGTCTGTTCAACTAATATACATGTTCCCCCATACCCCTTTTTTTCTGCAAAAATTCGATGCTAACTTGTATCCTGAGAGTGAATTTAGTAGCTTGACATTGTCCCATTTAAGCCAATGTTCATTCAAAGATATGGCTTTTACAGAGTTAATTTGCCCTAAGAGTATTTCTAAGTCATATAGTTTGTTCATCATTTCTCCCGACACACCATCTATGTTTAAGTGCATTATGAAGCTATTTTTACTGACCAAAGAATTTACAGTATCTATTAAACTGTTGGCAAAGTTTACACCGATGTGAGTTTTTACTGCAAATTTACGGTCCCTCACTTTGTTAGTTCTTTCGGACCTAATTCCATAGGAATTGGTCCGCAGTATTAGTTTCCCTGTGAAGGAGCTTTCATTGCAATAACAGGTCTGTTTTCGTTATCAT
Organism: Schistocerca gregaria; assembly: GCF_023897955.1. NCBI lineage: Eukaryota > Metazoa > Arthropoda > Insecta > Orthoptera > Acrididae > Schistocerca > Schistocerca gregaria. The sequence goes on from NC_064925.1 coordinate 480,231,093, forward strand.
GAGATATCAGTTCAAGTACATCGTTAATATTCGCAGCTAATCTTTCCCTACCATGTTTGTTGTGATGCATTCCATGGCGTGTGAAACAGTTTCTTTCGTAAGTATCAATATCTATGAGTTTTACATTTACAAATTTGGCACAAAAACTTTTTAACTTATAATTCGTTCATCGAATTTCTTTGTTAACACACGACCAGTCCGGAAGATCATACCCTTATGGGAGTGTTGTTACAATTACGTTTGTAAAATGCAGGAACCGCAGCACTGTGATCAGCTTCTTAACAAAGGCCTTGGCTCCATTTCTGTAAACACACACTGTCTTTTTTTTGTGAGTTTTGAGCAATTTTCGTTAACACTTTTAACCACATTGTCAAAACTGGCACCAGGCTTTATAATGCCGGAGATTTGAACATCATTATTTACACTGTTTTTCAAGAGTTCCCAAATGTTGCGGGCATGACTGTCACCGAATATTTTCACCATCTTCTTCTGTTGTGTCTTCTTCGTAGAATCATTTTTTCACGACGCTGAGAAGACTTCTTTCGATGTTTCTTTGTGTCCATAATCTTCCTTAGACGAGAAATCGTCTTCTCTTACCAAGAAGGAGTCTGGTTTGTTTACACTTGGTTCCTTGTATTGAAGATGTACCTTCATACCACATTTACACTTATTCTTCAGAGTAGCGTATTTGTTGTTTAGAGTAAGTAAATCACTTTGAAGTACTCTGATTTTATCGTCTTTTTCCATGATGGTGTTTCTAAATTTGTTTTCCACAGCATCACTGACACATGTGGAACAAGTCCATATGTAGTCCTCATTTACAAATTTTATGCTTAATTTAGCGCACTTCTCGTGGAATGAGCGGTGGCAGCCTTTACACCGAATACCTTTAATCACTTTTTTGTCGCATATCTTACAATTGTTAACACTTTTATACAGTCGGGTGATTGGGGAGACTCGACAGGTGCTATCCTTCAGCCACTGTGCGTAGGGTAACTAATAAAATCCCATTTGAGTATACCCGGTAATGGGGAATGTCACGCCAAATTAAAAATGTTGGCACCAAGATGAATATACTAAAATATCCACAAACCAGGCATGCCATTGAGACATGCTGTGTGTGTGAGTTGCGTTTGTGTGAGTGTGTCTGTTGTCTTTCTTCCATAAAGGCCTTGTTGGCCTAAAGCTCATTTTGTGAGTCTTTTTGTTGTGTCTATCTGTGACTCAGCATCTTGCTGTGTGGTGAGTAGCAACTATCTTTTTCTTAATATTATTACATTCCTTTCTGGATTTTCCATAGTTTGATTTAGATACAAAAGTTATTTATTTAAGAAGTAAATTACAATAAAATTAAAATAAATATCCTTGTGGGTTCAGAATGTATGTTTGTACAATTCAGTGATTGCTTTTTGCCTTTTGTATTCCCATTTCTGTTTTATCTGCATACTGTCTTATTCCTCTATGTAGGTGGGACATTCAGAGTTTAGACTGTAAAAATTAACAATTAAAGTTGAGACGCCAGGTTTTTCACCATATATCTCAGCCCAAACATTGTATCATTGTTACTGTTGTGGTTGTGGTTGTTATTATTATTATATTATATTATTGTCACAGTAACGCCTCCCCCCTCCCCCCTCCCCCCCCCTACCCCCCTTCCCCCATATATAAAGCAGAATCTTTTTAAAAATTTGTTTTAAATCATGTAATGTTACTTTTTATTTCTATTTACTCATGTGATGCTTTGTTGTTACAGAGCATCCAGAATTGTGTGTGGTGAGTTCTTTGGAAACACCGTATTTCACTCCCTGGCTTGAAACTCCTCGCAAGGCACGTGGCTGTTGGGCGACTCCGCATGCTTCCAGTGTAGCTGAGGTGTGCATAATTGTGAACAATTCACATAGTTGAAATTTTCTGAACAGTTGTACTCTGCTCATTATATTTATTTGAAAAAGCTTATTATTGTTATTAAATTAGTTTATTGCATGTCTTGAAACATACATCCATTTTTTCCTCAAGTAAATCAGGTGTTTTACAATGGTCACTGTGAAAATGGTGAGAGATATTGGTGTTGATTCAGTTTCACACTTCTAGGATCTTGCATGAAAATAGCGGTGTGTGTGTGTGTGTGTGTGTGTGTGTGTCCGTCCACAGCTCGTGGTCGTGCGGTAGCGTTCTCGCTTCCAGCTCCCGGGTTCGATTCCCGGCGGGGTCAGGGATTTTCTCTGCCTCGTGATGACTGGGTGTTGTGTGATGTCCTTAGGCTAGTTATGTTTAAGTAGTTCTAAGTTCTAGGGGACTGATGACTATAGATGTTAAGTCCTATAGTGCTCAGAGCCATTTGTGTGTGTGTGTGTGTGTGTGTGTGTGTGTGTGTCTGTTTTTTTGAGTAACAGCTATTCATTACAGTTATTGTTCTGTTCAGCCTTGGATTTGAAACAGGAGCATGTCTGTGTGAAAATTCCTGAAGTTTAAATGGATGTTGAATATCACCCCGTATTGGGATCGGCGTTTCTATTTGGGACTTATCTTTTGTTTAACAGTTTCAAACTGAAAAAAAAAGAAAGTTGAAAAAGGGAGTGGGTCTGAATGTTCACAATAGTGGAAAACAGAGTGACCAATGAACAGCAGTAAAAAGTTACAGGGCAGTGTTACTGTAAGCTGACTAGTTTGACACGTGTGGGGTGATTATAAAATAAAATAATTAAAAAAAATCACTATAATAAAAAAAAATGTAAAAATTCACTATAACAAATGACAGTATCTGCAAGACTATAGGTGGAAAATAAATACTGTCCCTGTTGTAACCCTAAAAGAAATATATTAGCAAATTCTATTGAGTTGACTTCACAAAAAATAGCATGTCATAGTTATTTTGAACTTGTCACTACGTATGTTATCATTTCTGGGGAAGTTCAACTAGTATATCTTGAATACTAAAACTGCAAGGGAAACTTATAAGATACGTTTGTACTGCACAGAAGCGAATCTTGTTGCTCATTACTTTGGATACTACAAATCGTAACTGCTCGCTCCACATGCATTTATGAAATTATAATGTTCCTACACAGCAGACAAAAATTATGTGCGGAGAATCATTTTAGCCACACATATAACATGAGAAAGAAAAATAATTTTATACTGCCCATGCACAAAGTGAAATTATATGCATGGACTCACAGTATCGGGGGATGACAATATATAACAACTTGTGAATTCTTCTCGGGTTATCAGCTGAGTGGTGGCTTCTTCTTGTCACAACGTTTCAATGAGTTTCATGTCCATCGTCTTCTGGCGAAGTGTCGGGATGCTGTCTTCTGCACCTTAGTACAAAGAGGCAGGTTGATCTGTGACAGCTAGAGTTTGCCGCGTGAGTTAGCACTTCTGCGGGAAACCTTCCATAAGAATGGCTACACCGAGACACAAATAAGACATGCCTTGCATTCAGCCAGGTGGCAGGAGGAGAAACCAGAAGAAGACGAAGTAAAATGTGTGGTGTTTCTGCTGTATTCTGGACTGAAGCTGAAATCGTTATAGGTTCAGAAATCTGGCTGAAACCAGAGATAAATTCTGCCAAAATTTTTACAAAGGTACAGACGGTGTTTAGAAAGGGTAGACTGCATGCAACCGGTGGTGGAGTGTACGTCGCTGTTAGTAGTAGTTTATCCTGGTGGAGGTTACACTCAACAACCGAGCTAGGTTAATAATTGGCTCCTTTTACCGACCTCCCGACTCAGCAGCATTAGTGGCATAACAACTGAGAGAAAATTTGGAATACATTTCACATAAATTTTCTCAGCATGTTATAGTCTTAGGTGTAGATTTCAATTTACCAGATGTAGACTGGGACACAGATGTTTAGGACGGGTGGTAGGGATAGAGCATCGAGTGACATTATACTGAGCGCACTATCTGAAAATTACCTCGAGCAATTAAACAGAGAACCGACTCCTGGAGATAACATCTTGGACTTACTGATAACAAACCGACCCGAACTTTTCAACTCTGTATGTTCTGAACAGGGAATCAGTGATCATAAGGCCATTGCAGCATCCCTGAATGTGGAAGTTAATAGGAATATAAAAAAAGGGAGGAAGGTTTATCTGTTTAGCAAGAGTAATAGAAGGCAGATTTCAGACTACCTAACAGTTCAAAACGAAAATTTCTGTTCCGACACTCACAAAGTTGAGTGCTTATTGAAAAAGTTCAAGGCAATCGTAAAATGTGTTTTAGACAGGTACGTGCCGAGTAAAACTGTGAGGGATGGGAAAAACCCACCATGGTACAACAACAAATTTAGGAAACTACTGCGAAAGCAAAGAGAGCTTCACTCCAAGTTTAAACATAGCCAAAACCTCTCAGACAAACAGAAGCTAAACAATGTCAAATTTAGCGTAAGGAGGGCTTATGCGTGAAGCATTCAGTGAATTCGAAAGTAAAATTCTGTGTACAGACTTGAGAGAAAATCCTAGGAAGTTCTGGTCAGTTAAATCAGTAAGTGGCTCGAAACAGCATATCCAGATACTCTGGGATGATGATGGCTTTGAAACAGAGGATGACACGCGTAAAGCGGAAATACTAAACACCTTTTTCCAAAGCTGTTTCACAGAGGAAGACTGCACTGCAGTTCCTTCTCTAAATCCTCGCACAAATGAAAAAATGGTTGACATCAAAATAAGTGTCCAAGGAATAGAAAAGCAACTGGAATCACTCAACAGAGAAAAGTCCACTGGACCTGACGGGATACCAATTCGATTCTACACAGAGTACGCGAAAGAACTTGCCCCTCTTCTAACAGCCGTGTACCGCAAGTCTCTAGAGGAACGGAAGGTTTCAAATGATTGGAAAAGAGCACAGGTAGCCCCGGCCTTCAAGAAAGGTCGTCAAGCAGATGCGCAAAACTATAGACCTATATCTCTGACGTCGATCTGTTGTAGAATTTTAGAATATGTTTTTTGCTCGAGTATCATGTTGTTTTTGGAAACCCAGAATCTACTCTGTAGGAATCAACATGGATTCCGGAAACAGCGATCGTGTGAGACCCAACTCGCTTTATTTGTTCATGAGACCCAGAAAATATTAGACACAGGCTCCCAGGTAGATGCTATTTTTCTTGACTCCCAGAAGGCTTTCGATACAGTTCCGCACTCTCGCCTGATAAACAAAGTAAGAGCCTACGGAATATCAGACCAGCTGTGTGGCTGGATTGAAGAGTTTTTAGCAAACAGACCACAGCATGTTGTTTCAGTGGAGAGATGTCTACAGACGTTAAAGTAACCTCTGGCGTGCCATAGGGGAGTGTTATCGGACCATTGCTCTTCACAATATATATAAATGACCTAGTAGATAGTGTCGGAAGTTCCATACAGCTTTTCGCGGATGATGCTATAGTATACAGAGAAGTTGCAGCATTAGAAAATTGTAGCGAAATGCAGGAACATCTGCAGCGGGTAGGCACTTGGTGCAGGGAGTGGCAACTGACCCTTAACATAGGCAAATGTAATGTATTGCGAATACATAGAAAGAAGGATCCTTTATTTTATGATTATATGATAGCGGAACAAACACTGGTAGCAGTTACTTCTGTAAAATATCTGGGAGTATGGGCGCGGAACGATTTGAAGTGGAATGATCATATAAAATTGATTGTTGGTAAGGCGGGTACCAGGTTGAGATTCATTGGGAGAGTCCTTAGAAAATGTAGTCCATCAACAAAGGAGCTGGCTTACAAAACACTCGTTCGACCTATACTGCTCATCAATGTGGGATCCATACCAGATCGGGTTGACGGAGGAGATAGAGAAGATCCAAAGAAGAGCGACGTGTTTCGTCACAGGGTTATTTGGTAACCGTGATAGCGTTACGGAGATGTTTAACAAACTCAAGTGGCAGACTGTGCAAGAGAGGCGCTGTGCATCGCGGTGTAGCTTGCTCGCCAGGTTTCGAGAGGGTGTTTTTCTGGATGAGGTATCGAATATATTGCTTCCCCCTACTTATACCTCCCGAGCAGAGCACAAATGTAAAATTAGAGAGATTTGAGCGTGCACAGAGGCTTTTAGACAGTCGTTCTTCGCGCGAACCATACGCGACTGGAACAGGAAAGGGAGGTAATGACAGTGGCATGTAAAGTGCCCTCCGCCACACACTGTTGGGTGGCTTGCGGAGTATAGATGTAGACTGCCAACAGCTAAGATCGCAAGAATATTAAAGAAGCACAAAATAACAACTATCTTTCACGCACTGAACAAAGTCAAAGATATACTTGGCTCAACCAAAGACCAACTGGGGCCCAGACGCTGGGAATTTGCAGTACTGAGTGCGAATGTATGATGGAATATGTCGGGCAGACAAAACAACGCATCTCCCACCGCTGTACTGAACACATCAGGAATGTACGACAAACAAACAAGTACGCTGTAGCACAACATACCATTATCGAGAGACACACCTTCAAATTCGAAAAAACGAAGAAGCTGTGGCACTCGATCCTCAAAGAGGCTGTGGATATACGTCTGCACAACAATCTGTAAACAGGGATAGCCGTTTTCAGCTCAGTGCGGTGTGGAATACCACAAATGACAAAATTCATCAGGAACGCTCCAAACTGAAGGCAGTGGCATCCGCAGACAGATTGGATAGCCACCAGGTCTCGGCACCAGTCCCCCCCCCAACCTCCCCCCACCTCCGACACGGTACCCCCCTTCCAGAGGGACGCGATTGGCCGGCCTACAGTAGCGGATGACGGCCAAGCAGCCATATAGATATGCAGAACGCAGCATCCGAACACTTCGCCAGGGGATGATGGGTACAAAACTCATTGAAACACACCTTAACACACCTATGCCGAAATAAGATTGATTTACATTTCAAAATTATCTTTCTATAGAACATGCATTTTACTGTTCACAAATCAGGGTTTGCAAAATTTAAATGGCAAAATACTGCCACGTGGTATTTCCTGTGACTTATCAAAAGCATTAGATTGTGCAGCTGACAGTTTTTTCTTGGAGAAGCTAGAATATTATTGTATCAGAGACCTTGCTACTAACTGGTTTTCATCCCAACCAACTAAAAGAATACAGTTTTGCATTAAGAAACTCAGGGAATGTGCATAAGAAAACACTGTTATTTAGAATGGGGAATAATCCCTACAGATTTACCACACAGACTGGTTCTGGGTCTGCTCTTGTTCCTGTTATATATACATGATTTCCCATGGCGTATGACAAAGAATTATTCACACATCGGCATCATATAACGAATGTAAGGAAGTTGTGGTTTGCTAGGCCATAAGGGCAACACCAATTGGACATATATTTATTTTGAAATGCCCTTGAATGTTAATGTCAATATGAAGAGCATTCAAAGTGTTCTTGTAAGAAGTTCTGGCAATGAAAAGGCCAGAATAACAGTAATAGTGGGTGCACTACCAGATGGAAGGATGCTCCCCCTCCCCCTTCCCCCTCCCCCTCTCTCCCTCTCTCCCACTCCACCCATATGTGATTCTTCACAGGAAAATGATACTGAAAGAAACTTATCTTAAACACGAAGAAAATCAGTGGATGACAAAGACTTGGTTTCCTTACTTAATGCAAGGGAATTTGTTACTGGATTCTTTTAGGGGACACCTCACATAAGCAGTTAAGAATCTGATAGCAAAGAACAACACAGACTTGCTAATCATTTATGACAGCATGAGCTCACAATTTCAAGTAATGGATGTTGTTATGAATAGACGTGTTTAGGTTCACCTGCGACAGCTTTACAGTGAGTGCTTCTTCAAGGAGACCATGCTGTGTCTCCAAGAGAGAAGTTGAAAATATCCATGCTGGCCAATGGATCCTTACTGTCTGGGACAGAATTTCAAGTGAATCTATTATGAAAGAATACAAAAAGTGCTGTATATCCAATGCCTTGGATAGTTCAGAAGATGACACTCTGGGTGGACTGTAGGAAGGAAGAAATATCAGTAAGCTTACAAATGAAGATAGCAATAGCATTGATGATGATGGTTAAGAATATTGATACCACAGATACAGTAAGCAAAAAAGTAATGCAAATAAAAGTTAAGGTAAACCATTTGCTGTTGTTTAGTTTGTTTCTTCTTTTAGTGTAAGAATCTAAACAGTCAATAAATGGCATAAGTTTAGAATAGGTATAATTTTAAAAAATCGACAAAACAGTTTGTAATTTTGATTAGTCAATAGTTTAGCTCAGGGGAAGGGGGGGATCTTAAGGAGCCTCTTTGGGAGGGCCTTGTATTATATTGAGAGTCGTCTTGTACTTGGGTGAATGCTTCAGAATTTTTGCTAGGAGGCCCTTACACATCTTCCATACAGTCCCGATCTCTCCTCATGTGATTTTCATATTTTTGGAGCCCTGGAGAAAGACATTCATGGCCGTAGATTTGATTTGGATGAAGAGGTGCATGCTCATACACAATTGTGGTTCCAGAAGCAACCACAAACATTTTTCCATGAACGCATAAACAGTCTTGTCTCACAGTCGAATAAATGTATTAAAAGTTATGGTGATTACTTTTGAAATAATGGACAGTTTACTTACTTTTTTTCATTTGTCTCATTTTCTTTTGACTGCCACTTATGTGATATGATATGTATGTGTGTGAGGCTGAACATAGTGACATAACTTTCTCATTCCACATCATCGAGAGATTTCACAGTGATACTCCTTAGAACATGCAAATAACTTATAAACTGGTAAAGGAAATCAGTTTTGTATTTTGAAGAATGATTGAGGATGACAGTCACATTCAGAACCCCTGAGTTTGGATTACCAGTTATCTGGAAGATGCTGCATAAGAGTCTTTGTGCCAGGAAGTACACAAATCAGTAGATATGACTTTGTCTAAACTCAACACTTCATGTCTTTATTCTGTCTATGGAATGTTTTACAGTTCAGTTGCACATGGTCAAGTTTAATTTTCAACAGTGTAACTGTTTTTGTTATTTATTTTTTTAGCGTATGGAAAAAGTAGAGAACAATAATCATAGAAAACAATAATCATAGAAAACACATTTAACAAACATACGAGAGTGATAACAATCTAGTGTAAAATTATAGCAAGTGAACTTCCAGGGAGATATTAATATCACAACTCCAGCAGAAGTCTATGTTCAGGGAACTTAACACCACAATAACCTTTGAAAAGACCTTCGTGAAGTCATTCAAGTCCCCTTGAGATCTTACGGGGAATTCACTAACAATGTGTTCTACTGTGTGCACCATTGTTTCACTTTGTAGCTGTGTGCAACATACCATTTGTAAAGGGAAACTTTGCATCTTGCGTGCCTGGGTTTGATTTCATTGAAGCAGCTCCATATATTTATTGGTAGCTGAACACCTGTAGATGGTATGCTTGGGCCAGTGTTATTCTCCAGGAAGTGTCCAGTTAGCTCTCTGGTACCCTTCTAAATTACATGTAGTAAGTTGGCCAAGGGTGTTGAGATCCCACATGGACTTTCTTGATTTAAGCATGGTATGTGAGAGAGTATGTTGTTGTTTGGAAAGTGCTTAGGAACTGATCAATCTGGCTTCAGCTGCCAGAGACTGGTTGTGTGTGTGTTTTTTTTGTCTATTTTCAACAAAGGACTTGTTGGCCGAAAGCTCAGATTCTGAGAGTCTTCTTGTTGGGCCTATTTGCGACTCAGCATCTCTGCTGTATGGTGAGTAGCAAGTACCTTTCTTCATAATATTGCTAGGAACTAATTTGTTACATATGTTGCTCCACTCTCAATTTACTGCCTAATATGTGAGATCTGATGGAGCTATATAGATATCAAAAGGAAGATTCATCTGAGAAAACTATACAATTACAAGAAGGCAGAATGTCTGGTAAGTATATACCCTAAGGATGCTAAATTAAATTAATGCTAATGTTCCCCCGTAAGTGTTCATCAAGGATTTTGGAGCAACTTTGAAATGTTTTTAATAACAAATGCCACTTCCAAATGCTGCCTCATATGAAACTAGATCAAGTAGACAAACAATTTATTGGAAGAAAATATGGAATAACGGTGCTGAAAGCTAGGACTGTGTTGTTTCTACTTTAAATGCATTTATTGGCAGTATTGGAATTTTGCCTTCTGAAGGTAAGCACTCAGCAGCCAGGCTGCCTCCTTTTAATGCTGCATTTTTTCTGAGATAATCCTTGTTCTGATGGGTAAATGTTCTCATCATTTCTTGTATGTTTGTTTATTTGATTATGTACTGTACTGGTACCCAGTTGTCAGTCAGCAAGAGTGGAAAACGAAATTATGACTTTTTTGTCTATAGTTCTTGATCTGTTGTGGTTTAATAGTGGATGTCAGTTTCTAAGCAGTTTTAGAGTCATATAAAGTGAAAAAAAAAACTGTAAAAAATAGACACTTAGAATGTGGAGAAAGAAACTATTTTAGAATACCTAATCGAGACTAATGTTTCTACAAAAAAAGGTCTTTAATTCCAGTTGTAGTTGCTGGCTTCTGTTTTAATACAATATACAGCATTTTGCACTCCATTGACTAAATTTAATACAGTTATGTTCATTTTTGAACTCGTATTTATCATTATCAGTCCCACTGTTTTGTGTTCTAGACCATTTTTTTTATACTAAGATGGTATCTGTTCTGTCGGACATGTTGTGCATGCACAAACAGTGCCCGAACTCTTACGGGAATTGGCAATGTGCCGCGAGTAATGAGTATAATGGACGGGGGCACTACGAATGTAGTGCGGGACAATGCATTGAGAATGTGGGTTTCGCGGGAGGTGTGCCAGAGATACATCCCTGCAGTTGTGCTATCCTCTGTGTCCTCAGTGGCTCAGATGGATAGAGCGTCTGCCATGTAAGCAGGAGATCCCTGGTTCGAGTCCCAGTCGGGGCACACATTTTCATCTGTCCCCGTTGATGTATGTCAACCCCTGTAAGCAGCTAAGGCTGTTCATTTCATTGTAACCTTTTTTTTTTAAATTGATTTTCTACAATTTTCATTGTTGTATGTAAAATTTAATTGTTAGTTGTTTGGAGATTTAGATACAGCAGGCTCCATGGAATTAAACTGATTTAATGTAAACATGAACTCAAGTGTATTGTAATTTGTTAAACTTTTGATTGAAATATGTGAGAATACATTTTGCACACAGATGGACATTTTATTTCTAATTTTATAATCTTAAGTGAAAATGATATTAAACTGAACATTGATATCTGCAATCAACAGGTTCACGTACTAGTGTTACGAGGTCCACGTGTTTCCCCTTGGGTGAGTCTTGATGTCCTAGGATCTGGTTTGAGGAACAGTCTTGTTCTGGTTCTCACATCAGCCCATGCTGTTAACTGGAAGATAACTACAAGGCTTCCTAATGGAGTTACAGTGCCACATGTTATGGTAAGTGAAATGAGACCAAATTTTATGTTTCTGAGAAGACTGATAATGAGTTAAGTGTTTCATAATTAGAGAAAACATGTTTGGTGAAAGATCTGTTGATGAACCTCGATGTGCCACTCACATTGACCCATATAGAACAGTGACCAAAATTTCCAGAAGGTTATTGACCAAGGAAAGAAAATGTGTGCTTTGATGATGATTACAAAATCACAATTACAGTTTCTCACAGGCATGAAGACTTGGCAGTATGATGGTTCCAGACTTGTGACAAAGTAACATGATCAGGATCTTCACAGACATATACACCTGAATGGAATATAGGAAAGTCTGATGAAGCTGTCATGAGTAACACCACCCTAGGAACAGTAAAGTCTATCCTGGATACAGTACAGTTACACCAAGGGAAACAATGATGAATGCTGGATACAGCAGTGTTGGTGCCTACAATGGACTTTGAGATCGTCCTAAGACGATAGGGTGAAAGCAACCACCCAGATTAGGAGAAGCTCTCGAAGGCTGAATGACTGACTTCTGAGCTCTGGTGCCAATCTTTATAGCGGCCTGTTGCAGAATACTCGTGGCACTATTTTCTGGTCAAACGTGTGGCGGACACAAGTAGGTCCCTTGGAAGTGGCAGCCTGTGATAGTGCTTGTACCGGGGCCTGGTGGTGTCTGTCTTTACTGCAAAAGGGCACAACTGCAATAGTGAGGTGTGCAGGATCCATGTAGGCTGCATGAGTGCCTGAGGATCCTGAAGTGTTGCCAATCACTTTTGTGAATATCGCTGGTATAGCGAACCTTATCAGTATTCAGCAAACTTTTAGTATCTGTGGGCTGAATTGGCAAATGTTGAATACCTCGTGGACTGCTCCACTCAGATACCATCTTCAAGTTATACTGTCATCACCGACAGTGTAGATTGGCAAAGAGGAACATTCTCATTGAGAAGTGTGCACTGTGCAGTACGTTGCTCAAAGATCAGGAGCACATGTCCCATTCCGTCACCAGTATACAGACACCTGTTGTAGCCATTCCTCCACATCATCGCATCAAGCCCATAGCATTAAGCTGCAGAAATTGTGCCCCAACTATTATTCAGAGGATAAACACTAACCAGTGTCCTTATTACAAGGTGGGACACCTAACTCACGTACGCTTGGACAAGCAGCAACAGCATAGGCACAGTTGTTTATTAACAGTCAGCAGACACAGAGTTCCAGATGGACAGATGTGCAGCTGGCATTAATCAATTGACTCACATACCAACACATTGGCGCCTCTCAATTCCAAGACAGCAGAGAGGCAAGTTAGTATGTGAAAGAGATTCAGATTCCCTGCCCAGCCACAGCTTGCTCATGCACAAGATACTGCAAGATCAAGCATGTTATGTGGAACCGTTCAGTGTCCATTGATGCGAGAGTGCCTGTAAATACCTTGGCAAGACACTTGACAGTCTGTCTCACCAGTCCAGTGAAACATCAATTACTGCAGTGTTTTTCTAGTTGGTTTAGGGTTTTATGTAGCTGCTGGCTCACTCCTTGTAGTAGAAGCTGAGTCAGAACACTTCATGAGATCTATCACCCAAAGCAACATATGACATATTTATCTTTTCCTTTTAAGCCGGTTGCTGTAGTTGATTCTCTTGAAGTAGAGATCCTGCTAATCAGTACCTTTGAAATTTTGTGTGTAACTGAGGAAAGGCTTGACTTCTTCATTTTCTGTAGCTGTTATTGAAGCAAAAGAAGATAACTTCTACTCATATCATGAAAAAGCACATCCACTGCTTTCTATATTTCCTCGAATGGTTGCACAGGTAGTTAGCATGACACGTGAATTAGAGTAGAACACAACTTTTTATACTGCAAATGCCTCGAAGGCTCAACATGACATTCAAGATTACAATATATTTCATTTGTTACAAAGCCACCTTGTCTTTTATTTCCACCCTTGGAGAGTGTGGTTGCTCTTTATGATCAAGCCACCGCCAAGCTGCAACACAAAAATGTAAAAGGCCCAGCCCACAGCAGGTGAATCCATTTATTTGTCATCACAGCTTGCCCTTTTCTCGTATTCCACACCCCCCTTTTAATGTCTGCACATACGAAAAAACACCTGCATACAGTGTATGTTCCACAACTTATGCTCTATTTAATATTATTCTGTTACAATCATCTTCCCTTGTACTACACAAGGAGTGAAATGTCATTTGCTTGAATGGCATGCAACACTACATATTCCCCCACTTAAAGGAAGGAAGTCAGGACATCTCTCAATCTCAAAGTTGATTTCTCATTAACATACTGCTATAAACAACCTGATTGCTTAAAACACATGATACTATTTCCTTCTGTAAAATGGAATGAAACTTCATTTTTAGTAACAAGTCTTTTCAGCATGAACAGTTCACATGTGTACTGCCGGTCCATAGTGTCCAAGAGGCGCAATATTTCGGCGATCAGACGTGTCGCCATCATCAAGTGCGCAGTTCATCAGCACACCTGATGATGGCGACATGTTTGATCGCCGAAATATTGTGCTCGTTGGACACTATGGACCGGCAGTACACCCGTGGACTGTTCGAGCAAGAAATTCGCCGGGAGAAACTGAAGAATCACAAGTCTTTTCAGTTTTGTTGTTTCATTTCAGGTAAATTGTGCTTAACAGTGTTAGTCCACTTTGTGTAACTCCATCTTTTTTGCTTCACATCCTCTGTGATGCAAGAAATTGTCCTTTAATGACCCATCTTTCTATATAGCAAGATATCATTTTAATATATATTTGTGTATCATGTCAACTTAGTTATGGTTTTCATATTTATCAATTTATTTAACAATGAATTGTCTTCAAGGCAGTATGCCCAAGAGTTTCTTGTTTACTTTTCGTATACATAAAGAGTTAGTTACCTTTTACTCTTTCTCACATAATTATTATTTGAGGAGCTGCTTGTCAGGTATCTGCCTACTATTCAGTCTCTAGAGTCAAATCTCAGTAAAGGCTGTAGTCAGCAAATGTGGAACATTCCTGCTCCAATTTTGTCTCTACTATCAGGTAAGTCTATTTGATTATCAAACTAGTTTGGAGAAAACTTTCATATTGTGACCACCAGTCATTATACAGCTTCATACTTCTGTATTCACTACACTTATATTCCTTCTAAGGGCAGCCACTGTGTCAAACCTTTACACCGTTATAGATGTGGGTGTAACCTTTTTTCCCCTTAAAAAATAATAGTACACGTCATTCCCTCAATGGATTCACCTGAACAAGGTATAGTCCATCCCTTCTATGTGCCTGTCTAACCTTAACCTCTCTGCTATCTACATTAAGTGGTACAGGTCTTGCCTCCCGTAGATTCACCTCATTCAGGTCATTCCTTGTATGGATCCGCCTACCCTTTCCTTCTTCTACACCTCATCTGATAATTGGGTATGCTTTGTCTTAACTTCATCTATAAACACAGTTACTAGCCCCCCTTTTGCTATCATTTCTCACTCTTAGCGGTTTCTCCCCAATTGCTTTCAGCTGACATTAACTGATTGCTCTCTACCCAAATATTTTAACTCCTCTCTTCTAACTACTTTTTTTCTTACTCTTGTTTATAACACATATAACATCACTACTCACACATGCTTCTCATGCTTATGTATCTTGCTTCTACTTACTGACAAATATCGCTTATCCTTTGCTGGGCAATGTGGATTCAACAGCTAGAGTTGCTGTAATTTGTGTGTGAGTTGCATTTGCGTGATGTGTGTGTGTGTATGTTCTATCTCTGACGAAGGCCTTGTTGGCTGAAAGCTCTTTCTGAGATTTTTATTGTAACACCTGCAACTCAGCCTCTCCGCTACAAGGTGAGTAGCAGCTGTCCATTTCATAATATTGTTACATTCCATCTCGGACTTTCCTATTTGAATGTTATCCTTTACTTTTATAAGAATAGGTGGTACAAAAGATTTTACTCCTGGTATCTCTTGTGAATACACTGGGATAACATTAGCAGTTCATATCCTATTATTCCTCATGGATCTATTCCTTATTGAATACTAGTTATCAAACCTTCTTGTGCTCTTGTTAACACTTAAGATCTTGCTTCTTATATAGCTACATGGTAGCACGCCATGTTTGTCTTGTCCATCTCCCACTTGGACTCTTCTCCTCTACAATGTGTGGCGTGACAAACATGTGTCATGTCCTTCAAATGCTAATTTATAGTCAAGTTTATTAAATAAGCTCATGGCTATCTTCATAAACGTAACAGTGCAATTATTACAGAATAAAACCTAGAGGCTATGCATTGTTTGTTGGTGCCATATTTTTAGTTCTGTTTCTGGAAGAAGTGGTGGTAGAAGGTATAGTATTAATAAAAGATAATAGAATAGTCAAGGTAGATAGAAATTGTCATTGAGAAAACTAAGATAGAATTATGAAAACAGTTTAACTCGGGCGGTCGATGGTTGTCAATCCACCGAATTTGCAAAGGGCGTGAGCTCTCCTGGGGCATTAAATCTTTTAATCATATCTGTATTGTATAATCCTATATCTTACCCTATATCAGTGTCCATTAAATGTACTGCTTTTGGATGTGGTACAGTCTGAACCTTAAAAGGTCCACTGTAATTCTGAAAAATTTGCTCAATTCCTTCCATAAATTCTAGCTATGATGAAAATAATGTACTAGTACCAAATCATTTATTTGAAAGTTTAGTACAATAGTATTATTTTGCCTAAATAGCATGTAACACTTCAGTACATGCTGTGATCAGTAGAGTTTGACTGTACCCGTATTACGTTTTTGATTTAGATTGCTCCCTGGAATCTTGGTATATGCTGAAGATGACTTTGCTCTGGTCTGGCTTTGATTTTGTGAACTCTGCCGTCATTGATCTCAGGAACACACACATTCTCTCTCTCTCTCTCTCTCTCTCTCTCTCTCTCTCTCTCTCTCTCTCTCCTTCTCTCCTTCCCCTCCCCCTCTCCCCCCCTCCCCTCCCCACCCCCACCCCTCTGTGCCCCTGCCCCCATTGTTCTCTGCATTACTACAAATATGAGTGATCATATCATAAACTGTGTTCTACCCATGCAGATTACAATATTGGAAAAGTCTCATGCATTGGCCAGCAGATTATGGTAGGTAGAAAATCAAAGCCCCAGTCAGTTATGAATGAGTAGCTTGAATACTTATTGTAGTTAGCTCAGGAACCAACATACTTTATATAGCTGCATGTACATCGTTTGGTTTCTTAATCGACGATCAGGAATAGTTGTTAAGTTTTGAATAAGCTACAAAAGATAACAAAATTGCGCCCTGCCTGTGACAGCACTTTTACTTTCAAGTGCAAAAGGTAAACATTGTCCCTTTTTGAGTAGTTATTTTATCTATCCGATTACATTATGTTGTCAAAAATTGATTATTTTTATTGAGATATTAGTACAAATGATCCATTCCATTTTGAATAAGGAAGTTTTTCTTCCAAATTTAGTTTTTAATAAATAACTTGAAAGCTAAAACTGAGGCTGCATACGAATTTTCATCTTTCCGAGTCTGATATCTAGTGCCTTCAAATTTTCCTGAAAATGCCGGTTTTGACCAAAATATTGCCCCGAATCAAGTTGAGACTTGTAACTTTTGATTGTGACATAGATTTGCAGATTCTGAACAATTTTAACTTCATAGTTTCATTATTAAGCTCCAATTTTTTTCTTCTTCTTAAAACAATTTATGTAGCGAAACAATGTTCTGAAGCACACACAGACAGAGTTTGGAAAAGCTATTTTAATTTTTAGTTTCAATCTCAAATTATAGTGCAATCCTTGGTATGCTAAGCAAAGGTGTATTGCACTGGTAATAGTGAACTGGGATAAGTGCTCTCTCTCTGTCTTTGTGTGTGTGTGTGTGTGTGTGTGTGTGTGTGTGTGTGTGTGTGTGTGTGCACGCATGTTTTTCCTACAGCTGGAAAAGGAAGTCCATTCCGAAGGCTATCCAAGGTATGTATCTTTTGTCCGTGCGCTTCTGCCTTTCGGTGAGTCATCTCCTTTATTCCCAAAATAAAATAATGAAAAACAATGTGACGCTCGAACTTAATCGTGCTTCAGATTAATATAATGTACGTGGAAGTGGACTGCACCTGATGATGACAGCGTGCTGCTGAAACGTATCATACTAATCAAATGCTATAAAAAAATGACTAAAGCAGTAGCAATTATTTCATAAATTTACAATATTGTCACAGTCCTCAAAACATTCTGTGTAACACGGATAAAAATTGTGTGTAATGCGTGAGCATTCTTTGTGAAGTGGAGTGTCGTAAGCAACAATATGACATGTTTCGATATACAAAGGAATGTAACTATGGGAAAAATGCACAACGAAACAAATTTTCACTGCAGAGAGCATGAAGTATCTGTGTTATTTTGAAATGTCTTTCATTTTTTT
This sequence comes from Schistocerca gregaria, assembly GCF_023897955.1. Taxonomy (NCBI): domain Eukaryota; kingdom Metazoa; phylum Arthropoda; class Insecta; order Orthoptera; family Acrididae; genus Schistocerca; species Schistocerca gregaria. Next base: position 480,248,913 of record NC_064925.1, read on the forward strand.
TTCTAACCTTCGTGCCACACTCTTCCTCAGCACCGATAAACACTACCTTGATTATTCATTATTGTGAGATTCTTGGGTGTAGTAGTGTTTCTGCAGAATAGCCAGGTACAATAACAGAGCCTACATTTTTGTGAAGACTGTTTATAATATTAGAATTTTATTTAATATTTGTGTTTTATAGCATCCTGTTTATAATGTCTTTCTGCGTGTTTACTTTCTTCTGGTAAGGTATCTAATGGATCTACACTGGAGTCACATACTGAGCTCAACACTTCACAACACTGGTGGCGAAACAGAAGAGCTCTGCAGAGATATTTACACCATCAGTTTAAGGATCTAGCTTCCTATACAGAAGTACAAGGTGCAAACAGAATTGAGCTTACTGTGGGTTTGTCGTGGCCAGAGGAATATTGCGACATGCAATCGTTGTCTGAAAGCCGTGTTGTTTCTGCTTCACGGGCTGTACAAATTAGAACGGAGGGCTGCTTTCACAAAAACTACATTGGAGACAATCCCATGTAAGTCACTTTGGATTAGCAAGTATTAAGTAATTATGAGGTGTGTTTGTGTTGTTTGTTTATTTTTATTATGCATTTGTGAAAAAAATCACTGCATGAGTTTAAACATAATACAGAGCAATTTGAGCTGCTTTATGCACAGTAATGAGTTGCAATACTGTGTGGTGTTGCACTGGAAACATGTTATTTTGGTAGAGAGAGAGAGAGAGAGAGAGAGAGAGAGAGAGAGAGAGAGGGAATGAATGTAGAGTGTGTGTGTGTGTGTGTGTGTGTGTGTGTGTGTGTGTGTGTGTGTGTGTGTGGTTTTTAAACACTTGGGAAATTGTGGGAGTACCTTACAATTTCTTTCATACTTTATAATTGAAATACAAAAATAATATGGAAAAAATCAAACTTGAATTGCTGGGAGAAATTTTCCCCTTTATTAAATTATTGAAAAGAAGTCAGTAAAGTATGCAGAATTTGTTATTTTTAGTATGTTGTTGTAATGTGGTGTGTGTTCAAAATCATGCTAACAAACTTTGTTTGTTATGTACATTGTATGTTAATGTGTTTATTTGCATTTTTTGTGCACTTTTCCACTGTTTTAATTTTCCTTTGACTTTGTACATACCTAAGCTCAGTAACAGGGTGCCACAAAAAACATGACACATAATTTATTAGCGATGACTACTTTGAATATTGTACAAGTTCAACTAGAAGTTATGTTAACTCATGAGAATAAACATCTAATTTTAAAAAAAGAAAATTAAATTCAGAAATTTCTCAAACTGACATGAAGTGGTATAGATTAACCAGTAGTTTTGTCTTCAGGAAGTAGAACTTCCAGCTCAGTTTAAACAAATAAAAAAACTATCATTACCTTTTGACAGGACGTCAGTAAGCACTGTGCCAGTTACAGTCCAAAGATCTTAGATGAGAGTTAATAGAGTAAGAAGCAAAGATATGTATAGAAGAGGAAAAGAAACAAAGCAGATGGAAAGAAGAATAGAGCAAAACAATAAAATATCAGGATTGTGGCTTCTGAGGGTGGGAGTTAGGGGATGAGAGTTACAGGAAGGAAAAGAGGGAAAGGTAGCTAACAGGTTGGGTGTGGGATTGTAGCAGGATGATCAGATGTGTTGGAGTATGAGCTCCCATCTCTGGAGTTAAAGAAAGCTAATGAATGAGGATCCAAATTGCCTAGATGGTGGTCCACTCCCTCAGGTACCTTCATTCATGCTGTAGAGCAAGTCCAGGGAATGGTCTAATGCAGACAGTCCATCTCTTTCCATTAATGCATTCTGCCTGTTTGAAGGTAGTCGTTACCCTATAGCCTGCTGGGCAGGGAACACAGGATGGTTTTTAAGTGAGATGAGTCTGTTTATGTGGTAACTTGATTTGAATGATATGCATTTTGATAGTTCTGGGACTAGAGTTAAGTGATTGCATGTGGGTGAGATAAGCTGTAGCAGGGAAAATAAGTTCAGTGATTTAATTCTGAAATGGTAACATAAATTTTGGCACATTATTGTTAACATCAGTCTCTCAGGCCTTGTCATTTTTATTTGAGTTTACTTGCAGATTTTCAATACAGTACTGAGTTTTTTTCCATATTTCATGTTTTTAAATATAATAAAATGGTTTTTAAACAGCAAATTACAGTTAAGTAACAAAAAACACTTATTAGAAAAGTATGAATTTGTGTGAAATTCATTTTCATATACCCCACTTTTACATTGATGTATAATTTATTTCACATAATAGTAATATAACATTGTGTTCAGTAGTGTCTTGTTCATAAAATTGCATTGTCACCATAAAGAAGTTACAGTTTCATTACACATTCTTTGCACAACTTCTTAGAACATTCCAAGCATTTTATGTCCCACACTTGATGCACTTGTAATTAGTTTTCCTGCATTTTTATATGGGCAATAGTGGCTTTTTCTTTAATCATCTCTGGTCCATGTTTCTTTCTGCATCCTGCTGTCAGAAAGTGTCTGTTATTATTTTCCTCACTTCTGCTGGTATATTTGGAATGTGTAGCCTCCGTATCATATGTGTTTTTATTAGATTAGTTGCTAATATCTTCATGAAGTTGAATCTGTTCAGTTTTTTCCCTTATTTACAATGGTAACTGATATGAAAAAGAAAATAGCAGTGGCCATCTCCTGGTTTGATGATTTGTTGACTAGTTTGCATTATTTTATATCCATTGTGTCAGCACCAGATTTGGTGGCATTACAGAAGGAAATAAAGTCAGGTTTTGCTGTTTATGACAGGTGGTACTTTGAGTGGTGCATCGATGACACAAGAACCACAGCTTTATATTTCTTAGGCACATAAAACAACAGTATTGCATTACTAGTGAAGCCATGTACTGTAAGAGCCAACTTGTTTAATTTTATCTCTTTTTTAAATTCTTTCTTAGAGTTCCTCTGTAGTTGAGTTTCCTCTTTCGCAGTTCAGACACCGGTTCAAGAGATGAGAGTCAGTTGTCTGCCATTATGTTGCAATTAATTCCCAATGTTGGTGTAGCAAGGTGCACTACACATTGTGTTGATTTTGCTCAACATTTTCTCATTCAGTTAACAATGTCTTTCCATCAGTATCCTCCCCCAAGTATATACATGGTGTTCAATTTATCTTGACCATACTAAATAACTGTTTGTCCAGAAGCAAATCACAAAATGTTTCAAGCAAATGTTCTTTAGTCATCAGGGATATATCAATCAGCACGATTGCCTTTGTTGTATCTTTGTTTTTTTACAAAGATATGAACAGCGATATGACTCTTCAATGGCATCCTGTATTTTTTATTCAGTAATTCATTTCCTCTCCTAAAGAGCTATTCAAAAATGTATCACAGTGTACCATTCACTGAAACACAACATTATTAATTACATAACACAACATTGACTTTGAGCCCGGGATCACAAACTCGTCCACTTGCTGGAGTTGTCAGAAAACAAATGAAAACCAAGTAAAAACATATCACAAAACTGACTTTAACTATCCTGTACCATTGCCCAGGACTAGAACATTCAAAGGTGCTCAAAGTGGTGGCCCTGGACACTGATAAACTGGTGCACTCATTGAATGAAAGAATTGTTCATGCTTCCAGTGCTGCCCACTGAAGAGAATTACAAGCAAGCACGATACATTCCTGCATGTCCTCTGGAGTTGTTGTAATACCGCAATAGACAATGTCTTTAATGCATCCCCAAAGAGAAAAGTCATCTGGTAGGATACCTTTGGTTCAGAACATGATGTGCACACAAGGCATTATGTGCTGGACATCCATCGTGTTGATTCCACATAAGCATTCTGGTTTTTAGCTACAATTCATTCAGAAGAGGAGGAAGAATTCATCTGAGTTAGTTGGTATATGCTGTGCCGTTTAGACTACCATTTATGAAATAAAGACCATTAGTTGTAGTACCAAGCATCCCACACCAGACTTTAACTTTCCATTGACACTGACGTTCACCTGTCTGAGCCATCGTGGGTTGTTGCTGGACCAGTAATGCATGTTCCTTGTCTTTACCTGTCCTTTTTTGAGAAGGAACATTCATCAGTAAATAGAACATTGGAGAAGTAGTTCGGGTTGCCAAGGATTTGCTGCTGTGCCCACTGACAGAACTGTACACGATTTTGTAAATCATTCCCATGCAATTTTTGATGTAGGTGTGCATGTTAAGGATGGAACCGGTGACACGTAAGAATATGATGTACACTGGTTTTAGGAATGCCCATCTCGTATTCAGACTGTCGTGTGCTCACATGTGGATTCATAGCAACGAAAGCAGGAACAGTAACTTCGGCAGCTTTATCTGTGTGAGTGCTACGATAATTGCGTTATCATGGGTTGAAACTTCCCGTTTCCTGAAGTGTTGCAACAAGATGAGAAAACATCCATTGGGAAGGTGGATTCTTGTCAGGATATCGCTCTCTGTACAGTTCTGCTGCCTGGGTGGCATTTCGCCTACCTTCAACAACAACAATAAAAGAAACGTTGTGTCGACTGATTCGTTGGTGTACATTTTACTCACACAACTCTTTAACTGATGATGGCTGATGGAATGATGGGTGTGCATTTTACTTAGGTTTACATTTGTCCTCTGTCAATGTCAGCACATGGATGTGTTCCATTACCTTGAGTACCTGCACTAAGCACCGGGAACGTCAATGTCAGTGTTGTGTTATGTAATTAATAATGTTGTGTTTCAGTGAATGGTACACTGTGATACATTTTTGAATAGATCTTTAGGAGAGGAAATGAATAAAAAATAAAGGGTGCATTTTAAAAAGTCATACCACTGTTCATATGTTTGTAAGAAACAAAGCTACAATGAAAGCAGTCATACTGATTGATGTCCCCCTGATGGCTAAAGAACATTTGCTTGAAACATTTTGTGATTTTCATCTGGACAAACAGTTATTAAGGGTTGTCAAGATAAATGGGACACCCAGTATATGATTTAGAAGATATGCATTATGAGCATCAGTAAGACACGTGAGCTTTATTCAGTATTTGACTGGTTTATTTGGCATGAGTGTTTGGAACTGACACACGCTTCTGTGTGGAATTAATATTTCATCAACAGAAGCATGTGCTACAAAATGGCATAGTTTCTGTTCTTTTTCTCTTTCTTTTTGAGTCGGATGAGTCATCAAATCACAAACCAATAAGAGGACTTGACTTCTTTTCAAGGACATACTCCTCGAAAATCTTTGCTGCCATTAGTGTCTGTAGAGAACAGTGACTGGATATTTTAGTCCAGATGGCAGATGGTATAACAATTTTCTGATTCCTTCTAAGTACCCCTAGATTTATTTTTGTGCAGCTAACAATTTTTGTAATTATCTCATCACTGAATACTAAGTGCCATACTTCATCAGGCATAGAATTCTATTCAGACTTCAGGAATTGCCTTTTAGTGCTGTCATTTTTAGTTTTATAACACTACTTTCCCACACTTTACTGTGATTGTGTAGTCTCTCTGAGCTCCATATGAAACACTTATTTTTCCCCATAGGAAAACTGTTTTCTTCTTCTGTTGCACCATAATCTGAACTCCCATTGTCATGGCATTCACTATTTTTACTTTCATTTTCATCAATTTCAGTCTTGTATTATCAGTGGACCATGACAGCATATCATTTTCAGGAACAGAGGAGTCATATGAACCATAGTCGTCACTAAACATCCGCTTGTCGTAAATCCAACTGGACCACCAGATGACGTCGCCATAACACATTTACATTCAGGGTCTCTTTTGACATTTTTATTGAAACTGAAATAGAAACATCTTTTTGCTACTTAACAGTGATTGTTTACTAAAAGAGTGAACTATTACTTGTAATATTGTTGAAAGCTACAATGACTTTGTGTAAAATGAGAGATCAGAGGTACACAGAATCTACATACATTAACTGTAAAACCGGCCTATGAAGCCTTTTTGATAAATTTGTAATAGTGGGTAGCAACAATTACAAAGCCACATTTTCACATCAGAGACAAATGCTCAGCTTGATGTTTGAGGTTGCAACATAATCAGTGTAGGCATTATCACAGAAAAATAGAGCACCACGATCTGAGAGACCAATGCTACCACTTATGGGTGAAGCAGGTCCAGTAGTTCATCTTCACCAAGAGTCCGAAAGAGAAACATTTCATCAGTGAACATATTTCATGCCAGAGTTCTGGAAGTTAGGAATGCCTCTTTCTTGCAACTCATGATATAGTTTAGACTGTGGCCATCTTGGTTCGCATAACCACCATGATCTGTTTGTAAGTTAGGTTCTGTAGGTTAAGCAGTTATGCAGAAAGGATGAAGTTGGCTAGGGTGGCAAGAAACAGATTTTTCTGGATACTTTCCTGCTGGTATTTGGGGATGATTGATTCATTGTTGAAAGTGATGTTGATACTCTACCACTGGAAGAGGCTTTGTGAATGACCTGCATAAGCAGGACCATTTCTTGAAGAAGAAGGAGAAGAGGAAGAAGAAGAAAATTGGGGGATACTGTTTTGATGGGCAGAAGGGTTACGTGTATATGGATGCTGGTGTACGTAGAGGTCACATAAATGGTAATAAGGGAAATTTCAAGTAGAAGAGTTCTAGAAATGGATTTGAGTCATTGCAGTAAACAGTTGATGTGTTTTATGTGTTACTGTAAATTTGGCATGTTGGGTTGGAGTGACTGGGTATTTGGAGGAAGAACTATTGAATACTAGAATAGTTGTCATTCTGCTCTCTTGTGTTGTGTGGATCAGGTGGGCCAAGGTCAGTGGCAGTTGTTATGAGTCAAGCTGTTAAAGATTTTCTGTAGCTCAGTGTGGATGGAAGGATCAGTTTGTGAAAATCAGTTTCCTATATACAGTGTCAAGGAGTTGATGCTATTCCTTGCATAGATATTCCCTATACTCAAGTTCCACAATTTCAGGACCTTTTTTGCTGTGAGGATGTGATAGAGTTGTCTTCATTCAGATCAAGTACATCTTATCTCTCTGTCGCTGTCATATGCTGTGCACTGGAGGGCATGTCAACTTCTACTTTTTGTTTCTTGCTGGATTCACTGGTTTACTCTTCCGTAGAGTGTACATATAAAGAAAAAAATCCATATTAGAGGTAGTATATATTGAACATTTTTCCAGGTTTTCGATTTCATTAAATGATACTAATGCAAAGTTATTTTCTGGAATGAGTTTCATTCAATACTTAACTTCCAGCTCTCAGAATGCAGAGCATTCCCTACTCAGAAGTTATTAGGGTAAAATTCATTCTATCATGAGTATTCACATGTCAGAACACTTTATTTGCTATTGTTGCTGCATTAGATGGCTATACATGATAATCAGAAGGGTCACACTTCTCCAACATGACACAAAAATGATTTGGCTCTGGACATGTGCTCTTTCTTAACTGTTGTCCACCCAGCCTCCTCTCTATAGTCTGTATATTTGAGTGGGAAATGCCTAAGCAGTTTTGGCCTCCAAAGATTTCTTGAAGTTATAGTATTATTATTATTAAACATCAAATAATCAAACATAAACTATAGAAATATTACATTTTCAGGACATCATACAGATTTCACAATCTAAAGATTTATGTGTAACAAGAAATTTTACATTTTAATGCATTTTGCATTTGTTAATATACAGATAACTGTTTTACAAATGTTTTTTATTATTATTAGATTGCTTGTGAACTACCTAAAAACTGTGGGCTTGACATACTGGCAAACCACTTTTCAGTAAGGTACAGAATTCATCTAGGGACTAAAATGGATTAACAGTAAAAATTCTTTTGGCAGATCTTTTAATTAGCTAGTAGGAAGGGCTGTGAGATTTTTTGGTAGGGCATTGGCTAGTTTCAGCCCAGCATTTAGTGCATGCTTTTCATGCAAAGCTGTTCTGCGGAAATTTACATGGTACCATAATTTTGTCTTTTATTATGCTGGTGTAAGTCACAGTTTAAGTTTGGATTTATTGTCTTCACAAGCAATATAACTTTTATTATATATACACCTATAATTGGGAGCACACCTAATTTTGGCAACAGGTTTTGATATGATTCTCTAGGTTTGGTAGCACAGATAATTCTGATAACTTCATTCTGTAGTATTAGTAGTGTGCTTCGGTTGGTTCATGTTGTTGCATTCCATACTTCTATTCCATGGTTTAAATTTGATGAGAAAAATGAATGAAACTTAGTTTTATGTATATTTGATAGTCATGTTCATCACTAATATGCTTTTAGACAACTTACAGGCAATGGAATTTGTATGCATGCCCCATTTAAGCTTGTCTTGGATTGTGATTTCCTAGAATTTTGTCAGTTTTTCCTTTTTTGCAGTGTCATTTCTCTGGATAATTTCATAGTTTTTCCTTTTTGCTGTGTCATTTCTGTGGATAATTTCGTACGAAATTCTATTTGTTTCCTGGTGTTAAATTTACCTTTCTGTAAATCTGTTGAAAGCATTATTTTTCTTTACCAATATTTGCATAGTTTATTTAGATTGCCCTGACTCCAAGCTATCCACTATTCTCTCAGACATTCTTCTATGATAGAGTGAAGTACTTACTTGTTTAAATCACTGGTGATATATATATTTAGGTGGTAAATAGCGTACTTTGATGGCACAATGTGCACAATCAAAGAGCATGAAATTGGAGAACTGTGATGTTTTGCATGGGGATGCTTCATTATTACCCTGCTTGTGCCTGGAAATATTAGTTTTCACTTTTGATGGAACAGTTTTCCAAAGCTGAATGTTAAAGAGGGTAATACTCATATTACATTTGTCAGGATCAAGTGCATCATGAAACTGAACCCTTGGTAAAATCATCACAGTCCAGAGGGCCTGACTGAGAGGAACAGAAAATTTCATAAGCAAAGACAATAATTTTTGTCTCTTTGCAAGATTGGGGAAGTAACATGTGATTTTTTCTAAATAATTGAAATAATTGGAAGAATAGAAAAATTAATATAGAAGCATGTAAACAAAAGCATCTGAAAGGATTCTGAATAAGAATAATGCTATTCACCCCTTCGGCCCAAGAACACTATTTGTCTACATGAATGGAATAAGGTAGGAGATGAAAATTGTGTTTTTATGTATCTGTACACATTGATTAGTCTACAAGTATCCCATTAGATGTGAAGCTGCCATTAAAGATTGCAGATACAGGTGAGTTGTTCAGTTAAGAAAGAAAATGACATACAATTACTCTGTTAATAAATTTTCTCAAGATAATGAAGAAAGATTAAAAACCTCATTCAAATGGTTGTTTGGAAAGAAAGTATTGAGTATACTGTATGCAGGTGTGAGATATGTAGTTTAAAAGAGTAAGGCCATAATCTTAAAGAATATTTTATGGTTGCTATGTATGTTTCATTGGGAAAATGTAATATAAATGTAGGCCTACAATATTTAATTTCAAAAACTACGGAAATTTATTTATTCCAAGCTAAATACCCACATTATTCTTATTTGCAATGCACTTACCCTGGATTGTATTCTTTGTTTTCTGTTAAAAGTATCTGTTTTTCAGGGATGTATATGTGGTGGAAATGGATGCTGGTCCAAGAAGCAATGGAAGAGATGAACGTGCAGATCGAGCTTCACTGCCAGTAGTCCTAGTACATCTTCATGAAGGTGGAGATAGTGGAGATACACTGCTAACTGAATTACACAATCTGACTTTGGTACTGAAGAGCAGCCAGCCTGTTCGATGGAGATTTGGTCACACACCTCGTAACACTGGAAAAATTGTTATTGTGGTCAGTATTTGCATTTCTGTGTTTGAAAATTCTGCAATTAATGCAACATGGTTTAGTCCATTGTCATCAATTTTTATGTTAATAATATGCATGGTAATTCATTATTATAAGAGTCTCTCCAGTTATCTGTGACGTATTTGAGAATTGGGAATTGGTATGACATTATACTTATTGCATATTTCTGTACATTGAATTCCATTTTTCTTCAGGGAGGTTACTTAAAAGAAAGAAAGAAAGAGAGAGAGAGAGAGAGAGAGAGAGAGAGAGAGAGAGAGAGAGGCAAAGATAAAAAATAAGAGAAAATTTATGTCTTTGAAATCTGCTATCACCTGAATGCAAGTTCAAATATGCTCACTGTTTTTATATACTTGAATTTAGCATATTTCGTGACAGCACTCACTTTTCTGTGAAATGTTTATGAGATGGTATTTGACTTTTCTGTGTTGGCTTCAGTCGTCTAGTGAAAGTATGACTCCACAATGCAGTTTTGTCAGCTGCAGAAATGACGTGGTTCAATGTGTTTGCCTCATTTTTGGTGCTTCAAATACCATTTCTTCGAATGTGGTTCCTTCTTGATGTTTATATAAAAAAAGTAGTAACATAATTCATTTTTCCTGTTCACTAGCAAATTATTATAACGGCGACCTACACATTGTTCCGCTGTCGCACACATCGAGAGCTCACTGCTGACTGACTACGGTCAAAGACGACTCCAGCGTCAATGACATTTTACACAACACACAAGCTTCCACTTGTAACCAGTCTCTTTGATATTCTTCGTCACATCTACTAGTATTAATCAATATGCTGTCACTCTCAAACATATAAGCAAATTAGCATAAAATAAGGCAAATTAAAAAAAATATTCTGACAAAAATATAAGAAAACATTTACAACTTCCCTCATTAGAATTGGTATCGACAAATCCGGTAGAAAATAACACATCTCCCAGATCCATTACAAAGTGTCACTCAGCATTGATGCTGAGGAACATACACTACTGGCCATTAAAATTCCTACACCAAGAAGAAAAGCAGATGATAAACGGGTATTCATTGAACAAATATATTATACTAGGACTGACACATGATTACATTTTCACGCAATTTGGGTGCATAGATCCTGAGAAATCAGTACCCAGAACAACAACATCTGGCCGTAATAACGGCCTTGATACACCTGGGCATTGAGTCAAACAGAGCTTGGATGATGTGTACAGGTACAGCTGCTCATCCAGCTTCAATACGATACCACAGTTCATCAAGAGTAGTGACTGACGTATTGTGACGAGACAGTTGCTCGGCCATCATTGAGCAGCCGTCTTCAATTGGTGAGAGATCTGGAGAATGTGCTGGCCAGGGCAGCAGTTGAACATTTTCTGTATCCAGAAAGGCCCGTACAGGACCTACAACATGCAGTTGTGCATTATCCTGCTAAAATGTAGGGTCATAACACATCTGAAATGTAACGTCCACTATTCAAAGTGCCATCAATGCGAACAAGAGGTGACCGAGATGTGTGACCAGTGGCACCCCATACCATCACGCCGGTTGATACGTCAGTGTGGCGATGACGAATACACGCTTCCAGTGTGCGTTCACCGCAATGTTGCCAAACACAGATGTGACCGTCATGATGCTTTAAACACAACCTGGATTCATCCAAAAAAAAAAAAAATGACGTTTTGCCATTCGTGCACCCAGGTTCGTTATTTGAGTGCACCATTGCAGGCGCTCCTGTCAGTGATGCAACGTCAACGGTAACCGCAGCCATGGTCCCCGAGCTGATAGTCCATGTTGCTGTGAACGTCATTGAACCGTTAGTGCAGATGGTTGTTGTCTTGCAAACGTTCCCATCTGTTGACTCAGGGATCGAGACGCGGCTGCATGATCTGCTACAACCATGCAGATAAGATGCCTGTCATCTCGACTGCTAGTGATACGAGGCCGTTGGGATCCAGCACGGCGTTCCGTATTACCCTCCTGAACCCACCGATTCCATATTTTGCTAACAGTCATTGGATCTCGACCAATGCGAGCAGCAATGTCGCGATACGATAAACCGCAATCTCGATAGGTTGCAATCCGACCTTTATCAAATTTGGAAACGTGATGGTACGCATTTCTCCTCCTTACACGAGGCATCACAACAACGTTTCACTAGACAACGCCGGTCAACTGCTGTTTGTGTATGAGAAATCTGTGGGAAAGTTTCCTCGTGTCAGCTTGCTGTAGGTGTCGCCACAGGAGCCACTTGTGTGAATGTTCTGAAAAGCTAGTCATTTGCATATCACAGCATCTTCTTCCTGTCCCTTAAATTTCTTGTCTGTAGCACGTTATCTTTGTGGTGTAGCAATTTTAATAGCCAGTAGTGTATGTGTTACTTCTGCTTCATGTTGTTATCGATCAACACACCCAAAAATCTATGGAATTCTTTTTCCTTCATGCTTTATTGTTAAAGGGGAGGTTTAGCCTTGTACTTTAATGTATTGGTATTTAGTTACTGACCAGTTACAGGAAACCATTAATAATTTTCAAGAAAATTTCATTTACCTTTCATGATGTTTGCTCCACAAAAATTTATTTGAAATTCATATAATCAGCAAATAGAAGTGTTTCAGCTTCTTACTAATCTAATGGGAAATTATAATGATAATCATAATAACATGCATACAGGTTTATTACAGATGATTGAAATGTGTTTTTTTTTTTTTTTCTGTGTAATGTAACTGTGTTGTTGGATGTAATGTTGCCAAACTTGACAGTTATACTAGGAAACTCAAAAGTTGCGAGTTGTTGCAGTAGCTCCCACATTCTTCCAATAATTAACAGTTAGTAAAGAACATAACAGGTGCTGAAAAACTTTATGTTGTGCTCGAATTTTATTAAAATTATTCTTACACTCCAGAGGAATGACATTTCAGGAGAATGTTTCCAAATATGGACAGTGTGGCCATTCCGTTTGGTAATGACAAAGCAGTTCACAGCCATGGTATACTTCTGTAACAGAAAATCTGTGACTTAGATAACTTAAACAGTATAAGTCAGCGTCTTGCTTCAGTTTAGTCTTAGCACCTATAGGATTAGCTTGGGGACACATATTGAACATTTATAACAATAGCTCATGAGCTTCTCAGCGAGTTTGCAAAGTTCAGCAACAAGCTACAATAAATTTGTGAAACAGTTTCATTGTTTGTAATAACACTAAATAATGAGAGTGAAAATGCCTTCAGTATTGAGCACTGTTGTAAAATAATGGCAATTTGTTCTCTCGTCAAAGCACTGTTGCCATATGTTGCATTCCATTCAGTGTATGTGCGGATGGATATGTGTGTGTGTGTGTGTGCGCGAGTGTACACCTGTCCTTTTTTCTCCCTAAGGGAAGTCTTTCCGCTTCTGGGATTGGAATGACTCCTTACCCTCTCCCTTAAAACCCACATCCTTTCGTCTTTCCCTCTCCTTCCCTCTTTCCTGAAGAAGCAACCATCGGTTGCGAAAGCTAGAAATTCTGTGTGTGTGTTTGTGTGTTTTATTCTTTGTGCTTATCTACCGGCGCTTTCCCGCTTGGTAAGTCTTGGAATCTTTGTTTTTAATATATTCCATTCAGTTAGTTAGATAAGATGAAATATGATTTCCATTTTGATGGCTCATGTGGCCTTGTAGTTCTGAGGTATTGACATTTTTCTAACAATATTATGAAAAGGAAAGTTGCTACTCACCATACAGTGGAGACACTCTGTCACAGATAGGCACAACAAAAAGTGTGTCACAAATAAAGCTTTCGGCCAGTAAGGCCTTCGTCAACATTAGACAAAAAACACACACACACACACATTCATGCAAATGCAACTCATACACATGACAGTAGTCTCAGACAGCAGAAACCACAGTGTGGCAACCTGCAGCACTTCTCTTCTGCCATCCTACCTTACTATACCTCCCCCTCCCCACCTCAGCCTCCTCCTTACCCGCACCCAGTCATCACTCCCATCATGCACTAGTGCTGCTGCTTGCAGTGTGGTTTCGGTTGCCTGAGACTGTAGCTGTGTGTGTGTATTTTGTCTATTGTTGACAAAGGCCTTACTTGCCGAAACATTTATTTGTGACAGTCTTTTTGTTGTGCCTATCTGCAACTCAGCATCTCTGCTATATGGTGGGTGACAACTTTCCTTTTCATAATATTGTTTCGAATTCCATCCTGGATTTTCCATTGTCTGACATTTTCCTAAATGTGTTTAAATTCACTGTGGAGTGGGGAGCTGATCAACTGCCGTATCAAAGATAAATAATTCATTATGAATGAGATTTTTGCTCTGTAGCGGAGTGTCAGAGTGTATATGACCCGGGACAACTGGGAGATCCGGGAAAAACCTGGGAATTTTTTCATCCGGGAGAAAATTGGGAAAACCCGGGAATTTTTTAGAATTCCGGGAATTTTTCAGTGTTTTAGTTTCTGTTAAACGTTTGTCATTTCGACTGGTAAGAACCAATATTCTAACAAAGGATATTACTGTATCCCGCTACTGCAGAATAACACTTCAACAATAAAACATAAACAAGAGAAAAAAACAAAAATAACTTAAATTGCAAAGGAAATGTGCCATATACAATGACACATGCAAGCGTGTGCCAACAGCAAAATGTGTCAGAGGCTTTAGAAAGACTATGTAATGCTTTATAACAACAAATTCCCTACGATGGGTTTGCAAATGATCAGCGTTGTTATAATTACTAGCAAAATCCATAGATTCAGACTACGAGAATGGCAATAAATGACTAACAGGAATAACAGGTGAGAAAGATTACGTATTATCTTCTCTGTGTATCCAAGAAAATGAAATTTTGACAGAAAATTTTTGGCTAGATCGCTACACTTGTAAGGACCAGTTGTACTGTCCCTGACTAGCAGCAGCATAAGTTCTATTCTGGAAGTAACGCGGAAAACGTGTTGTACGTACACATAACAACGCCTAACTGGAGAATAATCGCAGGCTAACTAAACCTGTGATTCTGGCCGGGTTAGTGAAGTTAATCGCCGAACAAATTTTGACAATGGCAGGAATAGCTACAGAATTGGTGATAACAAGATTGTTTGTTAGAATGAGAGAGGAGAAGAAACGGTGACATCACACGAATTATGGAAGAATAAGATGATTCCAAATTTATATAAAAATTTCATAATACCACTTTTTGATCTCATGCTTGAGGAACTGGTGCGTGTGAATGAAATGTAAAACTATTTCCTAACATAAAGCTTTTTGCTTGTAGTAGGCCTAATAGGCATTTGATATTGGTAATTAGTGAATTATATTCTTCTGTGTTATAAAAATGACCATTTGTGCCAAAACAGTCTCGTGTATTTGGTGTGTGTTGCAAAATTGCTGCAATATTAGAAAGGCCTATTTTGTTTTATCTATCAGACAGTGACAAAATAGACATAATCAAATCGAGAAACCACACCATCTTTGGTATTATTTGTATCAACATCTTTTTCAGTATTAGATAATGACTCTTTGATTTTTCATGTAGCAAAATGTTGGACGAACTTTGATGAGGTAATAGATTCTTTCGCAGAAAGGAAAGCATGCCATGTAAAGCTGTAGCAAGATTAGAGGGAAAAAAGGCTAGGAGCTAAGAATTGAAGAAATGTGTACTTTCTTGATTGTCTGTTGTCTTGTTGGTTTTATGTTTCCTATATTTAATTTTATGTCACACAAAACAGCGAGTTATTAGCTAATAGGCAATAAAGAGTGCATATTTTCTGAAGAGTTCTTGTTCTCCCGATTACAAATAATCCCATCTGCTATTAATTGTGAGATTTCTTCTTCATTTTCTTTTCTTCTTTTTCCTGAATATATTTTGATGACATCCATTACAAAATGTACACGTTTAAATTCCATGGAGCGAAATACAGTGATGTGCGATAGAAGAACGTTGCCTGAAGAGGAGTGGCCTACCCTTTGGCACACTTAAGACCAAACAACATGTCTTATATTTCCTCGAAAAGAGATGTTTTAAGTTTCAGACTTTTTAGGAAGATGTGTGCTACAAGATGAACATATTTTTGAAAATTCTATGTTTTTTTAGTATTGGCCTGGTTAGCAAATATCGTAGATCCGATGCTGATGCACAGAGCAGTCGGAGTTATAGTGGGTAGTCTCCACATGACCCTTGTTTACATTTAGTGATTTTGCTGTTTCTCCTTCGTTTACTCTCACGTCAAATGAAAAGAAAGTGGATATTTGAGATCGGGCGCTATCAAGTGAGTTAAAATACATTTCCACCTTTCTCACAATCAAGCCTTAATCACCTTGCAGAACAATGAAGTTATTTTTGTCTGTTTGCTAAAGAAATTTGACTTTTATTAACCTTTTCGGCAGAGTCAGTCAATGTATTTGAAACGAAATGTTTAATTCCACAGTACTGGCTAGTTTCAACTGTTAGCTGCATTTTGAGTGCAAGTTTTCATCTTCTATCACATATGGCATTATGCCATCATAAAGAACCAAACATTATATCATACAGTACTGGTGCTCCAAGAAAATTTACATCCCGAAAACCACACTGAAATGCTTAATATCAGGGCGAGGTCTGCTTCACTGGGTATCTGGATATACGAATGTGTACTTTAAGTATGCATTTTAAATATGCACATTTTAGTATGTTTCATGAAATTCCGATGCTCTTGGCGTATCCTCTGATGTCTTGTTTCTTTTATGACATAATGTATGATTTTTCAATGTTTATAGCTGAGCTGTTAGAGGCTCTCTCTGGCAACTGCTGAAACAAACATATTTCTAACAGGTCGTGGGAAAATATTGCGAATGGTAGTTTGAAAAGCATTACTTTCAAAGTAAATATCCTTATACGTAGGTTGAACTATGTGCGAGAATGTACCATGAATTTCTTAAATTACACAGTATTTGACTCTCATTTAAAAATCAACTCTTTAATGACGAGCCATTTAGAAGAATTTCGAACCCTGAAGATCACATTTATGTCATTATTAAAAATTTTACTGGCACATTTGTGTGATATATCTTAAAGTGTAATGCGCAAAAAAGATCAAAATTATATGCGAAAGCTTAGCTTCCCTTTTAGCGTATTAACCTTAGAGACCAATATTAAATCTGAAATTTTTTCTTTTCTTGTAGCAACACTATGTATATTAATTTAAACTACTAACTTTCCCTGTTTATGTGTTCGTGCTACTTAACAGCGACGTTGCCGTTGGCTGACTACATCACGTGTCCTATGCTCTGAATATCTGCTGTCATCGGCTGGTGAGATCACGTGACATGAGCTACGACTGGCTTACAAAAGGGCATTGCAATCTCGATTTCAATGATTCGGAAATTAACATGCGATGTTTGGTGGGATTTCAATGTATACTTTCATAATATGAAAATATGCAGCATACATGTTGCTGCACATAAAATATATATTCCCAAAACGTGTCTTTTTTTCCCTGGGTTTCATTTTCTAAAATGCCAGGAAATTCAATGCCCGTGCATAAATCCATAACAATTCAATGGACTGATAAGTTTTGCCAGGAAAATATACTGTCACTTAACACGGAAAAAGTGTGTTTTCACCTGGGAGAAAGTGTATTTTTAACTGGGAAATCCGGGAATTTTTTTTCCTTGTCTGCGTAGACACCCTGAGTGTGCACTGGTACGAAACTTCCTGGCAGACTAAAACTGTGTGCCGGACCGAGACTCGAACTCGGGACCTCTGCCTTCCGCGGGCAAGTGCTCTACCATCTGAGCTACCCAAGCACAACACACAACCCGTCCTCACAGCTTCAAGTCTTCCAATGCCTCATCTCCTACCTTCCAAACTTCACAGGAGCTCTTCCATAGGAAGGAAGAAGTTTGGAAGGTAGGAGATGAGGTACTGGCAGACTTGAAGCTGTGAGGACGGGTCGTGAGTCGTGCTCGGGTAACTCAGATGGTAGAGCACTTGCCCACAGAAGGCAAAGGTCCCGAGTTCGAGTCTTGGTCCGGCACACAGTTTTAGTCTGCCAGGAAGTTTCAATTTATTATGAAGTTAAAAAAGGTTCGTAAACTACACCTACTCCATTTTTTAAATATGAGCAGATATTTCCTTAACAATGAGATATAGCATTTAATGTGTAAGTACAGAAGTAAAGGTTACCAGCTCAATTGACATGGCCTGTTGGATATGGTTTATCATCATCTGTTTAACAAAACTGGTATTGCATGAGACTATACAAGATTATCCAGGAAATTAAACTTTTGTATTATACAGAATGTGAAAAGCCAGGAGAAACAAAACATCACAATCGAAACGGTCTTCTTATGACTTTGATTGCAGATGCAACTTTCTTTGTCCTCCCATGAAGTTGCACTTCATAATCAGTAACAGGAACATCATCTCAACCATTGTCTTCATGTGGTGTACCACAGTTGTGAAAGACATTGTACAAGTTCCACATCAGCTGTTTTTACACGTATTTACTTTATTTACTCATACACAATTGATCGCTTTCGGCCTTATACACCATTTTCACTTGCTGCAGATGTCAAAATGTCACAATATGTACCAGTTTAATTAAATAAAGTAAATATATGTAAACAACAACTGGAATGGAATCTGTAAAATGTCTTTCAATTACAGCACTTTTCAGACTCTGATAGGTCATGGGCAAACTTTACTTTTGCTGCATGGCACACCAGATGCCAGTTTTAAGCTTCAGAATTTAGTTATGAAGACTAGAAAAACATGTAGCACTAGGGCTCTTGCTGCTTGCTGATTCATTCTTTCACTTATCACTACATTACTTCCATATTATAGTATTCTTACATAGGTCTTGCTACTAGTTAAATCGTTCCAGTATTCTTATGCCAGTGAACTGAAGCCTTTTATATGCTTGTTTTGGTAAAAGCAGCAGTATTTTAAAAAGTATCAAAATATTATTCATAAAATAATAAATCTGATTACATGTATTTTGCAAGTATTACCTTCATTTTTCCTTCAAGATGTCTTAAAAATTAGTGCATGAAATGGAGACTATTTACTAAAGCAAAGTCAAGTGAAACACGATCTTCAGTGACTATCACTTTGTCCTCTGTCTTGTCTCTCCCATATTTTCCAAATAAAGATTCACCCACTTGGGCTTTGCAGCGCAACTCCTCACATGCCAACGATAAAAAAAATGTCTTTCACAAAATTTTGTCTGGCGAATATGTCCAGCAGAAAAAGGACATTAAAGAGTGGAAATATGGTAACACTGTAACCACATGTATGGTAACTGCCTTTGTCAGCAAATACGAGTCATGCTGTACAGTTTGTGCAGTGGATAGAGTTTTGGGATTAGCATGCAAGAGGTCGAGGGTTCGATTCTGGTTTGTGGCATAATTTTTTATTTGATAAATGTACCCCTGTGGTACGGTCAACAGTGATTGCAGCATGTCTTCTAGAAAACATTTGCACTCACATTCACAATCTTAGAAATAGAAGATTGGTCAGCTTCGAAAGAAGCCCTTTCCATGTCGTGGGCATGAATTTATTTGCACCTCTTCATCTACTAGATGTGAAACCTGTTTTCTTTGTACCCTCCTTCATTGGTCCCACAGATTAGTACCAACTATTACTCTTGCCTCGTTCAGGTCCATTACATTTTGTAAGGGCCTTATGTTACCAGTAGTAATAGCAACGTGCTTTGCTTTGTGAATAGTGTCCAAACTCAGTTACTATATGAATGTGTTACTACCATGGTCCCACTAATTATGCCTTTCAGCATTGAGTCTGGTAACCGCATGCTGTTTAGTAAATATCTCAAAACATTATTATTATTATTATTATTATTATTATTATTATTATTATTATTATTCTATCGATGGGATTGTGGAAACATCACATCTATTAAAATGTGGGAAACAGTGTAATTCGAAACTGAACATTTCACATTAGCGGTGTCAGGATGAATCGTGCAGAATAATATCTGTCAGATCTGTAATGCACGTTATGTGCAACAGCACGCAGGACTGACGGTGTGTTTGTACCGCATGCGCTGCCCGCCAGACAGGGACTAATTGCGAGTGGAGTAACATGCCCATGACAGACTCCAGTGTATATGTATACACACATCGAATTTTGTCATTGTAAACCTTTAAACCAGTGTGGCAGATGTATGGCATACACAAACGATGAATACGTGGATATGCTTCTAGTCCGTGGTGCATCTGATAACTGGACTGGTGTTGCTGTTTGTGAATATGTTGCTGGATATCCTCGTTGATGCCATCCAGATAAACATGTGTTTCGTCATCTGGAGCTGTGCCTTCAGGAGTCAGGTTCTCTTCTTCCACCACTGCGTGGCAAAGGTTGTCCAACCCAACCCAGGATCGAACCCTTGACCACCTGCAAACTAAGCCAAAACTCTATCCACTGCAGCAACTGTACAGCACGGCCAACATGTGCTGACAAAGGTAGTTACCATACTTGTGGTTACAGTGTTGCCATATTGCCACTCTTTGACATCCTTTTTCTCCCGGATGTACTTGCCGGACAAAATTTTGTGACAGACATAATTTTTTTATGGCTGGCATGTGAGGAGTCGCTCTGCAAAGCCCAAGTGCACGAATTTTGCTTCACACTGTGTGTGTGTGTGTTTCCTTTGGGAAAGGGGGTGTGGCAGGGAGAGGGAAACAGGGGAATGGGGGAGAGTACATGTGTTCTTCTGCAGGCACACAACTTTAATCTGGCATGAAA
The DNA here is from genome assembly GCF_023897955.1 of Schistocerca gregaria. Lineage (NCBI taxonomy): Eukaryota > Metazoa > Arthropoda > Insecta > Orthoptera > Acrididae > Schistocerca > Schistocerca gregaria. Next base: position 480,269,436 of record NC_064925.1, read on the forward strand.
ACCTGATAACCCATATTAATTTTTACCAAGGTTACCTTTCACATTTGCTTGCCTGCTGTTTATAACACTTTCATTTTCAGATTTTTATGTTTTTCTGTTCCACATACATTTAGCATACTTTGCACTGAAATATATTCACATTGACTTCAAAATTATGATGATATCTTTTTCATTTTTATCCAGAGTAATGAAGGTGATCAAGTTGAGAATGAAGATCATCCTGGCCTGAGTGTCCGGTGGGAAAGGCTACCTGACAGACTGGATACTCTTCTTTTGGCTATCACTAAAGAATTTGGTGTCCCACCAGTGTTGTATGCAAGAACTGGAAGGGCATCTACATTAAATCTAATTGTTGGTACTTGTACCAGTAATGGTTAGTAATTTGATGTATTTTGTTCCCATCAACAAGAAGTCATATCCATTTATAAAGAATTTACTTTGTATTTTATTTTATAGGTTGTGCTGGTGACTCAATGAAAGTAATACCTGTGGCTGAAACCAGTGATGTGTTTCACCTGGATGGGTGGAAAGTTACTGAGGATACTCTTGGTGTAATGCAACAACAACCTGTGTCCAGTGATAGGAGTACTGCTCATAATTTAAAGATAGACGGTTAGTACGTGTGAACTGAGTGCAAAAGCTGACATTGAAAGGTTCTTCAAGTTCATTGTTGTCAGAATGTAGTTATAATAGCAAAGATTATTTTACATATTCATAAAAAAATTACATATTTTGTATTCGGTTCTGTTAGACTTAATCACAGATTTTCAGTTTTTGCATGTTAATCTGTAATGATATTGTATGCAGCTTGTGGAAAGAGATGAAAAGAACTGCTACTTAGGACAATTATTAGTGATGGATGGAATGACAGTGTAAATTTGCACAGGCAAAGTGATACCTGCTAAAACCCCTGAAACAAAAAACATACTGGTTCAAGCAGCTTGGTATGAAGAACCACATTGCACATGATCCTATCAATTTAAAATAAAGGGGTTATCCAGAAAGTAATCTCCAGTGGCCTATAAATAAAATTCTGGAATAACTACTTTTTTAGCAATATTATACAGTATTACTTGGCACATAGCGGAGGCATTGAGTGGCTGACAGCCACATAGAAACCAGACTGCCAGATATTATTCAGCTGCCAGAGCTAACTTTATCATCAGATGTAGCTAAAACACAATTTTATGAAAAGGAAAGTTGCCACTCACCATATAGTAGAGATACTGAGTCGCAGATAGGCCCAAAAATAGTAGAGATACTGAGTCGAAGACAGTCCCCCCCCCCCCCCCCCCCCCAAAAAAAAAAAAATAGAAAGAGAGAGAGAGAGAGAGAGAGAGAGAGAGAGAGAGAGAGAGAAATAAAGCTTTCGGCCAGTAAGGCCTTTGTCAACAACACACACAAACACACACACGGCCACCGCTGTCTGTGTACACTGGAGACAACAGTGTCCGCGTGTGTGTGTGTGTGTGTGTGTGTGTGTGTGTGTGTGTGTGTGTGTGTGTGGGGGGGGGGGGGGGGGTTGGTCTACATCTGACGAAGGACTTAACCCAGTTGCTGAATAATATCCAAGCGGTCTTTCCCCCTCTCCAGTATGCCTTTCTACCAAACATTACTTCTTCATGTTATGAGTAGCAGCCTATCAATTTCATATTGCTATTATCTCACCCCAGATTTCATATTGTTTCAAAAATAAGCCTTTGCATTGCTTTAGCACATTATCACTGTTCAGATGTAAGCATTTATAATATCTCTTAACAAGCAGACAAATTCTTTCTGCAGCATAATCTGTTGCTTGAAACAGTAGCCTACCATGACAGTATCTTGAAGTTCTTCAGCAGGGTCATAGTGTTGCTAGCCACATCTGTTTTACATGTGTGTGAAGAGGTTGATTACTTGGAGTCAAGTCTGGGCTACAGGATAGATGTTCAGAAATTTCCCATTCAAACTAACACAATCTGTTGAATGATATTTCCACTATTTGACTGTACAAACTGTTTTATTTTATGTTACAGCAGAGTCCTGCTAATCCAAACTCCGGTAATCTGAACGTTTGGTTAATCTGAACATGAAAAATGTTAGTCTAAGTATGGAATGCTGTGTGGTAAACTGCTGTTCATACACACTATTTTAATTTACACAGTTCAGTAAACATGTATTGGAAAAACTGGCAAGAAAACATTAGGTTTAAACAATGCATAACAATGAAAGAGAAGCTGTCAAATTTACTAAAATACAGCTGACATTTTATTCCTACTTTGTAGATAACAAAAACTCAGTCATTGTTTTTTGGTGTAATGAAGACAGTCTGTTATATGACACATAATTGTGCCATCGTCTCATAAACATCAAATCAGCAGGTGTAGCAGTGGGCTGTTGCTCCAAACAATATAGTGCAAGGTCAAGGGCTTCTGTTGCATCACTGTGTGGCACCAGCTCTCCTTTGTCGCTTTCAGGTTCATTGTCACTTCCGTCACACCAGTCCACTTCTTCCTTGTCTTGAGTCACAGCAGCAACAAAATCAGCATCAGTAAGGTTCTCCACACATGTTCCATCTGCTGCCATCCGCTCATCTATGTCTCTTTCACTAGCTTCTTCAGATCCAGGGATTGTCTGTATAATTTGTAGTAGATTTTCCTCTTCATTTTCCACTAGGTTGTCCTGATATTCAAGAGATGTCCACAGTTTTCTGCATGATTCTCTCAGAGTATTTTCTGAAATATTCTGCCATGCCTCAGCAGCCCAATAAACATCCTTCACATTGGTCTTTTTAATTTTGTCCACTAAAGAAATACTATCATCTTGGAAAGCATTCTTAAAAATTGTTTTCTGTAAATCAGTTTTAATGTTGGCAGTAAGCCCTGGTCCATCAGCTGTAGAAGTGGTGTAACATTCGGCGGCAAAAACTTCGTCACAATTTCTCCATCATATAATTCCTCAGTGCTGGGGTGAGATGGAGCGTTATCAATCAAAAGGATTGCACGGGGAGACAAATGATTTTCCTTAGAAAACTGTCAAACAGAGGGAACAAACTGGCCATGAAACAATTGTTGGAACAGCTTACCATCCATCCATACTTTTTTCTGGTTGCAATATTATACAAGCAGGGACTTCATGTCCCAATTTTTAAAAGCTCTGGGCCCAGCAGATTTGCCGATCAGCATTAAAAGCAGCTAGTGATTACCAGCAGTGTTGCTGCACACTAATAAAGTCACATGATCTTTGCACATTTTAAAACCGAGAGCATGGTCTTCCGCTTTCATTGCCAGGCTTCTTGTTGGCAATGCCCTAAAATTAAGGCCTGTCTCATGAGCGTTATAAATTTATTGGGGAGAATACTTTCTCTCTCTTATCATTTTTCCAAACTCACCCAAGTATTCCTTCACTGCGTCACGGCCAGAAGAAAGCTTCTCTCCAGTAATTGTTAGCGGACGGATTCCATGACTTTTTTGAATCTGTCCAACCAATCCATACTAGCACTAAAAGAGTCATCACCATTCATTAACTTGTTCAAGCAAACAGCCTTCTCCTGAACCAGTGCTCCACTCAAAGGAGTTCCCCTTTCTCTTTCCTGCGTAAACCAAAGGAAAAGAGCTTCATCCACTTTATCGTACTGGGACTGTTTCAAAGTCTGCTGAATTATGAGTGTTTTTCTCAAAGATGTTGCTTTACCAACACTCAGTTCCGTTGCCAGTTTAGATACATTCTCACCGTTGTCTATACACTTCAAAGCATTCAGTTTTTCTTTGAGATTTACTCATGATGAAAATACGTACACCACTACACCTGAACGAATACAGTACAACTGTTACGCGTGCCAGCGATCGATAACCAACATAACCAAGTGCTTTGCGAGCCAACTGGCAGTGCACTGACCTCAGGCACTACAAAGGTCTCAACATTGCACAACAACAAGCGCAGGGAGTGAGAGTGAGCCATTGTTCCCACACTTGTTCTCATTTGTTATCATGATGTACCTACTTATCTGCTTGGTATACTTCATTCTAGAAAGTTGTCACCGTAATTCCGGCTAATCTGAACAAATCAGTAATCCCAACAAGGTCCGATCCCAGTTTGTTCAGATTAACGGGACTCTACTGTACTGTCTTGGTTTTGCCCTTAAGTCATTATCAAGTACATTAATGTTGGATGCATTTAGACTTAGTCATGTGAAGACATTTTTGAGCTCTAGTGAACTGGGTGCCCCAGCATGTACAAAATCACCAAAATGTATGGCTGGCAATAGCAAACAAATTTTCCAGCCACAGAATGGACATTAATGCTTTAGTTCATATTGAGTGAGCATTTCATTGCACATGTAACCACTGTATTAACTACTGCATTGATGCTCGTTCTACGGCACAGTTGTTCTATGACTGGAAAGCATGCTTGCTACCTGCCTACATCATATTTAGGGTATTTTGTACTTACCTGCATGCTGGGATATCCTGTTCAATAGGTCTTGACAATGTCTTCACTTAACTAAGTGTCAGTTGCCATTTTTCACAGCATACAGGCATCTTATCTAAATCATTTTGCAATTTCTTCTGATAATAATGACAGCATCTTCTGCAAACAACCTAACACAGCTGCTCAGATTGTCTCCCAAATTGTTTATACAGATAAGGAGCAACAGAGGGCTGTAAGACTACCTTGCAGAAAGCCAGAAATCACTTTTGTTTTACTCGATGACTTTCCATCAGTGACTACGAACTCTGACCTCTTGACAGGAAATCATGAATACAGTCGCATAACTGAGACAATATTCAATTAGCACGTAATTTGATTACAAGCCACTTGTGAAGTGTGGTGTCAAAAGCCTTCTGCGAATCTAGCAACATGGAATCCATTTGAAATCCCGTGTTGATGACACTCAACAATCCAGGTGATGGTTTGGGATTCTGGGTGGTTATGAAGAATTCCTCTAGATGCCCCATGAACAGGGTGGTGTAGGATAGTGCCATGCAGGTGCTCATTGATATACCATGAATTTGTTTGTAGTTGATGACTTCAAAGGTGAAGTAATTGTTGGTGAGGATTTAGTTTGTCATGGTTACCAGGAATCCGTTGTCATTTTGGAATCCGTAGGTCATTGGGAAAAGTAGTGTTCAATAGAGGCAACACCATCGGCATTAGGAATATTAGTGTAAAGGGAGGGGGCGTCAGTAGAAATTAGCAGAGCTCCATGTGGTAAGGGAACAGGAACTTCCTAACCGCCCACAGTCCCAAATGCTTCATCTGGTTCAGGTTCATTGATGACATCTTGGGGATCTTGACTGAGGGTGAGGACATCCTAGCCATATCCCTTCAGAACCTCAACACCTTCACCTCCAATCACTTCACCTGGTTCTCCTCAGTTCAACAATCCACCTTCCTTGATGTTGACCTCCACCTCAAAGATGGTTCCATCAGTATCTCCACTCTTATCAAATCTGGCAACCACCAGCAATACCTTCACTTCAACAGCTGCCTCCTATTCCATAAAAGAAGTTCCTTTGCTACAGCCGAGGCACCCAAGACTGTCGAGTCTGTAGTGACAAGCAGCCCCTCTCGAAATAAACTGAGGGCCTCCCTGAGGCCTTCACAGACTGAAATTACCCTCCCAACCTTGTACCGAAACAGATCTCCTGTATTTTGTCTCTCCTGTCACCCACTACCTTCCAAAGTTCTACCATCCAGCCACAAATGAGCATTCATGACTGATTAGCAGAAGTAGAGCATTTGAATAACATTCTCCGCCAGGGTTTTGAGTACCTCTTGTCATGCTCTGAAATTCCCCTTTCATAGGGGTATTCTACTAGCCACCAAACCATCACAGTATCCTTGTCCATTGCTACTCCTCCCTTGCTTCCAACCTCTTGCTTCATGGCTCACACCCCTTAATAGACGTAGTTGCGAGACCTGTCCCATACATCCTCGCACCAGCACCTACTCCATTCCAGCCACAAGCATCACTTATCACAACAAAGGCAGGGCTACTTGTGAAAGCAGCCATGTGGTCTACAAGCTAAATTGTGACCACTGTGCTGCATTCAACATGGGCATGACGACCAACAAGCTGTTTGTCCGGTTGAATGACCACTGACAGGCTGTAGCTAAGAAATAGCTGGACCACCCAGATGCTGAGCACAGTGCAACATTCTTCAGTTAACTAACTGCTTCACAGCCTGTGCCATGTAGCTCCTTCCCACCAATACAAGTTTTTCTGAATTGTGCAAGTGCGAACTCTCCCTGCAATATATCCTGTGTTCCCCTAAACCCCCTGGCCTCAACCTTTGTTAATTACTGTCCTTCAGCCAGATATCTCTTTCCTTGTTCCCACTCCAGCACTACACAGCCTTCTGGTCCATCAATGCACCAACATTCCTTTTATTTCTCTCCTTTTCTGCTCCCTTTCCTACCCATCTGTCCTTCTTTTAACATCCCGACTGCACCTAGCTGCCCTTATCCTCTCACCACCACATCTCTGTATGCTCCCACAAGTAGCACTTTACCGTCACTCACAGCTACCCTGCTATCCCACTCCAGCCTTCTCCTTAACCCCAACATCTAGACTGTTCCTCCCATCATGCATTTTTGCTGCAGTCTGCCTCGGTGGCTAGTGTGTGTGTGTGTGTGTGTGTGTGTGTGTGTGTGTGTGTGTGTGTGTTTTATCTACTTCAGAAGTTCCTTTCACCAAAAGCTTAAGTGTTTAGCAGGCTTTTTGTTTTGCCTCTCTGTGACTCAACATCTGTACTGTATGGTGAGCAGCAGTATACCCTTTTCATAATATTGTCATTCTTCCTAGAAAGGACTCTCAAAATTTCAATTGTTAACCTCTCCATGATGCACAGTGTTCATCTTGTACATGTCTGCCACTAGCATTTGTTGAGTGCCTCTGTAACACTTATGAGTGGACTGAACGATCCAGTGACAGAGTGCACCTCCCTTCATTATATCTTCTCTATCTCTTCTAATAATCCAACTTGGTTAAGGTCGCAGACAGATGGTCTGTACTGAGGAATCAGTTGATCAATGCCTTGTAACCCACTTATTTTATGAATTACATTTTCTCAAGATTTTTCCTGTGTATCTCAGTCAGGCATTTTCATCACCCCCTTTTTTGTATGTTGTCACTTCACTGAATGTCATTCTAGATAGACACTCATAGATATTTTATGACAATATTTTGAAAGGGAAAGTTGTTACTCACCATATAGTGGAGATACTGAGTTGCAGATAGGCACAACAAAAAGACTCTTACAATTAAAGCTTTCAGCCGTTAAGGCCTTCATCAACAATAGAAACACACACACACACACACACACACACACACAAAAGCATCTCGCACATACTACTGCAGCCTCAGGCAACTGAAACCACGCCTACATGAACCACAGTTTGCAAACAGCTGCATCCAGTGTGGTCGAAAGGTGTCAGCAGAGTTATCCATGACTCAGATGAAGCCCCTTTGGCAAACATGCTGAGTGCATCCACACTGGTATTCTTTCCCAACCTGACTATTTCCCTGAGGGGCTCCCTTACGAGCCTAACATTTGAGCTCCCAATAACTAGTATACCAACCCTCTGCCTGTAATATCAAATCTTTGACTGTAAAATTCAAATGCGAGAGACGAAATGACTGTAGAGGGAGTAATCCAAAAAGGAAGAAAAGAAAAAGACCAGTGAAATTTCTTTTATCCTCTTGTAGTGCTTTAGAGGCTAGACCCTTCAAAGTAGACCTTGCCTATTGTGTACAGAGGTCCAAAATTTTGTCAGTTTTTGTAACACTTCCTTGAACATTTACCTGAAGCTGATGTAAAGTTACCTTGTCATATTTCGTGGATTTTGCCAAATGAAATCATCTTTCAACATAGTGCAGTTTTGAATATGCGGATGTGAAAAAAATGTAGCACAACTAAGTTGGAGGAATTGGATGAACTGAGTGCAACATTGGTGCAGTGTTTTGCCAGAAAATATGTATAAGAAGTGATGTATGAAACAGTATGTTGTTGTGTGATGTATAAACCAGCATGTTGTTGTGTGATGTATAAACCAGCATGTAGTGATTTAACTCTGACAGTTGATTTTTACACACCCTAAATGTTTTCCTGTGCACAGCTTCTTCTAAACAAGCTAAAAGCTTGTGGTGAAGTACTTTCTTTACTGTATGGTATATGAGCTTTTGATGCACAGTGCCTTTCCATTTAAAGGGACTTAGTCACCAGCACATTGATGTCTCTTCAGTTCATACATGATTGCATTAACTGAGGACACCTTTTACTATAGAATATGACAGTTTTGTCCTGTTCAACAGATTTTACTGTTTAATGATAATATTTTGAAAAGGATAGCTTGCTACTCACCATGTAGAGGAGATGTTGAGTCACAGACAGGCACAACAGAAAGACTACTGTACATTTAAGTTTTCAGCCAAAAGGCCTTCTTCTGAAGTAGAAAACTCACACTCTGGTTGAGTCCAGAGACCGTGGTCACGCGCACGCCCGCGTGTTGTGTGTGTGTGTGTGTGTGTGTGTGTGTGTGTGTGTGTGTGTTGTGTGTGTTGTCTACTTTAGAAGATGGCCTTGTTGCTGAAAGTTTAAATGTACAACCTTTTTTTGTTGCGCATGCCTGTGACTCAATGTCTCTTCAGTATGGTGTGTAGGAATCTTCAGTTTTCATAATATTGTCATTATTCCACCTTGGATTTTCCATTGTTTGATTTTCTTGTGAAGTTTGGTCTTTAAAATGACAGGACATGGGAGGTTTGTCATTAAAATGACACTGCATGATTATATTCTGATTTGTTCATCAGTATGCACATTTTGAAATGTGAACCAGTGAACCCTGCAAATCACTGCATTGACACTCTCGTCATGAGCTTCTTCCAAGTATTGTGTGAGATTTCTGCTGTCATTAATGTGCTTAAGCCACCTGTAGCAATATGTATAGCTAATTAATCTGCTAACATTTTTTAACATCCTTTAAAAATTGTGTGTCCATATCAGTATAATCTTTGAAATACTTTTTTTTCTCCCCCTTTCAAAAGGAGTATTCTATAATTACACTAAAATCCATTTTTAATGTCTTGATGGGTTCCCAAATATTTTTTCCTTGAACAGAGGTTTTCCTTAAATGGAGAGTTTTCCCTATGCACACAGGACAAGTGACCTGGAATCGTAATTCAAGCATGTTTTGGTGATATAAAATCACACTTTACACATATCACTTTCTTTTAATAAGAAGAATTGCTTGTCTTGTGTGTGTGTGTGTGTGTGTGTGGGTGTGTGGGTGGGTGTGTGTGGGTGCATGCACGCTGATCGACAACTCAATGCTTCTGATTTTCAGTGAGTGGTCTCCTTTAATCCAAAAGCTTCTACATTCAACAAGAACTTTCGTACAGTATCCAAAAGAGGAGAAGTATTTCTTAATGGTATCAGCTCCTTGCACAGCAGCTATGACACTTTTGCAATGACCTCTTCTTCTTCTCCATCTTTTTCTTCTTATATTCTTCTTCTTCTTCTTCTTCATTATCACCACCACCACCACCACCAGTTTCTACCTCACAGTCTTCCTTTACAAGCACTCCACGCATATCACATATATTCATTTCAGTAAGGAGATAAGGATATCATCACCACAAGAAATGCAGTTTTGTAACGTCACATTTTTCTGGGATATCTGCGATCCAGCTCCATTCTTCTTCTGGAACAATGTCATCTTTAGGAGCAATTGATGTAGCACAATCCACCTGCCTCACAATACTTATACTTTTTACCTCATTGCATCTGTGTGGTGCCAGAGGATGTATTGTGGATGCAAACACACACACACACACACACACACACACACACACACACACACACACACACATTTACATTGTCTTTGAATCACAATGTGACTAGGGTGAATGTGGTGGATGGAGTGGATAATGAGGAGAAGGAGGGAAGGGGAAGTTGATGGATAAGAGAAGTGGATAGAAATTAGCGCTGGTGAGCTTGTCTGTAGCTAGCAGGAAAAGTCATCTGTAGTAAATGAGAAAATAAGAGCTTTAGATCAGTATGTGGGGGGGGAAGGGGAGCAAGATAGAACAGGGGAAAAGGCAGACCCCAGAGAGTCCTGATGTCAGTTAATGGATAGATGAATCAGACATGAGTGAAGTCAGTGTAGGAGGTGAAGAGGATGCAAGGTATGGAGACAGGGAAAGGGATGTGGTGTGGGAGGTGTCAGGGGATACTGGATATACAGTTCCAGCCCACGAGATTCGGAGCAGGTAGAATTGAGGAGGGGCGAGTGGTTGATAAAGGTGGCATGGTTGTGAAGTGTCTGTTGAAGTGGAGCATTTCATGTTCAGTAACAGACTTTCCCACGGGATGGGCAACTTTGTATTTGGCCACAGTTTGCTGGTGACAATTCATTCTGGTGGACAACTTGTTGATGGTCATGCCCATATGAAAGTGTGTTCAAAAGTTACAACAGTTAAAAGAATGACATGACTGACTTCACAGGTGCTCTTGCCTTTGATGGGGCGGGATATGCCTGTTATATGATAGGAATTAAATCAGCTGGGTGGATGGATGGAACATGTCTTGCACAGTCTTTCTTGAGGATGTTATTCATTTAACATTGAGTAGGCACTGGATGTGAAGTACAGATGGATTAGGATATTTTGTAGCTTGGATGGACAGTAGAATACCACTTTGGAAGAGGTGGAACATATTTTATAAAGAATGTTCCTCATTTCAGGGCATATTGAAAGATCATCAAAGCATGGTGGGAGTTGCGGTTATGCTGCTTGTTGTATCTACACTCTTTACTGACAGCCTCTAAATACACAAAAAATATGTCAGCTGATAACTGTATGACAAATATTGACAAGGTCAGAGAAACATTAACACAAATATTAACTGTCCAAGTACGCAGTCCAATCACCAACAACTGAATGAATGCACATCGGCACGGAGCTGGTCTGACTTGAGTATGTTTCTGTTCAGTGGAGAAAGATGCAAGTGGATGAGATACCACTGGGAGAGGCCCGTCATGTCAATATTAGCCAGTCAGTGCGCTGGCTGCCTGCCAGTGATGGTGGTGCCCTTGCTTCCCCCGACTGCTGCTGGCGCCAGATACAAATGCTGCGTTGGCAGATTGCACAGCGTGCTGCCACATTCCTCCACTCTTCTGCAGAGCTGCCCCCACTGGCACTGATGTGTGAGAAAGGAAGACCACACCAGCTGGATCACTTCTGGTGGAAGGTCGGCAAAGGTGAAGAAGCCACCAGATTCAGCCAGGTGACCCGGTGTCGATGACAGCAGTGGTGTGATGGCAGCTGCATGGTTACTGTGCCGGTTTCCATCAGCTCGTAAGCATCCGAAAAGGGATCATCTAGTGGCAGAATGCGCAAGTGCGCTTCGGTGGTGTTTCAGTCTTTCGAGGTATTGGCTATCAAAAGTGTGCTCATTTGAAGCTATTTAGTGCTGCTGGCTGAAGAAATATGAGCATATATGGGTATTACATAGGAAATTTATTTGTCGAATAGTTTTTGAGAGTGGTGCACATGTGTGATGGCCATAGCGAGAGCTTCAGCATGTGGGATGAGGAATTGTGTGTGATTTTAGAGAGATGTCTAGGCTCCAGGAGAGAGACTTTTTAATGTGATGGCAGTTATCAGTGCGGAGGTATTGTTAGCTTTTGTTAGGTATTATACATATGGAGATTTTTTGTGATCCCATTGGAGAGTTTGAGGTCAACATCCACAGAGGTGTCATGCTGCTAAAGAGGAATAGGTTTAATGGATAGGGGAAAAGGCTTTAAATCTGTGGAGGAATAAGGACCCAGATCATGGAAGTGTCATCGGTGGACCTTCTGCAACTGTAATCCACACCTCCTACTAAATTGTGTGTCACACATCAGTTCCCCTGCTTGCAGCAGAGAAAGCTCACCATCACCACACTCTTGTCCTACTCCCTGGTCTCTGTCTTAACTCTCTCTTCCTTTCATTGCACCTTTATTTACAAAAACAATGAAAGGAATGGTACTGTTTTTGTATAAACCCGTTTTTGTTTCTGTAAATATTCACTTTTATAATGAATACACTTTTGCATGCTCTCAATCCATTCTGGAAACATTTTTTCTAGTCCTTTGTAGGAATCTCAAAAACATTGTTTAGCAAAGTATTTAACAGCTTCTGGGAAAGGTTCTTATCACTGTGTACTAATTGTTTGTTTGATACGAGTGAACAAAAAGAGGCGTGTGGCAATAAATCAGCGGACTTAGGTGATGAGACCTTAATTCGAGTGATTGACTTCATGTGTGACATCTGGCATTGTTAAGAAAAATGATGTTACCTTTCTTGTTGTTTTCTTGATTTCACCAATGAGTTGTGGAAAATAAATTCCTGTATACCACACACTATTAACTTCTCTTCACTCCTGTAAAGCAGTGGTTGTGACATATTCAGTGTAACAAAAGAAACTTTTCAAAATGCTTCATGAAAAACCAATTTTGTTGGTTTTGGTTCACCTTGGAACAATCAAACAGCTGACAGCTTTTTAGTTTGAGTTTATATGAATACCAGTACAAATACCCCTCCCCCTTTTACATTTTTTCCAAAACTCTAAAGAATCTGACTTCTGTGTATAAAGCATCTGTTTCTCACATTTAAATGTTTATGACATTATATTTTCTGAACTGTGTTTTATATAATCATATAATTGTGCTGGTACATTAAGTGAAGTGCATACTATCGGCAAAATGTTTCACAAAGAGGTTTAATACTAGAGAAGTAATAAATTAAAACATTGTGCCCGATGCTTGAAGTTTTACTGCATGAACAGTGAAAATATAGTAAATGATAAACTTTTTTACTTTCATCATATAGTGGGAAGTGTTGGTATGAAAGTGTTTCGAAAAGAGTTGAAATGATGTGCAAGGTTTTAGTGCCCTCATTCTCAAATAATGGATGAATGAAGCATGTGTAATTTACACATCACGAGTTATGCTGCCTCAGCGTGTATGGATAGTTTCTAATTGTAATACTTGGCTTGCTGTGTTAAACCTTTACCATAATGTTATTTTTCTTAAGGAATAGATTATGACAGTATTTTAAAATTTCGGATTTGATTGATAATAATATGAAATATTGAAAAGCAAAATTTTGTTGCCTCTGAAAGTGATTAGATGGGCAACCTGCAACTGGTAGTGTTTCCCTGGTTAGTCACTTAACAGTAAGGGTGGCCAGGTTTTAGGTCCTCTTACAATTGTCTATGGATTTTGCATTCCCTTATTCAAATTTTTAACCTCTCCTTAGACAGATTGACTTGAGCATGTCTTTAAACTTACGTCAAATTATGCAGAGTCTGTGAAAACAGATCTTTTTCATAGCTAAACACTTATGCAAATTTTAGTATTCTACGATTTTCAGTATGCCTAAGGATGCATGTATGTCACAGTAAGCCACATATTTCTCTCTCTCTCTCTCTCTCTCTCTCTCTCTCTCTCTCTCTCTCTCTCTCTCTCTCTCTCCCCCTCCCCCCCCCTCCCCCACTCCCCCCTCCCTCTCCATCTCCCTCTCCCCCCCACTCACCCACCCCCTCTCCCTCCCTCCCTGTCATGGTGTGCACTCACTGATGTTTTCATGGAATAATAACTGATTTTGGTCGATTTTCATTGAAATTAATTGTTAAGGGAACCGCAACCACAGCAGAATTCTGCAAACGCCTTGTAGTCAGTATTTTCTAAAAGAGATTAATTATCAAAAGTTTGACTAACCAATTTCACGCATTATGCTTGATTTAAGCCTTCAGGAGAATTATAAAAGTCACCTGACAAAAATATTTGTGTGAAATTTCCAGTACTAGTTCTTTAAATGCTCACTGTAGTTAAGCTGTACTGCTGTCTTTGACGTTACGGTTTAGCGATATTGTTGTGCTTACTCGTCACTGGCTCCTGGAATTTTCGAAACTGAGTGCGCATTTGCTCTATCTGTTTCACTTTTAATGTCAACAGTGCCTGAGTACTACAGTTCATATCCAGTACTAGTGTGGAGGTGAGTCATTGATGCGATTACTTACAGAACGCTCTCACATAGTTGTATCATAGGTAATTTGCCTGAAGGATTTATCAGGAAGTATGATTATATGATTATAATTTGAAAATATTGTGTCGAATCGCAGACTAATGGAGCCTTAATGATTCAGCTTTATTCATGAACAGGCATGCAGGATAAGTTATGAAATTTATGGTTCAAACAGCATTGCGTTTGTTAATCAGTAACTTCCATGGTGGAATGTATCATTTTCAAGACATAACTGAAGGAGTCTTCCATGATTGGTGCTTATCTGTTAAATTAATGTGGAAGACGGAATGCATCAATGGTTACTTCAATATAAATGTGAAATGAGCTTAATTGTTGATTCAAGAGTGGCTGAGCCTAGACATTGTTAGGAAGTGTTTTACATGCTAAAAGGATTATAAACTGAAGTAATATTGATATGTACTGTTATTATTTCAATGTGACATTTTCCAGATTTTAATTGGCATACATTAATATTTTAAAAGTATAAGAGGCAGATATTCATATTACACATGTGATCGGGGTTATTTTGTAATGAAGCATGTTCTGTATGTAAATCTCCTATACTCAAATCCAGGAGCCCCAAAATAACTAAAATAAATAGAAAGGAACTTTACATTGTGGAGTGTAACTGTTACTTATACAAATGTGCCTTCGGTAGCTGCACCTCTGTCAGATCTGGCTGAAAAGTGGTTGTAAAAAGTAGCCTATTGCCTGTGATTTAGTCTGTACCAGGTATGGAGTTCAAACACTTTACGTGCTCTTTGATTACTCAGTGAACCCAGATTTAACCTCATCTATTATAATTACAATATGGATAATCATATAACCAAATATTATGCTCAACCAATGTCCAATAATGTGATTTTTCAGTCTAACCTAACTTAATGCTGATGTGACATGTCGTGACAGTTTTCATGTGGCTAACATACACACTGACATAAAAAGAAAAAATCAACACCAAGAAGGAGTTATGTGACACAACCAAACATTGGTATGCGAGTTCCTACATCTAAAAGATTGTATCTATTCATATTTTGCACCAGTCATGTAGGAGTGGGACTAGAAGCACCACTCTGAGGATGAAAATCAGGTTTGCTTTAAATCATGCTGTAACAGTTCTGAGTGTTAGGTACTTTTGAGATTGGACATTATGAGTTGATGTTAGTCAAGAATGTCTTTAAGGTGACAAAGACACCATTGACAACACTTCAGTGACTAGAATGAGATTTTCACTATGCAGCAGAGTGTGCGCTGATATGAAACTTACTGGCAGATTAAAGCTATGTGCCCGACTGAGAGTCGAACTCGAGACCTTTGCCTTTCGTGGGCAAGTGCTCTACCAACTGAGCTACCCAAGCATGACTCACACCCCGTCCTCACAGCTTTACTTCCGCAAGTACCTCGTCTCCTACCTTCCAAACTTTACAGAAGCTCTCCTGTGAACCATGCAAGACGAGCACTCCTGAAAGAAAGGATATTGCAGAGACATGGCTTAGCCACAGCCTGGGGGATGTTTCCAGAATGCGATTTTCACTCTGCAGCGGAGTGTGCTGTGATATGAAACTTCCTGGCAGATTAAAACTGTGTGACGGACCGAGACTCGAACTCGGGACCTTTGCCTTTCGTGGGCAAGTGCTCTACCAACTGAACTACCCAAGCATGACTCACGCCCCGTCCTCACAGCTTTACTTCCGCAAGTACCTCGTCTCCTACCTTCCAAACTTTACAGAAGCTCTCCTGTGAACCAAGCAAGACTAGCACTCCTGGTTCGCAGGAGAGCTTCTGCAAAGTTTGGAAGGTAGGAGACGAGGTACTGGCGGGAGTAAAGCTACGAGGACGGGGCATGAGTCGTGCTTGGGTAGCTCAGTTGGTAGAGCACTTGCCCATGTAAGGCAAAGGTCCCAAGTTCGAGTCTCGGTCTGGCACACAGTTTTAATCTGCCAGGAAGTTTCAGCACCTCAGTGAGTTTGAATGAGGTTGTATAATAGGGCTACAAGAAGCTGGATGTTCCTTCTGTGATATTGCAGAAAGACTTGGCAGGAATGTAGCCACTGTACACGATCATTGGCTGTGGTGGTCACGAGAGTGTATGGATGCAAGAAGACTGAGCTTCAAACGGCCACATGGCACTACTTAGATAGAAGACCATCATGTTCGGTGTATGGCTCGGGTGCATCATACTGCATCTGCAGGAGCAATTTGAGCAGCAGTTGTTACCACAGCAACATAACAAACTGTGACAAATCAGTTACTTCAATGACAACTCCGAGCCAGACTCCCTGTAGCGTGCTTTACACTGACCCCAAACCACCGCCATTTGGGACTTCTGTGGTGTCAAGCGATAGCTCATTGGAGAGCAGGGTGGAGGTCTGTTCTGTTTTCTGATGAAACCTAATTCTGCCTTAGTACCAGTGAGGGCCGCATGTTGGTTAGAAGGAGATCAATTAAGGGCCTGCTTCAAACCTGTCTGCATTCTAGATGCACTGGAGCTACACCTTGAGCTGTGGTCTGGAGTGTGATTTCGTACGACAGCAGGATCACTCTCATGGTCATCCCACACACCCTGACTGCAAATTTGTATGTCAGTCTGGTGATTCAACCTGTTGTGCTGCCATTCACGAACAGCATTCCAGGGGTGTTTTCCGACAGGATAACACTCACACACATATTGCTGTTGTAATGCAGCACTCTCTACCCTCCCTGTTTTCCTTTCCCTGTTGCTTCATAACCTGGGCTGTGTGTAACTAAATCCACTTTCCCTTCTTCCATTTCTTTCCCCTCTCTCCTCCCTGATGAAGGAACATTTATTCCGAAAGCTAGGATGTTAAATTTTCGATTTTTTTCTGTTTTTTTGTGTATCTATCGCCTGTATTGAGCTGAGGTAAGTACTGGCCAGCCCCTCTATCTCTTTGTTAGTATTTGTTTCACACGACAATAATTACACATTCACAGTATGATTAATCATTTAAAACAGTCACTGAATTATTAAATAAACTCCCAGACA
This sequence comes from Schistocerca gregaria, assembly GCF_023897955.1. Taxonomy (NCBI): domain Eukaryota; kingdom Metazoa; phylum Arthropoda; class Insecta; order Orthoptera; family Acrididae; genus Schistocerca; species Schistocerca gregaria. The sequence continues at coordinate 480,286,493 of NC_064925.1, forward strand.
CAAAATCTGTGTAATTTGTGGTACATTTTCTGACTTGTAACTTGTACTGACTTATCTGCAATGCATTCTTCTGTAATTTGGACATATTCACAGATGTTGCTCCATTGAAACTCATTGCAGACTGGCCTGAAATGGTTCCCAACAAGCCTATTTTATAAAACTACAATAATTAGAACTAAAGTTGTTATTGTTTACTAGATTTTCACAAATTGCAATTAAAGCTTTGCATTTCTGAGTAACTGAACAGGGGAAGAAGATTTGTTAAAATGAGAACTTTTAGATACCAAAAGAATTTCTATTGGATTATATTGGCTAGTTTGCGTAAATATGTTTTACTAAGGAAGCTAATTACTCTGAAACTAAATGAGTGCAACAGTTGCCGACATGTTTTCCTCATTGGCTGTAAGGATACTTCACTTAAATACCTTTTTGATATGCTTTACTAGGAAGTCAGTAATCAGGATTTATGATACCAAGTATATATTTATATATGAACAATGGCAATGAAATCTAAAATTACTGATGTTTTGTAATTAGCATGGTTTTTAGACAAATTAGATAGTTCACCAACTCCTGATAACCAAAGGATTGTTATGGGTAATAAAGATAAGTTGGATATAAGCCCTGAGTCGATATCGAGATTTTTTTAAATATAATGTGCACACTAAGATATCACAGAATTTGGAAAAAGTTAGTACTAGTTTGGGGGGGGGGGGGGGGGGGAAGAGAAAAACATAACAGCTGGAAAAGATCAATTTGTTTTGTTAAAGCTGTAATAAACTACATAACTAATATGAACTGCCATCGTTTTAACAATAACAAATGACAAATTTTAAAACCATAGAAATGTCACACCAGTAGGGCAATCTGGTTGTTCTTTTTACAAAGTTAAAATGTGTATACTCTGCAAACCACCTTGAGGTGCATGGCAGAGGGTATGTTCCATTGTACTGATTATTAGGGTTTCTTCCTGTTCCATTCATGGATGGAACATGGGAAGAGTGATTGTTTTACTGCCTCTGTGCATGCAGTAATTATTCTAATCTTATCTTCATGATCCCTGTGCGAGCAACTCGTAGGGGACTGTAGTATATTCCTGGATAGTTTAGTCTCTCTTCAAGTCTTCCAGTTCTATTCCTTTAACATCTCTGTGACACTCTCCCACAGATTAAACAAACCATTCATGGTGCCCTTCTCTGTATGCTTTCAATATCTCCTGTTAGGCCTGTCTGGTATGGGTCCCACACCCTTGAGAAATATCCTAGAACTGGTCACACAAGTGATTTGTAAGAAATCTCCTTTGTAGATTGATTACACTTCCCCAGTATTCTAACAATAAACCGAAGTCTCCACCTGCGCTACCCATAACTGAACTTATGTGGTCGTTCCATTTCATATTCCTATGAAGTGTTACACAGGTATTTGTATGAGTTGGCTGATTGTAACATTGACTCATTGATATTATAGCCATACGCTACTACATTTTTAGATTTGTAAAGTGCACAATTTTATGTTTGTGAACATTTAAAGCAAGTTGCCAATCTCTTGCACCACTTTGAAATCTTATCAAGATCTGACTGAATATTTATGTACCAGAATCACTAGCAGATTCTGTAACTTGTGGGAACCTTGATCCCACTTCATCCACAAATATGGCCTTTGAGACTTATTGATGAAACTGCATGAGCAATATTAGGCATAATATGAATAACTTCTGCAAAGCAAATAATGTACCCTGTCACTGAAAGCAGTAGGGCTAGACTGATAAAGTTAAATTGAAATCATTGGCCACTAAGTTCAATAAATTCTTTCTAACATTAGCAGAAAGTACAGAGACCAAAAGCTGATCCATTAGATTTATTTAGATAATGCAGAGTTCACCATTGTTTACTGGTTTCCAACTCACCTCTGAAAAAAAATACAATCCTGGAAATGGAAAAAAGAACACATTGACACCAGTGTGTCTGACCCACCATACTTGCTCCGGACACTGCGAGAGGGCTGTACAAGCAATGATCACACGCACGGCACAGCGGACACACCAGGAACCGCGGTGTTGGCCGTCGAATGGCGCTAGCTGCGCAGCTTTTGTGCACCGCCGCCGTCAGTGTTAGCCAGTTTGCCGTGGCATACGGAGCTCCATCGCAGTCTTTAACACTGGTAGCATGCCGCGACAGCGTGGACGTGAACCGTATGTGCAGTTGACGGACTTTGAGGGAGGGCGTATAGTGGACATGCGGGAGGCCGGGTGGACGTACCGCCGAATTGCTCAACACGTGGGGCGTGAGTTCTCCACAGTACATCGATGTTGTCGCCAGTGGTCGGCGGAAGGTGCACGTGCCCGTCGACCTGGGACCGGACCGCAGCGACGCACGGATGCACGCCAAGACCGTAGGATCCTACGCAGTGCCGTAGGGGACCGCACCGCCACTTCCCAGCAAATTAGGGACACTGTTGCTCCTGGGGTATCGGCGAGGACCATTCGCAACCGTCTCCATGAAGCTGGGCTACGGTCCCGCACACCGTTAGGCCGTTTTCCGCTCACGCCCCAACATCGTGCAGCCCGCCTCCAGTGGTGTCGCGACAGGCGTGAATGGAGGGACGAATGGAGACGTGTCGTCTTCAGCGATGAGAGTCGCTTCTGCCTTGGTGCCAATGATGGTCGTATGCGTGTTTGGCGCCGTGCAGGTGAGCGCCACAATCAGGACTGCATACGACCGAGGCACACAGGGCCAACACCCGGCATCATGGTGTGGGGAGCGATCTCCTACACTGGAAGTACACCTCTGGTGATCGTCGAGGTACATCCAAACCGTCATCGAACCCATCGTTCTACCATTCCTAGACCGCCAAGGGAACTTGCTGTTCCAACAGGACACTGCACGTCCGCATGTATCCCGTGCCACCCAACGTGCTCTAGAAGGTGTAAGTCAAGTACCCTGGCCAGCAAGATCTCCGGATCTGTCCCCCATTGAGCATGTTTGGGACTGGATGAAGCGTCGTCTCACGCGGTCTGCACATCCAGAACGAACTCTGGTCCAACTGAGGCACCAGGTGGAAATGGCATGGCAAGCCGTTCCACAGGACTACATCCAGCATCTCTACGATCGTCTCCATGGGAGAATAGCAGCCTGCATTGCTGCGAAAGGTGGATATACACTGTACTAGTGCCGACATTTTGCATGCTCTGTTGCCTGTGTCTATGTGCCTGTGGTTCTGTCAGTGTTATCATGTGATGTATCTGACCCCAGGAATGTGTCAATAAAGTTTCCCCTTCCTGGGACAACAAATTCACGGTGTTCTTATTTCAATTTCCAGGAGTGTATTTGCTGTCTGGGAAGAACTAATTCTTTGTGCTATGTTGGTGTTTCAGTAAATGTTGTAATAGTGCAACCTTTGAGTTGCCTTTATAATCATTCACCCAGCCGAGATGTCTTTCCTAAAAGGCTGAAGTATGTAGTAGTATCTCTTCTTTGTTCTTGAAAGTTTTGTATGTGGTACATGGTGTTTGCTGTTTTTTATGACACTGTGAATAGTAGTGCAGTACCAAATATAGTGTATCTTTCAGTCTTGATTGGAGTTAATCATCTGCCCTAAATGAAACTCTTTCTTCAGACACAAGATACTTTTCCTTTTTTTTAGATGTTAACCACCCTTTCTTTCAGTGTCTATTGCTTTTGTTTCTGGCCTATTCGGAGTATCATAAGGATATTTTGGAATTCATTAAAGGTCTCATCTACTGGTAGATTAGAACTGATGAAACTGCAAAAAGGTGGTTATTTAAGGAGATGGGACCTGGATAAACTGAAAGAACCAGAGGTTGTACAGAGTTTCTGGGAGAGCATAAGGGAACAATTGACAGGAATGGGGGAAAGAGATACAGTAGAAGAAGAATGGGTAGCTTTGAGGGATGAAATAGTGAAGGCAGCAGAGGATCAAATAGGTAAAAAGACGAGGACTAGTAGAAACCCTTGGGTAACAGAAGAAATATTGAATTTAATTGTTTAATTGGTGAAAGGAGAAAATATAAAAATGCAGTAAATGAAGCAGGCAAAAAGGAATACAAAAGTCTCAAAAATGAGATTGACAGGAAGTGCAAAATGGCTAAGCAGGGATGGCTAGAGGACAAATGTAAGGATGTAGAGGCATATCTCACTAGGTGTAAGATAGATATTGCCTACAGGAAAATTAAAGAGACCTTTGGAGAAAGGAGAGCCACTTGCATGAATATCAAGAGCTTTGATGGAAACCCAGTTCTAAGCAAAGAAGGGAAAGCAGAAAGGTGGAAGAAGTATATAGAGAGTCTATAAAAGGATGATGTACTTGAGGACAATATTATGGAAATGGAAGAGGATGTAAATGAAGATGAAATGGGAGATATGATACTGCGTGAAAAGTTTGACAGAGCACTGAAAGACCCGAGTCGAAACAAGGCCCCCGGAGTAGACAACATTCCATTCGAGCTACTGACAGCCTTGGGGAGCTAGTTTTGACAAAACTGTACTATCTGGTGAGCAAGATGTATGAGACAGGCGAAATACCCTCAGACTTCAAGAAGACTATCAGTCTAATAAGTCACAGCTGCAAAATACTAATGCGAATTCTTTACAGATGAATGGAAAAACTAATAGAAGTCAACCTTGGGGAAGATCGGTTTGGATTCCGTAGAAATGTTGGAACATGTGAGGCAATACTGACCCTATGACTTATCTTGGAAGAAAGATTAAGGAAAGGCAAACCTACATTTCTAGCATTTGTAGACTTGGAGAAAGCTTTTGACAATGTTGACTGGAATACTCTCTTTCAAATTCTGAAGGTGGCAGGGGTAAAATACAGGGAGCGAAAGGCTACTTACAATTTGTACAGAAAGCAGATGGCTGTTATAAGAGTTGGGAGTATGAAAGGGAAGCAGTGGTTGGGAAGGGGGCGAGACAGGGTTGTAGCCTATCCACGATGTTATTCAATCTGTATATTGAGCAAGCAATAAAGTAAACAAAAGAAAAGTTTGGAGTAAGTATTAAAATCCATGGAGAAGAAATAAAAACTTTGAGGTTCGCCGATGACATTGTAATTCTGTCAGAGACAGCAAAGGACTTGGAAGAGCAGTTGAAAGGAATGGACAGTGTCTGGAAAGGAGGTTATAAGATGAACATCAACAAAAACAAAATGAGGATAATGGAATGTAGTTGAATTAAGTCGGGTGATGCTGAGGGAATTAGATTAGGAAATGGGACACTTAAAGTGGTAAAGGAGTTTTGCTATTTGGGGAGCAAAATAACTGATGATGGTCGAAGTAGAGAGGATATAAAATGTAGACTGGCAATGGCAAGGAAAGCGTTTCTGAAGAAGAAAAATTTGTTAACATCGAGTATAGCTTTAAATGTCAGGAAGTCGTTTCTGAAAGTATTTGTATGGAGTGTAGCCATGTATGGAAGTGAAACATGGACGATAAATAGTTTGGACAAGAAGAGAATAGAAGCTTTCGAAATGTGGTGCTACAGAAGAATGCTGAAGATTAGATGGGTAGAGCACATAACTAATGAGGAGGTATTGAATAGAATTGGGGAGAAGAGGAGCTTGTGACACAATTTGACCAGAAGAAGGGATTGGTTGGTAGGACATGTTCTTAGACATCGAGGGATCACCAATTTAGTATTGGAGGGCAGCGTGGAGGGTAAAAGTGGTAGAGGGAGACCAAGAGATAAATACACTAAGCAGATTCAGAAGGATGTAGGCTGTAGTAGGTACTGGGAGATAAAGAAGCTTGCACAGGATAGAGTAGCATGGAGAGCTGCATCAAACCAGTCTCAGGACTAAAGACTACAACAACAACAACAACTCATCTACTGTGTTCCCTTGATGAGCCTCTTCCCATCATTCATCCTGTAAATACTCTCTGTATACCAAACTGATTTAGCATTTATGGTTTTATTAAATCATGTGGTTCCTTTCTTAGTTAAACCTGATTAATAGGAAGCTCTACTGGTGCCACCTGACCATCATGATATATAATCATGTATTGTGTGGCTAACATATATTTCATATAAGACAGTTAATTTTCAGAATAATCCCTTTTGTGCAAAATGAATTTCGATTTTTGTTCAGAATGCTACTATTGGGATCCAGTCGAAACCGGACATTAGCACCTCTAAATAACCCTGGTTAGAACTATAGGACAAAAATCAGTATTTAAATTTTCACATACAATTACTTCTTAGTTATTGCATGAAAACTTATTAGTATTCCATTAAATTTTCTTACAAAGTTAAACCATTTCTGGTTGAAAGCCTGTATATTGTTGTAAGCACTTTTACTGAATCGTGACACTGAAAGTTGTGGTCTTTATTCCACTTTCTTGTACATATGCACTCTACCTATTCTTATACTGTGAGTTCAGTAAAATGATACTGATGTATATCACGCTAGGTGCATCTACTTCATTTACAAGCGAGAGACTTACCAACAAATGGGCAGGTGGTCATCTGCTGTTTCATTTGGGCTCAGGAAATACCATTCCAATCTTTCTAACAGAAATCATTTGCTGTTTTGCTGTGGTAAAGAGACTGGACTCATGTTCATGAGATCTGGATTTTGAAGCCTTATCTATTGGTCCAGATTTAGTTTTTTCCTGTGGTTTCTCGATGGTTCATTTGAAAAGGACCCAGTCCAAGTTGTGCATGATTTCTAATGACTTTTTTTATGATGAGATGTTATACCCTAATATTTCTTTCTTAACAGAAACCAGCTGATGGTAATTATATAGCAGCCTTTCACTCAAAAGGTATTTGTTTGTTCTTTTGAGGTTAGCTGTGAGTTTCCATCTTTATGCAGGCCTTCCTCTGATGAGCAGTTGTTCTTATATTTTCTTTGTGATGCTCTTTCAGGTCATTAGTAGTTAGTGTTAGCCCTCAAGATTCTGTTTGAGATTTAACTGAATATCTATCAGTGTACTGGAACACACATCTGTTAATGACATTAACCACAAAAATCTTTTTACTAGTAATCAAACTTTCAAATTATTTTCTAGAGTTGTTACAGTGCAACTGCTAAAAATCTAAGCTACAAAGCAATAAAACACGGACAAAACTAAAACATATTCTTGTATAATTATTGCAGTGTTTCACAAAATACACGCAATGAAAGAAGGCTTGCACGTAAACCGGTTTTTGACTGTTTCTAATGACCTTGTCATTAATGAGGTGAATAACCCTAATCTTTGTTTTTTCTTACAGATTTTGAGTCTCTTAGAAGTATTCTCTCTCTCTTAATTTTATTTGTACTACTTCTACTTTTATTTGCTTGAGCTCTGAATGATGAGCGCTGTCCATAGATTAAAACTCCTCTATGCCTCTAAGACGTTTTGCCTTGATTGCTACATTGAAGAAAATTTAAAACAAAATGCATGAGCAGCATGACTAAAAAGTGCATGGCATGCAGTTCAGCAAGGCCATTGTGACTTGATGTGTTCTTTTTGCCATGAGGTAACAGACAAGCAGCAGGTGGTTGAAATTGCTGCAGCAACCAGTTGACATGTGTGTTACAGACTATTTTCTGTTCAATAATTACTAGGATTCGTAACCAATGTTGATTGTCAACTGAAAGAATCTTCATAAAAATGATTTGGATTCTCACAGAGCATTTGTGGTTCAAACTGCTGCCCTCATCATAGACTCCAATCCCTCATTAACACTAATAATTCAGAAACTTGAATTGGTTGTGGTATATTCGAGTACAAAGAAGAATTTACTTCAGAATATATTTTAAATCTATATTGCATTATCTTTTAAACATGAGCACAGTGTGTAATTGCATACAAGAACCATGCCAAAAACTTTTAGTGGATGAGTATAGTGACAGTCTGTGTGTGTGTGTGTGTGTGTGTGTGTGTGTGTGTGTGTGTGTGTGTGTGTTGGGGGGGGGGGAAGAGAGAGAGAGAGAGAGAGAGAGAGAGAGAGAGAGAGAGAGAGAGAGAGAGAGCACTACACTTTGGTTTGTAATATAATGTTTCATCTGGAAAAAGAGATGTTTTTTCTTTGGCTTTAATTACCTAAAACAAACAGCTTCAAGCGATCAGAGATGACCATCAGCAGGCAAATTTGTGCGATTATCTGATAACCGTATTTTTTCCCCCTGGCATCAGTTCCTTTGTACACTCTTGAATGAACCATCACTGGGAAATAACAAATATTATATTGCTATTTGGGTCCATATTGTCAGACAAAATAGTGTCCACGTATGAACTATTCAGCTTGGATGAGTAGTGGAGGTCTGAAGACCACTTAACAAATTTTTGGGTGTGCATGATAAATTTTTGTATCTACAATTTCCAAAAAATTCTCACAGAGGACATAATGTGAGGGGGTGCATTGTTGTGTGTGTCAACCTGCAACTTTTCATCTGGTCTCTATGTATGTTCCGGCCAGTGTTGAGTGTAAGTCATAATGATATGCTATAGTTACACACGCTCTGTGTTACCCCAAACTCAACACTACAATTCCTCAATAATCATAAACAATGATAATCAGTTGTCTTACATTGAACTGCAACCACTTGGATTATTTTAGACTTGGAGAAGAGAAAATCCTTGTCAAACATGTCACAGTCAACATCATCTCAACTTCCTCCATAAAGGAATGCTTTACACTCAACAGTTGATTGGTTTTCAGTTCCTCCATTGTAGTGGCCAGTCATCTCTATTTCTGGTCTGCTGTTAGGCACTGAGCACCCCCTTGCACACAGTTTTTCCTTTCATGAAAATCAATTTTCAAAATATGGAACATGGATATTGGTGACCTCTCAGCTACTGTTGAAAACTCTTCACATATTGCGTGATAACATTCAGCAAGTGGTTCACCATATGCTTCACGGATCCATAATCATTTGATGCTTTTGCAGAGCCTGTTTTTTTACACTTACATGAATTGTATTGAAATTAGGTTTTCAGTGGTAACTTGGATTGTGATTTGCAGCCCCATCTCCATCAATTTTCTGCAAAACAACTTGAGTTCTGATACCACATTTTAATTTATGTTCTTTGATTCACTACCATACTGTACTGGAGATGCCTACAATATCCATTTCACACAGTCACCACTTTTATACACTAACATGGATAAAATATGCTTCTTCATTGTACTCTGAATGTGTCACTCTTTCCACCATGTTACCGTCCTGCACATTACTTTCGAAGTAAACCTTACAATTCTTTGTACATGTGAGATGTGATCATGCAATGGAGTGTTTTATTTATCCAAACTTCTTATGGCCTTAAAGCTGTCCCATACGTGATCCAAGTTGTTAAATGAACCTGATTCCCTTCTTCATCTGCAGTGGTATGACAAAGGTGTCCTTTCACAGAGAACCATGTCATTTTGGTATTTGCAGAAAGGCATCATCCAAAGTGATAAAAAGACTGGACTCTTTGGCACACCATGTTGTGTTACATGTTATGAGCTTACTACCATTTACATGAAATCATAGTGGTGGAAAGGCAAGTCCTTTGGATTGAGTAATGACATCTGAAGAGTGAAACCAACAACGGGTACTTGGCGTATCTCTATCTCTTTCAGGGCACTCAGACAAGCATCTAAATTGTGCATTGTCAAACACATCAATTCTTGATCTGGTATGAAGATCCATGAGTGTATAGTGGCTTTGTGATAATACTTACTAATGTCAATTAATGGAATTAATAAAAAATCTACTTACCAAGTGGCAGCAGAACACACACATAAAAGAAGGTTGTAATTAGGCAAATGTTCAGAGCCAGTGGCTGCTTTTTCAGGCAGAAGGGTTGAAGGGGAAGGAAGGGGAGTGAAGGAGAAGGACTGGAGAGATCTAGGAAAAGGGGTAGGTGTTGGGAAAGTGACCCAGAATCCCGGTCAGGGAAGATTTACTGCGTGGGTTGAGAAGGAAAGACTGATTGTTGAGGACTGCATCAGATGAGATTTGAAAACCTGAGAGCGTAAAGGTGTAAGACAGGGTAATATGCAAGACAGAGATTACTGCTTAAACGATATGCTTAAGTTAATAAAAGTTAAAAACTAAGTGAATTGTACGTAAAAGAGGTGGAAGGGTGGCAGTGAAAAATAGATTGGTAAGCCAGTAAAAAATGTAGAAAACTAAAACGGAGTGAAGAAAAGGATAGTTATTGTGAAGAAATGCTGGGTTGGAAGAATGTAAATTAAAGCCAGGTGTAGGTGGTGAGAACCAAGGATATGTAACACTAGTTCCCATCTGTGGAATTCTGAGAAACTGGTCTCTGGCAGAAGAATCCAGATGGGTCATGTGTGAAACAGACACTGAAGTCATGATTGTCACGTTGCATAGCATGCTCTGCAACAGGATATTGCATGTTACCAGTATACACCCTCTGCTTATGTCCATTCATCCTAATTGATAATTTGGTGGTAGTCATGCTGACATAAAAGGCTGAACAGTGTTTCCATAACAGCTGGTATATGACGTGTCATTTTACAGGTGGTTGTCCCCCTGATGGTATATGTTTTGCCAGTTACAGGGCTGCTATAGGTGGTGGTAGGAGTGTGCATAGGGCAAGTCTTGCAGCGGGGATCATCACAGGGGTGGGAGTGACAGGGCAGGGAGATGGGTACAGAAGGAGCATAGGGTCTGACAAGAATGTTGCAGAGATTGGTAGAGCAATGAAAAGCTATTCTAGGTGTGGTGAGCAAAGTTTCAGACAGAGTGGATCTCATTTCAGGGCATGATTTGAGGAAGTCACAGCCCTGTTGAGGTAGTTGATTAATTCATTTGAGACCAGAATAATACTGAGTCACCAGTGGTGTGCTCTGAAGTTGTTTTTAGAAGGGATCACCCATACTAAGATGGGATGCGATGGCCCAGGAAATCTGCTTTTAAAGTAGGCTGGTGGGGTAATCACGTGCATTGAAGGCTGAGGTGAGAATGGTAGTGTATTGCTGTAAAGAGTCTTCATCTGAACAAATACGTTTGCCTCGGGTGCCAAGGCTGTATGGGAGGAAGCGTTTGGCATGGAAAGGATGGCAACTGTCAGAATGTAAGTACTGTTGTTTGTTGGTAGGTTTAATGTGGATGGAAGTGTGTAGCTGGTGTTTGGTGAGGATGAGATCAACATCAAGGAAAGTGACATGGGATTCGCAGTAGGACAACGTGAAATATATTTGGCAGAAGGTATTCAGAGATTCCAGGAATTTTAACAGCCTCATTGTGAATCTTTATGGTAAAGGTGTCACCAATGTATTCAAACCAAACCAGAGGCTGAAGACTTACAGATCCCAAGAAAACCCCCTCCAAGCGGCCCATGAAAAGATTGACTTAGGAAGGAGCCATCCTGGTTCTCATGGCCATACCCCTGACCTTTTTGTATGTCTGCTCCTCAAATGTGAAGTAGTTGGTTAGTAAGTGTAAAGTTGACTGAGGTGAGTAGGAAGGATGTCATAGGTTTGGGATCAGGCGGGTGCTGCCTGAGGATATGTTCAGCAGCATACAGAGCATGTACATGGGGTATGACAGGCAAGGTGTGTGGTGGGAGTGGAACGGGCATGGATTTCAGACGGTCTAGGAAATGGAAGGGGGGGGGGGGGGAAGGGAGTCTTCGTATTTTGGTTTGTGGGTGCTGACCGGGTGGATGCTTTGAAGCGACCAATTATAGGATGGCCAGGATGATTGGGTTTGTGGATCTTAGGAAGAAGGTAAAAGGTGGGGGTGCATAGTTTGGATGGAGTGAGAAGTTCTTTGGATTGAGGTGTGGTCCTTGTGAGGGGCCTGAGGTTTTAAGAATCAGTTTGAATCATAGGGATGAGATCTTGATGGCAGACACTGTCGGACAGCTGGTGTAGACCTTCCTTAACATACTCCTTTTGGTCAAGTACTACAGTGGTAGATCCTATGTGTGCTGGGAGGATAATGATGAAGTCATCAGCTTTTAGGAAATGTAGAGGCTGGAGTCCTGCAGAGGACAGGTTAGGGCCATGTTGTAGGGAGCTGAAGAAGGGTTGTGAAGCAGTGCATGTAAGGCTTGTAATGGATGATTTTGAGGTAGTGGTGGTGGATACAGTTGGGTTCGTGGTCTGAACTGTTCAACGTAGGGTTCAGTGTCAGGTTAGATGTTGATTTTACATCTGAAGGAAAGTAGGTCCTTCACCAAAGCAGCATGATCAAATGCAGCTTGTTATAATCACTTATGTCGCAATTTAACTTTCCAAGAGGAAGGCAGCAACCATTTACTCTGTGGCTCGTGCTACATTTCAACTTAAAAGAAAACTATTGCTATACAAATTTAAAAATGTATGTAATGTAAACGGCTTTCTTAAACAAATGTGGGTAAATTTGTTTTCATAGGCAGTGACATACAGTTTTGTAATTTGAGTTTTTTTCTTCTTCTTCTTGAGTTTAACCATGATGTTTCTTTGACATTTTGTTATAGAAATTCTTGTACTATTTCATGTTTTGCATACATTTGTGTGAATGAATGTCTGAAGAAAAGATGGGTGTGACTGAAATTTTCTGCAGTGATCCATCTCAGCACTAGAAATAAATTTTGCCACTAATTCCTTCACTCATACAAATATTTAAATTTATATTCTGTATTTATTTTGTTTGTCTTTTAAAATATTTTTCTTTGTGGTACCTAATGAATTATTCTATATTTATACCTTTTAAAATGTTCACTGTTGACGCAGCTGAAACTTTTTTTAAGGAAATCACGTAACTTTAAAGAAATGAAAATTCATTAGTAACAGTTGTAATAATTACTAACAATCATCAACTGTGTCTTTGACCTGAGGAAGTATATCTGTTTCATTATTGTATTGCAATTTCTTTGCACAAAAAATACAGCACCAACCTATTGGCTGATTTAAAAATGCTTCTGATTTTTAAAAGACAATCTTTCAGAGTGATTTCTTGGTGAAGACTTTATGCTGCAACATTTCTCTGCCCTCTACCTTTGTTACATGTTGTTACTTATTGTATTAGTCTTGTGTAAATGTACTGAGATCTTCTTGAGAAAATGACATACAATTTCAGCAATGGTTCTGTTAAGATGTGTATTATGAGTAATAAGAAATAATTTTCAATTTTTCTTTGACTCTGTACAGAAATCAGAGAAGAAATTTTGGCACGGTTGAAGAAAGCAATGATCGTGAACTGCAGTGAAAAACGTTTCACCATTACCTTTCCGTTGTCAGTAGTGAAACAGCTTGGTTCCCCACAACTGAGCTTCAGTGATCGCAGCTGTATTGGAGTCCCCAACAGTACGCATGTGACACTTACCAGTCCTTTAACATCATGTGGTAGCACAAGTGCAATAGACCGTGGCCTCACCGCTTTTTACAATTATGTAAGTAATGGCTGTGAAAATGGTTTATTCATTAATCTTTCTTTTGTATACATTTTGTGTTAATCTATACAGGCTCTTTAATTCACAATTACGATATTAAAAGTTCTGACAGAATGTAAATAATTTATAAGTAAAAGTAACACTTGCGAATATTAAATGCATTGAGATGTTGACAGGTACATAAAACTGATAACTTTCCTATCTTTTGGGTGATTTCTTCATCAAGATAGTGTGTACACACACACACACACACACACACACACAAACCTCCCAGCTGTGTAGTTCAGAAATCTGGGGATCCAGAAGATTGCATGTGTTGTGAAGCAGCCATTAACAAGTTGAGTACATTGTGCTCAGCAGTATGTCCTGTCACTGGGGGGTCAACTCTGTTCTTAGCCATTGTTTCATTCTTTGGCAGTGGCCATCATTTGTGTGGGCAGTTGCTTTGTGGCCATGCCCACATAAAATGCTGTACAGAAATTACAGCACAGATTAACTGTTAGGAGACATCTGCAAGGTATCTGACTTCTCCCTGACATAGTGATCCCCAGAAGTCCAGTATAGCTTCCAATCCCTGCTCAAATCCTTGGACCCACTGCCCCCCCCCCCCCCCCCAATCATAGCCTAGCCTCTCATATTAAAGATATAAACCAATTCCTTCACTGACTGTCAACCATACCACCTGGATTACTGCTCATCACAGTTGATGCTACCCCTCTATACATCAACATCCCAAGTGCCCATACCTGTAGCTTTGCTACTGTCAACCACTACCTTTCCCAATGATCTGACTCAAAACCACCACCTCATTCTCTACACAAGCAACTAATTAGATTTTCACACATAACTACCACTCCTCTGAGAGGAAGATATGCAAGCAGATCCATGGCATGGTCTTTATGGTCTTTGACACCCACATGGCGCTGTCCTATGCCAATTTGTTTATGGGCCATGTAGAGTATACCTCCCTAGCCTCCCAAAACTCCAAACCCCTTGTCAGGTTAAGGTTCTTTGGTGATTTCTTCATGAAGTGGACCCAAGGCTAATACACCCTCTCCTCATTCGCTTCAGCTGGTCTTTTGCAGCCTAATGTGCCATCCTGCTGGATGTTTACCTTCACCTCTCTAATGGCTCCATCCAGACATCTGTCCGTATCATGGTCACTAATTGTCAGTAGTATGTGCATTTTGGCAGGTGTCATCTCTTTTACAACAGAAAATCGCTCTTATATAGTCTAGTCACAAGTGGATCGTGCATCTGAAATGATGAGAATTCCCTTGTCTGGTATGCCGAAGTTCATTCTCAAGTGTTCATTGACAGGCACTATCCCCCAATCCTAATTTACAGACATATTTCCTATTCCATATTTTCACATACCCTTCATCGTTCCACCACACTGAACAACCAACTGTGAAGGTGCGCCACCCTCATCACCCAATATTGTGCTGGACTGTAACAACTGAACCATACCCTGAGGCAGGCTTTGACTACCGATCGTTGTGCCTGGAAATGAGGAACATCTGCCATGCTTCAAATCTGGTCAGTACCCTGGTCTGCCCCCCTACCACACCCACTCAAGATCCTTTTTTAGGTGGATCATGGACCTTAAGGACACCGAGGTGTGAGACCGTACAGTTCACCCACCTGACACATCTTACTCCAGTCCTGTCACAAATGTATCCTATCCCATAAGAGACAGGCCCACCTGTTAAGGCAGCCACATTTACTACAGAGTGTTTTATGCTGGCATGACCAGCATTTGCTGCCTCCCTCAGAGCTGTAAGCCAGACTCCCTTTCTTCTCCACCTCCCTCCCAGTTTCTGCCTCCTTTCCTCCCTCACCCACTGCACCACACACAATCCTTCCATGAAAAAGATTTGTCCCCAAGTTGCCAAAGTCTTCTGTCTTGTTTATGCACCAGTCCATGAGTCATCACCTCTAATATTTGGTGAGCTGTTACCTTTACTCTTAAATTATTTAATTAACAATTATGTAATTGTGTGTATATTGGTTGCTGGTTAACTACAGACATAATAGAATTGAAAATATAAAAGTAATAAATTAATTATTTTTGAGGCAGAAAGACGCTCCAATTAATGAAAGGGAAGATAATGCATGACGTAGCGGAGCTACAAATGCAACTGGTTGCACCGTGGCTAAGTACACAATGTCAGAGGAATATCCATGGGCTCTTGATGACCACATAACCTGTAGACAAGAACTGGTTCCTGATAGCAGAGCCACCATTGTTGCTCCTGTGTGTGCTGCTTGTGGGTGATGGTGGCAGTTTCTGATAGTGCCTACTAGAGATAAGCTTGTAAACATGCTATTTGGAATCAGCACCGAATCCAAACAAGCAATATACTGGCAAGACGTGTAAGCAGTCCACAAAAGAGGAGCAGATGTCATGTCGAAATGGGCACGGTCGAGTATGTAGAAGCCCAGGTGTGTTTATACTACACTCCTCATCCTGTGAAAATTGAGAACCTCACCAAGAAGAAGGCTGCTAATGTGAGGATGTCTGTGGTAGGTGGCGATGCGATTACTAGTCTTTGTGACAGGACTGTCAGGCCATCACGGAGAGGACTCATGACAAATCTTCCTTGAAGACAACACCAAAAGTGCTGGAAGAAACATCTGGCAGCCAGCTGGAGGCTTCCGTGCATGGTGGCTGGGCCACAGCAGCATAGGGAGAGGACCTACTGAAAGTGGGGCATGTGCTGGAGGGCTGCCTGTGGAATGTCTGGAAGGTATTGAAAACCCTGGTAGCCCTTGTGGGTGGGAAAGTATTGGAATGTGTGGAGCTACATGCCGGTGTATGGGACCGTGTCTCCTTTCGTGATGCCATGTAGAGACTGGTCACATGACCGGCTGAAGCTGAGGCAGAAATGGTGATGGCAGGAATGACCAGGCTGGCCACAACCTGGCTGAGTGTGACTAGGTCAGCAGAAGAGATGATGCATCAATGTCTGCTGAGCTGACAGTGGCAGTCACAGGACCAGTGCCAGCGAGCCTGATTATGGCAGCAGGCCCATCTGTGCTGGGGGCTGTCTTGGTGGAGCTGGCACCGACCTCTGTGGCAGTTATGGTAGTGGAGGTGACGAGGAAGATGCAAATTGTGAAATGTGCGAAGGACCTCAAAAGAGGTCTCAGCCAGAGGAGGAATGAATCAGGATGCAGCGAGGGAAGGAGTTGGGAATGATGGATGCGTGTAAGAGCATGATAACCGGGCAGTGAGGAAGGCATTACAAAAAGTAGTGAAAAATGTGAACTGCGAGGAGGAGGCTGAGAATACTGACTGCGTGCATGTTTGACCACGGTGGGGCCTCACGGCGCTTCGAGGTGTGTAAAAGTGCTCTCAGTGGTACAGAGGCATGCTGGAGTAAAGGGCGCAGAGGGAAGAGTGACATGAGAAGCCATAAACGAGGACAGAACAGAAGGAGAACTGGAAATCGAGGGAAGGATAACTAGTACAGAAGGGCTGGCAGTGGCAGGGGCAGAGACTGTCAGTGTCAGCTGGAGAGGGTCTTATCATTGGCACAGAACTTATCAAAACCCACCAGAAGCATCAGAGTTGGTGGAGAGAAACGTGTCTCTGCTGGATTCTTTTGCAAAACCTGGGCGCAGTAGCTGGCTGCAAAGGAGCCAATGGCAGCAGGCAGCGAAACCTGTAACAGAGCCTCTTGGGAATCCCGAGAGGACAGAAAAGAAGTACTAAACATGAGAGACAGTGGGAGCAGCATAATGAGCGATGATTTTGCCCTGCAAGTGAACGTAGGAGAGGGAAGAAAGGTTGACTCCAGGTTGAAGTGAGAGAAGAAGTGGTAGGCTGAAGTGCCAGACCAGGTGATGAGAAGAACTTGTTTGTGACAGCCCTTGTGAGTGGTGAAGGCCACAAAAGATCATCCGAGCCAATTGAGGGAGGGAGACCGTGACTTCAAAGTGTCATTGAAAACCTGAAGAGTGGGAAGGTGTGGCATCCATATAGAGACAGGGCCGACAGTCAGGCGATTGAGCTGCTGAAGCAGAATTATGGTGGTGGACTGTGACAAAGATTTGGCAGTCTCTTCCAGATTCAGGACCCCGTCAAGGAGCTCCTTGATATGTATTTGACTTCACACATGTTGAGCCTTTCAGGTGCCACAAACTGAGTGCCAAAGATTGATTGTCCACAGAAACATCTGCAGTTTGCCATAAAAAGCAGAGAAGACGCTGTTCCAAAGTTCACAGAAAAGTTCACAGTCAAGGCTCCAATGGACAAAAGAATTCACAGTCCTAGTGTACAAGCAAAGTTCACAGCTCTGAAAAGTGCACATAAAATTGTCACAGACCGAGTGGTAGAGCAGATGTAAAGTTCATAGTGCTTGAAGCAGTGCACACATAAGATAAGACTGCAGTCACCAGTTGCGAGGGCCACAGTCTGAAACACACGAAAGAGGGGTGCCCCTGAGAATCATGTAATCGTCACTGTGGAAAATGATGCAAAACTGATAGATAGTCCTTCTTGTCAGTTGTACTGTTGCTCATGATACAAATGAATGCTGAACAGTTAATTTTTTATGGAGCCGTACATGACATCTCAGAATACAATAAAAGAGACACGACAGCCGGAGGTGATATCGAGTCAGTAGCAGTGTTCTAGCCCAGTGCATTGTAGTGTATTTATAGCATAAACAGAGTGAAGTCCAAACAGTATAATGTATCCAAATCTTGGATATGACACTGTTGTAAGGCAGTGAATAGCAAGAGGAGGAATGATGGTTTTACAGATATTCTTACAATGTACACTCCTGGAAATTGAAATAAGAACACCATGAATTCATTGTCCCAGGAAGGGGAAACTTTATTGACACATTCCTGGGGTCAGATACATCACATGATCACACTGACAGAACCACAGGCACATAGACACAGGCAACAGAGCATGCACAATGTTGGCACTAGTACAGTGTATATCCACCTTTCGCAGCAATGCAGGCTGCTATTCTCCCATGGAGACGATCGTAGAGATGCTGGATGTAGTCCTGTGGAACGGCTTGCCATGCCATTTCCACTTGGCGCCTCAGTTGGACCAGCGTTCGTGCTGGACGTGCAGACCGCGTGAGACGACGCTTCATCCAATCCCAAACATGCTCAATGGGGGACAGATCCGGAGATCTTGCTGGCCAGGGTAGTTGACTTACACCTTCTAGAGCACATTGGGTGGCACGGGATACATGCGGACGTGCATTGTCCTGTTGGAACAGCAAGTTCCCTAGCCGGTCTAGGAATGGTAGAACGATGGGTTCGATGACGGTTTGGATGTACTGTGCACTATTCAGTGTCCCCTTGACGATCACCAGAGGTGTACGGCCAGTGTAGGAGATCGCTCCCCACACCATGATGCCGGGTGTTGGCCCTGTGTGCCTCGGTCGTATGCAGTCCTGATTGTGGTGCTCACCTGCACGCCGCCAAACACACATACGACCATCATTGGCACCAAGGCAGAAGCGACTCTCATCGCTGAAGATGACACGTCTCCATTCGTTCTTCCATTCACGCCTGTCGCGACACCACTGGAGGCGGGCTGCACGATGTTGGGGCGTGAGCGGAAGACGGCCTAACGGTGTGCGGGACCGTAGCCCAGCTTCAAGGAGACGGTTGCGAATGGTCCTCGCCGATACCCCCAGGAGCAACAGTGTCCCTAATTTGCTGGGAAGTGGCGGTGCAGTCCCCTACGGCACTGCGTAGGATCCTACGGTCTTGGCGTGCATCCGTGCGTCGCTGCGGTCCGGTCCCAGGTCGACGGGCACGTGCACCTTCCGCCGACCACTGGCGACAACATCGATGTACTGTGGAGACCTCACGCCGCACGTGTTGAGCACGCTGTCACGGCATGCTACCAGTGTTAAAGACTGCGATGGAGCTCCGTATGCCACGGCAAACTGGCTAACACTGACGGCGGCGGTGCACAAAAGCTGCGCAGCTAGCGCCATTCGACGGCCAACACCGCGGTTCCTGGTGTGTCCGCTGTGCCGTGCGTGTGATCATTGCTTGTACAGCCCTCTCGCAGTGTCCGGAGCAAGTATGGTGGGTCTGACACACCGGTGTCAATGTGTTCTTTTTTCCATTTCCAGGAGTGTATATTTATTTCATCTTCATCACAGAAAGTAAAGTCTCCAATAAGACTGTAATAACAGAATGATTGTCCTTCATCAGAGGTAGATACAACTTGAAGCCCAAACTAACGTTAGATAATCACCTTAGCATTGTATGTACTAGCACTGAGGCTCCCAGTAGATGTATGGTAGCTGTGGGGTGGCATTGATGCTCTGTTTCTCAGTGAGAATTCCGCTTCTTGTCGACAACTTCTTGTTTCTCTAATAAGATGTGCCTTTCAATTTACGTTCATCATTGTGTTTCTTACATGATGTTAATAGTGCATCATCTTTTTCTGTATTCATGTGTGCTGTTCAGTGTCTTTTCTGTTTGTTGATGAATGGTCTATTCTTGTATGGTTAGTTATAATATGCACTAGATCTTCTCAATTTATCATCATTTTTCTGTATGCAATTACTTTTGTGCCAGACTGATGTTAAAGTACGAATTATATTCAACAGATAGTTCTCTGTGTACTCATTTGCCATTGTCTAACAATAGGTCAGAGGGTAAGGTGTAATACAAGGGTAGTGTTGTGTTCAAAGAAATCTTGGGCTTCCAGCTGGTCGCCTTTTACTAAACTATACAATATTTTGAATGAGCATCTACCCGTCATCCTCAGGTGAGACATCGAGGACTGACTAAGACTTCCTCATTCTGTAACTTATTATCACGTTGTGTGTATTTTGCACATACCTTAATGTCTTGAAGACAGACTGACCAAACTATCTGGATGGCGTTGTGGAACTCTGTTGTCCATGTGGTTGTCACTTGCCATGCCTTTGGCGTAATGTATTGTCTTCAGCTAGAGCAAATTGTGGGGTTCCACGCATTGTCCAACTGGTTGCTGCTGTCTTGGTTCATCAGGTTCTCCACAATGCATATTTTCAGACTTCTTAATATTGGAGTCCCAAAAAGTTGGTGCTGTGGATAAAATCATTATTTGATCATATTCCATTGAATGTCTAGTTGAGATAACAATCTTCAGTAGTAGTTCAATTGCAAAAGGCGAGTGCAGAATCAGTGTTTGGTGTTCTTCCCCAACATATGTGGTCTGGTGTATGTAAGGTGTACTACATTGCAAAGGTATTTTTTAAATTCCGCACTTTTGCAGCAACAAATTGTCCTTCTCTGATCCAGTAGTGTCTGTCCTTTTAGCCGGTGGACAGAAAACCTCTTTCACCTGAAATTTGTGAAAAATTCTTGCTATTTTAAATAAAATATTGCCAACAAAAGGAAGAAAACCTAGATATTTTGTTGATGTGCTCTCCTCTTTACAGATGGGCAACTTCTAACACAAGCTACTTGGGTCTGAAGCTCTTTGAGCACTGATAACAAGTGTTTTAAGAACAGTTATTATTTGTGATGAGTGGTGACAACCTTATTGTAAATACAACCAGAATGCCCAAGAGAGTCTAAACAAGACATCCAGAAAGACAGACAACCATCTTTCACAGTTTCCACAGTGAAGGGGATGCTCGTATGAATGTTGTTGAGGTGATGTAAAAGCTCCATCAAGGCCAGACTGTGAGCAACAATGCATGGTGGAAGAAGGAATCTTGTGTTGTTAAAGAGGAGGCTGGGGAAGGGGAGGGATAGCATGGTAGAGGTGGGGGGCAGTGAAGTGCTGTTGTGGGGCATACAGGGATGTAGTGGGGAGAGAGTAGAGCTAGGCGCAGTTGGGTGGTTAGATAGGGGCGTGGATGGAAAACTAGAGAAGTAAAAGACTGTGGGTGTGTTGGTGAAGGCTGGAGTGGGAACAAGGAAGGAGATAATTGGGTGAAATGAATAAAGTTCTTTTGGAGATGTGATATGTGTGCAAATTGTTCATTTAAACCTGCCTACTTTGTAAAAGGTGGTTCAGTTCCTGTGGGAAAGTTTCGGCACCCCTTATACAAGGTGTTACAAAAAGGTACGGCCAAACTTTCAGGAAACATTCCTCACACACAAAGAAAGAAAATATGTTATGTGGACATGTGTCCAAAAACACTTACTTTCCATGTTAGAGCTCATTTAATTAAGAACCTTCAACATTGCAGCACGTCAGCAATCGTTGGTTAATATATTAAAAAACTAGAAACCCGCCTCGATTGCGATAAAAGCACTCGGTGTTTTTTTTTCAATCGAGGCAGGTTTCTAGCCTCCCACAGCCGATAGCTGTGTCTGTCCACCACATCCCTGTGTGCTCTCACCATCAGCACTTCTATATCCCCCCACTCTTACCCTGTTATCCCTCTTCCTCCCCACCCTACTCTCCTCCAGGTTCATCCAGGTTGCTTCTTCCTTCAGGCACTGTTTCTCGCAGTCTGGTCGAGCAGCCAGAGACATTGGTCATATATATATATATATGTGTGTGTGTGTGTGTGTGTGTGTGTGTGTGTGTGTGTGTGTGTGTGTGTGTTATATTTCAGAAAAAGACCTTTGGCCCAAAGCTTAATTGTTTCGCCATGTTCTTGTTTTGCCTGTCTGTGACCCAACATCTCCATTGTATTGTGAGCAGCAGCCTATCCACTCCATTAATTTATCTCCTCCATGAGGCCACACTATGAAAGTACCATTTGCATACCTTCAAACTACTGTCAGTTCAAGGGCTGCTGATTCCAGTGCTCTCTCTACAAAGTCCTCAATAAAAAAAGTTCGCCACTAGGAAGACAAATGACTGTTTGTGGCAATGCTGTCAGTCTGCTCAAAATAAAATAGTGTTTTGAAACAAAGTGGCGACATCCACCTGAAACTACCAAAGAATTGGAGACTGGGACCTTTGTACCAAGTGATTCTGTATCGAAGCTAACTAGGCAGTGTGAACTGTTGAGATGGAGATTCCTCAGTCTATTGGTAAAATTGCCCAATTTATGTATGTGATGCAAGCATTTGTCCATCAATGGTCTCAGCAAGGAAGAAAAATATTCAATTAAATCAGATGTAGAAACACCAGTGTTGCTTACAATTGGGCATAAAGGGAGACCTTCTTTATGAATTTTAGGAAGGCTATAAAGTCTGGGTGGTATGCAAAGTAGTCTTATCCACTTGATGGTCTCTCTATGTAATGAGGAAGAATTCAGAAGTGCAGAACTTTAACGCTACACTCATCGTGTAAGGTATTAATCAGTCTTCCTACTGTCTAATCACTTTGTAGAACACACATCTTATCAACATGCAAATGTCAAGGTTACAGTACTGTCAAAAGTGGGAAGTCTTCATCGGTCTTCGACAGCTCACCTGAGGATGATCGGCTCTCCTCCAGTCAAAATATTGTTGAGTATAGCAAATGATAGCCAGCTGCAAGCCCGAAACTTGTTTGAACATATAATGTGCTAAGAAAATTTTAAAATTCATAGTTGTTATGGTTGTTAGCTACACACGGTTTGCAACGTCTATGTTCTGCATTAATCTAATTTCATTTAACTATTGAGTAGATGTTTCTTTTTATTTCAGATTCAAGTCCAGCCAGCTGGCATTGAAGAAACAAGTGAAGACAAGGAATTTTATGGTGATTTAGCAGAAAGTGAGGGAATTCCTATTGTCTGCAAAAATCAACCGTACTACATTGGTGGTAAAGTAGATGCGTCAGACAGCAGTACATTTGTAAGTACTGAAGACTGAATTTTAGTACCTGTGTCTTACACTGTACAGTACCACTAAATCTTTGGTACATCACTATACCTGTGCTCTGTGGAAATGTTGTAACGCCTCGGCCATCTAGAAATTGATACTTGTATGTACACTTGCTTGCTTTGCCTCGCTTTACGTGACAAGGTCCAGGACCATTCGCAGTTGCAAGGCTCCTCATCCACTGAATTTTGTTTCCGCTTTCTGCTGCCAATCACTCTGTGTGCCAATCGACAGCAAGTCCTTTTGGATTTCATCACTCCACCTTTTCGTTTGTCTTCCTCACAGTCTTCAATTGTGGGGAGTAAAATAAGTGGATTTCTAAGGCCAAGCAACATGACCTAACCTTACAAGCTGTTTGGTTCTGATAGGGCGTGTGGTATTTGGTCTGCCATAGATCTTCCACCTCATAATTATGCTGGACCCTGCTTTCCAGTGATCTTGTCTTGTACTGGGCCGTAGATCTTCCTTATGACTTTTCTCTCGAACACAATGAGATTATTTTAAGTGTTTTTTGGACAAACTGCA
This sequence comes from Schistocerca gregaria, assembly GCF_023897955.1. Lineage (NCBI taxonomy): Eukaryota > Metazoa > Arthropoda > Insecta > Orthoptera > Acrididae > Schistocerca > Schistocerca gregaria. The sequence continues at coordinate 480,310,107 of NC_064925.1, forward strand.
TATCAATACAGTCATATGAGTTTACTCTTAGTGTTTTGTAGAGTTGGAGCTTGAAATTCCATGATTAAGAAAGCTGTTTGATACTGTAATGTGATTGATTTGTATCTTGTATCCTTGCTTTAATGTCTGCTTCACACAAAGTGTTCTGTGTAAAGATTATTCCCAGATATTTAAAATTATAAACTCTTTTATGGGATTGGGTTATGACTACCAGCAGCTGGAGATGGGTCTCTCAAATAGGCACGAGTTCTGCTCGTCATCTTATACTAAATCTTCGATTCATTCGGAAAGAAAATGATCTTGCTCGCTACCACCTCTATGCTGTCACTCATCCACATTAGTTCCTCCTTAGATTTGGACAGCAGGGCCTTGTTGTCAAGAAATGTGAGGTGTGGGATTTTCTCAGCTTTTACCTCAATCCTTTCAAAATTCTTATGGAAATCTTCCCTCGTAATTTTTTCGAGTGCCAGATTGAACAATATTGGTAACACACCATCTCTTTTTCTCAACTCTGTGTTTATGTTAAAACTCTTAGTGTCTTAGATACCGAGCTTCAGTTTGGCTTTTGAATCAGTGAAACAAATTCTTAATTGGGTTGATGAGTTTCTTTTGTATTCCAAACTTCATTAGGCAGTTCATGAGGTTCTCCCAGTGAATGCAGTTGTATGCCTTCTTAAAATCTATGAATAGCACATGAAGGTCATCAGCAAATCCCCACATCTTCTCGGCGAGCTGTCTCATTACATTCCTGTAGTCCACAATAGAACAGCCCTTCCTAAAACCACCTTGATACTCACCAATCTCTCCTGGAAATTGCTGGATTCTGTAGAGTATACAGATGGACAAGATCTTATAGCAGATGTTTAAGAGGGTGATTCCTCTGTAGTTGGTACAGACCATTTTGTCACCTTTCTTGTGTATAGGGCAGATTTCTGCTGTCTTCCAGTCTTCTGGGATCTCCTGCACAATCTATATCTTCTTGAGTAATGGATGAATTCTCTTGTGGAGACTCTCACCTCCAGCTTGAATGACCTCCACCTGCATTCCACCCCCTCCTGGACTTTTGTTCTTCTTCAGCTTCATTACCTGACTTTTAATTTCTTCCAGTGCAAGAGGTGGATAATATAAATTCACAATGTCAGGAGGTTGGAATTTGAACAGATCTTTAGGTTCATCACAGCTGAGGAGCACCCTGAGGTATTGCTTCCATCTCTGTGCATTATTGAATGCATTCGTGAGTATGATCCCATTATTGTAATCGACAAACTTTTGGTGACTCTGGTATCCCTTCTTAAAAAGGTTAACTTTATAGTACATCTTTCAAGCCTCTTTTTCCAAGAAATCTTATTGAACTTTTGCCTAGTGCAAAATCCGTGCTGTGTAGCTGGCTCTCCTTGGTTGCTCTTCTCCTCGCAAGCTCTTAATGCATTCAACCATAAGCCAAGATTTTTGCCCCTGATCTGCTTCCTGATGACTGCGTTTCTCACCTCATTTACTGCATCCTAGATTTCTTTCCAGTCTTCTGCTAGGTTCTTTTGTGAATCATTTTCCTGTAGTATTTGAAAGGATTTGCTGAGCCGGAGCTGAAATTCGTCTTTCTTGTATTGCCTTTGAATGCATTGCTGTGATAGCACACAACTACAGACTTTGGTTTTGGATTGTACTTGTAGTCAGATTTTTTCTAGGAAGTGATGCTGCGTCATTCCGCACCTTGTGCTGTCTTCACATCCATCACCCAGCTCTTTCCTTCATTGTCAGTCGCAGTGTGATCTGTCTGATTAACTGTTTTATCATCTGGTGACAACTAAGCTCCTTTGTGTATATTCTTCCGATAGAAATTTGTGCTGCTGATGAGCATCATTTCCAATCAAGTAGTAAAAGGTCACAGTCAGTCAAAGTGATCTTTATTGCATATCTAGATTTTTATCACTATCTTCAGTGCTATAAAACGTGATGAACCAGTTATAATAATGGCTTACTAAATTTATTGTTGTGTATGCTCTAAATGTAAGTCAGTCATGAAATACACTGTGTGATCAAAAGTATCCAGACACCCCCAAAACCATACGTTTTTCATACCAATGAAATTCAGTTTAAGAGAAGCCTAAAGGATTTATTAGTGGCCAACTCCTTCTACTTCATTGATGAATTTCTCAGTAGAACCAACTGATTTGTGTGTGTGATATATATAAACAAAGATGATGTGACTTACCAAACAAAAGCGCTGGCAGGTCGATAGACACACAGACAAATGCAAACATACACACAAAATTCGAGCTTTTGCAACCGGCGGTTGCTTCGTTAGGAAAGAGGGAAAGATGAAAGGATGTGGGTTTTAAGGGAGAGGGTAAGTAGTCATTCCAATCCCGGGAGCGGAAAGACTTACCTTAGGGGGAAAAAGGGATAGATATATACACACACACACACACACACACACACATATCCAACCGCACATACACAGAGACAAGCAGACGCTTATCTGCTTGTCTGCTTGTGTCTGTGTATGTGCGGTTGGATACGTGTGTGTGTGTGTGTGTGTGTGTGTGTGTGTGTGTGTGTGTATGCCTTAAAACCCACATCCTTTCATCTTTCCCTCTCCTTCCCTCTTTCCTGACGAAGCAACCACCAGATGCGAAAGCTCGAATTTTGTGTGTGTGTTTGTGTTTGCCTCTGTGTCTATCGACCTGCCAGCGCTTTTGTTTGGTAAGTCACATCATCTTTGTACATACAGGGTGTTACAAAAAGGTACGGCCAAACTTTCAGGAAACATTCCTCACACACAAAGAAAGAAAATATATTATGTGGACATGTGTCTGGAAACGCTTACTTTCCATGTTAGAGCTCATTTTATTACTTCTCTGCAAATCACGTTAATCATGGAATGGAAACACACAGCAACAGAACGTACCAGCGTGACTTCAAACACTTTGTTACAGGAAATGTTCAAAATGTCCTCCGTTAGTGAGGATACATGCATCCACCCTCCGTCGCATGGAATCCCTGATGTGCTGATGCAGCAATGGAGAATGGCGTATTGTATCAGAACCGTCCACAATATGAGCTCGAAGGGTCTCTACATTTGGTACCAGGGTTGCGTGGACAAGAGCTGCCCAAACGTTCACAGAAAATCTATGTTGATGACGTGATTGCACAATTACGTGCTGATTCTCGTCAGCCCACACATGTTTATTGTGAAAATTTACAATTTGATCACGTTGGAGTGAAGCCTCATCCGTAAAGAGAACATTTTCACTGAAATGAGGATTGACACATTGTTGGATAAACCATTCGCAGAAGTGTACCCGTGGAGGCCAATCAGCTGCTGATAGTGCCTGTACATGCTGTACACGGTACAGAAACAACTGGTTCTCTCGTAGCACTCTCCATACAGTGACGTGGTCAATGTTACCTTGTACAGGAGCAACTTCTCTGATGCTGACATTAGGGTTATCATCAACTGCACGAAAAATTGCCTCGTCCATTGCAGGTGTCCTCATCGTTCTAGGTCTTCCCCAGTTGCGAGTCATAGGCTGGAATGTTCCGTGCTCCCTAAGACGCCGATCAGTTGCTTCGAACGTTTTCCTGTCGGGACACCTTCGTTCTGAAAATCTGTCTCGATACAAACGTACCGCGCCACGGCTATTGCCCTGTGCTAATCCATACATCAAATGGGCATCTGCCAACTCCGCATTTGCAAACATTTCACTGACTGCAACACCACGTTTGTGATGAACGCTAACCTGTTGATGCTACGTACTGATGTGCTTGATGCTAGTACTGTAAAGCAGTGAGTCGCATGTCAACACAAGCACCGAAGTCAACATTACCATCCTTCAATTGGGCCAACTGGCGGTGAATCGAGGAAGTACAGTACATACTGACGAAACTAAAATGAGCTCTAACATGGAAATTAAGCATTTCAGGACACATGTTCACATTACATCCTTTCTTTATTTTGTGTGAGGAATGTTTCCTGAAAGTTTGGCCGTACCTTTTTGTAACACCCCAGTAATGTGTTCATTGTAAATAAGTATTTATTAGTTGTATTACACATTTATTACCTTATAAATAAATTAAAAAATATATTTTAAATTCAATGCATTAGTATTTGTAAAATGATTCTTTCATATAGCGTTCATTAAAAAATGACGACCATGCCACTTGGGACCTGTGGAATGGTACAGTAGCTTATTTGTTTGAGTTGTAAATATTTGTCATGTATTGTTGTTTTTCTGACATGTTCTACATCCTGGAGGACCTCCTCACTACGGATCAATTGGAATGAAAGTAAATGTAATCTAATGTAATCTAATAATAGGTTTATTGGCCTGCCACCTATTGCCAGGTACTCCATATCAGTGACCTCAGTAGTCATTAGACATCGTGACAGAGCAGAATGGAGTGCTCCGCGGAACTCACAGACTTCGAACGTGGTAAGGTGTTAGGGTGTCTCTTGTGTCATACATCTGTACACAAGATTTCCACACTCCTAACCATCCCTAGGTCCACTGTTTCCAATGTGATAGTGAAGTGGAAAGGTGAAGGGACATGTACAGCACAAAAACGTACAGGCCGACCTCGTCTGTTGGCTAACAGAGACAACTGGCAGTTGAAGAGGATCTTAATGTGTAATAGGCAGACATCTATACAGACCATCACACAGGAACCAAACTGCATCAGGATCCACTGCAAGTACTATGACAGTTGGGTGGGAGGTGAGAAAACTTGGATTTCGTGGTCAAGCGGCTGCTCATAAGTCATACATCATGCTGGTAAATGCCCAACGATGCCTCACTTTGTGTAAGGAGCGTAAACATTGGATGATTGAACAGTGGAAAAACATTGTTTGGATTGATGAATCACGGTACACAATGTGGTGATCCAATGGTAGGGTGTGGATATGACGCATGTCCGGTGAATGTCATCTGCCAGCGGGTGTAGTGCCAACAGTAAATTTTACAGGCGGTGGTGTTATGGTGTGGTTGCGTTTTGCAAGGCACTATCACAGCACAGATGTACATTGATGTTTTAAGCACCTTCTTGCTTCCCACTGTTGAAGAGTAATTCAGGGATGGCAATTGCACCTTTCAACACAATAGAGCACCTGTTCATAATGCACAACCTGTGGCAGAGTGGTTACACAACAGTAACATCCCTGCATAGAGTCCTGACCTGTATCCTATGGAACACCTTTGGGATGTTTTGGAATGCTGACTTCGTCCCAGGACTCACCAACTGACATCAATACTTCTCCTTAGTGCAGCACTCCTTGAAGAATGGGCTGCCATTCCCCAAGAAACCTTCCAGCACCTGATTGAACACATGCCTGCAAGAGTGGAAGCTGTCGTCAAGGCTAAGGGTGGGCCAACAGCATATTGAATTCCAGCTGTACCGATGGAGGGTGCCATGAATTTGTAAGTCATTTTCAGCCAGGTGTCCAGATACTTTCGATAACATAGTGTACATAGCAGTAAACGCAAGTTAAAACATTAAACACCCTTGTATAAGCACATGGTTTAAACTGGACTACTCATTTCGGAGGTTGAGTTCACACTAGGACCATTTTTTTACAATTATAGGACGGTTGGCTTCAGTGTATTTTGTACCTGTTTTCAGTGCCTTCCTTACATGTATGATGCATTAACAGGTATTAACTTCATTTTTCCTTCACAGTTTGTACTTTTTATCATTTTATTTCTTATTTTATACTTTTTTAAGTACATAAAACAAAAGAGGTGTTTGTAACTAAATGTAATTACTGAAGTTTTACAGTTGTACATGGTGATAACTGTGTGTAGCCACTGGTGCCAGTTACTGCTGCACATTTTGCATTTGAACATAATTTTAAAATATCTTGTTCAAATATTTATGTTAATAAAATTTTATCAGGCCATACTAAGTACAATTAAAGGAATTGGAACAAAGAAGAGTGGTGCTAAAAGTTACTGTACCATCAGCAGAATGTCAAAAGGCCAGGAATCATTTTGCTTTAAAATGCCCTCTCTTTTGTGTTTCGTTTACTAATCCAACACAATTTACACAGTTTGCTGTTAAAATTAATAAACTATCAACTGCATCATGTAATTATGCAGTAAATACTTTGCATCTGTGTGTGATCTAGAAGGAGTGTAAGCATAAGTAGGTGATTATTGTCAGGTCAGTGCATCTGCTGGGATCGGCGCATAGTAGCTTTTATCCCAGTGATTCTTAAACAGTTTCTAAAACTGGGTGCTTTTCATCTACGTCTTCCCTTTTTGCACAGCATCCTCATGTGTGAGGACAAAACTGGTATATTGTACCCACTTGTAAGAAGGTGCACAGCAAAGTTAGATATTTCTGCTGCATTTTTACATATAATGTGAGATGTTTACTGAACTCGCCTCCCATTCATCTACCAGTTTCTCCCAGGTAGCAAGCATTGCAGTCAGGACATTTAATGCTATATACGCCTTGAAACTTCCTGCCAGAATGAAACTGTGTGCTGGACCAAAACTCTAACTTGAGACTTTTGCCTTTCACGGGCAGAATTGGAGCTGCGAGGATGGATTGAGTCATGCTGTGGTACCTTTGACGGTGAGCACTTGCCCGCGAAAGGCAAAGGTTTCATGTTTGAATCTTGGTCCGGCACACAGTTTTGTTTTTTTCTTTTCGAAAAACTGAGGCCACCCTTCACTAATTTTACATAAATATTGTAAACAAATGTACATATTATTGCTGTTGTCACTTATATTGAAACTAGTTTCTTTCTGCCTATGTTGTCGTACTTGTCATTGGTGTAATTATGAGGTTAGTCATTGACCTTAGCAATATGTTTTACTGTATTCAGCTTCACTTCATCCCCTGTACTTGAAATTTGAATTAACAACCAACTGATGGAGAAATTGAAAGTATGATTTCTTGTACGGACTGGGGCAGTTTGCTTTGTAATTTATGATATTGTCAGCACAAGTGCCTCTCATTTAAAATAGTAAAGTTCAAATCTAAAAAGTTAACTGATCAATTTGACTCCATGTCATACGTGGATCCAATTTTCCTTTGTTGCCCATTGAACTTCTTGACAATTATTTTAACATCTTTGTTGTTACATCTAATTAATAGCAAGATATCATCAATCTATCCGAATTAGTATATTAGTATACTTGTCACATCTGGATTGTTCTGGAAAAATTTATTCTCCAAATGGTTGATAAAAATATCAGGTAAAAGCCTGAAAGGGGCTCCGTACACTTAGACCATCTTTTTGTAAAAATATATCCCCCATTGATTTAAAATATTTATACTAAAAAATTAATGTAATTGACTTGTATGTTATCACTGATTTCATCATTGGACAATCTGTTTTTTTAAATTATGTTCAGTTGCCAAATGTGCAGCAATGATGCCATTGATGATACACCATGTACAACTGTGAAAGTTTAGTCACTGCTTTCAATTACAACCACCTTATTTGTTTTATGTTAATAAGTTTTAAAAATGTATAAAATAATAAATAAATTGATAAAAAAATAAGAATTGTCAAGGTAAAATAAAGTTAATACATGTTGTCAATCCATCATACATGTAAGGAGGACACTGAAAATTGGTATGATGTACACAGGAGCCAGGTGTGCTGTAATTGTGAACAGCGGCCTCACAAGGAGAGGTCTCCAGCTATGGGACTAACTTTTTGAAACTGGTGTGGTGATGTAGGTTAAGATCCCAGGTGTCACACCCTGCAGCCATTCACCCTGGTGGGCCATCATTTGTGAGTAATTGAAGGGGGTGGGGGGATTTTGTGCGACAAGCAGTAGCATTTAAAAAGTTGCATTATATAGTCTGGTTGTGCGGTGTAACTGATAGGATATTGGCTTCATATGCAGGAGGTTGTGGATCGAATCTTGTCAGATGTAGTGAATTTTTTTTTATTTTTAAGTCTTTATCAAAATGACTTTGATCTTGATTTTTATTCACTTAATTGGTTTAAATGTAATTTTTTATTTCTGTTCCATTGTCACATGATTTTAATCACCATATGAACTTTTTCCATTTGTTTCTTTTTGTCTTCATGTCATTCATTTTCCAATCATAATATTTGTAAATATGAATTTAATTCTGTTTATCTATTATAATATGCAATTATTTGAACACTCCAATTTATCAGTTAAAAACAAAAGACAAAATAATCAATTTATATTGTTTTTTTTCAAATTAATTAATTAATTTTCTTTTGCGCTGTCATCATCAGAAAAGAGAGAGCAAATGAAGAAGTTGGTATTATGATTAAAATTATGTAATAAATGAATGGAAATAAAAAATTAAATTTAAATCAATTAATTGAATAAAAATTATGATCAAAGTCGTTTCGATAAAGATTTAAAAATAAATGAAATGTTTACTGTACCTGAGAAGATTCGAACTCGCAGTCTTCTGCATGTGAAGCTATTATCTGATCTGTTACACCACGCAAACAGCTGCATAAGAGAACTTTTTGAATGCTATTGAGTGTCACAAAAATTCCTCGGAAACGGGAGCCCACCTAGGTGAATGGTGGTGGTTGTTGGGATGTTTAAGGGGGACTAAACAGCTAAGGTCATCAGTCACCCTGGGTGAATGGCTGCAGTATGTGATACCTGGGATCTTAACCTACATGGTTGTATAGATGGTTTCAAAAAGTCAATCCCACCACTGGTGACCGCTCCTTGTCAGTGTGAACTCAAACTCTGACGTGAATAGTCCAGTTGGGAGTATGTGCTTATACAAGTGTGTTTAATGTTTTATCTTATATTTACTGGTATGTATTTTATGACTGACTACCATTTAATGCTTACACAACTATAACTTTAACAAGGCATGTGTGTTACCCTATTGTAATTGGTTTTCCACATGTCTTTTAGCATCAAAGATGGGCACACAGTGATCAAAATCTAGATATCCAATAAAAATTATTGCAACTGATTGCTGAACCCTTCACTACTTGAAATAAAATGCAGTCACTGGGCACAACTGTTTCCCCATGGAATCAAAACCTGATCCCTTCCGATATTGTGAAATTGATGAACCTGATTCCATTGTTGTTTCCAAGTTCATCTATGTGGCTCTCTTCAATTCATAATTAAGTGCCTGCCAAATGGTTCATCGAACCACCTTCAGGCTATTTCTCTATGATTCCATTCTCAAACAGCGTACAGGAAAATGCAGGTGCGACTCGACAAAATATTTTAGCATTTGGAGGGAAAAGTTGAGGATTGAAATTTTGTGAAAAGCTCGTAGAGCAACCAGAAACACCTGTTTGCAGCCCTGTGCCAGGATAGATGTGCGAGATTTTATATTCTTGTAATTATAAGCCATTTAGATTGTAATAATAGACAGTGGAAAGCACAGAATGGTATAACAATGATATGAAAAGGATAGAATGCTACTTGCCACATAGAGGTGGTGTTAAGTTGCAGTCAGGCACACTGAGAAAGACTGCTGAACATTTAAGCTTTCAGTCAAAAAAGTCCTCTCTTCAAAATAGAATACACACACATTTAGTCAAGCCATTATTTGGGTCATATTTATGGAAAGTCTTGTAAATTTTAAGTTGTTTGATTCAGAATCTTTGCAGTTGTTGTTTGTTTACATATTGCTGTGTGTTTTTGTAAATGTGTTTTCTTGTTTATTGCTAATTTAATTTACTAATTTTTACTAAAGTATTATCATTATCATAAGTGATAAATACCTGACCAAAAGTGACTTATTGTAGAATTGTTAGTTTTGGGATTTGGTGTGACGCGTGCTGTAGTTTTTTTCAATTGGGGGCTGTAGTAGTGTTGGAATTGGGGAAATAAATGAGATGCTTCAGTGGTTTGTAGGATAAGTAACACAAATAAGAAGATAATGGAACAAGAGGGCAAAACTGCAGCCCTTTGGCCTGAATTAGACAAGTCTAGGACAGATTTGGAGAAATTAAAGAGGGAGAAAGGTGGAGAGAGTTGGGAAGTGACAACAGGCAGCAGAGGGGACAAGCTCAGAACTTCATCTGACAGTTTTGTGGTGAAGATGAAAAATAAGTTTGATTGTTGCTTCAGTTGGAAACTGATGTGCCTCAGGCAAACATTGGTGTAGACAGGGCACTGTAAATTTTCAGCAGTCAGTTTAAAAATAGGGATGTAACAAAGTCACTGAAGAGAAAGAAAGTTTTGTTGTTACCTAATTCTCTCGCTGCAGCTGTTGGCCAACTTTCACCAGATGAACTAGGACCAGAATACAAGCTCACCAATTTTTTTTATACCTAGTGTTGTTGGTCTGGAGCAGATAATGTATGATTTAGGATGACTTTGCAGAGACTTCACATGAAGAGGCACCATGGTTATAGTGAATGGGCCAGGTAATAGCATTGACAGAGATCCTGGGTACAGAGTAGAGTGTGACCTGACAATGGCTGCATCAGCATTGAGACGTACCAATGTTCATTTGTGTCTGTCCTGAGACAACATGACTGATCTCATTTGAGCTCTTCTGGCAGGAGAGCTAATCTGGAATTGGAATGGCTGTTTATGTCGGGTGCAGGGTCACATATTGCTGTTGTTTCTGCTGTTTTCATCTGTAGATGGGATTATACTAGACATGCCCTCCACTTCAGCAGAAAAGGGAAGGGTAACCTGGCTGGGCTAATAGCAGAAAAACTCGATGGAGGGAACACTGTCACAAGTTGTAAAATATACACATCAAAAACAGTTTTGCATCACCCTGGTTTCCAGAACTCTTGAAGATAGATGTTGACTGTGGATACTGTATCACAGACACAGTCCTCTTGACTGTTTAGAGATGTCACTAAACCCGCAGAAAGTCAGGATGAAAATGCTACCACTGCTATAGATGGCACCCCTCCTACAGTGGAACATAGGGTTGAGGACACATGTGCTGAAACTGAAACTCCTAGCACAGGCATGCCCCCTGTGCTTGTGTTTACAAGAAGCAAATTTTAAAGCCACTGATGCCACTGTGCTACAAGGCTATACCCTTCACCAAAAGGATGATCTGACTGGGGACACAGCCAGTTGAGGGGTTGCTGTGTGTGTCAATAACACACACCACTCCTCTGCTCTCTCCTTGGTTACTGACTGACAGACAGTAGCTATTACAGTTCATGTTGGTCAGAAGATCACTATCTGCTCACTCCATTTACATCCACAGATTGTGATAGACTGCGAAGCTCCCACAGGCCTTATTGGACTTGTCCTGTGCCCATTTCTCATAGTGGGTGATTTTAATGTCCATAATATGTTTTGGTGCACGAGGTATACTTGCCCTAGGGGTTGAGTCTTGGAGAACCTCATGATGTCTCAGGAGCTGTGCACCCTCAATACAGGCAGTCCCATTCATTTACTGGCTGTTAGTGGGTTGTTATCAGGAGAAAGAAAACTGGCGTTCTATGGATCAGAGTGTGGAATGTCAGATCCCTTAATTGGGCAGGTAGGTTAGAAAATTTAAAAAGGGAAATGGATAAGTTAAAGTTAGATATAGTGGGAATTAGTGAAGTTCGGTGGCAGGAGGAACAAGACTTGTGGTCAGTCGAATACAGGGTTATAAATAAAAGTCAAATGGGGGTAATGCAGGAGTAGGTTTAATAATGAATAAAAAAATAGAAATGCGGTTAAGCTCCTACAAACAGCATAGTGAACGCATTATTGTGGCCAAGATAGACACAAAGCCCACGCCTATTACAGTAGTACAAGTTTATATGCCAACTAGCCCTGCAGATGACGAAGAAATTGAAGAAATGTATGATGAAATAAAAGAAATTATTCAGATAGTGAAGGGAGACGAAAATGTAATAGTCATGGATGACTGGAATTCGATAGTAGGAAAAGGGAGAGAAGGAAACGTAGTAGGTGAATATGGATTGGGGGTAAGAAACGAAAGAGGAACCCGCCTGGTAGAATTTTGCACAGAGCACAACTTAATCAAAGCTAACACTTGGTTCCAGAATCATAAAAGAAGGTTGTATACATGGAAGAAGCCTGGAGATACTGACAGATTTCAGATAGATTATGTAATGGTAAGACAGAGATTTAGGAACGAGGTTTTAAATTGTAAGACATTTACAGGGGCAGACGTGGACTCTGACCACAATCTATTGGTTATGCACTGTAGATTAAAACTGAAGAAACTTCAAAAAGGTGGGAATTTAAGGTGCTGGGACCTGGATAAACTGACTAAACCAGAAGTTGTACAGAGTTTCAGGGAGAGCATAAGGGAACAATTGGCAGCAATGAGGGAAAGAAATACTGTAGAATAAGAATGGGTAGCTTTGAGGGATGAAGTAGTGAAGGCAGCAGAGGATCAAGTAGGTAAAAAGACGAGGGCTAGTAGAAATCCTTGGGGAACAGAAGAAATATTGAATTTAATTGATGAAAGAAGTAAATATAAAAATGCAGTAAATGAAGCAGGCAAAAAGGAATACAAATGTCTCGTAGAAATCCTTGGGTAACAGAAGAAATAATGAATTTAATTGATGAAAGGAGAAAATATAAAAATGCAGTAAATGAAGCAGGCAAAAAGGAATACAAACGTCTCAAAAATGAGATCGACAGGAAGTGCAAAATGGCTAAGCAGGGATGGCTAGAGGATAAATGTAAGGATGTAGAGGCTTATCTCACTAGGGGAAGATAGATACTGCCTACAGGAAAATTAAAGAGACCTTTGGAATAAAGAGAACCACTTCTATCAATATCAAGAGCTCAGATGGAAACCCAGTTCTAAGCAAAGAAGGGAAAGCAGAAAGGTGGAAGGAGTATTTAGAGGGCCTATATAAGGGCAATGTTCTTGAGGACAATATTATGGAAATGGAAGAGGAGGTAGATGAAGATGAAATGGGAGATACGATGCTGCGTGAAGAGTTTGACAGAGCACTGAAAGACCTGAGTAGACAACATTCCATTATAACAACTGACAGCCTTGGGAGAGGCAGTCCTGACAAAACTCTACCATCTGGTGAGCAAGATATATGAGACAGGCAAAATACCCTCAGACTTCAAGAAGAATATAATAATTCCAATCCCAAAGAAAGCAGGTGTTGACAGGTGTGAAAATTACCGAACTATCAGTTTAATAAGTCACAGCTGCAAAATACTAACACGAATTATCTTAGAAGAAAGATTAAGGAAAGGCAAACCTACGTTTCTAGCATCTGTAGACTTAGAGAAAGCAAAATGACGATAATGGAATGTAATCGAGTTAACTCTGGTGATGCTGAGGGAATTAGATTATGAAATGAGACACTTAAAGTAGTAAAGGAGTTTTGCTATTTAGGGAGTAAAATAACTGATGATGGTCAAAGTAGAGAGGATATAAAATGTAGACTGGCAATGGCAAGGAAAGCGTTTCTGAAGAAGAGAAATTTGTTAACATCGAGTATAGATTTAATGGTCAGGAAGTCGTTTCTGAAAGTATTTGTATGGAGTGTAGCCATATATGGAAGTGAAACATGGACGATAAATAGTTTAGACAAGAAGAGAATAGAAGCTTTTGAAATGTGGTGCTACAGAAGAATGCTGAAGATTAGATGGGTAGGTCACATAACTAATGAGGAGGTGTTGAATAGGATTGGGGAGAAGAGAAGTTTGTGGCACAACTTGACTAGAAGAAGGGATCGGTTGGTAGGACATGTTCTGAGGCATCAAGGGCTCACCAATTTAGTATTGGATGGCAGTGTGGAGGGTAAAATTGGTAGAGGGACACCAAGAGATAAATACACTAAGCAGATTCAGAAGGATGTAGGTTGCAGTAGGTATTGGGAGATGAAGAAGCTTGCACAGGATAGAGTAGCATGGAGAGCTGCGTCAAACCAGTCTCAGGACTGAAGACCAGCAGAACAACAACAACAACAACAACAACAGTGGGTCGTCCTCAGCCATCAACTCCTCTTTCTGCTCTTCTGGGCTTAAGTCTCTGCTTATTGGGAAGCAACTGATGACTTTCAGTCCAGTGACCACTTCCCACTGTTGATCCACATACTCGATGGAGATCTACTTAAAGAAAAGCCAGCAGATGGATGGTTAGCAGGGCTAACTCGACACTGTTCAGCTGGCTGGTTGTGTTTGAACACTGCAACAGCATCCAGAAATGATTGGACCACATCACACATGTAATCCACCGTGCCGCTGACTTACCCATCCCAAAGTCCTCAGGTCATCTTAGGAGGCAACCTTTACCTTGGTGGACTGGTGAGTGCCACTTAGCAATTAAGGTTGGTGTGTGGCTCTTTGATGGGTTAAGTACTGCCTGGCAACAGACAACCTCAGGGCATTTCAGCTCACAAGTGTCAAGGCTAGATGTGTAATTAAAGAGAGCAAGTGAAGGTCATGGCAAATGTTCCTGGACTCCATCAACCATTCCACTTGTTCTACAAAAGTGTGGGAAACCATGAGGAGGATTTCCAGCAAACACAGTTGTTCACTCATATCAACAGTGATGTCTCCAAATAATGCCCAGAGACATTGCTCAAATGATGGTAGAGCATTTTGCAACAATTACTGCTGTTGCCAATCACACTCTGGCATTTTGTCACTATCGTGTGACTGTAGAGAGGGGAAAGGTGGACTTAAGATCCCACAGCTCTGAGTCTTGCAACTGCCCTGTATCAATGTAGGTGATGGAATTGGCACATTTAGTCACGACCATATCTGGTACTGTGTGTTTTGACATTTTCTAGTGGTGTCGAAGGTAATCCTCCTCGAATGTTTTAATTTGATGTGGCAAGCAGGACAATTTCCCAGCTTGTGGAGAGGGGATATTCTGATAAACCTCCTTAAACCAAAAAATAACCACATATGTCCTAGTTGTTAACAGAGCATCACCTTAACGACCTATGTAGGAAAGACCCTGGAGTGAATGGTTAACCATCATTTGGTCTGGTTGCTAGAGAGCAGGCAACTCCTTCGCTACTCTCAGTGTGGATTGCAGAGATTTCGGTCCACTGTCAACTCCCTGCCCTTGGAGGGGGCTATTCAGCAAGCTTTCATATGTAAATATCACTGTCTGGGTATATTCTTTGCTATCAGTAAGGCGTATGACATTACTTGGAGACTCAGTATTGTCATGCAACTCCATCAATGGGCTATTGTGGCCAATTCCCCATCTTCATATGGCCCTTCCTGTCTAAGCACTTTGTTAGGTCCTGAGTTGGTGACATGCTGTCCGATCATTTTTGAGCAGGAGAGTGTTACCTCAGGGCAGTGTTTCAACCCCTCAATTGCAATTTATATTGCGGAGGTTAGGGGAGTGGGTTGCAAAGACAGGGTTTCAGTTTTCTTCAGATAAGTGTGTGCTTGTTCATTTTAATCATCCTCGTATTTTTAATTTACCTGCCTTGAATATGAGGGCACCATTCTACATTTTAGAGACTCTGTGAGGTTTTTGGCCCTCATTTTTGACTCCAAACTGTCATGATTCCTACACCTGAAAGACCTGAAAGCCAGAATTTAGAAGGTACCGAATGTCATGAAATGCCTTAGCATCATAAGTGCCTTAGTCACAGGTCTTGTGGAGCAGACAGGGCACGTCTGCTCCAGCTTTATAGGGATTTTGTGCATTCATGGATAGACTACAGATGCACATCTTATGGGTTAGTGAGGCAGTCTTGCATGAAGGTTGTTGAACCATCCAACATGAGGGTATTAAACTAGCCACAGGTGCTTATAGGACCAGCCCCACCGCAGTCTCTGTGATGAGACTGGGGAACCACCAAACACCATCTGGCAGCAGCTCATCATGGTGCATCAAGCTTGTAAGTTCCTCGCAGTACTGACTTCATCAGTATTTAGAGGGCCTATATAAGGGCAATGTTCTTGAGGACAATATTATGGAAATGGAAGAGGAGGTAGATGAAGATGAAATGGGAGATACGATGCTGCATGAAGAGTTTGACAGAGCACTGAAAGACCTGAGTAGACAACATTCCATTATAACAACTGACAGCCTTGGGAGAGGCAGTCCTGACAAAACTCTACCATCTGGTGAGCAAGATATATGAGACAGGCAAAATACCCTCAGACATCAAGAAGAATATAATAATTCCAATCCCAAAGAAAGCAGGTGTTGACAGGTGTGAAAATTACCGAACTATCAGTTTAATAAGTCACAGCTGCAAAATACTAACACGAATTATCTTAGAAGAAAGATTAAGGAAAGGCAAACCTACGTTTCTAGCATCTGTAGACTTAGAGAAAGCAAAATGACGATAATGGAATGTAGTCGAGTTAACTCTGGTGATGCTGAGGGAATTAGATTATGAAATGAGACACTTAAAGTAGTAAAGGAGTTTTGCTATTTAGGGAGTAAAATAACTGATGATGGTCAAAGTAAGAGAGGATATAAAATGTAGACTGGCAATGGCAAGGAAAGCGTTTCTGAAGAAGAGAAATTTGTTAACATCGAGTATAGATTTAATGGTCAGGAAGTCGTTTCTGAAAGTATTTGTATGGAGTGTAGCCATGTATAAAAGTGAAACATGGACGATAACTAGTTTGGACAAGAAGAGAATAGAAGCTTTTGAAATGTGGTGCTACAAAAGAATGCTGAAGATTAGATGGGTAGATCACATAACTAATGAGGAGGTATTGAACAGAATTGGGGAGAAGAGGAGTTTGTGGCACAACTTGACAAAAAGAAGGGACCGGTTGGTAGGACATGTTTTGAGGCATCAAGGGATCACAAATTTAGCATTGGAGGGCAGTGTGGAGGGTAAAAATCATAGAGGGAGACCAAGAGATGAATGCACTAAGCAGATTCAGAAGGATGTAGGTTGCAGCAAGTACTGGGAGATGAAGAAGCTTGCACTGGATAGAGTAGCATGGAGAGCTGCATCAAACCAGTCTCAGGACTGAAGACCACAACAACAACAACAACAACAACAACAACATGAAACTTTCGGCCACAGCCTCTACCAGCAAAAGAGAAACCCACATCATTTATTCAAACAAGGAAGCACGCCAAAGCACATATGACTACCAGCTCATGCATTCTGGTCTGAGCTGCTGGAGTTGTCAGTGTGTGTGTGTGTGTGTGTGTGTGTGTGTGTGAGTGTGAGTGTGTGTGTGTGTGTGTGTGTGAAAAAGAAAAACAGAAAGAGAGAGAGAGAGACAGGTGTGCTTCCCTGTGTGCATGAATAATGTGTGTTTCTCTGTTTCCCTTTTGCTGGTGGGGGCTGTGGCTGGAAGTTTTGTGAAAGTGTCTTGTAATTGTAACAAGTCTTCTTTTTGGGAGGTAGCACTCTATCTCTTCCTATGTGCCAAGCTATTAAGTATCAATCTATGTTTACAATAATCACAAACAATATTTACATTTCTGGAAATATTGTGGCATTACACTTCTATGAAGAAGATACTGACATCTGCTAAACCAGTACAAAGCTCCTGAAAATGCCCAATTAATTTGTCAAAATCAGTAACGTGTAATAAAAATATATTTGCAAGTGACAATTAAATTTTATTCTGAAAAAAGATCAATATGGTTTGTTAAATATCTGCATTTGTTTCAGGATATGGTGGAACATAATGGTGTCAGACACAAAAGTCTTTACAACATGGACCTGTTCAGAGATAAGGAGTTAAACCAGCAACTCCACTTTGATCCTCTTAATGTTCAAATAGAAGAAGTTAGATATGGTGAACAAATTTTTGTGCGAGCTTGGATGGAAGGAGGTACAAATGACACAATATTTTTCTTCTTTGTTAATATAAGTAGCTTGAAACTTTAAACCAGAGAAAATAATTCACATATTGTCTTGGTAAATTGTTCTTGGGTTATATGCAGGAAGGCATATCTGATAATTCTGCAGAGTGTTAGAGGCATTGTTGTTGTCATTGTGGTCTTCAGTCCTGAGACTGGTTTGATGCACCTCTCCATGCTACTCTATCCTGTGCAAACTGCTTCATCTCCCAGTACCTACTGCAACCTACATCCTTCTGAATCTGCTTAGTGTATTCATCTCTTGGTCTCCCTCTATGATTTTTACCCTCCACGCTGCCCTCCAATACCAAATTGGTGATCCCTTGATGCCTCAGAACATGTCCTACCAACCGGTCCCTTCTTCTGGTCAAGTTGTGCCACAAACTCCTCTTCTCCCGAATTCTATTCAATACCTCCTCATTAGTTATGTGATCTACCCATCTAATCTTCAGCATTCTTCTGTAGCACCACATTTCGAAAGCTTCTATTCTCTTCTTGTCCAAACTATTTATCATCCATGTTTCACTTCCATACATGGTTACACTCCATACAAATACTTTCAGAAAGGACTTTTTGACACTTAAATCTATATTCAATGTTAACAAATTTCTTTTCTTCAGAAACACTTTCCTTGCCATTGCCAGTCTACATTTTATATCCTCTCTACTTCGACCATCATCAGTTATTTTGCTCCCCAAATAGCAAAACTCCTTTACTACTTTAAGTGTCTCATTTCCTAATCTAATTCTCTCAGCATCACCCGACTTAATTCGACTACATTCCATTATCCTTGTTTGGCTTTTGTTGATGTTCATCTTATATCCTCCTTTCAAGACACTGTCCATTCCGTTCAACTGCTCTTCCAAGTCCTTTGCTGTCTCTGACAGAATTACAATGTCATCGGTGAACCTCAAATTTTTTATTTCTTCTCCATGGATTTTAATACCTACTCCGAATTTTTTTTAGTTTCTTTTACTGCTTGCTCAATATATAGATTGAGTAACATTGGGGAGAGGCTACAACCCTGTCTCACTCCCTTCCCAACCACTGCTTCCCTTTCATGTCCCTCGACTCTTATAACTGCCATCTGCTTTCTGTACAAATTGTAAGTAGCCTTTTGCTCCCTGTATTTTACCCCTGCCACCTTTAGAATTTGAAAGAGAGAATTCCAGTCAACATTGTCAAAAGCTTTCTCTGTCTACAAATGCTAGAAAGGTAGGTTTGCCTTTCCTTAATCTTTCTTCTAAGATAAGTCGTAAGGTAACGTGTTCCAATATTTCTACGGAATCCAAACTGATCTTCCCCGAGGTCGGCTTCTACTAGTTTTTCCATTCGTCTGTAAAGAATTTGTGTTAGTATTTTGCAGCTGTGGCTTATTAAACTGATTGTTCGGTAATTTTCACATCTGTCAACACCTGCTTTAGGCATTATCACATTATCACATTAATAAAACAAGCTGGTTATTATTACAGCTAATGAGATAGGGTCTGTTTTGTGGATATCAAGATCACTGTTGTAAATTTCATGTAGAAGGAAGTCTGATGACAGTACTGAATGTGAGTAGCTACCAGTTTTTGAACAATATCTTTCTTCTTTTGCTTCCCTATTTTAAGTGGACATAATTGGCTATTACATTCACAGCTTATCAGCCAGTTTTTGTGGGGTCGCTGTCAGATATATTTAATGAAAGTGTTTGTTTCCTTCTAAATATGTGATTGCTTTAAACTTCTTTCAATTACACATTTCGTATGGTCACATTTTCAGTTGTGTATGACTAGAATGTCATTTCATTTAGGGGTTCTTTGCAGTTGTTTTTTGTGTGAAACATTATAAATTGTTGTAACAAGCGGGAAAGCGCCGGCAGACAGGCACATGAACAAAACACACGAACACACGCACAGAATTGCTAGCTTTCGCAACCGATGGTTGCTTCTTCAGGAAGGAGAGGGAAAGACGAAAGGATGTAGGTTTTAAGGGAGAGGGTAAGGAGTCATTCCAATCCCGGGAGCGGAAAGACTTCCCTTAGGGGAAAAAAAGGACAGATGTACACTCGCGCGCGCGCACACACACACACACACACACACACACACACACACACACACACATACACAGACACAAGCAGACATGGTCACAATATGTCTGCTTGTGTCTGTGTATGTGCGGATGGATATGTGTGTGTGTGTGTGTGTGTGTGTGTGTGTGTGTGTGTGTGTGTGTCTGCGCGCGAGTGTACATCTGTCCTTTTTTTCCCCTAAGGGAAGTCTTTCCGCTCCCGGGATTGGAATGACTCCTTACCCTCTCCCTTAAAACCTACATCCTTTCGTCTTTCCCTCTCCTTCCTGAAGAAGCAACCATCGGTTGCGAAAGCTAGCAATTCTGTGTGTGTGTTCGTGTGTTTTGTTCATGTGCCTGTCTGCCGGCGCTTTCCCGCTTGGTAAGTCTTGGAATCTTTGTTTTTAATATATTTTTCCCATGTGGAAGTTTCTTTCTATTATAAATTGTTGTACGGACAAACCAAGGCAACCACTTCAGTGGTCACAATTTTTTTGAAAAAGCAGAAACATGTTTCTGGAATTAAATTTCCACTATCTGTTGGAAAAGCAAATTCTGTCTGTTTGCTCATTGTGAAGAACCGTATCCATACATTGCGTCCTCGCATCTTCTGTATCTTCAGTGTTTTGCTCGCACATAACAGCAACCACTAATGATGAGCAGCCGCTTACCCGTGACTCACCAGTTATTTTCGTATGGTTCTGTGGCTGGCTGTCCTTCCTGTTGCTGTAAACATTAGAAACTGTCAGGGAGGAGAGTTGTGTCTACCATCTGTCCGTGTCATGTGAGAACTTTGTTCTTACTGTATTCATATCATAACTGTGTATGTTCTGAAACTTGCTGAGAGTTTAAAGCTTTTTGGTGGACCAGGACTAGAACTCAGAACCTAGCATTTCTTGGGCAGTGCTGTTGACAGCTGAGATGTCCATGCACAAACCATGGCCTTGTTTCTCCCATTTCTTCCCTCCTGCTCTCCACACTTTACAGATGGCTGGCTTTCTTGGAATACCCCTGCATTTCATGTTTTTGTTCTGAGGAAGAGACACACACACACACACACACACACACACACACACACACACACACACAGAGGGAGAGAGAGAGAGAGAGAGAGAGAGAGAGAGAGAGAGAGAGAGAGAGAGGGGGGGGGGGGTGTAATAAATCTAGTCTTTACTCAGATTGGTGTAGAAAACCACTGATATATGAGTCCAATAGCCTCAAATCCAATGCATAGGTAGAACCTAAATGTGGAGCACTATCTTGTCTTGTAAATCACTGCCTTCATGTTACGATGTTAAAGCAAGCCACTTGGTATCTGCATATTATCAACATAGAAAACAGCAACTGTTCCCTCCAAGTGATAGAAGTTGTAAATTGTGTAGAATTGTGGGCCACATTTATATTGTCACAGAAGAAGCTGAGTAGCACTGTTGTGTAGTGGTTATGATACTAAACTGTTGCATGGAGGGCCATGAGTTCAAAACTCACCTGTACTGTACAATTTTAATTTCTATATTTAGTTTGAGTACATTCTAGAAGTATCCACAAATGTCAAGAATCATTTCACTGGAATGTTCCGTAACTGTTCATATACTCTATATGTTCTGGCCAGAGGCAGTTTGCTCCACACTCTTGTATGTGCAAGTGCCGAGTAAACCTTTGTTAAGTGAAGTTAGTGTTCATCATTCATCTAATTACACCTTCTTCTACGTGACATTATTCTAGTGGAGATGATGGGTATTGTAACTTGTGATAGCGCACATTATTGATGACACGGCTCCCATCAGGCCATGACATAACCGCTCCCATCAGGCCATGATAGAGCCACCGTTTACGTGACGAGCAACCCCAGCAATGCATCAAAAAAAGAATTACATGCAAGAAGTTTGAACAGCTTCCAAACGTCATATTGATGTCTGTGATGGAGGTTGCAACTGATTTCACAAGTGTTCTTCGTCAGATAGTGAGAGAGGAAGTTCAGAAGGCATTTGGATTGCACAGCGAGCAAAAAACCGAGATGCTTCAAGAGGTCATAGGGGAGGAAGTAGAACAGACATTGAACCCAATCTCTCGTCCTTCATTTCCTTTTAAAATGGTGAAAAAGTCGAGACCAAGGTGGAGTTACATTCCTACAATGCTGTGTGAGGAACCTGTTTGGGCACCAAGGAAGACTTAATATCTGGAGGACCCAGGATAACCAGTCAGTATGTTTCCACTGTGGCCGACCAGGACATTGTGGTGTGCTATTGTTGAGAAAAGCAGTGGATATTTGACTGTGCCTGCACCAGAAGACAGCAGACCAATCTTAGGTGACACCAACTCCAGGTTGACGAAGATGAACAAGAAGATGTGGGTGCAGGACAATGTAGGTCACCATCGCCGCAAGCTAGCCACTGGAGAAGACGCTCCCCAGCACACCAATCAAGGTCTCCCTCGCTGTTTAGAAGCTTCAGCTGATCACCTAGCCACTGCAACCTGGAAAACTAAAGGGTGCGACCTTTTTTGGAGGTGAGGTCGCTGAAGAGAAAAATCATCTGCCATTGATCACTACAAAAATGATAGGAAACTATGTCAATGTCCTCATGGATGGCCAACTAGCCCAATCTCTTGTGGACTCCGGAGCATCATATTCAGTCATTTTGGAGAAGTACTGTTGCCAGTTGCAGTAAACCATATTCATCAACAACAAAACATCTCTGCTGAAGGTGGCCAATGGGAAATATGTAAAACCTACAGGAAGATTTACCATTCATGTGAGTATAAGTGGCCATACACAGCCCTTAGGATTCATCATCTTACAAGAGTGTAGTCATGACGTCATTCTCGGATGGGACTTTCTGAAAGCTTTTCAGGCAATTATAGATTGTGGTCACTTGAAGATTATGCTAGACGAGATGAGATATTGTGGACAGGAAGATGCGCGTCTGAGTGTGTGGAGACTGTGTGTGCTGGATGAAGTAGTCATTCTTGCAGTCAGCGCTAGAAAGGTAACTGTCACACATCATGCCATTCATCAACCCATGGATCTTGTAGTGGAATGTAAGAGAAGCATACCACTGAAGAATAACTTGGTCATCCCAGCGTCTGTCATCTCGTTTAAGAACGGATTTTGTTGATTGTGGATAGTTAACTGTCACTGAGAACCACAGATCATTCCAAGACACATGTGCATAGCAAATGCTGAGCTCTTAATTGAAGAACAGCTGAGCATCATAGAAACCTCCCATGCCGAGTCTGTGGGCGAAATTAGTGCCCCCACTATGAGACAAGATCTTCTAGCTCAGCTATCACCAGATCTCACTAAGGAACAACAGAAGAAGCTACTTGCTGTTCTTCAAGAGTTCACTGAATGCTTCAATCCACAGGTGAAGAGCAAAACAGACAGAGTGATGGTGAAGCACTGGATTAGCTCTGGAGACCATCAATCAATAAGCCAGAGAGCATACTGTGTGTCAGCAACTGGAACATCGAGTAATTTGTGACGAGGTAGAGAAAATGATGAAGAATGAAATCATTCAGCCTTCGTAGAGCCTATGGTCGTCAGCAGAGGCCCTCGTCAGGAAGAAGGATAGCAGTTGGCGCTTTTGTGTTGATTACAGGAAGCTTAATAAGGTAACTAAAATGGATGTTTAACCTCTTCTAAGAATTGGCGATACACTAGATTGTCTGAAGGGGGCTAAGTTTTTCTCAACCATGGACATGTACTTGGGATACTGGCAAATCGAAGTAGATGAAGCTGATCGTGAGAAAACTGCATTCATCACCCCTGAGCGCCTGTATGAGTTTAAGATAATGCTGTTTGATTTGTGTAATGCTCCAGCAACTTTTGAATGGATGGTGGATAATCTTCTAAGGCACCTGAAGTGGACAATGTGTCTTTGTTATTTGGATGACATTATAGTATTCTCAGAGACATTTGATGGAAGTATAGAGAGCCTGAGTGCTGTTCTTAAGTGTCTCCAACAAGGTGGACTGAAACTTAATCCAAGCTAGTGTCTCTTTGGAGCAAAAGAAATCAAAATACTTGGAAATCTTGTGTCGAACGAAGGTGTGCGGCCAGACCCAGAAAAGGTGAGACCTATAACAGAATTTCCTATTCCTAAAAGTATCAGAGATATGAGAAGCTTCCTCGGATTGTGTTCTTATTACCGTCATTTTATCAAAGACTTTTGTATCAAAGCCAGGCCACTCCAGGAGTTGTTAAAAGCTGATGATAAATTTATCTGGGTTGGTGCTCAACAAGATTCTTTCGATGTCCCGTGAAAAGCTCTGATGACTGATCCTGTACTTGGTCTGCATGATGAGAGAGCACCTACAGAACTACACACAGATGCCAGCAGGTATGGGATCGGTGCTGTTCTGGTGCAAATTTCGAATGGAAAAGATATGGTTATAGCCTGTGCTTCTAGGACACTTACAAAAGCCGAAAGGAACTACTTGACTCCAGAAAGAGAATGTCTTCCTGTGATCTGGGCCATGTGCAAATTTCAAAAGTATGTCTACGGAAGGCCATTCACAGTTGTTACAGACAATCATTCACTTTGTTGGTTGACAGGTTTTAAGGATCCAACAGGATGAATCGCCAGGTGGGCACTACATCTTCAAGAGTATGACATTACCATAGTGTACAAAAGTGGAAGAAAACACCAAGATGACGACTGTCTCTCAAGAAACCATGTGCAAGACCTTCAAGACTTTGATGAAGATAGTGACTGTCTCGCTGCACTCCAGGATCCCTCTGCTGAGCAGAAGAAGAACGCCAACATATCTCAAATTATGCTTGCCTTAAATCGGTCAGAGAATGTGAAAGGACAATTTAAGGTAGTTAATGGATTACTTTGCAAGGAAAACTTTGATCCGTTTGGAAAGAGGTGGCTACCAGTGATTCCTAAACACTTGCGCTTAGATGTTCTAAAGAAATTCCATGAGACACCTGAGACCAGACATTTAGGATTTATTAAGACATACGATAGAACCCGCACGAGACTTTTCTGGCCAGGTTTATTTAGAAGTATCTATCACTATGGGTTGCACTGTCGAGAGTGCCAGAGGAGAAAGGCAGTTCCTCAGAAACCTCCTGGCCGACTTTACCAATTCCACTAGCTGAAACGTCTTTCCAGTGTGTTGGGATTGAACTCCTCAGACAGTTTCATACATCTGCTAGTGGCAATAGATGGATTATTTTTTGCACTGATTATCTGACACACTATGCCATTACAAAAGCCGTGAAAACAGCTGAAGCATCCGAGGTAGCCAAATTCATCATGGAAGACATTGTAATAAAACATGGTGCTCCAATGTTGTTAATTCTAGATCGAGGGAAAGTTTTTCAATCGAATATTGTGACAGACATAAACCATTGGTGCAATATTACTCATCACATGATGACTGCCTACAATCCGGAAACTAATGGGCTTACTGAACACTTTAATAAGACCTTGGCCGCCATGCTATCAGTGTTCGTCAGTGTTGAGTGGAGCAACTGGGATGAGGTGCTATCTTTCGTGATGTTTGCCTACAACACTGCCAAACAAGACATCACAGGATTAATGCCATTTTTCCTGGTGCATGGGTGGGAGGTGACTAAGACTTTGGACACTGTGTTTCTGTTACATCCTGATGACGTGGATGACGACTATGTCAGCCAGGTATTAACCAGAGCTGAGGAATCTTGGCAGTTCGCTCAACTCTGCACGCTGCACGCTGCAGGCTCAAGAAAACGATCACCAAAGGTATGACGCAAGCCACCTCACTGTTGTCTACCAGCCTGGCAACCTCATTTGGATCATCACTCCTGTTCGGAATGTTGGTCTCTCTGAGAAGCTCCTCAGGCACTACTTTGGACCTTATAAGGTTGTAAGACAGTTGTCTGTTATTACTTATGAAGTTGAAGATTTCGACCCTGACACAAGACGACAAAAGATCAGAGATATGGCCCATCCTTCGAATGAAGCCCTACAAGGATCCTGCAACCCAGGGTAAATTCGAAGCTCCAGTGACAGGCGACAAGCAGATACGTGACGAAGAGCGTAGCAGCAAAAGAAGTTCTAAGATGATCATCGCCAGGGTGAGAATCAGTCATTGGGAGTCAGAATATGCAGGACCAATGACTCATTCCCGGACTAGGATGACGTAACACTGAGACGCTTTTCTCGTAAGGAGGGAGCAGTGTCGTAAAAGAAGCTGAGTAGCACCGTGTTGTAGTGGTTATGATACTGAACTGTTGCATGGAGAGTCGTGAGTTCAAAACTCAACTGGACTATACAATTTTAATTTCTATATTCGGTTCGAGTACATTCTAGAAGTATCCACAAATGTCAAGAATCATTGTACTGGAATGCTCTGTAGCTTTATATATACTGTATGTGTTCTGGCTGGAGGCAGTTCACTCCGTGCTCTTGTATGTGCAAGTGCTAAATAACCTTCGTTAAGTGAAGTTAGTGTTCATCATTCATCTAAT
Source organism: Schistocerca gregaria (assembly GCF_023897955.1). NCBI lineage: Eukaryota > Metazoa > Arthropoda > Insecta > Orthoptera > Acrididae > Schistocerca > Schistocerca gregaria. Next base: position 480,336,313 of record NC_064925.1, read on the forward strand.
TACACCTTCTTCTACATGAAAGTATTATATTAACAAGGAAAGTTCTTTAAAAATTAGCTGCACTTTCGTGTTGCTGCCATGCTGCATACTTGCAGTGCTATTGTCAATACAGGTACATAAATAAAGTATTAAGAGTCAGAAATGACATTCTCTGTGCCAGCAATATACCTCCAGTCCAGAAAGTACCAAGACTAACTTTACTTATGACATTTATATGCCAGGAGTACAATAACTGTGGCGGCAGCTCGAACTAATAACTCTAAACTGCAGATGTGATTCAACCAGTCAGTAGCAAGCAGACAGTGTCTTGGACATACAACAGCAGCATGTCAACATCTTGGGGCCTCAAATCACAGTGAATGACATCTGTAAATCAAATGTTCAAGACATTCTCCAGAATGTTTTGAAGAAGAGAAAAGTCCATGCAAAGTTTTTCCCACAGACCTCGACACCCAAACAAAAATGACAACATGTGGACACCTGACACTATTTCATGGATATGCAAAATGCAGACTATTCTTTTCAGGGTAAAAACCCTTTTACTTATTAGTAAAGGAAGTCCCTGTTGATTTGGAGGACACCCAGTGTGAAATGCCTGTCAGATGAATGTGAAGGTTATGAAACAGGGACTCCAACACACAACCCTTTTCCTGTATAAAAACCATTGAACATTCCTTCCAAAGCACACACATGCAACATTATATAACAGTCAAAATCTCTGCTAGACGGGAAGCAGAACATAATCTTGTGCACCAGGGAAATTGGCTGTTAGAATTATATGATATGTTCATGCAATCATATGGACTGGAAAGAAAGAGGAGCCCAAATTGTTGTTTGTCAGTATTCTGTGCCCTATTTGTACTGTTACTGAAGATGATCTGCCTTCAACAGCTATGGGTGAGTTCTGGGTGAACTTCACACAAATGGTGTATTTTGAATATATTGAGAACATCATCATAAGTGAATAACCCTTCGTTAGATAATATCACAATGTTTATGAAATAATCACGAGCTTCCTATCATGTTTGGAAGCCTTCAAAATGATAGGAGTGGAAGCCTGTGGAAATTAATGGCTGTGGAAAGTCCAGTCTAGCACTAGCATCTGAAAGGGGGTAGCATCCTTCAGTAGTTGCTGGAACAATAATGTGGTTGACTGACTGACCTTGCATTATAACATCAACCAGTGTGGCTGGAAACAAGGGAATGTACAGCCATTATATTTCCTAAATACAAGCATCTCTACTGTGTAGTTTGATGATGGTTGCATGCTCCTGTGTAAAATATTCTGCAGATGGAGAAGCCCTCAGTCATCTCCAGATGAGGACTGCTCAGGAGCACATTGTCATCTGAAAAACAATTATGGCCTTGTATAGGTCAGAGGAGGGAATAAATAATGTAGGTAAGCTGTAAAAACTCCAAAGAGAACTGGATAAGTTGAAGCTATATATAGTGGGAATTGGTGATTTGTGGCAGTAGGAAACACCAGATTTATGGTCATGTGTATACATGGTTGTCAATGCAGAATCGTATCAGGGTTAATGCAAGGACTAATAATGGGGAAGAAAAAAAAGAAATGCAGGTAAACTATGATGAACAGCATAGTGAAAGGATAAAAGCAGTCAAGATGGACAAAACTAATGACCTGCCACAATTGTAAAAATCCATGAGAGAGTGTATTGAACCGGGGACCTAGAAACGATGGAGAGACTTCATCCCTGCCGTAGCCCTCAGTGGTTAACAACCCCACAATATGCTATAGCAGTCCACTCACCCCACCACTGCGTGTTTGCATGGTAGAGTAATGATGGGGTGTAAACGTACATGGAGACAGTGTTTGCACAACAATTGCCAGGCGGATTCGTGCCAGGGGCCGATATGCCTTCCTGCTGGGGAAGCAGCGCGTTAGACTGCACGGCTTGCTGGGCGGGCTACATGGGGGTACTTGCTACACAGTTAATGAAGAGACTGACAACAAGTACGATGAGATAAAATAAACAATTCAGCAATTTTAGGGAAATGAAAATTTAATTGTGATGGGGGACTGGAGTTTGATAGCAAAAAAGGAAGAGAATGAGAAATAGTAGAACAACGTGGTCTGGTCAAAAGGATTGAAAGATGAAGCCATCTGGTAGAACTTTGCACAGAACACAATTTGGTACTGCAAACACTTTGTTTAAGAATAATAAAGGAGACTGTATTTGTGGAAGAGACCTGAAAACACTATAAAATTTGACATAGATTACGTAGGGGTGAGAGAGAGAATTAGAAACCAGGTGTTAATCTGCAAAACATTTCCATGTGCCAATACGGATACTGGCAATAATTAATTAATTATGAATGGACTGCAGATTTTTAGATTGTAAAAAGTGCATTCTAGGCACTCAAATAGGCTCTTTCAGTGAATCATTTAGGCTATATGAAACCTACTGTAGGCCCTATCAAGTATTATAGAGAAAAACTAAACATGTGTAAGATACATGGTATTGATGTAAGAACATATCAATTTTCATTGATAATGTGCATATGGCTTATTCAGCCGGCTGATGGAAGTCCTTTTAATTTGATACCACTTTGGCAACTTGCTGGTCAATAATGATGATAAAAATGACACACACACACACACACACACACACACACACACACACACACACACACAGGGGACTTAGATTTTCTGCTGAGTATGTCTGCTGCAGTGTCTAAGTCCTTCAGACCAGTGTTTTATGCAAAATCTTTTGCATTTTTACCCATACTTTTTTTCCCATTTCACCAAGTGCTTAATTAATTTTATTTTTTAGCTTCTTCCAGTAAAGATGTGTTTTCATAGCTAGGTCTCACTTAGCCTTCTAATTCACAAATAATTCTTGTTGTAAACGTTTAGGTGGCTCTAATATAAGTCAAGTCCAATTGGACTGAGTAATTGTTTTGCTGAAGTTACAGTGGCAGCAACCTCTAGTAGATTTTAAATTACCTTCTGGACTGCTGTGAGATGCTTACTATAGCATTCCACCGCTGCTAACCATGTGCCCCAGGGGGTAACAGCACATTCAGGTGGCAAGGGGACACCTTGAAGTTGTTCTTTGAATGCCTATATCTTTGATGGCACATTGACAGAACCTTTTTTTATTGTGGAGAGTAATTTATTTCTGTCAGGGAATTCAAGTATTACTTGCTCTGCTATATGGTTGATCCCATGTGCTACACAAGCTACATGCAGTATTAAAAGGTAGAAAGCTTGAAGCAATGGGAATGCTGCACCATATATGCAGCAGCACCTGTGAATGCCAGAAGCACCTCATTTTTGTCCACACCATTTGGATACAGCAGCTTCAACCCATTGTAGACAAAATTTGCAGTTGTTTGCTGGTTAGTCTGTGGGAGTTGTTTTGAACAAATCAAATTAGCTCTGGAGAGCATATCTGGATCCAACTTACCAACAATCAAATTTGGAATGTGTGGGCCAAGACTGTAACTAGTTTCATCAATAGAAATCCATATGCAAGACTCACCAATATCTTATTGGATTCTGTGTGATGTGTTATGCAATTTTGACTCAGTAGGAACAGACTGATGGCAGTAGTTCTCAAGAAAACCTTTGAAAATAGAATTTTCTAGTTTTCGAAATGAGAGTTTGCTGCCACAATAGCAATTGGTTCTTTTTGGTGGATTCCTCAGATGCCTTTGTTAAAAGCATTTGCTTCAATTTTGATATCCATTCTACATTTCCCTTATGTAATGTTCTACATTTCCCTTGTATAATGCTCCTTCTGCATGCTGAGTTAAGTGGGACTTTTTATCACTTGAAACAAGATGCTACATAGAAGTGTGTATAAAAAGTATTTGGTGCTGTTAAGGGATAGTGATACATAATTTTACCAAAAAAATAAAAAATAAAAAATACAATTTGGCAATTTTAGTTTTCCAACTATCCTATCGCTGAATAGATATCTGTTACAACTCAAAACTATAAAAAAATCAGAACTTGGTGTATCATTTTAAAAACATTTATTCTTTGTCCTGTAGGTATATTTTCACATTGCTTGCTTTCTCTTTATATGAAAATTGATCTCAGCAACTTAAAAAATTACAATAAAAGTGAACAGTTGCCTCTTAGTGTAATTTTAAACAGCATTTACAAAATATCTTGCTTCAAAAACACTCTGGTGTCAACAGAGGTATGAGGAAATTTGCAGCTCCAAAACGGCACTAAAAACTAAGTAGCACAAAAACATAACCACTGACCTCTTGGTTACATACTTGGCACAATATAATTTTTCCATCTGTCATATCTTGCAGAAAATCTAGCAGTCACAGTCTTATATGACTAGACTTTGAACTAGCTGCTTTTGGCATTTTCTTCCATTGAACTATTCGTATGCTGAAATTAGAATAGATTTTGAACAATGAACACATTGCACTTTATATTATATGTCCATTGGTACACTTTGTACTGGTTTAATTTGGTGGGTGTATAACAAAAATTTGACAATTGCCTCCATGTATAACCAAGGGGAGAATGAGGATTTTTCCTTTAGTGGCTCAGGAGCTTTTCAGTCTCTCCTTGTGTATGTATCCCCCCCCCCCCTCAAATCCGATGTCAGTTCAATGCCTACAATTATCTATAATTGTGGAAATAGACAGTTGGGCAGGATTCTGTGAGCTACAAATTATTATTATTATTATTATTATTATTATTATTATCATTATTATCATTATTTTACTTTTTCCTTTAAATATTGCCTTTGGTCCTCCCACCTTCAATTCTTGTAAGCAATTCTGATAATTTGAAAATACAAAAAAAAGTGTTACATTAAAGAAATAGGTATCTTTTAGGATTTTAAAACTAGAATAGGCAAAAACAGTTGTTAATGTTGAAGTAGGCTGTTTTTGTTGCTGTAAAATTACCAGTTTTGAGTTCAGTTGGTCATGAAATTCGTAAGTATAAATTTATTTTTATATTGTCAAAAAATATTTTTTTTTAGATATTAATTTTCGTTAATGAACAGAGAAAATATAAAAATGCAGGAAATGAAAGGGGCAGAATGGAATTAGATGACAAAAAATGAAATTGACAGTAAGTACCAAGTAACAAAGTTGGAATAGCTAAAGGATAAATGCAAAGTTGCAGAAGCATGTATGACTATAAGAAAAATAGATGCTGTATGTAGGAAAATTAGAATTAAAGAAAACTTTGGAAATTAGAGAACTTGCTGCATGAACATGAAGAGCTCAGGTGGTAAGCCATTATTAAGAAAAATCTGAAAGGTGGAGCTAGATATAGGAGGACAGCATAAGGCAAAGAAACCCTAAGTCAGTAAAGCAGAAAGGCAAAAGGAAGATGAGATGAGAAGGTGATGCTGTGAGAAGAATATGTCAGAGCACTGCAAGACCTAAGGTGAAACAAAGCACCTAGAATAAATGTCATCCCATCAGAATTATTGAGATCCTTTGGAGAACCAGCCAAAACTAAACTCTCAAGGCTTTAAGAAGAATGTAATAATAACAGTACAAAGGAATACAGGTACTGTCAGATCTAATTGTTACTGAACTAATTTGTCGCTGCAAACACTGGTATTATTTGTAAGATATTAAAAAAAATTGACAATCTTGACTGGAATACACGCCTTGAAATTGAAAAGTGACAAAGGATAAAAGACAGGTAGCAAAAGGTTATCTACAACTTGTAAAGAACCCAAGTCTCAGTTATAAGAGCCAAAGCACACGAAAAGAAAGTAATAATAGAGGAGTGAAGCAGGGCAATAGCCCATTCCCATCTTTATTCAGGCTGTAAATAGAGAAAAAAGTAAAGAAAACCAAAAAGAAATAAATGGTCTACCCATCTAATCTTCGGCATTCTTCTATAGCATCACATTGTAATAGCTTCCATTTTATTTACCAAACTGCATATTGTCCATGTTTCACTCTTGTACAAGGCTACACTCTGGACAAATATCTCCAGAAAAGACTGCCTAGCACTTAAATTTATGTTTGATGTTAACAAATTTCTCCTCTTCAGAAACAATTTTCTAGCCATCCCCGGTCTCATTTTACATTCTCTCTATTTCGGCCACCATAAGTTATTTTACTATTCAAATAACAAAACACATCTGCTACTGTTAGTGCCACATTTCCTAATTAAATTCACTCAGCACCTCCTGATTTAATTAAATTGCGTAATATTACCCTTGTTTGGATTTTGTTGGTGTTCATCTCTTATGCTCCTTTCAAGACACTGTCCATTCCATTCAATTGCCCTTCCAAGTCCTTGGTACCTCTGATTGAATGATAAGTCATCGGCAGACCTCGAAGTTTTTATTTGTTTTTCCAGGATTTTCAGTTCCTTCTCCAAATTCTTCTTTGGTTTCCTGTACACAACCATGTCTCACTCCCTTCTCAACCATTGCCTCTCTTTCATGTCCCTCAACTCGTATAACTGCCATCTAGTTTCTGTACAAGTTATAAAATAACCTTTTGCTCCCTGTATTTTACCCCAGATACCTTCATCATTTCAAAGATAGTATTCCAGTCAACATAGTCAAAAGTTTTCTCTAAGTCTACAAATCCTACAAATGTAAGTTTGGTCTTTTTTAATCTATCTTCTAAGGTAAGTTGTAGTGTCAGTATTGCCCTGCACATTTTTAGAAACTGATTTTCCCTGAGTCCGCCTTCTACCAGTTTTGCCATTCTTATAAAAGTAATATATGTCTTTCTTCTGCAACCATTACTTATTAAACTGATAGTTTGGTAGTGTTCACACCTGTCAGGACCTGTCATTCATGAAAGTTTCAGTTTCCAAGTATACTTTTTACCTAGAGGCAACTGCCAAAATTTTTCCCAGATATTTATTGATAATTCAGGGCTTTGATATCTGCCCCCCCCCCCCCCCTCCCCGATTTCTCTCTCTCTCTCTCTCTCTCTCTCTCTCTCTCTCTCTCTCTCTGTGTGTGTGTGTGTGTGTGTGTGTGTGTGTGTGTGTGTGTGTTTTCATGTTCTGAACATCACTGTTCAGGTGTCATTTGGAGGTGGACTGTGTGCAAGTTTTAGTGGTCGCAATTACTTATCTGTATTAACTGTTTGACTGGACTGTGTCGCTCTATCTTGAGGCAGCAGATTCTGTTGTCAAAGATCCCAACTCTAAGCCAGCTGGAAATCTCAAACACTAGTCACTAAAAAATAAATTCACATGCTACTTCTTTATTGTGTGTGTATTTCATCTCCGTTATATACATCACATGTTAGATTTTACTACAGTATATGACTTTAACAAATCTCACAATACAAATTAGCCTTTCTCATTTAGCTCTGTATGTATTGTGTGAGTTTCACTTGATAAATGACAACATGACAATTGTCTTGCCCAATGAGGTTTAGTATTTTACAGCATATCTCCAAGATGGGATAGCGTTTCCACTGAACAACTGCCCTGACCATCAGGTGTCTCCATGCACAGGAATACATGTGCCCATCACCCTTACCTTGCAGATACAATGCATTGACTTTTGCTCATGATATGTGCAAAAGAAACAACCAGAATGAACACTTACTTACTAAAATAACAAAATCCTTGTTCAAGGTCACAACTGTCCTTCGTCATTTAGATAGACAGAGGGAATAACATCACTTTCTCCAAAGTGGTACACCCCCCCCCCCTCCCTCCCTCCCTCCCTCCCTCCCACTCTCTCTCTCTCTCTCTCTCTCTCTCTCTCTCTCTCTCTCTCTCTCTCTCTCTGTGTGTGTGTGTGTGTGTGTGTGTGTGTGTGTGTGTGTGTGTGTGTGTGTGTGTGTGTGTGTGTGTAAAACCTTTGTTTGTTGTTACGTTTCAATGAAGTTGGAAGCAGTCTACAGTCTCTATTTTCCAGGTGGGACCAAAGTTCAGCTGGTTACTGAGAACTGTTGGCTGACAAATTCTTCCGATCCGAAAAGCAAAATACAGAAGTTTCTTCTTCGTAATGCATGCCCTGTTGACTCATCAGTCAGCTTACTGCAGCAGCATGGAAGCTTCAGTTTTAAAACAAGCCCTGAATATGTAGAAGTGGGTGTTGTGTATATGCACTGTCGTATTGGTATGTGCACCTATTTGGAGTCCCTTACCAAAGGAAACTTGGCATTGGTGAGTGTATGAGCATATTTTGTAATATGCATAGTTGAACTGTACATTGTTTACTATCAACTTAGAGAAATAAATCAATTTCAGAGTGTTAATAATGATCAAATGCTTTTTTCATGTGTTACTAAACTATTTATGCATTATTTGATGTTACATTGATGAAAGAGCTGTGTTATTTAGCTGTTATAGATCTGCTAAGTCATTTCTGATTTCTCCATAACCAAGATAATTTCTTTCTTTCATTTGAATAACAATGTATCATTTTAAAAATAATAGCAAGCAATGAAAAGCAGCTGTTGAATAAATAACAAAAATGAAGGAACAGGCAAGTTGGACTAAATTGCAATAGTGTTTTAAATTATATTGGCAAAAAGACTATTGACTGTAGAATTTATGTTTGAAGCCAGTGATAAGATGTACATTGCATGCTGGAGAAAAACCTTCACTAATCATAGTCATGGGAAACAGCTAATTGTATGGACTGTTTGGTGACAGATAGTCTTTATTTCACAAGTGGGGTGGGTAGCATGAAGTGAAGTGTAGTCATATGTCTTGATTAACATCTCTAAGAAATAAAGTTATATGACTGATTTTTTGTTTGTTTCCAGGTACATGTCTGCATCCCTGGTAAGCATTGAAATCCCTGTGCCACAGTACTGTAGTATGCTGACAGGAGAATTGGAGTAAAGCGTTGCCCGCAGCCCGTCGATAAAGTGGAGACGGGCTGTGGCATTTTGTCTTTTCGTGTCTCCTCTGGCAGCTTGCCGTACTGCTGTGGCACAGGGATTTCATTGTGTACAGAAATGTACCAGAAAATAAACAAAATATCAATTGTGTAACTTTATTTCTTAGAGATGTTAATTAAAGTTTAGTGTCCATTCCATAAACTATCAGTCACTACTGAGAAATAGTTTTTATTCAAAGAGAGACATGTTGATTGCACACAGGTACTCTAAAGAGATGATAGAGTACTTATGGAGAGAGTTTTTGTGTTACCAGTGAGGAAAATGAATAATGGAAAACACTATTAGAGTTTGCCAAAGTTAAGAGCTGACAAGATTATATAGGTACAGATATTACAAACATTGAAGTATGAGAAACACTACTTAGTATGAAAGTGTAGTTAGTTGTCAGAATATAAGTTTCAGTTAATAGTTATTCCACAACATATCAATAAGCATTGGGCAAATTTGTTCACTCATCAGCAGTGAGATATATAAGTTGTGATGTTGATTAGAGTTAAGTGTTACATATTTGTATAAGTGACATTTATCCAGCCATTTTACAGCTGCTCCATAAATATAGAAAAGGTGCACTTAAGGCAAGTGTTGTATCTTATTGGGGTGGTGCATAAGTTCATAGTATTTTTCCATAAGTTTAATAAACATAACACAGGAGGCAGTGAGACTAGTGTCAAGTGAGCAGTTGCACTGGAGAGACGGGCAAGAATGGTGGTCGAGTGACTTGTAAACGGTAAATTCACTGGAGTATGACAAATGAGCATGTGCCCCTGATCGTCGTGGGGTTGACCCTCATCGATACCGATTCGCGAGTGATATGAAACCAAAAGTGATCAGTGCCGAATTACATGTTTTGCATCAACTTCATTGGCCAGCAACAACCATGGATTGCAGTGAGGATTGTTGTGAATGTTAACTATCATCATTGCGTGTGACGAAGTACTTAAATTCAGCAACCAATAAAAGATATAACCATAATTAGATGTGTAAGGCGAAGGTAGCAACTGCCTCAGAATTTGTGTATTAGTAGAAAATACATATCAGTTTGTACATCGCAACCCTTATGGTCTTTAATAATAGACAAACTTTCAATCATTAACTATTCTTTCTTTGAACAGGTGCACTCAGTTGAAATACCCATGAAACCACAGCACAAAAACCAATAACCTTTCATCCATTAAGTACACGGTCATATAATTATAATAATTAATTGTTTGGCATCTTTGGTAATCACACAAAACCCAGTAAAGGACAAAACGGGGGTGTTTCATTTTCCTTCTTTGATGTTCTCATCTGCCAAAAACCCAATGGGTGTCTCAGCCTCAGTCAAAGTGTGTACAAGAAACCCAGTTACGTGATTCAATATCTAAGAGCTCTTAACCAATACCCCCACCATAAGATCCAGCTGTGGACTGTTCTAAGGAGCTTGATTCATGAAGCAGAAACTGCCTCTGATTCCAGAAATAAGCCACAGGAAGTGAACAATCTACGAGTCTTCTGTGGGAATTTTGACAATAACTGACAAATATATCAAGCAATTTCACGATGTATCTGCAAGTGAAACATTGGCACACAGAGAAGTAAAAAACTAGTATTTTTTGCCATTCAGTGGTTAAGCAACAGGGAATATTAAAGGTTTCAGAATAGACAGAACATCAAGTGAGTCTTTAGGCCTACAGACAAATTATGCAAAGTCATGTGGCCTGTGAAAGATATTATAGACCTCAGAGTTCCTGTCATTTACAAAATACAGTGTGAGTGTGCCCAGTGTTACATCAAGCAGACTGTGCGCAAGATAAAACGACACCAGGCTGAACGTGAGAGGAGTCTGCAACTGTGCTGTTCAGAGAAATCAGTAAAAGCTGAATGTGCTTCAGAAAATGGGCAAAAAATTACATTTGATGATCGTCAAGATGTCTAAATGTTTTTGGGATAGTGTTAAAAAAGAAGCTATAGAGATCAAAAAATCTAAAGATGTACTGAACTAAGGCATAAATGAAAATAACCAATTTTTTAAGTATAATATAATTGGATGGATAAAAACATATACTCACCAAGTGGCAGCAGAAGAAAACACATATAAAGATATTGAAATTTGCATGATTTCAGGGCCAGTGGCTTCTTCTTCTGGTGGGTGGGTTGAAGGGAAAGAAGAGGGGTGAAGGAAAAGGACTGGTGAGATTTAGGAAATGAAGAAAAGTTGCCCAGAACCCCAGTTCAGGTGAGACTTACTGGATACAATGAGAAGGGGATTGTTGGGGAATGCACCAGATGAGATTTGAAAACCCAAGAGCTGAAAGATGGAAGGTAGGGTGCTAGACAAGACAGAGATTACTAACAAAATGAGTTAATAAGAGTGGAAAGCTAAGTGCATTGTACGTGGTAGAGGTTGGGGGGGAGGGGGGGAATAAATGTGTCAAAAAATAAAAGATATACAAAACCAAAAGGGGGTGAAGAAAGGAATAGTTACTGAGAAGAAATTCTGAAACCGAAGACATTAACATAAATTAAGGCCAGGTGTGTGGTGAGAACAAAGAACATAGTGTAGCACCAGCTCTCCCTTCCCTCAGAACTTTGCAGGCAGGAACTGGCATTACAACAATATTTTCTCACTAATCTCTGCCTTGAATATTACCATGTGTTCCACCTTTAAGCACTCAGGTTTTCAAATCTCGTCTGGTACAGCCCCAACAATCAGACTTTCCTTCTCATCCCCTCCAGTTATGTCCCCCCTGACTGAGGGTTCTGGATAACTTTTCCAAACTTTCTCCACTTGTCAGTCATTTTCCTTTACCGCTCTTCATTTACCTTCAATCCTTCCACCAGAAGAAGGAGCCAATGGCTCCCAAAGTTTGCAAATTCCAATACCTTTGTACATTTTTTCTCCAGCTGCCCCTTTGTGAGTAGATTTTTTTATCTATCCAGTTACACTATATTTTCCGAATAATGACAGTCATTTGCAGTTGAGTATGTAATGAAACTTGATGATCATGGGTTTAAAGTAGACATTACAGATGCAGGATGAGAACATTGAATAAAATGGCATTGGGCTGAGGACCAGTGATGTCACAGCTGGCACAGTGGATGTACAGGGATGAGGCCAGCAACCGTACAGAAGTCAGTTACCATTTGACAATGATTGAGGAATACTTGGTCAAAATGTTCTTCATTAACATAGTAAATGCTTTCACTTGAAATTTTGCATAAGCTTTGTAGTATAGTGGACTACTGTTGTTGTTATGCAGATGCTCAGAATAATAGGTATACATTAATAATTAAAGTGTATCTTCCCTTTATTGGAAACAACTTTCAGGTAAATTATACAACTCATCGTATTGACATGTCATTTCAGTGTGTCAACAGAACACAGCATTGCTCAAAGCCAAGGTCCCAGCCACTTGTGAATCAGACGACAGTGTCGACAGCTCAGCAGATAGTTACCCGTGGGCCACTGAAGTTTGTACCCAATTTTCTGACACATGTAAAGAGTATTGCAGGTATGGCAACATTGCACATAGATTATCACATATCTTGTAGATGCCTATTGCGAAATGAGTATTTGTTATTTTCATAGCTTCTCTTGTCTTTTTCAAATGTCACTGCTGCCTCTCCACTATTTGCCCTATCTTCACTGCCATCTTTCCACTATTTGCTCCATCTTTTAATTTTTCAGTTACTTCTCAGATTTGCCTCGCCCTTTCTTCCATTTTCAGTCTCTCTATTCAAATCTCAGATATATTGACCACCTTCCATCTATTTATGTTTTCAGTTCTCATTTGCTATTTATATTACATTGTTCGTTTCCTCAAATCCCATAATCGTCTATTTTCTTTGGTATTGGATATTCTTTTCAAATGTAGCTCCTGAGTAGTCTCATTTCTTCCAACCCTTGGTTCCCTGTTGATCAATGACCGAATGATTCCTTTTTATCTAAGGCTAGCATTTCTGCCAACTATTTTTGTCATCTACCTCTTGCTAGTAAAACCTTTTTAGTAGCATTATTAGATAATGATCTGTAACTAAAATGGCGGTGTAAGACATGTTTGTAGTTGTGTAATATGAAAGTGAAGCTCTTCACTAGCACAAATGAAAAGGGCACAGGTGACAAGTACCAGGTGATCAAAAAGTCAGTATAAATTCGAAAACTTAATAAACCATAGAATAATGTAGATAGAGAGGTAAAATTTGGGGGGGGGGGGGGGGGCACAAGGTATTGCTAGACGCGTGAAAGATCTCTTGCGCGCGTTGTTTGGTGATGATCGTGTGCTCAGCCGCCACTTTCGTCATGCTTGGTCTCCCAGGTCCACAGACCTCAGTCCGTGCAATTATTGCCTGAAGTAGTCACAAGTGTATTGTGATCGACCGACATCTCTAGGGATGCTGAAAGACAACATCCGACATCGATGCCTCAACATAACTCCGGACATGCTCAACAGTGCTGTTCACAATATTATTCCTTGACTACAGCTATTGTTGAGGAATGATGGTGGACATATTGAGCATTTCCTGTAAAGAACATCATCTTTGCTTTGTCTTACTTTGTTATGCTAATTATTGTTATTCTGATCAGATGAAGTGCCATCTGTCGGACATTTTTTGAACTTTTGTATTTTTTTGGTTCTAATAAAACCTCATGCCATTCCAAGCATGTGTGTCAATTTGTACCTCTCTATCTACATTTTCCATGATTTATTCAGTTTTTAAATTTATACTGGCTTTTTGATCACCTGGTATAATAAATGAAGCAGAGTGGGGAACAGAAATTTTAGCTGAAAACAGTTTTTTTTTTTTAATTGTCATCATTCTGTATACTGGTTTCAGGCTCTTTAAATTTTTGTGCACTGTTGATGCATCAACTGTGATGAATAATGAAAAGAAATTCAGTCATTTATCGAGCAAAGATATCAGACTGTAATGTGTGCTAAAATCAATTTTTTTTCAGTGAGTGGTTCTCTTAAAATGAAGTGATAAGTATTTCATAGCATCCGGAATGCCATGTCTCAGCACAGATAGCGGCATTTGGTGAGCAGCACATCCATAACAAAACAGTGCTCAGCACGGAATGCAGAGAGCACTACTAACTTGCCAAGTATATCCTAACAAACATCTACTTCTCCTTTGAAGGGAAGGTGTATAAACGGATCCGCAGTGCAGCCATGGGCACTTGCAGTGCAGCCTTCTATGCCAACCTGTTTTTGGGCAATCTAGATGATACCTTCCTAGCCTCCCAAAATCCTAAACTCCTAACTTGGTTCAGGTTCATTGATGATATCTTCTAGATCTGCACTAAGGTCCAAGAGACTTCAACATCTTCTCTCCCGTCCACTTCACTTAGTCCTCCTCCTTCATTCCTTCACAACCTCACCACCTTCTGTCCCATGTGCTTCAGCTGGTCCTCCTCAACCCAGCAGGCCACCTTCCTGGACATTGACATCCTCCTCTCTGATGGCTCCATCTACACCTCTGCCCACATTAAACCCACCAACTACCATTAAGTATGTGCATTTTGACAGCTGTCAGCCCTTTCAGGGACAGTATATTTGCAGGGACAGGAACTCCCCCACCCAGTATGCTGAAGGTCTTACCAAGGACTTCAGAGACAGGCACTATTCCCCAGACCTAGTTCGCAAAAAGATTTCCCGTGCCCTTTCCCCAGACAACCCAAATCCTCCAAATGTGCCCAGGAAGCTGCTGCAAAGGAGTGCCCTCTTTGTCACCTAATACCTACCCGGTCTGGAACAGGTCTCCTTTGGAGCTTTGATAACGTATCATCATATCCTGAAATAATGGATTCCTAACTGTAATCCTTCCCACCCCTCCTAAAGTGGTGTTCTGCCACTCACCCAACCTCCACAACATCCTAGTTCATTGCTACGCCACTCCCAGTCTGAACTGTTTGCTACAGGGATCATAGCCTTTTCAGAGACCTAGTGCAAGACCTGTCCAGGCCACCCACCCAGCACTTCCTATTCTCGTCCCGTCAGAGCCCAGGCTACCTGTCAAAGCAGCCATGTCATTTACCAACTCTGCTGCAATCACTGCATAGCTTTTTATATTTGTATTACTGCCAACCAACTGTCCACCAGGATGAATGGCCACTGCCAAACGGTGGCTGAGGGCAAAGTAGACCACTCTGTGGCACAACATGCAGCTGAACATGACTAGCGTGATTTCAATGGCTGCTTCACTACCTGGGACACCCGGATCGTCCCCTCCACCACCAGCTTTTCTGAACTGTACAGATGTCCTCACAACACATGATCCAGTCCCGAAATTACTCCAGTCTCAACATTTGTAACTTACTGTCCTCACACCCTCCACCCAACAGTTTCCACTTCCTCTGTCCTTTTACGCCCCTCCCCCCCTCCCCCCCCCCCCTCACCCTGCTCCTCCCTTTCCTACAATAGCCTGCTGCTATGCCTGTTGGCAGTCTAGTCCCTGCACTGTTTCACAGATAGTGTTCTTCTTTCCCCCCAGCTGCACTCTGCTATACCTGTCTTGTCCCCTCCAGACTGATACTTTGATGCTTCCGTTCTACATGACAGTTGCATTCCAGTCTGATCTGCAGTAGGTGGCAATCATATGTGTGTGTGTGTGTGTGTGTGTGTTTGTGTGTGTGTGTTTTCTATTCTGAAGAAGACTTTGGCCAAAACCCAAATGTGTAACAGTCTCTTCATTTTGCGTGTCTACCACAATTCAATGTGTCATCTTTATGGTGGGCAATATACCCATTTCCTTATACTTAACTGAAGTCACATTGTGTGTGTCTACTACAATTCAATGTGTCGTCTTTATGGTGGGCAATATACCCATTTCCTTATACTTAACTGAAGTCAAACATGGCCCATACTTCTAAGTTCAATTATTGTTAGAAAGAGTAGCAGAGGAAAACTTAGACATGTTATTTCATATCCCAACATTATTTGCTTCAAAATAGTCTATACATACATACATACATATATACATACATGTGAAGCAGCCAGCCTCAACCTGTGGGACATGCCTCCATAGGGGCTGCAATAACACTAGAGTGGAACACAGGCTTGTTGGAAAAAAGAATTAAAATGTTGATTAATTTTCTGAAAGGAAAGCAAAGCAAAATACTTTTTGACACAATGAAATACTACAATTTATGTTTACTCTGATGTAATGCACTTATACATAAAACTTCATCAGTACTGCACAAATCATTTAATAATCAACTTTTCAGAACTAAATTAAAAAACAACTTTAGTAATTAGTGGTGACTCACTTGAGTCTGCCTTGCAGAACAACAATTTGCAGAGGAGGTTTTAATATTAGAAATAGTCTTGAGTTTGTTTTTTATGTTAATTGAGATCTATATTTTGTCTTCAAAGCAGCTCATGCATAAAATACAGTTTTGCGAAGGTAGGATCTTCAAATGGTAATTGTATACAAAGTGTTTGTGTTTTCAGTGCATAAAACTCATCACCCATCTGTGTCCAAAATTCAAATACGATTTATTACTTGATTGTCTTCCAATTTCGTCACTTCCCATAAAGTCTATGAATGTTTCTTTTTTCACAGTTGAGATATCTTCGGGAGTAGTTTAAAATGGATTCATAACCTACTTGTAACTTGCTACCAATTTTTCATCATCAAGAAAATACGTTTTAATTTTTTTCCTACCACATTTAAATGATTTTTCAATGGCTACAAAAACAGTTTTCAATGGCAGACATTTTCAGATTTTTTTGATTTAAATTTCTGCTCCACAATTCTAATTTTCTACAAATTTGTGTGTTTGATACTTGGAGTTGATGATTCAGGGTATTTATTTCCTCAAATATGTTGACCAAGTAGCTCAGTTTCATCACAAATAAACTGTCTCAAAACTTCATGGCTTCCGGTCAGTTTTCCTCTTGTAGAAATGCGGTGATTTCATTTCATAATTTGTAAAGACAAGGAAAAAATTTCCCACATGATAACCATCTTGCATCACAATAAAATAATAATGCTCAATGTATTTCACCCATGTCTGTAGAGAGCGCAGAAAAATAAAATCTTGATTTTAGGGCTTTCGTATTTATATCATGTACTACAGCTGCAACTTTCAGCAAAGTATTCAGACTAGAGCTCACTTCTTTGGAAGCCAGAGCTTCTTTGTTGATCATGCAATGTTTCCATACAGGTCCAGACACACTGTAGAGATTTTTGCTTCATGAGTGTTTGTATACTGTGGAATCTTCCATACATTGAATGTGCTTCATTGGTACCTGTTATGATGCAATTTTCCCATTCTGTGTTTGCCCAGTTTAGAAAATCATTGAAGATAGTGAATGATGTGATTGTTGTTGCTTTCAGTTCCATTGGTCTACAGAAAAGTAGTTTTGTACAGCTGACATACCATCACAAAATCTGACAAAGGCAATAAGCGTCTTTATTGACAATATTATGAGAAGGAAAGTTGCTACTCACTATATAGCAGAGATGCTGAGTTGCAGATAGGTACAACAAAAATTCTCTTTTTGTTTTGCATATCTGCGACTCAGCATCTCTGCTGTATGGTGAGTAGCAATTTTCCTGCTCATAATATTGTTTCAATCCATCCTGGATTTTCCATTGTTTGATTTATTGCTATCTATCGATTCATCGAGCTGAATTGAAAACAGTTTGTCGTGCACCGTCCTGAAAAGCTGAAGCTGTACATCTTCAGCTATATCATATATGGGCAACAGTACCATTTAGTAGAGGTATGGACTACTGTTGTTTGGTGGAGTTATCTCCAAACATAGTTTCTACAGTCTTGATTGCACCTGGCAAAACAGGCTTTTTACCATTGATGTGAGACTTTTTGCACCTGGCTATTTTATATGAAAAATTGTAAGAGGCAAATAAAGCACTTTCATTACAGACAAAGCTCTTTTTTCCTTAAAAAATGAATAAATAAATAATTAAAGCCTTCCAAATGGTTTTAATTTCAGTTCGATGATTATTTGGGGTTTGTTAGCGTACTCATTGTGAAGCTTTTCCAAGCGTCATTTAAGTTGATTAGGTTTCTCACTCTCTGTTTTCAAAATTTTTGAGCAGATGATGTACAGGGGTCTTTCTCCTTCATTTACTTCAGTGCTGGTAAACTGAAAATTTAAGTATTCTTGTGAATATTTTCTTGGTTTCACTTTCGAAATCATGCTCTTCCGTGCACTTTTTATGCTTCACTGTCATCTAGTGCTGACTTATGTCCATTTAAAAATGTATCCATGATTCTGTATAAAACTATTACCAAGAAGATTTAACACTGCAAACCACAGTTAACACATAATTTACAGTGTACACATTCATTATAGATTGGATAGCAATGAAAACTGGACACAGAGTGGCTGGAATTCAACATGGAGCAGCTTTTATACACATTTATGTAGTGGTTGTGAGGGTGTTCTAAAATTTCTAGGCTAATCAAAACTTCTCATTCAGCCAGGCAACATCAGATATTGGAGATGTTTAGTCTCCTTCATTTCTGGTGGCAGCAATTGTTGGTGAATGGCAGCACATGAAAAGTTAACTGACTGATTATATGTGCACCATTTGGAACACTTTGTGTCGAATACAATCTCTATCCCACAGCTACCAATGCCAGCGATCTAACTGATGTGGCGCTGTGGTCATTATCAACTCCTGGCTAGAGGAGGGTAGTTTTCAGTTTTTCCTTTTTGCTGACTCTGTGCCCATGACTGTGTAGTTTTTATTTGTTTGTATAAATAATAAAAAAAATCAATTGATCAGTCATCTTACAGTTGGAATTCTCAGGAAGATATGACATGCATGCAACAGTATAGGAGGTAATGTACAGTAGTCGATACATACGGTTTATCATCTTCAAATCTTTTGAAAGGTAACTCACACTTCACTACGTGGTCAGTAACCTCTTCTCAGGTCACAGCTTCACTTGTCAACTGACCTATGGCACTGTGTAGCTTATCATGAAATTTCACCATGGCCACAGGCATGTGCATTTGGTTGTCTGCGTGGATACGTGTGTTTTACTCTGCATGTTTCATTGGGCCACAAGTCTGCTACCTGTAAGTTAGTGGTTGCCTTTCCTTTATTTTATATATTGTTATGAGGTCAGTTAGCAATAATGTGAATAAAATATACATGGTTTTCAAGCTGTATCATGTTGAATAAAATACTCAAACTTTTTGCAGCCATCTCCCATCATCATCATCATTATCAGGAGTAAAATTACTGGCTTTTGAGGCTGGAATGGTGTTCTACTTTTAAGATGAGACAGCAACATCTGGGGCATTCTGGAGGAGGGCCAAAATGATACACATCTGGGAATGCGAGCTAGGCAGCTTTTGGCAGCTTTTGGCAGCTGTGCTGTGGGAATGAGTAATGTCAGATGGTACGAGGAGCTACTGCTACATTGGGACCTGTTACTCCCACGTCTCTGAAAGTGTCAAGCATCCACCTTTCAAACAATGGAAACTCCAGATTGGAATATCAGCATTGCAAGGAAAGATAGATTGCTACTTAGCATAAGGATGACAGGTTGCAGACAGACACTATTTGGAGCATGCAACCTATTGTACTGGTTGTCATGTCATAGAATGAAAAGAATGCTGCCAGCTTAACCTCACTGGTCATTGGTGGCTCCAGACAGTAGTGTCTATCTTGCTGTAGCTATTTTCCCTGAACATGAGAGTCAAATTCTGCAGTTCAGACTGTAGACAACAATTATCAGAATCATTGTAGTTATGTGTGGCAATGTGTCCAAGGTTGCTTTTTCTCAGCACAGTATGGTGAAAACTGTTTGCATTCAGATAGTGGCCAGTATAGGTTAGTCCCCTATACACTGAGTGACCAAACCATCAAAGTGATAAGGGTGATAAGCTTTGATATGTTAGTTGAGCAGAAGGCAGATGGCCACCTTGGTCATTTAGTGTATAGGAAACTGGCATACACCAACCAGTTTGTGACTGAAAATAGATTTCTCCATCCTGTACACAAAAAAGCTGACTCGAATGTATTGGTACACAACTAAAGTGATTTCAGGTGGCGACTGTCTACTGCAGAGTTGATAGAGAATTCGCCTCGACAGCCCCGCCATGGCATGAGTGCTGTAGCATTTGGCGCATCTGCACATTTCCTCTGTCACCACGGAAAACTGTCTGGGTGTGAGGCGGGCGAAGAAGGAAACTGCAGATGTGCCACCTTTACTTTACCCCTGCCACCTTCAGAATTCGAAAGAGAGTATTCCAGTCAACATTGTCAAAAGCTTTCTCTAATCTACAAATGCTAGAAACGTAGGTTTGCCTTTCCTTAATCTAGCTTCTAAGATAAGTCGTAGGGTCAGTATTGCCTCACGTGTTCCAATATTTCTACGGAATCCAAACTGATCTTCGCCGAGGTCGGCTTCTATTAGTTTTTCCATTTGTCTGTAAAGAATTCGCGTAAGTATTTTGCAGCCGTGACTTATTAAAGTGACAGTTCGGTAATTTTTCACATCTGTCAACACCTGCTTTCTTTGGGATTGGAATTATTATATTCTTCTTGAAGTCAGGATATTTCGCCTGTCTCATACATCTTGCTCACCAGATTTCTTTCCCCCATTACTGTAAATTGTTCCCTTATGCTCTCCCTGAAACTCTGTACAACCTCTTGTTCTTTCAGTTTATCCAGATCCCATCTCCATAAATTCCCACCTTTTTGCAGTTTCTTCAGTTTTAATCTACAGGTCGTAACCAATAGATTGTGGTCAGAGTCCACATCTGCCCCTGGAAGTGTCTTACAATTTAAAACCTGGTTCCTAAATCTTTGTCTTACGATTATATAATCTATCTGATACCTTTTAGTATCTCCAGGGTTCTTCCATGTATACAACCTTCTTTCATGATTCTTAAACCAAGTGTTAGCTTTGATTAAGTTGTGCTCTGTGCAAAATTCTACCAGGCGGCTTCCTCTTTCATTTCTCTCCCCCAATCCATATTCACCTACTACGTTTCCTTCTCTCCCTTTTCCTACTACCGAATTCCAGTCACCCATGACTATTAAATTTTCGTCACCCTTCACTATTTGAATAATTTCTTTTATTTCATCATACATTTCTTCAATTTCTTCGTCATCTGCAGAGCTAGTTGGCGTATAAACTTGTACTACTGTAGTAGGTGTGGGCTTCGTATCTATCTTGGCCACTATAATGCGTTCACTATGCTGTTTGTAGTAGCTTACCCACATTCCTATTTTCCTATTCATTATTAAACCTACTCCTACATTACCGCTATTTGATTTTGTGTTTCCTGTAGTCACCTGCCAGAAGTCTTTTTCCTCCTGCCACTGAACTTCACTAATTCCCACTATATCTAACTTTAACCTATTCATTTCCCTTTTTAATTTTTCTAACCTACCTGCCCGTGAGTGATCTGACATTCCACGCTCTGATCCGTATAACACCTGTTTTCTTTCTCCTGATAACGACATCCTCCTGAGTAGTCCCCGCCTGGAGATCCGAATGGGGGACTATTTTACCTTCAGAATATTTTACCCAAGAGGACGACATCATCATTTAATCATACAGTAAAGCTGCATGCCCTCGGGAAAAATTACGGCCGTAGTTTCCCCTTGCTTCCAGCCGTTCGCAGTACCAGCACAGCAAGGCCGTTTTGGTTATTATTACAAGGCCAGGTCAGTCAATCATCCAGACTGTTGCCCTTGCAACTACTGAAAAGGCTGCTGCCCCTCTTCAGGAACCATACGTTTGTCTGGCCTCTCAACAGATACCCCTCCGTTGTGGTTGCACCTACGGTATGGCTATCTTTATCGCTGAGGCACACAAGCCTCCCCACCAACGGCAAGGTCCATGGTTCATGGGGGGAGGATAATTATAGTAGCAGAAAAAAAATGACCTTAATTATCCCACATTAGGTTTGTCTTGAGCACTAAAAGGGGTGCACATGCTCCCAACAAAAATTTTAATTACTTACCCAGTGATATAAAACGTGTGAGAAACAGCAAAGTTAAAGTTGAAAACAAACTGAAAAGTTTCTCCTTGACATCTCCTATACTACAGAAGAATTTCTGTTTTTGTAACATGTAAAAGATGGTAATAAGAACTACTAATTCATGACTTTAAGGCACTTGTAAATGGTCGCAATGGCAGCCATATTTATATATGGATGTGTTATTTGAATATACAATAATGGATACCAGATTATTACAATAAATTGTATAATAATCCATGGAACATGAAACTGCCTAATGAATAACAAATTTTAATTACACATTTTTGTTAAATACAAACTTTACTGTAATAAATTTTATGAAATGTTTAATTTTAACATTCCTTTTTAAGATACAGAAATTTCAGTAATATATAAATTATTTTAGTTCCCTTTAATTGCAGTTTTTCTGATGCTTCAGTTTTATTCTTTAATACAGAGAATTGTCTCGCCGAAGGTTGATAATGTGCTAAATATCGACATTTTGAATATGTAACTACAGTATTTCACAATACTTTCTAGTAACTTCCATTAAAAGATACACTGTATTTTATGAAAAATTTGCATTGCATGACCGCATTTTTGTTTTCACAGATTTAAGCTATTGAAATGACTGAATTGGAACATGCATGCACAAAATTTCATTTTATAAAGAATCATAATTTTTCATAAGAAAGAAGATGATGAACTTTTACATAAAATGAGGGAAAGCCAACCACTCACCTACAGATACACAGACTACTGTTGGTACAAAGAAACACACAATAGAAAACAGTATTCACACTAGCTTTCAAGCTCTTCCTCTTTCTCTAGCAAAAGTACATGCATTCACACACACAATACGGTCACTGAAACACAAACTTGCAGCTACGGTGAGAGTGACTATTGGTTATTGAGAGCAGTTACATGTGCAGTTGGAGGTGGTAAGGAGGTAGGGAAGGACACACAAGCCAAGAATGGAGTAGCGTGATAGTGTGAACCCAGTGTTTCGACAGATGTCTCAATGCCTGCAGAACAAGATGAAAGGAGTTCAGAGGGTAGACCATGTAAGATATATAGGAGGAAGGAACAAAGGTAAGGATGAAGACCTAACCTAACCTAACCTAACCTAACCTGAAAGGAGTGAGAAAAAGGGAGAGAGATGGCAAAGATAGGGGAAGGAGGGGGGCAGGAGAGGGGAGTGGGGGGAGCCTGCCTGGGGGGGTGGGGTGGGGGGGAGGGGGGTAGTATATGAACTGGATGGGAAAGGAGTGGTCTAAACAGAAGAGAGAGAGAGAGAGAGAGAGAGAGAGAGAGAGAGAGAGAGAGAGAGCAGGATAGGTGTGGCAGTGGGTGACAAATTAACAGAGAATTATTGCTAGATGGATTGCAAGAGTGCAGGATATGCTGGAGAGGCAATTCCCATCAGTGTAATTCAAAGAAACTAGTGCTGCAAAGGTATATTTAAATGGCTCACATAGTGAAGCAGCTGTTGAAGTCATTCTGTGGTGCACAGCTTGTTCCGAAACTGGATGGTCTAGTTTGTTGTTTACTACTGTTTGGTACTGGCCATTCATGTGAGTAGACAGTTTATTTGTCATGCCCACATAAAATGCTGTGCACTAATTGTAGCGTAACTGATACATAACATGGCTGCTTTCATACATGGCCCTGCATTTTATTGAGTAGAAAATTCCTGTGACTGGAGGGGTGTAGGAGATTGCGAGTTTATGTATGGCGCAGCTCATGTACATGGGTTCACCTTAAGGGAATGATCCTTGGGGTGCAGGATTGGGGGCACTATTGAAATAGTGATGGACAAGGATATTCTGTAGGTTGGGTGAGTGGCAGAACACTACTTTGGGTGATGTGGATAGGATAGCCCTCATTTCAAGACACAATGATACATAGGAGGAGTTGTGCCACAAATTCCTCTTCTACCAAATTCTGTTCAGTACCTCTTCATTAGCTACATGATCTACCCTTATAATCTTCAAACTTCAAAATTCTTCTGTAGCACCACATTTCGAAAGCTTCTACTCTCTTCCTGCCTAAACTATTTATTGTCCACATTTCACATCCATACACTGCTACACTCGATACAAATACTTTGAGAAAATTCTTCCTGACATTTAAATCTATGCTTGATGTTAGCAAATTTCTCTTCTTCAGAAACACTTTTCATGCCATTACCAGTCTACATTTTATATCCTCCCTACTTCGAACATCATCAGTTATTTTGCTCCCCAAATAGTAAAACTCATGAACAGACATATTTATAGAGTAAACTGAGAGATGGAGATCAATATCTTGGAAAGTAGCTCATTGAGTTGAGAAGGACCAGATGAAGGGGTTTTGGGGGCAGGCGTTGAGGCTACGGAGGTAAGAAGGGTGTCTTTGTTGTGAATTCAGATCATGAAAATGTCATCAGTGAATCTGAACCGGACAAGGGTTTTTAAGTGTTGTGTGGATAGGAAGGATTCCTCCACATAGCCCATAAACAAGTTGGCACAGGATAGTGCTTTGCGAGTCTGATGGCAGTACCACAGATTTGTTTATACATTTGGTCTTTGAAAGTGAAATAATTGTGGTTCAGGATGTGGTTGTCTAAAAAGATTAGGATGGATGTCGGGACAGGTAGTGTGGGATGTTGGTGTATGAGGACAAGGCTTCTGGTTGTAAAGGGACAGGAACTGTGGAAAGGCAGTGAAGGAAGTTCTCAGGGTGTTTAATGTAGGACATGAGGCTACAGACAACAGTTCAGAGGTGTTTGTCAGTAGAGGCAGAGGTTCATTCTGTATAAGCAATGTACTGAGCTACAGTGGAACAGTCAGTAGGAAGATTTGTGGATTTGGGTTAGTGGAGTGGGGGGAGGGGGGGGGGGGGGGGCTTGCCCTGGTGTGAGAAGGGAGATGGATTCAGATGGGGATAGACTTCAGGCCTTGAAGAGCTGCTGGAGGTCATGTTGGACTTTGGCATTGGATCATGGCCATAAGATTTGTATGCAGAAGTGTCGCAAGGTTGTCAGATGCCCTCTGCCATGTAGTCACTACAGTTTATGACACTGCAATGGAGCCTTTGTCTGCGGGAAGGATAATAAGGTTTGGTGAGTCTGAAGTTAGAGTCCAGACCATACTTGCCCAGCACTTTCCCAATGTGGTCTGTAATCATACTGATGAACAGAAGGAAAAACTTCCCTTTGTGCAGCTGTCGTTCCTCATTGGTCCTGATTCTCTCACTAGGGCGAAGCGCTCTATCTATCTCCTTGTTAAAATAACCGTTCTTCTTGACTGTC
Organism: Schistocerca gregaria; assembly: GCF_023897955.1. Taxonomy (NCBI): domain Eukaryota; kingdom Metazoa; phylum Arthropoda; class Insecta; order Orthoptera; family Acrididae; genus Schistocerca; species Schistocerca gregaria. Next base: position 480,361,390 of record NC_064925.1, read on the forward strand.
AACTGTAGATGTTCAAGCACATCTTTTAAGTAAGACAGTGCACAAATGTTGTGTGCCCTATGTACAAAAGTTTTAATTACCCTTTTTTTCCAGGGGTGATGGTTGGAATCTTTATGCAGGTAATGCATGATTTTTCTATATATTCTATGGCCCAATGTCACATCCCCATGATTGATAATAGACACATCCAAGAAATTCAGCTGTTCATTATTCTCAATCTCCATAATAAATTGTATTTTTGGATTCATACTGTTGAGATGTATTAGGAAGGCATCCGATTCCTCTGCATTGTGTGTCCCTACTATGGAAGTAGCATCGATGTAGTGGTACCACCTGGCTGGTCTTTTTCTGTCAGTCTTCAATGCCTGTTGTTTAAAGTTCTCCATAAACAAATTGGCAACAGCTGGACTAAGTGGACTGCCCATAGCCACCCTGTTAATCTGTTTATAAAAAGCATTATTATATATGGAAAATAGGTCCTGGCGAGGCAGTGACTGATATCCTTGTTAGTATTGATGTTCTGTCCTTATTTACCATTATTCCATTGAATGAAGATATCTCATGTATAGCTGATATTTTTCCAGCAGATATTGTGGAGTTATTCAGACATTGTCTCACCATGACCTATTTTCAGTACAATATGCTTTTTGTGAACATATTGAGGGGGTGGCTATGGGCAATCTTCTTAGTGCAGGCGTTGCCAATTGGTTTATGGGTAACTTTGAACAATAGGCATTGCAGACTGCCAGAAAAAGACTAGCCATGTGGTACCGCTACATCGATGATACTTTTGTAGTATGGGCACACGAGACAGAGGAAGTGGATGCCTTCCTGGTACATCTCAACAGCATCAATTCAAAAATACAATTTATTTTGGAGACAGAGAATAATGAACAGCTGAATTTCTTAGATGCATTTGTTATCAGTCAAGGGGATGGGACATTGGGTCAAAGAATATATAGAAAAGTCATGCATAAAGATTCTAACTATCACCCCAGACAAAGCAGAGGCATGATTAAAAGCTTACTAGATATGGCATGCAAAATTTGTGAACCATATTACTTGAAAGATGAGCTTGAACATCTACATTTGACCTTCAAGAAGAATGGTTATTCTAACAAGGAGGTAGACAGATCTCTTCACCCTAGGGAGAGAATAAGGACTGATGAGGAACAATGGCTGCCCAAAGGGAAAGTTTTCCTTCCGTTCATCAGGACGCTTACAGATCGCATTAGGGAAGTTGTGAGTAAGTACTGTGTGGACACTACCTTCAGACCCACCAGAAATATAAAAGAATGTTTAAGATTGGTACACTGAGTATATATAAAATTCCGTGTATTTGTGGACTGGTTTATATTGGTACCACAAAAAGATGTGTTTACACCTGTCTCTTTGAACACAAGAGAAATTGCCACCTGGGATATACAGATAAATCAGTCTTGGCAAAACATCTTTACCAAGAGGGTGATCATAAAATAAAATTCTCTGAGACGAGTGCCACATTGAAAACATCCATTATCATGCGTATGTGTATAAAGAGGCTATTGAGATGTATAACCACCATAATAATTTTAACAGAAAAGAGGAAGGTGTTAAAGTATACAAAATTTGGATGTCAAAATTGATAATACAAGCGATAACCTCGTAGCCGACATCTGTGATTGGCTGTTTTGCCTCTGAAGATGTTTCCCGGAATAGAGTGGAAATGTTATGAAGAAGTTTTATACGTCAATTGTAGCCTAATAAACCTGAAGCTTTAAGTGATGTCAGTACCAACCATGAAAGCTTACATTGTATAAACTTTTGCAAGAGAAAGAGCAAGATACCAAAAGTGAGCATTAACACTACTTTCTGTTGCATGTTTCTGTGTACCACACATCAGTACGCTGAATGTGAGGGCCTGCCTTTCCATTATTTTATGTACGATTCTAGCCAGGAATTTCCATTGTTGATGATGAACTTCTGTACTTAATGATATTAAATTATTTAAAATAGTGTTAAACAATGATTAATGTATGTGTCACACAGGTACATAATCATAAATATATGTCAATGTAATAAAAATAGCAATGTATTACAAACTTCAACAGAAACATGTATCCACTACTCCTGTATAAAAAATCTTGGGCTATCACGTTACATAAAGTGGAAATTGCAAGTGCTCTCTGGTGCCACCAGTTAAGGATGCTATGTGACTTGACACAAGGGGCCAAGCCAGCAGTATACCTTCCTTACTATGATGAAAAAGATGGCTGTGAGGACCTAAAATGGATGTGTGTTCCAGGGTCAGGGATCGAGACAAGTGTTTCAGCCCAACCTGATATATGTTATGCCCAAAGATTATGTATGTCTTTGAGTGACCATTGTGTGGTGTCCTCTGTGAATTCAACAACATCTACACAGGCCAAAAGATTTGCGCTTTTGGCATGCAGGGTATGTGCACCACATAAAGCAGAGGGAGCTTGAAATTTTGACCATTGCTGAACACTGCCTAAAGAACAAACATAAAATACAATATGGAAATATGATGGTCTTGGCCCTTGCACCTCCATATTTGAGTTTCATTATAGAAGAGGAGGCTGATATTAAGTTATATGGTAACAATTTTGTTCAAAATGAGAAACGTTCATGTAGTAGGATTGGGGCACGGGGCCAACCTGGACACTGAGCTTAAATAGATGCTCGGCATTTACAGGGATGCGGGAGAAAAGGGTTCAGACATGGCACCAGCCCCACACACCATCTGATATATGCCACCCTGTAGTGGGCCAGAGCTGTCAGAAGCAGCAGCCTAATGTGTCTTCCCATGCATGCACATGTCATTTCGACCCCTCTCTGGTGGCAACACCTATAAACTGAAGCGTCAAAGAAACTGGTATAGGCATGTGTATTTGAATACAGAGATATGTAAACAGGCAAGTCCTGTATAAGACAACAATTGTCTGGTGCAGTTGTTAGATCAGTTACTGCTGCTCCAAAGGTAGGTTATGAAGATATAAGTGAGTTTTATAGTCAGTGCACGAGCGATAGAACACAGCATCTCCGATATACCGATGAAATGGTGATTTTCCCTTACAACCATTTCACAATCCAGTAAAACATCAAATCTCAAACATTGCTGCAGCCAGAAAAAGATCCTGCAAGAAGGGGATCAAGGATGACTGAAGAGAAATGTTCAATGTGACAGAAGTGCAACACTTCTGCAAATTACTGCAGGTTTCAATGCTAGGCCATCAACAAGTGTCAGCATGCGAACATTCAAGGAAACATCATTGGTATGGGCTTTTGGAACCAAATGTCCACTCGTGTACCCTTGATAACTGCATGACACAAAGCTTTACACCCCACCTGGGTCCATCAACACCGACATTGGACTATTAGAAACATGTTACCTGGTCGGATGAGTCTCATTTCAAATTTTATTGAGCTGATTGGTATGTGCGGGTATGGAGACAACCTCATGAATCCGTAGACCCTGCATGTCAGCAAGGGACTGTTCAAACTGGTGTAATGGTAATGGTGTGGGGCAGTTGCAGTTGGAGTGATATAGGACCCATGATATGTCAGCATATGACTCTGACAGGTAACATGTACATGAGGATCCTGTCTGATCACTTGCACCTATTCATGTCTATTGTGCATTTCGACAGACCAGCAGGACAATGTGACACCCCACGCATCCAGAATTGCTAGAGAGTGGGTCCAGGGACACTCTTCTGAATTTAAACACTTCTGCTGCCCACCAAACTCCCCAGACATTAATATTATTGAGCATATCTGGGATGCCATGCAATGTGCTATTCATAAGAAATATCCACTGTCTCATACTCTTATGGATTTATGGACAGCCCTGTAGGATTCGTGGTGTAATTTCCTCCAGCACTGCTTCAGACATTAGTTGAGTCCATGCCATGTCGTGTTTCGGCACTTCTGTATGCTCACAGGGGTCCTACACTATATTAGGTAGGTGTGCCAGTTTCTTTGGCTCTTCAGTATTTAAGCTGAACACTGTGCCAATTATGGCAGTTGGTAGTTTTACTCCTTATGACGATGAAGGTTACAGCTGTTGAAAATTTTATTTCACACACACACATTCATTTTAAATTTACATACAAGTCATTGTACACACACACACACACACACACACACACACACACACACACACACACACACACACACAATACATTCATTTTAAATTTAAATACAAGTCATTGTAACAGTCTGACAGTTAGGGGTCTGCTTGTGTCTGTATATGTATGTATGGATGTGTGTGTGTGTGTGTGTGTGTGTGTGTGTGTGTGTGTGTGTGTGGCGCGCGCAAGTATATACCTATCCTTTTTTCCCCCTAAGGTAAGTCTTTCCGCTCCCGGGATTGGAATGACTCCTTACTCTCTCCCTTAAAACCCACATCCTTTCGTCTTTCCCTCTCCTTCCCTCTTTCCTGAAGAAGCTACCGTTGGTTGCGAAAGCTAGAAATTTTGTGTGTGTGTGTTTGTGTGTTATTTTATTGTGCCTGTCTACTGGCGCTTTCCCGCTTGGTAAGTCTTGGAATCTTTGTATATATATATATATATATATATATATATATATATAAGCATTCTCTAGAAGAATGTCTTAGTGGAAATATATTGAGGTCGATATATATATATATATATATATATATATATATATATATATATATATATATATATATATATCGACCTCAATATATTTCCACTAAGACATTCTTCTAGAGAATGCTTCAATTGCGTTCCAAATATGTGTCAACACAGTGGAAAGCCACAAAGCGATTAAATTTACTGTAGTACTTGTATATAAGTGGAAATAGTTTAATGATACCATTACCATATGTTCCAGCTATCCCTTCCCCAACTTCTGCTGAAGCAGTGTTCCCACATGTTGTTGATATGAGCACAACTTGTGTGTCCATACAAGCTACTGTGGGGATTGCTCTGACATCTTTTGTGATTGGTATTGTACTGATGATAATCATTTGGTTCATCCATGTGAAAACTGGTGAGTGTATTTGATACCAATTAAAATATTCAGTAGAGTGGCATGCTGTTGATTACTTGAGATTGATGCACATGAAATGAAGGATTTATTAAATCTCAGTCAACAATATGTAGCTGAGAAGGTATATTAATAAATGAGAACCATCAAAATTAAAAGTTAATTATTTTGCCCAACAAAATAATGATGCATTCAATCACCTTCACAGAATTTTCCCAGAAGCAATATCTCAAAGCCATTTATGGCATTGTAATTTATGAATACCCAATTTACATTACCCCCAGAATCCAGCATTTCATTAGCATGATCTTGCTTTAAATTATGTTGTGGAGTATCTACATAGAAACAGCTCAAACATTGTATTCTTATGTAATGGTATAAATCATTGACATAATAAAAATTCTGAATGTTAGTTTCTGGAGAATTGGGCTGCTGTCAAACCAGCCTGATTTATGTTTTCTGTGATTTGATAAATTTGTTTAGTTAAATTTAAAGATGATTCACTCGAGATATCTATGACTGGTTGTTACACCCATGTTTATCAGACCTGAGAGACTGAACTAGTACTCCATACCAAAACACCTGTCTTCCAGCATATGTGGAACCATTGAATAAAAATGTGTTAGGGAAATGTGATTGTGGATACATAGTGAATTCAACAAGAGAGATATGCGAAATGTTCGAAGTCAAATACTTGTTCTTGGATAAAGTTCTCATGTGTGGCTAATTTATTAGTAGTGTAAATTATATAGAGGTTGCTAACAAAAGGCAGAAGTAGTTTTATATGCTAGAAAGTGTTTACTTATGTGATACACATCATAATTTGTGCCAGTTTTGCTCTTTGTAGTCCAGAAGTAAGTCTGTTTTGATTTCTTGCTGTTGTTTGAATGATATAGTATATAAACGTTTTAAAATTTAAGAGTTTCATTACATTTGTCAAAATTGTAGCCCTGTCTTTGTGCTGAAACAGCTAATAGTCTTCAGAGCTATATAGAATATCAGAAATGTGAAGAAACTAAAATGTTTGTTAAATATAACTATATGAATTACGATAAATTGCTACTTAGTGCATAGCAAGGATGTTGAGTGGCAGAAAGGCACATTTAAACAGTGGAAAATCTGGAATGGAATATTAGCAATATGAAATGGATGTACTGCTATTGACCACATAAATGTGGTGCTTAGAGGCTGAAGTGTACATTGAAGGGGACCCTTCCTGCCCTCACCTATTTCACACTCATTGATGACTTAGGCAATGCCAGCAAGACAATGTGATACCCCATGCATCCAGAATTGCTAGAGAGTGGGTCCAGGAACACTCTTCTGAATTTAAACACTTCCACTGCCCACCAAACTCCCCAGATGATATGTGCGTGGTCTGGACTGAGGGTGCGGGCAGCCCATTCACAGTCCCCCAAAACCTCAACACCTTCTTCCATGTTCGCCTCACCTAGTCCTCCTCAGTCCAACAAGGCACCATCCTCTTCATCAACCTCCATCTCGAGGGTGGCTTCTTCAGTACTTCCACCCACATCAAATCCTCCAACTGACAACAGTGCCCCCACTTTGACAACTGTCACCTATTCCACACTGAGGAGTTCCTTCTGTACAGCCAGGTCACCTGTGGTTGTTGCATCCATAATGGTGAGCATTCCCTTTTCAAATGTGTCAGGGAACTGACAGATTGAAATTACCTTCTGCACCTTGTCCAGAAGCGTATCTCATGTGCCTTGTCTCCCCAGTCACCACCATCCCTCACATACCCACCGGCCACCAACAAAGAAGCACCCTCCCCTCACTCTCCCACATGACGCAGTACCACCCAGGACTGGAGCAGCTCTGAATCACATTCTCTTTTAGGGTTGTGACCACCAATCATAATGACAAAATTGTGCCCAGACCTCTCACTGAGATATTCTGCCTCCCATTCAACCTATCCAATATCTTTCTCTGTCCCTATTCCACCTCTGCTTGCTACCCAATACCTTGTGGCTCAGATGCCATTGAGAGACATAAATGCAAGACCTTTGCTATGCTTCCTACGACCACCACTTACTCCAGTCCCATAACAGGCACTGCCTGCCCCACGAAAGAGGGGATCAATGGTGAAAGCGGCCACATCAGCTACCGATGTAGCTGCATGCACTGTGTGGAATTCTTCAGTGATGTGACCACTAACAAGTTGTGCATCCTCATTAATAACCGCTGGAACACCCAGTTGCTGAACGTGCTACCTGGCACAATGTGCTCGACTCTAACCGCTTCACGGCTGCATGACACTGATTCTTCCTATTGATGCTGGCTTTTCTGAATTGTGCAAGTGGCAACTTTCCCTGCAACATATCATTTGTTCCTGTAGCCCTCCTGCCCTCAGCCTTTATTAGCTTTCCTCCTGCTGCTGCCTCTCTCCTCTCCCCTGCTTTCCCTGCTCCCACTCCAGCCCTACACGTACCTTCTGTAATTGCTGTACTGCATAATCCTTCCCCCTTTCTACCCTCCTCTCAGTCACCTCACGCCATTCCCCTGTCTGATCCTGCAATTAGCAGCCCACTATCCTGTTCCCACCATTCCCCTGCACACTCCCACAGATGGCACTCGCATCTTCTTCCATCCCTCACCTGTTGTCCCTCCCCCTCCATGACCCAGGTCTATTGTGTACACCAACTACCCACCCCAGCTGAGATTGCTACTCACCACAGATGAAGTTGTAATGGGGCCTTAGCACCTGGAGATGATAATGAAAAAAATGTGTGTGTGTGTGTGTGTGTATGTGTGTGTGTGTGTGTGTGTGTGTATCTGGCAAAGGACACAGTCCTATAGCATAACCCTTTCTTGGGCTGTGGGAAGTATACTTACCACTAACTGTATTTCTTTACTGCATTCGTGGAAATGTATTATATCACCTCTGTTAACTTTTCACAAGGTTAATATTCCTTTTTGTGGACTGTTGGAAGCATATGTGCCTGCAATTTATTTGTTTTACTATGTTCGTGGGAATATGTCTTACTACCTCCGGATGTGCCCAACATCTTGTCGCAGTACACCATAACTGCTATGGTCGTTAGTTTCTGCTTACTGTGAGGCCATTACTGTTGTCATTTGTGAAGTCTGAACACAATACTTCATTTCTACCATATCTATTGTCATGACTTGTATCAGCTCATTTCTTTATTGTGTAGTAAATGAAATTTTTAGGATTGTTTCCCCAAAATAAAAACACAAAATATTGTTTTTTCCCCCCTCACTTCTGATTGCAACCCATAACAGCTTGCAAAAGGGCAGTGGGGAGTAGAATTACCTTCATAGTTTAAAAGCTCACATATGAACAATGGAAAGTGCACACTTAGCATCATAGCTTTTAATCCTAAGTCATAAAAAGAAAATTATCAAAAATTAAATGTAGTCTATTGGTCACTATTCTGATACTAGAAACTCAACTATTGTGAATTGCTACAAAAAATGCACTGCTTAATAATGGCCAGTGATCTACTTAAATGGGTCTGGCAGCTGATACGTGTTGTGTCTGCTATGTGGTGATTACCAGTCTGTCCCAAGGTGTATTGTTTTTATTCTATCCTGCATTTTCTGTTTTCAAATATTAGTTACATTATGGTAGGCTCTATTTGACCTAAAATAGACAATATTCTTGTCACTGTTGTAGTGTTGTGGTCTCCAGTCCAAAGACTGGTCGCACAATTCTCCATGCTAGTGTATCCTGTGTAAAATTCTTCACCTCTGCAGGAATGCTGGGACCAGACATCACTTAAAACCTACTTCCTGAAGTCAAGGCCGCTTCTCCCTGCAGACAGTACTCCAGCCTTGGTCTCCCTGCACAGTTTTTACCCAACCCCCACATACCTCACTACATTACAGAATTAACAGTTCTGTGATGCCACAGGATCCCTTGTTTTAGTCAAGTTGGGTCATTAAACTCTTGTCTAAAATAAATGATAATTAATTGAAACCCTCAGCTGCTGACAGGTGTTATTGATGTACCTCGATGGGGACAGCTGAAAATGTGTGCCCCAATCGGGACTCGAACCCGGGATCTCCAGCTTACATGGCAGACACACTATCCATCTTAGCCACCAAGGACAAAGATGAGTAGCGCCACTGCAGGGACTTATCCCTTGCATGCTCTCTGTGAGGATCACAATCTACATACATAATGTACATAATAGATATTTGCCCACTCACTCATTACTTGCGCACACTAAGGTGATGATTCCCATAAGAGCTCGGGCAACCTGTGCACATTTGCACAGACGAAGGTCAATGGCTGGGTAGCCTTTAATTATTTATATGAAAATAGTAACTGTTCTCGAAAGAACAGATACCATTGATGACTGTGCATCTTCTCAAGAATAAATGATAATTAATTGAAACCCTCAGCTGCCGACACGTGTTGTTGATATGCTTCGATGGGGACAGCTGAAAATGTGTGCCCTGACCGGGACATACATTTTCAGCTGTCCCCATTGAAGTATATCAACGACACCTGTCGGAGCTGAGGATTTCAATTAATTATCATTTATTCTAGAGAAGCTGCAAGGTCATAAATGGTATCTATTCTTTAGAGAACAGTTACTATCTTCATATATAAATTCTTTTCTCCCAGTTCAATGCTGTATCTCTTCATTAGTTATCTGGTCTAAAAGTCTAATCTTCAGTGTTCTTCTGTAATACCACATTTCAAAATCTTCTTTCCTCCCTTGTCTGTATTGTTTATTATCCAGCTTCTGTTTTCATATAGAGCTACACTTCAGACAAAATATGTTTCAGAAATGACTTTCTAATGATTAAATTTGTATTCAGTGTTAACAGACTTCTTTCTCACAGTAGAACTTTTCATACTATTACCAGTCTGCACTTAAATCCTCTTTACTTCAGTCTTTTTTCAGTTGTTTTGCTGCTCAAATAGCAGAACTTATCTACATTAGTTTTAGTGTGTCATTGCCTAATCTAATTCGCAAAGCATCACTTAATTTAATTTAATTATCCTCCATTCTGCCTAGTGTTCTGATTTCTCTGTTATAATTGGAGTCTGACTTCTGTACAAGTTGCAGAGTACCTTTTAATCTCTGTATTTTATTGTCAAATAGTTTATATTAACCTGAAATTTTAAAGTATGTACTTTGATATATACCCACAATTGGCCAGACTGATTAGTAATTGAGATTATTGTTGTCTTTATAATACATTCTGCCTTGGCCAACATTTTCTCAATTATTGAAAACAGACCAAAGATAACATAATGTGGTCAAAATTACCATGTCATCCAAATGAAAAACTCAGTAACTCAACTCTATAAAGCACTGAAGTGCTATAGCACCCACAAAGAATTTTTTGTGCTGAGGAGCCAGGATCTTCTGATGTGTAATTTGGGACTATTTCATTCCCAGTAAAACTGCATGTTTTGTAGAGGTTCCGTTTGAAACAGCCACTCACACTACAGTTAACTTATGTTTATGTATGTATCTTTACAATGTTAAACCTTTGTTAGCTATTTTATTAAGGAAAAAGGAATCAATGTAGAGAAAGAAACACATCATTAGGATGGTAATATCTGCCATGTCACTCATGTTAGTAGGTCTGAAGATCTTCTGTTCTATTCACTTTAGGTGTTGCACATCAGTATATGTCAATGAACATAGACAGATCAAAGATGTAAACACTTTGTGAGTTATTCCAAGCAGCTGCTTATGTCAGTGATAACGTTCACAGCCATAGGAGATGGGCAAGGAAAAGGCATCATAAGTCATTTTAAGAGTACAAACATACACAAACTTGAAGTCCACTGTAAGTTTTTCAATGTGATGCGTGGACATAACTCTCTGAAAAGTAGAAAAATAACTCCAAAATCATCAAGCAGACTATATGGGCTTTGTTCTAAATTTTTTTCTTTGTAAAAATGTTATTGTTTCTCCAAAGACTGTAAAGAAATGGATATACCTAGCTTTTTTTAAAACTATGGAAAATCCAGATTGGTATAATGACAGTATTATGGAAAGGATAGATTGCTACACACCTTATAGTGAAGATGATGGGTTGCAGATATGCATAACAAAAAGTCTATTAAACACACAACCCTTCAGCCAGAAGGCCCTCTTCTGAAATAGGCAACATGCACACACACATTCACCTAAACAGCTCACACAGACATGACCACTGTCTCTGCCGAGACCAGCCTGGCCTCGGCAGCCAAAGATATGAGTATATAGGCAGATCGTTGCCAATTGTGATGGAGGATGCAGTGGTCAGCTGAAACGAAGAGTATAGCCGATGAGTGACAGGGCCAGAGAACTATATCAAACCAACCTTAGAGTTCTAGTGTGAAAGACACCAGCAACATTAGAGTGTGTGTGTGTGTGTGTGTGTGTGTGTGTGTGTGTGTGTGTGTGTGTGTGTGTGTGTTTGAGGTTTACGGGCACTAAACAGCGTGGTCATCAGCGCCCAAACGCATAGAAACAGGAACACAAGCGGTGAAGGGACGAAGACGGACGCCGAACAAGGAGAACGGCTAAAAGACACAGGCCTGACGCAGTTCCAAATGCGCACATACAGAGGCAAAACAAGAGGAGAAGAAACACACTAAAAAAGGAAAGGAAACACAAGGAAAAGAGAACAGATACCGAAGGGAAACAAGGAGGTAGAACTGACATGGTTAAATAATGGAACATTTCAGTGTTCCATCCATTTGAAGCTAACAGTGCTCCTCCAAAGAGGCCAGGAGATGCCTGTGTACATCAAAGGAACTCTGCATTCCTTAATCCTACATTTATTACCAAATGTTCAGAATACAGCACAACAATTGAGTGGAAGTCTTTAACAGCATTTATTTATTTATTATTAAAAACGGACTGAAAACCCATGCAGTCAAGGTCACACATGAAGTCTTCTGTATTTGGATTGATTGTTAGTTTCAGTTAACAATCTAGCTGTCTTCAGATCTATGATATAAAAAAGATTTTTTTCTCAAGTTAGCAACATGCAGAACTGCATATAATATTGTAGCAGGGACCAATAATATATTCATGACTTAAATACAAAATACATACCATAAAACATCCTTGATTAGTGCTGGTGCTGTTACATCTTCACACATCATTAAAATCTGTCTTAAAAGACAGCATCCATACCGGACATAATTGAAAACAGCTTTTCATCATTTGTGGCCAGTGTAGTTGCCTTTTATATGTTATAAGCTTATTACAGATTTCAACTATTGTATCCCCCTTTATTTTTGCTGTTTCAATTAGTTATTGAAAACTAGTGTATGCCGACATTAGCGACATCTGGTGAACTTACAACACAAACATCTTGTGGCTGCTGTACGGCAGCTTCTTTTGAACAGTAGTACTACTGACAACATGACTCGTGCATGTGGTGTTATTTATATGTGTTTGACAATGCTGGTGCTGATTCCGTATTTAACATTTCACGATGCCACTATGTCTGCAGTACATTAGGACTTTGTTTTTATGAAACAGGTATGCCTCTTCATATTTAAAGCACACAAATGTAAATTTTGTCAGTACTACTTTTCATTATGGTCTATGTATCGCACTTAAGCTATATACAGTTTGAGAGTGTATTTATGTTTTTCCCATTTGCTGCAGATCTGATGATGGTCATTAAAGACCGAAACCGGTAATCTGTTAACAGACAGTGTGTGACCATAGACGTAAATTAAAGGCAACTTATTACGTATACAGGTCACTGTTTTTTTGCAACGATGTCACAGCTTGTGAAAGGATAGTAAAGTGCTGCTTTTGGGAGCATACAGGAATGTGGTGGTGGCAGTGTAGTGCAGTTAGGTGCAGTCGGGAGGGTCAGCAGGGCAGGGGGGAGGTGAGAAGTAGAGGAGGGGAAGAAAGAGAGGAGAGTGAGGGAGGGGAGAGAGAGAGAGAGAGAGAGAGAGAGAGAGAGAGAGAGAGAGAGAGAGAGAGAGACTAGTGGGTACATATTTGGTATAGAGGGCTGTATAGTGCTGCAGTGAGAGCAGGAATGGGTTGTTGGTGGAAGAATAGATGCTAACGAAGGTTGAGACCAGGGGGCTTATGGGGATGTAGGATATATTGCAGAGAGAGTCTCCACCTACACAGTCCAGAAAAGCTGGTATTAGCAGGAAGGATCCAGATGGCGCTGACTGTGAAGCAACATTCTAGTATTATCCTCCTTTATTCTTTCTTTACTTAACACATTGCCATCATTATTGATGATAAATTCAAATACCTCGTCCTCATTACTACTGGATTCATCATTGCTATCATCAGTACAGCTACTGTCAGAATCAGACCCACTTTCACTGTCCTCAAATACTTGTCTAATTAGTTGATCCTTGTTTCCAATATTAGACCAAACAGCAAAATACCTGAATTCTCTTAAAAATTTGCCATCCAGTTTGACACTTTGGACATCCAAAGCAACAGCAACACACTCTGTTTCATCACTTAATTTTATTATACCAAGTTCCTCCCTACCTCCCCCCCCTCTCTCCCTCCCTCCCTCCCTCCCTCTCTCCTCTCTCCCTCCCTCTCTCCTCTCTCCCCCCCCTGTCTGGTTGTTGTTGTTGTTGGTTTCCCCCCCCCCCCCCCCCCCATCATAAACATTGCTACCCACACCACCATTCAACTTCTCACTAGAATTAGAATTTACACTTGCCTTACTACTATCATTTACATTAACTTTACCTGTGATTACAGCACATTTACATACAAGTGGCTCTTCATTACTACCTCCTCTATTGCGAGCCAAAAACTGGAGCATTATCTAGTTTAAATGGTTTGATTCAGGATTACCGTCATCTCCTCCATTTTTGTTATTTGAATTTGTCCTACCATTTCTGTGCTTATTCTCGCTATCTTCCACCCAACCATTCCTTGAATTTCTACTATAATTAGTTCTGTTCATCCGATTTACCTGGATCTCTTTCCCTGATTGATTATTGTCATCAAAATTCCTCCTATGATCGTCCACTGAGGGCTTCATCCTCTCCACTTTATCAACATAATTTTAAAAAATCACTAATATTACCCCTCGGGCTAGGTAAAGCAATTCTCTGACTTTCTGAGGCAACTTAGTTTCTAAATCAATAATTATTGATTCACTACCTAGCTTTTCCTACCCCATGAACCATGGACCTTGCCGTTCGTGGGGAGGCTTGCGTGCCTCAGCGATACAGATGGCTGTACCGTAGGTGCAACCACAACGGAGGGGTATCTGTTGAGAGGCCAGACAAATGTGTGGTTCCTAAAGAGGGGCAGCAGCCTTTTCAGTAGTTGCAGGGGCAACTGTCTGGATGATTGACTGATCTGGCCTTGTAACACTAACCAAAACGGCCTTGCTGTGCTGGTACTGCGAACGGCTGAAAGCAAGGGGAAACTACAGCCGTAATTTTTCCCGAGGGCAATGAGCTTTATTGTATGGAGGAGGTATTGAATAGAATTGGGGAGAAGAGGAGTTTGTGGCACAACTTGACAAGAAGAAGGGACCGGTTGGTAGGACATGTTCTGAGGCATCAAGGTATCACTAATTTAGCATTGGAGGGCAGCGTGGAGGGTAAAAATCGTAGAGGGAGACCAAGAGATGAGTACACTAAGCCGATTCAGAAGGATGTAGGTTGCAGTAAGTACTGGGAGATGAAGAAGCTTGCACAGGATGGAGTAGCATGGAGAGCTGCATCAAACCAGTCTCAGGACTGAAGACAACAACAAACAACCTAGCTTTTTGTCCAAATATTTCAGTTTGTTTATCCAAAGCTGACAGAAACTGTTCATAGTACCCTTCCTAGAGTAAAATCTCTCTCCTCCCCAAAATTCACTCAAAATTATCTGCTTCTTCTCTTTGGATCAATATTCACCCAAAAATGCTTTCATGAAGCTATGCGATGAGGTACATTTAACAGCTACCTAAGCTGATCGATAAGCATCCCATATAAAGAAACCTCTCACAAATGACATTTTCTCTTTGTCACTTCATGTTTCAGGGAAAGCATTAAATTCTCTAATGAAATCCAGTGGATGCACTTCCCCATATGGTTCAAAATTATTAAGTTTCTTACAACTAACAAATGAAGGGCTGTTTGGGACACTACATACTCTATATAACAGATTTTGTGTCTCATCCATCTTTTTCTCCATTTCAGCCAATTTCAAATCTACATTTTTATTTACTCTTACCAGTTTTTTTTCTAGCACTCTTGCACACTTGGTTTCTACCTACACTTGTAAATCATTTTTAATCTGATTAATTTGGTTCTAAAGATTAATCCTATTTTGAGCACAAATTTTCCTGTCTGCTTTGACTTCATCTTTACACTGTTTCCTGGAAGCCTCCACCCTCCCACCCTCCTACTATAGTCATCACAAAGTTTCTTTCTCTCTTCTACACATTTACTACTCATTAATGTTAATTTCTCATTAGTATTCTGCACTACTTTCTTTATCTTTTGACACAGTTTTTTTTATTACTGCCTCAACTTTTAATGCTGAAAGATTAAAGTTGACTACCTTAATTTCCTTTTTAATTTCTTTCTTCAGTTCATCCTTTAAGCTAGCAATGTCAGTTTTAATGCTCACAATTTTATTTTTCACCCTACTAATGTCTTTATTCATACTACTAATGTCTTCTTTCATACTCATACTACTCATAATTTGCCTTGACATCACTTCCAATTTTCTGTCTGCCATAAATTTTGCCTTTTCAGGACTGTTTTCGTCCATTTCGCTCACATCACCACAGAATTTAGATGCCACTTTTATCATTTCACCTACAATATGACCTTCATCACCATCATTCAAAGTTACATTCATATCTGATTTATAATCACTGTCATCTACTGAATCAGTCCCGATTACGTCTTTCTGTTCATTTAAAAACTTAACATCTATAGCTTTGTTATCAATCACATCATTCTCCTGTTGTCCATTCTCCTCCATCACACTGTCTTGTTTGTTAAGGCCACTCATTATGTATCACTTAATACAAAACGGCTTTTGCTATGAATTACCTTATTTTTATTCACTCGTCTCCTGCTGCTGCTGCGGTTGTCATCTTGATGGCTGTCTGCACAGCTGGTGCATATTTTAATTCTCTTTGTGAGACATGTTGTGTATCCTGCTCGGCTGTGTCCACCTATGAGTTGATTGGGTGCTCCTGTACTCAACAGCTGCTTCCATAGAACCCACTTGCTGATTGGCTGTTGCACCTCCATGTTTGATGGCAGCTTCATCAATTCTGATATTTCAAAGTAATTGTATTTCACACTCCCATAATGTTGTCTGTTCACCGTCCTCAATAAAATTCTGATGACACATGTATCATCCACTCATTTTGTTAAAGTCACTGTACTGTAAACTGCTCTCGAGTTCACTGTTCAAAGTTTGTGAGTCCTTGTTTATTGTGTCAAAATGCAGTAGTCCTCACCTGAAAGCACCATATGTGATGTTCATCTGCTTTATTTCTTCATTGATAGTCCTGTGTTGACATACAGCATTGTTACACTGGCGAAAAATGGGGGTTGGTAGTTCAATACTGACTACTGTAAATGATGTAGCCGACAGGTGCATAGTTACGTTTCACAGTTATTTACTTTCACTGTTCACAACCCCCCAATATTACACAGTTATATGGCCAGTCACTATCTGTAAATTTTGACAAGCCTCGTTTATAGGTTGCAGACAAACATCAGTATACTGCTACAATAGTTTGCTGATGAACATCACTGAGCAGTAAAAATGTAACCACACAGTTCACAGTTCTTGCAAAATAATATGGTACTTGTGACAATATTTCTTATAAAAATTGAACAGACACTGTCCTTGTTTTAATGCATGGTCTATTAGTTCAACACTAACTCCACTCTTAAGTTGACACATTGTTATTACTTTAAACTGTACATCATTTCCCTCTGAAAATTGGCCTTGGGCTGACTGTGTAGAGACCAAAAATCCACCCTTTATATATCTTCACAATAATAGGTACTAAAACTATACATTGTTTGATGTTTAATTTACAGAAATTACAATGAAAACATAACTCATTCAATTAACTGAATACATCAAAAAATTCTTCCTTTTTTAACAGTTTCTTCAGCCACAAAAGCTGAATTATTTTTTTAAATAATGAAAATAACAGATATTGTTATACAAAAAATACTTTTGACAAGCCTGGTAATGATTTTGGAAATAATTAAGGGCTGGCTTTTCTAATATGTTTTCGAATAGAGCCAAATAAATACTTTAAGAATTCTAGCAGTTCTCCTTCCAATTGTTTATAATTAGCACCGAATTTATATTTGTTTATAAGCCAACAATAGAATTTAAGTCACCAAACAATTATTGACTTCAAATTGTAACAAAGGGTATTAACTGGGGATAGTCAAAATAAATTAGGAAATTAATTACATACACAAAACTAAGCACAAAATTAGGCTTGGTGCTCTATTCTTTAAGACTGAGGGCCATACTTTCTCTTTTATGGAAATGCAGATTATACTCATTGATGTTAAAGATAATTAATCAAAAATGAAAATAAAATGAATTTAAGAAGGCAGATGGCAAAACAAGAGAGGAAGTAAAGAGATCCCAGCTTGCTTCATCAGTATTGTAGATGGGCCACACAAGTCATTTGTAAGTAATCTCATTTGTAGACTGATTGCATTTTCCTAGTATTCCACCAATAAACTGAAGTCTGCTACCTGCTCTTTCCACAACAGAGATTATGTGATTGTTCCATTTTGTGTACCTACTGAGTGTTACATCCAGGTATTTGTATGACTTCACTGGTATTATATTTGTAGGATACTATGTTTTTGTCATTTTGTGAAGTACACAAATTACATTCCTGACCATTTAAAGCAACAGGCAAGAAGAAGAGTAAAAATCACACATTTTGTCAATTAGGTGCAGGAATTTACTGAGGAGGATGTGGAACACTGTAAGGCCAGATTACATCTACATACAAATCTTTCTAAAGTGCCTGGCAGAGGGTTCATTGAATCACCTCCACAATAATTCTCTATTATTCCACCCTCGAACAATGTGCAGAAAAAATGAACTACTTTATCTTTCTGGGAGCTCTGATTTCCCTTATTTTATTATAATGAACATTTCTCCCTATGTAGGTTGGCATCAACAAAATATTTCCACATTTGGAGGAGAAAGTTGGTGACTGAAATTTTGTGATGGGATTCTGCCACAGTGAAAAATGCCTTTGTTTTATTGGGTCCATCCCAATTCCTGTATCATGTCCATGACATTCTCTCCTCTATTGTGCGATAATAGATAAATTGACAGTTCTCAACAATGTGATTCACAACCTGCTTGATGATACTAAGCTTGTTGCCAACATAACTGCTGCTGATGCTGATAATGGTATGGAGGTGTGGGCGCACAACAGTGAGGTTTGTAGTGCTTGTACTAAAACCTCACATAACTGAATATGGTATGTACTTATTGGAAAATGTACTTTTGTAAGTATCTCTCAGAAAATGGGGATGAAACAAGGCAGGTGCTGTGTCACACATTACCATTAATGACACATAACCGTCAGTAACTGTCACCTCAGCTGTCTTATGAACCATAATAAAACTGCACTTATTATAGTTCAAGGCATTTTTCAGAAGCTTGTACAGCTTTTGAAAACAGTTCAAGCATTTGGTTGGCAAGAACTTGTCACTTTTTACCATTTATAAGCACATACATCTGCATGGAAACCTAAAAGGGGAATGGTATCAGTGTGACTGTTGACACTTATCAGGAGAAAATAGGTGCTTTAGGCTTATTATAGCAACAGTGGTAGAATTATACAAGTTCACTTGGACTATGCGGTTGGAATTAAACCTATTACAGTGTGTGATTCTAGCAGCACTTAACTACATCTGTACAAACTGTAATTTACATATTAAAACCCTGTATGTGCTGGACAAAGATGTGAATACCTTTGATCGCATTCATGACTGACTGTGTGTTTGTACTCTTATCATTAAAGTTAAATGTGAAGGTATCTTAGAACAACATCCTTAAAGTAATAGAATGTATTGGGACAGACATGGGCAGAGCTCTCGGATTACAAAATATTTGTGAAACACCATCGCCGCCCCAAGTTATACAGTTAATCTTCACCTGTACAACAATTTCAAGGGGATATTAAGAATTAAAGTTGAACAGGTGGTACTGTTTATGTCTTCTGTGAGCCATATGACCATTGTGTCCAGGATTATGGAACAATAACAGGATTAGGAGAATGAAATGAGAGACTGAAGGATCTTAACCAGTCTTTCTTGTGGCTAAACAGTCACAGGCAGCCAGCTAAGGGAAGAAGGAAACTTTGCATTAATGGTAAAGAGTGTCAGGAAGACCCCTAAGGCCTCAGGAGACTAGATAATTGTTGTTTTGCTTGGTCAGATAGATGTTACTAAGTTTCATGTTCCTCAAGTTTACTAGCCTGGGGTTCATGACTTTATGCTTACTAGTTTGATGAGAGCCAAACAGTTATTATATTACAGGCATTGATAGAAGGCATGAAATTTTGTGCTATTGATCACCATGAAATGACTGCATATTGAGTCCCAAGCAAGTTTGCGAAGGTTGTGTGAACACATCCGTTTTAACATTAAGTGAGTTTCTTTGAATTTCATGGTCTCTGTGAATATTTACAAAATTGCTCACTGCCTTGCACCTCAGTCACTGATCTCACATGTTGTTAAGATTATGACACATGGTCACAGATTACAATTAGGGTAGTGTAAAACAGATTTTCCTCACCAGTATAAAACATATTTTGCTTGCCAATATGTTAATTAGTTGGGGTCATTACTGGAAGATAGATAAGAATAGTTCACCAGTGTTTCAGTAATTGAGAATAATCAAATATTTGAAGAGCTGAAAAACAGGATGTCAACATAGAGAAGCAGGTTCTAGACATCTACCAGAACACAAAAACAGACAGCTATTGCATGAGTGTAGAGAACATCACCAGTAGACTACTTACAGTGCAAACTATTAAGAGGAAGCTGCTACAAATCACAGCTAAGTTCTACAACTCCTGAGGACTTTTCTCTCAGGTATCTCGTGTTGGCAAATTATTATCCCATGATATATATTGTAGAGGTATTGACTGGAATTAATTGCAGTCATTTTATATTGGAACTTGATATGGATATCTACATTACCTTCACAGTCCCTAATACAAATTCCAAGATGGTTAGCAAATCCCATGAAGTATAGTATTCATTGCATGTTTTCTGCAATACTTTAGAGAGAGCATATGAAGGAGTTTTGTGTCCTTGCATAACTACAAAAGACATGTTTGTTCACTTATTCTGTAACACAACAAGACTTGCACTTTGCTCAGAGTTAACTCTGCTACCTCTTGAGTTGATAGCAACATTATCAAGAGCACAATTACTGTACTGTCAAAATTTAAAAATGGATTTACGATTATGAAAGTTGAGGTATATAATAAATATGATTCCTCGTGGAATGCTGCTGTAGCACAGATGAAGATTCTTAGAGCCACTTTTGTTTGTTTTAGTAGTGCTCATTGGTTTTCAAAAATGAAATGTTTTCAATAAGAATGGTGATTTTGTTTGCCATATGCTACTATTGAGAAGCTCTTGGGTTTCCAGACAGTTGACAGTGTTGAGGTACCACAACATTTTGATGAGTATCCTACTCTTCGTCTTCTGGACAGCTGGCAGGCTGGTTGACAACCCCAAGATTTTTCATCAATTTTGATATCACTTATTTCATTGATCATAGTGTTATGAAAATTTACTGTGTGATTACTTCAGTAAATTCTACTTCTAAATTCTTTGTGTAAGTTGTTCTCAGATTGTTCACATACACATTATGGGGCATTGTTTAATATAGAGATGTGAAAGACTGGAATATATACATATATGTATTTTTCAGATCCATTGCGGCATCACAGAACAAAACAAGTTCATCAGACTGGAGGAATAACCACAGGAAATATTAGTGCAGGTGGCACTGTTTTCAATGTACCCCCAAACAGTGTTGGGTCAAGTGCTAATTTATGATATGCTACATGTGGTTCTCCAGTAATGTGGGCACGGTTGTGAGTGAGCATTGTTGTGACAAGATGCAGCTTTTATTATTGCACCCAGGATGCAGTTACTGTTGTACGAAAGAAATGATTGCAGTTGTGAATCTATTCACTTGTGAGCCGTGTTGAAGAAACTGAAATGTGTATGAAACCAAGTGTTGAGTTCCTATTTGAACTGCAGTGTTTAACCTTTATCATCGCCACCACCAGCAACAAAAGTACCGTACGTTAAAGTATACCTCATACAGAAGAAATGAGTTGGCTTCAAACAAAAATAAATGGATGCACATCAAATAAAGACACTCTTAATGATTCAGTGGTGCAGTATCAGTATGCGTGGTAGTGATTTTTTTTATTCGCTCTTTGCCTCCATATAACACCATTAGTGTTTCAAAATGGAACAGAATCTTCACTTGCTCAAATCATTTTTGCAGTTTACTGATAGATTTGCTCCAATATTATGAGTATTTCTATCACATGTGAGAGTAACCTTTAACCTGCAAGGCAGAATTGGAACTATTTTTATATTCTGGGCCTTACTAGAAAACATTTATGGAAAAAAGACATATTTGCAAATAAAAGTGACTTATGGTGTTGAACTGCATTTGGAATACAGACAAGTGTGATCATTATTGATATTTTTGGTATTGATCAAGGTTTTTGCATATCATGTTGCAACATTCTACCTTGAAGTAGCAACGTGCATGCAATCACAGCCCCACTTGTGAGCTGTGTGTTGTCTGTCCCCTGAATGTGCATACAACATACGTTTCACCTTTTTAATGTTACATAGAATCAAAACACTTTTTCTGAGGATGTGTGTGTTTTTAGGTATTTATTATGTCAGATCTGTTAGTATCACAGTATAACATTCACATGTACAAAATAAGCAAATGTCTATCCTAATCAACTAAAATAAAATTGACGGGTATTTTTGAGGCCATAAATGGCTACAGTTGTGTGTAATCAGAAATCGTGTCATCATGGTTTCTAGTATTTGATTTGTTTCTGTAAAGAAAGCTTTAAGATTTTTCAGTATCTGACTGTGTTAATGTTAACTGAAGCAACCTTCACATTTAGTTTTCTAGTGTGTTTGGTTCCCTTTAATGTAATTACACAACTTTGGAGGTTCACTTTACCTTATAAAGTGCTTATTTTATGTTAATAAATATTTGTATGTGTTTTTGTCATTTTATTAGAAAGGGCAACAAACCAAGAAACTGTTGTAGGGTACCTGTCTTTGTATACAGTTGTTGAAAATCATAATCAGGAAGTACATTTACCTCAGTTTTGTCATTTGCTCAATATTTATATATGTGCTTACCACGTACTGACACAAACATTGTGAATAGTTGTTAAATCTGAGATTGCATGATGTTCCTATTCATTTTAAGTTCCTTAGCAGTAGATTTTTTTACCCTAACGCAAGCTGTCAGTTGAAGAGCTATGGTATATGTAATGTTATTATATTTATTGTATAGTGCATTTCATTGACACTGTTTACATTACTGTAATACGGGAGTAGTTCATTTACATTATATTTGTATACTCATTTACCACAATGTGACTTAAGTAAAATGATAATGTTGTTGTGTTGATAATTCAGAGTATGAGAACCAATGGAAAGCTATCAATTTACCAAAAACCCTATGTGCACAACCACAACCATTTGCTCTCAAGTGATGAGCTATATACTTTTCCATTTATACCACTGTTCAGGAGAGGTCTTTTTTCCTGCATATTTTAAAAACATGGTCCTGTAGCTGCTGACCCCCATATCTGTACAACTTAAAATGATGTGGTTGTTGGTTTCTGTTCACTGTAGTTTGTTTATTACATAACATACTTGATGCAAATTACTCATTTTATTGTTTCTGTCATTATTTTTAAAATCTTAGATTGATGTAATTAGCCATTTCGTCTAATCCTAAATGATGTCATGTGAGCAGAACATTTACTTTAGACAAGTACTTTATTTTGCATATTAACACATCAATACATTAACTACTGTGCCCTTGCTGTTAACTGGTGGCGGTAATTTTAATGTTCATTTGGTGTGGGAATGTGGAGTCCTATATGAATTGCTCTTTCACAAAATCAACTGTAATTAAAAAAAAATCCTTTTTTCTCCAAATGTACTATGAAATTTATCTTTATTTTATTAAAATCCACATGACTCTCTCTCTCTTTCTCTGCAATACATTCCAAGCAACAAATATATTCTCTTGTCTTAGAAAGGGTATTTCTGTGTTAACAGTTTCTCCATATCAGCTGGAGCAAAGGTTGGAAAGGATGTTTTTTTAAAAGGACATTCTCAATTTCCTCCTACTCTCTCATCCTAATATTCTTTCTTTCTGTTGACAAATTAATACTGCCAGTTACCAACATATTTATCAAAGAAATGTATTTTATCGATGAAACTGTACGTGACAAATAGTGTTCTGGTTTTTGCCAATCAAAACAATTACAGCCCATAGGCTTATGCCCCCAGCTCCCGCCCCTGCTCTCTGGGAAGATTAATAGACAGTTGCAGCAGTGAATCCTCTGGTCTTGATGCCCAAAACTGGTTGTACTACTTGTAACACTTGCTTTTGAATTGTGTAATCCCTGCCTCCCCCATCCCACCTCTTTTGTTACAAGATGTAAACTGTGTTTTGCTTCTGGGTACTTGACATGTGGTGTAATATGTTTTCTCATATTTAACCTGTTCTTTGATAGACTTATACTGTACGATGTTTCAAATGGTTACAGTCTTTATTTTTTTCAACTTGAATGTTTCCCACACTTCACTTTCACATTGTGCTGTTTCCCAGGAGCACTGTTGTAGAACATCTTTTGCAATTGTTGCCCATTATTTGACATTCCCATCTCCTGCAAAATCATATCTACTTGCAATGGCCTGCTTTCTGTGGCAAGCTTTTCTCAGTCACTTTACAAAAAGTTGTAAATAACTCGCACGGTGCTTTCACTTCTGTTGTATATTTGCTGTGTAATGATTTTTTGTTATAAACTTTGCTAATGTACAAAGCCTTCATTTATGCAATTCTTGAGAAGTGCTAATTAGTTGTTTCACAAAATG
Source organism: Schistocerca gregaria (assembly GCF_023897955.1). Taxonomy (NCBI): domain Eukaryota; kingdom Metazoa; phylum Arthropoda; class Insecta; order Orthoptera; family Acrididae; genus Schistocerca; species Schistocerca gregaria. Next base: position 480,385,553 of record NC_064925.1, read on the forward strand.
ATGCAGTTGGTTGGTGTTCCTGGCCGAACTGAATTCTCAGAGCTCCATGAATTAACAGACTTGCCCCTGTGAAATATGAATTAACTTATATTTAACAACAAATAAAATTCCTGTTCTCTCAAGGCTTGCCTTTCACATTTTATAACTACTGCAGCTATTTGGGATTTTAAGTCCATATGTGACTATAAGCATATGTGGGATTTTGACTCTGCCTTAATGCAAAACACTTTTGTTATTTATTTATTTATTCCCAAACTAGTTTTAGCGATAACTATCGCCATCACCAGTGAGTTCTTTGGTTCTAGAACATGCGGAAGTAGCATTCTTATAAAACATTGTAAAACATTACTACATGTGTTATGCTTGGTTCAAAATATTGTTTTCTGCTACTCATTTCAGACTAACTTATTTACTATAAGTCACAGCATATTTTTATGATTGTTGCTTCTGTTTCCAGCATATTTGCTGTATTTCTTTGCCGTTTTTCTCGGCGTACGAGTGGTATTAGTGGCTATTAGGAAACAAGTACAAAAATTTGAACTTATGTATGTCATTGTTATACAGTTGGGATTGCGGTGGTGTTGTGGAAATTGTTTTGGTGTGTACTAGGTTTTTATGTAGTTTGTCATGTACTTACATTTGTTGGACAGCTTGCACCTACTTTTAGACAAAGAAAAACATAATGTTCGCACCTTGTTCATAATCCAAAACATTACACAATCGTGCTGTTTGCATGTGTCACTAGAAATGCATCGTATATTGTGAGAAGGTTATGAAAATTGTAGCAGGAGTTCTGACGACTTCTGTTCCTTATTTATTTCTCTCTGTGTGTGTGAAGGAGGGGTGTGTATGTTTTTCCTGTTCTGTGTTCTCTGCCAAATCTCTTAGAGCAGTATAGTGTGTTGTGACAAAGTGTTGTGTTTTCATTTATCACATTTTTCCCTCGCACTGTAGCCTTTTGCATCTAATAATTTTCTTCTATTGTTAGTTTTCTGTATTAACTGTTGCTGTGTTTCACTGTGTTTCAGGATGTATAGATCACTTTTGATATTAGTTTGGTTGTGGATTTGTTCATTAGGTGTTCTTGAGAGGTCTTATGTGCTATCTGTACTTTTTTGGAAGTTTTTGCTTGTTTGTCCTATGTACTGGGTCTGACAGGAGTTACACATGAGTTGGTATATTCCAGCACTGCTGAATTTGTCAGGATTCTTTTGCCTGGTCTTAGCCTTTGTTGAACTGTGTCGTTTATTCTGAATATTATTGGGTTCCCAAATGTGTACCATCTGTTTCTTTTTCCTGATGTGGTGTGGTGCGGTGTGGTGTGGTGTGGTGCGTTGTCAGTGTGTTCTGCCTCTGTGTTTTCAGACTCTTTGGTTGTGCTCTTGAGTGGGTTGCCAGTATTATTATCTTTTATTTTTATCTTGTTGTTGAGCTTGTTTGTTATGTCTGTTTATACTCTTTCAACAGCAGTTTGTTTGATTATATTTAATTCCTGTGTGTAGTGTTCTGGGTTAATAGGTGTTCTGTTTATCCTGAGGAGCATGTATTTGAAACTGAAATATTTATTCAATGTTGGGTGGTTGGATGAGCTCTGGATAACAGTGCTTCTTTATGTGGGTTTCTGTAGATGGGAAATTCATGTTGGTCATCATTTCTTGTAGTTGTAAAGTCCAGGAAATTTAGTTTCTTTTTTTCCTGTGTCCATTGTGAAGTGGATTTGTGGGTGCACCGTGTTGATGTTACTGTGTAGCTCTTCTATCCTGTTGATTGTTTCGTCTATGAGAGAGATTATGCCATTCAGATATCAGAAAGAAAGGCAACAATTGTGAAAACATGCTGTGATGTATAATAAATAAGGTATTCCGAAATTATTCACTGAAAACAATATTTGGAACCAAGCAGTACACATATAAAACAATATTTTATACGTATGCTATTTCCACATGTTTTAGAGTCAGAGAACCCATTGATGATGGCAATATCTTTGTTGCTGAAACTACTTTGGGAGCAATAAGTAAATAACAAAAGTGTTTTGCAGCATGGCAGACCCACAATCCCATATTGTTATTTTCATATGCAAATATAGACCAGTGGAAAAGTTTCAAGATAAAATTATTATAAGCACATGAACTTTATTGTGAAAATTGATGATTGTTATGTAATAAGATTTTAGATCTTACTGAACTATGACAATTTAATGTCATAAATGTGAGTTTATTTTTGTTGGTGTTAGTATTTGTTTCCCAAATGCCCATTGATCCACTCAGGCTAATGTAACAATGAAACTAATAGAAACTGGATAGATAGAAAAATCTACTCACTAAGCAGTGGCAGGAACACACACACACACACACACACACACACACACACACACACACACACACACACACACACACACACACTCTTAACTTACACAGGTTTTCCGAGCCAGTGGCTCCTTCTTCCGGCAGAAGAGTTGGAAGGGGAGGAAGAGGTGTGAAGGAAAAGGATGGGAGAGGCTTAGGAAAAGTGGTACAGTTTGGAAAAGTCACCAAGAGGCCTGTGTCAGGGGAGACTTACTGGACAGGATGAGGAGGAAAGACCTATTTCTTTTTCATCCCAACCGGTAAATTTCCTCTGACGCTAGGTTCTGGGTGACTTCTGAACTGAACCCCTTTTCCTAAATCTCTACAGTCCTTTTCCTTCACCCCTCTTCCTTCACCTTAAACTCTTCTGCCAGAAGAAGGAACCACTGGCTCAAACCTTTGTGTGTGTGTGTGTGTGTGTGTGTGTGTGTGTGTGTGTGTGTGTGTGAGTGTGAGTGTGTGTTCTCCTGCCACCACTTGGTGAATAGATTTTTATATTTATCCAGTTACATTAAATTGATCCTCTCAGGTGTTTTTAATAAGATATATTCTTGATGCAAGCAGGCAGGTAATTTCATGAGTGTCATGTTGATATTGTTTCTGTAGTTGAATGATTTCATCCATCCTTTTAGCCAGCTGATAGTACATCCATTACAGTTTAAATATCAAATTTCATTCTGTCCTCAATATACAATTTCAGTCCTATGCACTGTATATAAGCAAACACAGAAGGTGAAAACTGAAGTCTCTCATGTGCTAATGTCAAAAGTCTCTCATGTACTAATTAGTAACTAAGTATGTAAAACATTCTCTCTCTCTCTCTCTCTCTCTCTCTCTCTCTCTCTCTCTCTCACACACACACACACACACACACACACACACACACACACACACACACACACACACAGAGTGAGTGAGTGAGTGAGTGTGTGTGTGTGTGTGTGTGTGAGAGAGAGAGAGAGAGAGAGAGAGAGAGAGAGAGAGAGAGAGTGAGAGATCCGGTGACAGTGGAGTAAATTATATTCTTCATACTTCAGTGTCTTTCTGGTGTTTTGTCATAGCAATAGCTTGTTTAAAATTTTATGTGTAGAAGTACAGTAATAGCTCAATATGTCCTGTAATTGATCACAAATTACTTAGCTGAGACAACTTTTCGTGTTTCATATTTTTTATTTAATATTCTATTTCATAAATGCTAGAACACGGTTCTCACCTTGTGTTAAAATTAAAGCAGCTTTACTACTCGAGAAGTCATGAAATGGTTACTGTTAAGTTTGCTCAAGAATTTATCATAAATTCTAATAATATGTTCATTGGGAAGTAATTGTAACACCCGTGTATGATACAAGCTCCAAAATAAACTACATGCAAACTTAAAACATATTTTAAAAGTCAAAGGGACCACACTCATTAATTAAAACTGTTTTCTGAGTGCCCTGTGGAACAACCAAAAAGTAAATGATGAGCACAATTGAGCCATCAGCTAACTAATGTGTGCTGGTAATAGGTGAGAGCTAAGCAATAACATATGTATAGAATATCATTCTTAATACTTTGACAACAAAATCCTATACAGTTCATCCAGTTCCCACATTTGACTCAGGTTGCACACTTATTTAGTTGATGCACTTCTTTCAAATTTATTTTAAATAATAACAAATGCTTCACATTGGTTGTAAATGCAGGTATGTAGTCTGTTAGCCTATGAACTTCATTCCATTGGCAACAATGTAATGATGTAGTCATTTGCCATCTGTTTTATTAATGCCATGGTCAGCTATCAGAAAGTTGCTTTGAACACCACAGTGCACTATTGGGTATGAACTTGTTGGTATACTGTAGCTTTCCTCACTCTGCCTCATTGTGTACTGTTCTGGCAGAGTTTTTAAACATAGGAATATGGAAATTATAAATTAATGTTTGTTATTGCAATAAGAATGTAACTGCCACTTGATTTATTTGTTTGTTGATACACAATAACTGTAGAGCTCATCCATATTTGATAATGAACACCACTGACTTAAAAAAAAGTCTCTTATGATCTGTGTTGTAGTAAGTCATGATGACTTGTACTTAAATTAATAGAAAAGCATTTTTGATCTCTTTGCACTCTTTCACAGTGGCTGTTAACTGTATTTTTTTGTCACACTTGAATTTTGATGTAAGTTAGAATTGCCATGTGTACAAAGATTAGCTGTACCTCATAGTAGTTAGTTGCAACCTGCTTAAGATATTTCACTTAGTTGTTGGCCTGTTTGTGTAATAAAAAGCCACTTCATTATCGTGTTATTAATTGAAATTTCACTTAGTGATTTATAATATGCACAATTCTGCTAAATATTTTTGTGATATGCTGTTGAAATGTGTGTACTTGTGATGTTCTTTTATTGGTGTTGTGTATGACTGCTTCTAGAATGCGCAGCTTCACACGTGTGAATCTAAAGAAAACAAAATTATTTTATGTGAGAAGTAAACACATTAGTAAAAATATATGCAGATGCATAATTTCTTTCAAAATTAATCTGCCATTCTAATAATTCATTTTAATACATTACTATAACTGTTTTTGTGATCTGATCACATTCAGGCATCTTTATATAAAGTTATTCTATGCCCTATTAGTATGATGATGTCTGAGAACCTTAAAGTTACTATAAAATTGGCACGAGATTGTAGTTAAAGAGCACGACTTGATAACTAATGCTTTTTTAAAAATGTAATTTCACTTATTGAGATTGTGCTCCAGAGTTACTGTAGAGAATGGGGTGCACATACTCCAGACCCAGTCAGGATGTGAATAATGAGCTTTTATTGATGAAAGTATACTACAGATATTGCTATTTTCATAAAACTTTAGGACTTCTCTAAAGAGCATGTATTATTATGTTTATTAAAAAGAAAAGAAATCTTCCTATACGATTAAGATAGTGCCAAAGCTAGGACAGCGTTATTAGAAAAGCAAAGAGCTTAATTTTGTATGTAGGAAAATTCCTATTTGTAAATAGGTCTTAGTGATTTCCATTTAATTTTTTTAATACATTCAGTCTGTAATTCATTTGATATATGTTAACAAATGACTTGTTTGTTACAGCCATTTTTGAGAATAAATTTTCAAAATGCACCAGCAGATACTTTTCATCTGCACAGTCAAAATATGTTTTATTTGTTTGGCAGAGGAAGAAAATCAGTTCATCTTGCAGAAGCCTTTGTGCTAACAGATTCTGTGACGTTTTGTTGCTGTTATTCATCTTTTACATCATAACTTAGAATGTTTATCGGATGTATAATGTCGCCATTTGAAATCTATTGTATATGTGAAACCAGGAGGTGTCTTTTCATACATTTTTGGAGTACAGTACCCTTCATTTGCCTGAGGGAAATTTGTTCCTGTTTCACTAGTTTTTGTTTTGTTACTAAAATATTTGGGAATAAGTAGCGTAATATTTGTTTTAATTAAGTCATATTTCATAAGTTTGTTTTTTATTTTTTGAAATACGTATTGTGTCAGCTGGTAGATATAACCTCACAGAATTAAGTGTTTTGCTATTATATTTTATGATCTTGGTGAAAAAAGGTGTAGAAACATCATTTCATATTGACAGTCTCACAGGTTCTTTTGAGTAATGGCCAAATCACAAATTATGGAAGTATGGAAGCCTAGGTGCTAAATAAGGTCTCAAACTGCAGCACTTTTTGTATTATGCACCAGACAGTGTTGTTCAAACTACAAACCTACAAGAAAAAACAGAATGGGGAGCGGGGTGTGGAGGGGGAGGAGTGGGATGAGACACAGAGGTTCCTCGCCTCCCTCTGTTTCACTCTCTTTCTTTCGCTTCACTCTCCCAATTCTCTGTCTCATTCGTATGGAACAAAGGTTTCTTCCAAGTGTATTTTTTTCTGTCTCTGGGTATATTTTTTTGTCTATATCTTGACTAGTCTCTTCTTTCCCTGAAAAACAAATTAATTAAGGAACTTTAATCACATTAGTTTGTGTGTGTGTGTGGGGGGGGATTTTGTATGTATGTATGTATGTATGTATGTGTGTGTGCGTGCATGTATCTGTGTTATGCCGCAGATGTGTAAATTATTACACATACAAATCTCATTTCATATCCATTTTCAGTATGTCGCTCTTATATAATTAGACTAATACATAAATGCATTTTTTAAATAGAGAAACACTTAAGTGTCTCCTGAGCAGATATGTTGTAAGTTAATGCTATGTGCAGATGAATGTAAGAAGTATTCAGTGGCAAATGAAAAATATTGTAGTCGAGGGTTACAGTTCATTTCAGAACTTGACAGTGTATAGTATTTTATGTCATTAAGATATGATAATGGTGGTTATTATTGCTACTGTTCTCACCACCACAATCAAAATCATGATCATCATCATTATTAGTGTTGAATTAATATGGTTAGTTGATCTTTGTTTTCTGTAGTTCCATGTAGAAAGTAAGTAATATAATACAGGTAACATAATGCCTGTAGGAAAATTCTAAGGTGTATGATGGACTGTAAAAACTTATAACAGTGTACCTGGCTTTTACTATGTGAGATTATCAAAAACTGTAATTTATGAACCATTATAGAAGATATGTTCTGCAGATTATTTATAGTACTAGAAAACTGGTAGTAATACCCATAAAGAGAGTTTTTCAATGCAGTTGTTTGTAATATAAATATATCTTTCATTATTGCTGTAAATTTTTTTTTTTTACAAAGGCAAAGTTCATGCATTTAATTATTTTGTGCTGTTCGTGACATTTCACTCAGGTCAATAGCATTTCAAATGAAATCTAGTTTGTAATAATGCATGTTATTTTATTCATTACTTCTGTTTATTTTGTTTGTGTTTGTGTGGTGGATGAGGTTATCTTAATTCTTTTAATTCGTTATGTCATTCTCTCTCTCTCTCTCTCTCTCTCTCTCTCTCTCTCTCGTGTGTGTGTGTGTGTGTGTGTGTGTGTGTGTGTGTGTGTGTGTGTGTGTGTGTGTGTGTGTGTGTGTGTGCGTGCGTGCGTGCGTGCGTGCGTGCGTGAGAGAGAGAGAGAGAGAGAGAGAGAGAGAGAGAGAGAGATTAAAATACTACAAGCTGTAATGAGTTTTCAGGTGAGGCAGATAATAGCCTAAATGATTATATTTTGTTGTATCAGTGGCGTATGTAAACAACAATTTAGAAGTTTAGTACCAGTGAATAAAGGATAACCAAAACAAAATTTTGTAAAATCACAGGTGAGATAATGAGTAATGTGTGTGGGACTATTTTTCATGAATAAATTACATAATTTCAAGCTTTACTGGTTTTGCAAATTCAAAACTCTGTTGCAGTCACTTAGTATTTTAGGTGGGTTAGTGTAAGTAAACCACAAAAGAAATAAAATAAAAATTTTTATTGTCTTCAACTACACTAAAATGTCCTGTATAGAGAGTGATGTTCAGATATGTAAGACTGTATAGTCTCCATAAAAGACCAGTAGCATAAAAGATGTTTGAAAATTAAATAGCATTTGTTGTCCAAAAGCATTTCATTTGGACAGAGCATCTTGTCATTATATTTTGGAAATTTGATAGGTTTTGATTATTTTAATGCATTTTACTTACCTATAAATATCATAAGTGGCAATTATACACTTACACATTTTACGTTGCTGTCCATATAGAGATATTTCATGTGGTTTGTCTCATAGCTCGTCAAGTGATGTGGTAATGTGAGCTTGGGTAATGTCATCCTACCTAAGGTAATGACCTATCCTCCTGGAGTTTTGTGTGGAAGTTGTCTCATTAACATGACGTCACCAGACTGCATGTATCCTCTTCCAGGCAGCTGGTGGATATAGGATACTAAAGTAGTTCATGTTTCACTTGGCATAGTAGTATTTCTGGCACAGCTAGCTTTGTTCAGTAGTAAGTGTTGATTGTTTTTACAGGTGCACAAGTGGTACTGAATTACTGCACCTTTTGAATAAGTTTTTGAATTGGTAAAGAGGTGAAGTGCTAATAGGACCTATCAGTGAAAGAGCTGGACACTGGAGTTCCTAACCTTCACTTTTGAACCCTGTTTCTCTTTGGTTTAGTGTACTACTGTGGGTATTGTTCTTGGCTGTCACCAACAGCGAGTTGTCTAAGTGACACGTGAAGCTGAAACTGGCATTAGAAATTTCAGCAGATTCACCACTCATCCAACTTAATTTTCATTTGCAAGTATAAACTCTGAATTGTATTAGTGTTGGCAAATCAATGTACTTTTGTGTTACAGCATTCCAGTTTCACTCTGAAACGAGCACATAAGTGTGTTTTCTCATCTTTGTAAATAGTTCCCAAAAACAATATTTTTTCTTTATATAACAATATTGAAACACAGTGAGTAATTAACTTTTTATTATTGTTATTATTCTGTCTCAGATTTTCTGTAGGTTGATTCTTTTTTACATTACATACAGATTGATGATGAGGTGCTTAAATCAAGGTACGAAATTTATGATTTCATAAACCTGGACTTTGAAATTAGTGCTGGCTAAAAAAATTGGTTTGCTTCTATTCCATTGATGAGTGAAAAACACAAAAACACGTTGGACATAAGTTCAACAATTTGACCAGTTCATTAATGAGCTTGTCTGTGAGGTAGCTAGCATCTGGTCGTTGTGTGTAATGCACATCTGTATCTTAATTACAGGACCATTATAATTAATGTTGGTCTCTCAACATTTTTTCTAGAGGCAGAAATTTTACACTGTTTCATTCAGAGTCTTCAACTTCAAATAACTGAATTGAACTGGCTGCCTTCTCTTTTATAATTTTTTTTGATGATTCCTTCTAAATCACCTTTTTTTCCAAGCTCGGTGTTTAATGGGATATACATAGATTTTGTTGGTAGAGAGAACAAAACTGCTGGAAGGATCTGGAAAACTCTGTTGACTTCTATTGAACTATTATTATATGAGGATGTAGTTACTTTTTGCTCAGGAAGTAAGGAACAATATTTTCAATGAGAGACAGCAAAACAAACAATTTAAGAACAATGTGATACATATTTTTTTCCTAACAAGGAAAGAAAATTATTGGTTCTTAACAGTTGTATAAAAAACATATTTTTACTGCAATTAAAATCAAAGTAACTCATAAAAATTGTTGCTTCCCCACAGAAAGACCACGCTTTTGGTCTCAGATAAAGTATCATGCACTTTTAAAGGAAGAATTCATGAACTTATATAAACTTCTCCAAGTATGCTTACCAGGTAAAATATACTAGAACCCACATCTCCTGTATTTCCCCTGGCCAATCGCTGATTTTCTGGATGCCCCCTACAATGGAATGCCAAGTGGAACATACTCGTAGAAAATTCTCAATTATTCACCAGCTAATTTCATCTACTAACAAGTTCTAATTATAATATCTTGTTTGGATGAAGAAACTTAGTATGTGTGGACTAGTTCTTGAAGTACCTTACCAGCCTTCTTTACTACGCCATGCCAGTCATGATTAATAAGCATTTTTATTCGAAAGTAATTAGGATTTATCCTCATGTCTATAATCATCTTGGTTCCACTTTTGTATCCGTTCAAGTGCACAACATTGTATCTGTCCTGCTTTAGTTCCTAAATCCTCCACTACCACAATTTGATGTTTAGTCACTAATCAGCACTTTACAGCCATAGGCAGCTGAATTTTGCAAGGAACAAATTTTATGAATCAAATAGTACATGAAATACTTATAATTTTCCTGACTTAATAGCGTTTGTTTAGTAGATGCTGGTATATTAAATTAGTCATAGGAAAGTATAAGCTCTGTATTTGTAAAATTGTTGTCTAAAAATATTTTGTAATATTTGATTACTGATTAGTGTACTATTTTACTACCCAAGTCTCTTAAGTTAATGAAAATTTAACAGTACAAGGCTTTCAGGAGGAAGTATTAAACTATTTTGCAATAAAAAGTAATGAAAAGAGATAGTGGTAATACATTTTGTAAGACACATTTGTATTTAATGTTATTGTATGCAAGTAATAAAATTAATGGTAACAAAATAATTTCTACCATTTACTTTGACAACTGAAGTTTCTCTGTTTTTAATATTGTCCCCTCCTCTCGCAAACATCTGTTATCCTTGTTGGTAGAGCACTTGCCTGTGAAAGGTGAAGGTCCTAAGTTCAAGTCTTGGTGCAGCACACAGTTTTGATATGCCAGAAAGTTTCATACCAGTGCACCTTCTCCTGCAGAGTGAAAAATTCGTTCATGGATCTGTTATCCTTTCTGTATTTTTTTTAATGAGAAACAGACAACAGAATGTTAAACCCTAATCATCTTTCATAAGAGTAACAGAGTTGTGATTTTTATTGCTGAATAATTATTTAATCTGGGTGTGATTGCTCATGCAGTATTTCAAAGACTTTGAGCAAGATGGTGCAGTGCTGATACAGTGGACCCATGTATAGGAAGACATGTTGTTGTTGTTGTGGTCTTCAGTCCTGAGACTGGTTTGATGCAACTCTCCATGCTACTCTATCCTGTGCAAGCTTCTTTATCTCCCAGAACCCACTGCAACCTACATCCTTCTGAATCTGCTTAGTGTAGTCATCTCTTGGTCTCCCTCTACGATTTTTACCCTCTACGCTGCCCTCCAATACTAAATTGGTGATCCCTTGATGCCTTAGAACATGTCCTACCAACCGATCCCTTCTTCTGGTCAAGTTGTGCCACAAACTTCTCTTCTCCCCAATCCTATTCAATACCTCCTCATTAGTTATGTGATCTACCCATCTAATCTTCAGCATTCTTCTGTAGGACCACATTTCGAAAGCTTCTATTCTCTTCTTGTCCAAACTATTAATCGTCCATGTTTCACTTCCATACATGGCTACACTCCATACAAATACTTTCAGAAATGACTTCCTGACCCTTAAATCTAGACTCGATGTTAACAAATTTCTCTTCTTCAGAAACGCTTTCCTTGCCATTGCCAGTCTACATTTTATATCCTCTCTACTTCAACCATCATCAGTTATTTTGCTCCCCAAATAGCAAAACTCCTTTTCTACTTTAAGTGTCTCATTTCCTAATCTAATTCCCTCAGCATCACCCGACTTCATTCGACTACATTCCATTATCCTCGTTTTGCTCTTGTTGATGTTCATCCTATATCCTACTTTCAAGACACTATCCATTCCGTTCAACTGCTCTTCCAAGTCCTTTGGTGTCTCTGACAGAATTACAATGTCATCGGCAAACCTCAAAGTTTTTATTTCTTCTCCATGGATTTTAATACCTACTCCAAACTTTTCTTTTGTTTCCTTTACTGCTTGCTCAATATACAGATTGAATAACATCGGGGAGAGGCTACAACCCTGTCTCACTCCCTTCCCGACCACTGCTTCCCTTTCATGTCCCTCGACTCTTATAACTGCTATCTGGTTTCTGTACAAATTGCAAATAGCCATTCGCTCCTTATATTTTACCCCTGCCACCTTCAGAATTTGAAAGAGAGTATTCCAGTCAACATTGTCAAAAGCTTTCTCTAAGTCTACAAATGCTAGAAACGTAGGTTTGTCCTTCCTTAATCTAGCTTCTAAGATAAGTCGTAGGGTCAGTATTGCCTCACGTGTTCCAACATTTCTACGAAATTCAAACTGATCTTCCCCGAGGTCGGCTTCTACTAGTTTTTCCATTCGTCTGTAAAGAATTCGCGTTAATATTTTGCAGCTGTGACTTATTAAACTGATAGTTCGGTAATTTTCACATCTGTCAACACCTGCTTTCTTTGGGATTGGAATTATTATATTCTTCTTGAAGTCTGAGGGTATTTCGTATGTCTCATACATCTTGCTCACCAGATGGTAGAGTTTTGTGAGGACTGGCTCTCCCAAGGCCATCAGTAGTTCCAATGGAATGTTGTCTACTCCGGGGGCCTTGTTTCGACTCAGGTATTTCAGTGCTCTGTCAAACTCTACACGCTGTATCATATCTCCCATTTCGTCTTCATCTACATCCTCTTCCATTTCCATAATATTGTCCTCAAGTACATCGCCCTTGTATAGACCCTCTATATACTCCTTCCACCTTTCTGCTTTCCCTTCTTTGCTTAGAACTGGGTTTCCATCTGAGCTCTTGATGTTCATACAAGTGGTTCTCTTTTCTCCAAAGGTCTCTTTAATTTTTCTGTAGGCAGTATCTATCTTACCCCTAGTGAGATAAGCCTCTACGTCCTTACATTTGTCCTCTAGCCATCCCTGCTTAGCCATCTTGCACTTCCTGTCGATCTCATTTTTGAGACGTCTGTATTCCTTTTTGCCTGCTTCATTTAATGCATTTTTATATTTTCTTCTTTCATCAATTAAATTCAATATTTCTTCCGTTACCCAAGGATTTCTACTAGCCCTCGTCTTTTTATCTACTTGATCCTCTGCTGCCTTCACTACTTCATCCCTCAAAGCTACCCATTCTTCTTCTACTGTATTTCTTTTCCCCATTCCTGTCAATTGCTCCCTTATGCTCTCCCTGGAACTGTGTACAACCTCTGGTTTAGTCAGTTTATCCAGGTCCCATCTCCTTAAATTCCCACCTTTTTGCAGTTTCTTCAGTTTTAATCTGCAGGTCATAACCAATAGATTGTGGTCAGAGTCCACATCTGCCCCTGGAAATGTCTTACAATTTAAAACCTGGTTCCTAAATCTCTGTCTTACCATTATATAATCAATCTGATACCTTTTAGTATCTCCAGGCTTCTTCCATGTATACACCCTTCTTTTATGATTCTTGAACAAAGTGTTACCTATGATTAAGTTGTGCTCTGTGCAAAATTCTACCAGGCGGCTTCCTCTTTCATTTCTTTGCCCCAGTCCATAATCACCTATTATGTTTCCTTCTCTCCCTTTTCCTACTACCGAATTTCAGTCACCCATGACTATTAAATTTTCATCTCCCTTCACTATCTGAATAATTTCTTTTATTTCATCATACATTTCTTCTATTTCCTCGTCATCTGCAGAGCTAGTTGGCATATAAACTTGTACTAGTGTAGTAGGTGTGGGCTTCGTATCTAGCTTGGCCACAATAATGCGTTCACTATGCTGTTTGTAGTAGCTTACCCGCATTCCTATTTTCCTATTCATTATTAAACCTACTCCTGCATTACCCCTATTTGATTTTGTGTTTATAACCCTGTAGTCACCTGACCAAAAGTCTTGTTCCTCCTGCCACCGAACTTCAATAATTCCCACTATATCTAACTTTAACCTATCCATTTCCCTTTTTAAATTTTCTAACCTACCTGCCCGATTAAGGGATCTGACATTCCACGCTCCGATCCGTAGAACGCCAGTTTTCTTTCTGCTGATAACGACATCCTCTTGAGTAGTCCCTGCCCGGAGATCCGAATGGGGGACTATTTTACCTCCGGAATATTCTACCCAAGAGGACGCCATCATCATTTAATCATACAGTGAAGCTGCATGCCCTCGGGAAAAATTACGGCCGTAGTTTCCCCTTGCTTTCAGCCGTTCGCAGTACCAGCACAGCAAGGCCGTTTTGGTTAATGTTACAAGGCCAGATCAGTCAATCATACAGACTATTGCCCCTGCAACTACTGAAAAGGCTGCTGCCCCTCTTCAGGAACCACATGTTTGTCTGGCCTCTCAACAGATACCCCTCCATTGTGGTTGAACCTACGGTACGGCTATCTGTATCGCTGAGGCACGCAAGCCTTCCCACCAACGGCAAGGTCCATGGTTCAGGGGGGGGAGGAAGACATTAGTGTTTCAAATCCTCATCCAGTGCAGGTGTCTGGTGCTTTTTCTCAGACGCTTGAGACAGATTCCTGTATGGTTCTTTCAAGAAGGACAGAACCAGTTTCCTTGCCCAGCTTTCCTTAATTTGAACATGTGCTTCATATCTGATGATGTCACTGTCGACTGGATGTTATAATGTAAATCTTCCTTTTTCAACAACTTGAAACCATGTTGCTTAAGACATTGTATTAGAAGGCTGGAAAAAATACACACATAAAAAAAAGTTTTGAATCACCCTGATTCCCAGAACTCCTGAAGATAGACATTGACTTTGAATATTGTATCACAGACTTGGTCCCTTTGACTGGTCAGAGGTTCACTAAACCTGCCCAGAGATGTAAACAACCATGCATGAGCAGTGCCTATTAGACAGAGGGGGTCAGACAGCTGATCAGTTCCAGTCATTTCACCAGGAAGGAGGTACACTTCTCGTGTTGTCTTTAGTTCAACCATGTCTAGATGGTCAACAATACCGTGGTTCTATCACTTCCACATTGTTACTTTGTGCCAGGAAGTGTTTTCAACAAGGGAAGTGCCCAGGCATCTTGGAGTGAATCAAAATGATGTTGTTCAGACATGGAGGAGATACAAAGAGACAGGAACTGTCGATGACATGCCTCGCTCAGACCGCCCAAGGGCTACTACAGCAGTGGATGACCAGTACCTATGGATTACAGCTCGGAGGAACCCTGACAGCACCACCACCATGTTGAATAATGCTTTCCATGCAGCCACAGGATGTCGTGTTATGACTCAAACTATGCGTAATAGGCTGCATGACGCGCAGCTTCGTTCCTGACATCTGCGTGATACGCAGCTTCACTCCTGACATCCATGGCGAGGTCCATCTTTGCAACCATGACACCATGCAGCATGGTAAAGGTGGGCCCAACAACATGCTGAATGGACTACTTAGGATTGGCGTCATCTTCTCTTCAGTGACGGGTGTCACATATGCCTTCAACCAGACAATCATCAGAGACGTGTTTGGAGGCAACCCAGTCAGGCTGAACTCCTTAGACACACTGTCCAGCGAGAGTAGCAAGGTGGAGATTCCCTGCTGTTTTGGTGTGGCATTATGTGGGGCCAATGTATGCTGCTGGTGATCATTGAAGGTGCTGTAACGGCTGTAAAATAAGTGAATGTCATCCTCCAGCCAATAGTGCAACCATATCGGCAGCATATTGTTGAGGCATTCGTCTTAATGGACAACAATTCACACCCCTATCGTGCACATCTTGTGAATGACGTCCTTCAGGATAATGACATCGCTTGACTAGAGTGGCCAGCATGTTCTTCAAACATGAACCCTGTCGAACATGCCTGGGATAGATTGAGAAGGGGTGTTTATGGATTACGTGACCCACCAACCACACTGAGAAATCTACGCTGAATCACCATTGAGGAGTGGGACAATCTGAACCAACAGTGCCTTGATGAACTTATGGATAGTATGCCACAATGAATACTGGCGTGCGTCAGTGCAAGACGATGTGCTACTGGGTGTTAGAGGTATCAGTGGTACAGCAGTCTGTACCACCAGCTCTGAAGGTCTTGCTGTATGGTGGTACATCATGCAATCTGTGGTTTTTATGAGCAATAAAAAGGGCGGATATGATGTTTATGTTGATCTCTATTATAATTTACTGTACGGGTTCCAGAACTCTTAGAACTGAGGTGATGCAAAGGTTTCTTTGATGTGTGTATTTAAAAGTGTGAAATCCTGATAGACCTATCAACACATACTTACTTTACTTTAGATGTCTGAGCAGTAACGCGTAAACACTCTTCTTCGAAAACTCTGCAGATTTAATAGCATTGTCATTGCATAAAAACAGGTCTTTTGCTACGCAGGCAAACTCCATCCTTGGGCACATGAACAAATGTTCATTCATTTGCGATTCTCTGGATTCACACTGATAATATTGAGAGTATCTCCACATAGCCATCCTTATTCTGTTGTTCAGCTATTTAGTGCTCTCCGTGTACTATACTATAGTTGCTGCCCTTGTGCAATCTCCTCTTTGAGCTGCAAGTTTGTATCTTGCAGAGAATCCAACTATAAAGATACTTTGGGGTTTCAGGTCAGCCTTCTAGAGGTACTGCCCATAGGATAAAGCTCTTCCTCAACTCAAGACGGGTTTGAACTATTTTTTGGTTAAACATTGAGTGCTGTGGGGTGCTTTGCTGTTTATTCCTCCTGCTTCAGGGGCTGCGTTGCGTCTGATATCTAATGGTGCTGTGGTTGCAAGTCGGTAAATTTTGTGGACAGATTTAGGCCTCTGACATCTAGTGACAGTCCTGACTGGCTCGTTTATAGTAATGTGTACTTGTTTGGAGAGGCAAGACAAATCCCATACTTGTGCTGCATATTCTAAGGCTGCAAAATAAAATCCCATTACTGATGATTGAAGAGCTTCAGGCTGTGCTTCCCATTTTCACCCAATCAGTTCTCATGTAATATTGTTTCTTGTACCTATTGTTCCTTTGCGCCCAGTCCAGTGTTTTTTAAATGAGTCTAGGTTGACACCCAAGTATTTTGGGGTAGTGCAATGGTCCAATCCCTCTCCATTCTATATACAATTGCCTCGTGGCTTCTGTGTTACAAATGTGGAATGTGCATACTTGAGTTTTCCCTGGATTAGATCACAGATGATTTTCAACATAGCAATTTCCCAAGGTTTCCAAAGCCTCTTGTCAGTTTTATTTTTCCCTCTTCAAAAGTTCTTCCTTTAGCAGCATTGGTGATGGTGTCTGAATGTGGGAATCTTTTCATATCCAGCTGGTGTGGTTAGAACATGGGACTCACATTCAGAAGGATGACAGCTCAAATCTGCATCTGATCATCCTGATGTCAGTTCTCCATGATTTGTGGCAATCACTCCAGGCAAATGTCAGAATGGTTCCTCTGAAAGGGCTGGCTGATGTCCTTCACCATCCTTGAAATAATCTGAGCTTATGCCCTGACCTCATTGTTCAAAGGATGTAAAATCCTAATTATTCTTCATTTGTTCCTTCCTTCATTCCTTCCTTCCTTCCTTCCTTTACCACCAGGAAGGTATCAACACATTGAAGCAGTGCTGTTGATCATCTGTTTTGCATATCTTTAAATGTGGTTGCTGCTTGCTGTGTTTCATCAGTGATTATCTGTTGCATCCTGTCCAAGCAACAGACCCTGAAGGTTTTAGAATTAAGTATGGTGAGAAGAGTGACAGAAGAGTAAAAGTGGACTGCTCTTCACCTCAGTCTCTTTAGTGAATCTGATGTTGGGATGTATGGTGAGGAAAGATGTTATGGTCAAGAGAAGAGTGGCTGGTAGCATGATCAACAGAATACATCAGAAGGAAACACGCTGACCTGCACTTGCATGCAGACAATTGTCACCACCCTGCACAGAGGAATGGGATGTCCAAAACACTAGTGTGCAGGGTACACGTCGTCTCAGATACAGTATGTCTGCTGTGGGAACAGGAACACCTCAGAACAAAGTTCTGGAAAAGTGGTTACCTGGAATGGCATTTTAGGCATGCTCTGCATCCCACCACTGCAATACAACCTGTGAAGGTGGATCAAGTTAGAGAGAAAGAGGCAGCCCCTACCTTTATGCCATACATCAACATGCTATCAGGAAAAATAAGAGTCATCCTGCAAAACACTGTGTAAGAATTGTCTTTTTCCTTCCCAATAAAAGAAGCATTATCGGAGAGAGGCAAAGATGACCAGGTTTACAAAAGGCAGGGTATACCAAATACCATGTGAATGTGACTAGACATATATTAGACAAACAGTGGACACCATCGAAGATCAGTGCCAGCAACGCCAGTGGCACACTTGACTAATTTAGACCTAACAAGAGGTCGGTTGCAGAATACTGTCTGAGATTTGAGAAACAGTACAAATGTATCAGGATTTTAGCTTAAACTTCCAAATACTTGGACAGTGTCATAGAGAAGTCATCAAAATGCATTCCAAGGATAATCTTATGAACGGGGACTGCAGTTATAATCTCGGCAAGGTGTGGGGATGAGCACAGTGTCTAATTAAGAAGACACTCAACAAACATGGCGAGCGGGTCCCATGTTTGATGGAGTGTCTAAATCCACACTACCACTGATAGTCATTGCTAACCACAGTTGCCTCTTCGGCCTCCAGTGCATACTCACAGGCTCACAGGTGCTGACTGCATATTGAGCGGCTAGCAAGAGGAGGGAATGTAAGTTGGCTGTGCTTGTCAGGAAGTCAGTGTACATGACGATGGCTACTTATCTGATCGCTGGAGTGTTGTGCCTATGGGACACTGTGAATTTACAGTACCCCAAGTGACTGTCTGATCAGCTAATATGTTGGGGGAAATTGAAGAAAAAAATGGTTCAAATGGCTCTGAACACTATGGGACTCAACTGATGTGGTCATTAGTCCCCTAGAACTTAGAACTACTTAAATCTAACTAACCTAAGGACATCACACACATCCATGCCCGAGGCAGGATTCGAACCTGCGACCATAGCAGTCGCACGGTTACGGACTGCGCGCCTAGAACCGCGAGACCACCGTGGCTGGCAATTGAAGAATCATGTGCAAAACAGTTGGCCAAATATGACAAGACATTTTTGTCCTCACATGTTTGGAGACAGAAAAAGAAATTTCCAGCCATGCTGGAACAAAATTCATTCATGGCTACAATATAGTATTTTACGTGATACTGTATAGTGTTCTGTCTGTCAATTTTTCTATCCCCAAACTCAAGGTACAAAAAGCAAATTGCTTAGTTCTGTGAGTGAGGGTTTCACTAATTGGTAAAGAGTCTAATTTTAGCCTTAAACAGTGTGAGAAGAGCTTCGTACACAAAAACTCTGTATTGGAATGAGTGTCCTTCAAAAATTGAAAAAGTAGGTTTGGAGAGAATGCTTCGGTTGGTGCTCAGATAGATGAAACGTTTTCTCTAGATGTTCAGGAAAACAGAGGATACAATTACTGAAGTAATTCAGTACACAGCCCTTCAAGGAATACCAGAAAGAGGTCATCATGAGTTGAAAAATAAAGCAAATAATGCAATTTGTTTATAGTTGAGGAACACTTTAGGGAAAAAAATCTTAGTGTTAGGAAAAAACTTGAATGTAAAAGGGAAAAATACGCACACTGTGATATACAAAACAAAATTCTTAGAACCATGAGCAACATCATGCTGTAACATATCTCAGATGATATGAAAAAAGCTTAGGATTCTGCTCTAAAGATTGTTCAGAAATTGAGCAGCTATCAATTAATTGTCATTCAGTACTATTTAGATGGTAACATATACAAAAGGTTGGACCTGCAAAAATCTGGATGCTTCTTCTTTGTCAGTCTACATTAAAAAAAACTAGCAAACTGTGAAACACATGATTGAGCCGCAGTTATGAGTGGTTCTTGTGAAGATATTCAAGCTCTTTGAAGTAGGGAAGTCCCACAAGCCATCTACACAAACTGTATGAAACATAAGCCTAATCTTGTCATAGTAATAACATGCAGAGGGCTCAAATTGGCTACAGATTTTGTTATGACACTGCAGGGTCTCTATGTTTTTATGAGGGGGTCGGCAGTGAATCAAATGTTTACCAACAGACAAATAAAAAAATGAAGACTGGAAAGGTGTAATTAAGAAGGTTAAGTTACACTAGATGACTCTGTTAATATGCTTCATGTCTAGTTGTGAAGAAGACAGTTGTAGCTACCATTGTACTTCTAGTACACCTTCAAGCAAAAACATCAGAAGAAGCCGCAGGAGCATCAGGATTTGGCTTAAAGTTAATTTTTTTCCCTTTGTTTTTCATTTTGGCCTGTTCACATGCTTGCTGAAAAGTGCAAGTCACTAACCAATTGATTTCAAGTCGTTAATGTTTTATAAAGTTTTACATATAGCAGACACTGAACTGGAGACGTTTTATTTCAAATTCTGGAATAATTAAAGGAATCACTTGTCTAAAGCTGAAAAGTGAATATTTTGTGGATATACAAATTTTACTGCCATTAACACAAAGTTATTCAAGCAATACTGAATCTTTGGAGGCAGAAATTTAGGTATAATGTCTTATCATTATACATGAACAGCAAACAGAATGAAGACAATCTACCTGCATTGCTCAAATTTTTAGAGCAATATAAACTTGAGTTACACGATTCGTACAAATTATGTCAAACAGCTGTGACTATTCCAGCTTCCTCTGCACCATGTGAAAGAACATTTTGTGTATGTGACTTGTAAAATTATAGGTAAGAAATTTAGTTTCCAGATTGAAATTTTCATTGTGCAGTGGTGTGTGCGCTGATGTGAAACCTCCTGGTCGATTAAAACTGTGTGCCGGATAAAGACTAGAACTCGGGACCTTTGCCTTTCACGGGCAAGTGCTCTACCAACTGAGCTACCCAAACACAGCATGACCCACCCTCACAGCACAAATACTGGCGGAATTAAAGCAGTGAGGATGGGTTGTGAGTTGTGCTTAGGTAGCTGAGTTGGTCGAGCACTTGCCCATGAAAAGCAAAGGTCCCATGTTCGATTCTCAGTCCGGCACACAGTTTTAAACTGCCAGGAAGTTTCACATCAGTGCACACTCTGCTGCAGAGTGAAAATTAAATTGCCATCCGGGGTGGTCGAGAGGTTCTAGGCGCTTCAGTCTGGAACTGTGCGGCCGCTACGGTCGCAGGTTCGAATCCTGCCTCGGATATGGATGAGTGTGATGTCCTTGGGTTAGATAGGTTTAAGTAGTTCTAAGTTCTAGGGGACTGATGACCTCATATATTAAGTCCCATACTGCTCAGAGCCATTTGAACCATTTGAAAATTTCATTCTGGAGAGATTAAATTTCTTTTACAAGTCACATACACAGATACTGGTGGAATTAAAGCAGTGAGGACAGGTTGTGAGTTGTGCTTGGGTAGCTCAGTTGGTAGAGCACTTGCCCGCAAAAGGCAACGGTCCCGAGTTCGAGTGTCAGTCCAGCTCACAGTTTTAATCTGCCAGGAAGTCTGAATTTAATGTCTGTTGATTGTCTAACATATTAGCGTATTTTTAGTACAGAAAGGACAGTGACAAAGACCACTAACTTACAAAGAATGGTCAATGATATCGCCATCAGTCACGACAATATAAGGTTGAATCTGTTTTTAAAGTAAGTCAGCACCTGTTTTTTATTTGTATTTTACATGTTTTCGCTTTTTCCTCAGTGATATCAATTTTCCTGTTTTCCAGCTGAATGTAAATTGAATGTACTCTCGAAAACGCTTGTTTTGAGGCATGATTTGTTGTTATTGTGCGGCATGTCGGGAAGGGGTGTCATTCATATCAGAGTATGCTTATATGTGGACACTATATTGCATCAGTTTTATTTAGACGGTGTCTTTCTCTATGGTTCCCACAGATACCGGCCAGTGTTGTCAACTGATTTTTGACCACGTCCCTACACAACATATGAAAATTTCCTATCTCCACCTTTAAAATTCCTACGGATGCAGAAACTTCTAGACTGTCAACAAAAATTTAAAAAAAAAGGCTAATCAGGTATTCAGTAGTAGCATTTTCTCTGTATTAATAATTTTGTACAAGGAATGGTCACTATTTTCAAACAAAATATTCACATTGTTATTTGGAAAATTAGCTACTGTTAGTGTTTTGTACAATTTTAGAATTGACGAAAACATCTTTTATGAGTTGATGAGCATAGCGAGTGCGCTGCAAATGTTGCTGTCAATCTTATTTCAGCAGGTTTGCTGTCCTCTTTGAGTTTAGGATTTTCAGTGCTTGTTCACCCACAGTGAAAGCATTGATTGTTTATTAAATTGTGATGCTCGACTTTTGTGCAAATCGCGATTTACGTGTTTCAAAAGTACACTTCTTTCAGTTCACAAACTAATACTACCTCCCTGCAATGAGCATGATAATTGTCCTCGGGATCTGCAGTTAACCACCCTTTAAACTGTTGTTCTTTCTCTTGCCATGCTTCCCAAATTTTCTGTTTTCAGCTTTGACTGTCACTGTTTTGTAACTCTTCTTTTTATGTCCAGAAGTCATAATGAAAGAATGCTAATACTACAGTTATACACCCAAAAAAAGAAAAAACTGATCTAAAGAAGATGTTTTTCCTTTACTTTCAACATGTGAACAAACAACAAAGACAGAAACACAATCTATGCCATGGAAGTTAGGAATGTACTGTGGAACAATGATACAGAGACTACAGAAGACATGGTAAAAGTTGCCTGATGGGCTGCCGGTTTTAGTTGTTGTATGTCGACCCCATCTGGAATAATCAGGGTTGATTGTCAGCTCTCCTCAACAGTGTCCATTTTCCTTCTAATCATTGCACAGTATTGCAACAGCTCTAATTTAATTTATTTTCTTTGTTACAAATTTGGAAATTATTGTCTTGTAATGTGCATTCCTGAATCTACATTCCTTCTGTGTAAAATTCGTACCTTAGGAGGCAGCAACTCATTTGTATGAGGAGGGCTAATAAACGATCTGGCTCCAGACAGTGACTAAAATACTTTCCTACTGCACCTCGTTTCGTCCCTGAGGCAGGCCCTCATAGGCCAACACAGTGGTGACAGTCATATCCAATAGTAGTATAACAAAGAGAGTGTCGCCTCACTCTGTATTGTTGCCATATTTATTCAAGATGGCGGCAAGAGATGTGGCAATGTCACTTTTACGTCATGGCGGGAAGTTCAAATTCTGGTGGAAAAATAGGTCAATCAGGCTACATCCACTAACCTAACCTCCTCCCCGCCACTCCCCCCTCCCCTCCCCCAGAAAATGGGGGAAGTTCAAATTTTGGCAGAAGAAAGGTCGCTTGGACTACCTCCACTAACCTAAGTCATCTGACTGCCACCTCTTCCTTTGAATTGGCAGGAAAAAGACTTAGCCCTTGCGGGATAGGATGGACTTAAGGCTTTATTTTCAGTGTTTATTTAAACAATTTGAGGCAGTAGCTCCATCCAGTGTGTTCAGCATGAGGTCCCGAGTCCAACTGACCTAGTACACCAGAGAGTGCTGTCATCCCTCCTGTGACATAATCCAAAATAGTGATCGGGGGAAAAATGGCAGGAGCTAATGGGAACCCTTAATAAAGTCACATATTAGACTTCAGATGGAAGGACGGTGATATCTGGTAATGTCATTGGAGGGGGTATAGGGCAGGCTCAGCAGGTCTGGGACCTCAGTCGTGCTCAATCAGCAAGCAGCAGCAGCAAAACAAGAAGAAGAAGAAGAAGAACCATGAAGCATCAACAGCAGTCGCAATCCAACACAGCCCTGCAGAACAGGAAGAAGCAGAAAAGTAAGTATCCCATATCACATCTTTTTCTGTGGTTAGCACTATTATTATTATTATTATTATTATTATTATTATTGTTGTTGTTGTTGTTGTTGGTGGTGGTGGTTGTTTTCACATTTTGGTCCATATGTAATGTTTCCCCATCTTTGTCCAGCATTTGCCCTTGATGTGTCCAAGCCCACAGGGTCGAGTGCCAATATGCCGACCTCTGCCGCATCTGAACCTGTAGCAGCCTCATCTGCCGTCTTGTCTAGACCTGTGACATCAACAACCTCCAGCATGTCTGAACCTGTAGCGACCACGTGGGATCCGATAGTGCACATATCCCACTTGCTGGAGCAGGATAAGGAGCTGTTGTGGTCTGGCCTACTTATCGATTTGTGTGATGAGGACACGTGATCTGCTCCCAACACACTGAATGCTGGCGGTGGTCCTAAACAACAGCAAGATGGTGGATGGTACTGGTCACCAACATATGACCCATCCCAGCAGAACATCCCTGAGCTGGTACAGGTGCAGAGTGCAGATGCTGTGGGTAAGAAGGCATCGAGTGTACCCATGCTTTACAGCTCCCAGTGGAACAAAATGTATAACCATTGATATAGAAGCACATCATGTCTGGGGCTTGCATTTGAGAATAGAAGTTGAAAATGCATTGAAAGGTGTTGTTGTTGTTGTTGTTGTTGTTGTTGTGGTCTTCAGCCCTGAGACTGGTTTGATGCAGCTCTCCATGCTACTCTATCCTGTGCAATCTTCTTCATCTCCCAGTACCTACTGCAACGTACATCCTTCTGTATCTGTTAGGTGTATTCATCTCTTGGTCTCCCTCTACGATTTTTACCCTCCACGCTGCCCTCCAATACCAAATTGGTGATCCCTTGATGCCTCAGAACATGTCCTGCCAACCGATCCCTTCTTCTAGTCAAGTTGTGCCACAAACTTTTCTTCTCCCCAATCCTATTCAGTACTTCCTCATTCGTTATGTGATCTACCCATCTAATCTTCAGCATTCTTCTGTAGCACCACATTTCACAAGCTGCTATTCTCTTCTTGTCCAAACTATTTATCGTCCATGTTTCACTTCAATACATGGCTACACTCCATACATATACTTTCAGAAATGACTTCCTGACACTTAAATCTATACTCGATGTTAACAAATTTCTCTTCTTCAGAAACACTTTCCTTGCCATTGCCACTCTACATTTTATATCCTCTCTACTTCGACCATCATTAGTTATTTTGCTCCCCAAATAGCAAAACTCTTTTACTACTTTAAGTGTCTCATTTCCTAATGTAATTCCCACAGCATCACCCGACTACATTCCATTATCCTCGTTTTGCTCTTGTTGATGTTCATCTTATACCCTCCTTTGAAGACACTGTCCATTCCGTTCAGCTGCTCTTCTAAGTCCTTTGGTGTCTCTGACAGAATTTCAATGTCATCGGCAAACCTCAAAGTTTTTATTTCTTCTCCATGGATTTTAATACCTACTCCGAACTTTTCTTTTGTTTCCTTTACTGCTTGCTCAATATACAGATTGAATAACATCGGGGAGAGGCTACAACCCTGTCTCACTACCTTCCCAACCACTGCTTCCCTTTCATCCCCCTCGACTCTTATAACTGCCATCTGGTTTCCGTACAAATTGTAAATAGCTTTTCACTCCCTGTATTTTACCCCTGCCACCTTCAGAATTTGAAAGAGATTATTCCTGTCAACATTGTCAAAATCTTTCTCTAAGTCTACAAATGCTAGAAACGTAGGTTTGCCTTTCCTTAATCTAGCTTCTAAGATAAGTCATAGGGTCAGTATTGCCTCGCGTGTTCCGATATTTCTACGGAATCCAAACTGATCTTCTACTAGTTTTTCCATTCGCCTGTAAAGAATTCGCGTTAGTATTTTGCAGCCGTGACTTATTAAACTGATTGTTCGGTAATTTTCACATCTGTCAACACCTGCTTTCTTTGGGATTGGAATTATTATATTCTTCTTGAAGTCTGAGGGTATTTCGTCTGTCTCATACATCTTGCTCACCAGATGGTAGAGTTTTGTCAGGACTGGCTCTCCCAAGATCATCAATAGTTCTAATGGAATGTTGTCTACTCCCGGGTTCTTCTTTTGACTCAGGTATTTCAGTGCTCTGTCAAACTCTTCACGCAGTATCATATCTCCCATTTCATCTTCATCTACATCCTCTTCCATTTCCATAATATTGTCCTCATGTACAGTGCCCTTGTATAGACCCTCTATATACTCCTGCCACCATTCTGCTTCCCCCTCTTTACTTAGAACTGGGTTTCCATCTGAACTCTTGATATTCAGACAAGTGGTTCTATTTTCTCCAAAGGTCTCTTTAATTTTCCTGTAGGCAGTATCTATCTTACCCCTAGTGAGATAAGCCTCTACGTCCTTACATTTGTCCTCTAGCCATCCCTGCTTAGCCATCTTGCACTTCCTGTCGATCTCATTTTTGAGACGTCTGTATTCCCTTTTGCCTGCTTCATTTAATGCATTTTTATATTTTCTTCTTTCATCAATTAAATTCAATATTTCTTCTGTTACCCAAGGATTTCTACTAGCCCTCGCCTTTTTACCCACTTGATCCTCTGCTGCCTTCACTATTTCATCCCTCAGAGCTACCCATTCTTCTTCTACTGTACTTCTTTCCCCCATCCTTATCAATTGTTCCCTTATGCTCTCCCTGGAACTGTGTACAACCTCTGGTTTAGTCAGTTTATCCAGGTCCCATCTCCTTAAATTCCCACCTCTTTGCAGTTTCTTCAGTTTTAATCTACAGTTCATAACCAACATATTGTGGTCAGAGTCCACATCTGCCCCTGGAAATGCCTTACAATTCATTACCTGGTTCCTAAATCTCTGTCTTACCATTATATAATCTATCTGAAACCTATCAGTATCTCCAGGTTTCTTCCATGTATACAGCCTTCTTTCATGATTCTTGAACAAAGTGTTAGCTATGATTAAGTTATGATATGTGCAAAATTCTACCAGGCGGCTTACTCTTTCATTTCTTTGCCCCAATCCATATTCACCTACTATGTTTCCTTCTCTCCCTTTTCCTACTGACGAATTTCAGTCACCCATGACTATTAAATTTTCGTCTCCCTTCACTATCTGAATAATTTCTTTTATTTCATCAAACATTTCTTCAATTTCTTCGTCATCTGTAGAGCTAGTCGGCATATAAACTTGTACTACTGTCGTAGTTGTGGGCCTCGTATCTATCTTGGCCACAATAATGGGTTCACTATGCTGTTCGTAGTAGCTTACCGGCATTCCTATTTTTGTATTCATTATTAAACCTACTCCTGCATTACCTCTATTTGACTTTGTATTTATAACCCTGTATTCCCCTGACCAAAAGTCTTGTTCCTCCTGCCACCGAACTTCACTAATTCCCACTATATCTAACTTTAACCTATCCATTTCCCTTTTTAAATTTTCTAACCTACCTGCCCAATTAAGGGATCTGACATTCCATGCTTCAATCCGTAGAACGCCAGTTTTCTTTCTCCTGATAATGACATCCTCTTGAATAGTCCCCGCCTGGAGATCCGAATGGGGGGACAATTTTACCTCCGGAATTTGTTACCCAAGAGGACGCTATCGTCATTTAACCATACAGTAAAGCTGCATGCCCTCGGGAAAAATAATGGCTCTAGTTTCCCCTTGCTTTCAGCCGTTCGCAGTACCAGCACAGCAAGGCCATTTTGGTTAATGTTACAAGGCCAGATCAGTCAATCATCCAGACTGTTGCCCCTGCAAGTACTGAAAAGGCTGCTGCCCCTCTTCAGGAACCACACGTTTGTCTGGCCTCTCAACAGATACCCCTCCGTTGTGGTTGCACCTACAGTATGGCTATCTGTATCGCTGAGACACACAAGCCTCCCCACCAACGGCAAGGTCCATGGTTCATGGGGGGAAGGGTGTTAAAGTGCCAATTTCTGAGTTCGATTGGGACATAATGTGTTGTGCAGAGTGCTACATCAATCAGCAGATGACTACAGATATTATCCCACTCATTCTCCCCCAGAAATTCGCCTTACTGGTGTGACACTATCTATTGCAACAGTGTATGATGACTGTACACTATATGTTAAATTGGGTGATAAGTGTGTTTATCTAAGGCATGCCTCACTTATGAACTTATGTGATCTGAATACTGTACTACATCTTGCACTGAAGAGATTGAATCATTGTGCTGTGTGGCCGAGCGGTTCTAGGCGCTTCAGTCTGGAACCGCGCGACTGCTATGGTTGCAGGTTCGAGTCCTGCTTAGAGCCAAGATCGAGTCATTGGCTGCTGAGCATAGACTGTGCGTACAATGGTGTTGTAAACTTCCCATGTATGCATAGTGTACATGTTGATGATTTGGAGCAGTACCTTTGTTTGCACATGAACGGCTGAACCAAAAGAGAAACAGATTAAATGTGCATGTGAAAAACCCAAGTACTCTGAAGTATCTATGGGCTAGAGGTAGATACGCACAGAATTTATTGCATATCAAAAAGCTTTGTTTGGCAAATACTGTATGGTGCAAAGAAGTAGATAAAGAAAGAGTCTGATAATTTTTTTTTTTAATTATGCATCCTATGGAATAAATAATGTATGTATATATAATCTCAATCTGTGTTTGTGTTTCATTTTGTACCTCTATCATAATCAAAGTATTAAGCTTATTAATACCATTATTTTTCAATTCTACATCTATAATGATGCAGCAGCATACAGTTACCCAAAACATCACCTCACCAGTTATTGACAAAATGAATGATAAAGTTACTCTTCGTGGGTGAAATATATATAGTTGATTGTTCTGTGCAGCCGATATAGCTCAGTTGGTTAAGTAATGGAGCTATAGTGGCTACACATACTATTACCGTCTCTTCAAGTGTATCTTTCTATATATGCCAATCACTTTTCAGTACCCTGGTGTAGGTAGTATCATGGCAGGGTGGGTGAAACATACTCAGGACGTTATTGTTGGTAACTGGTCCTGTGAAGAAGCAAAAGAAGACCTGAAGAAGATGAACAGAATTCTTCTTCCTGATAATATACAAGCAATTATTGTAGGTCTATCCAATTGTGGCAAGTCTAAAGTCCTAATTACATTGCTAACACATGTAGATGGAGTCCGATTTGAACATTTTTTTTTTGTATTCTCAAAAACACTGTTCCAGCCCACGTATCATCTACTACAGGATATATTGCATCTGCACCTACATTTATACCCCACAAGCCACCCAACAGTGTGTGGTGGAGGGCACTTTACATGCCACTGTCATTACGTCCCTTTCCTGTTCCAGTCACATATGGTTTGCTGGAAGAATGACTACCAGAAAGCCTCCGTGCATGCTCGACTCTCTCTGATTTTACAGTTGTGATCTCCTCGGGAGGTATAAGTAGGGGGAAGCAATACATTAGGTACCTCATCCAGAAACGCACCCTCTCGAACTCTGGACAGCAAGCTACACCGAGATGCAGAACGCCTCTCTTGCAGAGTCTGCCACTTGAGTTTGCTAAACATCTCTGTAAAGCTATCACGCTTACCAAATAACCCCGTGACGAAACGCGCCGCTCTTCTTTGGATCTTCTCTGTCTCCTCGGTCAACCCGACCTGTTACAGATCCCACACTGATGAGCAATACTCAAGTATAGGTCGGACAAGTGTTTTGTAAGCCACCTTCCTTGTTGATGGACTACATTTTCTAAGGACTCTCCCATTGAATCTCAACCTGGCACCTGCCTTACCAACAATTAATTTTATATGATCATTCCACTTCAAATCGTTCCGTATGCACACTGCCAGATATTTTATAGAAGTAACTGCTACTAGTTTTTGTTCCGCTATGATATAATCATACAATAAAGGATCCTTCTTTCTATGTACACTCCTGGAAATTGAAATAAGAACATCGTGAATTCATTGTCCCAGGAAGGGGAAACTTTATTGACACATTCCTGGGGTCAGATACATCACATGATCACACTGACAGAACCACAGGCACATAGACACAGGCAACAGAGCATGCACAATATCGGCACTAGTACACTGTATATCCATCTTTCGCAGCAATGCAGGCTGCTATTCTCCCATGGAGACGATCGTAGAGATG
Source organism: Schistocerca gregaria (assembly GCF_023897955.1). Lineage (NCBI taxonomy): Eukaryota > Metazoa > Arthropoda > Insecta > Orthoptera > Acrididae > Schistocerca > Schistocerca gregaria. The sequence goes on from NC_064925.1 coordinate 480,415,138, forward strand.
TTCGATGTAGTCCTGTGGAACGGCTTGCCATGCCATTTCCACCTGGTGCCTCAGTTGGACCAGCGTTCGTGCTGGACGTGCAGACCGCGTGAGACGACGCTTCATCCAGTCCCAAACATGCTCAATGGGGGAAAGATCCGGAGATCTTGCTGGCCAGGGTAGTTGACTTACACCTTGTAGAGCACGTTGGGTGGCACGGGATACATGCGGACGTGCATTGTCCTGTTGGAACAGCAAGTTCCCTTGCCGGTCTAGGAATGGTAGAACGATGGGTTCGATGACGGTTTGGATGTACCGTGCATTATTCAGTGTCCCCTCGACGATCACCAGAGGTGTACGGCCAGTGTAGGAGATCGCTCCCCACACCATGATGCCGGGTGTTGGCCCTGTGTGCCTCAGTCGTATGCAGTCCTGATTGTGGCGCTCACCTGCACGGCGCCAAACACCCATACGACCATCATTGGCACCAAGGCAGAAGCGACTCTCATCGCTGAAGACGACATGTCCTTTCGTCCCTCCATTCACGCCTGTCGCGCCACCACTGGAGGCGGGCTGCACGATGTTGGGGCATGAGCGGAAGACGGCCTAACGGTGTGCGGGACCGTAGACCAGCTTCATGGAGACGGTTGCGAATGGTCCTCGCCGATACCCCAGGAGCAAGTGTCCCTAATTTGCTGGGAAGTGGCGGTGCGGTCCCCTACGGCACTGCGTAGGATCTTACGGTCTTGGCGTGCATCCGTGCGTCGCTGCGGTCCGGTCCCAGGTCGACGGGCACGTGCACCTTCTGCCGACCACTCTCGACAACATCGATGTACTGTGGAGACCTCACGCCCCACGTGTTGAGCAATTCGGCGGTACGTCCACCCGGCCTCCCGCATGCCCACTATACGCCCTCGCTCAAAGTCCATCAACTGCACATACTGTTCACGTCCACGCTGTCGCGGCATACTACCAGTGTTAAAGACTGCGATGGAGCTCCGTATGCCACGGCAAACTGGCTGACACTGACGGTGGCGGTGCACAAATGCTGCGCAGCTAGCGCCATTCGACGGCCAACACCGCTGTTCCTGGTGTGTCCGCTGTGCCGTGCGTGTGATGATTGCTTGTACAGCCCTCTCGCAGTGTCCGGAGCAAGTATGGTGGGTCTGACACACCGGTGTCTATGTGTTCTTTTTTCCATTTCCAGGAGTGTATTTGCAATACATTACATTTTTCTATGTTAAGGGTCAGTTGCCACTCCCTGCACCAAGTGCCTATCCACTGCAGATCTTCCTGCATGTCACTGCAATTTTCTAATGCTGCAACTTCTCTGTATACTACAGTATCATCCACAAAAAGCTACATAGAACTTCCGACACTACCTACTAGGTCATTTATATATATTGTGAAAAGCAATGGTCCCATAACACTCCCCTGTGGCATGCCAGAGGTTACCATTTAACGTCTGTTGACATCTCTCCATTGAGAACAACATGCTGTGTTCTGTTTGCTAAAAACCACACGGCTGGTCTGATATTCCGTAGGCTCTTACTTTGTTTATCAGGCAACAGTGTGGGACTGTATTGAACGCCTTCCGGAAGTAAAGGAAAATGGCATCTACCTGGGAGCCTGTATGTAATATTTTCTGGGTCTCATGAACAAATAAAGCGAGTTGAGTCTCACACGATCGTTGTTTCCGGCATCCATGTTGATTCCTACAGAGTAAATTCTGGGTTTCCAGAAATGACATGATACGCGAGCAAAAAACATGTTATAAAATTCTACATCAAATCGATATCAGAGATATAGGCCTGTAGTTTTGCACATCTGCTCGACGACCCTTCTTGAAAACTGGAACTACCTGTGCTCTTTTCCAATCATTTGGAAGCTTCTGTTCCTCTGGAGACTTGTGGTACATGGCTGTTAGAAGAGGGGCAAGTTCTTTCGCGTACTCTGTGTAGAATCGAATTGGTATCCCGTCAGGTCCAGTGGACTTTCCTCTGTTGAGTGATTTCAGTTGCTTTTCTATTCTTTGGACACTTATTTCTATGTCAGCCATTTTTTCGTTCGTAGATGTGTAGATGGTGTTACATACACGACATTCAGTGAAAGCGGTGATATCTTCCCACCTGAAATAGCAAAGCCAAACACTGTCTTTATAGTTGACGATGTAGCTGTGGAAAACCAAGACCACATTCGGAAGTATTTCTGTTTTCGTTGTCATATGAGTGCTGATGTATTTTATTTAAGCAAACGTATTCCAGAATCCCGAATCAGTTGGTTAGCTATAATGCAAACCTCATTATAGCCTTCAAACAGGACAATCTGAATTTAGAACACATTTACCCGGCACATGTAGGAACTGACATTCATACAATGATTTTGTAAAGATATGTGCTGTTTGCTGGAATCATTTACAGTATGGTTTTCTCGTTACTGATAAAACAAGAAAACTGAGGGATAGTAGGTACAGGCGAAACTCCCAAGAGTTTCTGCTTTCATAGTCCGATAAGAGAGGTTAGTACATCAGAATACGCTACAACGTGGACAAATTTGCGCACGTCTGGCTCTCAACCCCAGAGAGTGGGTGTACAGAGATAGAACATTCGCCTGTACATTGATGCTAAAATTCATGCTATTGTACATAAAGTTGGAGGTATGCGCAGGGAACTTGAGACGTGTTACCAGATTCTTATGAGAATAATCAATGCGTTAAATGAGTTAGTTAATGAAATCGGTATGAAAGTAACTGACTTAACTGAAGGCTACTGAGTGGAAAATAGATGTAGAATTCCTTGTTGTTGAGTACGTTGAGTGAGTGCATAGTAAGGGGAAGAAGAAGAGAGGATATATAAAGCCTCATGGTGCGGAGACGTCTGATTAGCTTACACCGAGATGTCAATGAAACAGAAAGTTATTTATGCATGGAAAGCGGCTCGAGAGAAATTACGGTTGCAAAGGTTGTGCTCTTCAGTCTTGAGACTGGTTTGATGCAGCTCTCCATGCTAAACTATCCTCTGCAAGCTTCTTCATCTCCCAGTACCTACTGCAACCTACATCCTTCTGAATCTGCTTAGTGTATTCATCTCTTGGTCTCCCTCTACCATTTTTACCCTCCACACTGCCCTCCAATGCTAAATTTGTGATCCCTTGATGCCTCAGAACATGTCCTACCAACCGATCCCTTCTTCTGGTCAAGTTGTCCCACAAACTTCGCTTCTCCCCAATCCTATTCAATACCTCCTCATTAGTTACGTGATCTACCCACCTAATCTTCAACATCGTTCTGTAGCACCACATTTCGAAAGCTTCTGTTCTCTTCTGGTCCAAACTATTTTTTGTCCATGTTTCACTTCCATACATGGCCACACCCCATACAAATACTTTCAGAAATGACTTCCTCACACTTAAATCAATACCCAATGTTAACAAATTTCTCTTCTTCAGAAACGCTTTCCTTTCCATTGCCAGCCTACATTTTATATCCTCTCTACTTCGACCATCATCAGTTATTTTGCTCCCCAACTAGCAAAACTCTTTTACTACTTTAAGTGTCTCATTTCCTAATCTAATTCCCCCAGCATCACCCGATTTAATTCGACTACATTCCATTATCCTCGTTTTGCTTTTGTTGGTGTTAATCTTTCACCCTCCTTTCAAGACACTGTCCATTCCGTTCAAATGCTCTTCCAAGTCCATTGCTGTCTCTGACAGAATTACGATGTCATCGGCGAACCTCAAAGTTTTTATTTCTTCTCCATGGATTTTAATACCTTTCACTCCCTGTATTTTACCTCTGCCACTTTCAGAATTTGAAAGAGAGTATTCCAGTCAACATTGTCAAAAGCTTTCTCTGAGTCTACAAATGCTAGAAACATAGGTTTGCCTTTCCTTAATCTTTCTTCTAAAGTAAGTTGTAGGGTCAGTATTGCCTCACGTGTTCCAACATTTCTATGGAATCCAAATTGATCTTCCCCGAGGTCGGCTTCTACCAGTTTTCCCATTCATCTGTAAAGAATTCGTGTTAGTATTTTGCAGCTGTACCTTATTAAACTGATTGTTCGGTAATTTTCACATCTGTCGACGCCTGCTTTCTTTGGGATTGGAATTATTATATTGTTCTTGATGTCTGAGGGTATTTCGCCTGTCTCATACATCTTGCTCACCAGATGATAGAGTTCTGTCAGGACTGGCTCTCCCAAGGCCGTCAGTAGGTCTAATGGAATGTTGTCTACTCCCGGGTTCTTCTTTCGACTCAGGTATTTCAGTGCTCTGTCAAACTCATCATGCAGTATCGTATCCCCCATTTCATCTTCATCTACATTCTCTTCCATTTATATAATATTGTCCTCAAGTACATCGCCCTTATATAGACCCTCTATATACTCCTTCCACCTTTCTGCTTTCCCCTCTTTGCTTAGAACTGGGTTTCCATCTGAGCCCTTGATATATATACAAGTGATTCTCCCTTCTCCAAAGGTCTCTTTAATCTTCCTGTATGCAGTATCTATCTTACCCCTAGTGAGAAGCTTCTACATCCTTACATTTTTCCTCTAGCCATCCCTGCTTAGCCATTTTGCACTTCCTGTCAATATCGTTTTTGAGACGTTTGTATTCATTTTTGCCTGCTAAATTTAGTCCATTTTTATATTTTCTCCTTTCATCAATCAAATTAATTATTTCTTCTGTTACCCAAGGCTGTCTACTAGCCTTCGTCTTTTTACATATTTGATCGTCTGCTGCCTTCACTATTTCATCCCTCAAAGCTACCCATTCTTCTTCTACTGTATTTCTTTCCCCCAGTCCTGTCAATTGTTCCCTTATGCTCTCCCTGAAACTCTGTACAACCTATGGTTCTTTCAGTTTATCCAGGGCATATGGATCGACAGAAAACACTGAGAGAGACCTTCAAGCCGGTTACTGTATCTCTCAGGAAGATCTAAGCAAGAACGAAACCAATATGATAACGATGGTGTTGCCATTGATGAATTCATTATCCGTCATGCTCCTGGTCAGATAGATAGAACATTTGGCATTAGCAGGAGGAGACTGTACATGTTAGGCAAGCATACTATAAATGTAACTGATGACACAATACAGATTGGTGATAGGCGGTTTGACAGGACACCTGGCTTAACGAATCTTATTTTCCTAAGATCTACCAAAAAACCTATAAATTATTCAGTTAATATAGGGAAATGTACCGTGAAATACTGTATTTAACTGATGTACATAAGATCGCAAAAAGCCTGACCGACAAGAAATGTAAAACCATTATAAAACCAAAACTTCATGCTCAAACAACAGCAACAGCAGCAGCCGCGATGGTATTGACATTGAGCATAAAGCAGTGAATCCCTCAGTATATTTACAGGGTGATTCAAAAGGAATACCACAACTTTAGGAATTTAAAAATCTGCAACGACAAAAGGCAGAGCTAAGCACTATCTGTCGGCGAATTAAGGGAGCTATAAAGTTTCATTTAGTTGTACATTTGTTCGCTTGAGTCGCTGTTGACTAGGCGTCAGCATCAGTTGATACTAAGATGGCGACCGCTCAACAGAAAGCTTTTTGTGTTATTGAGTACGGCAGAAGTGAATCGACGACAGTTGTTCAGCGTGCATTTCGAACGAAGTATGGTGTTAAACCTCCTGATAGGTGGTGTATTAAACTTTGGTATAAACAGTTTACAGAGAATGGGTGTTTGTGCAAAGGGAAAAGTTCTGGGCGGCCTAGAACGAGTGATGAAAATGTAGCACGCATCCAGCAAGCATTTGTTCGCAGCCCAGGAAAATCGACTCGCTGAGCTAACAGAGAGCTGCAAATTCCACAATCAACTGTATGGAGAGTCCTACGAAAAAGGTTAGTTATGAAACCTTATCGTCTGAAATTGGTTCAAGCACTGTCTGCAGCTGATAAGATTAAAAGAATCGATTTCTGTGATTTTATTCTTGCTCAAATGGAAACAGATGAATCTTTCGTTTCAAAGATTGTGTTTAGTGATGAAGCAACTTTCCACACTAACGGGAAAGTCAACCGTCACAATGTCTGTATATGGGGCACTGAGAATCCGCGGGAAACAACTCAGTATGAACGTGACTCGCCTAAGGTGAACATTTTCTGTGCCATTTCAGCCAATAAAGTTTTTGGTCCCTTTTTCTTCTACGGTGCTACTGTAACTGGACTACAGTATCTGGAGATGTTAGAGAATTGGCTGTTCCCTCAGCTCGAACAAGAAGCACAACAATTCATATTTCAGCAGGATGGAGCGCCACCACATTGGCACTTATCTGTCTGTAACTACCTGAACGTCAACTACCCGAGGCGATGGATCGGCCCCAGGCAGCCCGTGACAGAGCACTTCATCACTGGCCTCCAAGAAGCCCTGATCTTACCCCCTGCGATTTTTTCTTATGGGGGTATGTTAAGGATATGGTGTTTCAGCCACCTCTCCCAGCCACCATTGATGATTTGAAACGAGAAATAACAGCAGCTATCCAAACTGTTACACCTGATATGCTACAGAGAGTGTGGAACGAGTTGGAGTATCGGGTTGATATTGCTCGAGTGTCATGAGGGGGCCATATTGAACATCTCTGAACTTGTTTTTGAGTGAAAAAAAACCTTTTTAAATACTCTTTGTAATGATGTACAACAGAAGGTTATATTATGTTTCTTTCATTAAATACACATTTTTAAAATTGTGGTATTCTTTTTGAATCACCCTGTATTATGATACAAACGAGCTAATAGATCGACTACGGCTGCTCATGGCATCAGCTGCTGCAGGTAACACTGCTCAGTGCTCATTCGAATGAGGCTGTTTCAATAATCTCTGAGCTTAGAGAGAGAGGTATCATGAAATAAGTATGGCGTCAGTAGTTCAACAGCTGTCAAAACCAACACGCAAAACATACTCTCGTATGCATGTTATGATTACAGGTTTGGATGACTTATGGCAAGTTGATCTTTTAGATATGAGGCAATATTCACATGAGAATAATGGATTAAAATATATTTGAATGGTTATTGATACATACTCCAAATCTGCCTGGGCATTACCTGTTAAAACAAAAACGGATTAAAATATTGTGGATGTGTTTGAGCGTTTGCTACAGACAGGGATGAATCGATACCCAGACAACCTCCAAACCGATCATGGTGGATAGATTTTCAATAGGTATTTCAAGATCGTGATGCAGCAATATGAAATACATCAATACTCAACATTCACTCACCTGAAGGCAAGTATCATGGAGTGTCTGAACACAACAATAAAAGGTCGAATGTGGATGCTTTTTAACCTTTGCAGCTCATAGAAATGGACAAATATCCTCCCTGAAATAATTGCTCAATATTATCGAACCAAACATAGCACAATAAAAATGAGACCAATCGACGTTCATGATAATGGACTCTTGAAAGCGGTGTACTATCGCATTAAAATGCTGGCTCCACACTGACATAAATTTAATGTACGTGATTTGGTACGTATCTCAAAACACAAGACAGCATTTGAGAAATCATACCTCCCAAACAGGTCAACAGAGATATTTAAAGTTTCTAAGGCACAAAGAATGAATCCCAGAACTTACATGTGAGGAGTGAAAGGAAGGATAGTAAAGGCGAAGAAATTGCAGGCTGCTTCTATATTGGGGAGTTGCAGAAAAGCTCGGACCCAGATGTGTTTCTCATGGAGAGACTCATAAGACATCGGGGAAATAGAGCACTAGTCAGATGGCTTGGTTTTCCTGCAGCAAAAAACAGTTGGATTAATGCTAACGATCTGCTATATAATGGGGGCACACAGTCCACAACCACTGTAGTAGCATAATATGTGTATCAGGAGACGCATTAGGGGAGGTGATGGTATTCTAGACAAACTGCCAGTGGAATTACACATTCCGGAGTATAACTACTGTGGACCAGGAAAAAAGCATCAGAAACGCTTGGCACAAGGTGATAATCGTGTCAGTCTGCTAGTGTAGCGTGTATGGAACACGACATTGAATACGCTGCAAATAAAAATCTTTCAAGTCATCGCACTACAGATGGAATTTTAGCTGATAAGGCTAAGGCGATACGGAGAAGAAAGGGTATTGGCATAGGTCAAGGCATTGCAGCACTCGCAGTTGATAAAATCATGCGTGGAAAAATTGAGTTGAGTTTAGGAGTGATGGATTTCAAGCGAGTTATGAATGCTGCACGTTGTGCACTAAATAAGAAGCAGGACAAGAGTGGGAAGCAGAGCTGTTTGAAGAACCGTGTCCTGACAGCGATATGGTGTGTTTATGCGGGATACATTACCGAAGACTATATGGAAAACTCCTGAATGTGGTATTGTGAATTTAGATGTTCCTGGATATCCCGGCACCCACTGGGTGCCATATGTTATGCGGGTACCGTCTACTATTTCGACTTATTTGGTGACCTGCAACCGCCAGGATTACGACGACACTTCACTCACAGTAGATGTGTGTTCTACGATTTTCGGCGCTGTTAGGACTTTGATACTTACCTCTGCAGACATCTATGCATCCTGTTTTTCTTGATGTTCACAAAGAAGAAGAAGCAGACTATATAAGGAGGAGCATTATACATTTCTTCATCAGTTGAGGTTCAGATATAATGTTGTACACTTTGACGTTAAAAGAAGGATCATCTGTATTGCCTGTAAATTACTTCCGGCCAATTGATTTGAACATTGGTGAAAGGAGAATTGTATTGATTGGACTAGAAACGTACAACAGCACCCCAAATATTACCAAGACTAACAACAGACTGCAAATGGATATTAATGGTGTAAAAGACATTGTGGAAATAGAACTGGGTGCATACGATATCGACGATTTAAACGAAGTCTCAAAACAGTCTGGTAAAGGTATTGAGCTATGTGCAAACATCAGTACACTTAAATCTGCAATAAGGACTATAAATGCAATGATTGACTTCAACCAGAAAGGTTCAATAAGGTGCCTACTGGGTTTTATGAAAGGGCAGGTTTTGATGTAGGATCCTAGTAAATTTTACAAGTCAGATCAGACTGTGGATATACTTACTGTCAGCACAATCTGAGTCGAGTGTAACGTTACAATGAACTCCTACGCTACCTGTCAGTATAGGTGGGGTGCATTTAGAACAGAACTGTTTAATAATTAATGGACTTAGTGTAGAAATGCTGGTAGGTGCATATTTCTTAGAAAGGTACCAAGGAAGGGTGGATTTTGGAAATAATGAGGCGGTCATAATAATACATGGAAGAAAAATAGCCATTCCTTTCACAGGAAGAAGACAATATGTATCTGATGAGAAAAATGATGTTCCTATACGATATTTTAGAGCAAAAGAGTATATTGAGGCGTATAATGAATATGGCAAAGGGAAGGAAGTAGATCCTTCTGAGATAGAAAATGTCAGGATAAGGATCGATGAAAAAATACAAGGATTATCAAATTTGACTGAAATACAAAATAATGTAAAATCACACAAGCCGCTAGAAATGAGAAAGATCATTGACTTAAAAAGATATATACAGAAGGAAGGACAGATATAACAGTAATTAGGAGGCCTCAGGGGAAGCATGTTCTTTGCATCATAAGGTGTTTGATGAACACCAGGCATCCTGAGTTGTTGCCAATATTATTTCCTTTTCATTTCGTTTTGTCTACCTAACTCTTCATCTTTCAGAACTTCTGCTATCATCTTTCCTTCTTTCCTGTTAAAGGAAAATTTGTAGATAAAGAGTGTAGAAAAGTTAGGGGTAAAGAGGCAAAAGAAAGACAGCTTTGAAAGTAGATAACTAAAAAACTAGCACTTGTGGATATGGAATGAAAGGAGTACTGTGAGGAGAAAAGTTATGTGACTATGTAGCAGGTGATAAGTAAGCAATTTTTGTGGAACAAATAGATGTTGTTGTAAGATGCCACTCACTGGCACTATAGCCACCTCCTTACGATCAAAGAGAGCTTTTAAAAAATTCTGTGACACTGCACATACATCGGAACCACTATCTAATAAACAAGGAACTTTTTCATTAAATATCATTACTTTAATTTTAGATTGTCCTATAGTTTGTTCTCTAAATTCAGAATCAGGTTCATCTAATAAATCTTCCACTACATCACATCTATTGAAACCTGCCCCTCCTGTGGAAGCAACACACATATTTATTGGGTTCTCTTCCTCTTCTGTAATTGTGGCAGCTTTCGCTAGCCTGTCCACTATCTACAAATTGAAACATTTCTCTAAATCCTCACCTTCTGTAATAACATCATTTGATTCTGCAACCCTTCCCATGGTGTTGTCAGAATTTTCTAAATTAATCTTGGCTTCCTCCTCTTGTGTTTCTTCCTCCCCGCTATCTGAAACTACTCGATTTATTCTCTTTAACACCTCCTCAGCTCTCTTTTACAATTCCACTGGTACTTCCAATACCGTTTCCCCTATTATTGTACTAATTCCACAGCCTAGGGTAAGCCCCTCATCTGCTTGGCAGTGCTTATTCACCCCCACTTCCTGTTCTGAATCAGCACTTTCTGCTGATTGTTCCCCATTAACCTGGTTCCTGTAATCTCCTTTCTGACCTTTTCTCTCGCAAATTCCGACTACCTTTTCCTGATAAACACAATTTTCTACAGTGCCTCTCTCCTTTGCCTTCTTTGTTTCTATAATCTTACCCCCAAGCTGTTCAGTCAGTGCCTGTCCCACAAACGGACTTGCCAGCGGGTTTAATTTGTGCTGTTTCAGACTGCAAGCCGACCGCGGTGGCCGAACCGTTCTGGGCGATTCTGTCCAGAACCACGTGACTGCTATGGTTGCAGAATCGAATCCTGCCTTGGGCATGGACGTGTGTGATGTCCTTAGGTTAGTTAGGTTTAAGTAGTTCTAAGTTCTAGGGGACTGATGACCTCAGCTATTAAGTCCCATAGTGCTAATAGCGATTTAAACCATTTTTCCGTCTGCAAATGCCAGCGCCATTACAGGCTGCTACTAGTTTTCGTCCTCCTCTACGCAGTCATTGCTCCTAACATTCCTTTCACATGACGGTTTGTGCCACTCCGTCCTATCAGGTTATTGCTGCTGTGTGTACTCAATGTTTCGGTCTCTGTCATTGAATCTGTTTCCTACAGTACCTCCTCGCCCTCGGTACCTGCCTCTGTATTTATTAGATTTCTGTACTCCTGTTAACTTGTACCTCGGCCCTGTTTTCAGTTTGTGTAATTGGAGATCTATAGTCCCTTCTTGCACTTTCCTCCTCTTTCAAAATATTCTCCACCCTCTCAAGATAATGAAAAAATTCGTCAATATCATCCTTAAGTGCCGATATTGTTTTATTTCGCCAGTATAGTGGTAACTTGTTCTCTATTCCCAGAATAACCTGTTCGGTTTCTACTTTAGAGTTCAAATATCACAAAGTCGTTACCCATTTTTGTACAAATCTTTTGATATTGTCTTTCTTAGGAACATATTTTTCCCCAGTCCAAAATTTATTCAAAATTTCCATTTGCTTCCTTTTTCCCCAATATTTCTCGAAAAAGGCCTGTTTGAAATCCACTAACTTGTCATATGTATCTGAGGCCATATTTCCCCAAATTGTTGCCTCTCCCACTAAATTTAATGTAATGATTCCAATTTTCTGTATATCATTCCAAGATTTGGGCAATACGTCTTCAAAATCACTCTAAAATTCCTTTGGATGTACATTTTTACTCGAATCGAATCGCAAAAATTGTCGATGTGTCATGTAGGCAATTTCCTATGATTCTATTACACCATTAGATACAATACAGCCACTACTGTTGTTAACACTTTGCTCTATTTTGGTTAGTTTACCATCGGTCATCAACATCTCCACTAAACTGATTGATGTTAGTGTCAAGGTTAGTGATTTTATGAGCCACTTGCACTCCAGACTTCGCACACCCATCTTTTCCTTCCTTAATTTGATTTTCCAATGGTATATGATTATCCTTACATTGCTTTTCTACATTATTGACTTTTTCATGGATTTTATCTAATTCTGAATTTACTTGTTCCTTTAACTGTCTTTTGTCATCCGAAACTTGCTGAATTTGAGAAGTTAACTCACTTTTCACCGTTACAACAGTAGTATTACACTCTTTTTTTACTCGACTAATCTCACTTTTAATTCTGTTAGTAAACAAAGTCAAATCATTTTTCCATGAATCCCTCAAATTCGAAATTTTATTTTCCATTTTCGATTCCATTTCAACTGACAAGTTATTAAACCCTTGATTAACTTCAGACACAGTCTTTGAACTTCAGTGTGCAACTCATTTATTTCACTGTTCAGTCTCAGAGCTTAAAGAATTCTTTACATCAGAACCCATTTTATTCATTTTAGCTTCAATATCAGAACCCATTCCATTAACTTCAGTATGCAACCCATTCATTTTAGAGTTCATATCAGACCCCATTTCCTTCATATGTGTTAAAATATCCATTAACATTTCTTAAACACTATCATTCTGCTCACAAGCAACAGATACTGGTTCCTGCTTTACTTTTGAACTAGTAACAGGTATATATTTAATATCAGCTTCCACTGTGCTCTGTTCATTTTTTATCCCATAATTAGAAGACATTGAATCAGGTATACAACTATCATTTGCTTGTGATACATCAAAACTAAATTCACTCGTCACTGAATCATCTTCATATTTTACTCTACCCAAATCCACCCCCACTTCCTCATCCACCATAATCTGGTTATTATTCTCCGCCATGTCCATTAGTTTCTTGGCGCACACACACACACACACACACACACACACACACACACACACACACACACACACACCAAACGAAGTAGTATACTACTTTTCTTTTGCGTTGCCAGCACGGCGAGATGGTACAACGGGTCCGTTCGCTAAGCTCTGCCCCCACAAGTGTAGTTTCGGGTCCACCTTCCAGCCTTGGCTGCATACTGCTGCGCTTCATGATGCTCAGCTGTTTCTGACATCGTCAGCCGCCTCTTACACTGGTCGTTGTTGCTATTATATTTTTTTCACTTCGCCCCTGATTTTCTGTTACAGTTCATTTATGCATGTGTGGGTCTCTCATTTATCGAGTTTATTATACTGCTGCTTTTGAAATTCTTATACCCTCGAACTTTCCTACTTTTCCCGGACGTTAATGCACCAATAGCAGCAGGGCGGCGTTTTTGTTGTTGTCGATCGTACTGTCTCACCTTAATTGCTCACCTACCTTAGTATGGCTTCCTTACGACATCCCTTCACTGTGCAGTAGTTGATACTCGTGTAACGCACCGATGATGAAACCACGGCCTAATACCTGCCACACAGGGACTGCATAACTCAAGTTGCAGATCAGTTCCTGTAAGTTCATTTTAACAAATTTCGGGTGGTGGGAAAATGTAGTTTACCTGTAGTAAGCCTTCGGAAATTTTAGTAAACTTGTTTTTATTCTTAAGGAAGCACATAAATTTGCTTTCAAGTCCAAATTTACTATTTTAACTGCTCTATTATTCTCATCTCACAGTCTGTACAAAATGTTCTCACACGAAAAAAAAGCCAGACTATCTACCAGTCTGACCCAATTAATGGTGGATCTGACACTCACTGACTCACTATTTTTGCGAGTTGAAACTTTGGTCACATCAGTGGTCTTCAAAGTTTGAAGTGCTCGCCCAAATATTCCATAAAGTATACGGAATATGCCACATGGAATTTTCACAATGACCGAGATATCGCACGCTGATGACATATCAATTAATTAATAAAACTGTCATCAAAATGTTCGTAACTTAAACTGCCTTAATCTTGACACTTCCTAACAGCAATGAACTTAACAGTTCTTCATTTTACAAGTTATTTTCTCGACGACATTTAGCACGCTGTTACTCGTACGAAGGTTTAAAAACGACTCTCATTCTGCCACCCAACTCTCTGCCTATCTAACTTTCTGCGTGCAGGAACAGCTTAATTCGGATTGGCTAATAGTATGAATGACCAATCAGAATGATCCTTCTAGATCATTCTCGCTTCAAAACATGCCTGAGCCAATCACTAATCAGAAAATCATTTACATCATTCCAATGCCAATTTCTAATATAAATTTCCATAAAATAGGCCGAAATGCAAAATAATCTTTAAATTAATTTAGAAACTTATTCCACTTCCGATTTCTGTTCTCGCTACTCTCTCACAAAAGCAAGCACACTTCAACATATGTCAACAGCATCGTGGTTGCACCACAATTTTCCCACGATTCAATTTTATCAGATTTTACATAAAACAATATTAAGTTTTAACGTATGTCCCACAGACACACTCTCATTCATTCCAAATATATATACACAACAAAATAATAAGCAAATAATAATTTTGAATGATTTTTACACTACGAAATGCAGAGTAATTAAAGTCTTGAAAAATTCCAATTAAGTAATTTTATATGTTGAAAACTTTGTTATGACTTTAGATGATGATAAAAGACAAACAGCTATTGTTCCTAACTGAGTTTTGAAACATAAGAGTTGGTTTTATGACTTTTAAGTAATTTTCGCAATTTCAGTAGCTATGAAATGTCGTGTAACGAGGGCCTCCCGTCGGGTAGACAGTTCGCCTGTTGCAAGTCTTTCGATTTGACGCCACTTCGGCGAATTGCGCGTCGATGGGGATGAAATGATGATGATTAGGACAACACAACACCCAGTCCCTGAGCGGAGAAAAAAATCTGAAATTTTAACAGGCTCTTCAACTTAATAACAAAGTATGATATACCAAGTTTGAGCAAAATCGGATGTTTATTACTATGGTTTATTTATATTCGTAGGGGGTATGAATTTATGTTCCTGATAGATGTTACTGTGAGACCATTCTCATAGCCAATAGCGTCAGCTGCACTGTGAGTCATAGCGGAGAGCAAATCCTGCAGCCATCGTGATACACAGGTGCATGCTATACTGTACAGAATGTTATCTGGTAGTAACTTTCTACGTTACAAGCTGGGTGTTTGTTCTTTTCTGTTTCTTGATTTTATTGTTCAGCTTTGTTACTAAGTTCTCTTTGTATCCATTGTTTGTGGCTATTTATATTATGATATTCATTTCTTTTTTGTAATTGTCTGTATCTAATGGTACTGTGCTTAGTCTGTGCAGCATGTATCTAAGTCCTGCCTGCTTTTGAGAATTGGGGTGTTGTGATGTATCATATATAATTGTGTCTATTGTTGTCGATTTTCGTTATATTGCAAATGTGTGTTGGTTGTTTTGAATCTTTATGGTGGTGCCCAAGAAATTTAACTGCCTATTTTGCTCTTTCTCTATTGTAAGAAAGTGAAATATTACACAGTGAAGGATTACTAATGGGATCTCCAGTATCCAGAACCATAGCAAACATATTTATGAAACATGTAAAACAGATTATATTTAACAAAATAGTGCCAAATAGGTACAACATCCTATATTGGATTAGATGTATGGATGATATCTTGTGCCTGAGAGCTGGACCAAACAATGAAATTGACCAGGTACACGCAAACATAAATTCTGTTCATGATAAAATATAGTTTACAATAGCAAAAGAGCAAAATAGACTGTTGAATTTCTTGGACATCACCATAAAGATTCAAAACAACCAACACACATTTGCCATATAACGAAAACCGACAATAACAGACACAATTATACATGATACATCACAACACCCCAATTCTCAAAAACAGGAAGGACTTAGATACATGCTCCACAGACTAAACACAGTACCATTAGATACAGACAATTACAAAAAAAGAAATGAATACTATAAGACAAATAGCCACAAACAATGGATACAAAGAGAACCTAGTAACAAAACTGAACAATTAAATCAAGAAATAGAAAATAACAAACACCCAGCTGTCACCAACACAAGGACAAAATCACACACAAAGAAATACACAAAATACAAGAATAGAAACAGCACAAAGTGTGAAAGAAACAGATAGTAAAAGACTGTACCAATGACATACAAGCACAAATACACACAAGAAATATACAATATTTTGAAAAAAAGCCATAAAAATAGCACACCTAACGAACAACTCAATTCAGAAATACTTCCCAAAAACAAAAGGAAAAACTGATCTGTTCAGGAATATGCCAACTAAAATGCAATACATGTGATGGAAGATACAAGGTCAATCCACAAGGACGTTTGACACCAGATACAAAGAACATCTAAGAGCATGGAAGTATAGGACAAATCATTCAACTCTTGCAGAACACTTACACCAACACCAATATAAAATTACAACCAGAGACACAGACATGAAAATCATAAGGATAAACAACAACAAAAAACACTTCCTCACCTTACAAGAAAACTACCACATCCAAAAAAACCATAACACAAAAGAGACAACTCATAAACGATCAGATCAACTTGGCAAATCACACACTCTTTAAACTGATTGGCCACTTAATATAATATTAAAAGTACAAATATAGCCACGTTGTTGTTGTGGTCTTCAGTCCTGAGACTGACTTTATGCAGTTCTCCATGCTACTCTATCCTGTGCAAGCTTCTTCATCTCTCAGTACCTACTGCAACCTACATCCTTCTGAATCTGCTTAGTGTATTCATCTCTTGGTCTCCCTCTACGATTTTTACCCTCCACGCTGCCCTCCAATACTAAATTGGTGATCCCTTGATGCCTTAGAACATGTCCTACCAACTGATTCCTTCTTCTGGTCAAGTTGTGCCACAAACTTCTCTTCTCCCCAATTCTATTCAATACTTCCTCGTTAGTTATGTGATCTACCCATCTGATCTTCAGCATTCTTCTGCAGCACCACATTTCGAAAGCTTCTATTCTCTTCTTGTCCAAACTATTTATCGTCCATGTTTCACTTCCATACATGACTACACTCCGTACAAATACTTTCAGAAATGACTTCCTCACACTTAAATCAATACCCAATGTTAACAAATTTCTCTTCTTCAGAAATGCTTTCCTTGCCGTTGCCAGTCTCCATTTTATATCCTCTCTACTTCGACCATCATCAGTTATTTTGCTCCCCAAATAGCAAAACTCTTATACTACTTTAAGTGTCTCATTTCCTAATGTAATTCCCCCAGCATCACCTGACTTAATTCGACTACATTCCATTATCCTCGTTTTGCTTTTGTTGATGTTCATCTTATATCCTCCTTTCAAGACACTGTCCATTCCATTCAACTGCTCTTCCAAGTCCTCTGCTGTCTCTGACAGAATTACAATGTCATCGGCGGACCTCAAAGTTTTTAATTCTTCTCCATGGATTTTAATATCTACTCCAAATTTTTCTTTTGTTTCCTTTACTGCTTGCTCAATATACAGATTGAATAACATTGGGGATAGGCTACAACCCTGTCACACTCCATTCCCAACCACTGCTTACCTTTTATGCCCCTCGACTCTTATAACTGCCATCTGGTTTCTGTACAAATTGTAAATAGCCTTTCGCTCCCTGTATTTTACCTCTGCCACCATTAGAATTTGAAAGAGAGTATTCCAGTCAGCATTGTCAAAAGATATCTCTAAGTCTACAAATGTTAGAAACGTAGGTTTGCCTTTCCTCATTCTTTCTTCTAAGATAAGTCGTTAGGTCAGTATTTCATCACGTGTTCCAGTATTTCTACAGAATCCAAACTGATCTTCCCCAAAGTCGGCTTCTACTAGTTTTTCCATTCGTCTGTAAGAATTCGTGTTAGTATTTTGCAGCTGTGGCTTATTAAACTGATTGTTCGGTAATTTTCACATCTGTCAACACCTGCTTTCTTTGGGATTGGAATTATTATATTCTTCTTGAAGTCTGAGGGTATTTCGCCTGTTTCATACATCTTGCTCACCAGAAGTAGAGCTTTGTCAGGACTGGCTCTGCCAAGGCCGTCAGTAGTTTCAATGGAATGTTGTCTACTCCGGGGGCCTTGTTTCGACTCAGGTCTTTCAGTGCTCTGTCGAATTCTTCACGCAGTATCGTATCTCCCATTTCATCTTCATCTACATCCTCTTCCATTTCCATAATATTGTCCTCAAGTACATCACCCTTGTACAGACCCTCTATGTACTCCTTTCACCTTTCTGCTTTCCCTTCTTTGCTTAGAACTGGGTTTCCATCTGAGCTCTTGATATTCATACAAGTGGTTCTCTTATCTCCAAAGGTCTCTTTAATTTTCCTGTAGGCAGTATCTATATTAACCCTAGTGAGACAAGCCTCTACATCCTTACATTTGTCCTCTAGCTATCCTTGCTTAGCCATTTTGCATTTCCCGTCGATCTCGTTTTTGAGACGTTTGTATTCCTTTTTGCCTGCTTCATTTACTGCATTTTTATATTTTCTTCTTTCATCAATAAAATTTAATATTTCTTCTGTTACCCAATTATTTCTACTAGCCCTAGTCTTTTTACCTACTTGATCCTCTGCTGCCTTCACTACTTCATCCCTCAAATCTGTCCATTCTTCTTCTACTGTATTTCTTTCCCCCACTCCTGTCAATTTTTCCCTTATGCTCTCCCTGAAACTCTGTACAACCTCTGGTTCTTTCAGTTTATCCAGGTCCCATCTCCTTAAATTTCCACCTTTTTGCAGTTTCTTCAGTTTTAATTTACAGGTCATATCCAATAGATTGTTGTCAGAGTCCACATCTGCCCCTGGAAATGCCTTACAATTTAAAACCTGGTTCCTAAATTTCTGTCTTACCATTATATAATCTTTCTAATACCTTTTAGTATCTCCAGGC
Source organism: Schistocerca gregaria (assembly GCF_023897955.1). Taxonomy (NCBI): domain Eukaryota; kingdom Metazoa; phylum Arthropoda; class Insecta; order Orthoptera; family Acrididae; genus Schistocerca; species Schistocerca gregaria. The sequence goes on from NC_064925.1 coordinate 480,433,863, forward strand.
TTCTTCCATGTATACAACCTTCTTTCATGATTCTTAAACCAAGTGTTAGCTATGATTAAGTTGTGCTCTGTGCAAAATTCTACCAGGTGGCTTCCTCTTTCATTTCTTAGCCCCAGTCCATATTCACCTACTACATTTCCTTCTCTCCCTTTTCCTACACTCGAATTCCAGTCGCCCATGACTATTAAATTTTCGTCTCCCTTCAGTATCTGATTAATTTCTTTTATTTCATCATATATTTCTTCAATTTCTTCGTCATCTGCAGAGCTTGTTGGCGTACAAACAGGCTCCATTTAACACTACTATTTTCTCCCAGATATAAACCATAATCTCTGCCCAGGCCATCCCTTTCGTTCTCCCCCCCTTCCCTCCCCCTTTTAAAAGAAAAACTAGCACCTCTCTCATGTCTCTACCTACAAGACAATTTCACTAACTCCCCCCCCCCCCCCCCCTCTCTCTCTCTCTCTCTCTCTCTCTCTCTCTCTCTCTCTCTCTCTCTCTCTCTCTCTCTCACACACACACACACACACACACGCGCGCACACACACACACACACACACACACACACACACACACACACACACACACACACAAAATCATTTCATAGGTTGGCAACACGCACAACGTGAACGAAAAGAAATGAATAAGCATAAACACTGTAGCAATGATGAATGAAAAGTTGTTAAGAAAGTCAATTTCAATAGTGCAGCGCAGGAAATAACGCAAGATGTGAAATGAAGATGTGAAATGAAGCCTGTCGACATCAACCACTGCTAGCAATAGGGGAACTTGCAGACTATGTAAAGAAACACTGTAAGCAGCTTACAGACGAACTTCATAAATAAAACGCTGTTTTTAACCTAAAAGAATCAAAAACTAAATGTTAAAATGTATGTATCCAATTTACAGAATGCCCCAGAAGATGCTTTGTAAATATAAACGAAATGCATGTGTTGTAATTATTTTTAATTACATTGCAGTCAGCTCAAGACAGATAACCTACCCTATAATAACAAATATTTTTTTTGTCTCTTAAGACACTATTATTATTATGTTACTTTGAAAATTAACTGTCACAGACATTTTTTTTAAATGCTTTCGTATTAGGTGGAATGGTTTCTTAGTCTGTTACTGTATACTTAAATACCAACAAAAGGACAGAATCAGTCACTAGCTTTATTACATAACTACAATGCATGTCGACGGTTACTACATAATTTTCAGGTGTTACATGCTCAAATTACATTGCGTTACATTGTGATCAACATGTGAACTCAACATGATGTTTTGAATCTTCCTGCAATTTTGTTTCTACATCAACTAGGTCATTCATATTTACGAGGCCTTTTAAAAAATTCCGGAACTTTGTTCAAAAAGTTTTTTCTACGTTTACCTTTCACTTACTGTGTATGGTCACCTTCGAAATATTCTCCTCCACGATTGATGCACCGATCCCTACGTCATTTTGTCTTCCGGAAGCAGTCTTGATATGCCCCTTGTTCGATTACGAGAAGCGCCGCCCACGAATTTTCGTTTATCTCGTCTATCGTTGCAAACCTTCGTCTTTCCAACTGGGTTTTCAACTTTGAAAACAAAAAATGGTCTGCGGGGCCCAGGATCTCATTTGTCTGATCCAAAAGCTCTTCACAGACAGCGAGGTGAAGGTCTTTCTGGCCTTGACTCATGAGCCGTGGGACGAACTTGGCAGCAACACGATGTATATCAAGATGCTCTGTCAGGATTTTATGACTGATGCAAATAAAATGTTACATTCTTCTGCAATCTCCGGGACAGTCAATGTTCGGTTGGCATGCACCATGTCATTGATGTTCCTGTTCCTGATATGGGCTTAGTCGGTACACGTCCAAGAGCGTCCTCAACGAGCCCCCTTCCCCCTAGCGGAGCAACCCGTATTGCCACCCGTGTCGCCCCCGCCAGTCAGCCCGCACGCTCTTCGCTCGTTTCTTTCGTCAGTCGACTTGACCGAATCGAGTTATCGAATAGTTGTTTGTACTTTCCTATGTGTAGAACGCGCGTCCGGGTCATCGTATTTTAATGGGAGACATCCTTCAATACAAGCAAATGAGTATAAACGCCCTTAAAGATCGTGAGTCTGTTATGCAAGCGTTTTATGTTTGCCCTAAATCTGACTATCCTACTTTGCACACGCTGTACAAGTATTTGCTTGCCTACCTCCATCTATTGCTACAGTAGAAAGATGTTTTTCAACATTGCGGCATACAAAGACGCGGCTGAGGTCAACAATGATGGAGGATCGACTTAATGGCTTAGCTCTGTTGAACACTGAGCCTGACGTTGATTGTCCTATTGAAGATGTAATTAACCAATTTTCTGGGAAGAATAGGCGCATACAGTTCATTATTTAATGAAGAGAACCAAAATGATAACTTTTTTACATCTTAAGATGACATTTTCTTGTATATGTGTAATTTTGCATGTAACTTGATTATTTTTTACTACAATAAAAGTGAAGGTAGCTCAAGATATCTTTAGCGCCCCATCCTTAAAGCTTTTCAATATCCACCACTGAAGGAGGCTCATATTTAACTTCCATCTGGCCATTTTTAAACCATGTGGACCATTCGTAACGCCGAGTACGGGTTAAGCACTCATCACTGTATGCTTCCTGCATCATTTGGCGTGTCTCTGTAAAGGTTTTCAAGAGCTTCGTGCAAAATTTAATTCAGACGCGATGCTCCTCTAACTCTGCCATCTGGAAATTCGCAAACTGTGCGACACAATTTCCTACTCAATACAGCACTGAACAATAACTAACAGACGGACAACAATGAAATATCTGGCAGTTGCACATTAAACACAGGCGTTTACAGGCATGTCACCTGCATTTCGCTCCAACACACATGGGCATGAAATTACGGATGTTCCGGAATTTTTTGAACAGACTTCGTATATCACTAAACGCCTAACATGGGGCATGATACCAAAACCCATTTGCAGGTTGCCTATCAAATGCACTCCAGGGGCATCGAAAATTTGATTTTCAATGCTTCGTGTAGTTACTGACGAACTTCAAAAATTTAAAATGCTATCATAATCTGCTCGTTAAGAGGTATACTCTTATGTCAGAAGTTTGGCACAATAAGGCAAGGTTAGACACTGTGTCTTTGTCTCGAGGCAACATAGTTGATGGCGTGCAAATGCCTGACTTTATTTATTTGAGAATGAGAGGACATAGGAACTTCCGACGAACTTTATACGTACCGTCATTTGAAGTTACTTTGCTCCACCTTTCACAGTTTTTAAGAAATAGTTGAAAAACAGGGGTTTCTTAATGTGTTTGTTTCTCAAAATGATTTGATTAGTTACAACAGTCTTTTTCAAAGTAGTCTGTATTTATATCTCTTAAAATAACCTTTCATTTCTATTTTTATTGTTTTTTTTTTTTTTTTTTTAAATGGGGCGAAGTTTCCTTGCCCTGGGGATACCTTGCACCGGATGCCTAAACTTAATTAAAAATGAGGATTACAGAGGTCTGGAGTTATGTTTGACCATAGGAATGAAAGGGAATAAAGTAACTACTAAAGAAATAAGGACTACAGAGTACTGGAGCAATGATTGGTCATCAGAATTAAGAAAAAACAACAATCTCGTTAGCAGAAACAAATTTTATTACCAAAATAGTTTAACAAATTAAAGATTTAACACAAAATGTAGCCTACATTGTGAGTTAATAGGTTCAATATCCTTCACGCTGTGGTATGTAGAATAAGCCACCTTTGCTTATCTGTTTTGGAGGCTGAATGGTGCAAATTATTTCATCGAAGTCATACTTCGTTTCATCTTTCGGCATTGCTGACTTCCATGATTTCTTAGACTTTTGCATTGAACGTATTGTAGCTCCATCATCGCTTACATCATTAATTAATCCAGGAAAATATTCCCCCTCATATTTGAAGTACATACTGGCCCGCAGTGTGCAAAACTTCACCAAATTCTGGACTTTTCGTCTTCGGCCTGGTTAGTAACTGGGTTTCATCCACTTCAAACTTTACAGGTGATGGTGACCTGACTTAATATCTCAGATAATCCTCATCTTCAGAAGAATCTTTGAGAGAGATGGCATCCGAATCTTCTCCTGAACTACTATCTTGATTTTTGTTACTTCTTCTGTATTTCTTCCAAACCTTTTTCTGCATTACTGTCACGCTTTTACCACGTGTGACTGAAAGCTTCTTTCTTCCTCTGTTTCTGGCAACACCAGTAGTCCATTCAGTTCTCTTATTCGCAAGGGCTTCAGTGAAAGGGTCTTGTACCGCATCTTAGTCACAAGTTCGTGACGGAAGAAGGCAAAGAATTTCATCAACATTGATTGGATAAATGCTGCACTTTTGGAAACCTGCCATTAGGTTATTTGCTGAGTTCTTGCCAACTATATCCATTAATCTCTTTAACAGAAAAGGGAAATGCTGTGTGTTTGAAACCTTGCTTGCTACTTTCCTCTTTTTAAGGACCTGTCTCCAGGCTACTTTCATGGGCCCGAAGAAAGAAGTGTCCAAAGGCTGTGTAATGTGAGTACTGTTTGCTGGTAGACAGATGAACGAAATGTTATTCTCACCACAGAGCTCTAGAACATAAGTTGTCAAATGTGAGGACAAATTGCCACAGATTACTACTTTCTTTCCTTCGACCTTTTTCAGTCTTGGTAGCATGAACTTGGCGAACCACTCGCTAAATGTCTGTCAAACTATCCACTAGGACTAAGTGAGTAAGGCAGCCAGTGGGCCCATTTTCTCTCCATGTGGACCATAGATAAGCTGATTGTGCCGGCCGGGGTGGCCGAGCTGTTCTAGGCGCTACAGTCTGGAACCGCGCGTCCGCTAAGGTCGCAGGTTCGAATCCTGCCTCGTTCATGGATGTGTGTGATGTCCTTAAGTTAGTTAGGTTTAAGTAGTTCTAGGCTCTAGGGGACTGATGACCTTAGTAGTTAAGTCTCATAGTGCTCAGAGCCATTTCAACCATTTTTTGCTTATTTGTAAACAACAAATCGAGGCAAAACTTCTCCCTCAGAATTGCCAACAAACATTACAGATATGCTGCACTTGGAGGAATTACAGATGTTTTCTGACTATTTTGAACCTCTTTTTGTGAGTACTTTATTTTTCCCTGGATCGTTGGTTAGTTTGGTTTCATCAAAATTCCATATATTACTAAGTGGTACATCTTTCAGTTCAACTTGCAAATGTTCAACATATTCTCTGAGAACACGCTCATCAACTGCAGCTCTACTCCTTTTAATGTTGGTTGCAAAACGTACAGAAAGTTCAGGGCGACGTTTGGTGAAGCCCAAGAGCCATTCATAGCCTGGACAATTGTCTTTGAATCTAGGAACTTTACGCCCCTGTCTGGCAAGGTATGACTTCACAATCACTCGGAGTTCCATTGGAGTAACAGGGAACCCATATTTACTCAACTGCAAAACACGTTTTACAAACTTTGCTTCTTCTTCATTAGTAAAAATCTGTGGGGATCCTGGACGTGAATTACTTCCTTCCTTTGACTTCAGTTTATTAATTATGGTTTTTCTTGGGATATTAAAAAGTTTTTCACCTTTCTTTTGTGATATCTCCTTCCTTTTAATGGCTTGTAGGCATTTCTCCAGAGTTTCTGAGCTGTAATCACAGCATCGCCTATTTCCGACCATTCTCTTATACTTCCGTGGCATTTTCACCAGTCTGAAAGAGATTACAAACATTGTTCACTGCCAGCAGCACACTACGGAGGTAAAATAAGTCAGAAATGTTCGTAGATGTGGAAGAAATGCACCCTGGGGATACTTTGCATCACTTTTGTTGTGGTGCAATGTTTCCCCAAAGTAAGAAATTTCGTAATCTGCAACAGTAAATTGACAATGACACTAACATTAGTCCATCTAACGAAAAACTACGATACTTTTCACTAGCTAGACGCTCTGAGTAATTAAAATAATGGTGACTGAACTTCACAGAGACCAGTTCTCCCTGTGAAAAACACAGATTTTTCCAGCTTAGTTTTATACACACTTATGAATGTCTTTACTAAGATGCTTGCGAAAAATTCAAAATGGCCGACAGCTGAACATACAAACAAGGGTGCCAACCTGTAAGTGCTACCTTTCATAGAAAACATTGTTCACAGATATACAGCGAGTAGTGTAGCATCTATGAATCAAAGAAACTTTTTTTTTTCAAATGGAGAAAAGTTTGACGCTATGGAGCAAAGTAACCTCAAATGACGGTAATTTTATAGCTTCTCGAAACTTTTTCTCGCAGACACCACCCACAAATGATGAAAGGACAAAGTTTATCGCTCGCTACATTTCTGCTGCCCATGCAGTAAAACCAGCATCATACATGACGTTTTAATTTAGTACTTCTTTACCACTACCTCTGTCGCTAGCACACTTTGCAGGCAGCATCTACATGTATCACTGATTATACCTGTAAACTTATATCATGGTACGACACTTACAGTTCAGGAGACATGACGTCATAAGCAGTGAGGTGCGTGAGAAACCAGCTTTCGCTTCAGATGAGGCGCAAATTACCCAGACTACATTCATCCAGTGTTTGATAATGACAGCACCTATCGACTTCCAACAAATTTTAACTACAATTTCTAACCTTCCCATAAAAACTTTCTCTTTTACATGCTTAAAAACAAATATTTAACACAATATAAAAGTTGGTAAGTAATCACATGTATGAAGTTGTTTTATATGCGAGAGTTTGATTCTTTCACTGGTTTTTACTGAAACTTGTCAACGCCGCTGTACACAGGAATCAACAATGTTTACTGTTTCTCGAGGAAAAATAATGCTAGCATAAGCTATTTCAAGTTAGTAAAAGGCAACACAATAGGTTTTTAAAGGGGGTGTGACAAACCACGTGATGTAGTTGACTACAGAAAAGAATGGGAAACCTAAGTTCATTTCGTTGCAGATACATAGATCTACTGAATGAAATTTTATCCCGTCGATGCAGATACATAAATTCACACATTAACTAAAAGTATATAGTGACTATTAAAACACAGTAACAGACCAAAATTTGGTCTGCACTACAAACGAAATATAACATTTTATTATGTCTATTACAGTGAATTTATGGGCAGAATTATGTAAGATCAACAAGCTTATGTTTTAAACTATATTTTGTCCTCCACATTTATCCATGTGAACTCAAGGCTAGGGCTACCCATTTTATAATGAGGCCCACACTTGGCTCATTCATGTGATACACACTATAGCCACTGCACCTCCTGTGTTTTACTTGGAAAAATTTAATACGCAGACTCTGAAGAGTGTGAGAAATTAATTTATAGAGCAGAATAAAGGAAAATGCGAATGAAAGTAATCATAAATCAAGTGTAGTGGGTCACTCTGAGGAAAATGAGATCTAGGTCTTGGTAACCATGAGTGGATATTATGGTTGACTGCTGAAGAGATGACAGAGGTTACTACACTGCCCACAATATAAGTTGGAAAGAGGAAGGCGTGAAGTTTAACGATATCTGGTTACTGGCTATGAAGGGGAAATGCACCAGTGATCAGTCTTCTAATGTTGAATGATATCGATAATCTCTGTAACATAAAAATGACCTAATTTCAATTGAAATGAAAAAAAATCTTAGTCAGCAGCTAGCCATGGTGTGAATTAGAATCATATCCGTGCCACAACACCTTCAGAAGATTTCCTCCACAGGTGGGGAAGAAATGAGGTGCTGGTCAAGAAAACATATGGGACCAGCGAATAATAGTCTGGAAAATTTTAATAAGTTAGGAAGCTCTGATACTACACTGAGTTTAACTGACTTTTGTTAATTTGAATCTGTCTTCCTAAAGGATCGCGCTGTTGCAGGAGAGAGCCGCCGACAGGCTATCTTGCCAAAGGGAATCAATGTGCTACAAACCATATGAAGAGAAAAAAAAGAAGATAAAAATACCATTAAAAGTGGTTAAGCTTAATTTTCCATCATCGTTGACACTTCTCAAATATTTAAAAGGAACTGAGATTATGAAATAAAATGTAAGACTCATTGACGATGGCACAGATGTACTTAAACATGATTGGTGAAGAAATCAAGAAAAAACTGTGATTTTCAAATGCAATCCGAACTCATTCCCATTATTATGTCTGCAAATATTATTTTAGCCAGTTAGAAAGAAAGAACGATCGGTAATTAATTCGTTAACATTTTTATTATTTCTACTATTTCGTCTTCTTGGACATAAATCAGACTGCAATGAGAAGTCCCTTATGATACCATTCAATGTTATACGAAAAGTCACTTACATTTGCTTCAACTTTGTAGAAACTCTGCAGATGATTTTATTGGAACACGTTTCCAATGTACATAATCGACAGATAAAAGCACAGAATGGTAATGCACAACTAAATCAATATCTCACGGAGTACATCTTCGGGGAATGTAGCTCAACTCAGCCTGTTTGATCTTTTTGAAAATAAAGTGTAACATCCTGACGAATTTTTCAATTTCATGTTGCTTTCTATTCTTCAGCTTCTCTAACATGTAAGCCACCTCCTACCCCTTTTTTGTTAAACAAATATTTGTATTATCTGACTGTCTGACTTACCTGGCTACAGACTTGTAGAATATGGCAGCACAGGTACATGTGCCAGTTTAGTAAAGTTCCTAACTCTACACCAGTTGATATGTGCTTTATCGCAACTTCTACAATTTCTGTATGTTAATTTCCACCAAAATAATAGTGATAGTCTTCATTAACAAAGACATCTTTAAATAACAACACTTCATTGTATTGTTTGTTAGGCACAGGAAACATGTCCCTGTATGGTCCATCACAATGGTGGCTCGTAGATATACATTCTGGATGTTCACAAATTTTTTAATTCAGATAAAGATGAGAGTGAGAAATTAATGGCATCTGCTGTATAACAGTTATGCTTATCAACATATTTATACAACTTCAGCCAATGTCAGTAATAATAATAATAATAATTATTATTATTATTATTATTGTTATTATTATATACATAACGTGTGTGAACAAAGGAAGAATTGTTTTCGTGGAATTTTGTTTTCTTGTACATAATGATGTACAATTTATGGCAAGAACGAAATAATGTTTAAGCTTTCACTACTCTCCGTTTCGCATATTTGTGTAAGTGGGAGTTTTTGTACTTTTTCATTTATTCAGACAAATGTACAAGATTCCTAAATTGTGTATCAGTTAACGAGTTAACTCCTGGGCTGAAAATCAGACATTCTTACGTGTATCCACACAAAAACTTACGCTTATTATACACTTCTTTGTCGAATATTAGATTGTAGTCACTTGTATTTGATTTCGTCACTTTCTCGGGCAACAGATCTGGTCTGGAATGCCCTAGTTTCGTTGTGGCTAAATTTTCCTGGTAATTTTCTTTTCTATTGGCGCTTAATCCAGTTTCAACAACTGCAAACACAACTGCCGTTTGCGGAAATGATTAATTTCAAATATTACTATCTACCAACAAGGTCACTTGACTAGAGTACAAATGAGGCCCTGAGAGCTATGAGGGCCAAAAGCACATCGTCTTTGACCCTCCGCCCACCCCTCCCCCATATTTAAGTAAGTATCAGAGAAACCAGTGAGAGAGCTTTCCGTGAATGTTTAGATATACGTACAGTGTGGGTGTACATTACAGATAAACTTGACTCACCACAAGATCAACAGTTGACAGAAGCATGAGTAAATGCTACAGTCTCACCACCGACGATGTGCTTTATGGTTCTCAGCGCCTCAAATGGATTACTCTATGGTCAAGCCCAAAACTTAATGTACTATATCTAATCCAGAATGCTACAAAATAGGTTTTTCTGTTGGTATAACTGTAACATATACTGATGTCCGATCTAATTTTATTATATAGTGAGTGAATTCGTATATGGAGTGTGCTACCACTTAGCAGGATTTATGCCAAGCGAATGTAGATGAAAGTTGCTGCAGTGTGTGCTACCACCCGGTGACACTGACATAAACTTGTAGTTGACTGGTACGAGGCTAGCGGTGCACACCGTGACACGTGCACATTGTTTATCAAATCCATATGTATTTGGCACATATGGCAATTACGTCACGCCAGTTGTGCATGCGCATATGCTCCCCAGACCGTGCACAAGTGAAGGTGTGTGCTCGCGACCTTGATGCCAAGTTTCACCCAGTCCAGAGGAGCTATATGTAGCACAGCGCTTCAGATCACTGCATCGACATTACGTTTAACAGCATGCAAAGAAAAATAACCAATAGATCCGCAAGCTGTGAAAAGTTAGGGTGTTCATGTGATCTTGTGCCCTTACACAGTGGCCACCACTGCCCAACCCCACTCGCGCTACTGTCGCGGTCGCTCACTCACAAGGGGACCGCACCAACTCCCCCTCACCCACTGGAGGTGTAGGGTTAGACTAGGACTTCAACATACATAAACAGGAAGATGCAACTCTCAACTACACTACTGACCATTAAAATTGCTACACCAAGTAGATAACGTGATACAGACGCCCAATTTAACCGACAGGAAGAAGATGCTGTGATATGCAAATGATTAGCTTTTCAGAGCATTCAAACAAGGTTGGCGCCGGTGGCGACACCTACAACGTGCTGACATGAGGAGAGTTTCCAACCGACTTTTCATACACAAACAGCAGTTGACCACCGTTGCCTGGTGAAACGTTGTTGTGACGCATCACGTTTCCGACTTTGATAAAGGTAGGATTGTAGCCTATCGCGATTGCGGTTTATCGTATCGCGACATTGCTGCTCGCGTTGGTCGAGATCCAATGACTGTTAGCAGAATATGGAACCGGTGGGTTCAGGAGGGTAATACGGAACGCCGTGCTGGATCCCAACGGCCTCGTATCACTAGCAGTCGAGATGACAGGCTGTAACGGATCGTGCAGCCACGTCTCGATCCATGAGTCAACAGATGGGAACGTTTGCAAGACAACAACCATCTGCATGAACAGTTCGACGACGTTTGCAGCAGCATGGACTATCAGCTCGGAGACCATGACTGCGGTTACCCTTGATGCTGCATCACAGACAGGAGCGCCTGCGATGGTCTACTCAACGACGAACCTGGGTGCACGAATGGCAAAACGTCATTTTTTCGGATGAATCCGGGTTGTGTTTACAGCATCATGATGGTCGCATCCGTGTTTGGTGACATCGCGGTGAACGCACATAGGAAGCGTGTTTTCGTCATCGCCATGCTGGCGTATCACCCGGCGTGATGGTATGGGGTGCCATTGGTTACACGTCTCCATCACCTCTTGTTCGCATTGACGGCACTTTGAAAACTGGACGCTACATTTCAGTTGTGTTACGACCTGTGGCTCAACCCTTCATTCGATTCCTGCGAAACCATACATTTCAGCAGGATAATGTCCGACCGCAAGTTGCAGGTCCTGTACGGGCCTTTCTGGATACAGAAAATGGTTCAACTGCTGCGCTAGCCAGCACATTCTCCAGATCTCTCACCAACTGGAAACGCCAATGGTGGCCGAGCAACTGGCTCGTCACAATACGCCAGTCACTACTCTTGATGAACTGTGGTATCGTGTTGAAGCTGCATGGGCAGCTGTACCTATACACGCCATCGAAGCTCTGTTTTACTCAATGCCCGGGCGTATCAAGGCCGTTATTACGGCTAGAAGTGGTTGTTCTGGGTACTAATTTCTGAGGATCTGTGCGTGAAAATGTAATTACATGTCAGTTCTAGTATAATGTATTTGTCCAGTGAATACCTTTTTTATCATGTGCATTTCTTCTTGGTGTGGCAATTTTAATGGCCAGTAGTGTATTTGCAAGGATATCACGTTCGAAAATTTCAGGTGTGCTATGCACTTTGTACAGTTGCAAGCATGCAAGGAGTCCTCAGCAGTGTAACTAAGCGCTTAGTTTCATTAGCGCAACGTCTACTGGATCGATTGTTGCTGCTGGTACTTTTTTTTCGTTCCTACATAATTCTAGCATCCGAAGCATCTGAAGCTCCGCCGATAACCGTGGCTGGAAGCCAAACTGTTCGTGGCGGATAATGTTATTTTCTTCGAGATAGTCTTTGAAACGCTGCAGTAGCACTCGTTCGAGTATTTTGCCGAATGTGGGCAACATACTAGTCGGGCGGTAGCTGTCTGGCAACGTTGGGTTTCTTCCTCTTTTGGGAATAGGAATCGTCTTCTGCGTCTTCCAGTCAGCAGAGAAGTTGGTGTTGAGTAAGCAGCTGTTGATAATTTGAGTTAAGAGAACGATGGCCTTTCCCAGAAGATGCTTAAGATCGGCGTTGGTCAGAGAGTCCTTGCCAGGCGCCGAGTTGTTCGTCTTCTTGATGAGTTTTCTAACTTCAGTGGGAGTATTAAGAACAGGCCTCTGTTGTGTGGGGAGTTGGCGAAAGTCGATGATTCGCTGTCGGATACGATCCTCTTCCCTTGCGTCCTCTGCATCCTGTGGGGGTGGAGCTGTCATGTGGTGTTCATAAACGTTGGGATACAATTTAGCTTGGCCAAGACAGTCGTATAAGAGGCAATCGGGTTTTCGTATTGCTCTCTTTGGTGGTCTCGGTTGGTGTAGTGCCCTGACAAGTTGCCACTCTTCCCTTGTCTGCAGAAACATTTCGTCCATCTTTGTTTCCCAGAGGTCTTGCCGCCATTCTTCAGCTCGCGGCGTAGCTCCTAGGACAAACGATGCATCAGCCATTTATCTTCTGGATTTCTATATCGTTGCCTTCGTTTTCTGTGAGTATTCCGGCGATGCTTGATGTCGGTGAGATAAGGAGAGAACGTTTCAAATTGATGCTCATGACGAAAGATATCAGTCGCTGCACGTCTTGCTGCCCATTGGATTTTAGCTGTCAAAGTTGCCACATCGATGTCAATTTCCACAACTGTAAAAACTGCTTGGGTCAGTCGGATGTTATAGTTAAGGTATGTCGCAAAGAGATTCCACTTAACAGCTCTGGAGCTAGGAGGAGGTATTGGGAGGACGCCACCCTCAAGAAGTCCGAGAACTGATGTATGACCAGATGACAGGTCCTGGATGATCCTGAGTTGTAGATTTACAGCGACACTTTTAACAATCGCTATATTGAGAACGTCAGCCTTGTGGACGGCGAACTCGGGGATGCGAGTCGGCTCCTGTGGCCCATATATTGTGACTTCGTTTTTTAGATCGTTGAGTGGCTGTCCCATTCGGTTGGCCCTCATTGAATGCAAAGCCCATGTTTGGGGTTAAGGTCTCCTCCCAGCAAGACCTTATTGAATCTATCGAAGACAGCATGAAGATCTCTAGCTACCAACTGTTTCTTGGGGCTAAAATACGCCGTCACAAGAGTTATGTTTCCTATTGCCGTGAAGATTGTAACCACTGTGGCTTCCAATGAGTCCAGGGGCGGTAAATCCTCCTGACGAGGTAGTATAGTGTTTTTGACGAACACTGCAGTTCCGCCACCTCGTTGTCCAACCTGGTCTGTCCTATAACCATGAATGTTGCTTAATTTCAAACTAGCCATCTCCGTCAGGTGCGTTTCTGATATCAGAACTATGTCCAACCTGTGCCAATTAACAAATTAGATCAGTTCAGTTTGTTTACGTCTTGGGCCATTGGCATTCCAAATGCAGAGTCGGAGGTGTCTTGTTCTGTGGCCGTTATCCATTCCTTAAGGAGCGGTACACACCTTGATTATTCCCTCCACCAGCGTGAGTCCTGCCTGCCAGTTTTTGTTGAAGTTGTACAAATAGGGCTCCGATATCCAATATGGCTGACGTCAAGTTGCATAGGGTGGCGGCTGTAGTGGGAGCAGATGTTGCAGGTTGTCGCTCCTAGCCGACAGTGTGTCTGCATAGGATAGTGAAGCCGGCCGCGGTGGTCTCGCGGTTCTAGGCGCGCAGTCCGGAACCGTGCGACTGTTACGGTCGCAGGTTCGAATCCTGCCTCGGGTATGGATGTATATGATGTCCTTAGGTTAGTTAGGTTTAAGTAGTTCTAAGTTCTAGGGGACTAATGACCACAGCAGTTGAGTCCCATAGTGCTCAGAGCCATTTGAACCATTTTTTTTAGGATTGTGAAATCCGTCGTATTGGTGTGTTCTGTTGGGTAACCCATATTTGGGGTGTCCGGATGGCTGTTGTTCTAAGTTCAAATGGCTCTGAGCACTATGGGACTGAACATCTGTGGTCATCAGTCCCCTAGAACTTAGAACTACTTAAACCTAACTAACCTAAGGACATCACACACATCCATGCTCGAGGCAGGATTCAAACCTGCGACAGTAGCAGACGCGCGGTTCCGGACTGTAGCGCCTAGAACCGCTCGGCCACCGCTGCCGGCGGTGCCCCACAGTCCAGTTTGCTGGTCGTCGCTGGTGTTATCGATTGTTGAACGATCTTCACCGTCGGTGTCTTGGCCTGCCGTTGCGGCTGGACTTTATATTTCCCGAAGAGTGCCTGGTATTTTTCGCAGCCGCGCCATGAGGCACAGAGGTCTTTGTCACAATTAGCACATTTTGCTTTGGAGGTGCAGGGCAGGTTGCAGTCTTTGGTTCGCTGGTCTCTAGCGCACTTCACGCACCTCGTGTAGAGAAGGTACCTGGTATCGTAGATTTTATGTTTGTCCTTTGCCTTGGGAAGGCTGACGCAGTACGTGGGCAGCGTAACTAATTCATCACTGATTTGATCTCCCTCTCTCCTTTTATATTGATGTACCCTGGCGCGTGGAAATCCTTTTTCACTTAATGCCTCCTGGAGTTGACGTTCTGTGACCTGTTGTGGGCAGTCGTTTGATAACCACCTTAAGTTTCTTTTCCTCCAGTGGTTGATGTGTGAAGTGGGGCAAGTCATAGGTCTCAAAAAATTTCAGAGCCTTTCTTTGGTCTTCAGAGGTCTCGAAATGGTACTTAATCTAGTCCTTCTGGAAGATGGCCTCCAGGGTTCTGGAGAGTTGTTGTAGCGCATTAATCAGTTCCACATACTGGCCAGTATAATAAATCGTCACTGTGTGGAACACGTTTCTGTTTTACTGCATCTGATGCAGCAGCGGCTTGTTGTTCCGACGTTCCTAGTTCGAGGTTTCGTGTCTTCGTGGAGTCGTCCCTGTTGTGTCTGGGGGTAATATGCGTGAACCTATTGGTAGTCTCAATCATCTCAGCTCATAGTTTCTGAAGGTTCGCGTCTTCTTTCGAGCTTCTCCGATAATGCCGTTTGTGTCGCACTAGGACGAAATCATCCGTTTCTGCAAAGCTGGTGTCTCTTTCCAGTGGTTCTTGGTCCATCAATGCGACGTTCTCGCCGAATTCCAGCGGTGTTGCCCTGTCTTGTTCCGCGTCAGGTTCGTCGTGAAGGACGCTACCGCGCGGAGGATACGAGTTTCCCTCGTCCGTGAAGGTTGAAATTTTGCGCGGCGCGGCCGGCTTCCGCGAACGCTCTTGTTTACCGGTGGAAGCGGCTGTTGGTGTCAGTTTGGCGCGACGTTCTCTCGTCGCCGCCGCGTCAGGCGGTTGCACAGTTCCGCCCGAGTGAAACGTTGAACTCTCATAAACCAATTTCATAGCGTGTGTCGTCTCCCTTCGATGTCCATCTGCCGGTGCCGAAGTCGTAAGTGGATGGCCGATGGGGCCTGCGGCAGGGAAGACCCCGCCGACTGGAAATCGACCCCCTCGTGAGCGCGCGCGGCACGGTTTACTCGCGTTGATATCGCCTTCTCGACTGTTTCTCTTGCCGCTGCAGAAAATATATTGGGGCATCTAAGATTGCCCAGTCTGAAAATAGAAGTTCAAGCCATGCGGCTACGCCTTCAATAATAAAAATTGACATTAAAACAATAGCTTTTTGGTTATCTTGTTTTTTTTCTGCTTTTAAATGATTTAAAAAGACATTGTCTGGATGTTAATAATTTTTTCATTTTATTTATTTTTTAATTTTTAATATTTTATTTTTATTTTTTCTTCTCCCATTCGCCCACACATTCACACGATATATACATTGTACACTCACATACATATTACAGTTAACACATTCTCACAATAATAAAATAAATAAATAATAAATAGAATTAAATGAAATTAAAATAAAATAAAATTAAAATTATATAAAAATATATACACAAGATGTGTAGTCTTGTTATTCGCGTAGATCGTCGGGCCATCTGGTGGAGGCCAGGTAGTGCATCCTCTGTCCAAGTTCTCGTACAAGGCCTCTTCATGTTTGGACTGCAACCGATGTGCCTTCTACTGTGGCTAATGCTGGGAGTGGCAGTTGGCGATGCGTCAAGGAGTTTCTTATGTATACTGCTGTTCCTCCACCAGCAGTCGGCAGGTCCGTCCGGAAACAGCTGTAGTTGGCGACTCGTACGTGGATGTCGGGTTTCAAGTGTGTCTCGGTGACTAGGCACACGTCGATTCTTTTATATTGAAGGAATCGACGGAACTCTCCTACTTGATTGAGAAATCAATTGGCGTTCCACGTGCACACAGTTAGTCCAAATCTAGCTGCCATATTGAGTGGTGGACGTTGGCTTTGGAATGGCCTGTAGGGCAACTTGAACTGCAGCAGAAATCTGTTGCGGAATGGTGGCCATGATAGCTTGAAGGGCATCAGTGATAACTTTCGCCATGACTTCCATGACAGAGGTCAGATTGAACTCTTGAAGGGGAGTGTTGCGTTGTGCCTGAGTTGTTGGCGCTCCGGCACTGATTATGTGCTGCTGAGGCGCAGCAATGGTCGCAGGCGTGGAGCTGGGCGATGGGGAATAAACTGAGTACGCCTATGGTGGTGGAGGTTGGTTCTCTGTATGCCTGCGGCGGCGGCATTGGCCTTAGAAGATGAGACATTATTGGTATTGTTTGCTGCTACATTTGTGTTTCTTCTGGCAGCTGCAATAGCAGCATAGGTGAGACCCTGGTGAGTGGTTGCCTTTTGTCTAGTCCTATAGGCTTTGATGACTTCACAGCCAAGGTAACAGGCAGGGGGAGATTTGTTGCAACGGACACATGTGGGGGGAGTGTCTTTATCGTTGGGGATGTCTTTGGAGCTACGCTCTTGGACGCACTTCACACACTTGAAGGGCATTGCACAGTGCCCGGCCACATGGCCGATGCCTTGGCATCGATAACAAATGGTGGGGTCACGTTTGCCCCGAGGTTCCTCAATTGTGACGTCCGTCTTGCCTCTAGGGCTGTATTTATATAGGTGCCGCAGCGGACGGCCGAGGGGACATCTGTTGTCTACCACCGTAACACACGGCGGCAGCCTCAGAACGACCGCTTTCTCGGACACGTAATCTTTAATAACATAGTTATGAATTAATTCAGAATATTCTTAATTTTTACTTGTATTTAGGTAGGTTGTTTGAAAGCACAGAAAAAGTTTCAGCTCACCCGAATAACAACTTTGCCTTCTACAATTTTTATGATGGAACTAAAGGTAGATCGTTACCACTGAACCATACCTTTACTAGAACTTGTATTGAATGTTATTGTTATTAAAACTCTAAAATTTGGTACAGCTCTATTATTTAGTAGGTTTTACCATGTGCTATAACCGAAATTCTCTACCGTTGAAATTACAGGTACTTAATCTACTACAAGTGGGTATATTTTAGTTACAAATTTGGTTTTTAGTTAATTACTCAAAAACTATCAGAGCTACCTTAACGTAGTTTATTATTCCGAGGTTGAGCTGAAGCATAAAACAAATTTTTACGTTTGTAAGTCCAGTTTTCAGCGTCTTCCATTTTTCTTAAAAACGTGGATTCCGATCTTAATTTTCATTTTATTACTTTGAAACTCGCACCACTTATTTTTGTCCCCCATAGGCCATTCTGACCAAATTCTGGCTTTCTAGTTTTACTATTTAGCGTCACTTTTTTTCCTTAAAACTGCATTTTTATGAAAACTATCAAGCCTAGACACATTAAGACTTGATGTTTGAAACGTTATTACAATAAAATATATTTTAACAAAGTTTTAACTGAATTTTTGACTTTTAATTTTATTCTTAATTGTGGTGCAATACTTGTGCGCTACATGCAGACGCGTTAAGGTGACGTGGCGCTACTAGCAGTGAACTGGGGTAAGTCCCACCACACTCGCTCGCCTCTGTATCTCACACACGATACAGCGCTTGTTTTGCTTCTGATTGATGAAATGGACAAAGTGGCTTGCCATTCTTGGTTCGTTGTGCAGTGAAGACAATTTCCTATCAGTTTTAGTTAAGGATAACTTTTCTCACATGATTGACATGATTGAATTGTAAGTGATGTGTAGGGCAATAAATCACTGAAATCCCATTTAGTTATGAATCGAAGGATTTCTGGCGCTGTCCATCTAGCAACAACATCCACACTCGTGTCGGTTGAACGTTGATGTTAATGGTATGTGTTTATTTCTTGCAGAATTTTTTCCTTGTCAGACTCATCGTAAATTTCCAGATTCTCCAGTTCTACAGCCAGAAACTCATTGCAAGCTTCAACTGTTTCGAGAATTTTCGTGATTTCTTTGACGGCCATGTTTCGTTGAGACAACTCTGGTATAAATAAGTCTACCCATTCAAACATCAATTTACGAACGTCTCCTTGAATGTATAATTCACTATCATGTGATAGTTCACCCAGTATTGTCTATAATTGTAGTTCACTTCATCACTAAACGCTTAGTCAGGGTTTTTAATTTAGCACATCCTTTATCCAAAATCATTTTTGGGGACTAGATATTGTTGACTAAATTTACTTCCTACAGTATGGTGAGGCAAAATTGATGTGGATCCGGAAAGTAAAATTACATATAGAAGGAGTAAGCAGGCTGCATATCTAGTATCAAGGTTTGCCTCAAACGGATCTTGCATGTCTTCCAAAGAGCTCACAATTGCTTCCACGTTTTCTTTTGTGACTAATTTTGTAATGAGTTTTCCAATGAGTATCAGATAATCGTTTCAAACTTTTTCGTGTTGTTATCTAAAAGTAATTTCAATCTACGTACAGAGTGCGTTTTTTTCTGACGCAACGGTACACCACAGCATGTTATAACCGGCAGGGCTAAGCGGAAGGGGGGGGGGGGTAGCTTCAAAGCGCTCTTTGTCTCATTCGGTGCTGGTGAGTCAGGACGTGCGTTTCCGTCAACCCCATTTTGGGTTTATGTAACACGGCACAATGGATCTTTCTGTAGAGCAATGATATGCTATCAAATTTTGCGTTAAACTTGGGAAGTCCGCCATCGAAACGCTTCCATTACTTCAGCATGCATTTGGGAATGATTGCTTGTCCAAATCACAAGTTATCCCATGGCACAAGTTGTTCATGGAGGGTCGAGAGGACATCAGCGACGAACCTCGCAGTGGACGGCCATCAACCGCATGAATCGACGAAAATGTGACGCGTGTGCGCGATTGTTTTAACTCTGACAGATGGCTGAGCCTTCAATTGATAGCAATAACTCTAAACAAGTCAAAAACAACCGTTTTCCGCATTGTGACCGAAGATTTGAACGTGAGAAAGGTGTGTGCCAAACTCCTAGCAAAAGCGTTGACCGACGAACACAAGCACATGCGAGTGCTTCAGTGCTGAGAATTGTTGGAAATGTATGAAAATGATCCTCATATTTTAAACTCATTTATCACTGGTGATGAGTCGTGGTCTTTGGAGTACGATCCTGAGACAAAAAGGCAAAGTTCAGGGCGGCATACCCTATCGTCGCCCCGTCCCAAGAAGGCACACATGAGTCCAGGATCAAAACCACGCTCATTGTCTTCTTTGACTTCAGAGGCATTTTCCACCACGAATTAGTACGTACCAGGACTACAGTGAACTCAGCTTTCTACTTGGAAGTGCTCGAAAAACTGAAAAGGAGTGTCTCGCGTTGCCGACGTGACATCAAGGACACGTGGAAAGTTCACCACCACAATGCGCAGAGTAACAGCGCCGTCATTGTCAACGACTTCCTGGCCAGGACCAAGACCCCATTGGTTCCCCAGCCTCCCTACAGTCTTGACCTGGCTCCCACTGAATTTTTTTCGTTTCCTCGGTTAAAATTAGTCATGAAAGGAAAACATTGGGACACAATTGAAAGCATCCAGGCGCATGTTACATCAGCTCTAAAGGACATTCCAGAAAAGGCATTCCACGATGCCTTCCAGGCTTGAAAACACAGCCCCCAGAAGTGTATCGACGCAAGAGAGTGATATTTTGAAATTTTTTTTATTATTTTTACGAATATATTCAATAAATAATTTTTTATGAATTTGGTCGCATTACTTATGGAACGCACCTTGTATAAGTTCTCTACAGTTCCCAAACAGATGACACTAAAGTAAACACATGAGACTGCATGAGCTCGACAAATATTTAAGGAATGCTTACCACAGGGATGGAACAGAGCTTTTGGACTGGCTTCTCTGTACTCCTCCGTGTGCACCTGACATAGACGTGGCGTTCTCATAACCTAGAGTACTGCACAACACAATATCCAGCCCATCTTTTTCCGGTAACTGTCGAACTTCTTTTAATGAATCCTCTGCAGACTTCCTGACATCTATTTTGCATATATGTTGCATACGTTTGAGGACTGTAACTCCAAACTGACTCTTATTTACTGAACATGTGAGGTGTGATCAAAAAGTAACGGGAATTTTTATTTTTCTTCGAGAATGTTGATGTATTCAGCAACATCAATTTTTTCCTTTTAGAATAGTTCCACTCAGACATAGTACAGACGTGTCACCGCCTTTTCCAGCCTTGGAAGCGCTTCTGGAACTTACTTTTCGTTATAGTGTTCAGATCCTTTAGCGCTTCTGTTTTTGTCTCATCAATGGTAGCAAAACGACGTCCTTTCATGGTTCTCTTCAGTATCGGAAATAGAAAGAAGTCGCAGGTGGACATGTCTGGCAAATACTGAGGCTGAGGCAACACAACGGTTTCTATTCTCCCCAAAAATCATGAACGAACATTGAGATGTGGGTGGAAGCATTATCACGATACTATTTCCGCGAGTGGTTTCGCCACAGTTCTTTGGACTGCTTCAGTCAAACGCAGCGTAACTTCCAGGTAGTATTCCTTATTGGCCATATCCATAAGCCAGGAAGTCATGCTGCACTATTGCATTGTAATCGAAGAAAACAGTGAGAGGAACCTTCACGTATAATCAAACTTGCCGAATCTTTTTCGCTCTTGGCTTTTCAAGCAATTTCCATTTGGATGATTGGGCCTCGGTTTCAACGTCATACCCGTATACTCATGTTTCACAACTTGTTGTAACCTTCTTTAGAAATTCTGAATTGTAGACTTCATTCAGCAGTACCTGAGTGATGTCTCCGTAATGTCATTTTGGTCGAAATTCAACAATTCCGGAATAATCTTTGCTACTACACATTTAATGCCAAAAACACCCGAAAAATTACTTGGCATGAGCCAAAGGCTATACCTACATCATTAGCAAACTCCCTGATGGTGATTTGGCGATTTTTCAGAGCCATTTTCTTCACTTCTATCACATTGGCGTCAGAATTCAACGTATTCTTGACCCTCTTTGAAACGTTTATACTATTCGAAAGCTCTTGTCTTACTCTCAGTAGATTCGCCAAAGGCCACTGTCAACATTTCGAACGCTGTACTGCTGTAATGTACCTTTTTTCAAGCAAAATTTAATGTAAACTTTTTATTTGGGATTTGATTAAAATTTCCGGCTCCTGGGAGTCCTACAAATCTCGAGCTCCACTTCTATCCACTTCAGCTGACGAAAGATGTTTGTGGAAACTGGAAACGTAGTTTACGTAGTTGCTGAGTGTGGCTCATCCCACTGTGCACACCCTGGTTTGATGTATGTGCAGATGGATGCAAAAAGGAAGCCATCTCAGCATACCGACAAGACGCGATGGTGAATGTGCGTCTCCTCCCACTATGGAGTCCCACTTGCTATTTGCCGTCGCGTCCTGATCTGCTGATGCCTCGGGTAGAAGAAAGGGCGTGGCCAAGAATCTAAATGCCCGAAGATTACATGAGAACTGTCATTCCAGTATCTAATATCAAAGCAGTACAGCAGTATATGTATTGATCTGTTGATATATTAGCGATCTGTATCACCCGCAATTGCAAAAGTAATTGTATAAAGAAGATATTGCGACTACAATACAGAAGAGTTGTCACAAAGTGGTTTACGTCATTTGGTTGCTTGGACAGATCAGAACTCTCCTTCAGCACCAGTCCCTAATGCAAAGAGGTGAAGAAGTCTCTCGGCACAGTCTAGTGGCACAGCATGGCAAGTCCGTTCAAGCAGTTAACTTCAAGAACAGCGAACACAAATTATTCATGGGATAAAATTGGCAAACACACGCATTCGGGTCACAGATCGTGCATGGAGTGGAACACGTCATAAGTTCCTAACACTGCAAACAGCAATGTACTAAAATGAATTATGGTGGTCTCTGCCGCTCCCTTATTTATCCATTCAATAATCGTTCATTCTTTATGCACTACTAGTTTTTAAACTCCATTAACAATAACAATTTGTCTTTTACGGAAGTTGAAGCATAGAAAAATGTTCCACAACAAATGCCAACTTTGTTTATGCAATCTGAAATGTAGTTACATGATTTTCTGTGTAAAATTTCTTAGCTTACATTATGATAACAATTAATTACAAAAGATGTTCACGTACTCTTTAATTATAAAGCTAATTTTCAAGCTAACATTTACACTCAATTTCAACTTAAGCTGGACAATATTCATCTGTTAGTTTAAAGGTGAACAAATTAGAAAACAGTTTCAGGATCTGATGGTATAGCTGTTTTTCAGAAATTTTCTACGAAAGTAAATGTTCGTAAAATAAAGAACGTACGTGTGTGTGTGTGTGTGTGTGTGTGTGTGTGTGTGTAGTTCATTCATCCTGGGACTCGAAAATCTGCACGACTTTTTGCTGTTTTCAGTATAAAGACTGGCAAGATATCGGTCCCAGAAATTCCAAGACCATATCAAAACCTGTACAGTAGTTAGGTGGTGGTTAGTGTTTAACGTCTCGTCGACAACGGGGTCACATTAGAGACGGAGCACAATCCGGTTAGGGAAGGATTTGGAAGGAAATCGGCCGTGCCCTTTCAAAGGAACCATCCCGGCATTTGCCTGAAACGATTTAGGGAAATCACGGAAAACCTAAATCAAGATGGCCGGAGACGGGATTGAACCGTCGTCCTCCCGAATGCGAGTCCAGTGTGCTAACCACTGCGCCACCTCGCTCGGTCCTGTACAGTAGTTCCTCAGACTAATGCGGACGTGCAAAAAGAAACGAGTTGGGAACTTCAGCTGACATATGTAAATATAGAAAATTTAATAACATATTTTTTAATTTAGGCTAGATTAAGGAAAGGCAAACCTACGTTTCTAGCATTTGTAGACTTAGCGAAATCTTTTGACAATGTTGACTGGAATACTCTCTTTCAAATTCTGAAGGTGGCAGGGTTAAAATACAGGGAGCGAATGGCTATTTACAATTTGTACAGAAACCAGATGGCAGTTGTAAGAGTCGAGGGACATGAAAGGGAAGCAGTGGTTGTGAAGGGAGTGGAACAGGGTTGTAGCCTCTCCCCAATGTTATTCAATCTGTATATTGAGTAAGCAGTAAAGGAAACAAAAGGAAAATTCGGAGTAGGTATTAAAATCCATGGAGAAGAAATAAAAACTTTGAGGTTTGCCGATGACATTGTAATTCTGTCAGAGACGGCAAAGGACTTGGAAGAGCAGTTGAACGGAATGGATAGTGTCTTGAAAGGAGGATATAAGATGAACATCAACTAAACAAAACAAGGATAATGGAATGAAGTCGGGTGATGCTGAGGGAATTAGATTAGGAAATGAGACACTTAAAGTAGTAAAGGTGTTTTGCTATTTGGGTAGCAAAATAACTGATGACGGTCGGAGTAGAGAGGATATAAAATGTAGAATGGCAATGGCAAGGAAAGCGTTTCTGAAGAAGAGAAATTTGTTAACATCGAGTATAGATTTAAGTGTCAGGAAGTCATTTCTGAAAGTATTTGTATGGAGTGTAGACATGTATGGAGGTGAAACATGGACAATAAATAGTTTGGACAAGAAGAGAATAGAAGCTTGTGAAATGTGGTGCTACAGAAGAATGCTGAAGATTAGATGGGTAGATCACATAACTAATGAGGAGATATTGAATAGGATTGAGGAGAAGAAAAATTTGTGGCACAACTTGACTAGAAGAAGGGATCGGTTGGTAGGACATGTTCTGAGGCATCAAGGGATCACCAATTTAGTATTGGAGGGCAGTGTGAAGGGTAAAAATCGTAGAGGGAGACCAAGAGATGAATACACTAAGCAGATTCAGAAGGATGTGGGTTGCAATAGTTACTGGGAGATGAAGAAAAAGCTTGCACAGGATAGAGTAGCATGGAGAGCTGCATCAAACCAGTCTCAGGACTGAAGACCACAACAACACATAACTGCAACTACGTTTTATGCTTTTATGCAACAGCATTTCTCTGTTATCCTTCTGACAGATGATGAATGTAATGTAATGCTGGTTCAGAAGCGTGTTTATAGAATGCATTAATTCCGCCTATCAGAGTTTGATTTAAGCTGGTTAGATTGGCGGCAGTTAACACTTCCGTGGGCTCCTCTGGTCAATACAAACGAGGCTGCGAAATTTCCAGCTGAGTTATCCTTCAAATCGGCGGGCAGAAAGTAAGTAGGCCCAATCATCACGCACGCTCTTCGGCTTAATAACAAACCACTCCAGTTTAATTCTAGCCTCTTCGCTGACTTAAGCTTCCTCTGCTCGAAACAACTAGCCACTACTACCATCTTGTCGAAGACAGAGTACAACCGATGCGCCTCAACCTACTGAAAGTACAGTTCTGGCTCGATCACTTCTGTATTCTCTTACCTCCTTTTGTCCTATTAGCAATTTCACTATGCGGGAATCCTGCGTATTTGCAATCCGTAGACTGCGGGGAAGACTAAATCCTGCGTATTAACATATTCGGACAGACTGTGATTTCAGTTGGTAGCATTTTTATAACTTTGCTTCCTCCATTTCTAATATCTTCCTTTGTGTTTTCAATTAATAATTATCGCTGCGTTTTTACTCTTACAAATTTCTTCAGTATACTCCTCTTGACAGGATACTCATGAACTATGTAGCACTCGTAACGTGCTCATCCTCTGCTACTGGTATAAAAACGAAAATGTAAACTTTTGCTCCATCTGTTCTCTCCCACACTGTTGCTACTTTTTAAATAAAAAGGTAAGTTTTTGTGTACGGGTTCTAAAACCAACCTCAATTCCGACATTAGTTCCTTCTGTACTTTCCTTAGACCCTCTAAATACTGCCCTATGGACAAGTTTACCCCTACCTGACCTCTTACAGTCTGCTGTATAGCCTCCTGTATTTCTGTTACTTCGGCTCGTGCATCCCGAACACTATCTTCTACGGACTGCAACCATTTTGTCATTACTACATCCCTTCCCATTACTACTGTCATTACTATTTCGCCGCCGACATTGTAATTCTGTCAGAGACAGCCAAGGACCTTCAAGAGCAGCTGAACGGAATGGACAGTGTCTTGAAAGGATATAAGATGAACATCAACAAAAGGAAAACGAGGGTAATGGAATGTAATCGAATTAAATGGGGTGGTGCTGCGGGAATTAGATTAGGAAATGAGACACTTACAGTAGTAAATGAATTTTGCTATTTGGGGAGCAAAATAACTGATGATGGTCGAAGGATATAAAATGTAGACTGGCAATGGCAAGGAAAGCGTTTCTGAAGAAGAGAAATTTGTTAACATCGAGTGTAGATGTAAGTGTCAGGAAGTCGTTTCTGAAAGTATTTGTATGGAGCGTAGCAATGTATGGAAGTGAAATGTGGACAGGCATAATCTGAGGCGTCAATGGATCACCAATTTAGTTTTGGAGGGCAGCGTGGAGGGTAGAAATCGTAGAGCGAGACCAAGAGATGAATACACTAAACAGATTCAGAAGGATGTAGGTTGCAGTATGTACTGGGAGATGAAGAAGGTTGCACAGGATAGAATGGCATGGAGAGCTGCATCAAACCAGTCTCTGGACTGAAGACCACAACAACAACAACAACAACAACAACATCCCTATCCTAAGCCGGACCGAAGAGGAAGCGCCTAGAGACTGATACCACCGACAGAAATGGCCACAGCGGGCGCGGACGGCATAGGGAGCACCGCACACCGCCCAGGCATAAATATGGGACGAGGTCAGCTCGCCAACCAGTCTCAGGGAACACCTGATGAAGACGCCGAGTTACGACGTCGAAATATCGTGTTGAGAAGACGCGGACCACCGGCAGTACACCCGATTTTACGAGATGTCAACAAATCGCCGGGAAAGTCTTAGAAATTACACATATTCCCTGTCCATAATTGTGGTCACATGATCAATTACTGATGCAGTCATTGTAGTAACTCTTTTTGCACTAACAGGGACAAGCCAAAACTTTGAAGGATATTTATGAGGGTGCTGCTTGATTCATTTATAATATTAGTGTTGATGTTAATGTCCACACATAGAATTATGTTGACCTTTGTACTTGAGACTTTATCTAGAATTTATGTCAATTTATTGAAAAAAGTGTCCACACTACCACTAGGAGATTTATACACACACAAAATGATTAATTTCTTGGTGATATCAAACCTTGTTAATTCAGTAGCTGATATTTCAAAGTGTTTGTCTTCACTTACTGTACTGAGATGATGACTTGTTTTGAACTATGTTCCTTTTCTTATATAAATGCATGATCCTCCATCCCTTGAAGCAGTTCTGCAGTAAGAGTTTGCCCTTTCATACAATGATAATACTACATGTTGATTTCTGTGTCTCTACACCAGTGCTCAGTAACACAAAGAACTTTGCAGTTCAAAGATTGGAGCTCAACTTCTAATAGTCGTATTTTATTTTTTATTGACTGCATGTTTTGATGGAGGATTGTTAAGTCTGTGAAATGCCCCATGTTACTCTTTCCAATTGTTTGTTTTTCTTTGTGACACCTGGAATGTATGACATTTGAAGTGTTAAAATCTGCCTTGCGGGCGATTGTTTCAGTATTTCTTAAACTGCTGGAGATACTCCTTAGGCAGGGGAACCTGTTGACAGGATTGTAGTATACGATGGTATCGCGGCATTCATCCATCGAATGTACAAGAGACTCAGTCTTTTTTCCGCTTGAAATGATAAAGTGCGGCTTGCACACAGTTCTTGCATGAAATCTGACTGATAAACAGTATTTTAGGTGATAACAACATGCTTTGTCTTCACGTCACCTGCAAGTATCTTTATAGCGTCACCTACTAATCCTATTAATGACATCCCCTCTACACGTTTACTTGAAGTAATCTTTATACTTTTGTGACTTCCATTTCCATATAATTTCCTGAATCTGTTGAACCAGGTCAAAGAAGTTTGGAAATCAGTAGTGTTCATCTCGCTTGTGGTCTCATAGACCTGTGTTGGTTGTGGCACATTGACTCTCACAGGCATATCTAAATCTTTCTAACAGTTTTTCTTTCACAGCTATGCGAGTTTCCTTTTTCTGCATGTTTCGTGCTTCGTGTAAATCTTCCTTGCATTTATAAAGTTCATGTTTAGATTTTACGAAACTAAACATGCTTTGCTCACTGCTTAACTTTAGCATTTTTCTCCCTCATTCGTTTAACCAACTGAAAGGTACTGTTACTCAATATGTTTTCTTTGGGCTAGGAAGATGCTGTATTTTTATTCTGGGCTTTAATTAGCACAGCAGTCATAGTTCCAACCACAATTCACAGAATTCTCAGTGGTATTCCCTGCTTCTTCAACGTTTCCACAATTTCTAAAGAATGTCGACATCATTCCACTGAATGGCCAATAAATTATCTAATAAATAACACACATATAGGCCTTCATAAGAAGCTGGTGATTTCGACTGCATAACATGTATTTCATCTTTGAAATGATGGAAATATTAATCAGACACCATAGTACTGTGAAACTCTGGCAGCTGCAGAAAGACAGATGCTATTAGCAAGTACATGTAGAGAAAAAACAACGAAAATTAATTCAATTTCATCTTCATTGTTAGCACTTAGCAATACCATAATAGCAACGGCTAATTATTATGGGTATTAAATGAGTTGCGAAATCGAGCGTACAGTAACTGTGAAAAGTTGTGTCAAAGAAACTACCCTCTCAAGTTGAAGCTCACTTTACAAATTGCGATGGTGTTGTGCCGTATTATCTATTTGCTGATTTGCTGTGTCTGCCAGGTTGCACATGTGCTGCCTGCACAGCTACAGTAGGGGTGTATATTCCTCCAGCTGCCAGGGCAGCTACGAATTTGCCACTTTTCAACAATTTTTTTTTAAAAAGATAAGTGCAGTGCGTCCTAGCAGCTAAAACTTTGACGTTCTTTTTCTTTCTTTGTATTGTTTCTATGCAACAATTTTGAGAGCCTATTTCAACATGGGCTGTATCGTTCCCTTGTCAGTTCAGTGTTCCTATCCGCCAATATACGTGACTGCTTGACCTTCAGTTCATTAATTTTCTGGACGATGGACCTTCTCCGTCTAACTCTCTCGGCTTCTTCATCTACTTCGCATTGCTTCTACTTTAAAGCCTCGCCATAGCGAACTCTAGCATTGAGACCGTTTCAAATCATCCTTTTGTTAACATCAACCTTGAAGACACCACCAGCTGATTTCAGGCTCTCATATACGTGGCATATGGTTACCAAGGAGCTCTTGGGCTCCCTATTTATCATAGCTGGATCACAAAAGCTTATGTATCTACAAACACCATATTTCAAGGAGACTTTCGAAGGAGATTTGAGCACATTTTGATCTCACACTCCCTGCACTCAGTCCTGAAACTTAAAATATCTTTGACAGGCAGTTTTCCCTTTCTCATTTCAGACTGTACATCGCGACCTGAGCTAATTTCTTTGCCGGGAATAAAAGTAACTTCATCCTCAAGTTTCATATTACATTCCCACTTCTCAGCAGATAGCACATCTAGCTTAACTACTGTGGACATCATATTAGCAGGAACAGAAGAAAAAGCACTCTACAGGAAAGATACGAAGGCAGGTTCACATTGGAATTCCCTCAGAAAAGAGCATGACCTGCCCTGAAACAAAGCCGAAAAAAGATATTTTACGCAGCCTTCTAGGTACTTCAACATAGTTTGCCAGCTATAAGTAACTATTTTAACATTGTGCTCCTTTACTTTGTCCGCATAAGGGTTTGAAAAGGGAATGATTTTCAAACCCTGATCGGCCACAGCCTTGTTTTCCAACCAGCACACGGAGCAAAACGTTTTAGGGAATGGTGGATTTTCCGGCTTCTTAAGTCTCTTATAATTAGCTCTCATTACAGCTACATTCTTCAACATATTATAAATCAATCTCAGTGAGAGGTAAATCGCCCCAGTTAGTCTTTATGGCTGCATTCTTGAAACCCTGGTATACTGTATGGAGACCACAAGATCCTATATCAATAAAATCTGGTGCACTGTACTCATCAATACCCTTCAGATCAAGATGCAAGTCCTTCATGAATGTCCAGTTGACATTTGGACCGTTCATTGATACTTGAAGCATGTTGGTAAGATTCAGGTCAGAAGTTTCTTTCTTACGACCGTCTAACATGTCGACAGCAGTGGTGTGGCCTAGAGATGCAGATAGAAAGTTTTGATTTTCTATAGGCTTGTTTACTTTGTGCCAGTATCTGCGACTCAGCCGCCTTGTTAAGGTTCTCGTCAAATGAGATTACAAATGGCACATCCCCTTCCAGATCTGCAAGAACTTGTTATTCTTAAGTGCAGGGCTGACTCATAAACGATACCGTATGATGTCTTAGTTCTCGCAAGCTGCATATTACTAGCTAGATTATCGTTAAGGAACATGACCGGAAACACAGCAGGCTGGGTCCTGTAGTGAAAAATGACACATGATTACCGACAGTCTGCAGAGTCTATAATACAGGTATTTCCACCCCTGTACCGTCGTCCAGGATCAGATACTTAGAAATACGACAGTTAGCCGACACAGCGTTGGTGCCACGACGAACAGGTCGGGTTCTGTAAGATCCCTGATTGCTCCCGCAACACACTGCGTGAAATTTGAACTCCGATTCCAGAAAATGGATTGTGTATAGAGCATTCAGTTCTGCTGGCGCACGTACAGGAATGAAATATTCACAACGCCGTCATATCTCATAAATAGTTGGAAATATTGAAATGACCCTTTGTGAAATACTAGCATAGAGAGAGGAGAATATTTCGATAAAAATGTGGAAGTTTCTTTTCTACTGTGATAAATGAGTAACAGAAGAGTTTTGCAATGGAATAAGGTAAATTTTAATAGTCTTTGACAGCTGGTGAAAAGAGAATCAACGTGGCGACGCTGGAGATCGGATAATGAAAACAATATTTGGCTCCGCTGATGAGGAAAATATTCGAAGGTTAAACGACGCCGTAGAAGAGGTTTGGTAGTGAACAACAGGGAACATAGTCGCGAATGATTGGCACACGACGCAGATAGCAAGTTCAGAGGAGGACTTATTGAACAACACACGGCTGCCACTACAGTTGACTGGAGACGTAATGCGGTATGCCAGAGCTACAGAAGAGGCAGTTGGTCAGAATATCAGGGAACTACAGACCGGGTCTCTTCTTAAGGAAACAGGATGGCCTGAGAAGGTGGTCAAACAATGAAAAGCTAAAGCACCGGTACCACCCAGACTGTATGGATTACCTAAGACCCATAAACAGGGTGTACCGCTTCGCCCGATTGTCAGTAATATCGGCGCAGCCACCTACCCTACAGCCTCCCACTTTAAGAAGATGTTGGCACCATATGTGGGAAAGTGTGTCCACCACATCCGCAACTCCTCGGACTTTGTGGAACGTCTCAACAACCTACGGATCTCGAACACAGACATCATGGTCAGTTTTGATGTGGTGTCTCTGTTCACCAGGGTACCACTTCAGGACACACTCGATATTATTAGTGAGAAATTTGACGGAGCTTTGCTGGATCTCTTCAAGCATATTTTGACATCGACGTATTTCCTTTGTGGAGGCCAATTCTATGAGCAGACTGAGGGAGTGGCCATGGGCAGCCCCTTATCTCCGGTAGTGGCGAATCTATTTATGGAGAAATTCGAGGATGAGGCACTTACAACTGCTGCCTACCAGCCGACGTGTTTCTTCAGATACGTTGATGATACATTCGTCATCTGGCCACATGGCAAGAGAAGACTGGATGAGTTCCTGGACCATCTGAACACAAGACACCCCAACATCAATTTCACCATGGAACTAGAGAGTGATGGTCAGCTCCCATTCCTCGATGTCCTGGTAAAGAGGAAGGCAGACGGCACCTTAGGCCACAGTGTGTACAGGAAACCAACACACACTGACTTATATCTACAGGCTGACAGCTGCCATCACCGAGCACAGAAGCATGGAGTGCTGAGAACACTCGTGCACCTAGCCAAAACACTCTCTGACCCAGACATCCTGACAGCGGAATTAGAACATCTACAAAGAGTGTTCACAGACAATGGATACTCCACCAGGGACATCCGCAAAGCGCTCCGTCCCACCAGACGACCTGCGGCAACAGAAGAGGAGCAGGAAGAAGAGAACAGGAAAGTAGCCTTTCTACCATATGCGGGGCCTATACCTGCCAAGATCAGCAGAATCCTGAAGAAACACAATATCAAGAGTGTGTTCTGCCCACCTAACAAGATCAGGACGCACCTTGGAACTGTCAAGGATGATTTGGGTTTAAGGAAACCTGGTGTCTACCATATACCATGTGAATGCGGGATGGCTTAGATCGGTCAAACTACAAGAACAGTTGAAATAAGATGTAAAGAACACCAGAGACACACCAGGTTACGACAGGTAACTAAATCTGCAACAGCAGAACATTGCCTTGACCTTGAGCACACCATGGAGTATGACAAAACTAGGATCCTGGCTCAGACCCCCCGATTCTGGGCTAGTGTCATTAATGAATCGATTGAAATCAAGATGACGGAGAACTTGATCAAGCGAGAAGCAGGATATCAGCTTAGTACTGCGTGGAATCCTGCTTTGGAACTACTACAGGAACAACGGAATGAAGTTCCATCCTCCAGGAATGAACTACAGACGTCCAAAGGTATAAGTAACGGAACAGAAAGGCATACGCGACACCAGGCGGCAGCAAGCTCCTTGGAGGATGGCCATCATAATATGCAGCTCCAACAACAGCCGGATGCCACAGGAAGTGCAGCTCACAGGCGCACACCGGGTTCAGAAGGCCAGGACAATGGCTCGGCCACGTGAGAAACTCGCCGCGGTCGCGGACAGCATAAGGAACTTCAACAGAGCCATGATAGTGCTAGGATCGCGCCTATCGGGCGCGAACCCAATACGGAACGCCTTGGGATGTCCGCTACCTCAGAAGAGAGCCGCAACGGGCGCGGACCGAAGAGGAAGCGCCTAGAGACTGATACCACCGACAGAAATGGCCACAGCGGGCGCGGACGGCATAGGGAGCACCGCACACCGCCCAGGCATAAATATGGGACGAGGTCAGCTCGCCAACCAGTCTCAGGGAACACCTGATGAAGACGCCGAGTTACGACGTCGAAATATCGTGTTAAGAAGACGCGGACCACCGGCAGTACACTCGATTTTACGAGATGTCAGGGAAAAATGTGATGTAGCTGTAAAAGATCTCGGACTATGAGAGCATCTCTGTCAAATAACAACAGTAGAATCAGGCATCGAATCATTCCATAAACTACAAGCCTACAAACGACATCTAACATAAATCAAAATAAAAGATTTTCAAGAGAACTAGAAAAACAAAGGCGGGATGAAGTTTATAAGGAAACCAACATGATTATGAAAGTCGCTAAATTCTCCACATTATTTAAATTGAACTTTGAAAAGGCATTTCCAAAAGTATGCACGTCTGTATCAACATATCACAAAAACAGATGGATAACAGCAGGTATTGAGAATTTCTCCCAAACGCTTAAATACCTCAGTTCCATGAAAAAGAGTTGCAATGATCCAGAATTCTTAATTTTCCATCGTAAATACAAAAGGATCTATAGGAATGTGCTGATTGCTGCAAAAGTAATTTTATGACAAAATAAGATATAATGCAGAGAATAAAAGTAAAGCAGTCCGGGATGCTATAAAAAAGAAAATGGGGAGAGGCAAACAAACACAGAATAACATACTGCTAAAGGAGGGGGATAAGGTAATAAATGATCCACAACACTTAGCAAACTATGTAAACGAGCATTTTTCAAATACTGGAGAGAAGTTACAGCAAGAATTCCCCAAAACAAATATAACTCCTGTAAATTATGTTGCACTAAATACAATGATGTTATTTCCAACCACAGACAATGAAGTCAATAAAACTTCAAAAACGAAAGAATAAAAAGTCTGTAGGTTTAGATGAAGTACCAATGTGTGTACTGAAACAATGCATAGGGATTATACAAGGCCCCTTAACAAATATAATAAATGAATCATTCACATCAGGGACATTTCCAGAGCAGTTAAAGTGGGCAAGAGTTGTACCTTTGCTTAAGAAAGGTAATGCAGAAGACATAGAAAATTACCAGCCTATTTCTCTGCTGCCACCATTCTCAAAAATAATAGAAGCAATTATGAAAGACAGATTAATGAATTAACTGAATAAATAAAATCTTTTAAGTGAATCATAGTTTGGTTTCCAAAGTGGCAAAAATATGAACTGAGCCATGGTAGTATTCACAAAAGTTGTACTTGATGCTCTTGATAAATATGTGTGTGTCACAGGCATATTTTTGGATCTTTCTAAGCCGTTTGATACAGTCGACCAAGCGTTATGAGTAAGAGGGGTAGCTAATGACTAGTTTCAATCATACCTGGCAGATAGGATATATAGAGAAGAGATAACACATACTTCAAATAGATGTAAACATTTAGTAAAACACCTATCAGAATCAAAATACCTTAATATAGGGGTTCTGCAAGGTAGCATATTAGGAGCAATACTATTCCTGGTATACATAAATGACTTTCCCAATAGTGTTAGTCATGGTGAAAAAATTCTGTTTGCTGATGACAGCAATATTATAGTAACTGAGAAACAAGAGAAGCCCTTGCAGAGAACGCAAATGAAACTCTCAAGGAAGTTTATGATTGGTCAATAAGCAATAAAGTGATATTGAACATAAAGAAAAGTAATGCCATGAATTTCAGTTTGAAGAGGAAAAATGACAATGTTAAATTAAATGTAGATGGTACCTCTGCAGACCGTGTAAGAAATGCAAAATTTCTAGGTATGAATATTGATTCTCAGTTGAAGTGGTGTGAACGCACAAAGGTACTAGCAAACTAAATGTCATCAGCATGTTATGCCCTTAGAATCCTATCATCAGTGTGTAAAATGCAATGTTTTTTAGTTACATACTATTCATATGTACACTCAGTTCTTAGCTATGGCATACTTTTTAGGAGAACAAATGCACAAAATATGAACACAATTTTTAAATTCCAGAAAAGATCCATAAGAATAATATCCAGACATAGTAGTCGAGCTCATTGTAAAGATCTGTTCAAAACACTGGGGATTTTGAATGCTCTGTGTGAATACATTTACCAGTCAGTTGTACACATCAAAAATAACATTGGTAATTACTGCACAAACAGCTTTGTCCATGACCATGGAAGAAGAGGTAAACTCAATTTATATTTACCAAGAAAAAACCTCAAAACTCAAAACAGCATTTTCTACCAAGGAATAAAATTGCACAATAAATTACTGAAAGAGATTAAAGAAATAGCAAAAATACACTAATTTAAAAAGGGAGCTAAAAAGTACCTGTTATGCAATATATTTTATACATTAAAGGATTACTTAGATAAAACAGAGTAGGGGTTTGGCAAAAAGAAAGTTATGCAAATAACTAACAATAATGATTATAAAACATCCAACTTTCCACATAACAACTTCACACTATGTTTTTTTCCCTTGTTGTTTTCTTTTTTAGAAATACTTACCCCCAAGCTATGCGTAGCACAATACTAACACCTCTTCCTCTTTCTGAGCTCAACATCTCACTCATTATAGAGGGATGATGACTCAGTTTTTCAGGCTTGCAAATGGGAAGTTGTGGTACAGATAATGGTTCAGAAATCACCAGTGTGTGTCTGTGTGTGTAGTGAGTGAAGTGTTATGAAACAATGTATGTATAGTGTGTGCAGTGACTGATAGTGAGATATGAGTGAACAGTGTGGCATTACATTATTTAATAAGTTTTTTTATGTATTGTATATCAGGAGCAAATCTAATGATTATCTATAACTAGAAGTTTGTAAATGATTGTGTATACGAATTAGGTTATTTTAAATTGGTGTTAACTTGTAAATACTTTGACATGTCCTATGTCCTTGTAAAAAGACATCTACAGATGAACAAACCTATTACTACTACTACAATGCCAGTGATAAGTATCAGTGGACTACCATTTCTGCAGGTTTTTATCGGTCTCAGGAGCCTCAGGGCACATTAGGAACAAAAATAAAAAACTATTTAGTTGCAAAAATCTTGTATTCGACATAGCAAAATCTGGAGAAATGGAAGAGAATAACTTTCAGTATTACGTCCGAAACGTCTTGTTACCAGTAGCCGAAAATAATTCAGTGCTTTTGTTGGACTCTTGTACTGGACATAATGACACCTCCGTCTATAGGAGGCTGATGGAAAGATTTTTAATGAAATTGGGATTCCACCTGAAAATAATAGTCAGATTCAGTCTCTCGATAAAGAAACTGTTTATTTTCGTCATTCAATATTACACTTCACATTTTGTTACGACTACAGGGAATAAACAGGAACTTTTCATTGTTAGTAATATATACTTTATTAAAAAAATTATCATAAGTATTTTGCTACAGGAACTGTTATAAAATATTATTTTCATGTCAACAAATGAAAATCTCGACTGGTGGGAATCGTCTGTAATGTAACCTCATACACTGACCTGACTTTCTTTTCTTTGCTAGCAACTTGTGTAAAAATTACACCTGTAACATTTTCGCTGTCGGTATGAACTGCAAGATATTCAAAAAATAAATGATCTGACACTTTTAGGTATGGTTTAAGCGACTAAAATTCGCACCTTGGACATCGCGGCATCATGATTGCACCTGTGATTATTCGATGAATCGCCCAATGGCAGGAAGGTCTGTGCAAAATACTGTTGTAAGTGATTCTAAGTGCGGCAAAAATGAGTGACTTCAACACTTTTTAGTAAATACATGCAGAGCGCCTTAACAGGTCAATTATGATTACATTTCTTCGGTGTATTCTTCCTATTTGAAAAATTTCAGGGAAACGTTCGACATGTCAGATTGGACCATCCCCTTCTGTGAGGAACTGCTGAAGATATCGCTTCTCTACGAAGAAGTTTTCACTGGTTTACATTGATTGACCATTGTTCGACTTTTTTGTTTCACAAAACACTGAGTATTATTTGGCAGAGAAAGTGTCACTGCACTCACTCTAGTACAGACGTTCTTATTTCTGAAAGTTTAATATACAACATATTCTCTTTGTGTTTCTTATCCGATATGGTTATTGTTTGACTGTTTATTGTTTGAAAAACACTGAGTGTTATTTGGAAGAGAAAATGTTACAACATGTGCCCTAGTGCAGATTTTCTTATTTTTTAAACTTTAATGTCATGGTATACAACATATTTCTTTTTATGTTTCTTGTTTGGTATGGCACATTCTATCTCCTGGATAGGTTATAAATCCTGTATGGGAGAAGATGCAAAAAATGCTGTAAATTCAAATTTTAGATTAACTTCTTACTAAACGAAGAAATCATTTAACTAAAATTGATTTTATTTAGACTATTTACCTGTTTACTTACCCTTCATACCAAAAATTCTGTAAACAAGACACTATCTTGATCTTATTCAGACTTAGAGTTATTAAAATGTTCAGAAGTGTAGAAGCCCTTACATTCTTTTGTCAAGTTACCTGTTTACTTACCCTTTAGATCTCAGATTTTGTCAGGGAAAAATTCTGGAACAGTGTCTGGAATTCAGAGAATTCTTGCTTTTGGAAACTTGTGGCAACTGTGGCACAAGGCTTTAGTTGATGTTGAGGTTTACTTTTCTTTGTATGTTCCTTACATGATGTTTATGCTTTGTTGTGTTGTCAGTCATCTATAAAGATATATGTTGGTCTATGTATGTTTCCAGGATGACAGAAAAAGTGAGTTTTCCAGGACTATATGACACATGATGCTTATATCTAAAGTTCTATAATATGCACTAAAGTTTGTACTAGTTATCTGTTCTCTGTTTCTTGGATTTTACGGAAGAGTTTTGTCCATCCTGTGAATGTACAATACTCTTCAGTGGTATTAAAATGAAACAGAGTGGGTTAGATAATGTACCGAATGGATCAAGAGCTTATTTTTGAGCTCATTGAGAAGTGAGCAGCCACCTATATTCCAGTTGACAAGATTATTAAAATGTCGGTACCAGTAATCACTGCCTTGTGGAATATATTCTATGTAAATAAATGTACCTTGCTAACATATCAAGCTATAAAGCTCAGTCATTTGGTAGGTACACCTGAACATTCAACATTCTGTTGAAATACATATTTTAACAAGTTGCTCATTTTCGTTCTCAGCCAAAATACTTCGAAGTTTAGCTTATCTTGTGTACAGGCATTTTTTGTCTGTATGATCTACATATGTAACTATATTCCCTTATTTTTGGAATAATTGTGAAATTTTATGAATTATTGCCAGTCAGTAATTATAAAAACAATTAAATCTTACTTTCTGTTTAAATGTCAGAACTTCTGTTAATACTGATAAAAAAGTGTGTATTTAAAAGTCGCAAACATGGTAAAAGTGATGTACCTAACTTGTTTTTTGTATGATTAACAAAATGAGAGAAGTATTGTTTGTGGTGCGTATTTGATGTAAACTGAGCTGTATGTGTAGATCGAATTATAGAAACTGTAATATCCAATTCCAATTTGGTTAACAAGATGTGATGCTTTTTAACTGTAACTCGTAAAATCTGTAGTGACTACACTATTACTATTGTCATGAAATGTATATAAGCGATCGAGTTGATCCATCCTCCGTGACGTAAGATCTGTGTCGCATTGTGGAATAAAATGTTATAAAAAGTTTCTCAGCGTATCCTGAACTTCCTACGCGTTACACGCCGTATGAACCTTATTCCATATCCAGTACATGACCAAGAATTCCGGCACAAGATGCAAGGAAGAAGTGATGTTTCTGAGTCCCATTGCCCATAATGCTAAGCAAGTTTCATTCAACTTTAGTTACAGAAAGTAACAATCTAATTTTTTTAAATCGTTACGTCGTACAGTGAAGTACAGAGGAGGTAATGTTATGGTATGGGGGAGTTTCTTGTTGTTAGGGCATAGTCTTCTTACTGCGCTTAAGAGAATGCTAAATGTGGAAGGATTTGAACAAAGTACATACAGTAGAGGAACACTTCGGAAAGATATTTGTTTGTATCAACATGATAATACACCCACTCATATAGAAGCATCTGTGAGGCCACGATTTGTAGACAATAAAATTGGTGAAATGGACCGGCCTGTCCAGAGATCCGATCTAAACCTTATGTATCACCTTTGGTGTGAGTTAGGATGTCTGCTTCGCTCCATATCTAAGGGTCCAACATCACCACCTACTCTGGATTCGCCTGAGTAAGAATGGACTGACATACCTCCAGAGACGTGACCTGACTGAAAGCGTCCCCAGAAGAGTTCATGCCATTAAAAAAGCTAAGGCTTGACCCTCCTCATAATAATGGCCACTAATAGGTTTTCAGATGCATTTGATCGGATATTGTAACACTAAATACGTAACTTATTTATATTATAGCAATTCTTCATAACTGTGTTGGAAATTCCATCAAGATCATATGTACTTCTGTTCTGGTGATTTCCAAAATGCTGTAAATTTTTGTGAAGGTTGCTACTACAACTAGTACCTAGCTTAAAATGATGTAGAATAAAATCATCAAAATATGCCCCAGCTGCTACTGAAGTATTTGTAGCTATTTCGGCTGCTACATTTAGGAAGTGATCATTAAGAGTGTTTGCGGCTTGTGAATTACCTGACACACTATTGCCATTCAGTTTCATTGTGAGACTATTTTGCGTGTTACCTGTTGACCTGTCTCTCGTTTCATAGCATTCTTTGATTTCATTCTCAGCAATATTAATGTTGCCCATGATGTGCTTATTCTAGCCGTTTATTACACCTTCTGAACGTATTACAATTTTTTTTTTGTAGACTGCACATACAACAGGTAAATTTGTCTGAAAATGTGTAAATTTTCCTTTTCCATTTGCGAGATGTTCTAATTCCATAGTTATCCATGGTTTACGCTTTTAAATGGAATTCTGATTTTTTTTTTTTGAAGGAGAGCTACATACAATCATTGACACAAATTTATCTTATTCCGTATACATATCATCTAATTCCACCTCTCATACCCTTTTTTTTTTTTTAAAAAAAAAAAGTATGCTGAAATCATTAGCAAGTCTCACTGTTGTTTATAGACATGTCTCATAACTGTAGATCTGTATGTTTCAATTAGTTCTCTACAATGATCAGACATTTCAGTAAATTGGTGTCAATATTTTTTATCTTACATCTGGCTCACAGAAATATGAATTAGGCTCATGTGAGTTGGAAAAGTTGCGAAGTAATTAATTTATAATAACTGAATAACATTTCCATCTATTGTTTCTTCTCTGAGTCTTTTGAGAAATCTACATTTAAATCCTTACTGTGTGTCGTCTTGTCAACAGGGAATTTCGATTTTCTCATAAATGTCCGTAAGTTTTCTCGTGGACATAAGCAGATTTATAGTTAAGAGGGAAATATTCTTCATTAACAGCTCAAAAGCGTAAGTTTCTAGGTTTTCAACTACACAAAATTACTTTTACAGTTTCTTTGAACTTCACTTCACCTTTCATACGTCTAACGACTCCTTTTTTTTGTTTTAATTCTCACTTTGCATGAAAATATTATCGGTACGAAAACACTCATATCTATCATCTCTATCGCTTCTGCTACCTGTCGTTCAGATGAGCACAAAAACCTGTCTCTTCAGGATTCTGAAATCTCAATACATGCAAGAAACTCATTTCCGTCGTTCATCAATAACGTAATGTTCCAATGAAACTATCTACCACTAATTTTATGTTCTGATCTATTCCTATACTTAAAGTCTGTAACCTGACTGTAACTTAAAAATCACCCCTTCTGACTCCTGTAACCGCAATGAGTTTACTTTTTGTGCTAACTTCTACCGACATTATTCACGGAAACTACACCAATAATTATAAGTATTTGCAAACTTAGTGATAGTTTGCTTTCTATTTCATATTTGTTTTGTCACATACAGTGATTACGGAAAATTGGCAGATAGTTCCTTGCTCCAGAACATACAACACACAGGTTGTTAGCCATTAGTTGTTAAATTGGTGATTTCCGATGAAACAACGACCAAACAAAAACTTTCGAAACATGCACTGTAGTGCAAACTCTTTGAAGTACTGATTTTTGAATTATCGCCTTCATTATTAACACAAAAGAAACCACCAACACACTGTTTTGTGTCTGTTTTCCGCCTTTTTCAAAAAATGGCTCTGAGCTCTGTGGGACTTAACATCTGAGGTCATCAGTCCGCTAGAACATAGAACTACTTAAACCTAACTAACCTAAGGAATTCACACACATCCATGCCCGAGGCAGGAATAGAACCTGCGGCCGAAGCGTTTAGAACCGCTCGGCCACAGCGACCGGCTCCGCCTTTTTACTTTGGAAATTTGGGACTCGAATCGTTCTAATTAACTATGAGCATCCAGAAACTCTTTTTAGCAGGAAAAAAAAGAAAAGCGAGATAGTTACCAACTGATACCAAACTGAAATTTTGTATTGAAAGAAAGTTAAAGGAGAACTGTGACCCAGCAGAGAATAGTTAGGGGACCAAAACTAAAATTCTGAAATCACAAAATGTAGAGGAAAATGGAAAATTTTTATATTCAGTTTCTTGCTCATTTGGCATAATACGGTTCTAAGTACCGGATGTAAGAACGAGGAATGATATTCGCAGAAAATATCGAAGAACATGGGCTTTTAAGGATAATGACAATGGCGCAGTCTTACAATTATAACTAGCATTTCAAGGGTGGTCTAGTTTACTAACAATAAGTACAGGAAGTTAATTTGTTAGTAATTAGTTGTACATTGCTTTGCGTTTTCATTATACACTGAGATGACAAAAGTCATGGGATACCTCCTAATATCGTGTCGGACCTCCTTTTTCCCGGCGTAGTGTAGCAGCTCGATTTGGTTTGGATTCAGAAAGTTTTTGGCAGCCGCCTGCTGAAATACTTGGCCATGTTGCGTCCATAGCCATCCGTAATTGCGAAACTGTGGCTGGTGCAGGATTTTGTGTACGAACTGACCTCTCGATTTTGTCTCATAAGCGTTCGATGGGTGGTCAACTCATTTGCTCGAACTTTTCAGAATGTTTTTCAAACGAGTCACGAACATGGAACATTGTCATCCATAAAAATTCCCTCGTTGTTTAGAAACATGGAGTCCATGAATGGCTCCAAATGGTCTCCAAGTAGCCGAACATAACCATTTACAGTCAGTGAGGGTTTAGGTTGAACCAGAGGTCCCAGTCCATTCCATGCAAACACATTACAGAGCCACCACCAGCTTGCACAGTGCCTTTTTGACAATGGGTCAATGGTTTCGGGGGTGTGCACTGCACTCGAACCCTACCATCATTTCCTACCAAATGAAATGGTGACTCGTCTGACCGGGCTACGGTGTTCCAGTCAGGGCTCGTGACCATATCGGTTCGACCCTAAACGGGTTTTCCAGTGTCTGGGGTCCAACCGATATGGTCACGTGCCCAGGAGAGGCGCTGCAGGTGACGTCGTGCTGTTATCAAATGCACTAGCGGCGGTCGTTTGCTGCCATAGCTCATTAAAGGCAAATTTGGCCGTACTGTCCTAACTGATACGTTCTCGTACTTCCCACATTGATTTCTGCATTTCACGCAGTGTTGCTTCTCTGTTAGTATTGCCAACTCTACACAAACGCCGCTGCTCTCGGTCGTTAAGTGAAAGCCGTCGGCCACTGTGTTGTCCGTGATGAGAGATAATGCCTGAAATTTGGTATTCTCAGCTCACTCTTGACGCTGTGCATCTCGGAATATTGAACTCCCCAACGATTTCCGAAATGGAATGTCCTTTGTGTCTAGCTCCAACTACCATTCTGCGTTCAAAGTGTAGTTCTCAGTTTCTCACTGTTCGCACATTTCGTAGACTCGATAAATGAGCAGGATAAGATTATACACTTTGCAAACACATTATGTACAGGTGTTGACCTAACTTCAGAGGACATTACCCGAAGTTTTAAGTTCAACTTGCAAGACCCGGCTATACAAGATATGAAACGAAACAACAGGTTCCCACATCTTCATTGCTAATCGATTTATCCGGTTTGTGGTTCATGGTTGACGGTCCCAGTTACAGGCTGCCTACATGACGGTTACGGCGACGGAAATTTGGTTTTCAATACATCATGTAATTACTGACCGAATTTAAAAATTTAAACTGCTTTCGTAATCTACTCATTGAAAAGTTTAACACTATAAGACGAATCTTACGGCTACAAACGGTTACGAAATGTGTCTCAAGGCAGCACCGCTGACTCCACGCAAATTACCGTGACTATATTCGTCGAGAATATGAGAATGATAGCGCTTAGTGACTTGGAACCAACTTCACACATCATTTCAAAACTCAACGAAACTTTTTATCGCTGACGCCCTCCACAAAAAGGTGAAAGGAAAAAAAAAAAAATTATGGCTCACTATAATTTCGGTGTTCACACAATAAAACTGTCACATCAGACATTATTGTACACGGTACAGTACCCATACACAGTACACCACTGCACATGTATCTGCAAAATTATGTAACCGTAGTTCAGGAGATGTGAACTAATAAGCTTTGAGTTGCGTGAAAAAATAGTTTTTGCTTAAAATGGAGTGCTAATTACTGCAGACTAAGACTGTATTCGTCCAGTGTTTAATAATGAGAGCGCTTTGTAACCTTCAACAAACTTTAAACATAATTTTAAACTTTTCTAAGTTCTTTCTCGCTTAATGTCAGATTATTAACACATTAACTCATTTGCAAAGTAATCCGATGTCTGCAGCTGTTTTATTCACTAGAGCTGTTTTTTTGTTATAGTGATTTGGGGATTTATGCTCGACTCGCGTGCAGCGAGTTCAAATCGTAGTGGCGAAGTAAATTTTCGCCATCTATACTCAGCCGCAAGGGAACGAGCTGTGGCGGTACCAGGTTCTTTACCATCAGACTCTGAGACAATGCCCTGGATTAAATTCCAAACCCTTCCGCAGTGCCTCGTGAAGAAAAGAAAAGGGTACGTGACAGAGGTGACAGCTGCAGGCGTCAAACTCAGCGACCCCGTCGGTGCTGTCTAGAGGAGTATGCTCTTTACTGGCGTTAGCGTTCATTCTCTACGTTTTCTCTTGGTCTTCATCATTATTACTGTCGTCAGCATCAACACCAACAGGATACTGAAGAACACACCCACACACTCATTACAGTCACCTACACGGGACAGATGCACGCACAGAGCATGATACAAGAGATGCCCAAACACCGTCAGTAAAAAGGAGGGATGCTCAGGGGTTGACGTCGCACAGACGATGACGCCACACAGGCTCGGACTACAGGGAAAAAAAAGCAGGGAGAGCCGTTAAGAAGGAAGTGATTTGGGGAAATCACGAAGAACTTAAATCCTAACGGGCAGACGGGGATCTGAACCTCGGGAACACGACGAGTAGAGAATGTGCCACCGCTGCGCTGCCTGCTTCTTAGGCACCTCTTGCTGGTGCAAGCTGGGAGTCGCAGGGGTCCAGTTTGATGTCGGTCACGCTAATGACTCTTACCTTCTTAGAGCAGTTGAAGAGCCGGTCTTGAGGCTTTTCGGACTGATTTCCATGGAGAATTAGGTGAAATACATTTAACAGTCCTAGTAAAGTCAATATTAAAACACAAATGTTTCGTACTGTGTTCTCTTTATTCTGACTTCTACACAAGACAGAAAACACTTCTATTAAATGCAACAATGCAACTATCTTTCTCTGAACTCTACGATCTGGGACCATAGTGATTTCATCTCCTGTAATTGAAGGTGTGAAATTTGAAATAACAAAAAGAGTTTCAAATTTTATTGCTTCCAGTCACTTCACAGCTATTGCGAACACTGGCAATTTCACAGAGTTAATGGACTGAGATCCGCCTCGATTGCGAAAAAACACCTAGTGTTTACCTAGGTTTCGGTGTAGATAACTACACCTTCTTCAGAACAATACACTCAAAAGTGTCTATAAAGACCTTTGTCAATAATTAAAAGCTCAGCATAGCTATATATTTATAAAAGAAAAAGATGACACATAAAAGTAAATGTGAACAAAGTCAAAAGAATAACTTAACTTAATGGTGTTTATTCTTTTGACT
The DNA here is from genome assembly GCF_023897955.1 of Schistocerca gregaria. Taxonomy (NCBI): domain Eukaryota; kingdom Metazoa; phylum Arthropoda; class Insecta; order Orthoptera; family Acrididae; genus Schistocerca; species Schistocerca gregaria. The sequence continues at coordinate 480,478,564 of NC_064925.1, forward strand.
TTGTTCACATGTACTTTTATGTGTCATCTTTTTCTTTTATAAATATATAGCTATGCTGAGCTTTTAATTATTGACAAAGGTCTTTATAGACACTTTTGAGTTTATTGTTCTGAAGAAGGTGTAGTTATCTACACCGAAACCTAGGTAAACACTAGGTGCTTTTTCGCAATCCAGGCGGATCTCAGTCCATTAATATATTAACAAACGATTGCTGACGCGCTGCAATGTTGAAGGTTCTTAAATTTCACAGAGGTACGTGGACTCGTCAGTTGATTAACAGAACTCGCAGCGCTGCTCAAGTGCTTGTCTTTTCCTAACCTATACGTTTGATAATCTTATTTGCGGCAAAAATTTGCTGCTCTTCATTTTGTGAAAACGGCAATATCTATAAATAACGAATGAAATCGATCGTAGGGCAGACATAGGTGTCGAGGTTCCAGCGACATGAAGCACTCGTGGGCCCGTTAACGCCCCCTCTTGTGTGACTGCATAGCTCAGTGTCATTAGTGACAGCCCGGAAACCTGGCAAACGAGGTGATCCTTCGTCTTCGAAAGGCGAAATATCGGATTGTTAGTGAGTTCTAATGGGGGAGAATGACTGGCCGCTCAGTGTCATTAGTGACAGCCCGGAAACCTGGCAAACGGGGTGATCCTTCGTCTTCGAAAGGCGAAATATCGGAATGTTAGTGAGTTCTAATGGGGGAGAATGACTGGCCGCTCAGTGTCATTAGTGACAGCCCGGAAACCTGGCAAACAGGGTGATCCTTCGTCTTCGAAAGGCGAAATATCGGAATGTTAGTGAGTTCTAATGGGGGAGAATTACTGGCCGCTCAGTGTCATTAGTGACAGCCCGGAAACCTGGCAAACGGGGTGATCCTTCGTCTTCGAAAGGCGAAATATCGGAATGTTAGTGAGTTCTAATGGGGGAGAATGACTGGCCGCTCAGTGTCATTAGTGACAGCCCGGAAACCTGGCAAACGGGGTGATCCTTCGTCTTCGAAAGGCGAAATATCGGAATGTTAGTGAGTTCTAATGGGGGAGAATGACTGGCCGCTCAGTGTCATTAGTGACAGCCCGGAAACCTGGCAAACGGGGTGATCCTTCGTCTTCGAAAGGCGAAATATCGGAATGTTAGTGAGTTCTAATGGGGGAGAATGACTGGCCGCTCAGTGTCATTAGTGACAGCCCGGAAACCTGGCAAACGGGGTGATCGTTCGTCTTCGAAAGTCGAAATATCGGAATGTTAGTGAGTTCTAATGGGGGAGAATGACTGGCCGCTCAGTGTCATTAGTGACAGCCCGGAAACCTGGCAAACGGGGTGATCCTTCGTCTTCGAAAGGCGAAATATCGGAATGTTAGTGAGTTCTAATGGGGGAGAATGACTGGCCGCTCAGTGTCATTAGTGACAGCCCGGAAACCTGGCAAACGGGGTGATCCTTCGTCTTCAAAAGGCGAAATATCGGAATGTTAGTGAGTTCTAATGGGGGAGAATGACTGGCCGCTCAGTGTCATTAGTGACAGCCCGGAAACCTGGCAAACGGGGTGATCCTTCGTCTTCGAAAGGCGAAATATCGGAATGTTAGTGAGTTATAATGGGGGAGAATGACTGGCCGCTCAGTGTCATTAGTGACAGCCCGGAAACCTGGCAAACGGGGTGACCTTCGTCTTCGAAAGGCGAAATATCGGAATGTTAGTGAGTTCTAATGGGGGAGAATGACTGGCCGCTCAGTGTCATTAGTGACAGCCCGGAAACCTGGCAAACGGGGTGATCCTTCGTCTTCGAAAGGCGAAATATCGGAATGTTAGTGAGTTCTAATGGGGGAGAATGACTGGCCGCTCAGTGTCATTAGTGACAGCCCGGAAACCTGGCAAACGGGGTGATCCTTCGTCTTCGAAAGGCGAAATATCGGAATGTTAGTGAGTTCTAATGGGGGAGAATGACTGGCCCCTCAGTATCATTAGTGACAGCCCGGAAACCTGGCAAACGGGGTGATCCTTCGTCTTCGAAAGGCGAAATATCGGAATGTTAGTGAGTTCTAATGGGGGAGAATGACTGGCCGCTCAGTGTCATTAGTGACAGCCCAGAAACCTGGCAAACGGGGTGATCCTTCGTCTTCGAAAGGCGAAATATCGGAGTGTTAGTGAGTTCTAATGGGGGAGAATGACTGGCCGCTCAGTGTCATTAGTGACAGCCCGGAAACCTGGCAAACGGGGTGATCGTTCGTCTTCGAAAGTCGAAATATCGGAATGTTAGTGAGTTCTAATGGGGGAGAATGACTGGCCGCTCAGTGTCATTAGTGACAGCCCGGAAACCTGGCAAACGAGGTGATCCTTCGTCTTCGAAAGGCGAAATATCGGAATGTTAGTGAGTTCTAATGGGGGAGAATGACTGGCCGCTCAGTGTCATTAGTGACAGCCCGGAAACCTGGCAAACGGGGTGATCCTTCGTCTTCGAAAGGCGAAATATCGGAATGTTAGTGAGTTCTAATGGGGGAGAATGACTGGCCGCTCAGTGTCATTAGTGACAGCCCGGAAACCTGGCAAACGGGGTGATCCTTCGTCTTCGAAAGTCGAAATATCGGAATGTTAGTGAGTTCTAATGGGGGAGAATGACTGGCCGCTCAGTGTCATTAGTGACAGCCCGGAAACCTGGCAAACGGGGTGATCCTTCGTCTTCGAAAGGCGAAATATCGGAATGTTAGTGAGTTCTAATGGGGGAGAATGACTGGCCGCTCAGTGTCATTAGTGACAGCCCGGAAACCTGGCAAACGGGGTGATCCTTCGTCTTCAAAAGGCGAAATATCGGAATGTTTGTGAGTTCTAATGGGGGAGAATGACTGGCCGCTCAGTGTCATTAGTGACAGCCCGGAAACCTGGCAAACGGGGTGATCCTTCGTCTTCGAAAGGCGAAATATCGGAATGTTAGTGAGTTCTAATGGGGGAGAATGACTGGCCGCTCAGTGTCATTAGTGACAGCCCGGAAACCTGGCAAACGGGGTGATCCTTCGTCTTCGAAAGGCGAAATATCGGAATGTTAGTGAGTTCTAATGGGGGAGAATGACTGGCCGCTCAGTGTCATTAGTGACAGCCCGGAAACCTGGCAAACGGGGTGATCCTTCGTCTTCGAAAGGCGAAATATCGGAATGTTAGTGAGTTCTAATGGGGGAGAATGACTGGCCGCCAGAAAACATTTCTACACTGTGACTCGTAGCTCGTACAGGGTTTGTTGTTAGGACAGTAGTGTATGCTTGAAAACGACTAATGAAATGGGTATGAGTGCCATATTCTTTGAATGATCCGGGAACTTGTAACGGAAAAATGCAACTATTTTTTCTACTCGGTATTTCAATTTGTTGTTATCAACGATTTAACAAACAAAAGCGTATTATCAAAAGTTTCGGTTCAGGGCCACAAGACAGTAGTACTTTCAAACATGTAAAATATAATATTCAGAAACTACCGCATACTACCCAAAACTATTTTACATATTGAAACTTCCTGGCAGATTAAAACTCGGTCCCTAGTTCGAGTCTCGGTCCGGCACACAGTTTTAATCTGCCAGGAAGTTTCATATCAGCGCACACTCCGCTGCAGAGTGAAAATCTCATTCTGGATTTTACGTATAAACAATGTAAATTGTCGATGGAAAAGCTCAGCAAGAACGTATGTATGACTAACTCCGTCAGCACACTTCCAACCAGGTGGACACGGTGCAGCCAGTTTATACACTTCTAAACTGTTGTCTTTTGCTTCGTTTCCGATCATATCGTTACAAAAAATTAGAAACTAGAATTTTTTTGGATTTTCACAGTCAGCAGTGCTGGAAATCAAAATGTGCGCGCGACATGTGCCTTGCCTAAGTTTTAGTGTTTTCTAATTCTGTGTTTTTTTTATTTACGTAGTACTTTTATCAAGTTTCATTTTTAAAATATTAATGATGATAAAGAATGTCTATTATAAAGAAAGTTTATTTTGTGATATTTACAATGCAGTATTGCTATTATTAAAAACATTCGTTAGAATGGGTATTACCTGAATGGTACAGAGCTCGCTGACGTTTTCTACCAACACTGAATATTGTTAATAGCGACACAAGACGTAGCTGGTATGAGGTTCTTTTCGGACATTACATCTTACTACATGTTTGAAAGCGTGTGATCTTCACATGTCTCAGAGTCTGAACTTTGTGGTAGTTAAGTTGTCAATAACAACATAGTGGACCACCAGTTAGTACAAAATAGTTGCATTTTTTTGTTGTCACAGGCTGCCGGACCAGTACTCGTAGGTACCGCAAAATTTCGTCAGCACGCCGGATCGATGCGGGAGCACCGCAGCAGGTAGGTCGGCCTGCCTGCGTCGACGATTCGACGGCATCTGCTGCTGGCCAGGCAGGCGACGCCCACTCTACTGCGTCTGTCGTCCAGGAACGAAACGCACCTCACTCTTCAGAGCACGTGCTGGTGCGCGGAATGTCGTATCCAGACGAGTATTGCTTCGACCTGCGGTGACTCCTGTTGGACAGCGCGATTCCCTGGGCGACGCAGCGGACAGACGTCGGATTCCGTCGTTTGGGGCGCCAGTGGACACCCGACGTGACCTCGTGGCCTACGTATCAAGATCGGTATGAACGGCAGTTATCACGTCACTAAGGTTTTGGAGCTCGAGGTGCCTCTCGTCATCCAGAAACTCGAAACGCCTCGTTCCAGGAAGTCGACACCTGGGCGCATTGGCTGCAGATGTGCTAATCTCCTTCCAAGAGCGACTGCCACTTTTCGTTGGCCAGCAAGTTCGCCCTATATGTGACCACGGAACATGTCCTTGTCGTGTATGGGTAGGCGACAACTTATTCCAATGTCTTCTAGCAACACTGTGGATGCTTTGTGTTGCACATGTATATGAACCTTTTGGAGAGAAATTCTCCAGAAACGCACCCACACTGAATTCACGTCGCAATGTTTAGACACTCTCATTACCACACTAGGGCGCTTTATGGTGTACTGAATTCTTCGGGTCAGATATCACGGACAGTATGGCAATCCTAGTCGTTTGTATTTTGTTATGTACCTAATCTGTCATATGAAGTCTATTTCCGACACGAGAATCCTTCTTGCTGCTGCTGTCTTCACAAGCGAAACTACACTCATGCTCATAAATGAAGGATAATGCTGATACGTGGTGAAACAACGCTCTGGTGGGTGGTTTGCTGGTTTAAATCACCTAGGGGTATGACCATGCGGTGCATTTGACCTGCGGTCGTCGCACGGTGGCGCTGGCAGCAGTCCACATACGTAGAGGTGTGTTGGTGCATGTCAAAGTACGGTGCAGTGAATAAGTGTGCAGACGTTTTCAGACTTGCCTATGGTGACTGTGTTGAAAATGACTCAAAGAACACATATTGATGGAGGGTACAATACTAGGGCGACTGGAGGCTGGTCAAACACAGCAGGTCGTAGCACGGGTCCTCCGTGTGCCACAAAGTATCATCTCAAGATTATGGAAACATTTCCAGCAGACAGGAAATGTGTCCAGGCGCTACAGTACGGGACTTCCACAGTGTACAACACCACAAGAAGACCTATATCTCACCATCAGTGCCCGCAGACGGCCACGGAGTACTGCAGGTAGCCTTACTAGGCAGCCACTGGAACAATTGTCTCCAGACACACAGTCAACAGCCGACTGAAAAGACATTGTTTATTCACCCGGAGACCTGCAACGTGCATTACATTGCATTCCACTGACCCCTGGTCACAGGAGAGCCCGTAAAGCCTGGTGTGAAGAACACAGTAAATGTTCATTCGAACAGTGGTCCCAGTTTATGTTCACGGACGAGTCCAGGTATAGTCTGAACAGTGCTTCTCGCCGGGTTTTCATCTGGCGTGAACCAGGAACCAGATACCAACCCCCTAATCTTCTTGAAATGGACCTGTATGGAGGTCGTGGTTTGATGGTTGGGGATGGGATTATGATTGGTGCACGTACATCCCTGCATGTCTTTCAAAAATGGTTCCAATGGCTCTGAGCACTATGGATCTTAATAGCGGAGGAAATCAGTCCCCTAGAACTTAGAACTAGTTACACCTAACTATCCTAAGGACATCACACACATCCATCCCCGAGGCAGAATGCGAACCTGCGACCGTAGCGGTCTCGTGGTTCTATACTGAAGCGCCTAGAACCGCTCGGCCACTCCGACCGGCTGCTGCATGTCTTTGACAGAGGAACTGTAACAGGGAAGGTAAATGGGTACGTCATTTTGCACCATTGTGTCCGCTTTTTCAGGGGGGCAGTGGGTTCCACCTCCCTCCTGATGGATGATAACGCAGCTGATCGACCACCTGATCCAGAGTATGCCAACCCGTTGTGCGACCTGTGTACGTGTGCATGGTGATCAATCCCATATTGATATTGGGGTACAAGTGCAGGAAACAGTGGTATTTTGTAGCACATGTATTTCGGGATGGTTTTCTCAACTTATCACTAATATTGTGGACTTAGAGGTCTGTGTCGTGTGTATTCTCTACGTGCCTATGCTATTAGCGCCAGTTTTACGTAGTGCCACGTTGTGTGGCACCACATTCTACAATTATCCGTAACTTATGAGCATGAGTGTATATTATGCAGACTGTAGTTGTAAGATGTGTACTGCAGCTGAAGCCGAATGCTCTTTCAAGTCTCCGCGAATGTCAACAGCAGTTTCTTTCCACTACTGTTTTCCCTATTGCAATTCACCTTCCTGCTAATATGTGCTGAGTAAATGCCCTGAAAGGCTGACTGCCATCTGGAAAATTTTGTCTTTTCCGTAATGTAAGCTACACAGCCTCGGAACAGTCCTACGAGACCTCTACTTGCATTTTTTTCATGATCATTATGCGTATGTGGCGGCTGTTTGGGCTAATGTTTCTAATATTTTCTCCGGGTTATCGCGACTTTCTTAGCCGCAAAGTGGAATGGAGATTTTGGCCAGAAAACTTAGGAGAAAACAGATGTTCCTATTACCACTGAACGTATATTCGAGTGTAATTTCATTTGAGAGCAGCAGCTGATACTCAGAGATCACTATCAGCTGCGCGAGTCTCGTTGTAAGTAGGCTGTTTAGGTTTTTATATTGGTAACGCCACGTAGCGCTCTGTATGAAAATCACTGGCTGTGCTGTGTGCAGTCTGTGGCTGGTTTGCATTGTTGTTGGCTATTGTAATGTTGGGCAGCTGGATGCTAATGGCACGTAGTGTTGCGCAGTTGGAGGTGAGCCGCCAGCAGTGGTGGATGCGGGGGGAGAAATGGCGGAGTTTTGAAATTTGTAAGACTGGATGTCATGAACTGCTATATATTTATGACTTTTGAACGCTATTAAGGTAAATACATTGTTTGTTCTCTATCAAAATCTTTCATTTGCTAACTATGCCTATCAGTAGTTAGTGCCTTCAGTAGTTTGAATCTTTTATTTAGCTGCAGTAGTGGCGCTCACTGTATTGCAGTAGTTTGAGTAACGAAGATTTTTGTGAGGTAAGTGATTTGTGAAAGGTTTAATGTTAGTCAGGGGCATTCTTTTGTAGGGATTTTTGAAAGTCAGATCGCGTTGCGCTAAAAATATTGTGTGTCAGTTTAAGCACAGTCATGTATAATATTTCTAAGGGGACGTTTCATCGTCTTCATCACAAGAGAACAAACGCCACATCGTCACTGGACCGAAAGCTTGGGCGGCTGTGGTGCATGCAGAGGCGGTAAGCTCTGATATCTCAGGGTGCTTTCTAGGGTTGTCAAATACTTCTAAACGACGCCACTTGACGGTGCTAGCGCGGTCAGCCCTCCTTTCACTTCCCCTTCTGCTGCCATCACCACAGCCAGCCAGCGCACACACGCGCTATGCCATGACCACGTCATATTCGAAGTGGCCTGAGTGATGACGGAGATGGGAGACGGCGCGGCGTGTGGAGCGGAGAGCCGGCGCTTCCCGCACTTTCTCCGTTCTCGATCTCACTCCAGACACCAAACGTTTCCAGACTGACTCGAAAGCTTACTTGATTGAGATTTTTCGATGAAAGGTCGTATCAGAGAGAACACGTTAGGCATCTTCGTGGGAGAGGTTACGTTTTAATTGCGTCTAACAATGAAAGCCTCCTATGGGTGATAAAAATGTTGTAAATGGCAGGGCTTGCACCTATACTGGTTGATCCAGTCTCTCTAGCTAACCTGAAATTTGTGACACGTGTCAGCTTACCAGTCAAATACACGATTGTAGTTTCAGGCCAGTACATTAGCGTTGTGTTGCGGAGTTGGTTCTGTACATCAGGATGGAAACTGAGGGGAGGCGACAGCAGCGTCTCAGCAGGGCAGTCCGGGGGGATTGCTTTAGTGCTCCCCCGCGACTCGCTAGCGCAGAGCAGTCCGGTAAACTAGTGGGTGGCTGTGGGGACCGCATGAATCTATTTGAAGCACCTTGTTTTATAAAAGAGACTTTCGCCTTCCACAAAACATCGGTGTTTGTACCACATGTTCAGCAGAATTTGGTGATGTTCCATTTTCAAGTTCTACTCTTATCGTCGTAATATTACAGTCACTCTGTGTAGGTAAACACAGTTATACATCTGTCATGGTCGCAGATAAATAGAGAAGTAGAGCGACAACTGACACGGAAATTACCTGGCCAGAGAAGATGAATTAGTGAGGAAGACCAAACACGTTTCGGTACAGTTTCTTGGTAAAATTTCGTATAGCGTCGCGCAGATTAAAAAAGAGACCAGCTACGCTACTCAACATACATAGGATTGGTTTTGATGTGTCGCGCAGAAAACAATGTAGATCCAATGTCAAGGTCTGGGATCTGCAAAATAAAGCGCGACGGATGAAAGAACTTTTATACAGATCGGATGGGACGTACCATAATTTCAACGCCAGGTTTAAAGAGCACACATTAAGTTCACTGAGAACCAAAATCTGAAACAGACCGCCCACACTATTTCAGAGGCCAACAAAGCCCTACATATGCTACACCCAAGCTAGAAAGGAAACTTTACGGATGTGCTCAAGGACACAGAAATAGACACGTATGCTAAAACAGAGTCGGACAATATGTTGAAAAAATAGACAGAATTACGTAGGATAAGGTTCTTACAGAACTTCAACCGAGTGTTTGATGAAGTGGAGTCGTGCAAGTGTGGCAAACAAGTGTCCAGTTAGTGTGCAATTACGTGTGTGTTGTCATATAACACTTCACAACTTCGTCAGGCTTCAGAAACTTTTAAATTTTAATGATTGAAAAGACTTCTTTTTAAACTTCTGACTTGGTTTTTATAGAATGACTTACAATATGAAGTGACGATAGCCTGATCATATTTGTGTACGCAAGGTAAAATAGATATAGATGGTGGGCTGAACGCAACTGGCTGGGAAACTATTTCCTACACCCTGGTACAGACAACGCAACTGCCATTGCACTACACTGTCGCTGATTGACACTACACTGTCACTGACCGACACTGCAGCAGCTGTAGAAATGCCTGTCTTAAGATGCAGCAAACATTTTCCCAACCAGTAGAATTCTGCCCACTGTGTATGATGGTAACATTAAACTCGCCGGCGAAAGAAAAAAAATGGTTTAAATGGCTCTGAGCACTATGGGACTCAACTGCTGTGGTCATTAGTCCCCTAGAACTTAGAACTACTTAAACCTAACTAACCTAAGGACATCACACACATCCAAGCCCGAGGCAGGATTCGAACCTGCGACCGTAGCAGTCGCACGGTTCCGGACTGCGCGCCTAGAACCGCGAGACCACAGCGGCCGGCGAAAGATACACAACTGCGACGCGCCGTATCCCAGGCACATATCGATAGGTGTGATCATCTGGGCTGTGACGATTGTTCACAGGTATATCTCTGAACTACTGTTTAATGTAGACTCTGCAGTGTCGGAAGAACACGTGTGGAGCAGTGATCTGTGCTGTGTATTATGAGTTTTTACGCTGTTGTACATACGCCAATACAGCAGTAATGTTATTTTAAATTGTTGGCAACCATGGAATGTTGCTATCGCTCGAGTTTAATACGACAGAAGTTATACGAGGACCTTTTTCTTTTCGCCGTGCGGTCTGAGGCGCCTTCTCACTGTTCGAGCGGCTTTCCCCGTCGGAGGTTAGAGTTCTCCCTCGGCCACGGGTGTGTGTGTTGTCCTTAGTATAAGTTAGATCAAGTAGTGTGAAAGCCAAGGGACCGATGACTTCAGCAGTTTGGTCCCATAGAAATTACCACAATTTTCTTTTGCCACGGTGCGATCAGTCCCGAAAATTTGAAATCTGATGAAGCTGCGTGTAGATGTGTTGTTTAGTGTCTCTAGTGCGCCCATCGATCGCGTTGCGTCGCTCTTTCCAGTTCTGAGCTCACAGTAAATATGTAAATATGCGTGAAAAATAGTGTCTCCCGCTAAGTTGTAAGTGCATGCGGTCATTCGATTTCTTCATGGTGAGCGGTTCTGCCTGATTTCATGCAGCCAACATAACGTAACTGTCATGCATGGAGGTCAGGGGAGGGAAGCGAATGCCAACCAGTGATCTTGTTCAGCAAGTTGGTTAGGCGATTCGAGAAAATCGTTTACGTAAGGCAGGAGAAGCGGAGTGTTGACATCAGAGGTGGTACTTCTACGTGACAATACTTGGGTGCACACTGCATCTGCAGCAAAGACCCCCTGCAGCGTTTTTGATGGGAAGTATTTGTTCACCCCTCACATAGCCCCAACATGGAGATCTGATTTTGTTTTCTTTGCTCACACGAAGTGGCACAGACAAAGAGCTGCAGACCAGCGTAGAGAATTGGCGGTAAGCACAGGTGGCTGCCTTGTGTACCGGAAAGTTGGTATAACGCTACGACAGATTTTGAAGTCGGAGTTGCGACTATGTGAAGGTGTAGCTAAATGTTGCAAACAAAACATATCTGATTTTCTCTGCGGTGCCCACTTCGCGACTAATTAGACCTTGGAAAAAAAAAGAAAAAAGGTAATATATTTAAATGAGAGACGTACATTTTCATACACCCTGTGACCGCTCAATATCATTCAATACGATCACGATGACACCTCTCGATCGACGTTAGCACTTGTGGTGTCACTCGCCTTCATACATGGCAGTGGACGTTTGAAAATTCGTGACGCTAGCTCAATGGTCGTCAATTGATTTAAATGTTATTCCCGGCTGACTCTTAATTCAATTACTGCCACGGGGGTGAGGAGAACGAACACATCCTGGTGACACCAGCATTATGCTTATTTACATGTTCGATTAATCTGAATGGTTTGCAATGTCATAGCGATTCTATTCGAACTCTATGCTGATGTACCGACAAGGACCATTTTCGAAGATAAACATGCAAGTACGTAATGGATGTTCAGTTTCTCAATATAGTTCGTCGCACTCACACATTATACATTCGCTGTAAGAACAATTTCATGCGTTTACATTTTTGGTGTCCCACAATATTGGTTGGCTAAATATTATGACGATACGTTGTATACAACATCCACAGATATTGTTTATCATGTTGTCAAGAATACGTAATGACGCCAAAATCGTGGATAAAATTGAAAGTTAGTTTGTTTATTAACACTTTTCTTTTCACTAACTAAATATGAAATATGAATCGGATTGGGGGTGATGATCCTATCCTTCTTTTCAGTATTAGAATGGTCGATATCGTGTTCTGAATAACGCGTGTAATATAATGTCCAAATATCGACACGTCCCAGGCTCTCAATTCGGCACTTAAATGTCTGTTCCTCGCTCTCGAAATGTTCAATGTGATTGTCTTTCACACGCAGGGTTCAATTTAATGGTGTATGCACTGTTTTTAGTATTTTAGGTCCCCGTTAATTAATATCTGGTAGTTAATAAGCGAACTATTTTTATGCTGGCGTGTTACCGCCACAACCGTCCAAGGATAAGATTGTCTTAATGTTGCGCTCATACGCGTTTCACAATTTTATAAAATGCAGAATTACGTAAACTATAGCTTTGCGTTGCGTACAACTTTCGTGGGTTCAACAACCATAATAGTTTCTCAAGAGTATTTTTCCCAGCTAACACAAAGTTCGAATTGTGTTGTCGGAATCATTAGCACTTCACCCGACTATAAACGAGTCTGATCACTTCGTCACACGTAATGTATTTTGAACGTGCTTGAAGAGTCTTTAAATAATCTCCTTAACGAATTTCGCACTCGCGTACCACTTTTTCATCGACTAGCCCGATCGCGATAACTGAAGGCAGAGAGTTCAATAATGTATTACATGTTCTTTTACATGTATTAAAAAACAAACGCTCCCCTATATATTTCTGTCCCGCTTGGTCTTTGCTACTTTGCTTTTTATTACTTTTCATTATATTGCTTCTTAGTAATACTGTGCAGTTATTAAAGTTTCGTATTACTTTCCCCTTTTTAATTCTTCCAAAATAAAGTCTATTTATCCCCGTTTTTAATTAATATGATGCTAACTGACACGCCTGCCCGCAGAGTACCGTTATAACCCACACTGGGTATTGGTGTCAAATTAGAAAGATAGCTGAAGGACTTGAAAATGAGAAATCGCCAAAATCAGTTGTGTCACATAAATGAGAAATGGAATTGTCTTTCAATAAATTTGTTGTTGTGGAACCTGATGTGGGAAAGCTTACCCTGTATTGTATCTAGACGGACAGGCCAGGTATGTCAAGGGAACATCTTTGGCTCTTTGTGATGTCCCTCTACGTGATTGTCTCTAAAAGTGTGCACAATGACGCCATGATATCGTAGTGTATCCAGCGAATGCTGTATCTAGACGCCACTGATAGCAAGCCGACTGAGTCTCGGCCTGAAACATCATTCTAAACTATCGACTACAGCAATAAGTGAGCGGCTCGTAATCCCGTTAGAGACAGCGCAGTGGTGGACGTCGAGGCTGGGGTCCTCTGGTTGCGGCGACGGGCTCCAGTTGGTCTCCGCCTCCAGACGCCACCCCTGCGTCAGCCGCAGTTGCAGCTCAGCTTGCTGGATGAATGAACGGCCCGTAATCCCGTTAGAGACAGCGCTGTGGTGGACGTCGAGGCTGGTGTCCTCTGGTTGCGGCGACGGCCTCCAGATGGGCTCCGCCCCCAGACGCCGCCCCCGCGTCAGCCGCATTTGCAGCTCAGCTTGCTGGCGACGGCCCGCAGGCGCTGCCGCCAGGTAGGAACGACGTCACCAGCATGAGGCTCGGCCGGCGGCGGGGGAAGGGCGGCTGCCGCGGGTGAAGCACTGCAACAGGAGCGTGGAGGCCGCTCTCAGGCGTCGCAATAAAGGTCACGGTTTGTCGAACTTCAGAGGTAGAGTAGAAATGCTGGTGGACTGAGTACAGCGTAATGCCAAACCAACATTATCACGTGACTCACATTACCTGATCGAAAGTAGATACCCATTATTGGTCACTACTATTGTGTGGTGTGTCTCCACCCTTCTCCTTAGTGACGGCTTGAACACCATTGGGGAAACTTCCAAAGAGATGTGGAGGAATGACAATGGCAATCAACTATTCTTCAAGCGCCAAAACCAGAGAACATAGTGATGTGGGAATCTGTGGTCTGCAGTACTCCCGTTGGCTTCAGGGTGGGACTCCAGGCGCGCCAGCCCATTTCACGAATGATGGTGTCCAGCCGTCACTGATTTATGACAGGATCTATTGTCACCCTGATAAAGTCATCGTATCCAAACTGCTCCTCTACTGTACACAGTGCTATAAAATATGTTCGTATCATTCTGCATTTAACGATTTCTTAAGCACAGTAACAGGACCACGTCCTAACCAGGAAAAGCACGCCCTTACTGTAACACCACCTGCTCTGTACTTCGCTGCTGGTACATGTGACGGCACGTAATGATCTCCAGCTATTTGCCGAACCCAAACCCTTCCGTCGGTTTGGCAAAGGGTCACCAGTCACACGCTGTCCAGGAGTGACGCTCTGTAGACCGCCGAACCCAAACCCTTCCGTCGGTTTGGCAAAGGGTCACCAGTCACGCGCTGTCCAGGAGTGACGCTCTGTAGACCACCTCAAGCGTCGCTCAGTACTGACCACAGAAACGTGAGAATTGTGAGGAGATGCTCCACCATTGTGCCCCATTGTTTTAACTCTACATCTACATCTACATTTATACTCCGCAAGCCACCAAACGGTGTGTGGCGGAGGGCACTTTACGTGTCACTGTCGTTACCTCCCTTATCTGTTCCAGTCACGTATGGTTCGCGGGAAGAACGACTGCCGGAAAGCCTCCCTGCGCGCTCGAATCTCTCTAATTTTACATTCGCGATCTCCTCGGGGGGGGGGGGGGGGGGGGTATAAGTAGGGGGTAGCAATATATTCGATACCTCATCCAGAAACGCACCCTGTCGAAACCTGGACAGCAAGCTACACCGCGATGCAGAGCGCCTCTCTTGCAGAGTCTGCCACTTGAGTTTGCTAAACATCTCCGTAACGCTATCACGCTTACCAAATAACGCTGTGACGACACGCGCCGCTCTTCTTTGGATCTTCTTTATCTCCTCTGGCAACACGACCTGGTTACGGATCCCACAATGATGAGCATACTCAAGTATAGCTCGAACGAGTGTTTTGTCACCACCTCCTTTGTTGATGGACTATATTTTCTAAGGACTCTCCCAATGAATCTCAACCTGGCACCCGCCTTACCAACAATTAATTTTATATGATCACTCCACTTCAAATCGTTCCGTACGAATACTCCCAGATATTTTACAAGAGTAACTACTACCAGTGTTTGTTCCGCTATCATATAATCATACAATGAAGGATCCTTCTTTCTATGTATTCGCAATACATTACATTCGTCTACGTTAAGGGTCAGTTGCCACTCCCTGCACCAAGTGCTTATCCGCTGCAGATCTGAACTCCTGTTCACAGTCATTGTGCTACCTAGACTGTCGGCAGAACTTTGGCATGCACGAGTGATCCTTTCTGCTGACTTCGTGCGACTTTTTACAACCCCAACTCCCAATGCTTGATTGCCCCTGTTCAACAGTACATGAGTCTGGCTGGTCTTGGTGTATCTGTGTTCGTTCCTTCGCGTTTCCACTCCACTGTCACATCAACAATAGTCCATGCGGACAGCTTTATATGTGCAGAAGTGTCCCTAATGGATTTGTTACTCAGGTGACTTCCAATTGCTAGTCTATTTCTGAAATCATTGACCTCTCCTGACCGACCCGTTCTGATGTTCCTGCTTCTCTACTGACAACAAAGTACCACCCCCCTTCTCTTATATTGGTGGATCCGCGTCTCGTGACGTATACTGGTTAATTCCGCAATTACATACGTATGTCCAGTTACTTTTGACCAAATAGAGTACGTATAACAAATGAAATTTTCACTCTGCAGCGGAGTGTACGCTGATTTTGAAACTTCCTGGAAGATTAAAACTGTGTGCCGGACCGAGACTCGAGCTCGGGACCTTTGCCTTTCGCGGGCAAGTGCTCTACCAACTGAGCTACCGAAGCACGACTCACGCCCGGTACTCACAGCTTTACTTCTGCCAGTATCCGTCTCCTACCTGCCAAACTTTACAGAAGCTCTTCTGGCAAACATGCAGAACTAGCACTCCTGAAAGAAAGGATACTGTGGAGACATGGCTTAGCCACAGCCTGGGGGATGTTTCCAGAATGAGATTTTCACTCTGCAGCGAAGTGTGCACTGATATGAAACTTCCTGGCATATTAAAACTGTGTGCCCGACCGAGACTCGAACTCGGGACCTTTCAGTCTAGATACTGGCAGAAGTAAAGCTGTGAGTACCGGGCGTGAGTCGTGCTTCGGTAGCTCAGTTGGTAGAGCGCTTGCCCGCGAAAGGCGAAGGTCCCGAGGTCGAGTCTCGGTCCGGCACACATTTTTAATCTTCCAGGAAGTTTCAAAATTAGCGCACACTCCGCTGCAGAGTGAAAATTTCATTCTTGAAACATCCTCCAGGCTGTGGCTAAGCCATGTCTCCGCAATATCCTTTCTTTCAGGAGTGCTAGTCCTGCAAGTTTCGCAGGAGAAGTTCTGTGAAGTTTGGAATGTAGGAGACGAGGTAGTGGCGGAAGTAAGATTGAGAGGACGGGTCGTGAATCGTGATTGGGTAGCTCAGTTGGTAGAGCACTTGCCCTCGAAAGGCAAAGGTCCCCAGTTCGAGTCTCGGTCCGGCACACAGTTTTAATCTTCCACGAAGTTTCAGAGTACGTATAACGCTGTTTGTTTACATTTTGTAGCTAATGCTGAAATGTTTGTATTCTGTTTTTTAGAACAGCTTTTACCCATTAATTTATTGGTAACAACTATTATGGAGGCAATTTGCTCGTACAGCGTACTGCCCAGTGCTCTACTTTGCAAGAGATGCAGGTCAGACCCGGACCAAATCCACGTGGCTGTTTAACGACCGTGGTCTGTTTCACTGGTCTGCCTCAGTGTGTTTTTTTGGCGGTTCTATACTTTTGTTTATGCAAATGCTGGGCTGGTCCCAAAAATCATGCCTCATAGGATAAGATGCACAAACAGTTAAAATACGACCACATGCGGATAGGTTTACGCGATACATTGACCGATGCTCATATACCACTTCTCTTCCTTAGGTTACCTTCATGGCTGTGGCGTCAGGAACAGAGTACGGCCACAGAATTAAATAATAAAATAAAATTTGTCAAATTCTGTCAAAGCGTTCTCCGTACCGGACGGGATAAACACTACGGCAAAAGAGAAAGAAATAGTTACAGACGCAAATCCAAATACACCAAAAAATAAAAAGTTGCTTTTCATAGGTAAGTAACACGAAGATCTAATTACGATTATCATAACAGTAAGAGGCGTTTTATTTCTTGAAACATATCGAGAAACGATGCTACAAAGGTTAACATCACAAGAGTATTTTTTGTGGCTGTATGACCTTATCTTTATGAGACAAATGGTAGATATATTCGGTGGTATGGGAGTGTGCTGCCATTCAATTTGCTGAATGCACACATATTTCGAGCAATTTTTTCTTGTAGATAGTATTTATAGATGACAGTATGGGTCATTGCTTCCAGATTACACACATCTCCAAACCACTGTGCTTACTTTAAACTGGTGGTTACAGAAAATGATACTAGCACATATGTAATGGAGAATGACGATGCACGATCAATAATATAGTTCCTGAAAACAGAGTGTATATTAAATAATCGGACTGAAAATGAAGAAAGGAATAATTTCGCCCTAAACATATTTCAGTGTGCGATAAACTGCTAATTTGCGGCGTTAATATCTCCAAATTCGAAGCTTTTTTTGATACTGTCATCTTGGCGCATAGGGAAACAATATCACAAAGCCCGTGCAACATATCTTGTTCAAATATAGACTCGGCAGTCCCTTAAAAAAAAAAAAAAAAAAAAAAAAAAAAAAAAAAAAAAAAAAAAAAAAAAAGTAAATAAATCATCAGATCTATGACACATTGCAAGCAAGCGAAATGCACTTGTATTTACGCCTTAAAAGTAGCAAGACAAGTTCATTCCTGATATCGAATCCAAACTGTTAAGGTGAATAGAAAACATGTGTAGAAAGTCAGCCGGCCGCGGTGATCTCGCTGTTCTAGGCGCGCAGTCCGGAACTGTGCGACTGCTACGGTCGCAGGTTCGAATCCTGCCTCGGGCATGGACGTGTGTGATGTCCTTAGGTTAGTTAGGTTTAAGTAGTTCTACGTTCTAGGGGACTAATGACCACAGCAGTTGAGTCCCATAGTGCTCAGAGCCATTTGAACCATTTTTTTGTAGAAAGTCCGTGGTACTTTCAGCAACATGTGTTTGTGGTAGCGATGCAATGACATTAAAAATCAGCAGAGCATTTGTGGGCGAAACTTGCTTCACACTACAGACACGTGACTCTTGGAGTCTGTGTATGTCGATGACAAAAATTCTCTTCTTTGCGGTATCCTTGGCTGCCGACCGACAGCGAGTCTGATCCGCTGCCTCCTCCGTAGGAACAAGGGCTGCTGCCACATCGGCTGGCGCCTGTGGCCCGGTTACCAGCCACACAGTGGTGTACTGCTGGTTGCGGCCCTTCCTTTACGCCAGCAACCCAACAGTGGGACGTCACACATCAGCAGCTGCCGAGGTACCACATGCAGCACTGCTATCGTCGTTGTTACCTCGCCTCTGCATGCGACGTGGTGACGTGCTACCACCACGCTCTTTCTGGTGTCCCTCCGCCGGATGGCTTTACAGGACGCCACCCGGCCACTCTCCAGTCTGTCGACCTCGGGAGTTGACAGTTCACGGTTGTCTGGGCTTGACACCAGCTGCTACACAGATCCTAAATCCGTTCCATCCGCTGAGTACACGGTACACTGAGGGCTTTACACAGGTCACATCCGTGGTCCATCACTCAGAGCCAACTGTGTCGCATACCAAGCCAGACTGCCGAATCGTCGCGAGTGCGTCACTCACGTGATTCATCAGTGACACCCTGCTGGGTGACACTAGTATACTTAACTCAGTGATAGTGGCTAGCATAAGTGATATGTTTATTCTGAAAAATAAAGAAAACCGCTAGACAGTTGCTTGATTCACAATCTGTTATTGGCTACGCAACAGGTTTCTGAACAGTTACAATTCCATCATCTGGGGTAATGAATAAAATCACTTAAACATCTGAGGTCATCCTCAACCCAATGTTATAATGGTACCAAAGGCCCCGTGTCGAAAGAGTAAAAGGGACAAAAATCCATAATAACCGTTTGCCTGTCCTGCGCAACTGGGAACACAAACAGGAGAACTAAGTAGTAGTAGATACTAGCCGTGAGTAGTCAGTGACATGGCATGTACCTTCTAAGAAACTGTTGTTGTGTATTGTGTCATTCTGATATTAGGTCTGGACGGTCTTTTAGTAGGGTTATTCTGAAGCTTACTTGTGTTAATAAAGTTCCACAGATCTTTGGCTGCCTCTGGATGTCCACTCATTAGTAGTGCACAACATCCACCATGCGACTTAACATTTTGCAAATCTGAATGCTGAGTCCGTAGATATTCCAACTCTGTGGTAGCTCGGCGGACGACATATGTTTGTCACTCCGTTAAAAGCGGACGCTGGTCGCTATAGAGCCCTGAAGATGGCATGGAACTTCTACCAGGCTCTCCAATGCTAGCATCAGCCCTGGAAGTGAAGAGTTGTGTATTAGGGTTAGTCGTAAGGTTTTAATTATAGAGTTATGTAATTATTTCTTTTGTATGTTTGCAGATCGTGTACACACTCCTGCGTATACACTCAACTCCACGTGCAAGAGCAACGTGGCATGCCGTTAGAAGAAACACAACACAAAATCGCAACACACTGATGAAATGGGGAATTCGTTTTCTGCATGGGCTGTCGAATTTCGCTTCGACCCCTTTCTCGCCCATGTTCCCCTGAAATGGCACGCCCTTCCTTTTGTCTCTTTCTCCGGATGCGTGCCACTAATTTAGAGAATGACAAAGAGGTAACTGCTGAGGCGGCACGCGCCCTGCAAAGCCAAAATGCAGACCTCTGCAACAACAAGTCAGCTACCGTTGAGAGAAAGTTTGTCGCACTGCAGGATAAGTATGTAGAAAAGGGCTAACAATTCCCTTGGTAGCAACTTGATTATTTTCAATAAATTATATTTTATGAGTACAATTAAATTTAATGAGTACAATTCGTATATGCAAGTGGGTTACAAGAAATTAGCGAAGTAAGATGACTTGGCAAGGACACGTGACAGAATATCAGAATTTAACTGTCGTGTTTGCACGTACCCGTAATTGCAATGCGAATGCAGCTGTCTGATTTGTTGTTGTGTCAATGTGGATTGTCCAATGTGTTTATACCCAATGGTGTACCATTCACAATGTTGTAGCACGGCCTAGGAACAATGGTCGAAAAAATAAGCCAGCTGGAAACGACCAGAGACGAGTGTTAGCACCTGTTAGTGACAGTTGGTTTCATTCCTATCGCGGGAGGAATGGCTGTTGTCAGCGAATGAAGGTACGTCTCTGTCCGTTTCTGAGGGAACGCTCCGAAAGGAACTGCGTGGGGTCAGGGCCTGGAGTCGGGACCTCGCAGGTAATGAACAGCATACTGAGGCTGCAAGAAATGGTTCAGATGGATCTGAGCACTATGGGACTTAACATCTGAGGTCATCAGTCCCCTAGACTTAAGTACTTAAACCTAACTAACCTAAGGACAGCACACACATCTATGCCCGAGGCAGGATCCGAACCTGCGACCGTAGCAGCACCGCGGTTCTTGACTGAAGAGCATAGAACCGCTCGGCCACAGCGGCCGGCAGACTGAGGTTTAAGAGAATCGTCTGGAAGAACCAGTGTGGAAGCAAGTGAGATACTGAAGTACTGAGATACGATGAGACGCATTTCAAGTTCGGTAAAGAAGTGGATACTGCGATAAGGAATACCATAGCAGGCAGTTCTGTTGAAGAAGAGTGGGCATCTATAAAAAGAGCAGTTCAAAGGTTCGACAGAAAAGAAGTATAACAGGACGGTAACAAGAAATACTTCAATTGATCGACGAAAGGAGGTAGTACAAAAATGTTCAGGGAAAGACAGGAACACACCAACATAAATCGCGAATGAAATAAATAACTAGTGCAGAAACGCCAAATAAAGTGGCTGCAGGAAAAATCTGATGAAACTGAAAAAGAAACGTCGTCTGTAGGTCTGACCCAGCATATTGAAAAGACTGAACAACCTTCCGCTGTTAAACGTAAAGAAGAGAGCGGGTAGGTGGAAAAGAGTATATCGAAGGCCTCTAGAAGGGGAGGAATTGTCTACTGAAGTGATAGAATAGAAAATTGCAATCGATATAAATGAGACAGGGAATGCAATATTAGAGTCAGAATTTACAATGGTTCCGGAAAAGAGGAGATCGAATAAGCCAGAAGGGACACACAACACTTTATGTGAGTTTCTAAAATCGTTGGAGAAAGTGGCAAGGATACGATTACTCAAGTTCGTGTGTAGAATCTATGAGACAAGCGAAATACCATCAGATTTTCGAAAAAATATCGTCCACGCGGTTCCGAAGCCAGGGAGAACAGGTAAGTGCGAGAAATATGGCACAATAAGCTTAACAACTCTCATGCATGCAAGTTACTGATGAGAGTAATATACAGAAGAATGGTAAAGAAAATTGACTATCTGTTAGATGACGATCAGTCTGGGTTTAAGAAATTTAAAACCACCAGAGAGGCGGTCCTGATACTGTGCCTGATTATCGAAGCAAGACTGAAGAAATATCGACACACAGTTATAGGATATATCGACCTGGAGAAAGCGTTCGGTAACGTAAAATGGTCCAAAATGTTCGAAAGTCTGACAAAAATTAGAGTAAGCTATACGAAAAGACGTATAATATGCAGTATGCAAATGAACCAAGAACGAAGTAAGACTGGATAGTCAAGAACGAAGTGCTCGGATTGAAAATAGCGTAAGACAGGGATGAAGTCTTTCGACCCTATTGCTATCTGGAATGAAAGTGAAGAAGAATTAAAGATCTGATGAACAGTCTAATGAGTACAGAATGTGGAATGAGAGTAATCTGAAAAAAGAAGGTAATGAAAAGTAGCAGAAATGAGAAAAGTGATAAAATTAACATCAAAGTTGGTGGCCATTTAGTAGACTAAGTTAAGGAGTATTGCGGTCTCGGAAGCAAAATAAGCCACGACGGGGAAAGCTAGGGTGACATGAAAAGGAGACCACCACAGGCAAAGAGGGCTTTTGTTGTCGAAGAAAGTCTGTTGCTAATAAACGTAGCTTTACTGCTTGGAAGTAATTTGAGAGAATGTATGTCTGGATGACAGCATTGTACAGTAGTGCAACATGGGCTGCGGGAAAACCGGAAAAGAATAGAATCGAAGCGTCTGTGATGTGGTGCCACATAAGAATGATTAAAATTAGATGGGCTGAGAAGATAAGGAATGGGGAGGTCCTCCACAGAATCAAAATGGTTCAAATGGCTCCGAGCAGTATGGGACTTAACTGCTGAGATCATCAGTCCCCTAGAACTTAGAACTACTTAAATCTAACTAACCTAAGGACATCACACACATCCACGACCGAGGCAGAATTCGAATCTGCGACCGTAGCGGTCACGCGGTTCCAGACTGTAGCGCCTAGAACTGCTCGGCCACACCGGCCGGCTTCACAGAATCGGCGAAGAAAGTAACAAACGGAAAACACTAACAACATGAAGGAACAGGACGATGGGACATGCATTAAGGCAACCTCCATGGTACGAAACGAAGATGAAGAGAGTATAAACTGTAGATGAAGACAGAGACTGGAATGTATACAACGGATAACTGAGGACTTGGGGTGCAAGTGCTACTCCGAGATGAAGAGGTTGGTAAGCAGCGTCAAACTGGGCACAAGACTGATAATTCAGGAAAAAAACCACCCAGAAGTTATTGATAACAGTGGCATAGAAGCTGCTGATATTTAATGGTCTAGACTGCACACAGGCAAAATGATAGCTGACTGCTGGCGTGTAGCGTTGTCCGACCAGTCACGACCGCTCCTCTCTAGCGTGATCCGACCAGTGCTGGCCGCTACTCTTTGAGATGTTGCGAGAAATGTAGGGTGAAGTTGCAGTCGCTCCTGTTTTTTAGATGTTGTGAGACACATAGCATGGTGTGAGTAGTCACGAACGCTCCTCTTTTCAGTTGTTGCGTTGTTCGACTGGTTGTGGCTGCTCCTCTTTTAAGATGTTGTGAGGCATGCAGTGTGGTTCAAATGGTTCAAATTGCTCTGAGCACTATGGGACTCAACATCTTAGGTCATAAGTCCTCTAGAACTTAGAACTACTTAAACCTTACTAACCTAAGGACATCACACACACACCCATGCCCGAGGCAGGATTCGAACCCGCGACCGGAACAGCCTCGCGGTTCCGGACTGCAGCGCCAGAACCGCTCGGCCACCGCGGCCGGCGCATGCAGTGTGGTCCGACTAGTCGCAGCTGCTCCTGTTTTGAGATGTTGTGCCGCACATAGCATGGCTGGACTAGTCGCAGCCACTCCGCTTTTCAGATTTTTCTAGGCATTTAGTGTTGTTTGACTAGTTGCTGCTGCTGTTCTTTGAGTTGTTACGAGGGATGTGACGTGCTCAGGCCAGTCGCGGCCGCTGCTCTCCGGTGCTAAGTACTCCAGCAGTCCAATGAGTCGTTTATCCTGCAGTGTGTGGCAGCTGTAGTTGAGACTGGAGGTTGTTTTGTAGTGTTTTAGGGATGATTTTCGTACCATGGGTTAGATCGACTCATTCAAGTTACTGTGAACATGACCTGGGACGTTTATTCCAAAATTGTCGGTGAACAAGTGTTGCCTTTTCTCGTACATCTAACTGATGAGTTCCCTGTGGACACTGGTCTCTTCCAAGATGACAACATCTAGGAAAAAACATATTCACTGTAAAACAAACACAGCAAAAAAAGGTTTGCATCACCTTGCTTCCCAGAACTTCTGAAGATAGACGTTGACTGTGGATATTGTATCACAGATACAGCCCCTTTGAGTCTTCAGAGATGTCACTAAACGCTCCTAAACATGTAAACAACCATGCATGAGCAGCGTCTATTAGACGGAGGGGGTTTGACAGCCGATCAGTTTCAGTCATTCCACCAGGAAGGAGGTACACGGCTTGTGTTGTCTGCAGTTCAACCATGCCTAGACGGCCAATACCGCTTTTCGATCACATCCACATTGTTACTTTGTGCCTGGAAGGGCTCTCAACAAGGTAAGTGTCCAGGCGTCTCGGAGTGAACCAAAGCGATGTTGTTCGGACATGGAGGAGACAGGAACTGTCGATGACATGTCTCGCTCAGGCCGCCCAAGGACTACTACTGCAGTGGATGATCGCTACCTGCGGATTATGGCTAGGAGGAACCCTGACAGCAACGCCAATAATTAGAATATATATTGATACCTTCAGCTGCTGTCAGGCGTTGATATATATCAACGGGGACAGGTGAAAATGTGCGCCCAGACCGGGACTCGAACCCAGGATCTCCTGCTTACATGGCAGATGCTCTATCCATCTGAGCCACCGAGGGCACAGAAGATGGTGCGACTGCAGGGATTATCCCTCGCACGTCTCCCGCGAGACCCACATTCTCACCTTAGATGTCCACGCACTACATTCGTAGTCCCTACCCAACACATTCATTACTCGTGGAAGACATTCTAACCAAGTCCCTTAAGAGTTCGGGTAATATGTGTGCATCTGCACAGAAGAGGAAGGTCATGGCCGGTATTGCCAGAACTATATACTTATATGGATATGATGTCTGTTCTTTCGGACATGTCCGAAAGAACAGTCACCATATCCATATATGTTGAGTAATGCTTTTTGTGCAGACACAGGATGTCGTGTTACGACTCAAACTGTGTGCAATAGGCTGCATGATGTACAAATTCTCTCCCAGCGTCCATGGCGAGGTCTATCTTTGCAACCACGACACCATGCAGCGCGTTACAGATGGGCCCAACAACATGCCGAATGGACCGCTGAGGATTGGCATCTCGTTCTCTTCACCAATGAGTGTAGCACATGCCTTCTACCAGACAATCGTCAGAGACGTGTTTGGAGACAATCCGGTTAGGCTTAACGCCTTGCAGCAAGGTGGAGGTTCCCTGATGTTTTGGGATGGCAAAATGTGGAGCCGACGTAAGATGCTGGTGGTCATGGAAGGCGCCGTAACGGCTGTACGATACGTGAATGCCCCCTCCGACCGATAGTTCAGCGATATCGGCAGTGTATTGGCGAGGCATTCGTTTTCATGGACGAAAATTCGCGTTCCTATAGTGCACATCTTGTGAATGAGTTCCTTCAGGATAACGACATCGCTCGACTACAGTAGCCAGCATGTTCTCCAGACATGAACCCTATCGATCATGCCTGGGATAGATTGAAAAGAGCTGTTTATGGACGACGTGACCCACAAACCACTCTGAGGGATCTACGCCGAATGAGGAATGGGGCAATCTGGACCAACAGTTCCTTGTGGATAGTATGGCACGACAAACACAGGCATGCATCACTGCAAGAGGACGTGCTACTGGGAATTAGAGGTATTTGTGTCTAGCAATCTGGACCACCAACTCTGAAGGTCTCGCTGTATGATGGTACAACATGCAATGTGTGGCTTTCATGAGCAGTAAAAATGGCGGAAATGATGTTTATGTTGATCTCTATTCCAATTTTCTGTACAGGTTCCGGAACTCTCGGAACCGAGGTGACGCAAAACTCTTTTTGATGTGTGTATTAATTTCTGTAGTTTCAAAAATATTGAAAATATTGTTGTGCTACTGGATACACCTCATTTTTTTGAGATCGCAAGTGTACACAGATTTCCTTCAATGCTTGACTGTAAATTATTACTGATTCTCAAAGAGCTGTAAGAAGCTATCTTTCAGCTTGTCTGACATTCTGTCGTTTTTGGTGCATTTTCTGCACAAAAGTCATGCGAGCAACACCCACTCCAATTCCCTGCTTTGGGATTTTTCCATTTCCGGCGATATTGCTCGTCTTTATACAGGGTGTTTCAAAAATGACCGGTATATTTGAAACGGCAGTACAAACTAAACGAGCAGCGATAGAAATACACCGTTTGTTGCAATATGCTTGGGACAACAGTACATTTTCAGGCAGACAAACTTTCGAAATTACAGTAGTTACAATTGTCAACAACAGATG
Source organism: Schistocerca gregaria (assembly GCF_023897955.1). Taxonomy (NCBI): domain Eukaryota; kingdom Metazoa; phylum Arthropoda; class Insecta; order Orthoptera; family Acrididae; genus Schistocerca; species Schistocerca gregaria. The sequence goes on from NC_064925.1 coordinate 480,504,301, forward strand.
GCGCTGCGGTCTGGGAAACTCTATAGTACGATATTTTCCACATATCCACCATGCGTAGCAATAATATGGCGTAGTCTCTGAGTGAAATTATCCGAAACCTTTGACAACGTGTCTGGCGGAATGGCTTCACATGCAGATGAGATGTACTGCTTCAGCTGTTCAATTGTTTCTGGATTCTGGCGGTACACCTGGTCTTTCAAGTGTCCCCACAGAAAGAAGTCACAGGGGTTCATGTCTGGCGAATAGGGAGGCCAATCCACGCCGCCTCCTATATGTTTCGGATAGCCCAAAGCAATCACACGATCATCGAAATATTCATTCAGGAAATTAAAGACGTCGGCCGTGCGATGTGGCCGGGCACCATCTTGCATAAACCACGAGGTGTTCGGAGTGTCGTCTAAGGCAGTTTGTACCGCCACAAATTCATGAAGAATGTCCAGATAGCGTGATGCAGTAATCGTTTCGGATCTGAAAAATGGGCCAATGATTCCTTTGGAAGAAATGGCGGCCCAGACCAGTACTTTTTGAGGATGCAGGTACGATGGGACTGCAACATGGGGCTTTTCGGTTCCCCATATGCGCCAGTTCTGTTTATTGACGAAGCCATCCAGGTAAAAATAAGCTTCGTCAGTAAACCAAATGCTGGCCACATGCATTTCGCCGTCATCAATCCTGTGCACTATATCGTTAGCGAATGTCTCTCGTGCAGCAATGGTAGCGGCGCTGAGGGGTTGCCGCGTTTGAATTTTGTATGGATAGAGGTGTAAACTCTGGCGCATGAGACGATACGTGGACGTTGGCGTCATTTGGACCGCAGCTGCAATACGGCGAATGGAAACCCGAGGCCGCTGTTGGATCACCTGCTGCACTAGCTGCGGTTCCCTCTGTGGTTGCCGTACGTGGTCGCCCTACCTTTCCAGCACGTTCATCCGTCACGTTCCCAGTCCGTTGAAATTTTTCAAACAGATCCTTTATTGTATCGCTTTTCGGTCCTTTGGTTACATTAAACCTCCGTTGAAAACTTCGTCTTGTTGTAACAACACTGTGTTCTAGGCGGTGGAATTCCAACACCAGAAAAATCCTCTGTTCTAAGGAATAAACCATGTTGTCCACAGCACACTTGCACGTTGTGAACAGCACACGCTTACAGCAGAAAGACGACGTACATAATGGCGCACCCACAGACTGCGTTGTCTTCTATATCTTTCACATCACTTGCAGCGCCATCTGTTGTTGAAAATTGTAACTACTGTAATTTCGAAAGTTTGTCCGCCTGAAAATGTACTGTTGTCCCAAGCATATTGTAACAAACGGTGTATTTCTATCGCTGCTTGTTTAGTTTTTATTGCCGTTTCAAATATACCGGTCATTTTTGAAACACCCTGTACTTGGACTCGGCCGTACCAGGCGCCCAGGTGGAGACGGCACAGTGCGCCAAGTCCTTGGTCCCCGGCGCTCAGCCATAAAACAGTTCCACCTCCTCTCCTCTCATGCCACCAGGCGGCCACGTCATTCGCCTACATACGCTTAACGTTACAAACGCTACTTCGGCGACCGGAGCGTCAGTTCAGTTGTCTTTTCTATTCAAGCAGCTTTTCAGGCAGCCTCACAAGATTGAGTCGACCTCTTCACAGAGCGATCCTTCATAGAAACATCTGTGTTGGTCACTCGAAACCAAACCCAACACCTCGGCGCTTCTACCCAAAAACTCGTCACAGCACCACGTGATCAGTCTGCTGTTGTTTGTTGTGACAATCACTGTTACTGTTATGGCTTTAGGCTCCAAAAAGTGTGTGTCACCTGCCGGAGGAGAGATGCTTTGATGGACGAGGAGACTCAAAACATAGTCGACGGCATTATAATACACGACTGAAACAGGAGACGGCAAAACAAAAGACTCAGCTAAGGAAAATAGCAACGTAAGTGGGGAAGGTAGTTTTCTGTATATTGGCAGCGAAGTGTCGCAAGTAACAGATTTCAGATGGATTGCACATGCTGTACACAGTTTATGTATCAAATAGTGCAGTTCATGACATAAGTTCACGACTTGTAGAATATAAATCAATGCTGAATCACAGTAAGGCTCAGTTTTTACGGTCTCTGACACGCAATTCAACTAAAACTGACATTTTGGTTACATACACTGGGCATATGATTAATGGCTCTGGTCAATCAAAATTCCTAAGTGCTATTATTATCATCATCTTCGTAGCCAGGACACTACAGTTGTTTACAAATGTAAACATATGTATAATAAATACACAAAGTTCTGGTACATGTGTACTGATTTTGAGGCCTAGAATTCAGCAGTCTTGATTGCTGGAACCTTTGCCGACATCAGGTGCTCCAGGGTGCTGTCAGTAGCTCGTGGTCTCGCGGCCGCGTTCCCGCTTCCCGAGCACGGGGTCCCGGGTTCAATTCCTGTCGGGGTCAGGGATTTTCACCTGCCTCGAGATGACTGGGTGTTTGTGTTGTCCTCATCACTTCATCATCATTCATGAAAGGAGCGAGATTGGACTGAACCAAGGTTGGGAATTTGTACGTGCGCTGATAACCGCGCAGTTGAGCGCACCACAAACTAAACATCATCATCATCCAGGGTGCAATCTTCAGGTAGCCTCAGGTAGACCAAGACGTGTTCAGCATCTTCGAGTTCTCCACCTTCGCAGGTTGCATCTCCAGTACCGTGTCCCACCGCATCAAGTTCTGTTTGCACCACCGCACTATACTTCGCAGCTTGCTCAAATTCTTCCACGTCTGGTAGGGTAGCTGGAAACCAGCACCGGGCTCTTCCTTTAGGTTTTGGCCATTAGTTTCAGTTGTCTTGTTTCGCCACAATCCTATTGGCGAGCAGAAGGCGATGATTTAATAGGGTCAGTCATTCGAAGAGAAATTTTTTTTTTACTTCATCCTGCGACAAGAAAGAAGCTTGGGATGCTTGGAATCATTCTCCTGCGTTTGATTCTCACCCTCTGTCACTGTTCCTCGTCTAATATCCAGGGATTGTGTGCCTGTAAGAAGGTAGATTTTGTGGGTTGGCCGTAATCAACCAGTTATAATAAGGTCTGTCTTCTTAAGAGCGATATCAATGTACCTGGTGCCACGATTCTGCTGTGGAGACGCGTTCATTGATGAGCCAAAACATTATGACCACCTGCTTAATAGCTTGTTTGTCCATCTTCTGAAAGAAATACATCACTGATTCTGGGTATCAGGGATCCAACAGTTTGTTGATAGGTTTCTGGAGATATGTGGCATTAGATATCTATGCACAGGTCATGTAATTCGTGTAAATAGCGGGCCGCTGATTTGTGTAAGCGGAAATGGCGCCCAATAGCGACCCAGATGGGTTCCGTAGGATTTACGTCAGGCGAATTTGATCGGGTATCTGTAACTTTGAGATGCAGTTGTTTATTATATTTGAAATCCACTTTGTAGCGCCTGATTGCAATCTCTTTATTTGTTTAATTAGGAGGTAACGTAGGCCTGGAGCTTTGGAAGCCTACGCCCAGGATCTTGTTAAAAAACCTGTTATAATTAACATTAAAACAGTATCTGCAATAAGTGACAGTCCAACACGAAAATTAATCTACTTTGCTTATTTTTCTTCGATTATGACACATGGAATTCTGTTTTCGGTAACTCTTTCCAGTCATTGAGGGTATTTTTGCTCAGAAACAAGCGGTTCGAGACATATGAGGTGTAAGTTAGTGAACTATTAGGCTGGTGCATAAAGTTCGTAGCGTTTTTGTTTAGCACGTTGGTATTTCGGTTGCTATGGGTGTATTTATCGATTATCAGTTTTTATTTGTAGTTCACTATTGCTGCTTGAATTTACGTATAATCATTTTGTCATTTGGAATAGTGATTGAAGGCAGCCGCTGTGGCCGAGCGATTCTAGGCCCTTCAGTCTGGAACTGCGCTGCTACTACGGTCCCAGGTTCGAATTCTGCCTCGGGCATGGATGTGTGTGATGTCCTTAGGTTAGTTAGGTTTAAATAGTTATAAGTTCTAGGGGACTGATGACCTCAGATATTAAGTCCCATAGTGGTTAGAGCCATTTGAATAGTGATTGTAGTTGTGTGACTTTCACCACCGAGGGCAGCACGTACAACTCGGCTATGACACCTGGCGCATGAGCTGTAGGATGCCAGTACATTTCGCTTGCGCGAGATTCGGCATAAATACCGCGACTGCACCTGGGCTCTTCAGTAGTTGTGTACTCACCTGATGATGGCCGGACGTCTCTGGGCCGAAATATCGTGGCAGAATGTCGACGGGATCCGGCTGCATACCCGGAAATTATTAGAAGAATTGTAGTTGTGGATGGTAGAAAATGAAGTTCCAAGTGGAGAAATCGGAAAATTTCCGACATTTTCTCCTGTTTGAGTTCAGTAGATGGATGACAACAGCGGAGGCAGCCAGAAACGTTTGGATAATGCCACTGGACAGATCACGGCAAGAAAATGATTTACTCGTTTTAAATAGGCTCGTTTTGACGTTAGTGACTCTCCACGTTCAGGAAGACCTTCAGGGTTTTATGAAGATCAATTAAACGGATTAATCCATAATGATCCACATCAATGTACTCGAGAACTGGCAGATGTGATGAACTGTGATCATTCTACCAGTGTGCGACTTTTTGCGTGCAATGGGGAACGTTCAAAAATCGAGTGTTGAGTACCGCATACTCTAAGCTAAATCACGAAAATCAGCGGATGGCCATATTTTCATCTCTGCTTGCTCGTCATCAATTGACTCGTGGACAACGCCGATCATCCTTATCCTATGTCACTACTGGCTACGAGAAATAGTGTCTTTATGCTAACATAAGGAAAAAGAAAGAAATGGTTGAACCCAACCAAAAAAGCAACTCCCCATACAGAGACATGCACGCATTGACAAACGATAATGCTGTGCATCTGGTGGAACAGCAACACTGTTGTACTAGGAATTGCTTCTTGATAGGTGTAACCATCACTGCTTACAATTGTTGTCAACAACTCAGACGTTTTGCACACGCAATCCAAAAACAATGTCCAGGAATACTGCCTAAAGTGATGCTACTCCACCATAACGCCTGCCCACATTCTTCTAGGCTGACACAAAACACTATACAAGAGTTGCTTTGGGAAGTCATTTCGTACCCATATTAATCAGCTGATCTTGAGCCCTCTGATTTTCATCTTTTCCGCTCTCTCTCGAACTTCCTTTTCGGTTGAAAATGCGCACGGAACGTGGCTCGATGAGATCTTCGCCTGAAAACCACGTGATTTCTACAGTCGCGGAATCAAAAAGTTACCTCAGCGTCGGCAGAGTGTTGTAAATAGTGAAGGAAAATGTGTTATTGATGACTAAAGTCTCTGTCACTTGTCTCTATCTTGTTTGTTAAACGTATGGAAAAACGCTACGAACGTATGCACCAACACAATACTCGCCGACTCCATAGAGAGGGTGGAATGTGTGCTGGAACGTAGACAGTCACAATACTGGCAGCGTAGTTTGTACGGTGAAAGGCTACTACGATGTCCATATAATAAAGGAACTGACTGAGAAATGCATCCACAAAAAAAAAAAATAAATAAATAAATAAATAAATAAATAAAAAATAAAAATAAAAAAAATTGATGTGTTTCTACACTGAAGTGACAAAAGTCATGGGATAGCGATACGCATATAGTCTATGCAGATGGTTGTAGTACCGCGTACACAAGGTCTAAAAGGATATTGGCGGAGCTGTCATTTGTACTCAGATGATGAATGTGCAGAGATTTTCGACGTGATTATGGGCGCAGGGCGGGAATTAACAGACTTTGGACGCGGAATGGTACCTGGAGCTAGACGCTTTGGACATTACATTTCGGGAACCGTTAGGGAATTCAGAATTCCGCGATCTACCCTGCCAGGAGCGTGCTGACACTATCACACTTAAGGCATTATCTCTCATCAAAGACAACTCAGTGGCCTACGACCTTCACCTATCGACCGAGAGCAATGGCGTTTACATAGAGGAGTCCTTGCTACAATCCACACTTCGTGAAATGACCGCAGAAATGAATGTGGAACGTACGACGAACGTATCCGTTAGGAGAGTGCGGCGAAATTTGGCGCTAACGGGCAGTGGCAGTAGAAGATAGAGACGATTTGCAATGTTAACAGCATGACATCTTCTGCAGCGCCTCTCCTGGGCTCGTGACCGTATCGGTTGGATCCTAGACTCCTAGAAAACCGTGGCCTGGTCAGGAAAGTACAGATTTCAGCTGGTAAGAGCTCATATAGGGTTCGAGTGTGGCGCAGACCCTATGAAGCCGTGGACCCAAGTTGTCAACAACGCACTTTACAAGCTGGTGGTGGCTCCATAGTGGTGTGGTTTGTATTTACTTGAAATGGACTGGGTCCTCTGACTGTTCAGCTACTTGGATGCCATTTACAGCCATTCGTGGACACCATACTCCCAAACAATGATAGAAAGTTTAATGGATTACAATTCACCATCTCAGCCGGCCGCTGTGGCCGAGCGGTTCTAGCCGCCTCAGTCTGGAACCATGCGACCGCCACGGTTGCAGGTTCGGATCCTGCCTCGGGCATGGAAGTGCGTGATATCCTTAGGTTAGTTCGGTTTATGTAGTTCTAAGTTCTAGGAGACTAATGACCTCAGCAGTTAAGTCCCATAGTGCTCAGAGCCATTTGAACCATTTTTGCACCATCTCACCAGGCCACAGTTGTTCGCGATTGGTTTGAAGAACATTCTGGATAATTCGTGCAAATGCTTTGGCCACTCAGATCACCCGACATGAATTCCATCAGACATTTATGAAAGATAATCGAAAGGTCCGTTAGTGCACAACACTTTCGCAATTATGGACGGCTACAGATGCAGCATGGCTCAACATTTCTGCAGGGGATTTCCAGTGACTTGGTAAGTCCGTCCCATATCGAGTTGCTGAACTACGCTGGGCAAATGGGGTATCCCATGACTTTTGTCAGCTCAGTGTATGTCGAACATTAGTGAAGCTACAGGAATGTCACAGCGCCCTGTGACTTGTAATGGGATGTTGTTGTTGTCGGTTGTTCCGTCTACGGTGTCGACATCAGCTTCGCGCTCCGTCACAGCTTGTAGAGCGGCAGTGGGGAACGGTTTGTGTGTGTGTGTGTGTGTCTGTGTATTTGCGTGTGTGTGTGTGTGTGTGTGTGTGTGTGTGTGTGTCTGTGTGTGTGTGCGTGCCACTCACGTGCGCTCGCGGCGGAGTCCTGCGGCTGGTGGCTGCGGCGGCGGCGGAGGCGGCGACGTAGGTGGAGGGGTGTCGGCCCCGGGAGGCGGGCGCTGGCGAGCCCCCAACCGCCGCAGAGGCACCGCCTCCCCCACACCAGCGGGGCGGGGCACCGCGTCCTCTGCACAGAATGACCCTCCCTTTCAGTCGGCGTCTGCTTCCTCTGAGGGCCACAGCTTAATTACAGGGCAGTCCGCGCACATACGCAGCCTGACGCACAGTATGCGCACACCCCTAGGTAGCGCGGAACTGACCGCTAGATGTGCACCTGAGGCGGACCTGCCAGTATCACAAAAGGAGGCGACGGGTGATGTGTTGGAGTGGAGAAGCAGTAACAGTGTGGTGGTTCGGTCAGTGGGGCTCAGTCACTTCAAAAGTGGAATAGTCCAGTGGTTCAAATGGCTCTGTGCACTATGGGACTTAACTTCTGAGGTCATCAGTCCCCTAGTTTAGAACTACTTAACCCTTTCGTGGGAAAAATTATTGAGCAGTTTTTTTAATGAATGGAGAGCAGATAGAAGTTAACACATACGTATATTTATCATATAGAATATCAAATTAGCTCCAAGTGTGAAAGTGAGGTCACATAACAAGGTGGGAAGTATTCTTCTCACTGCCCTTCCTTGGAGTTCAATAAAAAAAAAAAAAAAAAAAAAAAAAAATAAAAAAAAAACTTTATCAAGATATGTCGTATTTATTTGATGAATTTACTTCTCTTGTTACAATGATTGTTCACAATTACTTGCCATGAAATTTTCTGAAACATGGGTCTGTGCAAAGTGGTATTTGACAATATGTACAAACACAGCGAGTGCTCTTTTCCGCAGCTTTGGTACTACAATGACGGCACGTCCAGTAGGTTTCTCCTAAAATGGGTTGATGTTCCCCTACAGCCACATGAAAATCTTCAGGTACTTTACCCCTTTTTGCCAGAAAGACAGGTTTTTGTCCACGCCTTTTTTGGGATGAGAAGCCAGCGATAAATTGTCTGGCTAGATGGATCCTGTGTGTGAACTGATCCTGCTGTCCACTTTCTCTTTTACTTATTTTCCACAGGATATAACTGTTCATTGCAGCAACGTCCACCAGGAAATAAAATATTCTGTGCCACCATTTTACAGAATGTCTGACAGTAGCACACCTTTCTCGTAATTGATCAAACGTACCAGCACCACCCATTATTTTGTTGTATTCTGCCACAACTTCAGGACAAGAAATCTCTGTACTAGTACCATCCTTGTTTTTCCTTTCCACTGTGGCTGTTTCTCATGGGTCATGAATTGAGGACAGGAAAGTGACTGGACGGTTATCCATCCATTTTACTGCAGAAATGGCTCCTTTTGTTTTAAACTGGAATTCTCCTCGTTCCAATTTTACGTTTTCCTTCATAAATTTGGGCAAATTAAAAGTGTTTACTTTATACTATAGCTTTGAGGAAAAAAATTACAAAATGTCACGCAAATAGCAGTGAAAGGCTCCTCTACGGAGCAACACTCAGCTATACAATGCCTCTGCGCGAAGTTACAGCAAAAACGGCGGGAACTTCCGATTGGAAGTAGTACCCTATCCTGTTCACTAGGTGGTAGCACCGTACAGAGGTGGGAACTGTGAATCCCACGGGACTAGGAGCGAGTTCATTGTAGTGGGAAGCATATTTCCCACGGCTCACGAAAGGGTTAAACCTAAGGACATCACACACATCCATGCCCGAGGCGGGAGTCGAACCTGCTACAACGTACCTCAGACGGTTCCAGACTGTAGCGCCTAGAACCGCTCGGCCACTTCTGCCGGCAAAGTGGAATAGTCATTGGATGCCACCAGAATAACAAATCGATCAGCGACAGTTCAGCCATCCTAAAGCTGCCCAAGTCGACTATTGATGATACGATTGTAAGGTGGAAACGCGAAGAAAGAACCGCAGCAAACTCGGCAGACTTCGTGTAGTGATGGGCAGGCACTGTCGAGTATTCTGGAGGGTGGTTGTTACAACATTTTGTGAAATCAGCGGAATGAATCATTCGTGAGCTGCAGTGTCTTACTAACAGTCCATTTACGACTATGACAGTGCATGGGGAGTTAAAAAGAATGGAGTAGGATTGTCGAGTGGCCCCCCATAACCCACATATACCTGTAGCCAGTGGTTAGTGGCGCTCGAGATGATGTAAAGAGCGACTCTACTGGTCAGTGGATGAGTGGAAACGAGTGGACTGGATAACTCCACATCACGCTATATCCTGTCACTTTGGCGAATCCCTGGATAAGTTACCTGCCAGCCCTTGTAGCCCAGCAGTGACGTATGGAGGGGGTGGCGCTACGTTAAGGGGTGTGTTTTCAGTTGTTAGGATGTGGCCCCCATACTGTGATTAAGAGAAAGCTAAATGCGAATGGTTATTAATACATTTTACAGGAATGTGTACTGCATACAGTAGAGGAACAGTTCAAAGGCGATGGCTGACTGTGTCAGCGTTACACTACACCCTGTCATGAAGCAGCAATTGTGAGGCAATGGCTTGTGGACAATAACACTCCTCAAATGGATTGGCCTGCCCAGATTCACGACGTGAACCCAATATATCACATCAGAGATGAGCAGGAATATCGACTCCACTCCAGATCCCTGTGTCCAACATTTCTGGTTTCAGCTGTTGAGAAGAATGGGCTGCCATTTCTCCACAGGCATTCCGAAGCCTGATTGAAAGTGTCTCCAGCAGATTTCAGGCGCAATAAGGGCGGAAGGTGGACACATAGTATATTAATGTCCAGTAATACATGCCTGGATGCGTCTGATCACATAGTGTAAAGCCAACGATGATGCAGATTTAATCCTTTGAAATGCTTAGTGGAAAGTATAATATAATAGCTGTGTCTGGTTATGGCAATTTCAATTAGACGTTAGTTAATTCTACTTGAGTTAATTTTCAGTGCAGTGGCACAATTATGAGAATTTAGTGGGTGCTGGGTAAGTTTGTTGGGATGGTGATTTCTTTGTCAAATTTGTGTGGAATCCTAAGGCACCCTTGCAAGTTCACTTTTATTGCGCAATAATGAGTACTATGATCTGAGTTTTAGGAAAAAAACTTCAATCTAAAAGAAAAATATACACAAATCATGATGCAAAAAACCAAATTCTTAGCACCATGACCAACATCGTGCTACAACGTACCTCAGACGAAGCGAGAAAAGTATCGCATTGTGCACTAATGGTTGACGGGTCAAAAAATTGTAGAAAAACTGTGCATCTATCAACTGTCACTCGGTACTATTTAGATGGTAACATATACGAAAGATCTCTAAGCTTTGAACTAGGAAAAAATTGGATGCTTCTTCTCTGGTAATTTACATTAAAAATCTAGCAAACTGTAAAATTAATTTAAATTATCTGTATTGAGCAAACACATGATGGCGCTGCAGTTATGAGTTGTGGTTCTTGCGCAGATGTTCAAGCTTTTTGAAGCGGGTAAGTCCCATAAGCCATCTACACACACTGTAAGAACCAAAAGTTAATCTCGTCATAGTGATAACATAGAGGGGGACCGAGTTGGCTACAGATTGTTTTATGACACTGCAGGCACTCTGCCTTTTTATGAGTGTGTCGGCAGTGCAACAAATGTTTACTGATACAAAAATAAAAATGAAGACTGGAAAGGTGGAATTAAAAAGGTTAAGTGACACTAGATGAGCCTGTCAGTATGTTTCGTGCCTGGTTGTGAAGAAGACAACTGAAGCTATCGTTGTACTTCTAGTATACAATCAGGCAAAAACTGCAGAACAAACTGCAGGAGCATCAGGATTTAAAACAAAGTTAATTTTTTTCCTTTTTTCATTTTTGCCTGTTCACGTGCTTGCTAGAAAAGTCAGAGACTGTAAGAGTGTTACTGAAATCGACTTGGTAGAAGCTACAAGCAATCAGTTCAGTCAAATGTGTGAATCAGAGATGTGTGGGAAGTAAGTGCAGCTGTGGTCACAAAAATAGGTGCTGTTATTCCCACATATCCCTCTTCTCTTGGTAGAATTCGAAAACTACTAAAACGTCTTGGGGAATAAGTTTATCATTTCCCGAATGATAACAGCCTGGAACCTGTACAACAAACTGATTTCAAATCGTTAGTATTTGTAAAGTTTTACATACAGCAGAAACGGAATTTGAGAGATGTTTTGTTTCACACTCTGGATTAATTAAAGGAATCACTTGTCTAAAATCAAATACTGAATACTTCATGGATAAACAAATGTTACAAATTAAGATATAAAATATTATCATTAGAAATGAACAGCAAACCAGAGTGAATACTGACAATTTACTTGCATTGCTCAAGTTTTTAGAGCAATATAAACTTGCACTAAATGATTTGTACAAATTAAGTCAAACAGAATTGACTATTGCAGCTTCCTCTGCATCATGCGAAAGAACATTTTCGTGTATGCGACGTGTAAATTGTTACGTTAGGATATTAAGGTCTGTTGAAATCCTAATTTATTTGTTTATTCTTACAATAGAGAGGACTGTGACGAAGACCATTGACTTGTAAAGAGTAGTTGATGATTTCGCCATCAGTCACAACAGTAGGATTAATCTGTTTTAAAGGTAAGTAAACACCTGTTGTTTATTTGTGTTTAACATGTTTTCGCTTTTTTCTAAGTGGTATAAATTTTTCTGTTTTCCAGCTGAAGGTAAAATGAATGCAGTCTCGAAAACGCTTGTTTTGAGGCATGATTTGTTGTTATTGTGTGGCATGACGGGAAAGGGGTGTTATTCGTATCGGAGTACTTTATATGCGGACACTACATTGCGGATGTTCTAGGTAAATGGTGTTTTGATCTATGGTTCCTAAGGAGACTGGCAGAGGTCGTGTCCGAGTTACACAGTTACGATGCTGCCAACCTTAGTAGACAATTCATCTGTAGCTTTTACTGAATATTTTGTGTACTCTGTTTTGCTTTGTGTTGTGCGTTGACAGTCGTTTTCTTTCCTTAGTTTGTGACCAGCAGTGAGACTACACACCGCCCACGGTGGCGTTCGACAACGACCTTCTGGCGATCCCTTATGAGTTTTACTTTAGTTCTGCTTTGGCAGGGGCACAGAATAAGGACGTAGGCTGCCAGTCCAGCGAGAGGGAGGCAGGGGGTTGTTCCCCCACTCCATTCCTCTCCCCTCGGGCCGTCCAAGTTCCCGTTAGTCTATGCAGCAGCCGAGTGCCACAATATAGTGTTGGAATATACCTTTCAAGACTTTGCTGTTAATAGGGTATACATGTATCAGAAAATATAGCTTATGTATATTGGTTTGTTTCAGTTTCCAGTGCCAGAATAAAAATAGTATTTCAGCATTTTTCTGTTACAAGAGAGCTAATGTTTTGATTTACGTATACAGGTGTACTGAGGTTTCCGGTACAGGGATGGAAAAGTTTGTCAGCATTCTACTTTTGGTACTGGGGATTACATACATCGGGAAATATAGTTATGTGTGTAGGTGAGCTGGCTTCCTAATTTGTTCATTGTTTGATTTTCGTAATGTTTATGTTGTCAGGCCAAGATCAGTGTCCAGTCATCCAAAAGGTTTGTGAGTAATGGGTTACGGTGTGAGATTTGTTTAAAGTATTTTATTTGGTGGAATGCAGTGGGGAAGCTAGTGAGCATTATAGCGAGATCCTCTCCTGAGAATGAAGAATCTGTAGTAGAAATAAGTCGATAGAGGAGCAGGAGCGTAAGATTTGTGCCGTTCAAGTGCAGTTACAACGCGCAAAGGAGGAACTAGATAGCTTGAGAAGGGTGAAGGGTGGTGGGGAATGGGGAACTGGCAGTTGGCAAGAAGTCAGCTAGGAGGAGGAGGTATTCAGACAGTTAAACTTGGCGTATATGCAATAGATTTAACCAACTGTCTGAGTTGAGAGGTGAGGAGCCTCTTGTAGCTGTAGGTGTAGGGAACATGCAGCAATCCTCAGCAGTTAGGAGGCCTATGTCAATTGCAAAGTCTAACAGAAAGAAGAAGATTCTGCTGCTAGGTAGTTCACAAGGTAGGGCTGTGGGCCAGCAGTTGCAGGAAGTGTTGGGGAGTGAGTACCAGGTCACCAGCATTGTGAAGCTTATTGCAAGGTTGGCTCAGGCGACTGACAGCATATGGGAGTTATGTAGGAATTTTAGAAAGGAGGATCAGTTAGTGATAGTGGGTAGAGTCGGGACCGAGAGTATGATGTAAGTGGTGACCTGGTACAGATAGCTACTCAAACTGGTGGCATTAATGCGCAACTGTTTCAGCATCATGATCGGCCTCATCTTAAGGCGGCTGTTAGGCGCATTAACATGGGGCTGGGGAGAGCGCTGATTGCAGAGGGCATGGGTCACATTTCAGTGGTGCCAGTTGGGTCTATCAATAGATCGGGTTTCACTATTCATGGCCTGCACCTCAGTAGGTATTTGAAGGGGAGGCTGGGAAAGCTTATAGGTGACAGTGTAGTGGGTAGTGGTGGGATCATTCATGGAAAAATTCCTGTATTAGTTGGCGTTAGAGCTCCACCTTTTTTAGATTGAAGTCAGATGATAGATATGCCTACTTAAAGGAAGTCCCACTAACTAAGGGCTCACCTTCAGAGGACGTCATGTTTCCAAGTAGAGAAGGAATTAGCATATTTCATCAAAATATAAAAGGTATTAGAGATAAAGTTAATGAACTGCTTATAGATGTTGACTCTGAAGTTATTAGTATGTCGGAGCACCATTTAAATAATTTGACAATTCAGAGGATTCCTTTACCAGGATACAGATTCGCTGGCTGTTTTTCAAGGAGTTCCTTGTGGCGTAGGGGAGTGGCTATGTACGTAAAAAACAGTATTCCATTTGAGTCCATAGACGTATCACAGCACTGCACTGCACAGATATTTGAATGTTGTGCAGGGGCAGTTGAATTTAGTGCAACTAAACTAATTGTTGTTGTTTGTAGATCCCTTAACTCGACTTCAGAGCATTTCTGCTCAAGCTAGAGGAGGGTTCTCGATTTACTTTGTAGGAAGTACCAGAAATTAGTTCTATGTGATGACTTCAATATAAATTTTGTATATGGTGGTGCAAGAGAAAGGATGTTGGTACATCTAAATTCATATGATCTGATGCAGATTGTGTTTTTCCAACTAGGATGCAAGAGAACAGAAACACAGCCATAGACAATACTTTTATTCATTCTTCATTACTAGATGGGCATTCTGTTAGTAAAAGGGTGAACGGCCTTTCAGGTCATGATGCACAAATTTTAACACTAAAAAGCTTTTGCATTCAAACAAATGTCACATATAATTACAAACTACGTAGGAAAGTTAATCCAACAGCAATAGAGAGTTTTTTAAACCATGTCAAGGAACAAGAGTGGCAGGATACTTATAGTGCCAATAACATAGATGATAAATGTTTTCCTTAACACATTTCTCATGCTCTTTGAGAGTTGCTTAGAACGTTCTAAATGGGGTACTAGCAGCAATAGGCAGCCCAGGTGGCTGACTAGTGGGGTAAGGATATCATGTAGAACAATGCAGGAATTATATCAAAATGTTAGAAGTAGTCACAATCAAGCTACAGTATCCCATTATAAACAGTACTGTCAGGTGATAAAGAATGTTATTAGGAAGACAAAGAGTATGTAATATGTAAATAGAATAGCTAATTCACAAGATACAATTGAAACCATATGGACAGGTGTGAAGGAAGTGCCTGGTCAGCAGCACAAGGTTGACTATATAAAGTCAGTTCGTAGTAAAAATACTTCTATTACTGATAAATCAGATATATGCGGAGTATTTAACAAACATTTTCTGAGCATTGCTGGCAAATTAAATAAAAATTTAATTTCTACAGGGAATCATAAAAATTTCTTGGCAAATGCCTTTCTGATATTGATTTTTGAAATATTCCTCTGTGATACAGACAAGGGGAGATTAAATCAATAATTAAATCACTGAAGACTAAGACCTCTATTGGTTATGATGGACTGCCTAGCAGAATATTAAAGTACTGTACTGCACCTGTTAGTCTCGTATTTAACAATATTTCTAATTTCCCTTTAGGAATGGTCAGTTTCCTGAACGATTAATATACTTAGTTGTAAAGAAGCTTTATAAAAAGGGAGAAAGGGATAATGTAGATACTGTAGATAACTTTAGACCTATTTCTATGCCATCAGTGTTTGCTAAAGTTATTGAAAAGGCTGTGTGTGTAAGGATAATTCATCATTTTAAATTACACGATTTGCTAGCAAATGTACAGTTAGCCTTTAGAAGTCGTTTAACAACTGAAAATGCTATATTCTCTTTTCTCTGCGAGGTACTGGATGGGTTAAACAAAAGGTTTCGAACGGTAAGCACATTTTTTGATTTAACTAAGGCGTTTGATCGTGATGATCACAAAATATTGCTCCAGAAGTTCGACCATTACAGAATGTGGGGAGTCGCTTACAATTGGTTCACCTCTTACTTTAGCAACAGACAGCAAAATGTCATTATTCACAATGATGAAAATGACTGTGATGTGGGGTCTGAGTGGTGTACAATCAAGTAGGAGTGCCTTAGGGATTAGTGTTGGGGCCACTCCTCTTCCTTATTTATATAAATGATATGCCCTCTAGTATTACGAGTAACTCTAAAATATTTGTATTTACTGATGACTGTAGGTTGGTAGTAAAGTATGTTGTGTGCAACATTGACTCAGTTTCAAATAGTGCAGTTCATGACCTAAGTTCATGGCTTGTATAAAATATACTAATGCTGAATCACAGCAAAGACTGAGTTTTTACAGTTTCTAATACACTATTTAACAAAACCTGACGTTTTAATTTCACAGAATGGGCATACGATTAGTGGCACTGAACAGTTCAAATTTCTAGGTGTTCCGATAGATAGTAAACTGTCGTGGAAATCTCACATTCAGGATCTTGTTCAAAGACTTAATGCAGCCATTTTTACTATTCGAATGGTATCTGAAGTGAGTGATTGTTTGAGGCGAAATTCAGTCTGCTTTGCTTATTTTCATTCGCTTATGTCGTTCACTATATTTTGGGGCTACTCTTCCCATTCTAAAAGGATATTTTTAGCCCAGAAATGGGCAGGTCAGGCACTAAGTGGTGTAAGTTCACAACCCTCTTCTTAACCCCTGTTCACGAATCTGGGTATTCTGACATTGGCCTCTCAATATATATATCCCTTACTGACATTTATTATTTAAAAGCACCTTTCCCCCAGTTAATACTCGGCATAGATCAAACCTGCATTTGGATCAGACTTCCTTAACTCTTATGCAGAGAGATGTGCAGTATACTGCTGTATCCATTTTCAATAAGCTACCACTCGAATTCAAAAATCTTAGCAGTAATCCACGCGCTTTCAAATCGAAACGGAAGATATTCCTGATGGGTCACTCGTTCTATAATGCCGAGGAGTTCCTCGAAAAATTAAGCTGATTCTTGTTGTGTTGTTGATTGCATTTACTTAAACTTATGGACTGACATTTTTCGGGTTCATAAACATTTTATTATTATCTGTTATTACTTTTATGTTGTAATTTCATTTACTGAGACGCTCCATAACCTTGGGGATTTGCTCCTCAATTTGGTCCTACGGAAATTGACGTGTAAATAAAATAAAAACAAAAAAAGACTGTAAAAACATGTTACTGGGGCAAGTGCTGCTCAGATCGAGTTCGTCTTTCTTGTACTTTTGGTCGCCTCACAAGGTGATGTGGCTCCATAACACGGTGAATGTAATCTTTCTTGTGAGTTTTCGTTACAAATGTACTGTTGATAACCGTTTTTGGCCCTAAGTTCCGAGGGCTCGACTTAGCATGTGAATGAGCAAATATGCATGTAGTGATACATATTTCTTCTTTTCCTGGGATCATCTACATGCATTGCTTACAAATCCTCCTTCTTGCTAGAAGAAATCTATACTCAGAAAGACGTTCCATTCCAGGTCATGATACCTCTTTCATTCATTGCCTCGCAGGAATGGACGCCAATAATCGATGAACTAATTCGTATTAACATTAGTAATTCATTCTTATTTTACAGTTATTCACGTTTGCATGAATTACTTATCGAATGTTATTCTTGTTCATCTTGTTTCTAGATGTTATCGATAACAGTGAAGCTGTTGGAAGACAATGGGTCGAGCTATCTTAGCCCATGACTCCACTCTCACTCATCACCTCACAGGGCTGGATCTGACCCATCACAGATGAACAGATACATGGGCAATTCTCCTCCTCCTCCTTCTTCTTCTTCTTAACAACTTTTTATGTCATTCTTACATGCAGTGCTTATGATATGTTTTGTCGTTTCTGGGTGTGCTCAATAATAATATTTGTAATAATAATTGTGATGATGTTGATGATGACAATGATGATGATCTTGAAAAGCTGATAAGAGATGCCTCCTGGCAGACGAGAATGCAGATCAATGTATGAGTAAGTACCACAAATCATTACTATCATATGTTTTTTTCCCTCCCTGACATGGTTCGACATCATTATCCTTGTATTCTTTCCTTGCAGAATACCTGAGGGCCCCTCTGAAGGCAGACTTCACTGATCAATCCTGCCTTCTAACCCTTTGTTAAGGAGCCTGGCGCCACCCCAGAGATCTGTGTTATGTGACCATAAAATGCAGTGCTATGCTATGCTGTAAACTGACGTACGCCCCATCCAAACAGATGTTGGTGTGGGCGAAACTAGCGTGATAACGTGGGGCGACTCAATCACTGGTGGTTCCATGATTCCATCTTGAGTGTCGTACTAGCCTGTTTTTCTGAAATGCAGGAAATAGGGACTGGTAAGGCAGTCAGCCATATATGTTACTTGAATGTCCACACCTCTACATCTACATCTACATCCATACTCCGCGAGCCACCTGACGGTGTGTGGCGAAGGGTACTCTGAGTACCTCTATCGGTTCTCCCTTCTATTCCAGTCTCGTATTGTTCGTGGAAAGAAGGATTGTCGGTATGCTTCTGTGTGGGCTCTAATCTCTCTTATTTTATCCTCGTGGTCTCTTCGCGAGATATACATAGGAGGGAGCAATATACTGCTTGACTCTTCGGTGAAGGTATGTTCTCGAAACTTTAACAAAAGCCCGTACCGAGCTACTGAGCGTCTCTACTGCAGAGTGTTCCACTGGAGTTTATCTATCATCTCCGTAACGCTTTCGAGATTACTAAATGATCCTGTAACGAAGCGCGCTGCTCTCTGTTGGATCTTCTCTATCTCTTTGCATCATCCGCAAAAATCCTCAGTGAACTTCCGATATCATCCACAAGGTCATTTATGTATATTGTGAATAGCAACGGTCCTATGACACTCCCCTGCGGCACACCTGAAATCGCTCTTACTTCGGAAGACTTCTCTCCACTGAGAACGACATGCTGCGTTCTGTTACCTAGGAACTCTTCAATCCAATCACATAATTGTTCTGATAGTCCATATGCTCTTACTTTGCTCATTAAACGACTGTGGGGAACAGTATCGAACGCCTTGCGGAAGTCAAGACACGCGGCATCTACCTGTGAACCCGTGTCTATGGCCCTCTGAGTCTCGTGGACGAATTGCGTGAGCTGGGTTTCACATGATCATCTCTTTCTAAACCCATGCTGATTCCTACAGAGTAGATTTCTTGTCTCCAGGAAAGTCATTATACTCGAAGATAATACGTGTTTAAAAAATTCTACAACTGATCAACGTTAGAGATATAGGTCTATAGTTCTGCACATCTGTTCGACGTCCCTTCTTGAAAACGGGGATGACCTGTGCCCTTTTCCAATCCTTTGGAGCGCTACGCTCTTCTAGAGACATACGGTACACCTCTGCAAGAAGGGGGGCAAGTTCCTTCGCGCATTCTGTGTAAAATCGAACTGGTATCCCATCAGGTCCAGCGGCCTTTCCTCTTTTGAGCGATTTTAATTGTTTCTCTATCCCTCTGTCGTCTATTTCAATATCTACCATTTTGTCATCTGTACGACAATGTAGAGAAGGAACAACAGTGCAGTCTTCCACTGTGAAACAGCTTTGGAAAAAGACATTTAGTATTTCGGCCTTTAGTCTGTCATCTTCTGTTTCAGTATCATTTTGGACACAGAGTGTCTGGACATTTTGTTTTGATCCACCTACCGTTTTGACATAAGACCAAAATATCTTAGAATTTTCTGCCAAGTCAGTGAATAGAACTTTACTTTCGAATTCATTGAACGCCTCTCGCATAGCCCTCCTCACACTACATTTCGCTTCGCGTAATTTTTGTTTGTCTGCAAGGTTTTGGCTATGTTTATGTTTCCGCAGCAGGTTTCTAACTCGGTTGTTGTACCACGGCGGCTCTTTTCCATCTCTTACGATCTTGCTTGGCACATATTCATCTAACGCATATTGTACGATGGTTTTGAACTTTGTCCACTGATCCTCAACACTATCTATATTTGAGACAAAACTTTGTGGTGGTGGTGGTTAGTGTTTAACGTCCCGTCGACAACGAGGTCATTAGAGACGGAGCGCAAGCTCGGCATAGGGAAGGACTGGGAAGGAAATCGGCCGTGCCCTTTCAAAGTAAACATCCCGGCATTTTCCTGGACACTTCCCTTGTTGAGAGCCCTTCCTGGCACAAAGTAACAATGCGGGTCCGATCGCACCGCGGTATTGACCGTCTGGGCATGATTAAACTACAAACAACACGAGCTGTGTACCTCCTCCCTGTCGGATCCCCTCCGTCTAATAGGCGCTGCTCATGCATCGTTGTTTACATCTTTGGCCGGGTTTAGTGACATCTCTCAACAATCAATATCTGTGATACAATATCCACTGTTATTAAGAAATTATGACATTCCCATGAATACAATTATCTGATGAGCGTCTTTGATGCAGGTCTTGTAACTGTGAGTAGATAATACTTGTTTTTCTCTGCTGAACAAAAAATGTAACTAACGTTATTCTAAAGCCTGGAGTTAGTAGTTAGTTATTTAAACATGACAACAAATCCTTTAGTTTTAGATGTACTTGAATGAGCAACATTGTTTGTCAAATAATTAAGAGTTTTCAGCCAGTATTGACGTCATTATAAAAGTTTCATATGATAATGAAGAGCCGAATTCTCATTGTAATACTTCTAATCTAAGAATGAAAGAGTTCTTTTTTTTCTGTCTTTTAACTAAGATGTTGACCATATTTAGCTGGTAGAATTCATCCTTTCCTATTGGATTTTATCTTGAAGAATATGTGAACGCTATTGAACAGTTTACCAAACTTATTAAAAAACTGCTTATGCCACAAACAGATTTTCTCAGTAAAGATTAGTCATAAAAAACTATTTCTTTAATTATCAGGAAATTTGGAATACTCTGAACTTCAATGAAGTCAATGAAGTATCTAATGGTAAATATATGCAGCGAAAGTCTTATTGCACCGAGAGATTCCATAACATGGGTGTGCAGTTGTTTTCAGGTAGAAAGATGAGCTCCATTGTTAAGCCCAAAGATAACATTTTTTTTTTTTTTTTTAAGAAAACAACACTCACGGTCAAACAGGAGTAGGCTGTGAGGCTGTGACTATGTACATCTGGAGTAGTTCTGTGCTGTGATTACATATTAGTGTGATTCATTTTAACACGTTTCTAAAAAGTATCTGGAAGTCGCACAAGCGTGGGGCACGACACCTTTAGCGAGAGTACCTGTGTCTCTGCGGAGAGCGATGGCACCATGTGGCGGGCGAGCGCAGGCCGCTGCCGGCGCAGAGTCTCCAGCGGGGTCGCTGTCGACTACACAGGGGTCGGAGGCGCCGTCCGGGCGCTGCGGCGTCCAGGGGCGCTCGGAGCCGCAGACTGTGTGGGTGGCGGGGGCGGCGGTGTTGCTGCGACTGCGCGCCGGCAGGCTGCGGTGTGCCGGCCGCGCGCCGCGGATCAGGTCCGGCGTGATGGCCGCCGTGCGGCGCTGCGGTCGCCTGTCTGCAGGAGAGCCAACGAGTGCACGCAAAAATTATCAGGCTGCTGCGCAGTCACCAAAGGCTGATGTTACCACTCTTTGCTAGAAATAGATATTAAATGTCACTAACACTACTGTTTATGACTTCAAAGCTCATTCTTGTGATATTCTTGTTTGTAACGAGTCAAATGGTGAGACTGAATAGATTAGGCTCATAGATATTGATGTTCAGGATAGCTATAATTAAACTTTCGCTTCTTGACAGCGACCACATCAAAAACGGTTGACGGCAGGACTATGAAACTTTGTAGGAACATTTGTAGGGACATGCGAAAGATGAATAACGAATAAACCATTGAAATAAATCCATTTTATTTTAGACATGGAAGGGTAACATTTGTTAGCTGCATACCGTGCTTACGTTCCAGGCTACAAACGTTGTTCAACGTGATGACATTGTGCATCCAAGATAGGCTGGAACCACAGCGAATGTTCCTCTACTGGTGCACTTTTCGAACGGTTCACTTCGGGATGTCCAATTGTCGAGACACAGCTCGCGTACTGGTTGAGGATTACTCATTGCTTCCAGCATTCTCAGTCGTGACAACGGTAACTTCTTCAACAACCTGTGCACAATTAGCTGTAATCGATTTCTTGAATCGCTGTGCCGAACGAGGACCAGTCTGTACTCCTTTAACGCTCTGATATTCGTGAAGACCAGCAACACAATCGCTGTTCTTTTGATAGAACAGGTTTACCAGTAACGCTCTGCTAATCTCGCCCAGACTAATGTTGACTTCAACTGTAATGCACACTGTTACTTATATTGCAACCACACGGCACAGTTGTAGTCCCAGTACCTAAGGGCAAGTCATGCCACTAACACTAATAACAACACAAATCCTGCAGCGCAGAGCCTGAACATCACTCCTACAAAGTTGGGCACCCACATGGTGGCAATTTTGCGTCTACACTGGCTCCAACAGTGAATGTTTAACTATAACAACCCTGTATTTATTACAGAAAGCTAACACTACTGATAGTGAAGCTATTCTACTCTGATCACAAAGCAAGCCAGAAAAATAATTAATTTGTATCGGGCCTTTATTTTTAAGTTATGTGTACTACTGGAAAAAGCCCAGAGCCAAAAAAAGTTATCAGTTATGGACAGTGTAGCACATATGAATGCGTATTAACTTACTACAAAATTATAAAACTCCCGCCAGTTTTGAAGCCCTACCTGGCTGATCTTCAGATGGGGCATGCCGAATCTGCATACTTATTTTTGTAGCATAATGTTCAGTACTGGCTCTGAAGATACTACAGAAGGAAGGATGAGTCGCCTGAGTCACAGTTATATGGCAGTTTGTGTCGAAAAACGAATTTGTTTACTTACTCCGACAATGATAATTAGTTTTTCGATACGACTAGCGATTTAACTTTCAACCACAGTGATAAATTTGCGTTCTTCTTATCTTCTTGTCATGGAACCAATATCCACCTTCAACCTATGAACATAAATTAGCAACTATGCCCCATTTGAAGGTGAGCCAGAAAAGACTTAAAAAGTAATCTATGAAAAAAGTATTTCACAGTTATCTACATTTATATTCAGTTCTACAAATATTTGAACAAGTAACACATACACTACCAAGCTCACTCAGCTCAGCCACTGAAGGAGTGGAACACTGAGAGATGGAACTCTTTATAGGACTTAGGATTCATAGCAGCTATTCGAACAGCAAAGAAACAGGGTGAACTGTTCCATGTGCGTAGTTCCCACCATGAAGGTTTATATGATATGAAAGAAGTTGTTTCTCTTGTTAGTACTCTTAATCTGTCCGCAAAAAAGCTGGCAATCGTGAAATTTACCAGAATTGAGACTGATTCTCCATATTACCACCAAGTGGGCATTTTGGATGTACTGAGTGCCAAAATAATGTCTCTACTTCTTGTGAATCAGTTAGTGGGGCAGGGCACCAAAGTAAAAAAATAAGATGTAAATAATTTAGCATGCACGATTTAGCACTGTGTATTAATGAATTAAAAAATTAAACTAAAAATTCTAAATCGTGAAATTCACTGTCTTTATTTTTCATTTTCTTTAATAAATTGTATCTCTATGATAATGAAGGAAGGAGGAAAATGAATTAAAATTTGTACTGCAGAGGGGACTTGAACCCTAGTCCCACAAACGCTAACCATTACAGCACTGCAGCACCAATGATAACACTACTGCACGAACTCCCCAAGTCGAGTGCCCCTCCCCAACACAAACTTGAATTCATATCTTCACATTATTTTCCCCTTATATTCTCATTACTGCCAGGGGTCTCCGGCATAGGAATAGCACCCCAGTATTGGATGTAACGGGGAAGAATAAGTGATAGTGCTATTCCAATGCTGGAGAGCCCTGGCAATAGTGACAATGTAAGGGGGAAAAAAGCTGAAGATATGAATTGAAGTTTGTGTTGGGGAGGGCAACCGGCTTGCATAGTTTGTACAGCGGACTTGACCTTCGTGCTGCGGTGGTGTAATGGTTAGCATTTCTGCCTAGTCGGCAAGAAAACCTGGCTTCGAGTCCTGGCCTTGGCGCAAATTTTGATTCATTTCTCCTGTTTCCATCATTATCATGCATAAAGTTGAGACTTAAGTGTCTTGGGGAAAATTTAATTATAAGATCTATAAGTTAATTTTATCGCTGTTTAATGTGTCCATCTTCAAAATATTGAAAATCCTAACCACTAATTAATTTATGGTATCTGTTTGGCAAAATAATTTTAAATTCATTATCAAGCTCCACACAAATTTTTTCTCCACGTATAGTATTAATATATTCACATCTAGTAATATTATACAAAACATTTATTTGTAGCTCACTAATTGTTTTAAACAAATGGGGATTGTTTGCATTATTGAGCTTCTAGACTAGGGGCTCCATTTTTAAAGAAAAAAATAATCAGAAAAATTTAGCAAAACTGCAGGCCATATCGAAGAAACCCACAGGGTTTTATCCTTGATGTTTCTTTTTTGCTTCTTATTTTCATCCTCCAAGTTTTTTCTGATGCTGCCCATGTGTCACTTTTTTCTGTGACACTGTTGCTTTCCCATCTTCTTGAGCTAGCAGATTATTGACTCTCGCAGGTGAGAGCTGCCACATTAGCTGCCAGATGTTATCGAAGAATTCAGGACAGCAAATGGTTTAGTAATGGCTAGCCAAACCATTATCTAAAGCAGCCCATACAAGCTAGCGAAAACCGTTTACAAATAATATATGTAGTTGGTATTTGAGTAATAAGCTTTATTTACATTAAGACGTTTTCATCGAGACTAACAGATTTTAAAAATTCAAATAGCTAGTGTAATCTACACGAAAAGGACTATCTGTGGAAATAATAAATAACACCAGATATCATCTTCTAACTGACATAATAAATTTTTCCTCTATCTTTCTTAAAATGTTTTGAAAAGGGAGCTTAACAACTGTAAACTTTTTATTCATTTAATATCATTAAAATTCTTCACTCAAAATTTTATGCCGAGCATCATATACTAAATTTTTCGTACAATGCATGACTAATGTAGGCAAGTGTTTCATTTGCAATTTTATCACCGAATGTGGCATACAGCTTCACTGTCGTTTTCTGTTTGGCGAATATATTTATTCTTCTCCACATAGTTATGACAGTGA
The DNA here is from genome assembly GCF_023897955.1 of Schistocerca gregaria. Classification (NCBI taxonomy): domain Eukaryota; kingdom Metazoa; phylum Arthropoda; class Insecta; order Orthoptera; family Acrididae; genus Schistocerca; species Schistocerca gregaria. The sequence continues at coordinate 480,529,194 of NC_064925.1, forward strand.
TAAGATAATTTGTTATGGAATTGTATCAATTTACATTTCTACCACCACTCCATTTTGTTACTCACTTGCAATCTCAGATAGCATCCTATGCTTTCAGATTATTGTTTGATAGTTTAGATTCTACATTTCTTGAGGAAAACTTCATTTATTCTATTCTTTATATAAATATTCAGTAGTATGATGTGACTCAACAGAAAAGAGCCAGTCCTTCAGTTATTTTTTCGATTTGTTTGAAATACAAGAAAAATAAAGTAAGGCACATAAATTTCCGCAGAATTTCAGTAACTGGTGATATTTAGCCCAAAATTTCTCTTTGCACTCCATCCTTCAATATCTGTGGTTTGTGATTCAAAGAAAGATATTGGAATCTTTTTTAGACTTTCTTGCTCCATACTGAGTGAATATTCTGGTTCAAATTTAACAACAGGAAGATGGATTTCAACATTTTACAACAATTCCACCTTCGTTAGGATATGTGGTTACATCTTCAACACCAGCTTGAAAGTGGTCAGCAAATTGAAGAATGGGGTCGTTTTCACCAGAACTTCAAGTAAAACTTAGGGTAATATCACCTGTACAAACCACTACTTCATGATTTTCGAAGAAGTCACGAAGCAATTGCAGTGGAAAAAATGCTTAATTTTTTTGCTTTTCATCTTCCCATTATTTAGCGTATTACTTTGTATGGTTAACTCATTGGCTACCGATGAATCAATTGCTTAGGGATAGATGAAGACAAAAATTATTTCCTTCCTTTATAGTGATAACCTCAAATAGTTTTGCCAAATAACTATCAATTAACTTATTATTGTATTTTCCAACATACCTTGGACACTCTGTACTACTAACTCCAGCAATACTGAACCTCATGTTTAGCTGAGCATGATTAGGATGTTTCCAACCATCTCCAATATTTGAATATATGTGTTAATCTGTCTCCTTGTTTGGGAGATTTAAATTATTTTTAATCTTATCATTCACAGGGAATGTGTGAAACTGGTAGGTCTTAAGTTTATCCACTTAATAAGGATAAAAGTTTCTTAAGCCATTTCTAAAGTAACTGATAGAGTAGTTCCATTGTATTCAATTAAATTATCATTATCACCAGCTACAGTTACTTCTAAGTAGTGTATAGTATAAAAAAATGGAATATGTGCAGGGTAATGTGGATCATGAATTAGTGGTCTACCAAATTCAGCACTAGGCTTGAGTGAGGCACCAAAATTAGTTTCTCAATGAAAACGATAGCTAGGCTTTACAAACATTCCATCAGCCAAATTCAAATGTATATTGATTATTTGAATGAATAATTTTTTAGGTATCATTAGAACACCTTTTTAATTACATTCAATAATATGTTTTTATTAAATCCTAGCACACTGCCATTAATATCCTTTATGTCCATAAATGATTTAAGATCACTCTCAATAGTAACTCTATTTAAAATTTCATTTGCTTCAATGTGTATAGTAGGCTTTTTGAAGGAATGATTTTTCTAAGCTTCTCAAACTATATTAACGAGAAGGAATGTCTATTGTTTCTCCATCAAAATACAGTTTATTACTTTTTGATGAAATATCTGGGGTTAGGAATGTATAAAATCCAACTAGTGCAACATCACTGTAGCTTCCTCATATATGTCCATCAATCTTTTTTTGAGAACAGATGACTTACCGCTCAATTAAAATGACTGACTCATTTAATATCAATAAAAATATTATTAATTAAATGAAAATTGCTTGGGACCCAAAAATAGGAATGATAGAGAAGAAATCATAAAATAAACACGACAAGCTTTTAATGAATTCTGTATGATGTGTGATAATAGGATCAAGTGGTTGTGGAAAAGCTAAATTAATGATTGACAGTATATTCTAGCTCCAGTATGGTTGAACTGAAATAAAATCAGTCACGTTTATGTTTGCTCTAAAAGTTTAGATAAACCGAAATATCAAGAATTTTTAAAAGTGCGTAACAACCTGGAAGATAAAAGTTATGAGAATGTTACTAGTTTCACACGAAAATAATGAGGAAATTTTACCAATGAATCAATGCCACAATGATTTACTTGTAGTAGCTGATGATTTCATTCTTGAAAATCCGGATGTGGTTGCAGAAAACTTCACTGGAGGAAGACATAAAGGAATAGATTGTTTTTATTTACCTCCAACATATTCAAAAATACCTAAGCAATTAGTGATAGTTAACCTTAACTTTTAACATATTTCTAGATAGGATGATGTAAATTTAAATCATATTTACTGTGAGTTTGTTGGTGCAGATTTAAGTTTTGATAATTTTAAGGAATATTATAGTACAAAGTAGTTGCTGGAATGGTGAACCTTCAAAGTAGTCACCAGCATTATGTATAACCCGTTGCTAGAGATGTGGAAGTCGTAGGATACTCTTAGCAGTGCCAGTTATGTTGACAGTTACAGCGGCGCGGTCTACTGCCCGACGAATTTGTAGCAGTTCTGAAGCGAATGCTGTGACGAGTTTCTTTCTGTTTAGAAATCGAGTTAAACTTATGAGGGCTTAAGGCAGGGGAGTGCAGTAGGTGGTATTGCCCTTAGCATCAATCAAATAAATCAGTAGCAGCTTGCACTGTACGTGCTTGAGCAGTGTCCTGCAAAATGGTGTCAGGTCCTGCAGAAAGTGTCACCACTTCTGCCTCTATGCTGTTCATTTTTGGAACACAACCTCTGAGTATATAAAGGAAGAACAACCCATTAATACTCACTTCCCTGGGCATTAGATTAGGTGTTGAAGTATGGACGCATGCAAGTAAAACGATTAGCCTATACTGACAGGTGTAGTCCATTTAGTGTGCAGTTATGACTATGGAGAAATCGTCAGGTAGTCAGTTATGCGACATGTTTGTGGGAACAGTATTTGATGCAGAGAAAAGCAACCAACACACTGATGTGTGTAAATACGAGTATTAAGGTACTAATATAAAAATATGTGCACTTATGCCCATTACACCTTATGTATTTGACATAATTTGCTTCATAAATATTCAATTTATTCAACAAAATTACAACAGTTCATCTCTACGGAAACCTGTGGTCTCTTGCATGTGCAAGGGCGCGGATTCAAAAAGAATGTGCCACGAGCGAGTTATTGTCATAGATCGGGTTCCCCTTACTCTGGTGCCAGCTAGACTGGCGTAGTTAAAGCTCTAGAAGGGCCCGTAAAGTCCTTTCTGGGAAAGAATAAAAGATGAGTAAAGAAGTTGCAGTAAAAGAACGGTGAAGAGCGGACTGTCATCACGTCGATGGCATGTAGTGGTCTGTCTGTGCACCCCGGCGCTGGAGCACGTCACACACAGTGCACGCTGGACTCATATCCACATTTTCGTCACGTGCATACTCTTCTCGACGGTGGACGGTACAATTCACAGTTTGGTTGGAGCCCAAGCAGCGAACAACGAAATCTGAGAAATTCACAACTCTGCTGCAAACTGAAACACTTGTTACGCATCCATTTTGCTGTTTCCATTTGCAAAAACTACATTTCTGCCTACACGCGGAGCCGCCCAACTGGTAGTGAGCTACACTGCGGCCTGCGCTTCCTGCGGCTTGTAATGGTACTTGAATTGCGTAACCATTACGGCACCTCACCTCAACCTCTCGATACCAGCAATATTCTACTGTACCAGCAATATTGTACTGTGTTTCTGTAAAGTAAATGACATATTTCTGAGACAACATTCAGATTTGATTTCATTAATGTAGAGGTATTTTGATACATCGATATGTTTATATTGCAATGATATTATTCTTATGTGTATTCTTTCTTTTGTCACTATATCTTTGACGTACTTGTAACTCTGATTTTTGGGCGCGTAAACAATTAGTGGTAGTTGTTATAGAGTCGGACCTTGAAAAAGTCGTCTTGGACGTCATATTGGAAAGACGCATATTGCAGCCAGTTTATAAAACGTGAACTTTAACAGTGGGGAAGATGTTTTCGAGTATGTTTTGTATTGTGAAGTGATGTTTTGTGTGTTACGTGATATTGCAGCAAAAGTAATAAAAAAAGAAGTGTAACTTAAATTCGGAGTGCTGATTGCTTTTTTACGTCACCATTGTCCTGCAAAAGCGCAATCCTCAAGAAAGGTTTGTGAAACACATCTATAAAACTTTTGAAGCAGAACAAAACCTAGGCCTCTTTGCATCCGAGCTTGGAATCATCACCACCTAGATTTTCGACGATTGAGCCATGGTTTTACAACGAGGCCAGTGTGGGAAACACGAAAAGATGAGTGCCTAGTTTATTCATTATTACATGGAATGACTTTATTAACTGTGCTCTAATGACACCTGCCACGTAATAACTTTGTTGTTGCCCGAAAATGCAGTATTTAGCAGCGTGAGCAACACCACAGTCATTATAAAATTTTGACCTTTGTTGTGGTAGGGTTGTTAGAGGCTGACCTGTGGCTGGCGGCGGCTCGCTGGCGAGACTGCCCTCCCAGTCGTCGACGTCTGCGTCGTCACTGGCGCGGCCGGCAGCCGAGGGCCGTCGCTGCGTGAGCCGGACGTCGGCGGCAGAGGCGGACTGTGACCTGCAGAGTGGGGGTGGCGGGGGCGGAGAGTCCCACCCCCAGGCCCAGCGGCGCCGCTGCACTCGCATCCCGTCCAGCGAGTAGCTGCCAGACGCCGAGTCTGCGTGGAGGCAACACCGCGTGAGCGCACCGTGATCAGTCTCTATCCGTGAGGAGCTGACCCCTCATGAAGTGGCTGCGGGGACCTCACCAGCAGTGGATAGGCTATAGCTCGCCTCTGCATTAGGACTGCCGAGGGGAGAGGATCAGTAGGAGGAGGACAGCGCCGGCTTTCTCTCAGAGTGCTGCCACCACTACCCGTGTTGTGTCTTTACACGAAAGTAGAGGTCACACACTGAGAAATATTGGCAGAGCTCGCAGGCAATTGAATATCTTCTTACTAGTACCGATTTTCTCCACTACTGACACCATCAGTTAAAAGAGTCAACTGATCTTGGAGATTTAGAACCGAGATAAGTTCTCTGGTAGCTACTTGGCATTGTAGTTTTGACAATCCGAGGTTTTTGATACAAGTACGCATGTGTGTTATATGAGCAGATGGTCGCTGATGTCTAGAGGAGGTAGCCAGAATTTTGCGGAATGGCATTACATGGGATGTTGATGAATAGCAAATATGAGATTAAAATAGATAATTAGAAAAGCAGGGGTAACTGATGAGAGGAAGAATATCCGTTAGTGATTCAGAGGAAAATATGGCGATAAGGAATATTAGACAGTTAGTGTTCTGGTTTAAAGTGACGCAAAAGGTTAATAAAGTCGTCGGAAAGATGAGAAACAGTGACTGTCATTACGATGTTTCATCTAAATATTTTGGAGGTTGTGAAAAGTCCAGAATGACACTGATCAAAGTGGAGCTAGTTTTGTAACAATACTCACGAGTGAGGGTACCAAATAGAACTATTAGTGTATAACTGCTTATCGAAGAAACAGTGACTGCATTTATGTATTTTGTTCTTTCTGAATTATTGAATATGAATCACATGCATACTGTTCTCTAACTGAAATGAAGTGGATGGTAATAAAACTGTATTTAAAACGTACAGGGACATGCGATTTCTTCCAGGCACAATATACAATATCACAGCTCTTTCCATGTTCACTTGTATTGCTAAATTTACTTGTATGACTGAACAGAGTCCACTTGTAAAATTAAGCTTTCAGATGCTAATGTCCGAGACATAAGCACTGCCAGCTAAAACAGGTGAAGCACATAGGAGACACAGGCGGAAGTTAGTGTAACTTCGTAAAAGCACATACCATCGGCGACTGTGTAACTAACTTCGAGTTGTAATTTTATGTGGCGGGTAGAACAGCCGCAAAGTAACAGTGTTGCTGTCGTTCTGTGTCGTTACCAGGGCTGGTAGGATATATAAGGAGTGTGAAGAGCGTCAGGAGTTGAGAGATCATTATGAAGCACACGGATATGCGGCATACTCACGTGAGACAGTATTATCAGCACCTGACGGAGTTTCAGAAGGACCTAATTGTGGGTCTCCATTTGCCAGCTAGTTGACTCGTGCAATGTCCAGATTTGTGGGGCATTTGGAGGTCACAGTGGCCCGATGTTGCACTACAGGAGAACATGGAGGCAGGCATGCTCGACGTCAAGGTTCTGGTAGACAGTGTCTGACCAGCACACGAGCGAGGATGGCTGTAATATGCACCATCCACATTGAAAGCCCTTCACCTCCACACCTGCCATCCAAGGGACTCCCTGCATCATACTGTGTCCTCTCACACCTTCGGTAGGAAACGTACAGCAGCCGGGCTGGGGGAATTATTGTCCCATGTGCAGGATGCCTTTTGGCACCACAATACGAACTGCAGTATTTGGAGTGGTGCCGTGGACTACTGGCGAATGGCGAAGCATTCTGTTTGGCAATGAATCATTGTCACTCATATGACCATCGTCTGAGAATATGGTGAGGATCTGAGGACAGGTCCCATTCTTCCAATGTATTGGACAGCCACAGCGCTGTTACTATTAGCTTCACAGTGTGGGGAGCCATCGGGTATGCCTTGAGGTCAAGGGTGATAGTAATTGACAGAATTTGAGAGAATAACGGTACATCACGGATAACCAGCACCCTCGAGTCTTACGTCTCATCTGACAGTACTGTGGTGCTATTTTCAGCACAAAAGTGCTCGTCCACACATGACACGTACCTCTATGAACTGCCTGTGTGATGCTCAGGCACTCCCACGGCCAGCTAGATCCCCAGATCTGTCCCTGATAGAGCATGTGTGCGAGACCAGTCCGACGTCAACACCAGTCCAGTGGCAGGATCCAGGGCACCAAGGTCCATTTGCAACAGTTGTGGGCCAGAGTACCTCAGGAGTGCACTCAACAGCTTTGTGACACCACTCCCAACCGAATCAATGCACGCATCCGGAACAGAAGTGGAACATCTTACTGATAAGTGGGCTCAGACTGTCCAGTTCTTTATAAATTGGACTCGATTTTGGAATCACTGAAATAATATCGCATATTTTCCGAACCCATGAAGTTTCACTTCATTCCCTCCTCCTCTCCTGGGTGCCTCATCGATTTGTCAGGCAGTACAGGGGTGGAAACATACGCTGCCTATATTGTGAAATACAGCTGACTGCTCGCCCGCTTCGTGTGCGAGAGGAATTTGACTAGAGAGGGGCTCACAATAAGTTAACATGTCAGGCAGTTGTATGGTTTGTTTTACAGGCAAGCATCTACATTCTGTAAGATTTCTTTTGGAATGAGGATATGCGCAGCTTTTACTGTGGTCATATGAACATCTGAGCACATTCCCCAAACGCAGGGTGGCTCATTACTACATGTGAACCAGCCATGAGAAGATTCCTTGCGGAAAATAAATAAACACGTATATAACACTGGGTCTAAAATTATTTTGAGGCAGTTAGGCGCCCCAGAATATGGTGACTTTACGTACGCTGGATACCAAGGCGCAAGCGAATTCGCGAGAGTGGGGAAGCCGATATCAGCCAAGGAATTGTGCACCCTGTCCATTGTGATCCAGAGTGATATTCATCTGTGTGCCGTAATGTAGTTTACGAGAAAGTCCATACCGATTCTTTGGGTGTAAAAGTGGCTGGGCATGATGGACCACAATTTGTTATCACTAAAAGTGACTATAACACCGTGGCCCAACTCCTTCCGATGAATCAGGCGTGATGACGTCTGCTTAACACGTCTTCAAACAGAAAGCATGTCCCTTATGAATGGCTTCACTCTGGGTCTTAAATGGGACTAATACGTGAGTAAGTGTCAGAAAATCATTTCTTTAATTTTTGTTTTCTCTTTAGTTTTCTGAATCAGGAAAGGTTCATTTCGAGGAAATTGTACCGAGCAAAGCCACAAAATTAGAGGAATTTACGTGCCTGTACACATGGCGATGCACCCATGTCACGCAGACAGCTCTGTTGCAGAATTCTGCTCTCACTTGTTTGTTTTTTTTTATGAGTTTTTAGTCTCTAGTGTTTTAGTGACACAAGATTATTACAGAAGTAATTACATACTAGGACTCAAAATGGAAATGAGAGTTTTAGCAACTGTATATGGGAATAGAGACGAGAAACTGTACAGGTAGGACTAAATACTTTGAAAATAGGTTTGCTGGATGTTATGTGTTTTAATGAAGGAGCAGTGCCAAAGTTTAAGGTTATCGAAATAATAAAAGTGTGTGTTGGGCTAAATATGCAAATAATTTTGTCATTGGCCGCAGGATGTTCTTCGAAGCAGAGAAATCCGTGTTGGAAGCCACCAAAGAAGCAAGAATATGAAAAAATCTGAAAAATAAAATGGACGGAGAACAACACCAGCAACATGATCAATAAGGATCTGGGGTGTATTAGTGTTATTCAGAGTAGGTACAGAAATAAATTTTAACTTTGACGTGAATTATGCAGAAGGTCACTTTTTTGATGTTTCGGCACACGTTGGTTAAAAACTATTAAAAATAGAGAGTTGATTTTTTTTACTATCTTAAACCTTGGTGGAAAAAAAACTGAGTATCTTTGTGAGTTAAACTTAAAAATTAAATACATTTTTAAAGAAAAACTATGAGATAATTACTGAAATTCTTCATAATCATTATTACATTTGTTTGAACGATAATTTATGATAGTAAAGACTTTTTAAAAGGTTTTTAAAGATAACGGTGTAAAGAACGTCTAGAAAAAGTCACGTTTTTACTTTGTTTTTATTTAAGGTATTTGTACGTATTCTGTAGATAAATAATTAAGATGCTTTATTTCACTTGCAACACAAAATACAATTCAGAAAAAAGCGTGAGACCAAAATGTTCCCAAAAGATCTGTCAAAAGATGATAAGCATTACATAGTCTTACATGTCTTACTCTTGGAAATACACTGTTTAGAAAACTGAAAAAAACTTCAGTATTTCCCCTTGTGTGCACAAACCAGTTCACTTAAGCCCACGAGATTGCGAAGCTCACGGCGTACTGATTACAGTTCACCACCTTTTAACTGAGTATACCTCAAATTATGACAAGAGGGAAGAAGCTAGCTTAGTAGCGCACTTCCCTCTATTCCCAACGTGTTTAAAGGTATTGCCTTTTGTCAAACCTTGTACCTAATCTGTCAGGCAGGAAATTTTCAGTTTGGGGGTGCCGTTGGTTACAAGTCTCGGCCACCTCTTGTTCCCATTGACGGCACTTTGAACAGTGGACGTTACATTTCAGATGTGTTACAACCCGTGGCTCTACCCTTCATTCGATCCCTGCGAAACCCTACATTTCAGCAGGATAATGCACGACCTCATGTTGCAGGTCCTGTACGGGCCTCTCACCAACTGAAAACGTCTGGTCAATGGTGTCCGAGCAACGGGCTCGTCATAATACGCCAGTCACTACTCTTGATGAACTGTGGTATCGTGTTGAAGCTGCATGGACAGCTGTACCTGTACACACCGTCCAAGCTCTGTTTGACTCAATTCCCAGGCGTATCAAGGCCGTTATTACGACCAGAGGTGGAAGTTCTGGGTACTGATTTCTCAGGATCTATGCACCCAAATTGCGTGAAAATGTAATCAAATGTCAGTTCTAGTATAATATATTCGTCCAATGAATACCCGTTTATCATCTACATTTCTTCTTGGTGTACCAATTTGAATGGCCAGTAGTGTAATTAATAGAATTGATATCCTTTGTGTGTCGCCAGTTTTGGTAGTTGCTATGATGAGTGTATTTGGTGGGATTAAATCCCGCAACTACTTGGTTCCCAAACATTACTGGATTTTTTTCCCTTGCCTCCTATTGGTGGATACTATCACAGTTAGATCATTTAGCAGAAAGTACATCACATTGGAAATAGCTGAATATTTAAAATTTCAGCTTAGTTTCATGCTATGTTCGTAAACAATCTACAGAGGGGTTGAATTGGTATGTGTGCTCGCAGTACCACTATCAGAAAGAGTAAATTGATCAATCGGGAATTTGATGTTGCGACTGGGTTTTTTAAACACTATAAAATCCCTAAGTTGACTCTCTCAGCTGTATCTTCACGAAGAAGGAGGAGGAAGGGTCTCTAACACGATAGGATAGAAACAACAATTAATACCATTCCCTCCTTTCTGCTGCAAGAGTCCACTGGACTGGCAGGCTGCTGTGAGCGAGCGGTTCTAGGGGCTTCAGTCCGGAACCGCGCTGCTGCTACAGTCGCAGGTTGGAATCCTGCCTCGGGCATGGATTAGTTAGGTTTATGTAGTTCTCAGTCTAGGGGACTGATGACCTCAGATGTTAAGTCCCATAGTGTTTAGAGACATTTTGAACCAGCCACTGGACTGTATTGAGAAGCAGTAAACATCACATGCTTAAACCACGTTCCATCACATAGTACTACTACTGGTTGCCACGGTTAGATGTCACAGATAGCTGAAACACTCGTACGTCCCACGCACTCATGTCCCGATGCCCACACACACCGCCCCACGCCAGAGGGTCGCACGCGCTAGTTGCCATCGTGCATGCGCGTCTCAGCGATCGCGCCTGGTCAGCAGACGGACTCGGCCCACTGGAGAGGACGGCCTGGCCATGGAGGGTGTCCAGGAAAATTGCATTGGCAGGAATTCGCATGTTATCAATACGTGCAGCGCCGACACTTGTCAGTGATCTATATCGATACTGAATCGCTCAGTTTTCCACAGAGAATACATGCAACACACGCAATCACGGAGACAGCCCAATATATACTGGTCTAGCCAGCCGTCTGGAACTTGTCTTTGTACTTGCTGCTACTGACAGCCTTAAGCCAGAAATTACAGTTCGTTCCAGTTACCAGCTACCTCCGCCACGCGTCCCACACATAAAGTGGTGTCGTCCTAGGAAACCAATCATATATTCATTAGTGTAACTAAAATGATATATAACGACTGCAGCCCCAATCTGGTGACATTCGCCAATGAGCGAAGTATAGGAAATACCTCCTCCTGACGGTTGTGGCTCTGGAGATATCAATAGGCCATTTATGCTATATGATTCTTTTGACTAGACATAACTTCCAAAGTAAATCTTTCACTCCCCTTACGGCTATCAATGCGTTGAAACTGCAATTTTCTATGTCATATACACACCTCCCTTACGACCGGACACTGTAATTTTCTTTGAATGTGTCGGTACACTGACCACAGTAACTTACACCCCAACACATACTTTATAATCCTGCTGATCCCAGCGACTCTATTACATATCACTCTACTAAATATAATACTTCGCAAATAATTGAATGCTGCTCATACCAAACGATATTGAGCGATAATCCGCGAAGGATGGAAATGCATCATTTGCTTTTCTTACGAGTGGGACCAGTGTGCCTTAGGAACAGAGACGTAAGTTTCTTACAAGCGACCAGTAATTCAGGAAACATGATTGTGACGGCTATGTTACTGTTCCAATGGTCCAAATGGCTCTGAGCACTATGGGACTTAACTTCTGAGGTCATCAGTCCACTAGAACTTAGAACTACTTGAACATAACTAACCTAAGGACATCACACACATCCATGCCCGAGGCAGGATTCGAAAGTGCGACTGTAGCGGTCGCGCGGTTCCCGACTGAAGAGCATACAACCGCTCGGCCACATCGGCCGGCTATGTTACTGTCACAAGCGATCTTGAGTCTACCGGCGCACACAAGTGTGGCTAACGACATCCACGTTAAAAACTATACATGCCTTATAAATCGAGGCATGGTATTGCTTCCAAATGAAGTGGTCTTCCATATAAATACCGCGACAATGATTTTAGACAGTGATCGCTGGGGTGTGGAACAGACCGAAAGTGCGGGTACACGTCGGCATTGGTGTAAGCTCGTAATAAAATTACCCTTCTCATCGAATATGGGAAGTGGTTCAGCAAAGGAACGCAACGTGGGGTTAAGGCGATATTTGCAACTCCTTATTGTGCTTGCTAAATTTTTCTCAGGCTAACGAAGAATATTTCTAACGCATACTATTTCGATGCCATGTAGACAGTGCAACAGAGGTTCTGCGAAGCATTTACGGGATTATAGGCTATGGAAGATGGTGGTCAGCTGAGAATGATGACGTACAGGAGATGGTGTGCTATATGAGGAATCACTTAAAATATGCAACGCTAGAGCGGAGTCACAAGAAATGTATAAAATTCTATGACCAATACAATGACTTTTCAAATCTGTAGTGTTATATTTTCTGGTAGAAATTCTGTCTGCTATTTGGAATCAGGTCTCTCCATTCAACCACACACTTGCGTTGGATCCTATGGACATGTCTTTTAATGCTCACCGCCACTCGTGAATCATAATTGTGGCACTATTTTTCTGTAGGAAAATCCTTGTACATAGGAAAGAGTACGTGACAGCAACACGATTACGAGAACAAGTTGAAATGGAAGCACTGGAACCAGGGAAACAGTCATTTTCCGTGAACAGCAACAAGGCAGTTGGAATAGAGTGTTTAACACGATGACCACTAAATGGTTCAAATGGCTCTTGAGCACTATGGGACTCAACTTCTAAGGTCGTCAGTCCCCTAGAACTTAGAACTACTTAAACCTAAGGACACCACACACATCCATGCCAGAGGCAGGATTCGAACCTGCGACCGCAGCAGTCACGCGGTTCCAGACTGAAGCGCCAAGAACCGCATGGTCACCACGGCCGTCTGACCACTAAATAGAGAGTATCACAAGCCCCGGTGTAGCCACAAAGTTATTGACAACCACTCCATAAAACCAAACTGAACTCCGCCTGAACAGACAATGAAGGCACAACGATACTGACCGGCCGCCGTGTCGTCCTCAGCCTACAGCCGTCACTGGAATCGGATATGGAGGGGCATGTGGTCAGCACACGGTTCTACTTTCTGTATGTCAGTTTACGAGACTGGAACCGCTACTTCTCAATCAAGTAGCTACTCAGTTGGCCTCACAAACGCTGAGTGCACGCCACTTGCCAATAGCAGATGGTCACCCACCCAAGTGCTAGCCCTGTCTGACAGCGCTTAACTTGGGTGATATGACGGGAAGTGGTGTTACCACTGTGGCAAGGCCGTTGGCGACAAACACCTTATAGATTTTTATAAAATCTCCTTAGCTAATGAGCACTGTATTACCAACGAGAGGCCGACCGGAGTGGCCGAGCGGTTCTAGGCGCTACAGTCTGGAACCTGCCTTGGGCATGGATGTGTGTGATGTCCTTAGGTTAGTTAGGTTTAAGGAGTTCTAAGTTCTAGGGGACTGATGACCTCAGCAGTTAAGTCCTATAGTGCTCAGAGCCATTACCAATGAGGGGGGGGGGGGGGGGGGGAGGAGGCTGCAATAATGAACAACTACGAAATGGATCTTGTGCAAGATTGTTTAGGCGTTTTAAACCCTAAGAAACAGTATTTACATTGTGCTTATCTGTAGACTCTACCAACCACAACTATGCGGTATCAGCGAACAAATACCTTAGAGAACAGTCGCTGCATGGTTCCTCACAATATTCTCCTGTATATCTATTAAGGTAATAGGGATGCATGCAAGTTGGCTGCTGTCTTTGATGCTTTCCTTGAATGAAGGAGCATCTGCCTCTAAATTGACATGGATCTCCGTTGAAGGATGACGGAAGATAGGTGGAGTATCAGTTGGGATGGGTGTTAACGAGGTATGAGTTAATGGTAGACTGATGATGCGTTCGAAAGAATGGGAGATGTTGCGGGGGATCTTTTATCACGCACGTATCCATATTTTCCGGTGTTCACTGGGGGGGCGCATCAGTTGTGTGGTATAACTTGGCATTCAGCTCATATAAAATTTCGTGTTGTGTGTGAGACTTATAGTGCTATCTACCTGCAATCGTTAACTGCAAAACCTCTCCATATCACAGTCAGCAGAGGACTTCCAATGCATGTGTAATGAAATATGTCCATCGACGGAAAATCCATTTCAACACCCTCTTCTAGACAAATGAAGATGTGTGTGAAGCACTCCATTTTTCTGCCACATCTTGGACATAAATCGACTCTTCAGTTTCATGACTGCAGTGATTCTAAGTTATGAACAGGGGTTTGTGGAGTACTGCAATCCCTGTGTATACATTTGCTTGAAAAATGTTGTATGTGTGGAAGAGATTGTGTTCTGTTCACGAAGTTAGTGCTGCATGTTGTGTAATTTCACATATCAAACCTCACTGATCTGTGATGCGTTTGTGTTTATGTTCTACAGTCATTTCTCTCTTCCCAGCGCCTTCTTGGAATGGAATTCGGACACTACAAAATTTCTATGGAAACTGATGGCACAAGTGATTTGCATAAAATGTTTCAAACTTCTACCATCTTGAGTTCCATCATGCGTAACTCAAACGTTTCTTCTCCTTCTCCTTCTCCTTAATCATGTGTTACATCACCACAACACTGTCAAATGTATCAGGGTCGTATCTACTATTGAATTGAATTGAATTTTATTTGATCCTGTGAGATTTCATTGTGTACAGTAAATGCATGTGTAACATAGGACGTGTCAAAGTATTAACAGTCATTTTCACTTATTTTTCTACACCTTTAGCTTACATTTTTACCTCATTGATAATGAATAACCATATATACAAATTTAATGGCATAAGTATTCTGCAACAATGTAAAACTATTTTTTAATGCGATAGTCTTTAAGTTTGTTTCGAAAGTCATTGTCAAGTACAATGTCTTGCAGGTTTTTAGGCAGACTTCTTAGTAGTCTTACACCAGAGAACTGGGGTCCTTTTTTTAGCATTGCCAGTCCGTGGGGTATGCTCCATACTTCATTATTCCTTCTTGTATTGTGGGTGTGTACACTAGCATTTGTAATCCAGTCCTCATTACCTTTTGTGATGTACATTATTGTTTTGTATATATACAACGACGAAAAAGTTAAGATACCTAACTTCTTGAAACAGTTTTTGCACGTTTCAGAGGTCTTTCTTCTTAAAATGGTGGTTTTTTTTTTTTTTTTTTTTTTTTTTTTTTTTTTTTTTTTTTTTGTAATGTGGACACTCACTCGTTTTGTCTCTTGTTTGTTTGAGTTTCCCCACACAGTCACTCCATACTGTAAGTATAGTTCGAAAAGTCCATAATACACTGTACACAGAAGGTTCTTGTCTGAATACTGTGATAGCTGCATCATTAAGAATATGACAGAGCTCAGTTTCTTACAGACATTATTAATATTTTTTTTATTTCAGTTCATTATCCACAAGAATACTTAAGAATCTAGCAGATTCTACTTCTTCCAGCCTCTTTCCATCAACCTCTAAATCTATGTCTACAGCCTTTTCCTTGTTTTTAAGCACTGCATACATAGTCTTCTTTAGATTTATAACCAGTTCATTTTCCAACAGCCATAGAGCTGTGACATTTGCAGATATGTATGCTCTTCTCTCAAGCTGTTCCATATTTTGGTGACTATTTAGTATTGTCATGTCATCAGCATACAATATCTTCTTTTCTTCCTCCTCAACACTTATATCATTAACAAACACATTAAATAACAATGGACCCATTACCGAACCCTGAAGCACTCCACATTTGATGGGTTTGGTTGCTGATTGGTGTGAGTTTCCTCATGATACATACTGCTTGCGGTTGCACAAGTACGTATGATTTTATCCATTCACCTGGTTGCCCTTGAATGCCATAGTTGTCTAATTTTTGTATCAGCATTTCATGGTCAATGGTGTCGAATGTTTTTGAAAGATCCAGAAACATTGCAGAGACAATTTTTTATCATCTAAGGACTGTAAAATGTATTCTGTTAGACTGTAAATCGCTGATTCTGTAGAATCACCCTTTCTGAAACCATGTTGTGAGGGTATGAGAATGTTATGTTCGTCCAAATAATTAACTAATCTGGAATACATTAGCATTTCTAGGATTTTCGAGAAACCTGATATCAGTGAAACTGGTCTGTAGTCGTTGGGGTCATCCTTATACCCCTTCTTGTACACTGGCACCACCTTCGTTATCTTCAGTTTTTCTGTATAGTTTTCCGCAATTCATCTTCCGTGACTGTATAGTATAGCATGATCGTTTTGGTACCTTAATACTCTTCTGTTCTTGACCATTTCTTTCCAATTTTAAGTTTTCTACTACACTGATAGAGTTATTATTCAGTATGTTTGCTATTTTCATACCATTTGTGACCGCTGTGTTGTCTATTTTAATTGACCTAATACCTTCATCTTTGTTTGACCCATGTTTTTCCTTTCTTTCAGCATTGATTGCATTCCAAGCTGCCTTTGCCTTGTTTTTGAGTTCGTTATGGTGGTGTCAATTGCTCTTGCTTTGGCTTCTCTTATTGTTTTTCTATACTTCTTTCTTAGCATTTAATACTTTTCAGCTTCGCCCATCCGTCTCAGATCCTAAAGCTTCCTCCACTGTTGTAAAATTTCACTGGTAATCCGCGCCAAGAAGGCACGCTAAACTCCTCACCATACAAGAATCTAGAGAGATTGTGTGTAATTGGCCGGATGACGTGAATAAGATTGGTAGGGAACAGTCTTTGCAGAAAGGCAGTTGCAGTACTGGAATGAAAAAACCGGTGTATAATTACAAGTGGCAGTCAGTACAAGTTTGCAACAAGGTTTATACTCTTTGCAAAAGCAAAATATCGAAGTGTATTGCATGGAACTCAGCTCATTCTGTTCCTTCATGAGACGTCGAATGTAGTGGGCATAGGATCCTCCTACTTCTGGTCGGATACAAATTAAACTGCAGGCAGCGTTGCAGGTTAAAGACAAAGGAAGAGTTACGAAATGATTAGAAAGAGGCCCTATAGAGTTTTGCCCAGGGTCCTCAGCCTGTAGGTTCAATGAAGGGCTAGCACGTTTCGAAATAGGTAGTTGAATGCTAGAGCTCTGAATCTCCTACTTTATCCCACGAATGTGAGAATCCTCTGTGACTCCTCCCACATAAGAGAGTTGTCAAAATCTTAATAAAAACCTACTGCATTCGTAAAGTGTTTTGGCTAAGGAACATAGTTTTTGCTCTTTCTCTGTGCTGATGGCCATTTCCTACACTAAGAACCAGTATTTGTGTCATGTGATGTAGGCAGTGTAACAAGGTTTGCGATATGTCCACATGTCTGTGACACTCGCAAAGTAATGGAGTGGGTCGTTTAGCAATGATACAGAAATCGAGAACCATGCTGCTATGTCACTGGCTGATAGTGTCACGATGACATGTTTTATTGACGTGACAATTCATTTATGGCGGGGGTTTGGACCTTGAGTAATTGAGTGAAACGCATTGAACTTACAGAAAACCTGGTAAAATTACGAAAATTGATGGACAATACATAAAATTGATGAAAATATGGCAAAAAAATGTGGAGGGATGAGAGTATTTACGTGTTCACCTGGGCGCGAGAAAATCATTCCATTCCTGCACCAGAGGAATTGACAATTGATTGTGCATACTATCTGTGCTCGTGCAGGTCATAAAAACGAAAGTCGGAGTGTCCAAAGATTTGGAGGTCAGGGTGACTTCCACTTAGAATACCGAAACAGCGATCATCTACCAGGGTGCAATATGCACCACCAATGTCATGAATCAGTACTCAGGGTCTCTTCGAAAAAGTGGAACACTGAGACATCTGATAGCTCATCACTATGGAAGATGAGATTAAATGTAGAGATCATCACCTTAAGACAACTGTTTGGAAACAACCCAAAAAGTCGCAAACTCTTCCAGTTTCCATACTTCACAATGTTCTCTACATTATTGTCAATAAGAAACACTGTCTTTGTCTTTTATTTCAACCATACCGTATGTTGTGGGAACAATAAAGTTTATACCATGTGATGTCCAGCTTTCTATGAGAGACAATGGATCAAAACATGTTAATGTCAGTTTAGCACCTGGCACGGACCTTGAAGTCATGGTGGAAATACAAAATGTATGGTGACGTACAAAGCTGTAGTCATACACTGCTTGGATGTGTTGCAGTGGAAAAATAAAAACAGTGTATCTAACTGGTTATGAAGAACAACACAAGGACCCTCTTTTCTGATTGACAGTCTATGGGATATGGTTCTACTACAGTATGGACGAAAGTACTCTACACTGATGTATGCAAGTGACTTCGATAGCTGGCCACCTGCCCCAATGGACCAACACCTGTATATTTAACAGGAGTGTCACATACGCTCGATGTCAACGCACATACGGTGTTTGTTTTTCGATATATCAAAAGAGAGCGACACAGTAATATCTTGTCAAGTTTCTATTCGGTGATTTTAGCAAACTTTTTATAGTTCGCAGTTTTTCTCTGTTGGATGGTATAAAATAATGAGGAGAGAAAGAATGTTTTGGTGACAGACATGAATTCACCCAGAGAGACACAGATGTCCTTCGGATTGCAGTACCTGTATGTAGTTTGAAAATGCACGGCACTGCAGTAGCAATATCCATGTCTTTCTTGCAGTTCCCTTGCTGTGAGAACTCTTCCTAATTTTTACGATAAGAAACATCGCTGTAACTGCTTGTACTGTCTCTTCTAACACTTCATGTTACAAGAGAAAGCTTCCTTTGGCGCTGTTTGTACATAGCTGGCGCAGCTTTGATGACATGATCTCATTTCGACTGAGTAGCCAAACACAGTCCTGTCGCATTAACTAAGCTCATCCTTTGTCTCCATGGGATGTAGGAGGTAGATATAGTGCTCTTCGACTTCTGCTTGGTTCCGACTTAAATTGTAATGATCAGATGAATAAAGCTGCAAGGTGGGTGGGGCAGGGACTGAGAAACAGTTACAAGATACAGAGGGAATGGCTAAAACCACACTGGAATTTTGCTGTATGATGACCTTAGCAGATAGGTTCGAGAAAGGTGACTCGTTTTGAGATGTGAGAGCCGCAAATAAGATTTACCAGTGGCTGTTATCAATAAAAGACATCTCCATAGGATCCAACGCAAATGTGTGGCTGAATGGAGAAGCTTGATTCCAAAGCGCAGACAGAATTTCTACCAGAAAGCATAACGCTATAGACTTGGAAAGCCAGTGTACTGGTCGTAGGATTTTGTACATTTCTTGCGACTTCGACCTAGTGTTGCATTTTCTTAAGTGATTCCTCACACAGCACATCATCTACTGTATGTCATCATTCTCAGTCAACCAACATCCTCCCTCGACTATAATCCCATTGAGATTTCGCAGAATCTCTGTTAAACTGTCTACATCGCATCGAGATAGAATGCGTTAGAAATACTCTTCGTTAGCGTGAGAAAAATTAGCAGCGTCATGAGAGAGTTGGCAATATTGGCTTAATACCACGTTACACCGCTGAATGACTTTCCAGATTCTGTGAGAAAGGTGATTTTATTACGAGGTTACACCACTGGCGACGTGCACCTGCACTTTTGGACTGTTCCACAACCTAGCGATCACTGTCTATATTCAAGGTCGCGGTATTTGTGTGGAAGACCACTTCATTTGAAGGCGACACTATGGCTCGATTTATAAAGTGTGTATAGTTATTAACATGGATATCATTGGCGATATGTGAATGTGCATAGAGAACCAAGACCGCTTTTTATGCAGGGTGACAGAAAAACATAGTCATTGTGTCGCTTTTAGAGCGATTATGTCTCTCCTCATAAATAACACTGGCATCACTCACAAGAAAAACAAATGGAGTATATCTGTCCATCCTGGGATTTGCATTCAGTGTTATTTGTTGGCACCAGTATACAGTTAATGGAGAAGTATTATACCTAGTAGGAGATGTGCAACGGATTCGCTGTGATCAGCAGGCGTATAAAGTACGAGTACGTACTGGGAAGTAAGGTTACTATGGTCAATGTTCTAACATGTGCAAAGAAAATAACTATGTCCAGTCGAAAGAGAGATATGGATTTGACAGGGAAAATTGCGATTTCAAAGCATCAATAGCCACAATGTGGATGAAAGATTTTACTTGGAAAGTTATGCCAGCCATAAGAAGGATATTGATTTATGTGGGCCACTGATATTTCTTAAGTCACTGCCATGAGGAGGAGGTGTTTCTTTTACTTCGCTCATTTTTGAAAGTCACCGGATTAGAGCTGCAGTCGTAATATTTAATTGTAATTGCACTGCCAAATATATGACTGGTTTCGTAGGGCGACACCACATGATGTGCGGAATGCGTGGCAGATGTAGCCAATTGCGGGAATGAATTGACATTTCCGGTTTAAGGCTGTCGCGAGTGGTGAGTACAAAAAAAGTTCCAGGAGGCTCACTAGTCGGTTCTCTCCCGCAGCACCGGGGACAAGTCTAGTCCTAGTGGCGCTCTCTGAGTAGGTTAACAGGGAACTAATACTCAGTATGTGTTGGACTGTCTCCGTGATTGCGTGTGTTGCATGTAGTCTCTGTGGAAAACTGAACGATTCAATGTCGATCACTGCAAAGTGTCGAATTGCTCCCACTGCAATCTTGCTGGACACCCTCCATGGCCAGGCCGTTCTCTCCAGTAGGCCGAGTCCGTCTGCTGACCAGGTGCGATCGCTGAGACGCTCATGCATGGTATCAACTACCGCGCGCGACCCTCTGGCGTGGTGGCGGTGCGTGTGGACATCGGGACGTGAGTGCGCGGGATGTACGAGTGTTTCCGCTACTTGTGGCATCTAACCTTGGCATCTAGTACTACTACTATGGAATGGAACGTGGTTCAAGCGTGTGGAGGGGGAGGGCGAGGGGGTTTCTCAGAAGGACAGAGTGTGCCCTGGTAGTCATATATTATCCCCCAGGGAGTGTAAATCAATTAACAGAACAATAGGTTAAGTGGTTGGGAGGGGGTCGTAAATCAACCAACGTTGCTCTTGGAATGTTCGCAAGAACACAGTTTGCCCCCTTGATACAGTCTCTCATTAGTTCTCATGTACACTTGTTCCATAGACTAGTGATGTTTAGCGGGGAAGGCTTAAATAAGTCTGTTATTCTCTGGTGGTGTTATATGCAGTTGGACGTATCATGTTAAAATTCAGATTAGCGCTAACAGTTATCCGAAAACTACTTTCAACAGTGCAATAAAAATTGTCACAATACTCAACATGCTGAGGACACATTATGAGAACTGCAACCAATTATGCATTAAATGGGGGTTCCTACTCTGAAAGGGCTTAGATTGCTGTAACCCTGGACTAGAATCAAGTTTACATGACTTGCTACGAAACAGCATGAAGGAATCAATAAAAGTTGTCATTCTTTTTAAGAAGAGCTAATTATCATAGTTATGTAAAAGTAACGTTTTACAGGTGTAAACATATAAATAGTTGCCCAAGACTTAACGAGAGTGCAGTACTACACAGCATGTGTGAACCAATATGCAGGTAGTCTATGCCAATAGTGTGTTGCAGAAGTAACAAACCGAAAACTAGGTTGATGTTTCTACCCAAATGCAGGTGTTTAATCTTTTATTTTCAGTTGCAGTGTTAGGTAGGTGAAAAATAAGCCTAATCAGGTTTAGGAACAGAAATTTATGTCACAATGGTAGTTGAGAAGTTGCTCAGCATGCTGTAAATGTATAGCCTAAGTCAATGTGAGTGATTAATTGATTCGTCCAGTGGTTGAAAGGTTTGTGGAACCTTAAAATCCTACAAACTTGCGCCGTGTTAATTTTCCACAAGCAAAAATGACGAGACGAGCTGACATTTCGAATTTCGAATCTTAACATTGCTCGATGCATTTCGTTTGCACTGAGGCTGACAAAACCGAGAAGGAACGTTCACAAGGAAGAGAACGGAAAATAATCGTATGAGAGAATATGAATTACTGACCAAACACACACACACACACACACAAACAGAGGGAGAGAGAGAGAGAGAGAGAGAGAGAGAGAGAGAGAGAGAGAGAGAATTTTAGAATTCTGAAGTCCGCTGTCCGTTACTCGGTGCAGCACTCACCAGCGAATGTGGAGACAACAGTCATGTTTTCCTGACTGAGTACCCTTAGAGGGTGGTCCACGTCTCCTTCGCCCATATACTGTGCTATCTCTTCTTCTGTAACCTACAACAAAAATAAAACATTATAAGGTTGTTTTAATTAGAGTTTTAATGAAACTCGATAATTTTACTACAGCTCGGAAAAAGTTTCTTATGTACCTATAAAGCGCATTCATCTTAGTGAAGATACTAAAAGAAGCATTCATTGTATAGTGAAGTATAATGTAAAACTTATGATCTCTGAGCATTATATAGTAATGTCTGATTAGGGAGGACCTGGATGCAAACGAAATCTGCGTTACTAAAAATGAGAGAAGGGCTAAGGGTAAAGAGATGACCGTGAAATAGGCTTAGAAAATTTGCAATTAATCCTGAAAATTATTTTCTTCTATGCGAATAAATGAGACATAATGGCAAACATCACAAGTACACGACAAGCCTGTAAGTAAAGGCATTGTTTGTTCTTCATAGGTTGACAGCACTGATTCAACAAAGATATACATTAACCTCACTGTTTATCTTGTGCTTTAGCTGTGTTGGCTGACTTAATAACTGTAATTGTCTTGCCTTCAGAGAATTTTTTTTTGTTTTGTCAGTATATGCCAAGGAGAAATGAGGGTACTGTACTGTGAAATGACTAAATATCGAAAAACTATTCGCATAACGTAGTTGCAGCATAGTGAGAGCTGTGTTAGTGAACGA
Organism: Schistocerca gregaria; assembly: GCF_023897955.1. Lineage (NCBI taxonomy): Eukaryota > Metazoa > Arthropoda > Insecta > Orthoptera > Acrididae > Schistocerca > Schistocerca gregaria. Next base: position 480,551,891 of record NC_064925.1, read on the forward strand.
AATATTTGCGAGTGGATAAATCGCTTTAAAATATTTGTGCATTTTTGTTCGATAGAGGGAGTTCGGGTAGCCTATGAGTTTCGGAAATGGACAGAACATCGACGCGGCTGAGTGAATGATTCATGTTGATCGTCGTGATAGGATTGACGATTTGTGTTCGAGTTGATCATTCCATTCCTCTTGTGTTTGGCGTGTTTTTCAGCGGCGTTTGCGTTTCAAACCTTACAGAATTCAGTGCTACAAACCGTTCACGTCTGTGATGCACTACGATGTGTACGGCTTTGTGAGTTCATTCTCTGCGTGGAGACGGAAGATAACCATATTCTTTCATGTTTAGTGTTCAGAGACGAGGCTATATTCCATTTAAGTGAAAAAGTGAATGTGAAGAATGTAAGTATACGTGGAAAACGGGAGCTACTTACCAGAGTCGAGCACGAGAGGAACTACAAAGATTCAAGTATTTTGCTTCGTTTCCAAAGAAAATTTTATGAGTTTTTGTTTATTGCGGAAAAGGCGTTTCCAGGAATCGCGTACCAGGACATGTTGATCGCGTTCCACAATATCGAAAACAATTAAAAACTTTCATTTTTCATCATAAGTGCCTTTCTCAAAAATGAGTTGCCTTACAGTGGATCAGCGGTAAGTGGCGTACCAGTCTGCGTTGCACCAGCGGCCTCCAAGGTCGCCTTATGTACGATAAGTGATTTTTCTTTTTGTTAGAGTTTGTGAAAGACTCTGTCTATGAGCCTCGCCTACTAACAACTTTGGGCGACGCGTAAGAGCAGCAGTGAATGCAATAATTCTATACATGCTTGCAAAAGTATGGTACGAGTTTGACTATCGTTTAGACGTTGTCCGTGGAGCGGAGGTCATACTGAAGCCTTGTGAAGTGAAAACTCTATTCCTAAAAGTAACTGTAAAAAGTACTCCAAGATTGTACATGTACTTATGTAAAAGGTATATAGTTGTAAAACAGGCTAACTGTTTTACAAGTACAAACTTTACAGTTCTATGTGTCGAACATCAGACATGCATTACTGATGCAGCAGCATTCCCTGCCCGAGTAGAAATGTCATTGCAAAAATCTGTTTCTTGGAGACAGTCTGTTGAGCCCTCGTTGAACTGAATTACATTCTGATGATGCATCCTTTCAGGCATATTGAAAATTGCTTTATCTGTACGTTTAATGTCGTTTCGGCTACTGCTGTCATCATATAAAAACTTAGAACTTGTAAAACAACGTCTGGTGTCAGTGCTTCAGTTGGTCATTGTTTTATCGACCCTGACAACGAACGTTGTCCAAGTTTTTATCTGATGATGGCAGTAGCCGAAACGATGTTATAAATAAAGTCATATATTAAGGGGTGTAGGCGGCTTTATTCACAAAATATCCGCAATATTCGCAGCCTCATTAAGGAAGTGTATTCCTTTATTTATAAACCGATTTCTAGTACGTAGTCCACCACTCTGCGACGAGGCGAGCTGCAGCAGTGGTCAGCGTACCGGCAGAACGGCGACTCGTATCCCCATCCGGACGTCCACATCCCTGATTTCCCTAAATTGCTTAGGGCAAATTCAGCGTTGGTCCCTCTGGAAAGGACGTTCTCCTTTTCGTTCCCAATCTGCCCTTACCCAATCCTGGGCTCTGTCACTAATGACTTCTTCTGCAATGGGACGTTGAATTTTAATTTTCCGTCTTTTATCTCTCTTCGATCTTAAGTCTACATCTGTTGTGTACATAGTTCCGAGTAGTCAGCGCATACACGACTTTCCCACTAGAGAGCGCCCCGCTAAGTACAATAGCGCAGGCGCAGCGCTCGTCTGTCTCCGCACTACGAGATGGCGCTGTCTTAGAGACGGACCAAATTCCGCTTCCGCCGATCCGCATATTAATATGTAACGAAGCCAATGAGATTGCTGCTAATGTAGAACCTTTTCTCCTCGTGGATCATACTCGCGCAGTGATACATGAACCCTCGAGGTATTATAACGAGTGTACAGACCTCCGAATAGTCAGTCTGCATTAGTCTGCATTTGTCTGTACCAGTCTATAGTCAAGTTTCAGTCTGCGCCTAATAAGATTATCATATTCCTGTACATGGCTACGAAGAGAAATGTATAGACACTTTGTCAAGTATCAGAGATATGTGAGAATAAGATTAACGTACCAAGACCAAAGGAATTTCAGATTGTCAATTGCAAACAGTATCCAGAATCAAGTTACGTAATGTCTATGATTTTTATTATTTTAATAAATGTGTGTGAAAAGTAATCAAGTTCTGCTTAAAGTTGGTCACTGTCAATCTGCTACTCTAAGCGTGCAAGTGGCATTTCTATCGTCTGACCTAACGGCAGAAGATAAACACTCCACGATAAGACCACGAGACCTATTGCTGACACTCGCCTACTTCGTTAGAGCGACACGTCAAAGAATCTGATGGTGTGTGTACCGAAGGTCTTACAGTACATCCGCACTCCGCAAGCCACTTTGTTGTACTTCACGGGGGCTACTTCATGCGCCACAGTCACCCTCCCCCAGTTGCTATGTCGGTCGCGATTTGTTGTCTTACATCATTCGTTCCCAATTCGTGAGACCATGGTGTGATGCTGTAGAGCTCCAGACTGGGAAAGAGCCACAGGGACTCCCAGATGGACGTGTTTGGGAGAGTATTTCAAGGTTTGGTGTTCATCTGATGGCCGAGGGAAACCTTCCCAAAAACCATTGTCAGACCGGGGGACTGAAGTTTTTACATTTATTTCTAGGAAAATGATGTCTTTGTCCCATAAAAACTAACATTTTCGTCTCTCCTAGGAACGTAGGCTCTCGGAATTTGTACAATAAACCAGCCACACGATCCTACACAGCTCCAGTTTCGTAGCATCTGCCACGGGAGTCTAACGAGAATCTCCGTGGTGCTTCCGCGCCCACATGTTTCGCGGGCGGAGTACATTTCCTGAGGTTTCTTCCAAAACATTTCATCCTATGGTTAGTTTTATGTGGCCGTTCCACTTAAAATGGCGCAGCACACATACTGCCATACATTGAATGGGCGTAACTGCTTCCAGTGATCACGTGATCACACGGTAGTGGGTCTTCCTGCTCACTGATTTTATACCAATTTTTGTTCTCTGATAATTGGCCTCCCTGTAAAATACGCGACACAAGATGCCCTTTTTTCTTATTCTCGTATCGACATGACACAATAGAAGCTGCACTAGACGTATTGTTTTGTCATTAATGACTGGAATATTGAATTCAACCCTATCTTTCTTCTGCAAAACAACAAATCTTTGAGTTCTTCTTCTTTCATTAAATCATGTAGTTAATTTCTTGTCGTTTAAATGAAGTTGTAAGTGGCTTGTTGGTGAACCAAAAATCGATCGCATTAAGAACACTGTCATTATTAACAAGTCGAACCTGTATCTTAATTCGAAGTCCGATTATGTTATCACAAAATAACTTCTTCAGAATGAACATTAACTATTCACACGGTAATTCGTCGCCATGTGCGCTGGTAGCCAACAATGACCTTTTCGACTGTACCTGATTTTCAGCAAGTCAGTTAAAGTCACAGAGTACAATTTAATTTGAAGTAAAAATTATCAGCATTTATGATTATCTATACATAAACCAAAATAATCATTTCAGTTACCAATACGAATAGTTGTACTTCCTTTTTTTATCACCCCTGGAGAGGATCCTTTGCCTGAGACTTCATGATACCCTTATAATCTGGAAGTCGCAGCAAGCTGTGGCTGTGGCAGGACCAAAATGTATTTTTTTCAGTTTCCTGTATTTCCGAATTCTGCCAATATGTAACTAGAATTTGTATTTTTCTTTCCATGTTTCATGTTAGTGCTCAATGGGGCAAGCTGATGTGTAGAAGCGAAGTAAATGAACAATAATTATGAAAAAGAAAGTTATAAATTCATAAAAGAATCTAAACAAAATTTTTATATTACGGTTATATTACCAACGATAGGAAATATGCCGACACACATAAGGCAAGTATTTCATTGTTTATCATTATACCCATGTGTGTTATAAAAGTTTTCTCACTTGGGTAGGCAGTTCACGGCCCACAACCTATTTCAGATTTAATTGTTCAAATTTTATTAATTAATTATATAATTCATCAAATTAGTGTCAACAAAATGGTTGACTTAGTGCACAGTGCAGACAATACGAAGTAGTACCACTGTCTTTATGGACATTCTGAAGTATTCCACTGTTTCTCTAGATCGATAATTTCTTGTTGAAGGTTCACACTTTGAATTAATACTATTTGTAGATTGCTGTTTAAAACAGAAATGAGAAGTTCACTAAAATAACTTCAGCCATCAGTGGCATCGTAAAAACTGGTAAAATTATATATATGGAATTTATAGAAAACAGTGATAATGAATTTCATAGCCACGCAGTGAGCTTGCTGATCCGGCAATTGATAATCTACAACCATCAACTTGCGAGATAGAATCGCAAGCTGAAGGTATGGACTTCATTCCACAAACTAGCCACATAGTAGACCCAATCGTGGAGCTGCGTAGCAACGATGAATTCAAATTTCGATCCAAATACACTACTTGATCAAAAGTATCCAGACAACCCAAAATCATTGCAATGTATAATAGGCAGACATCTATCGAGACCATCACACAGTAATTCCAAACTGCATCAGGATCCACTGCAAGTACTATGACAGTTAGGGGGGAGGTGATAAAACTTGGATTTCATGGTCGAGCGGCTGCTCATAAGTTGGTAAATGTCAAACACCGCCTTGCTTGGTGTAAGGAGCGTAAACATTGGACGATTCGACAGCGGGAAAATGTTGTGCGGGGTGTCTAATCACGATGCATAATGTGGCGATCCGATGGCAGGGTGTTGGTATGGCGAAAACCCGGTGAACGTCATCTGCCAGCGTGTGTAGTGCCAACAGTAAAATTCTGAGGCGGTGGTGTCATGGTGTGGTCGTGTTTTTCATGGAGGGGGCTTTCTCCCCTTGTTGTTTTGCTTGACACTATCACAGCACAGGCCCACATGAGCACCTGTTCATAATGCACGGCCTACTGCAGAGTGGTTACACGACAATAACATTTCCGTAATGGACTGGTCTGCACAGAGTCCTGACTTGGCTCCTATAGAACACCTTTGGGATTTTTTTTTAACGCCGACTTCGTGCCACGCCTCACCGACCGACATCGATACCTCTCCTCAGAGCAGCACTCGACGAAGAATGGGCTGCCATACCCCAAGAAACCTTCCAGCACCTGACTGAACGTATGCCTGTGAGAGTGGAAGCTGTCTTCAAGGCTAATGGTGGGTCAACACCACACTGAATCCCAGCATTACCGATGGAAAGTGCCACGAACTTGTAAGTCATTTTCAGCCAGATGTCCGCATACTTCTGATCACATAGTGTAGGACTGCTTTCAGTCCACTCAGGACGCCTTTCAGTGCACTCAGGATCTACATCTACATACCATTTGTGCAAGCCATCGCATGGTGTCAGTCACAGGGTACCCTGTACCACCAACAGTGATTTCTTTTCCTGTTCCACTCGCAAGGATACCCTGAGATTAGAAATCTCACAATTAAATGGTGCTTACAAGGGCATTCCTGATACCATAAAAATTATCAGATGAAATGGACTCAATACGTTCAGGATAAATAAAATGAAACTGTTCAGAAGGTAATTAAAGTAGATAGCTTAGCTGCTGAAAAAGAGATAAAATTGAAAGAACAGGCTGATTTACAGACGGGGAATTTTTCACATGAATTTATGAATTGGATATCTGAGAAAGAAGCATAGGTTAATGATAAGGTGGATTCTGAGATAAAAGCTGTAATCTAACAGCCCAGCACTGGAGCATCATTGGAACAAGATTACATCTGAATTGCGTCAAACTAAAACTGCACTGAGTAGGGACCTATCTAGTTGCGTAACAATGTTGCTGCACAAATTAATGAACAAGATTACATCTGAATTGCGTCAAACTAAAACTGCACTTAGTAGGGACCTATCTAGTTGCGTAACAATGTTGGTGCACAAATTAATCATATGAGAGGGGTGTTGTCCGCTGTTACGGAAGTAGTGCATGAGCACGATGCACGATCCCTTGTTACACACCCAGCCGTTTTTATAAAATCGTTTAAAGGAATTTTACCCAAGACATGGACTGAGTTGGAAAAAAAGGAGAGAGAGAGAGAATACAATTCACTGAAGCATATATACAGGGCGAAGCAGCACCATGAGCATCAAAAAATGCTGAGTGTTGCCAGTCATGTAAGCAATTTTGAAAGGCTTTATTATCAAAATACGGGTCTCAGGAGAAAGGTTTTTAATCCAGAGACCTTACACAGCCAGGAAACACCGTTCTTGCGAAACACAACTAGCTCATTATGTTCATGAAGTAATGAGTGCTATCGACAGGGGATGGCAAATTGATTCCATATTTTTAGATTTCCAGAAGGCTTTCGACACTGTTCCTTACAAGCGCCTTCTAACCAAACTGCATCCCTATGGAATATCGCCTCAGTTGTGCGACTGGATTCGTGATTTCCTGTCGGAAACGTCACAGTTCGTAGTAATGGACGGAAAGTCATCGAGCAAAACAGAAGTAATATCCGGCGTTCCCCAGGGAAGTGTTATAGGCCCTCTATTGTTCCTGATCTATATTAAGTACACAGGAGTCAATCTGAGTAGCCGTCTTAGAATGTTTGCAGATGATGCTGTCATTTATCGTCTTGTAAAGTCATCAGATGACCAAAACGAATTGCAAAATGATTTAGATAAGATATCTGTATGGTGCGAGAAGAGGCAGTTGATCCTGAATAAAGAAAAGTGTGATGTTATTTACATGAGTACTAAAAGAAATCCGCTAAATTTCGAGTACGCGTTAAGTCACACAAAACTGAAGGCTGTAAATTCAACTAAATACTTAGGGATTGCACTTACAAATAAGCTAAATTGGGACGATCACATAGATAATGTTGTGGGTAGAGCAAACCAAAGACAGCGATTCGTTGGTAGAACACTTAGAAGGTGCAATAGGTCTACTACAGAGTCTGCATATACAACGCTTGTCCGCCCTATTTTGGAGGATTGCTTCGCGGTGTGGGATCAGCATCAGGTGGGACTGACGGATAGCATCGAAAAAGTACAAGCTCGTTTTGTATTATCGCGAAATAGGAGACATAGTGCCACAGACATGATACGTGAATTGCAGTGGCAACCATTAAAACAAACGCGTTTTCCGTTGTGACGGTATCTTTTCATGAAATTTCAATCGCCTGGCTTCTCTTCCGATTGCGAAGACATTCTGTTGGCATCCGCCTACATAGGGAGAAATGATTATCACGATAACATAAGAGAATTTAGGGTTCGTACAGAAGAATTTAAGTTCCCGTTTTTCCCTGACAACGTTCGCGAGTGGAACTGTAGTGAGACGTAGATGTAGATGTAGACAGTCGCCAGGGTAGTCTACACACAAACTTCGAAAAATCTTTGAAAAAAACATGACGCTGGGATGTGCTGTGGATCCTTAAAGCTAAACTACCACTAGCTGTCAAAGAAAAATTAGTACATGTTCTTGAAACAAATCAAGAGTTTCTTATTTCCATATTGGATTTGACTGACTTGATACATGAGGATTCTAAAACAAATAATGTTAGTGGCAATGGGTCAGTCCACTCAGCTGGATAACCATTTCAGCAATCAAGTTAGAAAAAACGATTACCATGACACTTGTGTAACACATCCCGTAGGACATGTAACAAAAAACAAAGTGCAAGAACATCTAAGGCTATGTGGTCAAAAGTATCTGAACACCTGGCTGAAAATGACTTACAAGTTCGTGGCGTCCTCCACCAGTAATGCTGGAATTTAATAGGGTATTCGCCCAAGCTCAGCCTTGACGACAGCTTCTGGATCCCTAACTGTCTGGATCCACTTCACGATTATCAGAACCTCCTTCCTGCCTTGGGTGCAGCTCATCTCATGCACTATGTGATCAAAAGTATGTGGACACCTGGCTGAAAATGACTTACAAGTTCGTGGCGTCCTCCATCGGTAATGCTGGAATTTAATAGGGTATTGGCCCACCCTCAGCCTTGATGACAGCTTCCACTCTCGCAGGCATACGATCAATCAGGTGCTGGAAGGTTTCCTGGAGAATGGCAGCCCATTCTTCACGGAGTACTGCTCTGAAGGAGAGGTATCGATATCGGTCGGTGTGGCCTGGCAACAAATAGGCGTTCCAAAACATCCCAAAAGTGTTCTATAGGATTTAGGTCAGGCCTCTGTGTAGGTCCATTACAGTGATGTTACTGTGGGGTAACCACTCCGCCACAGGCTGTGCTTTATGAACAGTTGCTCGATGGTGTCGAAAGATGCAATCGCCATCCCCGAATTGCTCTTCAACAGTGGGAAGCAAGAAGGTGCTTAAAACGTCACTGTAGGCCTGCATTGTGATGGTGCGACATAAAACAGCGAGGGGTGAAAAGGGGTGAAAGCCTTCTTCATAAAAAACCGACAACACAATGACACCACCGCCTCCGAATTTTAGTGTTGGCACTACACACGCTGGCAGCTGACGTTAACTGGGCATTCGCCATACCTATACACTGCCATCGGATCGCTACGATGTGAACCGTAGTTCGTCACTCTACACAACGTTTTCCCACTGTTCAGTAGTCCAATGTTTACGCTCCTTACATCAAGCGAGGCGTTGTTTGGCATTTACTGGCATGATGTGTGGCTTATGAGGAGCCGCTCGAAACGTATGAATTTGGGGGTGTCTGGATATTTTTGATCACGTAGTGTATCAACCATAGAAACTACACGTCGACACTATCATCCAAAATGTCTAAACTTCTCAGACCAGTTGTCCTAATATATAGACTAACATGTGTTTCTCCTTTTCATACGTTACTGAGTGGGATGGCGTAATGGTTAGCACACTGGACTCGCATTTCAAAAGCCGACGATTAAAACACACATATTTACATCCTTACATTCAGATTTAGGTTTCAGTGAGAAACTGTCAGCCTGCAGTAAATGAAGCAGGCGAAAAGGAATAGAAATGTCTCAAAAATGAGATCTAGAGTAAGTGCAAAATGGCTACAGGAAATTAAAAAGACGTTTGTAGAAGAGAGAACCACCTATATGAATACCAAGATTTAAGATAGAAATCCAGTTTTAAGCAAAGAAGGGAAAGTAGAATGAAGGAAGGAGTACATAGAGGGTCTATACAAGGGTGATGTACTTGAGGACAATATTATAGAAATGGAAGAGAATGTAGATGAAGATGAATTAGCAGATATGATACAGCGTGTAGAATTTGACAGAGTGCTGAAAGACCTAAGTCAAAACAAGGCCTCGGGAGTGGATAACATTCCATTAGAACAACTGATGGCGGTGGGAGAGCCAGCCCTGACAAAAGTCTACAATCTGGTGAGCAAGATGCATGAGAGAGGAGGCGAAATACCTTCAGACTTCAAGGAGAATGTAATAATACCAATACCAAAGAAAGCAGGTGTTGACAGGTGTGAAAACTACAAAGCTATCAGTTTAATAACTCACAGATGCAAAAACTAACATGAATTCGTTAAATACGAATGGAAAAACTGGTAGAATCCAACCTTGGGGAGGATCAGCTTGGATTCCATAGAAATGTTGGAACACGTGAGGCAATACTGACCCTACGACTTATCTTAGAAGGTAGATTAAGGAAAGGCAAACCTATGTTTCTAGCATTTGTAGACTTAGAGAAAGTTTTTGACAATGTTGACTGGAATACTCTCTTTTTAATTCTGAAGGTGGCAGGGATCAAATACAGGGAGCGAAAGACTATTTACAATTTGCACAGATACCAGACGGCAGTTGCAAAAGTCGAGGGGTATGAAAGGGAAGCAGTAGTTGGGAATGGAGAGGGACAAGGTTGCAGCCTATCCCCAATGTTATTCCCTCTGTATATTGAGCAATCAGTAAAGGAAACGAAAGAAAAATTTGGAGAGGGAGTTAAAATCTATGGAGAAGAAATAAAAACTGTGAGTTTTGTCGATGACATTGTAATTCTGTCAGAGACAGCAAATGACCTGGAAGAGCAGCTGAACGGAAAGGACAGTGTCTTGAAGGGAGGATATAAGATAAACACCAACAAAAGCAAAACGAGGATAATGATATGTAGCGGAATTAAATCAGGTGATGCGGAGGATATTAGACTAGGAAATGCGACATTTAAAGTAGCAGATGAATTTTGCTATTTGGGGATCAACATATCTGATGATGGTCGAAGTAGAGAGGCTATAAAATGAAGACTGGGAATAGCAAGGAACGCATTTCTGAAGAAGAGAAATCTGTTAAAAACGAGAGTAGGTTTAAGCATCAGGAAGTCTTTCCTGAAAGTATTTGTATAGAGTGTAGCCTGTATGGAAGTGAAACATGGACGATAAATAGCTTAGACAAAAAGATAAATTTTCGAAATATGGTGCTACAGAAGAATGCTGAAGATGATATGGGTAGATCACGTAACTACTGAGGAGGTACTGAATAGGATTGGGGAGAAAAGGAATTTGTGGCACAACTTGAGCAGAGGAAGGTTCGGTTGTTAGGGCACTTTCCGAGGCATCAAGGGATCGCTAATTTAGTATTGGAGGGAAGTGTTGAGGGTAAAAATCTTAGAGGGAGACCAAGGTATGAGTGCATTAAGCAGATTCAGAAGGATGTAGCTTGCAGAACTTACTCGGAGATGAAGAAGTTTGCACAGGATAGAGTAGGATGGAGAGATGCACCAAACCAGTCTCTGGACTGATGACCACAACAATATGATACTAATAAAAAATACATGGCTCTTGATAAACTTGAGCTCGTTTCCTCTTACATTATGTGTATGCATGCTGTATTTATAAGTACTGTTACGATTTAGCCGCGCGGGATTAGCGGAGCGGTCTGGGCCGCTGCAGTCATGGACTGTGCGGCTGGTTCGGGCGGAGGTTCGAGTTCTCCCTCGGGCATGGGTGTGTGTGTTTGTCCTTAGGATAATTTAGTTTAAATAGTGTGTAAGGTTATGGATTGATGACCTTAGCAGGTAAGTCCCATAAGATTTCAAACACATTTGAACATTTTTTGTTATGATTTAACGAACTCTAAAGAATTTACTTATTTGTTACCAGACAAAAATGTTGAACACAACTGTGTGTTCACTGCTCAGGGATAAAACTCAAAATTTGTTGGATGCTACATTCGCAGAAGTCTGTGTACTTTTATTATAATTGTTTGAGGCATATGAACTTTATGTAAAAACAATGCAGTTACACTGGTTTTCAATGACCTGAAATTCGCTATCGATTGTGCGAAAAATAAACCCCAGACTTCACGTGGCGTGCACCTCCTGTATAGTCTGCGGGATGCGGCAGCCGATGCACAGTGGCCAGTTTTCATTCTAAGCGCTGGACGTGTTCATTCGGTTGTTCAGAAGGGGAGGTCGACAGTGTTTGCCAACTTTTGGCCGATCGGCGATGACAGAATATAGACGCACGCCCTGCAATCTTTCACAAACGATTTTACAGAAACTATACAGTAAAAAATTCATTTTTGCGTTAATACCTCAGGTTCATGATGAGGTGCCCATCGTTTCGTTACAGGTCATAGTTATTGTGATATTTACATGGAAGTAACACACTGCACGAAAATCGGATAAGTTTGCAATGAAAAGTCTGGGTCGCTATGATTTTGCGTTTGATGCAAATTACATAATATGTTGCTTTATATGAAATTTAGATAACACATCGAATTTTTCTTTGGACTTGGGTGGAGGTCTCAGTTTGTTTCCAAACTCGCGAAAACTGATCTGATGTAGCACACTCGTTTGCGACAGTGTCGCGCCAGCGATAAATCCAGAATAAAGTAACCACAACATTCTTCATATTTCATAAACGGTTTGAGATAACGAAATGAAATTTTGACAAATGATAGCACACAAAGCGGAGAGTATTTTACCGTATGATTATTATGCTAAATTTCATTTTCTGCTGTGTTATTCCAATAACTACAGACATTTTTGATGAAATAATGTACTTTTTAGGTGGCCATCGATAACTCAAATGGCTCTGAGGACTATGGGACTCAACTGCTGTGGTCAGAAGTCCCCTAGAACTTAGAACTACTTAAACCTAACTAACCTAAGGACATCACACACATCCATGCCCGAGGCAGGATTCGAACCTGCGACCGTAGCAGTCGCGCGGTTCCGGACTCAGCGCCTAGAACCGCTCCATCGATAACTGTTGAAACGGGAAATGCTATGGGTTTTCGAAAAACAAAAGTGAAGGCATCAAACGTTTATTTTCTACTGACCTTACAATTCCTCACTTCCTCAATTAATAAACTTAATAAGCCAATGTTTCAGCATTCTCTAGCAATGTTTCAGGATGCTCTCGCAACTGCGTCTGCACAACATGTTAGTGAGGTTGCACTGTTTAAACTCCGCTGAGTTTTTGCAAAAGAAGTAAATTTTAAAACGGAAACAAAAGAAATGTGTAGGTTTTACTCAACATTCGTCACTCATGACGCTTCTCTGGAGTTACAAATGGTTAACAAGCCAAGTCAAAATAAATCGCTCCATTTTCGACGGATTTCTTTTAAGGTGGTGATCAAAGCAGAGGTGACAGATCTTTTCGAATGTTCATCATGGAAGTGTCGGGTGCTGGTGACCAAGCAGTTGAGCGCCGCACAAACCAAACATCATCATCATGCAAGTGTGGGCGTGAATGGGCTCCACGTAATATTTACAAAAAAATGTGAACATAGGCTTTAGTATAGACCGACACTTCTCCTCCAGCTTTCGGCATTTTCCTACAGCACTTGACCATAAACCCCACCACTACCCCTCTCCCCTCGCCTGCCCTGTCAACTGCGCATCTACTGGCCACATTATTCTGTGCAGACTCTACGTCATGATCCATAATTGTCACAGCCATGAATGATGTTAAAGTATGAAGGGCCTGTCCAAGTTTCCAGCTCAGGTTTCATGCGGACTTCGCCTGAACAGAGGACAAACATGTTAAATATGATCCTGAGCGCTGATACGTAATCGAGACTATTAACAATATGCTGTGATCTTTCATTAGCGAATGGCCTTGCCCACTGATAACACTGGTTCCCGTCAGATCACAAACGTTAGCCACTGTCGGATTTGGCTAGCACTCAGATGGGTGAACGTCCAGGTCTGCTGAGCACTGTTGGCAGATGGGGGGCTTTTAGTCAACTGACGAGCTACTTGACTGACAAGTAGCTGTTCCAGTCAGCAGAGCTGACAACGCCTGAGAGAGTGGTGTACGACCACATGACCATCGATATCCGCATCCAGTGATGCTTATTAGCTGAGAATGACACAGGATGAGTCAGTACCACTGGGCCTTCCACGATCTATTCAGACAGAGAAGAGTATATGATCTTTAGTTAACTAACTTAGACTTGGAATGAGATTTTCACTCTGCAGCGGAGTGTGCGCTGATATGAAACTTCCTGGCAGATTAAAACTGTGTGCCCGACCGAGACTCGAACTCGGGACCTTTGCCTTTCGCAGGCAAGTGCTCTACCATCTGAGCTACCGAAGCGCGACTCACGCCCGGTCCTCACAGCGCACACTCCGCTGCAGAGTGAAAATCTCATTCTGGAAACATCCCCCAGGCTGTGGCTAAGCCATGTCTCCGCAGTATCCTTTCTTTCAGGAGTGCTAGTTGTGCTAGTTTCGCAGCAGAACTTGTGTAAAGTTTGGAAGGTAGTAGACGAAATACTGGCAGAAGTAAAGATGTGAGTACCGGACGTGAGTCGTGCTTCGGTAGCTCAGATGGTAGAGCACTTGCCCGCGAAAGGCAAAGGTCCCGAGTTCGAGTCTCGGTCGGGCACACAGTTTTGAATCTGTCAGGAAGTTTCATAACTTAGACTTGATCAGATTTGTACCTAATTAATGAGGTAAATATCATTCCACAGAAAGACTCTGAAGACAATGTTTTCTCGCAGAACCACATTTGAAGGACAGTCAGTATAATCCAATCACATAATTCTGTCATCAAGTATGCTATGTAATCAATTACAACAGCTGAGTGATTAATATTTACTACTCCTTTCCAAACATTTTGGTGACAATGTCAGGGAATAATATGAAGTCAAACGATGGAAATCAGGTTATAGTAATGAACCTTCACAAATCGAGAGGACCATATAACGTCTCTTTTGGTAAAGACAGGCGAATTATTGGGCCTAATTAGATAATCCGGAAGATACATGATTGTAACAACGTCAAACGATATTCCTGCTTGTGGACAGCCATGTAAGAGTTACTACAACTATTTTACTTAAAAAATTTTCGAGTTTATGTCACATCTATTGAATGAGCAGCAAAAAAACAATTTCATTTGGTTGTCCTTACGTAAAAGCAAAGTGTTGGAAACACCCATTACCTTTAACACATTGATGTTACACTAAGTTTTGCTCTCTGATAATTGACCTCTGTGAAATATGCGACGGTAGATTGTCTTTTCCTTCTTGTTCTTGCGTCAACACGATGCAGTGTAAGTTGCACTAGATGTATAGTATCTTTCTGTCAATAATAATTGGAATATTGCATTTTAAATCTTTTCTTATTCTATAAAACTACAAACCTCTCAGTTATCCAGTTTTAATCAAATCATGCAGTTCATTCCTGGCCGCTTAAATTAAGTTGGAAGTTGTTTGTTTGGTGAAGCAATAATCGAACGCCTGAAATGCTCTATCATTATGAAAAAGTCTCACCTGTATCTTAATTCGAAGTCCAATTATTTTAAAAGCCTCTTTTGTACGAACATTGCGTACCAAACACACGGTTAACCAACAATGACCTGTTGGTCTGAAGCTAATTTTCATCCAGTCAATTAAAGTCAATGAATATAATTGAATCTGAAATAAAAATAGTCAACATTTATTGTTGCACTTGCTTTTCTCACGGCCTTTGAAATGGCTACCTTCGTGTGAGACTCTATGATGCCTTTATAATCTGGAAGATTTACCAATTTAAGCAAAAGGAGCCACTTGTCTGCGTATCTTTTTTTGATTTTCGATTAATTTGGACATTTTTTTTTTGATGCTACAATTTTCATAATAACTACTGTGTGTGTTGGTCACTGCTGTGTGTGGTGTATTCTGCTCTCACTCGTTCCCGGAGATTGAGGTATGTGGCGAACGCGGCGCGGCCAGCTGCTCACCTGGACACAGGCGTCCCTGCAGGCAACCAGGCGCGGCCGGCTTGGGTGGGACGGTGCCTCCTGCCCCTCCCCCTCTCCTTCCCAACCTTCGCCAGACGCCCGCTGGTGGCCGGACAGCTGCAGCTCCACCTCGAACGACAGCTCTGGAAGCAAGGTCCACTTGTCACAATACTGTGTGTAATGTTGTTCTTGAAAATTTTGGAGATATCAGGAGTAGACAGCTTTCCATTAGAACTACTGACAGCCTTGGGAGAGCCAGCCCTAACAACTCTCTACCATCTGGTGAGCAAGATGTATGAGACAGGCGAAATGCCCTCAGACTTCAAAAAGACTATATTACTTCCAGTCCCAAAGAAAGTAGATGTTGACAGGTGTGAAAAACACTAACACGAATTCTTTACAGGCGAATGGAAAAACTGATAGAAGCCGACCTCAGGGAAGATCAGTTTGGATTCGGTAGAAATGTTGGAAGACATGAGGCAATACTGACCCTACAACTTACTTTACGAAATAGATGAAGGAAAGGCAAACCTACGTTTCTAGCATTTTGAGACTTAGAGAAAGCTTTTGACAATGTTAACTGGAATACTCTTTTTCAAATTCTGAAGGTGGCAGGGGTAAAATACAGGGAGAAAAAGGCTATTTTCAATTTGTACAGAAACCAGATGGCAGCTATAAGAGTCGAGCGGTTGGGAAGGGAGTGAAACAGGGTTGTAGCCTATCCCCGATGTTATTCAATCTGTATATTGAGCAAGCAGTAAAGGAAACAAAAGAAAAATTCGGAGTAGGAATTAAAATCCATGGAGAAGAAATTAACATTTTGAGATTCGCCGATGAAATTGTAATTCTGTCAGAGAGAGCGAAGGACCTGGAAGAGCAGGTGAACGGAATGGACAGTGACTTGAAAGGAGGATATAAGATGAACATCAACAAAAGCAAAACGAGTATAATGGAATGTAGTCGAATTAAGTCTGGTGATGCTGAGAGAATTAGATTAGGAAATGAGACACTTAAAGCAGTAAGGGAGTTTTGCTATTTGGAGAGCAAAACAGCTGATGATGGTCGACGTAGAGAGGATATAAAATGTAGACCGGCAATGGCAAGGAAAGCGTTTCTGAAGAAGAGAAATTTGTTAACACCGAGTATAGATTTAAATGACAGGAGGTCGTTTCTGAAAGTATTTTTATGGAGTGTAGCCATGTATGGAAGTGAAACATATGCTACATTTACATGATGTTCTAATAAACGTTTGGACAGACATAGACTACCCATTTCTAAGTATATATGGTGTATAAAAACCTATGTCTATACCATTATATAACAGGAAGTCGTTGTTTAACGTTTATACTAAAAGTCTCGAAAATTTCTTGACTAATTGCTTCATATATTCACATGATACTCTAATAAATAAAACAGGCCACATTTTAAAATATGTAACTATGTAATAGCATATAAATAATAATAGGTAAATAACATAGGTAAATATTTTTAACATGTATGGTATGTAAATATATACATAATACAGAAAGGGAAACATTGTTAGCAAAAATCTAGAAAATTTCTAGACCGAGTTAGTTCCAATTTTTACATGATACTCGAATACACCATCGGACAGACACAGGCTACATATTTCTTTAATGTATGTGGTACATAAATATACATATAATATATAAAGGGAAAAGTTATTAGCAAAATCTCATAAAGAACTTTACCGATTTTCTTCAAACTTTTACACATACTACAATAAAACTTCAGATGGACACAGGCCACATATTTTTTAATATATAAAAATGTATATAATACGCAAAGGGGCAACATTGTTAGTAAAGATCTCGCTTTTTCTTCAGGACTTAATTCCAATCTTTGCACAACACTCTAAAAACATTTTGGATGAATATAATCTACATATTTTTCAAATGCATATGGTGAATAAATATATATGAAATACATAAAGAGGCAATGGATTGAAACTTCCTGGCAGATTAAAACTGTGTTCCCGACCGAGACTCGAACTCGGGACCTTTGCCTTTCGCGGGCAAGTGCTCTACCAACTGAGCTACCGAAGCACGACTCACGCCCGGTACTCACAGCTTTACTTCTGCCAGTACCTCGTCTCCTACCTTCCAAACTTTACAGAAGCTCTCCTGCGAGACATGCAGAACTAGCACTCCTGAGAGAAAGGATATTGCGGAGACATGGCTTAGCCACAGCCTGGGGGATGTTTCCAGAATGAGATTTTCACTCTGCAGCGGAGTGTCCGCTGATATGAAACTTCCTGGCAGATTAAAACTGTGTGCCCGACCGAGACTCGGACTCGGGACCTTTGCCTTTCGCGGGCAAGTGCTCTACCAACTGAGCTACCGAAGCACGACTCACGCCCCGTATTCACAGCATTACTTCTGCCAGTACCTCGTCTCCTACCTTCCAAACTTTACAGAAGCTCTCCTGCGAGACATGCAGAACTAGCACTCCTGAGAGAAAGGATATTGCGGAGACATGGCTTAGCCACAGCCTTGGGGATGTTTCCAGAATGAGCTGTGAGTACCGGGCGTGAGTCTTGCTTCGGTAGCTCAGTTGGTAGAGCACTTGCCCGCGAAAGGCAAAGGTGCTGAGTTCGAGTCTCCGTCGGGCACATAGTTTTAATCTGCCAGGAAGTTTCATATCAGCGCACACTCCGCTGCAGAGTGAAAATCTCATTCAGGCAATGGATTGTTAGCAAAAATCTAGAAAATTTCTTGACCAATTTATTTCACATTTTTACATGATGCTCTGTTAAACATTCACATAAACACTTCCTGTATATTTTCTAAATATATGCAACATATAAATATAGGGTTAACATGCAAAGGGGAAACGATGCTAGCAAAAATCCCATGAAGTTCTTGACTGTTTCATCTCAGACTGTTACATAGTATTCTATTAACATTCAGATGGGCATAGAACAGTGTCCAGATTTGCTGTAAAAACTGAATGTGAGAAAGGAAGTGCTGTGAAAATGTGTGGTTTAGTTACATTTCTTGCACTCAATTTTAACATAGATATCAGGGCATATAACTGTTCGACACATTGTTTCTTCCACACATGTTCTCTCTCATTAAACATAATCTTTAAAAAACTGTATACATAGCAATGTTAAAACATTCATTATTTTTCTGCCCTAATTTTTATCCTCATAAGTGATGATGTAATGTTGTGTAAAAAGGAAAACTATACTTTAATGGTAAAGAAGTTATGATTTTGATATATGTTCCAAGACCTTTAACATAATGAAAGTTACTGAAGTTGTGAAAGTGTTGAATGCAAAGCCATTGAAAATAAATGAAAGAGCGATGTTTTTTGTCTTCTTCTTGTATTATCATCTCTTGTCTTTTGGAACTCGAGCTGAGCGTATGTGAGTGTTGTAATGGCAACTACATTTGTTCGAAAAAGGTTATGCAAATGTACCTATTGTGTCGGATCCATTATTAATTCAATCCAATACCTTGTCTTTTAATCATTTATGCTGCTATATCGCCATGTTACAGGCAAAAATAGGGAAAGTTGTTGGCGGATTTTGGACACGAATGACTGGACATAATTAGTGTTAATTCGTAAGTTACTATTTAATTAAGTGCCCAAACCCACCTTAGATATTTATTCCGATCATTTCTCAGCTGTATGCAATATTTTGCAATTAAAGCTGCTCGGGTCTGATCGGTTTCCGTTTCCAAAGAACAACATTTGCCAGCCTACTCAATGGCCTAATACCACGCACATTTGCAAATAAAAATAAAGAGGGTGGAGTTCAGTAAGGATATATGATAGGAACTTTCCTGTGACACACCACACTGTGCACATTTTTGTAAAATTACCCACGCTCAGGGACAGTTTCCTCCATGATCCTTCCACGTCACGTTGTTCTAAATTGATCCATATGTAAACTGTTAAATCCTTGCCACGCCTTTGAGTAACACCTCACCTGGCTCTCATACAGAGGCTCGGGGGAAAGCTTCAGTGTGCTGTTTTGTTTTCTTCGTTGCAGACGGTTTTATGAGGAAGGAGGAATGTTGTATTTATGGCTTACCGACTCCTGATCAGAACACTACTGCACTATGGAGACCTGAATTATCCGAAACTTTGTAATTCCACCTGCTCACACGTTATAACTATAAGAAATACTATCATAGAAGATACTAACCTTACATATCCAGCAGCTAGAGAGGCCTGTCCTGTACCCCTTACCTTAATGATCCAACTGATTTACCTATTCAGTTTAAGTGACTTCTTTTCCAAATCAAAGTTTTGTCTGTAATAACAACAAGAAAGGCTCCAGGTCAGGCAGAGGAGGGAAGAGGAGGTGGACGGAAAGGGGAAGGGAAGAAAATGGATGGAGAGAGGGGCAAGGAGGAGGCTGATAGAGAGAGGTGCGAGAAGAAGATGGAAACAGGCTGAGGGGACGATTAGATGGGCAGAGAGGGGGTTGGGGAGTGGAGTGGATGGACAAAGAGAGAGAAGGAGGAGGTGGACAAAGAGAGGTAGAAGAATATATATATATATATATATGTTTAGGAATTGTGAAACGTTGCTGTGTCCGCCTAGTATTACAAACGACAGAATAGAGGTAAAAGTAAAGCAAGGGATAGCAAAAGATTAGGCTGGGTTAACAAAGACAAAGGAAGGAGGAAAGCTATACTAGTACTAGGTATTGTTTTGGAAAGAAAAATCGATATGAAGAATGTAACATTACGTGTACGTAGGCGAGCTAATCGGCCGCCTAGATTTGCTACGAAGTGAGCCGAATTTGATGTACGACTGAAAGCTAGTGGCTCCAGGGCTCTTTTCTCTGCCTCGTGATGACTGGATGTTGTGTGCTGTCCTTAGGTTAGTTAGGTTTAAGTAGTTCTAAGTTCTAGGGGACTGATGACCATAGATGTTAAGTCCCATAGTGCTCAGAGCCATTTGAACCCAGAGCTCAGATCAGGTTGCAGTGCACACTACAGGCCAGCTGGGGATGAGACGAGGAGCACGTGGCTGGAAATGGGAAAATCCTCGTACAGGGAATTTTGACACTTAAGAGGACACACAAGACTCTAAGAAATAGCGGAGTGTCAGACGAGCTGAAAGATGGCTTCTTACAGCTCTTTGAGAGTCTGTAGTAGTTTGCAGTCTGATATTAATACAGATCTGAATACGACTGCAATCTCAGAAAAATGGGCTCCATCCAGTGGCACAACAGTATTTCAATATCCCTAAAACTGCAGAAGTTAATATTTCACAGTGACGCAATGAATCTCTGAATTAACAACTTTTAATTACTTCTTGGGATTTCGACAAATAATATCTCAGACGATATAATTGCACTATAGCCATCATTTCTGAAAGCTACGGATTTGTATCTGTTTCATTTCTTGTTTGTTTACGTTTTTCATATCTTTTTTTTTATGAAAATGTTTGTCAAAACATCGTATTCTCCACATTTGCAAAGCAAATGAACACAGCATAAGTATCTCATATTATATCATCCTTCTGTTATTTATTTAATGAACCATTTCTTATTTAGCCAGTAAGTTTATTTAAATATTGACAGCAAGCGCTATTAAAAGAACAATGCTAATTTAAAATCGGTCAATTGCATATATTAGTGGGTACCACAATTGGAAAGAGACGCAAAAGACGCTTTTGTCAAGAAGACTGAAATAATAATTTTAACAATAACTAAAATTCTTTTTCATTTAACGTGAGTGCACTTGTGCAAGAATGCGGGCCTGTTCATTTATGTACAGGCAATCACTTACATTTATTGTAAATGATCTGAGTGTAACCGAATTTTTGTAACATTTATTTTATTTGAACATTGTTGTAATATATTAGTTTAGTGTATAAAAGTGGTAAAGATGAGTAAGATCATGCACGTTGCAGGTAAGAACGATGCATTGTTAGTAGGGGTGGTCTTCAGCCAATGGAAGAGCGGACAGTAGCAGAACACTATGAGAGTCAATTGGAGAATGGGACTTTTGGAGGGAAGAGCTCAAGGGACCGATTCTGGCTTTTACATGAGTCCTCTAAGACGGCAGATCTGCCTGCGCTAACATGCATGACTTGTTCACCGAAGTATCTGATTCAGGCTGGTGAATGACAGCTATCATACTTCTAAAGAGACTTTATATTTCTAGATGCCTGAATGTGCTCCAGAATAGAACCCTAACTTTTTCTGCTTGTAATACGGAACTGTGCACACTGTGAGTTACTATTCTTTGTATCACCTGTGTTAATCTGTGAATCAACATGCTGAACTCTGAACTAAACTGAGCTGCTGAATATTTCGTATGTATTGCCCATGAGCTAGACTTACTTTTCGCATATTTTTGATGAAAATTTAGTTCGTAGATTTTGCCGCCATTCTCATAACGGTCTCAAACGTAATTTTACTACATTTGCTATTGGTATTTCCCATCTGTTTTAACTGAATATTGTAGAATCATCTTCCGTTTATTTGAGATGTCCACATCAATCATAGATGTTAGAATAGATCGCTTGTTATGAAATTATTCATTTAACTTTTATTTTCTATTATGTTTATTTTATTCACTCGAAATTCTAGCCAATGCATAGACTATTTTTGACGCTATGATCACACTACAGCTTGTTATTATTTGCAAGGATTTAGCTGCAGGGCATGAAATCAGACGTGTGCGGCTCGAGCCTATGAATACATCGAGCTATTCTGTTTAAACAGAGCCGTGGACAACCCAGGTACCTAAAGTACGAGTAACTACAGCTAAAGACCCAACTGGTTTGCTCATATGGGATGAAATTTAGAAGAACAACTTCACAGCAGTAAACGTCGCCAGAGGAAACATGCGAGATTCGCGGATATTGATGAATCGCCCAACAGAATGAGTTGGAAGATACTGTTTCGAGTATTGAACAAAATTGGAACTGACTGGAAAGGCAGGTGACTAACTCTCAATTTATACAAAAGCTCTCGCACAGAAATAGATATTAATGGTTTTATCCAACAGGCTAAAATAAGAGTAGTTCTCAGACAAGACGTATTTAATTTATACAGAAAAACAAAGGGAAAGAAAATTAAATTAAACAACAGGAAAAAATGCGTTACATAAGGCCTGTGTATTATACTGTTATCTTAGTAGATTCAGAAAGGGACTCAATTCCATTTACACTCAAAAATAAGCTAAGGATAAATACAAATAAAATGAAAACCATATTCACAGAAAAGCTATATAAGCATTTGAGAATGACATCAGAGTAGGAAGTGCAGGAGTAAAATACACTACTTAGCAAAACTTAAGTACGAGATGGATAAAATAATATAATAACTACTCAATGGAAATTAATGACAGTGCGGCAGTGTTTTGCCAGAGGTCTGCCAGTCGGTCACGGAGAGCTGGGCGCCACACGGCGCGAGGTCGGCGTGACTGTGGCGCCAGAAGGGACTGGCCCCACAACACGGGGCTGCTCAAGGGGCGGGAGTGAGCAGCTGCGCTGCAGTGTGGCAGTATTCCTGACTACAAAATGGCATGGAGACAGCATCTTGATGACTTCACTCGTGGAAGATTCGTCTGGAAACTGGAAGAAAGACCAAGTGTGACTGGGTGTAGCCTGGGAGTTTAGTACTGCTCACAGCATTGTTTCAGGTGAATTGGGACCATTCGGAACCACAGGTAGTGCTGCCCAAAGGAGAGGGGTTGATGGATCCCAGTCAGCAGACGACCGCAATACTGTACGGCAGGAAAGAAGGGAGACGCGTCAGGCAGTGGGTGCTGCTACAGCTGCATTCAACAGTACTGCGGGCGTGCAGCCTCACGCTCCACAGTGCCGCCTGGCAGACTTGTGTCGAGGTTCCTTTGAGCCAGCCCGTCTGTGGATGGTTTTTAGGCGGTTTTTCATCTGCCTCGGCGAATGCGGGCTGGTTCCCCTCATTCTGCTTCAGCTACACTATGTCAGCAGTTGCTGTGCGAACAAGTTCTCCAGGTATGCGTACATCACCATTACTCTACCACGCAAACATAATGGGTACACTCGTCTGGTGTAGCACGTTCCCTGGGGGGTGGGGGGTGGGTGGGTGGGGGTGGGTGGGGGTGGGGGGTGGGAGGGAGAGGGTCGACTGGGGGCTGAACCACTCAGTAATCCTGAAAGAGTAGTTTGGTGTGGGGCAGCGGAGGGGTGAAGTGGACTGCAGTAGTCGTCAAGGGGTTGTGGACCACTGTGGCAGGGACGGAGCTTCTCCGGTGTTCTAGGCCACCAGTTAACATACAATACAATGCAATAGTAGAGAATTGTCAAATTTAAACTGTCAACCCCTCCTTTACTTTGTAACGCAATGAACGCCCCCATTTTAATGAGTCTGCATTCACTGACAGCAGGATTCCCTGTCAGGCTCAAACCTGACTGTCGCTGACTCAGTGAAACACTCGCCTGGTGTCGCTGTTGGCTAGTGTCTTTTTTAGGACCACCGTTCGTGCCCCATGATGCACGGTTGTGAGTCGTACACCATTCACTGTAGACAGACTGAGGGGTCTGCACTTCTACAACAACAAACGGGGCAACTCGATTCGAGGTGTGGTTACTTACACACGATACGGCAGCTCCTCTCTGCTGTCATTCTGTCGTCTCCTCTCTGACAAATCTTACATGGGCTGATTCTGTGCAACCGAGTGGCTGGCAGACACACACACACACACACACACACACACACACACACACACACACACACACACTGCCAGCCACTCGGTTGCACAGAATCAGCGCATGTAAGATTTGTCGAAGAGGAGACGACAGACACACACACACACAAACACACACACACACTCACACGCACCCAAACACACACACACACACACACACACACACACACACACACACACACACACAAACACAAACACACACACACACGCACAAACCACTTCGGTGCAATGAATTGTCTCAACAGTGGAGTGTCACAGGACCCCTTGGTAAGGTTTCCACAATGCCTACAGTACTCCAAAGAGCTACCAGTGTCCTCTTTTACTCTGGGCACCTACTATGTTGTCCGGTGAGCTTATGTACTGTTAAACATTCTTTAAACATATTTTCGGACTTCCCGATTCGCGCTTACTTGTGGGATCTTTGAACCTGTCCTATTCGCTGACACCAGTTTCATTACGAGAAATAAACGCTTTTTTACCAAACTATACAGACTGCGCCGAGAGCTTACCGAGCTTGATGTCATCGGCACCGACGGCGAGCGGCGGCTGCGGGCGCCCCGGCAGCCACTGCCACGCGTACACACCTGCCACACCTCCCGCGCCCTCGACACCCTCCACCCGGCGGCAGGACTCCGCTTCGTCGGCGTCAGCTGCAGCTTCGCCGCCGCCGCCGCTATAGTTGTCGCTGTGAGGCCTGAGTAGCTGAGGTGAAGCAGGGTCCATTCGCTGGTAAGGTACACACTCACTGTAGGAATCACCTGCTGGAGCACCACCTGTTGTCAGAACAGGATAATCCAGTCAGCAAGTGCAATAGTTAAAGTTGATATACCTGCTCTGTGGTAAGGTAGATATGTTTTGTAAATTGACCACTACAATAATAAAACTGTCGGTGGACAGTGCACCTTTCCGTTTTTAGATCACTTTACACTTGCTCAGTATGGGCTACATTCGTGACGCGGCAAAGGTAAATACGTCAGTCAGACTCTGGCGATGAATGTACCGACACGTCACAGTCGAGGTGGGAACTGCGTCCAATTCAGCGCTCAAGCAGTTCGGTGCTGAGGTAATCACAGAAGTCTGACAGAGAGTAGCTAGTGCAAATCATTACAAGAAGCAGAACACTCGGAGTGGGAAGTGCGTCCAATCCAGCACTCAAGCAGTTCGCTGCTGAGGTAATCACAGAAGTCTGACAGAGAGTAGCTACTGCAAATCATTACAAGAAGCAGAACGAAGCTCACTGTCACGAGTAGTGAGTGCACGTGCTTGACTGCCGTGTCTGAATTTCTGTGCTCGCTCGTGTCATTAGTATCTCTTGACGAATCATTCCCACGCGTTCTCCACCTTCTGTGCTGGGAGATCGGCTGGCCTGTCTTCTTCACACGACACAGGAAGCCAGTCTCGCGAAAAGTATTGTATCACCATTGGATTGTTTTATTTGTAGGAGGTTTTATCCGATTTTTGGTGCACCACCTTCTCTGAACTGTCAGAACTGCATATACATTAAGGATAATACTGATACATGGTGAAACAACGCTCTGGTGGGCGCTTTGCGGGTTTAAATCACCTCTGGGTATGACCGTGCATTGCACGGTGGCGCTGGCAGCAGTCCACATACGCAGAGGTGTGTTGGTGCATGTCAGAGTACGATGCAGCGAGTAAGTGTGCAAACGTTTTCTTTCCTCTGTGACGCCATGACTGTGTGTTGAAAATGGCTCAACGAACACTTATTGATGACGTTATGAGGGGTAGAATACTAGGGCGACTTGAGGCTGGTGAAACACAGCAGGTCGTAACACGTGCCATCTGTGTGCACAAAGTGTGATCTCAAGATTATGACAACGATTCCAGCAGACTGGAAACGTGTCCAGGCTCTACAGTACGGGATGTCCACAGTGTGAAACACCACAAGAAGACCGATATCTCACCATTAGTGCCTGCAGACGGCCAAGCAGTACTACAGGTAGCCTTGGTCAGGACCTTACCGCATCCACTGGAACAGTTGTCTCCAGACACACAGTCTACAGACGACTGAACAGACATGGCTTATTCGCCCAGAGACCTGCAAGGTGCATTACACTGACCCCTGGTCGCAGGAGAGTCCGTAAAGCCTGGTGTCAAGAACACAGTACATGGCCATTGGAACAGAGGTCCCAGGTTATGTTCACGGTTGAGTCCAGTTGTAATCTGAACAGTGATTCTCGCCGGATTTTCATCTGGCGTGAACCAGGAACCAGATACCAACCCCTTAATGTCCTTGAAACGGACATGTATGGAGGTCGCGGTTTGATGGTGTGGGGTAAGATTATGATTGGTGCTCGTACAACCCTGCATGTCTTTGACAGAGGAACTGTAACAGGTCATGTGTATCAGGATGTCATTTTGCATCAGTATGTCCGCCTTTTCAGGGGTGCCTGCCTGTTCTCCAGACCTAAACCCCATCGAGGACGTCTGGGATGCTCTCGGTCGACGTATCGCTGCACGTCTTCAAACCCCTACGACACTTCAGGAGCTCCGACAGGCCCTGGTGCAAGAATGGGAGGCTATACCCCAGCACTTGCTCGAGTACCCGATCCAGAGTATTCCGACGTGTTGTGCGGCCTGTGTGCGTTTACATGGTGATCATATCCCATATTGATGTCGGGGTACATGCGCAGGGAACAGTGGCGTTTTGAAGCACATGTGTTTCGCGACGGTTTTCTCAACTTATTGCCAATACTGTGGACTTTCAGGTCTGTATAGTATTTGTTCTCTATGTGCCTATGCTATTAGCACCAGTTTTGTGTAGTCCTACGTTGTGTGGCACAACATTCTGCAATTATCCTTAATTTATGATCATGAGTGTAGACCATAGTAATTACAAACTATAAAAGAGCGTGTGATATCGCAATTTGCTAGAGCGAGGTCGTATGGATCTACATTCACCATTGGAATCTGGAAATGTGAGGACACAAAGCATCTAAAATGGTTGGCTCGGAAAATTTCAGAGCGTCGATCTCTTTTACCAACACACTTAAGGCTGAGTATGGCATTTCCTCCAGGCACATTACTACATTTGTCACACGTAAGGACATAGAAAACTATAATACACTCCTGGAAATGGAAAAAAGAACACATTGACACCGGTGTGTCAGACCCACCATACTTGCTCCGGACACTGCGAGAGGGCTGTACAAGCAATGATCACACACACGGCACAGCGGACACACCAGGAACAGCGGTGTTGGCCGTCGAATGGCGCTAGCTGCGCAGCATTTGTGTCCCGCCGCCGTCAGTGTCAGCCAGTTTGCCGTGGCATACGGAGCTCCATCGCAGTCTTTAACACTGGTAGCATGCCGCGACAGCGTGGACGTGAACCGTTTGTGCAGTTGACGGACTTTGAGCGAGGGCGTATAGTGGGCATGCTGGAGGCTCGGTGGACGTACCGCTCAACACGTGGGGCGTGAGGTCTCCACAGTACATCGATGTTGTCGCCAGTGGTCGGCGGAAGGTGCACGTGCCCGTCGACCTGGGACCGGACCGCAGCGACGCACGGATACACGCCAAGACCGTAGGATCCTACACAGTGCCGTAGGGGGCCGCACCGCCACTTCCCAGCAAATTAGGGACACTGTTGCTCCTGGGGTATCGGCGAGGACCATTCGCAACCGTCTCCATCAAGCAGGGCTACGGTCCCGCACACCGTTAGGCCTTCTTCCGCTCACGCCCCAACATCGTGCAGCCCGCCTCCAGTGGTGTCGCGACAGGCGTGAATGGAGGGACGAATGGAGACGTGTCGTCTTCAGCGATGAGAGTCGCTTCTGCCTTGGTGCCAATGATGGTCGTATGGGTGCTTGGCGCCGTGCAGGTAAGCGCCACAATCAGGACTGCATACGACCGAGGCACACAGGGCCAACACCCGGCATCATGGTGTGGGGAGCGATCTCCTACACTGTCCGTACACCTCTGGTGATCGTCGAGGGGACACTGAATAGTACACGGTACATCCAAACCGTCATCGAACCCATCGTTCTACCATTCCTAGACCGGCAAGGGAACTTACTGTTCCAACAGGACAATGCACGTCCGCATGTATCCCGTGCCACCCAACGTGGTCTAGAAGGTGTAAGTCAACTACCCTGGCCAGCAAGATCTCCGGATCTGTCCCCCAATGAGCATGTTTGGTACTGGATGAAGCGTCGTCTCACGCGGTCTGCACGTCCAGCACGAACGCTGGTCCAACTGAGGCGCCAGGTGTAAATGGCATGGTACGCCGTTCCACAGGACTACATCCAGCATCTCTACGATCGTCTCCATGGGAGAATAGCAGCCTGCATTGCTGCGAAAGGTGGATATACACTGTACTAGTGCCGACATTGTGCATGCTCTGTTGCATGTGTCTATGTGCCTGTGGTTCTGTCAGTGTGATCATGTGATGTATCTGACCCCAGAAATGTGTCAATGAAGTTTCCCCTTCCTGGGACAATGAATTCACGGTGTTCTTATTTCAATTTCCAGGAGTGTAGTATGCGTCAGAAGGCACAACAATTCGTGGAGGAAGTGAACATATTTATGACACAGCAAGGTAAGGAGAAAGGAAACGTTTGGAATAGTGACCAGAGTAAATTCCAGTATGAAATGTCTTCATCGCCAACACTGTCTCACAGAGGAAAGAAAACTGCAGCTGGTGTGTCGCAGTCTGTATAGAGTACTAACCGAAACCACACAAATGAAGTGGTTTTGTCAATGACAGTCAGACTAGCAAACAAGAAGTTCATCTGTTTTGAACAGGCACAAGGCACTTTTGGCCAGAACATTTCAGAGAGACTGGAAACAATCAGTCCACGAAACATTCATGTGCAGGCAAGTAAAAGTGGAAAAGTGACTACAGAACACATGAAACGTTTTCTAACTTCAGCCCTTGGCGAAACGGAACATGAGAAAAGAGCCTATTGTTGTGTGATTCCTGATCATATCATAGAGATCGTACCCTCCTACACGCATATTTACCAAACAAAGATGTTATGTTGAAGACATTGCCACCTAAAACAACAAAATATTGCCAGCCCCTTGATGTTTACTTCTTTTGGCAATATAAGCTCTACATTAGAAGGATTTCTGATGTTGTAAGACCACAATGTGTCAAACCACACGTGAAGATACAGGGTTTTTATTTCATTATAAAACTTCGCTCTGTGATTTACATTCAATTTCCTACACCAAAGTACACGGCTATGTTGCAGTATAGTTGGCGAAAGGCAGGTTATGACACTGACATACCCATATTACCATTTGAAAATGTAATTAGGATGGCTTTTGTTATTGAACTGCTTGAATGCCAAAGTGATTCTGACAATCAAAACTTAGATTTTTGTGAGGTATTCACAATGTTCTCTTTCGCTTTGTTTTAAATACTTCATCGAAATACCACATCTGCATTATGATGAAAAAGAAGAACTATCAGGTGTGTAGGATATGTGAGTTTTGCGCTATAATAATTACTTGAAGCTGAGGGGTTTTGACACTGTTGATTAAAAAGCTAATGATGCACTGACGTCATTGAATTACGCATAATTCCCCTCCTATTGCGCTAACACGCTGTGACTTGATTAGATTAGATTTGATTTTAACAGGAGAGCTAAAACAGCTTAGGTCCAACCCGCCACTGCCCGCACCGAAACTAGGTTTATTGTGCGATATCGCTCCCTGTATATCTAGTAAAGCCAATCAGTGCCCTTGAATATTGCAAGGAGTCCCTCTACCAGTTTTTTGTTAGACACAATTTCTTCAGGTCTAGTTGTCCCGAAGATTCTGTATCTTTTACTCTCCAGTGCCATGCATTCAAAGATTAGGTGTGATGCAGTTTCTTCACCCTCATCACAGATCCTACATTTAGGGTCCTCTTCCATTATACCCATTGTGTGTAGGTTTTTTTTAAAGTTCCCATGGCTGGTCATCAGCCCAGTCAAGAGTTTGATCTCTTTCCTGTTCAATCCCAGGATTACAGAGCGTTTTTTAAAACATGGGTTGGGCATCATTACCTTACCATGTTTTTGTTTATGGACCTTGGTCCAATATCCTATGTGCTGTTTCCTAAGCCAGTTCCGCAGTTCTAATTTGATCATAGGCTTGGTGATTGTCAAGACAGGTTCCGGTCCAATAAATGGAGTTGTTGCCCCCATCCTAGCCAATCTATCGGCTTGTTCATTGCCACAGATCCCTGAGTGGCCAGGGACGCAAACTAGGTACACCCTATGGCTTCCCCCTAGCTCCACCAGAGCCCTGTGGCAATCTGCAACAATCTTACATCTTGTTGCAGGAGCTGCCAATGATTTCAGAGCTGCCTGGCTGTCTGAATAGATGTAGATGCTACGATCATTGTAGCACCTACTCATATTCTCCTCCACACATGTCCTGATTGCAGTAATTTCGGCTTGGAATACAGAGGCCAGTTTCCCTAGAGAGATGCTGCTCTCCAGTCTTGGCTGAACCCCGTACAATCCTGCCCCAACGCCTTGATCTGTTTTCGACTCTTCGGTGAACCAAACGATGTCCCCCGTACGGTGTCGAACTGTTTTCTCCCACTGCTCCCTACTTCCAATTATTATCTTGTAAGGCTTGTCAAAGCACTTAGGAGTTATTAAATAGTCAGCGGGCATTTCCCCAGCCATACCTATATTTACCTCACTCACTATGTTAGTGTGTGATTCTGGATATCCAAATGAGACCCAGTTTTGGTCAGTTTTAAGTCTGTATGCCCCAGCTGCTGCCTCCATCTTAACCCAAAGGTGAAGTGGAGGCATGTCCAGCATGGCTTCCATTCCAGCGGTTGGTGCTAATTCCGCCCGTTATGGCTAAGCAGGCCAATCTCTGCAACTTAGCAAGCTCTTTAGCACCAACCCGCTGTTCTACGTTCTTACACCACACTATGGCCCCATATGATATCCTAGGTCTAACCACTGTGGTGTCTATCCAGTGCATACCCCTGGGGCTTAGGCCCCAGTTTTTGCTACAAGCCCTCCTAGTACTCACTAAAGTGCTTTTTACCTTGGAGCAGATACTTTTAATATGTGTCCAAGTTAGCCTCTCATCCAAGGTTACCCCTAGATATTTCACTGTCCTCTTCACAGGTAGAGTTTCAGCGAAGAGCTTTAGATTCCACCTCGCATGCTGAATATGTCTGTTTGTGAATGGCACCACAACAGTCTTCTTAGGGTTAACTCTCACATCCTGTTTAATGCACCATTTTTGCACAATGTCCAACCCTCCTTGTGCCATATTCCTGACTGTGTCAGTGAATTTTCCAAGTATTACTATGACAAGGTCATCTGCGCATCCTTGGCAGAAGCATCGGCTGTAATTTAGTTCCTCAATGAGTTCGTTCACCACTAGATTCCACAATAGAGGAGACAAAACTCCTCCTTGTGGGCAACCTCTAGTGGTCTTAATTACCATCTTTTCATTCATCATGGTATCCTCTAACTTCCTTCCACTAAGCATAGCTCTGGTCCACCTACATATTGTGGTCCCCAGATCATGCACCTCTGCTGCCCTTACCATGGAATCGAAGGTCGTGTTATTAACGACCCCCTCGATAACCAGGAAGATGCAGAGGGCTATTTCTTGGAAGTTAAGTGCTTTTTCCACCCGACGAGCTGGCGGAGAGCTATTTCACATGATTTACCTGGTTGGAATGTGTATTGGTGCAGGTCAAAGGTGTCGCTTGTGAGTGAGCTATTGAGGCTGGTACGGTAGTGTAGGGTGACATGCGTTCCTCTCTACATTCCAACGCACTGCACGATCTGCCACTGTTGCCAGCTTCTAGTTTCCAATCATGTGTTTTCAAAATGCGCACGATCTGATTTTGCTAGATGAACTTTTGTCTTGAATCTGGATGATGAACCACATTTTTTATTCACCCCATATATTCGCTAATGAAATTCGTTGTGGATAATTCATCCCAATTGAGAAGAGCACAGATCTCTATAGTTGTAATACCACAGGAAAAAAAGACCCTTGTTTTCGATTTTGAAGCAGTGAGATGCTCAGAAACGAGTCATTTGGCCAATAACATAAAATAAGTGACAGGTAGCAAATGATGTTTCGAATGTAACCTAAAATCATTTCTCCTAGACAACTGCTCCTATTCTATGGAAGAATTTCTGTTTAAATGCTGGTAGAAGGTAAAAATCAAACTTGTTTTTAAGTGTAGTTGTGTGATTAGGACTAAAATGTAAGGAATTTATTAATGTAACACAAATGTTGTACACATATCTTGTAAACTGACCCATACCACATGAGTAGGGGACAACAGGGGTATGGCCCCACGTTGCATTGTTGCCAAATTTATTGAAGATTGCAGATCAAAGATGGCGGCGATAGATATAGGAACATCACAATGATGTCATGGCAGGAAGTTCAAATTTTGGTGGGAAAATAGGTCAATTGGACTACCTCCACCAACCCCTACCCTCCCCCTCCCCACCCCAAAAAATGGTGGGAAGTTCAGATTCTGTCAGGACAATGCAACACACCCTGGCTACCTCCACTAACCTAAGAAAATGGCGGGGAAAAAGGTCACTTGGGCTGCTTCCGGTAACCTAAGTCATCTGACTGCCACTTCTTCCTAGGAATTGGTGTGAAAAGGTCTCAGCCTGTGCTGGATAGGATGGACATAAGTCTTTATTTTCATTCTTTATTTAAACAATTAAAGGCAGTACTGCTATCAATGGTGTTCACCATGAGGTCCAGAGTCCAACTGACCTAGTACACAGTACCACCACCAGAGGGTGCTGTCGTCCCTTCAGTGACGTAACCCAAGATGGCGGTCCAAGGAGGAAAAATGTTGAGAAAAGTACAGCCTATGCTGGATAGGATGGATGCAAGTCTATATTTTGCATGCCATATTTATTTAAACAATTAGAGGCAGTAGCTCCATCCAGTGTTTCCACCATAAAGTGCGGAGTCCAACTGACCTAGTAGACAGTACCACCAAAAGAGGGCACCGTCGGCACTCCCGTGACATAATATAAGATGGTGGCCTGAGGAGACAATGGCAAGAAAGGGACTCAGCCTGTTCCGGGGTGCTGGAGAGAGGAAGGAGTGTACTGATACAGAACACTCACCCTGATGTGCTTGGGGTCACAATACACAGTTTACAGACTTGCAAACTACTCGTAAATAATGCAGTACACTGATGAACAGACACACAAAAAACTAGTAAGTTAACAAACAAATGCAGTACAATGCATACAGACAGGCAAACTACTCGTGAATCACCGAAATAATGCAGTACATTGATGTACAGACAAGCAGACGACCCGTAAATTACCGAAATAATGCAGTTCACAGCATGAAGACATGCAAGAAACTCGTATTGCCAGAAAATAATGCATGTGTAACGCTATTCAAACTCACTTAAACAGCTGAAAATAATGCAGTGCACAAACACTCACTGCACGTAAAAAACGCTTTCAAAGCGTGACATATCAGAGGCTCCAATGTGCGCCCTACGTCGACGCCGCCTACTCCGCACTTGGCCTCAGGAGACAGATTGCACCAGTGTCAACCACGAAGTGACGACGCGGCCGTCAGCTGCTGAGCCACACACAGGTATCCATTCGGGTCCCACAAGCATGAGGCGCCGGCATCTGTTTCATTCTTGACAACTGAGAAATTCCTGTCCAAATACGTGTTCACCTAGGCACCATTGCTGGCATGATGGCGCATAGCTGCAGTGCCGGTCCAGCACCGAGAGATCTTTGCATTGCAGCTAAAAGGTTCTCATTGTCATATGTACGTCACATTTGTATGTAAATAACAGCCAAGTCCCCTCTCTAAACGTGCTATAGAAATCTGTTTCAGAATACCATCGACTGCTTTCCCACCTTGGGATCGCTAATGGGACATGCGAGACACGTCTAGCCCACGTGCATGTAACCTGTGGATATTGACGTCACAAGTCGTGCTATAGAAATCTGTTACAGAATAACATCGACTGCTTTCTCTACCTCGCGATCCTAAAGGGAGATGCGAGCTGCATCTAGTCGTACATGCATCACTGCAAAATGATCGTACTGCTGTCAACACACGTCTCAGAAACGTTAAATGTCCTCACTGCTAAAAGCCTTCATCATGTCTATGCACACTCGCGAAAACACCGTTAAACATAAAAGCATTCTTTTTGTTTGGAAAGAGAGCACTGTCTAAGCACTAAAGGGGGAAAGTCAGAACAATTACGCAAACAGAATTCGAAGCACTGTCTTACAGAAGAGTAAAATGGCGGTAATTTTCCGTATCCTACAGCTACTGATCTGGAGATGTCCTAATTGCACAGTGGCGGATGAGTGATGACATCCCTGTCAGAGATGGATGGTGTGCTTCAACTTGATTTTGAACACTTGCTTTCTCATAACTTACCTGCATCTTGTTCGAATTAGTTTGTAGACACTCCTACATTTTGGCACAAAGGATGTCTTGCGGATATATGGAGCATTATGATTGGCTCGTATTGAATTTAGCCGCAGATACCGTGGAAGCACTTTCTCCAGACGAGAGTTTCAGAGGCAAAAACAATTTTGTACAAATCACCATATTGCACTGACAATTAAAAAGTGCAAAATGGTCTACAGATCGTTAAATATGGAAAGACTCTTACTCAATTACACTACTCTTCCACAGAGGACGGGAACTTAAATCCTAGAGAGTGAAACCAATCTGCAACCCGGCAATACATCACCATGTTCCGTGTCGATGTAGTGAACATTCAATACATATGTTCCTGTAATCCCATAGTCTGGATATGGGTGTAGAAAAGCAAGCAAGCAAGCAGGTCGGGACCAGAAAAAGTAATGTCTTTGTGCCGAGGGTAACCGACCCTGAGAGCGTGTTCGGTTCACTGAGAGCGCTCTGGACCTCGCGGGAAGTATCTAGTGCAGCGAGGAGTAAACTTGCCAGCCGGTGTGACTGACCTGTTTTAGGCGCTAGAGTCTGGAACCGCGCAACTGCTTTGGTCGCAGGTTCGAATCCTTCCTTGGGCATGGATGTGTGTGATGTTCTTATGTTATTTATGTTTAAGTAGTTCTAAGTTCTAGGGGACTGATGACCTCAGAAGTTAAGTTCCATAGTGCTCAGAGTCATGTGAACCATTTTTTTGATGCTATTTTTCTCTTCTGCAACAACAGAGCTTCGAATTCTGTTTGCGTAATTGTTCAGATTTCTCTCTGTCTGTGCTTAGACAGTGTTCTCTTTCCAAACACCAGAGAGCTTGTATGATTAACCGTGTTTTTGCGCAGACATGATAAATTCTTTAATGGTGAGGACGTTTAACATTTCTGAGACATACGTCGACAGCGGGATGAACATTTCATGGCGATGCGTCAGCCATGCTGCACAGGTAAGCACGCGTGCACGGCTAGACACAGCTCGCATCTCCCTTTAGGATCACAAAGGAGAGAAAGCAGACGATGTTATTCTAGAACAGATTTCAATAGCGTGGCTTGTGATGTCAATATCCACAGGTTACATGCGTGTGGGTTAGACGCGTCTCGCATGTCCCGTTAGGGGTCACGAGGTGGGAAAGCAATCGATGGCATTCTGGAACAGATTTCTATAGCAAGTTCAGAGGGGGCACTTGGCTGTTATTTATGTATATATGTTATGTCGGTTTGACACTGAGAACCTTTTAGCTGCTATGGAAACATCTATTGGTACTGGACCTGCAGCACAGCTATGAGTCATCACGCCAGCAATGGTGCCTATGTGAAGACGTATTTGGACAGGAATTTCTCAGGTGTCAAGCATGAAAGAGATGTCGCCGCCTCTTGCTTGCAGGACCCTAAGCGACACCTGTTTGCGACTCAGCAGCTGACAGCCACGTCGTCACTTCGCGTTTGCCGCTGGTACACCCTGTCTCCTTGGGGCGCATGCTGTGTTGGCAACATCAGCGTCGGGTGTGCGTTGGAGCCTGTGATATGTCAGAGTTGATGGTAGTTCTAAAGCGTCTTTAATGTGCAATGAGTGTTTGTGCACTGCATTATTTTTGGCTGTTTAAGCGTTGTGAGCCTCTTTGGATAGTGTTGCGCATGCATTATTTTTTGACAATTCACGAACTGCTTGCATGTCTGTATGCTGTGTACTGCATTATTTCGGTAATTTAAGAGTCGTTTGCTTGTCTGTACATCAGTGAACTGCATTATTTACGAGTAGTTTGCAGGTCTGTAAACGGTGTTTTGTGACCCCAAGCACGTCAGAGCTACTTTTTTGTACCCTTGTAATAATTATACTATGTCAAATTCGTCCCTAAATAAGTTGTTCCGACATAAATAATGTACACTCCTTCCACTCTCCTGCAGCCCAGAACAGGCTGAGTCATTTTCGCGCCATTTTCCCCCTCCAGACTGCCTTTTTGGATTACGTCACTGGAGGAGCGACAGCGCCCTCTTTTGGCGGTACTGTGTACTAAGTCAGTTGGACTCCAGAATTCATGATGAATACACTTGATGGCAGTACTGGCTCTAGTTGTTTAAATAAAGACTAAAAATAAAGACTTATGCCCATGCTATCCTGCACAGGCTGAGTCATTTTCCCACCAATTCGTAGGAAGAGATGGCGGTCAGATGACTTAGTGGAGGTAGCCCAAGTTACCTTTTTTCCGCCATTTTCTTAGGTTAGTGGAGTTAACTGGGGTGTGCTGCATTGTCCTGATGGAATTTGAACTTCCCGCCACTATCTGGGGGATGTGTGTTGAGGGGGAGGGAAGGGGGTTATGTTAGTGGAGGTAGCCCAATTGACCTATTTTCCCACCAAAATTTGAACTTCGTGCTACTATGTCATTGCGACATTGCCATATCTGTCGCCGACATCTTGGATCCGCCATCTTGAATAAATCTGACAACAATGCAATATGGGGCCACACCCCTGTTGTGCCCCTATTCACATGATTTCAACACAAGTATCTTTGAAATGGTTTGTGGAACAGATGACTAACTAACTAGCATTATGTTAATAAATGTTTTTTACTCGTTTCAATCTTTGTTGCCCATGTCAGTTTGGTCTCGGTTATAACAAATTGGGAGCACATCAGCTGGTATGTGCAAGCCAGCTACCTTGTGCAGGCGATAGTTCTGCATTGTAGGGGTTCGCTTACTGTTGGGCATCAAACTTGTTTTGGTGAACAGAACAGTGTCGATACTTCCCACACATCGACAAATAGTTGCCTTCTCGAGGTCTGCTAGCTGGTGTGCGCCGGGCTACGTACTGTGGTCGCGGTGTAGGTCAGCGGCGCCGTCAGCTTCTGGCCTGGGGGGCTGCGTTGTTGTTCTTGTTGTTGTTGTTGGTGGTGGTGTTGTTGTTGTCGGCAGCTGCGACGCGAGCCACTGGGTGACCATCAGCCGCTTCTGGCGCTCCAGCGCCGCCTCGCTGCGTGGTCCGTCCACCTGCAGACACAAGCCATAAGAAAAAGCTACATGCGGAAGGATATGAAGACATTTTACAGCACTGTGTACTGCGTATCGTAGAGGAAGAGCTGGAAGACGATGATTGCTTCTATCAGTATGACAATGCACCTGCTCATAAAGGAGCCTCGGTGTGGCAATGATTCGTGGACAACAGCATTCTTGAAATGCACTGGTCTGTCCTGAGTCCCGACTTGAACCTAACGGAACGCCAACGGGTTGGAATCGATCGTCTACTTCATTCCAGACTCCAGAGTCCAACATCACCACATTCTCTGGTTTTGGCTCCCAGACATCCAGAAATCTCACTGAAAGTGTCCCAGGCAGACATGAAACCATTATAAAGGCGACGGATGGACGCATCCTGTATTACCGCTTACGAACAGCTTCCTGGTTCTTTTGATCATATGCGCATGTTCTTCTCAAGAGTCACTTCTATACGTTCAGTGAATTATTCCCAAATGCTTATCATTTTGGCTATAGTACATTTCCGACTAGAAATACTCTAAATCATGTTAATATGTTTATTTACTTGTTTTTCAAAATAGCTGTTATTTGAAATGTAACAGTTGCTTAATGTAATCTTTTTAACAAACTCTCTAAGAAAAGTTTCCACTCCAGTTTCCCATCAATACGTCAGCCCAAACTGTGGAGCGTTCTACTCCGTTCACTCTAAACTACCTGTACAGGCCTTAAGTGTACGAACCCAGGTCTCTTGCGGCGGAGGCGGCTGCGGCGGCGGCGGGGGTGGCGCGCCCCGGCTGGCGGGGGCGGCTGCGACTGGGGGCGGCCGCGGCGCCCGGGGCCCGTCCACCCACGTCTCTGCTGCCCTCGCCACACCCGCCAGCGTCCGCACCTGGCGACGAACCGGCGGTCGGCGACCCGGAATCTGAAGCAGGACAACAGCGTCACCAATCCCGTAGACTAACCTGAAGACCGCTGCAGCGACACATAATCTCTGGCAAAATTTGTTTAACTTGCTACTTTATTACCCACGGCTCACGACGTGCTTTTGACACTTTCGTACTACTAATATTACTAAATTATAATTAGCTCCCGAGTGATCTCGCATCAGTCCTGAATAACTGAAAGCGCAGCGTGTTAGTCGAACAGTTTCTTTAAATTGTTCATTTATCACCATCCACAGTTACAAGTTTAGTAAAGAAAATGGAGAGAGATAAGTAAATAAAAACATTAGCCCAAAATTTTGGAGCATTCTACTCTACTGAAAGTGATAGCATACCCCCAATAATTTTTTATTGTGTTCTAGATAAAACATGACAATCTGGAATGAAGAAGTGAAGGAATACAAAGATTTCAGCAATATGGTTGGCAAGAGAAAAGAAAAGTGTTAGAATAAAGTGCCTTGCATTTGCAGATGACTTTGCCATACTTTCTGAAAACGTGACATCTGCCATAATAATTTTTTTTTACAATGAATAGCCAGTAGGACCAGCTTAAGAAGTTCTGCAGAATAAAGGCTGTTTATAATAACATTACAAATACACCGCAGTTTCTGAGAAAGGATGTTTGCCAAACTGGAAAGGTTCAAAAATTTAAATATTTTGGACGGAAAGTGCAAGAAATTGGTTTGGAAAAGCTGTTATAGAGTAAAGGACACTTAATATGGAAAGTCGGTATGGGACAACGAGAGGCCTTTACAAGAAAATCAGCCTGTCTAAAAATGAGAAAATAAGGCATTACAATACAATAGTGAAGCCAGAAAGTCTATATGCAAGCGACTGTCTAGCACTAAACTACATTTTATGCAAATTAGAAGTACTGGAAAGGCGAGTTATTAGGAAAACCCATGAAAACTATGAAAGCTTGGTAATTACGTAGTAATGATGAAATTTATGGAAAAATGGAAAACAGAACTAATGAGAAAAAGAAGACTGGTGGTTTTTGCACATTTATATCGAATGCAAGAGATCAGAGTAACGAAAGAGATCTTCAGGGACTTTTGGGATAACAATTCAGCAGCAAGCTGCAACCCTGATGTAAAATAGAATTCAGACAAAATAATATAAAAGCTGAAGCAACTACTGGAAGAGAAGTATTTAACGGAGAAGTATTGAATATAGAAGGATTACAAGGTAGAAGAGTGAAAAAAAAAAACTGGCCTGAAGTAGTCAGAAAATTGGAAGAAGAAACACAGCGAACAGATGAAAGGGTTCTGAAGAAAAGAATACAACAACGAATAAGGAAATGAAATTGGCACGTGCTCCTTAGTGGGCCACCCGAGAAGAAAGAAAAAAATAAATAAAATAAGAAATAAAAAAGCAGCCATATTGTAACAGTTATGCTGGAATTTCTCTCGTATATGTGTATATTTGCTTCAAACACAACCACACGTCCAGCAGTCTCATCATTTACCCTTCACTAGCGTGCAGGTCACATGGCTAGCACATTTTCTGCATCGGATTTTTTAAAAATCCTATATCACCGAGAGTGTAATGGTTAGATTTCATATTCAGCTGCTCTTTGAAGTCCACGGACGCTTACGTAGCAACACTCCGTTTAGAAGTGAAGAATGGAGTACAGGTCTTTCAGGTAGTTTTATTGTTACCACGGGCAGTATATGTTCGAGTCAGGTTATCAAGGTTGTATAACATTTACCTTAGAGTGTCAACGGCGATACACTCTCTAGGATTTGTTTATTAGTTTTCGGCATGAAACCTGCCACGAGAAGAAAAAACGCTGTTAAGATATCGTTATAAGAGTCGACCTGCGTGTTCTGCGTCAGTTCAACAAGCAGAGTTTGCTTTGACAGTAATCGACTTTCTCAGACAATCTGGTACGGGCGATCTGAATAGAAGTCGCATTTGATCACTCAGTACTAGTGGGAAAGAGACAGTTTCAAATTTGAGAGTTTTCGTAAACGAGCCAAAAAGAATGACACAGTGTATTGCGAGACTTCAAGCGAAGAACAAAGACGGTCATAATGAAAGCGACATGGTTGTTTATAAAGATGGTAGCGTAGCTGAAGCGTTTCGTTCAGGTGGCAAAGTTCTCCCCCACCCAGCAGCCGCGTGCGGTCGTGTGCGGACTGAGGCACGCGGGACTACAGCCCCCGTCCACTACTATATGGAGGTGCGTGCCGTGGAACCTGCGACACGTGAAAACGCCCACTACAATCTTGGATACATACACTACTGGCCATCAAAATTGCTACACTAAGAAGAAATGCAGATGATAAACGGGTATTCATTGGACAAATATATTATACTAGAACTGACATGTGATTACATTTTCACGCAGTTTCGATGCACAGATCCTGAGAAATCAGTACCCAGAACAACCACCTCTGGCCGTAATAACGGCTTTGATACGCATGGGCATTAAGTCAAACAGAGCTTGGATGGCGTGTACAGGTAAAGCTGCCCATGCAGCTTCAACACGATACCACAGTTCATCAAGAGTAGTGACTGGCGTATTGTGACGAGCCAGTTGCTCGGCCACCATTGACCAGACGTTTTCAATTGGTGAGAGATCTGGAGAATGTGCTCGCCAGGGCAGCAGTCGAACATTTTCTGTATCCAGAAAGGCCCGTACAGGACCTGCAGTATGCGGTCGTGCATTATCCTGCTGAAATGTAGGGTTTCACAGGGATCGAATGAAGGGTACAGCTGCGGGTCGTAACACATCTGAAATGTAACGTCCACTTTTCACAGTGCCGTCAATGCGAACAAGGGGAGGCCAAGACGTGTAACCAATGGTACTCCATACCATCACGCCGGGTGATACGCCAGTATGGCGATGACGAATACACGCTTCCAATGTGAGTTCACCGCGATGTCGCCAAACACGGATGCGATCATCATGATGCCGTAAACAGAACCTGCACTCAGGCGAGAAAACGACGTTTCGCCATTCGTGCACCCAGGTTCGTCGTTGAGTACACCATCGCAGGCGCTCCTGTCTGTGATGCAGAGTCAAGAGTAACCGCAGACATGGTCTCCGAACTGATAGTCCATCCTGCTGCAAACGTCGTCGAACTGTTCGTGCAGACGGTTCTTGTCTTGCAAACGTCCCCATCTGTTGACTCAGGGACCGAGACGTAGCTGCACGATCCGTTACAGCCATGCGGATAAGATGCCTGTCTTCTCAACTGCTAGTGATACGAGGTCGTTGGGATCCAGCACTGTGTTCCCTATTACCCTCCTGAACCCACCGATTCCATATTCTGCTAACAGTCATTGGATCTCGACCAACGCGAGCAGCAGTGTCGCGATACAACAAACCGCAAGCGCGATAGGCTACAATCCAACCTTTATCAAAGTCGGAAGCGAGATGGTACGCATTTCTCCTCGTTACACGAGACATTACAACAGCGTTTCACCAGGCAACGCCGGTCAACTGCTGTTTGTATGTGAGAAATCGGTTGAAAACTTTCGTCATGTCAGCACGTTGTAGGTGTCGCCACCGGCGCCAACCTTGTGTGAATCCTCTGAAAAGCTAATCATTTGCATATCGCAAATCCTGTCGGTTACGTTTTGCGTCTCTAGCACGTCAACTTCGTGGTGTAGCAATTTTAATGGCCGGTAGTGCCTGTTTGACTCAAGATGAGCAGAAAGCTGAAAGTTGAGTCATCTGCCGTGCTGCTACAAAAGTTTTTTATATAAAAACCAAGCAAAGTTACTTCCTATAATGAAGCAGATTTTCAGAAAACTTTTCACACCATACATGAAAAATTGAAATCCACAAGTTCGGGATCTGCATGTTTTTTTCGCTAGGCAGTTGTTCCGAAACGATTACAATCAACTGGTTGTAACGTAGGCGACTTGCGTGTTACTGGGGAAGGGGAAGCTGCAGCGTACAGTGTCATTCGAGCCACGTTTTGTTTCTGGCGAACCTCAACGTTACTGCCAGGTGAATGCTATGTAAAAAGGCAGATTGAAAGAAATGACGCAGTCAGTATTTGGTGCAACAGCCTTTTGGTCTGCAGTCACATGCTTTGTCACTAGACAACCAATGTAGATTCGATTTGGTTCAAAAATGGTTCAAATGGCTCTGAGCACTATGGGACGTAACATCTGAGGTCATCAGTCCCCTAGAACTTAGAACTACTTAAACCTAACTAACCTAAGGACATCACACACATCCATGTCCGAGGCAGGATTCGAACCTGCGACCGTAGCAGTCGCGCGGTTCCGGTCTGAGCGCCTAGAACCGCTAGACCACCGCGGCAGATTCGATTTGAATTTGTTTGGACTTCTTGCCCTTTCTAGTTGTGACGACTCTTCACTAGGTGGCAATAGAATCATGGCAAGTAACTTATATGCATCATGAATCACATAATTTGTTAGAAACATTTGTACATTGTATACACAAATACTCCTCGCGAGTCAGTGTATCTATCAGTCAGAAGTGGATCAAAATCCCTGCAGTAGTTCCTGAGATTAGCCTGAATGTACAGACGGAAGAGTGCAGGTGACTTCAATTTATATACATAGAGAAGATATCCTATGGCCTGTCAATCTGCTATTTTTGTCTCCCTCGACCTAGGGAAAGCCTATGACCATACACAGTATTCCAGTCTCTTTGTCAGACTCCAGGCATACACTTCCAGTTAAGTATGTCTGCCTTATTGCGTCCTTTCTACCTAATCACCCACCTTCTGTCACTGTTAACAGTACCAATTCCCATACCTTCCATCCCACCACAGGAACTCCCCAAGGCTCTGCTCTCTCTCCTTTGTCTCCTCTACACTGCTGATATGCCCAAACGACCCTGACCACTCCAGCTCCTTCAGTATGCTGATGACACCACTTCACTTGTCTTCTACCTTGCACTCCAAAACTCCCAACGATCCCTCCAAATCCACTTCAATCAGTTTACCTCCTGGTGTAACCAGTTGCTCTCAAATATCAACCCCTCGCAAACTCAGGCAATAATTGTAGGACGAACCATCTGCACCATCTACCTCCATGACCTTATATATATGACTTTCCAATTCAGTTAACTAACACAGTAAAATATCTTGAACTAACTAACAAGGAAAACTCAGCTACAAACCAACAAAAAAAGGCCACAATAGATAAAAACTGTTAAACAGGCCGAATTCTGGAATTACAACCCTCCAATATTCTCCCCACCTGCAAAATCCTAATACGCCCAATCCTCTGCTATGCAAATGCTGCTCGCATCTCTGCTCCACTGAAGTTCTATAAGCCCTACAAATCCTTGAGCGCCATGCGCTTTGTCTTGATTTTCCCATCTGTTTACCTTCCCCCACATTGATCCTCTATGATGTCATCGATTTACAAGATAGATTGCAATACCCCATTGTTTCCCCTCTAATCACATACTCTTGTACGTTGCTGCACCTTCGTTTCCCCCACATAGATCCTCTAATATGTCCTCAAATCTACACTACACCTTACCAACAATGAACACCTACACATCTCCTGTACTATTTACGAACTAGGTTCCAATACCCCATTGTTTCCCCTCTAATCGCTAAACCTTGTATGCTGCCGCACCTTCACTTCGCCCACATTGATCCTCTGACATTTCATCAAATCTTCACCACACCTCACCCACAATGAGCACCTTCACATCCCCTGTACTATCTACAAACTAGGTTACCCCACTGTTTCTCCTCTAATCACCAACCCTTGTATGCTGCCACACCAAGCATTTCACCTTCATTGATCCTCTAACATTTAATCAAATCTCCACCACACCTAACCCACAATGAACACCTTTACATCTCCTGTACTATCTGCAAACTAGATTTCAGTACCGCACTGTTTCCCATCTGGCCACCGAATCTTGTGTGCTGCCGCACCTTCACAAAACATCCCTCCGTGCCTACACCTATACTCACTCCATGTCCTATCCCTACACAACTTCAACCAACTCCCTCTCACAGACAATGAGCTTTGCTGCGATACATATCTCTCCCTCTCCATCCATCGTCATTTCTCTCCTCTTGTAACCATTATCCTACCCACATAGCACACTACTCCTCCCAGTCTGCCTTTCCAACTCTCTACATTCCCCCTATTCACCTCATCTGCTACCTATAAACTCCACAGTTTTCCTTCCTAACAAAATTCTACCTTTTTGTACATACTCTTCAACCCTGTGAAACATATTCTCTCCGTCCACAATACTTCTCACCCAGTGCAGGTCCTTCAGAATTTAAGTGGAAGTGCAAGGATTCAGTGCTTTTTATCAGAAGAATTTCACGACACACCGATGTGTTTTTAAGATGTACATATTTTCGTTTTTTAGTTGCTGTTTTTTTTTAATTTAGAATATGAAATCAGCCCTAATATTTCTTTCTGATTCTGATTATATATTTTTAAATCGCTTGGCTGAAGAGCAGAATGTTGTATCACTGAC
Source organism: Schistocerca gregaria (assembly GCF_023897955.1). Lineage (NCBI taxonomy): Eukaryota > Metazoa > Arthropoda > Insecta > Orthoptera > Acrididae > Schistocerca > Schistocerca gregaria. Next base: position 480,596,605 of record NC_064925.1, read on the forward strand.
AGTCCACCCCCTGCCGATATGAGACGAGTGGGATGAAATACGAGCAGTAAAGTGAAAAAGTACGCTACTGCAGTTGGCATATATGCGGTGATTTGAAAGTAATCACTGTCCTTGTGCGACAGACAGGTTAGACCAAGTATTACTGTTCATCTGCTAAACTGACAGCAGTGACAGAGTGCATCACTGCGTGAAGAAGGAATTGCCGGTCAGAGGTGGAAAGCAGACTGGAAGCAAGACCGTCCGCTGCGTGCCGTCGATGGAGCGTGGCATTGTTATCATGCCACTTCTTTATACACAACTAGGGCTAGTGAGTAATTTCGTATAGGTACTAGACAAGGAATCGGATGGTCTTCTGTTCTTATGCACCAAGGTTTCCGAGTTTTGGTTCAAATGGCTCTAAGCACTATGGGACTTAACATCTGAGATCATTAGTCCCCTAGAGTTAGAACTACCTAAACCTAACCAACCTAAGGACATCACACACATCATTGCCTGAGGCAGGATTCGAACCTGCGACCGTAGATGCAGCGCGGTTCCGGGCTGAAGCCCCTAGAACCACTCGGCCACAACGGTCGGCTAAGAGTTTTGCAAAAGTCAGAGATTGTGTATTCTGAAGTCCGAAAATAAGGAAGGTTATTGCTGAGAGTTACTTGGAAAACTTACTGAGTGGTGTCGTAGAAGACATCCTTGGAAATTACATGGCTGCTGACTACGTGAATGTCGTGCAGAAAGTTTTTAGTGCATATAGATAGCTGGGTCGCATCACGTCGGCCAAAATTCGTCTGCGGCACCTGCGTATTAAACTTTTACCCGAGAACCTGGGCTCACACAGTGATGAATGCGGTGAACGTTTTCCTCTGAACATCGAAGCGGTGGAGTCACACTATAACACTATTTGTTTTTGGTTCATCTAATTTTTTATAGTATTTTCCTTTATAATTTTCGCATATTGTTACTATATTTTCTGTATATGTAAAGTGTACTATTATAGAGGTTGAAGTTCTTTGTGTTGTATGTGAGTAATGTACGTAAAATTGTATATAAATATAATATAATTTTCGCATATTGTTACTATACTTTCTGTATATGTAAAGTGTACTATTATGGAGGTTGAAGTTCTTTGTGTTGTATGTGAGTAATGTATGTAAAATTCTATATAAATTGTTTATTACGTTAAATAGACTTGTGATGACAGTTTGTCTTTAAAATTATTTGTATGTATAAACTGTTCATGTTGATGTAAATTTGACAATTTTAAGAAATGGTCACGCTTTGAAACAATGTAAAAAATAGGTGTTACGTAAAAGTCAGCGTGCTTTTGTATGAAACGAAAGTGGCTCTGCAGAGTGGAGCGCTACCTAGAGTAAGCGCTGGAAGTAAGTCACACAGTCCGTAGGCAGCAGTAAGTGAGGCGACACGCTTGTGGAGCAGGAGAAGCTTTGCCTGCAAATTTGCACAAAAATGCCTCGGATGAAGACTGCTAACGGCTTACGGCATAGCTGCGATTTGTTGGGATACTGTATGTAAAACTGAACGACGCCAAGAAGAGAAACTGAGCCCATACATCTAGATACTTGCAGGCTGTACTGTGGGTAGTGTAGCCGTCAAATGTTCGCCATACCGAAGCATACAGCCACCAGATAAGATTTTTTTTTGTATTTTACTTTTGTACAGCGTGAACCATTAATTTAAACTGTGATTTGATAATCATTCTTGAACTTTACAGAAACTTGTTCATCCTGTTATTTGATCCTAATCATACACCTATATAGGGTTCCTTCCTGGTGTTTGATCAATCCGAGACTTATGATGTGCCAGGTTGATAAAAGGAAGCACCATTTAAATTATTTTTGTGTAAATAATGAGAAAGTTTTCTTAACTATTGCGAAGTGTTACAGTAAAAGGTAGCTTACGTAAAATTCAGAGTGAAGCAAAGTTGCTGGGATCTATTAAATGAATAGGCAGAATTAGTTCAAAGAGTAATAGCTTTTGAAAGTAAATTCCAGTAAGCAAGAGGTTTTCTTAAAGTGAAATGTTCAGTATAAAAAGGGTGTGCTTTAATATTTAAGTTTGTTGATTATGAGAATTGCTTTTCTAAAGGTTCCTCCTGGCCAAATTTTTTTAGCTTCCTTGAAGTTATCTACTAGGTCTTTTCTCTTTTAAAAACGTAATGTTAAGGATTTAGTCCAACACTGTTTACGTGGAGTAATAGTTATTTGAAGAAGCAACTTAAACAGTAGCAAGAAAGTAGGCAAAATTCATATTTCTGCTTTTTGAATACTTCACTGTTTCATTGCCTGTATGGGCTGGCGATAGTTAGTACATATTTTAAACCACTAAATGAACTTGGAACTGAGTTGTCCTAGTTGCAATATAATGCTATTCGTACTGCATTTCCTTCTAACCACTGAGTAATATCTTAGGAAAAGAATTGAATAGTCTGATCTAGTTACCCATTAGACACAACACACGGTCAAATCCGGTAAAAAGGGTAACTCTATTGATTAGCTTTTCCTATTAACAGGATTATCCTCCCATAGTGTACTTTGTTTGGAAACTAAACTAAATTTAGTAACAGGGTTATTCGTGGCAACAGAGAGACAGGGTTTTCTGTTATTTAGGTAAAAGCATACTAAATTGCAATAGTATTGGTTGGGTTATAACACTGTCAAGTTCTGTGGGGTGCAGAGGTGCTTCAGCCCGACATGTCAAATTTTCAGCATAAGTCTGCAACCAATAAATTGAGGCTAAAAGCAGAGAAAGTGTTTCTTATGTTAGTGTGTGCGTACTTCCTGTGGGTTTTACACGTAAAGTTTTGTTGTTTTTAGTCCACGTAGTAATAAACGGTCCAGTGAAACTGTTGCAAGTGTAGCGTTTGTTTCGATGGAAAGCTGCACATACACACTGATGACGCGAAGCGGTGACCACTGCCCACCACGAGTGTGAATACGCCCGGTGGCGATCGGGCAGCGCGACGCCCTAAGGAATGTATGAGAGGGCAGCAGGGGCGAATGGTGAGTTGCTCTGGCGACGGTGCTCTGCGCCACGAGCGGGGGAATCCACTGACGTGAGTGACTTTGACAAAAGGTAGACTCTTGCAGCCCAGAACTTGTGAAACAGCAACGCCGAAGCTGGTAGGCCGTCGTGGGCTCGTTCTGTGGAGAGCCATCTGAAGGGCGGCGAGGTCGCGAGCGGGCGATCAGGCTCGGACATCGAAGCCCTGTCACAGGACGTGCAGCTCGGAGGTCTGCCCGCTCTGTGAAGCAGGACAGGCGGCGGTCTGCAGCACGTCTGACGACGGACTGTACGATACTGGTGCAGATAGAGGTGTTTGAGAGCAGACCGTTTAGCGCACATCACTGAATGCGGGACTGTGCAGCAGAGGACCGCTACGTGTTCCCACGTTGACGCGACGTCGTCAGTTGCGACTGCAGTGGGGACGGTTTCGTCGACGCTGGGTCGTGGATCAATGGAAACGTGTCGTCTTGTACTATAAACCGTACCTCTTGCTACACCAAGATGTTGGGCGTGTTCGGACACTTCGTCATCCAGGAGAATGGCTGCTCGAAACGTGCACCCCACCATGAACGGAACTCATTGAGGGCAGTACGGTCAGTCTGCAGCTCGTGGTCGTGCGGTAGCGTTCTCGCTTCCCACGCCCGGGTTCCCGGGTTCGATTCCCGGCGGGGTCAGGGTTTTTCTCTGTCTCGTGATGGCTGGGTGTTGTGTGATGTCCTTAGGTTAGTTAGGTTTAAGTAGTTCTACGTTCTAGGGGACTGATGACCATAGATGTTAAGTCCCATAGTGCTCAGAGCCATTTGAACCATTTGAAGCAGTACGGTCTTCCATATGGACTGTGGTAATAATCGAAGACACCACGACAGCCGTGGACCACGTCCATCAGTAGACTACCTGCATCTGTTCTAGTTTGATGTGTCCCTCGACGGCGATCGTTCTTCCAGTAGGAGAACTGTCCGTATAACAAGGCCAGAATCAAGCTACAGTGGTTTGTGGGGCACGATAGTGAAGTTACGATTTCTTACTCGCCAAATTTGCTGATCTGGACCCATCTGGGACGGTATAGGTCGCCAGTTTGTCACCCACAAATCACAGGCCCGTAATTTACCGAAATTACGTGACTTGTGCATATACATCTCGAACGATATACCCCCTCAAAGAATTATTATACAAGACCAACCTATAGAACTCTCACCCCCCCCCCCCCCATTCCTGCCACCACCACACACACACACACACACACACACACACACACACACACACACATATATATATATATATATATATATATATATATATATATATATATATATATCCTAAAACCTAATGCCAGACTCACTCTCTCTTTCTCTCTCTCCCCCTCTCTCCCTCTCCACCCCTCCCGCTCCCCCCCCCCTCCCCCCCCCACACACAAATTCACAGACGTGACAGTGACGGTGACAACTCAGTATATAGTGTTTGACAGTGATGAAGATGAGGAAAAAGAAAACGTATGTGAAACATAATGTAAATACACACACACATACACACACGCATAGAATTAATTTTTAAAAAATGTTCAAATGTGTGTGAAATCTTATGGGACGTAACTGCTAAGCTCATCAGTCCCTAAGCTTACACACCACTTAACCTAAATTATCCTAAGGACAAACACACACATCCATGCCCGAGGGAGGACTCGAACCTCCGCCAGGACCAGCCGCACAGTCAAGACTACAGCGCGCTCGGCTAATCCTGCGCGGCTAGAATTAATTAACTTCAGGCATAGAAATAACAATTTTCAAATCGTAATTTTTGGCTTAAACAAATTATCTACTGCAAGGTGTAAGTAGTTGCAGATGACAAACCGTGGAACAAAACAGTCACTGTAGAAACACAACTTATCAGAAAACCACACCATGTGGTAAAAAGGTATGAATTCATAATTTATGTGTTTTTTTAAGTATCTGTAACTACGATTTAAAAACTAATACTTACATGTATACAAATAGTAAAGAACATTCTTTATCTTTAACAGATAAAAAATAAAAGCCCACTGAAGATGCTGCAACTGCAGCGAAACATGTTTGGTGTTAAAAAAGCAAAACAAAAAATTGTGTTTCGCTAAAGGCGGACCCTATCCAAAAACATACGTTACTAAGCACCTTCGCTAATCGGCGTATGTAATTTTTCGATCTGGCACATCTGAATAACGATGGGTAACAGAGACAGTTTGCATTTTATGAACCAGTATGTTACAACTTTCTTGAAAAGCGTGCTACATACCAAGATGTCCACTACTTTTTAAATCAGTGTATGATTTTTTTTCAGTTTAAGTTTCAGTTCTTTTGTACACTCCGCGCACTCGTCGAGTAGACTGACCGTGGCGTGGAGGGCGCGACCGCCTAGGTGGATGACCGTGTCGGCGGACAGCTCACTGCTGGAGGGCTCCAGCTCGCTGCTGCTGGAGCGGCGCAGTCCCGGCGCTCCAGGCTCCCAAGACGCCCTGGAGCCGGCCGATGCGCCCTGCAGACACCCAGCGCAACACTTGTCAGTCGTCACACTGCTCCATCACTGGCGGACTTGGGTCTCGTAAAACCAGTGTGTAGAATCTGTGAGGATTTATCTAGAAGGAGACAGAAAGGTGCACCGCCTTAACGTTCCCAAGGATGTTACTCAAGCCATTGTAAGGTGACCGTATCTTCAGAATCCTTCGATGTTGCCTCACATTATAATTAACCAAAAATAATTAACACTTTTGTACAGGTGAAAGAACATCCAATTTTATCTAGCAGTATGGAAAAAGCGTTCGACAATATAAAATGGTGCAAGCTGTTCAAGATTCTGAAAAACGTTGGGGTAAGCTATAGGGAGAGACGGGTCATATACAATATGTACAACAACCAAGAGGGAATAATAAGAGTGAACGATCAAGAACGAAGTGCTCGTATTCAGAAGGGAGTAAGACAAGGCTGTAGCCTTTCGTCCCTACTCTTCAATCTGTACATCGAGGAAGCAATGATGTAAATAAAAGAAAGGTTCAGGAGTGGAATTGAAATACAAGGTGAAAGGATATCAATGATACGATTCGCTGATGACATTGCTATCCAGAGTGAAAGTGAAGAAGAATTAAATGATCTGCTGAACGAAATGTACAGTCTAATGAGTACACAGTATGGTTTAAGAGTAAATCGGAGAAAGACGAAGGTAATGAGAAGTAGTAGAAATGAGAACAGCGTGAAACTTAACATCAGGATTGATGGTCACGAAGTCAATGAAGTTAAGGAATTCTGCTACCTAGGCAGTAAAATAGCCAATGACGGACGGAGCGAGGAGGACATCAAAAGCAGACTCGCTAAGGCAAAAAAGGCATTTCTGGCCAAGAGAAGTCTACTAATATCAAGTACCGGCTTTAATTTGAGGAAGAAATTTCTGAGGATGTACGTCTGGAGTACAGCATTGTTTGGTAGTGAAACATGGACTGTGGGAAAACCGGAACAGAAGAGAATCGAAGCATTTGAGATGTGGTGCTATAGACGAATGTTGAAAATTATGTGGACTGATAAGGTAAGGAACGAGGAGGTTCTACGCGGAATCGGAGAGGAAAGGAATATGTGGAAAACACTGATAAGGAGAAGGGACAGGATGATAGGACATCTGCTAAGACATGAGGGAATAACTTCCATGGTACTAGAGAGAGCTGTAGAGGGCAAAAACTGTAGAGGAAGACAGAGATTGGAATAAGTCAAGCAAATAATTGAGGACGTAGGTTGCAAGTGCTACTCTGGGACGAAGAGGTTAGCACAGGAAAGGAATTCGTGGCGGGCCGCATCAAACCAGTCAGTAGAATGATGACAAAAAAAATGAGGGTAATAAGCATCGGTAAGGAAAGGGAATTGTTTCGAAGACCATTCAACTCATCAGGAAGTCACGTGAAACAATGTGGTGCAATTGCTGAAAGGCATAGCGTGCGACGTGGGAGCGGTAAACAGCAAGGAAGGTCGACAAAGACACAGGAGGGTCCAGTAGGACGGCGGTACTGGTGATCGTAACGAACGATACTGGACAGCTGTGGGAGTTCTGAGATAATTAACAGTTTTCGAAAGAATGCTGAGGGCATCATATACGTGTGTCTTGTCAATAGGAAAGTTAGCGAACGGTTTTTAGTTTCAACAGTGTGGCCTATAGAGATAAATTCGTTGCAGTCAGTGGTAATATTCTATAGTAACAGTATGTGCCGTAAAACGTTTCATTGCATTCAGTTTACGTCATACGAACAGATATAAAAATTTGAAACTCGTCACTTAAAAGTTCAAAAAGAAAAACATTCAGAAGACTACATGTTATAACTTCTAAAACACAGGAAGCGCAGATATTACGAGAACTATAGAACAAACAGCCTTAATAACTCTTGCATTCAAGTTACCGATCAGAATAATACAGAGAAGGGTGGAAAATAAAATTGAGGTCCTCTTACATGGCAAATCATTTTGGTTTTAGGAAAGGTAAAGGTGTCAGAGAGGAGGTTCTGACGTTATCTTTGATCACAAAAGCAAAACTTAAGAAAAATCTAGACTCTTTCATAACGTTTGTCGATTTGCAAAAAACGTTCGACTGGATAGAACGTGCAAAATGTGTGATACAGGTACACTCTATACGGAGATATTGATTATCTATGAAATATTTACAATATCAATGGAAGGCCAGTTAAAGAGATGGTATAAGGCAGGATGCTGTATTTCCGTATGTCGAAGAAGCAATTTATACACATAGAGAAGATATGCTGTGGCCCGTAAATCTGCTACTTTTGCCTCGCTGGGCCTAGGGAAGCTTATGATCATACATGGTATTACAGTCTCTTGTTCAGACTCCAGGCATACGCACTTCCAGTTAACTATGTCTGCCTTATTGCATCTTTCCTGCCTAATCACCCACCTTCTGTCGCTGTTAACAGTATCAGTTCCCATACCTTCCATCCCACCACAGGAGTACCCCAAGGCGCTGCCCTCTCTCCTCTCCTTTGTCTCCTCTACACTGCTGATAAATATTCAGAACGTGATTAAAATTCAAAGTGAATTACAGTACCTGTTGGACAGGTGAACACGGAATATGGGGTCAGAATGAGTATCATGTTCTTGAGCAGTGAGACAAGAGGTGCAGATAAATGCTAGAACTATGGGGCAGATTTCTAGGTCTGAGATTGAGAATAAACCAAAGAAAGGCGAAAGCATTCAGCAGCAACAGAAATGAGAAACAACACATGACGAACGAAGCAAAGAGGACATAAGAGAAACAGACTAGAACAGACAAGAAGAGCATTCCCGGCAAAAGAAGTCTGCTGACATAAAACACAGGGCTTAAATTTAGAACTAAGTATCTTAGGACGCGCAGCTGGAGCGGAGCACTGATTAGAATTGATTGTGGGAAAAATGGGAAAGACGAGAATCGAAATACACTCCTGGAAATGGAAAAAAGAACACATTGACACCGGTGTGTCAGACCCACCATACTTGCTCCGGACACTGCGAGAGGGCTGCACCAGCAATGATCACACGCACGGCACAGCGGACACACCAGCAACCGCGGTGTTGGCCATCGAATGGCGCTAGCTGCGCAGCATTTGTGCACCACCGCCTTCAGTGTCAGCCAGTTTGCCGTGGCTTACGGAGCTCCATCGCAGTCTTTAACACTGGTAGCATGCCGCGACAGCGTGGACGTGAACCGTATGTGCAGTTGACGGACTTTGAGCGAGGGCATATAGTGGGCATGCGGGAGGCCGGGTGGACGTACCGCCGAATTGCTCAACACGTGGGGCGTGAGGTCTCCACAGTACGTCGATGTTGTCGCCAGTGGTCGGCGGAAGGTGCACGTGCCCGTCGACCTGGGACCGGACAGCAGCGACGCACGGATGTACGCCAAGACCGTAGGATCCTACGCAGTGCCGTAGGGGACCGCACCGCCACTTCCCAGCAAATTAGGGACACTGTTGCTCCTGGGGTATCGGCGAGGACCATTCGCAACCGTCTCCATGAAGCTGGGCTACGGTCCCGCACACCGTAAGGCCGTCTTCCGCTCACGCCCCAATATCATGCAGCCCGCCTCCAGTGGTGTCGCGACAGGCGTGAATGGAGGGACGAATGGAGACGTGTCGTCTTCAACGATGAGAGTTGCTTCTGCCTTGGTGCCAATGATGGTCGTATGCGTGTTTGGCGCCGTGCAGGTGAGCGCCACAATCAGGACTGCATACGACCGAGGCACACAGGGCCAACACCCGGCATCATGGTGTGGGGAGCGATCTCCTACACTGGCCGTACACCTCTGGTGATCGTCGAGGGGACACAGAATAGTGCACGTTACATCCAAACCGTCATCGAACCCATCATTCTACCATTCCTAGACCGGCAAGGGAAGTTGCTGTTCCAACAGGACAATGCACGTCCGCATGTATCCCGTGCCACCCAACGTCTCTAGAAGGTGTAAGTCAACTACCCTGGCCAGCAAGATCTCCGGATCTGTCCCCCATTGAGCAAGTTTGGGACTGGATGAAGCGTCGTCTCACGCGGTCTGCACGTCCAGCACGAAGCTGGTCCAACTGAGGCGCCAGGTGGAAATGGCATCTCAAGGCGTTCCACAGACCTACATCCAGCATCTCTACGATCGGCTCCATGGGAGAATAGCAGCCTGCATTGCTGCGAAAGGTGGATATACACTGTACTAGTGCCTACATTGTGCATGCTCTGTTGCCTGTGTCTATGTGCCTGTGGTTCTGTCAGTGTGATCATGTGATGTATCTGACCCCAGGAATGTGTCAATAAAGTTTCCCTTTCCTGGGACAATGAATTCACGGTGTTCTTATTTCGATTTCCAGGAGTGTATTTGAGAAATTGTATTACACGAGGATGTTGAAAATGATATGGACTGATAGGATAAGAAATGAAGAGGTTTTGCTCAGAATTTACGTGGAAAGGAGCATATGGAAAACATTACTGCTGTAAGGGTCAGTGGGATATGACCTGTACGAATGCAGCACAGTAATTATTACATATCAGGCACTGTAGGTGCTAATGAGACAGCATTAACGGTGTGGATATTTACTAATTTTGGTTTTACAATTGAATCATCTTCTCCTTGGCAGCAGCAAGAATAGCAGAGACGACGACACGCCGGACTGGAACACCCTGACACATCCACCTGAGGAGTGTTCAGGCCATCGGTGAGGTCACACCGGCTAGTGCGGCGGAAGCAGCTCTGTGCAAGGCAGCCAGCCCAGCTGGGAGCAGGTGCTGCTCGTCGAGCGGTACTGCCCCGCAGCTGGACGACATTTCACTAGGGTGCACTCGTGGATATCTAATGAGTGCCCCAGGAAGCTTCCAGCAGCTCTGCATGGGATGATGCTGGTGGTGCTCCTCCCAGCTGGGCGACATTTCACTAGGGTGCACTCGTGGACATCTAATGAGTGCCCCAGGAAGCTTCCAGCAGCTCTGCATGGGATGATGCTGGTGGTGCTGCTCCCAGCTGGGCGACATTTCACTAGGGTGCACTCGTGGACATCTAATGAGTGCCCCAGGAACCTTCCAGCAGCTCTGCATAGGATGATGTTGGTGGTGCTGCTCCCAGCTGGGCGACATTTCACTAGGGTGCACTCGTGGACATCTAATGAGTGCCCCAGGAAGCTTCCAGCAGCTCTGCATGGGATGATGCTGGTGGTGCAGAGTTACCTCGCGAACTCTCCATGCGAGGAAGACCATGGATACAAGTGTCTGATCTACATCTACATCTACATCCACACTCCGCAAGCCACCTGACGGTGTGTGGCGGAAGGTACCATGAGTACCTCTATCCGTTCTCCCTTCTATTCCAGCCTCGTATTGTTCGTGGAAAGAAGGATTGTCGGTATGCCTCTGTGTGGGCTGTAATATCTCTGATTTTAACCTCATGGTCTCTTCGCGAGATATACGTAGGAGGGAGCAATATACTACGTGACTCCTCGGTGAAGCTATGTTCTCGAAACTTCAACAAAAGCCCGTACCGAGCTGCTGAGTGTCTCTCCTGCAGAGTCTTCCACTGGAGTCTATCTACCATCTCCGTAACGCTTTCGCGATTACTAAATGATCCTGTAACGAAGCGCGCTGCTCTCCGTTGGATCTTCTCTATCTCTTCTATCAATACTATCTAGTACGGATCCCACACCGCTGAGCATTATTCAAGCAGTGGGCGAACAAGCGTACTGTAACCTACTTCCCTTGTTTTCGGATTGCATTTCCTTAGGATTCTTCCAATGAATCTCAGTCTGGCATCTGCTTTACCGACGATCAACTTTATATGATCATTCCATTTTAAATCACTCCTAATGCTTACTCGCACATAATTTATGGAATTAACTGCTTCGAGTTGCTGACCTGCTATATTGTAGCTAAATGATAAGGGATCTTTCTTTCTATGAATTCGCAGCACATTACACTTGTCTACATTGAGATTCAATTGCAATTCCCTGCACCATGCGTCAATTCACTGCAGATCCTCCTGCACTTCAGTACAGTTTCCCATTGTTACAACCTCTCGATATACCACAGCATCATCGCAAAAAGCCTCAATGAACTTCCGATGTCGTCCACAAAGTCATTTATGTATATTGTGAATAACAACGGTCCTTCGACACTCCCCTGCGGTACACCTGAAATCGCACTTACTTCGGACTCATTTGAGAATGACATACTGCGTTCTGTTATCTAGGAACTCTTCAATCCAATCCCACAAGTGGTCCGATAGTACATATGCTCTTAGTTTGTTCATTAAACGACTGCAGGAAACTGTATCGAACGCCTTGCGGAAGTCAAGAAACACGGCATATACCTGTAAACCCGTGTCTGTGGCTCTCTGAGTCTCGTGGACAAATAGCGCGAGCTGCGTTTCACACGATCGTCTTTTTCGAAACCCATGCTCATTCCTACAGAGTAGATTTCCAGTCTCCAGAAAAGTCATTATACTCGAACATAATACGTGTTCCAAAATTCTACAGCTGATAGACGTTAGAGATATAGGTCTATAGTTCTGCACATCTGTTCGACGTCCCTTCTTGAAAGCAGGGATGACCTGTGCCCATTTACAATCCTTTGGAACGCTACGCTCTTCTAGAGACCTACGGTACACCGCTGCAAGAAGGGGGGCAAGTTCCTACGCGTACCTTGTGTATAATCGAACTGGTATCCCATCAGGTCCAGCGGCCTTTCCTCTTTTGAGCGATTTTAATTGGTTCTCTATCCCTCTGTCATCTATTTCGACATCTACCAGTTTGTCATCAGTGCGGCTATCTAGAGAAGGAACTACAGTGCAGTCTTCCTCTGTGAAACAGCTTTGGAAAAAGACATTTAGTATTTCGGCCTTTAGTCTGTCATCCTCTGTTTCAGTACCATTTTGGTCACAGAGTGGCCGCACATTTTGTTTTGATCCACCTACAGCTTTGACAAAAGACAAAAATTTTCTACGAAGTCAGTACATAGAACTTTACTTTCGAATTCATTGAACGCCTCTCACATAGCCCTCCTCACACTACATTTCGCTTCGCGTAATTTTTGTTTGTCTGCAAGGCTTTAGCTATGTTTATGTTTTTGCTGTGAAGTTCCCTTTGCTTCCGCAGCAGTTTTCTAACTCGGAACTGATCACGGAAGCAAGTCGCGGGTGGTGGGTGGGGGAAGGTAGCAACACTTAGCTCACCTCCCCAGTACAGCGACAGTTTGACAGTGTGCTAAGCACTGTCAGTTTGGCCTCCAGCGAGCCAGTGGTAGAAGACTAAGTCTTCACTTCTGTGAAGCAGAGGTCTGCAGCCCACGGTGTCCTAGTCCAGCAGACCATGTTGGCTGTAGTCTTGAAGGCAGTAGTCATCTGGTGAACGGAGGATGATCGAATGTGGAATGGTTTTCTGGCATCATCAGTGCTCTTCACCAAATCTTGGTGTCTCAACTGTGGCTTTCAGCTCTTCACCTAGGAATTTTGTGCAGTATCAGTGGAGTGAAAGGTGTTCTTGTGTGAGATTTTCATGTTCTTATGGCACCTTTCAGTACCGTTAGAATTACGTTATTTTACCTTGCACTGAAGTCATACTGCTGAACTGGTGGTTCAGACATCTCGCCCAATTGATATGTGGCAGTGGTCTCGGTTGCATGCCATGATTTTGCAGTATCGGCTCTCCTGCCTGTTTGAGATTCTGTGTACGACAATGCAATTAAAATTGTCTTGACTTGGTTCAGTACTGGCTGGGAAAAACTTAAAAACTTCTTTACATTCGTTCTGTATATCTTTCTGCAGCGCAACAACGTGAAGGTGGGATAGGTTGACAGGACATGGGTAAAGACATGAGGGGGCCGCAAAGGGGAAAAATACAGGGGAAAGGAGTTGAAATAGGTACTTAGTGTTTGAAAAAATTTTCTTGTCAAAAATATAAGAAACTCCCATAAACATTTGGCCATGTTTCCAATTCATATAACCAAATCCGAGGGCAGCCAGGTGTGTTTTCATGAGTTATTGACTGCTTCAGTAGAGCTGAAGGATGTGTGGGAATGAGTGATATCATTCAGCATCCCTTAAAGTGTCAACAGACAGGTGGCCACCAAAGGGCAGAATGACTTATTTCTCGACAAGTATTTGTTTCTGGATACATATTTATCAGACATTTTTGTCGTTTCGTCCAGTACTATGTTCTATAAGAATATAGTACACTTTTTCCCAACACCCTGTATTCAACTGATAACTGACTGGGTGTAGGTGCTACTCTGAGATGAAATGATTGACAGATGAGGGGATGAGATGGAGAGATTCACAGAGGATCGGACATCACAGCAGACCATCCCGAAAGAAGCACAATCAAACGTTTTAGCTGGTTATGGGAACCACATGTTACCATCTAAGTTTAAAGAAGCGCCACTCTTGTTGGAACTGAAAAAGGAAGGATAGGGAACGTCCTAATGATGACGATGTCACTGGACATATATGACAAGATCGGATGGCACAGTTGTGGGGATGGGAAACATCTGTATCCGATTTCGTATGTTTAGAATTACACAAATTTCACTTATTAATTTTCGCATAACTCAGTACGTAAAAATCAATAACTATTCATTTAACGAGATTCCCTTTCTGTTATGATTGCTTGAAAATGGCAAAGAATGTGCTGTACTATAATTTAAGCGTGTAGTGTGGCACCACAATGTGTACTGGTAATTAAAATATAATTGGTAATTAAAACATGGTTAGTTTTTTAAGTTTTCCGCCATTTTGATACAGTAAGGCGCAAGCTGAATTAGAATATCTTACATTAAAGCTTCTAGAATTGGTTACGTTTTATAGCTAATTGTTGAGATTATATAGATAAGTACCTGAAGATAATGAGCCATTTATCTCTTTTATAAGAAGTACTCAGTCTTTGATATTGTAACTTGCAAACGATATGCAGTTTAACAACTTCTGAACACATTTTAGAAACCTCTCTGGCTGAAGAATGGATACAAGGCTGCCGCTGAGAACGCGCCCACAATTCGTGTGGGACCAGAAAGAGGGTTTAACAATGATGAAAAAGTAATTCGGTGCCGGTCTCTGTTGTTTTGTGCATCACGTCTAACAAGAGGGCTACACGGCAGCCAAATTTTTGTAACTTCTTGTATTTATGGTAGCTTTCGTGAAGTTGAGAATTCAAATATACCTCACCCAAAGTAGTTCGATGCAAAAATTCTGAAGAAAATCGACTTTTAAGTTTTACAAAGGGCCTGGGTTCGGTTCCAGGGATAATCGAAATTTCAAACAGAGGCTTATGTTCTACGACTATTTCCGTAAAGCGTAGCATACGTAAAGCACACAAGCCTGGTAATTGCTAGGAGGAGTCTAATTTTGGTCATTAATTTCTTTTTACGTTCAGTACGGATACCTAAGCCATTGAAACATACGATTCATCAAATATTTACTAATTAACACATCTGTACTTTTATGAAAATCCGCCTCTTCTTATTTCTAATTGTACGTTGCACGCAAAAATGCAGTTTTCATTGCAATGGTTGATTACCGATCTCTTATAAAAGATTGATAATGAAGACTGAATAATTTAAAAATTTCAAATTAAAGTTTTTTCTATCGACTTGCATTTTACACTTCAGCTTGGTTAAAAAATTTCATGCTTCACTGTTGTCATTCCAAGTACCGTACTGGCGTGTCATTATTTCACCTTGCCGAACAAGTGAAATTTTCTCTGATTTGTATCTGCATGTGCCATCCAGTGCGATGTGTTTTAAATTCTCGCGTTTTGGGGTTGTCAGTTGTGCTTGGGATGCTGCAGGAAATTTTATTTTTGTTTTGTGCCTTGTCTTATATGAAAAGAATTTAAGTGATCAGGAGTTTGCTT
Organism: Schistocerca gregaria; assembly: GCF_023897955.1. Classification (NCBI taxonomy): domain Eukaryota; kingdom Metazoa; phylum Arthropoda; class Insecta; order Orthoptera; family Acrididae; genus Schistocerca; species Schistocerca gregaria. Next base: position 480,611,990 of record NC_064925.1, read on the forward strand.
TGACAAGACGTATATTCAAACTATACTAGGCACAAATGGTAAAGCCACAGTGAGTGAGAAGTATTATGATAACAAAATGTGATCAGAGTTTAATTGACGCCAGATCTTCAATTCATGACGAAATTCCACTTGCATGCGTATCAGGATGCACGCTGTTGCTCTATCCGTCTGTAGTGTAAAATTTATTTGTCTCCATCACACATTTCTAAAATGACGAGAGGTTTCGGCAGCTCATGCAAACACTGTCAGAACGTTAAAATAACGTTGCAGTGAGCAATTCGTCATTCCAACGCACAACCGAAGTGCATGAGGCAATGATACTGCCCCCACAGGTACGGCACAGGTCCTTGGCCAATGTCAGAGATCGCTAGGTGAAAACACCCACGCTGCAGGAGTGCGAATGTTGCACCGGGTAACAGGAGTGACTCTGACTGCATTAAGAAATAACACAGCCAGGCAGCAGGTCAACACGAAATGCGAGATGCGGTTGATTGTGAGGGCAGACACAAGGGGAGGTTTAGCGCCGTGTCATGAAGCCTACATACCAGCTCAATAAAAAAAATAAACAAAGTAACGAAGAAGAACAAGGACATAACGGAGAGACAATGTCAGTGAAGATAAGCACATTAAAAAGTACGTCTGGAAGGTACATTGCATCGGACAGGGGACCTATATGATCATAGGATGCCGCTAAAAAGAAGAAGAAGAGGCAGAAGAGCCTGGTTAACGTAGAGAAACGGCTATCCTCATACCGTTTTTAACAGTAATAACACTAGCAACGATAACAACTGTGTTCGTCATTATCAACAAATCATGCAAGCATTTGATGGAGAAACAACTAATGAGACAATTTTCTTCACTTCAGATGCCCCACTATTTTCTCACAAACTTCAATACACGCCCTAAACAAGCAGCAGACAATAGGTCATAGAACGAGACCTCACAGATGAAGAAAATGTATGAAGAAAATGTTGTGACTTCCGTGAGCAAGGGCTGAACTAAGGAAATCCTCAGTATCTGAGCTGCAGGCAATTTAATTGAGGATGGTCTGAGCTTAAGATACCGTTTAGGCTCAGTTTGCAAGCAGTTTCATCAAGGTTTGGGGCCCACCAGTATATTTGTACAAAATGGTTCAAATGGCTCTAAGCACTATGGGACTGTGGTCATGAATCCCCTACAACTTAGAACTCGCATTCGGGAGGACGACGGTTCAGTCCTGCGTCCGCCATCCTGATTTAGATTTTCGTCCGCAGCTAGTGGTCGTGCGGTAGCGTTCTCGCTTCCCGCGCCCGGGTTCCCGGGTTCGATTCCCGACGGGGTCAGAGGTTTTCTCTGCCTCGTGATGACTGGGTGTTGTGTGCTAAGTTCTAGGGGACTGATGACCATAGATGTTAAGTCCCATAGTGCTCAGAGCCATTTGAGCCATTTTTGATTTAGGTTTTCCGTGATTTCCCTAAACCGCTCCAGGCAAATGTCGGGATGGTTCCTTTGAAAGGGCACGGCCAATTTCCTTCCCCGTCTTGCCATAATCCGATGAGACCGATGACCTCGCTGTTTGGTCTCTTCTCCCAAACAACCCAACCCAACTACTTAAACATAACTAAGCTAAGGACATCACACACGCGGTTCCGGACTGAAGCGCCTAGAACCGCTCGGTTAAAAAGGACGGCTGTGTACAGGAGGGTCTAGTCGAGGGTATCTGCAATTCTGGGCTGCAAAATTATTTGTTGAGGAATACCTACACATGTGTAGCAAAGAATTCAGTTGAGAAAATCCTCAAGGCCTGGCCTCTAGGTATTTTCCTTGAGGACTACCCAGTTCAGGGTAAGATCTGGTTAAGGGAATTCTTGAGAGCCTAATGGGACCTTCCACAAGCATTACCTGTCCACAAATAGGTGAGGGGTGGGGGATCTGGTTGAGAAAACTCTCGAGGAAAAAAACAAAAACAAAACAAAAAAGAAACGAGGCCTGGCCTGCACGATTTTTCCTTGAGAAATACCACGCCATGTGTTATAGAGGGTCCAGTTGAGAAAATCCTCGAAGTGCGGCAGGCGTCCAGGCATTTGCCTTGAAGACTGACCCCACACGTGGAGGGATCGAGGCGGTGCTCGAGCCCCAGCCCGCAGGTTCTTTCCCCAACAACAGCTTTGACAGGAGGCCCTGCTTGACGCACCCTCGCGCTGGCGGAGCGGTGCCGCAGGCGGTGCACCCTGGCGGCGAGCTGCAGCGTGGTGAGGGTGTCCCTGTAGTGCGCGGCGCACGGACACGCATGCACCACCATCGCCGCGTGGCTCGTCACCGGCGACAGGCACTCGCGCAGCACCTGCGCCGCCCGCAGGTTCCTGTGGGCACGGAGGGTTAAATGAAGCAGGACTGCCGGTCACTGCACCACGGAGATTCTCGTGCGAATCCACCCTAGTACAGGGTTTGGACAAATACACTCCTGGAAATGGAAAAAAGAACACATTGACACCGGTGTGTCAGACCCACCATACTTGCTCCGGACACTGCGAGAGGGCTGTACAAGCAATGATCACACGCACGGCACAGCGGACACACCAGGAACCGCGGTGTTGGCCGTCGAATGGCGCTAGCTGCGCAGCATTTGTGCACCGCCGCCGTCAGTGTCAGCCAGTTAGCCGTGGCATACGGAGCTCCATCGCGGTCTTTAACACTTGTAGTATGCCGCGACAGCGTGGACGTGAACCGTATGTCCAATTGACGGACTTTGAGCGAGGGCGTATAGTGGGCATGCGGGAGGCCGGGTGGACGTACCGCCGAATTGCTCAACACGTGGGGTGTGAGGTCTCCACAGTACATCGATGTTGTCGCCAGTGGTCGGTGGAAGGTGCACGTGCCCGTCGACCTGGGACCGGACCGCAGCGACGCAAGGATGCACGCCAAGACCGTAGGATCCTACGCAGTGCCGTAGGGGACCGCACCGCCACTTCCCAGCAAATTAGGGACACTGTTGCTCCTGGGCGAGGACCATTCGCAACCGTCTCCATGAAGCTGGGCTACGGTCCCGCACACCGTTAGGCCGTCTTCCGCTCACGCCCCAACATCGTGCAGCCCGCCTCCAGTGGTGTCGCGACAGGCGTGAATGGAGGGACGAATGGAGACGTGTCGTCTTCAGCAATGAGAGTCGCTTCTGCCTTGGTGCCAATGATGGTCGTATGCGTGTTTGGCGCCGTGTAGGTGAGCGCCACAATCAGGACTGCATACGACCGAGGCACACAGGGCCAACACCCGGCATCATGGTGTGGGGAGCGATCTCCTACACTGGCCGTACACCTCTGGTGATCGTCGAGGAAACACTGAATAGTGCACGGTACATCCAAACCGTCATCGAACCCATCATTCTACCATTCCTAGACCGGCAAGGGAACTTGCTGTTCCAACAGGACAATGCACGTCCGCATGTATCCCGTGCCACCCAACGTGCTCTAGAAGGTGTAAGTCAACTACGCTGGCCAGCAAGATCTCCGGATCTGTCCCCCATTGAGCATGTTTGGGACTGGATGAAGCACGTCCAGCACGAACGCTGGTCCAATTGAGGCGCCAGGTGGAAATGGCATGGCAAGCCGTTCCACAGGACTAAATCCAGCATCTCTACGATCGTCTCCATGGGAGAATAGCAGCCTGCATTGCTGCGAAAGGTGGATATACACTGTACTAGTGCCGACATTGTGCATGCTCTGTTGCCTGTGTCTATGTGCCTGTGGTTCTGTCAGTGTGATCATGTGATGTATCTGACCCCAGGAATGTGTCAATAAAGTTTCCCCTTCCTGGGACAATGAATTCACGGTGTTCTTATTTCAATTTCCAGGAGTGTATATGGAAACGACAGAAAACTACTGGTATTCAAGACAGCTCTAGGGAGTCCTACAGTGGATAAATACGGGTCCTGTATCGTTTTCCGGGGGGTCTTACACCATTATTCCTGCAAAGCAGCTGCAAGCTCAGGTAATGATAGTGGAGGTTCTAACAACCCTACCACAACAAAGGTCAAATTTTAATAACGATTGTGGTGTTGCTCACGCTGCTAAATACTGCATTATCGGGCAACAACAGTCATACTATGTGGCAGGTGTCATTGGAGCACAGGTAAGAGTCATTTCCTCTAATAATGAAAAATCTAGGCACTCAACTTTTTGTGTTTCCCACGCAGGTCTCGTCGTAAAATCATGGCTCAATCGTTGAATATCTAGGTGGTTATGATTCCAAGCTCTGATGCAAAGAGGCCTAGGTTTTATTCGGCTATATTCAAAAGTTATGTAGATGCGCTTCACAAACCATTCTTGGAGATTAAATCTTTCAAAGTTAGCACAATAGTGATGTAAAAAAAAAAATGATCAGCACCCCGAATTTAAGTTACACTTTCTTTTAATTCCTTTTATTCTAGTATCACGTAACACGCAAACATCACTTCACAATACAAAACATACTTGAAAACATCTTCCTCACATTTTATAAGCCAACTACAATATGCATCTTTCCAACATGACGTCCAAGAGTTGACTTTTTCCAGGTCCGACTCTCTAACAACTACACAACTTAACAAATAATCGCTTACGCGCCCAAAAATCAGAGTTACAAGTACGTCAAAGATCATAGTGACAAAAGAAAGAATACACAAAAGAATAATATCATTGCAATATAAACATATCGATGTATCACAAATGAAATCAAATCTGAATGTTATCTCAGAAATATGTCAACTACTTTGCAGAAAGACAGTAGAATATTACTGGTATCGAGAGGTTCAGGTGAGGTGCCTTAATGGTTACGCAATTCAAGTACCATTACAAGGTGGACAGGTATCAGGCAAACTTCTCTCCATAGTACATCACAAACGCTTAATAATAATGAGATCTGGTGACCATGACTGTTAGAGTACATCAACACCGACTCAAAGGAAGGCCTCGGCGCTTGTTCGTGACGTCAGACAGCTAGGCACGCCGAACGCCAGGTCTGTTGCAGGCATACTCATAATGGTGGTGTCTCCCTCTCTGAGACAGGAAAATGTGAAACTATTGGCGGTAGTTGACCAACACACATTGTTCTGGGATATTTCTGTAATCAATTAATTGTGCAATTCATTATACTTCTTAACAAATAGTGTACTCCTGATCTTAAATTTCCACGTGTTTTAAGGATTGACATACAAAAACAACTTCATGGTACAGCAGCAACATAATTCGTGCTTCTTTACCTTATTTGTAAATCTGAGGCAGTTACATTTATAGTGGGTTGCTTTTACAAGAAACTGTGAACATATTGGTTCACTTCTTTAGGTATTTTAGTTAACTATGGGACGAGGAGCACTGAATGTTAATGGAATATCTTGCGAGGGGCGGGGTGGGGGACAGAAGAAGAGGCAAAAGAGAGACACTTGTTTTATCAAATAAATTTTTTTTATCTTATAAAGTTTCTCCTTTCAGTTGCAAGAGGAGAATATTTATCTTTTCTAATGCGCATGCTTAAAAACGTTTAAGCTCAGCAGTATTTTCGATGTATGAAGCTATTTTGTTTCCTGTTTAGAATTCCTTTCGTTGAAAACGACTGTAATCTAATGACTGGCAACAGTTGGACATTTACGCTTGTAAATTAGTTCACATTTCCTGTGGCGATGTCACACGAAAATAAATAAATAAATAAAAGAAACGAGTTCATTGTAAGGGGGTTGGAGTAAGTTTCGATAACAAAATGGATCAAGTAAATATAGTTTCTTGAATGAAAAATTTCCGAAGCTTGCAATGGGGCAAAGCATCTTCTCATATTGATCTACGTTTGTTTCGACAGGATGCAGTAATACAGAACTATGATCTTCATTTGTAGCTTTACGATAGTAAGAAAATATTTCATCTAAATAAAACTGCAGAATCCAAAACAATACCAAACAGTTTGTCCAAAAATAAGACATTTATAGTGATAAGCACGCCCAGGCGTTACTGCCTGCAACAGATCTGGCGTTCGCCGTGCCTAGCTGACGTGACGTCACCAGCAAGCGCCGAAGCCTTCCTTTGAGTCCGGTGTTGGAGTACATACAGCACTTCATCTTCATGCTCATAAAACCGGTACTGATCGATGCTAGCTGCTTCAACAGGGGTCCTATCGTCATGGAACATAGCATCATCATTGGGGAATAAACATTTTACCATGGGGTGGTCCTCATCAAACAAAATGATCACATAATCCTTGGCAGTATTGCGATCTCGCAAAGTAACCATAAGGCCCTTGTCATACCACGAGAGTGCTGCCGAAATCACCACTGAACCCCGCCATGTTTCACTTTTGGGACGTAAATTAGGACAGAAGTTGGAAACAGTGTGACAGGAGACTCATACAACCAAATGACTTTTTTTCATTACTCCATAGTAGAGGATTTGTGGCTTCCATACCACGTTTTCCTGTTGTGGGCATTTGCATCACTGATGAGTGCTTTTAGAATCCCTCCTCGCTCTACAGTTCCCTGCTTATGGAGCTCCGTTCTTGTTGTTTTGTTGCTGACGGTGTTCAAGAGTGCGACATTCAGCTCTGCAGTGATCAGATACGTGTAGTCATTTGGCAAAGAAAATAAACTAGTTCGAGTATGGAACTTTAATCCTAATCCTTCTATCATAACCAGGATCCACTTCATATCATCCTAAATTGCGAGTATCGAATGTGAGAGCGAAAAATACTTGAATTCGAAACTGTTAAATGTGCTTAATTTTTCCTTTTCCATTAAAAAAGTCAGTTTCACTAATTAACTGAAATTAGTGCCTCAGTCTTGTATTGCAGATTTATTAAACGTCTTTTTTCCAAAGAGGTGCACTGAATGACATATTCATGAATAGTGGGAAACTAAAGGAAATTTTATTTTCTAATTCAGGTATATTACTCAAGTTTGTGTGTATAGTGATTTTCTATATCGATCTTGGCTTTCGTATTTACGGAGGTACCTTCTTAAATTGTTGCTAACTGTTACGCCGTTTGTACTTACGTGTTACGCTTTCTGCTAATAGCTTTTAAGTGAAGTTTAAGTGTGGCAGTAAACATCATTCTACTGTCACCCTTCTTAATCATCACACGAAGCATTATGCCAGTCAGTTTTGATTTTAAACGATTATAAATTTTCTAGTATAGTTGTAACTGCGTATCCGAATACTGAGATAGTTTCCACATTCGATTTAGCAAGCGTGTGCGTAATGACCGGTGTCGCCAATGTACATATCATTAACTGTTGTTGTTGTGGTCTTCAGTCCGAAGACTGGTCTGAAGTAGCTTCCTGTGGTACTCCATCTTGTGCAAGCCTTTTCATCTCCGAAAACCTACAGCAACCTACATCCTTCTAAATCTGTTTGCTGTATTTATCTCTTGATCTTACCTTAAGATTTTTAAACCCTACTTCCCTTAAAAACTAAACTGATGAACCCTAGATGTAACAGAACGTGTCCATTCAACCTTTCAGTTTATGCCACAAATTTATTTTTGTCCCCAACTCTATTCACTACCTCCTCATTAGTTATTTGATATACCCACCTCATCTTCAGCATTCTTCTGTAGCACCACATTTCAAAAGCTTCTATACTCTTCTTGTCTAAGCAGTTTATCGTCCATATTTAACATCCATACATCCATACACACAGTTTCAGAAGAGGCTACTTAACACTTAAATCTATAGTCGACGTTAAGAAATTTCTCCCCTTGATAAACGCTTTTTTGATCATTGCCAGTATACATGTTGTATCCCTCCCTAATTCGGCCATCATTATTTACTTTGTTGCCAATGGACAACGGACAGCGCTGGACAGCAGGATCTGAAGTGGACCTCGCTTTATTTATGTTTCTAGACTTCGTGGGATAGTATTTAAAGTAAAAACTCATTTTCAACAAATATGAATTCCTATGTCGTTACCTATAATTCATAAGCAAATGTAGGTCTTCATTCGTTTTGTAGAAGAATATGCCATCTACTCTTTCTGGTGTTCCATGCTGAATGACATAAGATTCAAGTGAAATTCGGTAATGTGAGACCTTAAACTAACTTATGGAAGTCAGTAACACAAACATAGTTGGACCTTGCCGTTGGTGGGGAGGCTTGCGTGCCTCAGCGATACAGATGGCCGTACCGTAGGTGCAACCACAACGGAGGGGTATCTGTTGAGAGGCCAGACAAACGTGTGGTTCCTGAAGAGGGGCAGCAGCCTTTTCAGTAGTTGCAGGGGCAACAGTCTGGATGATTGACTGATCTGGCCTTGCAACATTAACCAAAACGGCCTTGCTGTGCTGGTACTGCGAACGGCTGAAAGCAAGGGGAAACTACAGCCGTAATTTTTCCCGAGGACATGCAGCTTTACTGTATGATTAAATGATGATGGCATCCTCTTGGGTAAAATATTCCGGAGGTAAAATAGTCCCCCATTCGGATCTCCGGGCGGGGACTACTCAGGAGGATGTCGTTATCAGGAGAAAGAAAACTGGCGTTCTACGGATCGGAGCGTGGAATGTCAGATCCCTTAATCGGGCAGGTAGGTTAGAAAATTTAAAAAGGGAAATGGATAGGTTAAAGTTAGATATAGTGGGAATTAGTGAAGTTCGGTGGCAGGAGGAACAAGACTTCTGGTCAGGTGATTACAGGGTTATAAACACAAAATCAAATAGGGGTAATGCAGGAGTAGGTTTAATAATAAATAAGAAAATAGGAATGCGGGTAAGCTACTACAAACAACATAGTGAGCGCATTATTGTGGCCAAGATAGATACGAAGCCCACACCTACTACAGTAGTACAAGTTTATATGCCAACTAGCTCTGCAGATGACGAAGAAATTGAAGAAATGTACGATGAAACAAAAGAAATTATTCAGATAGTGAAGGGAGACGAAAATTTAATAGTAATGGGTGACTGGAATTCGAGTGTAGGAAAAGGGAGAGAAGGAAACATAGTAGGTGAATATGGATTGGGGCTAAGAAATGAAAGAGGAAGCCGCCTAGTAGAATTTTGTACAGAGCACAACTTACTCATCGGTAACACTTGGTTTAAGAATCATGAAAGAAGGTTGTATACGTGGAAGAACCCTGGAGATACTAAAAGGTATCAGATAGATTATATAATGGTAAGACAGAGATTTAGGAACCAGGTTTTAAGTTGTAAGACATTTCCAGCGGCAGATGTGGACTCTGACCACAATCTATTGGTTATGACCTGTAGATTAAAACTGAAGAAACTGCAAAAATGTGGGAAATTAAGGAGATGGGACCTGGATAAACTGAAAGAACCAGAGGTTGTACAGAGTTTCAGGGAGAGCATAAGGGAACAATTGACAGGAATAGGGGAAAGAAATACAGTAGAAGAAGAATGGGTGGCTCTGAGGGATGAAGTAGTGAAGGCAGCAGAGGATAAAGTAGGTAAAAAGACGAGGACTGCTAGAAATCCTTGGGTAACAGAAGAAATATTGAATTTAATTGATGAAAGGAGAAAATATAAAAATGCAGTAAATGAAGCAGGCAAAAAGGAATACAAACGTCTCAATAATGAGATCGAGAGGAAGTGCAAAATGGCTAAACAGGGATGGCTAGAGGATAAATGTAAGGATGTAGAGGCTTATCTCACTAGGGGTAAGATAGATACTGCCTACAGGAAAATTAAAGAGACCTTTGGAGAGAAGAGAACCACGTGTATGAATATCAGGAGCTCAGATGGCAACCCAGTTCTAAGCAAAGAAGGGAAGGCAGAAAGGTGGAAGGAGTATATAGAAGGTTTATACAAGGGTGATGTACTTGAGGACAATATTATGGAAATGGAAGAGGATGTAGATGAAGACGAAATGGGTGATACGATATTGCGTGAAGAGTTTGACAGAGCACTGAAAGACCTGAGTCGGAACAAGGCCCCCGGAGTAGACAACATTCCATTAGAACTACTGACGGCCTTGGGAGAGCCAGTCATGACAAAACTCTACCAGCTGGTGAGCAAGATATATGAGACAGGCGAAATACCCTCAGACTTCAAGAAGAATATAATAATTCCAATCCCAAAGAAAGCAGGTGCTGACAGACGTGAAAATTACCGAACTATCAGTTTAATAAGTCACAGCTGCAGAATACTAACGCGAATTCTTTACAGACGAATGGAAAAACTGGTAGATGCGGACCTCGGGGAGGATCAGTTTGGATTCCGTCGAAATGTTGGAACACGTGAGGCAATACTGACCTTGCGACTTATCTTAGAAGAAAGATTAAGAAAAGGCAAACCTACGTTTCTAGCATTTGTAGACTTAGAGAAAGCTTTTGACAATGTCGACTGGAATACTCTTTTTCAAATTCTAAAGGTGGCAGGGGTAAAATACAGGGAGCGAAAGGCTATTTACAATTTGTACAGAAACCAGATGGCAGTCATAAGAGTCGAGGGGCATGAAAGGGAAGCAGTGGTTGGGAAAGGAGTGAGACAGGGTTGTAGCCTCTCCCCGATGTTATTCAATCTGTATATTGAGCAAGCAGTAAAGGAAACAAAAGAAAAATTTGGAGTAGGTATTAAAATTCATGGAGACGAAGTAAAAACTTTGAGGTTCGCCGATGACATTGTAATTCTGTCAGAGACGGCAAAGGACTTGGAAGAGCAGTTGAACGGAATGGACAGTGTCTTGAAAGGAGGATATAAGATGAACATCAACAAAAGCAAAACGAGGATAATGGAATGTAGTCCAATTAAATCGGGTGATGCTGAGGGAATTAGATTAGGAAATGAGACACTTAAAGTAGTAAAGGAGTTTTGCTATTTAGGAAGTAAAATAACTGATGATGGTCGAAGTAGAAAGGATATAAAATGTAGACTGGCAATGGCAAGGAAAGCGTTTCTGAAGAAGAGAAATTTGTTAACATCGAATATAGATTTAAGTGTCAGGAAGTCATTTCTGAAAATATTTGTTTGGAGTGTAGCCATGTATGGAAGTGAAACATGGACGATAACTAGTTTGGACAAGAAGAGAATAGAAGCTTTCGAAATGTGGTGCTACAGAAGAATACTGAAGATAAGGTGGATAGATCACGTAACTAATGAGGAGGTATTGAATAGGATTGGGGAGAAGAGAAGTTTGTGGCACAACTTGACTAGAAGAAGGGATCGGTTGGTAGGACATGTTTTGAGGCATCAAGGGATCACAAATTTAGCATTGGAGGGCAGTGTGGAGGGTAAAAATCGTAGAGGGAGACCGAGAGATGAGTACACTAAGCAGATTCAGAAGGATGTAGGTTGCAGTAGGTACTGGGAGATGAAGAAGCTTGCACAGGATAGAGTAGCATGGAGAGCTGCATCAAACCAGTCTCAGGACTGAAGACCACAACAACAACAACAGTTGGAGAGTGGAGGCGCGAGCCACTCAGACCATAGGCTCATGGTGTGCATGGCACAAAGCACAAGGAGCAGGGTGTGGGTCGTGGACATAGGGCGCAGGGCATGGACGTGGGGTGCAGGTTGTGGATTGTGGGGCATCGAGTGTGGATATGGGGAGTGGGACATGGGTCATGGGGCATGAACATGGGGTGCAGGATGTGGACACGGGCTATGGTTCATGGATGTGGGGCACAGATTTGGGATGCAGGGTGTATGTGGATGCGGGATGTGCAGCTTGGGGTGTGGGGCACAGATGTGGGGTATGAGGTGTGGAGGGTGGATGATGGCATGCGTGTGGGGTGCAGAGGATGGGGTGTAGGGTGTGGATGGGGGCATGGGTCACAGGGTGTGGGGTGCAGACATGGTGTGAGGGGTGTGGAGCATGGAGCATGAACGTGGGGTGCAGGGTGTGGGGTACAGGTACAGGTGTGGGGCATGGGGTCAGGGATGCATTCTGCAAAATTTACGAAAGTTCAGCTGACGGGAGTGTGGTGAGGCACTCGTTCTGTGTTCTCTCAGGATAGCTGATGTGCAGGGAGTGAACATGAATATGGAACCACCAGAAACAGAACACAATATCGTGTCTAAAACCGTGTAGTGAACCCGTTAGTACTGAAGACAGCTTCCAGTCTTATTGAAATGCATAAATACAGCTCCTTTATCGTTTTCAAGGGTAGCTCATACTATTCTCAGGAAGTTCAGGTAATAATGGTGATGACAGATAGTGAGCACACATAACTGTCCCCAAAGTAGACCACAATTGCTCAATAACAGACAGATGAGAAGCAACACTTTATCCGTGGATTCAAACCCGTGTTCTGGATGATACGAGCTGTGTGAACAGGGGTCCTGTCTTCTTGGAATACTGGGGAACAAATATAGTACCACAGGATGGACTTGATCAGGCAAAATGGTGACAGCAACGCGACCTTGCAGAATAACCATGTGTCGAATGCAGTACCATGATACGGCTGCACAAATTGTCACCTAAAGCCCGCCATGTTTCACCATTGGGATGGAAACTCGGCCAGAAATTGGGAATGGTATGAAAGAAGACTCATCCGACAAAAAGGGTTCAACACCACGTTTTCATAATATGGGTATTTGCATCACTGATGAGTGGTTTGCAATTCCAGCTCGCCTTGCAGTTCCCTGATTGTGGGGCTCTGTTCATATTGTTTTGTTGCTAGCTGAGTTCGCAAGTGTGAGACTCTGTTCTACAATCTGTCTTTCAGATTTCGTCCTTTTATTTTTCGTCAGAATCATCTTACCGAGAGAGGTGGCGCAGTGGTTAGCACTGGACGCGCGTTCGGGAGGACGACGGTTAAAACCCCTGTCGGGGTATCCAGATTTAGTTCTTCCGTGATTCCCTTTGAAAGGGGTCTACCAACTTGCTTCCCCATCCTTCCCTAATCCGAAGGGACCGATGACTTAACTGTTTGGCCCACTCCCCCAAATGACCTACCTACCTCACAGTCCTCAATGAGCGTCTGTCACGATCACTCGACACACCCTTTCGTCCACTTTGTGAGTCAGCAGATAATGTTTCCCCACTTTGTGTAGTATAAATTTTCAATACTAAGCCTTTCGGAACATCAGATATGTCGGCTACCGTGGTTACGGTAGGACACAACATACAAGGAGCACCAGCAATTTTCCCACGTTCGAGTTCACTGAGCTCCGACATAATGCACTCACAGCTACACACAACAGTGTTTTCGTTGCGGCTAACTCTTGCAGTGTATTGAGGACATTGTAAAGGAGCAAAAATGTTCAAATGTGTGTGAATTCCTATGGGACGAAACTGCTGAGGTCAACGGTTCCTAGACTTACACACTACTTAAACTTAACTTGTGTTAAGAACAACAAATACACCCATGCCCGAATGAGGACACGAACCTCCGGCGAAGGGGACCGCGCTATCAGTGACATGGCGCCTCTAACCGCACAGCCACTCCACGCGGCTGTAAATGTGCCGTTCATGGCCAAATACAACAGTGGAGCCTGCAATATCGGCTAGTGTTTGAATTTACAGGAGAGCGTTTATTTTTCGCAGCATTTCCGTAATTTTGTCCAATCGCTGTACATCACGGGGGCCAAAACAGCTTGTGGTTCAAATGGTTCAAATGGCTCTGAGCTCTATGGGACTTAACTTCTGGGGTCATCAGTCCCCTAGAACTTAGAACTACTTAAACCTAACTAACCTAAGGACATGACACACATCCATGCCCGAGGCAGGATTCGAACCTGCTACCGTAGCGGTCGCGCGGTTCCAGATTGTAGCACCTAGAACCGCTCGGCCACTCCGGCCGGCACAGCGTGTGGTTTTTAAAATAAAAGAAAGGTGCAACTTGTTCTGGCTTTTTATTCAAAATGCTCGAAATTACTGTAGAAGACATTAATTTCTAATATAGTTTGAAAGCGGCTGGTAGCAGAACGTGTAAGTTTGCTGCCGTTTTAGTGTCTTGTTACCTTGGTGAAGCTAAATATTAGATGCCTACTCTATATACCCCGACACAGGCTGTATCGCGGTTGAGGAGAGGGGGCCCACCTGTAGGGGATGTTCCTGGAGCCGTTGAAGACGGCGAGCAGCAGGTTGCCGAGGCCGGAGAGGGGCAGCTCACGCTCCGGCCTGTCACCGCCGCCGCCGCCCCCACCACCGCCCCCGCCGCCCCCACTGCCGCCGCCGCCGCTCCCCGTCGTCACCTCCAGCAGGTGCAGTCGGCTGCGGCCTCCCAGCACTGCAACCAGACACACCGAGCGACGATGTCACTGTTGTTATTGTTGTTGTTGTGGTGGTGTTCTTCAGTCCGATCTGTGTTGATGACGCATCTCCCCACTCAATCCTGTGCAAGCGTCTTCAACTCCGCATCAGTACTGCAAGCTACATCCGCCCCAAACTGACTGCTGTAGTTAAACCACGGTCTCTTTCTCCAACACCCGCCCACACCTCCCTCCACTACCAAACGGACCATTCATAGGTGCCCTAGCGTATCTCCTATCGACCTATCATTTTTTTTTCTTTTTGTAGCCAGCTGGGTCAAAAATTTGTTTTTCTACAATTCGGTTCAATACCCGTCAGCAGTTGCTCGATCTGTCCACGCAATATTCGTCATTCTTCTGACAGCCACATTTTAAAATCTTCCCTTTCTTCACATATAAACGGCTTATACTTTTTGCGACTGTGCATTTTATTTCCCCTCTATTCAGCCATCATCAAATATCTTGGTATATACTAAGATGATATCTGTTCTTTCAGGCATGTCCGAAAGAACAGATACCATCAGTGACCATGGAACTCGCTAGAATGAAATTACAATCAAATGAACGCCCTTAGCTGCTTACAAGCGTTGACATACGTCAACGGGGACAGATGAAAATGTGTGCCCCGACCGGGACTCGAAACCCGGGACCTCCTGCTTACATGACAGACGCTCTATCCATCTGAGCCACAGATGATAGCGCGACTGCAGGGATTTATGTACCCCCGAAAGAACAGATACCATCTTAGTATATATATAGTTACGGCTCATCGGCTACTTGACCATCTTCTCCTTCTGTGCGAATACACAAACAGTGCCCGAACTCTTTCGAGAATCGGCAACGCGCCGCGAGTAATGAGTATAATGGGCGGGGACACTACGAATGTAGTGCGGGACAATACGTTGAGAATGAGGGTTTCGCGGGAGGCGTCTCAGAGATAAATCACTGCAGTGGTGCTATCCTCTCTGTCCTCGGTGGCTGAGATGGATAGAGCGTCTGCCAAGTAAGCAGGAAATCCCGGGTTCGAGTCCCGGTCGGGGCACACATTTTCATCTGTCCCCGTTGACGTCTGTCAACGCCTGTAAGCAGCTAAGGGTGTTCATTTCATTGTAAGATATCTTGATGCCTAAATAACGAAACTCATCTGTACTTTTAATGCTTCATTTCCTGATCCAATTGCCTCAGCATCGCCTAATTTATTCCACTAACTTCGTTTTTGTTGATCATCCGATAATCTCTTTCCGAGACACCATCCATCCCATTCAGCTGGTCTTACAAGTACTTTACCGCCTACCCACAACATGGGACAATTAAAAATGAATGACTGTATCCGTTTGTAATCGCTGTATTCATACTGAACTTGTGTGTATTTTTTCTGTTTTAAGACTTGATTTTATCTACTTCAAGCTATGTGGTACCATCGCCTCCTCGGAAGCCGACTCAGTTTTGAACCGTAGTGCTTGCCCCCCCCCCCCCCCCTTCTCTCTACCGCGCCACGTGCTTGTGCCAACATGCACCGAGCGAGGTGGCGCAGTGGTTAGCACACTGGACTCGCATTCGGGAGGACGACGGTTCAATCCCGTCTCCAGCCATCCTGATTTAGGTTTTCCGTCATTTCCCTAAATCGTTTCAGGCAAATGCCGGGATGGTTCCTCTGACAGGGCAGGGCCGACTTCCTTCCCAATCCTTCCCTAACCCGAGCTTGCGCTCCGTCTCTAATGACCTCGTTGTCGACGAGACGTTAAACACTAACCACCACCACCACCACCACCTGTGCCAACATGCCCGGGGAGGTCGCAGTAACTTGTCAGCAAGTCAGTTGGCAAAGTGCAGCCCTGTCTGAACTGCGAGAAATGTCCCCCCCCCTAGCTCCCCAGCCCCGCCCCCCCCCCCCTCTCTCAAACCCCGTCCCTCCTCCCCCCTATCGTAAAACAATGTTTCACCAACTTTTTCGACGCAGCATTAGCAAATTTTATAATTTTGTAAAGAAGTTTAATGAAAATGAAGCACAGCATTGAGATCTGGTACAAGAACTGCATGCGATAACCATTTAGCACAGTGATAAGTAAAGAAACTTTCAATGACTTAGCCAGAATAACCCCCCCCCCCCCCCCCCCAAGAACCATGGACCTTGCCGTTGGTGGGGAGGCTTGCGTGCCTCAGCGATACAGATAGCCGTACCGTAGGTGCAACCACAACGGAGGGGTATCTGTTGAGAGGCCAGACAAACGTTTGGTTCCTGAAGAGGGGCAGCAGCCTTTTCAGTAGCTGCAGGGGCAACTGATCTGGCCTTGTAACACTAACCAAAACAGCCTTGCTGTGCTTGTACTGCGAACGACTGAAAGCAAGGGGAAACTACAGCCGTAATTTTTCCCGAGGGCATGCAGCTTTACTGTATGATTAAATGATGATGGCGTCCTCTTGGGTAAAGTATTCCGGAGGTAAAATAGTCCCCCATTCGGGTCTCCGGGCGGGGACTACTCAAGAAGACGTCGTTATCAGGAGAAAGAAAACTGGCGTTCTACGGATCAGAGTGTGGAATGTCAGATCCATTAATCGGGCAGGTAGGTTAGAAAATTTAAAAAAGGAAATGGATAGGTTGAAGTTAGATATAGTGGAAATTGGTGAAGTTCGGTGGCAGCAGGAACAAGACTTCTGGTCAGGTGAATGCAGGGTTATAGCTACAAAATCAAGTAGGGGTAATGCAGGAGTCGGTTTAATAATGAATAAAAGAATAGGAATGCGGGTAGGCTACTAGAAACAGCATAGTGAACGCATTATTGTGGCCAAGATAGACACGAAGCCCACGCCTACTACAGTAGTACAAGTTTATATGCCAACTAGCTCTGCAGATGATGAAGTAATTGAAGAAATGTATGATGAAATAGAAGTTATTCAGAAGGTGAGGGGAGCTTAATAGTCATGGGTGACTGGAATTCGGTAGTAGGAAAAGGGAGAGAAGGAAACGTAGTAGGTGAATATGCATTGGGGCTAAGAAATGGAAGAATAGAAATGACAGATTTTTGCACAGAGCACAACTTTTTTTTTTTTGGTCATCAGTCTACTGACTGGTTTGATGCGGCCCGCCACGAATTTCTTTCCTGTGCTAACCTCTTCATCTCAGAGTAGCACTTGCAACCTACGTTCTCAATTATTTGCTTGACGTATTCCAATCTCTGTCTTCCTCTATAGTTTTTGTTCTCTACAGCTCCCTCTAGTACCATGGAAGTCATTCCCTCATGTCTTAGCAGATGTCCTATCATCCTGTCCCTTCTCCTTATCAGTGTTTTCCACATATTCCTTTCCTCTCCGATTCTGCGTAGAACCTCCTCATTCCTTACCTTATCAGTCAACCTAATTTTCAACATTCGTCTATAGCACCACATCTCAAATGCTTCGATTCTCTTCTGTTCCGGTTTTCCCACAGTCCATGTTTCACTACCATACAATGCTGTACTCCAGACGTACGTCCTCAGAAATTTCTTCCTCAAATTAAGGCCGGTATTTGATATT
Organism: Schistocerca gregaria; assembly: GCF_023897955.1. Taxonomy (NCBI): domain Eukaryota; kingdom Metazoa; phylum Arthropoda; class Insecta; order Orthoptera; family Acrididae; genus Schistocerca; species Schistocerca gregaria. The sequence goes on from NC_064925.1 coordinate 480,629,645, forward strand.
AGTAGACTTCTCTTGGCCAGAAATGCCTTTTTTGCCATAGCGAGTCTGCTTTTGATGTCTTCCTTGCTCCGTCAGTCATTGGTTATTTTACTGCCTAGGTAGCAGAATTCCTTAACTTCATTGACTTCGTGACCATCAATCCTGATGTAAAGTTGGTCGCTGTTCTCATTTCTACTACTTCTCATTACCATCGTCTTTTTCCGATTTACTCTCAAACCATACTGTGTACTCATTAGACTGTTCATTCCGTTCAGCAGATCATTTAATTCTTCTTCACTTTAACGCAGGATAGGAATGTCATCAGCGAATCGTATCATTGATATCCTTTCACCTTGTATTTTAATTCCACACCTGAACCTTTCTTTTATTTCCATCATTGCTTCCTCGATGTGCAGATTGAAGAGTACGGGCGATAGTCTACAGCCTTGTCTTAAACCCTTCGTAATACTAGCACTTCGTTCTTGATCTTCCACTCTTATTATTCTCTCTTGGTTGTTGTACATATTGTATATGGCCCGTCTCTCCCTACAGCTTACCCCTACTTTTTTCAGTATCTCGAACAGCTTGCACCATTTTATATTGTCGAAAGCTTTTTCCAGGTCGACAAATCCTATGAACGTGTCTTGATTTTTCTTTAGCCTTGCTTCCATTATTAGCCGTAACGTCAGAATTGCCTCTCTCGTGCCTTTACTTTTCCTAAAGCCAAACTGATCGTCACCTAGCGCATTCTCAATTTTCTTTTCCATTCTTCTGTATATTATTCTTGTAAGCAGCTTCGATGCATGAGCTGTTAAGCTGATTGTGCGATAATTCTCGCACTTGTCAGCTCTTGCCGTCTTCGGAATTGTGTGGATGATGCTTTTCCGAAAGTCAGATGGTATGTCGCCAGACTCATATATTCTACACACCAACGTGAATAGTCATTTTGTTGCCACTTCCCCTAATGATTTTAGAAATTCTGATGGAATGTTATCTATCCCTTCTGCCTTATTTGACCGTAAGTCCTCCAAAGCTCTTTTAAATTCCGATTCTAATACTGGATCCCCTATCTCTTCTAAATCGACTCCTGTTTCTTCTTCAATCACATCAGACAAATCTTCACCCTCATAGAGGCTTTCAATGTATTCTTTCCACCTATATGCTCTCTCCTCTGCATTTAACTGTGGAATTCCCGTTGCACTCTTAATGTTAACACCGTTGCTTTTAATGTCACCGAAGGTTGTTTTGACTTCCCTGTATGCTGAGTCTGTCCTTCCGACAATCATATCTTTATTGATGTCTTCACATTTTTCCTGCATCCATTTTGTCTTAGCTTCCCTGCACTTCCTGCTTATATCATTCCTCAGCGACTTGTATTTCTGTATTCCTGATTTTCCCGGAACATGTTTGTACTTCCTCCTTTCATCAATCAACTGAAGTACTTCTTCTGTTACCCATCGTTACTCGGCAGCTACCTTCTCTGTACCTATGTTTGCCTTCCCAACTTCTGTGATGGCCCTTTTTAGAGATGTCCATTCCTCTTCAACTGTGCTGCCTACTGCGCTATTCCTTATTGCTGTATCTATAGCGTTAGAGAACTTCAAACGTATCTCGTCATTCCTTAGAACTTCCGTATCCCACTTCTTTGCGTATTGATTATTCCTGACTAATGTCTTGAACTTCAGCCTACTCTTCATCACTACTATATTGTGATTTGCGTCTATATCTGCTCCTGGGTACGCCTTACAATCCAGTATCTGATTTCGGAATCTCTGTCTGACCATGATGTAATCTAATTGAAATCTTCCCGTATCTCCCGGCTATTTCCAAGTATACCTCCTTCTCTTGTGTTTCGTGAACAGGTTATTCGCTATTACTAGCTGAAACTTGTTAAGGAACCCAATTAGTCGTTCTCCTCTTTCATTCCTTGTCCCAAGCCCATATTCTCCTGTAACCTTTTCTTCTACTCCTTCCCCTTCGCCCATGACTATTATATTTTCGTCCCCCTTTACATACTGCATTACCCTTTCAATAACCTCATACACGTTCTCTATCTGTTCATCTTCAGCTTGCGACGTCGGCATGTGTACCTGAACTATCGTTGTCGGTGTTGGTCTGCTGTCGATTCTGATTAGAACAACCTGGTCGCTGAACTGTTCACAGTAACACACCCTCTGCCCTACCTTCCTATTCATAACGAATCCTACACCTGTTATACCATTTTCTGCTGCTGTTGATATTACCCGATACTCATCTGACCAGAAATCCTTGTCTTCCTTCCACTTCACTGCACTGACCCCTACTATATCTAGATTGAGCCTTTGCATTTCCCTTTTCAGATTTTCTAGTTTCCCTACCACGTTCAAGCTTCTGACATTCCACGCCCCGACTCGTAGAACATTATCGTTTCGTTGATTATTCAATCTTTTTCTCATGGTAACTTCCCCCTTGGCAGTCCCCTCCCGGAGATCCGAATGGGGGACTATTCCGGAATCTTTTGCCAATGGAGAGATCATCACGACACTTCTTCAACTACAGGCCACATGTCCTGTGGATACACATTATGTGTCTTTAATGCAGTGGTTTCCATTGCCTTCTGCATCCTCATGTCGTTGATAATTGCTGATTCTTCCGCCTTTAGGGGCAATTTCCCACCCCTAGGACAAGAGAGTGCCCTGAACCTCTATCCGCTCCTCCGCTCTCTTTGACAAGGCCGTTGGCAGAATGAGGCTGACTTCTTATGCCGGAAGTCTTCGGCCGCCAATGCTGATTATTTATCAAAATTTAGGCAGAGGCGGGGATCGAACCCGGGATCTAAGACGTTTTTTTGATTATGAATCAAACAAGCTACCCCTTGACCACGGGTCCATATCTTAATCAGAAATAAAACTTGGTTCAACAATCATAAAAGAAGGTTGTATACATGGAAGAAGCCTGGAGACACTGACAGATTTCAGATAAATTATGTAATGGTAAGACAGAGATTTAGGAACCAGGTTTTAAATTGTAAGGCATTTCCAGGGGCAGATGTGGACTCTGATCACAATCTATTGGTTATGAACTGTAGTTTAAAACTGAAGAAATTGCAAAAAGCTGGGAATTTAAGGAGATGGGACCTGGATAAACTGAAAGAACCAGACGTTGTACAGAGTTTCAGGAAGAGCATAAGGGAACAATTGACAGGAATGAGGGAAAGAAATACAGTAGAAGAAGAATGGGTAGCTTTGAGAGATGAAGTTGTAAAGGCAGCAGAGGAGCTAGTAGGTAAAACAAGGAGGGCTAGTAGAAACCATTGGGTAACAGAAGAAATACTGAATTTAATTGATGAAAGGAGAAAATATAGAAATGCAGTAAATGAAGCAGCAAAAAGGAATACAAACGTCTCAAAAACAAGATCGACACGAAGTGCAAAATGACTATGCAGGGATGGCTAGAGGACAAATGTAAGGATGTAGAGGGTTATCTCACTAGTGGTAAGATAGATACTGCCTACAGGAAAATTAAGGAGATCTTTGGAGAACAGAGAACCATTTGTATGAATATGAAGAGCTCAGATGGAAACCCAGTTCTAAGCAAAGAAGGGAAAGCAGAAAGGTGGAGGGAGTATATAGAGGGACTATACAAGGGCAATGTACTTGAGGACAATATTATGTTAATGGAAGAGGATGTAAATGAAGATGAAATGAGAGATTCAATACTGCGTGAAGAGTTTGACAGAGCACTGAAAGACCTGAGTCGTAACAAGGCCCTGGGAGTCGACAACATTCAATTGGAGCTACTGACGGCCCTGGGAGAGCCAGTTCTGACAGAACTCTACCATCTAGTGAACAAGATGTATGAGACAGGCGAAATACCCTCAGACTTCAAGAAGAATATAATAATTCCAATCCCAAAGAAAGCAGGTGCTGACAGATGTGAAAATTACCGAACAATCAGTTTAATAAGTCACAGCTGCAAAATACTAACGTGAATTATTTACAGAAGAATCGAAAAACTGATAGAAGCCGACCTCGGTGAAGATCAGTTTGGATTCCGTAGAAATGTTGGAACACGTGAGGCAATATTGACCCTACGACTTATCTTAGAAAGCTAAATTAAGGAAAGGCAAACCTACGTTTCTAGCATTTGTAGACTTAGAGAAAGCTTTTGACAATGTTGACTGGAATACTCTCTTTCAAATTCTGTAGGTGGCAGGAGTAAAATACTGGGAGCGAAAGGCTATTTATAATTAGTACAGAAAACCGGATGGCAGTTATAAGAGTCGAGGGGCACGAAAGGGCAGCAGTGGTTGAGAAGGGAGTGAGACAGGGTTGTAGCCTATCCTCGATATTATTCAGCCTGTGTATTGAGCAATCAGTGAAGGAAACAAAAGGAAAATTCGGAGTAGGTATTAAAATCCATGGAGAAGAAATAAAAACATTGAGGTTCGCCGATGACATTCGAATTCTGCCAGAGTCAGCAAAGGACTTGGAAGAGCAGTTGAACGGAATGGACAGTGTCAGGAAAGGAGGGTATAAGATGAAGATCAACAAAAGCAAAACGAAGATAATGGAATGTAGTCGAATGAAGTCGGGCGATGCTGAGGGAATTAGATTAGGAAATGAGACACTTAAAGTAGTAAAGGAGTTTTGCTATTTGGGGAGAAAAATAACTGATGATGGTCGAAGTAGGGAGGAAATCAAATGCAGACTGGCAATGGCAAGGAAAACATTTCTGAATAAGAGAAATTTGTTAACATTGAGTATAGATTTAAGTGTCAGGAAGACGTTTCTGAAAGTATTTGTATGGAGCATAGCCATGTATGGAAGTGAAACATGGACGATAACTAGTTTGGACAAGAAGAGAATAGAAGCTTTCGAAATGTGGTGCTACAGAAGAATGCTGAAGATTAGATGGGTAGATTATATAACTAACGAGGAGGTATTGAATGGGATTGGGGAGAAGAGAAGTTTGTAGCACAACTTAACTAGAAGAAGGGATCGGTTAGTAGGACATGTTCTGAGGCATCAAGGGATCACCAGTTTAGTATTGGAGGGCATTGTGGAGGGTAAAAATCGTAGAGGGAGACCAAGAGATCAATATACTAAACAGATTCAGAAGGATGTAGGTTGCAGTAGGTACTGATAGATGAAGAAGCTTGCACAGGATAGGGTAGCATGGAGGGCTGTATCAAACCAGTCTCAAGGCTGAAGACAACAGCCAGAATAACAACGAAATACACTACTGGCCATTAAAATTGCTACAGCACGAAGATGACGTGCTACAGACGCGATATTTAACCTATAGGAAGAAGGTGCTGTTATGCAAATGATTAACTTTTCAGAGCATTCACACAAGGTTGGCGCCAATGGCGACACCTACAACGTGCTGACATGGGGAACGTTTCCAACCGATTTCTCATACACAATCACCTTGTTCGTCCTGCGTGACACTGTGCTGGTAGACGAGCAGGCTGTAGAGCAGTGAAACGTTGTTGTGATGCCTCGTATAAGGAGGATAAATGCTTACTGTCGCGGTGAACGCAAATTGGAAGCGTGTTATAGTCATCACCAAACTGACGTATTGTATGGCGTGATGGTATGGGGTGCCATTGGTTACACCTCTTGTTCGCATTGACGGTACTTTGAACAGTGGACGTTACATTTCAGATGTGTTACGACCCGTAGCTCTACCCTTCATTCGATCCCTGTGAAACCCTACATTTCAGCAGGATAATGCACGTCCTAGGTCTTGCCTAGGGAAAACTACTATGCTATCGAACGATTACATCGATAGGTCGTGTGGAGAACCAAAGTGTTTAGGATCTTTGGTAGTGTTAACTCTGCCGCATGGAGCGCGGGCAGAGGAGTCTGGCAGGAGTAGGGCAGTGGAGCAGGTGTGTTGTGTGACGCTCCCGCGAGTTGCCGCTTTTTTGGGGTTTGGCAGCATGTAATTGCGCTCGACTTGCTGTGTTAGTTTCTGACATTGTGTCGCTGTCGGGAAGCGTTACCTGGCAGACATGAAGAGCCCGTTTAGGCTGGGGACGGTGTCGAGAAGAAGGCGTGCCAACATACAGCTTCTGCAACAGCGACGGTCGACAATGGGTGACTGTCGCCACCTCCTCGATCGACGACTTCAAACCTTCAATCAGCCAACAAGGAAGACTGGAAGTACGTAAAGTTTTAGAACTGTATGGCATACCTCAGCTTTTCAAACTGTACAATTTGCCTCACCAAATTACAGTGACGTAGCATAAACCTTTGTTGCTCAGTGTCCCAATTGCATTACCAAGCAGGGTCCCTTCCTTTCCCGGAATGAACCCGAGTGTCGTTGAAATTCAAACGCCAGCATTAAAGTAATACCATTTAATTTCACTGCTATAATTTCAAAGTTCAGTTAAAGTACAATATTTAGATTACACAAGCACAAACAAAGAGTGCAAGTTTTGTTACCATATTTTAGCTTACCTGTGACTGCAGGTCAGCTTAGTACGTAATAAATTTTACTATTGTTAATTGTTCAGAATCATTTAATTCAAGTTCAAAGTTAAATCTCTTATTTCTAAATTGCGTAGATTCAAGTAGCTTTTGAAATGATTGTTGAGGTAGCCCAAGGTTAACCTTATTTTACTGAATTTCGTAGTGCTTGAGAAACAAAGCTCACTATTAATTTCAGTCACTAAATTAACTTTCAGTTTTCCGGTTTTATTAATTCTTTTGCTAAATTAAGTCAGAGTGTAGCGAAATTTATTATTTCTGACAAATATTCAGTTTTCACACAACACGTGTCAACCTTCAGTTGCCACGCTTTTAGTGCTAATCATATGTGCAATAAACTTTCCTTTTCAATTATTATAGTAGTTGTCCATAGGACTGGAGACCGTAATTTTCCCCAAATCTCGAATATCTAATTAACGCCAGTTAACTGTTAACGTAACGACCGCACATTTACTTTCTTTATTAACTTTACCCCTTTCCTCCCTCTTTACCGACAGATTAACTTAGGTGACGATTGCTTTTCCTAAATTTCCGTTAGGTAAACTCGGTTTAATTTTTACTTTCATTCAGGTAGATAAGTGATGGGGAGGTTACAAGCTGTGCATTACACGAGGGTGGGCACAGACTTTTGACTAGATGGTGTGGTTGCTGGAAGGGGAGGAATTTGGGCGGAGAGTTACAATCACCTTGTCCGTCCTGCGTGACCCTGTGCTGGTAGACGAGCAGGCTGTAGAGCAGCAGCCGCAGTGGGGAGCTGGTCGCCGCCGCGGCTGTTGCGGTGGGGGCGGCGGCGGCGGCGAGGTCCAGGTGGGAGGCGGCGTGCTCCGCGGAGGCGGCTCGCAGCTCCGTGGGGCAGCGGCCGGCCGCCCCCGGCCCCCGCAGCAGCTCTCCCGGCGACCGCTCCTCCCCCGCCTCTGCGACACCGCGGCCCGGCCGCCCCCGCTCTAATCCGTCTACTCTGCAGCCTGTTTCACGCTTTATCAATGTCATGCACAACCTAACTTAGGGTCCTATAAAAATCGATTTTCCCGATACTGGAAATACACTCGTACTCATAAATTAAGGATAACTGCAGAATGTCGTGCCACACAACGTGGCACTACACAAAACTGGCGCTTATAGCATAGGCACATAGGGAACAAACACTACACAGATCTGAAAGTCCACAGTATTGGCAATAAGTTGAGAAAACCGTTCCGAAACACATGTGCTACAAAACGCCACTGTTTCCTGCGCATGTACCCCGACATCAATATGGGATATGATCACCATGTACACACAACAGATGGGAATACTATGGATCGGGTGGTCGAGCAGGTGCTGGGGTATAGCCTCCCATTCTTGCACCAGTGCCTGTCGGAGCTCCTGAAGTGTCGTAGGGGTTTGAAGACGTGCAGCGATACGTCGACCGAGAGCATCCCACACGTGCTCGATGGGGTTTAGGTCTGGAGAACAGGCAGGCCACTCCATTCGCCTGATATCTTCTGTTTAAAGGTACTCCTCCACGATGGTACCTCGGTGGGGCCATGCATTATCATCCATCAAGAGGAAGGTGGAGCCTACTGCACCCCTGAAAAGGCGAACATATTGGTGCAAAATGACATCCCGATACACCTGACCTGTTACAGTTCCTCTGTCAAAGACATGCAGGGGTGTACGTGCACCAATCATAATCCCACCCCACACCATTAAACCACGACCTCCATACAACTCCCTTTCAAGGACATTAAGGGGTTGGTGTCTGGTTCCTGGTTCACGCCAGATGAAAACCCGGCGAGAATCACTGTTCAGACTATACGTACACTTATCCATGAACATATCCTGGGACCACTGTTCAACTGACCATGTACTGTGTTCTTGACACCAGGCTTTACGGGCTCTTCTGTGACCAGCGGTCAGTGGAATGCACCTTGCAGGTCTCCAGGTGAATAAACCATGTCTGTTCAGTCGTCTGTAGACTGTGTGTCTGGAGACAACTGTTGCAAAGGCTGCAGTGAGGTCCCGAGCAAGGCTACCTGCATCACTCCGTGGCCGTCTGTGAGCACTGATGGTGAGATATCGGTGTTCTTGTTGTGTTGTACACTTTGGACGTCCCGTATTGTAGCGCCTGGACACGTTTCCTGTCTGCTGGAATCTTTGCCATAATCTTGGGATCACACTTTGTGCCACACGGAGGGCCCGTGCTACGACTTGCTGTGTTTGACCAGCCTCCAGTCGGCGTAGTATTCTACCCCTCATAACGTCATCAATATGTGTTCTTTGAGCCATTTTCAACACAAAGTCACATTAGCACTTCGGAAAACGTCTGCACACTTACTCGCTGCACCGTACTCTGACATGCACAAGACACCTCTGCGTATGTGGACTGCTGCCAGCGCCACCGTGCGACGACAGCAGGTCAAATGCACTGCATGGTCATACCCAAAGGTGATTTAGACCTGTAAACCGCCAACCAGAGCATTGTTTCACCATGTATCAGCATTATCCTCAATTTATGAGCATGACTGTAGATGGAGACTTCCTCTGATGTTGAAATAAAAGTTCAATACGTTATTTAAATTTCATACACAGCAACATATGGTGTGTGCACCCAACACAGAAGCATACTGATCGCTATTTTTCATTGCAAACTTTTCAAATTTCAAGCAGAGTATTACTTAAATGGGAATACTATATTAGCGAGATGAGGGCACTTCACCACGAAACAGACGTACAAAGCTGCAAGTAACGTAAAAACCAATATTTTTTCCTAAATAGTTCTTGTAAAACAGTATGACAAGCATTACAGGTCATATGGCTCTATTCTGTTAGCGCAACACACCACCAACCGGCGTGCCGACAGATGGCAGACAACGTCCTGTACATTGCTGCTGAGTGGCAGGTGAGGAGTAGAGATGGGCAAAGTAGTTCATCCTTGGGAACTAGTTCACTGGTGATCGCTCTTTTTTGGGAACCGTTCAGTTTTACTCGTTCATCGTTCATTGTGCTTGGGATATGGTTCTTACGAAAAATTGAAAATTAGTAGCATAGGTGACTGAAGATGGAAGGTGCCAAGAGGGGGCACTTGCCACTCCCCTGGAGTGCAGAGTTTTATTCATAACATAATTCTCACACACTTGTAATTTTCCTGATTCTGCAAAACATCTCGTTTAGCCAACTGCAGCGTTATGTGGCTGATCGCAGTGAAATAATATAAGATGGCGCACGAAAACTGGGTCGCGACTACACACTGCTCTCCAGTTACGCGCAATTTGTTGACCGCTACGCGCAGAATAGATAAACATGTAATACTTAGGCAGTGAAGAAATAACAAATAAGCTAATGAAAACAACTTCGAAACAATAGATGACGACTGGTAAGCGACAATGAACAGTCTAGTACTTGGGGCCGATTTTTCGTGTACCACCCTGTATCACTGAAATAATATTGTAGCAGTTATCATATTCTCTTTACAGAATGTGACACCATACACTCGATTACGTTGCGCAGGCTTAATTCGGTTGTAAGTCGGTCTGCCTTCCATAACAATGAACATGCTCTTTTACCTTGGATCAAAAAAGAAAATAAAAAAAAAGAAACTGTAAATGGTCACTCTTGTGTGCCGTGCAGACGTCCTTTCCATGTGTAGTAACAAAAGATCTTGCCTTTTTACAAGTATTTCTTCTCCTGTTTATCGAAACAGTGAAGTAAGCTGATACGCCATTTTCTTACCTGAAAAAGATGTATGTATTACATACCACGTAATTATTATATAATTTACGTAATTGTAATATACATTTTAATTACCGTTCGTGGACGCTGAATAGAATACGAAAATAACCAGAAGTTCAGAGTCGTAAAAAGTTTTGAAACAGATCTAGAATAGGCGAGCGAAGCGAACGACACGAACAACAACAACTCGATACTGAACTGGCAGTGGAACTGCGACGAGTGGCCACGCGAAGAAGGACGAGTCCGGCCGAGCGAGACCGAGACAGATGGGAACGGGACAGGGGCTGGAACGAGACCGGCTGATATGCCGTTCAGGAACGACACCGACAGCTTCCCGTTCCCAGGAACTATAAGTAGAAAGCGGCGATCGAGACCGAGACATACGGGTATAGGACCAAGGCTGGAATGAGACCAGCCGACGTGCCATTGCATGAACGACACCGACCGTTTCCATTCTCGGGAACTATAAGTAGAAAGCTGCGATCGAGACTGGAATGGAACTAAGGCTGGAACAAGATCAGCCGACGTGCCGTTCGAGAACGAGACCGACCGTTTCCGATTCCTGGGAACTACACTCCTGGAAATTGAAATAAGAAAACCGTGAATTTATTGTCCCAGGAAGGGGAAACTTTATTGACACATTCCTGGGGTCAGATACATAACATGATCACACTGACAGAACCACAGGCACATAGACACAGGCAACAGAGCATGCACAATGTCGGCACTGTACAGTGTATATCCACCTTTCGCAGCAATGCAGGCTGCTATTCTCCCATGGAGACGATCGTAGAGATGCTGGATGTAGTCCTGCGGAACGCCTTGCCATGCCATTTCCACCTGGCGCCTCAGTTGGACCAGCGTTCGTGCTGGACGTGCAGACCGCGTGAGACGACGCTTCATCCAGTCCCAAACTTGCTCAATGGGGGACAGATCCGGAGATCTTGCTGGCCAGGGTAGTTGACTTACACCTTCTAGACCACGTTGGGTGGCACGGGATACATGCGGACGTGCATTGTCCTGTTGGAACAACAAGTTCCCTTGCCGGTCTACGAATGGTAGAACGATGGGTTCGATGACGGTTTGGATGTACCGTGCACTATTCAGTGTCCCCTCGAGGATCACCAGAGGTGTACGGCCAGTGTAGGAGATCGCTCTCCACACCATGATGCCCGGTATTGGCCCTGTGTGCCTCGGTCGTATGCAGTTCTGATTGTGGCGCTCACCTGCACGGCGCCAAACACGCATACGACCATCATTGGCACCAAGGCAGAAGCGACTCTCATCGCTGAAGACGACACGTCTCCATTCGTCCCTCCATTCACGCCTGTCGCGACACCACTGGAGGCGGGCTGCACGATGTTGGGGCGTGAGCGGAAGACGGCCTAACGGTGTGCGGGACCGTAGCCCAGCTTCATGGAGACGGTTGTGAATGGTCCTCGCCGATACCCCAGGAGCAACAGTGTCCCTAATTTGCTGGGAAGTGGCGGTGCGGTCCCCTACGGCACTGCGTAGGATCCTACGGTCTTGGAATGCATCTGTGCGTCGCTGCGGTCCGGTCCCAGGTCGACGGGCACGTGCACCTTCCGCCGACCACTGGCGACAACATCGATGTACTGTGGAGACCTCACGCCCCACGTGCTGAGCGATTCGGCGGTACGTCCACCCGGCCTCCCGCATGCCCACTATACGCCCTCGCTCAAAGTCCGTCAACTGCACATACGGTTACGTCCACGCTGTCGCGGCATGCTACCAGTGTTAAAGACTGCGATGGAGCTCCGTATGCCACGGCAAACTGGCTGACACTGACGGCGGCGGTGCACAAATGCTGCGCAGCTAGCGCCATTCGACGGCCAACACCGCGGTTCCTGGTGTGTCCGCTGTGCCGTGCGTGTGATCATTGCTTGTACAGCCCTTTCGCAGTGTCCGGAGCAAGTATGGTGGGTCTGACATACCGATGTCGATGTGTTCTTTTTTCTATTTCCAGGAGTGTATAAGTTGAAAGCCGCGATCGAATTGAACTATGAAAGACCGTTCCTTAGATATCGTTCCTCGCTCGCTCCGTTCATCTTGGTGAACTGGTCCTTTGGACCCGTTAGTTCGCGAATGACGCATCTCTAGCTGTGAGCCATGGCAGTCGGCGTCACCATCCATCTGTCATTGTGTGGCGCTTTATTAGACAGCAGTGGAATATTTTCCGTTCTGAGTGAAACTGCCTCGCACTGTGCACTCCTACGCAGGTACCCCGCTTTCTTCCTGTGTGAGCAGAGAGACAGAGAGGCCTACCGCTGGTGTGGTCGGCCAGCAGGTCGGCGACGGCGGCGCGGCCGGCGCTGAGTGCGGACACGCGCACCGAGAACCTGGCGCCGGTGCGGGCGCGCTGCTCGCGGATGGCGCCGAACAGCCAGCACAGCGCGCTGCCCACCGCGCCGCCCACCGACGAGCCGCAGTCTGCAACACAGGTGGCAGGGGGCGGTGGCACCTGCTGGCGGGGCGCCGCCAGCGCCGAAACTTAACACACTACATGACTTATCGTAGAAGAAAGATTTGGGAAAGGCAAACCTACGTTTCTAGCATTTGTAGACTTAGAGAAAGCTTTTGACAATGTTGACTGGAATACTCTCTTTCAAATTCTGAAGGTGGCAGGGGTAAAACACAGGGAGCGAAAGGGTATTTACAATGTGTACGGAAACCAGATGGCACTTATAAGAGTCGAGGGACATGAAAGGGAAGCAGTGGTTGGGAAGGGAGTGAGACAGGGTTGTAGCCTATCCCCGATGCTATTCAATCTGTATATTGAGCAAGCAGTATTGGAAACAAAAGAAAAGTTCGGAGTAGGCATCAAAAACCACGGAGGAGAAATAAAAAGATCTAGGTTCCCCGATGACATTGTAATTCTGTCAGAGACAGCAAGAGACTTGGAAGAGCAGTTGAACAGAATGGACAGTGTCTTGAGAGGAGGATATAAGATGAACATCAACAAAAGCAAAACGAGGATAATGGAATGTAGTAGAATTAAGTCGAGTGATGCTGAGGGAATTGCATTAGGAAATGAGACACTTAAAGTAGTATAGGAATTTTGCTATATGGGAAGCAAAATAACTGATGATGGTCGAAGTAGAGAGGATATAAAATGTAGACTGGCAATGGCAAGGAAAGCGTTTCTAAATAAGAGAAATTTGTTAACATAGAGTGTAGATTTAAGTGTCAGAAAGTCGTTTCTGAATGTATTTGTGTGGCGTGTAGCCATATATGGAAGTGAAACATGGACGATAAATAGTTTAGACAAGAAGATAATTTCGAAATGTGGTGCTACAGAATAATGCTGAAGATTAGATGGGTAGACCACATAACTAATGAGGAGGTATTGAATAGAATTGGGGAGAAGAGAAGTTTGTGGCACAACTTGACTAGAAGAAGGGATCGGTTGGTAGGACATGTTCTGAGGTCTCAAGGGTTCACAAATTTAGCATTGGAGGGCAGTGTGGAGGGTAAAAGTTGTAGAGGGAGACCAAGTAGATTCAGAAGGATGTAGGTTGCAGTAAGTACTGGGAGATGAAGAAGCTTGCACAGGATAGAGTAGCATGGAGAGCTGCATCAAGCCAGTCTTTGGACAGAAGACCACAACAACAAACAACGAAGTGTAAGCAGAATTCCTGACATTTTAACACCAGAATCCATTTTTACATTCGAGCAATGTAGTTCCTTTTGTAGAACATATTTCTTTATAATTTACACTATTCTATTATCCATGGTGTGAACAAAACCATGAAAACCCCCAAAACACAACATGTTACTATGTCTAAAATGGTGTAAGGTGCCAGTTGGCATGCAGAATAGCTTCCAGTCGTCTCCGAATGCATAAATTGAGGTCTAGTATCGTTTTAAAAGGAACCTTATGCCAATTCACCTGCAAAATAGTGGCAAATTCACGTAACGATAATGAAGGTAGGTTGTGATCACGTATTCTTCTCTTCAGAGACAACAGAGGTGTAATAGTCTCTAGATATCGCGACTGTGATGGGTAGGGACATGCAACAAATCATCCTCTTCCTTCATTGAGGGGGTGAAGAAACTAAAAATTGCACCAAACGACATCCTGGTGAGCTCTGATATTGTTTCTTTGTTTACGAAAGTGCCACTCAGCGACGCTCTGGAGCACATCGCTCCCATTTTCCTGCAAGACATCACAAAGCTCTTCCATGCATGTCTCACCAATAGCTATTTCACGTGGAATGGCAATTTCTACGAACAGCTGGAAGGCTTTGCCGGTCGGTAGTCCTCTTAGTCCAGTGATGGCCAACTTCTTCATGGAACATTTCGAAGCACAGACACTGGACTCGGCGACTTGTGAATTTAAGGTGTGGTACAGGTACGTCTATGATACTTTCGTTGTGTGGAGCCATGGTGAAGAACTGCTCGGTGACTTCCTAAGTCACTTGAACAGGCTCCATGCCAACATAAAATTTGCCATGGAAGTAGAAAAGAACAAAAAAAGCTGCCATTTCTAGATGTGCTGGTCACAAGGGATGGTTAAAACCTGGGACACAGCGTGTATCGAAAACCGACGCACACGGACCGATACCTGCACAAACTATCAAACCACCACCCGAGCCAGAAAAGAGGCATGATTAATACGCTCGTGACGCGAGCAGGACGAATATGCAGCCGCAGCAACTCAGACGCGAAATGCAACACCTGGAAAGTGTTCTGAGGAGGAAACGGTACTCCACAAGTTATATCAGAAGTGTAACAGAGCTAAAATTCGGCGAAGTAAGGAATCGGAAAGAGAAATGTCGGGTACGGCCTTTCTACCATACATTCCCATAGTGACTGACAGAATCGGACGTATATGGCGCAAACAGTGCGTAAAGACGATTTTCAAACCGACAAGAAAGATCAAAGAGTGTCTTAGATCGGCAAAGGATAAAAGGGACCCATTTGCAATGTCGGAAATATACCGTATACCATGCACATGAGAAAAAGTTTATGTCGGAATGACTGAACGATCAATCAACACCAGGATCGAAGAACATAAGCGACATTGCGAGTTGGGGCAGCTGGAGATATCAGCCGTGGCAGAGCACGCACTGAGTGAGACCGACCACGTAATAAAATTCGCCGACACTGAAGTTCTGGCTACAGAGAAGCCCTATCACACGCACTTGTTCAGAGAAGCTGTAGAAATACAAAAACACGCGAACAGTTTCAACAAGAAAGAGGAAGGAAAGCCTTAAGGTAAACGGATCCTGGCTTCCGGTACTGGAGCGAACGACCGTCGTAGGTAGCAAGAGGAGAACCGCACCGGAAATGACCGCGGAGAAGCCCTCGGACGTTGGCGCGCCAGGTACATACAGTCTGCGGCCGCGAACTCGGCTCCAGTTCACCACCGGCAATGGAGGGTGAAGCTTTGATAATGCCAGCCTCTCGTGCTGGCGAAGAGTCAGTGAAATCATTAGATGAATGTCGGCCGAAGAACCCGAGACAGAAGCCAATAAGCAATTTCTCAACAAGTGGCCACGAAAGCCTTAACAATTTTGTAAATCATTCTCATGCCCACAAGACCAGTCCTGTAAGGTGAGAGGTCTTTGTGAATAATGTTTGATCGACCAAAATAATCACATAATCCTTGCCAGTCATGCACACTTGCGGAGTAACCATAGGGCCCATGGTTTACCACGATATGGCTGCCCAAATAGTTACCGAACCCACGCCATGTTTCGCTCTTGGGAACTGAACTCAGAGATAAGTTTGGAACAGGAGACATCCGATAAAATTACTTTCTCCGATTTCTCGATAGTCCAAGTTTTATGTCGTCGGCCCCACGTTTCCCTGTTAAGGCCATTTACATCACTGACATTTGGTTTTGGGGCTCTAGCTCATTCCCCAGTTCCTCCGCTCGTGTTGTTTTCGTGCTGACGTGGTTCGCGATGCGACGTTCACTCCAGCATTGGCTTTTGCAGCAGTTCTCCTGTTATTTTTCGCAACAGTCCTCTTTAATGACCACCTGTCACGATCACTCAACACACACTGTCGTCTGCGTTGTGACTTAGGGGGTGATTTTTTCCCGCTTTCCTTGTATGCCAAATCACTCTTCGATACAGTGCACCCAGAAACACCAAACACGTGGGTTACCATTCGAGCATGAACAGTTTTCTCACGTACGAATTCACGTACCTCCAACATAATGCGCTCACATCTGCACTGAGCACTTGGAACATATTGATGACGTCGCACAGGTGCCGTTCGTGGGCAAAAACAGCACCCAAGTCTGCAGGGTAGGCTAGGATCTGCATTTATGTGCAAGCATGTATCTTTAGCTATGTTTCTATATTTTTGTCTAACCCCTGCACAATAACGGAAAATATTTATGGAACCCTCAGAGCAAGTCAGCAAGGAAGCTCTTCTTAATCATACAATGAAAGCTTTCACGACCGGATGTTTCAGCTGCCGAGAATTCTTCCGGGCTGTATGGCCGTGGTCCATGAAACTCAGCGATATATGGGCAGTGGCGCTACAGAATCGATGAGAAGCTTTTATCTTTGACGTAATATGATCGATAGTTACATTTTATCGTTGACAAGGTTCATCTCTGCTATCACGTGAAATCCAGACCACGCCCACTTTCCACGGTATTTAGGCCGTTCTTTGACGTCCGATTCGTCAGTCGGCAAGACTCAGCACAACCAGGAGCACCTCCGAAGATGTCCAACGTAGCTTGGGACGAAACGTCAGGGATAGAAGAGTTCCATGGACCACGGCCATACAACCCGGAAGAATTGTCGGAAGCTCTTCTTAAGTTTTTGAAAACTTTGTCAGTACGAACCGTTGTCAGTATGGACGAGAATTATGAACCGTAACAAAAAGAAAAATGAACAAAGAATACAAGCAGCAGAAATGTGATTCCTCAGAAGAGGACCCAGCAGGAACAGGAATGTTCACATCTGAGTAAAAATGAGAGTGAAAATTGTAAATGAGTAGGGTAAGGAATGCAGGAACTGCTGTGAGGAACGTGTCACAAGAATGGAAGATGACAGAATCACAAAATTAGTTACATTCGGTACCTCACATTTTCCTACCATGAATTCAGGATCTAGGACAACAACACATCATAAAAGGGTCATGCTACCCCTTTGGCAGCCCTCTGGTACGGTTTGCCTACCCCCAAGCCTCAGAGCAGCCACCAGGCTGAATCGGTGTCAGAAGTGTCTGACAGTGCAATGTGCTCAACGAAGCTGGGTGGTTGGTGACGAGCGTGTTGCCGAGGTGGCAGGGGTCTTAGGGAGATCCTTTTGCCGTTTTATTCACGCACACATTAGTCATCACGCTACAGGAGGGCGGAAACAGGAGAGCGGAAAGAGCGTAAGTATCCTGTGCTGCTTCGAATCACGTTGAAATTTTGTCGAATGGTTTCCAACCGTCCCTAGTGGTTCCAACCTGTACACATGAGCTGGAAATGCGGATGCGCTGCACTGTAAAGGGGTGCGATCGTGTCCGGTGGGGATGCAGGCACACAATGTCCGGAGGAAAGGGTTGAAACGTTCGTGGGTGACAGCAGTGTGATAGGTTATCAAGAACGTCTTCCTGT
Source organism: Schistocerca gregaria (assembly GCF_023897955.1). Lineage (NCBI taxonomy): Eukaryota > Metazoa > Arthropoda > Insecta > Orthoptera > Acrididae > Schistocerca > Schistocerca gregaria. Next base: position 480,647,399 of record NC_064925.1, read on the forward strand.
CACTCGTCGCACTACGAATTGTCGTACTACTCTGGTACACAGAGCAAGGACTATTTCGGACAAGGATCTTCTCGGCCCCGAGATTACCTGTGTGGAACATCAGCGTCACCTGAAATACAGGTATCTAGAAAAATCACCGGTGGATGAGCACAGTTTGTTAAACAAACATAAGATTCTATTCGATGAAACAAAAATACTTGCTCACGCTTCAAACTATTGGGACTCTGTCATCAGGGAAGCAGTTGAATTTTACTATGTGAAAATAATTTCAACAGAGACTCTGGATATGCACTCAGCAATGCATGGAAGCGCGCAGTAGATAAAGAAAGAGCGCAGAGGGAGACATCTTACTTTCCTCGCAGTTCACCGGCTGTTGCGATGATGCAGCTGCAAGTAACGCTGGATAAAGCGCGCAAACAAAATCTATAGACATAGAGGCCGCCACCTCTGAACGCGCCGTTTTTACTGTGACGTCATCCAGACGATGAGAAGCCGTCCACTGCTTATAAAAGCGGAAGCCTCACCGGTTCACGACAACCAGGCCAGTCACATGAGGCCTTTCGTTTTCCTCCTCTTCCACTGTCTCTCTCACACTCTCCTGTTGTCTTAGGGGTTAAAAAAAATGCATATGCATACCTCCACGTCACCACTCACCACACCGCCAAGAGGAAGGCGAAGCGCTCCATCACTAGAACTTCCTACTCAAGTCGAGGGTTCCCCCTCGTCAGTGCAGCGTCAGCGGTCCACGACAGTCAGTTTTGCCCCTGACGAAGATGAAGGAGGTAGTCATCGAAAGATCGGAATTTTATCCAAATTTGACGAAGCAAGTAAACCGAGAACTCTTTATGCAAGGATTCCGTCGCGAAAGACTTCGTAGTCAACTGTCTTTCTCGACCGCGAAATGTGTGGAAATCTACGTCCCATGGAAAGGGGTGGTTTAATTGACGCCCTCTATCCCCCCCCCCCCCCCCCTTGAGGCCTTTTCGTGTCAGTTCGGAGCGGCGATGTATCTGAAATGTTTTCCTACGCTACCCATAAGAAAACTGTTGTGACCTCCATCACACAGACGTCAAAAGAAGGATGAAATGTTGCTAAGAACGGCTGTCCCATTGTGTCACACGTTCGCTGTGTCATCGGGAAGAATTGTGATCAAATTGGGTGCCAATGTGACGTCAGTATCCCACCTTACAGCTCACACGGACTTCCGAGCTGTGGCCTTTTTTTCCGCATGTGTAGACACCTTGCTGTCTGAACCGTCGTCGAGGCTGAGGCTGACGCCACAGGGTACCACGATTTTGCACCATTACAGAGGAAGTCTGTATACACCTTTGAGCCAAATTTGAAACCTAGACATCGCAATGGAAGAGAATTACGATGTTGGGAAAAATTGATCCTTTAATTTGGTTGTAATGTGTATTTAGTTGGCGCAAGTGAATTCTGTTACCAAACCCCCGCAATGAAATGCAGCCGGTTTATTTCATCACTTTATTCATGAAATCGAAATTTGGATTTGTGTTCTCGATTGAATGGGGGATTAGAATTTGAATTTTAATCGACTTTGAGTTTAGAAGACGCCACACACTGTAATTTTTACGGACAATTGTATCCACGCGTAGATCTTTCAAATCTCAGCTATGATGTTAGTCTATTGGGAGACACTCATTCCAGCCAAATAATGGAACATGCGAACTGCAACGTTGCGCACTATGGAACGTACTGTGGCTACGTGGTTGGTGCGCGGCTGGTGTCATCAAACGACTGACAAATACGTTTTCTTGTCTCCGATTGGCTGTCCAGAGCTCTTGTATGAAATCGTTGTGTTTTCTGATATCTAATTAGCTATCATTCGAGGATACAGACGACAGATCGTCCAGAAACGAGGGCAGACATGCAGGGAGAAGACGTACAATAAATAGTGTGAGTGTCTGTTTTATTCTGTTTCGACTGTGTTTCATTATTTTTTTAGCGCCTGTGATAGTCTGGTTCACAAGGTCATTAATAATGAAAGGAGTCTACTGGGGTACACTTATATGTGGCACCCGAATATTGTAATGATACTAATGTAAACTAAAATTAAACTATGATATTATAAACGATATATTTCTCTGATTGGCTCTATGAAGCGGATCACTGACTGTGTACGACAGCAGAGCCTAAGATACTGCTCCTGGTCTGAGACTGTAGTGTTGGAGTAAGAGAGCGCTTGGCGCACAGCTGCAGGTCTGTGAGCGAAAAAGGTTTCAGTAGGCAGTTTTACCTCAGGGAGTCACACCTAGTGAGTACGTGGCTGGCGACCATGGGGCCCCGAGCTGAGTCCCGTCATTGCTTCCACTTACTTATGCCAGACTCCTTGCTTTTATCTTTCCTATCTTGCCACCCTCAGCCAGCTCTTGTTTTTTTCCGACCCTGACGCTATTAGGTTTTGAGGGTTAGGGGTCTTTCATTTTCCAGCCTATACTTCTCATGCTGCGTCTGACCTGGAGGGGGCAGCTACGAAAGGCGTGTGTATCCCATGTTAGGGGCGGCCTCCAGAATTGCGGAAGGAAAAGGAATACCACCGCAGATTATCTTACCTGCATAATGCAGTCTCCATTTTATGCACAAAAATGGCTTCCTCTCATGTTAAATCAGTGTGCGGAGGTAAAATAGTCGCCCAAACACATCTATGGGGGGAGGGGACAACTTGAAAGGAGTCAAAAAATGAAAACGAGAATTGGTACCTGGAAAGTTAGAACTCTGCTACAAGCAGGAAAACTAGAGAACCTTAAAAGAGAGATGGAAAAGAATCATATGGACCTCGTAGGAGTTGCTGAGGTAAGATGGAATGGATGCGGAGAGTTACAGTCAGATGAATATATGTTGTATTACTCAGGAGAAGAAGTAAAAGGAATGAATGGAGTAGGAATGATTATGACAAAAGAATTGGCTAAATGTGTGGAATATGTGGACTATGCAAATTACCGGGTTGTTGGTGTAAGGTTGAAAGGAGCACAAAAAGATTTACTGGTTGCCCAGGTGTATATGCCAACTTCAGAACATGATGACAAAATTGTAGAGGAAACATACAATGTAATAGAGAGAATAATGGACGAAAAAAATGCTGCAAAATAGTAATGGGAGACTGGAACGTCTTGTGGGAAAAGGAAAGAGGGAAACATAGTAGGCAGTCATGGCCTTGAAAAGAGTAATGGTAGAGGTGAATGGCTAATTGACTTCTGCAGGGAATGGCTGCTGATAGCGGCAAACACATGATTCAAAAACCACAGGAGGACGCTCTACACTTGGAAATCACCAGTGGTTAAACACAGAAACCAAATCGATTTTATACTGGTAGAAGAAAGATACAGAAACGGAATCAAGAAGGTGCACACATTACTAGATGTAGAAATTAATAGCGACCACAACTTACTTATGGCAGAAATAATAATAAGAATGAAAAAACTTAAGAAGGCGACCATGGTGAAGAAGTGGGATCTAGAGACGATAAGATCCAACAAAGAACAAATTACAGAAATGCTGTCTCGGAAGCTTTTAAACACATTACGAGACAAAGAAACACCTTATAATGCCAACGAGTATTGGAATATGCTGAAAGAAGGAACCATTAAAGCAGGACAGCAAAATATAGGATATGAAAAAGGTAAAAGGGCAAAAAAACCATGGGTCACACAATAAATGATATCTAAGATGGAGGAGAGAAGAAAATTTAAAAAAAGAACACTGAAGATGCAAGAAAGATGTACCGAAGTTAAATAATGAACTGGGAAGAGAAACAGAGCAGGCTAGGAAAAATGGCTAAAAGAGGAATGTGATGCAATTCAAGAACTGGACAGGACGGGAAGATACGACTTACTATATAACAGAGTAAAGACTAGGACCTGGGATCAAACCAGAGCAGGAAGTGCTACTATGGAAATTTTGAGTAAAGACGAAGAGGTAGCGTAGAAAGATCGTGACGATGTCCTCCACAGATCGGAAGAATATCTGGAACAGCTAAATGACACAAATCGCAAACCAGAAACTCTTGAACCTGAATCATTCAACAGTGTAAGTGATGACGAGGAAGGACCAACCATCATAATGGAAGAAGTAAAGTCTGTCATAGCTGCAATGAAAAATGGCAAAGCGGTAGGTACAGACACGATACCGGGAGAAATATTGAAATGCTTGAACCAAGATGGAATAAGAGAAATATTGAGGTTGTGTAATAAAGTATAAGACAGTGGTGAATGGCCTGAGGAGTTTCTGACAACAGTTATGATTCCATTACCGAAAAAACAAGTAACCAAGAAATGCAGTGAGCACAGGACAGTTAGCCTCATTTCACATGAAGCCAAAGTGATGTTAATAATACTTAATAAAAGACTTGAAAAAGTAATGGATGAGAATCTTGCCGAGGAGTAGTTTGGCTTTAGACGGAATACGGGCACCAGAGATGCAATAGGTCTCCTGTGAATCTTGGGAGAAAGGTTCATGAAAAAGGAGATGACCTATATATGTACTTCATCGATCTACAAAGGCATTTGGCAATGGGGTTTAGGGCAAGCTGGCGACTATAATGGGGGAAAAGAGAGTGGACTGGAAAACCAGAAGAATTATAAACTCATTATATCTTAATCAAAAATCCCCAGTTAAAGTGAGAGGAGAAAGAACAAACTGGATCGGACTAGAAAAAGGAGTAAGACAATGATGCTGCCTATCACCTACCCTTTTCAACCTCAACTTGGAAAATATGATTGACTAATCCTCATTAAGTGAAAAGGAGTAGAAATTGGAGGAAGAAGAGTAGGGTGTCTGAGGTTTGCTGATGACATTGTCATTCTAGCCACAGCGGAAAAAGAATTACAGGATTTGGTGCACGCCATTGAATCTAACGAAAAAAATTAAGGAATGAAAATTAACACAAAGAAAACAAAAGTATTGGCAATAGGAGGAAATTAAGAAAAAATTATGCTGAATGGAGAAATATTAGAACAGGTGCAAAATTTTAAGTATAGTGGAAGCAGGGCAGACACCGACTGGAAGTGCAGCACAGAAATTAAAACAAGGATAGCAGTGGCAAAAGAGGCATTTTATAAGAAAAGGAGAATTTTCTGCAGCGGTCTGTACAGAGAACTCAGGGAGAGACTCATAAAATGTCTTGTATGGAGTGCTCTTCTGTGTTGTTGTTGTGGTCTTCAGTCCTGAGACTGGTTTGATGCAGCTCTCCATGCTCCTCTATCCTGTGCAAGCTTCTTCATCTCCCAGTACCTACTGCAACCTACATCCTTCTGAATCTGCTTGGTGTATTCATCTCTTGGTCTCCCTCTACGATTCTTACCCTCCGCGCTGCCCTCCAATACTAAATTGATGATCCCTTGATGCCTCAGAACATGTCCTACCAACCGATCCCTTCTTCTGGTCAAGTTGTGCCACAAACTTCTCTTCTCCCCAATTCTATTCAATTCTTCCTCAATAGTTATGCGATCTACCCATCTAATCTTCAGCATTCTTCTGTAGCAACACATTTCGAAAGCTTCTATTCTCTTCTTGTCCAAACTATTTATTGTCCATGTTTCACTTCCATACATGGCTACACACCATACAAATACTTCCAGAAATGACCTCCTGACACTTAAATCTATACTCGATGTTAACAAATTTCTCTTATTCAGAAACGCTTTCCTTGCCATTGCCAGTCTACATTTTATATCCTCTCTACTTCGGCCATCATCAGTTATTTTGCTCCCCAAATAGCAAAACTCCTTTACTACTTTAAGTGTCTCATTTCCTAATCTAATTCCCTCAGCATCACCCGACTTTATTCGAATACATTCCATTACCCTCGTTTTGCTTTTGTTGATGTTCATCTTATATACTCCTCTCGAGACACTATCCATTCCATTCAACTGCTCTTCCAAGTCCTTTGCTGTCTCTGACAGAATTACGATGTCATCGGCGAACCTCAGCATTTTTATTTCTTCTCCGTGGATTATAATACCTACTCCGAATTTTTCTTTTGTTTCCTTCACTGCTTGCTCAATATACAGATTGAATAACATCGGAGAGAGACTGCAACCCTGTCTCACCCTCTTCCCAACCACTGCTTCCCTTTAATGTCCCTCGACTCTTATAACTGCCATCTGGTTTCTGTACAAATTGTAAATAGCCTTTCGCTCCCTGTATTTTACCCCTGCTACCTTCAGAATTTGAAAGAGAGTATTCCAATCAACATTGTCAAAAGCTTTCTCTAAGTCTACAAATGCTAGAAACGTAGGTTTGCCTTTCCTTAATCTTTCTTCTAAGATAAGTCGTAAAGGTCGGTATTGCCTCACGAGTTCCAGTGTTTGTACGGAATCCAAACTGATCTTCCCCGAGGTCGGCTTCTACTAGTTTTTCCATTCGTCTGTAAAGAAGTCGTGTTAGTATTTTGCAGCTGTGGCTTATTAAACTGATTGTTCGGTAATTTTCACATCTGTCAACACCTGCTTTCTTTGGGATTGGAATTATTATATTCTTCTTGAAGTCTGATGGTATTTCGCCTGTTTCATACATCTTGCTCACCAGATGGTAGAGTTTTGTCAGGACTGGCTCTCCCAAGGCTGTCAGTAGTTCCAATGGAATGTTGTCTACTCCGGGCGCTGAAACATGGAGGTTTAGGAAGAAAGACGAAGAAAGGATGGAGGCTTTTGAGATGGGGACATGGCGGAGGATGGAAAGAATAATTTGTATGGACAGAGTAAAAAATGAAGAGGTACTGAAAAGAGTGGGAGTGAACAGACAGTTACTAGATGTAATAAAATGAAGAAAAAGAAATTGGACTGGGCATATTTTAAGAAAGAATTATGGACTAATAAAAACCATTTTAGAAGGTTACGTAGAAGCGAAATGGAACGAGGAAGGAAGAGATTTCAGATATTGTATGACGTGATGGACGGTACAGCATACAGCAGCCTTAAGAAAGAAGCAATGGATCGCAGAAAATGGAGAGGCAAAGGACCTGACAATATAGCAGAAAACTGATGATGATGATGATGAGGCAGTTTTTGTGATGTGCTCTGTCAAGCCACCAGGTGTTAAATTATAATGTAGGAATTGCGAGTACATGTATTATTGGAAGTAATACTTCTCACAAGTAAGGTAAAGAAGTTAAATTTTATGACTTTCGTTTTGCCAGCGCGTTAGTGTAATTGCGTTGGCTGATAACTGACAACAGTGAGTTCTATGTTGCGTAACCCTAGAATATACGTAAACAGATTTGATGTATAGGGTAGTTAGGTATTTGCCTTTTGTAATGTTTCTAAGATTTTTTAATACAGATATACCTAATTTAATGATCTGTCATTATGATTTTTTAGTGAGGTTAAATAATAGTTCCTGTACAAATCTCATTGTCTGTGCCTCAATTAGTAGAAATGATGTAATTTTTTCTATCTCTATTGTCAGAAGTTTTAGAGAGCTAAACTTAACTAAGAATACAATTTCACTATTGAAAAAGCCAGTGTTGGTAATTGACCCAAATCACTACCGCCTCCCTGACCGGGACATATTTTATCAAATACAATGAATTTTTCTTAAGTGTTTTCATTTATCAGCCAGAAGAATTTCACGTACATTTCAAAGTATTACGGCAGCATTGCACACCGATGCACCTGTAGCTAGTGTATTTTATTCTTGTTAATGAGAGACCAGAATATATCATCGCGATCCACCGTTGCTGCTATAGTCGTAAGACAATTTTATTTATTTGCAGGGGGACCAAAATTATTAGGCCATCCCTAAAAAATACGTAATTATCCATTGCGAGTAGTTCACCAGAATATTAAAACTGCATCGATCCTCACTCCAACCAAGGTGAGTTATGAACGGACCTACGACCCACCCTCGCCGTTTGACTTCTTCCATTACGTGTCCCATACGTTGCATAAATAGGTAAGAGCATGGTCTGCCAACGACAAATGTTCCAGTTGCTAGTGCCGGTCTGGCACACTGTTTTCACCTGGCAGGAAGCTCTAGACAGATTCTGCTGCAGGATGGAAGATTCGTTCTGGGAACAATCCCCCAGGCTGTGGATACAACATCCTTTCTGTATTTCATCCCAGTACCACGAGCTATACAGGGGAACTTGCGTGAAATTTGGAAGGTCCACAGGGGTACTGGCGTAGGCTGTGTGGACGGCTCGTGATCGTGTTCTGATCTTTCTGTCTTTTCTTTACTCCAACTTCACGAATAAAACGTGCCAGTTAGCAAGAAGGAGTTCTTGCGAAATTGTTGTATGAAAAGTGCTGCATTGGCGTTCCGTACAGTTGCTATAGTTTCAAAAGTTTCCTGGTTTGGATGCTTGTTTGTCTGACCGAAAGATCAAGACTTAATAAGGCCGTAGTTATTCCAGTACAAGAGGTTTACGCAGAAGTATTGAAGTACACACACTGCTCAAGTATTGAAAGCTAACTGACATATTACATTGAATGCAGACCCTTGGGGACTGATGACCTCAGAAGTTAAGTCCCATAGTGCTCAGAGCTATTTGCAGACCCTTATTTATTTATAAATATGAAGGTTTATCACAGTCTGCAGGTAACCATAAGCGACAGTGGCTTAACAATATACCACGAACGAGAGTTAGTTCTTCTTCCATACTTCTTCTGTATCGTGGGCCCCTGCCACCACGGCACAGCGCGTCCCCAGGTTGCAGATAGGGGATACGGCCTTCAGATATGAAGGGTAACTGCGAATACAAAAAATAAGCAGTCGCGGACAGCCGGTGGGGAGCAGGCGATGGCGTGATGAACCATCCCTGTTTCTTCTTCTCTTCCTACCAAATCTATTCATCAAGAATCAGCAACATTAATGGCCATGGGTCCCTTTGAAGTAAAATATTCCGGAGGTAAACTAGGTTCGCATTCGGATCTCCGGGCGGAACCTACTTCGAAGAGACTCAGGCCGAAAGGAACTTTCAGGTTGGGAACATGGAACGTTAAAAGTTTGAACAGGCCAGGAACATTCCAGACATTATTAGACGAATTAGATAGACACGATGTAGACATTACAGCTATTCAAGAAACTCGGTGGCAGGGGGAGGGTAGCACAAAGAGGGGTAACTATACATATTTCCGTGGAGGTGCGGAAGCTCACAGTTTCGGAACAGATTTCGCAATATAGGGAAAAGTGCTTGACGCAATCAGAGATATAAGGTTCATTAGTGGCCGACTACCAGTTACAGTGTTGTCCGACACGTGGAATAGACTAGTAGTAATTAATGTACACGCACCAACTGAGGACACTGAAGAGGTTGTTAAAGACGGCTTTTATGAAGAACTAGATCGACTGTGGGATGAGTTCTCCTCGTATGATACAAAATTTATCGTAGGTGATTTTATGCGAAGGAGGAAGCATTCCGGCCTACAATTGGGAAAGAAACTTTGCATAACATTTCGAATGATAATGGCACAAGGGTGGTTAATTTTCCTGTTTCAAAAGACATGATTGTTGACTGCAACGTATTTCAAAAGGGAGGACATTCATAAAGCAACTTGGGTCTCTCCGGATGGACACACCCGAAACCAAATTTATCATGTTCTTGTAGATCGGAGATGGCACACTAGGATAGAAAATGTTAGGACTTTCAGGGAAGCAGACTGCGATTCTGATCATTTTCTTGTAGTTGCCAAAGTTCACCAACGGCTATCTACAGCAACAACAAGATGTCACAATGCAGAACTTGTTAGGTCCGACACTGACAAGCTAAATGATGAAAACTTTAGAAGAAGGTACATGATAGAAATTACAAATAGGTTTGATGCTCTCAGGAGACACGAAGATCAAGACGAGGATGTAAATAAACAGTGGATCATTGTGAGGAATAATATCAAAGAGGCAGCGAAGGTCACAATAGGTACAATTAAGAAGAACAGGAGGAAACCGTGGTTTGTTGAGGAATGCAAGAAATTGGTAAAAGAAAGGAGAAAAGCGCGATTAGATTGGTATAGAATGGGAGACATAAAACTAGAGGAGTTCTTGAACTTGAGAAGGGAAAAGAAGAGGGATTATTTGAACAATCAAGCTACAAAAATGGAAACAAACAGTAAAACAAAAAACATTAGGAAACTTTAGCTAGAGTAAATGGACGGCGTATTTTGAGCATCTATTAAATGTACACCAGGAAGCAGGAAATGAGCAGGCATACGAAATACATACAGCAGAACCCCAGATACCTGAGCCAATGTTAAAGGAAGTAAGAGATGCAATCAACAAATTGAAAAACCGTAAAGCACCAGGATCAGATTGCATAACTGCAGAATTAGTTAAAAATGGTGGACAGAAATTGGTGGAAGTAGTTCACAGAGTGATAACTAAAGTATGGAACTCAGAGATGATACCTGAAGAGTGGCAGGAGTCGATACTGATCCCAATTTTTAAGAGAGGTGACAAAATGGATTGTAGTAATTATAGAGGGATATCGTTATTACCAGTATGTTCCAAAATTTTCTCGAATATTTGGCTAAGCAGGCTTACACCATATGCAGATGAAATTGTGGGGGATTACCAAGCCGGCTTTAGGAGGAACAGATCAACTATATACCAAATATTCACCCTGCGTCAAATTTTGGAAACGAAATGGGAATACAATAAACCAGCTCATAATCTTTTTATAGATTTTACAAAAGCATATGATTCAGTATTGCAGTCAAATTTGTACCAAATTCTTTTAGAACTTGGAATACCAAAGAAGTATGTTAGACTTATAGAAGCGAGCTTGAAAAACACAAAAGGTAGAGTACGCGTGGGGAAATTGGAGTCAGAAGAATTTGTAATACAGAACGGACTTAAGCAGGGAGATGCCCTGTCTCTGCTACTTTTTAATTTAGTCCTAGAATATATTGTACAAATGGCAGCAGATAATTCAGAGGGTGTGGAGTTAAATGGAAATATTAAGATATTAGGGTATGCAGATGATCTAAACATCATTAGCGTTAGGAAAGAATCTTTAACAGCAAATGCGAATGCGTTAATCAAGGCTAGTGAAGATGTAGGTCTAAGGATAAGTGAAGACAAAACTAAATACCTGGTTACTACTAGAATGCCAACAGCAATAGATCAGGAAATGTTAAGAGTTGGAGACATGCAGTTTGAAAAAGTGAACACATTTAAGTATCTAGGCGTGGACATCACTTCGAGAAATGAGATTGAATCCGAACTGAAGAAGAAATTACTGGCGGGAAATGAGTGCTACTTCTCAGTAAATAGATTACTTTCATCACGGATATTGTCTAGGAATTTAAAGATTAGAATATACAAAACTATTATTCTACCAGTTATGCTGTACGGGTGTGAGACTTGGTCTCTCACTGTGCAAAATGAAAAGCCGTTTCGAGTATTTGAAAACAAAATTTTGAGGAAAATTTTTGGAGCAAAAATGGATGACATTAGCGGAGAGTGGCGAAAACTGCGTAACGAAAAGGTTCACGAACTCTATTCAAGCCCTGACATAATCAGTATTATTAAATCACGTAGGCTGCGATGGGCGGGTCACGTAGCTCGAATGGATGAGGGCAGGGCAGCGCGCAGAGTAGTGGTAGGGCACCTAGAAGGAAAACGTCCTGTGGGGAGACCGAGGCGTAGATGGGAGGACAATGTGAAGGCTGATTTGAGGAGCCTAGGTATTGAAGGTGAATGGAAGGAAATAGCCCAAGACAGGGACAGATGGCGAAAATACTTTGCTGCGGTAATGGACTGTCGAGTCCTGTATGACCAGTGAGTAAGTAAGTAAGTTCCATACTTCTTAATAATACTTTCTTAATAATAATTCCGGATTCTTGTCATTGAAAGTACAATAGAAAATCTCATTCATTGTTTCATCGTAGCATTCGTTGAGTGAGCTACTTTTTCCCTTTTTAGCTCAACAGCAGCTACAGAGAGAGAATATCACAGCCTCAGCTGACAACTCACCGAGCCTCGGATGCCCGAAGCAGAAAACACAGCCGTCGTACCCGTTGATCACAGCATGGATGACGTCACAGAGGGTCGCCGCGTTCAGCTCTGCCTGGAAGATTAGAAGAGAGCTATGAAAAAAAGGTAAACTGTATACCTGGAAATTCTTGAGCTGTGACTAGTGTTGTTTATATCTCTGTCATTCTTACATTAGCTCATTGAGAAAGCAGTCTTACAGTTGAGCGAATTACAGGAATTTATGAGAGAGTGCTGAAAAATAATGCTTCGTAATTTTTTATGCTAAAACTCTTAAAACTTGTAAGATAAAACAAATTTCATTAACATTCTACATCGTTATCCTTTATGTCTTCGTATCCATTTCTCAACGTAGTCATCCTGGCGACGAACACACTTCTCCCAACGAGAGACCTGTTTGCTGATGTAGAACATTTGACTCCGTTGACGGGGCCACAACCACACCTCTGCTTGCACCGCTTCGTCACTATCAAACTGTAGTCCTCGAAGATGTTCTTTAAGTTTCGAAATTAGAGGAATATCGGATGGGGCCAAATCGAGAGTACATGCTGGATGACCAATGGCGGTGAACACAAGGCGTCAGATTGTTGCAGATGTCGCAGCACTCGTGTGTGGTCTGGTATTGTCATCCTGAAGAAGACACCGACACATTTACGTTACACACCGCAACGTCACATGCTACATTTAGGAGCCCTCTAGCGGCAGACGGTTGCATCTTGCGTCATCGAACTGAGAAAGTCGACCTTTTAGCACGAATGACATGTAACATCTTAACCGATATTGATAACAGAATAAAACATTTGGCGGCATCAGTTTTAAGAAAGCCCACGTGCAACGACAGTCGATGAAATCAAATGAAAGGTATAGACTGTGACGTCCAAGTTTAATGCATGAACAATCACACTCAGGATTTCTGACGATTTTTTTCCTATGTAACACAGTGAGGTAGAGCTGCGATTAAGACATCGTACTCATATTCGACGGCACCATGGTTCAGGTTTAGATCCGAACAAGTTTTCCATCTTCCCTCAGTCACTTCTGGCAAATATTAGGATGTGTTCTTCCAAAGAATACCATTCACCTTCTCCCACATTTCTCTGCGGTTCAATTGGTGCACCACATCTAATGAGCTCGAAGGCACAGAAAGATCACATTCCAGCATTTTAGTGGTTAAAAACGTTTTGACGGTTGCTCAAGTAACTGATTTAAGGCAACAAACCAAAAGAGATCCATCTCCATGCTAGTCACAGGTATTGATCGAATTTCATACAGAATTCTGAAAAATTGTTCTAACTTCATTAGGAATATTCTTAATGGTCTGTATGTAATGCGTTACAGACACAAGATTTTTTTTAGGTGGATTAAAACATGCAACTATCAAACATCTTTCTTAAGAAGAGAGATAAAAAATGGCTCTGAGCACTATGGGACTTAACTGCTGAGGTCATCAGTCCCCTAGAACTTAGAACTACTTAAACCTAACTAACCTAAGGACATCACACACATCCATGCCCGAGGCAGGATTCGAACCTGCGACCGTAGCGGTCGCGCGGTTCCAGACCACCCCGGCTGGCGAAGAGAGATAAAGAAGAATTAAAATGATTATCGTCTGATTTGCTTATTGACATCTTTTTCCAAAATTATCGAAAAAGTAATGTACACAATTTATTTGCCAGATCACAGTTTGAGTTCCAGAATCGCTGATCGACTGAAAATGCTATCAATACATTCACTCACCAAATAGTATAAGCATTAAATAATAATATTGCCAGTTGGTATTTTTTGTGTTCTTCTCAAAGCGTTTGATTGTGTAGATCGCTTTACACTCTTAGAAGAACTCACGTTTTATGGAACTGACGGGTTTACACACGACGGGTTTGAATCAAACTTAACAGCTTCATTGCAAAAAAGCTTTGCTGACTTATTTAAAAAAAATGTTGCATGTGTAGAAAATTTTAGTGAGTGGGGAGAAATCACAAAGGGAGTCACACAGAATTTAATTCTGGATCCATTCGTATTCATTATGCACGTGACTACCTTCCACTTAACATTCAACAAGCAGAACTGAACGATACTAGTGTTGCAGTAAATCCTATTAGACAGAAAGCAACACAACCGATTGTTAATGATGTTTTTAAAACAACTGTTAAGTGGTTCTGTGAAAATGGACTCCCCTTTAATTTTGAGAGATTACACTATGGTCAGGTAAAATGCTCTCGGGCTTCCAGCCCAGTAAAGCGGCTTAAAATCTACGAGCTTTCGGTCGAGAGCTCCTTGGACATTGTCAGGTGGTGATTGTCGAATGATCGCTGTTGGCGTCCTTAAACAGCCGTGCCGCCTTCAGTGACGTCACTGGTGTTTCCCAGGCGTCATACATGTTAATGTTTTGGTTGCGCGCATGTCTCGCCCGCTTCAACCTTCCGATGGCCGGGTTCCAAGCTGTGCTTCGCTGCGGGCACCCGTCTTCATTGAAGATGTCAGAAATTTTTATCTCTATCGCTTATTTTATGATGCTGTCCGAGAAACTGTTAGTCCGTGTAGTAACAGATGTCTCGGCGAATGCAATACCGTGTCCGTTTTCTAGAGAATGTTCTGCTACCGTTCATTTCTCAGGACACCGTAGGCGAAAACATCTCTCGTGTTCTACACGTCGCTGTTGAATATTATGCACAGCTCGTCCGACACACTCGTAAAACAGTGCGCACCCACACAGTATTTTATATACTTCTGGCGTTCTGAGATCTTTATCGTCTTTCACAGGCATCTTTATCAGTCTATTTTTTGCTGGATGTGGGCAGTTTTATGTCGGACAGACTGTGCATTAAGAAACTCTGAGAAAAACTGTTCACTTTACGGGACTGAATTTTAAAAAGTGCCATCTTGAACTAGCCATTATGTGTGGATGAAAGAACCTACTTGCGAAAAGAAGAAATTGCGTTACAAATCTTGTAGGGAAAATAAAGCATCAGACTTAAAGTGGCAGTGGTTTAATTCAGGAGTCACTCACACTATACTGTGAGTGAATGTTGCAAAGTGACAGCGTGTGAAGAATACTGACGCCCCAAGACTTCCAGCATAAGAAGTCACCGTCGTTCTGCCAACGACCTTGTAAAATAGGGTGGAGGAGTGGGCAGAGGTTCAGGGCACACTCTAGCCATTGGGGTGGGGAACTATCCCTAAAAGACGGAGGACTCAGCAGTGGTCCATGGCATGAGGCTGCAGAAGTCAATGGAAGCCACTGCATTGAAGGCACACTATGTATATGCACAGGACATGTGGCCTGTAATTGAAAAATTGACATAAGATCCCGGACTACTCCCTCATTCGGATCTACGAGTGGGGGTTGCCAAGGAGTGGTGATCTTGAGAAAAAGATTAAATAACAAAAGAAAGGGAACATTCTACGAATCGGGGCGTCCAATTGCAGAAGTTTTAACATGGTAGAGAAGTTAGAAAATCCGAAAAGGGAAATGCTAAGGCTCAGTCTAGATATACCGGGCGGCAGCGAAGTGAAATCGAAAGACTACAGGGATTTCTCGTCAGATGAGTATAAAGTAATATCAACAACAACAGAAAATGGAATAACTGGATTGGTTTCGTTATGAATAGGAAGGTAGGGCAGAGAGTGAGTTACTCGTTCGGCTCGACATACCGACGTAGCAAGCAGAAGATGAAGAGAGAGAGAAAGTATTATGAGGATACTGAACTGCTAATTCAGTACGCATAGGAAATGAAAATCTAATAGTCATGGGGGACTGAAATAGAGTTTTATGGGAGGGAGTAGAAGAAAAGATTACGGGAAAATATGGGTCTGGTACTAGGAATGAGAGAGGAGAAAGAGTAACTGAGGTATGTATTAAATTTCAGCTAGTCATATCGAATACTCTGTTCAAGAATCACAAGAGGGGAAGCATACCGAGAAGGCCAGGAGATATGGGAAGATTTTAGTTAGATTTCATCATGGTCAGCCAGAGAGTCCGAAATCAGATATTGGATTGTAAGGCGTACCCAGGAGCAGATGTAGATACAGATCACAATTTAGTAATGATGAAGAGTACGCTGAAGTTTAAGAGACTAGTCAGGAAGAATCAACACCAAAGGAAGTCGTATAAGGAAGTACTAAGGAGTGAAGAGACACACTTAAAGTTCTCTCAGGCTATGGGTTCTGCAGTTCAATTAGAATGAAATAAACATCTCTAAAAAGAGAAACGACAGAAGCTGGAAACGAAAACATAAGGAAGGTAATTGCCAAGAAGTTGTGGGTGACAGAAGAAATACTTCAGTTGAGCTACGAAAGAAATGAATATAAACATTTACAGGGAAATTCAGGAAAACAGAAATACAAGTCACTTTGGAATGAAATAGGTAGGAAGTGCAGGGAAGCTAAGACAAAAAACAAATGATCGTCGAAAGGACTGACTTAGTACACGGAAAAGTCAAAACAACCTTCAGTGAAATTAAAAGCAAGGGTGGTAACACTATGAGTGGAATGAAAATTCGACTCTTAAACGCAGAGAAGAGAGCAGATAATAGGAAAGCGTATGCTGAAGGTCTTTATAAGGTGGAGAACTTGTCTGTGACGTGAGAGAAGAAGAAACAAGAGTCGACAGGAAAGAGGTAGGGCATGCAGTATTAGAATCAGACTTTAAAAGAGCTTTGGGTGACTTCAGATCAAAAACGCAGAGGGGGTGGATAACATTCCATCGGTATTTCTAAAATCATTGGGGGAAATGACAACAAAACGACTATTCCCTTTGGTGTGTATAATTTATGACTGGCGACGTACCACCAAACTTCCGTTCGATGATACAAGATGGTGCGAGATGTTCGAAATTCTGACAAAAATAGGGGTAAGCAATAGGGAAAGACAGATAATATGTAATATGTACATGAATCAAGAGGGAACAATTACAGTGGAAGACAAAGAATGAAGTGCTCGTAAAAAAACGTGTAAGACGAGGTTGTAGTCTTTTGCCCCTGCTGTTCGACTTATATACCGAAGAAGCAATGTCGGAAATAAAAGGAAGGTTCAAGAATGGGATTAAAATTCTAGGTGATTCAAGATTCGCTTATGCCATTGCTGGTCTCAGTCAAAGTGAAGAAGAATTACGGATCTGTTGAATGGAATGAAGATTCTAATGAGTACAGAATATAGAAGGGGAGTAAATCGAAAAAAGGCGAAAGCAATGACAAGTAGCAGAAATGAGAACAGGAAGAATCTTAACATCAGAAATGAGGATCATGAAATAGATGAAGTTAAGGAATTCTGATACCTAGGCAGCAAAATAATCATGATAGATGGAGCAAGAGAGCCAGACTAGAATTGACTGAAACGGAGTTCCTGGCCAAAATACGCTTACTAATATCATAGACAGACCTCAATTTGGTGAAGAAATTTTTGAGAATGTATGTTTAGAATACAATATTGTATGGTAGAGAAGCATGGACTGTGGGATAATGGAACAGAGGAAAACTGAAGCATTTGATATGCGGTGCTACAGTAGAATGTTGAATATTAGGCGGACTAATAGGTACGGAAAAAGGAGGTTCTTGGCAGAATCAGTGAGGAAAGGAACGTATGGGAAACACTAACAAGTACAAAGAACAGGATGACAGGACAGTTTTTAAGACAAGAAGGTATAAATTGAATGATATTAGAAGGAGCAGTGAGTAGTGGAACAACCTTTGTATGGCCCCACTCTCCATTGTTGCCGAATTTATTCAAGGTGGTGGATCCACACTGGCGGCAATAGATATGACAATGTCGCAATGACGTCAGGGTGAGAAGTTAAAATTTTGGCAGGAAGATAGATCAACTGGGTTACCTCCAGTAACTTACCCCACTTCCCCCTCCACCTCCCCCTTCCCTACCCCAGAAAAAGGCGGGAAGTTCAAATTCCATCAGAACAATGCAACACACCACAACTACCTTCACTAACTTAAGAAAATGGCGGGAAAATAGTTCACTTGGGCTACCTCCACTAACCTAAGTCATCTGACCGCCACCTCTTCCTATGAATTGGCGGGGAAATAACTCAGAATGTGCTGCACTGGTGGATAGGATGGACATAAGTCTTTATTTTGCATGCAGTGTTTATTTAAACAATTTCAGGCAGTAGCTCCATCCAGTGTGTTCACCATGAGGTCTGGAGTCCAACTGACCTGGTACACAGTACTGCCATCAGAGGGCACTGCCGCCCACAGTGGTCTGGGGTCAGTAAATTGGTGAGAAAAGGACTCAGCCTGTGTGGGCTGCTGGATAGAATCGATGTAAGTCTTTATTTTGCATGCAGTGATTATTTAAACCTGAGACAGTAGTTCCATCCAGTGTGTCCACCATGAGGTCTGGAGTCCAGCTGATGTAGTACACAGTAATGCCACCAGTGGGTGCTGTCGTCCCTCCTGTGACATGATCCAAGATTGCAGTCTGGGGGAAAAATGGCGCGAAAAGAACTCAGCCTGCACTGAGCTGCAGGAGAGGGAAAGGAGTGTACTTTATTTATTTTTGGAACAATTTATTTAGGGACGAATGTCACGTAGTTTATTTATTACACTGATGCAAAACACTAGCTCTGACGTGCTTGGGGCAACAATATACAATTTCCAGACCTGCAGTCTACTTATAAACTGTCGAAAAAACGCAGTGCACTGATGTACAAACACGCAAACAACTCGTAAATTACCAAAATACTGCAGTACACAGCATACAGACCTGCAAACTACTCATCAATCACCGAAATACCGAAATAAACTCATGTGCAGATACGAAAACAAATCGTAAATTGTCAAACGATAATGCATTTGTAACGCTATGCAAACATGCTGACAATACATAAACAGCCGAAACTAATGCACTGCAAAAACACTCATTAAACATAAAAATATGCTTTCGAACTATAGTGAACCACGAACTGTTCCAACGGCGCACACGCATCGACATCACTGTGAGGCAGTGCCGGACGCAAGCCAGTGCCTGAGCGCAAGAGACTGCTGCCCGGAGAAAGCTGCATCTACAGTTAGAGAGTTCTTCGAGTGTTATACTGACGTCACATGTATATGGAAATGAGAGCTAAGTCACCCTCCGGGACGCGCACAGGCATGTTTGCTGTTGCTGGTGTAAAACCTATCTACCCGTGCATAGTGACTACACAGGTCGCGCTATAGAAATCTGTTCCAATGCTTCCCAGAACAGCACAGGCTGTATTGTTCCTAGCGATCATAACGGGACATACAAGATGTGTCTAGCCATGCATCCATGCTTACTGGCCCAGCACGGCTGATGCATTGCTGTGAAATGATCACGTGGTGACTCACCATCTAAAAGGTTCTGATTGTTATATGGACATCACATGGCTAGCCAAGCCGACCTCTCAGAAATTGTGAAATGGTGCATAATTAGTTAACGTTGTAAGAGCTTTAGTGATGCTCAGCTTTTCTGCATGGAAATTCTTGTCCTAACAGAACTTGTTTACGAAAATAGTGCAGAATACCATAGAATGCATTCTTCCTCATGGTCCTAACGAGGCACCCCATCCATCACATGTTACCCTTCCTGGAATTCGTTAAGTCCTTCTTTCAACAAATATTTCCTAAACGCATACATTTTCACCGAAATGCAGGGGCTCCTGTATCCTGGAAGAAAGGATGTCTTCTAAATGAATGGAGCATTATGACTGGCTCTTATTGAATTTATCCTCCGAATTACTGATGTTGTATGTGTGGAAGCACTGTCCGCCTTTTTTTCTCTGTGCAGACGAGAATTACAGTGGCAAAAGCTATTTTGTACAGATCACCATTTTGCACCAACAATTAAACCCTGCTAAGTGGCCTACAGATCTTCAGAAAGCCTCTTACACAATTACACTGCTCTGACACTGAGGGCAGGAGCTAGAATATTAGAGTGCAAAACCAATCTCCAACCCAGAAATATATCACGGTGTACCATGTCGATGTAGTGAACATACAATTCGTATCCTGCACCATACAAAATCGCCCCTTTTACATCATTCGTATAGATATTGGCCTCCAGACTCTAGTAGAGATACCGTTAAAAAAAGTATGTGCGAAATCTTATGGGACTCAACTGCTAAGGTCATCAGTCCCTAAGCTTACACACAACTTAACCTAAATTATCCTAAGGACAAACACACACACCCATGCCCGAGGGAGTACTCGAACCTCCGCCGGGACGTATACCGTTAAGACAGACAGCATAAGCACATGCACTGTAGGTGTACTCCTTGCTGCACTAGATAATAATAATTGTTATAATTAAGTGCCAGTTATTCACATATCGACGCTAAAGGCCTACAGGGTTTTCTAACATGAACGACACTGTGCTGGAAGTTGAATGTGTTCGTCCTGGTGTAGTGCTTAATGACGTGGAGTTACAGAAGCGATTGAAGTAAACTTGAGTCGAGGTATACTCAAATTTTTATTTCTCGTTTTTGCATTTGTAACATCTGCAACATTCGATGCTATTAACATATAAGAGCGCTCTCTCTAGGAATTGAGTGTTTCCGTTTCTGATTAAAAAACGAAGGGCTAAATTGCTGCGAGTGAAACGACCGGTGATGACGTTTAAATTGTTGCTTGTCACAAATTTTTGTCTGTTCCAAGTGGGCAGTAGGTAGGAACTTAAGGGCACAGCTTAAATTCCATAGAACGAAACTTGCATTAGTGACGTAGGTTGTCAAAGACTGACACTCCGGTATGGACAATGAGGTCTGACGTCGAGGTGGGAGGATGGCGGCAGCGTCACGCCAGCATCTGTCTGTCATTCAAGCTCAGTTCGTCTCTACACCCAGCCGTGTTGGAGCCATTTCCACTACCGCAGATGGCGGCCCTTTGTTTTAAACATTGCACACTGAACACCCAAAATCACGTACCTACCAGCTGAATCACGTAATTTTTCTACTGTACTGCATATATGCAATAAGAAAACTATTCTCTGTTTAGTGACCATCCCGGCGTTGGAACTTCAATGCTCAGCAGTGTGCTAGAGCGTGCGGCCGTTGCTTTATGCCTTCATACTCGAGATTCCATGGTATCGATGCACACATATGGGTTTGAACCTAATACTACTACACACAACAGCCAACTGACAGGATATTCGTTAGGTTAGATTACGTTGTCATCCCCACAAGTTTAGAGCGAAAAACAATTTATGTATAGCAATGAATAAGGCCAACGGCCTTGCCGCAGTGGGAACACCGGTTCCCGTCAGGTCACCGTAGTTAAGCGCTGTCGGGCTGAGCTAGCACTTGGATGGATGACCATCCGGTCTGCTGTTGGCAAGCGGGGTGCACTCAGCCCTTGTGAGGGAAAACTGAGGAGCTACTTGGTTGAGAAGTAGCGGCTCCGGGCTCGGAAACTGACATGCTGCCGGGAGAGCGGTGTGCTGGTCACATGCCCCTCCATATCCGTATCCAGGGACGCCCATGGGCTGAGCGTGACACGGCGGCCGGCCGGTACCGTTGGGCCTTCATGGTCTGATCGGGAGGAGTTTATTTTAGTTTAATAAATATACCTTACGTTTTAGTTTAATAAATATACCTTACGTTGGAAAGCATTAAAAAGTGCGAAGTCCGACAACAGAGAAATACCAATAAACCAGAGCAGGTCTGCATCCAAAAGTCTGCATGATATCAACATTTTTGTCAGGATTTCAACCTGTTATTTTTTCATTGTTTTTAACTGTAGGGATTTTATAGGGAAATAAAGCGGGGTGCACGGAAATGAGTGGGTTAGCCAGGCTGAACAACGACATAGTAGTGTAAAGGTTTGCTGGGGTGGAGACATTTTGTACCTGTGACAAAAACATCTTGCATGAGTCGCTTGTAATCGTAAAAAAGTATTGTATCCTCTGCATGTTAAACTGGGCTTGGTGAAGCAGTTCGTAAGGGCTCTTCCATTAAATGAATCCTGCTTTAGCTACCTTTCTACGAAACTTCTCTTCAGCTATCAACAGACATTGAAAGCAGAAATTTTTCATGATCCTCTTGTTCACAAACTGATGAAGGATAGGATCTAGAAACTGAGAATACAACGAATATTGGAGAAACCAATGCACGGGCTGATTTCAGGTAAGTTACTGAAAATTGTCTTGGGAAAGAAAATACCTTGGACACTAGAACGAAGAGCAACGAGGAAGTTTCCATCAGGGCATTAGGAACGTCCGGAAGAGGCACCGGAGAAAATGGCATGAAAGTAGTATGGGCGACAATTGCCGGATATCTAACAGGGACATTTGCGGTGAAGGTTTTTTGAGGAACACGAAACAGAGAGAGTTTGAAAATTAAATGTAATAGATACCGTTGCCAAGACAAATGTCTGTTGTATCTTAGTATGTGCCTAAAAATAAAACACTAATTATAGAAATATTGACCTTACTGAAATATTATTTCAGTATTTGTCTATTACTAACTCGTACTCACATTTTTTTTTTTAAATATGAGAACTCATTTTGTGAAAAATCATGACGTGATTGAACAAAGGAAAGTAATTTTCAGAATCAGCACTACAAACAAATTGATTCTATAGCTCCTAATTTTGAGAAATTATCTGACAAATGCTTTTTTTTTAACGCAGGCTTATGTTGTCGATTTTTAAATGCATCTTCACACTGTAACAAGTTTACAAGTTTCATCAAAATCTTTCAGCTTATGTTAAGTGTTTTGTGGTGTGTAACTAAACTGTAGTTTATTTGTTAACATTAAATTCACAAGTGTTTGGAAAAAAAGATTGTAAATATCAAACGCATATTGCGAAGATTCCATGCCCAGAGGGGCACTACGGTATATACGGAGATTTGAGAAACTTGAAATCCGAGAAAAGGGCGAGTAGATCCCTCACTGTAAAGACTGTTCGTATATAATAGTTGATCAAAGCAGTAAACTGACTGTGGAAGAAGTGGTCAGTCTGTTTCAGTATTCATTTTCTGAAGGAAAGAGTAGTGATATTGTTTTAATATTCATTTAGTTACGCCAAGAGTATTGATGTTCAAAGTATTAAACCCATCAAGTTCTCAGTTAGCCCATCGAATGACAGAAACTGACTTATTGTTACGAGCGTGCTTGCCAAACTACGAGGGTTACTCGGAACGTAAGCAATGGACTGTTTGCAAAATGGAAACCCTAGTGAAAAAAAAAAACTGTTTGTTTTGTAACAGTTAGCTACATCTCCCAACTAATTCTCTCCACAATCGCCGCTCCGACTTAGTCATCTGTTGTAAATTTGCAGCAACTTTCCAATACCCTCGTCATAGAAGGCAGCCTCCTGTGCATTCCGGCAATTTTATACGCTGGACTGTAGTTCGATGGCAAAAATGTTGTCTTCATGGCCAGTGGTTCATTTGAGGAGGAACGAAAATTAGAGGCTCCAAGTCAGGGTTGTGTGGTGGGTGATCAAACACTTCCCATCAAATACGCTGCAGTAGCATCCTCATTCCCTCTGTAGTATGCGGACGAGAATGGGGATGAAGGAGGAACTGCATGACAGTTACATTATGTGGGGTTTGCTTGAAATGAGGCGAAATTTCTCACAGGCTTTTATACTTGGCGGGAGATACCACTGTTCGAGGCATATTAGACACTGCCCAACACACCTGTGCAGCGCTTCATCGAATTTTCACTGTGGTTTCCATTTCGCTACCGATCGTGTCTTACTTTTCGAATAATCCTCGTACAAGAAAACAGAAATTAATTGCAGTCGAAATAAGTTACTCTGCTCGCAACAGGTATGTAGAGCAGCGCCACAGTGTGACTGGAAGGTGAAGATTTGGCGTATAGAGCCTAACACTAATCGAACTGATTTCTAGTGTCAATGTATTGAACTTTTCAGCTAAATATTTTTACATTCACAATGTCACCGAATTAGGTAATCCATTTATTGGTGTAAGCACAGAAAATTAGGAATTCAACAACGCAATCCTAACGTACACTGCACAAAAGAATTAATGGGCCACTGTTTGAAACCATGTCATTTCTCCCATTAAGACACAGAAGTGTAAAATTTTACTCAAAGGTGTCTACAGCATTCTCTGTAATGGTGCAAAAGCGTGGAGCCCTCTGACGTAATCCTCGGTCTAAGGTGCCGATACATGCGAAAAGGTCAGAGGTGTAAGGTGGGTTAATGATGTCAAACTGGCACCAGATTTCTGACCAACGCCACAATCGACATGTCATACGATGGGTAGGTCGTCACACCCCATTTTAACCGCGTCTCATCTCTTCTCTTGACGCTACAGTCTGGAACCGCGCGACCGCTACGGTCGCAGGTTCGAATCCTGTCTCAGGCATGGATATTTGTGATGTCCTTAGGTTAGTTAGGTTTAAGTAGTTCTAAGTTCTAGGGGATGATGACCTCAGAGCCATTTGAACCTTCGCTTGAAGCCCCTGGCACAGTGGTCACAACCGCGAGACCAGGTACTGAAATCACGCAGTTTTCTAATGTGTGGCAGAGGAAAACATTTCAGACACACCATCGCTCAGAATCGACAGGAAAAGGCCACAGATGGTGGCATAAAGACGTGAAAGAAGCCACCTGTTTTCCCTGAGGTGATCATTCACACATATTTCGCTTGGAAAACGACAGTTTGCAGTGCGATGTGCAACAAAACAATATTCTTGACCACATTTGATTCTGCTGACATTCCTGGACGATTCAGCCTTTCAATAAGGATATCGTGGAGCTACTACCACATTGAATGTGATATGACCCCTTTGGAGTGTTGTGCATCCTAGTAAAGTTGGTGGACAAACTGGACACCATTCAAAACTATTCTACGAAATTTGAGCATGCTCTGAATAGGCAAAGAGTGTTTACACGTTTTCAGCTCCATTGTTTCACGCCCTCCTTTGGCGGTGACACAGGGGGTGGTATATTGACATGTGCGTGAATAAACGGCACATTGTCCCTGTGAGACCCTGGAATTTGCCAACATCGTCGGTGACACCTGAATGCCTTCTTGAGCATTTTAAAAATTTACTTGTGCAGAGACAATCCCTGACCGAGTCCCAAGCGCCTGTGGACAGGCAACCCCTTCGACATACCTCAGAGTCTCTACTCCTGCAAAGAGGTGCTAGAGCAGTAGCATAGCACCAATGACCTCAGGGTGTCGAAAGGGATTGCTAAGGAATAGCAGGGACCGCGCTTTTAGAATTTCACAGAGGAAGGGTGTAGGCACGTTGCCACCGAGGCGATTAAGCAAGTTGAAAGTTCGCAGCTATTCACACACCAGTGCGATAAAATAGATAGGGTGTAAGTAGTATTCACGGGCTTGCCGCCGGATCACGTTGTGCAAATTCCACATTTCTTCGGAGCAACTGTCTGACATCTTCAGGTGGTTCAATCTTGGTGATGACTAGGTCAGTCATACCTGGCCACCAGCAAGGTTGAACCACCTGAAGATGCCGGACACTTTCTCCGAAGAAATATTGTGGAATTTGCACAACGTGATCCGGCGGCAAACCCGTGAAGACTATTTACAACACATCCGCCGGGAAAGTTTGAAGAGTCACAATAGATAGGTTGCTAGTAATGCCCGACTGCGTAATCTACACAGAGCAAGGTGGTGCTGCAGTGAAACACTGGATTCGTATTTGTAAAAATGGCGGTTCTGATACCTATTTAGTCTTTCAGATTTCCATAAATCGATTGCTCAAATGTCGAGTGTTTTCTTAGAAAGGCATTTGGTTGACTTATCCAAATTGTGTTGGTGATTATCTCCAAATAACTCGTTGTTAACAGGGTGCTAAATCTCAATATTTATAGCTTTCTTCATTGGTACACTGATTGGAAGCGACAAGATCCGACCTGGAGACCTTTGATCGCTGCAACCACATCTTTACAGTTCAGCAATAACAGTATGTGTGATGTGGTGTTTCCTAATCGAGGAGGAACTATCATTTCCTTTCTACATCATACTTTGACATGTTTGAAGAGCAGATTTCGTTGCTTGCTGCTTGGACTCCTACCAACGAGAGGCGCGACACACAGAACTAAGATTTATTTTTTCCGGCGTCATTGAATAATAAAACAATCAACACAAAGTCAGTATCAACAGAAACGCTTATGTCAAAGCAGAAAATATGGAGAATTCCGTAAGACAATACAATTATGAGAAAAGCCTTTCAATGAAACAGAAGCGAGAATCCCTTCAACACCATGGCACTATCCGGAATTCAGAGAGAAAGAAATTATGTTTTTCAGATGTTTGGTTAGGTGAATTTGTGGAGTTGGTCATGTATTGCTATTCACAAAATAGGTTCCTTTACTACGTTAGCACCTTCACTTCTTTTCACACTGCCCCACAGCTTGTTACAATAATGTTCAACTATAAGAACTGTGGAACAAAGGCGTAAAGAACATAAGAGACTCACCTGACTGAAGTATCCAACTACATCAACTGTCGCCGAACCCAGCGTTACCTTCCAGCGCGTAGTGAAATACTAATATATCTACCGAGCGAGGTGGCGCAGTGGTTAGCACACTGGACTCGCATTCGGGCGGACGACGGTTCAATCCCGCGTCCGGCAATCCTGATTTAGGCTTTCCGTGATTTCCCTAAATCGCTCCAGGCAAATGCCGGGTTGGTTTCTTTGAAAGGGCACGGCCGACTTCCTTCCCCGTCCTTCCCTAATCCGATGAGACTGATGACCTCGCTGTCTGGTCTCTTCCCCCAAAACAACTCAACGTACGAATATATCAGTATTGTGGTGGAAGCGACAATTCTCTGTGAAACTGTATTAAAGGGAGCAATCTAGATTACCGTCGCAGATAATTTAACAGGGACAGTAGCTTTAGCTTAAGTAAAGGGTAGAATAATGCACTTATTTAGCTTAGAACGCATCAAAAATTTCTCAATGCTCTCTCTCTTCTCTCACTCACAAATGCCTGATAAGTTGCCTTTTGTTAGTGAGGAGCTTTAACTTGCGGTATTTTCCTTATATGTCTGGTATAGACTTTATGTTCGTTTCTAATTACTGTTCACTGTTGTATTGTTAATCGATAGGGCGGTTCACAGTGAGTACCGCTCAACAGATGGGTCGGAGTCCAAACAGCGGGCGACGAAATCTATGCTCGACACCTAACGGTGATACTGAGGCAAAGTGTCGAATATCGTGTAAAGAGGAAATGACAACTCGGTTGCAAACCGAGAAACATGCTCGTCGAGAAAGTCTGAAGGATTACCGCCACACTTTCAGTCCTGCAGTGCTGCCAGTAGCGTACTGTGTCTACACTTTTGTCTGTCAGTGGAGAGAGCAACCAGTCCTGCTCACCTCGTCTTACTGGCTACGACCCCCGAGTGCGCGTCGCCATTGTCGTAGCCATTCACCCCGTCGTAGAAGCCCAGCAAAGCCAGATGTTCCACTTCTTGTACATTTTAACACAAAACTCGTACAGGTACTCCCTAGTTTCAGAAGACGACTCCACGAAAACCAGAACACGCACAGAAAATAGACTTATATCACTCACGGAGCATGTCTCCTAGTGAAACGGGTCGATCAGATTAGTTTCGTAAACCTCATACAGATAGAATACGTCTATGCATGCTTACAGTGCTGGCTACACTACATATTATTCTATAAATCATATAACCAACGTCTGGAGGAGAGACGAGCCAGTTAGTTCATTTATTTCACTTGTGCAAGTTCTTTCCGTTACTCATTTATCCTATAACGTGGTTATGGATCAGTGGCTGTGCGTGTAAGTAAGTTTCAAATGTTACCGGCGGCAACCACACTCAGTACAAGTAGCTTGTAGGTGTTGCCAAGTTAACCCCATGGGAAGGAACAGCAGGAAACGGAACGCAGTGGGCGATGCCGAAGATAAACGCTATGTTCTGAGTGACTGTGGTGTCGTTGGTCACACGTTCCGCGACTGCCCCCTCCCCCACCTGTTCAAAAGAGGAATTACTTCACGACTCGCCGCTTTCGCAGATCTAGCAGCGTTCTGGTCAGTGGACGGACGTGCTCTGCTGAGCAGTCCTGTCCGTTTGAGGATTCGGGTATTTGAATGTGTTACTGTGGCTTCTAGCAGTACTTAATCCATTTGTTTCAGCTTCATTACGTCAGGGAAACGTTTCGTGCTCTTTTTCTATTCCTTTACTTTACTTTATGTGTTTAGAGTGACTTGATGGTGTGTGCTTTGTTCATTTGGAAGTAACACCACAGGTGACGTTTTCTTGGAGCACTGTCGCCGTGCGGGATTAGCCGAGCGGTGTAAGGCGATGCAGTCATAGACTGTGCGGCTGGTCCCGGTGGAGGTTAGAGTCCTCCCTCGGGCATAGATGTGTGTGTTTGTCCTTAGGATAATTTGGGTTAAGTAGTGTTTAAGCTTAGGGACTAATGACCTTAGCAGTTAAGTCCCATAAGATTTCACACACATTTGAACATTTTTGAACGAAGTATTATTGTCAGCTCCCCCTTTGATAAGTTGATTACGAATTATCTCGTGAACCATGTGTTAATTTGTTATTATATTAACTGATCACCCTTCATATCCAGTGTTACTGCTTTTGTTCAAAATGTTCAAATGTGTGTGAATTTCTAAGGGACCAAACTGCTGAGGTCATCGGACCCTAGACTTACACACTACTTAAACTAACTGATGCTGAGGCCAGCCCGAGGGAGGACTTGAGCCTATGGCGGGAGTGGCCACGCAGTCCGTGACATGGCGCCTCAATCCGCGCGACACTGCTTTGGTCTCTTCGGTCCCAGTGTGTTGTTGATTTCACAGTTTCCAGTTTGGATCGCGGTGTATGTTTCTGGGTGTTAAATTGTTCACCCAGTGAGTACCGACGAGGGCAGCAAATTTTCTTTTGGTAACTATTTTTAACAAAACTTTTGCAACCCCATGCTTCTGACACAACACCGCTCACTCCCCCTATGTTCAGTCATTGCTTGCCATAATGGAAGTAGACTGTAGAAATAAACTTGGCCACTGTGTGGATTTGAGTGGATTAAATTATCCTTGTTCCATCAATTTTGTAGCTTCAATATCTCGAATGCAAGAATGATTGAGCGAAGTGGCGAAGTGGTTAGCACACTGGACTCGCATTCGGGAGGACGACGGTTCAATCCCGTCTCCAGCCATCCTGATTTAGGTTTTCCGTGATTTCCCTAAATCGTTTCAGGCAAATGCCGGGATGGTTCCTTTGACAGGGCACGGCCGATTTCCTTCCCCATCCTTCCCTAACCCGAGCTTGCGCACCGTCTCTAATCTACATCTACATCCGTACTCCGCAAGCCACCTGACGGTGTGTGGCGGAGGGTACCCTGAGTACCTCTATCGGTTCTCCCTTCTATTCCAGTCTCGTATTGTACGTGGAAAGAAGGATTGTCGGTATGCTTCTGTGTGGGCTCTAATCTCTCTGATTTTATCCTCATGGTCTCTTCGCGAGATATACGTAGGAGGGAGCAATATACTGCTTGACTCTTCGGTGAAGGTATGTTCTCGAAACTTTAACAAAAGCCCGTACCGAGCTACTGAGCGTCTCTCCTGCAGAGTCTTCCACTGGAGTTTATCTGTCATCTCCGTAACGCTTTCGCAATTACTAAATGATCCTGTAACGAAGCGCGCTGCTCTCCGTTGGATCTTCTCTATCTCTTCTATCAACCCTACCTGGTGCGGATCCCACACTGCTGAGCAGTATTCAAGCAGTGGGCGAACAAGTGTACTGTAACCTACTTCCTTTGTTGTCGGATTGCATTTCCTTAGGATTCTTCCAATGAATCTCAGTCTGGCATCTGCTTTACCGACGATCAACTTTATATGATCATTCCATTTTAAATCACTCCTAATGCGTACTCCCAGATAATTTATGGAATTAACTGCTTCCAGTTGCTGACCTGCTATTTTGTAGCTAAATGATAAGGGACCTATCTTTCTATGTATTCGCATCACATTACACTTCGCTACATTGAGATTCAATTGCCATTCCGTGCACCATGCGTCAATTCGCTGCAGATCCTCCTGCATTTCAGTACAATTTTCCATTGTTGCAACCTCTCGATACACCACAGCATCATCTGCAAAAAGCCTCAGTGAACTTCCGATGTCATCCACCAGGTCATTTATGTATATTGTGAACAACAACGGTCCTATGACACTCCCCTGCGGCACACCTGAAATCACTCTTACTTCGGAAGACTTCTCTCCATTGAGAATGACGTGCTGCGTTCTGTTATCTAGGAACTCCTCAATCCAATCACACAATTGATCTGATAGTCCGTATGCTCTTACTTTGTTCATTAAACGACTGTGGGGAACTGTGTCAAACGCCTTGCGGAAGTCAAGAAACACGGCATCCACTTGTGAACCCGTGTCTAAGGCCCTCTGAGTCTCGTGGACGAATAGCGCGAGCTGGGTTTCACACGATCGTCTTTTTCGAAACCCATGCTGATTCCTACAGAGTAGATTTCTAGTCTCCAGAAAAGACATTATACTCGAACATAATACGTGTTCCAAAATTCTACAACTGATCGACGTTAGAGATATAGGTCTATAGTTCTGCACATCTGTTCGACGTCCCTTCTTGAGAACGGGGATGACCTGTGCCCTTTACCAATCCTTTGGAACGCTTCGCTCTTCTAGAGACCTACGGTACACCGCTGCAAGAAGGGGGGCAAGTTCCTTCGCGTACTCTGTGTAAAATCGAACTGGTATCCCATCAGGACCAGCGGCCTTTCCTCTTTTGAGCGATTTTAATTGTTTCTCTATCCCTCTGTCGTCTACTTCGATATCTACCATTTTGTCAACTGTGCGACAATCTAGAGAAGGAAGCACAGTGCAGTCTTCCTCTGTGAAACAGCTTTGGAAGAAGACATTTAGTAATTCGGCCTTTAGTCTGTCATCCTCTGTTTCAGTACCATTTTGGTCACAGAGTGTCTGGACATTTTGTTTTGATCCACCTACCGCTTTGACATAGGACCAAAATTTCTTAGGATTTTCTGCCAAGTCAGTACATAGAACTTTACTTTCGAATTCATTGAAAGCCTCTCGCATAGCCCTCCTCACACTACATTTCGCTTCGCGTAATTTTTGTTTGTCTGCAAGGCTTTGGCTATGTTTATGTTTGCTGTGAAGTTCCCTTTGCTTCCGCAGCAGTTTTCTAACTCGGTTGTTGTACCACGGTGGCTCTTTTCCATCTCTTACGATCTTGCTTGGCACATACTCATCTAACGCATATTGTACCATGGTTTTGAACTTTGTCCACTGATCCTCAACACTATCTGCACTTGAGACAAAACTTTTGTGTTGAGCCGTCAGGTACTCTGTAATCTGCTTTTTGTCACTTTTGCTAAACAGAAAAATCTTCCTACCTTTTTTAATATTTCTATTTACGGCTGAAATCATCGACGCAGTAACCGCTTTATGATCGCTGATTCCCTGTTCTGCATTAACTGATTCAAATAGTTCGGGTCTGTTTGTCACCAGAAGGTCTAATATATTATCGCCACGAGTCGGTTTTCTGTTTAACTGCTCAAGGTAGTTTTCAGATAAAGCACTTAAAAATATTTCACTGGATTCTTTGTCCCTGCCACCCGTTATGAACGTTTGAGTCTCCCAGTCTATATCCGGCAAATTAAAATCTCCACCCAGAACTATAACATGGTGGGGAAATCTACTCGAAATATTCTCCAAATTATTCTTCAGGTGCTGAGCCACAACAGCTGCTGAGCCCGGGGGCCTATAGAGACATCCAATTACCATGTCTGAGCCTGCTTTAACCGTGACCTTCACCCAAATCATTTCACAATTCGAATCTCCCTCAATTTCCTTCGATACTATTGCACTTCTTATCGCTATAAACACGCCTCCCCCTTCACTGTCCAGCCTATCTCTGCGGTATACATTCCAATCAGAGTTTAGGATTTCATTACTGTTTACGTCTGGTTTCAGCCAACTTTCTGTTCCTAGTACTATATGGGCGTTGTGACCGTTTATTAATGAGAGCAGTTCTGGGACCTTTCTATAGACGCTCCTGCAGTTTACTATTAGCACATTAATATTGTTATTCCTTGTTGCATTTTGCCTACTCCTGCCTTGCCGCGTCTCAGGAGGCGTCTTGTCGGGCCTAGGGAGGGAATTCTCTAACCTAAAAAAACCCCATGTGCACTCCACACGTACTCCGCTACCCTCGTAGCCGCTTCCGGCGTGTAGTGCACGCCTGACCTATTAAGGGGGACCCTACATTTCTCCACCCGATAGCGGAGGTCGAGAAATTTGCACCCCAGCTCTCCGCAGAATCGTCTGAGCCTCTGGTTTAAGCCTTCCACTCGGCTCCAAACCAGAGGACCGCGATCGGTTCTCGGAACGATACTACAAATAGTTAG
The DNA here is from genome assembly GCF_023897955.1 of Schistocerca gregaria. NCBI lineage: Eukaryota > Metazoa > Arthropoda > Insecta > Orthoptera > Acrididae > Schistocerca > Schistocerca gregaria. Next base: position 480,679,683 of record NC_064925.1, read on the forward strand.
CTCTGATTCCACCCCGCGAGCGAGGCTTTCCACCTTCACCAACTCCGCCAACCGCCTGTACGAACTGAGGATTACCTCTGAACCCAGACGGCAAGAGTCATTGGTGCCGACATGAGCAACAATTTGCAGTCGGGTGCACCCAGTGCTCGCTATCGCCGCCGGTAGGGCCTCCTCCACATCTCGGATGAGACCCCCCGGCAAGCAGACAGAGTGAACACTGGCCTTCTTCCCCGACCTTTCCGCTATTTCCCTAAGGGGCTCCATCACCCGCCTAACGTTGGAGCTCCCAATAACTAATAAACCCCTCCCCCCGTGTGCCTGCTCGGACCTTGCTGAAGGAGCAGCCACATGTCCACTCACAGGCAGAGCGGGCGATGCCACACGGCCAGCCTCCACATTGACCCTCCGCCTCGTGCGCCGCGAACGCCGCTGAACCCGCCACTCCCCTTGGGGAGAGGGTGGCCCAAACGCGCCCGGTACCCGCGAAGATGTCTCGACAGCAGGGACAGTGGGTGAAGCATGTAACACCTGGGGTGTACCTTGCGACGCACCAGACTCCCCACTGCCGCTACACTCCGAGGCAGCAGCCTGAAGACGGCTGACCGCGGACATCAACACGCTCAGCTGTTCGCGAAGAGTGGCCAGCTCCTCCTGCGTCCGTACACAGCAGCCACACATCATAGCCATCCTAAGAAATCAATTTACTATAGAGTGTTAATCAGCTTTTAACTAGACTGCTAATTCACTAAAGGCGGTTGATTATTGACTAAACTGTGATTGCTAACCACTTCTTGTAGAAACAAGGAAAATAGCACTACCTGTCTCTGGACGGTATTGAAAACAAACACTAGCACTACTAGCACTATGGCTGACTAAAGGGACTCTCTGACTGTACTCAAAACAAACACAAGATCTATGGAACACTTAATAGCACTCTACTATTAAAGCTTCCTAAAAGCAAAAACACGCAGAAGAAGAAGTGACAAGTAAGGAAAATACAGATAATACTTAAATTAAGGTAGCTCGCTGCACAGAAGACGTGAAGCAGACGGCGGTTAGGGCGACACTGACACTACTGGCACTATGGCTGACTAAAGGGACTCTCTCTGACTGTATTCTAAACAAACACGAGATCTATGGAACACTTAATAGCACTCGACTATTAAAGCTTCCTAAAAGCAAAAACACGCAGAAGAAGAAGTGACAAGTAAGAAAAATACAGATAATACTTAAATTAAGGTAGCTCGCTGCACAGCAGACGTGAAGCAGACGGCGGTTAGGGCAACACTGACACTACTGGCACTATTGCTGACTAAAGGGACTCTCTCTGACTGTATTCTAAACAAACACGAGATCTATGGAACACTTAATAGCACTCGACTATTAAAGCTTCCTAAAAGCAAAAACACGCAGAAGAAGAAGTGACAAGTAAGAAAAATACAGATAATACTTAAATTAAGGTAGCTCGCTGCACAGCAGCCTCGTTGTCGACGGGACGTTAAACAACACTAACCTAACCTAACCCAAGAATGATTCTATGTATGATACAATCAATGTTTGCTTCACCTTTCATTTTGACATGTGTTAAGGCATCCCTTAGTTGACGAATAATTACGAACTGGAAACGAATATTAAATTATGTGCCGCTGTTTATGTTGTAGTATTCTGTGTTGTTAATGTGGTGCCGAATGAGCGGGGGCGTAGTCAAAAAGTAATGCCTTTGAATTTTTCATGTCAAAATTATTTCAGGTTTGCAATAAAACAATAAAACAAACTTTATTAACATGCTACAGCTTGATTCTTTATGTCTGCATATTTATTTCTCAACATAGGTACTGTGACGACGAACACACTTCTCCCAACGACGTACGAGTTTGTCGATTCTTTCGCTGTAAAAGGTTTGACTTTTTCGACGGAGCGACAACTTCACCTCTACTTGATCCGCTTCATCACTATCCAAGTGAAATCCTCCAAGATGTTCTCTTAGTTTTGGAAACAGATAAATATCCGATGGGGATCAAGTCGAGACAGTATGGGGGATAATCGAGTACCGTGAACACAAAGCTTTGGATTGTTGCGGTTGTCGCAGCGCTCGTGTGTGACCTGACATTGCCGTGCTGAAGGAGACCGTGCTCCAAGTGTGGACGAAGTCTTCGAATTCGAAACTCGATTACACCACGCTGTTTCTCATGCACCGACTTCGTTACGTTACAAATGGTTCAAATGGCTCTGAGCACTATAGGACTTAACATCTTAGGTCATCAGTCCCCTAGAACTTAGAGCTACTTAAACCTAACTAACCTAAGGACATCACACAACACCCAGCCATCACGAGTCAGAGAAAATCCCTGACCTCGCCGGGAATCGAACCCTGGCGTGGGAAGCGAGGACGCTACCGCACGACTGTTACGTTACACAGAGCAGTGTTACAAAATACAATTCGTAACACTCTAGCGGCAGGCGGCTGCAAATATGTAGAGATGAAAAATAAGGATTTAGGGTGTTATTAACGTTTGTTTTATTTGAAAAGCTTCGAGAGTTTACACCTAAAGAATTAGGAGACATTACCTTTCAGCACGTCGTCGTAGGTTTGAATTAAGTACTTGTCTTTCTGTATTAGATGGGAGTCATTATTTGGCGTGTGCAGCTCCGCTTCGGTCAATACAGTCGTCATCGGGAACGAGACGATGGTGCGTGGAAATGACAGGTGAGCGGACGGGACAGGCTGATGGATGAGGCAGGGGCAGGTGGGGGGCGGCAGAGACCTGTGAGGCGGCGTCGCCGTCGCCGTCGCTGAAGACGCCGTCGAAGGCGAACATCCTGGTGGCGGGCGCGCCGTCGCCGGGCAGTTCGTGGGGGCGGCAGCCCGCCTCCTGCTGCTGGGGGCAGGTGAGCGAGGCGAGCCGGCGCCTCGCGTCCACCGCCAACACGGCGCCGCCCCCGCCGCCGCCGCCGCCGCCGCCGCAGGGGGTGCGCACCCGCAACAGCACCTTCACCTGCACACGGCACACGTCGGCCGTCACCCTTTGTGTCCCCAACCGTTTCGCAGGTAAGCAAAGTTGTGAGATGGCGAGCCGCTAAGGGCTGCTCTTACTGTGAACAAGACTGACTTGTTGCAAACCTTGTTCACAGTACGAGCAGCCCTTAGCGGCTCGCCACCTCACAATTATTCGTGACGTCGCCTTTTCGGCTTAGATCTTTTTTAATATGTGGCTTGTAAGTACTGCATCTTTTTCCAGTCAGTACAAACTTTAATTGTATTAAACTTTTATATACCTAATATGTTTTGGAACAGTGAGTCTAATTCTGAAGACGACGCTCTTAGTAGCGACGAAACCTGATCAATTTTGACCTAATATTTGTGGCCGAGGGCTTATTTGTTCTAATATAATTCTGACACGCTCACTGAACCTTAGCAGCTATGTTCAAAGTTTTAAAAATTATTTATTTCTTTCATTCCGTTTCAAAATGTGCGACTTTTGGCCCGCAGCATGTAACCGCGAGAACATGACGTCGCTTACAACGTAAACATTAGCTCATCCGAGGAAGGTGGAGTAGACATCTATAGAAGAAGGAAACCTAGGAGAATACAAACAGATACTCAGATGCAAAGACGGCCAAAGCGACATCCCGACCTGCAACGGCGAGGAATCGCATCGAGACAAATCTGTCAACTTCCAGACGCACGGGATATTACGAACGCCTAACACAGACGTGTAGATATGTCCCACTGTAAATGGCTCACGAAGACGACACTGCCGATGGTGAGAAAACATGATCAGATATTAACACCAGTACCTCCAGCAAGATTTTTTCAGAGTTTTTTCTATGACTGCCAGTTAATATCTGGGCTGTCCCCAGTAATTACTTCGCAATAAATTCCCAATTCGTAGAAACAGTACCCAACACAAGAGGGTCTCAGTTCTCCCAACATACAAAACATGAAAACAAATTAAACCCAATGTCTGCAAAGAGAATCTCAGATAAGCTCTCGAACGACCCGCCTCCCTCCCTGTGAGAGGAAATGAAACGTACAAAACATAAAAATAAAAAAAAAAATTCTAGGCACATCAGTCATCAGGACCGGCAGAAGGCGGCAGTAAGTCGGCCTGCCGAAACATCACACCATCAGAACATCGCCACTCAGCTCCTTCCTCTGTTCTTTCAAGGGCAGCATACCCCAGTGAAGCCTAAAATCGCTCATGAAGTGGTGAAGCCTTGGCGGCATGTTATAGGCCATACATTTTCCCAGGGCAATAAATGCTGACGTTCACAATGCCCACGCAACCATTCATTCCAGTCTGTAAAACGAAAGAACCCTTTATAAATCCAGACAAATTTACGTGACAGATTCTGACAGGCGATGAAGCTCCAAATCGAATGAGTACTATCGCTGGTCAATTACATGCACATTAAGCACGTACACAAATACACTCTTAAAGTCTCTACCCGTGAATCTGTTACGTGCGAATTCCTGAAACTAGCAATGTGTTGCAGAAGAGATGGACTATCAGACACCTATTCAGCATCTTTAAGTGTTTACCATACGGGAAAGTGCTCTGCCAACTGAGCTAACCAAGCACGACTCACGCCCCGTCCTCACAGCTTTACTTCCGCCAGTACCTCGTCTCCTACCTTCCAGACTTTACAGAAGCTCTCCTGCGAGCACTTGGCCGCGAAAGGCAAAGGTCCCGAGTTCGAGTCTCTGTCCAGCACACAGTTTTAATCTGCCAGGAAGTTTCGTCACAGGAGATATTGAAGGTATACAGAGAAGACAGCACGAATGGTCACAAGTTTGTTTTACCTGCGAAATAGTGTCACTGAGATCTTGAAAGAATTGAGCTGGTAGGTACTATGTCGAAAAAGCCAACTTAAGAAATTTCAAGAACCAGATTTAAATGACGACTCTAGGAATGTACTACAAGCCCGTTCGTAAAACTCCCACGGGGATCATGAGGACAAGGTTAGGTTAATTACAGCACTCACGGGGCCATTCAAACAATCATTCTTCCCTCACTCCATACGTGAATGGAACGGGTAAGGCTCTTACAACTGGTACAAAAGGATACATCCACTGGCATGCAGCTCACAGCAGTTTGCAGAGTATAGGTGTAGATGTGGAAATGTATATGGATACACAATAAAAGAAATTACGTCTTAGAAAGAGTTTCGCAGAGGTGTTGCTTGGTTCCCTTTCCTTTAAAGTTATCCAGTTATTCAAATGTTATACTGTAGTGGTCAATGAAACTGCCATTTACTGAAGATAACCTAGCTAGCTCTGCAGGTAACTGCCTTATGAGATACTAAAGAGAATGTCTCTGTGGTTGCGACACGCTCAGCTTTATAAGTGTTGACACAGTTGAGATAATTTCTTATGTAGTTGTGCAAAACGTGTCAAATTTTAGTGCGAACTAGCTTTATTGCTTTGAAAAAGATAAAATTTTGTACCTGAAGTCAAAGCGCCACTATTCTACTTTTGTTAGTATCAGGTATATGAAAAACGCCATTTACAACAGAATAAGTGACAAATAAACTAGTGTACTCTTCAGTGTATTTTGACTTTTCTTACTTTAGTGTTATGGCTAATTTCGCGTCATGTGTTATTGGATACAAATATATCTTTTTATGTAACTGTTGGAGTAAAATTCTTCTTCATCATCATTTTCTTCCAGCAGTAAGTACAATGATAATTCGCGATTATTAATTTCAGAAAGATGCGTCTATTTCCACGAAATGTTCACGATTGAGCTGCAGGCTACAGCATTTGACCGTGTCGTGCTCGGCGCCATTGCACAAAAATAATACACGTTAATTCCTATTTTCTCCATACCGTAGTGAAATAAGGCTTTCAATAGTTTCCAGATGTTAGCTACATTTGCCGGCCGGGGTGGCCGAGCGGTTCTAGGCTCTACAGTCTGGAGCCGCGCGACCGCTACGGTCGCAGGTTCGAATCCTGCCTCGGGCATGGGTGTGAGTGATGTGCTTAGGTTAGTTAGGTTTAAGTAGTTCTAAGTTCTAGGGGACTGATGACCTCAGAAGTTAAGTCCCATAGTGCTCAGAGCCATTTGAACCATTTAGGTACATTTAGTTCACAGCAATGTATCAGCCAAAACGGACGAAACGTAAAGTAGCCATCAACCACATTTCTTCACTGCACACGATTCATATTTTACGCTGCATAGTACTTGGAATATATGAATCACAATAACTATGACCAATATCAACAGAAGTGACACTTCACCATCAAGCTATAATGCGATATTGTAAGATAAGTAAAAATCAAATGTTTTGCCATCTAGTTTCCCTAGAATTGAATGAGCATTATTTTATCGTAAAGAAAACGCACAAAACCGGAAAAGGGTGGTTATTAATTTAGAACCTCTACTGAGAAACTAACAGTAGGGGTTGACGTAACTTTTTAAGTACAGCATTTTTTACAGAAAGAAATCCGGAAAAATCCTTTTTTATCAGCCGCTCCCCAGGAAGCGCTTCCGGTGTGGCGTGCCCCGCCGCTGAATGCCGCTGCGAACTGCCGTGGCTTGGACCGCACCGCTGGACCGCTTTCTGTCTGGCCAGGCCTCTAGCAAAAGAACTCGCAGAGAACCCGAGAAAATTCTGGTCCGGTGTAAAATCACTAAAAGGGTCTAAGGCTTCCATCCAGTCCCTTGTTGACCGGTCCGGTGTGGCACTTGCAGATAGCAAAACGATAGTCGAAGTTTTAAATTTCACGTTCAACAAATCGTTCACACAGGAGAATCGCACAAAAATAGCGTCGTTTGACCATCTGAAGACTTCCTCATGCACGACATAGCAATGAGCGTCCCTGGTGTACAGGAACAATTGAAAGATTTGGAAACTATTAAGTCACTATGTCTGAATGGAATCCCATTTCGGTTTTACAAAGAGTGCTCTACGGCACTGGCCCCTTACCTAGCTCGAATGTATCACGAATCTCTTGTGAGAGCAAATTCTCGAGTGACTGGAAAAAACCACACGTCACTCCTGTATATAGGAAGTGCAGAAGAACGGACTTGCATAATTACAGACCAATACCCCTATCTTCGATTCGCTGCAGAATCCTTCAACGTATTCTCAGTTGGAATATAATAAATTTCCTTGCGAGGGAAAAGCGTCTGTCCGCAAACCAGCACGGTTTTAGAAAGCACCGCTCGTGTGAAACTCAGCTTGCCCTTTTCTCACATGAGATCCTGTGATCTATGGATGAAAGACAACAAGTGGATTCGATTTTCCTAGATTTCCTTAAAGTCTTCGACATGGTGTTGCACTGCCGACTGTTAGCGAAGGTACAAGTGTACAGTATAGGTTCCCAGATATGTGGCTCGAAGACATCTAAAGAAACAGAACCCAGGATGTTGTCCTCGATGGCGAGTGTTCATCAGAGACAAGGGTATCATGAGGAATGCCCCAGATATTCTCTATCTATATGAATTATTTGGGGGACAGTGCGGGCAGTAGTCTGCTGTTTCCGTAATTTTCGGGTTTGCAGCCGGATCCCATCAACATTCTGCCACGATATTTCGGCCCACAGACGTCCGGCCATCCTCAGGTCAGTAGACGAAGTACTGAAGAGACCTGTTTTTTTTTTCCTTTATTGCATTTGGATTCCTCCCCCCCCCCCCCCCCCCCCCCCCGAACAGCAACGCAATAGGTCGCTCTACAGCCTACAGAAAAGTTAAAAAAAACATAATGAGATTATAAACATACAATAGAAACAGGTGATAAAACGGTCACACTGTAAACAGCTGTAAAATGGCGGAGGATTTGGAAGTTGAAATATAAAAACGACGCGTTGACAATGCGGATGAAGACACACAGTATGTAGACAGGCACAACTAAAAAACTAAAAGACACGGTGACAGTCAAGTTTCTGTTCATACGAGATAAAAAAAAAGAACTAGTGACAGTATGGTGGTTGTTCGCAACACTGACAGGGGACGCACAACACTGAACATTCACTTAAAACTTTTATATAGAGGCGAAACGGCGGCAGATGGGGGCGGGCGGAGGGCCCGGAGCTGTGAGGGGAAAAAAGGGAGGAAAAAAAAAGAGGGAGCCGACGGAGGGAGAGGACATAGACAAAGGGGGGGGGGGCAGGGCGGACGCGAGAAGGAGTAGCGAAGGCAGTGGAGGGGAAAGCAAAAGGACTCGGGGGATAAAGAGCCTGATGCAGTCATGTTATTTAAAGCGAATTCCACGCATGCGGATCGTACTAGCGGTTTACGGCGCATGCGTTTGGAGGTGACATGCGCGAGGCAGCCAGGTTGTGTGCTGCCCTCAGTGGTGAAGTAAGAACAATCCAATCGCTGAGTATCGACTGAGCATGATGTCGATTCCGTTGTGAGGGCATAATTTTAATAATTGGATTCCAATTTTTATCCAGCTGAAAGCCGTTATCACGATTCATTAAATTATAAGCAAGACGTATTTCCACGGATTCTTTAATTACAGTGTCCTAGAAGCTGGAAACCGGTGAAACATTTTGGTATTATTTTATTCAATTGAATGTCCCATCTAAATATATTGTTCAGCTACTGCTGATTTTAAAGGTTGCAGCAGATGTATGTGTCTTTCATGTTCTACACAGCGTTCCTGGACCGTTCGTGTCTTCTGACCTACATATGCAGAGCCACACTCACAGCGAATTTTATAAACACCCGCCTTCCTCAAATATCTTCAATGGACACGACTAAGGCCCTGATCTTTACTGGTGGGTGGAAGATGACAATATTATACTTCGTAAGCAATATGCCTATTTTAGAAGACACGTTCCCGGCATATGGAAGGAATGCAGCTGATTCATAGTCGTCATCAGTCTCCTCAGAGCGTTGCTTTTGTTATTATAATTGTGGATGGCTTTCCGTATTTGTCGCGAAGTATAGCCGTTCTCTTTAAAAAACTTCTACAGATGCGCTAATTCTTCGTGAAGGCTATCAGAATCTGATATTACATGCGCCCAATGAATTAAAATACTAAGAACACTGGCGGTTTGTGCGGGGTGATGGCGGCTGGACGCCTGAAGATATAGATGCTGTGGTGTAAGGTGTCGAAATTGCGTGATTTTAGGACGATACAAGATGACTTAGACAATATTTGTAGTTGATGTGATGAATGACAGCTAGCTATAAATGTAGAAAAATTTAAATTAATGGCGATGAATAGGAAAAACAAAAACAAAACCATAATGTTCGGATACAGCGTTAGTAGTGTTCTGCTTGACACAGTCGCGTCTTTTAAATATCTGGACGCAATGCTCAACCACAATATAAAATGGAACGAGAATTTGAGGACAGTGGTAGGCAAAGCGAGTTGCCCACTTCGGCTTATTGGGAGAATTTTAGGAAAGTTCGGTTCATCTGTAAAGAAGACCTCACATGGGACACTGATGCGCCCTATTCGACTGTTTGGGACCCGTATCGGGTCGGATTGAAGGAAGACATGGAAGGAATTCAGAGGTAGGCTGCTAGATTTATTGCCAGTAGGTTCGCACAACACGTGTTATGGAGATGCTCTGGGTACTCAAATGGGCGTCCCTGGAGGCTAGGCGGTGTTCTTTTCGAGAAACAGCATTGAGAAACTTGAGGGAATCGGCAGTTGAAGCTAACTGCCGAACGATTCTACTGCCGCAAACATACACTGTGCGTAAGGACCATGAAGGTAATATACGAGAAATTAGGGAGGCATATACACTCCTGGAAATTGAAATAAGAACACCGTGAATTCATTGTCCCAGGAAGGGGAAACTTTATTGACACTGGGGTCAGATACATCACATGATCACACTGACAGAACCACAGACACATAGACACAGGCAACAGAGCATGCACAATGTCGGCACTAGTACAGTGTATATCCACCTTTCGCAGCAATGCAGGCTGCTATTCTCCCATGGAGACGATCGTAGAGATGCTGGATGTAGTCCTGTGGAACGGCTTGCCATGCAATTTCCACCTGGCGCCTCAGTTGGACCAGCGTTCGTGCTGGACGTGCAGACCGCGTGAGACGACGCTTCATCCAGTCCCAAACATGCTCAATGTGGGACAGATCCGGAGATCTTGCTGGCCAGGGTAGTTGACTTACACCTTCTAGAGCACGTTGGGTGGCACGGGACACATGCGGACGTGCATTGTCCAGTTGGAACAGCAAGTTCCCTTGCCGGTCTAGGAATGGTAGAACGATGGGTTCGATGACGGTTTGGATGTACCGTGCACTATTCAGTGTCCCCTCGACGATCACCAGAGGTGTACGGCCAGTGTAGGACATCGCTCCCCACACCATGATGCCGGGTGTTGGCCCTGTGTGCCTCGGTCGTATGCAGTCCTGATTGTGGCGCTCACCTGCACGGCGCCAAACACGCATACGACCATCATTGGCACCAAGGCAGAAGCGACTCTCATCGCTGAAGACGACACGTCTCCATTCGTCCCTCCATTCACGCCTGTCGCGACACCACTGGAGGCGGGCTGCACGATGTTGGGGCGTGAGCGGAAGACGGCCTAACGGTGTGCGGGACCGTAGCCCAGCTTCATGGAGACGGTTGCGAATGGTCCTTGCCGATACCCCAGGAGCAACAGTGTCCCTAATTTGCTGGGAAGTGGCGGTGCGGTCCCCTACGGCACTGCGTAGGATCCTACGGTCTTGGCGTGCATCCATGCGTCGCTGCGGTCCGGTCCCAGGTCGACGGGCACGTGCACCTTCCGCCGACCACTGGCGACAACATCGATGTACTGTGGAGACCTCACGCCGCACGTGTTGGGCAATTCGGCGGTACGTCCACCCGGCCTCCAGCGTGCCCACTATACGCCCTCGCACAAAGTCCGTCAACTGCACATACGGTTCACGTCCACGCTGTCGCGGCATGCTACCAGTGTTAAAGACTGCGATGGAGCTCCGTATGCCACGGCAAACTGGCTGACACTGACGGCGGCGGTGCACAAATGCTGCGCAGCTAGCGCCATCCGACGGCCAACACCGCGGTTCCTGGAGTGTCCGCTGTGCCGTGCGTGTGATCATTGCTTGTACAGCCCTCTCGCAGTGTCCGGAGCAAGTATGGTTTGTCTGACACACCGGTGTCAATGTGTTCTTTTTTCCATTTCCAGGAGTGTAGACAGTTGTCTTTCCTTCTCTCTGTTTGCGAGTGGAATAGGAAACGTAATGACGAGTAGTGGTGCGAAGTACCCTCCGCCATGCCCCGTACATGGCTTGCAGAGTATCTACACTACTGCCCATTAAGATTGCTACACCAAGAAGAAATGCAGATGATAAACGGGTATTCATTGGACAAATATATTATACTACAACTGACATGTGATTACATTTTCACGCAATTTGGGTGCAGAAATCAGTACCCAGAACAACCACCTCTGGCCGTAATAGCAGCCTCGATAAGCCTGGGCGTTGAGTCAAACAGAGCTTAGATGGCGTGTACAGGTACAGCTGCCCATGCAGCTTCAACACGATACCACAGTTCATCAACAGTAGTGACTGGCGTATTGTGACGAGCCAGTTGCTCGGCCGCCATTGACCAGCCGTTTCAGTTGGTGAGAGATCTGGAGAATGTGCTGGCCAAGGCAGCATTCGAACATTTTCTATATCCAGAAAGGCCGTACAGGACCTGCAACATGCGCTCGTGCATTATCCTGCCGAAATGTAGGGTTTCGCAGGGATCGAATGAAGGCTAGAGCCTCGGGTCGTAACACATCTGAAATTTAATGTCCACTGTTCAATGTGCCGTCAGCGCGAACAAGAGGTGACCGAAACGGGTAACCAATGGCACCCCATACCATCACGCCGGGTGATACGGCAGTATAGCGATGACGAAGATGCGCTTCCAATGTGCGTTCACCGCGATGTCGCCAAACACGGATGCGACCATTATGATGCTGTAAACAAAACCTGGATTCATCCGAAAAATGAGGTTTTGCTATTCGTGCATCCAGGTTCGTCGTTGAGTACACCATCGCAGGCGCTCTTGTCTGTGATGCAGCGTCAAAGGGTAACCGCAGCCACGGTCTCCGAGGTGATAGTCGATGCTGCTGCAACCTTCGTCGAACTGTTCGTGCAGATGATTGTTGCCTTGCAAACGTCCCCATCTGTTGACTAAGGGATCGAGACGTGGCTGCACGATTCGTTACAGCCATGCGCATAAGATGCCTTTCATCTCGATTGCTAGTGATGCGAGGCCGTTGGGATCCAGAACGGCGTTCCGTATTACCCTCCTGAACCCACCGATTCCATGTTCTGCTGACAGTCGTTGGATCTCGACGAATGAGAGCAGCAATGTCGCGATACGATAAACCGCAATCGCGATAGGCTACAATCCGACCTTTATCAAAGTTGGAAACGTGATGGTACCCATTTCTCCTCCTTACACGAGGCATCAAAACAGCGTTTCACCAGGCAACGCCGGACAACTGCTGTTTGTGTATGAGAAATCGGTTGGAAACTTTCCTAATGTCGGCACGTTGTAGGCGTTGCCACCGGCGCTAACCTTGTGTGAATGCTCTGAAAAGCTAATTATTTGCATGACACAGCATCTTCTTCCTGTCGGTTAAATTTCGCATCTGTAGCACGTCATCTTCGTGGTGTAGCAATTTTGATTGCCAGTAGTGAATGTAGATGTAAATGTAGAAACCTAGAACGCCCATTACTGTCACCTCTCGACAATACTCTTTAAGGCCCTGCAGAGAGTGGTAATGCTGAGGTGGAGAACTACAACAGTAGACCAGCAACGAGATGCCCTCCAGCGCCCGCTGCCGCCTGACGCGCCTACGGCTGTGACCCACCTTACTCTGCTGTGCAGCGGGTGGCGTCCTCGTGCGCAGGCGCAGTTGCGGCGGCTGCGGCGCGCCTTACCTTGCTCATGGGTCTGGTTGACAGGTAGCCCTCTTCCGCCTGGGGCGCCTACATATGTGACCCACCTCACTCCACTGTGTAGCGGGTGGCGGCGGCGCTCTGAGCAGGCGCAGTGACGGAGGCTCACCTTGCCCGTGTGGCTGGGCTCCCCGCGGCCGAGTCTCCTCAGCAGCTGTGGCGGCAGCGCCGGCGGGGCGCGGCGCACCGCCTCGCTGAAGCTGAAGCCGCAGCTGTAGCTGGAGTTTCCAGCGCTCTCCCTACCAGCAACCGCGGGCCCCGGCGCCAGTCGCGCGTAGTACAGCCGCTCACTCGCCCTGAACACACCCAAGCACAACTCAACGGCATTCTAAGGCGAAATTTGAAAAGGGAATTTAAATTCAGGGACAGGATATGACAGCTTTGACAAGAAGTTTCTTCTGATGGCTTTTTGTAGGAACTGTATATAAACTGCAGCGGTTTACCATAAAACTGCGTTTCGCAAGTTGGACATTAATTTCTTATTATATCTTTGCACCCAGACGCGTTTTGCCTTTCTAAGGAGGCACCTTCAATTGGTGTCCTCGAATACTGCATGAATTTTTTTTTCGTTTTCACCCAGTGGTTATAGATTTAAGACAGTTCAAAGAAGTTTTTTTATACGTAAACGAAAAGTTCATTATGGACTGACGTTCCCTCATGTTTCTCCATTGTACGAGTATAGTCAACTAGTGTAAACTGTGAGCAAAACAAACGGACATCTACGCGAAGGCAAGACCGTACCAGTTACAATGTAATACATGTCTGGAAGTTATATTAAAAAAATCAGAAAATTCGACACCTGACACAAACAACATATCAGAGCATGGAAATGTCGTACAAGTCACGCAACGTTTGTGGAACATTTAGGAGTAACGGGTCGCAAGACAACTACAAGAAAGAAAGACATGAAAATAGAATAAATAATGAAAGGCGCCTGCTATCTTTACAAGAAAATTATCTCACGTACAAAACAAAGGGAGTAAAGGAATTACTAAATGGGCAAGTGGATATGACTATCCATTCATTGTTTACACTAACTGATGATAAAAAGCCAGTGGATGATCACAAATGCTATTCCTCGGCTAAGTACACACACACACACACACACACACACACACACACACACACACACACACACACAAACACACTAACAGGTATACAGTCACACACAAAAAATTGAAAGCAGAATCTTGGAAAGTGGCCAACACTTGCAAAAGCAAATGACACTCTACTGCAGTGGTTAGTGCACTACTGACACGTATGATTACTGAAGTGGATGGGAAACTCAGAAGGTATTTGGTATCGAGTGGCTGATTATGATGCTCTGATATTCGTGACGTTTTCTTCTGTTTACCTATTTTAGTAGCAGGGTTTTCGTAGACGCAGTGGTTAGTAAGCCGTCTCCTGCACTCTGGGAGTTGAGTGCTGAGGGAGTACGCAAATAAGTATAAAGCCGTTGGCGCGACTGTTGAGGGTAACAAAGATGGCAACAGGAACTGAGAAGGGGCTCGTTACGAGCGGAAATTTATTCTTTTAACATTAAGGATTACCAACGTAATTAGAGATAGGTGTACTGTCTCTGAAGCGAATGCACGATTCATAATTACATGTGATGTTTATGTGTTTCCATTTAGTGAATGTCCACATTAATAGTGATCAGAAAAGGGATTTCGAAGGAACCGGTAATTACATGGTAGAAAGTTTGTTTGCAGGGAATAGTTTCTATTTTCGCTATAGATTGCGAAAGACGTGGTAAGGATGTAAAACATAAGAAAATCCTAGAAAATAGTTACTAATTTTATGTGTCAAGTACATTTATTGGTCGGCCATTCAGGTATATTTTGTGTGGTTCCTCTAAACTGCTCGAGGTAAAAGCCGATATAGTTCTACAACATAAAAAATTTAAAAAAGCCAAGATTGAGTTCCTTCCCTAGTCTTGTCCAATCCGAGATGGCTACGACATCGAAGTGGCGTTAAATTCGGTACTGGTCCATTTTTAGTGCATCAGCTCCATGTAGGAAAGTGAGGTTATGTTGTGAATGTTTGTACTGAATCACAATAATAGTTCCACCAAAACTTGTCCACGGCCAGTTTCGGCTTTCAGTTCATTTTCAAGTGGTCATAACGGAGTATAAAAGACAGAAAACTACAAGTAGCATTTTAAAATAAGACACGATTAGTTATACGTAATATAATTATAAATAACATATTAGCGTACGTAAAATAAATGCACTGGAGCAGAACTTAAAGGCGAGAGTAACGCTCGCAAGATGTGCTACCGTCGAGTAACAAAGCTCGATGAAGCTCGGACAGTACATAGGAAAAACTACTATAGTATAGTACAGCATGGTAAGTACAGTGCAGAAGGTAACAGGAAGAAATAATGCATGAAGAGCATAGAAATGGCACTTTTATTCAAAGACAATAACTACATTAAAGTCACCCTCGAAATTACAATAGGTGGGACATGGTTCTCAGTAGGGTATGTGATGACCAACATGCTCCTGTGCTGGTCACAGGGATAGCAATGACTTCATGTGGTGGGGCATTCCATTCCCTCACCAGAGAGCTTAACAACCGCTGGATAGTTTTCGGTGCATGTGGGCATACTCCGCTCAGATACGTCTTCCCAACACAAACCACAGATGCTAGAAGGGACTGAAGTCAGGCAAACAGACAGGCCAATAGATTAGCCGACTATCCTGTCGTACCAAGAGCTACTTGACCTGCGCTGTTCGATGCAGTCGCACATTGTCCTCCATAAAAATGACATCACGGCCGAATGCATCCCTGAAAACATTCATATGGGGAAGGAGTGCTGAGCCGGCAATACATCGATTCGTACACTAGAGCCGTCTTTCTAGGCGTGTAAGGCCTGGACGGCAGCGCCACCTGCTGGCAGTTTTCTCGCAACTGGGAGGTGTGGCTCTGAGCCGTGGGCAGTTAGGAATGCACACCGGTCAACAGCGGACGTCTCCTGCCGCTACGGCGTCTCGACGGGCTTCAGCACAAACTGCCAGCGCGTATAATGAGAGCCAGAGTGATGTACTCGAAGGGCCGTATCACCACGGCTAAGCTGTGCATGTGCAGCGATTTTTGCCAGCATCTGTCCTACAAAGTGGCCAGTGCGTTCCACCAGACGCTGTTTTCTTACCTCGGCAGTTGCTGTTGGTCGATTCTTTTCGTAGATGACCGTGGTGAGAGCCAAATATTGCATGTGCGATGTATTTCTGATACACTGTCTCACCTTGTAAGCCCTTATCTGAGACCTCTCATGTGACATGTGCCGCAGCTGGCCTGTCTTGTTCCTAATTTCAACTGAACTCGATGTGCTAAACCACAGTGCTGAGCTGCCTA
The DNA here is from genome assembly GCF_023897955.1 of Schistocerca gregaria. Lineage (NCBI taxonomy): Eukaryota > Metazoa > Arthropoda > Insecta > Orthoptera > Acrididae > Schistocerca > Schistocerca gregaria. Next base: position 480,695,931 of record NC_064925.1, read on the forward strand.
TCGTCACTGTGTTAATTTGTTGAATTAAGGCCACTCCTGATGGCCTCGTTACTGCGTGGCTATCCTATTAATGAATTAAAGTTCCGATCAGTCAGAATTAGTGTAGGCAAGATGAGTGAAAGTATGTTTTGCAATTAAAGACTGTTTCACCGGCCGCTGTGGCCGAGCGATTCTAGGCGCTTCAGTCCGGAACCACGCTGCTGCTACGGTCGGAGGTTCGAATCCTGTCTCGGGCATGGAATTGTGTGATATCCATACGTTAGTTATGTTTAAGTAGTTTTAAGTTCTAGGGGACTGATGACCTCAGATGTTAAGTCCCATGTGCTCAGAGCCATTTGAACCAACTGAAAAATTGTTTGATAAACTAAGGAATACTTAGTTACTGTTCATGCAGATTTAAACCTGAGTGATGAAGTCTTACCAAATCTCTGGTTGTTTTACCTTATAGTCTTGTATTTTAAGAGGCAAGAATGAATCTGAGAGTTTTCATCTAATAATGGCCGCAAATTTTCGAATTCGGGCGTCGGGTTCGATACATGCTTTGGCTTACACCTGGCTGCCAGCTCTTTCCTGTGTTTGCTATACCGGCCAGCCCAGATTATTTATTCGCACTACTAAGCTATTGTGCTGTGTCTGTGCGCTCGTGGCATCACCGCCTGAAATGTTTGCCGCGAGCCCGCACTCGCTACCTTTCGTGTCCGCTCCCACCCTGAATTTTCTTAGCTGCTCAAAGTTGATAAATCACTTGTCTTGTTATGGATGTCTATAACTGAATTTGATCCATTCGGTTGCGGCTTGCTAATGGCCAATCTTTCTTGGATTTCTGCCACCAGCAATGTTTTACGTTTGGCGCCGTCTCAGTGTCTTGTCTGGAGACGACACGAGAGTGATTGCGCTAGCTTGCTGGTCGGGCCGCGGCCTACATTTATACATCTAATGATAATTTGGTGCAAATTATTTTAAACTTCAGTAGTAGTAATTGAAACCTGAAAGGGCAAATTAATATGTCTTAATCCCATTGTGGGTGGTTAATTAACCCTGATACTGAATGTTTGAATAATTTGGTTATTCATTGCCCTGGCCTGCAAAATCATAAGAACTGAAGTCGTATGTTTTAGATAAGCTAGCCTTCAGAATCATTTCATAGCGGTAGTAGTTTGCATTTCAGATTGGGTGCTAAGCAATGTGAATCGTTTTTCTGGTAAATTTTTGAGAAATTGCCTTTAATTGTCTTGCACGAGAAAAACAATTTTTAAATTGATCCTGTGTAGCTTGGTCATAGGCGTGGGGAAATTAGCAACTATTTGGCCTCGTTATTTAGGTATTAGTTGTTTTGTTATTTCCATAATTTGTTTTTAAATTTTAGATGGATTTTACGAACTTTAATTAACCGTACAGGGAGAAAATTCATTATTTCAGCCTCTGCGGTTAAGTGCAGTCTCAACATGACTATGGTTTGCCTGTAAATTTTATATGCCATTTGAATTTAATATTGTATGTGAGACGCGATGTTACTGTAATTTTGGCGCAGAGGGTCGACTGAGTACCCTTGTTTACTATTCTTTCGAGGTGGTATCTGTTGTTGAAATTCTCACTGATGCTGTATGAAATTTGTTATTTATTGTAATTATTACAAGCAGTTAAACTGAGTCATTTTTTTAATCGAGTTCTGTACTTAGGAGTATATAACTATGAATGCTGCTGCCCCTCTGCATCTTTGGGTTCCCCCTTCCACTACACAGCCACTTGCGCTCCACCTTGCGTCGTTTTAGCTCAGACGGACGCATCAAGTTGAGTGTACAGTGTTCAAAGATTTGGAGGGCAGTACGTCAATGCAACATTATGCTTGACACACCGTAACTCCTGGACCGCCAACTCAATCATGTTCGACAATGTTTCTGGGTGTGTTAGTACTCATATATGGCGAAAGATGCTAACGGGTATGGCACCGAGGAACACTGTCGAACATCATCGGTTTGGTGGTCCAGGTGTTATGGTGCGAGTAACCATAATGCTGCATTGGCCTACTGCCCTCCAAATTTTTGAACACAGTACACTTAACGGTGGGCGTGACTGTACACCTTCGCCAAGCGCGTCGTTTGAGAGATGCATTCGGCCCCGACTTCATTATTATGGATGACAGTGCGCGACCGCACCGAACAGCACAGGTGGAGGAGTTCTTGGGACGAAGGGATATTGGGCACACCGCGATTGAACAAGCCTGCAGGTTCCTCCGACTTAAATCCCATCGAGCATGTAGGATGCCTTGGGGATTCTTACTGCAGAACATCCACATGCACCAACAACCACCCAGCAGTTTTAAGCCATCCTGATGGAGGAATGGAGCGCCCTCCGACAAGTACTCCGCACGTTGCAGAGTATGCGCTGTCATCTGGGGTGACGATACATGGACCATGTCCAGCCTTTTGCAGTGTCCAGGGGTCCATTGTAAATCTCGGTGACTCGAGTGTAATTATTGTCTTCATTAAAAGTGCCATTTCTGTCCATCTCATTTCGTATTTATTTCTGTTACTTTATGTACAATACTTTAGTGGTTCTTTTAATCTATGGTCCAAGTTTCATCGAGCTGTGTTACTTGACAGCGACACATCATGAGAAAGTTACTCTCGTCCTACAGTTTTGCGCCCCACTGTATACATTCATATTGTTATAATCGAATACATGTTGCAAAACTTGCACGTCATGTACCTGTTTGGTAATTTGTGTGACCTGGACACACGGGTGGAGCAGGAGGAGTTGCTACTGAGAGCCGGCGGAGGGCGGGGAACTCGCACTGACCAGCGGCTGGTCACAAGTTAATGCTAGAAGTCCTCGTGGACTGCCACCTCACTCCGGTGAGGAGGTCGGCGTGTCCCGTTATACCCGGACAGCTAGGCTGCCGGGAGCTTAAGCCACACAGTTTGGAGGGCTGGAGACAGTTACGGGACATCCTCCTCAACTGTAGTTGTCGATACCAGTATTATTTTTCCAATTTTGGACAGGTAAGTATTATCTCAGTTGCTATACACAGTATATTTCAAGTGAAAATGAGTTACTTTAGAAAATGTTTTAGTCTCGATGACTTAATCGACAAGTATTGTTTTGAATGTACAGTTAAAATTATTTTTTTAGAAACATTTGAAATTACGAACTATTGGCACACTTAAATTTTCTATTATTAATTACGCAATACTGTACTGGTTACTGTGTTTACTTCTGCTTCATTGATGAAATAACAGTCGAAAGGAATAAAGTATCAGAAACTAGTAGACATTCATTTGCTAAAAAAGTTGTAAACCCTTTGGAATATGATTATTTCCGCCCAGTGTGAGAGTCGTAAACATGTCTCTGATGTGATCAGACGTATTTTTATATTATGTGCAAACTACGTAATTTCGGCTTCAAATTTATTTAGATCAATCCATCCGTCAGGACCTAAAGTGTGACATTTTCAGCTTAAAGAATCAGACCCCTAGACAAGAAGAACTGGGGCGAACTCTACATGACAAGCTAAATAAGCTAGAAACTTTATTGTAATCTTTTCTCCTCTCAGATCATAAAAGACTAACGTGTAGAATAGATGGAATGAGGGGAGGGGGTGGGGGATTACAAGCCACACACAGCGCAGTCCACAGCGAGGCCCCTGAAGGCCGCAGATTGCAGATTAGACGGCCTTCCGCAGGACTTAGACATCGTGTGGGAAGCGTTCTTTGATGTTCTGAACTCCAGCTTCACAAAGGAAGTACTCCGAAGAAAAACTAAGCAACTGCTGCCTTGCCGTTAGGTGACTAGCCTACCAAAGCCTAGAGAAAGTAAACCTCGATCGAAAATTACTGGCAAGTCATGAGGCCGAAAGATGGTAGCCCCAGCACACAGCACATGCCTAGTCTGGCTACGGGCGGCTTCACGTGTGGTTGACTTTAATTTACTCATAGTCGTCGAAGAAACCAAATGGATCGACTAAATAGAAGACGAACCAAGCAAGAAAAGCATAAGCGATTTGGAACAGTGGAAAAGCTCAATATTGCGACGTGAGAAGCCTACACTTAAAAGAAAAATATCTTTCTAAAGAACTTAAACAACAACTAATTAGCATTGCAACAATTAAAGAAACAAACAAAAATCTGTGAGGAAACGCAGATTTAAATGGAGTAAGTAAGTGACAAAAGAGCTAACAGTGGCGTTGCTACACTTGTAGATAATAGATGGAAATCTGAAATCGAAGAGTATAGTTACATAAACGACAGAATCATAACATCGAGTTTCAGAATAGATCGAGGGCATCTAACAGTAATTACGGCGTACGCTCCTGAAGATAAATAAAAGGACACACCGGAGCATACAAATATGAGAATAAAGTCTAACCACGCTACACCAGAAGACATATCAATATAACAAGGGGTCGAAAAGGGTGCAGCTTATCACCCACATTTTTCAATACATTGGTCGACGACATGATTAAGATATGGAAACAACCAGCTGATCCACACTTGAAATTATTACATGACATATCACATTTTTAATACAATACTTTTTGCAGACCACCTTTGGGTAGCGAAACTTCGCAACAAATTCAAATGGTTCAAATGGCTCTGAGCACTGTGGGACTTAACAAATGAACTTAGAACTACTTAAACTTATCTAACCTAAGGACATCACACACATCCATGCCCTAGGCAGGATTCGAACCTGCGACCGTAGCGGACGTGCGGTTCCAGACTGAAGCGTCTAGTACTGCTCGGGTACACTGGCCGGCACTTCCCTACAAAGATTCATTTATACTCTGTACAACATTTCTAAAGAATATAATCTGAAAATATCGGTTCGAGAAACAAAAGTGATGACTTTCAAGGGATAAAATCGCTGGGAACTAAGATCATAATGGGAAACAAAACAACTGAACAAGTTAGTCGTTTCAGTGACCTGGGACATATTATAAGCTATGAGAATGAACTCGACATACACAACAAATTGCAAAAATATCAAACAACGAGGAACAAAGTTAGGAAATACACAAAAAAACAAGCTTTCTAAGGTAGTAGCCGCTCACACATTGCTATTTGGAAGTGAAACTTGAAGAATTCCTGAAAAGCATGAAAGTAGACTCCAGAGGGCAGAATGAAATTTCTGAGTAAGTAGGGGTCTGCACCAGCCCAGATAGATTAAGAAATGAAGACATAAAAACAGAACTCTGGATATACGTTATAAATGAGAAAATCAAATGTAATCGACAATAACATCTACAAAGAGACTGCCGAACAAGCCATAAATTTCAGACCCTCAGGCACAAGATCCATAGTAAGACCAAGAAAACGATGGCTAGATACTTAAAAGACAGAACAGTCCTATGGGTTAGATTGTGACGAAAGAAACAAGCAAAAACTACGTTTCAAAGTCAAATGATGATACAGTAATAATACCAGGGGCGTTCAATTTTTTCTCGGCCAATTTCACTTCAAAAACAGCGCAATCTGTTTTGCGAGGTGGTGGAATATTTCCGCTTTAGGCTTTGCAGCTTCATAAAGTTCCGGTAAGTGATGGTGCTATACATAGCTTTCAGAATGGCGTCTGTAACGGAGGTGCATTCCAAGCAGAGAGCTGTCACTGGCTATCTTTTTTCGGAAAACCAGAGCACCGCAGATATCCATAGAATGTCTACGACGCCCTGTCAGTGAACAAAAGCACGGTGAGTCATTAGGCAAGGCGTCTGTCATCACCGCAACAAGGTCGCGAAAACCTGTCCAATCTTCCGCGCGAGGGCCGGTCGCACACAACTGTGACTCCTGTCATGGTGGAACGTGCGGACACACTCATTCGAGATGATCGACGGAGCACAGTTGAACGCCTCGTTGCACAACTGGACGTCTCTGTTTGTTGTGCTGACACACTCGTCCACAAGTTGGGGTACTCAAAGGTGTATGTCCACGGAGTTCCTCGTCGCCGAGCAGAAGACCATGAAGAGCAACGAAGAACCGTGTGTGAGGAGTTGCTTGCCTGTTAAGAGGCTGAGCGTGACAATTTTTTGTCGAATTTCGTCACAGGTGATGAAACATGGGCTGATCACTTCGAACCAGAAAGGAAACAGCAATCCATGGAGTGCTGCCACATCACCTTGTAACACCAGAGCCCCATAGCTCTACTGACATAATTTTTTCTTTTTTGTCTGTTCTACATTCTTTCATTAAGATATTGTAAATATTGTTTGATTGCATTAATAGCACAAGAGTGTTCGCCTTTTCCTTTGTAAAAACTTTGATGTCATGGTTTGATTCTATGCAGTGTAGTGTATGTATCATTTAAATTCTTTGTCTCATTGGGAGGGAGACAAAACTTACTGTATATATTCGGAATTTGGGTAAATAATGTTTTGTTGAAATGTCAATATGTGCAAATGTTCTGTTTTATTTAATATTTTTGTTTGCTGTTATGTAAACTGCTGACCTTCATTTAGGGTTCTTAGTTATTATGTATGTAAAAGGTGTTGTGGTTCCCCTCGGGAACGGAAGCATGTAGCGCGCGCAAAATGTGGTGGGCATGGATAAAAAGGTGGAACCAAGAGTCAGTCGGGGAAGAGCTACCAAAATGCCAACAGCTTACGTAAAAGTCGTGTATTGTGCTGGTGCCGAGAGAGGCTTTTCGTGCCGTTTTCCAATGCGCCAAAGCCTCGGATGGATGGATTTGTAAGCTAGCTGGAATTATGTTGGAACTGATATCCATCATCGCCACCAAGAAATGACAGAGTCCAGCAATTCTACCTGCAATTCCACCTACCAACAAGCACTCGCCACCACAGTGCGAAATCACTGTAATGGAACAGAAGAACTTTAGTAATGTGCAGTGAAGGATCAGCTCATTGGATGTTATAGTGTACTCAAATATAAGGTAACTTATACTCGAACTCTTATACTTACCTTGATTTTTTATCCCCAGTCACACAACCACTTAGGGTCCTTCCCATGTCAAAAATGCTTACCGAGTGTCCTTTATTGAAAGCATATTAAAACTAATATGGCAATAGAGTGTGCTAAAATTAATATTACACTCCTGGAAATGGAAAAAAGAACACATTGACACCGGTGTGTCAGACCCACCATACTTGCTCCGGACACTGCGAGAGGGCTGTACAAGCAATGATCACACGCACGGCACAGCGGACACTCCAGGAACCGCGGTGTTGGCCGTCGAATGGCGCTAGCTGCGCAGCATTTGTGCACCGCCGCCGTCAGTGTCAGCCAGTTTGCCGTGGCATACGGAGCTCCATCGCAGTCTTTAACACTGGTAGCATGCCGCGACAGCGTGGACGTGAACCGTATGTGCAGTTGACGGACTTTGAGCGAGGGCGTATAGTGGGCATGCGGGAGGCCGGGTGGACGTACCGCCGAATTGCTCAACACGTGCGGCGTGAGGTCTCCGCAGTACGTCGATGTTGTCGCCAGTGGTCGGCGGAAGGTGCACGTGCCCGTCGACCTGGGACCGGACCGCAGCGACGCACGGATGCACGCAAAGACCGTAGGATCCTACGCAGTGCCGTAGGGGACCGCACCGCCACTTCCCAGCAAATTAGGGACACTGTTGCTCCTGGGGTATCGGCGAGGACCATTCGCAACCGTCTCCATGAAGCTGGGCTACGGTCCCGCACACCGTTAGGCCGCCTTTCGCTCACGCCCCAACATCGTGCAGCCCGCCTCCAGTGGTGTCGCGACAGGCGTGAATGGAGAGACGAATGGAGACGTGTCGTCTTCAGCGATGAGAGTCGCTTCTGCCTTGGTGCCAATGATGGTCGTATGCGTGTTTGGCGCCGTGCAGGTGAACGCCAGAATCAGGACTGCATACGACCGAGGCACACAGAGCCAACACCCGGCACCATGGTGTGGGGAGCGATCTCCTACACTGGCCGTTCACCTCTGGTGATCGTCGAGGGGACACTGAATAGTGCACGGTACATCCAAACCATCATCGAACCCATCGTTCTACCATTCCTAGACCGGCAAGGGAACTTGCTGTTCCAACAGGACAATGCACGTCCGCATGTATCCCGTGCCACCCAACGTTCTCTAGAAGGTGTAAGTCAACTACCCTGGCCAGCAAGATCTCCGGATCTGTCCCCCATTGAGCATGTTTGGGACTGGATGAAGCGTCGTCTCACGCGGTCTGCACGTCCAGCACGAACGCTGGTCCAATTGAGGCGCCAGGTGGAAATGGCATGGCAAGCCGTTCCACAGGACTACATCCAGCATCTCTACGATCGTCTCCATGGGAGAATAGCAGCGTGTATTGCTGCGAAAGGTGGATATACACTGTACTAGTGCCGACATTGTGCATGCTCTGTTGCCTGTGTCTATGTGCCTGTGGTTCTGTCAGTGTGATCATGTGATGTATCTGACCCCAGGAATGTGTCAATAAAGTTTCCCCTTCCTAGGACAATGAATTCACGGTGTTCTTATTTCAATTTCCAGGAGTGTATTTGTTTAAAGGAGCTTACAGATATCTCAAATTTGTGTTCTCTGCAGTAAAAGTTCAGAACTGCAACAGTTGAGAGTTATATGTTCATGCTTGTTCAAGTGCTTGTTTCACTAATGTAATGAAAGTGAGTTTATTTTGCTCTACTACAGTGGTCAAGATTAAGGCCCCTGCATAGAAAGTAGTTCAAATGCACAAAGTTACTTAATTATAGAAAGTTTCAATTACTCTTGCTATTCAAGTCAAATTCTGTACAATATTGGGTCCCTCTTGTGTGTTAAAAGTGCATATTAATGGTGTAATAGGATCCACAGTTTGTCTATTGTGCTTATGCCAGATGCCAGATAACGTTAAATAGAAATACCAGCATTTATGATAACAGTAACTTCTTTATTCAAAAGACAGTGGGAAGTAATTTGTTAGTGAACTCCATTTAATTTTCATTCTAAGTAGAAAGGTGTTTAGTAGTGAGAGACTTAATTAATGCACAGTAGCTAATGTTGCTGTGAACCATATCCATGTTTCATGTCAGATAGGAATATGTTTGAAAAGTAATATTGAATCTATGTCCAATTTACGATTCTGCAGTGAATATTAATACTAACGTTATCGAGACCATTTAGTGTGACTAAGTCGTCAAGGTAATAGTGTGTTTCGATATCTGTTATATTTATGCCAATAGTTTGTTCTGCTCTGTCAGCTCCAACCTTAACGTGAACACATGCAGGTGCCAGAGTTCGTTGCACTCTCGTGTGAAAAAGTATGGGCTGTGTTTGCCCATTGAAGTTACTTATTTTCATTTCTCGAACAAGAATGCTACTCATTCTTATACATAATTAGGCGGGCGACCGTTTTTACTATCATTTGGACAAGTAAATTATTGTTTGTTACTGTTTAAATATTTACGTAATTCTGACTTTCACTTCTGGTAAGCCACCTCCGTTAGGTACAACACGGTCAACATAACGAAATTCCTTTTAGAGGGTAACACTGCTCTGTTGCTTTATACCATAATTGCTTTAACAGGATAGTTCCAAATTACGACGTGCCTCCAACTTTAAGGTTATGGTATAGCAGTAGCGGACGTCAGTGTTATACGTGGCTTTTCCGTGACAGGTCTATTTGTTCTGTTGGGGCACAGTACGTAATAAGCCAAACTTGGTATTTGATAGCACACGCAACGTAAATCCAGTTGCAGTGTTATAGCCTCTTCTATTATTATGTTTGATGTCCTCCCTCATGGCGCAACGATTAGCTATGAAGCGTATGGTGCTATCCTCTTGAAACTGAAGAAACGACTTCGGCGTGTTCTTCGGCAAAAAAAGTAAACGAACTTCTCCTTCTTCATAGCAAGGCAAGGCCTCACACAAGTCTGCGAACTCGAGAGGAGTTCGTAAAACTTCACTGGAGTGCTCTTCCTCATCCACCCTACAGACTGGATGTCTCACCATCCGACTTCCATCTGTGTGGCCCAATGAAGGATGCACTCCTCGGGAAAGAGTACGTGGATGATATGGAGGTTATGGATGCACCAAGATGTTGGCTCCGGCGTCGACCAGAAGAGTGGTACAATGTGGGTACACAGGACAGCACAGTGAAGTGGCCTGAGGCCATCGCATTGAACGGAGATTAAGTTGAAAATTGGGATTTTGTAGACAAAAGAGTGGGAAACAGTATGAAACCCACGTGCTTTCAGAAAGAAAAATGTGTTGCATTACGTATGGAACGCCAGTCGTAGTAGGCTGTGACAGTACTCACTTGTGTACTCTTTTGGCCTGTACATTTTTGTACTTTTAATCTTCGAGTGTATAGTAACATAAGGTTCAATTGATCATAGTTTCCTTGTATATTTAATTGTGTTTGTGGTTTTTGTATCGATATATAGTCGTGAAAAGTCACATATCTATGGAAAAACAACCTTTGTACAGCTACAAATTGTCGCTGATTTTATGTGACCTATCTGTGTTATCTTAAGTTGTCTGGGGAGGGCTTATAAAACAGAAAGCCAGATCACAACGAACCATAAAATAAATATTTTTGTGAAATATTGTGTATTTCAGTTTTGAACAGACTTCAGTTGCTTTTTTTTTACACAAAATATTCTGTTTTTAGCGATAGTTACATTAACTGCACCTATTGCGCATAAAATTTGTTCTGAAACAGCATCTCTTCAAGACAAACTGAAGCCTCTTTTACACGACTGACTTTCTTGTCCAAATTGACTACTCGAGACAAATGTGTCTACTACAGCGCCTCTTACGTTTAACCCCCTACTGATTCTCTTCTGTTTTCAGTGGTCATTTTCGTTTACACGTCAGTGACAAAAGTGGTGGTGCTGTGAAAGCTGTCTGCTGGGCAGTTTGGCATCCGAATGTTGAAAGTAAGGTTATGAGCGATTATTGTCTTTACGGAAAAATTGAAATATAGTAAAAAAATGTACGAATAATGAAAGACAATAGAGTTTACTTATGACCGAAGCAGAATTCAAAGTGGAAGTTCTTGTCAAAAGTCGCGTGGTAAATTGTTCGCGATGATGAGAACTGAAAGAATAAGAGAACTACCATCAAAACATTCCAGAACATGTTAATTTATTTGCTAGAGAAAATATACACTTTCAAACACACTGGACAATAAGTACAACTCAATAAATAGCATCATTCGGTTTTGTTCTTAGTACCTAGTTTTCTTTTAACTGCCAAATAACAACGAAAATTATTTTTCCGTTCCAATAATTCTGACTTTTTCAGTGTTGAAACAATTTTGATTGAAACACGTTTATCTGTTTACGTTCTTATTTGTGTACATTCTCTTCTGTAAAACGAAAATACTTTTTGATTACAGATTTTTCGTCTCTGTTGTAGGAGAATACTAGTAGGAAAATAATACCACGACCTTGTGTAAATTTTCAATGTGCCACGAAAACAAAGCGAACAACACAATAAACATTAATAAGATGCTAAAGCAGAAATTCGTTTCTTTAATAGGAATGGGTTAGGCCAGAATATGTTACAACTTTCGATGTTAGAAAATGGAACAATAGTTTCTTGACTCTGCGCATGCGCAGCGTGCAGTATACTCAGAAATTTAGAACTCCATACTCGGCACAGTTTATAGATGACTGACGTCATAGATACTCTCGTGTCGTGGTTGGTTGCTGATTTATACGCAGGCACGAAAGGAGCACGTGCTTCGAGTAGTAGATTTTAACCAGAAAGTCGCTCGTGTAAAATGGGCTTAGTATCAGAAAGAACACGGTAGTAATCACACTGTGTCTTACACGTCAGTTTGGGACAAACAGAAAATGGTCAGGAAATTTAGCAGCCTGGCTTAGTGCATTTCAGAATGTGGGTATGCTTAGGCAGTTTGCTGGTAGCGCGGACAGGCGGAACTACTGAGACAGTGTGTGCTGGACGGTAGCTGAGGCAGCTGCCGGACTAAACAGCGCGACACTGACTGAGCGGCAGTCGTCACTTGCACGCACAACCAATCTTGGACCACCTTCCAACAAATTTCATGGAACCCGACATCAGGCAAGGATCTCTCTCTGCACATTTTTATGTGGTCGAACTGGTCAGCTGGAATTTGTGATATTGCCGATAAAATGTTTGTTAGCAAGATTCTTCACTGTTGCGTGATGACCTTTTTTCAGTACTATCATAAGTGTACAACTGTCAAAAATCTTCGTCTAAAAATATTCTTGACCAGTGTTCAGTTTCCTCATATCTGCGTGTCTGTTTAGTCGTTCTGCTAGTGTCACAGTTGTACTGTTATCGTCATAACATACAAAAGAAACATGTTATTAGAGCCTAAAAACTGCCAAGAGGTGCTGATGAAATAAACCATTATTCACCACCAGTTTCGAAAAACAATCAACACCGTAGAACATGCAATTACTTACATCACCTTGTAATAGATCTTGCGAGTTTTTTCATGTTATCTGATGATGATTGTTGATCGAAACTGGTTGTGTGTAAAGATTTATTTGGTCAAAAGCTCCTGGCGATTGTTAGACTTTCTTCAAGTACACTACCGACCATTAAAATTGTTACACCAAGAAGAAACGCAGATGATAAACTTGTATTCATTGGTCAAATACACACCTGGAAATTGAAATAAGAACACCGTGAATTCATTGTCCCAGGAAGGGGAAACTTTATTGACACATTCCTGGGATCAGATACATCACATGATCACACTGACAGAACCACAGGCACATAGACACAGGCAACAGAGCATGCACAATGTCGGCACTAGTACATTGTATATCCACCTTTCGCTGCAATGCAGGCTGCTATTCTCCCATGGAGACGATCGTAGAGATGCTGGATGTAGTCCTGTGGAACGGCTTGCCATGCCATTTCTACCTGGCGCCTCAGTTGGACCAGCGTTCGTGCTGGACGTGCAGACCGCGTGAGACGACGCTTCATCCAGTCCCAAACATGCTCAATGGGGGACAGATCCGGAGATCTTGCTGGCCAGGGTAGTTGACTTACACCTTCTAGAGCACGTTGTGTGGCACGGGATACATGCGGACGTGCATTGTCCTGTTGGAACAGCAAGTTCCCTTGCCGGTCTAGGAATGGTAGAACGATGGGTTCGATGATGGTTTGGAAGTACCGTGCACTATTCAGTGTCCCCTCGACGATCACCAGAGGTGTACGGCCAGTGCAGGAGATCGCTCCCCACACCATGATGCCGGGTGTTGGCTCTGTGTGCCTCGGTCGTATGCAGTCCTGATTGTGGCGCTCACCTGCACGGCTCCAAACACGCATACGACCATCATTGGCACCAAGGCAGAAGCGACTCTCATCGCTGAAGACGACACGTCTCCATTCGTCCCTCCATTCACGCCTGTCGCGACACCACTGGAGGCAGGCTGCACGATGTTGGGGCGTGAGCGGAAGATGGCCTAACGGTGTGCGGGACCGTAGCCCAGCTTCGTGGAGACGGTTGCGAATGGTCCTCGCCGATACCCCAGGAGCAACAGTGTCCCTAATTTGCTGGGAATTGGCGGTGGGGTCCCCTACGGCAGTGCGTAGGATCCTACGGTCTTTGCGTGCATCCGTGCGTCGCTGCGGTCCGGTCCCAGGTCGACGGGCACGTGCACCTTCCGCCGACCACTGGCGACAACATCGATGTACTGTGGAGACCTCACGCCCCACGTGTTGAGCAATTCGGCGGTACGTCCACCCGGCCTCCCGCATGCCCACTATACGCCCTCGCTCAAAGTCCGTCAACTGCACATACGGTTCACGTCCACGCTGTCGCGGCATGCTACCAGTGTTAAAGACTGCGATGGAGCTCCGTATGCCACGGCAAACTGGCTGACACTGACGGCGGCGGTGCACAAATGCTGCGCAGCTAGCGCCATTCGACGGCCAACACCGCGGTTCCTGGTGTGTCCGCTGTGCCGTGCGTGTGATCATTGCTTGTTTAGCCCTCTCGCAGTGTCCGGAGCAAGTATGGTGGGTCTGACACACCGGTGTCAATGTGTTCTTTTTTCCATTTCCAGGTGTGTATATTATACTAGAAGTGACATATGATTACATTTTCACGCAATTTGGGTGCATAGATCCTGAGAAATCAGTACCCTGAAGAACCACCTCTGGCCGTAATAATGGCCTTGATACACCTGGGCATTAAGTCAAACAGACCTTGGATCGCATGTACAATTACAGTTGCCCATTCAGCTTCCACACGATACCACAGTTCATCAAGAGTAGTGACTGGCGTATTGTGACGAGCCAGTTGCTCGGCCACCATTGACCAGACGTTTTCAGTTGGTGAGAGATCTGGAGAATGTGCTGGCCAAGGCAGCATTCGAATATTTTCTATAGCCAGAAAGGCCGTACAGGACCTGCAACATGCGGTCGTGCATTATCCTGCTGAAATGTAGCGTTTCGCAGGGGTCGAATGCAGGGTAGAGCCACGGGTCGTAACACATCTGAAATGTAACGTCCACTGCTCAAAGTGCCTTTAGTGCGAACAAGAGGTGACCGAGACGTGTAACCAATGGCACCCCATACCATCACGCCGGGTGATACGCCAGTATGGCGACGACGAATACACGCTTCCAATGTGCGTTCACCGCGATGTCGCCAAACACGAATGCGACCATCATGATGCTGCAAACAGAACCTGGATTCATCCGAAAAAATGACGTTTTGCCATTCGTGCATCCAGGTTCGTCGTCGAGTACACCATCGCAGGCGCTCCTGTCTGTGATGCAGCGGCAAGGGTAACCGCAGCCACGGTCTCCGAGCTGATAGTCCGTGCTGCTGCAAACGTCGTCGAACTGTTAGTGCAGATGGTTGTTGTCTGGCAAACGTCCCCATCTGTTGACTCAGGGATCGAGACGTGGCTCCACGATCCGTTACAGCCATGCGGATAAGACAGTCATTTCGACTGCTAGTGATACGAGGCCGTTGGGATCCAGAACGGCGTTCCGTATTACCCTCCTGAACCCACCGATTCCATATTCTGCTAACAGTCATTGGATCTCGACCAACGCGAGCAGCCATGTCGCGATACGATAAACCGCAATCGCGATAGGCTACAATCCGTCCTTTATCAAAGTCGGAAACGTGATGGTACGCATTTCTCCTCCTTACACGAGGCATCACAACAACATTTCACCAGGCAACGCCAGTCAACTGCTGTTTGTGTATGAGAAATCGGTTTAAAGCTTTCCTCATGTCAGCATGTTGTAGGTGTCGCCACCGGCGCCAACGTTGTGTGAATGCTCTGAAAAGCTAATCGTTTGCATATCACAGCATCTTCTTCCCGTGGGTTAAATTTTGCGTCTGTAGCACGTCATCTTCGTGGCGTAGCAATTTTAATGGCCAGTAGTGTCTGTACGAGCTGCAAGTATTTACGGGCAAGTATTTACACCACAGTGGCGCCGGAAGGGTGCGTCCGGCGTCGCCTTAAGGGGAAACACGTACCTTCCCTTACTCTGGTCAGTCTTTGTAGGTGCCCTCGGACATTCACTGTGCTGCTTTAACCTTCACTTCTTCGCAGCTCTGAAGTAACATGATCAACGTTCATTAGCAACGGTATATTGTGCAGGAAGGTGAGGACGGCTGGTGGCAGCGTTACGCGCCTGCTCTGGAGCAGGGCGGCTGCGTGTGAGCTACAGCGGCTGGTTTAGCGTGGGCCCGGCCGTGTCCGCCTCGGCAGCCCGCGATAACTCGCCAAGCTACCGCGAGTAACGGGAGGCGCTATTCACGGTGCCGCCTGCAGTGGCTAACGCTCTCATCCTCCAACGTCTCTCTTAACACATAGTTACACAGACGTTTACTCCCCAGTTTCTAAGCTGAATTGTATGATGTGAGGTACGTTTCGTTAACTGGACCTTGGAATATAGAAACATCACATCATCACGTAGAAAATACGTTGACTTTATTATCGTGGATGGGAAAGAGGTACACACGCGCTCATAATAAACTCACGCTCGGGGCAGTACCGTGTAACGACACGTGTTACACAAACAGACTAACAAGGGGAGGCCACGACGTTTGGTCGTGATGACTGGGTGTTGTGTGATGTCCTTGGGTTAGTTAAGTTTAAGTAGTTCTAAGTTCTAGGGGACTGATGACCATAGATGTTAAGTCACATAGTGCTCAGAGTCACTTAATTCTCTGTCATCCACGTGCTACGGTCGCAGGTTCGAATCCTGCCTCGGGCATGGATGTGTGTGATGTCCTTAGGTTAGTTAGGTTTAAGTAGTTCTAAGTTCTAGGGGACTGATGACCTCAGATGTTGAGTCCCATAGTGCTCAGAGCCATTTGGACCATTCTTTTTGTTTTGTTTTGGAAAAGACAGTTTTTACAAATATAAGAAAATTACTTCTTCATCTTTTCTTCTTAGCTCCACATGCTTGATTGCTGCAGGCTTACCGCATTTTAATCTTTGCAGTAAACTACTTAGGCGAATGAATGGATAAAAATAGACACAACTAATAAAACATATACTGATGTAGGTAAACCAAAGTAAGTTCCAGTACATCGGGAGTCAGGGGTGTGATGCACGGTTACTGGAGCCAGTGGGAAGCAGTGCAGCCAGTAGGTTGCATGGTTTGCTCTGGGCACTATGGGACTTAACATCTATGGTCATCAGTCCCCTATAACTTAGAACTACTGAAACCTAACAAACCTAAGGACATCACACAACACCCAGCCATCATGAGGCAGAGAAAATCCCTGACCCCGCCGGGAATCGAACGCGGGAACCCTGGCGTGGGAAGCGAGAAAGCTACCGCACGACCACGAGATGCGGGCAGTAGGTTACATGACGACGTGGACAGAGAGGGGAGGGGGTGACAGAACAGAGGAAGGGGAAACGGCTAGATGGAGCGCGTGGGGCAGTGGGTCATACAAGACGGGGGCCAGGGTGGCTATGGAAGGGGAGAATGTGTTCCAAGGGTAGGTCCATTGTGTGTATACAGAGAATCTGATGATCTGATGGTGGAGGGCAGGACCCAGACGTGAAGCAATCATTGAAATTAGGCACGTTATATTCAGCTGCATGTTGTGCCATTCAATGCTAAACATTGTTCTTGGAAACAGTTTTCCAACGGCCATTTATCATGGTGGGCAGCGGATTGGTAGTCATACCAACATAACATCAGTGCAGTATGTTCAGCAGCGTTGGTATATGACACAGCTGCTTTCATAGGTGGCCCACCCTTTGATGGCTTAGGACTCGAATAGGAAGTGCTGGGTGCGTGGACTGGACAGGGCTTGCATATTGGTCCACCACAAGGGTATGACCCCTGCGCCAAGGGATTGGGATTACGCTTGGCATAGAGATGGAGTAGGATGTTGTGTAGGGTGGAAAGGATCTTGTGTAGGATATCCCCAATTTCAGGGCATGATGAGAAATAATAATACCCCTGACGAAGGATATGGGTCAGTTGTTCCAGTCCAGGGTGGTACTGAGTGATGAAGCGGCGCTCCTTTGTAGCTGGTTCTTCCAGGCGGTGTGAGTATTGGGTATGTGTAAAAATTGCCGTGGGAAATCTGTTTGTGGAGTAGGTCTGGGGGAACAGTGCCTGTCTGTGTTAAGACCTTCACCAGACGTTCAGCTACTGGGCAATGGAGTTCTTGGCACTGCAGGAACATCATACATGGGTAGGAGGGATTTTTCGGCATGGAAGGAATGGCAGTTGTCGAAATGCAGATATTGTTGATGGCTAGTGGGTTTAATGCTGACAGAGCCATGGATGAAGCCATCAGAGAGGTAGAGATCAGCAACCAGGAAGGTGACACATTAAGTTGAGGAGGACCAATTTGAGTGACGGGAGAGAAGAGAGGTTGTGAAGGAATATGGATAGAGAGTCTCTACCCTGACTCAAGGAGATATCATCAATGAACCTGAGCCACACTAGGTGTTGGGAGTTTTGGGAGGCTAGAAAGGTTTCCTCCAGATGGCTCATAAATAGATTTGCATTGGCATGTGCCCTGGGTGTGCCATTGAATTGTTTGCATACCTCTCCTTCAAAGGAAAAAAGTTGTCAGCCAGCACATATTCATGAGGTTATAAGGAATGAGATAGTTGGTTTGAAGACTGACGGACATTGGGAGAGGTAGTGTTCGGTAGGGGCGTAACCATGAGCTTTACCGATGTTAGTGTACATGGAATTGGCATCAACAGTGGCGAGCAGGGATCCAGGAGATAAAGCGGTGGGGATGGTGGAGAGTCAGTGAAGGAAATGGTTATTATCTTTGATATGGCATACTAGGTTTTGGTCACTTTTGGAGATATAGGTCATCAAAAGTGGAAATTCATTCAGAGGAAGCACAATAGTCAGTTACATTGAGGCATCCAGTAATGTTTGGTTTGTGGATTTTTGGAAGCATGTAGAAGGTATGTGGGTGGCATGTCATTGGGGAGAGGAGGAAGATGGGGGAGAGGTTCACGGATGGACCAAAGGATTTCATTAGGGATTAGAGGTTATATTGGATATCTGGGATGGGATCGCTAGGGCAGAGCTAGTTGCTAAATTGCTAGCACCCTCAAGTACTTTAATGGTAACGCTGAACTTGTACAATTTTTTCTAAATAAGGGCCACCTCTCTTGTTTGACGCTTACTACCAGAGTGTTTTTCAAATTATTATCCTAATACTCTTTCTGTAAATTTAGTGAAGTCAGATTTGCCTGGTTGAAATCTTATGGATGCCCAAACTGCTTTTGAGCTGTACTTTTACGAAAGTTAAACTTGTTATTTTAAAGAGGTCTTATTTGTTCTGAAAAACAAAAACAAAAAACTATTGTCAGTTTGGACATTTTGGTTCGCCGTCCTGAAATCTATCTGACACTTAATATTGACTTACATGTTATAGAAGTTTTGAGTATATCTTATCAAATAAAGGATTACCAACTATTGTGAAGCAACAAATGACTTTCTGCAAAATAAGCCTGCACCTTTCTCCCGCCTGTTAAGTTTTCGTACCCTGAGGCATCCACTGAGATTTCAAGGGTGACTGATTTTCGTTGTCTTACGAAAACATTTTGTCTTACCATCTCATTTCCGCTGTTCACTGTGTTTTGGAACGGGAAAGAATGGAGGAAGAAGAGACGAACGAAAACACAGCGTGACAGTTGGAAACACTCCATACAATAAAGACAACAAAACAAATTACAGTGAATAATGGAAGTGAGGTGTTATGTCACCGAAAATGAGACACCCTGTGTACGCAGACCAACTATGTATAACTCCAGGATGGCATATAAGCAATAATAAGGTAAGAAATCATAAGTAGAAACAAACAGTAATTCAACCTCACAAAACTTATGCTACATAAGGTTGTTTCCCACCTAACAGCTAGAGAATAATAAAAAACTCTAGGTATTATACAACCCAATTTATATATACAAAAACAAATATGTCAGGCCACTGAAGATGCTTCGCAAATAAAAGAAGCGAGACACCTATTTCACAATACAAAGAGCCTTACATTTAGCTGCATCAGGCGAGCCACATATTCAAGGAAATTAGCCTTCTGTGGTCAAAAAGAGGATTTCATTATAAGTGTAAAACATTACCGCAACCTCTCATAAAGCTTTTATGCAAAATGTTTTCAACTCCAGTTCTCTAAATAATCGGACTCCCACGAGTAAAACAGTTTCAAACGCCTGATGTGTGGATGAGTGTACTCTAAGTAATTTGCGTTCTGCTTTACGAAAGTCTCGTTAATTCTTCACCCATCTTAATGTGACTTCATGCAGTGAGCGACAAACTTTTTTCATTTACATAATTTTTTTGGGAGAGGGAGTGAGGTGTCAATGAGAAACAGCTTCTAAAATGTTTTAAATGATATATAAAGTTAATTGGAAGTCTCTCATTCTCAAATATTGGTGAAAATTATTGCCTTATTTTCATGCTATTACTTGTGTTATCTTGAGACACATCGTACACAGTTTGTAGCTTTGATATTTATTTTATTAAACCTTTAACGTAGATTATACCTCTTAATGAGCAGATTATAACAGCATTTAAAATTTTTCAATTCGGTTGAAAATTATATGGAACACTGAAATCTCTAATGTATGTTGCCCCTGGGAGCCGTTAGAAAGTCAGTTTTATCTGGGATGCGGTGGCCATTTTAGACATTTGTTACCCACCTTTTCACTGTCCATCTCCTACTCCCACTCTGTCTTTTCATCTCGTTTCCCCATCTTTGTTCATCTCCTGTTCCCCACTGTGTCCATCTCCTACTCCCCCACTGAGTATGACTATGTCCTCCTCCTCTCACGTAACTCTGTTCATCTTCTCTTCCTCCTCTCTCTGTCAATCTCTCCCTACCCCGCTCTTTATCCATCTCTTCCTCTCCCCTCCGACTGTCGACCTCCTTCTCTCCCTTCTGTATCTTTCCTTCTCCCTTTCTCTATCCACCTTGTATACCTCTCACTATACATCCCCTTCTTCCCCTGCCTCTGCTCAGTCATGCCTATCTGCATGTATAGTCCCTTGAACACAATCAGAAACTTCATGCACGACACACCCATCTTATAGGGTACCCTAGATGTCAAGTGTTACCAAATCTTCTCATTCCCATCCCAGTCCTATGGCAGCTAAGTGGTTCTTACTTGACAATACTTCTTTCCTGACAATAAGTAGTATGGGAAACAAATTTGGTTAAAGTCGATCCAGTGGTTTAGGAGGAGATGTAGAACACACACACACACACACACACACACACACACATACACACACACACACACACAATAAATTTTTCTGTATGAACTATCCTTTTGCCTGTGGCTTCACCTGTATATATTGCACACTTCTCCAAAGGCCCTATCTTGGTCCACCTCTTCCTCCTCCTCCTCCTCCTCCTCTCTAGCCATCTCCTCCTCATCACCTTTCTTCCCTACTACTCCTCTACCACTTCTCTGCCCATCTCCTCCTTGTCCCCTTCTCCTCCATCCCCTCTTCCCCCTCTCTGCTCATCTCCTCCTCCTCCTCTGCCTCCTCCTCCTCCTCCACCCCTCTCTGATCGTCCCCTCCTGCTGGTCTCTGTCCATCTCCTCCTTCATCTCCTAACCCACTTCCTCTTTTTTCCCTTCTGTGTCTATCTCTGCCTATCTCTTCTCCCACTGTCCTTTTTCCATATTCTCCTGCCATTTTCCATCTCCTCCTCACTCACTCTGGCTCCATCACCATTGCTGCCCTCTCTCTGTCCATCCCCTCCTCTATCACCTAAATCTTCCCCCAGCTGTGCCCATCTGCTAGGCAGATCGATAAGGTAGGCAGATACTGCTTCCACAACAAACCTGTCATGCCAGGCGACCTACAAATGAGAGGGTTGGAAATCAGATTTTGACACTAGAATGTAGGCTGCCCTGCAAAGCAGGTCTATAGTGTAGGTAGGCCAATACTATTCCCACACAACACACCTATCATGCAGTGCAGCCTATACAACAGGGGTTGGAAAAACACCTCTTTGGCTGTAACTCCGCCGTTATTGGAGCTAGGAGATTATGAACTCCATAGTGCTGTTACTGGGGAAGCCTGGAAAGTAGCATAGTGGGAGTGCTTACCTGTGGAAGAAGGCAGCAGCTGCAGATGGCGTGGTGCGATGGACTTGAGTCAGGTTCTCATTGGCCATCAGCTGCATCACCTGCTGCTGCTGGTAGCGGCCGTGGCGGGGGACATGCCGGGAGAGCACTCCGTCTGATGGCGACAGCTGTGACACAGGATGAATGAGGTTGTCTTTCTGTGCAGCTGTCTGTGTACAACATACTCCTGCCTGACACTACCTGCTTAGGTGTCCACATACCAACTACAAGCTTGACAAGTATGCTTGGTACAGCATTTTGTGGGAGTGTACTTGATCGTCTCCAGGCTAGTTTTGCTCAGACATTCAGATTGTCTGAACTGCTTGAGGCTAGACTGACTCTGAATGACGCATGCGTTAGCAAGTGTACCAGTATGGACATGCTTGGGGAAGTGTATCAACGATGTGTACAGTTACACAAGTAGATGTCAGTGGTGTGGCAATCTTTGTTGGTTATCAACAAACGAAAAAAATCGACAACTGAGTCTGCAATCATTGTAACTTTCAGCCGATACAGCCGTGTGGATCACTTAATACAGTTTCAGTTATTACGACGGCCTGCCTAGGCAAAGGCTTTATTGCAACTCAATCTGTACATTTTTTGCGAGTTCTAATTTTTAAACTGGTGTTGACAGTAACCGAAACATTCTAATAAAGTAAGTATATTACGCTATCGAGATGGATTTATTTGCAAAAATGTTTGTTGCGACACAGTAGCGAGCAATGTGAAGCAAATGAACTGCAAATCGCTGGAAAAGTTTATTCAAGTGTTTGAAAGCTTACCTTGCTTCAGCAGCATCTGATCAAAACTCTATCATCGTAAGGCAAACAGGGATGTTATACAAGTTATATTTTTGATAGATTAATAGATGAATTGACCCTGTCACCGATATGCCATTATTAAAATAATAAATTATCACAGAACTAAATAAAAGAGGGAAAATGGAAGGTATTTGTCCAGCAGTGACGCTAAGGGATGAAACAGGGGCTACATGAGTGAATACTGGCACACAACAAATTTCAGTGCTGCGACTAGAATGTAGTATTGTGCAGAGGTAAAACGTGGATGATGAACAGTTAAGAAAAGAAGAGAATAGAAGATTCTGAAATGTGGTGTCTAAGAAGAATGCTTAACAGTTAATTAATGAATTACTGATGAAGAACTACTGAAGCGAACTGGAAGAAAAGAAACCTGTGGAGCAACTTGATTAAATTAAATGAGTGGTTTATTTAAAGGTCTGTGATTAAACAAAGGTTGGTCAGTTTGGTAAGGAAAAGAAATGTTGAGCGTTCAAATTGTCGAGGGAGAATATGGCATGACTACAGCGAGCATACTGAAATGAATGTGGGTTGCTATAGTTGCGCAAGAGCAAAGAACCATGTCCAGTATAGGCTAGCATGCATAACTCCACCAAACCAATCTTCGAATTGAAGAGTTCAACAGTAACACTAACGAACAGCTTGTCGTTGTGTATTTATCAGACACACACATACCGCTTCTCACAGTTGTTTTTTTACAGAGACTGTTTGCGGTGACCGGCAGTTACCGCCCGCTGCCTGCTCCTACCTGTCCCCCAGTGGAGTTGCTGGGCTGCTGCGGCTGTTGGCGCGGCTTAGCGTTGTCGCAGTCTGCCACTCTCTCCTCTCCATGGAGGCTGCTCTGCGAGAACCTGCGGAAGTTGACAACAGAGTGATCAGTGAGCCATACTACAAATGGAGATGCCATACAGCGAGTAACATTGCATCTGACAATGGTCTGGTTGAATTGGTCCTCTTAAGTGAAGTAGAAAGTGAACTCTGAGTTTATTGAGCTGTGGTATATCACTCTAGTAGAACGGCCGTATTTTTATTTTTTTAAGAATTTGTTGCGTTACAAATACACTCCTGGAAATGGAAAAAAGAACACATTGACACCGGTGTGTCAGACCCACCATACTTGCTCCGGACACTGCGAGAGGGCTGTACAAGCAATGATCACACGCACGGCACAGCGGACACACCAGGAACCGCGGTGTTGGCAGTCGAATGGCGCTAGATGCGCACCATTTGTGCACCGCCGCCGTCAGTGTCAGCCAGTTTGCCGTGGCATACGGAGCTCCATCGCAGTCTTTAACACTGGTAGCATGCCGCGACAGCGTGGACGTGAACCGTATGTGCAGTTGACGGACTTTGAGCGAGGGCGTATAGTGGGCATGCGGGAGGCCGTGTGGACGTACCGCCGAATTGCTCAACACGTGGGGCGTGAGGTCTCCACAGTACATCGATGTTGTCGCCAGTGGTCGGCGGAAGGCGCACGTGCCCGTCGACCTGGGACCGGACCGCAGCGACGCACGGATGCACGCCAAGACCGTAGGATCCTACGCAGTGCCGTAGGGGACCGCACCGCCACTTCCCAGCAAATTAGGGACACTGTTGCTCCTGGGGTATCGGCGAGGACCATTCGTAACCGTCTCCATGAAGCTGGGCTACGGTCCCGCACATCGTTAAGCCGTCTTCCGCTCACGCCCCAACATCGTGCAGCCTGCCTCCAGTGGTGTCGCGACAGGCGTGAATGGAGGGACGAATGGAGACGTGTCGTCTTCAGCGATGAGAGTCGCTTCTGTCTTGGTGCCAATGATGGTCGTATGCGTGTTTGGCACCGTGCAGGTGAGCGCCACAATCAGGACTGCATACGACCGAGGCACATAGGGCCAACACCCGGCATCATGGTGTGGGGAGCGATCTCCTACACTGGCCGTACACCTCTGGTGATCGTCGAGGGGACACTGAGTAGTGCACGGTACATCCAAACCGTCATCGAACCCATCGTTCTACCATTCCTAGACCGGCAAGGGAACTTGCTGTTCCAACAGGACAATGCACATCCGGATGTATCCCGTGCCACCCAACGTGCTCTAGAAGGTGTAAGTCAACTACCGTGGCCAGCAAGATATCCGGATCTGTCCCCCATTGAGCATGTTTGGGACTGGATGAAGCGTCGTGTCTCGCGGTCTGCACGTCCAGCACGAACGCTAGTCCAACTGAGACGCCAGGTGGAAATGGCATGGCAAG
Organism: Schistocerca gregaria; assembly: GCF_023897955.1. NCBI lineage: Eukaryota > Metazoa > Arthropoda > Insecta > Orthoptera > Acrididae > Schistocerca > Schistocerca gregaria. The sequence continues at coordinate 480,720,503 of NC_064925.1, forward strand.
CCGTTCCACAGGACTACATCCAGCATCTCTACGATCGTCTCCATGGGAGAATAGCAGCCTGCATTGCTGCAAAAGGTGGATATACACTGTACTAGTGCCGACATTGTGCATGCTCTGTTGCCTGTGTCTATGTGCCTGTGGTTCTGTCAGTGTGATCATGTGATGTATCTGACCCCAGGAATGTGTCAATAAAGTTTCCCCTTCCTGGGACAATGAATTCACGATGTTCTTATTTCAATTTCCAGGAGTGTATGTCACAGACGATTGTGTTCATTGCTATAATGATTAAAATACGCTCCCCACTCCTTATACAATGGGACTAAAATATTTTGACAATGTAATCTAGAAATAGGGCGGATACAGTGGGTATGGGAGGAGCATTCCAAGATACACATACCAACGGCACGTGACAGAAATTTCTTCGTGTCAGAACTGCAGGGTCCGATTGATTTTGGCTACCCAGCTTTAACATCTTGTACCATCACGGCGTGTGTACTGTAATTGAGAGAAAACTTGTTTACTGTTTACCATTTGTAACGCTGACCTGTCTTCGTCCGTAAGGAAATTATGGTAATTAGTTTTCACATTAACAGCTATGAAAATAGACTTGGGAAGACAATGACACAAATAAAAGGGTAGACTGTGATGCAAGCCTGTTGCCCGGCTGCTGGTCAGACTGCGTGCAGAGTGCGGCCGCAGCCTCTGTCTTCTGCCCCGCTCGGGGGGGGGGGGGGGGGGGGAGGTGGTAGGCCCAGCGCCACAACTGTAGGACTGGGACGAGTAACAGTCCCCCTCCCACCCCTCCCCCCGATCTGGGATTGAACCCAGGACCACCAGGATCAGAGTCCAGAGTCAACTAGGAATTCAAGGGGAAATAAATTATTAACATCAGATTAACAGCAGGTTACTTGAATAATAATATAACAAGAGAGTGGCTAAAACCCTGAACCGCAGATTCAGCAGCCTAATTGGAAAGGTTTTCGCTACTCTCCCTGCCTGTAGGAACCTTCCCTTCGCACAGTGTGAGAGCTACCTCTGTGTGTGTTTAATGATTGTAATTGTGCGTGTAGTGTAATGTAAAGTCGTGTAACGTGTCGTGTTCGTCTTGCAGATGGTGAGAGAAGGGAGAGAGTGGAGTGGACCCTGGTGCCGGCACACAGTCCACTAATCTCGAAGAGCAAGGGGGGGCCCACCGAGCTAAATGTCTCCAGCACAAAAAGTTTACAAGAAGGGCTGTTTACTGGCAAACGCCTTGTAAAAAAGGGACAGAATAATGTTCAGTGTAATATTCGAAATGTCTTCTTGCCATTTACAGACAATAATTCATTGCTTTTCTTGGTCGCTGACCTGAACATATCGAATCTCTGTCGTTAGGACGACGACGAAAATACTGTTAATATAATTCGGTTTGCACCCGGAACTAAATGTGTGTTTCAGCCTCTCGACAAAAAAAATTTTCAGCAGTGTAAAATATTTTTCAGAAAATTGTCAGTCAATATAACTTCCGTTAGTTCTTTGTCATTTCACGTTTACCATCCGAAAAGTATTCTTACTCTTCAATAGTTTCTACATTATCAATTTGCATCACCACATCTTAAGAATTTGATCAAGTATGCCTGCTACGTAACACAATATGCAGAAAAACGGTCGTGACCATTTCCTACTCCACTCCAGTTCTGTCTAGTAATTACTGTGAAGTGCCTGAGTGCATTACTTTTCCGTTTTCAGGTGTGCGTGATGTAAGGAAAATGTTTGTTTTCGACAGCCAATAGACACCCTGCAATTTATGTGACAACTACAGGGAATAAACAAGGAACTGTTCCTTTGTTAACAAAATATACGTTATCCAAATATCATCATAAGAACTGTGCTATAGGAATTTCTTATAAAATATGTAATGTCAACAAATCAATGTCCCTCTTGATGAAAGTCATGTGTAATGTAACCTCATACACTGCCTCTACTTTCTTTCCTCTGCTAATCACTTGTGTAACAACTAAACCTGCAACAGTTTAGTTGCCGATACAAACCCCAACTTCTTCGAAAAATTAATGATTTGAGGCATTTTTGGTGTGGCGAAAAAGCTTAAAATTCACGTGCGTGCAGTTTGAACTTGGCGCTACGTCCTCTTGTCACGGCTGCGTCTTCTTATTCGCCGATTAGGGCTGTACAACCGCTGTTGTAAGCGGTTCTTCGTGCGGCAACAGAGAGTAACCTAAACATTTCTTGTTAATACTTGCAGTGCGCCTTAACACCTAAAATTCTGTCAGTACCTGTATTCTATCTGCGTGAAAAATTTCAAGATAAGTTTGGACTGCCAGTACAGTCCACTCTACGACTGTCAGAAATCCCTCAATAGTAGTGGTTTACTCAGTATATCAGTAACATAATCAATGCTGAGAAAGTTGCAGTAGCTTTCTGGACATTCATTAATTCACCAAAAAGTGACTGCAACGCAATTTCACGGCAACGAGATTCTACATTTACCAATCCAGTCCCTCTCCCACCAACACTACAAAGGTCACTGGCAACATTGCACTTACAAATTATACAGTCTTTCATTGCAGGAACTTATCTCACATAAAAGCTCGGTGATCAATTCCATGTAATAAAAAAATGGTTCAAATGGCTCTGAGCACTATGGGACTCAACTGCTGTGGTCTTTAGTCCCCTAGAACTTAGAACTACTTAAACTTAACTAACCTAAGGACATCACACACATACATGACCGAGGCTGGATTCGAACCTGCGACCGTAGCAGTCGCACGGTTCCGGACTGCGCGCCTAGAACCGCGAGACCACCGCGGGCGGCTCCATGTAATAAATTGAAAATAACTCCGTTACGTAAACACGAGCTCAGTATAGTTATATTGTCTGCTCCCATACGAGAACTGGACAGGAAATGCTGGAAAGGTATAGTCGTCTGCTAAATGAAAAGTGAACAGCGCATTTTTATAGGGATGCGTTTCTTGCCTTGTTGTTATTAGTAAGCCACCTGTGTATTTTCTGTAGCGTCAGTGCACTTTGTGGAAAGTAAATACGCCCTCTTATTGTTCACCACACTATTCCCCCCTCCCCCCTGCAACTGTGAAAAATTTGCTATTACACTAATTTCCTCCTATTCACTCTGTTTGGTCTTCGTTGACTGGGTTAATATACGCGCGTCTGCGCTTTGCGGTTATGTTCTGATTAGACACGCGCATTATATTCTATTTTTTTTACTACTGGCTGGATAATGAACTCAAATTTTTCAACTGGAAATCTTTTCTGACTTGTAAGTGTGAAGTCATAAATGGAAGTTAATGATGTGGTTTTACAGCCGGCTGCCGAACAGACACCATCAAACATATCTGAAATAAACTTTCTAGAAAATTTAGTAGTGAATGTTCTTATTTGTATTTTCTTTTCAGTGGGAAACATTACCTCTTCTTTCTGCTGCGGTGGTCGTTTCGAATAGAGCCACCGTAGAAGTTGCTAATGGTTACCCGTGTTGCCTAATGGAAGAAGCTCATATTTTGATGCGGTGAGATGAATACAGGCACTGTAATTCATTTCACGTTATTTATTTTCACCCAAAATCCAATATTGTTAACAAATCTATTACACTGCAAAGAGCGACAAAATTTCGCGTCCTGTCCTCATCAAGACAAACCACAGACTTCTCTCTTTCTGCCGACCTAAAAAAAAGACAGTAACATCTCTCTCATCTAAGAGAATCTCTGCTACAGCACATCGCTTCCTTTTTTATCTTACATATACCTCTTTGGAAACACCTAGCAAGTGTCATTACACATGCACTAACAGCGACTGTCTCTGATAGGGTCAAAATTTTATGGAGTACTTATCGAATATTACTCAATATCAACTCAAAATTACACTGACGGAAATAAAAGGTGTTTTACGAAGAAGATTGTAACCGAGCGCTACCTAACTGATACGGCAGTATTTCCAAGCTGTGTGCCTTTTAATTTCTGTTGTTGCGCTAACGTATATTAAAAGTGCTAAGTACCCTGCACAAGAGCTACATTTTTCCCATTCTACTTATGGACTTCGTGTGTGGGATAGTCAGTAGCTATTACGTCTGTGAGAAATTCTTATATGGGGCGCCATCAGATATTGCTTCCCTCCTCCCTGATTTATGGTATATAGGATACATTGAACAAAGTAATTATATTGTGATGTAATGGCCAAGGGGGTGTAATTAGCTAATTTCTAAATAGTGAAATAAAGTGTTTGTTTCCAAATAGAAGAACACGCTATGCAAGAAAATGACTTTCCTTACGAAATTTCAATGTCTGTGTGGTACGCTGATTAAAATCCCTTCCTCATCCGAGAATGTTTTCAGTAAAGAAAACAATCATTGCTACAAACGAAGAATGATGCAAGTTTATGATGACTCTCGAGCGTTACTGGAACTCTTCCAGTGGAGATCATGACACAACTTAACTGGAGGACGTGCATGTTCTGCATCACCATCTTTGGGAAACAGAGACAGGTCGAAACATTGGCATTAGTCAATCGTTGCAGAACGAATGGTGGCGAGGTGAAGTCAGGAAACCAATGAGGCAAGTGAGCACCGTTCCAAGCCGAAGGTCTATACCTCGAGAAGATTGTGCTTCTATCTTTGATGAATGGAAAGATGACAGTATTTCTGGTGGATTTTGTAGTCAGAACGTTACGATGAACAGTTCAAACATATCACCGGTTGATTGTTTGAGATCTGAAGTTGTCATATGTCGTGTAACGCTGACACCGCAGCACGCACAACAGAGGTTTGCACGGTGTAAAGACTAACTGGGGCACTGACTGGCATTCCATGGTGTTCAGCCATGATGTGCACTTGTGTTTGTTGGGGCCAGATAGACGCCAGTGTAGCCGTGGACGACCTGGTAAAGGGTCACAGTTTCTAGGCTCATACGTCTCCAGATAATTGAACCATGGTGTGGGAAGCTGTTGGATACGGTAACAGGACTCTTTTGCTAACTGTTAAAGGGGGACTGAACGGTCGCCAGTTGTGATAAGAACGGTAAACCCAGTGATCACATACTTTACGACCAGCATACCAAATGACAATTTCCAACTGGATAACGCAAGACCCACACACCACTGTTAACACCACGAACACCTCGAAGAATGTACGGATCCTTGTCTGATCTGCAGGCTCCCCTAATTTGTCATCCACAGAGCACGTCGGAGATGTGGTGGAAAGACATATATGTCGAGAACAGACTCCAGCCAGCAACCTTCATAAGTTGACACAACATGCGTCTCTTGCATGGCTAGGAATTCCACAAGATGGCATTATGACGTCTTCTGCTTCCATTCCACAACGAATACAATGTGTGTTCGTGTCTGTTGGGATCACATTTTTATTATGGTCGTCAGTCTCAGTGGAATGAGAGTTGTTGTTGTTGTGGTCTTCAGTCCTGAGACTGGTTTGATGCAGGTCTCCTTGCTACTCTATCCTGTGCAAACTGCTTCATCTCCCAGTACGTAGTACACCCTACATCCTTCTCAATCTGCTTAGTGTATTCATCTCTTGGTCTCCCTCTACGATTTTTACCCTCCATGCTGCCCTCCAATACTAAATTGGTGATCCCTTGATGCCTCAGAACATGTCCTACCAACCGATCCCTTCTTCTAGTGAAGTTGAGCCACAAACTCCTCTTCTCCCCAATTCTATTCAATATTTCCTCATTAGTTATGTGATCTACCCATCTAATCTTCAGCATTCTTCTGTAGCACCACATTTCGAAAGCTTCTATTCTCTTCTTGTCCAAACTATTTATCGTCCATGTTTCACTTCCATACATTGCTACACTCCATACAAATACTTTCAGAAACGACTTCCTGACACTTAAATCTATACTCGATGTTAACAAATTTCTCTTCTTTAGAAACGCTTTCCTTTCCATTGCCAGTCTACATTTTTATTCCTCTCTACTTCGACCACCATCAGTTATTTTGCTCCCAAAATAGCAAAACTCCTTTACTACTTTAAGTGTATCATTTCCTAATCTAATTCCCTCAGCATGACCAGAGTTCACTTGACTACATTCCATTATCCTCGTTTTGCTTCTGTTGATGTTCATCTTATATCCTCCGTTCAAGACACTGTCCATTATGTTCAACTTCTATTCCAAGTCCTTTGCTGTCTCTGACAGAATTACGATGTCATCGGCGAACATCAAAGTTTTTATTTCTTCTCCATGGATTTTAATACCTACACCGAATTTTTCTTTTGTTTGCTTTACTGCTTACTCACTATACAGATTTAATAACATCGGGGAGAGGCTACACCCTGTCTCACTCCCTTCCCAACCACTGCAATCAGATTTCTGTACAAATTGTAAATAGCCTTTCTCTCCTTGTATTTTACCCCTGCCAGTATTCCAGTCAACATTGTCAAAAGCTTTCTCTAAGTCTACAAATGCTAGAAACGTAGGTTTGCCTTTTCTTAATATAGCTCCTAAGATAAGCCATAGGGTCAGTATTGCCTCACGTGTTCCAACATTTCTACGGAATCCAAAGTCATCTTCCCCAAGGTCGGCTTCAACCAGTTTTTCCATTCGTCTGTAAAGATTTCGCGTTAGTATTTTGCACCCGTGACTTATTAAACTGATTGTTCGGTAATTTTCACATCTGTCAACACCTACTTTCTTTGGGATTGGAATTATTATATTTTCTTGAAGTCTGAGAGTATTTCACCTGTCTCATACATTTTGCTGACCAGATGGGAGAGTTTTGTCAGGACTGGCTCTAAAAAAAATGGTTCAAATGGCTCTGAGCACTATGGGACGTAACATCAATCGGTAATCAGTTCCCTAGAACTTAGAACTACTTAAACCTAACTAACCTAACGACATCACACAACACCCAGTCATCACAAGGCAGAGAAAATCCCTGACCCCGCCGGGAGTTCGAACCCGGGAACCCGGGCGCGGGAAGCAAGAACGCTACCGCACGACCACGAGCTGCGGACAACTGGCTTTCCCAAGGCTGTCAGTAGTTCTAACAGAATGTTGTCTACTCCCGGGGCCTTGTTTCTACTTAGGTCTTCAGTGCTCTGTCAAACTTTTCACGCAGTGTCACATCTCCCATTTCATCTTCATCTACATCCTCTTCCATTTCCACAATATTGCCTTGTGTAGATCCTCTAGTGTGTGATATCCTTAGTTTAGTTAGGTTTAAGTAGTTCTAAGTTCTAGGGGACTGATGACCTCAGCTATTAAGTCCCATAGTGTTCAGAGCCATTCACATCTCTACAAAATTTTATAAAAACGGGATAGTGTTTCACTGTGATACAGTTTGTTTCCGTCATTGTGACTGGGGAGGATCAGTGTGATAACAGCAACGCAGTGTTTTGATTAGGTGGTCTGCTCCCTGTATATGGCGCGACGTATGGTGGTGGATTTCCCTGCCGGAAGTTGTCAGGAGCTGTCAGGAGGTATTGTGCAAGACACGATGCAGCTGGTCCAGAGGGCAGAGCAGCCAGACGCCAGCCTTAATAGAATCATCCTTGAGCGGCCGCTACGCCATTCCGCGGAGAGGCAAACGACTGCACAGGCCATCTATGGCGGTGACATCTGCCCCGGCCGCCGGCAGAATAGCGCTGACGTCACAGACGGCTGACAAAGCCCCGCGAACAATGTCCCGCGCCAACTCGCTTTTCTCCTTCCACATCTCCCCCTACCCCCACCAACCTCGTCCCTTCCACTTCCAATGGGGTCCTCGGCGTAGGGAATTCAGGGGTCGCTACTTTCACTCCACCGATTAAAATCTCCCAGCGACGCGAATATGAATAAGACATTGTGAGGGGACGGTAACTCCACACTCCCTGGGAATTACGACTTGGACCTCAGCCCGACTCAATCCTGTTTTTTCTTAATGTCTGCCTGTGCCCTAGTTAACTCTTCTTAATGTTCTTCTATTTTGCATGTAGCAGTGTATTTAGGTTTCTTTGCATTGATTGCTTCTGTAGAACACACTTTAAATTCAGGCGCACTAGCAAAGTCATAAGTGAACTGTGTTAAAAAAGGCCCGAAATTAAGTATAATTTCAGTGTCTTTTCTGATCAAGTACATCAAAAAAGAGCTTTGTTGGACATGTATCAGTTGTTCGAACCAATAAAATTCCCCGAAGGAATCGCTCACAAGCTCCCGCGAATCCAGGCAGGTCACTGGTCCAGTTTTCTTTCTCTATATCATTTTGACTACTGTTTCACTACATACTGTTTTCACAATATTCAATAAATAAATTTTTGACATGAATGAAATAAATATGAATCCGCTTGTGGAAAAATTTTCTGTGACAAAATAGAAATCCTAACTAGCTTGAACATGTAGATAAGCTGCTAAACTACAACCTGTTCTCTCTTCCCATTACAAGTTACTGACAGGAGACTATAACTTAGGATAAAAGAATAATCAGCGTTGTTGTATAACGAAGTGGTCTGATGTTCCAAAGTACCTCAAACTAGGAAACCTTTAAAGTACGTCCATTTTCCACTTATGGTTATAGAAGATTTGTTTTGCTACTCTGATTTCGGCGTTAATCTTCTGCCATTATCAACACCACAATGCAACTGGAAAATGTAATGGGGTGGGGAGGGATAACATTAATGTGAACAGCAAACATAAGAATCCGTTAACACACACGTACTTACAAATATCTGATGCCGTTTCACACCACAGATGTAACTTATACCATTGGCATCCCTACAGGTAGGGTTGGTAGAAGAGATAGAGAAGATCCAAGAGAGAACAGCGCGCTTCGTTACAGGATCATTTAGTAATCGCGAAATCGTTACGGAGCTGATAGATAAACTCCTGCGGAAGACTCTGCAGGAGAGACGCTCAGTAGCCCGTTACGGGCTTTTGTTGAAGTTTCGAGAACATACCTTCACCGAGGAGTCAAGCAGTATATTGCTCCCTCCTACGTATATCTGGCGAAGAGACCATGAGAATAAAATCAGAGAGATTAGAGCCAACACAGAGGCATAGCGACAATCTTTCTTTCCACGGACAATACAAGACTGTCTAGCAATACCATCACTAACAAAGTAGGGTAGAAATCAGGTTAATAATGTTGCTCACGCAGCATATGTTCGTTTTATCATGCAACAACAAAGTTATTGACTGTGGATGGTATCGTTAGATTGGAAATAACGAAGTCACTGTAAAAAAGTCATTAATTTTGGCACTTATCTTGAATGGATTCCCACGTAGATTTCGTCGAAGTTATTATGGCTCATGTTGTAGATTCTAGGGTGATTTCACTTTGACTGCTAGAAGGTCCAGACCTGTATTTCAGCAATATTTGAAGACCTAACAACTGCGTTTTTCAGGAAATTCTTAATGATCAAACAATCCCAGAGCAGAACAATGGTATGGTAGAAATAATTTTTGACTTGGTGTTCACGATCCACATTTTTATTAAACTTTTTGTACATTCACATATACTTCTTCTTAATTGTCACATCATCAAGAAAACAGTTTTGTATCGATCTTCATATATTTGATTTCCGCCTTAACCAAACACAAGACTTGACTGTTCTTTTGCAAAGCGAAATAACAACTTAACTTCAGCAAAGTGAAACAAAGACTGCTCTGTGCGCATTCTCGCCAAAACGGTTACAAGTAAGTCAAAGATTATGACAGTCTCACAGAAATGAATACACACAAGAACCATATCACTGTAATATATCGATACATCGGAGTACCTACACATTAATAAAACCAAATGTGAATATTGTCACAAAAATATGCCTGTTACTTCGCAGAAAAGTAGTACGATATTACTGGTATGTAACTGGGGTTGGAGTTCCGTAATTGTCACGTTAATAAAGAACCATTACAACTTCAATAGAAGGGAGAACCGATAGAGGAACTCAAGGTACCCTCCGCCACACACCGTCATGTGGCTTGCGGAGTGTGGCTGCAGATGTAGATAGATGTAGATGTAGGGTTCTTGTGTCCCACGTTATAGGTTCATATATTACGTTTAATGTTACGGATTGTAGCTGCACATAACACGAAGGATGACATGGTGGGGAGAGGAATGACAATGAACACGATGGCCGTGATCACCGACGCAAGTAACATAATGCCTAAACTTGTGCGGTACATACAGGTCTCAATAAAACTGTGTTTGTATAGTCAACGCGAGTACAATTTTACGAAACATTCACGTTTTACGAATCCTGATTGACGTCAGCAGGTGTTTGTGGCAGACGAAGAGTTGTGCCGGACCGGGACTCCAGTCAGGATTTCTCGCTTATTGCGAGCGGTCGCCCCAACCGTATCATTTTTTAAAAATCCCTTTCACGCTTTATTTTCTAATTTTTTAATGTTTTTTCTCTTTTTCTCTCGCTTACCGCGAGCAGTAGCCTTACCACTGTTAAAAATTTCTATTTCGCCCTAAACCCCTTTTTTAATTTCTTTATTTTCATTGGAAGAGTTTTATAACATAGCTTGTATAACAGCCGCTGCCATTGTGCATCGAAACCTCTAAGAAAATGTATGAATAAGTGCTCCTCTACAATAATCATCTATACATTAGACAGGCTGTAAGGAAGAAGAAGAAAATCAAAGTTAAATAATCAGGTCACAGATGTTGTACCATTAACAGTGCTTTTTTTATTTTTTTGGGCCTGTAAAAACAAAAAACAGAAGAGCCCCTCATACATAAGAAAAGCATCACAATGAAGAGAATAAACGAGCAGTAGATCCCTGGCGCATGGCTGGCGCTTGGACGGGCCAGGCACGTCTTCTCGGCCACTACATTCGCACTTCCGTGTTGCATGTCAGGGTCCATAGCAAGAGAGCAGCATTATGCCATCTTCGCCTGTCGGGGGCAAAAGATCCGTAAAAAGACTACCCAAATTATTGGCAAAAAGCTGACTATATAGTGAAAGTTAAATCAAAGAGTCATGTCATTCCTGTAAGAATTCTCAATAGTCGAACAAGTCCTTTGTACCCTTTCTGAAAAGATGGTTAACTGATAGTCCTTGTAGTCCTTTGATCTAAGTCAGAGCGTTGGCCTTCATGGGTGGATTATACGTGTCCCCCGCATATAGTAACATCCGTAGCTCGATCATGTGTGCTGCTGTTCGAAGGTAAAGGGCAAGCATCCTTCGTACCAGCAGGCACACGTCTTCTGAGGTAACCACTCTGGGCGATGTTCGTCTGTGTCCATGAGGCGACACCGACAAGGGAACCTCCCCACTGCACCCCCCTCAGTTTTAGTTATAAGTTGGCACAGTGGATAGGCCTTGCAAAACTGAACACAGACCAATCGAGAAAACAGGAAGAAGTTGTGTGGAACTATGAAAGAAATAAGCAAAATATACAAACTGAGTAGTCCATGCGAAAGATAGGCATCATCAAGGATAATGTGAGCTCAGGAGAGCCATGATCCCGTGGTTAGCGTGAGCAGTTGCGGAATGAGAGTTCCTTGGTTCAAGTCTTCCATCGAGTGAAAAGTTTACTTTCTTTATTTTCGCAAAGTTATGATCTCTCCGTTCGTTCATTGACGTCTCTGTTCACTGTAATAAGTTTAGTGTCTGTCTTTTACTACAGCACCGCAAAACCGTGCGATTAGTAGACGAAAGGACGTGCCTCTCCAATGGGAACCGAAAACATTTGATCGCAAGATCATAGGTCAACCGATTCCTCCACAGGATAACACGTCTGATATACAGGATGATTCAAAAAGAATACCACAACTTTAAAAATGTGTATTTAATGAAAGAAACATAATATAACCTTCTGTTATACAACATTACAAAGAGTATTTAAAAAGTTTTTTTTTCACTCAAAAACAAGTTCAGAGATGTTCAATATGGCCCCCTCCAGACACTCGAGCAATATCAACCCGATACTCCAACTCGTTCTACACTCTCTGTAGCAAATCAGGCATAACAGTTTGGGTAGCTGCTGTTATTTCTCGTTTCAAATCATCAATGGTGGCTGGGAGAGGTGGCCGAAACACCATATCCTTAACATACCCCCATAAGAAAAAAATCGCAGGGGGTAAGATCAGGGCTTCTTGGAGGCCAGTGATGAAGTGCTCTGTCACGGGCTGCCTGGCGGCCGATCCATCGCCTCGGGTAGTTGACGCTCCATCCTGCTGAAATATGAATTGTTGTGCTTCTTGTTCGAGCTGAGGGAACAGCCAACTCTCTAACATCTCCAGACACTGTAGTCCAGTTACAGTAGCACGTTCGAAGAAAAAGGGACCAAAAACTTTATTGGCTGAAATGGCTCAGAAAACGTTCACCTTAGGCGAGTCACGTTCATACTGAGTAATTTTCCGCGAATTCTCAGTGCCCCATATACAGACATTGTGACGGTTGACTTTCCCGCTAGTGTGGAAAATTGCTTCATCACTAAACACAATCTTTGAAACGAAAGATTCATCTGTTTCCATTTGAGCAAGGATAAAATCACAGAAATCGATTGTTTTAATCTTATCAGCTGCACACAGTGCTTGAGCCAATTTCAGACGATAAGGTTTCATAACTAACCTTTTCCGTAGGACTCTCCATACAGTTGATTGTGGAATTTGCAGCTCTCTGCTAGCTCTGCGAGTCGATTTTCCTGGGCTGCGAACAAATGCTTGCTGGATGCGTGCTACATTTTCATCACTCGTTCTTGGCCGTCCAGAACATTTCCCTTTGCACAAACACCCATTCTCTGTAAACTGTCTATACCAACGTTTAAGACACCACCTATCAGGAGGTTTAACACCATACTTCGTTCGAAATGCACGCTGAACAACTGTCGTCGATTCACTTCTGCCGTAGTCAATAACACAAAAAGCTTTCTGTTGATCGGTCGCCATCTTAGCATCAACTGACGCTGACGCCTAGTCAACAGCGCCTCAAGCAAACAAATGTACAACTAAATGAAACTTTATAGCTCCCTTAATTCGCTGACAGATAGTGCTTAGCTCTGCCTTTTGTCGTTGCAGAGTTTTAAATTCCTAAAGTTGTGGTATTCTTTTTGTATCCCCCTGTATTCTATACGACACTGGTGACGGCATGTGCGTCACATGACAGGAATATGTTGTCGACCCACCTAACTTTTACACACTTCTACCTTGCCCGATTTAGGATTTCTTGTGGATGTGATAATCACTCCTAAAAATGTGTATTTCGATGTTTGTTTAGGTGTAGCGTCCCCATACTGCGGCGCAGTTACCTCGCATCGGACGGACAGATAATAATTGTCAGAAAATAAATTTTTCACTCGATGGAAGACTTAAACCAAGGATCTCTCGTTCCGCAGCTGCTCACACTAACCACGGGACCACGGCGCTCCTGAGCTCACACTATCCTTGATGTTGCCTGTCTTGCGCATGGACTACTCAGTTTGTATATTTTGCTTATTTTTTTCCTAGTTCCACAAGGCTTCCTGTTTTCTAGATTGATCTGTGTTCAGCTTTTCAAGGCCTATCCACTGTGCCAACTGATAACTTAATCCGAGGGGGCTGCAATGGGGAGGTTCCCCTGTGAGTGCAGAGTGGGGAGTCAGTCGTGCCGATACTGTACAGTGGAATCTGCGCCTCGTTTTTCTCGAAAACGAGATGGTGCCAGGAGGCACGCACCGCCGAACCGAGAGAGCCACGTTGGTTGCCGCGCCACATCACAGGCTGGGCATGGTTCCTCATCATTACGTGATACACTTCCCTTCCGTTGATGCTCTACTGCTGGGGAAGTCAGTATACATGTAGCTGCACTCCTGGAAATTGAAATAAGAACACCGTGAATTCATTGTCCCAGGAAGGGGAAACTTTATTGACACATTCCTGGGGTCAGATACATCTCATGATCACACTGACAGAACCACAGGCACATAGACACAGGCAACAGAGCATGCACAATGTCGGCACTAGTACATTGTATATCCACCTTTCGCAGCAATGCAGGCTGCTATTCTCCCATGGAGACGATCGTAGAGATGCTGGATGTAGTCCTGTGGAACGCCTTGCCATGCCATTTCCACCTGGCGCCTCAGTTGGACCAGCGTTCGTGCTGGACGTGCAGACCGCGTGAGACGACGCTTCATCCAGTCCCAAACATGCTCAATGGGGGACAGATCCGGAAATCTTGCTGGCCAGGGTAGTTGACTTACACCTTCTAGAGCACGTTGGGTGGCACGGGATACATGCGCACGTGCATTGTCCTGTTGGAACAGCAAGTTCCCTTGCCGGTCTAGGAATGGTAGAACGATGGGTTCGATGACGGTTTGGATGTACCGTACACTATTCAGTGTCCCCTCGACGATCACCAGAGGTGTACGGCCAGTGTAGGAGATCGCTCCCCACACCATGATGCTGGGTGTTGGCCCTGTGTGCCTCGGTCGTATGCAGTCCTGATTGTGGCGGTCACCTGCACGGCGCCAAACACGCATACGGCCATCATTGGCACCGAGGCAGAAGCGACTCTCATCGCTGAAGACGACACGTCTCCATTCGTCCCTCCATTCACGCCTGTCGCGACACCACTGGAGGCGGGCTGCACGATGTTGGGGCGTTAGCGGAAGACGGCCTAACGGTGTGCGGGACCGTAGCCCAGCTTCATGGAGACGGTTGCGAATGGTCCTCGCCAATACCCCAGGAGCAACAGTGTCCCTAATTTGCTGGGAAGTGGCGGTGCGGTCCCCTACGGCACTGCGTAGGATCCTACGGTCTTGGCGTGCATCCGTGCGTCGCTGCGGTCCGGTCCCAGGTCGACGGGCACGTGCACCTTTCGCCGACCACTGGCGACAACATCGATGTACTGTGGAGACCTCACGCCCCACGTGTTGAGCAATTCGGCGGTACGTCCACCCGGCCTCCCGCATGCCCACTATACGCCTTCGCTCAAAGTCCGTCAACTGCACATACGGTTCACGTCCACGCTGTCGCGGCATGCTACCAGTGTTAAAGACTGCGATGGAGCTCCGTATGCCACGGCAAACTGGCTGACACTGACGGCGGCGGTGCACAAATGCTGCGCAGCTAGCGCCATTCGACGGCCAACAACGCGGTTCCTGGTGTGTCCGCTGTGCCGTGCGTGTGATCATTGCTTGTACAGCCCTCTCGCAGTGTCCGGAGCAAGTATGGTGGGTCTGACACACCGGTGTCAATGTGTTCTTTTTTCCATTTCCAGGAGTGTATATTCAAAGATGATATGTGAGGGAGATGGCGAGATTTCTGCAACGGCAATGGGTGGAAGGCGAAACGCAGCCTTCAGTGCTTCAATCAGGAGACCAGTGACGTCACTGTGGCGGTGAGTCCACAGCTTAACCACTGTGCTGACATACGGTGCTGCTGCCCATGCACAGACTTGTCAGATGCCAACCCACCACCGCGTGTGGAGAGAGTGTATGTGTCGTACCAATCTTGAGGATGCGTCCAGCACTGACGAAACAACCGAATACTGTCGTAGTCTTGCCACCATGGCCGTTGTCAGGAAAATACGAGCCAAGTGCATGCCATGAAGGTAAGTCGTTGGAGTACGTCCAATGGTCTTAACAAGCGCCTCCTGACTCATGTTCAGATTGTCAGTAGAATGCATCTATAACAATCAGTGCTTTGCAATAGACAGTGCAAGTAAGAGGTTTACCAGACATTTAAGCGTCTCCATGCACTGCAGGGGTGCTACACTGCCCTACTGCTCTACCAATATTCACCATTCCAGGCTTGTCCATGTTCATACGACTACCCCTACTATCTCTTATCACATAACCCATTCCAGTGCTGACTTCAGCTCGTGGCCCAATCGGACTAGAAAGACTAGATCATCTGCTTATGCCCTGCAGTGAAATGTGTACCCTCACAGTGTTATCAGTGACAGAGAGTGCTTCAGTCTGCAGATAAGTGTTTCAAGAGCAACTGCATGTAAGATCAGTAGGCAACCCTGATGGACGAGACACAAAATTGACAGGGGGCCCCACCACGTGTCCATCAACTAGCACTTTGGATGGTGCACAAAGTAGAAGTCGGAGGATGACACTGATAATGGCTGGTAGAAAGCCATGCTGGCCATCACCGCTGCAAGGAAATCGTGCCCCGACCCGTCGAAGTCGACCATGATCAGAACAACTTGAAGGGAACAAGTCGCTGCGAGGGATATCAGATCCCAATAGTCACCATGCACCGTCTGCATATTATTAGCTCCATCCAAGGACTTTGTTCTGCAGATAGTACTTGGAGCAAGATGCTCTAAGAAACACTGCTAGAAACCTATGAGGATTGTAAAGTCGCTGTTGAGGGAGGTCAGAGGGCAGTAACACTGTACCTCTCATCTCCCTGTTGGCTTGGCAATTGGCATTACCAGGCGCTCAACAAAGGAAAGAGGAAGTGGGACAGAAGGTGTCATAAGTCATGATAAATTGAGGGCCTGGCAGAACCAGTGGACTTGTTGTGTGCACCCCTTACTATGGCTTCCTTGACATTTGTGCAGGTAAAGGCATCGTAAGAGATTCTGCTGCCAGGACATTGAGGGTACAAGATAGCGACTGTGACACTTCAGCAAAAGCTGCACCATCATAATGATCCTCACAGTAAAACTGTCGGTAGTGGTCGACAAATGTATTCACAAAATATGCGTGTGCAGTCAAATAGCGACCATCTCGCATGTCAAGAACATGTATCATTTTTCATCATCACTGTTGCAGTTCGCAGACAGTATGGTGCTTAGATGGAGGTTCACTGCCAACCTGATCTTCTACATTACTACTACATTCATACTCCTCAAGCCACCCAACGGTGTGTGGCGGAGGGCACTTTACGTGCCACTGTCATTACCTCTCTTTTCTGTTCCAGTCGCGTATGGTTCGCGAGAAGAACGACTGTCTGAAAGCCTCCATGCGCGCTGGAATCTCTCTAATTTTACATTCGTGATCTCCATGGGAGGTATAAGTAGTGGGAAGCAGTATATTCGATACCTCATCCAAAAACGCACCCTCTCGAAACCTGGCGAGCAAGCTACACCGCGATGCAGAGCGCCTCTCTTGCAGAGTCTGCCACTTGAGTTTGCTGAACATCTCCGTAACGCTATCACGGTTACCAAATAACCCTGTGACGAAACGCGCCGCTCTTCTTTGGATCTTCTCTATCTCCTCCGTCAACCCGATCTGGTATGGATCCCATACTGATGAGAAATACTCAAGTATAGGTCGAACGAGTGTTTTGAAAGCCACCTCCTTTGTTGATGGACTACATTTTCTAAGGACTCTTCCAATGAGCCTCAACCTGGTATCCGCCTTACCAACAATTAATTTTATATGTGCATTCCACTTCAAATCGTTTCACACGCATACTCCCAGATATTTTACAGAAGTAACTGCTACCAGTGTTTGTTCAGCTATCATATAATCATACAATAAAGGATCCTTCTTTCTATGTATTCGCAATACATTACATTTGTCTACGTTAATGGTCAGTTGCCACTCCCTGCACCAAGTGCCTATCCGCTGAAGATCTCCTTGCATTTCGCTACAATTTTCTAATGCTGCAACTTCTCTGTATACTACAGAACCATCCGCGAAAAGCTGGATGGAACTTCCGACACTATCTACTAGGTCATTTATATATGAAACCTTGCTCGCATAGCGACACCTTTGAGATGAACCTAGCGGTAGGATACAGCCATTTCTGGGATACTTTTGATACAAAATGTAATCCAGTTAATGGTGCAAAATAATTAATTTATTATCTACCCCAACCACCTGATGATGTAAAGGGTTGTCCATGGCTGGCATGTGTGTCTCTCCCCCCTCCCCTCCTCTCTCCTATTCTCCAAGCCCTCCACCTCACCCCACCACCCCTGGTAATCTTCGTTGATCCATTATGGATTGAGTCTGTGTCTGGCCATCAAGAGCTGTTGCAGGACGGTTTGATTCACGGTTCCAGTTATATGGCTCCTTCCGTGTATAGCGATTTTACGACAATGACGAGTGGGGCCTGAAGATGGCATCAATGTAATTCCGAAACTGGTAGCACATAGAAGTTAATAAAATAAAATAAATTTCTACAATACATACGGCTGATGGTAAATTATTGCATCAAGAACCCCTGGAAATGGCGGGAAATTCGAATTTATTGGTGGTAATATCAAATATTCTGTGTTCACCTTGAAGTTCAGAGACCAACTGACCTAGTTCACAAGAACACCACCACCACCACCACCACCACCACCACCACCACCGTGTGCTGTTAGCCCTTCCCACTCCTCTATACCCCATCCCTATCTCTCCTCCTGCACTTGTGAGAGAGCTTCACTCTGTGCTGAGCTGTCAGATAGGATGAAAATAAGTCTTTATTTTTTACACAGTGAGGAATATTGTTTATGAGAGTCCTTCTGCTGAGAAACTTTTTTTCCTGCATATGGATCCCACTCGCTAGGTAACCATTACAGACGGCTAGGTAGACACTTCCTCTGATACCAAAATGGGTGTAACCGTCATTAAATAGCTGAAGACATCCAATGCTAATTGCGTTGTGTCTCTCAGTTGCATTGTCATGCTGGTGGAAGTAATCACTTAGAACTCTGGTATACTACTTCCGAATTAATCGTCCGCATCTCGTGGTTGTGCGGTAGCGTTCTCGCTTCCCACGCCCGGGTTCCCGGGTTCGATTCCCGGCGGGGAGAGGGACTTTCTCTGCCTCGTGATGGCTGGGTGTTGTGTGATGTCCTTAGGTTAGTTAGGTTTAAGTAGTTCTAAGTTCTAGGTGACATGACCATAGCTGCTAAGTCCCATAGTGCTCAGAGCTATTTGAAACATTTGAATTAATCCTGTTGAGGCCTATCAGTTCATGGGGGGGGGGGGGGGGGGGGGGGGTGTTAGGATGTTTCACTCGCCTCTCCACCGCCAAGATTACTCCACCACAGTCCCTGCCCCAGCCATCGCAAGTGAGCTGCTGCCACCCCCACCACCAAGTTGTGAACCTGCACCCATACGTCAAGTCTGCGCCACTACTAGCTGACAACCCACTGCTCCCCATGCCGGTCAGCTGTTAATGATTTCAGACTTACGAAAACTGCCCTACACTTCTCAGAAGAACTGGGTGCTTGAATGGGCCTGGGGTAAATACCGGGATATTGAACAATATGCCTTGTCTCATCCCTCCTGCAAACCGAAACTTTCTGAGAGAAAGGCTAACCAAAATGTGTCTACTGACGACCACATCCCAAACGTGTACGAGGCTGCAGACCTAGGTTTTCCTCAGAATACAGCCCTATAGAAGAGTTCCTATTGGCCCCAGCCAAATTAGGTGACAGATGCTTCGAGAACTCAAATGGGAATCCGTGGAGGGAATGGGATGTTCTTTACAAGGAACACAATTGAGAACCGACATTTGAAGCGTACTGCAGGATTCTGCGGCTACCAACATGCATTTCATATACAGACAGTGAAGATAAGATATGAGAATTTATAGCTCAAGCACAGGCATATAGACAGTCTTTTATCTTCTTAGCTCTCTCTCTGTGAGTGCAATAGGAAAGGAAATGACTTGTAGTAGTACAGGATGCCCTCCGCCAAGCACCGTAAGATATAGACACAAGTTTAGTCTACCTATCAAGATGTCAGTCCATCCATTTATAGGGACACAAATGTCATGGAAGAATGTTGTCCCTTATTTATCGAGAAAACAAAAACACGGAACTTCTGCTGCTGGCTGCCCCTCTGTAGAAACCTTCATATTAACCCCCGATTTTCTCACTGCAGTCACTTCGTGAGACGTATTTGAGAAGCTGTAATATGTTTGCCCAAAATAATTAGAAGAAACAGTATAGAGTTCACCTCTCAACTCCCATTTCGTCAGAGTATCACTTAACCTGCTGTAGTCGCACAAATTCTTCAATCTTCGATGTATAGCAATTGAATCAAACTCATTTCGACGAGTAAGAGATGTCCCTTGCCAAGTTACAGACACCAGCTTATTATCTGGAAATCCCATACATTCCAATAGTACTATTCCAGTACTTAGAAGGCTGTTTAGACGTCCACCCATCACTGACTAGGTAGAGAGTTATCACAACGAGAAAAATAGCACTCTAACAAACAGGAGCTAATGCACAACCATGCAGAGGATACATGGACTGCACAAAGAAATTCAGAAGCATAACACCTACAATTCATCGATATAGAATGACTGTCTATAAATATCCGGTATACGACCTAATCTCTTTTCTCGTATTCCTATGATTGCCACGTTAGAAATACGACAGTGTAATGGTGTTTAAGTCTTCGTTGATAGCACGGTATCTCTCTCTCTCTCTGTCTCTCTCTCTGTCTCCCTCTCTCTCTCTCATCGTTATTTTTGTAACATCCAGTGGAGTAAAACTACAAACTACAAAAACTTTACTCATGTCACCCTGTTTTTACCACGTCTCTGTCTTCTGATACGTTGGAAACAAATGTCGGCTGCGCGTTGAGATCGGCAATAAGCAGTGCTTACATTAAATATACATGTATTGTCCTACTGGGTATGGCAGCCAGTGATTGAAGTTGCTTCGGTGGACCTGTGTAAAGTTTTGTCGCCTGTACAGGAGGAAGACCATATCCTGCAGACTATCAGTCACAAGGAGAGGGTTCTTGCGTTGTTTCATAAGCAATTTGATACATTGATTTTTGCTTTAACACATCGAAGCAGTGTATTATTACAGCTGTGTACACAGCTATACATTTTGTTATTCTACCATGACTTTGAGGTATGTGTCAGTTGCTGAACTGACATCAACATCAAGCAAAATGAAACACCACATGATGTAAACGATGCTGCTCCCACAACACAAAGGTTGTTTCAAATGAAAGACAGAGATCGTTTTTCTTATTGATAAGAATGAGCAATGTATTGAAATGTATGGAAACATGAAGAGTTCACGGCATTGTGGAGCGTTTCCAATCAGCTGTCTGAAGGTGATGTCTTCTACAATTAATCTCAGCTTCCACAGCGATGGAGCAGCCAATTTCTCGGTGTTCCGTTTTTGCATCCAGGTATGTGAGCATTGTTTTGATGTCCCAGATGATAGGCATTCCGATTTAATCTACAACTGACCAGAAGTTTGAGGGTACTATACCCACTACATTCCAAATGTCGTGAAGGGCAGAGCGAGCTGAGTCTGTAACTGATCTTCAGTGAAGACTGTTCTGCACTAGTCATACTCAAGGTCCCCATCCAAGGCAACAAGATCTCTCGAGATGTGTGCATGTCAAGGAGGTTACAAGCACTTATTGGTGTATGGTAGATATGAGAGTGTTGCGGTAGTGTAACAGATGGTTAAGAAGTAATGTGTGGCTTATGCATGACTGAGCTCCAGATGGAATGATTTGACTGCTGTCTCGGATGATTTCCTAGAAAGTTGTTCAAGGTGTGAATTAGAATGCTATCTACCTGCAATAATTAACAGCAAATTTGTTCATACTATAGCCAACCAAGGACTTCCAACATGAAACATGTCCGCCAAACTGATGAAAAACCTAATATGATACCCTCCTTTAAACAAACAAAGATGCATGCGAGGCACATAATATCCTGGTCACGTTTTGGACATGAATTGAGTCACTGATTTCACAGCTACTTTGATTCTAACTCACTGACAGGTGTTTGTGAGGTACTGGAGACTCTGTGTACACATTTAGTTGACAGGTTTTTCGGTATATATATACACTCCTGGAAATGGAAAAAAGAACACATTGACACCGGTGTGTCAGACCCACCATACTTGCTCCGGACACTGCGAGAGGGCTGTACAAGCAATGATCACACGCACGGCACAGCGGACACACCAGGAACCGCGGTGATGGCCGTCGAATGGCGCTAGCTGCGCAGCATTTGTGCACCGCCGCCGTCAGTGTCAGCCAGTTTGCAGTGGCATACGGAGCTCCATCGCAGTCTTTAACACTGGTAGCATACCGCGACAGCGTGGACGTGAACCGTATGTGCAGTTGACGGACTTTGAGCGAGGGCGTATAGTGGGCATGCGGGAGGCCGGGTGGACGTACCGCCGAATTGCCCAACACGTGGGGCGTGAGGTCTCCACAGTACATCGATGTTGTCGCCAGTGGGCGGCGGAAGGTGCACGTGCCCGTCGACCTGGGACCGGACCGCAGCGACGCACGGATACACGCCAAGACCGTAGGATTCTACGCAGTGCCGTAGGGGACCGCACCGCCACTTCCCAGCAAATTAGGGACACTGTTGCTCCTGGGGTATCGGCGAGGACCATTCGCAACGGTCTCCATGAAGCTGGGCTACGGTCCCGCACACCGTTAGGCCGTCTTCCGCTCACGCCCCAACATCGTGCAGCCCGCCTCCAGTGGTGTCGCGACAGGCGTGAGTGGAGGGACGAATGGAGACGTGTCGTCTTCAGCGATGAGAGTCGCTTCTGCCTTGGTGCCAATGATGGTCGTATGCGTGTTTGGCGCCGTGCAGGTGAGCGCCACAATCAGGACTGCATACGACCGAGGCACACAGGGCCAACACCCGGCATGATGGTGTGGGGAGCGATCTCCTACACTGGCCGTACACCTCTGGTGATCGTCGACGGGACACTGAATAGTGCACGGTACATCCAAACCGTCATCGAACCTATCGTTCTACCATTCCTAGACCGGAAAGGGAACTTGCTGTTCCAACAGGACAATGCACGTGCGCATGTATCCCGTGCTACCCAACGTGCTCTAGAAGGTGTAAGTCAACTACCCTGGCCAGCAAGATCTCCGGATCTGTCCCCCATTGAGCATGTTTGGGACTGGATGAAGCGTCGTCTCACGCGGTCTGCACGTCCAGCACGAACGCTGGTCCAGCTGAGGCGCCAGGTGGAAATGGCATGGCAAAACGTTCCACAGGACTACATCCAGCATCTCTACGATCGTCTCCATGGGAGAATAGCAACCTGCATTGCTGCGAAAGGTCGATATGCACTGTACTAGTGCCGACATTGTGCATGCTCTGTTGCCTGTGTCTATGTGCCTGTGGTTCTGTCAGTGTGATCATGTGATGTATCTGACCCCAGGAATGTGTCAATAAAGTTTCCCCTTCCTAGGACAATGAATTCACGGTGTTCTTATTTCAATTTCCAGGAGTGTATATTGAACGAAGGGCATTATACATCTCCGGAATGTTATACTGTGTATCCATCACCAAAAATGTATTTTTTTGATATCATCTTTAAGTCTGTCACCATAGAGATTGGGACAGAAAACTTGCAGGGTGGATTTTTGTCACATGTTGGATGCATATGTCCCATATTATAGCTTTTAGAATGTTGCATTCTCCAAGACTAATATTTCGAAAATCACATGACCTTTATGGTTATAGTGTGTTTAAGTGCCTAACTTTTAGCCTTAGGAGGGCGTGTGTTTATATTTTACAATGATTTTTCTCTTGACGATACCTTCCTGATACTGACTCCAGTCACTAGAACAATACTCCAGAATTGATAGCACAACTGATTTACACGAAAGTTTCAGTCTCCACCCATATGGTGCTCTTTAATATATAAATCACACATTTCTTCATAGCCATCTGGTGTACCATCACAGCACTCTCATGTCCACTATACACTGATAAGGGATGCTAACGTCCTTGACATGCACGCATCTGGAGAGATCCTGTGCACTTGGATGGACGCCATGACTAAGATTGATGCAGAACATTCTTCACTGAACAGCAGTTATGTAATCAGCCGACTCTGTTCCTTCATGACATGTGAGAATGTAGTGGGATAGTGCCCTCCAGTTGCAAATTAAATTGGCCACAGTGTTGGAGGGAGACAATGTGGGGAGATCTCTCTATCTCTGACTTTGACCTATGAATGCGAGAGTATTTTGTGAAGCCCATCCACCTGGGGGGGGGGGGGGGGATATGGCAAATAGTAATAAAATTTTACTGAATTTATGAAGTGTTTCGTCTAAGCAATGTAGTTTCTGCACCTGGTCTTTGATGATGGCGATTTCCAACACTAAGAAACAATATCTATGTAACATGATGTAGGCAGCGTAACAGTGTTCACAAAGAATGTCTACAAGTATATGATCCTCACAAAGTGAAAGGGGGTGGTTTGGTAATGATACAGAAATTACCACGCTGCAATGACATGGGCTGATAACATCAGGAGACCGATACAATGCTGACATGACAACTTATCGAGAGTGGTAATTTGCATGCACCTTCAGTAATTCGGTAAAATGTGTCTACATCACAGAAAAACCAGTTAAATTGCGAAACAGATAGAGAATATGTAAAACTGATGAAAGAATGACAAAAATGTGGAGACCTGATAGCACATACATCGTATGTGTTTATGTAAGTCATTCCATTCCTCCACCAATGGGACAGACAACTGATGGTATATACTATCTGTGCTTTGTGGGTTTATCCCTGCAGAATACTCCTTGTTCAATAAGTGGTCCTCCATTGTAAGACAAAAAAGAAAGACGCACTGTCAGAATCTGGAGGTCAGGATGACTACCACCTATGACACCAAAACTGCGATCATATGTGTGGGTGAAGTATGCACTACCAGTATGATAAATCAACGCTATGGGTCTCTTCGAAAACAGACCACCGAGACATTGGCTGCTCTGTTACAGTCGAAGATGAGATTAAAGTTTCGTCACCTTCAGACAGCTGTTTCGAAATGCTCCACAATGCGGCAAATGCTTCCAGTTTTCATATGTTGCAATATCAGTCATATGTTTGCCAATGAGATAAACCATCTCTGTCTTTTACTTCAACCATCTTTTGTGTTGTGGGAGCAGCATTGTTTACATCGCGTGCTGTTTCATCTTTCTTGAGAGCCAATGGACTTAAACATGTTTATGTCAGTTCAGCACCTGACACAGACCTCGAAGTCATTGTAGAAAAAACAAAATGTGTGGCTGTGTCCACAGCTGTAATAATACACTGCTTCGATGTGTTAGAGCAAAAACCAATGCTCTGAACTGTTTATGAAACAATACAAGAACCATCTCCTTGTGATTTATAGTCTGAGGGATATGGTCTTCCTCCATTACATGTGACATAACTTTACACATGTCCGTGGATGCAACTTTGATCATTGGCCACTTGCTCCAGTGGGCCAATACATGTATATTTAATGGGATCACTACATATTGCCGATGTCATCACGCAGGCAGTGTTTCTTTCTGATATATCAGAAGACAGAGATGTGGTAACATAATATTTGAGTTCTCTACCAGGTGACATCAGTAAATTTTTCATAGTTTGTAGCTTTTCTCCATTGAATGTTACAAATACAGGCACCATTACATTAATGTACTTCTAATGTACTAATCATGGGAACACAACGAAACAAATTAGGTCGTGTACAAAAGTATATTTACAAACAGTCATTCGATATCGATGAATTGTGGGTGTTATGCTTCTGAATTTCTTTCTGCAGTCCATGTATACTCTGCATGGTTGTGAATTTCTTCCTGTTTGTTAGAGTGCTATTTTACTCGCTGTGATAGCCCTCTTCATAGTCAGTGATGGGTGGAAGACTAGATGGCCTTCTAACTAATGGAACAGTGCTATCGGGATGTGACGGGATTTCGAGATAATCAGTGGGGGTTTATAACTTGATGGGGGACATTTTCTACTTGTCGAAATGAGGTGGATTCAACTGTTATATATCGAAGACTGGAGGGTTCGTGAAACACACCTATAAAGTGACACTCCAACGAAATGGGAGTTGAGAGGTGAGCTCTACACAATTTCTTCTAACTATTTTGGGCAAACATATTACAGCCTCTGAAATACATCTTGTGAAGTGACTGCGTAGAATAAATTTACATCTGTATCTATGTGCATATACACCATGGCATCTTACGGTGTGTGGCGGAGGGTATCCTGTACCACTACTAATCATTTCCTTTCCTGTTCCACTCACAGAGAGAGCTATAGAGAAATAGACTGTCTATATACCTCTGCATGAGCGCTAATTTCTTGTATCTTATCTCCGTGGTCTGTATGCGAAATACATGTTGGCGGCAACAGTCAAATTCAGATGTTGGTTCTCAAATGAGTTCGTTGAGAAGAACATCCCATTTGAATTCTCAATGCATCTCCCCACTAATTTGGTTGGAACCAATACGATCGCTTCTATAGGGCTGTATTCTGAGGAAAGTCTAGGTCTGCAGACTTATACACGTGTGGGGTGTGGTGGTCGATAGACACTGCTATTGCTCATTGGATCAGCTTCTGGGATACTCCAGAAACATATATCAGAACCTTTTGGTTTGCAGGGGGATGAGGGGTTGCATATTCTTCAATATCCCGATATTTACCTCACCAATATTTAAATGGCCAGTCCTTCTGAAAAGTGTAGGACAACTTTTGTGAATCTGGAATCATTAACAGGTGACAGAAGTTTGCGACCCAGAGGTGGGGGTGGCAGCTGTTCACGTGCAAGTTAGTGGTAGGGGTGGGGATGTTGGTGAAGGCCAGTGGCAGGAGTGGTCATAAGTGGGTCTCTGACCAGAAGTCGCACCTTAAGGCGATCACAAGCAGCAGCTTCCTGGCTGGTCAGCTCGTCAGGTACACAATAGACTCGGTACATAGCGCTGAAATATACTGGATTTGGCTGGAGAGGGTTTTTATGTTTTGAGGCTCAGTGTTCAAGTAAGATAATGAGCACTACATCCATAAAAATATTGTATGATGTATTTCCCATATGTCTACTCTCTAGGATGGTGCTTGTGACTCGTAAATAGATATAAGTGTGTTTCATTTCCAAATGATGTTGCAACATGAGTCCCGTATGTGGGGTAGGGATTTATAGCTACACTGGAACAGTGCATCAGTGTTGTAATGCTATTACCCATCCTTATGTTCCTCCCAGCAGCTAATGACATGTAGATTGCCAGGAGGCTACTCCCATGTACTTCAGTGTAGCTTGCTGTCCTATTATTATTATCCATCTATCCCATATAGGACTGTTGACTAGACTGGTTGAAAAACTCTCTAGTGCTGGTCTTATAGCGAAAATATCCTCTCCACATCCAGTAGTTCCTGACGTAATTGGATGGAGCTTTTCTTTGGTGCTCAGTCAATGGTAACTAAACAAACAATATTCCACACTGCAAACAAAATGAATAATTACGTCCATCATGTCTGCCAGCACAAACTGAACTCCCTCAAAAGTGGGGAGAGGGCAGTGGGGAGGGCTAACAGCGCCCTCTGGTGGTGGTGAGGGTGTTGTGAATTAAGTCAATTGGCCTCTGAAACAATAAGTTTGAATCTCCTGCCATTTCCTGGGGTGTTGGTGGGGGAGGGATGGGGACTGGGTAGGAGGGTAGAGGGGAGGGAGAAATAGGGAGCAAAGACCCATATGCCAGCTGGGTAAAACCCATGATGCGATCAGGGTGTGGGTTAATTAACTGATTCATTAATGAATTTGCATAATTAATTTTATACAGAAAGTGTCCCAGTAACAGCTTTGTACTGCTACTGATGATGCATATGTGAGATGATTTCCATCTTGATGTGACGAAATTCCACCTGTCACTCCTGGGATGGTGGGCTTCCCATGAGTTCTCAGAGTAACATAAAGTAATGTTGCGTGAGCAAAGGGAGAGTTCTCTATAATACTGAATCATAACGTGCTGGAGTGCTGGTTTGGCGCATTTGAGCCACCAATTCAGTTTGGAAGGATATCTCAGCAGTCTATCTTTGTAGGCAGTCGACAAGTCTACCTTGAGTCGATGACATTCTGGCTCCTGAAGCTGCGCTACATTCATTTTCCAGCATCCATGTCTCCCCCAACCTTCTAAGGATGGGGGGAAGACAGTGCAGATGTATGTACTATGCCTAGTAAAGGCTAATGTCAATCTTTCTGTATCCATTGTCACTGCTGCTAGATCAGGGGACACAGAAATGTGGTCGAGGTCACTCGCTGAGTGATTGGTGATGTTTGTGTATCTGGGACGATCGTTATCCATCCTTTTTTACCAAGTGTCTTGCAGCAACAGGTGAAGTGCAGGACATGTGGCGTGACTGAGGTACTGATTTTTCGAATGAAACACGCTGTTGAAGTTCCTGCCAAGGATGCAGTTGTCATAGCATCGCAGGAAGACAGGCATTATCTCCTCTGAAGAGACTATGCCTCTTGCACATGTCAGAGGGGGGAATAGATGCTTATAACCCATGTGCCTTGGTGGTCACTGCCAACCCTCTTGCAAAAGCAAATACATCACCTTGTCAGCCCCTATGCTATGTCATACCAGTGTTGCCATATTGCTATTGTCATTGTCAGCGGGGTAACGAATGAAGCATAACAATAGAAATCTGGAAAGGCCTCCAAACACACTTTCTGTATGAGTGCAATGTCCAAATCTGACATTCGTATCATATCACACAGCAACTGAAGCTTCACTTTTGAACTTTTGGCGTTGATGTGTATGGGACCAATGTGGTAGCCTGCCAGAGACTTGCAGGTGTACGGACACTCACTGCAAGAGATGGGTGTGATGGATCGACTTCTTCTTCAGTGTCCATGGCGTTCTCAACTTCACCAGAAATGTATTAATCATGTGTCGCCAAGGCCTCGGTTGCAGGCTCAACTTCAGTTATCTTCTTTGTTATCATCCACTCACAGATATCGCTGGGGATAACATCAGCCATTAGCATCACCAGGAAGCTCAATGTCGATATTGGCGCTGCAGTGGCAGGGGAGCTTGCTCATCCTGGCGATCATCGTCAGGCTGCACCACTTTTAACAGTGTCCCATCCAGTGTGTGCTCATAGGTTTTGTGGTTCCATAGCTTCTATCAGCATGTATCGTTTGAGTGCCTCTAACTGTGTCATACAGTGCTTCTCTTGTGCTTCTGTGTTGATCGATATTTACATAAGTCGGATTCCGTGTCAGACTCTGGCAAAGAGTACTGATGGTCTGGCATGAATGCTGCCTTGGGTCCTATAACAGTCCCACATTTATGTCCCCATTGGCATTTTCATCACCTGTCGGTATAGCTCATACTGCAGGAGTGGAGGCTGTAATGGGTGTGAGAGTGACGCCTGTCCTCTGTAGTGCCTCAGTCATCTGCAGAGCGTTGCTAGAGTCTGTCAGAGGCTGTAGCATGCCCACATCTTTTCTGGGGCACTGCAGATGACTGCCACAGGTAGAGATGTCGGCAACAGGGATGGACCTGATCCATAGGTGGCAGTTATGCTATGCTCTTCTGCAGAGATCGGACCACCCATGGCCTTCGCTGCAAACTGAGCATGTCTTC
This sequence comes from Schistocerca gregaria, assembly GCF_023897955.1. Classification (NCBI taxonomy): domain Eukaryota; kingdom Metazoa; phylum Arthropoda; class Insecta; order Orthoptera; family Acrididae; genus Schistocerca; species Schistocerca gregaria. The sequence continues at coordinate 480,749,734 of NC_064925.1, forward strand.
AGCTGCTCATAGTAAATGACGATTTCTCTGAATCCCAATGTATAAATAGAATGGGATGTGTTTATTTAAAGTAATGTGTACCTGATGCTTGTCACTAAGGAGAGGGTATGTGATAAAGTTAGTTCACTTTTACACAGCATGTCCATGCACCATCCCATAAGGCAAAGACAGATACCACTTCGTCTGTAGGCAGTTCAAAAAGAATTTCCAAAATTCTAATCTTCTGCAATCCCAGCCCAAAAAATGCTTCAAATGGCTCTGAGCACTATGGGACTTAACATGTGAGGTCATCAGTGCCATAGAACTTAGAACTACTTAAACCTAACTAACCTAAGGACATTACACACATCCATGCCCGAGGCAGGATTCGAACCAGCGACCGTAGCAGTCGTGCGGCTCCAAACTGTAGCGCCTAGAACCGCTCTAATCCCAGCCCAGCTTGGTCACTCTCCACATCACCCACATTACCACCTGAGTGGCACAATTTGAACCAGTTTATATTCTCTCAAAGGATTCTGCTGTACATTATATCGTTGAGAAGCTTGAAAAGCTCCAAACTGCAGACACTGGAAAGATGTAGAGGGTGATTTTTCTACCGTGTAAAAACTCTAGGGATTGATTGATGAGAAGATACAGAACAGAAAAGGTCTAATGAAATTATGTCTTTATGTCTGGAAATATGCGGTTTTCATGCTAGAGACGAGTTATCCAATCATACATTATTACAGAGACTGCAGTCTAACACACACTGTACCATGCAGGAACAGTTACAGAATTTGGTGAAAATGGTTTCCATGTGCCTCAACACATGCATGTAAGTGCTGTAGCATGTTCTGCCTCCCCTGTTCTCATCGGCCAGGCTGCATTCCAACAGTGTCAATGTCAGCATGAATACACTGCTCCAGTATGTCCACATCTGGAATTGGCTCTGCACAAACAATATTTTTGAGATGGCCCCATAACCAGAAATCGCACGAGTTGAGGTCCGGTGAATGAGCAGTCAATGCAATTTGACTTCATCGTCTGATCCATCGACCAGGGAAGACACGATTGAGATGCGTCCAGACTTTAACGGCGAAGTGGGCTGGAGCACCATCATGCAGTAGCCACACAGCCCTTCGAATCTTCAAAAGCACTTCTTCCAGCAGCAGAGGCAAAGTCACTTGCAACAAACGCCAATAGTTTTGGCCTGTTAGGCTGCAACAATGCTGATGACTCACTGTGACCATACCATGGGGGTTCTGTGTACTATCACACGGATGACATATGAAAGTTGAAGATACCACTCTACATAAAGGTGGCCGCATCTGTGAATAGGATGGATGACACAGATGCCAAATTCATGGTTTCCTGGTGGAGAAACCAATGACAATACTGCTCCTAATGTGGAAAGTCTGTCACTATTAAGCCCTCCACGCGCTGTAAGTGATAAGGGTAGTAGCAGTTGTGATGGAGAATGTTACCTGTACTGGCAGGCCAACTGCCTGGTACTGACACAGCAGTCGCCTTTCAGAGTGTTATTCACATTTTCATCCACGTCTGGTGTCCGAACATTTCAGGTTTGTCCTTCATGAATTACTGTTTCTTGAAACGATCCTGTGTCAGAAAACGGCGAAACTTTGTTGCAAACATTGAATGCTGCGGTAGTTGTGGCAGGGATAGGTCTCCTGATGCAACCTAGCTGCATGCTGCCCATTGCCATTTGCTTTTCCGTAAGTAAACTCTATGTTTGCAAGCTCTCTATTCGAAACACGGTGTACAACACTGTATCACATCCACTACAATGTGACTCAGCAAGAGAAGTCAATCGGACAAAACATTACCTGTTACTATGGCAGGAAAGAGCGCTAGGGTATAACATATGAGGAACGGTTCCACGCTCTAGGAGGCAACCATGCATACTGCTACTTTGGCTGGATTGTAGAGCGTGTATTAGACCGCAGCCTCTGTAACAAAGTATGACTGAATGAATGGTCTCTAGGATGGAAACCGTGCATTTCTGGACATACGTTCATTTTACCTTTTTTGTTCCATATTCTCTCATCGATCAGTCCCTAGAGTTTGAACACAGCGGATAAAAATCATCCTGTATTTCAACAAGTTCACCATATATTTATTTCTTCCCAGAGAAGACTTTCTAGTTTCAGAGTTTTCAGTCGAGTAAATTCACTGCTGAAAGCATATTTCTGGGTCAGGTTTCTGTAATAATTGGCCATTCTAATCGACGAAAACACTGGGACGTTCCAAACGGCCGAAACAAGTAGACAAATACCAAGCACACGTTTCAAGGCAGAGACGAAAGCAGTATATCTGCACCTCACAACTGTTAGAGACAAACTGACCATTCCAAATATTTGAGCACACTTGCAAAATGAATCCAAACATCCACATGTCACGGAGTCAACAACCCTTATGATCGTTCATTTTGTGACTTCTTCAGGGGGAGAGGCAAATATTTAATCGTCATTTTAGATAATCGAGGCATGGATCTATCATTGATGCTTACAATGTCTATGTTTAAGTACTGTTTGTATCTTCACATTATAGATCCTTCAGACATGTATGCAAGGGCATTGTAATGTGAAGATGCAGACCCTGTATAAACACAAACATTGTAACCATCAACAGTGGATAAAATTAACGATGAGGGGCGTATGAACCTCATGTATTAACTAGCGAACATTACAGTATCGATGTTCGAACTCAAATGGAAAATGACGTCCTTTATAAAATTCATAAAGATTGCGAACTCATATTACAAGAAGTCTCCGGAAATTCCTTTAGAAATAACGAGAAATAATAGATAATCAACCCAAAATAACATCTTAAAGAGTGAAAGTGAAAATGTGACGAGTGAAGTATTCGTCAAAGATATTTTCACAACTGCTAAAGTAATTTTTGTATATTACGTAACTAGCCCCTCGCTGTCGTAGGGAATGCACAGCGTCCCTCATTCTCTTTCATCCAAAAGCCTCCACAGTTCCTCTCACTTGTCAATCCCTGCTCGTAGTTCCTAGAAGCTCACATTGCATCACCCTGCTCATTATCTTATAACATACATCACGTCGCCAGAATCCTTTTGAAGACCTCATCATTTCGTGGTATCAGGAATGCCACGGCATAGTTTCAAAGGTTGGCACTACCACGAGACACCGACGACAGCGCCCTCTAGCTGATGCTGTGCAGCTCCACGAGCTCCGCTACAGATTCAGCCCATTTCATCAGATGCAGCCAGCCAGGACACTTCGCTTCAGCTTCGCATCTCATTCTAAGTTATGTATTCTTATTGCATGAGTGCAGGGGTTTTAAATTCATACAGCAGTACCGACGTGTTTAACCTTTTCTTGATCCAACCCACGTGCCGCCTTCCAGGCGGGATACAAAAGATTTAGTTCTGCATGTAGGTGCATGTACGTGTATTCCTCTGTAATATGTTACATACTACAAAATTCGTATTTAAATGTTTATGGATCAGGACGAAATTAGTGACTAGTGGACTGTCGACACGAGGTCATTACAGATGGAGCACAAACTCTGATTAGGGAAGGACAGAGAAGGAAATCGGCCGTGACCTTTCAAAGGAACGATGCTGGCACTTGTTTTGAGTTGATCATTCACAAGATCGATCGGGCCTGATGCTCAAATGGAATATTTCAGTGTGCCTCAACCTAGTCTCTACGCTTCATTGATGTTTCCATTCATCAGGAACGACACGTGGTTCGGAGTCCACGTCAAACCGCAGACTTTTATAGGTCGGATTACCGGGGCCGGGACACATTATTTAGGGGCGCGGAAGCGCTGGGAGATTGGCCCCAGCCGTTGAGCCACACGGAATTTGCGTTATGTTATTGTCATTATTCAAAAGACGTATTTTAATGGCGTGGAACAAATCAGTTTACAAAAATTGGAAAAATTTTTCTGATGCATCTATACTGCTTATACAGGGTGGCCCATTGATCGTGACAGGGCCAAATATGTCACGAAATAAGCGTCAAACGAAAAAAACTACAAAGAACGAAAGTTGTCTAGCTTGAAGGGGGAAACCAGATGGCTCTATGGTTGACCCGCAAGATGGCGCCGCTATACGTCAAACGGATATCAACTGCGTTTTTTTAAAAATAGGAACCCGCATTTTTTATTACATATTCGTATAGTACGTAAAGAAATATGAATGTTTTAGATGGACCGCTTTTTTCGCTTTGTGGTAGATGGCGTTGTAATACTCACAAACATGTGGCTCACAATTTTAGACGAACAGTTCGTAACTGGTAGGTTCTTTAAATTAAACTACAGAAGGTAGGAACCTTTGAACATTTTATTTCGGTTGTTCCAATGTGATACATGTACTGTTGTGAACTTATCATTTCTGAGAACGCATGCTGTTACAGCGTGATAACCTGTAAATACCACATTAATAAATGCTCAAAATGATGTCCGTCAACCTCACTGCATTTGGCAAAACGTGTAACGACATTCCTCTCAACAGCGAGTAGTTCGTCTTCCGTAATGTTCGCACATGCTTTGACAATGCGCTGACGCATGTTGTCAGGCGTTGTCGATGGATCACGATGGCAAATATCCTTCATCTTTCCCCACAGAAAGAAATCCAGACACGTCAGACCTAGTGAACATGAGGGCCATGGTATAGTGCTTCGACGACCAATCCACCTGTCATGAAATATGCTATTCAATGCCGCATCAATGGCACGCGAGCTATGTGCCGGACATCCATCATGTTGGAAGTATATCGCCATTCTGTCATGCAGTGAAACATCTTGTAGTAACATCGGTAGAACATTACGTGCCGGCCGGAGTGGCCGTGCGGTTCCAGGCGCTACAGTCTGGAGCCTAGCGACCGCTACGGTCGCAGGTTCGAATCCTGCCTCGGCATGGATGTGTGTGATGTCCTGTGATTAGTTAGGTTTATTTAGTTCTAAGTTCTACGCGACTGATGACCTCAGAAGTTAAGTCGTATAGTGCTCAGAGCAATTTGAACCATTTCGAACATTACGTAGGAAATCAGCATACGTTGCACCATTTAGATTGCCATCGATAGAACAGAGGCCAATTATCATTCCTCTCATAATGCCGCACCATACAGTAACCCGCCAAGGTCGCTGATGTTCCACTTGTCGCAGCCGTGGATTGTCCGTTGCCTAATAGAGCATATTATGCCGGTTTACGTTACCGCTGTTGGTGAATGACGCTTTGTCGCTAAATAGAACGAGTGCAAACAATCTGTCATCGCCCCGTAATTTCTCGTATGCCCTGTGGCGGAACTGAGCACGACGTTCAAAGTCGTCGCCATACAATTCCTGGTGCATAGAAATATGGTACAGGTGCAATCGATGTTGATGTAGCATTCTCAACACCGATGTTTTTTAGATACTCGCTTCTCGCGCAATTTGTCTGCTACTGATGTGCGGATTAGCCGCGACAGCAGCTAAAACACCTACTTTGGCATCATTATTTGTTGCAGGTCGTGGCTGACGTTTCACATGTGGCTGAACACTTCCTCTTTCCTTAAATAACGTTACTATCTGGCGAACGGTTCGGACACTTGGGTGATGTCATCCAGGGTACGGAGCAGCATACATAGCACACGCCCGTTGGGCATTTTGATCACAATAGCCACACGTCAACACGATATTGATCTTTCCTGCAATTGGTAAACGGTCCATTTTAACACGGTGAATGTATCACGAAGCAAATACCGTCCGCACTGGCGGAATGTTACGTGAACTACGTTTGTGACTATTACAGCGCCATCTATCACAAAGCGAAAAAAGTGGTCCAACTAAAACATTCTAATTTATTTACGTACTACACGAATATATAATAAAAATGGGCGTTCCTATTTTTAAAAAACGCAGCTGATATACGTTTGACCTATGGCAGCGCCAACTAGCGTGCCAACTTTAGGGCCATCTGATTTCCCCCTTCAAGCTAGACGAGTTTGGTTCTTTGTAGTTTTTTCGTTTGATGCTTATTTCGTGCGATATTTGGCCCGGTCACTGTCAATGGACCACCCTATATAGTGAAGACTACATAGAATATTAAATAATATTATAGTTCGACTGAAGAAACTGCAAAAAGGTGGGAATTTAAGAAAAAGGGATCTGGATAAGCTGAAAGAACCAGAGGTTGTACAGAGTTTCAGGGAGAGCATAAGGGAACAATTGACAGGAATGGGGGAAAGAAGTATAGTAGAAGAAGAATGGGCAGCTCTGAGGGATGAAGTAGTGAAGACAGCACAGGATCAAGTAGGTAAAAAGACAAGGGCTAGTAGAACTCCTTGGGTAACAGAAGATATACTGAATTTAATTGATGAAAGGAGAAAATATAAAAATGCTGTAAATGAAGCAGGAAAAAAGGAATACAAACGTCTCAAAAATGAGATCGACAGGAAGTGCAAAATGGCTAAGCAGAGATGGCTAGAGGACAAACTGTACCATCTGGTGGGCAAGATGTATGAGACAAGCGAAATACCCTCAGACTTCCAGAAGAATATAATAATCCCAATCCCAAAGAAAGCAAGTGTTGACAGATGTGAAAATTACCGAACCATCAGTTTAATAAGTCACAGCTGCAAAATACTAACGCGAATTCTTTACAAACGAATGGAAAAACTGATGGAAGACGACCTCGGGAAAGATCAGTTTGGATTCCGTAGAAATGTTGGAACACGTGAGGCAATACTGACCTGACGACTTATCTTAGAAGAGAGATTAAGGAAAGGTAAACCTACGTTTCTAGCATTTGTAGACTTAGAGAAAGCTTTAGACAATGTTGACTGGAATACTCTCTTTCAAATTTTGAAGGTGGCGGGGGTAAAATACATGGAGCGAAAGGCTATTTACAATTTGTACAGAAACCAGATGGAAGTTATAAGAGTCGAGGGGCATGAAAGGGAGGCAGTGGTTGGGAAGGGAGTGAAACAGGGTTGTAGCCTCTCCCCGATGTTATTCAATCTATATATTGAGCAAGCAGTAAAGGAAACAAAAGAAAAATTCGGAGTAGATATTAAAATCCAGGGAGAAGAAATAAAAATGTTGAGGTTCGCCGATGACATTGTAATTCTGTCAGAGACAGCAAAGCAGCTGAACGGAATGGACAGTGTCTTGAAAGGAGAATATAAGATGAACATAAACAAAAGCAAAACGAGGATAATGGAATGTGGTCGAATTAAGTCGGGCGATGCAGAGGGAATTAGATTAGGAAATGATACACTTAAAGTAGTAAAGTAGTTTTGCTATTTGGGGAGCAAAATAACTGATAGTGGTCGAAGTAGAGAAGATATAAAATGTAGACTGGCAATGGCAAGGAAAGCGTTTCTGAAGAAGAGGAATTTGTTAACATCGAATATAGATTTAAGTGTCTGGAAGTCGTTTCTGAAAGTATTTGTATGGAGTGTAGCCATGTATGGAAGTGAAACATGGACGATAAATAGTTTGGACAAGAAGAGAATAGAAGCTTTTGAAATGTGGTGCTACAGAAGAATGCTGAAGATTAGATGGGTAGATCACATAACTAATGATGACGTATTGAATAGAATTGGGGAGAAGAGGAGTATGTGGCACAACTTGACAAGAAGAAGGGACTGGTTGGTAGGACATGTTCTGAGGCATCAAGGGACCACAAATTTAGTATTGGAGGGCAGCGTGGAGGGTAAAAATCATAGAGGGAGACCAAGAGATGAATACACTAAGCAGATTCAGAAGGATGTAGGTTGCAATAAGTACTGGGAGATGAAGAAGCTTGCACAGGATAGAGTAGCATGGAGAGCTGCATCAAACCAGTCTCAGGACTGAAGACCACAGCAACAACATAGTTCGACTACTGAAAGTGCTGTTTGTCCACGAACTATTGATCGGTAAGGGAGTGTGATTCCGCCAGGCAAGCAGGCTGTCGCCATTAATACTGTGACAGTGTGGGTAGCCGTGGAACGTTTACCGTGACTGGGCGAAGGAGCGGGTGGCGTGTTTCGTATTCCTCATACAGTGCTACCACCACACATGTGCTCTCTATTTCATACAGATCATCGATGTAAGTGGAAGCCAGTGCATACTTCACTGCGTTTTGTTATGTTACTTCACTGGCGAATTATTGGTAGTGACAGAGAAAAACCAGGAATTGCTTATTGATACATTTCAGTGTATTGCACACAGCGTTGTTAGATCGTAGGGCTAGCTGTGTCTGGACATAAAACGCTGTCGTCCTGAAGTCTTACTACTTTTAGAGGGTCTAAGTGTGATCTCATCGATGTAAAGAAAGGAAATAATGGGATGGCATTATTGACCAGGAGATTCCATCTGGGGTTGTTTGGCCACCATTTTATTTGACGCAACTTCGAATTCTTGCGGCTAGGCTGTGGTGCGAAAATCATGAGACCAACAACGCCCAGTCGCTTGGTTATCTCCAGCGCCGACCATCCAGCGAACCCATAGATGTAAAAAAGTTACTCAAGTAGTGTGTCAGTTAATCGCAAGTAGCACAGAAGCTAAAAGCATCTGCAGTGAAAAATAGAGATGCATAGGGTAGGAGTTGTTATGGACAAACATGTAATGTACAGTTTGAAAGTTATCTCTGATGTCAGTCAGTTACATCTACAGCCAGTTGAAGAAACAAATTTGTTGCAGTGTAATTACACTTATTGTAAAGCACGAAGACTATGTGATAATTTAGCGCAACGTACAGCAAATTTAATTAGATAACAGCAGAGACCTGAAAGACAAGTCTAAATGTCTGAGAGGAGTCTGAATATGAGAACCAGATATTATTCCAATAACAAACAGTTAACTGACTCAAATATTCTTTGGTGCGACATTAATTTATTAACATGTAAAGGAAAATTGCTTAAGAATGGAGCAGAGTAGCAATTTCAAAAATTTGAAAAACAGAGTGGACTTTGGGCTGGAACATCATGCCTTTTTATATGTGAAACGGGTGAATGGAAAGTACCTGACCAGAGGCAGGAAAGCCCATCTGTTTTGAGTACATCTCCAAACTCCATGAGAGTCTGTCCCTGTTGGTAGGCTCTTGCATGCAATGCAGCCGAGTGGGATAAGCCAGCAGATCGTGACAGCTTCACCAACCAAGCATGCACTGAAGCGTCCCTGTAAATATTAAGTTGGGGAAGCTGTTCTCATCACTAAGGGCTGAAGGTAAGAGTGTTCTGTGTACTTAATTTGCCTGAACATCTGTGTACAGCATGCCTTGTCCACATGGGGAAGTAAGTCCATGCCATAGGAACATAACTTGTAGAAAGTACTCCCAACAGCCAGCAGTTTAGCCAGCAATTTACTGACGATTAGGTGAGCATAGCAGCAGTTGAATATTATGTGCTACGCAAATTCATAGAAGGCTTTGATAATTAGAGACTGGCAATATGTGCAAACATCATACACAGACAAAATCGAGATGACGTGCAGTGGATCAAGTAATAACGTATACAAATACCTGTAAGTGTCAGTAACAAGGAAAGGAGTCAGTGAAACAGAAGCTGCGAACAGAGTTGGTCAATGTAAGGCAGCTATAAGACTCCTCATAACTTGCTAAACAGAGAATGAAACAAAAGTTAAAAATGTAAGTTTATATGGGACAGAAATATTAGTCATCCCATACAAAAAGAAAAAGAAAATATATGCAGTGGACACAGAATACAGCACCGGCCTTGATATAACAAGAAGGGATCGGATAATAAATCATGAAGTAACGAGAGACAATAGGAATTGAAACTGATATAGAGACAATTTTACCAAAACGGCTCAGGTAGTTTCGTCATGTCAAGAAGTACTTTAAGGCAGATGTCGCAAAAGAGCTATTTTCCTAAAGGGGTCCTGTTAGAACAAGAATGTCCATGCAGACAAACGTAGGTATCACGAAAGCTCCTACATAAGTGATCGTTAATTACTTCCGCGACACTTTACAATTTCCGTGAGGTCTACTTGGCTCTTATTTAAATAGCAATGTGACGTCCGTATGACACTGAGATAGATGGTGAGTAGCAACCCGAACATTTCGCGGCAATGCATCAGCCATGCCGAGCGGGTAAACACGTGTGCACAGCTAGACGCAGCTCGAATGTTCCCTTAGGATTGCTAGGAACAATGCACGCTGTGCTGTTCTGGGAAGCATTGGAACAGATTTCTATAGCGCATCCTGTGATGTCAGTATTCACAGGTAGAGATGCAATGGTAAACACGCACGTGGGACCCAGAGGGTGACTTGGCTCTTATTTACATAGACATGTGACGTCAGTATAGCACTCTAAGAACTGTATACCCAAAAATAAATGCGACTTTCACCTGCTGGCTGGATCAGCAGCAACCTGAGTGCAATAGCTTGCGCCCCTGTATTTGTCTGCCTGGCGGTGGCTCATGGTGGCAGCGTGTGTGCGCTCTGGAACAGTTCGCCGAGGGTGATCCACTATGTGAACATCTCAGTGGACCGCAGGTACAAAGGACATGTGTCATCGCGCCAGCGGCGCTACCTAGGTGAACACATATTTCGACAGGAATTTCTCAGGTGACAGGTATGAAAGGGATACCGCCACCTCATACTTGCGCTACCTGAACTGACACCTGTGCGTCGCTCAGCAGCTGACGGCTGCGTTGTAACTTTGCAGGGGCTGCCGGTGCACCTCGACTCCTCAGGCCATGTGCGGTGGCATTCTGTGTGGTCCAGTGGACAGGGCAGTGATGGGCGGTGCATGCTTTGTGATCGCAAGATTTTTAAAAGTATAATTCCGAGTAATGGGTGTTTTATTACAGTATTCCTTGCAGTCGGAAGAAAAAAAAAGAAATGCAATCGATGTAATTACTTCTCACAAGACCTGCATCTTTCCAAACAGCAGAGGATGATGAGCAATAGAAGTCCAAGCCCTGCAAACTGATTATTTTCATAAAAAAAAACCTTTGAATTTCCCTTCGTGAGAGCCTTCCTCGCTATCACAGATCTGCCAGCTTCTTGGTAAAGGAGGTGAGGGGGACAGAGGAAATGAGTGAAGGGGGCGGGGATGGGATGGTGGAGGTGGTGATCGATTTCCTGAAAAATTATTTACATAAATAAATCAACTATATTTCATACTTTGACTTGAATCCCCCAAAATTGTTTAAATAAACAATATTCCACACATTGTGTAAATTGTTTAAATAATATTCCATACACATCAACCTATTTTCGGCAAGTCCTTTAACTAAACAAATAAACTATATTCTGTACACTGCCATAAATAACTACACAACATTCTATACATTGACTAAATTGTTAAAACAATATTTGAGACACTGCAATCGGATTCCCTCCAAATGACCTATCAACTGAGTCTTTTTCCCGCCAACTTCTGGGATGGAAGGTTGGAGGGGAGGGGGTTTACCAGGGGGAATGGATTAATTAATTGATCAACTTAATTAAGTAGTCAATCGAACTGATAAGAGTGAGAGGGGCTATTCCAATAACTCAGACCTGAAAGTCTACCTGTACCAGCCAGGGGGGGGGGGGGGGAGGTTTCCTGAGGGCTGGTGGAGGGGGAGGGGTGGGGGAGCAATAGGTCAAGTGCCTGTCAATCAAAAGGAAGGATCCTTTCAGCAGAACAATAAGTTAAGCCCCTGTCAATCAAAGGAGAGCAATAGGTTTGCCCCTGAGTACATAGCTGCCCCTGATGTAGGCAAGCTGCACTAACAAATGTGCTGATGCCCTTGTTGATCCACAACTCTCCCTCCCTTCCCATTAACCTAGTGTTCTGTTAAACGATTTATCACCCCCTCGGGTTGATTCATGACACCATCAGGATAATCTGCCCTTCTGAGAAACTCTCACCCCTCTCCCTCCCTCTCACCTTTCCCCACATCTCTGGGAAATCCCAAACCCCTCACTTTCTCTCGCCACTAGAAGCACAGCTTTGGTATCAAATATATGGACTAATTAAATAAATCCCTAATTGATTACCTCCTGCCCTCTGATCCCATCCCCCACTCAACAGCCAGAAAAAATTCTGGCAGGAAAGAAGCTCGATCTGTGCTTAAAAGGAAGGATATAATAACACGAAATTGAAGTCAATGTCAATTACATAGCAGAGGATATGCTGTTTATTTAAGCAATTCAATTTCCAGCAGATCGATCTCTTTATTTGCCAGTAAAAGCTCACATACAGCAAATACATGTCCGTATTACATAATTACACTGCTGCATATTGAAGGTGTCGCCTTGTTGTAAGATTTTCGTGTGTGTGATCACCTTGACCTGCAGGGGTCGACTGAGCTAGTGCAGGGTCCCATGCCACCACCTGAGGTCGTATCACGCCCCACCACTCGCCCCCTCCCTCCCCATAAAAAATTGGTAGGAAATTGCTGCCACTTGATGCTTTGCTTGGGGCTATGACATCAAAGGAGGCCAACCTCTGGTACCTGGTCGGTGGTATTTAGTATTGTGATCTGTAATTAGGACACTGGTAGGTTTTTGACGTCCATCATGGAACCCTATGATACACATATGGCAGACCCCAAACTGCTGCTATTTTACCACTCTTCATTCCATTCGTTGGTGCTTACAGTTATTACATAGTGGGAAGCAAGAGTGGGTGGGGGTGCAGGTGTGAGCTCTACCCAAGTGGAGGAGACATGTCTCCTGCAAACTGATTAAATAAAGAATATATATCAATATATAATTGACATTGATTTGAATTTCGTGATATGTGATCCTTGATCTCCAGCATAGACTGAGTCTTTTGCCTGCCAATTCTTTGTGGGGAAGGAGGGAGTGAGCGGTGGGACATGGGATCACCTCTGGTGCTGGCATTGTGCACTAGCCTAGTCGACCCCTGCTTGTCAAGGTGAGCACACACACGAAAAATTTCCAACAAGGCAACACCTTCAATTACGTAATTAGGACATGTAGTTGCTGGATGTGATCTCTTACTGCCAAATAAAGAGATTGAACCATTGTAGACTGTTGTTGAAATAAACAGCATTTTCTCTGCTACTTAACTGACACTGACTTCAATTTCATATTATTATATCCTTCCTCTCCAGCACATATTGAGACTTTTTCCTGCCAGTTTTTTTCTGGGTGGGGAGTGGGGGATGGGATGAGAGAGCAGGCAGTAATTAATTAGGGATTTAATTATTAGTCCAATAAATTGAAATATTGGTGTGAGGGAGTGGGAGGATTGAGGATTTCCCAGAGATGTGGCTGAAGATGAGAGGGAGGGGGCGGGGGTACAGATTATCCTGAGGAAGTCATAGACCAACCCCATGGGCTGATAAATCATTTAACAGAACAACAGGTTAGAGGGAAAGGAGGAGATACTAAATCAATTCAGTGTGGCTCTCAGTGCATGCTTACCTCTTAATGTATGCAACACACACTAACAAAACGTCCCAAAACATACTTTTCCACACTACTGTCAGTCCATTTACACACACTGATGAGCCACAACTAGGTGACTACCTGCGCCACGTATGGCTCGCATCTCGTGGTCGTGCGGTAGCGTTCTCGCTTCCCACGCCCGGGTTCCCGGGTTCGATTCCCGGCGGGGTCAGGGATTTTCTCTGCCTCGTGATGGGTGGATGTTGTGTGATGTCCTTAGATTAGTTAGGTTCAAGTAGTTCTAAGTTATAGGGGACTGATGACCATAGATGTTAAGTCCCATAGTGCTCAGAGCCATTTTGAACCTGCGCCACATAACAGCGCACTGGTAACACTGCACAGCAGCGTTCCTGCGTGGGGGGGGGGGGGGGGAGGGGTGTTCTACAGTTAATCCTTGACGTTTTTCTGGTCACGAATGGCAACATATATCTATGCACACATGCCTCTTGGCTTTCTTACTGACGGTTATATCCAGTCATAGGTATTGTAAGTCTGACATTTACTTGGCAGTCCATTAGTCTTTAATGCAAGATATGGACATTGACATATATCGTAAGACAAGCAGATATTTTTATGCGAACATAACTAACAGCAATGGAGAAATGCTAAGAAAGCGTGTAACTTCTATCTGTAGTTAGGAACATGTTTTTAAAAATGTGAAAACCATACATAGAGCTAGTTATATCTTAAAACACAAATTGGATGGTTAAAATAAAATCCAGTCACAGACGAGAGACTGCTATCCGGCTATTCAGCGCAAGTTGCGGGCTGGTTGTTTGTGGACGACAGTACCACAGATGTATCCCATCGGGTTGAGCTCAGGCGAATGTGGTGGCCAACACGTCAACGTGAGTTTACTATCATGCTCCTTAAATCATAGTCGCTCGATTCTGGCTTTGCAATGCGGAGAATTATCCTGCTGGAAGATGTCATCACTGTCGAGTGCGACACAAAGCATGAAGAAAAGCAGGTAGTTCTCGTTGTTTACAGCTGTTATGGGGCCTTCGATTACAACCACAGGTACCACGTAAGACCAAGCGATTGTCTGTCATAGGTTAATACTGCCCTCACCAACCTGCGTCGGTGAGGTGCACGTTTCCAGAAGCCGACAGCGTGGATGACGACGTCTCTGAACACATCCGTTCACCTGGTGTAACAACAACATGATTCATCCGGGCAGGCGACAAGTTTTCGTTGGCACGCGGTCTAATGTCGATCATCCCGTTCCCGCTGTATTCGTAACTGACAGTGTCGTTGGGTCAGCATGAGAACGCGAAGGGGTCATTTGCCGCCAAGTTCTGCGTACGGTAATGGGTGACGAGCAGTATGCTCCGAAACACCTGTGGCTGCGCTGACATTGTGCTGGGTCGTCAGAACTGACACAAATCGCCGCCTGTCTTGCTTTACAGGGCCGACAACCCTCTTATCGGCAGGTTCTGTGGTGAGGCGTGGACGCCTGCCCTCTGTTTCGCGGTCCTTCGACCACTTTGCAGGCAGGGCCACGTGAACCGTGGAACATTTTCACCGTTTGCGAGCTGCTGGCCCCAGTTACGCTCTGCCCCTTTTCAGAGCCGCTAATAAGAGTGAATTTCCCTATGTACGGGACGTGTCACCTACAGAACGAGTTCCCTTTCGCCTCTGCTCTGCTGTCAGATGCCCTTAACGCAAGTAAGCAGGCAGCAATCACTAGCACGGAAGGTGTCGTCGTGATGTTACGGCTCATAAGTGTAGATGTTTTACTATAAACTAACAAAATACAGTAGGGGTATCCTGATGGAAAAGGTACGGAAATCAGAAACTGAGTTAGGCCTACGACAAACGTTTCATAGCGCATTTATAGAATTTTCATTGCGAATCTGTAATGAAATAACAGAGGAATAACTCTTATCACGTGCTGTGTTTTACAGTTGAATCACTGTTGTTGTTGTTGTTGTTGTCCTCAGTCCTGAGACTGCTTTGTTGCAGCTCTCCATGCTACTCTATTCTGTGCAAGCTTCTTCATCTCCCAGTACTTATTGCAACCTACATCCTTCTGAATCTGCTTAGTGTATTCATCTCTTGGTCTCCCTCTACGATTTTTACCCTCCACACTGCCCTGCAATGCTAAATTTGTGATCCCTTGATGCCTCAGAACATGTCCTACCAACCGATCCCTTCTTCTTGTCAAGTTATGCCACAAACTCCTCTTCTCCCCAATTCTATTCAATACCTCCTCATTAGTTATGTGATCTACCCATCTAATCTTCAGCATTCTTCTGTAGCACCACATTTCGAAAGCTTCTGTTCTCTTCTTGTCCAAACTATTTATCGTCCACGTTTCACTTCCATGCATGGCTACACTCCATACAAATACTTTCAGAAACGGCTTCCTGACACTTAAATCTATGATCGATGTTAACAAATTTCTCTTCTTCAGAAACGCTTCCCGTTGCCAGTCTACATTTTATATCCTCTCTACTTTGACCATCATCAGTTATTTTGCTCCCCAAATAGCAAAACTCCTTTACTATTTTAAGTGTCTCATTTCCTAATCTAATTCCCTCAGCGTCACCCTACTTAATTCGACTACATTCCATTATCCTCGTTTTGCTTTTGTTTATGTTCATCTTATATCCTCCTTTCAAGACACTGTCCATTCCGTTCAACTGCACTTCCAAGCCCTGGCTGTCTCTGACAGAATTACATTGTCATCGGAGAACCTAGATGTTTTTATTTCTTCTCCATGGATTTTAATACCTACTCCGAATTTTTCTTTTGTTTCCTTTACTGCTTGCTCAATGGACAGATTGAATAACAACGGAGATAGGCTGCAACCCTGTCTCACTCCCTTCCCAACCACTGTTTCCCTTTCATGTTCCTCGACCTTTAGAACTGCCATCTGGTTTCTGTACAAATTGTAAATAGCCTTTCGCTCCTTGTATTTTACCCCTTCCACCTTCAGAATTTGAAAGAGAGTGTTCCAGTCAACATTGTCAGAAGCTTTGTCTAAGTCTACAAATGCTAGAAACGTAGGCTTGCCTTTTCTTAATCTAGCTTCTAAAATAATGTGTAGGGTCAGTATTGCCTCACGTATTCCAACGTTTGTACGGAATCCAAACTGATCTTTCCCGATGTCGGCTTCTACCAGTTTTTCCATTCGTCTGTAAAGAATTCGCGTTAGTATTTAGCAGCCGTGACTTATTAAACTGATAGTTCGGTAATTTTCACATCTATCAACACCTACTTTCTTTGGGATTGGAATTATTATATTCTTATTGAAGTCTGATGGTATTTCGTGTTTTGTCAGGAGTGGCTCACCCAAGGCCATCAGTAGTTCTAATGGAATGTTATGTACTCCTGGGGCCTTGTTTCGTCTCAGGTCTTTCAGCGCTCTGTCAAACTCTTTACGCAGTATCGTATCTCCCATTTCATCTTCATCTACATCCTCTTCCATTTCCATAATATTGTCCTAAAGTACATCGCCGTTGTACAAGCCCTCTATATACTCCTTCCATCTTTCTGCTTTCCCTTCTTTGCTTAGAGATGGGTTTCCATCTAAGCTCTTGATATTCCTGTAAGTGGTTCTCTTTTCTCCAAAGGTCTCTTTAATTTTCCTGTAGGCAGTATCTATCTTACCCCTAGTGATATGCGCCTCTACATCCTTACATTTGTCCTCTTGCCATCCCTGCTTAGCCATTTTGCACATGCTGTCGATCTCATTTTTGAGACGTTCGTATTCCCTTTTGCATGCTTCATTTAATGTATTTTTATATTTTCTCCTTTCATCAATTAAATTCATTATTTCTTCTGTTACCCAAGGATTTCTACTAGCCCTCGTATTTTTACCTACTTGGTCATCTGCTGCCTTCACTGCTTCATCCCTCAGAGCTACCCATTCTTCTTCTACTGTATTTCTTTCCCCCATTCCTGTCAATTGTTCCCTTATGCTCTCCCTGAAACTCTGTACGTCTGGTTTAGTCAGTTTATCCAGGTCCCATCTCCTTAAATTCCCACCTTTTAGCAATTTCTTCAGTTTTAATTTACAGTTCATAATTAAAAGATTGTGGTCAGAGTCCACATCTGCCCCTGGAAATGTCTTACAATTTAAAACCTGGTTCCTAAATCTCTGTCCTACCATTATATAATCTATCTGATACCTTCTAGTATCTCCAGGATTCTTCCATGTATGTTGAATCACTATTGACTTTAATTTTAATGGCCCGTATTTCTTAATACAATGAGGACAACGAGACAGTGTTCAGTGAGAGAAGCTAAGTATTGAGCTCATGCGTCCAATAAAAATATAAGAGCTGAAGGTAAATGATACTAGAAACTTAGCAAATATTTGTGATTTAAACGGAAGTAAACAGAAGGAATATGATCATATTACTGTCAGACAAAGAGTAACACTGACAAGTGGTAGAAGAACTATGGCCGGATAAAAAACGCAAGATAATAACGTGAAACTAATATTACTTCTATGAGGTTGGTACAGGTTGGAGATACTGTAGTTATATGACACTGACTCTCAGTCTACGACTCATTATAAACAACTCTACCAGATGTGTGACGCAGCAGCCAATTACATTTCCTTGTGCCAGTGTTTCCCATCGATAGACAAACTAACAGACCTCTTCGAAGTGATACAAACATAGAAAACACAGTATTTGATTAATTTAGGACAAAAAGGTAAAAGTGTAATCGGCTGTACTTAAGGCGAAGGACAGGAAAGCTAACCTGTGGTTGATGTTTTGGTCATTGTTGTTGTTGTTGCTGCTGCTGTTGTTGTTGTTCGCTAGTGAAGCATCTTGCCACCAGCCCGCAGTCTCCATTGCGTCACACCTGTAACAGAAGCACCGCGAAGATTAGGTAAGACATGACAGCTGTGAGATCACAAGAGCAGTGTCTACCAGCAAGTACCCTGACTGTATTGTATTTCGATAAGTTAACTCCTGATGGCGAAGGAAGAAGCTTGGTGGGCACCAGAACCCGACATAAATATAGTTCGCCCGCATTTCGTGGTCGTGCGGTAGCGTTCTCGCTTCCCACGCCCGGCTTCCCGGGTTCGATTCCCGGCGGGGTCAGGGATTTTCTCTGCCTCGTGATGGCTGGATGTTGTGCTGTCCTTAGGTTAGTTAGGTTTTCTAGGGGACTGAAGACCATAGATGTTAAGTCCCATAGTGCTCAGAGCCATTTGAAATACAGTTCAGTGAACGAAAAGCTTCTTCCTCGTTTCAAAACTGATTAAATATTTGTAAGCGGTTGCTGCAAAGGTCAAGCAGCGACGTGACATTTCATTCGAAATCACCGTTATTATTAAACAGTTTTTGATGTTGCTGAGCAAGTCGTACAATAATTTATAAATGAACAACGATGCTTTGTTGTTTATTTAACTACCACCTACGTTTTGTCTTTCATGCCATTTTCAACTGATTGAGTTTATGTCATTAACATACACTGCAGGATATCAAGCTCAAAATTGGCCATAAATTAAGAAAAATATTGGATCCCCACGAAATTCTATCGGTATCTATCGCTTACGCCTTTGTCCCGCATTTTGCGCGGGGTTGACGTGGGAAAATTGGATGTGGCATGTTAATTTGGAGTGGTGGCCGGATGCCCTTTCTGCAGCCACCCCGTACCCCACGTGACGGAATCAGGGTACCCCATCTGATTGCGTCTAGTGTAAATCATGGAAAATTGCGAAAGTGTGTCAAATGTCTGTGAGTCGTGTAACGGAGGCGGGACGTGGGGTCCAGCCCGGTATTCACCCACAGGGACGTGGAAAACCGCCTAAAAACCACATACAGGCTGGCCAGCTCACCAGCCTTCGTCGTTAATCCGGCGGGCGGATTCGATCCGGAGCCAGCGCGCCTACCCGAGTCCAGGAAGCACCGCATTAGCGCTCTCGGCTAACCTGGCGGGTCATTGGCTCCCCGCGAAATGCTAAGTGCAAAATCATCATCTTGTAAAAAGTTCAGTAAATAGGAGTGGGAGCACATCACATTTATTAAAAACAAGTTTACTTGGTACAAGATGGTGATTTTACATATGAAATTTCGTGGGGACCCAATAATTTTCTTAATCTATGGCCAATTCTGAGCATGATATCCGACAATATATGTTAATGACATAAAGTCAATCACTTGACAATGGCATAAAAGGCCGAAACCTGGGTCGTAATTGAATAGACAACAATACAGTCAAATGGCGGTGTGTCCATTTAAAAACCGCGATTACTGTAACATCAGTGAACACAAAGTTAGAGAAGGTAAAACACATCTCTTACTAACTGCTTTGTAAAAAGGAAACATTTGAAGCCTTTTTTTATGTAACAAGTGCTTATGGAAACGGCAACGACATGTTTTCAAATTTTCTCTCAAACTCGTGAACAATTTGTCCCGTTAATTTCGGGACGCCTTCCGTCATAACTTCTCCAAGAAACACTACAAAGACCTATACTATTACGTATGAAAAAGGATAAAGCTACAAGGGGACTCGAGAAAGTAAGTTACACATTGTAATGGCAGGCCAAATAACTTACTGCACAACACTTCGAAGTGACACAGATACGTGGCACTATTTCTCAACACAGTCACCGGGTGTCTGTAGACAGTCCCTCCAAGATAGAAACCCGCCCCTCGGTCATTGAGCCATTCGAGAATCCCTGTGTGAACGTTCTCATCATTGGAAAACGTCTCTGTCCCAAATGTACTCTAGCTTCTGCACTGACATCTGTGGTCGACGTTGACTGACTTTCTTCCCGATCAGCTTAAGCCACTTCTCCACGGCCCTGGACAAGTTGTCGACACAATTTAGACAAGTTGTCGACACACTTCCACCACGGCATCATGCGCCATTGCTTTTCGTCCAGACTCCACCTGTATTTCATATAAATCTGTCTGAAATTTAGACGTTTCGTTCACAAGAACCATACCGTCCCGCGTAACTCAATTCAGGGGTAGTCTGCGTCTCCAGTTAGGACCCCATTTCACTCACACACTGTGACCCACCGATTACCAGCATTGCGGCGTAACTCAGTGTGTGCGCGGGGAACCTCCCCCGCCAGAACGTGTAGATCCGTCTGACAACGCACTGCTCTTGTTGCGCAATGGCGTTAGCGTGCTACGACGTGTGTAACTTCTGAAATTCCTACGGTAATCAAAGGATATGTGACTCTTTATGAGTACGGGATGAATTAAAAAAAGTAACGGGAATCTTGTGATTTCGTGTGTTGCGTTACTGCGATTCACGCCTTTTTTTCTAGTTATTGTGCTGGTAAACGTGCCTGAAAAGTATCCGTAAGTGTTGGCCATTAAATATATTTAGTCTGTTGTCAGCTGTCAAGAAGCCCACGGGTCTTGGGTTGATATTATCACCGATTACACTGAGGAGCCAAAAAAACTGGTACACCTGCCTAATATCGTGAAGGGCCGTCTCGATCACGCAGAAGTGCTGCAACACGACGTAGAATGGACTCCACTAATGTCTGAAGTAGTTTTGGAGGGAACTGACACCAGGAATCCTTCAGGGCTGTCCATAAATACGTAGTGAGTACGAGCGGGTGGAGATCTCTTCTGAATACCACGTTCCAAGGCATCCCAGATGCGCTCAATAATGTTCATGTCTGGGGAATTGGTGGCCATCGGAAGTGTTTAAATTCAGAAGAGTCCTCCAGGAGCCACTCTGTAGCAATTCTGGATGTGTGGTGTGTCGCGCTGTGCTGCTCGAATTGCCCAAGTCCGTCGGAGTGCGTAATGAACGTGAACGGATGCAGGTGATCAGACAGGATGCTTACGTACGTCTCGCCTGTCAGAGCCATATCTAGACGTAAGAGGTGTCTCATGCCACTCCAACTGCACACGCCCCACACCGTTACAGTGCCTCCACCAGCTTGAACAGTCCCCTGCTGACATTCTGGGTCCATGGGTTCATGAAGTTGTCTCAATACACCTACACGTCCATCCGCTCGATACAATTTGAAACAAGACTCGTCCAACCAGGTGACATGTTTCAAGTCATCAACAGTCCAATGTCGGTTTTGGCGGGCGCAGGCGAGGCGTAAAGCTTTGTGTCGTGCTGTCATCAGGGGTACAAGAGTGGGCCTTCGGCTCCGAAAGCCCATTTCGATTGTTTGGTTGAGTGGTTCGCACGCTGACACTTGTTGATGGCCCAGCATTGAAATCTGCAGCAATTTGCGGAAGGGTTCTTCCGTGACGTTGAACGATTCTCTTCAGTCATCGCTGATCCCTTTCTTGCAGGATATTTTTCCAGCCGTAGTGATGTCGGAGATTGATGTTTTACCAGATTCCTAATATTTGCGGTACACTCGTCAAATGGTCGTACGGAGAAAGCCCCGCTTCATTGCTACCTCTGAGATGCTGTGTCCCATCGCTCGTGTGAGGACTATAACACCACTTAAGTCTTGATAAGCAGTCATTGTAGCAGCAGTAACCGATCTAACAACTGCCGCAGACACTTGTTGTCTAATACAGGCGTTGACGACCGCAGCGCCGTATTCTGTCTGTTTACATATGCCTGTATTTTAATACATATGCTTATACCAGTTTCTTCGGCGCTTCAGTGTATGTATTTTGTATAAAAATGGATCAGGGAACAAATATTAAATTTGCTATGATAACGAAATAAACTAAATCGGAGTTTTAGAGATGTTAAACATGGCTTTTGGTTTGTCTGCTATGAGTAAAACAAGGGTTTGTGAGTGGTGTGCCCGGCTCCGGTGGCCAAGAGGTTCTAGGTGCTCCATTTCGCTGCTACGGTTGTAGGTTCGAATCCTGCCTCTGGCATGGATGTATGTGAGGTCCTTTGGTTTAAGTAGTTATAAGTCTAGGGGACTGATTGCCTCAGATGTTGAGTTCTATAGTGCTCAGAGCCAGTTGAACCATTTTTTGAGTGCTGTAAGCGTTCTGAAGTGGGCCGCAAAGACGTTGAAGGTGGCATGCCCGTGGATGGATGCCCCAGTACGTGTGTGTGTGTGAATTCCTAAGGAACGCTACGTAAACTAACTTATCCTTAGAACCCCCCCCCCCCCCCCCCCCCCACACACACACACATGATCGAGGGAGGACTCGAACTTCCGTCAGGAGGGATCGCGCAATCCGTGCATGGCGCCTGAAACCGCACGGCCACTCCGTGCGGCCCCAGTACATGATCAGCCGATGAAATCGCAGAAAAAGTGAAAGAAACGGTTGCCAATGAGCGCCGGACTACAATCAGAGAAGCTGGTGATGCTGGCGTGTCGCTTGACTCAAAGCATGGAATGTTTTTGGATGTTTGGGTATGAAAAATGTGACAGTACAAATTGATTAAAAATTCTTGAATCTCTATTAAAAACAGCTAGTGAAGTCAAGAGCGAACGGAATTACTGAAACATGTTATAACAGATTATGAAACGTAGGTTTAAGGACATGACGTCGAAAGAGATTCACTGGCCCCACTGGGAACGTTCTGGATCGCCAAGACAAAAAAAAAAAAAAAAAGAAGCAGTCGACAAATGGCGTTAAATGCGAAGGCTGTGCTCGCTGTGTTCTTCCATTGTAGCGGCGTGGTGCACCCCAAGGTCTGGCAAAAATGGAGTGCACACTATTTACAAGTTAAACACTGCTTGCGTGAAGCAGCTCCCGGAATTGTGACTAAACTATCTACGTGTGTGGCAACACGGTTAGTCATGAGCTCATACTTCGTTACTTCTTCGTGAATTTTTATGCAAAAACGATATTATAACGATACCGCAGCCATTATTTCGCCAGACAAGGCCCCCTGTGACTTCTTTTTTCTGTCCCAAAAATCAAAGACAATGTTAAAGGACCGTTAGTTTACAAGACTGAAATCGCATGGCTGAGAGACGTTAACAGCCATCCGAAAGACCGAGATCCAGAAGCGTCTGGGGGCTGAAGAAAATCGTTGGTATAAGTGGTAGTTTATAATGGAGACCACTTTAAAGATGATTGAGCCGTGCGTTTTTCATGTTCCCGCCATCGTGTATTTTACACCCTGTTTTTAACGTACTTCCACCTCATTACGTAATTTAAATTACTCGTGTCACTGAGTTACTGCTTTGCCTGACCGTGAGCGGCGCTAGCAGCGCTTATCAATACATCCCCTCTCGTAGTATCTTTGCTCGCCTGCTGTTACTTCCCGGTCATTGCCTGTCGTAAGCCAGTCCTGGTCACGAGTTCGGGCTGCCAGTCAGTTGGAACGCGTTTGGAGCGTAGTCCGGACCTGCCAGTCGGGGAGTTGGAATGCAGCACTAGTGCAGTCGTGTTGGAGCTACGAGGTCTGTTTCGACATGGCTCGCCCGACCATTGCAGCCACGCATCGCCTGAGCCGGGCCACTGTCCTGGTGGATCGTCGGTCGGTCGTCCTACCGGACGACGCTTTTTGGTTGATCGTGAGTCGCTACACAGTACAACCGCAAACACGAATTTGATTCAGTTATATCTACCTCCTGCAGATTATTATGTTATTCAATTCTTCTACGTGAGTCCGATTCACTTGCAGGTTCTATTCCCGAATGAGAAGAGACCAGAATCTACCTTCGTAACTTTCTGTCACTGTTCATGTCAGATTTTTGCCGAAAAATGAAAAAATAACAATCGCACAATTTTATGCTAAAAGTCGATAAATGCACATATAAGTGGTGGTACTGTTACTGATTATTATTCGCAGCTCTCCCGTAAAATATTTAGTATTGAGGTAAATTTCACTGACTGTATGATATCGATGCAACTGATATTGCTGTTTCTCACAGCAGAAAAGATGGCTTGTCTGCAACTCGACTTCTGAATACTAACACCAAAAGGTAATGTTGGACACCAGTGTTCGTAATGCTTCCATGCTTAGTGATATTTATTTGTGCCTCTGATAAATACCAATCACAATAGGATAATTAGTCTTAAATCATAGTCGGGCCGCGCGGTCTAGGGTGTCTTGTCACGGTCCGCCCGGCTTCCTCCGTCTGAGGTTCGAATCCTGTGTGTGTGTGTGTGTGTGTGTGTGTGTGTGTGTGTGTGTGTGTGTGTGTTCCTTAGCGTAAGTTAGATTAAGTAGTGTATAAGCTTAGGGACCGATGACCTAAGCAGTTTGGTCCAATAAGACCTTACTACAAATTTACAATTTAGAAATCATAGTCAGTTCACTTCAGAGACATGTCTTTATTAACCCTACGACTTCCGAAAGATATTTAGTTGAAATGTTTAATTTCAATTGGAATACGTTGAGTGACCAAATCAATGATGTACACGCCGCCGCGCCGGATTAGCCGAGCGGTCTAGGGCGCTACAGTCGTGGACTGTGCGGCTGGTTCCGGTGGAGGTTCGAGCCCTCCCTCGGGCGTGGGTGTGTGTGGGCGTGGGTGTGTGTGGGCGTGGGTGTGTGTGGGCGTGGGTGTGTGTGGGCGTGGGTGTGTGTGGGCGTGGGTGTGTGTGGGCGTGGGTGTGTGTGGGCGTGGGTGTGTGTGGGCGTGGGCACTTAGGACAATTTAGGTTAAGTAGTGTGTAAGCTCAGGGACTGATGACCTTAGCAGTTAAGTCCCATAAGATTTCACACACATTTGAATATTTGATGTACACGACTCCAAATACGTTTTACACACTTTTAATGCTTGCAGAAGTGATCGTAATGCGATCTGACATGTAAGTGATACCAAAGCAAGTTATTTCATTTTATTTCATCATACAGTAAAGTTACAGCGTATTAATGACAATGTCACACAGTAATACGACACCCTATGTTAAACCCAGAATATCATGCTCAGACGTCCGCCTAATGAATCTGAATAATACTCTCTGACAGATGGAGATGGTACAGTTGATGTCCAGGCTGCAGCAAGACTCATCAGAAAAGATGTTTTTTTCCTGTACGTATTTCATAATCGGTATTGACAGCATCTGCACTGGCCGGATTTCGTGTCATGCCCATTCCGCGCCAAACGTATTTACCGAGCTAGCGGCGCTCTGCCCATCAGTGCACTGCGTTGGCAGACAATGGGACACTTGTTACAGCTCTGCAACGTGGTTTCGACACGCGAGGTGACGTTCCACAGCCCACATCTTCCACGCTGACGAAACACCTGTCACCGCGTCCTGGCTCCACTCATCGTGGTTGACTGTAGCGTTTACAGCTCGTTAGAATCGTTTCGTGACTCGACTTCACAACATGTATCTCAACAGTACAAATTCTTGCTACAATTTTCTCCACATGAGGAATAAAATTGACGTAGGTGGAAATGGCATGGCAAGCCGTTCCACAGGACTACATCCAGCATCTCTACGATCGTCTCCATGGGAGAATAGCACCCTGCATTGCTGCGAAAGGTGGATATACACTGTACTAGTGCCGACATTGTGCATGCTCTGTTGCCTGTGTCTATGTGCCTGTGGTTCTGTCAGTGTGATCATGTGATGTATCTGACCCCAGGAATGTGTCAATAAAGTTTCCCCTTCCTGGGACAATGAATTCACGGTGTTCTTATTTCAATTTCCAGGAGTGTATTTAGTGTTTACCAGATTTCTTATTCTGTTCTTTTCCTTTATTTTTTTACCTCCATGTCATGTTATTTTTGTAAATGTCAAACAGCCTTTACTACAGCAAAGAATTCTGCAGTATCCTGGTCGAAGACAGAAGTCCGCTCCTTGTCTTCTGTACAACTCATAGCTGCCCCATTTATTATTTCATTTGCAAATGCATTTTTTTATTGTTCATTGTTAAAGGTCCCTTAGTTGATTATAAATTTCATACTGATTACGTAAAGAAATCCGGGTTGTTGTTTTCCAAATAAAAAAGAAGCCTTTGCGTAATCAAAAACTAGCCTCCTTCTGACAGCGATCCTGAGCCGACCAGAAGTCTGACGTCTTCGACCGCTTTCGTGTTGCCTGTGGCAAAGCTGTGCCAAACCGGGAACACGACATTCTAGTATGAAACAATATATATAATTATCAGATTAAAATTGAAAAAAATTCAAATATATTTAACCTAATTATTTTTATCATACTAGACACCGGACAAGTGATGTCAATGTAATTTGCGAAATAGTAATGCCACACGCGGAACAAATAATGCTGAGTATCTGCACTTTACCCTCGGGACAGCGCCATCTAGCAGTGGCGCTTAGGTGGCTGCCGCCTCCCTGGGAGTCCTGTGGTCGCCTCTCGTCGCTATTCCCCGACCTGGCAGCCCGTCTGTTCTCACCGCTACGAACTGCCGCTGGCGACGTCAGACAACGACCACCTTCCAAATACGGCCTTCCGTTCCAGGACTTCCATCGCACGGGATCATTCCGGCCGCCCCCGTGTTCCGAATACATAACGCCGCAGTAACGTGAGCAGGCGCTGCCTCAAGAATACGCGACGCAGTACTTGCTGTTCACCAGTTTCGTTCGAGACGTCAGCAGCCAAAATTACGAAGTCGACTACATTCCACAGAGTATGCGATATCTACAGGAGTAAAGTAGTCCGACAGTCTTTAGATACTACTGATTACACGAAGTTTTTGGTACGAAAGGAAGCAATGAAGATTATTGATTAACGTCCCGTGAAAAAAAGGGTCATTAGAGATGGAGCACAGACTCGGATTAACCCGAGAACTCTGAGGGCGGGAAAATGTTACATTGCTACTACATCTACATCCATACTCTGCAAGCCACCTAATGGTGTGGGGCGGAAGGTACTTTGAGTACCTCTATCGGTTCTCCCTTCTATTCCAATTTCGTATTGTTCGTGGAAAGAAGGATTGTCGGTATGCTTCTGTGTGGGCTCTAATCTCTCTGATTTTATCCTCATGGTCTCTTCGCGAGATATACGTAGGAGGTAGCAATATACTGCTTGACTCCTCGGTGAAGATATGTTCTCGAAACTACAACAAAAGCCCGAGCCGAGCTACTGAGCGTCTCTCCTGCAGAGTCATCCACTGGAGTTTATCTATCATCTCCGTAACGCTTTCGCAATTACTAAATGATCTTGTAACGAAGTGAAGGGACAGGCACGTTAGCATGAAGCCCCCCCCCCCCCCCCCAACATACACACAGGAATTCCTTTTGACTAGACCGGACATAAGATTCTTTCTGCACATGGGTCACAGGGCCTGAAGATGGCGTAATGTAACGCTGAAGCTGGTTGCACAAATAAAACGAAATTGGAAATTTAGATAGCTGAAGGTGTTTTGATTTGACATTTTATATTGAACAGCATAGGTCCCTCAACCGTCTTGTGTAAATATAGGCTTACACAGCAATGAAAGAAAGTCCATTTTCACATTCTGCTTGCTCCTATCACCAGCAGACTGCTGCAATGTAGAGAACGAGTGCTTAGCGCCACCACCAGTGGGATACATGGTAGAACAAGGAAGTTCGTTCTTTGGACTAAGATTTTGTACTGCCACTGAGAGGTTACTTCACGGTTAAAAAATATAATAGAGTCGTAAATTAATTATATTCCACATATAAGATGTTGAAGAAATTCTAAAGCAGCTGCAAAATACACCAGTAGCCCGAAGAAGTACGATATTTACATTGCTAGTTGAGTTTAATAGAAGAAAAACGCTGTAGCACTCAAATCAATTAATGTGAAGTCACAGTAATACAAAAAAGTATAAAAGAAAGTAGGATTAATCTCCACATACACACATATTCGTCAATTAGTGCCCAAAATTCCGAAGTGTGTACCCAAATCACAGACTTCAATATGTTACAACAGTTGACATTTGAGAATGTAGGGCTAAAAGTTCAATGTCTTAAAAGTACCCTGACCAGTTCTATAGCTGCAGAAAAATAAGTGATAGCTGAGCAGGCAAATAGGTAAACTAAATTCAAATAATTAAATCTGCTCGCAATATACCCTCAAATAAAATATTTCCACATTTTTTAATAGTCCTCAAGCACCATTTTTTGAAACGACAGTGATAAAGCATCGTTTTATTCACTGTAAACAATAAAACAAGTGTTACTGATTGCCAGTTAATGCTGTTATTACGAATGACACAGGCCTATTGAGGGCTAAGTAGAATAAGAGCAGTTTCCAGTCAGATTTATTCTGGTAAAACAAAATAGTCATAAATAATTTCATACATGTAAGATGTTGAAAAAATTCTGATAAGTAAGTATATAATGTGATAAAACTTGTTATGGTGAGACAGAATGAACTAACTGATCTTGAATAATATGAAATGAATTATTTCCAATCTTAAAGAGTCAAAACCCAGATATCCACTACCAAACAGCTACACAAAAATCTATGAACGTCAACATATATAAATATTTTATGTAATTACTATGGTTATGGACTTCTTAAAAACACAGGCAATGAGAAACTATTATTAGTGCTTATATATATATATATATATATATATATATATATATATATATATTACAAAGATAATTTTTCACAAATAAATTTCAGTACAATTAGTATTTCCTTTGTAACATCTTGATACAGATAAATCTTTGGTTTTGGTCAGTATGAGTATGAGTATGGAGTATGAGTTAATTATGTGCTGTCCTAGCATGTATGTTGAACTTAATTGTACTATGAATCAAATAACTGAAAATACTTCTGTTCAACCTCAGAAACTCAACCACTGTTCACATTATCTATGAAAATGAAGCCGAGCATTCCCTAGACCAGTACAAGAAATTGCATTTTAGAATCTAGCATGGACATAGAATATGAGCCTAGCGTTTTAGACAATAAGAGATGAATACTATATAAACTCTTTATGTAAATTCTACCATTGCTACCTCTCTCTGCAGAGTGTCATTATCTCAGCATGCCAAGTGCCATGAAACAGTGATCAGCTACCCAAATTTAAACTTACTTGAGGATTAATAACTCAAATTAGGGTGGTGAAAGAATCTTCTGAAAGTAAATGTGAATACTATGTTCGACTTTTTCTGTTGCAGAATAAAAGTGTACATACCCTGAAAATTTTATGTACATAATTTATATGACCTATCAGCCAAGTATGAACCACAGCTACAAAACAGCAATAATAACAGCAAAAGGACTCCGCAGTCAAGAAGAACAAAAGGATTAAAAATTAAAAGGTGAAGTGAACATGTACCAATGTCAATGTCCATCAACAAAGTACTGTAATTATTGTCTCTATTTTTTCCTTTCATTTAGTGGTGAAGTTTTCATTCCATAATCATTAGAAATGACAGTCATTAAACAGGCATCTGAAATAATGGTGGGGGTAATAAAGACTTGGGAGACTTAATTAGTGTCATGGAACAAGAACAGAAATGCTATATTGATGAAAAAGTAGAACAAGAGAAAGACACTGATGAATCATGTAAACTATTAAAACAATGAGATAATTATAACAATGATATAATTACCATGTTAGCATTGTTAATAAAATGAATAAAGATAATAAGACCAGTTAGAAAAATTAATCATCAACTTAAAGACAATAGCGATCAGTTCACAAAAATTAATGAGCAACTTGAAAATCTTAATGATCATTTAAAAAAAATTAAACAAGAGAGTAAGGATTAGTTTACAGAATTCGATCATTAAACAAGAGCATTATTTGACTACAGCTCAAATAAACAACATAAATCAAGAAATTTCTAGATTAGTTGGTCGAGTGGAGGCTGTTGAGTCCAAGATGAAAGAAATTGAACTTAAATTTAATGCTGAAGTCAAAAACATGGAAGATAAACTCACTGAAGACAGGGGGCAAAGCAAAATTGCTTTCAGGAATATGCATACAGAAATAAGCACAGTTGACAGAAATGTAAATATTCGATTTTAGCCCATGGAAGCTAATGTTGACAATAAACTGACACTTGTTGAAATCACTGTTGTCGAACAGGTGAAGGCAGTAGACAATAAATTCACAGAAAATGTAATATTAAGTAACAACTATACCAGCACCCTTGGAAGTAGTGTTTCTGTTCTGTGCAAAAAAGTTGTATAATTGTCCAGTGATGTAGTTAACAGAAATCTTGCTAACTATGTTGGTACCATGTTTTACAACATTCCAGCAAAAAACTTTTCAAGTGAAGGTAGCTTACATTCCATAGATTTTCTGCAGCATTGCAGAGATGATTTGTGTCTAATATGACTGACATTATGAAAATTAAGTTTGATAAGAAACTTCTAGAAGGTGAAGCATTAAGTTGGTCTAAACAGGATACTAATAATGACATAACCTATGCAAATTTGTAGAAAGGATTTTTAGATAGGTTTTTGTCAGAGACAGAACAAGCTAGAATAAAAACGGAATTTCTCAACAGATGGGCTAATCAGTATATTAGTGATGCCAGAACCTATGCAGATTTTGAGAAAGGATTGTTAGGCAGCTTTTCGTCAGAAACTGAACAATCTAGAATAAAAGTGAATTTCTCAATGGATCAAATTTCAGGGAAGAGCCTATTAGTATGAAACAGTAATCAAATATCAGATTAAAAGTTATCCCATTTGAACAAACCTTTTGATTAACTCATCCAAATAAATGCCTTAAAAAGGAGGTTACCAACTGAGGTGCAGTGGGATTAGTCTATTGGCTAGATGATATGACAGACTAATTTTTGAAATATGTAGATAAATTAGTGTTTTGGAAAAAAAAGGGAAATACAGCCGTAATAGGCACAAAAAGCTTGAAAGACTTTGTAATCAAAATTGGCATAGTAATAATCACAATATGAGGGAACATAGTAGCCACAATGGTAACAATTATCATCAGAAGGAACACAATAGAGCAAATGGTAGAAGTTTTCATTCTGAAGAGACATATGGTAATAGTTGAGGCTTATGAAACAAATAACAAATGGACTTGAAATTACATTAATACTTACACACAAGAAAAACAAAAAACAAACAAAATATTCAACACATTCAAGTGATCAGTAGCTACCTTAAAGATGTATACTACCCTGTTAACATTACATCTGTTGAGAAAGAAGTATGTTCACCAGATAAGGAAAATTATGCAAATAAGGTTAAGTGAGCACACAGAAACTGGAAAAGAGGAGACAGAGGTAATTATAAGAATTCTATGACTGGCTAGGGACTTGTCATTTGTCAGATGACGAAGTAACTGGTTTTTGTGAAGATTCTGAAAACCACAAACTAATGGAAGGACCACGTAAGAAAAAAGTGAATACTGCATTACAGTAACTTAAGAAAACTGGGTATTTAAACAGTAGGGAATGAATGTTATTGGTAATATGTGCAGTGATTTTCATGATGTTTATAGTAATATTGATAGCAATGAATGTCATGAATTGACGGTACATGATATGAGTATCTGAACAAAAAAGAAATGTATTTTGTTTATTTTAAAGAAGAACTGGAGGCATTAGGTATTAGTGAGGAAATGTGTAGCAGTGGCAATGATGTTGCAGAGTTACCCAAGGACACTGTTAAACGATTGAGGGATGTTAATGACAGTATCACAGCAAATGAAATTCTTGATACAATTACTTGTAAGGAGGTGTGTATAGTTGATATGCTAATTCAGTTACCAGTTCTGACAATGACAGTAAGCTGTTTAATAATTCGAATGAAAATGAATCCTATTTATGTAATATGTGATTCAACAGTGATGCTACAGAGAAAGATGAAAGCTTTTGAAAGGTGATTAAAAATCTGTGTTCAACTTCATATCCAGACTAGTGGCATAAAATTAAATATGTTATTGTATGACAGCTTAAAGGTAAGTACCATAGTGCTAATCTATGTCAAACACATAAGTGTACATGGACTGATGAAATTCTCAGTGACACTGATAATGATGCTAAGTTCATGAATGTGTGCCAAAGCAATGGAAGTGGTAGCAACAACAGTAATTTTGAAAGTGTACTGAATAGCCTGCAAAACAATTTCCCAGGATTTTAGCTTTGTGATGTCATGTTTCATAATAAACCAGCAAATATCACCTCTGAATTGGTAGACTTTCTACTGTGTATTGTTGTGTCTGCTTAATAATGTGAAGGAGTTGTGAGAGGAACTGTGAAAAAAAAGGGAGTGGTAAGAAAGAAGACATAATAGTAAGGGGAAAATAACTAAGTTAAACGTTGGATACTATGATCTTGTTAAATCACAGGATAAATCTGAAATGTTAACATCTGAATTAAAAAAGTTCTTTGACATCAATATCAGTACATTTAAGGCCATAGAGGACCCACATTCCAATACTCACTGGTTGATTTATCCTAAGTCAAAAAAGCTTCTTGGGCTATAAAATGTAATCTCATTGACCTATATAAACAAAAATGTAAAGATAATTAATGAAAAGGATTCTCACCAGAATGTTGCAAAAACTAAATGTTTTCTACCATACGTAATGAACTATTTAGTTATAGTTGTCCATAAATTTTTTGTGCAAACAATTTTAATGCAGTAATTTGTTATTTTTGATTATGCTGTATCGCTTTTCTACAGGTTCTAAGTAAGTCGTTATTTGTCTTTTATTATGTCATTTCATGAATTGTAATTAGTTTTCTTCAGTGTTATTTGTCAATGTTTAGAGTATTGTTTAAACTAACTGATCATTCGAAAAGCTAAAGCTTTGAGTATAAGTCTCAGTCAGTTCCTGAGAATTTATGCACTGCTTAATATAATTTTCTTTGCAGTAAATAATGGGTTAGTACTTGTGACAATTTCATGTTATGTATGAGTCATGATATTTGTGTAAAACAACTCTGGATTCTGAAAAATGACCATTACAACATTTCTTCTGTAATTAGTTGTCATCCAGTGAAACTTTATGATGTTTCTTATGTCTACTTTTGGAAATTTGTGCTAAAACACCACATCTTTTCTCACAAAATAACTGCAGTTTCTTGTGCTATGTACAATTAACCTGTATTTACTACGATAGATATTGTTTCTCACATTTATTAATATTTTTGTATATGTATTGAATTTTCGTATTACCACATTGAATCAGTGTGCTTTATGTAGGTGTAGCAGAAAAATTTCAATATGACGGTGACTAACTGTTAATGAACAGGACTTTAACGATAAATTTCAGTGATGTTGGCATTTTTACCAAACTTACACCCAATTTTACTACATAAGTTGCCAATTTTTAGAAAATATGTAAGAATGAGCGGCAAGAAAGACATTTATTAAGACATTTTTATTTTTGTATTAAGTACCAAGCAGTCCACAAATTTTTCAGTTTACTTGAACTCACTATATGGAGCTTAAAATTGAAAATATTCTTTTTATGCAATTGACATACAAAATCTGGTAAGTTGACAGATTTGAAAAGGTTAAAATGAGTACATAATAACTGCTAAGGCAAGACGTGATACAGCTAAAAGTGTAGTGTTTTGTCTGTTATGTTCTAAATATTGTATTTATCTGTATGTAATTGACATATACATTTCTCATAACATTAAACGATTTTTGTGCATGAATAAGTAAGAATAGGAAGTTCAATTTTAAGACAGAATTGTCTCATCCTGTAACATGATTTGAAAAGCTTTAAAATCAATTATTCGTATTTTATTGTATTACCCATTATGTGACACAAAAGTAATGAGTGGAAAATGTTGATAGAAATCAGAGACCAAAGGGCAATATGAGTGATAAAAATGATGGGCTAGCACATGGAATAAATGGGCCTAAAATCTGATGAACACTAGTTTCCAAAATGGTATACCTGGTTATGTGACATATTTTGAAGCACATGAAGATGATAGCGAAAAATGTTCAAGACATGGACTAAGATGTTTACTTTTGGTCATAGTGTATTGCCACTCAGTAATGTTTCGTTAACTAAAGTCAGATTTATAAATGTTATTACATAAAGCAGAATTAAGAATATGTGTTTGTGTAGTGGTTACCGCCAGATATTTGTTGATCATAGTTTCTCAAAATATTTAGACTTTTCATGAAGTACAGATTGTGCTGTGATAAAAGCAATGAATGTAGTTCCATGTCAAAGAATAGAGTTACAAGTAGAAGTATTTGCTATGGGTACCATCTCTTGCTTATCCTACATATGTTATATTACATTTAGTAATAACTTGAGAAACTTCCTGGCAGATTAAAACTGTGTGCCGGACCGAGACTAGAACTCGGGACCTTTGCCTTTCGGGGGCAAGTGCTCTACCAACTGAAATTATTTGATTATGTAAAACTACCGTGACCAAGTTTATAATTGTAGAAAAATTCGTGTTAGCTAAGTAGGCAAATACACATACTGAATGTAACTCATAATACCTTCTGTTGATGTAAGTCACAACTCACCCTCAAAGCATATGTTCCCACATTTAAAGAAGTATTCAAGGAAAATTTTAGCAGCGACGAAGGAAATACATCGTGTTATTCGCGAAAAGCGATATAAACGAAGCTATTGATTGACAGTTATTGCTATTATTACAAATGACACAGGCATACTGAAGGCTAAGTACAATAACATCAGTTTGTGGTCAAAAGGCCCCCAAAAAGTTTTGTAGACAGTTTTCGTCCGTTGTTATTTCTCACAGTACTCTAAAAAATACGTTAGCAGTGAGAGAAGACAAATGTTCATATATTTAAATACATAGAGTGTGCTTTCAATCTGTGCAGTTGCTTTTCTGCGAGCTATGGCTCATGGAAATGAAAATCAATAACCAGCTACACGACCACAAACACACACATAGCAGAATTGTCTTATTAGGAAAGGACTGAAAAAATGAGGTTTTCTGTTACGAAAATGTTACTTCGACAATACAAGAACATGTATGGCTTATAACACACGCCCAAAGACGCTAACAGTGAGAGATGCAACATTTTCAAAGAAAATGTCAGAGTTGGTATCTCAGAGAAAACGACTTATGACATACTGCAAGAGGTCTCTTGCTTTGCAGGCACATATTAAATATATCCGTATCTAAATTGCCTGTTTAACTCATTAAAATACATGTTATCGTAATGTACACAAAATGCTACGAAAATTCGATTCCGTACACCTTGCAGGCACAAAGAGTCATCGTAATACGCCAGATGCCTAACGCAAGACATTGTATCACCACCGTTCATTGCTACAAATGTGAAACAAACGCCACAGCACATATTAATGTGATGTTATTCTTTATAAAGTACAGACATGCAGACGTAGATGTGGAAGTCATCATGTTCTAAAAAATTAACGGATCTCACCCGGAAATTTTAGAGATTCTACCAGCCATGATGCCGTCTTAGCTTAAATGTAGTTTTAATATCAAGTCATAAACCACATCGTTCATGTTTGGACCTTGAGTAAGCGAAGCTTAAACAAAATGGCTCTGAAGTATTAGAAGGTATGGTACCTCAACTTTGTAGAGTGACAGCACGACTGTACCGGTTTGCAGAGAAGAAGTTATCGACGGCGTAACACAACAGGAAACGGAGACGAAATAATGAGGTTACAGCAGCAATATCGGTGAGCCATTAACAATGATTGCCAAAGTGATGTATTTATATTTCATAAAAGAGTTGATGAAAAGAAAGATACAAGTCGTTACGTACTTGCCTGAACAGTCTTTGCAGTGATGTCGAGCCGGGTAATATGTTTAATAATGTGTGTGGTCACTTTATAAAATCTATAAGGTGGCTAGCAATAATGTTGCTCACTTCTGGGTTTGTGATTTGACACACAAATATACTGTATTGGTTTTACTCTACAACTAGAAGTCACCCACGTTAAACAGTCTACTTTGTCTTATCGTATATCACAACCCTAGGTGTCGTTGCATATGCAAGATATCGTCTTAACCGAACATCAGACTCCACCTAAGAAAAACTTCATAGAACTACTGACGCAGGTTGGTTTCAATAATGTACATTTATCGTGTAGTTTTTCGAGGCAGATTACCTGAGCTGTGTATAAATTAATGCCGTCATAGCACATTAAACAAAAATGGCGGATAATAATAACGTATTGGGATAATTTAATGCTAAATTCCGCTATTTGTGTGACAGAGTAACAAATCGCGACGAAGACAACCAATGGCATTATTGTGAAGAACAACACTTTTCCTGTTTTAATGTACAGTCGTGGACAAAACGAGCGAGACCCCTCGCCTTTTCATTATGCTGACCCGCACAGCTTTAAAGTCTGCTACACAGCATAACAGGCAAGGCGACGAAGTGCTACCAACATACACTGCAAATCCGCTCAGCTGAATGCTGAGATAGCTGGCACTGGAGAAACTCGCGCTTGGAAGACGCCACATCATCGTCTGCCACCACTTCGTGGGAAACGAAATACCTCAAGTATAATCCAAGGTGCTGTATTCGCATGTCTGTGACTATGACTTGGATCTAAAGTGTGGTTATGGATAGTAGGTACGCTCAGATGGCGAATCTAACATCATGAACGAAGACAAGGGAAAATGAATTAGGCGTCCTTCCTCTTCCGTGACATCACATAAATCTTAGTTATTCTTTCTTAAATGGACTGCGCAGAAAATCATTCACCAGAAGTGAATAACGTTTTAGCAACACCGGATGTATTAACAGCTTGCCGGCGCGGATTCGCCGTGCGCTCAACGGCGTCATATTGCGGACCGCGCGGCAGCTTGCGCCGTCAGTTCGAATCCTTCCCCGGGCGTGGATGTGTGATAGGTTAGGTAGGTTTAAGTTGATCTAGATCTAGGGAACTGATGACCTAAGCAGTTTGGTGGCATAGTTCTTAGAGCCATTTTTTGACCTTTCGCGTAAATTTTCTTTACGTAAACGGCCGTAATCTTTAGATTGCGTTGACATAGCTCACTTTTTTACACCACCAAGGGACCGTATACCGCAGGAAGTGCGATACATTTCCGCTTATTATGTCCACCCTTACTAGAGGTAAACGGGTTTTAAGGGTTGGGTAGACAGATAGACGGTCAAGAAAGTGAGACTAGTAGGGTCCCATTTTATCGATTTACGTGACGAAATCCTAACAACGAAAATAGCTATCACGGTTACTGAAGCTGAGGGCTGCATAATAATTTCCCCTACTTTTTATTCGAAATGTTCCAGTTTCAGCCGATACAATATCATATTAATCGTAGCTACGCTTTCGATCCAAATCACGATTACTGGAATGCAAATAAAATCCATTTGCCTATACACATGGTAATTTTCAGAGCATTGTAGAATACGTCTGGCATCTACGTCGCCGTTTATTTCCAGGGGTGGTGCAGAATTATCCTACTAAATTTACTCGCTAATAACAGTTTTTTGTTATTTCGATAAACATCTCGAATGATTGCCACATAAGCGGTGATATAAAGGTAGAAAATTCATGTTTTTGAGTCCAGAAAGCTCTATGAAACAGAAACTGCAGATCATTTTGCCATTTTCGTTGCAAAATTGCCGGCTTATTCATGTCTGGGGTAATAATAGAGGGCTGCTTGCCTGGGTTGTCTGCTAGCGTAGTGAAATGTGTTTGCTGCTGCAAGGGAGGTCTGATTTGTTTTCGATTCTAATCTCCATGGAGGCAGATAGACTATCAGTAAAGGAATTTTAAGAAATTCTCGCACCCCCAATACGTTTTATTGCTACCTTTATTCTATACCGGCGCCCTGTGGATTTCGATATGAAATTGTTGTAGAATTTCATACTTGTTGCTGCCTACTTTTTCCACTTCTGTCAATAATTTTGACCTAAGTGTGGCACTGAATGATTTTTCACTGAATTTCGTTATGAATCTTCACGCATTGCTAAGTTGGCACACTTTAATGGTAGTTCAGCAACGGTAATCCAGTACGACTGGTCTGAACGTTGACACAGACCATTTCGCGGCCGAATGCGCATAATATTTTGCTAATTCGTAACCATCTGGGGTACTTTGTCTTACTGAAACAGTTATGTTATCTCGATAAGCTGAAATTCATTTTTATTAGTACAGTTCATACTAACTAGCGTTTCTTCTTTCATTTATATCTTATATTTAGGTGTTGTGGTTAACACACTAATCAGCATTAATATAGTCTTACACATCTTTGAGAACAGTCTGACAAATTTCGGACATTTTTTCAATTTCACGCCTGTGCATAGTATGTTGGTACCACTTCGTCACCTTGCCTGTTATACTGTGTAGCAGACTTCAAAGCTGTGCGGATCAGCAAAACGAAAAGGCGAGGGGTCTCGCTCGTTTTGTCCACGACTGTATAACTACCGTCGGAGTCAGAGTATTTTATTATAGCTGTATACGGACAGAATATAGTCTGTGGTCTACCTGCGGCAGTAGACAAACAGCAGAGGGGTTACGACTCTATGCTAGCAGAGCTGATGGAGTCACAGCACACTGAATTAGGTGTTCAAGACAGTTAGTGGAACCTACTATAACTGAGCATGCACCAGTTGTAATGTAAATACTGTTTTGCTAATGGGAATTCCCCAATAAGGTAGGTACCTAATTTTCTGCAAATTACTGTTAACGATTCACATGCTCGACGTTAATTGTGCTCTACAACACATACATATTAATCTGTGAGCTGTGTTGTAAGGGCAAATAAAACTATTTGATGACATCCTGTTAATTACGTTGAATGAATTAATTGTAGATGCTATAGACTCCCAACATGCAACAGGCGAGGAAATGGAGAGTGCACATTAAACACAGGAAGTAATGTATCCACAAGGATGGAACGTTGGACCCACCTCGTCCTGGAAGCAAATTTTACACAGATGAGTAGCCCACCTATATACTATTCAGATGACACTACCTCATTCAAACTGTCTTTGTCAAGTACAATATTTAACACATCATTTGCATTCCTCGTTCGACAGATATCATCCACATTCAGTGCCCTTTAGTTGAATTAGAAACATCCAGTAGCCACCACAATGAAAACACACTGTTTCCTCACCTTTATTGGTGTAAAAGGACATCGCTTTGCTCAGATGATCCACTTTCTGCTTAGCAGGAAGAGGGTACTCAGCTAATGACGCAAGTCCGGCCTCGTGCGTCCTACAGGGTCCAGTCCCAGACTCCTACGGTCGCCAGGAGAGAGCCGGGTGGGGTGCAGTGAACAGATCCTAGTTACACCCGAGACTGTCAAGGGAACATCACTGACAATAACATATTTATTAGGCAGTAATACAGGATTTTATCCCAAAGTGCCAGGTCGCAGCCGGGCTGGCGAAGTAGCGTCTTGTCAGCTCTCCTACAGTCTTCTCAACTTCATCTTTCAAAGGCTCACTTCTTCTGGCTCGACACCTAAATACTTAAAGCAACGTTGCACCTAGCCTTCCTTACGAAACTCTGATTTGTCACAAGTACGACGGTATCGCTCGGCTTCCCTGATGTCATCATGCTTCGCTCGTAGATTTGGGAGCTCTGTCGTTTCCCTCCTGTGACACTGCAAGCGTATAGGGTCCGAAGAAATTGTGGTATGTCCACACTCTCTCCAGCTGGGTGCCTTTCGTACGGTGTACCCTAGCTTCCCAGGAGCAGGACCCTCACGCTACATCGTTTTACCCTACATTCGTTGAGGAATGAAGGGCGTAATTACAATTAAAAAGCCTTCACGTTTTTTATTTATGTCACACACATTCTTTCACGATAGTTGCCATTTGCTAGAGCAGGAAGAACTGATACTCCAACCCATGTCACAGGCCCCTCTTAATCCTCTCACAATCCAGTCGCGCTCTGACAGCACTGTTCCATTAGTTACAAGGCTGACAGGTAGAGAACTACCACAACAAGAACAGTAGCACACTAACTTACAGCAGGAAATTCACAACCATGCAGAGTATACAGTCGGAGGATGGCATTCACGAATCGTACAGCCGTTACTGCGAATTCCATGACCATTAGCGGCATACGTCGGCCACACATAATGCCACCCCAAAACATCAGGGAACCTCCACCTCACCGCACTCGCTGTACAGTGTGTCTAAGGCGTTCAGCCTGACCGGATTGCTTCCAAACACGACTCTGATGATTGTCTGGTTGAAGGCACATGCGACACTCATCCGTGAAGAGAATGTGATGCCAATCCTGAGCGGTCCATTCGGCATGTTGTTGGGCCCATCTGTACAGCGCTGCATGGTGTCGTGGTTACAAAGATGGACCTCGCCATGGACGTCGGGAGTGAAGTTGCGCATCATGGAGCGTATTGCACACAGTTTGAGTCATAACACTACGTTCTGTGGCTGCACGGAAAACATTATTCAACATGGTGGCGTTGCTGTTCTTCCGAGCCATAATCCGTAGGTAGCGATCATCCACTGCAGTAGTAACCCTTGGGCGGCCTGAGCGAGGCATGTCATCGACAGTTCCTGTCTCTCTGTATCTCCTCCATGTCGGAACAATATCACTTTGTTGCACTCCGAGACGCCTGGACACTTCCCTTGCTGAGAGCCCTTCCTGGCACAAAGTAACAATATAGACGCGATTGAATCGCGGTATTGACCATCTAGGCATGGTTGAACTACGGACAACACGAGCCGTGTACCTCCTTCGTGGTGAATTGACTGGCACTGATCGGCTGTCGGACCCCCTCTGTCTAATAGGCGCTCCTCACACATGGTTGTTTACGTCACTGGGCGGGTTTAGTGACATCTCGGAGCAGTAAAAGGGCTTGTGTCTGTCTACAGTCTACAGTCAACGTCAATCTTCAGGAGTTATAGGAACCGGGGTGACGCAATTTTTTTTATGTGTGTGTACGACCTGCCGCACTCACACGTAATCATATAACACTACCCCGTGCAGTTCTAAATCTTCTTTGATCCTAGAAGAGCAGAGATATTTGTTAAAGGATGGAAGATCACTATACTCTTCCTACTTCAGAGGAAACATTTCCAGTATACGGCAGATACAGTCGTGTTGAGGGCCTCATCTTCTTTCTTGATCTGCCAATTGTATATCTGTAGAGCTCTGTGTGTCTGCTGACTTGAATATCCACACGATTGTACACAGCAGCCTAGATGGCTCAATCGTATCTCGAGTTAAACAATTTCTGGCAGAACATGTGCCTCACGGGGATTAAATTAATATATCGTTCAGAAAGGGTTTCAAACCTCAAAAAATAACTGCTTTAATAATTTCTTTTTTTCAATTAATTTTGATTTTAAGTCATCATCAGAGGGACAACTATTGCCAACATAACATGGGAAGTTACCACTTTGAAAATACAGACACAACACAGCAATGGAATGCGTCATACATCATGGATTTACAGCTCATTTGAAGTGAACAAACTGAGCTACTCGGTAAATTTTTGGTGCTCGGTATAACTGACTGTTGCATCATGCCTATGCTTCTGATGTAAACGAATCATCCGGCCCAGATTTTCTGATATTAGTCGCTGATTTAAAATCGAAGTCAGTCGAAAACAAGGCGAGATTGCTGTAACAGCTTTTGGATGTTCTATGAGATCATTTCGGGATCACTAAAGGTCAGTGGAGCACTGGTAGCCAGACAGTTATCGTGCACTACGCCCTGGCTGAACTGCTAAAGCTGCTTCCAGCCTCGCTCACACACCTGCTCTCACCCCCCCCCCCCCCCCCATCCCTCCCCACCGTAAAACTTTTTCTGGGCAGGTTTAGAAAATTCTGCAAAATTCTAATTAGGTTTATAAAAAGGAAGCTTTATTGAAAAATATTTTTTAAAAGATGTATGTCGGTGAAAAAATAATTGCACACAAGAAATTAAATTTATCCTCAGGGTAAATACATTTCCAATTCTGTTAACTTAAAAAAAAATTGAAGTGAAATAAAACCTGTATCTGAGTGCTTATTGTACGTACTGTACATAGTTTTTAACATAATATATAATAATGAACAGATCCATTTGCTACACATATTATATATTCAAGCTCCCCACCACGTTTATCTCTCTGTATGTGAAGGCTAATCTCAGGAACAACTGCACGATTTTCACTGACAGATTCACGAGGAAGGTTTTTGTATGTGAGTTATTACAGCTTTTGCTATGAGAACTACGGGACTTAACATCTGAGGTCATCAGTCCCCTAGAACTTAGAACTACGTAAACCTAACTATCCTAAGGACATCACACACATCCATGCCCGAGGCAGGATTCGAACCTGCGACCGTAGCAGTCGCGCGGTTCCAGACTGAAGCGCCTAGAACCACTCGGCCACACCAGCCGGCTATTACAGTTTTGCCAGACAAGTTGTAGATACTTAGTGCTATGAGCACGTAGATGAGGTGAGTCGCTAGTTATTAATAGCGCATAAATTATTAATTACAAATGAAACCAGAAATGGCAATATTTAAGAGCTGAGAAGACATCCCTTTTCGAAAATCGTATTTTTGTCACAATTTTACTTTTCATATCCATCCTCCGAGTGAAGTGAAGTACACTCATTGAAATGAAGTTGCGTCGTATTCTCTCGACAACATAGCTAAATTTCAAAGTCAAGTTTCACCCATACTCAACCATCATTAGCTCCTTAAAATATTTAATCTACTGAAATTGCGTTCACAAGATTCTGTTGTCATTGGCATTATGATAAATGCCCTCAAATCTGTCCGGGTAACCATCTCTTAACCAGTACTTGAAAAAAAAACTCCAAAGTATCCAAATCTGGAACTGCATTCATACCCTTTATCAGCTCTTTCACCTGGAACTTGAAGGAAACTATTTCAGTAAGAACCTCTGCTATATTTCGCACCAAAGTCAGCAGTACATTTTTCAAGAGAAGGTACATGGCTTTCGCTTAGGGAAATTAAAGTCAATGAAATTGCGTTATGTGTGAGATCAAATTTCATTTCATTCTTTGTTCTATCAAATACTTGGAACAGCTGTAGCTCAAACTGTCTCGCTCCAGTCCTAAATTGGCAGGAAATCGTCTACAAGCGGAAGTCATCAGTCAGATCTCAAAATTGTTTTGTTCACAACCCGCTTACCGACCTTTGAGATCCTACAGTTCAATAGCGAGGCAGCTGCAGGAACTCCAGTGTTTGGTTTCGTTGGTGGCAGCTCCTTCAACGAATATGCGTTGTTCCCACACTCTCTACGAAAGCGGTAGATGTCTGTTCTGTAGATGTCGTTCCTCTATGGGGATACCTGGACGAAACGACGCTGCTGACGACGGCGTGCGCTTGCTGTCCCAGGCTGAGGCAGAAGGCAGCAGCACGAGGCTCAGGGGGGATCACGCAACTGTCCCAGCCGATTCGTAAATCAGCTTTCTGTGTGCCTGTGTCCGTGGCGGGAGCCTATCTCACGATCACCTCGGTATGGACCTGCTGTTACAGAAGGAAAATGGATAAAATGACAGAAATCAAAGCTGAATATTGACACGATTTCTAGATTTCTCTTTCTTTCTTTCTTTCTTTTATGAGTCATCAGTCTTCTGACGGATTTTATAGAGTTGTTGTAGTGCCCTTCAGTCCGAAGGCTGGTCTGATGCAGCTCTCCAGCCACTCTATCCTGTCCGAGCATTTTCATATCCGAATAAATTCTGCAACCTACATCTTTCTGAATCTGTTTACTGTATTCACCTCTTTGTCTCCTCCTATCATTTTTACCCCCTCTCCTCGCCTCCCCCCTCCCCCCCACCACACACACACACCTCCGGTTAATACTGTTGTGTTGGCAGAAGAGCCGAAATGCACGCGTTTTAGCTCACGCAGCCTGGCGTGAGGAGGGAAGGTCTATACTGACTTGAGGTCTGGACCATGACAAGGAATTAGAATTCAGAAAGCGGACGTAAATAGTTTGATACTTAACTTTAATCCATTAATGATGAACGTCGCTCTTGACGGTACATGATTCACAATATTATCTGTTCAGAATACATTAGTAGTTACTGAATATGGCGCCTTGCTAGGTCGTAGCAAATGACGTAGCTGAAGGCTATGCTAAACTGTCGTCTCTGCAAATGAGAGCGTATGTAGACAGTGAACCATCGCTAGCAATGTCGGCTGTACAACTGAGGCGAGTGCTAGGGAGTTTCTCTAGACTAGACCTGCCGTGTGGCGGTGCTCGGTCTGCCATCACTGATAGTGGCGACACGCGGGTCTGACGTATACTAACGGACCGCGGCCGATTTAAAGGCTACCACCTAGCAAGTGTGGTGTCTGGCGGTGACACCACAAATACTAAACTGGTGATCCCTTGATACCTCAGATCATGTCCTACCGACCGATACCATCTTCTAGTCAAGTTGTGCTACAAATCCCTCTTATGTCCAATTCTATTCAGTACCTCCTCATTAGTTACGTGATCGACCCATCTAATCTTCAACATTCTTCTGTAGCACCACGTTCGAAAGGTTCTATTCTCTTTTTGTCTAAGCCGTTTATCGTCTGCGTTTCACTTCCATACATGACTACATTCCAGACAAACAATTTCAGAAAAGACTTCCTATCACTTAAAACTGTATTCGATGTTAATAAATAGCTGTTCTTCAGAAATGCCTTTCTTGCCATTGACAGTCTACGTTTTACATCCTCTCTACTTCAGCCATCCTCAGTTATTTTGCTGCCCAAATAGCAAAACGCGTCAACTGATTTACATGTCTCATTTCCTAATCAAATTCCTTTAGCATCACCTGATTTAATTTGACTACCTTCCATTATGCATGTTTTTCTTTTGTTGATTTTCATCTTATGATCTCATCTTAAGTCTGTTCCATTCAACTGCTCTGCCAAGTCCTATACTATCTGTGACAGAAATACAATGTTATC
This sequence comes from Schistocerca gregaria, assembly GCF_023897955.1. Classification (NCBI taxonomy): domain Eukaryota; kingdom Metazoa; phylum Arthropoda; class Insecta; order Orthoptera; family Acrididae; genus Schistocerca; species Schistocerca gregaria. The sequence goes on from NC_064925.1 coordinate 480,794,667, forward strand.
GGCTAGCCTCAAAGTTTTTGTTTCTTCTCCCTGAACTTTAATTTCTACTCCAAATTTTTCTTTGGTTTCCTTTACTGCTTGTTCAGTGTACAGATTGAATAAAATCGGGCATGTGCTACAATCCTGTCTCACTTCCTTCACGGCCACTGCTTCCCTTTCATGTACCTCGACTCTTATTACTGCCGTCTGGATCCTGTACAAGTTGCAAATAGTCTTTCGCTCCCTGTATTTTACCGCTGCTATCTTAAATATTTCAAAAAGTGTATTCCGCACAACAACGTCAAAAGCTTTTTCTAAGTCCACAAATGCTATAAACATAGATTTTACTTTCCTTAACCTGTCTTCTAAGATAACTGGTAGGGTCAATATTGCCTCATTTGTTCCTACATTTCTCCGGTATCCAAACTTATCTTCCCCGAGGCCGGCTCCTACCAGTTTTTGCATTTTTCTGTAAGGTGTTCGTGTTAGTATTTAGTAACCATGACTTCTTAAAATGATAGTTCAGTAAGTTTCACACCTGCCAGCGGGTGTTTCCTTTTGAATTGGGATTATTAGATTTTTCTTGAAGTCTTAGGGCATTTTGCTTGTCTCATACATCTTGCACACCAGATTAATCATGGATGGATCTCCCAAGGCTATAAGTTGTTCTGACGGAATATCATGTTCTCCCGCGGCCTAGTTTCGACTTAGCTCTTTCAGAACTCTGTCAAATTCTTCTCGCAATATCCTATCTTCCGTCTCATCTTCATCTTTGTCCAGTTCTCTTTCTATAATATTGCCTTCAAGTTCACCTCCCTTGTACAGACCCTCTATATGCTTCTTCCATCTTTGAGTTTTCCCTTTATTTGCTAACGACTGGTTATACGGCTGAGTTCTTGATATTCATACAACTGCTTCTCTTTTCCTCAAAGGAATCCTTAATTTTCCTGTAATCGGTATTCATCTTTCAGAAAATGGTTCAAATGCTCCGAGCACTATGGGACTCAACATCTGAGGTCATCGCGGTCTAGGCGCTGCAGTCATGGACTGTTGGCTGATCCCGGCGGAGGTTCGAGTCCTCCCTCGGGCATGGGTGTGTGTGTTTGCCCTTAGGATAATTTAGGTTAAGTAGTGTGTAAGCTTAGGGACTGATGATCTTAGTAGTTCAGTCCCGTACGATTTCACACAAACATCTGAGGTCATCAGTCCCCTATAACTTAGAACTACTTAGACCTAACTAACCTAAGGACACCACACATATCCATGCCCAAGAAAGGATTCGAACCTGTGAGCGTCACGGTCGCGCAGTTCCAGACTGAAGCGCCTAGAACCGTTCGGCCACAAAGGTCGGCCCTTCTTTCCCCTAATGAAATATGCTTTTAATCCCTACATTTACTCTTTAGCCATTACTACTTAGCCATTTTCCACTTCCTGTTAGCCTGATTTTTTAAACGTTTATATTCCCTTTCACCTCCTTTATTTCCTGCATTTTTATATTTTCTCCTTCGATAAATTAAATAAATATCTCTTGAGTTATCCAAGAATTTCTACTAGGCCTTGTTCTTTTACCCGTTTGATCCGTTGCTGCCTTCAGTGTTTCATCTCTTAAAGCTACCCATTCGTCTCCTACTGTATTCCTTTCCTATGTTCTAGTCAACAAAAGAAAAATTCAGAGTAGGTATTAAAATCCATGGAGAAGAAATAAAAATGTTGAGGTTCGCCCATGACATTGTAATTCTGTCAGAGACAACAAAGGACTTGGAAGAGCAGTTGAAGGGAATAGACAGTGTCTTGAAAAGAGGATCTAAGATGAACATCAACAAAAGCAAAACGAGGAGAATGGAATGTAGTCGAATTAAGTCGGGTGATGCTGAGGGAATTAGATTAGGAAATGAGACGCTTAAAGTAGTAAAGGAGTTTTGTTATTTGGGGAGCAAAATAACTGATGATGGTCGAAGTAGAGAGGATATAAAATGTAGACCGGCAATGGCAAGGAAAGCGTTTCTGAAGAAGAGAAATTTGTTAACATCGAGTATAGATTTAAGTGTCAGGAAGTCGTTTCTGAAAGTATTTGTATGCAGTGTAGCCATGTATGGAAGTGAAACATGGAGGATAAACAGTTTGGAAAAGAAGAGAATAGAAGCTTTTGAAATGTGGTGCTACAAAAGAACGCTGAAGATTAGATGGGTAGATCAAGTAACTAATGAGGAGGTATTGAATAGAATTTGGGACAAGAGGAGTATGTGGCACAACTTGACAAGAAGAAGGGATCGGTTGGTAAGACATGTTCTGAGGCATCAAGGGATCGCAAATTTAGCATTGGAGGGCAGCGTGGAGGGTAAAAATCGTAGAGGGTTACCAAGATATGAATACACTAAGCAGATTCAGAAGGATGTAGGTTGCAGTAGGTACTGGGAGATGAAGAAGCTTGCACAGGATAGAGTAGTATGGAGAGCTGCATCAAACCAGTCTCAGGACTGAAGACAACAACGACAGTCAACCATTGCTCCCTCTGAAGCTCTCAGCAACCTGTGGTTCTTTCAACTTATGCAGGTCCCATCTCCTTAATTTTCTATCTTTTTGCAATTCCTCCAGTTTTAATCCACAGTTTATAACCAATAAATTGTGGTCAGAGTACACATATGCCCCTGGTAATGTTTTACAATTTAAAACCTGGTTCCTAAATCACTGTCTTGTCATTATATAATCAGTCTGAAACCTTCCTGTGTCTTCAGGTTTCTTCCAAATAACAATTTTCTTTCACGATTCTTAAACGAAATTACGCTCTGTGCAAAATTCTACAAGGCGACTTCTCATTCCTTACCCCCAGTCCATATTCACCTACTATTTTTCCTTCTCTGCCTTTTAGTACTATCGAATCTTTATCGTCTGCGGGGCTGTTTGGCATATGAACTTGTACCATTGAGGTATGTGACAGCTTTGTGTATACCCTGGCTACAATAATGCGTTCACTAAGTTGTTTGTAGTTCTTATTTTCTTATTCATTATTAAAGCCACTCCTGCACCAGTATTTGACTTTGTATTTATAATTCTATATCAACGTGACCGGATGTCCTATTCCTCCTCCCACCGAACTTCACTGATTCCCACTGTATCTCACTTCAGACGATCCATTTCCCTTCTTAAATTTTCTAACCTACCTGACGGATTAAGGGATCTAGCATTTCACCCCCCGATCCGCAGAATGCCGGTTTGTTTATCCTGATGACGCCATTCTGCAGAGTAGTCCCTGCCTGGAGATCCGAATGAAGGATTATTTTACCTCGGCGATATTTTATACAAGAGGACGCCATCATCATTTAACCTGCATGCGTTCGGGAAAAATTACGGCTGTAGTTTCCCCTTGCTTACAGCCGTTCGTAGTATCAGTACCGCAAGGCCGGTTTTGTTGATCTTACAAGACCAGATCAGTCAATTATCCAGACTGTTGACTCTGCAACTACTGTGAAGTCTGCTGCCGCTCTTCAGGAACCACACGTTTGACTGCTAGGAATTCGTCCGTCGCGCCAAGCTCTTCATCTCAGTGCCGCACTTACTCAATTATTTAGTGTATCTATTACAAACTGTGCCCCCTGTCCTCCCTACAGTTTCTACCCTTCACTGCTCCTCTAGCACTGTGGAAGTTATTTCCTGATGTCTCAACACATGTCGTACATCCTACCACTTCTGCCTGTCAGTACTTTACACGTGTTCCGCACTTCGCCGATTCTGTGGAGAACTCACTCATTTCCTATCTTACCAGTGCACTAAATTTTCAACGTCGTCCTACAGCAGAACCTTTCCAAACGTTTCGGTTCCCTTTCCGTTTTCCCATAATGCAATAAACATTAAGAGAAAATTCTTTGTAAAATTCAGGCCGATTATAGACAATAGTATTTTTAACCCAAATATGCCCTCTTTACTAGATTGCTTCGTCCATCGTGTATTATATTGCTTCCAAGATAGTAGAATTCCTTAACTCATTACTTTCTTCTTTTTTCGGTTTACTTTCAATCAACAGATTATATAATTCTTCGCATTCGCTAAGGATGACAATGTCATCGGCAGATCTTATCATTGATATCCTTTCACTCTGAATTGTAATCCCACTCTTGAACATTTTTGTTATTTCCGTTATTTGTTCTTCAGAAAGTTCAAATGGCTCTGAGCACTATGGGACTTAACATCTGTGGTCATCAGTCCCCTGGAACTTAGAACTACTTAAACCTAACTAACCTAAGAACATTACACACATCCATGCCCGAGGCAGGATTCGAACCTGCGACCGTAGCGGCCACACCGGCCGGCCATTTGTTCCTCGATGTATAGTTTGAACAGTAGGGGCGGAAGACTACAACCGAGGTTTCAAAGCCTTTTTAATTGGAGCACTACGTTCTTATTCTCTCACTGTTATCGTTCTTTGTATATTGTTAGTCTTTATCTACAGCATACTAGTTACTCTGTCAGAATTTCGAAAATCTGTTTATCTTTTTATAATGTCGAACGTTTTTTCTAAGTCGATGAATCATACGATGTACATCGTTTTTTGTTAAGCCTTGTTTCTATTATCGTTACGCATGTGGGAAATGCCTCCGCAGTGCCTTTACCTCTCCTAAAGCCAAGCTGACCGTCACATCCTCAATTACCTTTTCGATTGTTATGTGTGTTATTATAGCCAGCAACTTGATTGCGTGAGTTGACACGCTGAATGTAGCATCTCCCCTTGTTATCTTTGGGATAGTGTGGTTGACATGTTTTCGAAAGTCTGATGGTATATCTCAAGTCTAACAATTCTACACACAAGTGTATGATGAAGGGTATTAGACGGATGCCATATTCCTTGACTTAGGGAAGCGTTTGACTCGGTGCCCCACTGCAGACTCCTAACTAAGGTACGAGCATATGGGATTGGTTCCCAAGTATGTGAGTGGCTCGAAGACTTCTTAAGTAGTTGAACCCAGTACGTAGTCCTAAATGATGAGTGCTCATCGGAGGTGTGGATATCATCTGGAGTGTCCCATGGAAGTGTGGTAGGTCCGCTGTTGTTTTCTATTTACATAAATGATCTTTTGAATAGGGTGGATAGCAATGTGCGGCTGTTTGCTGATGATGCTGTGGTGTACGGGAAGATGTCGTCGTTGAGTGACTGTAGGAGGATACAAGATGACTTGGACAGGATTTGTGATTGGTGTAAAGAATAGCAGCTAACTCTAAATAAAGATAAATGTAAATTAATCCAGATGAAAAGGAAAAATAATCCTGCATTGTTTGATACTCCATTAGTAGTGTAGCGCTTGACACAGTCACGTCGATTAAATATTTGGGCGTAACATTGCAGAGCGATATGAAGTGGGACAAGCATGTAATGGCAGTTGTGGGGAAGGCGGATAGTCGTCTTCGGTTCAATGGTAGAATTTTGGGAAGATGTGTTTCATCTGTAAAGGAGACCGCTAATAAAACACTAATACGACCTATTCTTGAGTAGCCGGCCGCGGTGGTCTCGCGGTTCTAGGCACGCAGTCCGGAACCGTGCGACTGCTACCGTCGCAGGTTCGAATCCTGCGTCGGGCATGGATGTGTGTGATATCCTTAGGTTAGTTAGGTTTAAGTAGTTCTAAGTTCTAGGGGACTAATGACCATAGCAGTTGAGTCCCATAGTGCTCAGAGCCATTTGAACCATTTATTCTTGAGTACTGCTCGAGGGTTTGGGAACTCTACCAGGTCGGATTGAGGGAGGACATAGATGGAATTCAGAGGCGGGCTGCTAGATTTGTTAGGTTTGGTCATTATGCGAGTGTTACGGAAATGCTTCAGGAACTCGGGTGGGAGTCTCTGGAGGAAAGGAGCGTTCTTTTCGTGACTCGCTACTGAGGAAATTTAGAGAAACAGCAGTTGGGGGTGACTGCTGTACAATTTTACTGCCGCCATTTCACGGAAAGATCACAAAGATAACATAAGAGTGATTAGGGCTCGTACAGAGGCATATATGCAGTCATTTTTCCCTGGTTCTGTTTGGGAGTGGAACAGGGAGAGAAGATGCTAGTTGTGGTACGAGGTACCCTCCGCCACGCACCGTATGGTGGATTGCGGAGTATGTATGTAGATGCAGATGGAGTGTGAACAGTCGTTCGACTGGCAGTTACTCCAGTGATTTTAGAAATTCCGGAACTGTGTTGTGTATCCCTTCTGTTTTATTTGATTGCAAGTGTTCTAAAGCGCCGTTAAACTGCGACTCTAAGAGCGGTAGCTGAGTTGCGCCAGGAGGCGTCGGCAAATAGCGACGTGTGCTGCAGCCCGGCTTCCGGCAGTGCGGGGGCCCGGCCATTAGCACACAATGGCGGCCGCGGGCTCACGCACCTCACCAGCCCCATTCACGCCCGCGCGAGCCCCGGGCTGCGCAGACACGCCCCACAAGCGCCGCCAGGTGCAATGCAAGGCACTCAGCGGCCTCGAAACACAGAGCACTAACAGTTAGAGAGCACTGCTACCACAAGTTCTCCGCTCTGCGCCTGCACTCTCTGTCTGATGAAAAGCGTCCCGACGCCCCTGAGTACCGCGGAACCGACGTCACGAGAGGCCAACACGCCGGTGTAGGAGGAGGCGAAGAGCACACGAGAGAAGCAGTAGGGGCAGAATGGGCCATTCAGCAAAGCTCACTGACTTCAAGTGTGGGCCAGCCACTGGGTATCGCCCGAGTAACAAATCCGTCGAGGGCATTTCAACCCTTCTGAAGAAGCTCAGGTCGACTGGTAGTGGTAAGGTTCTTAAGTGGAAATGCTAAGCAACAACCACAGCGTGGATGCATGAAACTAATGGAGGCAATCACTCGAGAGCTTCAATGTCTTACACTGAAGGACCAAAGTCCGGAACCGCGCGACCGTGACGGTCGCAGGTTCGAATCCTGCCTCGCGCATGGATGTGTGTGGTGTCCTTAGGTTAGTTACTTTTAAGTAGTTCTAAGTTCTAGGAGACTGATGACCTTAGATGTTAAGTCCGCCGGCTGGGATGGCCGAGCGGTTCTAGGCGTAAGTCTGGAGCCACGCGACTGCTACGGTCACAGTTTCGAATCCTGCCTCGGGCATGGATGTGTTTGATGTCCTTAGTTTAGTTAGGTTTAAGTAGCTCTACGTTCTAGGGGACTGATGGCCTCAGCAGTTAAGTCCCATACTGCTCACAGCTATTTAAACCATTTTTTTTTTTTGTTAAGTCCCATGGTGCTCAGAGCCATTTGAACCATTTTTTGAAAGAAGAATGCCGATTACAGCAAAATTAAAGATGCCTTTGAGGAAAAGAGAAGCTGTTGTATGAATATCAAGAACTCAGTCGTATAACCAGTCGTAAGCAAATAAAGGGAAAACTCAAAGATGGAAGAAGCACATAGAGGGTCTATACAAGGGAGATGAACTTGAAGGCAATGTTATAGAAAGGGAACTGGACAAAGATGAAGATGAGACGGAAGATAGGATATTGCGAGAAGAATTTGACAGAGTTCTGAAAGAGCTAAGTCGAAACAAGGCCGCGGGAGAACATGATATTCCGTCAGAACTACTGATGGCCTTGGGAGAGCCATCCATGACAAAAGTCTTCCATCTGGTGTGCAAGATGTATAAGACACCTGCTTAATATCGTGTTGGACTCCCTCAAGGATGCAGAAGTGCCGCAACACGAAGTGGCATGGACTCGACTGATGTCTGAAGTAGTGCTGGAGGGTACTGACACCATGAATCCTGCCTCGCTGTCCACAAATCCGTATGAGTACGAGGGAGTGGAGATCTCTTCCGAACAACACGTTGCAAGGCAACCCAGATACGCTCAATAACTTTCATTTCTGGGGAGTTTGGAGGCCAGCGGAATTGTTGAAACTCAGGAGGGTGCTCCTGGAGCCACTCTGTAGCAATTCTGGACATGTGGGATGTCGCATTGTCCTGCTGGAATTGCCCAAGTCCGTAGGAATGCACAATGGACACGAATGGATGCAGGTAATCAGACAGCATGCTTACGCACGTGTCACATTTCAAAGTCGTATCTACACGTATCAGGGGTCCCATATCACTCCAGCTGCAAACGCCCCACACCATTACAGAGCCCCCACCAGCTTGAACAGTCCCCTGCTGACATGCAGGGTCCATGGATTCATGAGGTTGTCTCCATACCTGTACACGTCCATCCGCTCTACACAATTTGAAACGAGACTCGTCCAACCAGACAACATCTTTCCAGACATCAACACTCCAATGTCGCTGTTGATGGGTCCAGGGGAGGCGTCAAACTTTGTGCCTTGCAGTCGTCAAGGGCATACGAGTGGGCCCTCGGCTCAGAAATACCATATCGATGATATTTCGTTGGGCGGTTCGCACCCTGAAACTTGTTGATACCCAGCACTGAAGTCGGCGGCAATTTGAGGAAGGTCTGCACTTCTGTCACGTTGACCAATTCTCTTTGGTCGTCGCTGGTCCCGTTCCTGCAGGATCTTTTTCCAGCCGCAGTGATGTCGGAGATTTGATGTTTTACCGAATTCCTAATATTCGCTGTACCTGGTGAAACGGTCGTACGGGAAAATCCTCCCTTCATAGCTACCTCGAAGGTGCTGTGTCCCATCGCTCGTGAGCCGACTATGACACCAGGTTCAAACTCACTTAAATCTTGATGACCTACTATTGTGCCAGGAGTAACCGATATTACAGCTGCGCCAGACACTTGTTGTCTGATATAGGCGTTGCCGACACAGCGCGGTATTCTGCTTGTTTACAAATCTCTGCATTTGAACACGCTGAAAGGGTCCTATAGTCCCCTTTCATTATCATTTTATTTGCTTTCCAGTGCACTTTGCATCCTACAGTCCAAAATGCTACTCCAGGGGGGTGTAAAATGAATGTGCGCAACGGAAATACGGAACGCGGAAATGAAGATTTGGTCCTGTTTGACTAATCCCTGAAGCAGATCTTAGGATCTCTTAATGATGGTTAGCTCCTTCTTCTTAAACTTTAACATATACATTACAACATAAACATGTTGTTGTTGTTGTGGTCTTCAGTCCTGAGACTGGTTTGATGCAACTCTCCATACTACTCTATCCTGTGCAAGCTTCTTCATCTCCCAGTACCTACTGCAACCTACATCCTTCTGAATCTGATTTTTACCCTCCACGCTGCCCTCCAATGCACAATTGGTGATCCCTCAATGCCTCAGAACATGTCCTACCAACCGATCCCTTCTTCTGGTCAAGTTGTGCCACAAACTTCTCTTTTGCCCAATCCTCTTCAATACTTCCTCATTAGTTATGTGATCCACCCATCTAATCTTCAGCATTCTTCTGTAGCACCACATTTCGAAAGCTTCTATTCTCTTCTTGTCCAAACTATTTATCGTCCATGTTTCACTTCCATACATGGCTACACTCCATACAAATACTTTCAGAAACGACTTCCTGACACTTAAATCTATGCTCGATGTTAAGAAATTTCTCTTCTTCAGAAACGCTTTCCCTGCCATTGCCAGCCTACATTTTATATCCTCTCTACTTCGACCATCATCAGTTATTTTGCTCCCCAAATAGCAAAACTCCTTTACTACTTTAAGTGTCTCATTTCCTAATCTAATTCCCTCAGCATCACTCGACTTAATTCGACTACTTTCCATCATCCTCGTTTTGCTTTTGTTGATGTTCATCTTATACCCTCCTTCCAAGACACTGTCCATTCCATTAAACTGCCCTTCCAAGTCCTTTGCTGCCTCTGACAGAATTACGATGTCATCGGCAAACCTCAAAGTTTTTATTTCTTCTCCATGGATTTTAATACCTACTTCTAAACATAAATGAATGATTAAGGGAACTAGTGCGTACCAAATGATAAATACTGTTTCCGCTTATACATTTACTGTAGATTAAAACCCCTTTACGTTACAAATGTATATATATCAAGGCCAATGGACATAAAGGGATGCTAATGAATTTCCTAACTAATGCGATTGATCAATTGCCCAAATCTGCCCCTTTCACGATCACGCGATCTAATATAACAACGTGAGACGACTGGTATCACCTACGTACCAAAGAGTAGAAGACAGTACTTTCAAAGATTATCTACAGTGGCGTGCAACCTCAGTGGAAATATAATTTACGTGATAACAGCTGTTTAGCTTTATAGGCCTAATAAGCCGAAGCAATTAGCAATAACACCGTATGCACTGCGTCCGGTGCGTCGGAGTGATGGTTCTCGTAATCGTCTGCGATGACGGAACAACTCCAGCAACAAAATATATAAAAAAAAAGCTCATTCAGACACTAGAATGGCACAAGACAGTCCTCTGACTAGTATAATCTAATACTGTCTTCTCCTCTCTGTGTTCTACGGACGAGAAACGCGAACTCCCAACCACAAGGACGGAGTTCAGATGACGTCTCAACGTGAATATAAGCAGAAGTGCTCTTAATCACTGAACCCTGCGTGCTCAACGACGACCCCCAACCCGGAGGTGAAATCCAGAATCGTTTAAGTTCGCAACAGTACAGTGCCTAACCGTTCTATCTATAAAATCTCCTGAGAGCAAAGACAGCAAGTCCGTCTATAACAACAAAAGCTGATACTGAGCAACCGTCCAACATGGGCGCTCAAAACGGAAGACCTCTTCTCTCCACCACTGGCTTTCCAGCAAAGCTCGACTCCCCTTCCTCGTAACTGCAGAAGGCCAATCATATTCTCGAAACCACGGAATATTGTCCCTCTCTACAGATTCTTCAGAACGCTGACCAACCATCTTTTAGTCTTTTGTCGTCCAGCACGGAAAGTTTGCGAGGAAATACCTATACTCAAAGAATGGTACGTTTCTCAGAGTAAAAAATCCTCGGAAATAACCCAGCCTGCGATTTCATAGCTAACGCTTACTCTTTCCTCTCCGCTGCGTCCAAAATTTTCAGACTTTCCGAAGAATTATCCGGTTATCCTTGCGGCCCTACTACAAAACCGACCGGCCACCGCTATATTGTGCTTCCGCGCTCAGGTGCCCAGACCGTCTCTCTGACTTCCTGTGTGAAGCAGGAGCAACACACCTGTGCGGGCTTTTCCACCGAGGGCTTGAGTATCGCCTGCCGTTTCATTTCCACTGGCGTTCCAACCTCTACTAGTATAGGCAGTCATTCATTAAGCCGTTTTGATAATAAAGACACTCCGTCATCTTTAATGCAATAAGCGTTAACAGCTATTTACAAGGCATACATGACAATGTCAGTCTTCTTTAAACATTCATATATACGATATACAACCTATCAAATGATACCTAATTGCGGTTGTAAATAACGACAAAGTATGTAGATGAGTGCTTGTAAGGTGCGAAATTATAGCCACCTTACAACAGAATAATTCCGGTGTTTTCGTTGCTGAATTTCGTACCATAGAAGACTGAGCTATGATTCAATGTAGCCATAGCCTATTTCTTTCTACGATTTGCAACCATCATATGGCTGTTATGTTGGTTCTTGTTAGACTTCCAAATGTGTCTATAACGCCATTATAAGTCTTCCATGACTTGACGACTATGATTCCATAATATGTTTATTCCTTGTTCTCTTACCCCAAAATTCACTGGCATGCGTGAGTGAATGAATGTGGATGTGTTTCATTTTGCTGTACGGTGTTTTAGTCTGCTGCAGAGAATCACCGGTAGTCTTACAGAATGGCCAACTGTCATAGTTTTCAGGTAGGCAAAGAGGTTTGTTCCCCTTGTGTGAAAGTTACCGGTGTTAGGTTGGTGGCGGAAGCCTCATCTCTGGTCTTCCCTGGCCACGGGGTCGCGTGGGAGAAGTTTTAGTGGGAGACGGTCAGTCTACTTCCAGCTCTCCGAGGGTCTGTAGCCGAGGTCTCCTCGAAGAAGGGTGACTTGATTTAACCGCTTGGCGCGTTGTCTCATAGCGAGAGGGCAGCTCTAAGTTTTGGCCTCGTGATTTGTCTTATAGAGATTATTTTGCGGGGTTGCAACAAGGAATGCAAGGCTTTTGCACAATTAATTAAGGTTTCTGATGGCTTTGCAAATGCGATGGGAGATACTGAGGCCACAATACTGAGAATACAAGATTCCGTAAAGCATCTGGTACCTTAAACTTCGACAAAATGTTCAGTAATATGCAACAGCCGAAATTATCAGATTGTAGGTGCAGGTGGCTCGAAAGTTACCGGCAAAACAGAGCGAAACGTATTCTGTGTGCGAAAGAAAAGTCATCTTGGAAGTATATTCTTTCATGAATGCTCCAGGTGTCAGTTCTAAGCTGACTGTTGTTTTCTTTGTATGTCAATGCCATGTCCGTTGTTCTGTTCAGCAAATATCATTTCTACGCCGACGATCACCAACCAGACCTTAAGACATAAATATTGCGATCGTCTCTCTTTAGCGGTAAGATGGACGCAAAACCTGGCACTTAGACTAAATGGGAAAAAGTCCCAAGTAATTTTAGTACCCCATCAGAGAGTAGCGACTTTTGAATTCCACAGACAGTTACTTTCTATTTTTCTTGGCGTTATTCTAAATTTTTCATCAAAAGATCAGGGAACGATTAGGGTGTTACTCTAGATGAGCTCCTTAGATGGACCGAAAATCCTGTCGCTGAGTGCACGAAGACTTCCTCTTGCCTCTGTGTCCCTAAAAAGTTTCGGAACGTATTTCTATGATCTTTTCGCGAGATATACGTAGAAGGAAGCATTACATTAGTTGACTTCTTTAGGAAGGTACGCTCGCTGAACTTGAACAGTAGATCATAACGTGATGCAGAAAGCCTCTCTTGCAGCGTCTGCACTGGATTTGGCTTAGCATCCCCGTGATGTTATCGCGTTTATTAACCTGAACCTGTACCGAAACGTGTCGCTCTTCTTTGGACCTTCTCTATTGCCTCTATGAGTCCCGTGTGGTACGGATCCCATGCTGACCAGCAACATACAAGTACTGTTCGAACGACGGTTTTGTAAGCTACCTGCTTTATGGATGGACTACGATTCCGAAGGATTATTCCAATGAATATCAATCTGGAATTTGCCTTACCTGCGATTAGTTTTATGTGGTCGTTCCACTATAAGTCGTTTTGTACTTATACTCCTAGATACTTAATGGATGTGACTGCTTCCTGCCACTGTTCTGCGAGCACGTAATCACACAGTAGCGGTCTTGCTGCCTGTTTAAGCGCACTACGTCAGTTTTGTTTACGCCGAGAACCGACTGCCAGCCACTCCCACAATTAGCGTCGACTCTCTGCTAGTATTCCCGCATATGTCTGCAGTTTCCTAACGTTGCGGCTTTTCTGTATACAATGGAGTCATCTGGGAATCGCCTGATGGAACTTCCGACGTTTCCCTGTACGCCATCTATACATATTGTGGAAAGCATTGCCCCAACAACAATTCCTTGTGGTATGCCGGTTGTTATTTTCACGAATGAATATTTTCTCCTTTAAGAATGACACGGCGTGTTCTGATCTCTAGAAACTTCGCAAGCCAGTCACGCAGTCCGTATGCTCATAACTGCGAGCAGGAAACTTTATATAGTTAGTTCGTTAGTTACAAGTTCCATACATCATTGATGGAGTGTTTTATCGCCATGATGTAGAACGAGTCAGTGTAATGAACACATTATTTTTTAGTCCTACTCATCAACTACACTTAAAAACTAGTTTTCTCCCACAGTCAAGTAACAAGGCACCGTAATTTCTCTAATGTTCTACTGAAGACAGAATATAAACTGTCTTAATTTTTTCCCTTTCTGCACTGTCGTAGGGATAGTGTTGCACTTTGGAGAGTTAAAGAGATTCGGTTGTAGCCAGCGCTGTAATTTTGTAATTTATTTTCTTATTCTATTTCGAAATGATAGCATTCACTTGATATGTGCTGCAGTCCTTTAAAAAAAAATTGCGTGAGCTGTTCGGGAAAACTTTTGTCAAATGTGGAAAAACTGTTCCAAGGTACAGCATGGTCAAGTACTTAGGAACAAACATTCCATTTCAATTTTAAAGTTTTGCAATCGAGAAAAACTTGTCAATCTTATGTTATAATCTGTTATTATATTATTGTTCTACTACACACCAACAACCAGTGAGTAAAATAAAATTAAGAATAAGTGTTACCAATAACTGGACACAAGTTATAAACATTTTGAAACAGAAGCTATTGGTAAGTAACACAAATTTCCAATTTACAAAGAAGGGAAATTGTTAAGGCATTAAGGAAACTCAGTTTATTTGGAAATATCTTGTTTTCCTTGGTAGAAGACCTTAGATTTCAAGCTACAGGGTGGTGCACAAAATACTCTATAACTGAAGAATTAATAATATCCTTCAAACTGCTATAATATACACTCTAACACAAAAAAACGTGCGCACTGTGAAGGAATTATCCGAATGGGACGCAAATCGGTAGATGTGATGCACATTTACAAACAAACAAAATATTTAGAATTGCACAAAAAATTGGAGAAAGAGCTGGACAAATTGACGAATTAAATAACTAGTTGATCCAGCCCGGCTCTTTTGCAGGCAGTTATTAGGCTTGGCATTGATTGACAGAGCTGCCGGATGTCCAATTGGTGCGTCAGATCGTTAAAATCGCGAACTGGTTGGAGCGGCATCAAGATAATGCTCTAGAACTATTATTTAAACTAGTTGTCACTTGACACGCAACGGGCTGCAGGATTCCCGCCACGAATAAACCAATGGCAGCCGGCGCTGTCGACTGCCACTGCGTTGCCACTTCGCTCTGCTGAGCTGACTAAGGCATTGTGCCAGCCAGTCCTCAGCGAGCTGTTGTAGACGTGCGGGTGAGAGAGTTGAGTGACTTGTAGCTTCGCGTGTTTACGATGTCTGATGAAAGCAGTCGCAAGAGAGAGAGGCCGGGGCTGCACACACCTCGAAAACCTACAAAAAGTGGCGACATGGCGCCGTTATACACGCAGTCAGGCGCGTGAATACGTGTGTTCCTTAAGGGAGTATTTTGAGAGAGGGATGCAGAAGGGGCTCTCGTTCCTTTGGATAAGGTAGTGGAGCGAACTGCAGCTGCTCTGCAAGTTAGCGAACGATCAGTAATAAGAATCTGCAAGGAGAAATTCACGAAAGAAGGCTCAAGTGAATCATCTAAATTGCAGACACCTGGGAAAAAGTGGCGACTAGGAGAAGAGGGTCACAAAACGTGACTCTTTTGAGGAAGATGCCACTCGTCATCAAATATACGCATTTTATTCGAGGAAGGACTATCCAACACTCAAAAAACTACATTGCTACCCTCACAGCGGCTGACCTGTTTCAGGGTAGTACATCGTCTTTGTTACGAGCCGTGAAAATGTTAGGATTCCGCTATAAATCCATCTCTGGCAGAAAGTTAGTAATGGAACGCCAAGATATTGCAGCCTGGCGATGCCGCTTCCTTAGAGATTAAGTGGGGACAAATTTTGATGATACCATTTGGCTTGATGAAACGTGGATGAATGCAGGAGACAGTTTAAAAAAAGGCTGGACAGACGGTACCATTAGCGGTAGTATGGCAGCACCGATCGGCGGAGGAAAAAGGATAATTGTAGCACGTGCCAGAAATTCAAAAGGTTTCATTCCAAATCGTCTGCTGCTATTGAGTTCAAATAAGACCTCCGACTACAACGAAGAGATGAACCACAATACTTTTGTGAAATGGTTTGAAGACTGTGTGCTCCAGAACTTAACAAAAAACTCTATCATTGTTATGGATAACGCTCCTTATCATTCGGTAATACAAGGTAAAGCACCCACAAAGGCAACGCGGAGAAACGACATTGTTAGCTGGTTTCAGAAACATAAGGTACAGTTCGACAGTAATTTGACAAGGGCAGAATTATTAGAAATTGTATCGCAACACAAGCCAAAGAACCCGATTTACATTGTGGATGAAGTAGCAAAAAATACGGGCTAAAGGGGGGCCCCCTTACTATTGCCATTTCAACGCAATAGAGCTGATTTGGGCTCTGTTTAAACTGCATATTGCTGCAGGAAATAAGAAATTCTCATTAACCCTTTTGAAAGAGGCAGTTGAAATTGTGAAAGACTGGCAGAAGGTAGTGCATCACGTGAAAGGAGTGGTACAGGACGCATGGAACAATGAAGGTATCTTAAAACAAAGTGTGCAGTACTTGATTATATCTGTCAATAGGAGCAGCGGCACGAATAGTTTCACTGACTCTGAATTAAGAGGTGTTTTCGCATTATCTGATTAGTGTTTAGTGTACTTACTGCCATTAAATATTGTGTTTGTGAAATTATTTCGATTAATTCTTTTTCTTGTTGTGACACTAAGAAATACCGTTTGGCCAGCGCTCGTCTGAATTTTAATTCTATTTCATTTTGTATATACACTAAGATGTTTTTCAATGCGTGTAATAGTTTTCGAGATTTGCAATCTATAGAAGAAAACTTTTCCGGACGCGAAAATTTCTTACACTTCAATAGTTAATGTAACAACGGCTCTAATTAAAATTAAGATAAGATATTTGATATGCTTATAGATACCACTGAGATCGATACTGTACGTAAATTTCAAAATATTTGTACAATATTTATAGGAGATAGAGATTTTAAACGTCATAGTTGTTTCGAGTTAATTACTGATAGGGTTGCTTAAAAACGCTGTTTTCAGAAATGTATATACAGGAAACGTAATGCACTACGAAAACTTTTAAGGATTCTTGGCCGAGTGCTTTATTTTGGTAATGAATGGAAAAAATATTTTGCTGTGACACCAATAGTTTTTCAGTAATGACGTGATAAGTTAGAAGCTGTTTGCGAAATCGAGAATTTAAATGGCTTCAAACAAATTAACGTAACTCTTGTCCTAATTAAAATTAAGAATATACATTTGAAAGAGTGAGAGACATTGTAGAGATATAATCATATGTGAGTTTGAAAATTTTTTACTTACTTTTTGTAGAAGATACAGGCTTTAAAACGATTTTCTTTCGCCGGGGGTTGCGATGCGCTGAGGCGGCTGCCTCCAGCCAGTGCTTGACGTGACAACGCCGCAACTTCGTAGCGCAAACGTCAAGCGACAACAATTTTTTTTTTTTTTTTTTGTAGATGTTCTCACATGGAGAGTGATTCGACGAGCTTGCTGGACGAGGTAGAATTTGGTAAGCAGGAAAGCAAACAGTAGAAACTCTCACCATGTGCGGGCGAGTATTATGTTGCTGAAATGTAAGCCCAGTATGGCTTGACACGAAGGGCAACAAAACAGGGCATCGAAGCACCGCTGTGCTGTTAAGGGTGCCACGGGTGACAGCGAAAGGGATGCTACTATGAAAAGAAATGGCGCCCCAGACCTTCACAGCCCGCTGCCGGGCCCTAAGGAGAGCGGCCGTCAGGTTGGCATCCACTGCTGTCTGGAGCGTCTCGAGACGCTTCACCCAACAACTCTGCCAGTCGATGACAAACAGAATAACTCTGCTTGCATAACATACGTGTTATTGACTTGCTGATTTTTAAAGCTTTTCCCTTTAATAAACCATCCAATTTTTCTGAAACTGTAATCTTTTGCCGGCCGGAGTGGCCGAGCGGTTGTAGGCACTACAGTCTGGAACCGCGCGACCGCTACGGTCGCAGGTTCGAATCCTGCCTCGGGCATGGATGTGTGTGATGTCCTTAGGTTAGTTAGGTTTAAGTATTTCTAAATTCTATGGGATTGATGACCTCAGCAGTTAAGTCCCATAGTGCTCAGAGCCATTTGTAATCTTTTGTTTATCTGCACATGTACATCGCATCTGTCAATTCCAGTCCCATTCCGATAATTCCTCCATGTGCTTCGACTTTTTTATGTCTTATAGTGATAGGGGTCAGACACAGGGAGCTTAAGGCTATTTATAATTTGTACAGAAAGCAGATAACGGTTGTAATAGTAGGGTATGAAAGGGAAGCAGTGATTGGGAAAGGAGTGAGACAGGGTTGTAGTCTATTCGCGAATTAAAATCCACGGAGCAGAAATAAAAACTTTGAGGTTTGCCGACGACATTGTAATTCTGTCAGAGACAGCAAAGGACCTGTAAGAGCAGTTGAACGAAATGGGCAGAGTCTTGAAAGGAGGATGTAAAATGAATATCAACAAAAGCTAAACGAGGGTAATGGAATGTAATAGAATTAAATCAGGTGATACTGAGGGAGTTATATTAGGAAATGGGACACTTAAAGTAGTAGAGGAGTTTTGCTATTTGGGAAGCAAACTAACCGATGATGGTCAAAGTAGAGAGAATATAAAATGTAGACTGGCAATGGCAAGGAAAGCGTGTCTGAAGAACAGAAGTTGTTAATATCGAGTATAGATTTAAGTGTCAGGAAGTCTTTTCTGAAAGTATTTGTACGGACTGTAGTCATGTATGGAAGTGAAACATGGACGATAAATAGTTTAGACAAGAAGAGAATTGAAGCTTTCGAAATGTGGTGTTACAGAAGAATGCTGAAGGTTAGAGCCGGCCGGTGTGGCCGAGCGGTTCTAGCCGGCTCAGTCCGGAACCGCGCTGCTCCTACAGTCGCAGGTTCGGATCCTGCTGGGGAATGGATGTGTATGATGTCCTTAGCTTAGTTAGGTTTAAGTAGTTCTAAGTCTAGGGGACTGAAGACCTCAGATGTTAAGTCCCATAGTGCTCAGAGCCATTTGAACCATTTTGAACCACGGCATAGCACAGGTGGCCGCGTCTGTAGTGACGGCGTGACAGGGAAGCGCATCATGTTCAGCAACGGCTCGCAGTTCTGCAATGTCTACGATGTCCATCTTCGGCGAGTGGAAACGGGACCTGGAAAGAGACCCCTTCGTTCCCAAGTTCTGGGGAGGAATGGCGGAGCTGCTGCTGGTACCGTGGCGTGGGGAGCCGTCGGGTACTTCCCTGGTCACGGTCGGTGACTGAGGGAGCAGCGACGGTACAGCGATACAACACGCGCATCTTACCTGTGCCAAGTGGAGAACGTTTATGGTGTACGCTAAATTTGTATTGCTCGTGTATCATCGTTGCTGTGTAAGTCTCGACGCTGCCGAGTCGGCGTCGGGCAGTGAGGCGTCGGTTTCCCCAGCCGCTGCTGTACCGGCGCCGAGGATTCGGCGGACCCGCCGCTGTGCGCCTCGGCCGCGGGTCGCCGCCTCCGCCGCTGGCTAACCGACCCTCGTCCCGGCCAAATTAATACCGGCACACACCGGCGCCGACTAAAGACCCGTCCTGAGCGACGTAATTAAAAACGAGTGGCCAGCCGCCGCGAGCGACAGCGGGGGCCGCGTGGGGCGGGCGCCGGCGCCGGCGTCGGCCGAGTAATGGGCGCTGGACTGCACCGGCGGCCGCCACGTTAATTAGCGATGGGCGACCACGCGCCGGGCCCCGGACGCTCGAGAGCAGAGGTCGCCCTCGCGCCGGTAATTTATAAGAAACCCGACCCGCAAGGACGTCGCCACCGTCTCCTCCGTAGCGAGACTGCGCTCCGTCTGGGCGTCGTAGTTGGATACTGACGCATCACGAAATCTCGCCAAATTCTGAAAGTACTACTGGTCTGGCCCCTGCACTTCGAATAGTGTGTCCCAGCGAGGTGATAGATCAGCGGACGGTTCTTGATTATGCACTGCCATGTTGTTGTTGTTGTTGTGGTCTTCAGTCCTGAGACTGGTTTCATGCAGCTCTCCATGCTGCTCTACCCTGTGTAAGCTGCTTCATCTCCCAGTACCTACTGCAGCCTACACCCTTCTGAATCTGCTTAGTGTATTCATCTCTTGGTCTTCCTCTATGATTTTTACCCCCCACGCTGCCCACCAATGCTAAACTTGTGATCCCTTGATGCCTCAGAACATGTCCTACCAACCGGTCCCTTGTTCTAGTCGATCCACAAGCTCCTCTTCTCCCCAGTTCTATTCAATACCTCCTCATTAGTTATGTGATCTACCCATCTAATCTTCAGCATTCTTCTGCAGCTCCACATTTCGAAAGCTTCTATTCTCTTCTCGTCTAAACTATTTATCGTCCATGTTTCACTTCCATACATGGCTACACTCCATACAAATACTTTCAGAAACGACTTCCTGACACTTAAATCTATACTCGATGTTAACAAATTTTTGTTCTTCAGAAACGCTTTCCTTGACATTGCAAGTCAAAATTTTATATCCTCTCTACTTCGACCATCATCAGTTATTTTGCTCCCCAAATAGCAAAAGTCCTTTACTACTTTAAGTGCCTCATTTCCTAATTTTCCGACTTAATTCGACTACATTCCATTATCCTCGTTTTGCTTTTGTTGATGTTCATTTTATACCCTCCTTTCAAGACACTGTCCATTCTGTTCAATTGCTCTTCCAAGGCCTTTGCTATCTCTGACTGAATTACAATGTCATCGGCGAACCTCAAAGTTTTTATTTCTTCTCCATGAATTTTAATACCTACTCCGAACTTTTCTTTTGTTTCCTTTATTGCTTCCTCAACATACAGTTTGAATAACATCGGGGAGAGGCTACAACCCTGTCTCACTCCCTTCCTAACCACTCCTTCCCTTTCATGGCCCTCGACTCTTATAACTGCCATCTGTTTTCTGTACAAATTGTAAATAGCCTTTCGCTCCCTGTATTTTACCCCTGCCACCTTCAGAATTTGAAAGAAAGTATTCCAATCAACATTGTCAAGAGCTTTCTAAAAGTCTAAAAATGCTAGAAACTAGAAACGTAGGTTTGCCTTTCCTTAATCTTTCTTCTAAGATAAGTCGTGGGGTCAGTGTTGCCTCACGTGTTCCAACATTTCTACGGAATCCAAGCTGATCTTCCCCGAGGTCGGCTTCTATCAGTTTTTCCATTCGTCTGTAAAGAATTCGCGTTAGTATTTTGCAGGTGTGACGTATTTTAATAAGTCATAAGTCACAGCACTGTCATATTAAACGCATTCCTACTACACGAGACTCGGATATTCAGGCTGAGGCAGGCTATTGACACAGTCCTCATTACACGAGGTATGCCTGTTATACGGACTGGCTGACTGATGCTGTGAACAGATGCACGAGTTGAGGTCTCAGTAACGGTGGTGACAGTCCATGCAGTACCTTTTACCCTTTCGGTATTTTACGGAATTTCTAGTAGTTGTTCAGGTGAGTTTCAAGCCATTTTCTACATGTGACGACAGGCATTATGATAGAACTGATAATTAATGACACTAATGGAAGCAAAACTGCATTTTATGGACCTTTATTCAACTTTATGAGGAGTGTCTTTTTTTCATTAGTTACAGTAACAGGATTTTAAAAAGGCTTACAGCGAACTCCTAAAGGGGCAAAATAGTTTTTACAGTTGTAAAAACAAATGTCAATAAAAGTCCCCTTAGAAAAATTTATGAATTATTGTGCTGATAAACCTCTTACGTTATTTGATTTTCAAACAACTGAGCAAAACTCACCGTACTCAAAAAGTTTTCTCTTTACTTATTCTGATCATCACTAAACTTACACACAACATATTTAGCACAAAGCAATCTGAGTTTCACTAATCCCTACAAAAGAATGGCCATGACTAACATTAACCTATACCTTTCACGAATCACTTACCTCATATATATATATATATATATATATATATATATATATATCAGTTCATGACATCCAGTCTTACAAATTTACTGTCGCTGATGGACACACGTCCAGATCATACGCTCTCAAAACTCCGCCATCTCACTCCCCACATCCACCACTGTTGCCGGCTCCCCTCCAACTGCGCAACTCTACGCGCTGTTAACAGCCAACTGCCCAACACTACCATAGCAAATTCCAACAAACCAAACCAGCCACAGACTGCACACAGCACAGTCAGTGATTTTCATATAGAGCGCTACATGGCGTTTCCAATATAAAAACCTAAACAGCCTACTTACAAAGAGAAAAAGAGGAAAAGAAGAGAAAGAGGAAGCCAAAAGAAAATATGAGTTCTGATTATCATTTATTTCTCTACTAAAAGTGAATTCTGATTTCATGTTGAATACGGTCCTAACAAAAGATTGTGTTCATAGTGCTAATTATCCTAAAAGCAGAATTTCAAGAAAGATCGATTCCGAATTCAGTTAGCCAAGAGTCAAGTTCTGTCAGCGAGTTGGTACAGAACTAAGCTATCTCAATGACACTGATATTGCTTTCAGGCGAACGAGAATTGAATGTCGAGTTATACCATTCCTTCATAAGTTCTAGAAGAAAGAGAAGAGCTAGTTAAAGATTATAAAATCCTAACATTTAAAGTATTACACTATACTGATAATTCATACTTTGCTTAATAACTTGATTTTTAAAAGAGAGACTATTCCTTGTTGCTATTAATGCAATTATGCAACCTCAGTACGCAGTGACAGACTGCGATATAGTTGACTCTAGTGTTGTCAGAAGTTCTCTATAGTAATGAACAGTCACTTGATGTACCAACGCAATTCACGCTTCAGAAACGCAGAGCGGTGAACTTGAAACTTGCATTAAAGAAAATAGTGACTTTCTATCTTAACGCAATTACGTGAATGGACTCTAGTTACTTCAACAGAGAGTTTATAGTTCACCAGAGACGTTCCGATTGAGCTGTAATCCACTGCATGTAATAAGATTTACTTGGCTGTAAGTCTGGGAATTAAATTGTAGTGTTAAGAAAGAAAAAGGAATTATATACACATCAAAAAAACTTTTGCATCCCCCCCGGTTCCCAGAACTGAAGATAGACGTTGACTGTGGATGTTGTATCACAGATACAGTCACTTTGACTGTTCAGAGACGTCACTAAACCCGCCCAGAGATGTAAACAACCATGCACTGATAGCGCCTATTAGACAGAGGGGGTCCGACAGCCGATCAGTTCCACTCATGCCTCGCTCAGACTGCCCAAAGGCTACTACTGCATTGGATTACCGCTTCCTACGGATTATGGCTCGGAGGAACCCTGACAGTAACGCCACCATGTTCAGTATTGGCAGTATGGCATTTGCTTATACAACTTTACACATCGGTACCATATTTCTCTAACACATAAATTACACAGCGATCTGATTATTTAACAGAGAAACAAACTTTTTTTTTTACTACGTCAGTGACATATGTTTACGTAATTACACCGTTGGATAACTTCACACTTACGAAATGGTATTTTATCTGTACTTTGTGAACTGTTGATATATTTTTCGGAACCATTGTGATACTATGAGAGCTTTGAATGATGTATTTGGTACGGGATCATGATTTTTAAAGTACGTTTGAGGCAGATGACACTTTTAACATGAGTAGAGAACTTTTTTTAGGTTTTGAAATTATTGGAGAAAACTACGACGATTTTGAGAGTTGACTGAGGTGTTATGATGTTATTATTACGATGACTATGTGTATTATGCTGTTGCGGTATGTTTATGATCAATAAGCTGATGCTATATGAGTTATTTAGTTATGCTACGTATCTGTTATGTCGAGTTATACCATTCCTTCACTCGAAGTGTCGACGAATATGTATATGTGTAAAAAAGCAAGGAATAATGAGTAGTGGTTAGGGACTCAGGTTTGTGAAAAAGGTTGTTGGAAACCAAGAATAATACTTTAAGAGTTATGAAATGTGTGTATATATGCGTGAATGCATCACAATGCCGACGAAAATTTTTTGGACACTGTTATATCAATAGGATTTTGTTTCTACAGTTTTGTAACGCAAATTATTCGCCTGTGAAATTTTTTATATGAGACTGCCACTGTAGCGGAAACTGTTGTCGTAAATATTTCGGTAAGAAAGTTAAGTGACCACCTGCACGTAATGCGTCGTGGGCACCCAGCTGCACGACAGCCACCTGGAAACAAGCCATTAGTGTGTGCCTTTCAGAGGCACAGAAAAAAAAGAGGCCATTATCCTCGCTATTGACATTCCTTTGTAGAAAGCATCGCAAATACGACACGCTCAAGCTTGAGAACATATGATTATACTGTGGAGCTCTTAATTTATGATATTTACTAAAATACCTAATGAAATGATGAGAAAAATTTTACATCTATTGTCTTTGCAGTTGAGAGATTGCTCATTTTGTTTAATATCTAGGTTCTAGCTGCACTGCAGCATTGGCTAAAATAAAATTTGATAGATGTACTAATAAAAATATTTTATGCCTACAGATCCAGTAAATAATAACTTTATGATGTACTTAAAAAAAACGAAGGAGCACAAAAAGACATTTCCCTTCACAGGAATTGCATACAGAATTTTCTTTTCAAGTACATGGTAATATTTTTTTTACAATACGCTTTTGTGGTGCACCACTTTAATTATATATACATTAAGATGTGAATATACATTTCCCTTATCTGCATTGTTGTCTTCAGTGTACTGTTTTTTCTGCTTGTGGTTTTGTCACGTTTAGGTATAAGTTATTACATTTATTGCTGCTTGCTTTGCTTACTTGCATTTTTTTGTCATTGCTGTTTGTGTTAATTGTTTTGTGCCTCTGCATTGCCTCGTCCCTTAGATTATGCATCTGAGCTCAGTAGATTTAAGTTAGCTTAAAAGGGGGTAGGCTATATAAGAGAATGAATTGTAATGAATTTGAAGAAATGCACTGAGAGGTTATACGAGAAAAGTACAGAAAGCAGGTATAGATACAACTTTTTAGAAACAATGAAGAACAAAGGGAGATCTCCGAGAAGCAAAGAAAGTTTCGTTTGCAAAATACTGCAGTAAAACAAACCCTGTCCTTTCCTTGTGTTATCCCACTATTTGTTTGTGTACCCCTGTGTACTTATGTTCTTCCTGTCTTTATATGTTTATCTGATAAGACTTATGTTGTAGAATTTTTCTAATACTCAGCTACATGAACTATGATGAGGAATACTGTTATCCTTAAATATAATTTGCATTAATAATATGTTATTTACTTTGTAAAGATGTTAGACACTATTAACTATGTTCTGTTTTAATGCTCATGTGTGAAGTTGATGTTTCAATAATTATTCTGATCTTTTATGTATTTACTTATGTCATAATTTCTGTAACATTGATGCGCATGTTTATTTCTATTCTTTTGTAAAGCCTGTATTACTGCAAATGTTATCTGTACTATTATGTTCTTTAATGATATATTTTGTACCTTTGTTATTGTATTCTCATGTTATAAAATTGTAATTGACACCAGTTCATCAAATTAAGTAACTTGTAAATTACATTTCAATGCACACGTTTCTGTTGGTCATAGTACATGAACAATATGTGAGAATTGGGGACTGTTAGTGTTTGCACATGTGTTGATAATTCAGCAAGGGACTGGTTAACAGCATTGCTGGTTCTAAGGACAATTCCAAAAACTTTGTGCATGCAGAAGTGGTGGTTGATGGACTTGCTATATTCTCCGCAAGACTCTTCGATGGTGATTGTGCACCTGCACAGTCGCAACAGATTGCTGCTGGCCATCTCTACAAGGACTGAAGTGGGTCTGCACCTTCGATGGCCCATCAATACCATTATTCCTACAAGGACTGCAGTGGGTCTGCACCTCTGGTGGCCCACCAATAACATAATCTCTACCAGGACTACAGTGGGTCTGATCTGTGATGACCAACCTACCAATATTCTTCAAAATGTCGACTGATTCTGCTGTGGGTTTGCTCTGTTGTGGCCCATTACTTGTCAGCATGTCAAGAGTCAGCACTGTCTTTCCGTTGAAAGGAGAACACTACTTCTTCAAGACTGCATGGAAATCCACTGCTTCCATGTGCATTTTCTTTTACTGCTAAAAATTTGCGAAAAAAAACCACTGTAATTTTACTGTGATGAATGATCAGGACTGTCTTTATTGGACTGTAAGAAAATTTTACCTTTTGACCAACATTGTATCAGTAAGTGTGTGCATTTGATATCTTTGTTATTGTAATTACAATTATGAAATTTTTTTCAAATCTGTATTCGCCAGTGCCCAAAACAATTTGTAAATTTTTTTGTGGGGAGCGTGGGGGCTATGTAAGTAGGCTGTTTAGGTTTTCTTATTGGTAACGCCACGTAGCACTCCGTATGAAAATCACTGGCTGTTCTGTGTGCAGTCAGTGGCTGGTTGGCATTGTTGTAATACTCGCCATTGTAGCGTTGGGCAGTTGGCTGTTAGCGGCGCGTAGCGTTGCGCAGTTGGAGGTGAGCCGCCAGCAGTGGTGGATGTGGGGAGAGAGATGGCGGAGTTTTGAAATTTGTAAGAATGGATGTCATGAACTGATATATATATATATATATATATATATATATATATATATATATATATAATGACTTTTGATGATATTGAGGTAAATACATTGTTTATTCTCTACGAAAATCTTTCATTTGCTAACTATAGCTATCAGTAGTTAGTGCCTTCCGTAGGTTGAATGTTTTATTTAGCTGGCAGTAGTGGTGCTCGTTGTATTGCAATAGTTCGAGTAACCAAGATTTTTGTGTGGTAAGTGATATGTGAAACGTATAGATTAATGTAGGGCCATTCTTTTGTAGGGATATTTGAAAGTCAGATTGCGTTGCGCTAAAAATATTGTGTGTCAGTTTAAGCACATTCGTGTATAATTGTTCAAAGAGGACGTTTCAATATTATAAACACACACACAAAATCTACCACACAAAAATGGTTCAAATGGCTCTGAGCACTATGCGACTTAACTTCTGAGGTCATCAGTCGCTTAGAACTAATTAGACCTAACTAACCTAAGGACATCACACACATCCATGTCCGAGGCAGGATTTGGACCTGCGACCGTAGTGGCCGCTCGGCTCCTGACTGTAGCGCCTAGAATCGCACGGCCACTCCGGCCGGCTCTACCACAGAGAATTAATTATGTCTGGCCTAAGCATAAGGTTCCCACTCGTAAAATTTCAAAGTAAATGACTTTTCCAAATTAGGTTCTATTGCGGATAACAGACTGAAAGAAAACGAGCGCTATTAAAAAATAAAAAGCCAGGAAAACCACAGCAAGTGATAAGAAGATATAAATACAAGACTTTGTTTTTCAAATTTTTAAATACTGTATTATAAACTCAAAATGATATGTGTACAAATAGTAAAGAACATGTTTCCATTTTAATAGTAAGAAAATGGACGCCCATTGATGACACTGTAACTTCAGCGGAACATGTGTGGAAAATGAAAGACAAAATTGTGTTTTATTTTCAATACTTTCAAACGCATCAGTAGTTTCTTTTTGTACCCACCCTCTAATCCTATTGCTCAACGACACCGATGCCATATTTTGTAACTTAATCAACAACTTCAGATTGGGAAGTACCTCCTATGTTGATCTGAGCAGTGCATGAGAACGCCAACTGGGATTCATGTGATTCATTCTTTATCATTCCTTTGGTGATCTGATAAGAAAGTATGCACCCTTCGCGGATTATTGCTGGTGTACCAGCTGCGTCCGCTATCCATGCAAAGCCCAGATTCCTTATTGGAAATGAGCAACAATAATGTAAATAAGGTAAGTAGAACTACGTATAGGCGTTCCGTCTTTGCGTATTGTGGACACTGCTTAGATTACAGGGAATATTAACCAGAGTATTGATTTATTCATTAATGAAATTTGTGGTGAGCAGTCTGTTTCAGTTTGAGAACTATAGAGATATTTACAGCAATAATACTAAAAGAAGACGTGTCTGTCTGGTTAACAGCTGTACGTTGGGTACCATATACCGTCCGCCCATTGGTTGCCTTCAGCTTGACACAGGGAATCCATAGCAACATCTGATCTATGAAGACAACGCGAGGAGGGCACGTGATAAAGTTCAATCGAAGACACGACCAAAGTACACATTAACAATCTACCATTGGAGACAATACGCCAAGAGAAGAAGTGCAGTCTAAATTTCTTTCTCCTCAACACGTTCTTTTACACTGTAGAGAAATGCTCTGTAGAGAAAGTGTCTTCGAAGTGTAGGCGACTCAAGAAAGTAATGCGAGGCAGGTCCCGACTTGAGGTTGGAAATGGAACGATAAGGAGGACAAAAATGAAATAACATTCCGAGTCTGGTCTGGAGGAGTATCGCAATCACTGGTTTAAAATTTCTCAAAAGACAAGTGGCCAGCTATGCGGACGCTAACCTGAAGACACAGCTAGCTCAGAAGAGCGATGAGAAGCTAGCTGGTTTGAATGCAGTAATTAGCAGGGGCGGCTCCAGGTGCTGCCCCCTCTGGCAGCTGCGGTCGGTAATTGGGGGCTGCGGAGGCGGCGCCGCCGCGGTCGGCAGGTGAGTGGGCGGGAGGCAACGGGTGGGCCGCCCCCTGGCTGTGCACGGACGCCGCCACAGGCCGGGCCGCCTCGCCTTCCAGACCACTCACCTCCAAAGGCGACCTCCAGGTTCCCTACCGAGACGACTCCGCGTCCTCAGTGCAGCTGGGGTATAACCGAAGCTCTCTCCATGTACACTACTGGCAATTAAAATTGCTACACCAAGAAGAAACGCAGATGATAAACGGGTATTCATTGGACAAACATATTATACCAGAACTGACATGTGATTACATTTTCACGCACTTTGGGTGCATAGATATTGAGAAATCAATACCCAGAACAACCACCTCTGGCCGTAATAGTGGCCTTGATACGCCTGGGCATTGAGTCAAACAGATGGCGTGTACAGGTACAGCTGCCCATGCAGCTTCAACACGATACCACAGTTCATCAAGAGTAGTCACTGGCCTATTGTGACAAGCTAGGTGCTCGGCTACCATTGACCAGACGTTTTCAGTTGGTGAGAGATCTGGAGAATGTGCTGGCCAGGGCAGCAGTCGAACATTTTCTGTATCCAGAAAGGCCCGTACAGGACCTACAACATGCGGTCGTGCATTATCCTGCTGAAATGCACAGGGATGGAATGAAGGGTCCTAACACATCTGAAATGTAACGTCCAGTGTTCAATGTGCTGTTAATGCGAGCAATAGGTGACCGAGACGTGTAACCAACGGCACCCCATACCATCACGCTGGGTGATACGCCAATATGGCGATAACGAATACATGCTTCCAATGCGCGTCCATCGCGATGTCACGAAACATGGATGCGATCATCATGATGCTGTAAACAGAACCTGGATTCATCCGAAAAAAAGACTTTTTGCCATTCGTGCACTCAGGTTCGTCGTTGAGTACACCATCGCAGGCACTCCTGTCTGTGATGCAGCGTCAAGGGTAACCGCAGCCATGGACCCCGAGCTGATAGTCCGTGCTGCTGCAAACGTCGTCGAACTGTTCGTGCAGATGGTTGTTGTCTTGCAAACGTCCCCATCTGTTGACTCAGGGATCAGACGTGGCTGAGCGATCCGTTACAGCCATGCGGATAAGATGCCTGTCATCTCGACTGCTAGTGATATGAGGCCGTTGGGATCCAGCACGGCGTTCCGTTTTACCCTCTTGAACCCACCGATTTCATATTCTGCTAACAGTCCGACCTTTATCACAGTCGGAAACGTGTTGGTACGCATTTCTCCTCCTTACATGAGGCATCACAGTAACGTTTTACCAGGCAACGCCGGTGAACTGCTCTTTGTGTACGAGAAATCGGTTGGAAACTTTCCTCATGTCAGCACGTTGTAGGTGTCACCACCGCCGCCACCCTTGTGTGAATGCTCTGAAAAGATAATCATTTGCATATCACAACATCATCTTCCTATCGGCTAAATTTCGCGTCTATAGCACGTAATCTTCCTGGTGTAGCGATTTTAACGGCCAGTAGTGTATACAAAAACGGCAAATATTAGCTTACAAAACCTGTTCTTGTGGCTTCTAAAACATCGTAATTACTCAGATTCATGTCTAACACGTTACCAATCCCAACATCGGCACACCAGCCGTTATCGCTCAGTGCGTAAGTGCTGTAACAAATCTCTCTCAAAATGCCGTGCGTAGAATCGCAGTCTGGGGTGGCCCCGGTACTCAGTTCCCATATTAGCAGGGAACGTGGGGAGAAAAGTTTTTGGTTTAGCCCAGACCAACGGTCATTTGTATAGTCATTCGAACGTCTGCCTTACTGCAGCTCTGTTACGGTACGTTAAGCGAAGCCTGAACGACGAACAGGAGCTGACGCCCAGCTGGCGAATCAGTTAATTTCTTTTGCGAAAGCTTTTAATCAAACTGAAATTAGTGCTTAGCTAAAGGCACCATTTACATGCGTGCCGTTCCGATTTTGCGCGCGAAAAACAGTCCCGCTCGTTTGGATTTTACGCCCAAAATCTGTCACCCTTAAATATTTTCAGACTCGGGCAGGACTGATAATTCAGGATAATTCAGATGTGGTCCCCCAGTATATCAGACCTTGGTCTAACTTAAGTTTTAAACGTTTGAAAAATATTGCTTCGTTTCGACTTTAATTGCAAAAAACACATATTATTGGGACGTTTTTGAAGCGCGACACGTCTATACACTAGTGTACAGCTAAACTATGAGTGGCAAACCGCTGGAAACAGTATCTACAGTACAATATCTAAGAGTAACTATCCAGAGTGACGTTACGTGGAATGACACATAAAACAGATAGTGGGAAAATCAGATTCCAGACTCAGATTCATGGGAATAATCTTAACAAAATGTAATTCACCCACGAAGGAAGTGGCTTATAAGACGTTTTTCGGACGATTCTTGAGTATTGTTCATGTGTTTGGGAACCCTACCAAATAGGACTGATGGAGGATGTAGAGAAGATGCAGCGAAGAGCGGCACGTTTCGTCACAGGATCGTGTAACTAACGCGAGAGCGTTACGGAGATGCTAAACAAATTCTATTGGCAGACGTTACAAGAGAGGCGTCGTAAATGAGGTTAGAGATTTGCTATTGAAATTCTGGGAGAGTACTTTTCGGGCAGAGTCGGACAACATATTACTTCCCCGCACATAGGTCTTGCGTAATGATCAAGAGGAGAACATTCGAGATACTAGAACAAATACAGAGGCTTACCGATAGTCATTCTTCCACGCGCTATCCGTGAATGGATCAGGGTTGGTGGGCTCACTTACTGATACAAAAGTACCCTCCACCACACACCATTGTGTGGAGTTTTATTTAAATGTAGATGTACTTCAACTTGTACTAACCGGTTCAAACTTTGCACCAAGATAGACAAATGTATAAAGTCAAAACGAAACGTCTTCTATCCAGTAATCTTTATACGTTGTCGAGATACGATAATTCAAATTCGAGCTAAATGTGCCGCGTAAAATTCATTCTTACGTGAACTGAGCGGGCGGAAACTATTTAAAGTGAATCAAATAAATAAAAAATGCGTTCTCACGATAAAATTGCAAACCAACTTTCAAAAGTGTAGCTTCATGCGAATTATACGTGCAAAACATGCTTTTTGTTAGTTTCTTACGCGCGCCGCTCCTAAGTTTCAGACTTGTGCGAATCGGTTCAAATTTTGTACGAAGGTAGACAAATACATGTAATTAATGGTCGCTGTGTTGTTCTGTGAAAGCTTTATCAGTTGCTATGACATTAGCAAAAAGTTTCGAAACAATAAATAAACCTGTACGGGATCAGTCGTCGTTCAAAATGATTCAAATGGCTCTGAGCACTATGGGACTTAACATCTGTGGTCATCAGTCCCCTAGAACTTAGAACTACTTAAACCTAACTAACCTAAGGACATCACACACATCCATGCCCGAGGCAGGATTCGAACCTGCGACCGTAGCAGTCGCGCGGTTCTGGACCGCTAGACCACCGCGGCCGGCTTCAGTCGTCGTCCAAGTCAACAAGAATGTACATCGGTTGTCACGCTATGGCTGTCTAATGGCAAAATTATGGTAAATTTGGGAACCAGAATGAAAATATATTAGAACAAAAAAGGAGAATATGTCGTTGGCATACTCTGGGATGTAAACGAAGGGAACTAACTTTTCGACTTATCTGGCAGCTTCAAAGACATTTAAATCAAAAACGCCTTGTCATATTCGCCCTTTTTTTTACGAGTTAACCCTACTTCTCCAGCGTAGTGAGCTCTTCTAAAGGCACCACCTGTTATATGTATGGTAAGTAGTGCAAGAACAAATGGACACAAATTGATGTGCTTCTGCTGAGTGGGATGTGTCTACAATATATAAGAGGAAGTATCTCAGAGAGGGGATGGATGCAGCCTAAGCTTTGCGACACGTCGTGTCCACTGCACGATATGAAAAATGCCCCGCTGGAAGACAGGATGGCATGTGACATGTCATACAACATGACATCTTGTATCATGTTCCTCTATTTGAGGAGATGCATTATATCACATGACATGGATAGTACTAACAACTAAAAGCATGAACATGTCATGATGTTTTGATTTAAGTGTCTATGAAGCTGCCAGGTAAGTCGAAAACGTAATACCCTTCTCTTACTCTTCCTGGGACAAATTCGCCCTTTTTTGTGCTAAACGATATGAGAAATTTTCATTCTGGTGACACACATTAAAACTCCTCACCAACAGTTTTCACATCTTTTTTATTTGTTGGTGTTTGCCTTTTGGTTATGCGACTGCAGCCAGGTGAGTTATTTGTACAGGGTAAACTCGAACAGCAATGACAAAATTTCAGAGGTTGTTCAGGGACGCGTCTGAGTTCTTCGATGACTCGTTAGAGATTTTTAATTTAATGTGATTTGTCCTGTTTGTAATACAATTTACCTGTATTCCTGATAAAAATATCTACTGAAGAGCGAGGAGGCCTATAGTATACAGTTAACACAACACGGAAGGACGCGGTTTTTCGTCGGCGCCAACGTCCTGTACAACGCAAAAGCAAAGTACAGATGATCTTGTTTACCGTCACTGCCGAACAGCTCAGCACTGCGCCCTTCAGTGAACCTACACACGTTTACGGTACGTGCACATCGGGCGATTCTTCGCTCAGTATGTCAGTCCGTACTGCTGCCAAAGTGCAGCACCTAGCTCCACTGCCACGAGTACGGTATGGCAGCCGTTCCTGTTGTCAACAGTAAATACGAGCAGTGGGCAAACATTGTACATACCGACGACATTCGCATTGTTGTGCAGACATTTTCAGTGCACTAGAGAGAGAGAGATAAATAGGCGGAAGAAATCGAAATGTAATCACTCTGCTCCGAGCCAATGCAGACAATGGATCCCTCATACCGAGATCCCTGGACGACTCACGCAGTTTTCCGTGTGCAGGTCGGATTCAGGTTGTATTTATAAATACCTGACGTACTTGTAATAACGTACAATCAGAATTACTCAAAACACGAAGAAAATACGCACAAAATAACCGGTTTGGAATTGCATATTCACTTGTTACAACTAAAACACAAATAGGTTCGTGATGCATTGCCAACGCGCCTGTGGACCCCCCATCTCCCCACGCACACACAGGTACACAACATACTGATAAAATAAAATGTTCTCGGGTTATCAGCCGAGGCGTAACGTGTTGTCACAACGTTTCGAAGGGGTTCTTACTCGTCATCTCCATGCTATGTCACGTCCATATCGAGTTAGTTTCTTTACAGCCCCTGGACTGCAGGCCAGAAGGTGCTTCCGGAAGAGACGTCGCGCCGGAAGTAGACGAGTGAGGAGGGGGTGAGGGGTCCCGGTGCTGCCTGTTCTAACAATACCATCACTTGCAAAGTAGGTTAAAAATCAGATTAATAATGTTGCTCACACAGCGTATGTTCGCTTTATCCGGCAACAACAAAGTTATTGACTGTGGATGGCATCGTCAGAACGGAAATAATGAAGTCACTGTAAAAACGTCATTAATTTTGGCACTTATCTTGAATGATTCCCACGTAGATTTCGTCGAAGTTGTTATGGCTCATCTTGTTGATTCTAGGGTGATTCCACTTTGATTACTAGAAGGTCCAGATCTGTATTTTAGCAATATTTGAAGACCTAACAAATGCGTTTTTCAGGAAATTCTTAATCATCAAACAATCCCAGATCAGAACAATGGTATTTTTGACTTGGAGTTCACGATCAACATTTTTATTAAACGTCTTGTAAATTCACATACACTTCTTCCAATTGTCACATCATCAAGAAAACAGTTTTGTATCAATCTTCATATACGAGGTGAGTCGCCTAATATTACCGCTGGATATACTTCGTAAACCACATCAAATACTGACAAACCGATTCCATAGACCGAACGTGAGGAGAGGGGCTAGTGTAATTGTTTAATACAAACCATACAAAAATGCACGGAGGTATATTTTTTAACACAAACCTACGTTTTTTAAATGGCACCACGTTAGTTTTGTTAGCACATCTTAACATATAAACAAATAAGTAATCATTGCCGTTTGTTGAATTGTAAAATGTTAATTACATCCGGAGATATTGTAACCTAAAGTTGACGCTTGAAACCTCCGACCTTCAGTTGCATCTTGTAACAAACACGGGCCACGGTCTGCAAGCAGCATCTGCAGGGACATGTTTACTATGACGACCGTGTTTACGAATGTGGCTGTAGTGCACTGTTGTGGTTTGGTCTAGCTGTCGCAGTGTCCGCATGTAGCGCTTGCTGCTATTGTTATTCTGCATTCGTCTCCGCACGCAGACCAACTGTAGTACACCGTGTTACCAGACGTCTGTGATAGTGTAGTGTTGTAGGAACTGTGACCATGGTGTATGCGGAGGTGATACTCATCTATGGCGAGTGTCGACGAAATGCAGCTGAAGCCTGCAGGGTGTATGCAGATCGGTACCCGGACAGAGAGCATCCAACGTGCCGCACATTGCAAAACATCTACCGCCACCTGCATGCAACAGGTATGGTTGTAGCACGCAAACGGGTCCGTAACAGGCCGGTCACAGGAGAAGCGGGTGCAGTTGGTGTGTTATCTGCTGTTACCATGAACCCACACATAAGTACACGGGGCATTGCGAGAGCCGGTGGACTGAGTCAAAGTAGTGTCATGCGCATACTGCATCGTCACCGCTTGCACCCGTTTCATGTGTCGCTACATCAGTAATTACATGGTGATGACTTTAATCATCGAGTGCAATTCTGTCAATGGGCATTAACAGGAATGCGTTGCAGTTCTACCTGTTTACCGATGAAGCAGGTTTCACAAACCACGAGGTAGTGAATCTACGGAACATGCATTAATGGTCCGTGGACAATCCTCGCTGGCTCAGACAGGTAGAGCGACAGCGACCGTGGACTGTAAATGTATGGTGCGGAATCATTGGCGACCACCTCATCGATCCTCACTTTATTGCAGGGGCCCAAACAGCTGCAACATACATCGCGTTTCTACAGAATGATCTGCCAACTTTGCTCGAAAATGTCCCACTGGAAACGCGTCGACGTATGTGGTATCAGCATGATGGTGCACCTGCACATTCTGCAATTAACACTAGGCTGACCCTTGACAGGGTGTTCGACGGGCGTTTCATACGACGTGGAGGACGCATAAATTGGCCAGCCCGTTCTCCTTATCTTACACCTCTGGACTTCTTTCTGTGGGGTACGTTAAAGGAGAATGTGTACCGTGATGTGCCTACAACCCCAGAGGATATGAAAAAACATATTGTGGCAGTCTGCGGCGACATTCCACCAGATGTACTGCGGCGTGTACGACATTCATTACGCCAGAGATTGCAATTGTGTGCAGCAAATGATGGCCACCACATTGAACATCTATTGGCCTGACATGTCGGGACACACTGTATTCCACTCCGTAATTGAAAACAGAAACCACGTGTGTACGTGTACCTCACCCCTCATGGTAATGTACATGTGCGTCAGTGAAAAAGACCAATAAAAAGGTGTTAGCATGTGGACGTAATGTGCTTTTCCAGTCTCTTCTGTACCTAAGGTCTATCACCGTTCCCTTTGGATCCCTACGTAATTTGGTGCTCTCCGATACACACAATCGAACAGCAGAGGAGTGGTACTCAAGCGTCTACTTTAGGTTACAATATCTCCGGATGTAATTACATTTTACAATGCAACAAACGGCACTGATTACGTATTTATTTATATGTTCAGATGTGCTAACAAAACTAACTGGGTTCCATTTAAAAAAACGTAAGTTTGTGTTAAAAAACATACTTCTGTGCATTTTTTTATGGTTTGTATTAAACAATTACACCAGCCCCTCTCCTCACGTTCGGTATGTGGAATCGATTCGTCAGTATTTGATGTGGTTTACGGAATGTATCCAGCGGTAATGTTAGGTGACTCACCCTGTATTTAATTTCTACTTTAACCAAACACAAGACCTGACTGTTCTTTTACAAAGCGAAATAACAGCTTAACTTCTGCAAAGTGACCCAAAGACTGCCCTGTGCGCATTCGCGCCAAAACGGTTACTAGCAAGTCAAATATTATGACAGCCTCACAGAAATGAACACACACAAGAACCATATCACTATATCGATACATCGGAGTACCTATACACTAATAAAACCAAATGTGAATATTGTCACAAAAATATGTCTGTTACTTCGCAGAAAAGTAGTACGATATTACTGGTATCGAGCACTGGGGTTGGAGTGCCGTAATGGTCACGTAAATAAAGAACCATTACACTGTCTATACGCCTGTTCCGCCCGCTGCCTGCGCCACTTTCACTTCATAGCGCTGCTGACTGACTTTTACTGAAGCCACATCCAATGCGGAGCTCAGCAGGAAACCGCTGTCCTGGCTGACGATACTGTCGCATCATCAAGACTGCCTCTTGATGATGCAATCCCAGACGTCGTTGGCGCGGCACGGCACCTCCACCGGTTCGACAAGAAACGCGTCTGTCTGTTGCCGCAGCGCTCTGCCACGGCACTCGTCGGTTCGGTCGAGGCGAGGCGAACCGCCACCTGCGTTCTCTGGACAGCGCTCCGAGACGTGCCGCCGCGCCTGACCGCTACACTGTAGTCACTGAATAGAGGCCGCCCTGGCAGCTGACGCAGCCCCGTCTGGTCACTGACTGACCCACCAGGCACAGGCGCAATTTTCACCGGCGACCAGAGGATGGCCTTTATTCTGTGATTCTCCGTTATCCTGGCAGTCTCGGCCGTGAGATGTCCTGTGCACGTAAGGAGCGCCAGGTGCTTTCTTTCTTTTGGATTGTTTTCCTTCTTCTTTATACTCGGTTAGAGAGCGCATTTTATCCATGTGTCCGAGTAGCCGTTCTTGCGGGCTGTTTCCGCACAGATGTTGTAACTCGGTAAATAAACTTTCTCTGCCCCATATCGGTCGTGCTTTGTGTACCACGGTGGCGAGCAGAATTTGCGTTGCGCTGGGCGGTTCTGTGATGCTGTCATCGAAGTGGCAATGAGAACGCCAGTATACGACGATGTTGTCAACCACGACAGCGGTTTCCTCTCCAGCTCTGCCTCGGACGTGGCTTCACCAAAAATCGTCAGGAATGCTCTGACGTCAAAGCGGCGCTGTGCAAGTAGTGGGTGGAACAGACGGGCGCCACCAGGACTTGACGCCCGGACTTCCTCTCGGTCACACCCCACTCGGCCCTCAGTCTTCTCATGCCACCATGGGCCGCTACGTCTCTTCGGGAGACACGCGAGTGCCTCATAAGTTTGGCTCCGGCAAAGGGAGAGAGCGCCCCATCGGGTATAAAGAAACGAACTGGACATCAAGTCGAGGCTTTGCCTTAAGATGACGAGTACAACGCCACGACACGCCTGATAACACGAGTAAGTCTCATCAATAAAATTCGCCAAGAAATCCCATTTGTCCATGATGGATGGAATATGCGATACTACAATATGTATCGTGTTTTGTAAAATAGAATTCGTTACTCGTACGTCTGCCAATCCCCTAATGTTTCGCGTTGTAAACGTTTACCACACTATGCAATAAATTGCAGAAAACCACCGAAGTCGCAATATTACGTCCGTTTAAGACAGTGTTATTACTCAGGAAACATACACGTTGAAAGCACCGATAATGGCTGTCAATTAGTTGAAATCGATTTGCAAAAGTAAATGAAGAAAAAAATGATCTGGCGACTGGTTGCTGCTTATTTGGTAATTTTAATACTAACTTTCTTTATTACTTGACGACTATCTTCGAGCCTAAGCTATTTATCAAGTCATCCACTAAGTTATGCAGTAACATCCAATACTATAGCCACATTAACATTCATTCCACTTCCTGTAAAACGTCATTCACCTAACTTAGCAGATCATTTGATACTGAACTTAGGCTCGAAACTAGTCATCAAGTAATAACGAGAATTAATACTGCAACTTAGACGGTTGTCTTCATTTTATTGCATAATCTGATAAACCATACAGTTCCTGCCGTCATGTCATCCAGAACCTTGGAAATTAGTAAATAGTCCTCTGTATTTATTTGCTCTATGATGATCTGTCAGTGTTGTAGTCCTACTGCTTTCTCTTACACAGTTCAGTTACTCGTTTGAGGAAAAATAGGTTATGACACGTATTCTAACAAATAAATAAGTAAAGAAAACATAGTGAAGAGGTAAATCGTGCCCGTTTGTATATTAAGTGAGCCATACCGAGTTGACTCTTCCGGGGAATGAAAGGGAGTACCTTGCGCCAACGCCTCGCTAGGAGTGGCGCAAAAATTTTGTAGTCTGTGTCAAGTAGAGTTAGGGGGCGCTAATATGCTGTCATCGCTCCGATGTCCCTTTGTGAATGGGTATAACAATGCTAGTGGAATGGCGTTTTCCGTCATCAACAGTTCATGTTATACTGTCGCCCACGGTGACGCTATTAGCCCAAGAAAGGCGCGATGAAATTCTATCGGCAATCCGTCGACGCCAACTCATTCAAAGCACGTTTGTTAACTGCATCATGGGCCTCGACGCACGAAACCAGTTCCGCCTCGCCAGAGACGTGTGGTAACACAGCCTCCTCAACACTGGCGTTAGTGTGCTCCTCCTGGTGGTACAGTGTGCGGTACTAGTCTACGAAGGCACTGACTATTTCGCCCCGGAAAGTTTCGTTCTGTGCGCGACGCCTGTAGATCTCGGTGACGAGTAGTTATCACCGTTCTTTCTCATCGGAGGCGATACGATGCGTGGTGGGGTCTTCTTCTGCCACCAAATCTTGACGTCTGGTCCCCACCACCGCCCCATGCAGGCTACAGCATGTCAACGTCACGATTTTTGCCTTAATCCTACTGCGTTCCCTCTCGGTTGCAGGACTCGGCGGCTGGACGTCGAGGTCTCGGGGAACATCGTAGAAATATCGGGTACTGTACCAACGCCACGCAGCTACTTCCTTGCCGTACTGAATGAGGGTACTCCCTTTGTTTGCTTTGGGGAAGGAGACCAAACAGCGTGGTCATCAGTCTCATCGGATTAGGGAAGGATGGGGAAGGAAGTCGGCCGTGCCCTTTCAGAGGACCCATCCCGGCATTTGCCCTGGAGTGATTTTAGGGAAATCACGGAAAACCTACATCAGGATGGCCGGACGCGGGACTGAACCGTCGTCCTCCCGAATGCGAGTCCAGTGTCTAACCACTGCACTACCTCGCTCGGTAAATAGCAGGTCTGCCACATCCCAGTCACCGAGTCAAGCGACGTTCACAGGTGTCCCATGTCTCGGTAATGCGTTGAATACATTTAGAATCGTGGTGTTTAACTTCCATGGTTCTCGACTGCGCCAGACCACTTGTTGGGGGAAGAGAATATTACAGATGTGGGCACAGTGGTATGAAAAGGCCAAGGGGCAAAGTGCTGCACGTTGGAGTTCAAAAATGTTGAAATGTGTGTGAAATCTTATGGGACTTAATTGCTAAGGTCATCAGTCCCTAAGCTTACACACTACTTAACCTAAATTGTCCTAAGGACAAACATACACACCCATGCCCGAGGGAGGACTCGAACCACCGCCGGAACCAGCCGCACAATCCATGACTGCAGCGCCCCAGACCGCTCGGCTAATCCCGCGCGGCCACGTTGGAGAGCAGGGGTCAGTTCGGGGGAGACTAACTCCTATCAAGACAGCTCGCAGAGTGACCCAAGTACGTACAGGTACCTCGTCACCTTCCAAAGTGCCGGGCAGCAGCAGAGCACGGACGACAAGGTGAAGTTCTTGACGGGTGCTGCAGAGGGGCATTCGATCCTTAGGGTGCAGGACACATTTACAATCACTCCCAAGCAAGTAATGGTCACAGCGCCCAAGAAATATACGAGCGATTTCTTCTGAGCACAAGCGCGCTCTGTCGTGTCTTCGGATGGGGCCTGACAGAACGTACATGTTGACAATACTCACCCATAACGGTGATCGTCATGCCTCTGCTGGATGTGGCGTAGCCATCTATGCTCGCGACGGCATTCCGTCCCAGATGGCCACCAGGGCAGGGATAAATCTTACTGTCTGCGTCCTTCGAAGGTGTGGCGAAGCGCACTGCTTGATGTAGACGTCCGATACCCTTATCTCTCACAGCATTTGAGTTTTCACTCGGGAGCTACTGTTGTTAGTGTGTGAAGATGGTATCGGTTCTTTCGGGCATCGGTGAGCATGCAGCTCTCTTACAATGAAATGGTAATTAAATCAAGACCGTATGCTGTCGACAGGCTTTGATATACACTCCTGGAAATGGAAATAAGAACACCGTGAATTCATTGTCCCAGGAAGGGGAAACTTTATTGACACATTCCTGGGGTCAGGTACAACACATGATCACACTGACAGAACCACAGGCACATAGACACAGGCAACAGAGCATGCACAATGTCGGCACTAGTACAGTGTATATCCACCTTTCGCTGCAATGCAGGCTGCTATTCTCCCATGGAGACGATCGTAGAGATGCTGGATGTAGTCCTGTGGAACGGCTTGCCATGCCATTTCCACCTGGCGCCTCAGTTGGACCAGCGTTCGTGCTGGACGTGCAGACCGCGTGAGACGACACTTCATCCAGTCCCAAACATGCTCAATGCGGGACAGATCCGGAGATCTTGCTGGCCAGGGTAGTTGACTTACACCTTGTAGAGCACGCTGGGTGGCACGGGATACATGCGGACGTGCATTGTCCTGTTGGAACAGCAAGTTCCCTTGCCGGTCTAGGAATGGTAGAACGATGGGTTCGATGACGGTTTGGATGTACCGTGCACTATTCAGTGTCCCCTCGACGATCACCAGAGGTGTACGGCCAGTGTAGGAGATCGCTCCCCACACCATGATGCCGGGTGTTGGCCCTGTGTGCATCGGTCGTATGCAGTCCTGATTGTGGCGCTCACCTGCACGGCGCCAAACACGCATACGACCATCATTGGCACCAAGGCAGAAGCGACTCTCATCGCTGAAGACGACACGTCTCCATTCGTCCCTCCATTCACGCCTGTCGCGACACCACTGGAGGCGGGCTGCACGATGTTGGGGCGTGAGCGGAAGACGGCCTAACGGTGTGCGGGACCGTAGCCGAGGTTCATGGAGACGGTCGCGAATGGTCCTCGCCGATACCCCAGGAGCAACAGTGTCCCCTAATTTGGTGGGAAGTGGCGGTGCGGTCCCCTACGGCACTGCGTAGGATCCTACGGTCTTGGCGTGCATCCGTGCGTCGCTGCGGTCCGGTCCCAGGTCGACGGGCACGTGCACCTTCCGCCGACCACTGGCGACAACATCGGTGTACTGTGGAGACCTCACGCCCCACGTGTTGAGCAATTCGGCGGTACGTCCACCCGGCCTCCCGCATGCCCACTATACGCCCTCGCTCAAAGTCCGTCAACTGCACATACGGTTCACGTCCACGCTGTCGCGGCATGCTACCAGTGTTACAGACTGCGATGGAGCTCCGTATGCCACGGCAAACTGGCTGACACTGACGGCGGCGGTGCACAAATGCTGCGCAGCTAGCGCCATTCGACGGCCAACACCGCGGTTCCTGGTGTGTCCGCTGTGCCGTGCGTGTGATCATTGCTTGTACAGCCCTCTCGCAGTGTCTGGAGCAAGTATGGTGGGTCTGACACACCGGTGTCAATGTGTTCTTTTTTCCATTTCCAGGTGTGTATATCAAAAGGGACAGTTGAAAATGTGTGCCCCGACAGGGACTCAAAGCCGGGATCTCCTGCTTACATGGCAGACGCTCTATCCATCTGAGCCACCGAGGGCACAGAGGATAGTGCGACTACAGGGATTTATCCCTTGCACGCTCCCCGTGAGACCCAAGTTAATGTCCACACACTACGTTCGTAGTGCCCCTGCCTATTACACTCATTACTTGCGGCAGACAATCTTGCGAAGTCCCGTAAGAGTTCGGGCAATGCGTGTGCATCCAGCACAGAAGAAGAAGGTCAATTTCCGGTTAGCCTTAACTATAGGAAGATGATATCTGTTCTTTCGGCTCTTCAGTCAGGAACCTCGCGACCGCTACGGTCGCAGGTTCGAATCCTGCCTGGGGCATGGATGTGTGTGGTGTCTTTAGGTTAGTTAGGTTTAAGTAGTTCTACGTTCTAGGTGACTGATGACCTCAGATGTTAAGTCCCATAGTGCTCAGAGCCATTTGAACCATTTTTGTTTTCGGACATGCCTGAAAGAACAGATGCCATCGGTGACCATGCAGCTCTCTTAGAATGAAATGATAATTAAATCAAGAGCGGGAGTTGACCTTCTTCTTCTATGCTGGATGCACACGCATTGCCCGAACTCTTACAGGACTCGGTAAGATGAGTAATGAGTGTAATGGGCAGGGGCACAAACGAATGAAGTATGTGGACATTAAGTTGGGAATGTGGGTCTCACGGGGAGGGTGCAAGGGATAAATCCCTGCAGTCGCACTATCCTCTGTGCCCTCGGTGGCTCAGATGGATAGAGCGTCTACCATGTAAGCAGGAAATCCCAGGCTTGAGGCTCGGTTGGGGCACACGTTTTCAACTGTCCCCGTTGATGTATATCAACGCCTGTCGTCAGCTTAGGGTCTTGATTTCATTACCATTTCACTGTCGTTACTGTTGATCGTTGCTATTCGGTACATTTGGAGTCGAAAAGTGGTGCGGAAGGGAACTCCACCAGTGGAGGGTGGAGAGGGGGGGGGGGGGGGGGGCAGCTGCGTGCCGCGTCGAACGCCACCTGAAGGCGTTGGCGTCGGCGTCGGCGTAAACAGGCCACCGTCTGGGGTAACTCCATTCCAGTGAGTGGTTCGAGTCATCGTCGACGTGGTTACTCCACGCAATTTAAGGCGCTGTCTTTGTGGCGTTCATATGTTCCACCTCGACCGTAGCAGTGGAGGACGTCTCGGTGGCAGTCGTGACGGCGGAGTCCATCTGTTCAGGTGCACCTGGGAGAGCCGGCGGACTGGGTACTGGCGCAGCCGGATCCGGCGTCGCGTTGTCGCCGTGCGGGTTCCGAGGTATCGTCTGGCCCGATGGCCTGTGGAGCCTCAGTGGGAAGTGAGTCGTCTCGTTCCGAGATCGTACGGCGCCCCCAGGAGGAAGGCCGTCGCACGGACGACGAGCGACGTGGCGTCGACTTCGTCGGCTGGAAGCGGGTCAGCAGACGTTGCCACTAGTAGTGGCGCCGGAGGTTGCTTCCCTCTCCACCTCTTGACACTTTCACCGATGTTTTGTGAGTCTCCCTGTTTCTGCAGTTCGTGATATTTCCTGTCACCTGACAGTCGTCACTTCTATTCCCACGCTCATCCAGCTAGAGTGTTACTATGTTCATAACGCTCTCGATATGAAGGAGACCTTATACTTTTTTCTGTCCGGCATTCGCCCTTTTAACGAAGTTTCCATTAAGCTGCCAAGTACTGGGTCCTGGTGTGGGTCACACCGTGTCCTGATGAAAAGTGGTCCAGGGGACTCTGCAAGTGCGCGACGTCTCGTCGTGTGCGCTCCACCTGGGAGAAGGCAGGGATCCATCCTCAGAAGCGCGCCTGCTCTTTCGGCCTCCACATGCCGCCTCTCTGTTTGGTCTCATTAAGGTCGAGGTAAGTAATCGAGAAACCAGATGGAGTCTTGAGAGATACCTGAAAGTAGAGAACCGATCCCGCCCACTCCAGCCACCTCACGTCAGAAGCAGTCGTAACCTAGGCAGTTGAAAGCAAGCGGACCTGCTGTGAATGACTAAGGGAATGATATCTTTTTGCTGTCTCTGTGTGTGTGTTTGTAATTAGGTGGCGTGTGCAAATGTCGTTCTTAAGGTTATCGCACCGACAAAGATGTAGCATGAATCTGGCCTGATATCTACGAACTTCACGACTTTGAAGACGGAAGGCTGTAAAACTCAAAATGGATGGGTTCATTTGGTTCAAATGGCTCTGAGAACTAAGCGACTTAACTTCTGAGGTCATCAGTCACCTAGAACTTAGATCTAATTGAACCTAACTAACCTATGGACATCATAAATATCCATGCCCGAGGCAGGATTCGAACCCGCGACCGTAGCGGTCGCTCGACTCCAGACTGTAGCGCCTAGAACCGCACGGCCACAATGGTCGGCGATGGGTTCATTTGCCTGTTTGTTCCAATCCTGTGGGCAATCAGGAGTTAAGATAATAGTGAAAGACACATAAAAGGGAATTAGGAGATGTGGCATACTACACCGTTTCCGAACAGTGCTTCACAACCTTTCTGAGACCACTATGCCTGAGTGCAGTCAGATTTTAATTAACCCCCCCCCCCCCCGCCCCCTACACACACACCCGAACCATTATGAAACTTTGTAACGTCCCCTTCGAAAATTATCAATGACTGTGCTTTTAAAGTTCTACGTTATTTGATTTTCAAACAGCTGAGCAAAACTGGACATACTCAGACATTTCTCTCTTTACTTATTCTGATCTTCACTAAATTGACACACAATATTTTTTTAGCGCAACGCAATCTGACTTTCAATAATCCCTACAAAAGAATGGCCCTGACTAACAATAACCTATACCTTTCATGAATCGCTTACCTCACAAAAATCTTCATTATTCGAACTAATGCAATGCAGCGAGCGCCAATACTACCAGCTACATAAAAGATTCTAACTGCTGAAGCCACTAACTACTGATAGGCATAGTTAGCAAATGAAAGATTTTGATAGAGAACAAATAATGTACTTATCTAA
Organism: Schistocerca gregaria; assembly: GCF_023897955.1. Taxonomy (NCBI): domain Eukaryota; kingdom Metazoa; phylum Arthropoda; class Insecta; order Orthoptera; family Acrididae; genus Schistocerca; species Schistocerca gregaria. The sequence continues at coordinate 480,839,587 of NC_064925.1, forward strand.
ATAGCGTTCAAAAGTCATTATATACATAATTTTGTGACATCCAATTAAAGAAATTTGCTTTTTCTGACGGGCACACATCCAGATCGTGCGCTCTCTCTTCCCTACATCCACCACTACTGGCGGCTCACCTGCAACTGCTCAACGCTACACGCTGTTCACATCCAACTGTCCAACACTACATTAGAGAATATTCCAACAATGAATCCAAACAGCCACAGACTGCACAAAGCGCAATCGGCGATTTTCATACAGAGCACTACGTGGCGTTACCGACATAAAAACCTAAAGTGCCTACTTACACCTTAGCGCACGCCTGACTAAACTTTTGAAAGGAAAAGAATTTTCTTTGAACACTTATTTTTAAGATTTTGTTTCTGTAGGAATCCAGAACCTCTAAGTGTTCATGAAAAGAAAATATTGTCCATTGTAGGCTGTATTGTGTTATTAAAATCGCGCTATTACCTCATTTAGGCCATGAGCCATTATCAAGCAACTGAAATAAATCAAAGTGGAAGAGCGCCATATGTCTGCCTCTGACGCTCTTTCACGTTGGTTTACTTCAGGTGCTTCATAATGGCTCACTGCCGAAATTAGGTAATAGCGCGATTTTAATAACACAATACAGCCTACAATGGACAATATTTTCTTTTATTAAAAATTTATTTTTAAAATGACAAATGATAAAGATATTTATTGTAGGTGTTTTATTAAAACACAAACTAATGAATCAGTGAGACAACTAGTACGGCTTATTTGCAATGCCTTTTTTTGTATAATGATGAAGGAATTATCAGTGCACCGCCAGTGCTCACTTCAAATCCTTCTCCGAATAGGAAGCTGGCCATCCACATTGGGGAGAGACGCACGCTTCCTCTGCACCACTGCTCTCCCTAGCGGCGCTTTTTTTACCCACACCCTGCATCCACCATTTTAAATCAACGAAAGCAAATTGTGTGCAGCATACTTAGGTCTACTATTTGCAAATCACTTGACTGCTGGACTCGTTACTTCTGAAGTGGCAGGAAATACTTAAGGCTGCCAGTACTTTCTGTTTGACCACTGCCACTGAAACGTCCCCTCAGAAAAATTAATGAATGCCTGTGCTGATAAACCTCTTACATTATTTTATTTTCAAACAGCTGAGCAGAACTGAACGTACTCAGACATTTCGCTCTGTACCTATTCTGATCAACACTAAACTGACACACAATATTTTTAGCGCAACGCAATCTGACTTTCAATAATCCCTACAAAAGAATGGCCCTGACTGACATTAAACTATACCTTTCACAAATCACCTACCTCACAAAAGTCTTCGTTACTCGAACTACTGCAATACAGCGAGCTCCAATACTGCCCGCTAAATAAAAGTTTTTATCTACTGAAAGCACTAACTACTGATAGGCATAGTTAGCAAATGAAAGATTTTGATAGAGAACAAACAATGTATTTACCTTGATAGTGTTCAAAAGTCATAATATATATAGCAGTTCATGACATCCAGTCTTACAAATTTACTGACTCTGATGGACACACGTCCAGATCATCCGCTCTCAAAACTCAGCCATCTCACTTCCCACATCCACCACTGCTGGCGGCTCACCTCCAACTGCGCAACGCTACGCGCTGTTAACATCCAGCTGCCCAACAATAAAATAGCAAACAACAATGCAAATCAGCTACAGACTGCACACAGCACACCCAGTGATTTTCATACAGAGCGCTACGTGGCGTTACCAATATAAAAACCTAAACAGCCTACTTACACCACTAATAACAACAATAATAATAATGCAAAGGACCGGATCTCAAAAATAGAGGTTACGGATTAACTAACTACAAAAAGTGCATGTCTTGGAATGCCAAAATAATGCAAGCAATGCTGTGGTAAAAACAAAGTGCCTCTATGCCAGCGAATGCCTCTCAGTGAATTACAAGTTGGAAAAGCTGGAGATACTATGAATATTATGGAAAATCATGGGTCCAACACGGATTGAAACTGGCTGAAAACTACGGAGCTGCAATGAAATCTACAAAAAGGTGGAGAAAATTTCGGAGACCGTAAAAAGACGGAGGTGATCATTTCTAGGACACCTGTACAGAATGGACAAAACCAAACTAACCAAAATGATATTCGACTGCCTGTGGAAAAAGAAGACAACGTCACGGATTAAGAAAGCTCGTAACGATCTGGAAAGGTTCAACATTCAGGAAGTTCAAATGTTAGATAGGGATAAATTTCGGACAAAGATTCAAAATTTGGAAGGATTTCAAGTCGAAAGAACTAAAAAGACTCGAAGGGTCTGGACGGATGAACAGAAGCAACAGCACAGCATCCTTATGAAGGAGTACTGGAGAAAGAGGAAGCTTCAGACAAAGAAGAAATAAAATTGTGGTGTGATCCTAATTGGTCAATTCGCAAATTAAAAAAAGAAAAATGCAAGGTATGTCTTACAACGGTATAGTAGCCATTAAGTAACTACTATCGTCTTGTGCTGTCAGTTGGTTCATTATTTTATTGTAGGAAGCTTAATAATAAAGGACTTTCTGGTGTATTACAGGAACTATCTACAGCACAGAGAACACGTGTTCATGAGACATTTAAGCATGTCGTGTACACGTCTCCATTTTTCTGTCATGAATGCATCGTGGAAGGTACAAAGTACATGTTTAGTGGACTATGTGAGGAAGCTACAGTCTCTACCACGTACTGCCTCACCTTAACGCCAGCATTTGAAACGTGGCGACTGGTAATTCACTTGTCAAGCTGACTACCTGCCGATGTCCTCAGCCTGGGTTGACACGTGGCTCCACTCTGTTGGTACAATGTGCTGTGCAAAGTTGCAAAAAACAAAATTCCAGAACGTTGAACAAGACACTGCACCCGATTTACGGTACACCGACATTACAAATTAACGCCCAGTACTGCACTATACAATATACAGTCTACAGTGTGAGATGTACACATGTAGAGTGCAGCGTGGACTGCCGGTCTGGCGGGAGCTCGGTGTCATCCTGATGGCCTCAATTTGTCAGGCGTTCTTACAGACTTGCTATACACTGACAATGCTAACCACCATAATCACTCCGTCTTCAGGCCACGAGTGGCTTACCGGGACCATCCGACCGCCGTGTCATCCTCAGTGTAGGATGCAGATAGGAGGGGCGTGGGGTCAGCATATCGCTCTCCCAGTCGTTATGATGGTATTCTTGACCGAAGCCGCTACTATTCGGTCGAGTAGCTCCTCACATGGCATCACGAGGCTGAGTGCACTCCGAAAAATGGCAACAACGCTTGGCGGCCTGGATGGTCACCCATCCAAGTGCCGACCACGCCCGACAGCGCTTAATTTCGGTGATCTCACGGTAACAATCATGTAAAAATAAATTAGTGCGCCCATATGTTTTTACCTGACAGTAAAGTGTATTTTACACCTCACAGGGTAATTACCTATAGATCTTAGAACGTTTAACAGTAGCAAATATGATAAAGCGATTCGACATTGACGAATACTTCTTTACTTTTTCGTTTTAAGGTCTGAGCTCCTGATTTAGACGCAGTCGTGCTTCCATTACAGATGCTGAACTATCTGGAGGTCGAGAAACCTGTATAGTTAATTAGATAATGGTTACAGTTCGTAATGCGTTACTCGACGACGGGCAATTGATGATGTCAGCGATAAGACCCGCTCACGACACTGCTATCCCCAGTGAATTGCTGAACTTATTGAATGGAATATGCAGACTAATAAGCACAAATTATTGATTGAGAGTAAACAGCAGATAGACCAAAGTAATGAGGAGTTACAGAAATGAGGTTAGTAATAACCTTAACATTAAAGTTGGGCACGTGCATTCAAGGGATATTGCTGCGCTGGAAGCAGAATAAGATATGACGGACAAACTATGGAGGACATAAAAAGACTATCACAGGAAATACAGATTTCCTGACCATACTAGCATCAAACTTATGTCTTAATTTGGTGAATAAATTTCTGAGAATGTACGTTTGTAGCACAGCATTGTATGAAAGTGCATCATGAATAGTAGGAAAACCGAGGAAAAAGAGAATCGAAACGTTTGAGAGGTGTTGCTTCAGAGGGATGTTGACAACTAGGTGGACATACGAGTTGAGGAATGAGGAGGTTCTCCGTATAATCGGTGAGGAAAGGAATGTACGGAAAATTTTGACAAGAGGACGATAGGACGTGTATTAAGACATCACGAAATAACTTCCATGCGACTTGCATAGGGGAGCCTGCCGTGGTGGCCGAGCGGTTCTAGGCGCTTCAGACGGGAACGGCACGACTGTTACGGTCGCAGGTTCGAATCCTGCCTAGGGCATGGATGTGTGTGATGTCTTTAGGTTAGTTAGATTTAAGTAGTTCTAAGTTCTAGGGGACTGATGACTTCAGATGTTAAGTCTCATAGTGCTCAGACCCATTTGAAGAATTTGAAGTTGCAAAAATTGGTTCTAATGGCTCTGAGCACTATGGGACTTAACATCTGAGGTCATCAGTCCCCTAGAACTTAGAACTACTTAAACCTAACAAACCTGAAGACATCGCACACATCCGTGCCCGAGGCAGGAGCCCCGCCTAGCACCGCTCGGCGGCTTGAACTTGCAGAGGGTTAGAACTGTGGTTTCGGGATTGGTCGCATCAGGCCAGTCAGAAGAGCGATGCTAAAAATTGTGACTCACGCATTTTAATCGAGATTTTGGTGATGAGAAAACTTTTCACTCGATGGTGATACTTCTGATAATCATTGATAAAAACTCGTGACCTTATCTCGAGAAATTTAAACTTGAATAAATGCTACGTGGAGCTCTTGCCTCTTCACACTTGTGCATTATGTCAACCTTTAGACGACTTTCTTCATCGTGATCGTCAGGAGTTATCTGTAGAACGTGTGCTAGTTTAAGTAGCAGATCCAATGATGCAGCGTAGACGTCTTGGAACTTCCATATACTACCAGAGATTATGTCGATGTCTGTGATGGAAGACCGTTTGCTGCGATGTTGATTTCGTTACATGTTGGATGACTCTGCTAACTTTTCCGTAGCTTTAGCTTCCAACATGAAGCGCACGTTTCAAAGCACGATAAAGGTTACAACCGCTGTCCCAATTAAAGTTGTTGTTGCACATTCTAATCTGAACGGCGGCTTCGATGTTTGATGCTAGGTGCGCGGGATAATATTCGTGCTTCATCAAACGTAATGTATTCTTGTTCATCGGGCTGCGTTCGCCAACAGCAGATTGGTCGAAATTATGAGATTTAATGCGGCATCGGCGCACTGCTTAACGTTCCGAAATCTTTCGTATGGATTGACGAATGTAGCTGCTACCGCGTTCATATGGAATTTCATAAACTGTGACAACACTGAAATGGAGAATGTCTTTCACTGGAGGAAGCATCAAATTAATTTCCTTCGGAGCTACAACAAATATGCGGAGTCCAGGACAGACACAGTATACAGGGTTTTACAAAAAGGTACGGCCACACTTTCAGGAAACATTCCTCACACACAAAGAAAGAAAATATGTTATGTGGACATGTGTCCGGAAACTCTTACTTTCCATGTTAGAGCTCATTCTATTACTTCTCTTCAAATGAAATGGAATGGAATGGAAACACACAGCAACAGAACGTACCAGCGTGACTTCAAACACTTTGTTACAGGAAATGTTCAAAATGTCCTCCTTTAGCGCGGATACATGCATCCACCCTCTGTCGCATGGAATCCCTGATGCGCTGATGCAGCCCTGGAGAATGGCGTATTGTATCACAGCCCTCCACAACACGAGCACGAAGAGTCTCTACATTTGGTACCGGGGTTCCGTAGACAAGAGCTTTCTAATGCCCCAATAAATGAAAGTCAAGAGGGTTGAGGTCAGGAGAGCGTGGAGGCCATGGAATTGGTCCGCCTCTACCAATCCATCGACCACCGAATCGTTGAGAAGCGTACGAACGCTTCGACTGAAATGTGCACGAGCTCCATTGTGCATGAACCACTTGTTGTGCCGTACTTTAAAGCCACATGTTCACCTTAACCTTCCTTCAATTGGGCCAACTGGCGGTGAATCGAGGAAGTACAGTACATACTGACAAAACTAAAATGAGCTCTAACATGGAAATTAAGCGTTACGGGACACATATCCACATAACATCTCTTCTTTATTTGTGTGTGAGGAATGTTTCCTGAAAGTTTGGCCGTACCTTTTTGTAACAACCTGTACAGTCTATTTTTCCATAACCCAAGAAAATGAGAGAGATGCTGCACCAATGAAAGATAGTCTTTTTGTCGCAATGTTACTGGAATTTTTAAGTGCTCGTGAATCTAGTAGCAATTATACTGATCAGTCAGTACGATTTCAAAACGCTGTATAGAGTCCAGTCGCCACATAAAATATCACGATTTCAACACGTCTCCTGCTGCCGAACACACTATGCAACAAGCTTCCAGTTGCATTTGATAAGAACAAAATGCCCCGGCGAACAAGGAGACTTTATAAGGAGGCTGTGACTTACGCCAGTGTCAGGTGTGCGAGATTGTGAAAGCTCCCGGTGGCTTGGGTGACATGTGTAGCCGACGCTGGTTGCAGGAGAGCTCAGGTCGCACGGACCTCACGGTCGTGGGTCTCCCTGTTCCAGAGATATAGTGCTTTCAAGCTAGGAGACACGCTTCGTGCCACAGAGAGAAGACAAATGTCGATTGAAAACAAAGTAACGTTGCCTGCCTGAGTGTGCCGTAGGGCGTTCTACTTCTAAGCCTGTGTGTTGTCTCCTGTAATTTTTCTATTTATAACTACACCCGCACTTAAGTAGTTATTTATTTTAAAAAAGCTGCATATCTGTTTTCTCCAGTTTTCAAATAATGGTTCAAATGGCTCTGAGCACTATGGGACTTAACATCTGTGGTCATCAGTCCCCTAGAACTATTGAAACCTAACTAACCTAAGGACATCACACACATCCATGCCCGAGGCAGGATTCGAACCTGCACCCGTAGCGGTCACGTGGTTCCAGACTGCAGCGCCTAGAACCGCACGGCCACACCGGCCGGCCTCCAGTCTTCCCTTAGTCCACCTCCTCGAGCCCTCTCTCTCTCAGCGTCCTACTCCCTCCCCCCCTCTGCCCATCTCTCCGCCTCCCCTCCCCTCTATGTCCATCTCCTCTACCTGCCATTCTCTGTCTATCTCCTCCTCCTCCTCTTACTGTCCAACTCCTTCTGCCCCCTCTCTCTGCCCAACTTCTCCAACGCCCTTCTCTCTGTCCATCTCTTTCTCCCCATCTCACTGTCCATCTTTCCCTTCTTCCCTCTTGGTCTTCACCCCCTCCTCCCTTCTCTCTTTGTCCATATCTTTCTCTTTCCTCTCTGTCCATCTCCCTTTTCCCCCTCTGTGTTTGTGCATTTCTTTCTCTCCCTTCTCTCTACAAACCAACAGAACGCTAGTAGTTTTTAATCGCAAGCAATTTTCCAGAGCGTAATTAATATGTGTACCCAAATTGGTTGAAATCTTTCCAGGGGTTGAGGATGAGCTTCTTATCCGTGACTTTGGCCGCATACGACCGTGTCTGATACATTCCACATGTATGTAAAATAATTCACACGTATTTCTACTCATATTTCTTCTGCATCCCCAACGAATTTCGCCCTGCATTTTCATTTTCACGCAGCTCATTGTTCGTGGCTTCGTACCTCGTACAACGATATAGTTTTCCAGGTACATCCAGTGGTCTATGTGCCTACTGTCTGCGTAATGTGTTGTGAATGGCGTTAGTAGTAAACAAGTAATAAATTAAAACGCCATGCATGATGCGGCAGTTTTTCATGCACCTCAGGGTTTATGACGTCATTTCTACTGAACTATGTATCTAACAATGGTAATTTCAGTGATATACAGGGTGACACATGGGAGACGGGCGGTTTTTAATGAAATAATACTCAGTCAACTTTAAAATTAATGCATGTTTATTTACACAAAATCAAAGCTCATTATTTGCCATTTTAGTTAACAAAGTTATGTGTGAAAAATAATGTCTCCAAGGTGATATCCATCATTTCGAATGCAGGACTCAAGTCTCTTCTCAAAATACTCCATCACACGGACTAAAATCTCTGCAGGGATGGCAACAATTTCTTGAATGATTGCATTCTTCAACTCGTCCAAATTTCGTGGTTTGCGCTTATAGACACAGTTCTTAAGGTACCCCCACAGAAAAAGGTCACATATTGAGAAGTCGGGAGACCTGGGATGCCAAGGAACATTGCCAAAATGTGAGATAATCCGGCCAGGAAACATGCGTCTAAAAACTGTCACTGAAGCGTTTGCGGTGTTCAATGTTGCTGCTGGAACCAAACGCGTTTTAAAGGGATTCGTCGTCTTCTTAGTTCTGGTTTCAAGAATGGTTCAAGCATACGAATGTAACGAACAACATTAACAGTAACTGTGGCCCCGCTCTCTTAAAAAAAAAAAATGTCCTATAATGCCATTAAAGCCAAGAGCACACCAGACAGTTACTTTTTCTGAGTGTAAAGGACGCTGGTGGATAAGGTGTGGATGCTCTGGAGCCCAGTAACTTAAGTTTTGCTTATTCACGGTCCCGTTTAAATCAAAACTAGCTTCATCGCTCATCAATAAAATTTCATTTTCATTCGATCACAAAATTACTTGCATTCTGTAAGCGAAGTCTACTCGTACAGCAAAATCAGTTTCCTTAAGTTGTTGGACAATGAGCATTTTGTAGGGATGGAATTTTAATTCTTTATGCAAAATTCGTCTAACCGATTCACGATTGATTCGTAACTCACTAGCATGACGTCTAGCTGACCGTCCTGGTCTTCTGACTGTCGCTTGCCTTACCCTTTCAACATTTTCTTGTGTCGTTACTCTGCTTCTCGGGCCAGGATGCTTCTTACCCAGTATGTTTCCAGTTGATCTGAAGTTTTCCACCCATCTGAGGATTGTGTTACGGCTCGGAACAGCTCCATGTCGACCAACACGAAACTGCGTACGGAACAATAGCTGCGTAGCAATAATGGACTCGCCACTTTTCACGAAACTGTCATAGACAAACACTCGACGTTGCAAGTCCCACTGCTCCATAGTGACAGAGTAAATAAAATGGCGTCTTGTGGATCCCACCGAGATCACCTCCCACCACCGCACCCTCACTACTGTTGTTGTTGTTGTGGTCTTCAGTCCTGAGACTGGTTTGATGCAGCTCTCCATGCTACTCTATCCTGTGCAAGATTCTTCATCTCCCAGTACCTACTGCAACCTATATCCTTCTGAATCTGCTTAGTGTGTTCCTCTCTTGGTCTCCCTCTACGATTTTTACCCTCCACGGTGCCCTCCAATACTAAATTGGTGATCCCTTGATGGCTCAGAACATGTCCTACCAACCGATCCCTTCTTGTAGTCAAGTTGTGCCACAAACTTCTCTTCTCCCAATCCTATTCAATACTTCCTCATTAGTTATGTGATCTACCCATCTAATCTTCAGCATTCTTCTGTAGCACCACATTTCGGAAGCTTCTATTCTCTTCTTGTCCAAACTATTTATCGTCCATGTTTCACTTCCATACATGGCTACACTCCATACAAATAGTTTCAGAAATGACTTCCTGACGCTCAAATCTATACTTGATGTTAACATATTTCTCTTCTTCAGTAACGCTTTCCTTGCCATTGCCAGCCTACATTTTATATCCTCTCTATTTCGACCATCATCAGTTATTTTGCTCCCCAAATATCAAAACTCCTTTACTTATTTCCTAATCTAATTCCCTCAGCTCACCCGACTTAATTCGACTACATTCCGTTATCCTCGTTTTGCTTTTGTTGATGTTCATCTTATATCCTCCTTTCAAGACGCTATCCATTCCACTCAACTGCTCTTCGAAGTCCTTTGCCGTCTCTGACAGAATTACAATGTCATCGGCTAACGTCAAAGTTTTTACTTCTTCTCCATGGATTTTAATACCTACTCCGAATTTTTCGTTTGTTTCCTTTACTGCTTGCTCAATATACAGATTAAATAACATCGGGGAGAGGCTACAACCCTGTCTTACTCCCTTCCCAACAACTGCTTCCCTTACATGTCCCCCAACTCTTATAACTGCCATCTTGCCCTCAGTACTACGCAGTTCAAAACTGTCTGTCTCCCGTGTGTCTCCCTGTATATGAATACTGAAACTTCCTGGCAGATTATATATCACGAATACAGTTAGTAGAGGGACGTAATAAATTTAAATACTTCATGAACAGAGAAAATTCAGTAAGCGATGAAATATTTTCGTTTCCCCAATGTTTACTTTTCGTTTTGAGTTGTTGGGAACACACTGTACTGTTGAGTTTCCCTGTTGCAACGTGAAAAATATTTTCCCTTTGAAGTCCACAGTCAATTTTTGCTCGTTATCCAGGAACAGGGCACTTCATGATGGTCTTTCGCGACGCTAAACCAAGTCACGATTTCTCAACAAATAAATCAGTACACATCCTCATTTGTGCTAGTGAGAAATGCGTGGCAGAAGAAAACGGTGAATGGTTATATATCATGGTCGCTGCTTTTGAAATCCACGCTGTTTGGTATGGAGGTAGCCATTCTATTCGAGGTATGTGACTACCTTTGAGCTGAGAATGTGCTCCATATACAAATTGAGCTAGATAATGTTGACAATTTTGTAGAGTATTTTAATACTGCTGTGCGATGTGGGATCCAAATGGCGTAGGATTAACAGGGGACATTGAAAAAATTTAAAGAAGGGCAGCTCATTTTGCATTTGTTTTTCGCTGCGGCGGGACTTTCTCACGCAATTTCAATCACCAACTTTCTCCTAAGAGTGCGAAACATTTCGTTAGCGCCGATCTATATAGGGAGAAATGACCATCAAATAAAATAACAGAAATCAGAGCTCGCACGGAGTCAAAAACTGGTTCAAATGGCTCTGAGCACTATGGGACTTAATTTCTGAGGTCTTCAGTCACCTAGAACTTAGAACTACTTAAACCTAACTAACCTAAGGACATCATACACATCCATGCCCGAGGCAGGATTTGAACCTGCGACCGTAGCGGTCGCGCGGTTCCAGACTGTAGCGCCTAGAACCGTTCGGCCACACCGGCCGGCGCACGGAATCATTGAGGTGTTCGTTTTTCCCGTGAGCTGTTAGAGAGTGGAAAGGCAGAGACGCTTAAAGGAGGTTCGATGAATCCTCTACCAAAATTGCAGACCTGTCATGTAGATGTAGATGTAGAGTACAGAAGCGCTTTATTTTCATGTTACAGATCTATTTGAAATGGCTCTGAGCACTATGGGACTCAACTGCCGTGGTCATTAGTCCCCTAGAACTTAGAACTAATTAATCCTAACTAACCTAAGGACATCACACACATCCATGTCCCAGGCAGGATTCGAACCTGCGACCGTAGCAGCAGCGCGGCTCCGGACTAGAGCGCCTAGAACCGCACGACCAACTCGGCCGGCACAGATCTATTTCTACTGTATCATATTACTCGTGGGAAACGCACAGGAAAAGAACGTGTGAGCACAGTATGAAACACTTCCCTAAGTGGCAGTATAATGAAAAGCACAGTTGCTACTCACCATATAGCGGAGTTGCTAGTCGCAGATTGGCACAACAAAAAGACTGTTGCAAAATAACCTTTTCTGCCAACAAGGCCTTTGTCAGAAATAGAGGACAGAGACAGAGAGAGAAACAAACAAACACACACACACACACACACACACACACACACACACACACACACACACACACATGACTATCTCTAGCAGCTGTCACAATCTCTTTCTTGCGCCTATCTGAGAGTCAGCATCTCCGCTATGTGGTGAGTAGCATCTATCCTTTTCATAATATTGTTACATTCCATCCTGGATTTTTCGTTGTTCGACTCCCATAAGCTACCGCGGCTGCATGGATGCATGCAGCTATCCGCCGTCGCATTAAATCCCTGATACGCTGATGTAATCCCAGAAAACTGTGTATTATTTCACAGCCTTCCACAATATGGACACGGAGGCACTGCGCCTCTTGTGGCGCAGTTCCGTGTGCAAGAGCTTTCAAGTGCTGCCACAAATAAAAGTCTGGTGGGATTAGGTCCGAAGAGCATGGAGGTCAACGAATTACTAGGCCTCTAGCTATCCATCTGTCACAGAATATGTTACTTGGCAATCTAGCAACATTAACAAGGAAATGAGGAAGAGCTCCATCGTGCTGGAAGGACATGTTTTGTCACACTCGTAAAATCACTCTTTCTAGGAAAACGAGTATTCTCTACGAAAGCACGGTTAGTTTCCCAGTTGAGCTTAGGTGGAAGAACATGGAGCCCTAGCAGGAAGTCATGAACAATGCCAACTCAACAGTTGACACAAAATTTTTGTTGATGACGTGACTGAACTATCTCGTGAGGATCCTCGACAGCTCACACTTGCTGATTGCGAAAATTTGCAATCTCCGTTGGAACCAAGTCCCATCCGTGAGCATTACATTTGTACCAAAGTGAGGGTTGACATACTGTTGAATGAAACAGAACTGTACCCATGCAGGAATATCATCTGCTGATAATTGGCTGGGCACGCTGCAGAGACAGCAGGTTGTCATGCAGAGCTCTCCGGACAACCGTGTGTCAACACTACGAGGTGCAGCTAATTTTCGTAGCGCGGCTGTCGCCAACTGCACGAAAAACTTCCTCGTCCAGCTGAGGTGTTCTCGTCCTTCTAGGACTTCCCCAGTCACGAGTATCAGGTGTAAACTTCCCGTGCTCCCTAAGGTGACGATCATTTGCTTCAGGCGTCATCCTACCGGGCACCGTCGTTCGGAAATTCTCCGCCGATATATACTACTTGCCATTAAAATTTCTACACCAAGAAGAAATGCAGATGATAAATGGGTATTAATTGGACAAATATATTATACTAGAACTGACATGTCATTACATTTTCACGCAATTTGTGTGCATAGGTCCTGAGAAATCAGTACCCACAACAACCACCTCTCGCCGTAATAACGGCCTTGATACGCCTGGGCACTGAGTCAAACAGAGCTGGGATGGCGTGTACAGGTACAGCTGCCCATGCAGCTTCAACACGAAACCACAGTTCATCAAGAGTAGTGACTGGCGTATTGTGAAGAGCAAATTGCTCGGCCACCATTCAACAGTCGTTTCCAATTGGTGAGAGATCTGGAGAATGTGCTGGCCAGGGCAGCAGTCGAACATTTTCTGTATACAGAAAGGACCTGCAACATGCGGTCGTGCATAATCCTGCTGAAATGTAGGGTTTCGAATTAAGGGTAGAGCCACGGGTCGTAACACATCTGAAATACAACGTCCACTGTTCAAAGTGCTGTCAATGGGAACGAGAGGTGACCTAGACGTTTAACCAAAGGCACCCCATACCATTACTCCGGGTGATATGCCAGTATGGTGATGACGAATACACGCTTCCAGTGTGCGTTCACCATGATGTCGCCAAACACGGATGCGACCATCATGATGCTGTAAACAGAACCTCGATTCAACCGAAAAAATGACGTTTTCCCATTGGTGCACTCAGGTTCGTAGTTGAGTACACCGTCGCAGGCGCTCCTGTCTGTGATGCAGCGTCAAGGGTAACCGCAGCCATGGTCTCAGAGCTGATAGTGCGTGCTGCTGCAAGCGTCGTCAAACTGTTCGTTGCAGATGGTTGTTGTCTTGCAGACGTCCCCATCTGTTGACTTAGGGATTGAGACGTGACTGCACGATCCGTTACAGTCATGCGGATAAGATGCCTGTCATCTCGACTGCTAGTGATACGAGGCCGTTGGGATCCAGCACGTCGTTCCGTATTAGCCTCGTGAAAGCACCGATTCCATATTCTGCTAACAGTCACTGCATCTCGGCCAACGAGAGCAGCAATGTCGCGATATCATAAACCGCAGTCGCGATAGGCTACAATCCGACCTTTATCAAAGTCGGAAACGTGATGGTACGCATTTCTCCTCCCTACACGAGACACCACAACAACGTTTCACCAGGCAACCCCGGTCAGCTGCTGTCTGTGTATGAGAAATCGGTTGGAAACTTTCCTCATGTCAGCACGTTGTAGGGTTGTAGGTGTCGCCACCGGCGCCAACCTTGTGTGAATGCTCTGAAAAGCTAATCATTTACATATCACAGCATCTTCTTCCTCACGGTTAAATTTCGCGTCTGTAGCACGTCATCTTCGTGGTGTAGCAATTTTAATGGCCGGTAGTGTAAATTTCCAGCGCCACGGCCACTGCCATCTCTTGATCCATGTAGCAAGTGGGCATGTACCAACTCCGCATTTGAGTACACGTTCATTGCATGTATAGCAAACGAGGTACGTGAATAACGCTCAACGACTGATGCTACATGCTGGTAGAGCAGTGAAGTTAGTCGCATGTCGACACAAGTAAAAAAGTAAGTTACGTGTCAACACAAACAATGAAGTGAGTTATATGTCAACAATAGCGTCGCTCAATAGCAACAACAATCATCGGCTGTGAACCTAAGGAACTACAACTCGCTTCACATGCTAACCAAAAGTAAGCAAGAGGGCACTGTGCATTTCATGTACGAACAAGTTTCCTGTTGTGTATTTACGTTCTGTTTCTCTGTGTTTCTCACGATTAATGTGATTACGAAGAAAAGTAGAAAATGAAACGAGCTCTAACGCGAAAATAAAGCATTTTCGGATCCATATCCATATAACATTTTTTTCTCCTTCTACGTATGAGGAACATTTACTGGAAGTTTGGCCGCACTCATTTCCTACACCCTGTATACACTCTAGTCGTCGCTTATACAAATGATCGCCAATTTTTCAGGGCACACCGGAATCGGGAGAAGAGAGCGCGTGTCGCCGTGAGCCGCTTGGACCGAGCAGTCGCCGGGGCACGCCGGCCTTACAGGTGGCGCTGATGACGTCAGAGTTGTGTTCCTTTTCCTTGCCGGCCGAGTGTTGCGTGTGCGAGACAAAAGCCGGCCGCTCTTTGCCCGGCCGTAAAAGAGCGCCGCCTCTTTGGAGGCCGCCTTTACATAGGACCAGTGAACACGTGTACATTGCGAAAGTATGCGACCTCGTGAGTACAGAGACGGCGGCAGCTTCCAACTCTCTTTTGATCTCGTCCTTCCGCCACCCTGTCGACACCTTAGCTGCTAGCTTTCTTTATCTTCTTAGTGCAGAAAGATAGCAGATATACCTTGCAAAAGGTGGGGTAGAAGAGTTAATTTTTTCAATTTGTTCATATGGTTGGAAAGATTAGAAAACCTAGTTTTGCCAACAAAATTTCGCATGGGAAAACTTTCTGCAGTCAAAAAACTTGAAAAATTTCGGCCTTTTTTCAGTTTTTTCAAAATATCTCAGTTTCATTTGCTCCTATCGCTTTGATGTCTATTTTATTTTTTTAAAGAGCACAAAATTCTCTACACATTTGATTCTTACCATTTTTTTCTACTTCCAGTATTTAAGGCGCTGCAGCACGTCAAAAAATACCAATTTTTCAAATTGTGAGCATAGTGGCAACATACCTTATTTTTGAACACTATTTAGTTAGTTTCAGTTTGTGTATTATAAATACATTATACATCATGTTATATGTTGGAATTTACCACCTCACTTTCAGGTATTGTTTCTCTGTATGCAATATGAGGATTGCTGGGCACCCAACTATTGTGATTCTTACATCACTACCCGAAGTTAACTATGCGCCACCTCAGCCCTGGTATTTGTAAAACTATGAATATAAAAATACACCATTAAGACACACACACACACACACACACGAAATAAAATGTATGTACCCGTGATCTAGGGGTAGCGTCTTTAATTCATAATCAAAACGACTTCGGTCCCGGGTTTGATCCCCGCCACAGCCTAAATTTTGATAAATAATCAGCATTGGCGGCCGAAGACTTCCGGCATAAGAAGTCAGCCTCATTCTGCCAACGGCCTTGTCAAAGAGGGCGGAGGAGCGGATAGAAGTTCAGGGCACTCTCTTGTCCTAGGGGTGGAAAATTGCCCCTAAAGGCGGAAGAATCAGCAATGATCAACGACATGAGGATGCAGAAGGCAATGGAAACCACTGCATTAAAGACACGTAACGCGTATCCACAGGACATGCGGCCTGTAGTTGAATATGTGTCATGATGATCATTGGCAAAAGATTCCGGAATAGTCCCCCATTCGGATCACCGGGAGGGGACTGCGAAGGGGCGAAAAAGATTGAATAATCAACGAAAGGATAATGTTCTACGGGTCGGGGCGTGGAATGTCAGAAGCTTGAACGCGGTAGGGAAACTAGGAAATATGAAAAGGGAAATGCAAAGGCTCAATCTAGATATAGTAGGGGTCAGTGAAGTGAAGTGGAAGGAAGACTAGGATTTCTGGTCACATGAGTATCGGGCAATATCAACAGCAGCAGAAAATGGTATAACACGTGTAGGATTCGTTATGAATAGGAAGGTAGGGCAGAGGGTCTGTTACTGTGAACAGTTCAGTGACTGGGTTGTTCTAATCTGAATCGACAGCAGACCAACACCGACAACGATAGTTCAGGTATACAAGCCGACGTCGCAAGCTGAAGATGAACAGATAGAGAAAGTGTATGAGGATACTGAAAGGGCAATGCAGTATGTAAAGGGGGGGTGAAAATCTAATAGTCATGGTCGACTGGAATGCAGTTGTAGGGGAAGGAGTAGAAGAAAAGGTTACAGGAGAATATGGGCTTGGGGCAAGGAATGAAAGAGGAGAAAGACTAATTGAGTTCTGTAACAAGTTTCAGCTAGTAATACCGAATACCCTGTTCAACAATCACAAGAGGAGGAGGTATACTTGGAAAAGGCCGGGAGATACGGGAAGATTTCAATTAGATTACATCATGGTCATACAGAGATTCCGAAATCAGATACTGGATTGTAAGGCGTACCCAGGAGCAGATATAGACTCAGATCACAAGTGATGAAGAGTAGGCTGAAGTTCAAGACATTAGTCAGGAAGAATCAATACGCTACGAAGTGGGATCCGGAAGTTCTAAGGAATGACGAGATATCTTTGAAGTTCAGCAATAAGGAATAGCGCAGTAGGCAACACACTTCAAGAGGAATGGACGTCTCTAGAAAGGGCCATCACAGATGTTGGGAAGGAAAACATAGGTACAAAGAAGGTAGCTGCGAAGAAACCATGGGTAACAGAAGAAATACTTCAGTTGATTGGTGAAAGGAGGAAGTACAAACATTTTCCGGGAAAATCAGGAATACAGAACTACAAGTCGCTGAGGAATGAAATAAATAGGAAGTGCAGGGAAGCTAAGACGAAATGGCTGCAGGAAAAATGTGAAGACATCGAAAAAGATATGATTGTCGGAAGGACAGACTCAGCATACAGGAAAGTCAAAACAACCTTTGGTGACATTAAAAGCAACGGTGGTAACATTAAGAGTGCAACGGGAATTCCACTGTTAAATGCAGAGGAGAGAGCACATAGGTGGAAAGAATACATTGAAAGCCTCTATGAGGGTGAAGATTTGTCTGATGTAATAGAAGAAGAAACAGGAGTGGATTTAGAAGAGCTAGGGGATCCACTATTAGAATCGGAATTTAAAAGAGCTTTGGAGCACTTACAGTTAAATAAGGCAGAAGGGATAGATAACATTCCATCAGAATTTCTAAAATCATTAGGGGAAGTGGCAATAAAACGACTATTCACGTTGATGTGTAGAATATAAGAGTCTGGCGACATACCATCTGACTTTCGGAAAAGCATCATCCACACAAATCCGAAGACGGCAAGAGCTGACAAGTGCGAGATTAACGCACAATCAGCTTAACAGCTCATCCATCGAAGCTGCTTACAAGAATAATATACAGAAGAATGGAAAAGAAAATTGAGAATGTGCTAGGTGACGATCAGTTCGGCTTTAGGAAAAGTAAAGGCACGAGAGAGGCAATTCTGACGTTACGGCTAATAATGGAAGCAAGGCTGAAGAAAAATCAAGACACGTTCATAGGATTTGTCGACCTGGAAAAAGCGTTCGACAATATAAAATGGTGCAAGCTGTTCAAGATTTTGAAAAAAGTAGGGGTAAGCTATAGGGAGAGACGGGTCATATACAATATGTACAACAACCAAGAGGGAATAATAAGAGTGGACGATCAAGAACGAAGTGCTCATATTAAGAAGGGAGTAAGACAAGGTTGTAGCCTTTCGCCCCTAGTCTTCAATCTGTACATCGAGGAAGCAATGATGGAAATAAAAGGAAGGTTCAGGAGTGGAAATAAAATACAAGTTGAAATGCTATAAATGATACGATTCGCTGATGACATTCCTATCCTGAGTGAAAGTGAAGAAGAATTAAATGATCTGCTGAACTGAATGAACAGTCTCATGAGTACACAGTATGGTTTGAGAGTAAATCGAGGAAAGACGAAGGTAATGAGAAGTAGTAGACATGAGAACAGCGAGAAACTTAACATCTGGATTGATGGTCACGTAGTCAATGAAGTTAAGGAATTCTGCTACCTAGGCAGTAAAATAACCAATGAAGGACGGAGCAAGGAGGACATCAAAAGCAGACTCGCTATGGCAAAAAAGGCATTTCTGGCCAAGAGGAGTCTACTAATATCAAATACCGGCCTTAATTTGAGGAAGAAATTTCTGAGGATGTACGTCTGGAGTACAGCATTGTATGGTAGTGAAACATGGACTGTGGGAAAACCGGAACAGAAGAGAATCGAAGCATTTGAGATGTGGTGCTATAGACGAATGTTGAAAATTAGGTGGACTGATAAGGTAAGGAATGAGGCGGTTCTACGCAGAATCGGAGAGGAAAGGAGTATGCGGAAAACACTGATAAGGAGAAGGGACAGGATGATAGGACATCTGCTAAGACATGAGGGAATGACTTCCATGGTACTAGAGGGAGCTGTAGAGGGCAAAAACTGTAGAGGAGGATAGAGATTGGAATACGTCAAGGAAATAATTGAGGACATAGGTTTCAAGTGCTACTCTGAGATGAAGAGGTTAGCACAGGAAAGGAATTCGTGGCGGGCCGCATCAAACCAGTCAGTAGACCGATTATGACAAAAAAAAAGACTATACTGTTATTGGCTGCAATAGGCAACCCAATTAGGTAGGTAATTATTCTTGTGTATAATAGCCACGCAGTTGACAATATAAAAGTAGCTTTATTACAATTAAAATGCATTGTCAGTTACTAAAACTGTTGACAGTCCTGGGTGTGTAATCCTTGTAATATCGTACTTTAGCCCACTTGAGACAGATATGAG
This sequence comes from Schistocerca gregaria, assembly GCF_023897955.1. Taxonomy (NCBI): domain Eukaryota; kingdom Metazoa; phylum Arthropoda; class Insecta; order Orthoptera; family Acrididae; genus Schistocerca; species Schistocerca gregaria. Next base: position 480,858,900 of record NC_064925.1, read on the forward strand.
CATCACTTCCAACGTTTTGATCGGCCAGGTTGCTCAGTGTCACCAGAAATATCTTGAGGTACGGATTCGGGGTCTGTACAAAGAGTTGATCCCAGATTGACCTCTTCTTTAAACAGCGAGCCAGCCTCAGCTAGTTCGTTGATTTCGTCAGCGGTTTCCTCAACATCCTCCATAACATCTTCTTCACTGTCTTCATATAATAATTTTCGCAAGTTTTCACAGTTGACCCCAATACATTTCTTGCAAATTGAAGGACATTTCAAACCCACTTTTCTGCAGGAGCACGCTCCGCCACAGTTCAGCTTGCATGAGCATGAAACAATGTGAAGAAGTGCTTCAGGTGCTGGATCTTGGCTCATTATAACGAATATTGGACCGTGGTCACTGTGATTCCAGCCCCATTTCTCAGAAGGTTTCCAGTTTCCCATCCAACTTTGGACTTGTTGGTAAGTCCGCAACGAATGATGTTGTGCAGCATCTTGTGTAGGTGGCAACCGTGCAAGATTCAGTTTGCTTTTTGTGGCAGACTTGGCGAATAGCTGGTACCGCAAATGGTCTAGTGTGGTAGAGCTGTTGACACCTCCACTATACAATGCGATAGTAACCTGTTCTCCTGCTGTTATTATTTTTCACGGGTAGCATGTGGTTTACTGAATGTGCATCGCTGAGGTTAGGTGTTCATTTTTCGCAACAATATTGCAGCACTTAATTTTTCCTAGACCAAAAAAATAAATAAATAAATAAAAGCCGATGGTGTATCACATCCGCTAAAGGTGTGAGTGAACAGAATATATTCACTGTCAAACTTGTAAGATGCCGTGGAAATCCACTTGACTTCTGCGTTTCCTCTTCCTGGCTTTAAGAAAAATAAGTTTTCAATGCCTTGCCCCAAACCGGTCATGAGCACAAGCAGGTCAACATCTTCTCCTACAATGACAACACTTCCAAAATCATTGGTTCTTGAAATGGCAGATGTTACAATCATAACGTCAGCATCTTCGTGTGCCTGGTGTACTTCAATGCTACACTCCAGAAATTCCTTTTTAAGAAGTGTGATCAAACGTATCTTGTTTCGTTCGTTGTACAAGAACTTGTCCTGAGGGACTTGGTTCACCATCTCTGATTCAACCACATTTCTCTTTGAAATTGAACTGTCCTTTTTCCTGCAACCTACGTAGCACGCCTGTTGGTTCCTGAGGATGTCGAAGGCTAGCTACTATCATTCTCTCATTAATGTACTTCTTGTAGCATGCTTCATGCTCCATCACTTCACTGAGCGTTTTCAAAAAACATGTGTGAGCAGACTCCCTGCGTTTAGCACTACAATCGATAAGTGTACTCAGTCATTTCTTTTTCACATTGCGTCCACAATTCACCATAGTTTTTTCGCAAATGAAACACAAATTCGTGTCAGACATACTCATTTTCACCACCACAATGTATACTGAATGGAAGCGAATCCAAACTGTAGGACCCTTATTGTTGTGTGCTAATAGCTATCAGCGCGCTGTGAACAATCACCAGTGATAATCCCCTTGCGCCCGCCGAAGAATAAATACGCTTTTGTTTGCTAAAGAACAATCCCTAAATACTTTTTCTTATAACTGATCATTAACGTCAATCAACTGTAGAAAATGTACGGCACCTGCATGCAATCGTATTACATATTGTAACACAAATAAACTTCACGAAATCCGACGTGAATTTGCCACTTTGCTTTAAATTTGAAAAATTGTTATTTTTTGACGTGCTGTAGCGCCTTCGATACTGAGAGCAGAAAAAAATGGCGAGAACCAAATTTGTAGAAAATTTTGTGCTCTTTAAAAAAGAAAATAGACGTCAAAGCGATAAGAGCAAATGAAACTGAGATATTTTGAAAAAAAACTGAAAAAAGTCCGACATTTTCGAAGTTTTTTGATGGCAGAAAGTTTTCCCAAGAGAAATTTTGTTGGCAAAACTTGGTTTTCTAACCTTTCCAACAATATGAACGAGTTAAAAAAAATCTTTTACCCTACCTTTTGCAAGGTACAGGCTTTTTTTCTGACAGTTTCACTGGACTATCTGGTTCATTCGATGATTTCCCTGCTTCCTGGTCCGTGTCACAAGAAGGACGCCATAAAATGAATCTGCCTGCGGTATGAGGACGGCTGTGAGAGTGAGACCACACGACACGCGATAATCCGTTATCCTTGACCATGATATAGCCCAGTAGCGGAACAAATTTTCACCACGAGCGTGTAACCAGCAAATGAGAGCTAGACGGCACACAGTAGAGTCTCTAATCATCGACTCTGCAGCTACGTCTGGCGTTCTGACTTCATTTCCGCAAACTCTGAACAACGTCTTTTCGATATGCGATATTCATCCAAACGTCAAAGAATGGTAACGACACACGATAATGAGTACTATCCTACCAAGAAAATGTTGTAGGATGTCTGTCATAATCAGTAACGAACATGAGGAGCCAATTAAATTATTATCGTGGAGGTTACTTCTTCAGAAACTCTTTGGCCGACGATACATACAAGCTCAAAACGACAAGTATACAGAGATGTTGGTTGTTGTGGTGAGTAGTGGGACAAGGTACGTAGTGGTGCACTTTGTTAATGAAGATTGCCTGACATCAGGGGCAGGTATGCACTCAGAGACAAACCTATTGTTCTCCTTTGATTGACAGGTCATTAACGTATTGTTCTCCTTTGATTGACAGATCCTTAACCTATTGTTCCTCTACCCCCCTCAGGAAATACCCAACCCACCACCTCGCCCTCACTGCTACAGGTACACTTTCAGGTCTGAGTTATTCGAATAGAAATCGATTGCAGTCAATGGAATACTGTTTAAACAATTTAGACAATGTGTGGAATATTGTATTTAAACAATTTATGGGGTTCTAGGCAGTGTACGGAATATATGAAAAGTGGTGGTGGTTTGATGGAGAGTAAGGTTTTCAGAACAGCAAATTCAAGGGTATATTGTTTATTTACTTAAAAAAATCTGTTTGTGGGGGGGGGGGGTTGGATTTCTCTTGCTCATTACTCTATGCTGTTCGGAAAGATGTAGGTATTGTAAGAAGTAATTACATGGGGCAAACATGTTGCACAACCTAATGTTTGCCACTGTAGTCTGGGTGTCTTAAACTAATGTTTAATGCTGTGTCAGCACTTAACCTTTTATTTTGTTACGTGGTTTTCCATGTCACCCCAATTTCCTTAAACCATTGTACCTCCTTTGATACCAAATTAAGTAATTAGTTATGTCCTCCCACCATTTTCTGGGTCACTTTTCGAATTTCACTTGCTTTTGAATACCATTTCTGGCACACTCTTCTTTGTCACCCACCCTCACCCCCTTAAGCTACTGCACAGCGTTTTACACAAATATTATGCAAATTAACCTAGTGTTCTGCACGTAACCTGCCTTTATGCACCATGTCACCCACACACCCACAGCACCCTCCTTAACTATTGTATCGCTAACACCATGTTAGTATAAAAAAAATTTGCAAGTTAATTATGCAAATTAATTAAATCGATATCCTTCAACATGTATGGAGTAGTTCTTTTAATTCCCAGCATCCTATTGGTTGGTGAAATTGTTGGAATGTCGTTTAAACAAAAGATTGCTAGTAAAAAACTCATTCCACAACCTAACACCTCATGCTGATCCCACTGACTCTGCACACACCTGCAGGACTTGGGATACACCAACGGTCTCTGCAAAATTGCCGATGTGGCAGTAGGCAGCCAAACCACACACAGGTGTCAGTTGAGGTCCCACAAGGATGAGGCGGTGGTATCTCTTTTATACACAACACCTGAGAAATACCTGTCGAAACACATGTTCACCTAGGCACCAGTCCAGGCATCATAAGACATGGGTCCAGCACTGAGAGAGATGTTTGCATACCGGCTCACCCTCTCAGACACAGCCTAAAGGTTCTCAATGTTATACTGACATCTCAGGTCACACTGTAGAAATCTGCTCCAGTGCTTCTCAGAATAGCAGGAGGTGCATTGTTCCTAGCAATCCTAAGGGGACATGCGAGCTGTGTGTAGCGGTGCACACATTTACTTGTCCAGCATGCCTGACACATCACTATGAAATGTTCGTGTAGTGACTCACCACTGCAGGTGCATGTAAAAGGTTCTCAATATTATACTTAAGTAACTTGGCTATGTAAATAAGAGCCAAATCTACCTCTTAGAAATCGTTAAGTATCGCAGGAATAGTTAATGGTCGCTTTTTTAGGAGCTTTCGTGATGTCTCAGCTTGTCTGCAAGGAAATTTTTGCCCTAACAGAACCTGTTTAAGAAAATACCCCATAATAACACCGAATGCATTCCCCTTGATGATCCTGACGTGGCACCTCGCCCATCACGTGTTACCCTTCATGGAAATCGTTCAGTCTTGCTTTCAACAAACAGCTCCGAAACGCAAACGTTGTCACTGCTATGTAGAGCATCCTATGCCACAGGACAAAGGATGTCTTATGAATGAATGGAGCATTATGATTGGTTCTTACTGAATTTACAAGCCAAATTACTGATTCTGCCGCTGGCGTGGAAACACTGTCCACCTTTTTTCTTTCTTTCTGCAGACGAAACTTTCAGCAGCAACAATATTTTGTAGAGATCATCATATTGCACTGACCCTGCAAAGAAACCAATCTCCAACACAGCAATATATATCACTGCATACTGCATCGATGTAGTAGACATACAATTCGTATCCTGTGCCATACAAAATCGCCCCTTTCACATCATGCATAAAGCTATTGACCACCAGACACTCGTACATTTACTGCGAAGACAGACAGCATACGCACATTGCACCAAAGGTATACTCCCCACAGCACCAGATATTTCCCGCGAGGTCGGGCGGTCATCCACCGCAGCTGATGCTCACAAGTCATGTGCTCCCGATGTACGACTAGAGCGCCCTCAGTGACCACAGTCACTCTCCAAATTGATGTACAAAGTCAGGCACATCTCCCCTCGGCTCAAAGGCATTACTGTCTCTGGCCCTGACCAACCATCTCCAGACTCTGGGATTACATAAACACATGTATTTTCACATGGTTTGCCAGAATAGTATACCATGTAAGTGATACTTCTTGACATCAAGCACACAGAAATATTGCTTGCATAGGAGTATTGCTCGCACAGTATAATTCTGTAATAACAGACTCAAAATTATTTCTCTAGAACTCGAAACGTTAGCGAGGTGGAGCATGCTGTAAACCACTGAGTAACTAGAAGCTTATCCCGTCTGTGAGGACCTTTACGTCAAAACTCCAAAAAAATTAAGGGAACAGATATTACCTCTCGCGAATATTGATGTCGGTGATGTAACACATTCTAAACCATTCTTATAATTTACAAAGTCAGCTAAGGTGTTTCTCATGTCTAGAGAACCAACAAACGTATCTTCCACCTGTATTTCACCTGCTAGATGCACACACGACAATTAATGTCACTTCAGTTAAATTAAGGTGCGAAATGTGTAGAAGCAGTCAATTTCCATGGGAGGGAATAATGATCCAGCGGAAACACAAGTCCATATTCAATCTTCTCAAATTTCCAAGCGATCATGAAAGCTATCCAACAAATACTAAGTATTAGTTCGGTATTACACCATCTAGAGGACTACATGGTTATTGTCACCAACATTCATACATTCCATAGGAACTCTCTATTTGGACAGCTCCTAACCTTAGCTGGAAATGTGAATCATTCCCATCACAGACAGAATCTTCCTAGAAAACATTCCACATACACATTTGGTAGCTATACCAACAATTAAATGTTACGATTGCTGTCTCAATTGGACAACATTCAACAATGAGCGAAGTATCAGAAATACACCCTGCTAATGGCGGTGGATCTGGAAATAGAAATATCTGAACCATTCTTGGGACATACTCTTCCCTTCACTATCACAGTATTCCATGTCAAATCCATTCCTTCCTTATTACTGAACATGGTCATTTCCTTTGCAAATGTCGGATCACACACACATACTTTATAAGCCTGATGCTCAAGGCGAACCTATCATGAATCCCCTACTACTAAGTATAATACACTGACAGTAACTGATTGCTTGAAATACGAAATAATACTAACCGAAAATCAACGATGGGTGGACATGTCTCATGAGTTTTCCTTGCGAAACAGAGACGTAAGCATCTTACAAACCGCCACATGTTAAAAAGCACGATCGCAACAACTACTGTATGTTACTCTCACAAGCGGCCCTGGTTCTACAGGTGCATACAACTATCCACGTTAAAAGCTATACTGGCTTTATAAATCGAGGTATGGCATTACCTTCCAATGAAGTGTTTTTCTTTTCGAGACAAAACCATTACACTGAATATAGATGGTGTATATTATCAGACCAACAGTGGGGCTACACGTCGCCATTGGTGCATCCTCGTAATAAAATTACTGAATTTAGAAAATAATTTGTCTAAGGAATGAGGTATGAAACTGGTATTAGCAACTCACTCATGATACTGCTAGATTTTTGTGCTAGAGTTTTTGTAATACATTCTGTCTCAGTGCCATGTCAGAGGTTCGGTGAGATATCGACTGGGTTATAAGTGATCGTTGACTGAGAAGGATTAAACAGTAAATGGTGTGCTGATTGAGGTTATAAGAAATGTGCACTAGCTTTTGATATCTCTAGTACTACACTTTCCGGTAGAAATGAAGTCTGGGATTTGGAATCAGGTCTTTTCATTCAACAAAATACCAGCATTGTATCCGATGTAGAGGTCTTTTAAGGTTTCCAGCCACTAATGAATTATATTTCTGGCACTCTTATATCTCGAAATGAGTCATGTTTTCTGATCCTAAAAGCTGCAGTAAAATTTTCGATAGTCCCTATACCTCTTGCAACTTCAGACATTTCTGCACCTTTGTGCATGTGATCATTCCAATTTAAGTTGGATGTGAGTAGAAGTCGAAGACAGCTATACTTACCACCTTCTTCAACCCGTGTGTAGACAGTCTAAGCTGAGTTAGTGTGACAGGAGTGTGTTTTGACCATTCGATGGAAACGAGAACATGTTGTCATAGCTCTGCCAACTATGCACGATGTGTAAGGTCAGCGCCAAACAAAGCCCACTCCTGCAACATGAGCTAGTATCAAAGACAGCATGGGAACTGGGAAAAGGACGAGGATTTTACTACTGCATTGAGGTGCTTCTCCAAACTATATACAGGTACTGCAGTCCAAAGCAGATTGACATCCCTCAGGGTCTTTTCATGTCTATCACCCCAACATTCTATCATCGTTATTCTGTACCATCCAACAGAGAGTTACGAACTACAAAAGCTCCACTAACTTCATCCGATAGAGAACTTGATAAGATTTTTACCGAATCTCTCTCCTCCCATGTATCGGAAACATATAACTTATGTTTGCCAGCACTCAGCACATGTGGTGATCCTATTAAATATACAGATATTGATCCACTGCACAGACCAGTTTAAAGTTTCATCACCTGTACTGTAGGATGATGACCGTATCCCACATACTATACTATAAGTCGCAAGAGACACACCCTGTGACCCTGTGTCATTGTTTGAAACATTGCTTTTTTTTCTACTGTAACACAGTTTGTACACTTCCATTCATTTTGTTTTTCTGCCACGACTTCGAGGTCTGTTCAAGTTCTGAACCGACATTAACACGTTCTGATTCATTGTCTCTCGCGTGAAACTAGGCGTCGCATGCTGCAAATCGTATTGCTACTGCTGCTACCATAACATACCACACATACTGCATGATTTTAAAGAAAACAGAGTTACGATATAAGTAAACTGGAGGAGTTTGGCGGCGTTGTGGAGCGTTTACAAACTGCAGTCAAAAGGTGATTGATGACCTCTACATTTAAACTCATCTGTCACGGTGACTAAATAGCTGATGGCTCTGCATTCCATTTCGTCTGATTCTACATATTGCAGTCGTGTACGCGATCACTGTTTCAGTGCTAGCCATCCCCACAAGGTGCTGCCCCTCCACCAAAACTCTTTCTCCTTCTCAAACAAGCGATGTCAGTCAATCATTATGTGGCAACCAACAGCGTACCAGTGGACAGACACTGTCGATGTACTATAATAACAAAAATCACAGTTGATAGTGTGAACAATTTTAGCAATTTTACAGTAATTTCAACACCGACCTTTGATGCAACAGCATGTTTCACAATTTTAGTATCGTCGCTAAAATGACCATTCTCTGCTTTGCGAGTATCATTGCGAATGTAGATACATGACTGTGCAGTAAGTCCATTCACTGTTAATTCTTGAACATATATATCATTAATGTATACCACACGGCGCTCTACATATTTCTAGCACCTCAAGCGTAGTGCATAATTTACAATCTATCTCTATGCAGATGGGAGTCACAGAGCATTCTCGCACCCTTAGGATAAAATTAGAGACTGAAAGACCCCTTCGCACTGTCTTTGACCAACCCACCTTGCAAAGTCGAGACTTCAGTTTCATTACTAAGATGATTCTAAGTTAACAGTAGATGTTTGTGAGACACTACAATCCCCTTGTATACATCCGCTTGACAGATGCGCTGTTTACAGAGTTAGTGTCGGCATCAGTGTAGTTTCACATGTCGGACACCGCTGCTATGCGTTATCTGTTGCCTTGTAAGAGGTATTCTCCGTTACTAACGATCATTTCGTATTGGACTGGTGCGGGCATAGTATAATTTATGAGCCGTGATCGGATGTGAACAGTGGACGCTATACATCCCTGGAAATCTACATTGCACATGAATCACACAGAGCCGCTGCCTTAAGGAAGTAGTTTTTTCATTTTACAGTTTGTTACCATAGTTTATCGTAGAGAAACCAGCAAGAAGGATGTATGTCATGCGCTGGAAATATACTTTCTTACAGTGGGATATTAACAGCGCTGCATTCCATACAACTGATAGGTCGGAAAATGAAGCGGTCTAATTTTATAGCCTCTTATGTGCGGAACGTTGTTGCCTTAGGAGTGCGTGTGTTTATGTTCTCTCTTACCAATACCCTCCAGACACTGATCACAGACACTAGAACAATACTTTAAAATTGATAGCGTAGTTGATTTACGTAAAATGCTTAGATCTCCATCCGTCTGTAGCATACAAACCACCCTTTCTTGTTCTTCTTAATCGTCTGCTATTGCAACACTTTCAAATCTGATACTATACACCGATATGGGGCGCTAACCTCCTCGACATGGACGTATCTGGAGAAATCTTGTGCATTTGGATGGGCGAGGATTCGGCAAGGTCTATTCATTCACGAGATGCGGAATGTAGCAGTCTGCTTCTGGTCAACTGCAGATAAAATCGGTCACGGTGCTGCGGGGCGGGTTGGTCAAACACAGTGCGAAGGGTCTTTCAGTCTCTAATTTTATCCTAAGACTGTGAGAATGTTCTGCGACTCCCATCTGCTTAGAGATAGATTGTAAATTATCCACTATTCTTGAGGTGCTAGAAATATGTAGTGCACTGTATATGTTCGAGAATTAACAATAAATGGACTTACTACACAGTCATCTATCTACATTTGCAATGATACTTGCAAAGTTGAGAATGGGCGGTTTAGCGACGATACTGAAACTGGAAAACATACTGTCGCATTATTGATCAGTGTTGAAATTATTGGAAAATTGATAAAACTGCTCGCACTGTCAGCTGTGATGCTTATTATTGCAGTACATCGACAGTGTCTTTCGCATCCCATCCTTCCACTGGGATGCTGTTGGTTACCACATAATGATTGACCGAGGGGTTTGGTTTGTTTTGGGGGAGGAAAGCAGACAGTGATGTCATCCGTCTCATCGAATTAGGGAAGGAAGTCGGCCATGCCTGGAGTGATTTAGGGAAACCACGGAAAACCTAAATCAGGATGGCTGGACGCGGGATTGAACCGTCATCCTCCCGAATGCGAGTTCAGTGTGCTAACCAATGCGCCACCTCGCTCAGTAATGAGTAACTAACATCGTATGTTTGAGATGAGGAAAGAGTTTTGGTGGAGGGGCAACACCTTCTGGAGATGGCCAGTACCGAAACAGTGAACCCGAGACAGACCTTGAAGTCGTGGTGGAAAACAAAATGAATGGTAGTGTCCAAAGCGTGTTACAGCAGAAAAAAAGCAATGTTCAAAACAATGGCTCCGGGTCACAGGGAGTGTCTCTTGTGTCATACAGTACAGTCTGTGGGATATGGTCATCATCCTACAGTACAGATGATGACATTTTAAACTGGTCTGTGCAGTGGATCAATTCCTGTATATTTCATAGAATCGCCACATGTGTATATATCATAATACACTCCTGGAAATTGAAATAAGAACACCGTGAATTCATTGTCCCAGGAAGGGGAAACTTTATTGACACATTCCTGGGGTCAGATACATCACATAATCACACTGACAGAACCACAGGCACATAGACACAGGCAACAGAGCATGCACAATGTCGGCACTAGTACAGTGAATATCCACCTTTCGAAGGAATGCAGGCTGCTATTCTCCCATGGAGACGATCGTAGAGATGCTGGATGTAGTCCTGTGGAACGGCTTGCCATGCCATTTCCACCTGGCGCCTCAGTTGGACCAGCGTTCGTGCTGGACGTGCAGACCGCGTGAGACGACGCTTCATCCAGTCCCAAACATGCTCAATGGGGGACAGATCCGGAGATCTTGCTGGCCAGGGTAGTTGACTTACACCTTGTAGAGCACGCTGGGTGGCACGGGATACATGCGGACGTGCATTGTCCTGTTGGAACAGCAAGTTCCCTTGCCGGTCTAGGAATGGTAGAACGATGGGTTCGATGACGGTTTGGATGTACCGTGCACTATTCAGTGTCCCCTCGAAGATCACCAGAGGTGTACGGCCAGTGTAGGACATCGCTCCCCACACCATGATGCCGGGTGTTGGCCCTGTGTGCCTCGGTCGTATGCAGTCCTGATTGTGGCGCTCACCTGCACGGCGCCAAACACGCATACGACCATCATTGGCACCAAGGCAAAAGCGACTCTCATCGCTGAAGACGACAAGTCTCCATTCGTCCCTCCATTCACGCCTGTCGCGACACCACTGGAGGCGGGCTGCACGATGTTGGGGCGTGAGCGGAAGACGGCCTAACGGTGTGCGGGACCGTAGCCCAGCTTCATGGAGACGGTTGCGAATGGTCCTCGCCGATACCCCAGGAGCAACAGTGTCCCTAATTTGCTGGGAAGTGGCGGTGCGGTCCCCTACGGCACTACGTAGGATCCTACGGTCTTGGCGTGCATCCGTGCGTCGCTGCGGTCCGGTCCCAGATCGACGGGCACGTGCACCTTCCGCCGACCACTGGCGACAACATCGATGTACTGTAGAGACCTCACGCCCCACGTGTTGAGCAATTCGGCGGTACGTCCACCCGGCCTCCCGCATGCCCACTATACGCCCTCGCTCAAAGTCCGTCAACTGCACATACGGTTCACGTCCACGCTGTCGCGGCATGCTACCAGTGTTAAATACTGCGATGGAGCTCCGTATGCCACGGCAAACTGGCTGACACTGACGGCGGCGGTGCACAAATGCTGCGCAGCTAGCGCCATTCGACGGCCAACACCGCGGTTCCTGGTGTGTCCGCTGTGCCATGCGTGTGATCATTGCTTGTACAGCCCTCTCGCAGTGTCCGGAGCAAGTATGGTGGGTCTGACACACCGGTGTCAATGTGTTCTTTTTTCCATTTCCAGGAGTGTAGTTAGACGAATAGTTTTTGAGACACATATGTTCTCGTATCGTGTTCGTCCTTCGAAGCGCCGTTGTCCAATGCGACCTTTCCTGTGACAACTGAGGAACTTGACACGGAAGGCGTTTTTTCCTGTTTCTCGATAACGCCGAAAGGTGACGCACTAGGCAGCTGGAAAGAAGGGTATAGATTTGCTGCTGGGGTATCGAGACATCCCATTTCCGTCACAGTTTCTTGGAGCAGACATGTACAACGAAGAAAAGTTAGACATGCTTCTAGTGTATGGTGAAAGAAGAAGAAATGCTGTTAGAGCAATAAAGCGATATGGAGAGCTGTATCCTGATCGTGAGCGTCCTACGCGCCATCTTCATGCACATATTTGCAAGAAACTACTTGAATCGTGATCATGGAACACCATACAGAGGACAAGGCAGAAAACTGCAACTGGCGAGGTACATGAAGAGGCTCTAGCTTTGGCGCATAACGACCGTGCTGCTTCGTCGCGACATATCGCCTCGGAATGTGGTATACGTCAGAGAAGTGTTCTACGCATATTGCACCGGCATAGATTTCACCCGTTTTACCTCTCATTACATCAAGCACTCTCCAGTGTGAATTTCGAACGGCGCCAGGAATTTTGACGGGTTGCTCTGCAGCGCCTACAAGATGATCCAACGTTTTTTCAACGGGTCGTTTTTACTGATGAAGCAACTTTCACCAACCACGGCAATGTGAATTTGCATAATATGCTTTACTGGTCAATAGAGAAACCTCATTGGCTTCGCCAGGAACAGCATCAACAACCACGGAGTGTTAAGGTGTGGTGCAGTATCGTCGGAAATGTCGTTGTGAGGCCGTACGTCATTCTGGGTATTCTAAATGGCAATAAATATGCACAGTTCCTACGAAACGTTCTGCCCATTTTTCTGGAAGAGGTACCACTAACTACGCGTCAGTGCATGTGGTTCCAACATGACGGCTGTGCTGCTCACTCTTCCAGTGTGGCTACAGAGCTGTGAAATGAAAAGTTCCCGGATTGTTGGGCAGGACGACGTGCTGAAGTGAAGGGGCCAGCCTGGTCTCCTGATTTGACCCCTCTTGATTTTTTTTCTGTGGGGAGCAATCAAACGTAAATTGTATGCTCAAATACCAGCTACGCCAGACGATATGAAGCAAGTATCATCGAAGCGTGCGCTGATATCTCACGTGATACCCTCGCAGCCGTTCACAAATCATTCGAACGGCGACTACAAATGTGCATTGCAGCAGAGGGGGAGCGTTTTGAGCATATGCTTCACTTAAGTTTTGTATCATGAACAGTATGTAGTTGGCATCTTTGTGTGTATTTGCTTCGTATTGTGATCAGTAGTTAATATTTTCAAATAAAAAACAAATATGTACGAAATAATTGTGACCGATAAGGGCCTCCTTATTTTCATTTGAATTTCTGTTATTTAAAATGTATCTTGTAGCATTTTAACACAGTATGTTGTCTACTATTTTGGTATCACAGTTGTTAAATAACTGAATAATATTTGTGCGACATCATCAGTTAATTTTAGCGTAAAATATCGCAGTACGTATTACTATTGTCGGGTAAATGAGCGTGTTTGTGTAAGGACGGACGCGCGACGTTTACCATGTACTCTACACAACAGGAAAGGTCACGTTGGACAACGCCGTTTCGAAGGACGAACACAATACGAGAACATATCTGTGTCTCAAAAACTATTCGGCTAAATGTTATGATATACACATATTTGAAACCGTCTTTTTAAGACCGCCATGTTATGCAAAAATTTAACATAGAATACTTTACAATTAAATGAACACCCTTAGCTGCTTACAGGCGTTCACATACGTCAACGGGGACAGATGAAAATGTGTGCCCCGGCCGGGACTCGAACCCGGGATCTCCTGTTTACATGACAGACGCTCTATCCATCCTTTTTTTTTCTTTCTTTCGTTTTGTTCGATATAGTTCGTTGCATTTGGTCTCGGCGGACGTCACATGACATCCCTTCAAGTTTATTGTTGATATCTTAACTCAGTTTTTTATTACAGAGAGCACGCAGCCCTCTGACCGAACACGCTGAGCTACCGTGCCGGTGTCCATCTGAGCCACCGAGGACACAGAGGATAGCGCGACTGCAGGGATTTATCTCTGGCACGCCTCCCGCGAAACCCACATTCTCAACGTATTGTCCCGCACTACATTCGTAGTGCCCCCGCCCATTATACAGTGTGTTACAAAGAGGTACGGCCAAACTTTCAGGAAACATTCCTCACACACAAAGAAAGAAAATATGTTATGTGGACATGTGTCAGGAAACGCTTACTTTCCATGTTTCAGTTAACTTTATTATTTCTCTTCAAATCACATTAATCATAGAATGGAAACACACAGCAACAGAACGTACCAGCGTGGCTTCAAACGTTTTGTTACAGGAAATGTTCAAATTGTCCTCCGTTAGCGAGGATACATGCATCCATGGAATCCCTGATGCGATGATGCAGCCCTGGTCAATGGCGTATTGTATCACAGCCGTCCACAATACGAGCACGAAGAGTCTCTACATTTGGTACCGGGGTTGCGTAGACAAAAGCTTTTAAATGCCCCCATAAATGAAAGTCAAGAGGGTTGAGGTCAGGAGAGCGTGGAGGCCATGGAATTGGTCCGCCTCTACCAATCCATCAGTCACCGAATCTGTTGTTGAGAAGCGTAAGAACACTTCGACTGAAATGTGCAGGAGCTCCTTCGTGCATGAACCACATGTTGTGTCGTAGTTGTAAAGGCACATGTTCTAGCATCACAGGTAGAGTAGCCCGTATGAAATCATGATAACTTGCTCCATTGAGAGTAGGTGGACGAAACTAAAATAAGCTCTAACATGAAAATTAAACATGTCCGAAAGAACAGATACCATCTTAGTACATGCATAGAATACTATTTTTTTTAAAAAAAAACAAAGATGGCCTCATATTTCTGTAATAAGAAATACACGAACATAAAATGTAATGTTTTCAAGTAGGACCTGTCCCTGATTCACTGTCCAAATGGCATCTTTGGGGAGATACAAGGGGTGTTATGACTTAGCTGCCTCGCCCTGTATTTGGCCCGTAAGGCAATTACGTCACCCAGCTGCGCATGCGCACAAGTTCCTTAAAACGTGTACTAGTGATCCCGATGCCAAGTTTCACCGAGTGTAGTGGAGCAATATATAGCATTACGCGGTAGATTTAGTGCCATCATCCACATTATGCGTAACAGTATTCAAAGAAAGATAACCAATAAATCCGCAAGGTGTCAAAAGTTGTGGTGTCCACGCGCTCCTGTGGTCTTACTTAGCAGCGGTCACTGTATGCTGGACATATAAGTAGAAGTCGTGACTGCCAGTAGCTAAACTTTGACTGCTAAAAAGGAAGCTGTTGTTTGTACAGCCGTGAACCTTTAATAGCCAAGTATGTGCACGAGATAATCGTTTTTACATGACAGCGCTGGGTAGCGACCCTTTTTTCTATCCCGACTTTCGTATCTTGCATGAAAGTAGGAATGTTAATTTAGCTATATATTGACTGGTATTGAGGAGTTTTGTTTTATCCCGGCTGGTTCTTAAATTAACCACAGTGAGTCACTACACGTATTGCCTTTCCAGTTTTGAAGGAAAAAAACCGTAAGTAACTTAATACTAGTGTTTTCAATAGGTTCTCTTTCACTTATTTCAGTTGCTAGTCTGCAGTTTATTCTTGATGAAAATCACTTAACCTAATTATTTATGAACCTAAATCGAAGTAAAGTTCAAGATGAATAGTCAGTTTCCAATTAACACGTTATTTTATTTAACAATAATTATTAATAAATCATTCATTCACACTATCGCATTCAAGGGATTCTATGAATAAGTATCTAATCAGGAATCCCGTCAATATCAGAGATACTAAACAATGTTCTGTCACTTTCGATAAAAAGATTGTTCCCGTTTAATATACATAAACTGTCACGAACTATGATTACTAGTAGCGTGAAGTAAAGCTTCTCCACTATCACAGTACAAAGTCCGAATCTGTCCAAAAATCGTTAACTCCGTAAAATATTTATATCTTCACACGAAGTGACGTTAAAGTCAGAGAGATTATTGATCACCTCTCCGTTCCTCTAATATGACAAAAGTTCTAATTCTGATCTGAAATTAATGCTTCCCAAAAAACAATCTCATCGCAATTTATTCTTGTGCCCTGGTTTAATAAAGCTCCTATTGTTGCTTCCTAAAGCTGTACGTCCTAATTGACTTCGAGCAGACTAGAGGATAGAGACTGGAGTATTATAATTGCATTTTATGTCTATTTATACTTTAGTAAACGCTATCTTTGGTGTTAAAGACCTACGTTCTGTGACTATAATATTGATTTTCTCATATTTAAGAATAACTAATAATTTAACCATTTCTACTGTTTACACCCCTCCCGTGCTTACAAAATTTATGATTAAAATTCTTTTCTTTTTCTATTATTTTTCTAGTATAGATTTTCCTCTATTTGTCTCTTATTTATATTTCGTAAATTACTACCTGTGGAGTTGCTTGGGACATTTTCAGAATTTGTTTTTCGAGGGCATGGGAGCTAATTTGGGAGCTACTTTGGTTTATTAACACCGAGAGGCGTTGTAGGTGTTACAGCTGGGAGAGTTGTGGTACTGTGCTGGTGGCTACATCTGCGCACCGACAGGCAAACCTCAGCAGCCAAGACCTGCCCGGCCAGCTCATTCGTCAAGTCGACCAGCCCCGCCACGCCACCGCCTCCGGCGCGGCCCGCTGCGAAGTGGCTGCCCGCCAAGAAGACAGAGCCGCGCGTCTTCTGGGGCACTGGGAACACTGTGGCGAATACATCACGCCAAGTGCAAAGGGAAACTCTCTCCCTTACGCAGGAATAACGAAAAGAAGAACAAAGCAATAGCACTGGCCCTTCAAAAGTGATCGATACTTCAGTTCCATATATACTACTGACCACTAAAATTGTTACACCAAGAAGAAATGCAGATGATAAACGGGTATTCATTGGACAAATATATTATACTAGAACTGACATCTGATTACATTTTCACGCAATTTGGGTGCACAGATTCTGAGAAATCGGTACCCAGAACAACCATCTCTGGCCGTAATAACGGCCTTGATACGCCTGGGCATTGAGTCAAACAGAGCTTGGATGGCGTGTACAGGTACACCTGCCCATGCAGCTTCAACACGATACCACAGTTCATCAAGAGTAGTGACTGGCGTATTGTGACGAGCCAATTGCTCGGCCACCATTCACCAGACATTTCAGTTGGTGAGAGATCTGGAGAATGTGCTGGCCAGGGCAGCAGTCGAAGATTTTCTTTATCCAGAAAGGCCCGCACAGGACCTGCAACATGCGGTCGTGCGTAATCCTGCTGAAATGTAGGGTTTCGAATGAATGGTAGAGCCACGGGTCCTAACACATCTGAAATATAACGTCCACTGTTCAAAGTGCCGTCAATGGGAACAAGAGGTGACATAGACTTTTAACCAAAGGCACCCCATACCATTACTCCGGGTGATATTCCAGTATGATGATGACGAATACACGCTTCCAGTGTGCGTTAACCACGATGTCGCCAAACACGGATGCGACCATCATGATGCTGTAAACAAAACCTCGATTCATCCGAAAAAATGATGTTTTGCCATTCGTGCACCCAAGTTCGTCGTTGAGTACACCATCGCAGGCGCTCCTGTCTGTGATGCAGCGTCAAGGGTAACTGCAGCCATAGTCTCCGAGCTGATAGTCCATGCTGCTGCAAACGTCGTCGAACTGTTCGTGCACATGGTTGTTGTCTTGCAAACGTCCCCATCTGTTGACTCAGGGATCGAGAAGTGGCTGCACGATCCGTTACAACCATGCGGATAAGATGCCTGTCATCTCGACTGCTAGTGATACGAGGCCGTTGGGATCCAGCACGGCGTTCCGTATTAGCATCCTGAACCCACCGATTCCATATTCTGCTAACAGTCATTGGATCTCGACCAATGTCGCGATACGATAAACCGCAATAGCGATAGGCTACAATCCGAACTTTATCGAAGTCGGAAACTTGATGGTACGCATTTCTCCTCCTTACACGAGGCATCACAACAACGTTTTACCAGGCAACGCCGGTCAACTGCTGTTTGTGTATGAGAAATCGGTTGGAAACTTTCCTCATGTCAGCACGGTGTAGTAGTCGCCAGCGGCGCTAACCTTGTGTGAATGCTCAGAAAAGCTAATCATTTGCATATCACAGCGTCTTCTTCCTGTCGCTTAAATTGCGCGTCTGTAGCACGTCATCTTCTTGGTGTAGCAATTTTAATGGCCAGTAGTGTATTTGTCGCTGCAGGGTGAAGTATCCTACCAACAAAGCACAAACATCAACCGAGGCTACAAAGCACAGAACGCGAGAGATTTCAGTAACATTTTAGACGTTCTATGTTAAGTTTGTACTGGAGGAGAAAGATATACGTCACTGACTTTAGACGTCGTATCGCAGCGACAGTGAATATTACACCTCATGTTTTTGACAGATACCGTTTTACTGAGAATGCTCGTAGGAATAAGATAATTTATTATTCGAGTTAGAACGAGAGGCATTGTTTCTATAGACCGTAATCCATTCAGAGCTATGAAACTTCCTGGCAGATTAAAACTGCGTGCTGGACCGCGACTCGAACTCAGGACCTTTGCCTTTCGCGGGCAACTGCTCTACCATCGGAGCTACCCAAGCACAACTCACGCCCCGTCCTCACAGCTTTCCTTCTGCCAGTATCTCGTCTCCTACCTTCCAAACTGCGAAAGGCAAAGGTCCCGAGTTCGAGTCTCGATCCGACACACAATTTTAATCTGCCAGGAAGTTTCATATCAGCACACACTCCGCTGCAGAGTGAAAATCTCATTCTGGAAACATTCCCCAGGCTGTGGCTAAGCCATGTCTCCACGGAGTGCTAGTTCTGCATGGTTCGCAGGAGAGCTTCTGTAAAGTTTGGAAGGTAGGAGATGAGGTTTCTGGCACAAGTAAAGCTGTAAGGACGGGGCGTCCATCGTGCTTGGGTAGCTCAGATGGTAGAGCACTTGCCCGCGAAAGGCAAAGGTCCAGAGTTCGAGTCTCGGTCCAGCACACAGTTTTAATCTGCCAGGAAGTTTCATATCAGCGCACACTCCGCTGCATAGTGGAAATCTCATTCTGGAGACATTCAGAGCTACTTCAGACTCTCCGTTGTACACACATAAAAAAAAAGGTTTGCATCATCCCGGTTCCCAGAACTCCTGAAGATAGACGTCCACTGTGGGTACTATATCACAGATGCAGTCCCTTTGACTGTTGAGAGATGTCGCTAAACCCGCCCAAAGATGTGAACAACCATGCATGTGCAGCGCCTATTAGACGGTATGGGTCTGACAGCCGGTCAGTTCCACTCATTCCACACAAGGAGGTACACTGCGCGAGTTGTCTTAAGTTCACCCATGCCTAGACGGTCAATACCGCTGCTCGATAGCGTTGACACTGTTACTTTGTGCCAGGAGGGGCTGTCAACAAGGGAAGTGTCCAGGCGTCTCGGAGTGAACCAAAGCGATGTTGTTTGGACATGGAAGAGATACAGAGAGACAGGAGCTGTTGATGACATGCCTCGCTCAGGCCGCCCAAGGCTACTACTGCATTGGATGACCGCTACCTACGGGTTATGGCTCGGAGGAACCCTGGCAGCAACGCCACCATGTTGAATAATGCTTTTCGTGCAGCCACAGGACGTCGTCTAACGTGTCAGACGATGAGCAACTTCACTCCCGACGTCCATGACGAGATCCTCTGCAACCACGACACCATGCAGCGCGGAACAGATGGGCTCAACAACTTGCCGAATGATCCGCTCAGCATAGTATCACGTTCTTTTCACCAGTGAGTGTCGCATATGCCTTCCACCAGACAATCGTCGGAGACTTGTTTGAAGGCAGCCTGTTCAGGCTAAACGCCTTAGACACATTGTCCAGCGAGTGCAGCAAGGTGGAGATTCCATGATGTTTTAGGGTGACGTTATGTGGGGCCAACGTACGCCGCTGGTAGTCATGGAAAGCGCCATAACGGCTGTACGGTACGTGAATGCCATCCTCCTACCGATAGTACAACCATATTGGCAGCTTATTGGTGAGGCATTCGTCTTTATGGACCACAATTCGCGCCCCCATCGTGCACATCTTGTGAATCACTTCCTTCAGGATAACGACTAGAGTGGCCAGCATGTTTTCCAGGCATGAACCCTATCGAACATGCCTGGAATAAATTGAAAAGGGCTGTTTATGCACAACGTGACCCACCAACCACTCTGAGGGATCTACGCCTAATCGCCGTTGAGGAGTTGTACAATCTGCGTTGATGAACTTGTGGATAGTATGCCACGACTAATTTAGGCATGCATTAATGCAAGAGGGCGTGTTTCTCGGTATTAGAGGTACCGGTGTGTGCAGCAGTCTGGACCACCACCTGTGAAGTTCTCGCTGTATGGTGGTACAACATGCAAAGTGTGGTTTTCATGAGCAATAGAAAGGGTGCAAATAATGTTTATGTTGATCTGTATTCCAATTTTCTGTACAGGTTCCGGAACTCTCGGAACCAAGGTGATGCAAAACATTTTTTGATGTGTGTACTTAACAAACATTGCTTTTATTCACTTTGTTGAAAATAGGTATGATCTCGATGATTAATCACCACACTGGACAAAAACCTATTTGCCACACGAGACATGTTCCTAATAATGTGTAGCACAGTCTGTAGTCTTGATTCTGTGCGAAGAGGGACCACAAGTTTCTTCCAGTATGGCGCATCCAACTGAAATCGCTGATTGGTGACTAGATCCAGCAGAGCTTCTGGACTGTATGATGGTTGACTGATACATCTCATCCGCTCTTCCTAACAGTCCAGACTCTGTGTGGTATTCAAAACATGTTATTAAGCAGGCCAGTCTGGTGCATACCGCAGTGTTCCTCAAACTAGGAAAGAGTTCGTGCACCGCAGTAGATATTTCTGTTGGCGTCCGGAACAGCGTTGCTGCTACGGTCGCAGGTTCGAATCCTGCCTCGTGCATGGATGTGTGTGATATCCTTAGGTTAATTAGGTTTAAATAGGTCCAATTCTAGGGGACTGATGACCTCAAATGTTAAGTCCCATAGTGCTTAGAGCCACTGCTGTTGGCATCTTAGAAGCCGGAAGTGTCCACAGATTACCCATGAAGATGCAGAAAGAGAACAACACGTACATACCGAATATAGAAATAAACATCCTGCTTCATGTTCTCGATAACTTGAATAAGTGTTTCAAGTTGTGGTTCGAAAACACCATCGATGTGAACGACACATCGTAATCTGTGGGACCACACTAAATTCCTTCAGCTTATGTCCGATTTGACTTATTTGGCTGATTAAGCAGATGCAACTTTTTGTGTGAGCTGTGAAAAATAGGCTTTTCCGAGGTAGCAGACTTCAGGCTTTCCCTGCAAACTGTCCGCTTTGACAGTCTGCAGGTTGAGCTGGACCTGCATTCGCTGCCAGCAGCCGCGTCTGAAACCGACTGTCGCTAACGAAGCGTGCCGCTCTTCTGAGTAGGAGATGGTGCGTAGCAACTCTAAATCTTTCAAGTAAAACGCCTATTTTTCACTGCTTTCACACGAGTTACATTTTCTATCAGCGCTGTTAAAGCAGGCACATATAATTAAATCTTGCGTGAACGTCTAAACACAAGGGCTACTGACAGATTTCGGTGTGACAGAGCAGCTGCCTTAACAGAAATCTTTGACTCTACGTTTCTGGAAACCACAATACTTTCAAAACTCGATATAGAGTTCTGCAACCACGACTTCAACGAATTAATGATTGTGGGACACTAAATATGAGTTGTCAATACTCTTTTCTTCCATTTTCATTCTCCCATCTCTTTTCTTCTCTTGCCGGCCGCGGTGGCCGAAAGGTTCTAGGCGCTTCACTCTGGAACCGCGCGACCGCTACGGTCACAGGTTAAAATCCCGCCTCGGGGATGGATGCGTGTGATGTCCTTAGGTTAGTTAGGTTTAAGTACTTCTAAGTTCTAAGGGACTGATGACCTCAGATGTTAAATCCCATAGTGCTCAGAGCCATTTGAACCATCTTCTTCTCTTTCCCCACCTCTCCCTCTCCCTCTCCCTCTCCATCCCTCCCCTACCCACTCAATTCGGCATTTTCTTTAGAGCGACCATATCAACTGACTTCGAACGTCTGATGTGGAAAACTGGGAATCTACGTTATCTTGTTCACCTGTGACCACTGATTGTGGTCTTAGAGCCGGACGACCTTCGTTTATAGAGCGATCAATTTATAACTGCAGTTTCTTAGAGAACATAAAAAGAAATTTTAGTTTGATCTTTGTTACAACTATAATGATACATCGAATGTGTGTGAAAAAAATATTTAAAAGAACGAATGCAGTTTGCCACGTCTTATCACAGACCAGCATTTGAATTCAGGATTAACGATGCAGTTAAAGGTGCAATCGGCAGAAATGTAGTGAGACAGGCAGGATGGAGCGATATGCTGATGCAACAAAAGGTTGACGACTGATGTTGATTCTTTATTGAAACCAAGAATTTCGAAGATATCATTACGGCAAATATCGCGTCTTAGCAACAAAATTTTCCGCTAGTATACATCCAACGTTTGGTCCAGAATTTTAAGGACAGGCTGATACTACGACTTATGTATTTGACGAGCTTGACTCTATCTATCAGAGGCAACTATAGCTACCCGTGAAAAGTACGTCGCAAAATCCGCTTCAGGTCAGGTTGAATCCTCAGAACACTCGAAAATAATGACAATGTCTCTGGAGGAATAACAACTCACTCTTTGTCAAGAACAGAAACTGGAGGAGGTAGTGACGTTGGGCTGTGGTGTCTGGAGCGAAATCGACGGTACGACTGATCCCATAGTTGTTCCATTGGATTCGTGTCGCAGCTTTGGTTACGGCAGTCCATTTCAGGAGCGTTGCTGTCAAAAAAGCAGTGCCTCACTGACTCTGTCTTCTGACTAGTGCACTGTCACGCTGGTAGAAATACAATAATCATCTCCTAACTGTTCCTTTACTGTAAGTAGTAAACAACGTTGTAAAATGTTATGTCCTGTCACATTTAGCAGTTTCTAAAGCGCCATAAGAGAACTACACCCCAACCACAGAGAAGACCATCCCTACCACAGCACCAGCCTCTGCATACTTCACTGCTGGCACTATCATGTAACATTCTCCAGGCATTCGCCGAGCCACATGGTACAG
The DNA here is from genome assembly GCF_023897955.1 of Schistocerca gregaria. Classification (NCBI taxonomy): domain Eukaryota; kingdom Metazoa; phylum Arthropoda; class Insecta; order Orthoptera; family Acrididae; genus Schistocerca; species Schistocerca gregaria. The sequence goes on from NC_064925.1 coordinate 480,882,001, forward strand.
CGTGACTCATCGTCCTAAGTCGCTCATCTCCAGTCGCTCTTTTCACCACCTCAAACGCCGCCTAGCGCTCTCTACGGAAGTGTGTGGCTCATTAAGAGCTACTCAACCCCATCACATCTCTCCTCTTTCATTCCTTACACACAGTCAGTGCGCTGGGTGGGCCGCCAGCACCACACATGTCGATATCTGTGCACGGGCTCTGCCAACACCACCTAAATCACAAAGCCTTACAACTCTCTGCCAACAGGCGAGTGACGTCATCAACCTCAGGCACACAGCCAGTGCCACCTAACGGTGGCAGCATAAACGGCACACACGATCACAGCAGCCAAGTAGATCTGCTATTGCCGAACATTTCTTGGATACTGGTCTCATCATGCTATATAACAACATCAATATATTGGCATGTACGTCCAGCTATTGGGACAATGTTGTTAAGGAGGCTGTTGAGATTAAATTAGGTAGTAACCTTGTAAACAGGGATGAAGGTTTTTGTCTAAACTCTTTTTGGAATCCTGTTCTCTCCCTGCACAAAAACAGAGGGATAGAGTCAATGTTATCTCACCTGCTAGTTCGTAGTCTCAATATCGACCTCTGACTTCGGTGGCACTAGTGTTCAGAGTGTGTTATCAGCTTAAGGACAGAGGTTTTAAATCTGCCTGTACATCGCCTGTCCGTTGCAGTTTGCCTTGAAAATGGCGGTGTGTACTCTCCCCGAAATATCGACGGTCGCTGAAAATATTACCTGGCTGAATACCCATTAGTTGTTTGAAAATTTAATACGCCAGGAGAAACTCTGGTCTCAGAAATGTATATAATTTTTATTAGTAGTTGCCCACATTTGTTAACTTCACCAAGAAAGTTTTTGGTACTAACTACAGTACATGTAAGCTCTTCCTACACATATTTATTTCTTCAGCTCTGATTTTACAAAACTTCCACCATTTTCAATATAGAGAGAATATACTTTGTGTCTACTATGTTACTGTAATGAGTATTACTTAGTGGAGTGTAGAATGATGAGTAAGCAGTTAGGTGTTGAGAGGAATGACTTAAGTGTACCTAGTCATAACAGTCATGTTCCTCCTATTACTGATTGTCAATGTGTTTTAAAATTGTTGCTGGCACTCGTTAATCCCATACCTGTGAATCATGTCTCTGATTTAAGATATGATTTTAGATACCATGCAAATGTCATACTTTGTGTGGGTGCAGGATTGCATGAGGGATCAGTCAGATGGTAAGAGAAGGGGGAGACAACTGTCGTTAGTCATAATTGCTTCCCTTGTTCCTTGCTTTAAAAATTTTTAGTTTCAATTAAGAGTTTTCTAAATTTATTGTTTTTTGAGTGCTGCTTTCCTTAAGAATGCGGTGTGTGCTATTGCTGACACTTTTTATCCAATTTCTTTGACTCTTCTCCTTGATGTGAGGTGATATGGTTTCAGATAAATGCAAATGACAAATAGTGTGAGTGCGGGATGGTGTGACTGAGTTAGGTGATAAGGGAAACGGCAGATAAGTGCATTTAGTCATAACTGCTTGTCTTGCTCCTCCTATTGTTGTGACTGTGGGATATTTGATTTCTGATACCCACCAGGTTATTTACGGGGTGTCTATTTTCTGTTATTTTTATTTGAGTTTTGCGTTCTGGTTGGATGAGGTGTGTACTTTTGCTGACACTTGTTATTTCCATACCTTTGACTCTTGTCCCTGAAGTGAAGTGTTACAGTTTTAGTTAGTTATCTTCATGTTCCATGGACCATTTTGCATTGTAAACCATAATGATTTGCAATCAGACATTTCAAATTCAAATTGCAAATTTAATTTGTACATATGGCTACATGCTGAAGATTTTATAAGTGTATTTTACCACGCAAATGTAAAATGAGCTGTTCCACACTTGTAACCTGAGATGATGTCTGCTTTTCTGTGAAATATTGTGCTGGTCATGTGCACCACTTTTCATTTTGATATTTGAACTAGTAAATTCGTTGATTCATAATGTTTTAATATGTACTTTTTCTTAGTTCTGGTGCCTTTTTTGCGTTGCATTTTGTGTTTCCCGAATGTTCAAAATGGCTCTGAGCACTATGGGACTTAACATCTCAGGTCATCAGTCCCCTAGAACTTAGAACTACTTAAGCCTAACTAACATGAGGACATCACACACATCCATGCCCGAGGCAGGATTCGAACGTGCGACCGTAGCGGCCGCTCGGTTCCAGACTGACGCGCGTAGAACCGCTCGGCCACCCTGGCCGTCTTTCCCGAATGTGTTGCTTACTGCGTGTACGCACCCTAATATTTACATAGGTATTTTTCTGCTATACAGTGAGCCGTGGCTGGCTCATGTTATACGTTGGGTTAAACCTTGGTTGCAATTCTGTGTTTAGTCTCCCGCGGTTATTGCGATTATGCTGTTATCCTCTCTCCGCGAGTGGCAGCAGCAGTGTGCATCGGTATTTTCACCTTATACTATCTTTGGCCTGGCGCTTATACACTCCTGGAAATTGAAATAAGAACACCGTGAATTCATTGTCCCAGGAAGGGGAAACTTTATTGACACATTCCTGGGGTCAGATACATCACATGATCACACTGACAGAACCACAGGCACATAGACACAGGCAACAGAGCATGCACATTGTCGGCACTAGTACAGTGTATATCCACCTTTCGCAGCAATGCAGGCTGCTATTCTCCCATGGAGACGATCGTAGAGATGCTGGATGTAGTCCTGTGGAACGGCTTGCCATGCTATTTCCACCTGGCGCCTCAGTTGGACCAGCGTTCGTGCTGCACGTGCAGACCGCGTGAGACGACGCTTCATCCAGTCCCAAACATGCTCAATGGGGGACAGATCCGGAGATCTTGCTGGCCAGGGTAGTTGACTTATACCTTGTAGAGCACGTTGGGTGGTACGGGATACATGCGGACGTGGATTGTCCTGTTGGAACAGCAAGTTCCCTTGCCGGTCTAGGAATGGTAGAACGATGGGTTCGATGACGGTTTGGATGTACCGTGCACTATTCAGTGTCCCCTCGAAGATCACCAGAGGTGTACGGCCAGTGTAGGAGATCGCTCCCCACACCATGATGCCGGGTGTTGGCCCTGTGTGCCTTGGTCGTATGCAGTCCTGATTGTGGCGCTCACCTGCACGGCGCCAAACACGCATACGACCATCATTGGCACCAAGGCAGAAGCGACTCTCATCGCTGAAGACGACACGTCTCCATTCGTCCCTCCATTCACGCCTGTCGCGACACCACTGGAGGCGGGCTGAACGATGTTGGGGCGTGAGCGGAAGACGGCCTAACGGTGTGCGGGACCGTAGCCCAGCTTCATGGAGACGGTTGCGAATGGTCCTCGACGATACCCCAGGAGCAACAGTGTCCCTAATTTTCTGGGAAGTGGCGGTGCGGTCCCCTACGGCACTGCGTAGGATCCTACGGTCTTGGCGTGCATCCGTGCGTCGCTGCGGTCCGGTCCCAGGTCGACGGGCAGGTGCACCTTCCACCGACCACTGGCGACAACATCGATGTACTGTGGAGACCTCACGCCCCACGTGTTGAGCAATTCGGCGGTACGTCCACCCGGCCTCCCGCATGCCCCCTATACGCCCTCGCTCAAAGTCCGTCAACTGCACATACGGTTCACGTCCACGCTGTCGCGGCATGGTACCAGTGTTAAAGACTGCGATGGAGCTCCGTATGCCACGGCAAACTGGCTGACACTGACGGCGGCGGTGCACAAATGCTGCGCAGCTAGCGCCATTCGACGGCCAATACCGCGGTTCCTGGTGTGTCCGCTGTGCCGTGCGTGTGATCATTGCTTGTACAGCCCTCTCGCAGTGTCCGGAGCAAGTATGGTGGGTGTGACACACCGGTGTCAATGTGTTCTTTTTTCCATTTCCAGGAGTGTAGTTTCCGGCTGTGCTGTGTGCGAGCAGTTAGTCGGTTGGCGTGTAGCAGCGAGGAAATCTCCGCGGCGCGTAGTTTGGCCGAGGCCGCAGGCGGCGTCCACTGTTTGGTGCTGTTCCCATTGCTACGAGGTCCGTGGCTCACAGATCCTGGACGCAAAAATTGAGTTTTGACTTAATCTACCAGCAAGACACGACAGTTCACATTGTATCGTTTGGATTTCGTTGCCGGCTATTGGGACATTCCTGTGAGCAACAACGCATGTTTTAAAGTTGGCATATTTTAGCCGCCCTCCGGTGGAGTTTAACTGTACTTAGTTACTCTGAATTGAAGTGCACCAGTGGAATCTTGTGGCCATTAACGTTCCGGTTATCTGCCCTGGCCGTTGACGTAATTTAAGGCAGTGTATTTTCTTCATCGTGTTGCCGCTGTCCAGCACGGTATGTGGTTTGACAGCTCAATGTGTAATTGGTTGTGGGCGCCAATACGTTCTATGGTTTTCCATTGAACTTCCTGTTGTGTGCTGGTTGGGTGGAGCGGAAGTTATTTTGTCGGTGGGTCTGTTGACTGTCTGTCGTTTGGGTTGTCATCGGATCGAGAATGACTGGGCCGACCGCCTGTCTCACCTAAGGGAGGGTTAGTGTTTGAACTCCAGGCCGACCCTCGGAAACTTCTGAGCGCCTTGGGTGTACTGCCTTTTCCTATTTGTTCTTGTTGTTTGTATTTGTATGGCTTCTAGCCGATTTTTAAATTAAGGCTGTTTTGCCCTTAAGGCGTAGATTGTTTGGGTCTTCAGCCTAATTTAAAGACCTGTTTTAAGGTAAGGTCTTGGCCTTTAAAAAAAAATTATTTTGGTTTGAGTCTTAAATGGTGGGCCTTTAGCCGATTTTTAAATTAAACTTGTTTTGCTCTTAAGGTGTCAGATTGTTTGGGCCTTCAGCCTAATTAAAGAACTGTTTTAAGATATGGCCTTTTGCCTTGTAAAAAATTAATTTTGGTTTGAGTCTTAAGAGATGGGCCTTCAGCCGATTTTTTAAAATTAAGGTTGTTGTGCTCTTAAGGTGGGAGATTATTTTGCCTTCAGCCTAATTGAAAGAACATTTAAAATAAGGCCTTCTGTCTTTTAAATTTCTGGTTTTGGTCTGAGCCTTAAGTTATTGGCTTTCAGCCGATTTTAAATTAAATTGGTCTTGCGCTTATGGCACTCAGCCAGTAAATTAATGCTGTGTTTCTTTAAAAATTTTCTTTGCGCTTGTAATGTTGGATTGTATGTCCTGTATTGTGGGATTAGCAGGATGTCTCTTGTAGCATACCTTACTAATTAAAAAATACAGCTGTTTCATCCCTCCAACAATCTGCTTGTAGTTTTCCACTGAGAGGAGCATACTCTTGTTTCACATTCAAGATGCTATGAGAGTAACTTTACTGTCTTTAAGATAGCTCTCATTCATGTTGCTTATTATATGCACAGCATTCTTTGCCACGCTGCCATTGTGAACAGTTCGGTGAGTAGTATTCGCATGTCTTTGACCATGTGCTATATTTATCCTGCTTTGAAATTTGATTTTGGTCGGACAGTGATGTCACATTTGTATTTCCTTTACGTGTCATGAATTTTGATTGTCTTGTTTTTCATACTCTTTTTGTGTGAAAGTTATTTTTGTGTAGAAACCTGTTAGTGGGATGTGCTCTCCCATTTGAAAGCTTAAATCCGTTATTTTCCCTACATATTGTGCTATGAACATTAGCACAATTATTGAGAACCACGCTATTAATATTTAAGATGTTTTGTATAAGAAACTTTGCTATCTAGAAATGCAAATGAGATACAGTTTGTGTACTTTACCATCTGTCCTTACATGAACCATTAAGAGGCTGTGGCATCAGTCATTATGTCTGTGAAGTGACCATAGCAAATTACAACAAGGTTACATTAATGAGGACTGCAATGCTTCCATATGCGTAATGTAGAATGAATGCTTCCATTGTTAGAGTATTGCTGGGCCATTTCATGCAATTGATAGATACATTTGTATGCTTTGGTTGTGCTCATAGATTTAGTGAGAGTTATCAGTAATCTTTTTTCCACTTTTACTGTTTACGATGTACTTCAAACCATATATTTGAAATATCGTATGGATGTATATTATTGTTTGTTGAACATCGTTTAGATGTGTAAGCTGTATATTATACAATTTTGTTTGTGTGAATGTTATGAGAACAAAACTGTCAGCGTAAATGAAAACTTTGGAACACTTGAAGGGGTCGCTGGAAGAAAGTGCTAGCCACCAATTAAGGCTGAAACTGATAACTTTGTTGTTTCCCAATACACAACGTTTTTGGAGGTAGTGGTTTCATGTGTAACTCAAAATATGCTTTTGTTACTTAGCACTTTCTTCCGCCGTCTGCTTCAGTGTCGTATGTTATTTTACACCTGACAGACCTTAAAAATAAAAAGTGTTTTAAGTCTCAGTAATGTCATTTCTTACAAATCAAGTGGTTTAAATGGCTCTAAGCACTATGGGTTTTAACATCTGAGGTCATCAGTCCCCTAGACTTAGAAACTACTTAAATCTAACTAACCTAAGAACATCACACACATCCATGCCAGGATTAGAAGCTGCGACCGTAGCAGCAGCGCGGTTCCGGACTGAAGCGCCTAGAACCGCTCGGTCACAACAGCCGGCCATTTCTTACAGCTCGACAGCTTTTAGTGCCTGGAATTTTTGAGCATCCAATGTTGTGCTAAGCGCAAAAAATTTTTCATGATTCTATCTCTTACACAGCTGAAAACGCTTTCACTTTTTTCCCCGAGATAATAAATCAACTTGTAGTAATTTCATTTACAGTCAAACTCGATCATCTTAACGTCTTTTACGCTCTTATATTCATCCGTTTCTATAACGGTGTTAGCGCAACGATTTGGCGAAAGGCAAGGTTCACGCTAAGTGCCTCACCGGGATTGCATGACGTCATAGATGAGTTGTAAGGCCTAGTCGTTTAACTAGCGTTGGCTCTGCCTGCTCTTGATTTAGCTGCGATTCTTCCTTCACGTGTTCGCTTGGTAATCGCACCACCACTATTCCACCCGGTCAGTTTTAGAAGAGTTCAAATGTCCCTGGTGGATTTGTTACTCAGGTAACATCCAGCGAATAGTCCAAGTTCAAAGTCTCCGAGATCTCTTGACACAGCCGCTCTTCTGTCGCTGCTTCTCTTCTGACGACAGGGTCTCCTCACCTGTTTTTACACTGACAGTTTCGTCTCCCGTGACATCTAGTGACTTTTGGTCAGCTCGTGTGCCTGGGGAGGAGCGATACTGTCAACTAAGAGGCATTAGCTAGATGACACAGTTGTCAGTCCACACCGACGGTCAGACATTTGACGTCAAAGATGGCAGGTTAAAAAAAAAAGTTGTTACATTTCACATAACAGTACACAGATTTTACACTTTATTCTCTGGCCGACCAGAAAAAAAATTGCAGGAATTACGGTATGAGCGTACCGGCACGAAAGTTTCTTGCATAATGAAAGCAGACTTGATAGCAATTTTTTCTTTGAAAATAGTTTTCTCGTGCTTTATTTCGCACTATTACACGGTTTTCCTCTATTACCGACAACACGGTACGCTTAACAGACAGACTTCTGCAGATTCGCTCAAACTGATTTTTAGAAACCCACCCAGAACTGGTACATCCCTGTTCCACACCTGACGAGCCGTCACTGCTGTCAAGTTAGCACGCCATCCCCTTCCATATGCCGTATTTCTGATTAGGTTTGGAGGGGCATGAGGTCAAAATAGCATTTCCACAGCAGTTGTCAGCTTCGCAGTTTCTTTTTCTCTGAACTCTTGTCTCAGACCGAGTTCACCGCGTACCAGTTCACCCTTCAAAGGTAAAAATCCCTGGAAGTGCTGTTGGTCGGACTCAGACCGTCTTTATGACAGCGACGTGCGCTGAGCACCCAGGGGCGCAAAGGTGGCACGTGGTACAGGAACGTTTCTGAGGACGACGTACTGAGGGTGAGGAAGCGATGCACCCCGACAGAGTACTTTAAAGTGTGCAAACACACAGTAATCGCTTTCAGTCACTACATTACACACTGGCAGTCTACTGCTTCAGAATTTACCTCTACAAATTAGCTGAATTTCATAAGAAGGGTACGTGTGCTGATACGTGCAGTTCTTAAGATTCCCTTTTTATTGAAAACACATAACACACTGCTTGGAAAAAGAAGTGAAACACCGAGAAGAGATGGTTGTATATGGACGTTAACTTCGTGTAACCGAAATTTAGCGCCTTTTTTTTTAGTACTCGGGTGGATGACTTCACACTTTTCATTATTTAGAGTCAGCTGCTATCTTTCGCATCTTACTAAATCCTTCCGCAGTTCGTTTTCATCATTTGATGACTTTACAAGAGGGTTAATGACACCATCACCTGCAAACAGTCTAAGAGAGGTGCTCAGATTGTCTTCTATCTCGTTTACGTACACCAGGAATAGCAGAGGACCCAGAACACTTTCTAGGTGACTGCAGATATTACTTCAGTTTCATTCGACGACTTTCAGTCAGTTACTACGAACTGTGACCTTTATGACACGAAATCACGAATCCAGTCGCAAAACTGAGGTGGTACTCCATAGGCACGTAATTTGATTTCAAGACGCTTATGATGATTTGTATCGAAAGCCTTCTGAAAATCTATCATTTTATCAATTTCACATCCCCTGTCGACCCCACTCATTACTTCGTGAGAATAAAGAGCTCGTTGTGTTTCACAAGAACCATATTTTCTGAATCCTACCTGATTATTTGACAATAAATCGTTTTCTAAGAGGTAATTCGTAATGTTTGAATACAGTATATGTTCCAGAATTCTACAGTAAATTTACGTTAGTGATATGGGACTGTAATTCAGCGGATTACTCCTGTTTCTTTTGTTGGGTGTTGGTGTGGGTCTGGCATCTTTCCAATCCTTAGATATGGATCTTTCGAAGAGCGAGCGGGTGTACATGATTGCTTAGCATGGAGCTATTGTCAGCCTACTATGAGAGGAACCTGACTGGTATACAACCTGGACCGGCGGCCTTGTCCTTAATTAGTGATTTAGGTTGCTTCGCTACACCGAGAATATCTACTTCTCTACGGATCTCGCTCCGTCTGCCACCACCAACAGCCATAATGGGTATAACATCGTACTTTGTAGCTTATGTTTTAGATGTTGTTATCCTTATTTTCATCCACCTATAATGATTACGTATTATTACTGTATTACAGCGGTGTAGTCCTGAAGATGGTCCGAGGAAATGGCCGAAACCGATTTTCAACAAACAAAAAAGTCTGAAAAATGCGATCGAGACTGTTTAATTGATTTTTAACATTTTAATCGCCCGCTGTGCCCCAGACAACAATGCTTCCTAAAAATTTATCTACTCGTAAGTTACTCATTTTGGCACTTGTTCTAGATAGGAACTGTGGAACATTTACTTCGCCTTCTTTGGTGAAGGGGTTTCGGGAAACCGGGTTTAGTAACTCTGTCATCAGTCACATGACTGTATGTCATAGCACAATGTAGGTATTGACTGCCTCTTGCGGCTGTGATACTTTGCATATGACCGGAACCTCTTGGGGGTTTTGGCAAGATTTCGAGACAGTTTCGTTATGGAAACTGTTAAAAGCATCTCGCATTGATACTAGCGCTAAATTTCTAGGTTGTGTGAAATTTCGCCAATCTTGAGGATTTGAATCGCTCAGTCTTTTTTTCAACATACGCTTCCCCAAGATATGATACGTCACAACCGAAGCAACTGAAGTTGTTAAAGTGTTCAATAGTTTTGTCTTCTAATATGACCTCCTTAAGAGGTAAACTCATATTATAAGACAAAACTATTATGAGCCTTGGAATGGCACGGACTCGGTTTTATTTGTCGCTATGCTTAAATTATGTTACTTTGCTATTTCATATAGCGCTCTCTGTAAAGTTGTCTTCGTTATTCACAATTAGAGTCTAGTCGTTACTAAACGTTCAAGTTTCGACAAAATTTCTTCCTTTGAAGCTGTCCTCTACATTAAATTTCATAATACGTTGTTTCCATTTCCTCACAACGTCGTCAAAAAATAAATAAATTAATTAATTGAAAAGATATCGCTCAGCTACAACGACCTAATGTGACCTCTTTATCAATTATATACTAACAGTTATGTATTAATAGATGCGTTGACATCGAATATAAACTTCAGTGCTGCAAAGTCTTTCTGAGATAATTTTTCTGGAGTGTGGACTTATTGGGAAATGAAACTAGGATGATAGGTGGCACAGACAAAATAAGTAGATAATTGTTTGAAATGTGATGCTAAATACTAATGCTGAAGATTGGTTGGGCAGGTCAGATGATTGGTGAAGTGTTACCGAAGGGCATCAGCGAGAAAAAATGTTTATTGAACAAATAAGGATGATGTGAAGAGGCACATCTTGAGGAATAAACGCATGATAATGATGTAAGCATTATCATGTACAAATAAATGCAACGATAGAAAGAACTCTATATGAAATATTCATAATATTGGTTGGTTTTTAGTAGTTACCACGTCACTTAATTTAGAAAACCGAAGTTCCCTCAGTTCTGTAAAACTGTGGAGCACAGGAGACGAAATGCGTAAATGTGATTGTCTTCAAATTCCTGGGTGTGCTTATTGTACAGAACATGAGTTGGAAATCACGTATCACTGATCTTGTCAAACGCTTGATTTTTAGAATTCTCTACATCTATTTACTGATTCAGGAGATCAAGGCATCAGAAAGTTGGCTGACTTTGCGGGCTTCCATTGGTTAATGTCATATAGAGTAAAGTTCTGGGCCAATTCCACAGTAACGTAAAGAAACCATTGAACGAAACGCAGCCGCTCTTATTAAGTTTGTTGAGAAGAAACTGTTTGAAAGTAACGAAAGCATTACAAATATACTACTGGGAACAAAGCCTCCACTACATATAACTAAACGTTTCCATACCACAGAAAGGAGCGAAGTGGGTGGCCATAGAAATATTTGAATTGCGAATGAGAGGTTCTGGCAGATGAGACTTTAAAAGAAAACTCTGTAGATAATATCTGCATGTGTTTGGGCTACACATATTTGCGCTCGTAAACCAGTAGCTGTGTTATGATGAGTTATGCTGAGCAAACAAGCTAAGTAATACATAAATATTTGTGTAGTGGTGTAGATACGTATGAGTGTGTGTATAAATGTATATAGTGCTTATAATGGTACCTAATGAAGTCTCCCTAAGATGAATAATCAACAATTAGCATAATCAATCGATGTGTTATAGTGAAACGCAGCCCCCGTTCTACAGATGAGGCACTACGTCTTCCTGTTTGTCGCACAGTATTTAAATAACGCCGTCGCTGTTTTTTTTTTTTTTTTTTGAGTCTCAGGAGCTACAAGAGACTCGTGTCGCTGAGCGTCTGAGATGCGACGGGCCTGCGACTGTTCTACTGTCTGTCTAGCTCTTAAATTCCCTGTGACGGTCTGAATCCAAGTTCCGGCGGATATGACATTGCTTGGAGGTCTGTTGGGTTCGAATAACTGTCGTAGTTAGAACTATGCGCTAAGTAATGCAATCAAATTTCAACTGAAAATAAAAAACTGAATCAATTTTACGTCACTACGTAACCGACTGGCTTGATTCACAATTTGAAAATCAGCTGTCAAGTGGCATTTGTGAACGTAGTAGCGAAATAAATTGGAAAGAGAATAGAAATAAAATAAAAGTATATGTTGAATAGATCGCAAAACAACACAAAAATTTTCAATTGAAAACATTCAACTCAATAATTTTCGGCTAGGGAGCATAACGAAGAAAATAAAAAAGAATCAAACAAATATGTCATTGCTATTGTCAGTAAGGATCGAGACCCGCCAGGTTAGCCGAGAGCGATAATGCGCTGCTTCCTGGATTCGGGTAGGCTCGCCAGGCCCGGATCGAATCCGCCTGGCGGATTAACGACGTGGGCCGGTGTGTCGGCCAGCCTGTATGTGGTTTTTAGGCGGTTTTCCACATCACGCTAGGTGAATATCGGGCTGGTCCCCACATCCCGCCTCAGTTACACGACATGCAGACATTGTAACACTTCCGCACTATTTCATGGTTTACAGTAGACGCAGACAGCTAGAGTACACTGATTCCGTCATGGGGGGGGGGGGGGGGGGGTGTATGAGGTGGCGGCAGGAAACCCATCCGGCCACCCTTTTAAATTAAGCTTGCTAAATCCGTTGTAACCATGCCGACTCTGTCACATTGCGGGACAGAGGCGCATGTGAAAGAAAGAAAGAATTATCAGTTATTATCGAGAAGGCATACAAAAAATATTATTTTTGCAGTTTGTACGAATTTTTCGACTTTATTATAGACCTGTCAGGAATTTTTTTACCTCGAAGCTTTTTCTATATCATAACCAACAAAGAAAAAAAAGTTAGGTATATTTACAGTTCGAATTCTGAGTCATGGTCTTATTTGACACAAAAAGGACTTTCAGAGATTTCCCATTTTTCCAATTTTGCGGGCAACTTGTAGAGATCTATTTCCATAAAACACTTATTCGCACTATTACGAACATTTGTTTTTTTAATTAGCCAGATCGGTCCAGCAGTTCTCAAATGAGGCACTTACCAACGAGCTGTACTTACATTTTACGCAAATATGAACCACGGAACATTGACACAATATCTAAACTATGTTATTAGCTTTGTAGCTGGTTAACGTGCGGGTCTTAGTATGTGATCACTGGTTGCTCGGTGCAAGCAAATGCGGGTGTCGTTTGAAACGGACTGTATCTCTTGCTGTTTTGTTTGTGTCGGCAACAGCGTATACAGTGTGGTTCATTGATCGTGACCGGGCCAAATATCTCACCAAATAAGCGTCAAACGAAAAAACTACAAAGAACGAAACTTATCTAGCTTGAAGGGGGAAACCAGATGGCGCTATGGTGGGCCCGCTAGATGGCGCTGCCATAGGTCAAACGCATATCAACAGCGTTTTTTGAAAATAGTAAACCCCATTTTTATTGCATATTCGTATATTACGTAAAGAAATATGAATGTTTTAGTTGCTCCACTTTTTTCGCTTTGTGATACATGGCGGTGTAATAGTCACAAACATCTGGCTCACAATTTTACACGAACAGTTGGTAACAGGTAGGTTTCTTAAATTAAAATACAGAACAAAGCTACGTTTGAACATTTTATTTCGGCTGTTCCAATGTGATACATGTCCCTTTGTGAACTTATCATTTCTGAGACGCATGCTGTTACAGCGTGATTACCTGTAAATACCACATTCATGCAATAAATGCTCAAAATGACATCTGTCGACCTCAGAGCTTATTTAAATACGTGTAATGACATTCCTCGAAACAGCGAGTAGTTCGCCTTTCGTAATGTTCGCACATGCACTAACAATGCGATGACGCATGTTGTCAGGCGTTGTCGGTGGATCACGATACCAAATATCCTTCAACATTCCCCACAAAAAGAAATCCGGGGACGTCAGATCGAGTGAACGTGCGGGCCCTGGTATGGTGCTTCGACGACCAATCCAACTGTCTTGAAATGAAATGTGCCATTCAATACCGCTTCAACCGCACGCGAGCTATGTGCCGGACTTCCATCATGTTGGAAGTACATCGCCATTCTGTCATGCAGTGAAAACATCTTGTAGTAACATCGGTAGAACTTTACGTAAGAAATCAGCGACATTGCACCATTTAGATTGCCATCGATAAAATGGGGGCCAATTATCCTTCCTCCCATGATGCCGCACCATGCATTAACCCGCCAAGGTCGCTGATGTTACACCTGTCGTAGCCATCGTGGATTTTCCGTTGTCCAATGACGCTTCGTCGCTAAATAGAACGCTTGCACGTTGGGCATTCTGATCATCAATTCGATATCGCACTTTTCCGCAATTGGCAAACGGTCCATTTATCACGGGTAATGTATCACGAAGCAAATACCGTCCGCACTGGCGGAATGTTACGTGATACCACGTACTTATACGTTTGTGACTATTACAGCGCCATCTATCACAAAGCGAAAAAAGTGGTCCAACTAAAACATTCATATTTCTTTACGTACTACACGAATATGTTATAAAAATGGGGGTTCCTATTTTAAAAAACGCAGTTGATATCCGTTTGACCAATGGCAGCGACATCTAACGGGCCAACCATAGCGCCATTTGGTTTCCCCCTTCAACCTAGACGAGTTTCGTTCTTTGTAGTTTTTTCGTTTGACGCTTATTTCGTGAGATATTTGGGCCGGTCACTATCAGAGGACCACCCTGTATAGCCTCAGCGAAACTTTTTGAATAGCTTCAACATATTTATCAGTTTAATTGTTCAAGTGATGAGTAGTAAGAAATGCTTGAAGGGCGTGAAGCTCGATTTCAGTGCCGCGGCAGTGAAGCAGGTGAGCGGAGACGCTGTGTCGGCGGCAGGCAGCATGGGTTTCCCCCGGACACGGCCGCTGGGCCGCTTATCTGAGTGCGTTTGGCCGCTCTAAATCGTAGCTATTTACGCCCGTGTCCCGCTCCACCACTTTACATACATTAAAAGTCAAGCAGATAGCGTGTACACGGCACAAATTACGCCAGTATTTACTCGATCACAGCTAATTGACGTACGTTACACGAGCGGGAACGTCAAGATTGACAACGCTACTTATCGGATGACTTATTTACAAAACGTGACACATCCATTAGTATTTACATTTACTGCTCACGAACTTCTAGTATGTTGCATAAAAATGACAAGCTAAATGGTTGCCATTTTCGACAACTTTCCCCAAAATAATACCGGATATCCTACAAAGGGGTTCACACTGTTTGAACATTAATAACTGAGGTGGTGTTAGTGATAACCTGATCCCATTGTGATTGTATGAGTTTTGGCTTTCTTTTGTAGCTTTTCAGTTGCTGGTAGCTATACGTTGTGACGCTACAACGCAGTCCTTGCTATGAATTTTTTCTCTTACTTAACACATGATACTGTTTGTATACGATGTATTGTCTAGAGTAAATATGTATTGTAAATACTATGTTTAAATTATGTAATATTTAACCCTGGCAAGTCAGGGCTTATTTAGTTAACGTTGAAGTCAGAGAGATTGCTTTGTCGCGCCTCTGGGCGCTGTGGCGCGCCAGCGGGCGGTAGTAGCAGTGACGCCGTGCTCGGAGTAAGACGTACAGTCGAGTGCTGCTCGTCCTAGCTGTGTTATATTTAACGGTTAGTGTGTGGATCTGAGTACGACGGGAAAGTAATGGTCGGCACATCTAGAAGCATGGCCGGGCAAGTTATTATGGATTAATGGACATAGTGCTGAAGAAACGAGGACTCAAATGTGAAGCGCACTGTGGGCCCAAGTCGCTGCCCCATTGTGTCGCCGCCGTGGACTTCCGTCGATCCACCGACAACGAGGGAAGTAAGATCTACGTAATATTCGTAGGATAAAATTGTAGAAGGCTTGCCAGTGACTGTGCTTTTCTCTGAAGTTGAACAATTAATAACAATCACTTTATAATCGAAGTGTTGCAGTTACATTCCACCTGACAATAACACCAAGTATGTTCCTTCCGATCCTTACCTTATTGAACCGAGTGTGTCACGCCATTATCAAGAGAAAATATGATAATTATCAAATTATTTGCATAGACGGTGAAGAGTAAATTTCAGACTGGTTATCGTAGTTAATTGTTGCACTTAATAAGATTACGTCAACTGTAGTAACTTAATAATAGACTGAAGTAATAAATTTGATTATGAAGATTTAATTCAAAGCATATTCAGCTGAAGTTAGTTCAAGGATACTTCATGAAACTATAAAGCTTATTCCACCTGACAATCCCCCAATTAATGAATTATTATCATTCAAAACATAGTTAATCAATTATTGGCAATATATTTCATTATCAGTAGCATATGTTGTGCCTAATTTTAAAGACAGAATGACAGTCCATTATTCAAAATCTCTATAGATAATTATCTGTGTTGTCAGCATTGCACTTAGCTGACAAATTATGAACAAAATAATTATCAAAATACTTATTGAAAGTTAACCATTAACGTTTAAGTGTAGTTAGATTGTTATGACATTGTTTTATATGACTAATGAGCCTGGCACAGCACTTACGTAAAAGTTCCCGTTCCACCTGCTGCGCTACAAACAGGTAAACTGTATTTTTGACACAATTATTTACGTACTTAACAGTACTGTCTCTCATCAGTTGAGCTGGCGAACGATTTTTTAATTGCTTTTACAACTTAATCATTTCTTTCGGGAATATTTCCACTGCCAAATTTATTTCCAAATTATTTCCATTATTTCATTTACCAATCGTTATTGAATGAAATTACTCATTCAATAACGATCTAGTTACATCGTCTTCTGTTTCCCGTGGAATAATCATTATTTACTTCGGATTCGGATGCCTTATCCAGACGCGGATCAAAATTCATAATTCACGGTCATTGTCAACTAGTAATTTCGCAAATCCCGGGAATGAGGGGGGTGTTATAGCGTGAGTAACAATATGCCTGGGAAATTACTCGACAATTTTTTGAGAAGGAAGCAAGTGCGCATGGTCTCAAGAAGGGACGGTGTGCCAGGAAGAAATCAGTAGCAGACGAAAGACGGGCGGACGCCGCTCTACGAGTTTTTACGAGATCCCCAAAGAAGTCCATAGGGTAAGTTGTAGGTGAGTCAGGTATAAGCAAATCACGTGTTCGCCGCATTTCAAAGCGAGCGAAGTAGAAACTCTACGCTCTGAGAGAGCGATCTCGGTAGGCGACTGGTATTTTGTGAATGGGTTTGCAACAATGGACGGATGCCTGACGTCGTTGTTTGGTCTAACGAGGCATCCTTTAAACTGAGTACAGCCACTAACTGCCATAGCCTTCTGTGCTGGGCAAGAGACAATTCCCGTGTGAAGGAAGAACGAGGTATTAATCTTCCTCGTGAATCAGCGTGGTGTGGTACGTCTGTCAGAGGACATGTAGGGCCATTCTCTTTTGGAGGAACGGTGACAGGTGTAAAGTATCTTACCATGTCGCACTAACGAATTGTACCACCTGCTCACCAGCTGTACCGAGTTGAAGATTTTTTTGGTCAACAAGACGGTGGACCGTCACATTACCAACGTCAGGTGCGGAAATTCCTGGATGAAAAGAACGTTGAGAGGCTGATAGCCGAACGAGGAAGTGTCGAGCATCTACCCAGATCTCTCCATCTAGCAGTGTTAGATTTCCTTCGCTGGGGAACTTTAAGACACCGTCTCCGCCACAAAGCCACATACTATGGGGTTCATGAAAGAGGCAACTGCGATTGCTTGTAAATCTATTCCAGTGGCGACCACAACGTGATGTGTGTTGATCTGTTCCGCAGCGTTGCAGATGCTGTGTTGCTGTCGATGGAGGACGTTTTGAATGTCTTCAACAGGAAGAGTTCGTCAGTAATGTCGTGACCATCTATGTGACTCAAAATTGTCGACAAGGGATCTCAGATCGATTCCATATTCCTAGATTTCCAGAAGGCTTTTGATAACGTTTCTCACAAGCGACTATTAATCAAATTGCCTGCATATGGAGTATTGTCTCACTTGTGTGACTGCATTCGTGATTTCCTCTCAGAGAGGTCACAGCTCGCCGTGTGACTAGGGCCTCCCGTCGGGTAGACCGTTGGCTGGGTGCAAGTCTTTCGATCTGACGCCACGTCGGCGACTTGCGCGTCGATTAGGACAACACAACACCCAGTCCCTGAGCGGAGAAAATCGAATCGAGCCCGGGCCCTTAGGATTGGCATTCTGTCACGCTGACCACTCAGCTACCAAGGGCGGACACAGTTCGTAATGATAGACGGTAAATCATCGAGCAGAGCAGAAGTTATATCTGGAGTTCCGCAAGGTAGTGTCTTTTGTTCTTGATTTACATAAATGATCAGGGTGATAATCTGAACAGCCCCTTTAGACTGTTTGCAGATGAAACTGTAATTTACCGTCTAGTAAAATCATCAGACTATCAATGCCAATTACAGAATGATCTAGAGAGAATTTCTGTATGGAGCGAAAAAGGGCAATTGGCACTAAAAAAATAAAAGTGCGAGGTCATCCACATGGGTACTAAAAGCAATCCGATAAATTTTGGGTATGGTTCAAATGGCTCTGAGACTATGTGACTTAACTTCTGAGATCATCAGTCCCCTAGAACGTAGAACTACTTAAACCTAACTAACCTAAGGACATTACACACATCCATGCCCGAGGCAGGATTCGAATCTGCGACCGTAGCGGTCGCGCGAAATTTTGGGTATACGATAAATAACACAAATCTAAGGGCTGTCAGTTTGACTAAATTGGAAAGAACACATAGATAATATTGTGGGGAAGCCGAAACAAAGACTGCGCTTTGTTGGCAGAACAATTAGAAAATGCGACAAACCCATTAAAGAGGCAGCCTACATTACACTTGTCCGTCCTCTCCCGGAATACTGCTGCGCGGTGTGGGTTCCTTAACAGGTAAGATTGACGGAGGACATCGAAAAAGTGCAAAGAAGGGCAGCTCGTTTCGTGTTACCGCGCAGTAGGGGTGAGAGTGTCACTGATATGTTACGCGAGTTGAGGTGGCAGTCACTGAAACAAAGGCGGTCTTCTTTGCGGCGAGATCCATTTACGAAATTTCAATCACCAAATTTCTCTTCCGAATGCGAAAATATTTTGTTGAAAGCCACCTACGTAGGGAGAAATGATCATCACAATAAAATAAGAGAAATCAGAGCTCGAACGGAAATATTTAGGTGTCCTTTCTCCCACGCGCCATTCGAGAGTGGAATGGTAGAGAAGCAGTATGAAAATGGTCCGATGAAACCTCTGCCGGGCACTTCAGTGTGAATTGAAGAGTAACCATGTAGATGTGGAAACTTGTTAGTTTTTACCATTATTGTTCGAGTTATTACAATTCAGGAAGTGTAAACCTCACTGTCGGACACCCTGTCACGCTGATTATGGTTCAAATGGCTCTGAGCACTATGGGACTTAACTTCTGATGTCATCAGTCCCCTAGAACTTAGAACTACTTAAACCCAACCTAAGGACATCAGACACATCCATGCCCGAGGCTGGATTTGAACCTGCGACCGTAGCGGTTGCGCGGTTCCAGACTGTAGCGCCTAGAACCGCTCGTCCACCCAACTCTGATTACAACGCGCTTGCGTAACGTGGGCGGTGGTAAAGAGCTTTGTGGGAGTCGCTCAGATGGCAATGTCACGCTTCCTCATACGGGCACTTGTGTGTGTCTATACGCGACACAACTCTCCTTTTGTTAACTTTAGAAAGGTGAAAGTAGACTAAAGCGGCCAGGTTGGGAAAAGTGGCCACTGCTTATTTCATGTCTGTAATAGTGCTGCTTTGTACCGAGAAGTCGCCAAACTAGCTGTAATCAACACCGTTAGTGCTGTCAGTGACAGTGACAAATGAAGATTCCTCCCTTACTTTTCTGTGGAACTTACAGATTTTTTCGATCGTTTGATGTAATGTAACTCACTTATACTACTTTAGTTGCTTCACTTTTATGTAGAGCAATAGCTTTTAGCGATATCATGGTTCACGCAACGCCTTTTTGGCTTACAAAAATAAGTCGCTGTCGTTTCCTTCGGTTGTGCTGTTCCGCGTTTGAGCCAATCATACAGACATGGCGTTCGATCAGGAAAGCGGGAAAAATGGCTAAGGTGGTCACTATTCTCGTCAATTTTCAATGTGTTTGTCCCAATGAGAATAAGCTAATACCATATTTTAGGCATATTAAAAGAGCTGAAATTAAAACATTAGAAATCGTTTTAAACACAAAAGTAATATCTGTTATACTGCTCTTCAGCAAATGTTTACGAGAGCTTCAAGATGCAAAGAAAATACACCCGGGAAAGGAAGAAACAAACGTGGGAATCTGTTACGATGCAAAAGGTAATTGAAGCAGTAAAGAATGATAACATCTCTTTTTCAGCGACAGTAAAACAATTCAATATTCCAAATAATATACTAAAATAGAGGTGCAGTTGGCAGTTAAAATGTAATGGGCAGTGTTCAGTGCAGAACAACAGCAACAAATCCTTAAATACATTTTCGAAATTTAAATAAAGTTTTAAGGGATTACAGTGAATGAGCTGTGGCGATCAGCATTAAAATTGCTACACCAAGAAGAAATGCAGATGATAAACGGGTATTCATTGGACAAATATATAATACTAGAACTGACATGTGAATAGATTTTCACACAATTTGTGTGCATAGGTCCTGAGAAATCAGTACCCAGAACAACCACCTCTGGCCGTAATAACGGCCTTGATACTCCTGGGCATTGAGTCAAACAAAGTACCACATCGTTTGAACGAAGAGTCTTAAATGGCAGGCAAAGAGTGGGTGTTAACGGTGGGCTCATGAAATGTGCGCTGGATGTGATGAGGACGATGACAACTTCAGGTGCGATTTTTGTAAATGACTTAATATTGTATCCAGTGAATAAATAGATAATAAATTAGACCATTTCGTAACCCATAATTAATCGTTTATTTCCCTATTTATATCATTAGGAATTGTTGACCTGCCAACAATGTACTGCAACACGTTCTTTCTCATTTGTATCACTGTTCTCCTAATAATAATCAATGGCAAAATAAAAACTGTTTGGGAACGGTGCAAGAAGTCTGGTCGCTTTACCGCGTTATGTAGGGGAAAGCGGCCACTATGTAAGGATTTAGAAAAACGTTTAAATATCCTGTAAAATATTATCTTACCTTAGCTAAGGTTTTTTGGTGTGATACCTCACAGCAAGTAGATTCGAGATGTCTATGCCACGTGCTTCAGTTAGTAGCCACAGCTTCATGAAAATTCAATTTCACCTACAGTGGCCGCTTTACCCCATCTCCCCCTACTGGGTAAGCAACTTTCTACTTTCCCAAAGATCCATTCCTGAATAGAACATGAAGAATGTTAACGCAGCTAAGAATTTCATAACGACTCGAAGAGTGTGGATATAGAAATAACCTGCGGGTGTGACGCTGGTCTTCCAGTCGCCTGAATTTTCTTTCGGCACAGATGTCAGTCAGTGAAACTAACTCTGACAATGGTTGCCACACTGTGTTGAGCATAGAGGATGCACAAAAATGCGGCAGGTATCGCCAAAAGCATATCTGCGTAAAAATTTACCATGGTATTTTAGTAGTAACGCGCGATGTGATTGTGTTGGCCGCTGAGATTGCGTTAAGAAAACCTGACATGTTAATGAGAAACGAGCAAATTTACTCTTATGGACAACGCGTAATCAATAGCCATGAAGAA
Organism: Schistocerca gregaria; assembly: GCF_023897955.1. Classification (NCBI taxonomy): domain Eukaryota; kingdom Metazoa; phylum Arthropoda; class Insecta; order Orthoptera; family Acrididae; genus Schistocerca; species Schistocerca gregaria. Next base: position 480,903,297 of record NC_064925.1, read on the forward strand.
ATTCCAACAACGCCAAATATGGAGACAGCAATCTACCTGATGACAGCCGGTTATCGTGACGAAGCAGGACAAAATGGAATTTCTATGCAAAGAAGGCAAAAGTATACAAAGAAAATCCGTTAATTCGAGAAATGTTAGGAAATTGTGATCCTTTCTACTGTGGGAGAGAGCTCTTGGCGAACACGTCACGGACATCCTTCTTCTCTCCCGAAGTATTTCCAGGCGGATTCCTCGAACAGACCTTCAGGTCCACGGGGAAAGCTGTGAGGATTTTGCGGCGGTTCTCAGTAACCTTACAGGTAGGTGACTATAAGAATAATACTGATTCTACCATATACAATATGGAGGTTCATTACCATTCTTAATGAATCTACATCTAAATATGTATAACCAGCAACCGAATGTACAGTACTTTGCGGCTGATGATACGTAAAAATTTTTGTGATCATCTGGCCAGATCCACTTGTGTAGGCAGAGAGGGTACAATGATAGTCTATGCTTTAGAACACGTTCTAATCTCGCTTCGTGCTTCCAAAACGATGGAAACCAATTGTCTATTGCAGTCTGCATTTTATACTGTTTCTAAACATACCCAATGTGTTCCACGAAGTTCCGGGATTGCAACCGGATGACGACGACTTCTTGACACGATGTTTCAGCTGACAACCCTTCAGCCGCCTTCAAGTGAGAGCTTTGCGCTGCAGACCGCTAGTTCACATTGCCTGCGCGATACAGACGGAGCAACGTTCGAAGAAGGCTCGAAACTCGCCAGAGGTCGCCCTTGGAGTGGCTTCCTTTGCGCATACTTCTGCGCCAAAATTTTCACTTATAGTTAGCGATGTGAACTAGCAATTTCCGAAGCAAAACACTCACCTGAAGATGGTCGGACGGTTGTCAGTCGATATATCTTGCCAAGAAGTCGACGTCATCGCATGTTTCTGCAATCTCTGAACAACTCCTGAAAGCCACACCCACCTGACGAGCTTCCCACTTTATAACATAACCCACAAAAACTTGAGCAAAGTGACTACCTCGAAGCGTGCGCTAGTCTAGTATCATTAAGACGATCACACCTAATCCCAATTGCAGCGTCCCTGTCTCACGTCTTCCAGGGTAAAAAAACTCAGTATTTTATACAAGTACTGACCAAGTTTAACGATATAAAATACTGAAATAATCGACTCTTTCAGAAGTATAATCTTACGTTAAAGGCTTAACACAGTAACTCTAGCAGTAAAACAAGACGATGTGTACACGTTTTGACACAGCGTACCACAAGGCATGCCCAGAGGGTATTCATCCAGTATTTCCGAATGAGAGCATTTGGCGACTTCCAACAAATTTTAAACATAACCTTAAAACTTTTCGAAACTGTTTATCGCTGGCCCACCCCCTAAACACACACAGACACACACACACACACACACACACACACACACACACACACACACACACACACAACCACATACAAAAACACAAAACAATAAAGGGAACAAAAATGATCACGTACTAAATTATCGCTGGCCATGCAGCATGTAAGACCTAGGTTCAGTTTACAGTGATAATAACTGTTGTTGTTGTTGTGGGCTTCAGTCCAGAGACTGGTTTGATGCAGCTCTCCATGCTACTATATCCTGTGCAGGCTTCTTCATCTCCCAGTACCTACTGCAACCTTCATCCTTCTGAATCTGCTTAGTGTATTCATCTCTTGGCCTCCCTCTACGATTTTTACCGTCCACACTGCCCTCCAATACTAAATTCGTGATCGCTTCATGCCTCAGAACATGTCCTACCAACCGATCTCTTCTTCTAGTCGTGCCACAAACTTCTCTTCTCCCCAATCCTATTCAATGCTTCCTCGTTAGTTATGTGATCTACCCATCTAATCTTCAGCATTCTTCTGTAGCACCACATTTCGAAAGCTTCTATTCTCTTCTTGTCCAAACTATTTATCGTCCATGTTTCACTTCCACACATGGCTACACTCCATACAAATACTTTCAGAAATGACTTCCTCACACTTAAATCAATACTCGATGTTAACAAATTTCTCTTCTACAGAAACGCCTTCCTTGTCATTGCCAGTCTAGATTTTATATCTTCTCTACTTCCACCATCATCAGTTATTTTGCTCCCCAAATAGCAAAACTCCTCTACAACTTTAAGTGTCTCATTTCCTAATCTAATTCCCTCAGCATCACCCGACGTAATTCGACTACGTTCCATTATCCTAGTTTTGCTTTTGTTGATGTTCATCTTATATACTCCTCTCAAGACACTGTCCATTCCATTCAACTGCTCTTCCAAGTCCTTTGCTGTCTCTGACAGAATTACAATGTCATCGGCGAACCTCAAAGTTTTTATTTCTTCTCCATGGATTTTAATTCCTACTCCGAACTTTCTTTTGTTTCCTTTACTGCTTGCTCAATATACAGCTTGAATAACATCGGGGAGAGGCTACAACCCTGACTTACTCCCTTCCCAACCACTGCTTCCCTTTCATGTCCGTCGACTCTTATAACTGCCATCTGGTTTCTGTACAAATTGTAAATAGCCTTTCACTCCCTGTATTTTACCCCTGCCACCTTCAGAGTTTGGAAGAGAGTATTCCAGTCAACATTGTCAAAAGCTTTCTCTAAGTCTACAAATGCTAGAAACATAGGTTTGCTCTTCCTTAATCTAGCTTCTAGGATAAGTCGTAGGGTCAGTATTGCCTCACGTGTTCCAATATTTCTACGGAATCCAAACTGATCTTCCCTGAGGTCAGCTTCTACTAGTTTTTCCATTCGTCTGTAAAGAATTCGTGTTAGTATTTTGCAGCTGTGACTTATTAAACTGATAGTTTGGTAATTTTCACATCTGTCAACACCAGATTTCTTTGGGATTGGAATTATTATATTCTGCTTGAAGTCTGAGGGTATTTTGCCTGTCTCATACATCTTGCTCACCAGATGGTAGAGTTTTGTCAGGACTAGCTCTCCCAAGGCTGTCAGTAGTTCCAATGGAATGTTGTCTACTCCGGGGGCCTTGTTTCGACTCAGGTCTTTCAGTGCTCTGTCAAACTCTTCACGCAGTATTGTATCTCCCATTTCATCTTCATCTACATCCTCTTCCATTTCCATAATATTGTCCTCAAGTACATCGCCCTTGTATAGACCCTCTATATACTCCTTCCACCTTTCTGCTTTCCCTTCTTTCCTTAGATCTGGGTTTCCATCTGAGCTCTTGATGTTCATACAAGTGGTTCTCTAACCTCCAAAGGTCTAATTAATTTTCCTGTAGGCAGTGTCTATCTTACCCCTAGTGAGATAAGCCTCTACATCCTTACATTTGTCCTCTAGCCATCCCTGCTTAGCCATTTTGCAGTTCCTGTCGATCTCATTTTTGAGACGCTTGTATTCCTTTTTGCCTGCTTCATTTACTGCATTTTTATATTTTCTCCTTTCATCAATTAAATTCAATATTTCTTCTATTACCCAAGGATTTCTAGCAGCCCTCGTCTTTTTACCTACTTTATCCTCTGCTGCCTTCACTACTTCATCCCTCAGAGCTACCCATTCTTCTTCTACTGTATTTCTTTCCCCTATTCCTGTCAATTGTCCCCTTATGCTTTCCCTGAAACTCTGTACAACCTCTGGTTCTTTCAGTTTATCCAGGTCCCATCTCCTTAATTTCCCACATTTTTGCAGTTTCTTCAGCTTTAATCTACAGGTCGTAACCAATAGATTGTGGTCCGAGTCCACATCTGCCCCTGGAAATGTCTTACAACTTAAAACCTGGTTCCTAAATCTCTGTCTTACCATTATATAATCTATCTAATACCTTTTAGTATCTCCAGGGTTCTTTCATGATTCTTAAACCAAGTGATAGCTACGATTAAGTCGTGCTCTGTGCAAAATTCTATCAGGCGTCTTCCTCTTTCATTTCTTAGCCCCAAGCCATATTCACCTACTACGTTTCCTTCTCTCCCTTTTCCTACACTCGAATTCCAGTCACCCATGACTATTAAATTTTCATCTCCCTTCACTATCTGAATAATTTCTTTTATTTCATCATACATTTCTTCAATTTCTTCGTCATCTACAGAGCTAGTTGGCATATAAACTTGTACTACTATGGTAGGTGTGGGCTTCGTATCTATCCTGGCCACAATAATAAAAATGATAAAAACGTCCTCCTGAGTAGTCCCCGCCCGGTGATCCGCATGGGGGACTATTTTACCTCCGGAATATTTTACCCAAGAGGACGCCATCATAATTTAATCATACAGTAAAGTTGCATGCCTTCGGGAAAAATTACGGCCGTAGTTTCCCCTTGCTTTCAGCCGTTCGCAGTACCAGCACAGCAAGGCCGTTTTGATTATTATTACAAGGCCAGATCAGTCAATCATCCAGACTGTTGCCCTTGCAACTACTGAAAAGGCTGCTGCCCCTCTTCAGGAACCACACGTTTGTCTGGCCTCTCAACAGATACCCCTCCATTGTTGTTTTACCTACGGTACGGCTATCTGTATCGCTGAGGCACGCAAGCCTACCCACCAACGACAAGGTCCATGGTTCAGAAAGAATAATTTAAAAATAAGAATAGAATTTTTAGTGGGGAAATAGTGTAGAATCTGAGTTCGGTAACTGCAGATCAAAATTATAATATATCAGCAAGTAGTTTAACGTCTAAGTACAGCAAAGCCACGGAAGCTCCGTCATGGACAAGGCGGTGGCGTTAAACTCTTGTGATGAAAAACCTATAAAAAGGTCTGATCGTCATTATTGCCGCCTATTTTCTTTGATTGTTTTGTTAAAGGGCGGGGAACCCGTGTCAGTCAGCAAGACAATAATTAGATTAGACTTTATCCTGTTAAGATTCACGATAAACTGCTAGAATATTACGGAGATTAAAAGTGATGTAGTGTACGACCTCTGACTGTTGGTAGCAACGGAGTATTAAGGGTTTTTTTGGACTTTAGTGCTAGACTGGAACTTTACGGACATATAGACGACAGAAACTCAAATTATCTGCTGATACGAGTGAATTCAGAGGTACCGGTATTCAAATATTAACATGTGGACTTTTGAAAGTGTTGTGTGCCGTTAGTTCCGAATCTGGACGTAGAGCGTGTGCATATCGGCATTTGAGGACTATTTAGATTCCTGCAGGCTAGGAACCTTTAAAATACACCATCATCCATATTAATCCTTGAATATAGAGTGAGTGTGAAATACAATAGTGTTGTACTTATTTCATTTATCTAGTACTAATCAGTGAAGGTTTTACGGAACCAAAGCTATTCAGGAGTAAGTCAGCACCTTCTAGCGGAAAGCGTAGGCATTAACTAACACGCTAACTGAAGTGAACGTTTACGTGTTTTACGGACTGCTTAATATGAACTTTTGTGACTCTTTGACGTCTCCACTCCCTGCGAAAGGTGACGCAGTCTGTCTTAATCATAAAAAGGGAGAGTTTTAGCCGGGCAAATTACTAAATAAAATCGATATTTACAAGACTCGCAGTAATAGCAAAACACAAGGCCCGCACCTCATCGGAGAATCGTCGCTGTCACGTCGGGAAGTAAAGCCAGAAAACCTACCGACGATGCGTATCTACGAGCAGACGTCGAAGTGGAGTACCTAAAGCGGGAACCACAAGAGAGTTGGCGATGCTTGAAGTAGAACATCAGCATCATGCATGTCGTTTTAATCTGTTGCTTCTTTACCACTACGTCTATCCGCAACACAATGGGTGGACAGTATTCACACATGCCTCTGAATCAACACCGAAGTTTATATTTTATGACTCATATTTCTGGAGATTATGCTTGAAAAACTAGCTTTTCTTAAAACGTTGCGAAAATTACGTAGAGCATACTCATCCAGTGTTTGTCAATTACATGCAGTCAATGGGTAAATAATCCTAATCTAATAGAACAACACAACTGAAGTTTCACGTCTTCAGTCGTGTACGTTTTACATGCTTAAGTCTGATATTTAACTCATTTAACTACGAGTATATGTAAAATAATCAAACATTTGAAGCTGTTTCATAAACGACATCTCGATTCTTTAGATAATCGTGGGCAGAGTGAAGGGCGTGCACGTGTTACTGCTCAGATAGTATCTTGCGTTTCTCCATATTTAGAGACAGCTTTTATTCGGTTTACCAGTTAGAAAGGCTAAAACACCCTGTTATCATCCAGCGATGATGTTTTCCGTAGTTCACAACATCGCCATCTGGCAACAACAGTGCTGCTGGCCCTGTCTGCCAAAATCATTTATTTATACAGATACATACACAACAGGCAATTATATACAAAAATACACCCCAAAACTGACAAAAAACAGAGACACATACCAGGAAGCAGGTATATACCAGTTACAATGTAACACTTGTGAAGGCACATACATAGGGCAAACAGGGAGAACATTTGATGTCAGATACAAGGAACACATGAGGGCATGGAAATATGGGACAAACCACTCCACATTTACACAACACCTACGAGAAAATGACCACAAACTAACCACTAGAGAAGATAACACGAGAATAATTAGAATCAACAATAAAAAGCAACTTATGACCATACAAGAAAATTACCACATACATAAAACCAAATCAGAGGGGAAAATCCTGTTGAATGACCAAGTACACATGCCAAGCAATTCATTATTTACATTAATAGATAAAATAATAGAATAATGTTCACAAAAAGGATAAATATAAAAATAGTGTTCAATGTAATAATAACAGAACCCGACATCTTTACACTCACTCAATCATGACCCCTCCCCAGAATATTGAAACGAAAAGTCAAAACAGCTGTCACCAAAGCAGGCCGCTGTTGCCGAGCGGTTCTTGGAGCTTAAGTCTGGAACCGCGCGACCGCTACGGTCGCTGGTTCGAATCCTGCCTCGGGCATGGATGTGTGTGATGCCCTTAGGTTAGTTAGGTTTAAGTAGTTCTATGTTATAGAGGACTGATGACCTCAAATGTTAAGTCCCATAGTGTTCAGAGCCATTTTTGCGCTGTCAGCAAAGTTTCAGTAATAGCTAGTACAACCGCCAACAGCCCCCCCCCCCCCCCCACCCCACAAAAAAGTCGGCTCTATCCCCCCTCTCTGTCTCACTCATACGTACACACATGGTATAAACAGCAAAAACAGAAGTTAGTAACGAACATATACTTCGTTAGGTTGGCGGCACATAGGTAAACATACCAAAGACGATGAAACACGTATTGGAGTCGCAATATTTGCGCTGTGAAAAGAAGTGTACGACGAAATAGTTGTATCGAGTGACAGAAGAATGCTTGTCCAACACAAAAAAGGGTGAGAAACGTGGTGAACAGTCTGTGGATGGCGAAAACAAAAAGAGGTGAATATACATTCCTGGCAATTGAAATAAGAATACCGTGAATTCATTGTCCCAGGAAGGGGAAACTTTATTGACACATTCCTGGGGTCAGATACATCACATGATCACACTGACAGAACCACAGGCACATAGACACAGGCAACAGAGCATGCACAATGTCGGCACTAGTACAGTGTATATCCACCTTTCGCAGCAATGCAGGCTGCTATTCTCCCATGGAGATGATCGTAGAGATGCTGGATGTAGTCCTGTGGAACGGCTTGCCATGCCATTTCCACCTGGCGCCTCAGTTGGACCAGCGTTCGTGCTGCACGTGCAGACCGCGTGAGACGACGCTTCATCCAGTCCCAAACATGCTCAATGGGGGACAGATCCGGAGATCTTGCTGGCCAGGGTAGTTGACTTACACCTTGTAGAGCACGTTGGGTGGCACGGGATACATGCGGACGTGCATTGTCCTGTTGGAACAGCAAGTTCCCTTGACGGTCTAGGAATGGTAGAACGATGGGTTCGATGACGGTTTGGATGTACCGTGCACTATTCAGTGTCCCCTCGACGATCACCAGAGGTGTACGGGCAGTGTAGGAGATCGCTCCCCACACCATGATGCCGGGTGTTGGCCCTGTGTGCCTCGGTCGTATGCAGTCCTGATTGTGGCGCTCACCTGCACGGCGCCAAACACGCATACGACCATCATTGGCACCAAGGCAAAAGCGACTCTCATCGCTGAAGACGACAAGTCTCCATTCGTCCCTCCATTCACGCCTGTCGCGACACCACTGGAGGCGGGCTGCACGATGTTGGGGCGTGAGCGGAAGACGGCCTAACGGTGTGCGGGACCGTAGCCCAGCTTCATGGAGACGGTTGCGAATGGTCCTCGCCGATACCCCAGGAGCAACAGTGTCCCTAATTTGCTGGGAAGTGGCGGTGCGGTCCCCTACGGCACTGCGTAGGATCCTACGGTCTTGGCGTGCATCCGTGCGTCGCTGCGGTCCGGTCCCAGGTAGTCGGGCACGTGCACCTTCCGCCGACTACTGGCGACAACATCGATGTACTGTGGAGACCTCACGCCCCACGTGTTGAGCAATTCGGCGGTACGTCCACCCGGCCTCCCGTATGCCCACTATACGCCCTCGCTCAAAGTCCTTCAACTACACATACGGTTCACGTCCACGCTGTCGCGGCATGCTACCAGTGTTAAAGACTGCGATGGAGCTCCGTATGCCACGGCAAACTGGCTGACACAGACGGCGGCGGTGCACAAATGCTGCGCAGCTAGCGCCATTCGACGGCCAACACCGCGGTTCCTGGTGTGTCCGCTGTGCCGTGCGTGTGATCATTGCTTGTACAGCCCTCTCGCAGTGTCCGGAGCAAGTATGGTGGGTCTGACACACCGGTGTCAATGTGTTTTTTTTTCCATTTCCAGTAGTGTAGAACAGTGACAAAAGTGGTAGAGCGACCTCTAGACCAGATGTGAGGAACCGCAGATCAGCAAATCGTAAGTAACTACATTTACAAAAAATCGCGAAGTGAACTGTTTGATAATCTATAACTAACAAAACTGTTATCATTATGTATCCCACTGATGATGCCTTAAAACAGTATAAGGCGAAACGCGTATGGATTGAATAAAATAACAAGCAACAGGAAAAGGCAGTTTGATTTGCAAAACAAGTATTTACTTATGTGTTTATGAGGTCCTGTACTTCATCGGGGAACACACGATGTTACTTCTGCTGTCTGGTAGAAGTCATTTATAAAGTATTGCAAAATGCTTCCAGCTCACTGGATATCTGTGAGGATACTTCATCCAACCCTGTTTGTTTGTCTGTTGACACTGTGGTACAGTACAGAATCCCTTTCAGGTAAACCGATTATCCCGTTTAGCACGCTCCATGTGAGCAAATCCCGGTGTGCATCCCGGTAAAAATAAGAGAAACTATATATGGTCAAATTATGACTGTTACCAGTTGGTTTTTGTACTGTCATAGCTCCATTTCTTTATGGTGTTGGTACACTAATAAAAAAGGTCTCAGGTCATTTAAACTGACTGACAGCACTTGGGTTACATTGCCTTTGCAGATAAGTAAACGCCGACGTATTTCTTTCGCAGTGATTCAGACAGGAGACCTTAAGAGCTCCGAATGTAGTAATGACGTACAGACAAGAATTGAACCGTCTACCAGCGTATATTTAATTTTTAGTTGATAATGTAGCGGAATTTAAGAGTGTATGAATGATCTTCTTGTCGAGAGCAATTTAAAACTAAAATTTCAGTTGTAATGTGCTTTATATGAACATTTCAGTGTTATGATATTTCAGCAGACATTCTGTTGTTGTTCACTAATAAAATGGCTTCCACCCACGATACTTTTAGGGTACATTCATCCAGTGCAAGTTAATGTAACGGCTGTTGTGACGATATGGCACCGGTACAGGATGATGCTCGTTCCTACCTCCAGGTCTGTCGTTTGAATCCCAAGAAAGACTTCCCCCATATCCTCACAGGCTTCAATGCTGAATGCCTGAGAGGAAATTAACTCCTATCACACGTACATAGAATTAAAGCGAATACAACGTACCACTACTCGGGCGTAAATAGAAATAAAATTGAAGGAATCTGGATAGAGTTTCTGAAGATGTTGTTCCTGGATGAACGAAGACTGCCACGTGTACCTTGACTCTGTCAACGGGGGAAAGCTACTGTCTGACGTGAAGTTTCCAAAAAATTTGGGTCGCTGTGTGTCACGTAGGGACTTTGTAACGAATCCACAGTAATTAGCCACTAACACAATAACAAAATACAGGGTTGCGCACGAAATGTGTTACCATTTTGTTTTTGAATATAAAGTTTATTGTCAATACAATCTGAAAGGAACATATACTACAATGAAGAGCCGTCCATGGAGAATTGTTCTAACTCATTACATGCTCAGTATGTCCACCATTTCGTTTCCTAACTTCCTTAAAACGAACACTGAAGTTAGTGATTACCCCACGGCACATGTTTTCCGTAATTTCACTGCAAGCTTGAAGAATAAGTCTTCTGAGCTCCATAAATTACGTGGGCGTTTCGGGAAAAATTTTTCCTTTAGGTACCCCCAAAGAAAAAAGTCACATGGATTAAGGTCTGGACTATTGAGGGGCCAATTTTGTCCGTCATTGAAGCGACCTGGAAACTCGAGTGAAATTATCCGCATGTCGAAATGCTCGTGTAAAAACTCCAACACAGTGTTTTCAGTCTGTGGCCTTGCTCCATCTTGCATGAACCACTGCGTGTTGAAGGGCAAGGCAGTAGCAAGAAGCTGTGGAATGAAGCTATTGCGAAGCATGCTCAAATAACGCTCTCTGTTCATAGTTTCTTAAAAGAAAAAGGATTCGTTAAGTCCGTGACTGGAAATTACTGGCCACACTGTAATCCTCGGAGCATAATGTTGTCGTTCATCAAGCACTTGTAGGTTTTCAGTGCCCCAAAAGCGTACATTATGTTTGTTAACCACACCGTCTAAATGAAAATGCGCCTCGTCTGAAAACCAAACGTTGTTGAGAGTTTCTTCCCTATCCTCCGCCCACTGAGCAAACAGTAGTAGTCTGCTGTTCGTGTTCTTCAGTGAGCTTCTGTGCACAGGTCATCCTGTATGGGTACATATGGAGGTCACTTTTAAGAATGCGTTGAACGGAGCGTCTGGATATTCCCAATTGCACTGCTGCCTTTCTACACGATTTCCCGGGACTTCTCTGTACAGCAACTAGTACAGCTTCAATATTTTCCGGCGAACAAACAGGCTTAAGCCGAGGTCGCTTCGCTTCCAATACTGTTCCTTCTTGTAAAAAATTATCGTACAACCTGTGGATGGTCTTCTTGCAGGGGACCTATCGTGTGTTAAACTGTTGTCGAAAACGCCTCTGAGTCGCAACAAGGCTTTTCATTTCATGAAAAAAATAACACAACTGCCGATCGTTCCTGCGTCGTCAGTCTTCCATTGTCAGCCATTGCTGCTTACTAGTCTCCTAGTGGCAGTATCGTGAATTACACGTCATTTCGTAACTCATTTGTTTTGCCAAGCTCCGCTGGTACTGCTCTACCAGCGGGATATCTAATGTGCGTCGTAAATTGTGAAAGAAACAATTGGTAACATTTCGTGCGACACCCTGTATATTCAAACTTTTCTTTGGTGTGTAACTTTTTTTTTTTTTTTTTTTTTTTTTTTTTTACTACAGTGCTTCATCTAATATTCAAGTTATGTACAAACTTGCAATTTTATACTATTGTTCCGTATTTGTAGCCATAGAATAGTGCAGAAATAAGTCAAAGAAAATGATACGTATATCTAATTTGAGCAGTACATGTGACGTGGAGGGAATGGAAAGTTTGTGCGCCTTCCAGAACTTTCGGGGAGACAAAGACGCAGATTGAAGAAGGCAGTCAGCGGAATCAGACCCTGTGAGCGTGCTGTCTGTGCAGAGTCAGAGCCTTGAGTGTAGAGCAATCTGACTGCAGCAAATCTGGCACAGATTTACTGAGTACAAGACGGAGCGATGCTACGTGAAAACTATCTTGTGTATAAATCAGCGCGTCATAACTGGCGTGAGAGTGCAGTTGTTGGATGTGCACGTGCTCTGGTAAAGGGTGTGGCTAGCATACACCGTCACGCAAGAAGAGAATTAGAGTGGATGTCTTGCGGAGGTTTTTTGCTCTGAATACTAAGTACTGGCCTCTAATAAATTATCTACTTCACGCTCAGCAAGTGAAGTGTAAATGCAGCTAATGGCGCTTCAAGAGGATAGATAACACGCATACACGTATGTGATATGTATTATATGGGGCCATATCGTAGAGCGGCTACAAACTGAGCACATAATTAATCGCCCACGATCGCTAAAAGGCAAGACTGAAACGCTGTATATATTTTTATAGCCAGATGCAGCTTAATAATTTTTGCTACTTTTGAACAATGTAAATCATAAAGAAAGTGTTCCTTAATTACTAAAAATTACCCTGTTAGTCGTTTCGTCTTATGTAACTTTGTGCGTGCCTAGAAAGATTAGAGATTAGATTAGTACTTGTTCCATAGATCATGAATACGACACTTCGTAATGATGTGGAACGTGTCAGGTTAATAAACGGTGTCCATACAAGATATTACATTAGACAAAATATTACATGACATTCAATTTCTTTTTTTATGGCGGTTGGGAAATTACCCACTTACTGTATCCAAAAATTCATATAATGAGTAGAAGAAGTTGCCATTAAGAAATTCTCTTAATTTCCTTTTAAATGCTATATTGCTATCTGTCAGACGTTTGATGCTATTGGGTAAGTGACCAAAGACTTTTGTGGCAGCATAATTTATACCCTTCTGAGCCAAAGTTTCTCCTAGTGTTGTAGCCACGTACACAGCTATTACTTTTGAATTCATTCGGATTGTTAATAACAAATTTCATAAGTAAATATATATATTGTGAGGCTACAGTGAAGATTTCTATCTCTTTAAATAAGTGTCTGCAGGATGATCTTGGGTGGGCGGCAGCAATTATTCTGATTACACGCTTTTGTGCAGTGAACACTCTTTTACTCAATGATGAGTTACAACAGAATATGATGCCATACGAAAGCAGAGAATGAAAATAGGAGTGGTAAGGTAATTTACTCAGATGTATATCTCCAAATTTTGCAATGACCCTAATAGCATAACAAGCTGAACTCAAACGTTTTAGCAGATCCTCAGTGTGTTTTTTCCAGTTCAACCCCTCATCAATGCATACACCGAGAAATTTTGAATATTCTACCTTAGCTACTGATTTATGATCGAAGTCTATATTTATTATTGGGGTCATTCCATTTACTGTGTGGAACTGTATATACTGTGTTTTGTCAAAGTTTAATGAGAGCCCATTTGCAGAGAACCACTTAATGATTTTCTGAAAAACATCGTTTACAGTTTCACCAGTTAATTCTTGTCTGTCGGGTGTGATAGCTATACTTGTATCATCGGCAAAAAGTACCAGCTTTGGATCTTCGTGAATATAGAATGGCAAGTCATTAATATATATTAAGAACAGCAGAGGACCCAAGACCGAACCTCGCGGCACCCCATTCCTGATTGTTCCCCAGTTTGAGAAAGCACCAGTTTTTTTTTTTTTACATATTATGTGAACTGTTTATTTCAACTTTCTGCACTCTTCCATTTAGGTATGATTTAAACCATTTGAGCCCTGTCCCATTCATACCACAATAGCTGAGCTTATCTACAAGTATTCCATGATTTATACAATCAAAAGCCTTTGACAGATCACAAAAAATCCCAACGGGTACTTCCGGTTACTCAGAGCATTTAATATTTCATTAGTGAAAGTACATATAGCATTTTCCGTTGAAAAACCCTTCTGGAAACCAAACTGACATTTTGTTAAAACTTTATTTTTACAAAGATATAAAGATACTGTACAAGACATTACTCTTTCAAGAATTTTGGATAAGGCAGTCAGAAGAGAGATTGGGCGGTAGTTGTTGACATCAGACGTATACCCTATTTTATGCAGTGGTTTAACAATGGCATACTTCAGTCTATCTGGGAAAATACCCTGCTTCAGAGCGCTATTACATATTTGGCTAAGAATCCCACTTATTTCTAGGGAACAAGCTTTTATTATCCTGCTGGAAATGCCATCAACTCCATGTGAGCTTTTATTCTTGAGAGAGTTTATTATCTTCCTCATTTCAGAAAGAACTACAAAGTATATGCCTAACTAACAAACTGATCAATAGAAATTGGGAGAGTGTGCATTTTCAGAGTGATTACTTTCGCATGTTTTGAACATACTGGTTCAAACACGAAGCCAGTATGAGAGTGCTTTCGTTTGAAGTAATTACAGAGAGAAGTAACTGTTTTCTTACAATTAATACATACTGATCCAGGAAGTGCAGTAATTTGTACTTTATTGAGATAACGTAAAAAAAAATTTTTTCTATTGTATTTATTCAGTACGCTAACAGAAAAAGTTATTTCAGTGCTTATTAAAGCTCATGAAAGTAATAACAGAGCCACACATTATTAACTAACTAAGAATACAAATACTGTTGGTTTTAATGCTTGGAAGTGTACACTATATCGTTTGGCATCGTAATATCGTTAGTGAACATAAATATCTTAAAATTACTGTACTGCTGTTGCTTTTCCTTATACAAGACAAGGTGTAGTAATTCTCTGTTATTCTACGAAGTAGAACTGATTTTGTAGTCACACATTCTTAGCTATGCAAGTAAATACATTGCGTTACTAGTTGGTTAAATTCATGCAGAAAGATAACTATAAAACTTACGCAGTATTTTAATTGACGCAGTACTAGATTTTATTTTAAGGCACCATAACAGCCTTGCAAGGCAGTGAGAGCCTACGCTTATTTATACAAAGTTCGTGCTACTTCTTAAAATTAATATTAACTACTACAATCAGACTTTGGCACAGTCACGGTGTTTCGAGTTAAGGGCTTCCACAGTATTTTTTACCATCATTAAACGTTCAAGTGGATGGTTTGTTGGTTAAGTACTGGCTGCGTGCACTGCAGTGCCACATACTGTTCTAAAGAAGGAGGAGAGGAAGCAGGTAGGAAGGGACAGAGTTTATTAAAAGCCAATGCGCAGTGTGACTCTATGCCTTAGGATACTGATTGCCTGTTTGTTACCTAGGCACGGTAAAGGCACACCATGACCATTTCAGAAGTTAGCTGGTTAGCTACTGAGTACAAAAAAACAGCTCTGTAGAATTTATTCTTTTCTTAACCCCAAGAAATTAACTATGTTACATTTCTTTCATTGAACAAAGTGGTTTCTTCAAAACTACTTTGTAAAGGTGACAGTTTATCTAAATTTAGGAGTGATTAACTATTTTAATCAAGTATAATGTTGTAATCCAGTGACAGATTTAAACAAAAATACATTCAGTGTCATGCTGAAAAGGACGAAGCGCGTGAGGTTGTTAGAAATAGTTCTGAACGGCAGTTAAGGTAGAGGGAAGATCTGCCACTCCTCGCTTTGATTAACACGAGTAATACTGAAGTTGGGTAGTTAGATTTGACTACCGGCTGCTGGGGAGTTGGGTTAGGGCAGTTAGAAGCTGAATCTGACTCACTGATTTTTTAAAGCAGCGCTCTGTCCACTCCACTTTCAAGCATATTTCGTAGACTGCAGAAGTGTGCTAGTTTCTTCCTTTGTTTTCGCATTTTAAACTTTCCAGTAATCAAATGGTTCAAATGGCTCTGAGCACTTTGGGACTTAACTTCTGAGGTCATCAGTCCCCTAGAACTTAACACTACTTAAACCTAACTAACCTAAGGATGACCGCAGCTTGTGGTCGTGCGGTAGCGTTCTCGCTTCCCACGCTCGGGATCCCGGGTTCGATTCCCGGCGGGGTCAGGGATTTTCTCTGCCTCGTGATAACTGGGTGTTGTATGCTGTTCTTAGGTTAGTTAGGTTTAAGTAGTTCGAAGTTCTAGGGGACTGATGATCATAGATGTTAAGTCCCATAGTGCTCAGAGCCATTTTTTAACCTAAGGACGTCACACACATCCATGCCCGAGGCAGGATTCGAACCTGTGACTGTAGCGGTCGCACGGTTCCAGACTATAGCGACTAGAAGCGCTCGGCCACTCCGGCCGGCTCCACTAATCCAGAGTGATTCACTTATAAACATAATGACACAGTCTACAACGCAATACCAGTTGCCATTACTCAGTAACACCCATAAATCAAATATTATGTGTAAAATAAGGCATTTCCTTTATTAGTCGACAGTTGTCATCTAAATGATTACAACTATATGTACAAATATAACTTTTTGTTGTTAAAGTACGTATTTCTTGTTCTTTCCATGCGCTGAAAATAGTTTTGAACTTCTAGCAACAAGTAAGATATGGAAGTTCGGAAACCAGCTAGCAGTGCGGTTATAGTGCTCTTCCACTAGACGAAGCAGAACGGGGAACAAGGGGGAGGGGGTAATTCAGTTAAAATACACATGAATAGAACATTCCGTACTCGCACTGTAAGCAAACGACAACAGTGATCACGGGAATTATGTTTCTTGCATCTCGAGGCTATGCAGACTGGTCTCCAAACGACAAGCAAGACACCTGTCATATTATTTTATTTTAGTTTTAGGGAACTTCACAGCAAACATAAACATAGCCAAAGCCTTGCACACAAACAAAAATTACGCGAAGCGAAATGCAGTGTGAGGAGGGCTATGCGAGAGGCGTTCAATGAATTCGAAAGTAAAGTTCTATGTACTGACTTGGCAGAAAATCCTAAGAAATTTTGGTCCTATGTCAAAGCGGTAGGTGGATCAAAACAATATGTCCAGACACTCTGTGACCAAAATGGTACTGAAACAGAGGATGGCAGACTAAAGGCCGAAATACTAAATGTCTTCTTCCAAAGCTGTTTCACAGAGGAAGACTGCACTGTGCTTCCTTCTCTAGATTGTCGCACAGTTGACAAAATGGTAGATATCGAAATAGACGACAGAGGGATAGAGAAACAATTAAAATCGCTCAAAAGAGGAAAGGCCGCTGGTCCTGATGGGATACCAGTTGGATTTTACACAGAGTACGCGAAGGAACTTGCCCCCCTTCTTGCAGCGGTGTACCGTAGGTCTCTAGAAGAGCGAAGCGTTCCAAAGGATTGGAAAAGGGCACAGGTCATCGCCGTTTTCAAGAAGGGACGTCGAACAGATGTGCAGAACTATAGACCTATATCTCTAACGTCGATCAGTTGTAGAATTTTGGAACACGTATTATGTTCGAGTATAATGTCTTTTCTGGAGACTAGAAATCTACTCTGTAGGAATCAGCATGGGTTTCGAAAAAGACGGTCGTGTGAAACCCAGCTCGCGCTACTCGTCCACAAGACTCAGAGGGCCATAGACACGGGTTCACAGGTAGATGCCGTGTTTCTTGACTTCCGCAAAGCGTTTGACACAGTTCCCAACAGTCGTTTAATGAACAAAGTAAGAGCATACGGACTATCAGATCAATTGTGTGATTGGATTGAGGAGTTCCTAGATAACAGAACGCAGCATATCATTCTTAATGGAAGAAGTTTTCCGAAGTAAGAGTGATTTCAGGTGTGCCGCAGGGGAGTGTCGTAGGACCGTTGATATTCACAATATACATAAATGACCTGGTGGATGACATCGGAAGTTCACTGAGGATTTTGGCAGATGATGCTGTGGTGTATCGAGAGGTTGCAACAATGGAAAATTGTACTGAAATGCAGGAGGATCTGCACCGAATTGACGCATGGTGCACGGAATGGCAATTGAATTTCGATGTAGACAAGTGTAATGTGATGCTAATACATAGAAAGATAGGTCCCTTATCATTTAGCTACAAAATAGCAGGTCAGCAACTGGGAGTACGCATTAGGAGTGATTTAAAATGGAATGATCATATAAAGTTGATCGTCGGTAAAGCAGATGCCAGACTGAGATTCATTGGAAGAATCCTAAGGAAATGCAATCCGACAACAAAGGAAGTAGGTTACAGTACGCTTGTTCGCCCACTGCTTGAATACTGCTCAGCAGTGTGGGATCCGCACCAGATAGGGTTGATAAAAGAGATAGAGAAGATCTAACGGAGAGCAGCGCGCTTCGTTACAGGATCATTTAGTAATCGCGAAAGCGTTACGGAGATGCTAGATAAACTCCAGTGGAAGACTCTGCAGCAGAGACGCTCAGTAGCTCGGTACGGGCTTTTGTTAAATCTCCGAGAACATACCTTCACCGAAGAGTCAAGCAGTATATTGCTCCCTCCTATGTATATCTCGCGAAGAGACCATGAGGATAAAATCAGAGAGATTAGAGCCCACACAGAAGCATACCTACAATCCTTCTTTCCACGTACAATACGAGACTGGAATAGAAGGGAGAACCGATAGAGGTACTCAGGGTACCCTCCGCCACACACCGTCAGGTGGCTTGCGGAGTATGGTTGTAGATGTAGATAGATGTACTTATCCTGTGTTTGGGCCCAGCTAAATACATATACACAATACGCTCTCTCATATCTCATGACATGTCTTCCTATCGGAAGATCGTGTGCCAGTTTGCTAAAAACCAAAGGTGTTGTTGTGGAAAAACAGAAGTTACCAACATATTTTAGAAAATAAAACGAAAAACGATGTGAAACAGACTTGTCTTCTGCGTGCTCCAACAAACTAAGCGGTTCAAGCACCAGACACCCATTCACGAGATGTGGGCTTTAAATCTCCGCCCACGTATCAAATTTTACGTTTTTGATTGTTTCGCTAAAATCAAATGCCTGAATCAGTTGATTTCCGGAAACATTCCTTCTTTGTCAAGGTAATCTCACAACACTAGTATCAATTATAGCGACGAGGACAGTAAAACTCTATCTTCCTTCTTTCAGCTTTTTTCATGTTTTCAGAAATTAGAAATATCTGACTATGGCTACAATTTTCCTAATCTTTTTTGCCATTATTTAAGTAAATCGAAGTATTTTGCATCAAAATAGAGTGAAAAAAATACATTTTACACTACTGGCCATTAAAATTGTTACACCAAGAAGAAATGCAGATGATAAACGGGTATTCATTTGAAAAATATATTATACTACAACTGACTTGTGATTACATTTTTACGCAATTTGGGTGCATAGATCCTGAGAAGTCAGTACCCAGAACAACCACCTCTGGCCGTAATAACGGCCTTAATACGCCTGGGCATTGAGTCAAACAGAGCCTGGACTGCGTGTACAGGTCCATTCAGCTTCAACACGATACCACAGTTCATCAGGGGTAGTGACTGGCGTATTGTGACGAGCCAGTTGCTCGTCACCACTGACCAGACGCTTTCAGTTGGTGAGAGATCTGGACAATGTGCTGGCCAGGGCAGCAGTCGAACATTTTCTGTATCCAGAAAGGCCCGTACACGACCTACAACATGCGGTAGTGCATTACCCTGCTGAAATGTAGGGTTTCGCAGGGATTGAATGAAGGGTAGAGCCACGGGTAGTAACACATCTGAAATGTAACGTCCACTGTTCAAAGTGCCGTCAATGCGAACAAGAGGTGACCGAGACGTGTAACCCGTACCATCACGCCGGCTGATACGCCAATATGGCGATGACGAATACACGCTGCCAATGTGCGTTCACCGCGATGGCGCCAAACACAGATGCGACCATCATGATGCTGTAAACAGAAGCTGGGTGCATCTGAAAAATTGACGTTTTGCCATTCGTGCACCCAAGTTCGTAACTGAGTAACCGTAGCCATGGTCTCTGAACTGATAGTCCATGCTGCTGCAAACGCCGTCGAACTGTTCGTGCAGATGGTTATTGTCTTGCAAACGTCCCCATCTGTTGACTCAGAGATCGAGGCGTGGCTGCACGATCCGTTACAGCCATGCGGATAAGATGCCTGACATCTCGACTGATAGCGATACGAGGCCGATGGGATCCAGCACGGCGTTCCGTATTACGCTCCTGAACCCACCGATTCCATATTCAGCTAACAGTCATTGGATCTCGACCAACCCTTTATCAAAGTCGGAAACGTGATGGTACGTATGTCTCCTCCTTTACACGAGGATCACAACAATGTTTCACCACGCAACGCCGGTCAGCTGCTGTTTGTGTATGATTAATCAGTTGGAAACTTTCCTCATGTCAGCACGTTCTAGGTGCCGCCACCGGCGCCAACCTTATGTGAATGCTCTGAAAAGCTAATCATTTGCATATCACAGCATCTTCTTCCTGTCGGTTAAATTTAGAGTCTGTAGCGCGTCATCTTTATGGTGTAGCAATTTTAATGGCCAGTAGTGTAATTCTAAACTGCCGCATATAGTATAAAAGGAGTAGAATCACAGTTCTTTCTCTTACACCGTGAGAAAACAGGCGTTACAGACACGTTTTTGTGAAGACCTTCTGGTCGG
Organism: Schistocerca gregaria; assembly: GCF_023897955.1. Taxonomy (NCBI): domain Eukaryota; kingdom Metazoa; phylum Arthropoda; class Insecta; order Orthoptera; family Acrididae; genus Schistocerca; species Schistocerca gregaria. The sequence goes on from NC_064925.1 coordinate 480,923,614, forward strand.
TCTAACAATGTAAAACAAAACGAACGTCTGCGAAAACATTTAAAATAACATTGTTGCCAGGCTCTTTGAGTTGGACGCCACTTCAGCGGTTTTCGTGTGCCTCAACCAGCGGCATCCGGTACTCCTCGGACGGTGATCGTCCATCCAAGTACTAACCGGGACCTACGTTGCTTAATTTCGTGCTCAGGCGGGAACCGATGTTACCAACGTGGTAGCGCCACTGGCTGCGAAATCACTTTCTAATTAATGATGGATGGCTCGCCTCTCACTCTAGACCATCGAATAAGGAAGATGTTTGAGAAAAAGGACAATTAGAGGCTTATCTATCGTCCAATTAGAAATCTGGGGTCAGATTAATGAGCAGCACAAAGCTGACGTGGTAATGTGTCCCCCTTAATGAACCATTCGGATGTTTGCCCGAGACCAATTAAGGAAACCAATGCCAGTATAAACGAGGGTAGCCGAAGCGTTGTTAGTTACATACGCAAGCGATCTAGCGGATACAAAGTAACCCTATGACGCTGGACACAAACGACGCAATTCAGTACCGGGAGGTGAAATCGTTAGACACCTGTCACGGAATGCAGAAGCAGATAATCAGCGAAGTCTGACAGTTGGTTACAAACATGACTAAATTCCTCCAAGATAGACTTTGCGTTTTGTCACGGTGCGGTCTCACTCTGAGAGGTTTAGCAATCATTTTTCCCCGCATAGCTTGCACAAATCCAATAGGAAAGCATGGAATACACGCTGGTAAACTATGTATATGGGTGTCGGTTTGGAAGCAATAGGTGATCTATTATTAGAGCCAATGTTAGACAGAGCTGATAGAGACACGGAAGAAACCACCGAAATAGATGTACAGGGCGCACCATTTCTCTGGACCACTTCAACTAACTTTTTGCCCAGAAGCAAAATAAAACAAAAGGCATCAAGGATATGTGGTTTACCTACCAGAAGAATGTTAACCAGCATTGTCGTGTCACTAGGGCCTCCCGTCGGATAGACCGTTCGCCGGGTGAAATCTTTCAATTTGACGCCACTTCGGCCACTTGCGCGTCCATGGGGATGAAATGATGGTGATTAGGACAACACAACACCCAGTCCATGAACGGAGAAAATTTACGACCCAGCCGGGAATCGAATCCGGGCCCTTAGGATTGACTTACTGTCGCGCTGACCATTCAGCTACGAGAGGCGGACTGCCTTTCTGCTAACTTGGTTCATTACGAATATATCGACAGCAGTACGCCTTTATTAAATACCACCCTCAATTTTTTTCTGTGTAATATACTTCCTCGCCTGAAACCCTGTTCACAGTACACATGACGTTATTAAAAACGTATCACAAAACTGACATTGATTCTCTATGACCAACTTCAGCTGAAGGTCTGTGCGAGCACAAAGACGCTTGACTGAATAACTGGTGTGCATTTTCCTTGTGTTCTCATTTGTGTACTACCAGCTCCAGAGAGTGCACGAGTTACGTGACAGTGGGCAGCTGCCCAATGTGTGTCTGCACAGTACGGGAGAGTCAGTTTTGTGCCACGTTTTCCAAGACGTCGTATTTACGTGAATTGTAGACTACAATGTGCCACGTGTTTGGGCAGCTCTCAAGGACAGCAAGTGTACTACCGAACGAAAAACAGAGGGTGCTATTTAAAAAAGACGTCCTGCTGCTCGTAACTTTCTAACGAGCGAAGGTAAAAGAAAGGAAATCTTGTTGGTTAATGTTCCTTTACTAGCCAAACAACACTGGAGTGGCATATTTTTTAAATTTGTTTCTAGAGAAAAATTAATGTGAGTTGATCAACATAAATGAGACATCCCGCATTTCAAAACTATTAAAATCTTTGAAGGAAATGCTATCTAACGATTACTCGGATCGGTGTGTAGAGCCTATAATTCTGAAGAGAGCATCCGACATTCGGAAGAACATCGCCCATAAACTCCCAGAGATGTCAAAGGCAGACATGTGTGATAAAGTATCGCACGATCAGCGTGGCAGCTCATGCATCCAAGTTACTGACAAGAACAGTGTAAACAAGTATAAAAAATGGCAACAGAGCATCACTTTAGGAGAGATTAAGGCAGCAGAGGAGTAGTTCTGACGTTGCGTCTGATACTGAATGCAAGACTTAAGAGAAATCTAGAGACATTCAAAGAATGTCAACCTACAGTGTTCCACAACGTAAAATTTTTTAAGATGTTGGTAATTCCCAGAAATCCGTAATTTTTCCCGAGAGCATCTAGCTTTACTGTATGGTTAAATGATGATGGAGTCCTCTTGGGTAAAAAATTCCGGATGTAAAATAGTCCCCCATTCGGATCTCCGGGCGGGGACTACTCAGGACGACGTTGTTATCAGGAGAAAGAAAACTGGCGTCCTACGGATCGGAGCGTGGAATGTCAGATCCCTTAATCGGACAGGTAGGCTAGAAAATTTAAAAAGGGGAATGTTAGATATAGTGGGAATTAGTGAAGTTCGTTGGCAGGAGGAACAGGCTCCTGGTCAGGTGAATGGGTTATAAATACAAAATCAAACAGGGGTAATGCAGGATTAGGTTTAATAATGAATAGGAAAATAGGAATGCGGGTAAGCTACTACAAACAGCACAGTGAACGTATTATTGTGGAGAAAACACATACGAAGCCCATGACTACCATAGTAGTATAATTTTATATGCCAACTAGCTCCGCAGATGACGAAGAGACTGAAGAAATGTGTGATGAGATAAAAGAAATTTATTCAGATAGTGACGGGAGACGAAAATTTAATAGTCATGGCTGATTGGAACTCGGTAGTAGGAAAAGGAAGAGAATGAAACGTAGTAGGTGAATATGGAATGGGAGTAAGGAATGAAAGAGGAAGCCGCCTGGTGGAATTTTGCACAGAACATAACTTAATCATAGCTAAAACGTGGTTCAAGAATCATGAAAGAAGGTTGTATACATGGAAGAAGCCTGGAGATACTGGAAGGCCTCACATTATGTAATGGTAAGACACAGATTCAGAAACCAAGTTTTAAATTGTATGATACTTCCACGAGCAGGTGTGGACTTTGACCACAATCCATTGGTTATGAACTGTAGATTAAAACTGAAGGAACTGCAAACTGGCGGGAATTTGAGGAGATGGGACCTGGATAAACTGACTAAACCAGAGTTTGTAGAGAGTTTCAGGGAGAGCATTAGCGACCGATTGACAAGAATGGGGGAAATAAACACAGCAGAAGAATAATGGGTAGCTTTGAGAGATCAAGTAGGTAAAAAGAAGAGAATAATAGAAATCCTTGGGTAACAGAAGAGATACTGAATTATTGATATTGAGATATTGATATTGAAATATTCATTATTGATATTGATATATTGAATTTAATTGATGAAAGGAAACAAACGCAGCAAAAACAGTAAAAATGCAGTACATGAAGCAGGCAAAAAGGAATACAAACGTCTCAAAAATGACATAGATAGGAAGTGCAAAATGGCTAAGCAGAGATGGCTAGAGGACAAATGTAAGGATGTAGAGGCGCATATCACTAGGGGCAAGATAGATACTGCCTACAGGAAAGTTAAAGAGACCTTTGGAGAACAGAGAGCCACTTGTATGAATATCAAGAGCTCAGATGGAAACCCAGTTCATAGCAAAGCAGGGAAAGCAGAAAGGTGGAAGAAGTATATAGAGGATCTATAGAAGGGCGATGTTCTTGAGGACAAATAATGAAGAGAATGTAGATGGAGATGAAATAGGAGATACGATACTGCGTGCAGAGTTTGACAGAACACTGAAAGACCTGAGTCGAAACGAGGCCCTGAGAGTAGATAACATTCCATTAAAACTACTGACGGCCTTCGGAGAGCCAGTCCTGACAAAACTCTACCATCTGGGGAGCAAGATGTACGAGACAGGCGAAATACCCTCAGAATTCAAGAAGAATTAATGTCAATCCCAAAGAAAGCAGGTGTTGACAGATGTGTAAATTACCGAATTATCAGTCTAATAAGCCACGGCTGCAAAATACTAACACGAATTCTTTACAGACGAATGGAAAAACTAGTAGAAGCCGACCTCGGGGGAGATCAGTCTGGATTCCGTAGAAATGTTGGAACACGACAGGCAATACTTACTCTACGACTTATCTTCGAAAATAGATTAAGGAAAGGTAAACCTACGTTACTAGCATTTGTAGACTTAGAGAAAGCTTTTGACAATGTTGACTGGAATACTCTCTTTCAAATTCGGAAGGTGACAGGGGTAAAAAAACAGGGAGCGAAAGACTATTTAAAATTTGTACAGAAACCAGAAGGCAGTTATGAGAGACGAGGGGCATGAAAGGAAAGCAGTGGTTGGGAAGGGAGTGAGACAGGGTTGAAGCCTATCCCCGATGTCATTGAATCTGTATATATTGAGCAGGCAGTAAAGGAAAGAAAAGAAAAATTCGGAGTGGGAATTAAAATCCGTGGAGAAGAAATAAAAACTTAGAGGTTCGCCAATGACAATGTAATTCTGTCAGAGACGGCAAAGGACCTGGAGGAGCAGTTGAATGGAATGGACAGTGTCTTGAAAGGAGGATACAAGATGAACATCAATAATAACGAAACGAGGTTAATGGAATGTAGTGGAATTAAATCGGGTGGTGCTGCGGGAATGAGATTAGGAAATGAGACGCTTAAAGTAGTAAATGAATTTTGCTATTTGGGGAGCAAAATAACTAATGATGGTCGAAGTAGAGAGGATATAAAATGTAGACTGGCAATGGCAAGGAAAGCGTTTCCGAAGAAGAGAAATTTTTTAACATCGAGTATAGATTCAAGTGTCAGGAAGTCATTTCTGAAAGTATTTGTATGGAGTGTAGTCATGTATGGAAGTGGAACATTGACGATAAATAGTTTAGACAAGAAAAGAATAGAAGCATCACAAATTTAGCATTGGAGGGCTGCGTGGAGGGTAAAAATCGTAGAGGGAGACCAAGAGATGAATACACTAAGCAAATTCAGAAGGATGTAGGCTGCAGTACGCACTTGGAGATGAAGAAGCTTGCACAGGATAGAGCAGCATGGAGAGCTGCATCAAACCAGTCTCAGGACTGAAGACCATAACAACAACAACATATTGAAAGACGCGTAATATGCAGTAAGTTTATACAGGGTGCTAAACGGTAAGTGTTTACAGCGTACAACAGTGGTGCAGGGGGAGTCGGGGCGAACGGTTTGACACGTGGGGCACGGGCCTGCCTCGTGGTCCGTTAGTCAGGTAGGGCAGCAGTCGGCCTCAAAGTCATCAGAAGCCGACTGAGCTGCAGGCTACGCGCGCCGTTCGGTATTTTCATTATCTGCTCTATAAGGAAACATGATATCCACTACGAACAGCCAAAGCTTAGTATGGTTCCGAAAGGAGTCCATTTCAGTGACTGTAAGATTTTTAATGCCCTTCCTTCAAGGATTAAGTGTTTGGTAGACGATGATCTCTTGTTTAAAAAAACCTTAAGGCAGTTCCTATTGCAAGGATCATTTTATACAATAGAAGAGTTCCTTAACTACAGTGTTTAACTTTTCTTGTATTGTAAATTGCAAATGTATGCCCAAATTTGTATTTGTAATACCGAATATTTTTATTGTAAACATATATTTTGCAATATTTCTTTCTCTGGCACTTGTTATTTTGTAATATTTATCTATCTCTAAAATGTATGTTTTGCAGTGGGACCTAAGTTACTGTTTATTGTTTTTGTTTTGTAATCTATTTATCTCTAAAATGTATTTTTTGTAGTGTGACCTAAGTTACTGTTTACTGTTTTTGTTTTGTTTTATGTATTACCATAAATTCTGGCCAAAAGCTTGTAAACTTGACACGTTTCATATCCTGTGACAAGTGTCACAACATGGATCACCGAAAGAAGAGATTAATAAAAAAAAAAATTTCTTACGCTTGTTCTTCTGTTTCCTTAACATTACTAAATTGATATTTCCGTGGTGTAATGAAAAAAAAGGAATTTGTAAACGTTATACAGAAATTAATTACGTTTACAGCAATATCTAAAATTAAGCGTTTCAAGCACTGTAGTTTTGTAGTAAGAAGGCCAGACAAATAAAACGATTTAATTGGTAATGTTATTTTGTTAAAATTCACAACATTTTGATGTTGAATTTACACAAAAATTGAATTTTAAGTTTTCTAAGTGCAAGAATAAGGGGTTTTTAATATTCAGTTTCACCTGAAACTCGCGCAGCGTTCATGTGCTGGAGTTCGGTGGTTTTATAGTCCAGTCCGAAGTTCTTTCCCAGCTTGCCACACCACAAGGCTCGACTATCGATATGTTCGTCCCGACTTCTCGAACACCACTGTGTTACATTGAAAACGTTATTGATTGCAGCCTGTACATAATAGGAACAGAAGACAAAGTGCTGAGATCAGACGAGGTAGCCTTGTTTCTGTTTTGCTGTACGATCTACTTATCGAAGGAGCAATGAAGAAAATGAAAGAAGGGTTGAGAAGTGCGCGTGAAACTCGGGGTGGAAGAACGTCAGTGATTAGATTCGTAGACGACGTTGTTAGAGTGAGTGAAAATGAGGAAGAATTACAGGGTCTGTTGAAAGGAATTAACAGAGAAACACAGAATACAGACTGAGAGAAGTCCAAAAAGAAAGTGGAAAGTGCGTGGCAGAAATGAAAGTAGAGGTAAATTTAGTATGGACAGCGGGGCCAACTGAAGGACGTCTGCTATATTGAAAGCAAAAAACGCTTTATTGAAGAAGCACTGAGAATATAAAAAGCAGAAGAGAAGAGGTAATGGGGACGTTCATCGTCCAATAGTCCAATAGTATTAAACGTAAGCCTTAATTAGAGTAAGGAAAGTTCCTGGTAATTGGTGTGCGGAGCGAAGCACTGCAGGGAAGCGAATCGTGAACGATTTGAAAGTCAGTTGACATCTGTTTAGAACGACGGGGGAAATTAAGTGGAATGATGGGAAAGATGTTGGTTGTCTAGAGAATCTGTGAGCGAAGAAACATGTGGAAAGACTAATTAGAAGAAAAAGCAGGGTCACAGGACCAGCCTTAAGACGACAAGGAATGCCTTCCCATACTGGTTACTTCAGAATGACGCTCTACAACACAGGTTTCATAATGATCGTGAGTATAAAGCTACAGAACTTGGAAATGTGAAAGGATATAGTGATGTTTGAAAGACTACCTGAAGGAGACGATATGTTACTGGGAGCAAGTAGCGACAAGCTGAAACTCCGACGGTCTGTGCGGAGTATTCAGATCTACATCTACATCTACATTTATACTCCGCAAGCCACCCAACAGCGTGTGGTGGAGGGCACTTTATGTCTCACTGTCATTACCTCCCTTTCCTGTTCCAGTCGCGTATGATTCGCGGGAAGAACGACTGCCGGAAAGCGTCCGTGAGCGCTCGAATCTCTCTAATTTTACATTCGTGATCTCCTCGGGAGTTATAAGTAGGGGGAAGCAATATATTCAATACCTCATCCAACGCACCCTCTCGAAACCTGGGCAGCAAGCTACACCGCGTTGCAGAGCGCCTCTCTTACAGAGTCTGCCACTTGAGTTTGCTAAACATCACCGTAACGCTATCACGCTTACCAAATAACCCTGTGACGAAACACGCCGCTCTTCTTTGAATCTTCTCTATCTCCTCCGTCAACCGGACCTGGTACGGATCCCACACTGATGAGCAATACTCAAGTATAGGTCGAACGAGTCTTTCGTAAGCCACCTCTTTTGTTGATGGACTACATTTTCTAAGGACTCTCCCAATGAATCTCGACCTGGCACCCGCCTTACCAACAATTAATTTTATATGATCATTCCACTTCAAATCGTTCCGTACGCATACTCCCAGACATTTTACAGAAGTAACTGCTACCAGTGTTTGTTCTGCTATCATATAATCATACAATAAAGGATCCTTCTTTCTATGTATTCGCAATACATTAGACTTGTCTACGTTAAGGGTCAGTTGCCACTCCCTGCACCAAGTGCCAATCTACTGCAGATCTTCCTGCATTTCGCTGCAATTTTCTAATGCTGCAACTTCTCTGTATACTACAGCATCATCCGCGAAAAGCCGCACGGAACTTCCGACACTGTCTACGAGGACATTTATATATATTGTGAAAAGCAATGATCCCATAACACCCCCATGTGGCACGCGAGAGGTTACTTTAATGTCTGTAGACGTCTCTCCATTGAGAACAACATGTTGTGTTCTGTTTGCTAAATACTCTTCAATCCAGCCACACAGTTTGTCTGATATTCCGTAGGCTTTTACTTTGTTTATCAGGCGACAATGCGGAACTGTATCGAACGCCTTCCGGAAGCCAAAGAAAATCGCATCTACCTGGGAGCCTGTATCTATTATTTTCTGGGTCTCATGAACAAATCAAGCGCTGTTTCCGGAATCCATGTTGATTCCTACAGAGTAGATTCTGGGTTTCCAGAAATGATATGATACGCGAGCTAAAAACATGTTCTAAAATTCTACAACAGATCGATGTCAGAGATATAAGCCTATAGTTTTGCGCATCTGCTCGGCGATTACCTGTGCTCTTTTCCAATCATTTGGAACCTTCCGTTCCTCTAGCGACTTGCGGAACACGGCTGTTAGAAGGGGGCCAAGTACGTTGGAGCTCCTCACGTAGGGGATACTTCTGTATAAAGGAAGTCGCATGTAGTGCGGTACTTACGGTGACGTGGTGGCCCAGCAGCTGCGTCACGCACTCCTCTGCGCGCGTTACACGTCGGGAGAAAGCTCTCCGTCCGCTCCTCAGGCGGACTGTCGGGAGTACATTCTGGTCGCAGTGCGAACTCGAGCGACCTACAGCGTACACAGATCGACGTAGGTTCTGTTGACCCGCCTTTGAAACTGTCAGCTGCGCCGCCTCTTTCACTACCGAGTCAGTCGTAATACACGGAGGTCTCTTCTGCCGGCGTGTGCCTTTTGCAACAGGTAGCGCTACTCGCTGGTCGCCTCACAGATCACTCTCTACTGCACTCCAGTCACTTGACAGAGGTGTCCGTGGGACAGCGACGCGCAGACACTGTACTCGGCAGCGCCCGCGCAGGTGGCGGCTCGGCATCTCCTGCCGCTGTGAGGGATCCAAGCCGCTGCCGCCTCCGTCTCGCGTGCGGCTGCTGGGGCGGCGCGCGCAGCACTGCACGCCGGCGCCCGCCTGCTTGGGGCAGGTCGGGCCCCCGGCGTGACGTACAGCCGCCGGGGTGGGGGCAGACGTCGGGGCGCTGCGGCGACGACCTGTCGGCGGACCTTCCAAAAACAAGTCTGTACCGACAAGACGTTGCGATGCTGAAGCACGTCTACACGGGCTATTGTTGTTGTGGTCTTCAGTCCTGAGACTGGTTTGATGCAGCTCTCCATGCTACTCTATCCTGTGCAAGCTGCTTGTTGTTGTGGTCTTCAGTCCCGAGACTGGTTTGATGCAGCTCTCCATGCTACTCTATCCTGTGCAAGCTGCTTGTTGTTGTGGTCTTCAGTCCCGAGACTGGTTTGATGCAGCTCTCCATGCTACTCTATCCTGTTCAAGCTTCTTCATCTCCCGGTACTTACTGCTACCTACATCCTTCTGAATCTGCTTAAGGTATTCATTTCTTGGCCTTACTCTACGATTTTTACCCTCCATGCTACCCCCCCCCCCCCCCCACCAATACCAAATTTGTGATCCTTTCTTGATGCCTCAGTATATGCCCTACCAACCGATTCCTTCTTCTTGTCAAGTTGAGCCACAAACTCCTCTTCTGCCCAATTCTATTCAATACCTCATCATTAGTTATGTGATTAAACCAACTAATCTTCAGCATTCTTCTATACTATTACATTTAAAACGCTTCTCTTCTCTTCTTGTCCAAACTATTTATCGTCCATGTGTCATTCCAATACATGGCTACACTCCATACAAATACTTTCAGAAACGACTTCCTGGCACTTAAATCTATACTCGATGTTAACAAATTTCTCTTCTTCAGAAACGCTTTCCTTGCCATTGCCAGTCTACATTTTATATCCTCTCTACTTCGACCATCATCAGTTATTTTGCCCCTCTAACAACCCTACCACAACAAAGACAATGATTGTGGCGTTTCTCACGCTGCTAAATGCTGCATTTTCGGGCGACAACAATGTTATTATGTGGCAGGTGTCATTAGAGCACACTTAATAAAGCCATTTCATGTAATAATGAATAAACTAGGCACTCATCTTTTCGTGTTACCCACGCTGGTCTCGTTCTAAAATCACGGTTCAATCGTCGAAAATCTAGGTGGTGATGATTCCAAGCTCGGATGTAAAAATGGCTCTGAGCACTATGGGACACTATGGGACTTAACATCTGAGGTCATCAGTCCCCTAGAACTTAGAACTACTTAAACCTAACTAACCTAAGGACATCACATATATCCATGCTCGAGGCAGGATACGAACCTGCGACCGTAGCGGCCACGCGGTTCCAGACTGAAGCGCCTAGAACCGCACGGCTACACCAGCCGGCAGCTCGGATGCAAAGCGGCCTAGGTTTTATTCTGCGATATTCAAAAGTTTTGTAGATGCGCTTCACCAACCATAATCAGCACTCCGAATTTCAGGTACACTTCCTTTTTATTGCTTTTGTTGCAGTATCACGTAACACAAAAACATCACTTCGCAATAAAAAACATACTTGAAAACATCTTCCTCACTATTATAGTTCACATTTTAGAAGCTGGCTACAATTTGCGTCTGTCCAACATGACGTCCTAGACTTAACCTTTTCAACTTCCTACTCTCTAACAACTAATAATCGCTTGCGCGTCCAAATCTCAGAGTAACAAGTACGTCAAAGACCATAGTGACAAAAGAAAGAATACACATAAGAATAATATCATTGCAATACAAACATATCGATGTAGAAAAGTACCTTTACATTAATGAAATCAAATCTGAATGTTGTCTCAAAAATATGTCAACTACTTTACAGAAATACAGTAGAATATTGCAGGTATCGAGAGGTTCAGGTGAGAAACCATAATGGTTACGTAATTCAAGTACCGTTACACCCCCCAAATAGCAAAACTCCTTTACTACTTTAAGTGTCTCACTTCCTAATCTAATACCCTCGGCATCACCCAATTTAATTCGACTACATTCCATTATCCTCGTTTTGCTTTTGTTCAAAAATTGGTTCAAATGGCTCTGAGCATTATGGGACTCAACTTCTGAGGTCATTAGTCCCCTAGAACTTAGAACTACTTAAACCTAACTAACCTAAGGGCGTCACACACATCCATGCCCGACGTAGGGTTCGAACCTGCGACAGTAGCGGTCTCACGGTTCCAAACTGCAGCGCCAAGAACCGCACGGCCACTTCGGCCGGCTACTTTTGTTGATGTTCATCTATATCCTCCTTTCAAGACACTGTCCATTCCGTTCAACTGCTCTTCCAGGTCCTTTGCTGTCTCTAACAGAATTACAATCTCATCGGCGAACCTCAAAGTTATTACTTCTTCTCCATGGATTTTAATGCCTACTCCGAAATCTTCTTTTCTTTCCTTTACTGCTTGCTCAATATATACAGATTGAATAACATCGGGGATAGGCTAAAACCCTGTCTCACTCCCTTCCAGACGACTGCTTCCCTTTCATGCTCCTCGACTCTTATAACTGCCATCTGGTTTCTGTACAAATTGTAAACAGCCTTTCGCTCCCTGTATTTCCCCCTGCCACCTTTAGAATTTGAAAGAGAGTATTCCAGTCATCATTGTCAAAAGCTTTCTCTAAGTCTACAAATGCTACAAACGTAGGTCAGCCTTTCCTCAATCTTTCTTCTAAGATAAGTCGTAAGATCAGTATTGCCTCACGTGTTGCAACATTTCTACGGAATCCAGACTGATCTCCCCCGAGGTCGGCTTCTACCAGTTTTTCCATTCGTCTGTAAAGAATTCATATTAGTATTTTGCAGCCGTTGCTTATTAAACTGGTAGTTTGCTAATTTTCGCATCTGTCAACACATGCTTTGTTTGGGATTTTGAATTAGTATATACTTATTGAAGTCTGAGGGTATTTCGCCTGTCTCAGACATCTTGCTCACCAGATGCTAGAGTTTAGTCAGGACTGGCTCTTCCAAGGCCGTCAGTAGTTCTAATGGAATGTTGTCTACACCCGGGGCCCTGTTTCGACTCAGGTCTTTCAGTGCTCTGTCAGACTCTTCACACAGTGTCGAATCTCCCATTTCATCTTCATCCTCTTCCACTTCCATAATACTGTCCTCAATTACATCGCCCTTATATAGACCCTCTATATACTCCTTCCACCTTTCTACTTTCCCTTCTTTGCTTAGAACTGGTTTTCCGTCTGAGCTCTTGATATGCGTACAAGTGGCTCTCTTTTCTCGAAAGGTCTCTTTAATTTTCCTGGAGGCAGTATCTATCTTACCCCTAGTGAGACAAACCTCTACATCCTTACATTTGTCCTCTAGCCATCCCTGCTTAGCCATTTTGCACTTCCTGTCGATCTCATTTTTGAGGCGTTTTTTTCCTTTTGCCTGCTTCATGTACTGCATTTTTATATTTTCTCCTTTCATCAATTAAATTTAGTATTTCTTTTGTTACCCAAGAATTTCTACTAGCCCTCGTCTTTTTAGCTACTTGATCCTCTGCTGCCTTCACTACATCATCCCTCAAAGCTACCCATTCTTCTTCTACTGTATTTCTTTCCCCAATTCCTGTCAATTGTTCCCTTATGCTCTCCCTGAAACTCTGTACAACCTTTGGTTGTTTCAATTTATCCAGGTCTCATACCGTAAAATTCCCACCTTTTTGCAGTTTCTTCAGTTTTAATCTACAGTTCATAACCAATAGATTGTGGTCAGAGTCGACATCTGCCCCTGGAAATGTCTTACAATTTAACACCTGGTAGTTAAACCTCTGTCTTACCCTTATATAATCTATCTGATACCTTCTAGTATCTCCGGGATTCTACCATGCATACAATCTTCTTTAAGGATTCTTGAACCAAGTGTTAGCTTTGATTAAGTTATAATCTGTGCAAAATTCTACCATATCTTACCCCCAATCCATATTCACCTTCTATGTTTCCTTCTCTCCCTTTTCCTACTCTCGAATTCCAGTCTCCCGTGACTATTAAATTTTCGTCTCCATTTACTACCTGAATAATTTCTTTTATTTCCTCATACATTTCATCAATGTCTTCATCATCTGCAGAGCTAGTTGGCATATAAACTGATACTACCGTAGTAGGCGTCGGCTTCGTGTCTATCTTGGCCACAATAATCCGTTCACTATGTTGTCTACACGGGACTTAAGAACTGCGTAGTGCCGGCTCTATATTATTCGGCAACATTGCAGCCTCTGCCATATGTACGGCGACCTTGCCGCCCCTGTTAACCGCCAATATTTGTGACAATACATTTTCGGGCCACCCTGCGGCCACGAAGCGAGATACTGCAAGTGAGTGCGGCCCCTTTGCGTTTCCATTCCACAAGGTAAAATGTTAGCAAGAAAAAGAGAAATTGGGCCTTGTGGATAAGGCCTTTCCTAAGTTATACAACTAATTTTGAAATTTTAAGTAGTGAATTCGTACCGAATACATATCTTAAGCAGAACGACGAACCACAATTTTGAATACATCGTAAAAAAAAATCATTCGTCCGACAATAGATAAGACCGCTACCGTTCTCAGATTATGTGTTCGCCAATTACATCTAGACTGAGCATCATCCAACAGTTTTTGGCTATTGGTTATTCATTCAGAACTTTAATGTACCGGGTGATCAAAAAGCCAGTATAAATTTGAAAACTGAATAAATCACAGAATAATGTAGATAGAGAGGTACAGATTGACACCAATGCTTGAAATGACATGGGGTTTTATTAGAACCAAGAAAACACAAAAATTCAAAAAATGTCCAACAGATGGCGCTTTATCTGATCAGAATAGCAATAATTAGCATAACAAAGTAAGACAAAGCAAAGATGATGTTCTTTACAGGAAATGCGCAATATGTCCACCATCATTCCTCAACAATAGCTGTAGTCGAGGAATAATGTTATGAATAGCACTGTAAAGCATGTCCGGAGTTATGGTGGGGCATTGGCGTCGGATGTTGTCTTTCAGCATCCCTAGAGATGTTGGTCGGTCACGATACACTTGCGACTCCAGGTAACCCCAAAGCCAATGATCGCACGGACTGAGGTCTGGGGACCTGGGAGGCCAAGCATGACGAAAGTGGCGGCTGAGCACACGATCATCACCAAACGACTCTCGCAGGAGATCTTTCACGCGTCTAGCAATATGGGGTGGAGCGCCATCCTGCATAAACGTCGGACGTTCCAGCAGGTGTTTATCAGCCAGGCTGGGGATGATGCGATTCTGTAACATATCGGCGTACCTCTCACCCGTCACGATAGCAGTTACAAAACCAGACTCACGCATTTCCTCGAAGAAAAAAGGCCCGATAACGGTATGTGGTAAATCCAACCCATACCGTGACTTTCTCCTAGTGCAGTGGAGATTCAACGACAGTTCTAGGATTTTCGGTAGCCCAAATTCTGCAGTTGTCGGCGTTGACAGACCCTCGGAGCGTGAAATGAGCTTCTTCGGTTCACAACACGTTACTCAACCAATCGTCATTTTCCGATATCTTTTGAAACGCACACGCCGCAAATGCCCTCCGCTTCACTAAATCGCTAGGTAACAGTTCATGTTGCCGATGGATTTTGCACGAATAGCATCGGAGGATACGCCTAAGTGACAACCAAACAGTAGTGTATGGAATGCCGGTGCGACGTGCGACTGCACGAACGCTGTTTTCTCCATGCATAGACAAACCCGCTACAATCTCCACTTCTTCCTGAACTGTCTCAGCAACATTACGCCTTGTGCTCGATCGGCCACCTCGGGGTCTATCGTCTAAACAACCCGTGGCTTCGAACTTCGAAATCATTCCCACCACAACTGCATTTGTCAACGGACCATTACCCGTTCGAATTCCCTTCCTACGGCGATAGGATCGTAACGCTGAACTAGCAAATTCCCCATTCTGATAATACAGCTTCACTAAAATCGCCTTTTCAGATAACGTCAACATGCTGCGACTGCTGGCGCATCTGATTCTCTCTCTCATTACAGCTCCTTTTATACACGATTGTCATGCGCAGTCACTGACGTTTTGCTGTCCAGCGCCATCTGTAGGACATTTTGTGAACATTTTTTTTTGTTCTAATAAAACCCCATGTCATTACAAGCATGTGTGTCGATTTTTACTTCTCTATCTACATTATTTCGTTTCCAAATTTACACTGACTTTTTGATCACCCGGTATACTACATTTCTCACCGATATGCCTGTCGGTACAGGCTTCTGCAACGCTTTGCTGCAGAGACTCGAGGAATTCAATAATGTAACTGAAATGACAATTAAATGTTTATGCCAATATTTTATAGAGGAAAAATAGTCTGAGCACCACTAATTTCGTAGATGTGATATATCTACGACCAAAATTACGGAACGTGAAAAGTAACACATACAAGCACAGTTAAAAAAAAATTAAAAATAAAGCACTTTGCAAATTGCTGCACGTGAACCACACATGATAAAGCTTAAAACAGTTATGTCTTAAGAACCAACGTGAATTAAATTTACGATTCACAACTGAAAATCTCCTACTAAGATGGTAGAATTGAGACTGTACTTTTTCACGTTTTGATCTTTGTATACACTATTTTCTGTGTCACTTACCTCTGTTCGTATCACATTCACAGATCCGTGGTTGTTTCATCATCCCTGTTCTACGTTCCTGTAGATAACGAACAAATCGCTTACCCCTATGCACACACGCCAACTTTCGAAATGAAGCGCAATGATGTTCTTTCGTGTGACTTGGCACTGTAACACTGTCATCGTGAGAAAAAGGAACCGAGGCTGACAGTGAGAGGGAAGTGGTATGGACTAGGACAGGAACACATGGTAGCCTGTAGTAAATGTTTTCCACCCTTGGTGGACAACGCCGGCAGTGCCTCGTCGATAAGTCGGCAGCTATCTTCCACAGGCCCTTCCAGTGACTATGTTGGCCAGCCTACAGCTGTGTGGCGCTACACTGCTGCTCTACAGCCTCTTTTGCTGGCATCTGATAGAACCCAGTAGGTTTTTCTCTATGGTGAGCGTTCATCGGAGGTATCATCTGGAGTGCCCCAGGGAAGTTCGTTAGGTCCGTTGCTGTTTTCTATCTACATAAATCTTTCAGTTGGAAAGACCACACAGATAATATTGTGGGGAAGGCGAGCCAAAGGTTGCGTTTCGTTGGCAGGACACTTAGAAGATGCAACAAGTGCACTAAAGAGACAGCTTACGCTACACTCGTTCGTCCTGTGTTAGAAATTGCTCCGCGGTGTGGGATCCTTACCAGGTGGGATTGACGGAGGACATCGAAAGGATGCAAAAAAGGGCAGCTCGTTTTGTATTGTCACGTAATAGGGGAGAGAGTGTGGCAGATATGACACGCAAGTTGGGATGGAAGTCATTAAAGTCATTAAAGCAAAGACGTTTTTCGTCGAGGCGTGATCTATTTACGAAATTTCAGTCGCGAACTTTCTCTTAAGAATGAGAAAATATTTTGTTGAGCCCAACCTATATGGGTAGGAATGATCATCAAAGTAAAATAAGAGAAATCAGAGCTCGAACATAAAGGTTTAGGTGTTCGTTTATCCCGCGCACTAAAATGTGAATTGCAGAGTAGTCATGCAAATGTAGACGTAAAAGATCTTTTTGATAGGGTGGATAGCAATGTGCGGCTGTTTGCTGATGATGCTGTGGTGTACGGGAAGGTGTCGTCGTTGAGTGACGGTAGGAGGATACAAGATGACTTGGACAGGATTTGTGATTGATGTAAAGAATGGCAGCTAACTCTAAATATAGATAAATGTAAATTAATGCAGATGAATAGGAAAAAGAATCCCATAATATTTGAATACTCCATTAGTAGTGTAGCGCTTGACACAGTCACGTCGATTAAATATTTGGGCGTAACATTGCAGAGCGATATGAAGCGGGACAAGCACGTCATGGAAGTTGTGGGGAAGGCAGATAGTCGTCTTCGGTTCATTGGTAGAATTTTCGGAAGATATGATTCATCTGTAAAGGGGACCGCTTATAAAACACTAATACAACCTATTCTTGAGTACTGCTCGAGTGTTTGGCATCTCTATCAGGTCGGATTTAGGGAGGACATAGAAGCAATTTAGAGTGGGGCTCCTAGATTTATTACTGGTTGGTTTGATAATCACACGAGTGTTACGGAAATGCTTCAGGAACTCGGGTGGGAGTCTCTAGAGGAAAGGAGGCGTTCTTTTCGTGAATCGTTACTGAGGAAATTTACAGAACCAGCATTTGAGGCTGACTATTGTAGAATTTTACTGCCGCCAACTTATATTTCGCGAAAAGACCACAAAGATAAGATAAGAGAGATTAGGGCTCGTACAGAGGCATATAGGCAGTCACTTTTCCCTCGTTCTCTTTGGGAGTCGAACAGGGAGAGAAGATGCTAGTTGCGGTACGAGGTACCCTCCGCTACGCACCGTATGGTGGATTGCGGAGTATGCATGTAGATGTGGACATCTGGCACATGAGATGTAGAAAGGGTTGCGTGCCTGCAGCTGCCCAGGAATTGGTCTAGGGTTATCTGGCTCTGAGCACTATGGGACTTAACAGCTGAGGTCATCAGTCCCCTAGAACTTAGAACTACTTAAACCTAACTAACCTAAGGACATGACACACATCCATGCCCGAGGCGGGATTCGAACCTGCGACCGAAGCGGTCGCGCGGTTCCAGACTGAAGCGCCTAGACCCCCCGGCGACACCGGCCGGCCGGGATGGAGTATCTTTATCACAGTGATACAAAACAAATGCTTCGGGTCACGCCACACATCCCACAGACCTTTAAACTACTCCTAAATAACGCTGTGCAGACATGCAAACTCCTCCTAAATTGTCGAAATAATTTCGGTACAGACATACAAACTGCTAGTAAATAATGCCGTACACAGATGTTCAGACTCGAAATCAACTCGTAAACTGTCCAAATAGCGCATTGCGCAGCCTGCGGGCCCTCTCACAAAATACAGACACGCAATCAACGCACGCAAGCACCGTCTGCCACCCCTGTCCACTGTACCTCACAGGAGGTCAGCGGCGGTCACCACAAAGTGACGCGGTCGTCAGCTGTCAAACAACGCACAGGTGCCCGCACACATGAGGCAGCGCCATCCCTTTGATGCTTGACAACTGAGAAATTCCTCTCGAAATAGTGTTCACCTAGACATTGTTGCTGATCTGACCAGATGGGGGTGCAGACGCTCCAGGGGCGCGCACGCTGTCACAGCTGCGAGCCGCCGCTGGACGCAGGTGAAAGCTGCCTCTATTTCGGGTATATAGTGTTGTGGTTGGCAGGAGAGCCAACCGTGTTACTGAAGGAGGCCGAAATGCACGAGTCTCAGCTCACGCAGGCTGGCGCGAGGTCTGGAACATGACAAGGGAATTAGAATTGAGAAAAACGGACGTAGCTGGTGGAATACTTAACTTTAATCCATTAATGACGAACGTCGCTCTTTATGGTACATGATTCACAATATCAATAGTACGGATACTGGCGCCTTGCTAGGTAGTAGCAAATAACGTAGCTGAAGGCTATGCTAACTATCGTCTCGCCAAATGAGAGCGTAGAAGTCAGTGAACCATCGCTAGCAAAGTCGGCTGTACAACTGGGGCGAGTGTAGAGATAGACCTGCCGTGTGGCGGCGCTCGGTCTGCAATCATGGATAGTGGTGACACGCGGGTCCGACGTATACTACCGGACCGCGGCCGATTTAAAGGCTACCATCTAGCAACTGTGGTGTCTGGCGGTGACACCACATATAGGTGTTATACTGACATCACATAACTCCAAGGTGCGCTCATGCAGCTCCCATACACGAGACGCCTCCGGGCTGCACGTGTCTTTACCATTGATGACAGAGCATCACAGGGTGCATTGTTCCTAGCGCGACATGGGAGACGCATCTAACTTGTCTTAACTGCCGAGCGAGACTTACTCAATGCCACTGTAATATAAAAGAAAAAAATTATTATTTTGTGAGTATTAGTGTAATGTAATAAAATAAAATATGAGCCGTGACTTTACATAAAAAAGAAATACACATTAATGCAATGGCTCAACATAAAAGAAAAATAACTAATGTAGGAATATTATTAACAGTGTAAAATGTTGTTTAATTTTGCCCGACGTTTATAAGCACTCAGTAACTAGCTCAGTTCTCAGGGTAGTTACGTAACTGTCGTTAATTAATTGTCCTTTTCTTATTTCCCAACTAATTGCATCAGAGAATATTTGCCAAGTCTGTCTGATGAACACTACTGTAACTTATCGTGGTTTCGTCTTGGTTCCCCAAGAATAGCATCTACAAATGAAATCCTATAATGGAACTGGAATCTTAAGACCACACCTTTTCTGCCTGGGATGTTATCTCATTATATAAAGAAAATCTGTAAATAAAATTGTTAATTATTAGTAGCTGCCTCCGGTCTTGTGGGATCTGAAATAAAGTTAATTCTCCTAACCGACGGCACGTCTCGTAGATGAGCTAAAAGAAAAATATTAAAGAATTTTCTAAGATGGTGTCTAACAATGAAAATTCTTTGTTAAGGCCCATATCTACTTAAGGCAATAGAAATATCAGATTCACAGTCGATTGACCACATACACAAATTCTTTTGACAAAATAACCATTATATATTTTCGGGTTTTAAGTACAACTTACATTATAAGTCGGTACAGCAAGATGAGCTTCACACAAGAACGTACTCTTAGGTCTGAATCCAAGCAGATAAGATAAGTGAATGACAAAGGAAAGATAGTTCATGAGTAGAAGTGCAAGAGTCTATGGAATAACATATCCATTGCAGTTCTATCTCTTCTTGTTTGGCGTACATATCGACTATTTATAAAATTTATTATATTATTTAGTATCATTTTTTTAAACTCAAGTCCACCCAGGACAAACAGTACACCACGCGAAGCTACATGCCATCACAAGCGCATCTAGCAATGTTCTCACTCTTACACTGATTTCACATGACTATGTAAAAAAAAGGACCAAATCGACCTCGCGGGAATTGAATAGTGTCCTGGAAATAGTTAACATTCGCTTTCTTCATGACGCAGGTTGTATGCACGGAAATTCTTGCCCTTATAGAACCAGTTTATGGAACTATCGTAGAATAGCCTCGAATGCAGTCTTCTTCACGGACCTAAGTGCTACTCCGTCCATCACATGTTACCTTTTGTGCTTTCAACACCCACAAACGTTCCCCCCACCATATAGAGGCTCCTATACCCCAGCACAAAGGATGTGAATGAATCGAGCATTATGCTTGGCTCTTATCAAATTTACCCGCCGAGTTACTGATGACACCGGTATCGAAGCACATCGGCCTTTTTTCCTTCTGCAGACAAGACTTTCAGCAGTTATTTTACTCAGCTCGACACATTGCACTGGCAATTTAACCTTACAAACTGCCAAACATATAGTCAAATACCGAAAGACTCTAACTCGTTGACACTGCTCTCCCACCGAGGACATGAGCTTGAATATTAGACATGAAATCGCCCTGCGTCCCATCAAAATATCACCGCGTACCTTACATAACGACACATATGGAAAGACTCTTAACCAATTACACTGCTCTCCCACTGAGAACAGGAGCTTGAATATTAGTGCGTGAAACCGATCTCCAACCCAGTAATATATCACTGTGTACCATGTCAATGTAATAAACATACAATTCATATACTGCACCAAACAAAATCATTCCTTTACATCATTCATACATATACCGCGGAGACGGACAGTACTGCATACAGGGTGGTCCACTTCCTTTACATCATTCATACATATACCGCGAAGACGGACAGTACTGCATACAGGGTGGTCCACTGATAGTGATCGCGTCAAATATCTCACAAAATAAGCATCAAACGAAGAAATTACAAAGAACTAAACTTGTCTAGCTTGAAGGGATAACCAGATTGCGCTATGGTTGGCCCGCTAGATGGGCCTGCTATAGGTCAAATGGATATCAACTACGTTGTTTAAAATAGAAACCCCCCACTATTTATTAGATATCAGTATTGTATCTAAATAAATATGATGTTTTAGTTGGACCACTTTCTTCGCTTTGTGATAGATGGCGCTGTAATAATCGCAAACTGGTTTCCCCCTTCAAGCTAGACAAGTTTCGTTCTTTGTAGTTTTTTCGTTTGACGCTCATTTCGTGAGATATTTGGGCTGGCCCGGGTCCCCGGGTTCGATTCCCAGTGGGGTCAGGGATTTTCTCTGCCTCGTGATGACTGGGTGTAATGTGATGTCCTTAGGTTAGTTAGGTTTAAGTAGTTCTAGGGGACTGATGACCATAGCTGTTAAGTCCCAAAGTGCTCAGAGCCATTTGAACCAATTTGGGCCAGTCACGATCAATGGACCACCCTGTATACTCCTCACAGCACTAGATATTTTCCTGCAACTGATGATCACAAGTCATCCACCCCACACCTCGCGACCAGAGCACCCTCAGCGGACAAAATTCTCTCTCAGGACTGTTTTATAAATTCGGGCTTGTTTCCTCTCGGCACAAACACATTACTGTTTCTGGTCCGAACCTGATTCCTAACTTTCTCGCTTTTCTACACACATCTCCAGACTTGGGGATAGCGAGAACACACGTATTTTCGCATGGGTCGCCATAAGATTATACCATTTTCGTGGTACTTTTCGATATCAGGCACTAGGCAGCACCCTACTGATCGTTAGTGCAACGTAATTCCCAAGACATAGACTGGAAATTATTTCTCTACAAACCCAAAACTTTAGCTAGGTGGGGCATTTACTCGGCAACTCGAAACAAATAAAAGAAACTGATATTTCCACTCTCGAATGCTGATTTCGGCCATGTAGTATATTCCAAATCATCCCTATAATTTACAAGGTCAACTAAAGTGTTTTTCTTGTCTAGAGAACCGGCAAACGTGTCTTCCACATGCTAGATGCACACACCACAATCGATCTTCTGTCAACTAAATAAAGGCACGAAATGTACGGAAGCAGTCAACTGAACAAATTACATGGGAGGGAATAATGATCCAGCACAAAGCACCTCCACATTCAATCTTCTCAAATTCCACGCAATCACGAAAGCTATCCAACACATACTTAGTTCGCTATTCGGCTGTCTAGAGGACAACACGGTTAATTCATCTATATTCTTACACTCCAACAGGCATCTCCAGTCTGACAGCTCCTACCGTTAATGGGAAACATGAATCGCCCCTACACAGGTCACCAGCCCTGCAGTCCAGACACGCACAGGTAGAATGTTTATCCTAAGAAATCGGTCACAAATATATTTTACCCCTGTACTTACAACCAAATGTTACGATTGCAGTCTCAGTTGAATGACATTCGACAATGAGCGAAGTATCGGAAATACGCTCTGTTTACGGCTGTTGCTCTGGAAATGGAAATATCAGTGCCGCTCTTATGACATGACATACTCTTCCCATGCTATCACAGTACTCCACATCAAATCCATACCTTCCATACGACTGGACATAGTCATTTCCTTTGAACAGACACATACTTTATAAGCCTTATGCTCAACGTGAACCTATCAAGCGCCCCCTACTACTAAGTATAATACTTCGTCAATAACTGATCGCCGGCGATACGAAATAATACTGAGAGAAAATCATCCATGGGTGGACATGTCTCATAAGTTTTTCTTGATAGTGTCACCACTTTGTCCTAGAAAGAGAGACGTAGTCGGTCACAAGTTAAAAAAAACTCGATCCCAACAACTATTGTATTTTACTGTCGCAAGCGGTGATGGTTCTACAGGTGCACACATGTATCCATGTTAAAAGCTATACTGGCTTTATAGATTGAGGTACGAAATTACCTCTGAATGAGGTGATTTTTATATCCAGGCAAATACCGAGACAGTGATCGCTGGAGTTTATATTATCAGAGCAGAGGTGCGCTTACACGAAGCCCACGACGCAACCTCATAATCAAATCGCAGAATTTTGAAAGTTATTCAGCTAAGGTAGGTGGTATGAAACAGGTATTTGCGACGCCCTCACACCGCTAGATATTTATCCAATATGTGTAATGCATTCTGTCTCGATACCATGTCAGACGTTCTCCTATATATCCACTGAGTTAGAGGCAATGCCTAAGAAGGTTCACAAACATTAGTAAATCGCATCTTATTGAGGTCGTAAGAAATGTACACTAGCTTTGCAGATCTCCAGTGTAACACTATCCGCTAGAAATGCAGTCTGCGATTTGGACCAAGTACTCCCATTCAACCACATACCTGCGCTGGATCATAGCAATAAGTGAAACATATTTCTGACACTCTCATGTCTCGCAATGCGTCACCTTCATCGAAAGTGTCTGCTACAGTAAAATTACAACCTGGTTTTAGGCAGCCTCCGTGCATCTTGCAACTGCTCCCGTTTCTACAGATTTGAGTATTTGATCCATTTTAAGTCGTAACTACCACTTTTTGCAACGCGTGTAGAAACAGAGCGACTTTAGTTAGTGAGACAGGGGCATGTTTTGACCATTCGGTAGTAATGCGCGCATTGTTGAGCGTCCCCAAACTACACACTGGTACTACAGATCCACGTCCATTCAAATCTATCAGCCCAACATGCTATCATCGTTATTTTCTACTCACAAACAGAGAAAAATCAAAAACTATAGAAGCTCCACTAACTTCATCCGATATAGAACTAACCGACACACCACTGCTCGTGTGATGACACAAAGCTGCGGTGGAGATCCAGCGCAGCGAGGGATATTTCGCAATGCTTTCCAGAATAGTGCAGCCCTCCAAGCATTCCTAACGGTATACCCCATCCCTCACCGAATTAATCGCCTCAAACTGCTGCTGCTACTGATGTTGCCTGTGTGGCACAAGCCTATTAAATACACTCCTGGAAATGGAAAAAAGAACACATTGACACCGGTGTGTCAGACCCACCATACTTGCTCCGGACACAGGCTGTACAAGCAATGGTCACACGCACGGCACAGCGGACACACCAGGAACCGCGGTGTTGGCCGTCGAATGGCGCTAGCTGCGCAGCATTTGTGCCCCGACGCCGTCAGTGTCAGCCAGTTTGCCGTGGCATACGGAGCTCCATCGCAGTCTTTAACACTGGTAGCATGCCGCGACAGCGTGGACGTGAACCGTATGTGCAGTTGACGGACTTTGAGCGAGGGCGTATAGTGGGCATGCGGGGGGCCGGGTGGACGTACCGCCGAATTGCTCAACACGTGGGGCGTGAGGTCTCCACAGTACATCGATGTTGTCGCCAGTGGTCGGCGGAAGGTGCACGTGCCCGTCGACCTGGGACCGGACCGCAGCGACGCACGGATGCACGCCAAGACCGTAGGATCCTACGCAGTGCCGTAGGGGACCGCACCGTCACTTCCCAGCAAATTAGGGACACTGTTGCTCCTGGGGTATCGGCGAGGACCATTCGCAACCATCTCCATGAAGCTGGGCTACGGTCCCGCACACCGTTAGGCCGTCTTCCGCTCACGCCCCAACATCGTGCAGCCCGCCTCCAGTGGTGTCGCGACAGGCGTGAATGGAGGGACGAATGGAGACATGTCGTCTTCAGCGATGAGAGTCGCTTCTGCCTTGGTGCCAATGATGGTCGTATGTGTGTTTGGCGCCGTGCAGGTGAGAGCCACAATCAGGACTGCATACGACCGAGGCACACAGGGCCAACACCCGGCATCATGGTGTGGGGAGCGATCTCCTACACTGCCCGTACACCTCTGGTGATCGTCGAGGGGACACTGAATAGTGCACGGTGCATCCAAACCGTCATCGAACCCATCGTTCTACCATTCCTAGACCGGAAAGGGAACTTGCTGTTCCAACAGGACAATGCACGTCCGCATGTATCCCGTGCCACCCAACGTGCTCTAGAAGGTGTAAGTCAACTACCCTGACCAGCAAGATCTCCGGATCTGTCCCCCATTGAGCATGTTTGGGACTGGATGAAGCGTCGTCTCACACGGTCTACACGTCCAGCACGAACGCTGGTCCAACTGAGGCGCCAGGTGGAAATGGCATGGCAAGCCGTTCCACAGGACTACATCCAGCATCTCTACGATCGTCTCCATGGGAGAATAGCAGCCTGCATTGCTGCGAAAGGTGGACATACACTGTACTAGTGCCGACATTGTGCATGCTCTGTTGCCTGTGTCTATGTGCCTGTGGTTCTGTCAGTGTGATCATGTGATGTATCTGACACCAGGAATGTGTCAATAAAGTTTCCCCTTCCTGGGACAATGAATTCACGGTGTTCTTATTTCAATTTCCAGGAGTGTATACAGGCACTGCAGAGGCCTTTTTAAAATTTGATCACCTATACTCCAGCCTCGTGATCGTATCTCACACTCCTGTTTAGTTGTTTGAAACACTGTTTTCTAACACGCTTTTGTACAATGTCAAACATTTCGTTTGTCTCCCACGACTTTGAGGTCTGTGCCATGTTCTAAACTGACATTAAGAAGATCTGATCCACGGACTTTCGAAGGAAGCTAGACACTGCACAGTGTAAATCATGTTCTTATGGCGGATACCATAATATGCCACACATTGGTTGATTTAAAATAAAAGACAGTTACATCATAAGGAAACTGGAAGACTTTGCTTGCATTGTGTAGAGTCTCCAATCTACAGTGTGAAGGTGATTCACAAACTCTACATTTAGACTCATCTCCCACACTAATGGAATAGTTGACTAATCTACATTCCGTTTCAACTGATAACCCATATTGAAGTCACGTACGCAATCACTGTTTCGGTGTCATCCACCCCAGAAGGTACAGTCCAGCCGCCAAAACTCTCTCCAACTCAAACAAGCGATGTCAGTCAGTGATCATGTGGTAACCAATAGCCTACCAGTGGATGGATGGGATGGAACAGACAACATTGATGTACTCTATTAATAAACATCACAGTTGATAGTGCAAACAATTTTAGCAATTTTACACTAATTTCAACACCAACCAATGATGTAACATCGTGTTTCCCACTTTCAGTATCATAGCTCAAGCACCCGTTCTACACTTTACGAGTATCACTGCAAATGTAGATAAATGACTGAGCAGTATGTCCATTCAATTTTAATTTTCGAGCACAAACATCATGAAAGTATATCAGACAATGCTCTACATGTTGTAGTGGCACCGCTGTTTAGGATAGGGAAAGTTAGTTTTGTGCGATATTCTGAGCACAAGTTGCAACCTGCCGCAAGCTGGATTGCGGTAAGTTACGCATACCAGCGGATGTGAAGTAAATACAGGTTACAGGGCCATCGAACCATTGAAAAGTGTAAACGCAGTGGTTCGCATGGTGTAAACTATAGGCACAAGGGGTCCACTGGCCCAACCAGTGTGTGGTGAGTACGTGACTCACATGAGCACATTAGCAAAACAGGGGTGTACAGCCTAGTATAAATAGGTGCCGTTTTCTAATGAGATTCATGCAAGTGTAACAACTCTCATCAATTGAAAAGTATAGAAATATGGAAAGGGATAGCTATATCGAAAAGATCTGATATATCGACAAGGTAGACATATCGAGAAAAGACATACTAACAAGCATCGACATTACAAAATGTATTGATATCTCGAAATATATGGAGATAACGATAGGTAACAGTTAATGGAAGAATATCGATACTGTACATCAAACAGTATCTACACAACGACAAATATCAATACATCGGAAAATATCTATAAGTGGAAAACCTAGATAACTCGAAAAATATTGATGTCTCGGAAAATTATCAAATACACAGAAATTATCACTCTCAGTAAAATATCTATCTTTTGGAAAATTATCTATCCTTCAAAAGTATCGACATCTCGAAAAAATCTATAGCTCAAATGATATATATATCTCGAAAACTATGTATACCTACAAAGCTATGTCCTCCCTATTAATCGATATATCAAAGATCATCGATACACTCAAAAATTGTCACTATATCGAGAATGACCGATATATCGGAAGGCGTAGTTATAGGGGAAAGGATCAACATATCGAAAGTAAGATATATGGAATAGATTCGATCTCTAGAAGATACGATCACTCGAGAAGTATCGATATCATAAAAGTATTGAGACCCTCGAAATGTGTAGATCTCTCACAAAGTTCCAAACTCTCACAAAGTATCGATCTACCACAACATATAGATTTCTCGTAAAGTGCGGTTAACTCTTAAAGGATATCAAAAAGTATCAGTACATCGAAAAGTACCTGTATACCTAAAGAGGTCAGTGCAACTAATTAGTCGATATACATTAACAACATATCATGATAATCGATATATGGTAACAGTCAGACATAGAACAAAATTGATGAATCGAGAAATAGCTACATATCGAAAAGTAACGATGTGTTGTAAAGTATGTACGCCATGAAATATTGGTGCATACACATATATCGATATTACAATTACATTGATACATCGAGAATTACTGATATATCTAGGAAAAAAATCTCCTCAATGTAACCGATATATAGAGAATCGATATATTGAGTATCATGTAAAAGACCTACCTTGTACAATAACTATCTCTTGTAAGATATCGATATCTCTTGAATACTAACCTTGAATAGAAAATTTTGTAGCTCTAGAGAATTAGCGATATATCAAGTGTATTCGACCATTGAAGAATACGATATATCCAGAACAACACATGTGTCGAGAAGTATCTATTTTTCCAAAAGTATAGTTACATGGAAAAGTCTCGATATATCGTAAGGTTTGTGTATATCCGAAAGTATCGAATTCTTTATAGTACAAAACCAATGAAAAGTATCGATCTATTGCAAAGTACCTCTCTCACAAAGTATCCACCTGTCACAAAGTATCAAAATCGCGTAAAGTACCGATAAATCGCAATATACACCTAAAAGTAACAATATATCCATTCACAGAGTATCGAGAAAGGGGATAATGGAAATTATAGATATGTCGAAAAAATCGATGGAACATAGTGATAGATATACCAATAAGCATGTATCGAAGCAGTTGGATAACTGAAATAACAGATTACTCGAAAAATATCGTTACCTCATATAATGACTATCGCAAGATATCGATAAGTAGAAATGTATCGATATCTCAGCAAGTACCAATATCTCGAAAGGTATTGATACACAGAAACGTATTAATGTCTTGAAAGGTATAGGTATATAAAAATTTATCGGTGTCGAAAAATACAGTGAACTCAAATATTATCAATATCTAGAAAAGCATCAATGTTTCGAAATATATGGATATCTCGGAAATAACAATATCTTGAAAGACATCTATACCTCTGATTATATCGATTTCTCAAAATATCCACTTCCGCAGAGGTACCGATATATAGAGTTATCGTTATATCGAGTATCTATAGTAAAAAATCTGTCTTTCGAAAAATATTGGTGCCCTGTAAATTATTCATACGTCGTAAAATTTGATATCCCGAAAACTATCGATGTCACGAAGAACAAGAACCTCTCGAAGAATATGTATCTCCCAAAGAATATATATCTCTCGAAAAATATCTTTCTCTCGAAAATACCTATATCTTGAAAAATATCTATCACTCAAAAATTAACATTCTCCTGAAAAATATAGATTTATCGAAAATAACGACTATCGAAAAGTTCCTGTCACTCGAAAAATATCTATCTCTCAGAAAATATCTATCTCTCGGAAAATATCTATCCCTCGGTGGGCATCGGTCTCTCGAAAAATATCGGTGTCTCAATCTGTCAATAATTCGAAAAGTATGGATAAATCGAAAAGTATTAATCCATTCGGTGTATCGATATCCTTTAAAATATTTCATCAGTGTTATCAATAGACCGTGTTGGATCGACACATCGAGACTTATACATGTATCGATAGTTTTCGGTACAGCCATTGCTTTCGACATGATCAATAGTATTGGTACACAGGAATATATCGACATATAGAGAAATATCTATGTACCGACGCAAAAAAGACAATTTCGATGTATCGAGAGTATAGAAGTATCTTGTAATACCGGTACGCAAATAGTATCGATCTGTCTCTATCGGTGATTCTAATTTGTAGAGACGTATCGATATCAAGAAAGGCATCGTTCTAAGAAAACTATATATATATATATATATATATATATATATATATATATATATATATATATATATATATATATTGAAAAATAACGATGCACAGAAAAATGTCGATAACTTGGAAGATATCTGTTACACGAGATACTTCTGTCTCTTGTGACATGTAGACGTTTCGATAAATGTCGATATACCAGGAAGTACTGATAAAAAAATTGCTATCGATCAGTCGAAGTTACTGAAATTGGCGTCACTGATGTTTCGAATTTTACAGGTGTATCGTAAACTGTAGAGATATTAAGAAAAGTAGATATCTAAAAATATCTACATATGGAAAAATATCTATTTATGGAAAAGTATCTATATATGAAAAAATATCGTTGTAACGGGAAATATAGATATCTCGCAGAATATCTAACTGTGGACAACAATCGCTATATAAAATTTTTTGACGACTCGCAATATATCGATATACTTATAGTTCACTAAAAATTGATAAATTACTATACGCAACGAAAATATCTGCCTAAGGATAAATATCAATATATCGTAATAAGAGATATCGAGAAAAATACCTATCTCTTAAACAATATCAGTCCCTGGAAGAATATCTGTCTCGAAATATTCAATCTCTAGAAAATATCAATATATCGAAAATATCTGTATATCGATGGTATCTAATTCCCGAAAAATTATCTATCCCTCGAGAAATTATCTAACTCTCGAAAAATGATCTATCTCTCGAAAAATTATTTATTTCTTCTAAAATTATTTATCTCTCTTAAAATTATCTATCTCTCATAAAACGTCGATATCACGGAATGTCTCTCTCCAGAGAGTTATCGATGTATCGGAAAGTAACGACATATGGAGGAATTTGGATACCTTGAAAAACATCGACATCTCGAAAAGTATCAAACTACCGCAAAGTAACTTCCTCAAATAGCTACAGTTCCTTCGACAAGTTTCGACGCCTCGAAATGCATCAATATCTCGATAATGCGCATTTCTCGTAAAACATCGATATCTCAAAGTCTTAGGTGGGAGATATAGTTATACGTAAAAATGTCCATGTATCGAAATGTATGGATATTCATATAAAGTTTAAATTTGCTTCCCAAGATTTATCGATATAGAGTGAGAATCGTTATATCGATGCTTATCAACACTCCATATGATATAGATATAACGAGTTTACCTCGGAAAATATCTGCCACCCGAAAATATCGATATTTCGAAAAATGGCAATCTCCAGACAAATTGTCTATCTCTTGGAAAATTATCTCTGTCTTGGAAAATTATCTCTGTCTTGGAAAATTAGCTCTCTCTTGGAAAATTATCTATCTCTCGGAAAAATATCTCTGTCTCGGAAAATCATCTCTCTCTCGGAAAATTATCTCTCTCTCGGAAAATTATCCCTCTCTCGGAAAATTATCTCTATCTCGGAAAATTATCTATCTCTCATAAAATATCTATCTCTCGTAAAATATCGATGCCTAGAAAAATATCGTTACATCGAAAAATATAGATAAAACATAAAATGTCGGTATATCAAAAAATTAATAAATATCGAAAAACAGGGATGTTTCAAAAATATTGATATGTCGTAAAATAGAGATAGCTCGGAAAATATCTTTTTTTTGGGTCATGAGTCTACTGACTGGTTTGATGTGGCCCGCCACGAATTCCTCCCCTGTGCTAACCTCTTTATCTCAGAGTAGCACTTGCAACCTAAGTCCTCAACTATTTCCTTGACGTATTCCAATCTCTGTCTTCCTCTACAGTTTTTGCCCTCTACAGCTCCCTCTAGTACCATGGAAGTCATTCCCTCATGTCTTAGCAGATGTTCTATCATCCTGTCCCATCTCTTTATCAGTGTTTTCCACATATTCCTTTCCTCTCCGATTCTGCGTAGAACCTCCTCATTCCTTACCTTATCAGTCCACCTAATTTTCAACATTCGTCTATAGCACCACATCTCAAATGCCTCGATTCCCTTCTGTTCCGATTTTCCCACAGTCCATATTTCACTACCATACAATGCTGTACTCCAGACGTACATCCTCAGAAATTTCTTCCTCAAATTAAGGCCGGTATTTGATATTAGTAGACTTCTCTTGGCCAGAAATGCCTTTTTTGCCATAGCGACTCTGCTTTTGATGTCCTCCTTGCTCCGTCCGTCATTGGTTATTTTACTGCCTAGGTAGCAGAATTCCTTAACTTCATTGACTTCGTGACCATCAATCCTGATGTTAAGTTTCTCGCTGTTCTCATTTCTACTACTTCTCATTACCTTCGACTTTCTCCGATTTACTCTCAAACCATACTGGGTACTCATTAGACTGTTCATTCCGTTCAGCAGATCATTTAATTCTTCTTCACTTTTACTCAATAGCAATGTCATCAGCGAATCGTATCATTGATATCCTTTCACCTTGTATTTTAATTCCACTCCTGAACCTTTCTTTTATTTACATCATTGCTTCCTCGATGTTCAGATTGAAGAGTAGGGGCGAAAGGCTACAGCCTTGTCTTACACCCTTCTTAATACGAGCACTTCGTTCTTGATCGTCCACTCTTATTATTCCCTCTTGGTTGTTGTACATATTATATATGACCCGTCTCTCCCTATAGCTTACCCCTACTTTTTTCAGAATCTCGAACAGCTTGCACCATTTTATATTGTCGAACGCTTTTTCCAGGTCGACAAATCCTATGAACGTGTCTTGATTTTTCTTCAGCCTTGCTTCCATTATTATCCGTAACGACAGAATTGCCTCTCTCGTGCCTTTACTTTTCCTAAAGCCAAACTGATCGTCACCTAGCGCATTCTCAATTTTCTTTTCCATTCTTCTGTATATTATTCTTGTAAGCAGCTTCGATGCATGAGCTGTTAAGCTAATTGTGCAATAATTCTCGCACTTGTCAGCTCTTGCCGTCTTCGGAATTGTGTGGATGATGCTTTTCCGAAAGTCAGATGGTATGTCGCCAGACTCATATATTCTACACACCAACGTGAATAGTCGTTTTGTTGCCACTTCCTCTAATGATTTTAGAAATTCTGATGGAATATTGTCTATCCCTTCTGCCTTATTTGACCGTAAGGCCGGAACCGTGCGGCTGCTACGGTCGCAGGTTCGAATCCTGTCTCGGGCATGGAAGTGTGTGATGTCCTTAGGTTAGTTAGGTTTAAGTAGTTCTAAGTTCTAGGGACTGATGACCACAGCAGTTGAGTCCCACAGTGCTCAGAGCCATTTGAACCATTTGACCGTAAATCCTCCAAAGCTCTTTTAAATTCCGATTCTAATACTGGATCCCCTATCTCTTCTAAATCGACCCCTGTTTCTTCTTCTATCACATCAGACAAATCTTCACCCTCATAGAGGCTTTCAATGTATTCTTTCCACCTATCTGCTCTCTCCTCTGCATTTAACAGTGGAATTCCTGTTGCACTCTTAATGTTACCACAGTTGCTTTTAATGTCACCAAAGGTTGTTTTGACTTTCCTGTATGCTGAGTCTGTCCTTCCGACAGTCATATCTTTTTCGATGTCTTCACATTTTTGCTACAGCCGTCTATGTCTGGAAAAATATCTGTCTCTGGAAGAATATCTATCTCGAAAAATATCTATCGGTTGAAAACATCGATATATCGAGAATACATATCACTCGAGAAATTATCTCTCTCTCATAAAATATCTATCCCCCGTAAAATGTAGTTGACCCGAAATATCAATACAAAGAAAAATCGATGTCACGAAATATCTGCTTTTTCGAAATATTAATTATGTCGACAAATATCGATATGTCGTAATATAACTGTTTCTTTTAAATAACAGTATATATCGCCAAAAATTTATGTATCGGAAATACCGATTTGTTGGAAAATAGAGATAACTGTAAAAATATGTATCTCCCAAAAATTTCTGCCTCGTCAAATAATCTATCACTCGAAAATTATCTAATTCTAGAAAAATGATCTACCTCTCGAAAAATTTACTATGTCTCGTAATATTATCTATCTCTCTCACTATTATCTATTTGTCGTAAAATATCTATAACATCGAAGTCTCGAGGGGTTCCCATTTACCCAAATTATTCGACAATCTGCGAAATATCGATATTACGGAATATATTGATACGTTGTAAAGTATGATAGTCTATAAGTTCGCCATCTCGAAAAGTACGATATCTCGTATACCTGCATCAATGTGAAACGTATCGATATATGTCAATACATCGAGTTATCGAAACGTTGAAATTGTCCTATAGATATCCCGAAAAGAACCGATTTATCGAAGTATATCGGTATCTCTCACTCTGGCTTATCAGAAATTACGCACAAGGGTTACATCGCCATTATTCTTGGCACGTAACGTAGGTCGCGCCTTGGCTAAGATCCGTTTACACTTCTACATACATACTTTAAACTAATTTTGTTTGTTTGCTAATGACCAGTTTCAGTTTAAATTTCGCTGCCTCACTAACTGTTCATTCTTGCAGTTCATAAAAGAGGCTTATCGGATTTACTATTTTGAGTATTAATTTCGCACAGTTAAAGTAACTTAAATTTTCTCTGAGAAAACTAATGACTAAAGATACAGTACAAATTAAGTGTACAGCATTTCATTTAGTCTGTATTTGACTTAGCGAGTGACCTCTGCTGAGGTGATGCATATTTTATTGTTCTTATGTTAAAAGTACAATCACTTGCTCATTTGCTTAAAGTAAATTAAACGTAATCTTTCAATAATTGAAAGTAAACTGCTAGCCTTTCTCCAATTTTTCATATAAGGTACGCTGAGGTTACTAAAACTTATCTTTTTATGTAACGAAGCTTCAATTACAGAAAGTCATTTATTTATTCAGCAGCTTCACTTAACTTCGCATCAAAATTTAGTATTTCAGATTAAGTAACTGCAAACTCGGTGCTTTCTGATTCATTTATTTTCTCGTGAGCTGTTTTGTTGTCGAAATGTGTGACAACCTGCTGTTGCCACTCCAGTGATTATTCTCTTGGTTTTCTTTGCCATTATCTTTCCTAGAATTCTGGATATTCATCGCCCTAGTGTGGGGTGACCGTTTAATTAGCCTTTTTTGCTAATCAGTATTTTTTATATTAAATATTAAGTGGTACCCTTATTCCTCCTATGTAATTCGCGAACAACTAAACTAAATTCCATCAATTTCAAAATTATCATCAGTATTTAGGTTAAGTTTAGAATAGATTCACCCTTCATAAGGGTCAGTTGCACACTTTCCTCCTACTTACCGGTATTATTTTCCTTCGGTAACGATAAACTTACTCACTGTAAAACTTAATTGGCATACATGATCGCGCTCAATTGTATTTGAAACATCCCCTTGGAAAAACTTTATAAATTACAGTGCTGGAAAACCTCTACATTATTTCATTTTCAAACAGCTGAGCAAAACTGAACGTACTCACAAATTTCCCTCTTTACGTATTCTGATCAACACTAAACTGACACACAATATTTTAGTACAACGCAACCTAACTTTCAATAATCCCTACAAAAGAATGGCCCTGACTAACAATAAGCTATACCTTTCATGAATCACTTAGCTCACAAAAATCTTTGTTACTCGAACTAGTGCAATACATTGAGCGCCAATACTGCCAGCTAAATGAAAGATTCTAACTACTGAAGGCACTAACTACTCATAGGCATAGTTAGCAAATGAAAGATTTTGACAGATAACAAACAATGTATTTACCTTAATAGTGTTCAAAAGTCATTATATATCAGTTCATGACATCCAGTCTTAAAAATTTCGTTTTTCTGACGTACACAGGTCCAGATTGTCCGCTCTCAAAACTCTGCCATCTCTCTCCCCACATCCACCACTGCTGGCGGCTCACCTCCAACTGCGCAACGCTACGCGCTGTTCACATCCAACTGCCCAACACTACAATAGCAAATATTCCAACAATGCAAACCAACCACGGACTGCACATAGCACAGTCTGATTTTCATACTGAGCGCTACGTGGCGTTACCAACATAAAAACCTAAACGCCCTGCTTACATATTGCAAACTAGTAAGCCGATTAAGAAGGGGGAGGATACAGCTAAATGATACCTTATGGATTAATTGTAGAGAGGTATAATAGTGAAACAGATTTGATGTTGTTGTTGTTGTGGTCTTCAGTCCTGAGACTGGCTTGATGCAGCTCTCCATGCTACTCTATCCTGTGCAAGCTTCTTCATTTCTCAGTACCTACTGCAACCTACATCCTTCTGAATCTGCTTAGTGTAGTCATCTCTTGGTTCCCCTCTACGATTTTTACCCTCCACGCTGCCCTCCAATACTAAATTGGTGATCCCTTGATACCTCAGAACATGTCCTACCAACCGATCCCATCTTCTGGTCAAGTTGTGCCACAAACTTCTCTTCTCCAAAATCCTATTGAATACTTCCTCATTAGTTATGTGATCTACCCATCTAATATTCAGCATTCTTCTGTAGCACCACATTTCAAAAGCTTCTATTCTCTTCTTGTCCAAACTATTTATCGTCCATGTTTCACTTCCATACATGGCTACACTCCATACAAATACTTTCAGAAATGACTTCCTGACACTTAAATCTATACTCGATGTTAACAAATTTCTTCAGAAACGCTTTCCTTGCCATTGCCAGTCTACATTTTATATCCTCTCTACTTCGACCATCATCAGTTATTTTTCATCCCAAATAGCAGAACTCCTTTACTACTTTAAGTGTCTCATTTCCTAATCTAATTCCCTCAGCATCAGATTTGATGCATTACGAAACGTCGCTGCGGCAAGCAAAAGAAAGAAAGCAACATCACGTGTAGTTGATTGTTCTTTAGCATAAGGAATAGATTCGGGCGGCAGTCTCATAAACGAATATTGTGTTTTCCTCGAGGCGTGCACATTCAATGCATTCCCACGTACGACGTCAGACATGCGTGCCCCACATTGTCCCGGCTGCCTGCACGCGGCGGTGAAATGACAGGCAGACGCACGTGTTTCTGTGATGACGTCATGCGTCGGCTCCGCGCCATAAAAACTGACGGCGGTTCGGTCGGACACAAGACGAGTCTCCGCGACTAAAAACTGGCTGCAAGGTGAACAAAAACAAAGGAAACGGCAGGAAGTGGCTCGGTGCCCGCCACTCCGTTCACACGACCACAGACGATCTCTTCTGACGCGAGCGCAGACAAAAAAGAAACGTTACATTTCTGACAGTGGAAACGACGCCGGACGGTTTCCCTGAGAAAATGCATCCAGTGTGAAAGTCGCTAAAAGTTATCAAACTATTTTACAAATTAATTTGTAACATTGGTGAATCTCTTTGAATTAGCTGATGCCGGCCGGTGTGGCCGAGCGATTCTAGGCGCTTCAGTCTGGAACCGCGCGACCGCTACGGTCGCAGGTTCGAATCTGCCTCGGGTATGGATGTGTGTGATGTCCTTAGGTTGAGGTAGTTCAAAGTTCTAAGGGACTGATGACCTCAGATGTTAAGTCCCATAGTGCTCAGAGCTATTTGAACCAATTAGCTGGTAATTCTCCAGAGCTAATAAATTAATCACAAATGTAGGTTTTGAAACGTATCTTACAATCTCTTACATACTACCCACAATAAAGACAAAATTACCACTATTGGTAAAATTCCATAGCTGGTTTTTGTGACTAACGGTGTTACGTAATATGGTTTCTGTCCTTCATGATTTGCTGTAAAGCAAAAGTTTTCGTGGACGCATTTATTATTAGGACTACAACTTTGCTTCCACTGTTTTTCTCGATATTCTAGGCTTTATTGTGAAAAACCTAAAAAAAAATACGATTGAAACTACTGGCCATAGCTGGCCACTACTTTCTCCCACGTTTCGGGCAGCACACGAATCCAGCGGTGGATGAACTGGGCATCTTTTGAGGACATCCGTGAATGCATTCAATTTTGCACTTGTTCGTGTGACCGGAAGTGCTGGTCAGCCGGGCCGTGTGCCATTGATTCAGATAGGTGGTAGTCAAAGGAAGCAATGTCTGTAGAATACGGAAGAACTTCCAGTTTCAATGTTTCCGAGTGTGTCTGGAAGGGTTTTGCGACGTCGAGTCGAGTACTGCCTCGTGGCTATCTATCGCTCTATTGCAGCCCTTCGTTTTTACGCTCAAACGCATCAACTGCTGTCGATTGCGATCTCCTGTGATTGTTTCTGTCGGTTTCAGTAGCTCCGAAAACCTACGCTCTTCCACTGCCATTCCGGTCTTCAGTGTCAAAATCATCGTTGTCAAAGGCTTGAAACGATTCTCTACACGTTCTTTCACTAGCAGGTGCCCCACCACGCATCTTACTCAGCATTTTACGAGCCTCAGCCACAGATCTATTTATGTTAAGCAAGAAATTGAAACTTACCACAAATGACGAGAACTGGGCTCGTAAGTCGAATATTTAGTAGAGATTATGCAATACAAAGTCGACTAATATTTTGATGTGGTTACGTTTAGAAACGTCTAAGCTTATTGTATGACACTTATGACTTACCACCTGCATAACCACTTGCCTCTACTGCCATCTACTATAAATCGGCGGACGCAAAGATGTATACTTAATAATTTCCAGCAATATATTGTAACCTCCCCACTGTATTTTGTTTCTGTATGAAATTAGACCAAACTTTACCTCCCGCTATATAAAAGTCTGCTACCCAAACTATGTACCCACTGTTATCCGACTTAAACTCGTGTGATAACCTTGGAATAAACAGAACCTAATTTGAGCTCAACTGTTATGAAACTTGTCCTTATATGAAATGCGCAACTGAAGTAAAACAATTATCTGGCCCTAATCAAAATTTCTACTTACCTCGCGTCTTGACAACATTATTGCAGATTTCCCGAAAGCACAACAGCAAACAGGTGGCTGCTAAGCTAGATTTATATTTATAAATAAAAATTCCAACTGTTCGATACCACATGCGGTAATGGGTAGCGATAAACAGTGCGATGTGAAGAATAACTGTTCCTATGAAATGATATACCAAGACAACGATTTCAGAATGAAGTATGTATTGAAAAAGACAGAGTAAAGCAAGTCTGAACAATACTATGTTTAACAAAGTGAACAATAATGTAAACACAGTGCAACGTTAACAGAGAATTTCTATACAAATCAAACAGCTTGATCAGTTAATACGAGTTGCTCTCTCTTCGACGTGCACATCGATAACATACGAAAACCAAAATGACATGACCACACAACAAAATACTATTCCACTCTTGATTCTGCGTTCCTACAAACAATTTATATTCAGATACTTGTTATCAGTGTAACTGATAAACAACTAAATATTAGCTTTTCCATGAAGCCGATTGTGTACACTATAAAATTTCTCGCTTGGCGTACGTCATGTTCCGTTGCGATCGAAATACGTTATGCCTAGCTGTGGAGCCTTCATGCAGCCGGCACAGTAGCACGGTAGCTCAGCGTGTTCGGCCAGAGAGCAGGCTGGTCTCTGTAACAATAAAAAAACTGAGTGAAGGGATCAACAACGAACATCAGCGGATACCATGTGACGTCCGCTACGACCAAACACAACGAACAATAAGGAACAAACTGTAAAAAGGCGTTTTCGGCCAGAAAGCTGACTGCTGTCTGTAATAGGGAAACTGAGTGAAGGGGTCAACAATGAAATTCAAAGGATGCCATATGCCGCCCGCTACGACCAAACACAACGAAAAAAAAATGTATGTGTTTAATACTTCGCAGCACACAAAACTTTCTGTTACCGATATCGTTATTTCAGATGAGTTTGAAAAAACGGTATCAACATGATAAATACCATTTAGAAACTTCATGGGGTACTCTTATAATTCCATACAACTGAGAGGCCGTTTAACAGTTACCAATTCACTAAAATGGAAGATTTTTCTGCGATTTTAAATGATTTGTGTGGTTCATCAACACATTCACGATGGCACTGCACATCGTATCTGTCTGGGCAATTTTAATCATTTGTCTCTGTCCCATTGAAGGAATATTTAGGTACAGCCTTTGAGTTGAATATGATCAACTTCCCATGAAGGAAAATTTAGGTACAGCCTTTTAGATGACTGTGCCTAACTGGGTGTCTTATTGCTATGGTTAATACGTGCATATTCTCTAATCTAGTCAATCTTTTCACACTCTTCCTAAACAGGTCATGAGGCTGGCTATAAATTTCTTCCATTTTTCATGTCATGTCTATCACTGTTGAACTCTTTTGGTCATTCTCGTTACCAACTGCAGATTCTATGATCTGTGTATATTCAAAATCTTCCGTCATTGGCTGTTACATGCTATTACACTCCGCTACTACAACGTGTTGCGTGCTGTTACGCTTTCAACTTTTTCTGAATTTGAGAACTGTCCTTTAGTTCTTACTTTTCTAGAGATAGGCATGCTGGCCGTTCCTTGTTTTCCTTTCTTCATAGTCACTTCCAGAAACTCCGCTTCTTCTCTCCATTATTCTTATTATTGGGCTTTTTCCTGTACATGGCGTAATCACCCTTGTCTTTATGGACAGTTACGTTTTCGGTTTTGTGTTGCTATGTCTCTTCTCATTCTGTGCTTCACAAAGGACCAGAAAGTTTTGGCTCTTTGTACATCTCGCTTTCTTTTTGATGTAGGTTTCCGTTTGTTACAAAGATGAAAGGTAATCTTATAGTCCTTTTGTTCAGTGGGCTCGGGTTTAACAGTTTTCTTCCTGGACAGTGTTTCATCGTCATCTTCTACTGTCCACCTGATATTTGGTGCATTTGTATTTATGCATTTGTATTTACTCTGTGGTTTCCTATGAAGCTCACCAGCGGATAACAGAATGCTTCAGAATCCATACTCGGTTCTTTGAATTTTCCCCTCCAAGAACATTTGGTACGTTGCAGAGTCTTTACCTCGTTGGCTGCATGATTTCTTCTTCTTCGCATGTGGAATGCACACTGGAGCTCGCTTGGTATTTTTGCAGTTCTCTTTTAAATGGTCGCATTCTCCTAAGTGGGAGTATATCGGCTTTTCATTACAGTACTTCGCAATGTGCCCATAATCGCGGCAGTTATAGCATTTGGTGACTGCAACGTAGTCCTTCGTAGTCGTTGATCGAAACCCACTGTTTATTCTTTTCTGTGCTACCAACTGTGCTGTGTCTTTAGCATTTACCTGCAGCAGACAAGTTACTATCAGCCTGTCCCGTTGGCCTGTTTTAAACCTGACTTTTGTTTCTTCTAAGAATTGCTTCCTACCTGTCGTTCCCTCCAAGTTTCGTTCGTGTCGTGACTCAGTTAATTTACTTTCTGATATGGTAATTGTGATGTTACACACTATCACTTTCGGCTTACATTTCCTAAGTGGCTAGCATTTCATTTCTTTATTTAGTTACGAATTGTGTTCCAGGTTCCTGATTTCCTCTTCTGTTTCTGTTTCAGTTGTGACTACGTTGTTTCCTGTCGTCATCTTCTTGATTCTTAACATTTCTTTCTTCGTATCAGTTAGCTCTGTCAAACGTGTCTGTATTTCCTTTGCGTTTTTCTTTTTCGTGGACTGGATGAACAGTCTGCTAACTTGCTTGGCTCGTGTGGTCACAACCTTTGATTTTGTGGTGACCATACGGGCGAGAAGAGCAGTGGCTGCCACACTACGAACGAGCGGACCTTCTTGTTTTTGTGTGCTTCCGTAAGCCCGGCATTTTCTTTTTCTAATTGTTCTATACACCCACTGAGTTTTTCATGTGGTATTGCCCAGTGAGTGAGTTCTTATTTCAACACTAGAGGTTTGTAACGCCGGAAATGCATATCCTCGTATTTCCATCTATTGTACTATAAATTTTTTTCCTATTTTGTTACCTGAAGATGTGACATTTCTGTGTCTTAATATATTGTAATTGCATTTATGTCGATGTATAATTGGTTTGTTTTGTAAATATTATTTGTATTTTTACACTGAGTTTGGCCTAGGGAAAACTATGCTATCGAACGATTACATCGATAGGTCGTATGGAGAACCAAAGTGTTTAGGATCTTTGGTAGGGTTAACTCTGAAGCATGGAGCGCGGGCGGAGAGAATCTGGCTGGAGTAGGGCGGTGGAGCAGGTTTGTTGTGTGACACTCCCGCGAGTTGCCACACTTTCAGGGTTTGGCAGCATGTAATTGCGCTCGACTTGCTATAATAGTTTCTGACACGGTGTCGCGGACGGGAAACATTCGCTGACGCACATCCAGAGCCCGTTTCGCCTGGTGACTGTGTCGAGAAGAAGGCGCGCCGACATCCAGCCTCTGCAACAGCGACGGCCGACAATGAGTGACTGTTGCCACCTCCCCGATCGACGACTGCAAACCTTGAATCAACCAACAAGGAAGACTAAAAGCACGTAAAGTTTTAGAACTGTATGGCAGACCTCAGCTTTTCAAACTGTTGCATCACAAAAATACAGCAACTTAGCATGAATCTTTGTCACTCATTGTCCCAATTGCATTACCAAGCAGGGTCCCTTCCTTTTCTGGAATGAACCCGGGTGTCGTTGAAATTCATACGCCGGCATTAAAGTAATATCATTCCATTTCACTGCTTTAATTTCAAAGTTCAGTTAGATTACACAAGCAGAAATTAAGAGTGCGAGTTTTGTTACCATATTTTTGCTTACCTGTGACTGCAACTCAGCTTGGTACGTACTAAATTTTACTATTGTTAATTGTTCAGAGTCACGTAACTCAAGTTCAAAGTTAAATCTCTTATTTCTAAATTGCGTAGATTCAAGTAGCTTTTGAAATGATTGTTGAGGTAGCCCAAGACTAACCTTATTTTATTGAATTTAGTAGTGCTTCAGAAACAAAGTTCACTATTAATTTTAGTCACTAAATTAACGTTCAATTATCCGGGTTTATCAATTCTTTTGCTAAATTAAGTCAGAGTTGATACGCTTTTAGTGCTAATTATAAGTGTATTAATCTTTCATTTTCAATTATTATAGTAGTTGTCCATAGGACTGGCGATCGTAATTTTCCCCAGATCTCAAATATCTAATTAACGTCAGATAATTGTTAAAGTAACGACCGCACATTTACTTATTAATTTTACCCTTTTCTCAATATTAATTTTCACCAATTTCATTTGCATTTTTCCTTTCATTTAGATGTAACCCTTTCCCACCTCTTTAGCGACAAATTAACTTCGGTGACGAATGCTTTTCCCAAATTTCCATTAGGTGCACGCGGTTTAATTTTCCAGTCTCATTAAGGTCGATAAGTGAGGGGGAAGTTACAGGTTTTGTGGCAGTAACCTTTGTGGTTACGAGGAATTCCTCATCAGTGTAATGTATTGTGTACTCACGTTCGTCCGACTGTACATTACTGGTTTCTGAGTGCTCGAAAGTTTTCGCGGAGGGTTCTGCAGCACTCTCTGTGTAGCTCTTTGCATCATCCTTGTTTCATAACGTGTGGATGAGATGCCTAAGCCTGCTGTGCTGGCACTCATATTTACGCACAGATTCCGTTGTTGCTGCCGCCTTTGCTGTGTCCGCAGTCGCCGACGTCATACGTCACCGGTGCGACAGTAGGTGGCGAGGTAGCGGTGTGGGCCGCGTGTGCTCCATGCACGAATAGCATTCGTACGTCTCTTAACGTCACAGTAACCTCTGGACGGATTAGAATCACTCACAGCGAAACTGATGCCATTTCATGTACTCGCTACCGAAAGCGAACGTTTGTGGATTCTGTTTTCTGTCACAAATAGTTAATGCGACCAGAGTGGACACTAACCCACTACCGACAGGCGGTCATCTTCCCAGCAGGTGGACAGGATGGGGGATGGAGGAGATGAACAGAGGGAAGGTAAAAGAGGAGATTTGATAACAGAAGAAGTACAACTTATTCTGCGTCGTCAGCTAGTGGTTACAATATTTCACAAGTCTTTGATGCACTGTCGCTCTTTTAAGTCTAAAATAAAGCAAACTAGGCAGTTATACACTACTGGCCATTAAACTTGCTACACGAAGAAGAAATGCAGATGAGAAACGGGTATTCATTGGAGAAATACATTATACTAAAACTGACACGTGATAACATTTTCAAGCAATTTGGGTGCATAGATCCTGAGAAATCAGTACCCAGAACAACCACCTCTGGCCGTAATAACGGCATTGATACGCCTTGGCATTGAGTCACGTAGAGCTTGAATGGCGTGTACAGGTACAGCTGCCCATGCAACTTCAACACGATACCACAGTTCATCAAGAGTAGTGACAGGCGTATTGTGACGAGCCAGTTGCTCGGCCACCATTGACCAGACGTTTTCAATTGGTGAGATATCTGGAAAATGAGCTGGCCAGGGCAGCAGTCGGACATTTTTTGTATAGAAAGGCCCGTACAGGACCTGAAACGTGCGGTCGTGCATTATCCTGCTGAAATGTAGGGTTTCGCAGGGATCGAATGAAGGGTAGAGCAACGGGTCGTAACACATCTGAACTGTAACGTCCACTGTTCAAAGTGCCGACAATGCGAACAAGAGGTGACCGATACGTCTTACCAATCGCACCCCATACCATCACGCTAAGTGATTCGCCAGTATGGCGATGACGAATAAAAGCTTCCAATGTGCGTTAACCGCGATGTCGCAAAACACGGATGCGACCATCATGATGCTGTAAACAGAACCTGGATTCATCCGAAAAAATGACGTTTTGCCATTCGTGCACCCACGTTCGTCGGTGAGTACACCATCGCAGGCACTCCTGTCCGTGATACAGCGCCAAGGGTAATCGCTGCCATGGTCTCCGAGCTGATAGTCCATGCTGCTGCAAACGTCGTCGAACTGTTCGTGCAGATGGTTGTTATCTTGCAAACGTCCCCGTCTGTTGACTCAGGAATCGAGGCATGGTTGCACGATCCGTTACAGCCATGAGGATAAGATGCCTGTCATCTCGAGTGCTAGAGATTCGAGACCGTTGGGATCCATCACGGCGTTCCGTATTACCGTCCTGAGCCCACCGATTCCATATTCTGCTAACAGTCTTTGGATCTCGACGAACGCGAGCAGCAATGTCGCGATACGATAAACCGCTATCGCGGTAGGTTACAATCGGACCTTTATCAAAGTCGGAAAAGTGATGGTACGCATTTCTTCTCCTTATGCGGGGCATCACAACAACGTTTCAGCAGGCAACGCCGGTCAACTGCTGTTTGTGTATGAGAAATCGGTCGGAACCTTTCCTCATGTCATCATGTTGTAAGTGTCACCACCGGCGCCAACCTTGTGTTAATGCTCTGAAAAGCTAATCATTTGCCTATCACAGCATCTTCTCCCTGTCTATTAAATTTCACGTCTGTAGCACGTCACCTTCGTGATGTAGCAATTTTAATGGCCAGTAGTGTAGATAGACAAAATATAACGAGACAGTTAATTTAAAATTAAAATTTGTAACAAGCACGAATGAAAGACACTACGAACAGCTAACGATTTTTCGCCTTTCTTACGACATTTACAACCTTTGAATAATTTAAGTGAGAATGGTTTACTGTTTACGTTTTGAAGCAACAAAACGTGCGTTACGAAGTTGACAACGAAAGCGTTAAATGTTTTCAAGCATCGGTATCTGTCCAAGTTGTTGAACAACATTGGGACAACTAGACCACAGAGCCGGTCTTCTGCTCGTGAAGAGCCGTACGTTTCCAGAGGCGCTGGAGAGGATCGGGCAACAGCAG
This sequence comes from Schistocerca gregaria, assembly GCF_023897955.1. Taxonomy (NCBI): domain Eukaryota; kingdom Metazoa; phylum Arthropoda; class Insecta; order Orthoptera; family Acrididae; genus Schistocerca; species Schistocerca gregaria. The sequence goes on from NC_064925.1 coordinate 480,968,610, forward strand.
TTTGCTTGGCAGAGGGTACCTCGTATCACAATTAACATCTTCTCTCGCTGTTCCACTCCCAAACAGAACGAGGGAAAAAAGACTGCATATATGCCTCTGTACGAGCCCTGATCTCTCTTATTTTATCTTTGTGATCATTCCGCGAAATTTAAGTTGGCGGCAGTAAAATTGTACTCCAGTCAGCCTCAAATGCTGGTTCTCTAAATTTCCTCAGTAGCGATTCACGAAAAGAACGCCCCCTTTCCTCCAGAGACTCCCATTCGAGTTCGTGAAGCATTTCCGTAAAACTCGCGTGATGATCAAACCGTCCAGTAACAAATCTAGCAGCCCGCCTCCGAATTGCTTTTATGTCCTCGCTCAATCCGACCTGATAGGGATCGCAAACGCTCGAGCAGTACTCAAGAATAGGTCGTATTAGTGTTTTATAAGCGGGTTCTTTTACAGATGAACCACATGTTCCCAAAATTCTAGCAATGAACCGAAGACGACTATCCGCCTTCCCCACAACTGCCATTACATGCTTGTCCCAATTCATATGGCTGTGCAATGTTACGCCCAAATATTTAATCGACGTGACTGTGTCAAGCGCTACACTGCTAATAGATTATTCAAACATTACTGGATTCTTTTTCCTATTCATCTGCATTAATTTACATTTGTCTATATTTAGAGTTTGCTGCTAATCTTTACACCAATCACAAATCCTGTCCAAGTCATCATGTATCCTCCTACAGTCACCTTTACAGTGTGATGCGTGAACGACCTTCGCCGCATCGGTGTCGTCGCCACCGCTCGTTCAGGCGTCTCTCGCATCCCTTTCCAGCGCCACGGCGGCCAGCAGGAGCGACAGAGGCAAGGCGCAGCATCCGTCCTGGCTCAACATGCCGCTCTCGGCATCTTTCGCTTGATGCGGTCGACTCTCACCGTTCCATGCAAGCGGCAGCAAGCGAATGCGACATGGCAGAAGAACCGACACCGCCGTCTTTATAGCTCGAGCCTGCCACAGCGTTTCGTGAGCCGCAATTCATAGTCTCGTGTCCCACCTGTAATGAATGAAGACGTCTTTAAAATGATCTTCCATGTTGCCTGCTCCGTCTGCGTTAGAAAGTAAGAACCTGGCGAGCTGAGGGCGATGTGTCTGCTGTAGTATTTTAGAACATGTTTTTTGCTCGTGTATAATGTCATTTCTGGAAATCCAGAATCTACTCTGTAGGAATCAACATGGATTCCGGAAACAGCGATCGTGTGAGACCAAACTCGCTTTATTTGTTCATGAGACCCAGAAAATATTAGATGGTGGCTCCCAGGTAGATGCCATTTTCCTTGACTTCCGGAAGGCGTTCGATACAGTTCCGCACTGTAGCCTGATAAACAAAGTAAGAGCCTACGGAATATCAGACCAGCTGTGTGGCTGGATTGAAGAGTTTTTAGCAAACAGAACACAGCATGTTGTTCTCAATGGAGAGACGTCTACAGACGTTAAAGTAACCTCTGGCGTGCCACAGGGGAGTGTTATGAGACCATTCCTTTTCACAATATATGTAAATGACCTAGCAGATAGTGTCGGAAGTTTCATGAGGCTTTTCGCGGATGATGCTGCAGTATACAGCGAAGTTGCAGCATTAGAAAACTGCAGCGAAATGTAGGACGATCTGCAATGGATAGCCACTTGGTGGAGGGAGTAGCAACTGACCCTTAACATAGACAAATGTAATTTATTGCGAATACATAGAAAGAAGGATTCTTTATTGTTTGATTATATGATAGCGTAAAAAACACTTGTAGCAGTTACTTCTGTAAAATATCTGGGAGTATGCGTAAGGAACGATTTGAAGTGGAATGATCATATAAAATTAGTTGTTGGTAATGCGGATGCCAGGTTGAGATTCATTGGGAAAGTCCTTACAAAATGCAGTCCATTAACAAAGGAGGTGGCTTAGAAAGCACTCGTTCGACCTACAGTTGAGTATTGCTCATCAGTGTGGGATCCGTATCAGGACGGGTTAACAGAGGAGATAGAGAAGATGCAAAGAAGAGCGGCGTGTTTCGTCACAGGGTTATTTGGTAAGCGTGATAGCGTTACGGACATGTTTAGCAAACTCAAGTGGCAGACTCTGCAAGAGAGGCGCTCTGCATCGCAGTGTAGCTTGCTGTCCAGGTTTCGAGAGGGTGCGTTTCTGGATGAGGTATCGAATATATTGCTTCTCTCTACTTGTACCTCGCGAGGAGATCACAAATGTAAAATTAGAGAGATTCGAGCGAGCACGGAGGCTTTCCGGCAGTCGTTCTTCCCGCGAATCATACGCGAGTGGAACAGCAAAGGGAGGTAATGACAGTGGCACGTAAAGTGCCCAACGCCACAAACCGTTGGGTGGCTTGCGGAGTATAAATGTAGATGTAGATGTTAAGAATGCCTGCAATCATTTTCTTATATTCTGCTGTAAGTATTCATTCTCATAACGTAAACTGACATAATAAGAAATTTATCTCCAAATAGACTACCTCCATGCGGCAAAGAATATGGAATAAATAAATTTTGTGTGGTCGTTATTTTCTATCGAGAAAGCTGGATGGTGTATCTACAATGGTTAAGAAGATTAATCAGCTGTTTTCATATAAATGAACGCGAAAACGTGCAGGTCTGGAAGAAGCTGCCACGTATTAGCAGCTTTCTTGGTGTGTGGAGGCGGAATTTGTGGATGTCACTCGTCATTACTCACAAGGAATCCCTCGAGCACGAGGTCACAAAAGGCCAATGATGTTTACGATATTCGACGCTCCACACACTGGCTGCCATGCAATTGCAATATTGGCTACTAATGGCAATAGGGCGGGGAGCTAGGGATATCCAATGGTAAGCAAAGCACGGGGCTACGGACAGTAGTTCTGCTGCTTGGTCGATGAGTAACTCACAACAGTGCTACAGTGGTCTTGATACAAAGCAGAGCAGTGGCAATGATAAACAAAGCAAACGTTGCCAAATATATTCAACGACAGCTGACGTCGACCTACATAAGGAGAAACGATCATCATAATAAAATGAGAGAAATCAGAGCTCCCACGGAAAGGCATAGGTGTTCGTTTTTTCCTCGCGCTGTTCGAGACTGGAATAACAGAGAATTATTGTGAAGGTGGTTCAATGAACCCACCATCAGGCACTTAAGGCGATTCGCAGAGTAGCCATGTAGCTGTAGATGTGGATGAAAGGACCCAAGGAAACAAATGGAAGGTGAAATATTAGCGTTTCTGTAAGATGAGGCCGGCGAAAGTGGCCGAGCGGCTCTAGGCGCTTCAGTCTGGAACCACGCAACCGCTACGGTCGCAGGTTAGGATCCTGCCTCGGGCATGGTTCAAATGGTTCTGAGCACTATGTGACTTAACTACTGAGGTCATCAGTCCCGTAGAACTTAGAACTACTTAAACCTAACTAACCTAAGGACATCACACACATCCATGCCCGAAGCAGGATTCGAAGCTGCTACCGTAGCAGTCGCGCGGTTCCGGACTGAAGCGCCTAGAGCCGCTCGGCCACCGCGGCCGGCGGAGGACAAGGCCCACTTGTTACAAAAACTGGTGTCTCCGGGTCCAAGAATGCTCGATACGACTTACAGGATAAGCATCATAGTGATGTACTACATTATGTAAATCAAACTGTGCATTACATAGATTACAGTGATTTCAACGGAAGCAGTGGATAGTTGCATAACTTCAATGTTACTGAATTGGAAGGCATAAGCCACAGAAATTTCAAACAGACAACTCAACGAAGCACAGCAAGCTGCGGAATAGGCCCGAAAATTTGTACGTGAGATAAACAAACTTATCCCATAGTTAGAAACAAATCTGCTTTCAACCCGACTAATCGAGATTTGACGAGGGAATTTATAAGAAAGGATCCCTGGAAATTAGAGGTATTAAGATAGTTGTATCAAGATCAATTAACATTAATTCATTGACGCATTCATATACATTTATGACGATTGCTAGGAAGTCATTTACTACGCTGCAAGAAGTTGAAGGTGCCCTGCTCCCTACGATTCTTTATCGTGTGAGTCATTTCGCAATGGCAGTAGAGAACATTTAAATCAGAATGGGAAAATGGACGTAAGAGAGCCACAACTGTGGTATGAGTACTGCTTTTGGCCAATACCCGGTAAAAAAAATTAGATCTTGCTTCATTCATGGTCTACGTTCAAAAATCGTACTCGTTTAGAGGAAACTATCTTTCCTGAAAAGTGTGTTACATTCCAGTTCACACCCCCCGGAAACCATTGCACAAATTCAAGCTCTGCATGTTTCTTTTTCCGTGCCAATGAAACATATTATAGCTCTATCTGCAGCTATGCCTTAAAAGATAGCCAGTTTCACGATAAGCTCTACGACAGAGTGTTTCGCATTCTGCTGCATGCCATCACATTCCATCAGCTCTCATCACTTCGTTACACCAATATGATTCTACATGTGATCCAGTTTTTGGATACGTAGCAGAACGTCCTGCACGGTTTGTAACCCCCAAGGAACTCGCCTTCTATTTTGATGGTGAAACTTTGGGATCACGAGCGCTATGAGACTTAACATCTGAGGTCATCAGTCCCCTAGACTTAGAACTACTTAAACCTAACTAACCTAAGGACATCACACACATCCATGCCCGAGGCAGGATTCGAACCTGCGACCGTAGCGGTTGCGCGGTTCCAGACTGTAGTGCCTAGAACCGCTCGGCCACCCCTGCCGGCCCGCAATTGGTAAACGGTCCATTTTAACACGGGTAATGTATCACGAAGCAAATACCGTCTGCACTGGCGGAATGTTACTTATACGTTTGTGACTATTACAAAGGGAAAAAAGTGGTCCAACTAAAACATTCATATTGCTTTACGTATTACACGAATATGTAATAAAAATGGGGGTTCCTATTTTTAAAAAAACGCAATTGATTTCCATTTGGCCTATGGCAGCGCCATCTGTCGTGCCAACCATAGCGCCATCTGGTTTCCTCCTTCAAGCTAGACGAGTTTCGTTGTTTGCAGTTTTTTCGGTTGATGCTTATTTCGTGAGATATTTGGCCCTGTCACTATCAATGGAAGAACCTGTAATTGTATATTGAACCAGGGACCTAGAAACGACGGAGAGGCTTCGTCCTGTCGTAGCCCTCAGTGGTTCACAACCCAACAACTGCCACAGCAGTCCATCCATCTCACCGCCGTCCCACACCGAACCCAGGGTTATTGTGCTGTTCGGCCCCCAATGGACCCTCTCCCTGCCCCCCCCCCCCCCCCCCCCCCCTCCCACGGGAACGTCTCGTACCAGACGAGGGTAACCACAATGTTTGCGTGGTAGAGTAATTATGGCGTACGCGTACATGGAGACAGTGTTCGTGCAGCAATCGCCGACATACTGTTACTGAGGTGAAATAAGGGGAACAAGCCTGCATTCGCCGAGGCAGATGCAAAACCGCAGTAATAACCATTCACAGGATGGCCGGCACACCGGACCTCGAAACTGATCCGCCAGGCGGATTCGTGCCGGGGACCGGCACGCCTTCCCGCTCGGGAAGTAGCGCGAGACCGCGCGTGTAGCCGGGTGGGCTGCCTCCGCCGTTACTGAGCGAAGTGTCCACCTTGGCGTGCGGACGTGCCGCCGAGACAGAGCGCTGCCGGGCAGGGTGTGCGGAGCGGCTGCCGCTAGGCGCGACACGTGACGCTAAGCTGTTGTGTGGTGCGAGAGACACTCGGAGAGGGCCGCCATGCCGTGTCCTACCCTGCCCTGGGAGGCATATGAGTCGTGAGTGAAAACTCAGCCATCTGACAAGGGAACCTCCCCATCGCACCCCCCTCAGGCTTAGTTATAATTTGGCACAGTGGATAGGCCTTTGAAAACTGCACACAGATCAACCGAGAAAACAGGAAGAAGTTGTTTGGAACTATGAAAAAAGTAAGCAAAATATACAAACTGAGTAGTCCATGTGCAAGATGGGCAACATAATGAACAGGGTGAGCTCATGAGCGCGGTGGTCCCATGGTAAGCGTGAGCAGCTGCGGAATGAGATGTCCTTGGTTCAAGTCGTCCCTCGAGTGAAAACTTGATTTTCTTTATTTTGCCAAATCTACGATCTGTACGTCCGTTTATTGACGTCTCTGTTCACTGTAATAAGTTTATTAGTAGACGAAAGGACGTGCCCTCCAATGGGAACCGAAAACATTTGATCGCAAGGTTATGGGTCAACCGATTCCTCCACAGTAAAACACGTCTGATGTATTCTATACGACACTGGTGACAGCATGTGCGTCACATGACAGGAATATGTTGTCGACCCTCCTAACTTGTACACTTGGCGAATGAGTAAAAAGATTATTCTACCTTGCCCGATTTAGGTTTTCTTGTGGATGTGATAATCACTCCCAAAAAAGTGATGAAAACATAAGAGTTTGCACATAAACTGCAACAAATGAATGCAACAGTTTCACAGTAGCACAGTTTCCCCTGTGCTCTATCAAAACATATCTTTTTAACGTTTTCAAATTTTTCCGTGTGTAGACCGTCAAATCCTGCATATGTGCAAGCAAATCTGAACAAGTCCTGGAACTTTGGAGAGCGAAGTTGATTATGTGTGAGTGCCTGAACTTTGATAATTGTCAGAAAATAAGAAATTAAACTTTTCACTCGGGGGAAGACTTAAACCAAGGACATCCCATTCCACAACTGCTCACGCTAACCACGGGACCACGGCGCTCGTGAGCTCACACTCTCCTTGATGTCTCCTATCTTGCGCATGGACTACTCAGTTTGTATATTTTGTTTATTTTTTTCATAGTTCCTCACAACTTCTTCCTGTTTTCTCGATTGATCTGTGTTCAGTTTTTCAAGGCCTATCCACTGTGCCAACTTATAACTAAATCTGAGGGGGGTGCGATGGGGAGGTTCCCTTGTAATACCTCGTGTAGGAAAAACTATTACTTCAAAAAGATCTGACCTGCTTTCTCGTTGATCTGTTACGTTGAGTATCACATTGTCTCTCTACATTCTATTAAAAGGAGCTAATTACGAGAGTGTGTGCAACTATTCCTGCTCTGTTCACACTGCACTGACTGATGGAAACCAATCTTAACTAACTCTTAATTACAGCAGACGGATGTTGTCAAAGTGCAAGTAGCGAGACACGCAGCAGCATCTTCACGTGTTCCTATTGTTAATCTTCCCCTTTGTTGTCTGTTGTCGGGTCGGATTTTCAGTCAGTTGGATTAGGAAGGAAACGGGGAATGTGGAACCAGATTATCATTTAATAAACATGCAGACCTAAGGACAACCATGATACACTCATTTCCAAGAGGTTGGTTAAAATGACAAATATTAAGAAAGTGACAAACCCTTCTGTACTCTTGTCACCACTCTAGTGTCCTCGTCGCCACTGTTGAGTCTTGTAGTATCCTCTTTCTACAACAGAACTGCTCACATGTATTAACAGGTTTCTTTATTTGCCTATACAAGAGGCTACTTAAGAGAGTCCATGTTGTGGTACAAGCTCTTCCCTCATAGTCCACGTTACCCTCACTGCTGGTGGAGTACAAGTCCCACTAAGAGATGAATGACATACGCCAAACTAGGATGCGAATTGGTGCGCCAGTGACTGAGCTACTGAATGAGACTGAGTGAGACAGACCGACTGAGAATGAGCCCTCCGGCCCGGGGCGGCTATCTAAATACTTATGGTAGAGAGGGCGTTGGCGGCGTATTGCTTGCGATTCTGTCTTTGGCCTCTCTCCTGATAGGTGCGCTTCATCCAGCGCCTACTGTCGATCTTCTTGCTACATCTTTGCCGACCGATGTGCTGGCGACAGCATACGCCATCACAAACCCAATGAACAGTTTAGAAAAGCAATCATGTATGTCGGGCATCTGACAGATGTGTCAGCAGTTCTAGTGCAAAAGTTCAGGTCAACAAAGTATGACGAATGGAGGCGCAATACGTGTTAACTGATCATATCACAATCACTTTCACCTTTAGACAGACATTATACAGTTTGGTTCTAATATAAATACACTACAAAAGTGGAGGGAAGAACTCAATAAATCATGTTTTATAGTGAGCCTCAAAATCAAGCCTAAAATGAGACATAATAAACACCAAGAAAAACAGTACAAAGTAGGTATGACATCATAGAAGCTGCTGAATTTTTGAAGTTAGGAAAATTGATAACAAAAACTGTACAGGCAGCAAAAAGAAAACAAAACTGTAAAAAATTGACCGAGAATACCATTAGTAAACTAAAAAGTTTTATCAAAATTAGACTTCCGATGTGCCTGAAACGGAAAATTTACGATCAGTGTGCATCGCTAGTTTTACATTGCGACAATGCTACATGGCCTTTAATGCACACACTGTTCCCAAATTGTCGATTACCCACTGAATGATGAAACAATGAGTCTTAGGATTTGCTGGGGACGACAGATAATAAATGAATTAGGGAACAGTTTGGAGCTTAGGACGTTTCTGTGACTATAATGAAAACGAAATGTAACTGACAGCACATGTAGCTAGGTGAGTGGATGTTAGAGGGATCAAGAGAGTTCATCCCCGAATTACAAGACAAAAAAAAGGAGGTCGTGACATTGTGAGACTGGTAATATCTGTAAGCCCAGTAAGGCGCAGGTATAGACCTGATGTGTAAACCAAGAGATGCAGATATGCTGGTAAAGTTATGAGACCATACAGTGCCTTAAAAAATCTATATGATTGATCCTAGTAGCAAACAGCATACAGAAGCAAAATATTGGAGACTAAAAAAATATACGTCATAATAAATAATGGATATTACTTTGAAGTAAAAGAGAATTACTAATTCCAGTTAGATCCCACGAGAAAAACGACACTTATTTCTTGAATGAGGCAAATAATGAAAGTTACCTGAGTGCAAGAAAATGTCAGAGCTAATAAATAACATTAAACAGGAATGGATAAGAGAACAGATCTAGACGCCCCTAACACGATTCCTAAAATTTTGGCTCCTCGGGCGTTATCTTGTGTTATCTTGTCTAAAGTACTGGGTCTGAATAATAATATATCCTGATTACACATCGAAGTTTTTCTGTCTTGTAGATACTATAACTTTTGAATTCCGTAACAATTATAGTATTAAATTATAAATTTTTTACATTGTTATTATTTATTAATTTATTATTAAATTATATAATATCACTCTGTCTCCCTGAAACAAAACAAATGTTTCATGATTATTTTATCATATGTGTTACTTTACCACATGTATACCTAAAGAGATAAATTTGAACGGAAACCAGTATGCTTTCTGAATTGGTGGGAAATCACAATAAAAACAAACAGTTAGTGCTCGTGTGTGGAACTGACCTCCAATACCAACAAATGAAACTAAATTTGCAGAAAGGTTTCAGCACAAAATCGATCACAGACTCATTTGCAACGCAAAATATCGGATATGGCGCCGTAATAGTTACGAGGTGCAACGAACAAGTGAAATCTCGTAGACGAGGAAGTAAGGGACAGGGCAAAATTCACTGTAAAACTGTCAAATTCTTAATAAATGTGAGAAAGATATAACTTAATAAGCTGTTGTCTTACCCATTTTCCGGCTATCTGAATCCCTTACCTCGTGTTATAAACAAGATTAGCAAAACTGTCGTGCCATTAAATAAATGATCACATTCTTCTTTCGACAGAGCGAGAAAGGAGAGATTGCACAGTATGGAAAGGCTAGTTACCTGCTGTCTAAAAATGAACAACGAATGTTTTATTAGCATCACATACAACGTACAACGATGAAATAAAGACTGGCTAAAACTCGGAAGATACAGAAAATCGTTGATCGCAAATGCTATCCGTAAACGTATCACGAAGGAGGTCGAACGTGGTTTCTACTCTACGTAATACTTTTTGCTACACTTGGAAGCTGTGCTTGGAGCATACAAATAAAGATGTCAACACGTCGGTACTTATGTGAGAGCGTATCTGTCCTCTCGTGGGGCGGCGAGTAAGTTACTGATTTATGGTTTACAGTTTTGATGCCGTCTTTAATCACGTGAGCCTGGCAACTAATTTGGTGGTCAGCCAGAAAACGAAGGGAAACATACTGATCTTAGTTTCCAGTCTGCACGGCCACATTCCGGTCCAGCCCACTGAAAGAAAAGTGTCTATTTCCCATTTCTTAGCGGGATCGGGGCTATGACTTCAGTACAAGTTTAAAGTTCCAATCAAGATTTAATTTAATTAAAGTTTATCACAAACAACACTTAAAATTGCGTTATGTTCAATTGAAAACAAGTCTTCCTAATCTAACAGCACCTTTAGCAGTTCAGAGGCGACCTCTAAGGTAACTTCCTACCAGATTGTTTTTCGCCCTGACTAACATCACTCAATTGAATGTTCGCAATAAATGTTCAAATTTTAATGCTCGCCATAAAAGGGGAAATAAATTCACCACATGCCACGAGGAATTGAATTTCAGACGGACGGCACACTAACAGTTATTTTACCGAATTCTAAACGATCCAGGACGGTGTACAGTCCTCGCGAGTTCACTAGCCGTTTTCACTGCCAAATACGCGCTTTCGCAGCTCGGCTCTGACGTCATCCGAGGCAGAGCGCGACCAGACGTTTAACTGGCGTGGACCTCACAGTGTCTGAGAGCGAAGTGAACTTATCTACTGCTTCAGGGGCTGTATTTATAAGGTGCCGGTGCCGGTGCGGACTGCCGGGAAAACATCTGTTGTCTCTGTCTATTTGCATACGGCGGCAGTCTACAAACGACCGCTATCTCGGGCACATAATCTTTAATAATATAGTTACCAATTAAATCAGAAACTTCTTAATTTTTGCTGGTGTGTAGATAGGCAGTTTGAAAATATGTAGAAAGTTTCAGCTCGCTAGAATGAAAACTTTGCTTAACAGAATTTATTTAGTGGAATTAACGGTAGATTGTTGCCGTGAACCATACCTTTGCTAAGACTTATTACAGTTACTGTTTATGTTACAAGTCTTAAACTTGGTGTAGCTCAATTACTTGATATATTTGATCATCGGGTTTAACCAAAATCCACTATCATTAAAATTTCAACTGCTTAATCTACAACACTTCGGTACATTTAAGTTACAAAATTAGTTTTTATTTAATTACTCAAAAACTATAAGAGGTAGATTAACGTGAACTCTCTGTTATTGTTTTTGGGGTGTACTGAAGCATAAAACAAATTTTCAAGTTTCTAATTCCATTATTTAGCGCCTCTGATTTTTCCGAAAAACGTGGATTCTGGCGTTTATTTTTGTTTCATGGTTTTGGAAACCAGCATCACTTATTTATAACTTCTAACTGCACCTTCTGACCAAATTCTGATTTTTCTCTTAAAACGGCATTTTTCCGTAAACTATTAAGTTTAGAACACCAAGACTTGGTATTTGGAACATTATTACACTAGACTATAATTTAACAATTGATTTTTAATTTCATACTAAATTGTGGTGCAATACTTGTGCGCTACATGCAGACGCTTTAAGGTGACGTGGCGCTACTAGTAGTGAACTGGGGTAAGTCCCGACGCACTCGCTCGCCTCTGTATCTCACACATGATACAGCGCTTGGTTTGCTTCACTCTTAAAAGACCTAATGCTGAACTGTATAGAGTGTGATAACTTTGGCAGTCGCTCGTGGGTTACGGAGAAGAGACAGCTGTAGGAAACGTGAGTCAGATACGAATCACAGTTCCCCCGAGCGACATCTAAAATGCACCGCGCCCTGCCTGCTGGCGCAACGCCGCTAAACTGCAGCCTCTTGGGCAGGCAGTCAGCGCCCTGCAGATGACCGCCTGCAATATTAATGGCGCCACGACGCGTTGCGTAGCAGGTCACATTTCCGAGCCGCCTTCTGAAATTTCGAGCCAGCTGCGATAGCGATCGTCAACTTTCAGGAACGCCCGGACGTCCTCACGTTCCGCAGGGCAACTTCTGGGCTTGCCCCACAAACACGAGACAAACTGCTGGACTGTGTGGTGCCCCATCACCCGGCTACTGGCAGCTCCGTCTCATTTGTCCTATTACACGCCTCACCTTACGGGTGGACTTTCTTATTTTTATTTTACACATCTAGTTCCGTAGGACCAAATTGAGGAGCAAATCTCCAAGGACATGGAACGTCAGTACATCAAATTAGAACAAAAAACTAATAACAGATAACATAAAATGTTTATCAACCCAAAAAAGACAAACCATAAGTTTATGTAAACGCAATAAACAATATAACACAGGAATCAGCTTAATCTTTGAAGGAATTCCTCGACAGAATAGAGGGAGTGACCCATGACGAAACTCTTTAGTTTGGATTGGAAAGCGCGTGGATTACTGCTAACATTTTTGAATTTTTGAGGTAACTTATTGAAAATGGATGCAGCTCTATAGCGCACAATTTTCTGCATAAGAGTCAAGGAGGTGCGGCTCAAATGCAGACTGTATTTCTGTCTAGTATTAAGTGAGTGAAAGCTACTAATTCTTGGGAATAAGCTGATATTGTGAACAAGAAACGATGAAAGGTCTCTGTTGGATTCCTTTCATGTTAATTTCTTAAATCTGTTGCCATTTACTGCATAAATACCTCTTCTAAATTCACTGTGGTGTTTCTGACTATCTGGGAGGATACTGAGTAGTGGAACGTGTTACTTTTACACATAAACAAGAACGATCTGTGACACTACTACACTTTAAAACACAGTTTATATGTAATTCATGTCACAGAGTCTCATACTGAACCTACATCCACTTGCTTTTATATACTGTATATGATAAGATACTGTTATCCCCCTTCCCTTCTGTGTGAGAGGACGAATGAGCAAATGTATTTCTAGTTGCATGCTTGATGGTAGCAGACAAGCCTGTCTGCTAGAGAACAGTAGGACCAAACGTCGGAACAGGTAGCTACGCTTTCTAAAAGCAAAGAGGTTTCTATCCTTAGTATTGTGCTGTCCGTCCCTTGTCATGTTGGTATAGGAAGCTGCCTCTCTGGTCATTTCCGTTTTGTATACGGAAGCGCCCTTGGTAGGAGCGCAGGTCAGTCTATCCGTGGCGAGCGTCTGAAGTGGTAAGCTCTCCGGCTAAGCGCGTGTCTGCTAAGTCCGTAGGACAATGGATTTCTTAAGTTCAGCCTAACTGAAAATTTAATCACCTTTATTTCAGGTTTACCTCTAAAATATCTAATGTTATCTTAAATTGCAACGCAGTGTAATTCGAGTGTGAAGTCCAGAATATATTCCGATAGGTGCTTTGTCACTACTTTGTAAGTAAAGTGGAACCACGTGTTGATCAGTAACTCTAAGATCATCAATCTTAAATGCGAATGTGCGTGAGATTATAACGTCTCGTCTTGACAATATTTTTCAATATAGCAACTTTTCTTTATGTTCAACCCACGTGGGGTGTACTTTGTGAGACCAGTACCACGTGCTTATACAGTTGTTTGACCCATCAGGTTAATAGTAAGACGATAGTAACCAGTTCAAGGTTTTTCTTTTGTAAATTGCTTTTCGATCTAATTTATTTTAACTATCAAAATTATTGTGGAGTTACACTCTTTGTTTAAGCCAAGTTGACCATGTTAAGCATGTGGTGTAATCATCAAAGTAGCCCTCAGCTATTCTTTTCAGGAAGATTTCACAGAGAGTTAGTATGAATTTAGTATAGCAGTGTGTGGTAATTACATGACGGATAGGATTGCGCTACGAACGTAACTTCTTTGGGTGAAAATTGAATCGGTTGGTTGTTGTTAATTTTCTCTTGCATATGTTTCAACGTTCTTCGTGTGTTATTTTATGAAAGCAGTGTTGTATGCAGTCTCCCAATCTTGGCTCCATATTTGATGTGTTCCGTAAGATTACAATCTCACACTTTCACAATTCTAAATAAGGCACCATTTTAGTTATGAATCAAGTTTAATATGCTGAAATTTCAATGATCAATGTTAAAATAAATTTCCAAATATAAACTTATTTATTTCTTTTTATTTAAATTTTCTTTTTTATCACCGGTTGTCGTATGACCATTAAAAGATTATAATGAATGTTAGTCTGGTTGAGAATTTGGTAAGCTAGACTGGATACTTGGTGAAACAGTTGCGCAGTAATGCAAGGTTAACTAACACCAGACAGCTCACAGCTTTTAACCCGCTTTTATTGTCTCAGCACCGCTTTCACACCAAATTAAGCAACAAAATTACACATGGCGACCCTGTTCTGTGATTCCGGTAGACTCTGGAATCTCTGAAACGTTAGATTGCGAGCGTTGTATAATCTTAATTTTTTTCGCTTGGAGCGCTCAAATAACTTCTGCGTTCTTTCTGAGCATACTTTCAACAGATTCACGGCGTTGTTGAACGGCGTTGTGTTCTTTGTCTAGTTTTGTTTCCTATATTTGTGTGTTTTATATGTGTGTGTGTTTTTTTTTCTCGCTTGTAAATTGCTCTGTTTCGATCAAAGATATAAATTTGTTTTGCGTGTGAAAAAGTGCGTACTAGGTTGGGTACCTTTCGTGTGACTGTCGTGATTTTTGGGGGATAGATTTATTCTGATTAGTGTGTTGAGTACCGGGTATAAATTGAACTAATGCTGACACGTAACCAAGCTATAAGTAGGCGGTCCAACAACTTAAGCAACATGGACCAAGGGGATAATCTGATTTCGAATATTAACGCGTCGGACGGTTCCGAAAATGCAATGGGGAATATTAGAGGAAATGCAAAACAGGACAAACGGTCTCACATCAGAGCCAGAAATTAATTTGCCTCCAACTAACCAATTGATTTGGCAGAACTTATGAAAGCCTTATTGCAACAAAATAAAGAAAACGCAGAGAAATCTGAAAAATCGATCCGAGAGCTAGGCGATCAAATGACGCAAAAATCAGAAAAATCGTTCCAAGAACAAAAAGAATCATCTGAAAAATCGATTCGAGAGCTAGACGAACAAATGACAGAGAAATCTGAAAAATCGATCCTTGAGCTAGGCGAACAAATGACTCAAAAGTCTGAAAAATCGATCTGCGAGCTAGGCGAACAAATAGACGAAAAACTAATCAAGCAGACAAATAAAGTCGACAAGTCGATGCAGAGAGTGTCCGATGATGTCTCACAAAGAATAAACAATCTGGCAAGTGAAATAAAAAGTGATATTATGAAATAATTAGGCCGTACATTTGAACAAATCGATGTCCGTCTGCAAGCCTTAGAACAGGGCAAGCGGAGTCGCGATGCGGAATCTAAAGAGAGTGAAGAACAGCTACTTAGGAATTTCCAAGCGCTGGGAGAAGAATGCCAAAGAGAACAACAGCATGTACTTTCCAGGGTCCAGGAGGCGGAAACGCATTGTCCCACGTCCATTATCAACACAGTAGCGGAAAACAGTCAAGCGATTCAAACGCACTCGAACAGCAAGTAGAACAATTGAAGCAGAGTGGGGCGGAGGACAACAGACAAATACATGATAAGATTGCGGCATTAGCGGACATCATAGGCACGATGAAGGTGACGGAGAGCGATAACAATACTACACCGGTAGCGGTCGTAGAGACCAAAGAAGTGCGTTCGCTTCTTACATTTGAGAAGGGACCGTTCGAAGAGAACAGGCGGCACAAAGCTGTAACAGGCGAATTACAAGAACGCGTGGCGCATCTGGAAAGCCGCATTGGGTGTGATTCCGAACTCGCCAATAGCACTAAAAATATCCCTACGCACAGTGCAGAGAAGGACTCCGGCCACGAGGGAGATTTTGACGACAGGGAAGAATGTATTTTGAGGGACAGACATGAGAAAAATAGAAACATTCAATGGCCTCGCCGGGAGGAAATGCAAGTATTTGATTTCAGACATTTCCTTACGGTGAGAAAGTTTGAGATATTTCGAAATTCGCAAAAAGGAATACATCCACGAGCATGGCTCGAGCAGTTTGAGTTCTGTCTTCCCCCCGACTGGGCAAGTTCACATAAGATAGAATATATGTGTGGCTATTTGGAAGGCGAACCGTCGATTCGCATGAGGTCGGCAGCGCGTCACTGCAACTCGACTCGGGACTTTCGACAAGCCTTTCTGTCCGCCTATTGGTCGGAAGCGGCATAAGATAGGGTCAAGCATGGCATAATTATGCTGCCAAATTTGAACCAGTCTGGTTTCGGCAGCCCAGCACGCCTATTCGACCACATGCCGCAGACAAATCAATTTCTATACGACCCATACGGGCCTGCGGAACTAATTAGGATATGCATCACCAAATTGCCGATGCACTTGCGCCACTCCATTCTTGCGGGACGATGCAAAGAGGACGTGTAAACGTTTAAGACACTTCTCCACGAGTTGGAATACAATACAGGAGAATGGCCGCCTAATCAGGCACAGAGTTATTACGGGGCACAGCAGTGCGATCGCAGTCGTGGCCGTAGTACTAATCAACTGCGTGACTGGTCGTCGCGACGCGAACGGAACAATAATCGGGACCGGCCGTATAGAAACTGGGGTGACAGTCGCGAACACAGGTGGAACAACGGAAATGATCGAGGACGTGGACAAGATCGTGAACGATACAGGTACGGCAACCAGAATCGATACTACGATGAATACGGTGGGAATAGGACTGTAGGCGGAGCACCTCATGATGTTGAAATTCGGCCGGCTAACCCTAGACATAATCCAGCAAATGGATATAAACAAAACCGGCAATGACAAACGATCAGGGCAGAAGGCGCCCAATCGGAACAAACGAGCGACATGGCAAATGAGTAGAAAGGACAGTGAGAAGTAGAGAGGACGGTGAGAAGAAAGAATTGGTTAGTTTAAATTTGTGACGTATGCATTTTGAATAATATGTTGGTAAAAATAATGATAAAGATGTTTCTATGTGATTGATTGAAGTGATGTTTTTAGTTTTTTGTGTGCAATTGGGATTTAGGTTGGTCCAAATGTGAAGATAAAAGGTTTCTTTGTGAACGAGTGAAATGCTGTTTATGGTTTTTTTGTGTAAATTGAAAAGAGTCGCTCCTAAGAGAAGCAAGATCTATGTTGAATTAATGCAAAACTCAGGGGAATATCCGATTTGTGGGTATAATGGGTCTGGCAAACCCAGGTCCCCAGCTGTTAGTAGCCTTGTTTCCGATTTTCTGCTTTCAGTGCTACTATCTATCTATTACTATTCTATATCTGTCAGTATAAATGAGGATCTCTTTCTATAGTATGTGTGCTGTATGGATGTTTTAAGGTAGGAGAACTCTGAGAAAGGAATGAGTAAGTTTGTAATATTGAAAACAGGATGCAGTAATACGATTGTTTAACCATTGGCTTCCCAATATGCGATGATATGTTAATATTGATGATATAAGTCTTTTTTGTTCTTTATAGCTGAGTATGTAAAGTGCTGTCTTGTGGATTTCGTCACTATATTGATTCCTTTCAAGGTGAAAGAAGAATTGTGTTTTGTGTAATTTACGTGGCCCTGAAATATTATTGTGGTAGTCAAATATGAGCAGTTTTTCAGCAAATAGAGAATGGAACAGAAATATGGATCCTTTCTATAGTCTTGATTGATTTTGAGCCAGAGCCTGAAAAATTATTCTGCGTTAATACTTGTCCTAGAAAAGCGACGTTTATGTGTTTTTCTGATGCTGTTAGCATTACAGCTTACTATTTTCGCTGGTGCGGGATACACTGCAGCATATATGAGTTGAACTGAAGAAATTTCCCTCTTGAAGGTAGAGGAAGATTAAATAATTTTGATTATGGGACCGAAGGAAAGCTTGGTTTAATGTAATAAGGAGGAAGCAAAACATTTGTCATTTAAACTGCAGGAGGATTCGGATCTTTCGTGTCAGTTGTAAGTTCAATATGTTAAGATTGTTTTACAGAATAGAGCTGACCACAATTTTGACATTCATGAGAAATGAATCCAGAATGACCACCACAGGCGAAATAACTGATTTGGAAGCGAAAGGTAACTTAAAGAAGGAACAAAATGGGTAAGGAAATGTAGTAAAACCTGTATAATGAAAATATTTTTACCCTTCTCAGAATCATCTGCGTGATTAATTCTTTTGATAACGTAATTTTAGATGAAATTGTCTTACTGTTTTATGTATAAACATATGAGTATGATAGATGTATAATTGCGAGTCTCTTATCAGGTGTGTCAACTGGTATAAATGTTTTTGCTTGTAAATAACCATTGTTCTTTTTACTATGTAGGTTTAAGGAAAGCTTCACCATATTTATCATGTGACAAGACATATCCCGTGAACGTCAAGAAGAGGACGAATTAGAACAATGTTGTAGTGGTATAAACTCAGTGTTGAAATAGCATTGAAGTAGCTTGTTGGATTAACTAGCGGTGGATTGAAATAGAATTTTGAGTAATACATGTTTATGGATAATTAGTTTGTAGTATAGACAACAGGTGTGCATGTGTGTGTGTGTGTAAATAACATGTGAACCCTATACTGTCCTGACCTATACTTCCACAAGGCATAATCCTATTCATTTTAGTGAATTAATAAGTAGCATTTGACTTTTTAAAAGGCAAGTGAACCACATTAGTGATGTGGATTTAGATATTATATTGACAGTTCATTAAATTTTTGTTTTTATACTGTCAAATCATTTCACTTTTATTTTTTTTTTATATTGTCAAGTCATTTAACTTTTATTTTTATATTGTCGATTCGCCTAACTTTTATTAAAAAAATTAAGTCTCACTTTTGTTCTTAAAAATTGTGAAAGACAATACTAAGTGGCATTATGTATGACGGTTTGTATTCACATAACTATGATGAACAATTTCTGTGAATGCAGTTGAGAACGTGAAAGCGAACCGGCTCAACTCTTACGGGACAGCGGGAGCAGCGAGGAGGAGGACTAGTTGAAAACAGGTGGGTTTCCCAGCAGGACACACTGTCAACCGGGCCACTTCGGGAGCGCGGTCGACCACAAAAGAAGGGTACGCGGCAAACACTTTCCCTTGCACCCTGAGCTAATGGCTCGCCGCACCAGTGCTACCTTTCGTGGAGGCGATGACCTGAGATGGCGGTCCACCGCGCGGAAATCCATGTGCTGGCAACGCACCACACGCACGCGACCGTGACGAGACGGCCGCGGTGAGACAAATGAAGACAGGGGATAAAGGGGCGTAGAGCCTTTTGACAGGTTCTGTCCAGAGAAACTTGCACACGTCAACGACGACTATCAACATTTCTTGGCGGAAGCCCATTGTCAAGCTACAGTAAATCATGGTTCGGTGTTTTCTGGTAGCTAAGGGTGGCACAAAGAAGAGCCATTAAGTGTCATCCTTGCCCAGGAATATCAACGTGGCGTGTCAAACGAGGATACCGCACGAATTTGACAACACAAACATGGATCCAAATCGAGATGTACGTGACACGGGCCACCAAGAGAAACTTGATGAGAGGGCACAGATGGACAAAAATCCCTACTGACAGCTGTGGCGACGAACCCTCCCCACCTCCTATATTATGCCTCGGAACAGTGGAACTACTGAGTGTGCCAGTGAACAGTGATTATACGGTTCTTAGTCCAACGCATGTACGTGTGTTCTTTGATCGTGTATTTTGCAGGGGTTCGATTTATTGGTGTTTTTTTTAATTAGACTGACTCTTGTATGTTGCAGGTGTTTTATTTATTGGTGTTTTTTAAAGACGTTGACTACTGTACTTT
Organism: Schistocerca gregaria; assembly: GCF_023897955.1. NCBI lineage: Eukaryota > Metazoa > Arthropoda > Insecta > Orthoptera > Acrididae > Schistocerca > Schistocerca gregaria. The sequence goes on from NC_064925.1 coordinate 480,988,325, forward strand.
CAGGGCTGTTTTGTTTCTCAATGTTTGTTTTTGTGTGTTGTATTAGATTTGTGATACACTCCTGGAAATTGAAATAAGAACACCGTGAATTCATTGTCCCAGGAAGGGGAAACTTTATTGACACATTCCTGGGGTCAGATACATCACATGATCACACTGACAGAACCACAGGCACATAGACACAGGCAACAGAGCATGCACAATGTCGGCACTAGTACAGTGTATATCCACCTTTCGCACCAACGCAGGCTGCTATTCTCCCATGGAGACGATCGTAGAGATGCTGGATGTAGTCCTGTGGAACGGCTTGCCATGCCATTTCCACCTGGCGCCTCAGTTGGACCAGCGTTCGTGCTGGACGTGCAGACCAGTCCCAAACATGCTCAATGGGGGACAGATCCGGAGATCTTGCTGCCCAGGGTAGTTGACTTACACCTTCTAGAGCACGTTGGGTGGCACGGGATACATGCGGACGTGCATTGTCGTGTTGGAACAGCAAGTTCCCTTGCCGGTCTAGGAATGGTAGAACGATGGGTTCGATGACGGTTTGGATGTACCGTGCACTATTCAGTGTCCCCTCGACGATCACCAGAGGTGTACGGCCAGTGTAGGAGATCGCTCCCCACACCATGATGCCGGGTGTTGGCCCTGTGTGCCTCGGTCGTATGCAGTCCTGATTGTGGCGCTCACCTGCACGGCGCCAAACACGCATACGACCATCATTGGCACCAAGGCAGAAGCGACTCTCATCGCTGAAGACGACACGTCTCCATTCGTCCCTCCATTCACGCCTGTCGCGACACCACTGGAGGCGGGCTGCACGATGTTGGGGCGTGAGCGGAAGACGGCCTAACGGTGTGCGGGACCATAGCCCAGCTTCATGGAGACGGTTGCGTATGGTCCTCGCCGATACCCCAGGAGCAACAGTGTCCCTAATTTGCTGGGAAGTGGCGGTGCGGTCCCCTACGGCACTGCGTAGGATCCTGCGGTCTTGGCGTGCATCCGTGCGTCGCTGCGGTCCGGTCCCAGGTCGACGGGCACTTGCACCTTCCCCCGACCACTGGCGACAACATCGATGTACTGTGGAGACCTCACGCCCCACGTGTTGAGCAATTCGGCGGTACGTCCACCCGGCCTCCCGCATGCCCACTATACGCCCTCGCTCAAAGTCCGTCAACTGCACATACGGTTCACGTCCACGCTGTCGCGGCATGCTACCAGTGTTAAAGACTGCGATGGAGCTCCGTATGCCACGTCAAACTGGCTGACACTGACGGCGGCGGTGCACAAATGCTGCGCAGTTAGCGCCATTCGACGGCCAACACCGCGGTTCCTGGTGTGTCCGCTGTGCCGTGCGTGTGATCATTGCTTGTACAGCCCTCTCGCAGTGTCCGGAGCAAGTATGGTGGGTCTGACATACCGGTGTCAATGTGTTCTTTTTTCCATTTCCAGTAGTGTATGTTGACGGAGCCACAACCTCACAATTGCTTCCACCGCTTCCTCAGAATCATAGTGCAGTCCACGAAGGTATTCTTTAAGTTTTGAAAACAGATGGAAGTCGGATGGAGACAAGTCGGCATTGTGTGAAGGATAATCGACGGCAGTGATCCCATGGCGTCGGATGTTGCTGCATGGCTCCTGTGTGGCCTGTCGTTCTCGTGCTGTGGGCCAGGTGTGGACGAACGTTTCCCACGATCAGACTCTGGGTTACTGGACGCTGCTTCCCACGCAACGACACAGCTACTCTACACCCCGTCAAATTACACTCTACAGTTTGGAACCCTCCAGCGGCAGAAGTTTTCAACTTTGGCCATCGAAATGGAAAAGTCTACCGAATAATATGCAGTCCGCAGCTCGTGGTCGTGCGGTAGCATTCTCGCTTCCCACGCCTGGGTTCCCGGGTTCGATTCCCGGCGGGGTCAGGCATTTTCTGTGCCTCGTGATGACTGGGTGTTGTGTGATGTCCTTAGATTAGTTAGGTTTAAGCAGTTCTAAGTTCTAGGGGACTGATGAGCACAGATGTTAAGTCCCACAGTGCTAAGAGCCATTTGACCAATAATATGCCTGACATGTAATACCTTAACCGATATTGAGTACAGAATAAAAAAATTCGGAGGCATTACCTTACAGCACGACTTCCTATAACGTTAATCACCGTTTTAAGAGAAATTCTGGGTGTGCCGTTCCGATATGAGTGGCTCCATGTAATAACTGTGTGACGAACCTCCCGCAGCATCTCAGTTCACGATTTCAAATAGATTTGTATGATCCTCCTATCCAAGTCACTAACAAACTAAAGTACACTATTGGACATTAAAATTGCTACACCAAAAAGATGACATGCTACAGGCGCTAAATTTAACCGACAGGAAGACCATGCTGTGATATGCAAATGATTGGCTTTTCATAGCATTCACACAAGGTTCGCTCCGGTGGTGACACCTACAACGTGCTGGCATAAGGGAAGTTTTCAACAGATTTCTCACACACAGTTGATCGGCGTTGCCTGGTGAAACGTTGGTGGGATGCCTCGTGTAAGGAGGAGAAATGCGTACCATCACGTTTCCGACTTTGATAAAGGTCGGTTTATCGTATCCCGACGTTGCTGCTCGCATTGGCCAAGATCCAACGACTGTTAGCAGAATATGGAATCGGTGGGTTCAGGAGGGTAATACGGAAAGACGTGCTGGATTCCAACGGCCTCGTATCATTAGCCGTCGAGATGACAGCCATCTTATCCGCATGGATGTAACAGATCGTGCAGCCACGTCTCGATCCCTGAGTCAACACATGAGGACGTTTGCAAGACAACAACCATCTGCACGAGCAGTGCGACGACGTTTGCAGCAACATGGACTATCAGCTAGGAGACCATGGCTACGGTTACCCTTTACGCTGCATCGCAGATAGGAGCGCCTGCGATGGTGTACTCAACGACGAACCTGTGTCCACGAATGGCAAAACGTCATTTTTTCGGATGAATCCAGGTTCTGTTTACAGCATCATGATGGTCGCATCCATGTTTGGTGACATCGCGGTGAACGCACATTGGAAGCGTGTATTCGTCATCGTCATACTGGCATATCACCCGGCGTGATGGTATAGGGTGCCATTTCAGATGGGGTACATTTCAGATGTGTTACGACCCGTGGCTCTACCCTTCATTCGATCCCTGCGAAACCCCACACTTGAGCAAGTTAATGCACGACCGCATGTTGCATGTCATACAGAAAATGTTCGACTGCTGCCCTGTCCAGCACATTCTCCAGATCTCTCACCAATTGAAAACGTCTGGTAAATGGTGGCCGAGCAACTGGCTCGTCACAATACGCCAGTCAGTACTCTTGATGAGCTGTGGTATCGTGTTAGAGCTGCATGGGCATCTGTACCTGTACACGACATCCAAGCTCTATTTGACTCAGTGCCCAGGCGTATCAAGGCCGTTATTACGGCCAGAAGTGGTTGTTCTGGGTACTGATTTCTCGGGATCTATGCACCCAAATTGCGTGCAAATGTAATCACATGTCAGTTCTAGTATAATATATTTGTCCAATGATACCAGTTTATGATCTGCATTTATTATTGTTGTAGCAGTTGTAATGGCCAGGAGTGTATTTCCTTAAATGTTCTGTCGTAAGGCACAGTCACAAATAATTCTGACATGAAGTTACCGGTTTTGTCATTCATCAACTATTTTCACGTCGTAACACGATGGCTATCTTCAGATCGTAAGACGATAATAAACTACCACAAGCGCATTGAGAAAAAAACTACTTTCTCTACGGATTTGAGTGAATGGCGTCATGCATAGATTGGCTAGTCGCGTGATGGAGATTGACACTGCCTGATAAAAATGTGAAGCACCTGGATATCCATGTAACTTTGTAATATTCATAGATGGTTGTGCAGTTCTCTGTGACATGCAGAAAGACAAACATAGCGCGTTACGTTGTGCATGTTTATCGTTGCTACGATGTCCCAAGGGAAGTACGAGGGGCGGAACAGAGGCAGACGCTGAGTGATCTGCGAAACACGGGAAGATGCTGCGTGATCGTTACAGACAGTACGGCAGTGTTGGAAGGGGCTTCATTCTGCGTCTCTCTTTATCCAGTTGGTCGAATAGTGAAACATCCAAATTTGTGGCTCGTTCGGATGTGACAAGACCCGATTGTGGACTACATGGCAGGCGTACTCGTCGTCAAGGTTCCAGCCGACTACATGCGACTACCACATGGCAGAATCACCGTGCTATGACCCAGGCACGTCTTCACTTCTGGCCTGGTGAGAGGGTACAAATTTCCAATGTTTTGGAGAGGCATAGTGGTGTCACTGCTGACATCATCGTGTCTGGAGGCATCTCGTATTGCAGGTCACGGCCAGCACTGACTCAGGGATCTCTGACGTCACCACGACACGTCACAGACGTTGTGTGTCCTCATGGGTTACCTCTCACGCCGCAGTACCGTGGTGCCATTTTTCATCAGGACAGTAGTCGTCCATACAGCACGTGTCTCTATGAACTTTCTGCTCGGTATTGAGGTACTCCCACGGCCAGCGAGATCCTCAGGTCCGTCCCAAAACGCACACATATTGGTCCAGCTCAGATGTCAACTCATTCACAATCCCAACACCCAGGATTTCAAGAACGAGCTGCAGTAGGTGGGGGGCGGCTTGACTCGGCAGGAGATAGAACAGAAAGAATCAGTGCCTACCTCCAGGCCAGAGAGGGTACAACTTCTGATAAGTGGGCCCTTACTCTGATTCTTTCTAAACTTGGCTCGATTTTGTAATCACTGAAATTCAGATGCCCTTTCTGCTCCATTTCTGGGTGCTCCACTTTTTCATCCGATAGTGTGACCGGTAAGTCACACAATTTAGTCACAAGTTTGTGAAGGGATCAGCCGGTACGCGCGTAACGCTCCTCACCTATATCCGTTGAAAATATGATATTCTCAAATTGCTTGACAATTAAATACTTTCTGTTATGACCTGAAGACAGATAGTGATAGCCGAAACCCATATTGTTGAAATTAGACTGAAGAGCCAAAACATCATGACCCCGTCCTTCACATAGTGTTGGTCTACCTTTGGAACTCATTACGGCGGGCGCTTCTGCCCCGTTGGGATTCGGCAGATTCTTGGTGGGTTTCGGAGATATGTGGGACAAGATGCCTATGTAGTTCCCGTAAATTACGGTCCGACGGTTTGTGGACGCGGATCTGGCATCCGATAGCGTCCTAGATGCGTTCCGTCGACTACTGGTCAGGAGACTCTCGTGTTCAGTACATCGAACGGATGCGACTCATCCTACCAGGTGACACGTTGTAATCGATCCACAGTTCAATACCTATGATCCCGTTTCAGCTGAAACCGTAATGCGAACATGTCTGGTGCAGAGCCCCATCTTCAGCACTGTGAGCTCAACAACGTGTTCCCAAACCCCTGTACCTGTGCCTGTGCCGGCTCTGCACTCCGTCGCCAGAACTGCCACAGAACTGTCTGTCCTGCTCTACAGAGTGGACAAGCCTGCGACCTGCACATTCTACGATGGATCACGGACGTGCGGCATCTGCTCACCTGCCGAAACCCATAACGTATCTCTTCGTCCTGCAAACACTTTTCACAAACTCCAGGCACATTAGCGCGTGATCAACCCATCAGAATTGCCGTTTCCGAGTTGCCGGTTCCCAGGTGCCGAGCCACTACGATCTGCTCTTTGTCAAAGTCCCTCTTGTCAGCAGGTTTCCCCTGTCTGCGGTCTGCGCCGTCGCTAGCATGGTTCGCCATCCCCCTACGCTCTGCTTGCACGGTCTACTTTCCTTGCCGCGCCATGTGGCCACTCCACCACAAGGCAGCGTCTAGTCTCACAGTGGCCAGCGGCCGTTATGTTTTCACCTGTCAGTGTGTAATGCTATTGTAAATATAATACAGCCATTAATCTGTATATTTTAAAATTTTATTATTACATAATAATTTTGAAAAATTAAGAAAATACAATACCGAAAGTAAGCTTTTGTTAAGTGTAGTTTATCTATTTAAAATAACCTCTTTGACGTAGGTGGGATAAATGTATTAAAACATATTTTGTAAATAATTATGTAATATTTCAAGTACAACTGTAATTAATTATGTCAATTTTGTATGTATATGCTGTTATGCAAGTGTAGATGGTTCATACTTAGGTTTTTTTGTAAGCAGAAGTGTAAACTGAAAAGGTGTAGGGATCATAGGCAGAACGGAACTCCGTTCTGTGGTGGAATGGAAAAGGTGGTGGGGCGCGCGAGTTAGATTTGGCGCGCAAGTGGCTCACACAGTCGGTAGCTGCCCTGCGAGTAGTGAACACGCATTACATTGATCAAGCACTAGAGGCACCGAATTTACCTGCAAGACTGAGATTTTGTCCTAGGACGTTTTCTACATTATTGGCGCAGTACGGCAATAAATTAATAGCTCAGAAATTTGCAATTTTATCGTCGCCACCAAGAGGAAGACAGAGCTATGTACATCAAGAGCCGTACCTGAGCAATATTACTGCGCAGCATTGCTTCACGCCACCTTCGTCATCAGTGACAGGCAAAGTACTGTATTTAGAAGTGTATCACAGTACAAACTAACCATCTTCAATCAGTGGAATATAAGTGTTAAATATACCTTTGTGTTTAATCGTGATTTTCCTAATGTCATTTACCTCAGTAGGCTCCTTACCTAAACTAATTTATTCCGAGTATCCTGATGTTTATTGAAGCTTGAATAGTAGTAAATTACTGGCTAGAGTACTGTTTTGGTAGTAAATTCTGAAAATCATTATTAAATACTAAAGTTTGCACGTATCAGTTTAAGGGCCACCGCTTTGCGTGACCATGAGGATAAGTTTTCAATAGTATTTCTGAAAGTAAAGTAACATAATTGTTTAACTGCAACAATCTTAACAGTAATTGTTCATGTTTCTTCTCCATGTCAAAGAAAGTCAGACAAATATTGATGTTAGTGAAACGTTAATAAATAATAGTCCTAAAGAAATGAAATTTAGTCGTCTTAAATAATAGTTTTGGTCATATGAATGATAGCTATTGGTTTACTATTTTTATGTATCCTTGTTGAAACATATGTGTGTCTTCTTTAAATAATTGCTGAAGTATAGTGATAAATTCCATAAGTAACACAAAGTGGGATTAATAGTACATACTGCCAAGTGACCGTAGTAAGTGAAAGTAGTTATTTATTCAGTGTCGAAAACTGACTTCATCTTTTTGTGTAGACATTATGCCCGATTTGGGCTGGCGGACGTTTTATTAAGCGAAACAGTTTATTGTTATCATAGACTTTGTCTGATAAAAGGTTTCCAAAATTAATTATTCTCACTGCTTTTCCCCCAAACTGTATGATTTGGAGAAAAGTAGTCGATACTTTACCATTGGGCTGAACACGGGTAAAATCTCTCTCCGAGAGTCGATGGTTTTGGAGAGTCTGTACTGCGTAATTTTCTCGTGGTGTTCCTGCCACTACTTACTGCACAGTTCTGACATTCCGAATCGCGGATCCTCCGTCTTTACAGTGGTAGAACTCAAACGTTCTGGTAACGTACTGACGAGAACGCGAAAGAAACGTTGCAAGTGGATCGATTGTAATTCTGCCACACATTAAACAAATCTGATAAATTACCTTAACACCCACTGACATCCCCATCACCACTAAAACTTGCCTGAGCCGTGCGTGCCTCGCGGTCGTGCTGTGGCGTCGCAACTAGTGCGAGCGCACAGTTTTCTATCAAATATTTACTGTGAAATGTAGACAGACTGTAAAGTAGCCATCAGATTAGCATATGTGCTGTAGCGGGCAGATTACCGGTGTCCGTTCGTCTGACGTCACGACCATATGGCATGTCTGTACCGTGAGAATGTAAGACCTGTGCGCTAACTAGCCGCGTGTATAACGTGGAACTTTCATCTTTAATAACTTCTGAGGAACCTGAGGAAATTAAAAGTTAATATACTAGTTTCTGTTATGAATAAAAATAAGTCATCCAAATTTGAGCTTTGAAACCTGCATATTTTGGAAATTAGAAAAATCTTACAGAAAACGCAAATTTCTACAATTTTCGAGTCTAAATAAATACCATTATGTATAGATCACCTTCAGTGACCATCCAACTATGAAACAAAATCACCTTCCGTGCTTTTGTGTTTATTTTGAGAATTTTACTTTTAGAAATTCACCTATAACTTTGTTAAAACCATAAATGTTTTGAATTTTTGTGAACAGTTATTTTATATGAGTAGGTGAGAGTGAATGAGTGTGCCTGAGTGAATGAAAGAGGGACATTCGCCATTCTTTGCAAGTGTATAAAATCTAGGTTGGAACTCGCAAGTGTTCAGACGATGTAACCGTGGGAACAGAGTCGCCAGTGGTTCCCCATCTTAGTGAATGTCGGATGTCCAAGAGTGTATGGTATTGTACAAGCAGCCAGAACGTTCGCGAGTATTTAAATAATTTCTGGAAATAAAGTAAAGTCTAGTTTTCCTTTCGGTTTGTTAAATTATACAGTAAATTTTGTGTAACAAGAAATCATGACGTAAATGATTCAGAAGTCATGACTGGTGCGTGCTAGATTTTGGCGCGAGGCGCACCCAAAGAGTTAATTCGGATTGGCTGTGTGATGTGTGAGCCAATGAGATGCGAGGACGGTTAGCAGACTAGGAGAGTGAGTCGCGAGTGGATGAGGAGTCGCGAAGGAACTGTGATCGAGAAGAGACATGCTTGATGTGTCCTCGCGAATAATGTGTAAAATGAAGTCATAAAACGGCTTCATCGGTTCGGTACTGTGCGATTTGAGACTGGAAGAGTCCAGTAACGCGTAGTGTGAGTTTGAGCGAGTTGTGACTTTTCGTTCCGCGATAGACGCGAGTAACTTTAATAATTAAAAGCGTGGCGGTACTTCGTAAACTTTTACTAAGTGCTTATGGCGAGCATTAACGTTAAAAAACGAACTATTATTGAACATCGACTGCAAACGTGTATGTTAGAAAATCGTCTGTGTTGCAGTTAAGTAAATTCCGTAACTTTGAAAGCTAATTCTGGCGGGGTTTGAGTGTGGATAGAATTGTGAACTGAACTTTCTTCAAACGTAGATTAGCGGGCTGATGATCAGGCTTAAAGACAATAAAGAGCTTAAATAGAATTACCAACTTCGCGTTCTCGTTTGAGTAAACAATTACTACCATTCCAATAACTCAATTTATTTAGGAAGATTGCTCATAGATTGTATTTCAGCAAACATGTATCGCGGCCTCCGGTGAGCGGCTATTAAATTGCAGTTTCTTCAACACTGCTTTTCTGCAATTTTTCCAGTAGCTGCTATCAGGAGAGGCGAGTGCAGCAACTACCTAAGAAACGAGGTAGGTGGATTTTCTTTCAGGGAAAGGAAACTGCGCGATAAGAGCCTGACCCGTCGCAAGTGGTGCATCGGCCGGGAAATAAAAATAGTAAATTCCAGTGAATTTCAAAAAAAAGCAGTAGTGACAATTACCGGACAATACAGAAGTGCTCGCTATGTGTAGGAACTGTGTAACGTACAAAGTGATATCGCCACGTGAATAGGAAGGACAGTGAAAGTGTCCGTGAACTGTAATGTGTTGTACGGAACGGAAGAATTTTTCGGTGATTACGCGCCGATTGGAATAGCAGTCTACGACGGCGTCTGGCAGACGACGAGCTACGGAGACTACGCAGAGGCGACGACAGCAGTGGCAGTTGGCAGCGCTGATTCGAGCGGGGGCCCGGAAACTGGTACAGCATTGCAGTGTATGGTGAACGGACCCGCAGTTTCATCTAGCAGCAACGCAGCACGCCGAAGCACAAAGTTAAGTACAGTGCTTTTGAAAACTTTGTGTGTTTGTGGAGTCAAACTGAGAAAAATGGCTGAGTTTCAACCAAGTGACAAAAAGGCGGAACTAAGTTGTGATAGTGGGATGGAGACAGGGGAAAATGACCCCATGAATTTTAGTTTAGACGTGTCTCAACCCAATTTCAGTAGTAGTTTGACTGATTCATCCTATGTTAATTATAGTTTGGAGTCAGATCCAAATATGTCAGTGCCCAGTGAGTTACAGTTACCCATGCCGGTAGTTAATGTTAATAGGGACATTGTATCAGCAAATGAGGGGGCGAAGGATAATGTCGCCAGTATGCTGATGAATCTATTAACTAAGATGAACGTGTTGGATTCCAATATGTCAAGTAAGATGGATTCCAGTATGTCAAAAATGGAAACTAATATGTCAAGTAAAATGGATTCAAAAATGTCTAAATTAGGATCTGATTTAAGTAATGAGATGACTAAAATGGGCGCTGATTTAGATTCCAAAATATCCGATCTCAGAGACTGTTGGAAGCAAGATTTAGCAGTGCTCAGTAGTAAAGTAAATGTTGAAATACAGCAGGTTAAACTAGAATGTACAGAAAATATTGTTCAAGTGCAAAGTGAATTGACGACACGAATCGAACAGGTTACTGAGGATCAACAGCAATTTAAATCCCATGTTGATGCAGAATTAGATAAAGTATGTGAGCACATAAAAGTGGTAGAGAATTCCAATGAAATTAATCATGCCGCCTTAGAATGTAAAGTAAATGATACCAAAATTCGGTGTGAGAAACTTGGAGAGCAAGTTGTAAATAAGGTCAATAATTTAGAGACTCACATAAGCCATTTCAGTGAAAGTGTGAATGAGCAACTTTGTGGGCATGAATGAAGACTAACCAAAGTAGAACAGTGTGTTTCTAACCATAGTGGTAGTATAATTTCCAGTGGAATAATTGAATCTACCGAGGTTGCGTATGTTACCCACAGACAGTTTTTAAAATTTGACCCAAGTAAGAACATGCACCCCAGAGAATTTTGGAACGATTTTGAAGACGTTTTGCCGAAAGTATGGAGCGATAAACAAAAGATAGGCTTTATCACTTCAAATTTGATGGGAGAGGCCAGAGTATGGGGGAATTTAGCCTCTGAAAAATACGCGAAATTGTCAGAATTTAAATTAGCGTTCTTTGAGGAATACTGGGGAAAGAGAAAGCAGATGGATGTTCTTAATCGGTTCTGGTCGGGAGAGAAGTATGACCCCAAGAGAGAGGGCATCAAACGATTTGTTCAAAGGTGGGTAACAACTCTGTCCTACCTTAGTAATAAGTTAGAAACAGAACAGATCATATTAGGGGTAGAAAATAAGCTACCGTGGAACTGGAAAACTAAGATCATATCTGCGCCCCGAGATAACATTGACAAGTTCGTACAGTATTTAGAAAGGGTTGAATCCGTCCAAAAAGAAGAAGAAAACATGAGGAGGGAGCATCGCCCGCCTGCTAGGCAGAATGACAATCGCGCGGATGTAAACATTAATAGGATGGGTGTTCAGAGAGGCGGCGGATACCGTGGCAGTTCACGTGGTAGAGGAAGAACATATGTTAACAGGTTCAATGAACGCGAGCAGTATGACAGCGGCCGACAGATGTCAGGAGGTGAGGCGGTCAGCTGGAGGCATAGTGATGACGCACCGCGCTCGGAAAACCATTAATTGTCTACGAGTGTGCTGGCGATCGTAGGCAACAGCGTTTAAAGTTAAATCCGCTGGCAAAACCATTCATAAGAAAGCAGCCTGAACGACCACCTAACATAAATGTTGTTGCTACAAAATTTAGGGAGGATAAAGTAAAACAGACAGAGATAGTAGCTTTAAGTCAAGTGGAGGTTAATGAACCAATTAACTGTAAGAATAATCATAAGAAGCCACTTATTGAAGAACTAAGTACTAGTTATAAGGGTAATAATCAGAAAGACATTATGCACAGTAAAACTAATGAAGAGCTGTCGGATAGGGGTGAGAACAGTAATAATGGCAGGGTTGTGACTGTGCTTGATAAGATAATTGATGTTGTAGATAGTTACGAAGAAGAGGATAGATTAGAGGAGGAGGTAGAGGTTAATGACGACGCCTTGGATAGGGTCGTAGAAAAGGAGGTTAATGAGAAAGAGGGGGAAACATTGGAAAAATGTTTTGACTTAGCAATAGTGGATAGGCTAATAGGAGCTGCCACTAGAATTGAGGGTGATAATAAGCATGAAATAAACCCTGTAAGTGTGAATGTGATTGCCACCCAAAAGACAGGCTTCGAAAGGAGAGAAATTGTGCAAGATTTATTGGAGGAAGCAGAACCCAAAATAAATAAAGAGTACTTAGGGCAACCGATAGTAGAGCTAAGAGTATTAAATGAACCAGTTAAATGTTTGATAGATACTGGATCGGAAGTCTGTGCAGTATCCCAGAACTTGGTAAATGAACTCCCTAACAGTAAACAGATTGTTAAGATGCCAGTAAGTGGCTTGAACATTGTAGTAGCAACCGGTAAGACTAAGAAGACAGTAAAACAGGAAGTGTTTCTACCCATAGCATTTAAGGAAGTAGAAATAAGACAGAACTTCGTAGTTATAAATGGACTGAGTGTAGACATATTGGTGGGGGCTGACTTTTTGAATAAATATGAAGGATGGGTGAATTTTTCTACCAATGATGTTATGGTAAAAATTAAGGGTAAACTAATTACTATACCTTTCATCGGTAAGCAGCTATGTGAGGATCCTGAGCAGAATGATTTTCCTATATGTATTTGTAAAACAGAGAAATTCTTGGAGGGCTATAATGAGTACGGTGGCAAAAAAGTAGAGGATCCGTCTGAGCTTGTGAGTGTCAGAAATAGGATCGAGGAGAAATTACTAGAATTAATTGATATTGATGAAGCAAGGAAAAACGATTTAAGACAAATACTAGTCAAACATGCCGAGGTTTTCTCAGATCAACCCCTGGAAAGAAAGAGAAGGCATGACGCAAGAGCTGATCCCACTAGTTTTCAGGTAGGGGGTCTAGTGCTAGTGAAAACTAGGGAAAGATCTAAGAAACTTACGTCAGAAACAAAGAAGTTTACCGATGAGTACGTGGGCCCATTTAGAATCGTAGAGAAGCCTCACCCAAATGCTTATAGACTGGAGTTTGTGAAATCACATAAGGTGTTAGGGCTTAGGAACATTGTGGATTTGAAAAGATATGTTCAAAAGAGAGACGTGGCCAGGAGTGAGTAGTTACCTCAGAGAGCTTTGCACTCTTTGCAGAGCTAAGTGCGTGACGAGCACTAGGTCTCGAGTCGTTTGACAATATTTCTTCCACTTTCTTTTCCGTATTGTCAACCTACCTCTTCTTTCATTCAGAACTAAAATTCTATCGTCTTTCCTTCTTCTCTATCGTAGTTTTTAAGTGATAAAGTGTTTAAGTAATGAGTAGGAAAGAACCTCAGTGCAGTATAGGTTAAGCGTAAGGAATGAGTGTAAGAGAAAATCAAAAAGGATTAAGATACCTCAGATAAGTAATAAGTCTCAGTAAAGTAAATGTTTGGCCTAAGGTGTGAGTAATGCCCTTAGAAAGGTAAAATAACTAAGAAATGTAAGAGCCTCAGAAAATATGGTGACGAACATTGAAGCTGTTTGTTAAGTAACAGAACGATATGTTAAGACGTAGCATTAAGCTAATGTTTAGGAAAGGAAATGGAGCAGTACAGCAAAACTGTCTGTTCAATGAAGTCAGAGCCTCAGGAGGTGATTTAGTGGTAAAATGAGTAAAGGTACAGTGCAACAAGGTTGACTGTCAAAGGGGTAAAGGAAGTTAAGTTAAAGGGACAGTGCAGCAGGACTGACTGTCAAATGAAGAGAAATATGTGAGAAAAGGAGAAAGAATGAGCATAGTGTTTGGCTAGCTCGATATTAGGAAAAAGTGAGGCTACGAAGGTGAGTAAATAAAAAGCTTAATGTTGGTAACCAGAGGTGGCGTTTGTTGGTAAACAGAGGAGATGTTTGTAAACAAAAGGAAGTGAGGCTACGAATGTAAACAGAGCTGAGGCGACGTTGGTAACTCAGGAGGTGGATGTATGTTAGAAAGTATGGGTAACGAGGTTTCGCAGATTAGTAGGAAACGCTTTAACAAATACTAACCTGAGTGTGTGAAGTATGAGTATGAGAGTTGTAAATTAAACCCGAATGTGACTAGAGAAAACCTGATGTTGACAAGAAATTGAAGTAACTCCAGATATGTGAGATGAGGAAAGTACCCATGACATCGATTCCATTTTTGACCAGAGACACACAAAGCTCCCCAAGTTTGTCGTAGAGATTAGTATAAGGATTGTAGTGTTGATAAATGAATAAGTAAATATGTATTTTTCAGTGTTTAATTTATGATACAGGACTACAGGAGATTGCCTGGAGACAGAATTGTAATATTGATAATTTTGTGTATATTTTATATTGTTGTGTATTGTACAGGAACTGGAGAGTCACCAGTGCTGGCGGAGATTTATTATGTATTTGTGAACTATTTGTAGGAATTGTTTTTCTTAGTATTTCTTATGTAACCATAACTTGTTTGATTATGAGATGAAGAAGTAATTAAAGAGTAAATGTGCCACTTCGGTACTGCATTAGGAAAGTCAATTCACTTTTCACTTAAAAAAAAAAAAAAAAAAAAAAAAAAATTTGAAAATTGTACGTACTGTAAAGTAAATTTTATCAAAAATATGAGACTTTAGAGTCAAGCAGATAGCGCCATTTATCGCTGCTGTAGGTTAAGACGTAGCAGTTAGAAAGGGAACTGAGGCCAGCTGATGTTTCAGGTGCGCCGAAGTAAACAGAGGTGGTAGCACGAGACTTGAAATGGACCTCCCAAGCAGGACCCGGTCGAAATACGAGTGCTATCAAAATCTTAAGTGTAAGTGGTAAAAAAGTGACGCTCACCATAGCGATAGTAGTGTTAGTGTGCGTGTGACGTACATCAAGATAGTATTTAGGTTTGTTTTCTCTTTCAGGAATTTGTAAATAGAATTTTGTAATCTGAAAAATTTTTTTTTTGAATGATGATAAAAGTGCATGTTTAGATATAAGATGTTTTGTAGGTCGTCAGCCCTAGGTATAAGTGGATGATTGATGTACAGGAACTATAAATGTTAAATAGCTGTTTGAGTAAATCTTTAATAGAAATTTTTTTTAGAAAACTAAAAGTTTGTCATGAATGAAAAAATTTAGTTTCCTCAGGAGGTGTGTGGCGTCGCAACTAGTGCGAGCGCACAGTTTTCTATCAAATATTTACTGTGAAATGTAGACAGACTGTAAAGTAGCCATCAGATTAGCATATGTGCTGTAGCGGGCAGATTACCGGTGTCCGTTCGTCTGACGTCACGACCATATGGCATGTCTGTACCGTGAGAATGTAAGACCTGTGCGCTAACTAGCCGCGTGTATAACGTGGAACTTTCATCTTTAATAACTTCTAACTGAGGAACCTGAGGAAATTAAAAGTTAATATACTAGTTTCTGTTATGAATAAAAATAAGTCATCCAAATTTGAGCTTTGAAACCTGCATATTTTGGAAATTAGAAAAATCTTACAGAAAACGCAAATTTCTACAATTTTCGAGTCTAAATAAATACCATTATGTATAGATCACCTTCAGTGACCATCCAACTATGAAACAAAATCACCTTCCGTGCTTTTGTGTTTATTTTGAGAATTTTACTTTTAGAAATTCACCTATAACTTTGTTAAAACCATAAATGTTTTGAATTTTTGTGAACAGTTATTTTATATGAGTAGGTGAGAGTGAATGAGTGTGCCTGAGTGAATGAAAGAGGGACATTCGCCATTCTTTGCAAGTGTATAAAATCTAGGTTGGAACTCGCAAGTGTTCAGACGATGTAACCGTGGGAACAGAGTCGCCAGTGGTTCCCCATCTTAGTGAATGTCGGATGTCCAAGAGTGTATGGTATTGTACAAGCAGCCAGAACGTTCGCGAGTATTTAAATAATTTCTGGAAATAAAGTAAAGTCTAGTTTTCCTTTCGGTTTGTTAAATTATACAGTAAATTTTGTGTAACAAGAAATCATGACGTAAATGATTCAGAAGTCATGACTGGTGCGTGCTAGATTTTGGCGCGAGGCGCACCCAAAGAGTTAATTCGGATTGGCTGTGTGATGTGTGAGCCAATGAGATGCGAGGACGGTTAGCAGACTAGGAGAGTGAGTCGCGAGTGGATGAGGAGTCGCGAAGGAACTGTGATCGAGAAGAGACATGCTTGATGTGTCCTCGCGAATAATGTGTAAAATGAAGTCATAAAACGGCTTCATCGGTTCGGTACTGTGCGATTTGAGACTGGAAGAGTCCAGTAACGCGTAGTGTGAGTTTGAGCGAGTTGTGACTTTTCGTTCCGCGAAAGACGCGAGTAACTTTAATAATTAAAAGCGTGGCGGTACTTCGTAAACTTTTACTAAGTGCTTATGGCGAGCATTAACGTTAAAAAACGAACTATTATTGAACATCGACTGCAAACGTGTATGTTAGAAAATCGTCTGTGTTGCAGTTAAGTAAATTCCGTAACTTTGAAAGCTAATTCTGGCGGGGTTTGAGTGTGGATAGAATTGTGAACTGAACTTTCTTCAAACGTAGATTAGCGGGCTGATGATCAGGCTTAAAGACAATAAAGAGCTTAAATAGAATTACCAACTTCGCGTTCTCGTTTGAGTAAACAATTACTACCATTCCAATAACTCAATTTATTTAGGAAGATTGCTCATAGATTGTATTTCAGCAAACATGTATCGCGGCCTCCGGTGAGCGGCTATTAAATTGCAGTTTCTTCAACACTGCTTTTCTGCAATTTTTCCAGTAGCTGCTATCAGGAGAGGCGAGTGCAGCAACTACCTAAGAAACGAGGTAGGTGGATTTTCTTTCAGGGAAAGGAAACTGCGCGATAAGAGCCTGACCCGTCGCAGTGCCATCTCTTATCTTACATCCTGTTTTTTTCTTTTTCCGTGTTGCCACGTCGTTATGTTAGTTTCAATTTCTGTTGTCATTGAGTCCCTGCTTTGTCTACCCGTCAGTAGCAGCACTTTGCTGCACTATTATTAATTCCTGGTTGTCATCTGTCGTGGAGTCAGCTGGGCAGTTCGGACCTGTCAGTCGTGGAGTTGGAACGCGGCACTAGTTCAGCCGCGTTGGAGCAGCAGTGAGGCCTGTATGTCCATGGCTGACCCGACCGTTGCCGCCACACGTCACTTGAGCCAGGGACGGTCTTCGTGGATCGTCGGTCGGTAGCCCTACTGGACGACGTGAATTATCTCGCCGATCGCTTATGGGTTGGCTGTGTTGAGTCGGTCGGTTGGAGCGGATCAATAAGCAAGTCTCCGATCGGTGCAGTCGGCAGGGCTCGCTGGCGGACTCTATGCAGTGTCGGAGCGTGTGGGGGCTGTTCAGAGTGCTACGAGGTTCGTGGCTCACCGACCCAGGACATGAAAGTTGAGTGGGGATATAATTACCGAAGCCAGGTCTGTTCACGTTGTCCCCTTGGTTGGTGGTTCGCTGTTGGCGGTATTCCTGGGAGCAACAGCGAGTGTAACGGTTGGTGAATATTTAGCCGTCGTATGGTGGAGTTAACTATATTTGTCGGTTTGAAATTCAAGTCCACCAGCGGAATTTTCTGCCTTGTTGCCGTTAGTGTTCCGGTTACCTGCCCTGGTCACTGATGTAAATTCAGGCAGTGTCTTTTCCTCACCTGTTGTCGCTGTCCAACAAGGTGTGCAGTTTTTGACAGCTTAATGTGTTCTTGGTTGTGGGCGGCTATGTCTGCACCGTTTTGGCTTTGGAATTATCGTATACTTGTCAGTGGTTAGTAAGTCGTCTTATCGGTGGGTCCCTGACTGTCTCTTGGTTGTGTTGCCGGCGGATCTAGTATACTTGGGCCGACTTCTTGTCTCATCTAAGCGAACGTTAAGATTTCAAGGGCAGACCGAGCCCCCTGGAAACTTCTGAGCACCGTTGCCTATACTGCTTTTCTTGTTGGTGTTTAATTGTGTATTTTAGTAGCTCATAGAAGATGGTTGGAATTTGTATGCTTGTAATTGTATTTTTAAAATCATTGACCTTCAGCCGTTTTAAAAGTAAGTTTTTTCTTAATTGGTCAAGTCTTACATCGTCTGAAGATGAAGATTGGGCTTTCTGTCTGTAGAAAATTTATTGTGTTGTTTTAAAGCGTCGGCTTTCAGCCGCTTTAAGTTTTAAGGATCCTACTTATCAAGCATTACCTTTTGAAAGATTAAGTTGTGGGCTTTCTGCCTGTTGAAAATTTATTGTAGTTGCATTGTTTTTTGAAGGCATAGGCCTCTTAGCTACATTAAGTTTTAAGGTTCTTACTTATCAAGTATTACATTCTTTCGAGATAAAGCTGTGGGCCTTCTGCCTGTTAAAAATTTTTCATAGTTGTATTGTTCTTAAAATGATGGGCCTTTAGCCACTAAAAAATTTAGGATTCTTATTTATCAAGTCTTACATCACCTGGGCTTAAATACTATTTAAGGTTAAAAGCTTTGGGCCTTCTGCCTTGGAAAATTGGTTGCAGTTTTTTTTTCTAAACAAAGGCCTTCAGCCGCTTTGGAGTAAGGTTTCTTATTGGTCATAAAACTTGGGCCTTCTTCCTATTGTAAGGTTATTATAGTTACGTTGTTTTAAATTTATCGGCCTTCGGCCATTTTTAAAAAACTTATTCTATATGACTAGTCAAGTCTTTCATCGCCTGACCTTAAATACTATTTAATGTTAAAGCCTATAGCATTCCGTCCGCCTCCCCCCCCCCCCAAAAAAAAAAAATTATAGCAGTTGTAGTTAATTCATGGGCCTTCAGCCGTTTTAGAATTAAAGACGTTTTCTGTCGATAGTCAAGCTTGCGCTGTAATGTTTGGACAACTAAATAAAGTGTTATGTTTGGAGTGTAACTGACAGCCGTTCATTCTGGCCCCCTTCCACAATTCCTACTACTTTTCCTGTCCAGCGGGCTTAGCAGGGCGTTTCAGTGACGTTCTTTCAAGCACTAAAATAAGTTGCACTAACACGGATATCACAGTTAATAAGCATCCAAAGGAAATATCACAACAGTCTAGTAATACTAAGATTACCAACCAGCTGGGCCTGGGGATTGCATCCTTCCACTATCCCCCACACCTGCAAGTCCTCAACCCGACCAATCGCCTGCGATGTCGGTAGTCTGTTTACGCTCTCCACCATGATTGATCACTCCCTCAATCTCCTTGGGAGCTACGCACTCCACCTACCATATCCATCTATCTTCCACTGTGAGAGATGGTCTTATTTATTTAAAAGGAGGTACGCAAATTGGGCCCTCTAATCTACATGACATTTTAATTAGACACCCTCCAAAACAATGAATTAGGAATTCAGTGGCCACTAAATGAAAAAATCACAATTAATTCGGTTTGTTCCCTCAAAATGACTCGTAAAACATTTGACAACAGATGGTAATACCATTACAGTGAAAGCTTAGCACATTCGATAAAAGCGTCTGGGGTAAGATTCTGATAATTGTATACATGAAACGACTGCATGCACCAAGTTGTACTGTGACTGTCGTGATGTTATTAGAAAAGATAGGTAGTATTAAGAAAAGGAACGCGTTGCACCTGTGTCTAGAGTTGAAAGCAAGTTTTGAAAGTGAAGCTTGAAGTTACTGAAATACTATATTGTGACTTTAACGCCCCCAAGCATCACCTCGCGGAGGCAGCTCGATCTCACCATAGTAAATAGTACCAGGAGCTTAAAGTGGCTGTAGAATCAATCACTGGCGGCGAGCCAACAAACCTCGGCAATGGCTAAGTGCAAATCAGCCTGAAATTTCTGAGACCCTCAGTTCACCTGCTCTGTAACCTGATGGTGGAAGTTCGTGAAGATAAAGAGCTGAAGTCTGATAATCAAGATGAAGAAGAAATGATTTAGTACTGAATGCTCGCTACAACGAAAACTTGCTTTACTGTGTTTTCCACTCTTTGCTCTGTTCAGATTGTCTGGGCAACGGATTTTAAAAACAGTGACCTGCAAAGACATTCCTTACAAAACGCTGGCCTCTGTCCAGAGCTGTTACCAATAATGTGTGTCCTACTATTTTTCGCTGAAAAGGACGTATCAGCCCCCCCCCCCCCCAATACTCTCTCTTTCTCTCTCTCTCTCTCTCTCTCTCTCTCTGTGTGTGTGTGTGTGTGTGTGTGTGTGTGTGTGTGTTCAGTGAGATGGGTCCTCATCGGCACAATAGCGTTTTTCCTCTTTTATCTCCAGTTTACTTACATTATCAAATACTCGCAATTGTGTAAATATTTTCTTTTTGTGAAGTCAACGTCCGACACTATAGATAACATACCTAAAATGGAGTGACAATCTTTGTTTGGGTAGCCTTTGAACGCACTTACTTCAGATACCGTTCGTTTCAGTGTATCATTTCTGCTTGCCGCTGGAGTTGCTAAAATTGGGTACTATTATACAAAATATAGAAAACAGCGTGAAGTCAGTGCGCGGAACCTCACGGAAGCAGAACTTTGCTGTAGTCGGTAGCGAGCCAGGGTGTGAATCGGACATTCAACAAAGCTAGGATCCCCCTTGAAGATATCCCCCGCAGATGGGGACGAAACGTCGCGTTTTGAAGTGAAATCCCTTAGAACACGGCATAAAAGCCCGCAATATTTTATTAATTGTGACAATTCCGGCTGTGAAAGTTTACTTTTTACAATAAGATGTGCTACACACAGGTAATGTTCTCAGTACATATCTATGACTGTTTCACAGAATGGGCGTATATTCATTTTCTTCCTGCCGTGATACCGCGTCGCAGGGATGACTTTGGTGACCTTTCTAACATCGTTTTACGTCAGTATTTCCAATGGTTTGTCGCCCCTCCATGTTTTCCTATCTCCTGGTTTAACTTCATCTCTGCACGACACCTACATCCAAATGTCTCTCTAGTCCATTTAGAATATTCTAGTCTTGGTCCGCTGTAACAATTTTCGCCCTCTACTGCTTCTTCCAGTGCCGGGTTACGTATTTCCGGAAGCCATAGCAGCTGTAGCACTAAACTGTCTCTTCTGTTCGTGTAGATCTTGCATTGACTAGTGCCTTTTACTATTATTTATAAGTACTTCATCGTACTTAATTTATTCAAAACAATTTTTAACTTTCGTCGGTAGCACCACCTGTCAAAATTTTCCAGTTTCTTCTCCGAATTTCTAGACAAAAATTAAATTCTCCCCTACCTCGACAAGTTCAAACTTCCTGGCAGTAAAGAATGACAATATATCGTGTGAATACAGGACACAACGTGAAAATAATTATTTCACTTCAAAACGACACTGTCTCCCACACGTGCGCGTTCAGATACTTCATTTTCGTTTCCTTATCAGTATCTGATATGCCTGCAGCTCTTTTGCCAGAGATTGCTTTCTTCGCTTGTGACAGTAATCTTCCTACTGGGTGATCAAAAAGTCAGTATAAATTTGAAAACTGAATAAACCACGGAGTAATGTAGGTAGGGAGGTACAAATTAACACACATGTTTGGAATGACATGGGGTTTTATTAGAACCAAAAAAAAAAAAAAAAAAAAATTGGTAGACGCGTGAAAGATCTCTTGCGCTCTTCGTTTGGAAATGTTCATGTGCCCAGCCGCCACTTTCGTCATGCTTGGCCTCCCAGGTCCCCAGACTTCAGTCCGTGCGATTATTGGCTTTGGGGTTACCTGAAGTCGCAAGTGTATCGTGATCGACCGTCATTTATAGGCATGCTGAAAGACAACATCCGACGCCAATGCCTCACCATAGCTCCGGACATGCTTTATAGTGCTGTTAACAACATTATTCCTCGGCTACATCTATTGTGGAGGAATGATGGTGGACGTATTGAGCATTTCCTGTGAAGAACATCATCTTTGCTTTGTCTTACTTTGTTATGCTAATTATTGCTATTTTGATCAGATGAAGCGCCATCTACATCTGCATCTACATCCATACTCCGCAAGCCACCTGACGGTGTATGGCGGAGTGTACCTCGAATACCTCTATCGGTTCTCCTATTCCAGTCTCGTATTGTTCGTGGTAAGAAGGATTGTCGGTATGCCTCTGATCACCTGGTATGTTGGAAGGCCCCTGCTTCGGCGCGAACGCCTTCCAGGCAGCGCTTTGGTGCGCGCTTCGACGGCCACCTGTCACACCTAGAGAGCCTGTATAGGGAGAGAGTGGCCAACCGGACGATACGGCGGCCATTTTGCTGCCAAACTGCGGGCGGGACTTTTGAATGGCCAGTAGTGGAGTACACACTCACCGAATCAAAAGCACAAGACAATATGGCGAAATCATTCGTTAAATGCCTTTCTTTACAGCTGGAATATGCTCATAGTAGCCTCCTACGCAAAGCACAGGAAAATGTGATACAGTGGCTGTAAAAATTATTCATTACTTGCATTTATCTCCTTTAAAGTTCGTTTACTAGATATATTGCAATGAAAGTAACGTAAATAAAAAAATAGTGTATAGAATTTGTTTTGTATCGGAAGTGCATGACGCTAAAGATTTAACGTACCTGTATTATAATGTTACTTAAAAACCGTCTTGATTGCAAATTTTTTTTTATTCATATGACCGGTTTCGGTTCATTCAGAACCATCTTCAGATCTGTAAAAATAATTATACTAATTTACTATTTCACAGAAGCAAATCTTTTTCATCCTATCTAATCAACATCAAATGTACCAGAGCGTACCTGATATTTCAGTTACAGGAGTAACCCGTCCAAATCCAGCAGTTTTCACATGCTACGTCACATAAAATTGGTTGGCAGAGTGCACGTCACTTACATTAATTATAACACTATTACCGACAGGTGGCGTCTGGTACATTTGTTACATTCCATTTGCACATACTATATTCAGTAGACCTTTTTTTATTAATTAAAAATACTTAATTAAAATATCTACATCAGGTAATGTTAAATGTAGATTACGGTAATAACGACCAAATATAACAAGAAAACTACCGTATCCCATCTACCCCACAGTAAGTAGGCCTATTAAAAACGGTCTTCAAGAGTACCTACAATTATTTACTACAAATGTTTCAGCAATAACGAAAAACTGCGGAAAACATGCGTACAACTTGCCTGCGTCAACAGTCAGGCAATAATACTGGAACCAAAATAATGCCCAGTGTTCTGATTCGGAGCGAAATAAATTTTGACGCTATGAAGTCGAATGAGCATGGCACAACAATTACAGGAACTTTCCGATTCCAGCAAGGACTGTCAGATATTGGCTTCAGAAAAGCTTGTGATCCTACCAGTATGCACGCAAACGCTAATTACGTACTAAAAGCGATATACAACTAAATCGAAAATGCATGCACAACGCGTAACAAGTCTCTCAATAATTCAAATATCTTTTAATCGTTTCCAAAAGTTCTCTGGACTTCAATTCAACTCAAAAGCACGGCGAACATAGGAAGCGCGAGAGACGTTTGCCAAAAAAAAAAAAAAAAAATGGCGCCAAAGCTAATCAACCAATCACGGGCAACTTCACCTATGGCCACTCTCTCTGTGTACAGGCTCTCTAGTCACTCCGAGTCTCTGCCGCCACCTGCCGCAAGTCTGCGACGCCGCGCGCCACCGTGTGACGAACCGCGAGGCGTGGCTCGGGGGTCGAGCAGATGTGACTATTAAGAAGAAGTATATGTGAATTTACAAGAAGTTTAATAAAAATGTGGATCGTGAACACCAAGTCAAAAATTATTGCTTCCATACCATTGTTCTAATCTGGGATGGTTTGATCATTAAGAATTTCCTGAAAAATGCATTTGTTAGGTCTTCAAATATTACTAAAATATAGATCTGGTCCTTCTAGCAGTCAAAGTGGAATCACTCTAGAATCAACAAGATGGACCATAACAACTTCGACGAAATCTACGTGGGAATCCATTAAAGATAGGTGCCAAAATTAATGACTTTTTTTACAGTGGCTTAATTATTTCCATTCTGACGATACCATCCACAGTCAATAACTTTGTTGTTGCCCGATAAAGCGAACATATGCTGCGTGACCAACATTATTAATCTGAATTCTAACTTACTTTTCAAGTGGTGCTATTGTTACAAGTTCAAATTTCTGGGTGTTTAGAAGCGATAGTTTGACACGAAAAGTAGTCAACTTTGTTTATTTTCATTCGCTTATGACCTATGGTATTATATTTTGGGATAATTCTTCCTATTATCAAAGGATACTTTTGGCTCAGTAAAGGACCGGTTTGGGCAATAAGTAGTGTAAGTTCGCGATCCTCTTGTCGACCCCTGTTCACGAGTCTGGCTATTCTGACATTGACCTCACAATACATATATTCTTTACTATCGTTGTAATGTTGTTGCTTAATTTTATGTGAAAGCGGTGCTGAGACAATAAAAGCGGGTTAAAAGCTGTGAGCTGTCTGGGGTTAGTTAACCTTGCATTACTGCGCAACTGTTTCACCAGGTATCCAGTCTAGCTTACCAAATTCTCAACCAGACTAACATTAATTATTATCTTTTAATAGTCATACGACAACCGGTGATATATATATATATATATATATATATATATATATATATATATATAAGAGAATTTAAATAAAAAGAAATAAATAAGTTTATATTTGGAAATTTATTTTAACATTGATCATTGAAATTTCAGCATATTAAACTTGATTCATAACTAAACTGGTGCCTCATTTAGAATTGTGAAAATGTGAGATTGTAATCTTACGGAACACATCAAATATGGAGCCAAGATTGGGAGACTGCATACAACACTGCTTTCATAAAATAACACAAGAAGAACGTTGAAACATATGCAAGAGGAAATTAACCACAACCAACCGATTCAATTTTCACCCAAAGAAGTTACGTTCGTAGCGCAATCCTGTCCGTCATGTAATTACCACACACTGGTATACTAAATTCATACTAACTCTCTGTGAAATCTTCCTGAAAAGAATAGCTGAGGGCTACTTTGATGATTACACCACATGCTTCACGTGGTCAACTTGACTTACACAAAGAGTGTAACTCCACAATAATTTTGATAATTAAAATAAATTAGACCGAAAAGCAATTTACAAAAGAAAAACCTTGAACTTGTTACTATCGTCTTACTATTAACCTGATGGGTCAAACAACTGTATAAGCACGTGGTACTGGTCTCACAAAGTACACCTCACGTGGGTTGAACATAAAGAAAAGTTGCTATATTGAAAAATATTGTCAACACGAGACGTTATAATCTCACGCACGGAGTTACTGATCAACACGTGGTTCCACTTTACTCACAAAGTAGTGACAAAGCAACTATCGGAATATATTCTGAACTTCACACTCGAATTACACTGCGTTGCAATTTGAGATAACATTAGATATTTTAGAGATAAACCTGAAATAAAGGTGATTAAATTTTCAGTTAGACTGAACTTAAGAAATCCATTGTCCTACGGACTTAGCAGACACGCGCTTAGCTGGAGATCTTACCACTTCAGACGCTCGCCACGGATAGACTGACCTGGGCTCCTACCAGGTGACCAGAGAGGCAGCTTCCTATACCAAAATGATAAGGGAAGGACAGGACAATACTACGGATACAAACCTCTTTGCTTTTAGAAAGCGTAGCTACCTGTTCCGACGTTTGGTCCTACTGTTCTCTAGCAGACAGGCTTGTCTGCTACCATCAAGCATGCAACTAAAATACATTTGCTCATTCGTCCTCTCGTACAGAAGGGAGGGGAGATGACAGTATCTTATCATATACAGTATATAAAAGCAAGCGGATGTAGGTTCCGTATGAGACTGTGTGACATGAATTACATATAAACTGTGTTTTAAAGTGTAGTAGTGTGACAGATCGTTCTTGTTTATGTGTAAAAGTAACACGTTCCACTACTCAATCTCCTCCCAGATAGTCAGAAACACCACAGTAAATTTAGAAGAGGAATTTATGCCATAAATGGCAACAGATTTAAGAAATTAACATGAAAGGAATCTAACAGAGACCTTTCATAACCACAACGCTCCGGGAAAAGACAATGCAGGGAATTTTCTGGCCATGCTAGGACATTCCCAAGCAGGCTTCTCACACCCAGCTTAAACCAAAAATGTGAAGAAAAGGCAAAAGGTCACCAGCTACACGCTAAAACACAATATTTTCAACTCACCTTTAGAATCTAACAATTTCAAAGAGAAAAAGAAACACACTCTGTGACACCTATTTAAAAGATAGTGTAGACCTAATTCGGTCAGCCAGTAATAAGAAAACAATTTCTGGTTGTTACCCTTATGGAGTTCACCAGTATTTGCTCATTGCAAGAGCCAACTGATTAAGGAAAATTTATGACTGTTTATTAACAAGTAAAATTTATTAAAAGAGCAAATGTGCCACAGCAATTTAAAAAAAAAAAAGACATGAAAATAACATCAGTATTATAAAGAAGTACATTACAATGCACAATCCGCAAAACAAAAAAAGAGAAAAAACAACTTATAAGACAAATAATTTGTAGAATTAAAATAACTTTGTGGCACTAATTTAATCACTCTACCATATTTCAGTTAGTTATCAAACAGTGATCACTGTGTGTCATTATACTGAAACTACAATTATTTATGTGATTTTTACCCTTAAGGGGTTCCTCACTATAAATATGCCCCATGTAAAGGCTAATCGATCACTGTCCAATTACCATGAGTAGCTATCTGACTTATAAACGAAGCAATGCCACAGAAATGAAGTAACGAAACAAAATACACTCGTGGAAATGGAAAAAAGAACACATTGACACCGGTGTGTCAGACCCACCATACTTGCTCCGGACACTGCGAGAGGGCTGTACAAGCAATGATCACACGCACGGCACAGCGGACACACCAGGAACCGCGGTGTTGGCCGTCGAATGGCGCTAGCTGCGCAGCATTTGTGCACCACCGCCGTCAGTGTCAGCCAGTTTGCCGTGGCATACGGAGCTCCATCGCAGTCTTTAACACTGGTAGCATGTCGCGACAGCTTGGATGTGAACCGTATGTGCAGTTGACGGACTTTGAGCGAGGGCGTATAGTGGGCATGCGGGAGGCCAGGTGGACGTACCGCCGAATTGCTCAACACGTGGGGCGTGAGGTCTCCACAGTACATCGATGTTGTCGCCAGTGGTCGGCGGAAGGTGCACGTGCCCGTCGACCTGGGACCGGACCGCAGCGACGCACGGATGCACGCCAAGACCGTAGGATCCTACGCAGTGCCGTAGGGGACCGCACCGCCACTTCCCAGCAAATTAGGGAAACTGTTGCTCCTGGGGTATCGGCGAGGACCATACGCAACCGTCTCCATGAAGCTGGGCTATGGTCCCGCACACCGTTAGGCCGTCTTCCGCTCACGCCCCAACATCGTGCTGCCCGCCTCCAGTGGTGTCGTGACAGGCGTGAATGGAGGGACGAATGGAGACGTGTCGTCTTCAGCGATGAGAGTCGCTTCTGCCTTGGTGCCAATGATGGTCGTATGCGTGTTTGGCGCCGTGCAGGTGAGCGCCACAATCAGGACTGCATACGACCGAGGCACACAGGGCCAACACCCGGCATCATGGTGTGGGGAGCGATCTCCTACACTGGCCGTACACCTCTGGTGATCGTCGAGGGGACACTGAATAGTGCACGGTACATCCAAACCGTCATCGAACCCATCGTTCTACCATTCCTAGACCGGCAAGGGAACTTGCTGTTCCAACAGAACAATGCACGTCCGCATGTATCCCGTGCCACCCAACGTGCTCTAGAAGGTGTAAGTCAACTACCCTGGCTAGCAAGATCTCCGGATCTGTCCCCCATTGAGCATGTTTGGGACTGGATGAAGCGTCGTCTCACTCGGTCTGCACGTCCAGCACGAACGCTGGTCCAACTGAGGCGCCAGGTGGAAATGGCATGGCAAGCCGTTCCACAGGACTACATCCAGCATCTCTACGATCGTCTCCATGGGAGAATAGCAGCCTGCATTGCTGCGAAAGGTGGATATACACTGTACTAGTTCCGACATTGTGCATGCTCTGTTGCCTGTGTCTATGTGCCTGTGTCAGTGTGATCATGTGATGTATCTGACCCCAGGAATGTGTCAATAAAGTTTCCCCTTCCTGGGACAATGAATTCACGGTGTTCTTATTTCAATTTCCAGGAGTGTAGTTAAACATTCCACAGTGATGGTGTCAACAAACTGATCTTTCGTTTGGGGAGGTGTGCTCATCTCCAGGATGACTACGATGAGAAATAAATACGTAGACATGAAGAATAAAGATACAGAATATTTATAAAGTCTGCTTTACTCAAAAATCTTTAATAGTTTTCATATTAAAGATTGGTAGCTTCCCGTTACTTTCCACTTAGGCAGTAGGTTGGCCAGCCTAAAATCAGCCGCTCACTAGACGCTGTCTGTAACCGCCCCTCTGGGTTACAGCCACTACTTGTACTCTTTTTGAACCTAAAGACAAAAGGTGGATCTTTCGCCAGCTTCACCGTTTCGAAAGACTCTTTTTCTGCTCACTGCCGTTGAGGTCTTATAGATATAATAGGAAATGACAAGAAAAGGACATTGTGAAGACAGGTTTGGGATAGGAAACGGGGAGCGATAGGCCGTTGTGGGACACACTTTGTCTGGCTCCTCCCCGAACGAAAGACCAGTTTGATGACACCTTCACTGTGGAATGTCGGAGGATGGAAAGAGTGAGTAATGAAAGAGTATTGGAAAAGGTTGGTGGGAGAAGATGTCTGCTGAAGGTTGGAAGAGAAAGGAAAAAGAACTGGTTGGGACATTCATCGAGAAGGGAGTGCTTGCTACCAAAAGTGTTGTGTACATAGTACGTCGTAGTCAGTGCGTACACAACTTTCCCACTAGAGCGCGCCCCGCTAAGCACAACAGCCCAGGCGCAGCGCTCGTCCGTCTCCACACTACGAGATGGCCCTGTCTTAGATACGGACCAAATTCTGCTTCCGCTGATCCGCGTGTTAATAGGTAACGCAGTCAATGAGATTGCTGCTAACGTAGAACTTTTTCTCCTCGCGGATCGTACTCGCGCAGTGATACATGAATGCGCGAGGTATTATAACGAGTGTACAGACCTTCGATTAGTCAGTCTTGATTTGTCTGTAACAGTCTATAATCAAGTTTCAGTCTGCGCCTAATAAGATTGTCATATTCCTGTACATAGCCATGAAGAGAAATGTATAGACACTTTGTCAAGTATCGGAGATAGGTGAGAATAAGACTAAGGTACCAAGACCAAAGGAACTTCAGATTGTCAATTGTAAATAGCATCCAGAATCAAGTTAAGTTAGGTTTATGATTGTTATTATTTTAATAAATGTGTGTGAAAATTAATCAATTTCTGTTTAAAGTTGGTCACCGTCAATCTGCTACTCTAAGCGTGCAAATGCAATTTCTATCGTCTGGCCTAACAGCAGAAGATAAACACGCCACGATAAGACCACGAGACATGTTGCTGATACTCGTCTACTTCGTTAGAGCGACAACTCAACTAATCTGATGATGTGTGTACCGAAGGTCTTACAGTACGCACACCACAAAATGCTTTGGAAGGATTGGTTTGTGGGAGAAGACTCAGAGGAAGAAGGAGATACAAGATGATAGGATGATAGACGACATAAAGGGAAGAGGAAATTACGCAGACCTGAAGATGATGGCAGAAGACCGTACAGCATGGAGAACTACCATGTGAAAAAATGGTTCAAATGGCTCTATGCACTATGGGACTTAACATCTGAAGTTATCAGTCTCCCAGATGTAGAATTACTTAAACCTAACTAACCTAAGGACATCACACACATCCATGCCCGAGGCTGGATTTGAACCTGCGACCATAGCAGAACCGCGGTTCCGGACTGTTGTGCCTAGAACCACTGGGCCACAGCGGCCGGCACAAATACCATGTGAAAACCTGCCTTTTGGCAGAACATTGATGATGATGATGATATTAAAGATTCAGAGGCTTTATTTTTCAGCACACCCTCGAGAGACCCCAATTTGTTGAAGATTACTACACTACTGGCCATTAAAATTGCTACATCACGAAGGTGATGTGCTAGAGACGCGAAATTTAACTGAGAGGAAGACGATGCTGTGATATGCAAATGATTAGCTTTTCAGAGCATTCACACAAGGTTGGAGCTGGTGGTGACACCTACAACGTGCTGACATGAGGAACGTTTCCATCCGATTTCTCATACACAAACAACAGTTGACCGGCGTTGCCTGCTGAAACGTTGTTGTGATGCCTCGTGTAAGGAGGAGAAACGCGTACCAACACGTTTCCGATAAAGGTCGGATTGTAGCCTATCGCGATTGCGGTTTATCGTATCGCGACATTTCTGCTCTCGTTGGTCGAGATCAAATGACTGTTAACAGAATATGGAATCGGTGGGTTCAGGAGGGTAATACGGAACACCGTGCTGGATCCAAACTGCCTCGTATCACTAGCAGTCGAGGTGACAGGCATCTTATCCGCATGGCTGTAACGGATGGTGCAGGCACGTCTCGATCCCTGAGTCAACAGATGGGGACGTTTGCAAGACAACAACCACCTGCACGAACAGTTCCACGACGTTTGCATCAGCATGGACTATCAGCTCGGAGACCATGCCTGCGGGTACCCTTTACACTGCATCACAGATAGCGCCTGCGATGGTGTACTCAATGACGAACCTGGGTGCACGAATGGCAAAACGTCATTTTTTCGGATGAATCCAGGTTCTGTTTACAGCATCATGATGGTCACATCCGTGTTTGGCGACATCGCGGAGAACGCACATTGGAAGCGTGTATTCGTCATCGCCATACTGGCGTATCACCTGGCGTGATGGTATTGGGTGCCAACGGTTACACGTTTCGGTCACCTCTTGTTCGCATTGACAACAATTTGAACAGTGGACGTTACATTTCAGATGTGTTACGACCCGTGGCTCTTCCCCTCATTCGATGCCCGCGAAACCCTACATTTCAGTAGGATAATGCACGACCGCATGGTTCAGGTCCTGTATGGGCGTTTCTGGATACAAAAAATGCCCGATTACTGCCCTCGCCAGCTCATTTTCCAGATCTCTCTCCAATTGAAAACGTCTGGTCAATGGTGGCTGAGCAACTGGCTCGTCACAATAGGCCAGTCACTACTCTTGATGAAGTGTGGTATCGTGTTGAAGCTGCATGGGCAGCTGTACCTGTACACACCAGCCAAGCTCTGTTTGACTCAATGCTCAGGCGTATCAAGGTCGTTATTACGGCCAGAGGTGGTTGTTCTGGGTACTGATTTCTTAGGATCTATGCACCCAAATTGCTTGAAAATGTAATCATATGTCAGTTCTAGTGTAATATATTTGTCCAATAATCCCCGTTTATCATCTGTATTTCTTCCTGGTGTAGCAAGTTTAATGGCCAGTAGTTTAGAACAGAAATTGTCATTCGTTGGTCACTGTTTCTTCCGCACAAGCACTGCAGATTTTTATTTAGACCCTATCGCGTCAAAACCTCAAGTTCCACCTCTCACCGGCGTCTTTCTGTAACGCAAAGACACGCAGTTCGTCGCGGGCGGTATTCGTGTTTCTGGACGACACGTATCACGGACGAAGAACATCCGGCAGGGGCCTTGCCAGTCTCGCTCTGAGGAGAAGGATTTAGCTGGTGACAGCGTAAGTTGTGTGAAACGCCTAGGCTGCGGTCACGCGAGCCGCAGGAAGGCGAAAGGAAGGAATAAAAAGCAGCGGCGACTGCAGAGGGAGAAAGCCGACGGTTCGGCGTCGGCGAGCACGTCTTGCGGCCGGGGTCCGCGTAAATCTCCGGGAAACCGGAGGAGGCGCCACCCGCGCTCTGCTGCGCGATAACGAGGCGGCCGCCGCTCGTGGGGAGAGGAGTCGAGAGGGGAGGAGAGGAGAGGGGGGCAGCGGCGGACCGCCTTTGCTCTGTCCTGGCTTCATTCCCCGCACGCTGCCGCTGGCCCCTCCTTATGCACAGAGACGGCGGTTGCAACACGTCATAACCAGTATGCTAAAAAAACTCGGGCTTCTGCTGATTTCCCATTTTTACTTATACTCGTAATACGTGATAACGAAACACTTGTTATCGAAAATTGTGGCGTTGTTAACTGCACACGACTTTAGTCACTTGTCGACATCTATGTGTAGTTCAGGATTGTCCAGCTGCATATTACTTTGTAAGGAGGCTGTTCAGGTTCTTATATTGGTAACGCCACCGCCACGTAGCGCTCTGTATGAAAATCACTGGCTGTTCTGCGTGGGTTCTGTGGCTGGTTTGCATTGTTGTTGGCTATTGCAGTGATGCCCAGATGGCTGTTAACAGCGCGTACCGTTGCGCAGTTGGAGGTGAGCCTCCAGCAGTGGTGGATGTGGGGAGAGAGATGGCGGAATTTTGAGAGCGGATTATCTGGACGTATGTCCATCAGAGACAGTACATTTGTAAGACTGGATGTCATGAACTGCTATATATATATTATGACTTTTGAACACTATTAAGGTAAATACATTGTTTGTTTTCTATCAAAATCTTTCATTTGCTAACTATGCCTGTCAGTAGTTAGTGCCTTCAGTAGTTAGAATCGTTTATTTAGCTGGCAATATTGGCGCTCACTGTATTCCAGTAGTTCGAGTAACGAAGATTTTTGTGAGGTAAGTGATTTGTGAAATGTATAGGTTAATGTTAGTCAGGGCCATTCTTTTGTAGGGATTATTGAAAGTCAGATCGCGCTGCGCTAAAATATTGTGTCAGTTTAGTGTTGATCAGAATAAGTAAAGGGCTAAATGTCTGTGTATGTTCAAATAACGTAAGGGGTTCACCAGCATTGTAATTCATAAGTTTTTCTAAGGGGACGTTTCATAGAGAAAAATTAATGAATTACTGTGCTGAGAAAACTCTTACGTTATTTGCTTTGCAAACAGCTGAGCAAAGCTGAACGTTCTCAGACATTACTCTCTTTACTTATTCTGATCAACACTAAACTTACACACAATATTTTTAGCGCAACGCAATCTGACTTTTAATAATCGCTACAAAAGAATGGCCCTGACTAACATTAACCTATACCTTTCACAAATCACTTAGTTCACAAAAATCCTCGTTACACAAGCTACTGCAACACAGCGAGCCCACTACTGCAAGCCAAATAAAAGATTCAAGCTACTGAAGGTAGTAACTACTGATAGGCATAGTTAGCAAATGAAAGATTTTGATAGAGAACAAACAATGTATTTACCTTAACAGTGTTCAAAATTCATAAAATATGTAGCAGTTCATGACATCCAGTCTTACAAATGTACTGTCTCTGATGGACACACGTCCAGATCATCAGCTCTCAAAATTCCGCCATCTCTCTCCCCACATCCACCACAGCTGGCGGCTCACCTTCAACTGCGCAACGCTACGCGCTTTTAACAGCAAACGGTCCAACACTACAATAGCCAACAACAATGCAAACCAGCCACAAACTGCACGCAGCACAGCCAGTGATTTTCATACAGAGCGCTACGTGGCGGTGGTGTTACCAATATAAGAACCTAAACAGCCTACTTACAACTTCAAGAAATTTATATCGCTGCTCAGTTGCGTAGCCTATGGGTTGGAAGGGCATAGGTTGACGCTTATATGTATACATATATAACATCATTTCTGCCGTTTTCATTGCTCATCAAAACCACACATTATATGCTGTACCACCATACAGCCGGACTTCCGAAGGTGGTGATCCAGATTTCTGTACACACCGATACCTCTAATACCCAGTAGCATGTCCTCTTGCATTGATGCATGCCTGCATTCCTCAGCATACTATCCACATGTTGTCAAGGCACTGTTGGTCCAGATTGCCCAAATCCTCAACAGTGATTTGGCGTAGATCCCTCACACTGGTTGGTGGGTCACATTGTCCATAAACAGCCGTTTTCAACCTATTCCGGGCACTTTCCATGGGGTTCATGTCTGGAGACATGCTGGCCACTCTAGTCGAGAGATGTTATTGTCCTGAAGCAAGTCATTCACAAGATGTGTACGATGGGAGCGCGAATTGTCGTTCAAGAAGACGAATGCCTCGCCAATATGCTGCCGATATAGTTGCACTATTGGTCGGAGGTTGGCATTCACGTATCCTACAGCCATTGCGGCTCCTTTCATGACCACCAGCGGCGTACAGCAGCCTCACATTATGCCATCCGAAAACAGCTGGGAACTCCCACTTTGCTGCACTACCGGCCGGGGTGGCCGAGCGGTTCTAGGCGCTTCAGTCTGGAACCACGCGACTGCTACGGTCGCAGGTTCGAATCCTGCCTCGGGCATGGATGTGTGTGATATCCTTAGGTTAGTTAGGTTTAAGTAGTTGTAGGGGACTAAGGTAACGGTCATCCATTGCAGTAGTAGCCCTCGGGCGGCCTGAGCGAGGCATGTCATCGACAGTTCCTGTCTCTCTGTATCTCCTCCATGTCCGAACAACATCGTTTTGGTTCACTCCGAGACGCCTGAACACTTCCCTTGTTGAGAACCCTTTCTGGCACAAAATAGCAGTGTGGACGCTATCGAGCAGCGGTATTGACCGTCTAGTCATGGTTGAACTACAGACAACACGAGCCGTGTACCTCCTTGCTGGTGGAATGACTGGAACTGATCGGCTGTAGGACCCCCTCCTTCTAATAGGTGCTGCTCATGCATGGTTGTTTACATCTTTGGATGGGTTTAGTGACATCTGTGAAAAGTCAAAGGGACTGGGTCTCTGAAACAAAATCCGACCGAGGTGATGCAAAACTTTTTTGATGTGTGTATATATATTTTGAAGCGCCAAATAAAATAGATATGCGTGTTCAAATGCAGAGATATATAGACAGGCAGAATACGGCGCTAGGGTCGGCAACACCTTTGTAAGACAACATGTGTCTGGCGTAGTTATTAGATCGGTTACTACTGCTACAATGGCAGATTATCAAGATTTAAGTGGGTTTGAGCGTGATGTGCCTTCGGACACAGCATCTCCGAGGCAGCGATGGAGTGGGGATTCCCCCAAGACCATTTCATACGTGTACCGTGAATATTAGGAATCTGGTAAAACATCAAATCTACGACATCGTTACGGCCGGAAAAAGATCCTGCAAGAACGGAACCAACGACGACTGAAGAGAATCGTTCAAGGTGACAGAAGTGCAACCGTTCCGCAAACTGCTGCCGATTTCAATTATGAGTCATCAACAAGTGTCAGCGTGCGAGCCATTCAATCGATATGGGCTTTGGCAGCCGAAGGCCCACTCGTATAACCTTGATGACTGCACGATAGAAAGATTTACGCCCCGCTTGGGCCCGTCAACACCGACATTGGACTGTTGATGACTGGAAATACGTTTGAAATTGCATCGAGCGGATGGACGTGCACCGGTATGTAGACAATCTCATGAATCCATGGACCCTGCATGTCAGCAGGGGACTCTTGAAGCCTACGCCATGGTGTTGCGCGTGTGCAGTTGGAATGATGTGGGACCCCTGATACTCTTAGATTTGCCTCTAACAGGTGACACGTACGTAAACATCCTGTCTGACCACCGGCATCCATTCATGTCCATTGTGCATTCCGACGGACTTGGGCAATTCCAGCAGGACAATGCGACACCCCACACGTCCAGAATTGCTCTAGAGTGGCTCCAGGAACATCGTCTGAGCTTCTGAGCTTCCACTGACCACCAAACTCACCAGACATGAACATTATTGAGCGCATCTGGGATGCCTTTGCAACATGCCGTTCAGATGAGATCTCCAGTCCCCCGTACTCTTATAGATTTATGGACAGCGATGCGCGATTCGTGGTTTCAGTTCCCTCCAGCACTACTTCAGACATTTGTCGAGTCCATGCCACGTCGTGTTGCGGCACTTCTGCGTGCTCGCGAGGGCACTACGCGATATTAAGCAGGTGTACCGGTTTCTTTGGCTCTTCAGTGTGTATATGTATAGGATGTGTGAAGATAACACTAGAGGCTGATATACATTTTTTTCCTTTTTATTGTATCTTACTTCTTTCCTGCTTTATTCTCATCATACATAGAGAAGGTCATTTCGGAATGAGTATCTGTAAATTAAAGTCTTGGTATAATTATGTTTCTGCTTACGTAAGGAGGTTGCCATTTTCAGTTATTCCAATGTTATATACTTTCTTATCTGAACGCAAGTTATTTGGACTCATTTTCTATGGACAGATTAATGTGAAATTTTAATTTTGTAGAAAACCTGTAAATCTATGTAATCAGAATCTTCGGAAGTGGTATGCGAAGTGAGGTCTGTGAACGATGTAGAATCATATCGATAGGTCGACAGAGAATGCATCAACAAATAGTTGGAGCGAGGAGAAAAGTGTGGAGGTGATTGTCCTGCCGCTTACGTACAGCTACATATTGTGTTTGTGACCTGTGAAAAATAGGAGTGTGTGGACAGTGCTATAGTTTTGATCACGGCATGTGCTGTGATTATAAAACGTCCGCATCTCGTGGTCGTGCGGTAGCGTTCTCGCTTCCCACAGCCGGTTCCCGGGTTCGATTCCCGGCGGGGTCAGGGGTTTTCTCTGCCTGGTGATGGCTGGGTGATTTGTGATGTCCTTAGATTAGTTAGGCTTAAGTAGTTTTAAGTTCTAGGGGACTGATGACCATAGATGCTAAGTCCCATAGTACTCAGAGCCATTTGAACCATTTGATTATAAAACTGGTGACTTTCCGTGTCGCGTTGCTCATTTGCCGTAATTGTGCTTTGAATCGTTGCTCATTGAACTTAAAATTTTGATTTCCAGACCGGTAAGCTATGTTCACGCGGTAAAGATTCTGTTTCCAATTGTAGTCAGTACGAACTCTTTAGTGCATACCACAGACTGGAGTGATACAGAAAATATGGTTACACATTTTCATATCATGTATTGATACGAAGAACTTTAACTGCGAATGTATGATGTGCTGATTGCCGCATGATTGAAGTGACTGCGTGGACAATTGCTCAATGTACATATTGTTCTGTTTAAACAACGCACTAAAGGTCTTGATTTCGTTGTAATATCATTCTTAGAGAGGTGCAAGATCACCATTAGTACCTGTTCTTTCGGACACGACCAAAAGAACAGATACGATCTTCAAATTGCATTAGAGTTAACTCGATTTACTTTCGTTGTGTGGACGGATATGCTGTTGAAAGTGCTGCGTCGCGATGGTAAACCATAAATCTGAAACCTGTGGCTGATGTGCGCAACAAATATTATGAACAAAAGTGTTTTATGTTCGCTGTTGCATGCAGACACGCAGACTGGAATTAATTCTGCAAATATGAGGCATTCCTGCGGGACCCGCAACAGGCGCCCCCGATCAGGGAGCCAAGCAAGACGACGGCGGACTGCACGCTCAAGGATCGCGGACTGACGAGGCGACAGGATCAGCTAACTGAAAACTG
This sequence comes from Schistocerca gregaria, assembly GCF_023897955.1. NCBI lineage: Eukaryota > Metazoa > Arthropoda > Insecta > Orthoptera > Acrididae > Schistocerca > Schistocerca gregaria. The sequence continues at coordinate 481,025,764 of NC_064925.1, forward strand.
TTCTGAAGAAACATTGGGTAAGACACTCCGCGAACAATATTGTTCTAATCAGCGATATCAAAACAATAGTAACTTTTCATGATGATTAACTTTAGGTAATCATAAATTGTCATATTCTAGTGCGGTTTTGATATTTTTCAGTAATAATTTTCAGAATAACAATTAAAACCTAGTTTCGTCCATTAACTTATTTCTTTCTAAAATCACAATAATTTTGCAAACTCATTGACTTACGACATATTGTAACATCGACGAGACAAATTTTAACTACAGTGCGACGAGAGGAAATTACCATCACGCCTATTGTTAGTGTAGTCAAACTGAGCCCTGGGTTGCCAGTTTAAGGAACGATCATTTTCCCCGCATCGATTAGTTTATTCTTGGCTTTGCTGAAGTCTGTCGCAACTAAGTACCTGGGTGTTAAAATTACGAACAACTTCAGTTGGAAGGACCACATAGATAATATTGTCGGGAAGGCGAGCCAAAGGTTGCGTTTCATTGACAGGACACTTAGAAGATGCAACAAGTCCACTAAAGAGACAGCTTACACTACACTCGTTCGTCCTCTGTTAGAATATTGCTAAAATCAAATGGTTCAAATGGCTCTGAGCACTATGGGACTCAACTGCTGTGATCATTAGTCCCCTAGAACTTAGAGCTACTTAAACCTAACTAACCTAAGGACATCACACACATCCATGCCCTAGGCAGGATTCGAACCTGCGACCGTAGCAGTCGCACGGTTCCGGACTGCGCGCCTAGAACCGCGAGACCACCGCGGCCGGCTAGAATATTGCTGCGCGGTGTGGGATCCTTACCAGGTGGGATTGACGGAGGACATCGAAAGGGTGCAAAAAAGGGCAGCTCGTTTTGTATTATCGCGTTATAGGGGAGAGAGTGTGGCAGATATGATACACGAGTTGGGATGGAAGTCATTACAGCATAGACGTTTTTCGTCGCGGCGAGACCTTTTTACGAAATTTCAGTCACCAAATTTCTCTTCCGAAAGCGAAAATATTTCGTTGAGCCCAACCTACATAGGTAGGAATGATCATCAAAACAAAATAAGAGAAATCAGAGCTCTAACAGAAAGGTTTAGGTGTTCGTTTTTCCCGCTCGCTGTTCGGGAGTGGAATTGTAGAGAGATAGTATGATTGTGGTTCGATGAACCCTCTGCCAAGCACTTAAATGTGAATTGCAGAGTAGTCATGTAGATGTAGATGTAGATGTAGTAGGTGTTGGCATTGCTAGTTTTCTTAGTTTCTATCTGCGCCGGTTCCTTTGGTTGTGTGCAGCTCCGCTCTTCTACCACCAACCAAAGCAAAATCCGCTGTGTATGGCGGGCCTATCCTGTGCCGAATTCCCACACACATAAATGACCAAACAATTCTATACAAATTAGTTATCTCGTTATTTTTTTCCACATCCTTCTCCACCACAGATCATCCACCCGATATCAGCGATTTATCAAGGGAAAAGCGCAGTAAATGAAATTCCTCTCCCTGTAATGGCACTGCCTCTTAGCGCCTCCGTTCTATGCATTTATTGATTTTTGTGAGTCAGATCTAGGGGAGACGTGTAGGGTCAAATGCCACATTTTAAACAACCGGGACGCAGTGTTATCACATCACGTGTGATGGACACGAGGTGAGCCATCGCTTGGGAAATGCTACTTTGAGTGGCAACTTACTCTAAATTACCCCCCCCCCCCCTTTACGTAATTGCCGTTGCTGCGAGAATTATGAGGATAAAACAGTAGACCACGATAATAGTACCCTCTGTCACCGTCGCAAGCGCCTTCCATCCTCGACGCCTTACATCTTATCCTCACTGCTGCACCGTACAGTCATCTAGCAAGACAACTGGAGCAGAAGGGGACTGCCAGGTTCTGGACTTAGCACAGCTTAATACGAGCTGCCTCCCTCCCTCCTTTACACGTATTGGAGCAAAGGGAAAGACCAATTGCCCCCGCGCGATTGTCTGATAACGGCCGGCTTTTGAACGGGCGCATCGCTCTTGCCTGATTGCATGTATTATTCAGTGGCTAGGTGAGATAGGCTAATTACAAACCCTGGCGCAATTACGTTATCCAATTCCCTGATTCACATTTGCAGAAACAGTAACTAGAAGAGCTCCTCAACGGTGAAATGAGAGTAGAACGAAATACTGTATGTCTGCACCCATACCACGGCGATGCTGTTGTGCTGAAGCTGGAGAAAGTGTGCTGCGTTATCGAGAGTGTCTGAAATGAAATTATGGAAGCGGGGGATAATAGTATCCCTTCTTTTTGTTTTAATAATTGCCTACTGATTTCATATGGCTCAGCGCACAGGAACAGTCAAACATATATGTCTTAAGAACAAAAGTTCGTCGACTGTGCGTAGTGCTATTTCCCTTCTTTTGTGTTTTATTTTCAATATATAATTTGTATAAATTAGATAAAATTTTCAAACAATTTAATATAAACATTAGTTTTTGTACAAAAACTAAATTGTCTCACTAGATAAAAAACAAACCACTCGAGGGAGATAAATGGGTACATTCTAAAGGGTGTGAGGTTCACTGTTAAAACTACAAACATTTCTACACGGGTCAAAGTGGCACCTATTCTAGAGTTAGCGTAAATAAGTGTCCTTCAACTTTTTGCCTTCAACAACTAAGTTCACAGCGCTAGCTGCCCATTAATTGAAACTGAAAAATTTCTGAATATACTGGCAACTATCTAAACATCCTACATACACAAAACGAAATCCGAGAACAAGAGTGCCTAGAACATTGAGGTACTTTCATGCACGAAATTAAGCAACTACGTTATACACTTAATGACATGACAGACAGTGAATACACCGGAGTTCCTTATATTTTCAAGAAAGTTTGACTTAAAGTACGCCCACCCATATTCTGATCATACTGCATCTTAACATTTTCTGTTTCTTTAAAAATCAAATACTGATAAAAATGTTGTACAAACACTGTATTCCTCATTTCGTTACTATTCGGATAGTTACTTGTGGTAATACGCGAACTGTAGTCTTTGACAGCAGTTTGTTTCCTGAAGAATATCTGTGGGTTGGCGTGTGGTATAACTTTAAGCGAATGCCGTTCGTCAAATGTGATTTTTATTTTCTGTGCTCAGTTTATTAGTTTATTGAGGATGTAAGTGCAATGAAAACTGACAAAGTTCTAGGTACTTCACTATAAATCACCGCTGAAATAGATTCTCGTAGTACGCAGATATTTCATGGCACTGTAGTTCGATGTTTACTTGCGCTCATAAGTTTCTCCGTTTACATAACAGAAAAAATTTCATGCGATTGCTTCACCAGGCTCTAACGAAAATGCTCGAGTAAATCTTGAGAACACAACGACGGGGTTTTCGCTACGAAATACCAATTAGAAAGAAAAACCTGAAACTCTGAAATACAGGCATTCTACGGACTTTTATCCATAACACATGTGCTTACATCTGTTGCTTGTTAAACTGTTTTTTATTCTGATGAAAACGATCGCCACTCTGTACTACACTTGTTAGCGAACTCGCCTGAACACGAGAAACCGACAGACACGGCAGCGATTGCCTTGTTGCCACTAGCAGGCAGTGCACACTTCCGTGGCCATTTGCTGAAAACGTGATCTGCATGCTGTAAAAAAACGACGTGGCCATATTAGGAATAACGTCGCAACGAACGCGTGTCTGCGGCGCGAGAAAGTTTGTGGCCTAGGATTGCGGTTTCGCTGGTGCAGTTCAGTTTCCTTGCTAATGCGCTGGACACTTACCGCGGCCACGCCTCTTAGACAGCAGCCGGTAACTGAAAAGCGTGCTTTCACTGCGGTGTGGAGAGCGGTAGAATTTTAATTTTCTTCCTTCTGCTATTATTTGGTGCATACTGATTTATAATGCCGTACTGTTGAATCACGTCGCAGGGTATTGCCCAACGCGTTGGATATGTGGTGCCAACTTCGTATTAGTGTTAGCAGATTCTCCTGGCAACAAGTACACAAATACACATTCATCAACTTATTTATGGACCCAATGGTTTTAGCACATCAAGATAGTAATAGAAGTAAGAGTTGGATACAATGAAAAAATTTTGGTGGGCTACAGCTTTCGTATCGGGAAGACAAACCGACAATTTTCTCGCATTGTCACACACGTTTTGCTTCCTTCAGTCGCAGTGATGAGCCCGTCTCCCAGCGCCTCGACCGCTGCTTGGTTTCCGGCTTCCACTGAGAAATTTTCTGATCTTAAACAGAAGCGGAAGTTAACACACTGTTCCGTCATGTTCAGAACTTCAATAGCCGCATACGGTGAAACAGCGCTCACAAAAATATGCACTTACTGACACCTAGTGTCAGAGTCTAATGACGCCTCCGCTCCGCCCCATTGAAAGTAATTACTTAAACTTGGATCTTCTCCTCACACATTACGTCAGACTAAAGATTCTTGCAGTTTCTATTATATTTACCCAAATAACGCTCTTGCGTTAGTGTTAAAGGAGGGATGAAGTCTTGTGTAACACTGGTGGTGGTGGTGGTTCGTGTTTAACGTCCCGTCGACAACGAGGTCATTAGAGACGGAGCGCAAGCTCGGGTTAGGGAAGGATTGGGAAGGAAATCGGCCGTGCCCTTTCAAAGGAACCATCCCGGAATTTCCCTGAAACGATTTAGGGAAATCAGGGAAAACCTAAATCAGGATGGCTGGAGACGGGATTGAACCGTCGTCCTCCCGAATGCGAGTCCAGTGAGCTAATCACTGCGCCGCCTCGCTCGTTGTGTAACACTGAACACAGTCTGTTGCCTGTTGTTAAGCTATAGCTTCAGTCTGTTTGCAGACTAAAGATTAATTTCCCGTAACATACATCTTATAACTTCAGCACTGCACCTTTTTTTATATTCACAGCAAAAGTCAAAGATGCGATACATTCAGTAGTTGTATACTACAGTCACAAACCTAATAACACAATACTCTTTACCTAATGAGGATGTAAAAGTTTATCATGGTCACATGTCCAGGCACTTTATAAAAATCTGTAAGGCGGGAAGTTAAAGTTCTTTGTAGTCGCTCCTGCGTTTGTGATCTGACGTACATAAATTTGTTGCTCTACATTTCTAGATCATCCACGTTAAACAGTCCTTTCCATCCACCTTATTGTTATCCATCATCACTTTACTGTTTCCCAGGGTCCCAGAGTTTAGATTTCGAATTTTTCTTGTATTTCTCTCAATCCAAAACATCGATTCGTCACACTATCAACTGTGGTGCTTTGTACAGTACACTGTCCCGTGGCAACAGTGTCTTTTCCATCCCATCTGCTCACTGGTACGCTGTTGATTTCCACAGAATGCCTGACTGACACCAGTCGTTTGAGATGGAGAGAATCTTGGTGGGAGCAACATCTTCCGCGGGTGGCCAGCAACGAAACAGCGATCATGTACATGGCGGCAATATGGGAAATCAATGGTCTTGGTCTCCTCGAAATGGAACACCAAGACATCAGCTAATCGTCACTGTGGAAGATCAGATTAAATGTAGAGGCCATCACTTTAGGACAGCTGTTTGGAAACGCTCCACTATGCTGCGAACTCTTCCAATTTCCGTACGATGCAATGTCTTCCACATTGTTATCAATAAGAAACACTGCCTTTTATTTCAATATCTTGAACGTTGTGGGAGCAGCATATTTTACCCCATGGAATATCCTGCTTTATGTGAGAGACAATGGATCGATACGTGTTAATGTCGCTATAGCATCTGACCCAGACCTCGAAGTCATGGTAGAAAAACAAAATGTATGGCTGTGTACACAGCTGCAGTGATACGCTGCTTTGATGTGTTACGGCAAGAAACAATGTATCAAATTGTTTATGAAACAATTACAGAAGAACCCTCACTTTGTGGTTGATATTCGATGCGGTCTTCCTCCACCACAGGAGACAAAATCTTACCAACGCCCATGAAAACGATTTGACTACTGGTCGTCTGCTCCAGTGGACCAGCACGTACATATTTAAGGGAATCACCACATATGAACTATGGCAACATTCAGATGATATTTTTTCCCAATATGTCGGAAGAGAGAGGCGTGGTAAATTCTTATTGAGTTTTCCATCTACATCTACATCTGCATCTACAAGCCATCTGATGGTGTGTGGCGGAGGGTACTTTGAGTACCTCTATCGGTTCTCTCTTCTATTCCAGTGTCGTATTGTTCGTGGAAAGAAAGATTGTCAGTATGATTTTATCCTCATGGTCTCTTCGCGAGATGTACGTAGGACGGAGGAATATACTGTTTGATACCTCAGTGAAGGTATGTTCTCGAAACTTCAATAAAAGCTCGTACCGAGCTACTGAGCGTCTATCCATCAAAGTCTTCCACTGGAGTTTATCTATCATCTCCGTAACGCTTTCACGATTACTAAATGATCCTGTAACGAAGCGCGCTGCTCTCCGTTGGATCTTCTCTATCTCTTCTATCAACCCTATCTGGTATGGATCCCATACTGGTGAGCAATATTCAAGAAGTGGGAGAACAAGTGTACTGTAACCTACTTCCTTTGTTTTCGGATGGCATTTCCTTAGGATTCTTCCAATGAATCTCAGTATGGCATCTGCTTTACCGACGATCAACTTGATATGATCATTCTATTTTAAACCACTCCTAATGTCTACTCTCAGATAATTTATCGAATTAACTGCTTCAAGTTGCTGATCTGCTATATTGTAGCTAAATGATAAAGGATCTTTCTTTCTATGTATTCACAGCACATTACACTTGTCTACATTGAGATTCAATTGCCATTCCCTGCACCATGCGTCAATTCGTTGCAGATCCTCCTGCATCTCAGTACAATCTTCCATTGTTGCAACCTCTCGATATACCACAGCATCATCCGCAAAAAGCCTCAGTGAATTTCCGATGTTATCCACAAGGTCATTTATGTATATTATGAATAGCAACGATCCTACGACACTCCCCTGCGACACATCTGAAATTACTCTTACTTCGGAAGACTTCTCTTCATTGAGAATGACATGCTGCGTTCTGTTATCTAGGAACTCTTCAATCCAATCACACAATTGGTCTGATGGTCCATATGCTCTTACTTTGTTCATTAAACGACTGTGCGGAACTGTATCCACCAGGTGACATTAGCGAAGATTTTATAATTTGCCGTTTGTTCTGCTGGATGTTACAAAAAAAAAAAAAAAAAAAAAAAAAGGAGAGAGAGCGGGAGGGCGTGTGTGTGTGTGTGAGAAAGAGAGAGAAAGAGAGAAAAAGAGAGAGAGAAACTGTGCTCTCATCGAAGACTCAGACACCATTACACTGTCGTAGTTTTAGCGTAGCAATCATGGGAATTTCGTAAGAGATTAGGTCATGTACTGGGGGATATTTAGATAGAGTCATTCGATACCGAACTGCTGTAGTGTTGTGCTCGTTGTGGTAGGCCTCTTCCTAGTCAGGGAAGATTGGAAGACTACATGATGTTCTCATTAATGGAGGAATGCTGCCGAAACGTGATGGGAATTTGAGTTGATTAGCAGGTGTCCGTAACTTGCTGGGGATCTCTCTCACTCGTTGATGTCAGGTTGAGTCAAATGCACCTACGAGTATATCGAAGACTAGATGATTCGTGAGAATACGTCAGGTAAAAGGTACTCTAACGAAAGGGGGGTTGAGAGGTGAGCTCTATACTGTTTCCTTTAAGTATTGTGGGAAAATGTATTACTACCTCTCACATACGTCACGCGAAAAGAATGCAATGAGAAAATCAGGAGCTAATACGACGGTTTCTACAGACAGACAATCAGCAGGAGAAGTTCCATCGTTCGTTTTGTCGACAAATAAGAGACAACATTGTTCCATTTTTTTGTGTGCTTTTTAATGGATGGAGTGACATCTTACCAGGTAGCCTAAATTCACATCTACACCTATATGCATTCACTCACAAGTCGTCGTACGGGCGTGGCGGAGGGTACCGTGAACTACTACTAGTCACTACCTTTCCTGTTCCACTCACAATAGAGTCAGGGAGAAAAAGACTGTCTAATATTTCCCTATGAGCGCTGACTTCTCGTATCTTACCTTAGTGGTTCATAAGTGAAATGTATGTTGGCCATATTAGAATGCTTCTGTAGTCGGCTTCAAATGTAAGTTCTCAACAGTGTTCCTCGAAAAGGACATCTTCCCTCCAGGGATTCGCATTTGAGTTCTCATAGCTACTCCTCACTAATCTGGCGAGAGCCAATAGGAACGCTTCTACAGGGCTGTACTGAGAGTAAACCTAGGTCTGCAGGCTCGTAAACGTTTGGAATGTGGTGGTCGGTAGAGAGGTATTTTGTTATTGACCAATGCGTCAGCCTTTCCGGGATATTTCGAAAACATGTCTCAGAACGTCTCGGTTTGCATAAGGTATGAGTGGAAGCATGTCGTTCAACATCCTGGCACTTATCCCATTATCATTTAAGCATCCAGTCCTTCTGAGAAGGATAGGATAACGTTTGCAGGTCTGGAATTACTAAAAGGTGTCTGGCATAGCGAGCAGGGGATTGTTGGCTAGGAGCAGTACAGCGGGCGAAAGTTTGTGACCCGGCGGTGGCGGTGGCAGCTGTTCCCATACGACGCAGTGGCAGAGGTGTTGCGTGGGTGGAGAAGAGAGTGAAACAACCTATGATCCTCATAGGCTGACAGATCTCCGCAGGATTAGTTCGAGTGCAGTTTACCAGGACTGTGTGTGATTTCCTCCCACCAGCATGATAAGCAAGCGAGAGGCAGAACGCAATGAGTGTTGGATGTCTCTGGTTACCAGATGGTGGTTACCACCCATTTTCGTATCAGAGGAGACGACCAGTTAGCTTGTGGGAAGAGATGACACGGAAGAGTCTGTAACGGTTACTTGTCGAATGTAAAATGATTGCGGAAAAAATTGCTCTTCGGGCAAATGGACTCTCACGATCAATTTAATTAATTACTCTATCAGATTGATATCAATGACGTGCTAGGCGGGTGGAAGCGAGCGCGAGAGTACCAGAGATATGGCTCGAGAGTTGGAGCCGTAACAGGCGTCTTTGGTTGCAACAAGATGTTTTAACAAAATTTCAGTCACCCAGCTACACAGGGAGAGATGGTTGTCGTAATAAAACCAGCTACATTACTGAATTTATAAAGTGATATGTAACATAAAACTGATGTTTACAACTTCTCTGTGCTGTTATATTGAGAGACTTTGTATGTGGTGAGGCATTTGTTTTCCTTAAGAGAATCTGAAAGTGAGGAAGCATCCTGTCACAGAGGTATAGCATGCTCTTAGCACCGTTCATGAACCAAAGATGACTTTAATATTCTAGTCCATTGATGCAGGACATAGTAGATATTAAGCTGATAAGAAAATATATTTCTTTAATTGATGAGAAAATACCTAGAGGAAATATTTGCTATGCCATAGTGTAGTATATTATTTTCCGAACAAGTAACGATGCTTCAGCGTTGTGAAAAAATGCATGTATGGTTATAACAGTAACTAGCCACGTATGTAGCAGAAGTGTAACACGAAACTAGCTAACGTTGGCCTCTGAGAGGATTTCGAATTATGAACACAAGTGTATCTAATGGACAAAGGTATCGGACTATAATTTTGAATATAGGGAAATTAACAGAAAAACTAAATGGAGTTTAACCTTGGAAGTTAATGAAAGTGGTAAAACTCATATGAGAATGAAAAAATGAACAGTCACAGCCCAATTAGGCACATTAATGCTGAAATATATGTTTAAGATAATTGAACGTTGGTTATTATAGTTACTTTCGTTGATATTTCCCCTTGAATAGCACACAGGGTGCAAACTGAATAGGGCACTAAGAGCCGTGTGTATCAGCAGTTGTCAATGAAGCACACACCAGTAATCACAGAAAGCGAATTTGCACCAAGCTCATACTAATAACAGCTACATTACAACTTAAACCAAGCGCGCAAAGCAATAATGTCTCTGTCCACAAAACTTTCAAGTCCTGGAACATTTGGTACTCCTGTACCTCCTCGAACAATGGCTACAGTAAACCATCCGTTGCCATGACCAAATGAATCATTTATATCTAAACTAAAATTAAGTCTGCAACTGCAGAAAACAGCAGGACCATCCAGCAGGGCTTGAGCAGCGACAGACTTAACTGGAATACGATTCTTCTTGTCTCCAGCTGTTGTAGCAAATTCGATGTTCTCGAGGGTCTTGCAGACTGTCTGTTTAGAACGGCGGCGATATCTTCTGTACGGCATCTTGGCAGCGTTCAATGCAGTTGCCTGTGCAGCAGCAGCAGTGCGACATAGCCGCTGCGCGGCGTTCGCTCGCTTAAATACAAGTCCGAACACGCGTGACCTTGTGTCGGACTTGAATATTTCTGCCTGCTGGCGGAGCGTTATCCCGGACGCGAGCACTGAGTGTTCTAGGAGCTCGCGTCCGCTGCCATATATATATATATGGCAGCGGACGCGAGCTCCTAGAACACTCAGTGCTCGCGTCCGGGATAACGCTCCGCCAGCAGGCAGAAATATTCAAGTCCGACACAAGGTCACGCGTGTTCGGACTTGTATTTAAGCGAGCGAACGCCGCGCAGCGGCTATGTCGCACTGCTGCTGCTGCACAGGCAACTGCATTGAACGCTGCCAAGATGCCGTACAGAAGATATCGCCGCCGTTCTAAACAGACAGTCTGCAAGACCCTCGAGAACATCGAATTTGCTATATATATATATATATACTCATTTACAGATATATTCCTCCTGTTACGAGTATATAACGACAAAGAACAAGGCGAAACATATGCTGATTTACCAAAATCCTTATTAGCTAGTTCGGCAATATGGTAAGTGCGAAAAGCAATAATGTCTCTGTCCACAAAACTTTCAAGTCCTGGAACATTTGGTACTCCTGTACCTCCTCGAACAATGGCTACAGTAAACCATCCGTTGCCATGACCAAATGAATCATTTATATCTAAACTAAAATTCAGTCTGCAACTGCAGAAAACAGCAGGACCATCCAGCAGGGCTTGAGCAGCGACAGACTTAACTGGAATACGGTTCTTCTTGTCTCCAGCTGTTGTAGCCAAAAACACCTTTACATAGCGCCATTCCACTTCCGTTGCGAAGGAACTATCCTATGTCTGTTACATTTCACAGGCACAAGTGCCCTAAGCTTGAACCAGCTTCCACTAAACAATGTGTTTCTTATAAAATTTCATTATCTTAACAAATCATTTTGATTTTTTCATGTATACTTTACAAAACTCTAAATTTCCTGTCACAAATCAATGACTTAAAATAACAAAGAATACACACTCCATATTACAGATACACAGTTACATAATATAAACCTACATCTAATCGATATAAGTGTTATACTTGCCTCATGTTTCATTGAGGTTTCCTGACAGGGATACATCAATGAAATATCAGTAACATTTCAAAAGAGTGTTGGGAGAGAAAAAAGAATTTTTTCTGCAAATACGTTACACAGAATCACTTCACATAACTGCTCATATAAAACACTGTTTCATCAAGTATTAAAACAAAACAAAAATGAAATTCCATTGCATTCAGAGAATATATACTATTCTATACATAAGTCCTTCTTGTAACATACACAGTTTACATTTGGCAGTCCTCCAGATCATGCTGCAATATACAATCAAAGCAATCCTTATGTAAGTCACAGCCTCGAGTTTACATGAAGGGATTATTTCAACAGTGGTACAAGTCCATTTTTGTTCATTCTGAGATACAGAGTCCAAAATTTAAATGAGCACTGAGAAATCTGAAGTTGAGATAGCAGAAATATTCCAGTACATATACTTGAACATTTCTTGTAACATATATACACTTGAACATATACTTGAACATTTATGGTATATCAACTCCAGTTTTTCAGTGCACATTTAACTTTAGGACTCTGTATCTCAGAATGAACAAAAATGGACATGTACCACTATTGAAATAAGTCCTTCACATGTATTTTTGGTGTATCCAATTATGTTACACCGATCTGAAACTTACAGATGGAAATCAGTAGTCTCACAACAAAAAGGTTTTCTTTCAATATAACAACACTTGACAATGCAACATCATGTACACAACCTTATAGAATAAAATACTATTTGATTAAAAACATATAAACTTTTTCATTTTTGCCCTTTATTACTAATTCCTGTGAACCTAAGGTTGTAAATCTACAATGTTGCAAACACCTAATGGCTTCTTTGAATAAGGATGCAAAACGTAATAGGCATTAGTGTGCGGAGTTCCTTGAGTTGCAAAAAGACCATTACAAATATATTCGAACAGAAATTTCTTGGTTTATTTCATTAGATTTTTTACAAGTTTTTACGAGAACAATTCCCCAAATTTTAATTTGGTCTCTTTAAGGCCGTTATCGTGCCTTTTAGATCTGGCTTCCGATTTTCCTTTTATTCTTCTTTTTACTAAGTCTTCTTCCTGCCTCAGATCAAGTACTACACAAGGTGGAAATTGTAATATTTCTTCAATTATATTTTCGCTCTTATGATTAAGTAGAATTTCCTCAAATGTAAATATTGTAGTTTCATGGTGGAGGGTATTCATTATAATTTCAAAATCTGCAATAAACCAGCCTCATGCCTTATGATTATGGTGGCAGTATGTGTGACACAATCTACATAGTTTACGCATATAGTACTCCCAGTTATATCATTTACTAACCAACTACCTATGTCTGGGGGCTTCTTTGGTTTTTGATTTCGAATTCTTTTACAACTGTAATCAAATGATGCCACCGTATTGTATCATCAGGTGGATCTTTATTTTTTAGTTCGTTATTTACTGCTGGATTTCGTTTGGAAAAGACTTCATTTTCCCTTTCATACACATTTTCTGTTATGCCTGGTTCACTTTCCTATATTTCTACATTTTCTTCGTCTGAACTACCACTAATTTCACATTCACTGTCTGATTCTAGCATGAATGCTATTCTTAGACAATGAGCCAGCTTTTCCTTTCAGCTTTCATTAGCTTTCTTATTTTCAAAATTCCGATCCTTTCTTAAGATTTCTATATCATTTTTCAGCCACAGGCGTTCCCTCATTATCACTTTAGATGACGTCAACTTAACTTCACATTTAGTATAATCGTCTTGGATTTCAGTGCTTCACATATATTCATCTGAATAAATATTTTCATGACCATCAACAACATATAACTGTACAAGATCTACATCATTTAGGTTTGCGTCATCCACAGTATCGAGGATTTCATCCTACAGATTCCTATATATACCAAACATTTTTCTGTTCCTAGCACCAATCATCAGCTCACATGCCTTGCGCAGCATCTTTCTCGCCCTTACCAATCACTTCATCTGAAATCATAGCATGCGTAACTTGCACGGAGCTAACTATTTTCATCTCCTTTTCATTTTAGGATGTTGTTGTTGTGGTCTTCAGTCCTGAGACTGGTTTGATGCAGCTCTCCATGCTACTCTGTCCTGTGCAAGCTTCTTCATCTCCCAGAACCCACTGCAACCCACATCCTTCTGAATCTGCTTAGTGTATTCATCTCTTGGTCTCCCTCTACGATTTTTACCCTCCACACTGCCCTCCAATACTAAATTGGTGATCCCTTGATGCCTCAGAACATGTCCTACCAACCGATCCCTTCTTCTGGCCAAGTTGTGCCACAAACTTCTCTTCTCCCCAATCCTATTCAATACTTCCTCATTAGTTATGTGATCTACCCATCTAATATTCAGCATTCTTCTGTAGCACCACATTTCGAAAGCTTCTATTCTCTTCTTGTCCAAACTATTTATCGTCCATGTTTCACTTCCGTACGTGGCTACACTCCATACAAATACTTTCAAAAATGACTTCCTGACACTTAAATCTATACTCGATGTTAACAAATTTCTCTTCTTCAGACATGCTTTCCTTGCCATTGCCAGTCTACATTTTATATCCTCTCTGCTCGACCACCATCGGTTATTTTGCTCCCCAAATAGCAAAACTCCTTTACTACTTTGAGTGTCTTATTTCCTTTCCCTCAGCATCACCCGACTTAATTCGACTACATTCCATTATACTCGTTTTGCTTATGTTGATGTTCATCTTATATCCTCCTTTCAAGACACTATCCATTCCGTTCAGCTGCTCTTCCAAGTCCTTTGCTGTCTCTGATAGAATTACAATGTCATCGGCGAACCTCAAAGTTTTTATTCCTTCTCCATGAATTTTAATACCTACTCCGAATTTTTCTTTTGTTTCCTTTTCTGCTTGCTCACTATACAGATTAAATAACATCGGGGAGAGATTACAACCCTGTCTCACTCCCTTCCCAACCACTGCTTCCCTTTCATGTCCCTCGACTCTTATAACTGCCATCTGGTTTCTGTACAAATTGTAAATAGTCTTTCGCTCCCTATATTTTACCCCTGCCACCTTCAGAATTTGAAAGAGAGTATTCCAGTCAACATTGTCATAAGCTTTCTCTAAGTCTACAAATGCTAGAAACGTAGATTTGCCCTTCGTTATTCTAGCTTCTAAGATAAGTTGTAGAGTCAGTATTGCCTCACGTGTTCCAACATTTCTACGGAATCCAAACTGATCTTCCCTGAGGTCGGCTTCTACTAGTTTTTCCATTAGTCAGTAAAGAATTCGCGTTAGTATTTTGCAGCTGTGACTTATTAAACTGATAGTTCGGTAATTTTCACATCTGTCAACACCTGCTTTCTTTGGGATTGGAATTATTATATTCTTCTTGAAGTCTGAGGGTATTTCGCCTCTTTCACACATCTTGCTCACCAGACGGTAGAGTTTTGTCAGGACTGCCTCTCCCAAGGCCATCAGTAGTTCCCATTGAATGTTGTCTACTCTGGGTGCCTTGTTTCGACTCAGGTCTTTCAGTGCTCTGTCAAACTCTTCACACAGTATCGTATCTCCCATTTCGTCTTCATCTACATCCTCTTCCATTTCCATAATATTGTCCTCGAGTACATCGCCCTTGTATAGATCCTCTATATACTCCTTCCACCTTTCTGCTTTCCCTTCTTTGCTTAGAACTGGGTTTCCATCTGTGCTCTTGATGTTCATACAAGTGGTTCTCTTATCTCCAAAGGTCTCTTTAATTTTCCTGTAGGCAGTATCTATCTTACCCCTAGTGAGATAAGCCTCTACATCCTTGCATTTGTCCTCTAGCCATCCCTGTTAGCCATTTTGCACTTCCTGTCGATCTCATTTTTGAGACATCTGTATTCCTTTTTGCTTGCTTCATTTACAGCATTTTTATATTTTCTCCTTTCATCAATTAAATTCAATATTTCTTCTGTTACCCAAGGATTTCTACTAGCCCTCGTCTTTTTACCTACTTGATCCTCTGCTGCCTTCAATACTTCATCCCTCAAAGCTACCCATTCTTCTTCTAGTGTATTTCTTTCCCCCATTCCTGTCAATTGTTCCCTTATGCTCTCCCTGAAACTCTGTACAACCTCTGGTTCTTTTAGTTTATCCAGGTCCCATCTTCTTAAATTCCCACCTTTTTGCAGTTTCTTCAGTTTTAATCTACAGGTCATAACCAATAGATTGTGGTCAGAGTCCACATCTGCCCCTGGAACTGTCTTTTAATTTAAAACCTGGTTCCTAAATCACTGTCTTACCATTATATAATCTATCTGATACCTTTTAGTATCTCCAGGCTTCTTCCATGTATATAGCCTTCTCTTATGATTCTTGATTAAGTTGTACTCTGTGCAAAATTCTACCAGGCGGCTTCCTCTTTCATTTCTTTGCCCCAGTCTATAATCACCTACTATGTTTCCTTCGCTCCCTTTTCCTACTACCGAATTCCAGTCACCCATGACTATTAAATTTTCATCTCCCTTCACTATCTGAATAATTTCTTTTATTTGATCATACATTTCTTCAATTTCTTCGTCATCTGCAGGGCTAGTTGGCATATAAACTTGTACTACTGTAGTAGGTGTGGGCTTCTTGTCTATCTTGGCCACAATAATGTGTTCACTATGCTGTTTGTAGTAGCTTACCTGCATTCCTATTTTCCTATTCAAAAATTAAACCTACTCCTGCATTACTCCTATTTGATTTTGTGTTTATAACCCTGTAGTCACCTGACAAGAAGTCTTGTTCCTCCTGCCACCGAACTTCACCTAATTCCCGCTATATCTAACTTTAACCTATCCATTTCCCTTTTTAAATTTTCTAACCTACCTGCCCGATTAAGGGATCTGACATTCCACGCTCCGATCCATAGAACGCCAGTTTTCTTTCTCCTGGTAATGACATCCTATTGAGTAGTTCCCGGAGATCCGAATGGGGGACTATTTTACCTCCAGAATATTTTACCCAAGAGGACGCCATCATCATTTAATCATACAGTAAAGCTGCATGCCCTCGGGAAAAATTATGACCGTAGTTTCTCCTTGCTTTCAGCTGTTCACAGTACTAGCACAGCAAAGGCCGTTTTGGTTAATGTTACAAGGCCAGATCAGTCAATCATCCAGACTGTTGCCCTTGCAACTACTGAAAAGGCTGTTGCCCCTCTTCAGGAACCACACGTTTGTCTGGCCTCTCAACAGATACCCCTCCATTGTGGTTGCACCTACAATACAGCTATCTGTATCGTTGAGGCACGCAAGCCTCCCCACCAACGGCAAGGTCCATGGTTCATGGGGAGAGGGATTTTCGGGTAACACTCTCTTTTCGACGTTTACACTTCTGTTTCCCCATTTCATTAATTCTCTGGCTGTATAATTCGTTTCAAAGTTTTTTCACTCATACTGCTTTAAACTGTAAACACGTCATCACACTACTCTGCAATCCCAGAAGACTCCTTTCCACACAAATAGTCTGTCTTTCTGCTCTTTCTGAATAACATGTCAGCCTCCTTTTTCATTTCAGTGATGTTCCCCACTTTTTCTTACTGGTGCTACTGCAGCCGCACAAAAGACTGCAGAGCGCTCCTTCAAGTTCAATGTACGCTGTGGCTATGGTCGCTTGCTGTTGCCTGCAGCATAGTCTCTCGTACCTGACTCATTCATGCCTGCACCTGTTGTTCTGTAAATTCCGCCTTCTTACACAGCTCTGTCATTTGCTTGTGTCTTAAATTCACTTTTCTTTAGCCAGTATGGTGCCTTTAGTTTCGGCCTGTAATATTTTTGCACACGAATCTGACCTGTAAAACAGGTAATGTATCTATTCCATTTTCTAAAACATATCTTTTATTATCATGAGGACTTACTGCTTTTTGTTTACTTGAATTGTATATATTCCATGATTTTCACTTTTATTCAAATTAAAGTTTCTATATTGCTCTATATTGATAACACACAATCTTTAAAACCTTCTAAACTTATTCTGTTTTAACAACACATTTTTAATTCCTTTAGATTTCTTTTCTATTTTGTCACCAACTTTATAAGCATGCATCTTTGCTCTTAAACCACAAAATTCTTACATTTTTTTTTCCATTACATAAATCATTCATTTTACCAACAACTTTCTTGTTTGCTTGTGGAATATTATATTTATTATCTGTTGGATAATAACTTGTATCAAAATAATCAATCGTTGATTTCATATCTTCATAGAAATCTTCGGTTTAATATTGTATATATAACTTTCTGTATATTAATACATAGATCGATATTTTCTCCATATTTAGGTTTCATAACTCTGTAGTGAAACTCATACATTAATTCTTTATATAAATCAAGTACACTTAATTCCATATAAATAGTTTTATTAAATATTATTTTAGTTTTATTCATTTGAATAGTAGCTAGATTTTCGTTAAATATTGTTCTATGTTTAAATTTTATTGTAGCTACAAGTTTATAGCCTTTTTTCTATTTGAAACTAATTTTATATCTTGTCTGCTCATATTTTCCATTGTTTTATCAAACACAGAATTATTCATCAATTTATAGAAATCTCTTTTAAAATCATTTGTAGCTTTAGTTCTTAATTGTGTATTTAAATCTATATACTTCCTTAACCACTCAGATTGTTTACATTGTAAAACTTTATGTATTTTTGTAAGTTACAATCTTAAACATGAATATTGTTTAAGATTTCTATAATGCACTACATAATTTCACTTTTATCTAAAGTAGTTATTAATTTCCTTTAATTTGTACCTGGAACAAGTTTTTATTCCGTAGCTAGAGGTAAATCTTTATGTAAATCATGTTATTCTTTTGGAAATTCTAGATCTACTTCAAATATATATCCATCTTGACTATTGCTAAACATTTCATTTATTCTTGTACAATTAAAACTATTTGGTTCACCCCATTGAAATCCACCATACGGTAATATTCGTTCATAGCATGACCATATAAATTATTTACATCTAGATACATTATATACTTTGTTATATCATTATTTTATAATCTTTTAAATATTTATTATTTTCTTTTACATATCTTTTACAACTTTGTGAAGTTCTACCTGCTATTCCTTTTTCAACCATTAAAAGCATATCATAATTATATAAAAGTATATTGATAAGTAATTTTTAAAATTGCATCCCAAGATAAACCTGGAATGGTAAAATACCAAGATGGATCTAAATTAGATGTATTTATATATGATTTTCAATAATTTTCGAAAACATCACTTAATAATAAAGCATCAGTTTTAAGATATTAATCATGATCTTCACCAAGATTTTTAATATTGAATTTTTCCAAGACTAATTAAGCTTGTTTGTAATCTTCATCTCTTGTGTCACAATCATTTAATTCACTATAAAATTTATGTTTTGTTGATAATTGCGTTTCATCAAATTATTTCCAAAAATCCATGTAATCATATGGATAAATACTGTTTCTAATTACGAAGTTAAATAATTTTGGAGAAACATACTTTTTAATATTTTTAATTGATTTTTTAAATAAGTTGAAAGTTTAGCAGGTGAAGAAGCCACAAATCTATATGTATCAACGAATTTAATTTTTATTTACCAAAACTAATATATTTATTTTCATTATTTGGTATTATTTCTATTTATCATCATAACCAAGTACTTTCACAAAAAGATGTGAACCATAACCAGATAAATTATGTAAATAAATAGGTATAAAGTAATGTTATTTTAGTTCTAAATTACAGATATTACATAATGGAGCAATATACTTTTCAGTTAAATGATCATGATGCCTTACTTTTTTATGTTTCTTTGTACAAGGACATTTACATAGTGTTCAAAATCTGGATTTATGAAACATTTTGTATTCATCAAGTGTGAGTGGTTTCAATTCTTCGATTTCAGTATAATTCTCCAATTTCTTCAACTTCTTGTTTGGTACAATCTATAATTTGTTAATGACAATTTGGTCCTCTATAAACAACAGGATCTTTATAATTTCCATATACATATTTAATATAATTACAAAGTCTACTTGTCTCATATTTTTGATATTTAATTGTATATACTCTTTCAGGATTTGGTTCACAATTACCTTTTGTTAAAAGTAAACATTCAAAATCAGCATAAATAACAAATGGAACTTTTTGTGTAAATTTATAACTTTGAAAATATACATATTCTGCTTCACCAGCCATTTCACCCTTTAATGGTTTATTAGTGAACAATTTTTTGGGTGTTCGTCTAATATTTCTTTACTATTAAAATGTAGTAAACATAAATGACAAATATATTTACCATTTCATGTTTAGTAATTTGACTTGATTTTTTATATAACAATAATGTGAAATACCATCTTTCCTGAAATAATGTAGATATACACGTTTTTCTTTTTTACATTTTGTAAGTTTTAGTGGATATTACTTGACAATTATCAAATGAATAGACATTAATCGATACATTAATTATATTTTCTATTTTTGGAATATGATCAACTACTACTGGAGATTCAATATTTTTAAGTTTTTTTGATCAAGATCAAGACCAACATTCTTATATTTTATTATTCTATCAGAATAATAATATACAGGAAAGAAAGCTTATTTTATAGCCCACAGAAAACACTTTTTGAAAATAATTTTTCACATTAACACATGCTTTCGTGTTTTTAATACTGTCTGGTAAATCAATATAAGTTATCCTTTTAGTGGATCATATTTGTTAAGAGCTAGCTGTAAATCAGTTACTGTGTTCAATGACCATCCCGATCCCTGTACTTGATAATTAGATAATTTTTTTCTAAAATATTTTTTAACATATTTGAACTTTTTATTCTAATCTTTGTCTGTTAAAATAGTATAGTTTGGTGTTTGTTGTCCAAATTCTTGAACTATTTCATTTATTTTATTTGTTTGTAATTCATATTCACAATATAATTTAAAATTAATCTTTACACCATGATGTACTTTCATATAGACTTTAACAATCTCAAAATTAATTGTTTTATAGCATTTAAAAAAAGGAATAGGATCAAGTCTATCCATATAATTTTCTAAATTTATAATTTTCTATATTTTTCTGTCTGCAAATGTTTATTCAGCTAGGTAATCTTTATTATTTTTCTGTCTTTTGGTTTTACATATATATTTGTACAAAATGAAAATATTCTTTTTAATGGTTTATCTTCTTTAGTTAGAAAGACATTATATATATAATGAAATGGTAACTTTTTCCAAGGATTTTCACTACGTTCAGCTTTATTATATTTAACAATATTTCTTTGATTGGCACTTACATCTTCAGGTACATAAATATTAACAACGTTTTTATTTTTTTTACTTACTTCAGTTAATTAATTTTTATGATTGTCACTTACTTCAGACGTGTTATTAATTTAAAAATTTTTGTATAACAATAATTGGATGATTAATAATAGTAATTGAACAATTACTAATTATAAAACTAATAAAATCAGCTTTATATAAATTTGAATATCCTCATAAATTATTTATTCTGTTAAAGTCATGAAGTCTTATAACTGGAAAATGTTGTAAATGATTAGCAACTTGTTCTAGTTGAACTGCAGTGTTTATTTTCATTTTGAAATTCTATTTAATACAAAAAATTTATTACATATATAAAAAATTTATTTTAACAAAATTATAATTATTTAATAGAGGGACAGAGATTATTATTTAATAAATAATTAATAAAAAGAGAATTAGTTTAACAATTAGTTTTCAAACAGTTGGTTTAGCAATCTGTTTGCTCTTCTATTTATTACAAAAAGATTCATTAGCTTTCTAAATATAATTTTTATTAAATAAAACTGATATTTATTTAATAAATGGATAGAAAATTTATCATAAAGGATTATTATTTAAAGTTAAAGCTTTCTTATTCTTAATATATTCTAAGGTACATTTCTTTCATTTGTTATTAAGTTTATCTTTATGTGACTGATTTATGTCAAAAATATAAATCTTAAATTTCTTGACAAATTTTAACATTTCTTTTTTCTATAGTTATAATTCCTTCATTATTCTTTGTAGATTTATTTTCCTTTTTCGTATGTTCTTCACTTGGATTTCGTCTTAAATGTTATTTGAAATAATATTTAGATACAGTTTTTCCACATACATAAGGAATTCGATTTTTATTGAAATTTTATACATGATATTTATTTTAACATAGCCTACCTTTTGTTCTGTAACCATCTATTGTATACTTTTGTAAATTCAAATTATAATTGATTTCTATGTATCACAATATTTACAACATATAGTTTTTGGAGAACAATCTTGTTGAAATTGAATGTGCTCATACAGAAAAAAATTATTAGAATTGTAAAAATGTAATTTTGTTAAATTTTAAATTTTTCATTTAAACTATTTTTAAAAATAATCATAACCAATAATCAATAGAATCACCATAATATTCTGCTTCATCTTGAGCATCAAACATAATAGTAATATCAGTTAATTCAATCTTTCCTGGTTTTTTATTTTTAATAATATTTCTACAAAATGGACAATTTTCTTTTTCCTTTAACCATTCATCAATGCATTCTTTATGAAAAATATGTGTGCAGCTTGTTTTGTCAAATTGATTATTGTTTTCATCACTTAATCAAACTAGGACAATCAATATCTTCTTCACATACCTCAATGAGTACATAAGTTCGTTTTAGTTTAGTTTGCATTTCGTTTTGGTTCTCCACTGGTAAGAAATAATTTTTACTAGATTTAAAAAAAGTAATTTCTATAATTTTTTACTGTATGTTTCTATATATTTATTACTTTAGGTATTAATTCAGATAATTTATGACAATCAAAACCAAATAAAAAATCAGTTGTACTTGCTCTAGCTACCTTTGGTGTAAATTCGCTATATTCATAGAATGCATCATCTTTGAAAAAATACAGTCAACCATTTGTGTATCAAAATGCAGAATTCATTTTTGGTGGTAATCTTGGAAAATCTCTAGTTGTAGTTCCTCATGATTTATATGAAAAGTACATTCACCTAATCCTACATAGAAACATTCATTAAAGAATAAAAATGTTCTACCTGAATTGAGTTTACTACATTATTTACTAAACTTTCTTTTACGTAATCCTATAGTAGTTATTGACTTTGGATATCCTGAAATTAGTTGTAATGTGTGTTAATCTACCATATAAGACATATTGTCTATAAATATTACATTTTCACCACTTTGTCTTTCATATATTCCATCTATTTTCTGTAAATCTTGTGGTAAAAATGTTAACCAATTAATTATTAATTGTGTCTTGTTCTCATTGATCGAAAAATATACTAGATTCCATTTGCAAATAATAGATGATAAATTTCTTAAGTTCACATAATGATTCAATTGGTTCATTTGGTTTTAGGTGACATAGGAGTAGTTGTAGTAGTAGTTGTTGTTGTTTTTGTTCCATATGGGAAATTAAGGAGATGGGACCTGGATAAACTGAAAGAACCAGAAGCTGTACAGAGTTTCAGGGAGAGCATAAGGGGACAATTGACAGGAATAGGGGAAAGAAATACCGTAGAAGAAGAATGGGTAGCTCTGAGGGATGAAGTAGTGAAGGCAGCAGAGGATAAAGTAGGTAAAAAGACGAGGGCTGCTAGAAATCCTTGGGTAACAGAAGAAATATTGAATTTAATTGATGAAAGGAGAAATTATAAAAATGCAGTAAATGAAGCAGGCAAAAAGGAATACAGACGTCTCAAAAATGAGATGGACAGGAAGTGCAAAATGGCTAAGCAGGGATGGATAGAGGACGAATGTAAGTATGTAGAAGCTTATCTCACTAGGCGTAAGATAGATACTGCCTACAGGAAAATTAAAGGGACCTTTGGAGAGAAGAGAACCACGTGTATGAATATCAAGAGCTCAGATGGCAACCCAGTTCTAAGCAAAGAAGGAAAGGCAGAAAGGTGGAAGGAGTATATAGAAGGTTTATACAAGGGTGATGTACTTGAGGACAATATTATGGAAATAGAAGAGGATGTAGATGAAGACGAAATGGGAGATACGATACTGCGTGAAGAGTTTGACAGAGTACTGAAAGACCTGAGTCGAAACAAGGCCCCTGGAGTAGACAACATTCCATTAGAACTACTGACGGCCTTGGGAGAGCCAGTCATGACAAAACTCTACCAGCTGGTGAGCAAGATGTATGAGACAGGCGAAATACCCTCAGACTTCAAGAAGAATATAATAATTTCAATCCCAAACAAAGCAGGTGCTGACAGATGTGAAAATTACCGAACTATCAGTTTAATAAGTCACAGCTGCAAAATACTAACGCGAATTCTTTACAGACAAATGGAAAAACTGGTAGATGCGGACCTCGGGGAGGATCAGTTTGGATTCCGTCGAAATGTTGGAACACGTGAGGCAATACTGACCTTACGACTTATCTTAGAAGAAAGATTAAGAAAAGGCAAACCTATGTTTCTAGCATTTGTAGACTTAGAGAAAGCTTTTTACAATGTTGAGTGGAATACTCTCTTTCAAATTCTAAAGGTGGCAGGGGTAAAATACAGGGAGCGAAATGCTATTTACAATTTGTACAGAAACCAGATGGCAGTCATAAAAGTCGAGGGGCATGAAAGGGAAGCAATGGTTGGGATAGGAGTGAGACAGGGTTGTAGCCTCTCCCCGATGTTATTCAATCTGTATATTGAGCAAGCAGTAAAGGAAACAAAAGAAAAATTTGGAGTAGGTATTAAAATTCATGGAGACGAAGTAAAAACTTTGAGGTTCGCCGATGACATTGTAATTCTGTCAGAGACGGCAAAGGACTTGGAAGAGCAGCTGAACGGAATGGACAGTGTCTTGAAAGGAGGATATAAGATGAACATCAACAAAAGCAAAACGAGGATAATGGAATGTAGTCAAATTAAATTGGGTGATGCTGAGGGAATTAGATTAGGAAATGAGACACTTCAAGTAGTAAAGGAGTTTTGCTATTTAGGAAGTAAAATAACTGATGTTGGTCGAAGTAGAGAGGATATAAAATGTAGACTGGCAATGGCAAGGAAAGCGTTTCTGAAGAAGAGAAATCTGTTAACATCGAATATAGATTTATGTATCAGGAAGTCGTTTCTGAAAGTATTTGTTTGGAGTGTAGCCATGTATGGAAGTGAAACATGGACGATAACTAGTTTGGACAAGAAGAGACTAGAAGCTTTCGAAATGTGGTGCTACAGAAGAATACTGAAGATAAGGTGGATAGATCACGTAACTAATGAGGAGGAATTGAATAGGATTGGGGAGAAGAGAAGTTTGTGGCACAACTTGACTAGAAGAAGGGATCGGTTGGTAGGACATGTTTTGAGGCATCAAGGGATCACAAATTTAGCATTGGAGGGCAGCGTGGAGGGTAAAAATCGTAGAGGGAGACCGAGAGATGAGTACACTAAGCAGATTCAGAAGGATGTAGGTTGCAGTAGGTACTGGGAGATGAAGCAGCCTGCACAGGATAGAGTAGCATGGAGAGCTGCATCAAACCAGTCTTAGGACTGAAGACAACAACAACACATGAAGTTTTAATAGCATCAACATCATTTTGAGATAATTCTAAATGTGAATCAGTATAGTAAGTATACATTATTGATTCAAATATATTTGAATGTTCTGAACCTAATGCATGACGTTTTTCATGTTCTAAAACTTCAATATATTTGATTGATATTTTGGCATATTTGTATCAATTTCCAAGTACGATTTTTCATCGTTACCCATATGTAATTCTAATTGATAATAATCCGATTTGGAAAAAAAGCGTGACCTATCACATTACCTTTGCTGTCTAACTCTATTGGACAATGTTGGCCATTGAATTCATATAAATGTATTCGTCTTTTACCTGTAATTAAAATATCAGGATCATTGATGTCATGAATAAACTTAATTACACTATATTTTTACCATAAACTAAAAGCTGCATTTGTTAATACAAATACTATTTTGTTTGCACCTTTATAATTCCATTTATATTCTTTTTAGTCCACTTATACATATTAGTTCTATAACTATCAATTGAATCTTTTACACCACACCTTTTACACCAAATGTAATGTTTCTTCATTTAATTCACCAGTAACCTCAAGATTGTATGTTAGTTGAAATAACAGTAATGATTCTCTTAATAAAAGTAACCAAAATCTTTTAAATATTTAACTACATAGTTCGTTTGCAGTTCTAAGCCTTGTACAGCTACTATTATTTTCACAAACAGTAAAAACAGAAGTATCTCCATTTAAATAGTAGTAAAAAATAATGTAAAAGATAATGTTATTTTCATTTTACAATTTAATTTAATCATAAATACAAACTACGAATTTCAGGTACTATTTAATTTTTGCAAAACTAATAAACAATATTTCTCTTAAATGGAGTCGATTGTAGATTTGTTCAACAAGCCTACATACAACAATAAACAAGTTTTTATGGTTATTAATGAAGAAAATAATCCATAGTTTAAAACTAAAAATGTTGTTACGATTTTAGAATACATTAATCCACAAAAAGCTATTAGAGTAAATGTTGATAGTGATGATTGAATTACATTAGAAAATTTATTAGCTATCGAATAACACACATTTAAATAAACAACAATTAATATATTTAATAATGAACCAGGATTATATTCATAGTTTTATCTTATAAAAAAGAAAAAGCTAAAAAAAAATTAAGTTTAATTACACATGCAGTTTTACCATCAATTAGAAAACATAATTTAGAAAAGAGATATTGATACCTATAAATATCAAACAAAACACAAAGATAATTGTATAGAACATCTACAAGAACTGAATGAATTAAACACAGAAATAATTCAAATAACAGACAAATGAATTAAAATGAAAGATGATCAAATTCGAAATTTGAGAGAAACAGAAAATATTTCGACAGTTATAATAGGTAAAAGAAATGAAGAAATAAATAATTAATTACCACATATAGTTCCTAAAACAATTGATGACAGTTTAAGACAAATATTCATGTTTTAAAATTATCTGATGATGAATGTGAGTGTGACTATTATGTCATTAGAACACAACTATATAAAATCGAAGATGGACATCTAAATCGTAAAGTAATGTTAAGATTGAACTATAATCCTAACTCAATAAATCTGTATCAACGAATGAAAAAAATTGAGTATTGTCTGTCATCTGAAATATTTCAATATTTTGAAGAACTATACACAAGAACAATTGACTAATTATATAATTAATTAGTCTGCATCGTCATCAAATGAACTTCATAAAATATCATTCTCCTTATTTACGCAATGGTTATGTGAATTATTAAAACCTAACCATTTAATATAAACTTTATTATGTCCCTTCTTTAAAACTTTTTCTACTAAGTATACATCTGGATATTTCTGTAGTTCTTGTTCATAAAAATTTCCTTTTATATCTTTTAATTTATATTTAATTGGATTAGAATAAACAACATCTACAATTTCAAATATTTCTTTTCACCAATTAGCTGTGCATCGTTTTTCGAAAAGGCCTTTAAGTTTTGTAATTCTCACTTTATCACCTTCTTTAAATTAAGTGTCAGCCTCAATAGAGACAATATTTGTTATTTTCAGTCTTTTTCATTTACTTTATTCGTTTTCATTCTTATTGTAGAATGTTTTGTATTATTATATTCATCAATTAGATCGTTAACTAGATTGATATATTTATAATTTCCTTGTAAAACAACTTTTTTTCACATTTTTTCTTTAAGTGTTGTCTTTAATTGTTCAACAACAGATGCTTTTAATTCTGAAAAAGTTTGATAATGATTAATGTTATATTTAACCATTAGTTCTTTAAATTAATTGTTATAGAATTCTTTTCCCTTATCCGTTTGTAAATTATTTACTCATCGGTCTCTTAAAGATTTTTTGAAGAGCGTCAACTACATTCTTACTTGTTTTATTTTTAATAGGAACAGCAAATGCACATTTTGAAAAAAACATCAATAACAGTCAATAAATATTTATATCCTTTGTTTATTTTAGAAATTCCTTTTAAATTGCCTGAACACATTTCAACTAAATCAGCTTCCCATAAATCATCTATACCAAAAGAAACAACATATCTTCTTTTAAAATCAGTCAGGGTCGCCACATATAACGCTAAATTGCAACATATGTTGCACAAGTGTGCAGTAAAACAAGCTGATTTTACCGATTTTACCCTCTGAGAGGATTTCAAATTATGACCGCACATATATCTAATGGACAAAGGTATCAGACTATAATTTTGAATAAAGTGAAATTAACAGAAAAACTAAATGGAGATTAACCTTGGCAGTTAATGAAAGTCGTAAAATTCATATGTGAATGACAAAAAGCAGGGTCGCCAGCCCAATTAGGCACATTAATTTGGAAATATATCTTTAAGATAATTGAACATTGGTTATTAAAGTTTCTTACCAATTCAAACATATCCTTACCTTCACTTGCAGCAGTTTATGCTTTACTTTGAAAGGCAAAGTATTCAACACTGAGCTCCATTAACTTAAACAAAAGGGAACCATTCATGATAAAAAGCAAGACTTCGCTAATTTTAAAAGAAACTTAACTTATTTGTCTCCGTCTTTTACCATCTGGGAAGCAGGTATTTCCGATAATAACATTTACATAATCTGAATTACTGTAAAACTGTACTTTGCAATAAACTAAGAGTGCTTTAGCAAAATCCTATCTGTCTTCACTTTTGTGGTTTTAACTTTTACTCTGGCTACTCCTTTACTTTTGCCAATCCTTTCACATTTGACAAACAAAAAGAAACCACTTTAGAACACTTTAAAGCAATAATAGTTCATTTAAAATTGGACAATTGTTTTTAGTAGCACTTAGGAGACGATGCTGCATGAGTTCGTGATCATGATAGAAGATATGGTTCCGAACACACATTTATAGCATTTGGATTATTATCAAAATCACTCTCACAAATTAACTGCGCTGTGCCCACGTACATGTCTTGATATATGAAGTCAGTAAAGCAGTGGTGAAATTTTAGTGGCAAGCGACATGGTGGCTAACTGTACTCATGGCTCATGACGTTCAAATGCTCTATAAAATCTCTTCTCGGAGTCGAATTTTCAACATATTAGAGCCACTCCTTTTTGCAGAGGCAAAAATCCCTCCAAAGCAGCTTTCAATTGGCCCACTTGGGACCGTGGAAGTGTACCGTGCTGCAGCTAGCCACCTAATGGTTGCCATTCATATCAAGGCGCCGCCCAGTTCGATGTCCAAAACCACCTTTCACATCCTTCCGTGACACTTTAGTCGCAGAGGGACTATCCTAAGTCTTTTATGTTTCACAAACACGAGTGCCCTAGACATGAACCAGCTTCCGATAAACATTGTCTTTCTTATAAATGTATACATATTATAAAATTTCATTATCTTAACAAATCATTTTGATTTTTTCACATATACTTTACAAAACTCTAAATTTCATGTCACAAATCAATGACTTTAAATAACAAAGAATACACACTCCATAATTACAGATACACATTTACATAATATAAAATTACTTCTAATCGATGGAATTGTTACATGCCCTGATTTCTTTTCTTTCTTCGAATATAACTCTCATAAAATGGTGGTATCTACATTTTGTGTGAGAAATTCGACGTGTTCTGACGAAGCAACATCCTGGTTTCGGATTGAGTAAAGTAGATTTTTTAAACTGATGAGTCTGTATCAGGAGTAGAACGGCAGTTATTGCAAGTCTCACCTGCCTGTCTCGTATTATTCTGTGACCAGTGGCAGGAGTAGCCATGAGGGGTAAGCAACTGAAAGTCGCCTCTAGCTGTCACGAGCGGTGGGTACAAAGAAAAGTTGTAGTTGGCTGGCTCTTCATCTATAAAATAAACTCAGTCGGTGCCGCTGGTCTAGACTGAGATGAATGATCACTTTTTCGTCTTGAGTTGCTATATTCAAGTAAGATAAAAAGCACTCCATTTGTAAAAAAATATCGTACAATGTACTTCCCGTGTTTTTGCTGTATAAGATGCGATTTGATACTCATAAATAGGTATACATAAGTTTCATTCCTCAACGATATTGCTACAGAAGTTTTATATATAGAGGCATGGAGTCATAGCCCCACTGGGACAGAGCTTCGTTGTCCAATGTTATTGCCCAGCCTAAGGTTCCCCTCAGTAGCTATTCACTTGTAAATTGGCAGGAGACCATTTCCCTGCATTTCAGTGAGTTTTCTGTCGTATTTTTGTTACCCATGCTTCACACATAGATCTATTGGCTATATTGGCTGGAGCATTTCTCTAGCGCTACACTAATAGCGAAAATGTGCTCTCTGCATCCACCAGTTATTGCCGAGACTGGATTAAGCTACTGTCTAACTCTTGGACAATGGCAACTATCCCTGCCCAGTTCAAAATTGTTTAAATAAACAATATTCCACACCACCTTGTTTTTTGCAAATGGTTTAAATAAATAAATAGATAAGCAATATACCTCTAATTGTTCGAGGAATACTCCATTCACTGCAATCGATTTGATTGATATTTGTTGTACACAGGAGGAGGGGAGTTAGATTGCACCATTGTACTAGGTCGGCATCTTGGATTGTGGTATCATAATTAAACTGTTTCAATTTTCCAAAGATGATATGCAAATTGAATTTCCATAATTAAAGAATATATTATTGTTGTGTCCTCTACAATACAATGTAATTAGCATTCTAATTTACCGCCAGAATTCAAATTTACCACGAAATTTTGTACCTCTCTCCGTTTTTTGACTTTCCCACTAAAATTTGGTTTCCATGCCAGTTTTCAATTTGTCGCCATTTTTTCTGGGTGTTGTGTGGTATTGGGTGGATTGGGGTTGGGTGTTGCAAGAGAGGGGAGGAGAGGGGAGGGAACTGATTTCCTAGATGTATGGTGGGGGAAGGGGACACGTGCCACCTGAGAAAACACACGACGTCATTAGCGAGTGTGCAGGTACAAAAAACGTTAAACCAACAAGAAAAGCTCTTCAACCAGTTTTTAGTAGAGGTTGCTAGACACCAACGCTCAAGCGAAAAACCATAAATACTAGAAGGCAGCGCTACAGGAAATGGAGATATGCATCTTGGAAGTTACTGGAATAGTCAGGAAAACGAACACATGTATCATGGCACAGACTGATGTGAAAGACATAGTTGCAATCGCAATGAATGTGAAGTCAAAGGGGCGGCACACCAGTCAAGTGGGTTTACGAAAGCTGGTCCTCTGCCAAATCTCAAGAAATAAGACGAGCCTGGGACGACGATCTAGTGGGGCAGGTGCATGGCATTAGATAACATGGAGCAAGAGCTTGCACTGTGCACACTCAGAGTGGAATACCGCGATGCTTGTAAAAGTGTAATAGAGGCGTTTGTCCAGCAGGTACTGTCAAATGGCTGATCAAACAGAAAGTCGCTCCTACATATAGAAGTGGGCCAACAGAAATATTCATCAGCGATTTATGTGGGTGTGATTAGATATCGCTTTTTGAGTTTGATAGAATTTATTTTCTCTGGCTGCAGCATGCATTTCTTTGGCCGGAGGATTTGCAGGAACACCTACATATATCACTAAACATGTGACGTGTTCATCTGGTAACCAAATCCCAATTGTATAATGCATACCTAACGATTCCAGGAGCAGCAAAAATTTTATTTTAGGTATTTTAGGTAATTAATGATAGAATTTTAAAAAACTTAAAATGTCATAATTTACTCTTAAGAGGTGCATTAAGGTTTTATCACAGTAACTGAAATATTATAAAGTTCAAAATTGTGCACATATACTGAGGCAGACTAACTCATGTTGCACAGGTTAATAACGCTATATTCTTTCAGTAATTGAGAAAGACAGCACTGAATGCCTTTGTGACATAAAGAACAGCAGCGAGCCAACTAAGCAGCTATACTGAAACTCGGAGCATTTGGCTGAGTGGGGTAGAATATTCCGCTGTGAGCTTAAGGGAGTTAGTAAAATATCCAGGAACTGATTATGCTGAAACTTAAACTTAGACATTCATTGAAAACACTAAAACTGCTTCCAGATAAGCTGTAAAAAATCTAACCATGTCGAGCTCGCGATAGTGAGACCATCTCACAAAGTTATTACCATCATTCCGTTTAAGGTCATTAAAAACAAACTTATTAACATTTATACTAAAAACTATTTAAGAAATCAATAACAAGCTATACACAGACGCTATATATGCTTATGATATATAGTTGGGAATATCTTGATGTCAGTGGGGGAATCACCATATTTCTATTGTTAAACGAATCCACTAATTGTCATAAATAATTTATTATAACCAAAACTTAGACTTCTCCACGTGCATACTAACAATTATAACTAACATGAGAGGTTTGTGCCGTTATCCCTTCATCCTTACGTTTATTTCATAAAAATTTTAATAACTTACTGCTTGTAATATTATCATCTGAATTACTTAAGGGACAGTGAAAAAGTGAATAAAGATCTCAACTTGTGGTCTATAAAATTTTGCATAAAGCCAGTTATTTAACTTTGTTTAAAACTGGAAAATACAAAAGCATATGTCACATGTACATGTTTGAACTGTATGAAAGTTGTAAAATCCATTATTTTACAAATGCTGGTCAAGTTGTAGGTTGCTACATTGAGTCAAGTAGTAGGTTGGATGACAAAGTTTTTAAACTGATTGACAGAACAGAATTCCTGGTCTTCCTTGGTCTTTTTCTCTTGGTTGAAGGTTGATTTTGATAAGGTTTATGCACACAGAGATCCGCTTGGCCTTAGATTTTATTCGGGAATTCCGATGTGGACCACTTCAGGACTTAGTAATACTTTGTAACTGAATGCTAATAGGCATAGACTCACAGGTTAACTATGATTGAACATTTCAGCCACAGTGAATTTGTACACACTGATTTGAACTTTAGGATTTTGTTGCAGTTTAAGTGGCTTGATGCATAGACCAGTGCTTTTAGTTTACATTCGTCACTGCATACGAACACATTTCTTGCGCTGCAAAACTACTGATTTTTCGAATTCTTGTATCTGTATTGTGTTCAGTTGCAACCTGTATGAGGGCACCGTTCGGAATGACTTTGCGTGTGATTTGAATAAATCAATAATCACAACAAATCATTTGGTTGTAGCCCACATCATTATCCAGAATGAGATTTCACTCTGCAGCGGAGTGTGCGCTGATATGAAACTTCCTGGCAGATTAAAACTGTGTGCCCGACCGAGACTCGAACTCGGGACCTTTGCCTTCGCGGGCAATTGCTCTACCAACTGAGCTACCGAAGCACGACTCACGGCCGGTACTCACAGCTTTACTTCTGCCAGTACCTCGTCTCCTACCTTCCAAACTTTACAGAAGCTCTCCTGCGAACCATGCAGAACTAGCACTCCTGAAAGAAAGGATATTGCGGAGACATGGCTTAGCCACAGCCTGGGGGATGTTTCCAGAATGAGATTTCACTCTGCAGCGGAGTGTGCGCTGATATGAAACTTCCTGGCAGATTAAAACTGTGTGCCCGACCGAGACTCGAACTCGGGACCTTTGCCTTACGCGGGCAATTGCTCTACCAACTGAGCTACCGAAGCACGACTCACGGCGAAGGCAAAGGTCCCGAGTTCGAGTCTCGGTCTGGCACACAGTTTTAATCTGCCAGGAAGTTTCACATCATTATCCTTTGATATTCTCAATCCACTTATTAATTTGTTCGTTGCAGAGATATGTCAACACTAAATTAATGTGTATCGTGGTCGATTGATGCTTCTGTCAATTTTGGCGCAACAGTGTGTGAACGAACCCCTCTCGTTCAGGTGAGTCACATACAAATTTAAAGTCTTACACTCGTTCTCTGGTGGTTAGGTAGAAACGAGTTAGTACCGACTGGAAATTAATTTCTCGTTATTTGTTACCAAAGACTCAGTTCAGACATAGCTTCCAATAAAATTTGCACACAATTTCAAAGCTGTTTGAAATTTTTTTGCCGACATCTCCTACAAACTGACGAAACGAGAAAAGTTTATTGCTCACTATATTGTCGGTGTTCATGTAGCAAAATTTCAGCATCAGGCAAGACGTCTTATTGCTTCCTTGCTGCTAGCAAACAGTTGCAATGTGTCAGGTTGGAGCCAGCCCATTGGTTTAATTTTAGTTAGCTGTACTAGTTACTCAGTCAAGTGAGGGACTTTTTCCTTTTTAGTATTCATATAACGTGGTATTTGATATTCAAATGAACGTGCTTGACCTCTGCACTGGCAACAATTAGAATAAAATATTTTCTATTAATTCGTGTGCGGCGTTTGCATGTGGTATCTGGCTGGTGTGTTTGCTAATCTGTCATGAAGATATCTTCACCGAGCCTTTCTTGTTGTGCGACACATTCTATGTTTCGTCGAAATAGCCAGATAATCACTTTTAATAAGCATTTAAATCTGTATGCGAAGATTGAGAAAGAGAACTAATTTGAAAGGGAAGATTTCGTTTGATATTACTAAGCAAGAGATAGTAATCTTAAGGGAAGTTTTCATAGGCTATTGTAAATGAGAAGGTTGCGTAACAAAATAGATATAGAGGAGATGGGGAGGTTTCAATCAGTAGACTTCTGACGGTCTAACTGTTAACATACTGTACATGTCGTGACCTTGCGTAAGAGTAAAATTGTTATCACCTGTATTCGTAATTTATGCTGTGTGGTTCCCACAGATCAATTTTTTTGGTTGGGCTCGAATGTGGTTTTCGTAGTCAGTGTGCGTTGCTATTATACGCCTCGATTTATATGACCGTGTGCTGGCATACTGTGAACATAGTCTTTCTGATATGGACTCGTAATTTCAGTCATATAGTTGAAATGGCTCTGAGAACTATGGGACTGAACATCTGAGGTCAACAGTCCCCTAAAACGTAGAACTACTTAAACATAACTAACCTAAGGACATCACACACATCCATGCCCGAGGCAGGATTCGAATCTGCAGGGTTCCGGACTGAAGCGCCTAGAACCGCTCGGCCACCATAGCCGGCTGAGTTATATAGCCACATGTTAATATGGTCTCATTCTGTTTGCAGGTCGTTGCCCAAAGTACGTATTCTTAGCATCTGGCTCGTTTTGCAATTTAGTCTTCGACGACGTAACAGCCGTGGAATGGTGGTTTATATTTCGTTGTTGTAGCCGCCGACCAGAGATATTTTAATTCGTTACAAGTTCGTTGTCAGAACTTTAACCAGGTATGAAGTTTTCTTTTACTCGACACTTGAGATACTATCGAATTTAGATGTTTTTTAGAATGATTCTGTACAGATTTTTTGGCTTTGCAATAAGCAAACTTTTTATATTTTGAGAACGAGTGATTGGTAAGTTCCTATATGGCCAAACTGATTAGGTCATCAGTCCCTTCGCTTACACACTACTTAGTATAACGTAAACTCCCTTACGCTAAGGACAACACACACACACCCATGTCCAAGGGAGGAATCGAACCTCCAACGGGGGGAGGCGTGCGAACCGTGACAAGGTGCCTAAGACCGCGCCTCTGCCCCGTGTTGTAAAACGTGTAAGTCTTGTGAACTTTAATATTTCCATCTTAATGGATAATAATGGTATTATCTCTGATTGCCTTGTGTATTGTAAACATGTAAAACATTGTATTTCATTCGTCGGTCTTTAAAGCTTCCAATAAGATACTGCAATTTTTTTTCAAACGATCTTTTGAGACAATGTTTGCATTTTGGACACTCCAGCAGTAAAATATTTGTTTCCAGTCTTTATGACAGTGTAATATCACAATTAGCAGAAGTGTTGTTGTCGTAGTGATCGTTACATTGTCTTTCGTGAATTATACTGACGGGCCACCTTTCGTTACTGATAGAACATGAACACTGAGCATTACAAAAGACAAAATTTATACATGTTTTCATATTTTTTGTTTATTATTACAATAATGAGATCAAAAGGTGTCATCTTTTCGCGGTCGCCCGTCGTCGGCTAAAGGTGCCGCTCCAGCCAGTACGATGATAATCCGTCCCCAACCAAGTGTACACACGGTCGTGTTGCTCCCGTACCCGGCTGTTCAGCATGAAATAGACATAAAAATTAACGTTATGTAATTATTGCATAAAATTATAACCAGTCAAAATTCTTTGATTCTATTTAGAGAAAAAAAGAAAAGAAGAATAAACAACCTAGCTTACATGATTAACTGAAAACCTCAGCTGCCGACAGGTGTTGTTGATATACTTGATATACCTCGATGTGGACAGCTGAAAATGTGTGCCCCGACCGGGACTCGAACCCGGGATCTGCTGCTTACATGGCAGACGCTCTATCCATCTTTTTTTTTTCGTTGCATCTACTCGGGGCGGACGTCGTAAGACATCCGCTTAAGTTCGTTATTGATCGAGTGCAGCTAACCCTCTGACCGAACACGCTGAGCTACCGTGCCGGCTTTTTTTGTTCGTTTTCTTTCATTGTATCTGCTTTGGCGGACGTCGAAAGACACTCGTTTCAGTTAGTTGTTGATCCATTAACTCAGTTTTTTTTTTTATTACAGAGGGCAGCTAGTCCTCTGACCGAACACGCTGAGCTACCGTGCCGGCGTCCATCTGAGCCACAGATGAATAGCGCGACTGCAGGGACTTATCCCTTGCACGCTTTCCGTGAGACTCACATTCTCAATTGTCCACAATTCTACATATGTATTGTACCTTATAGACATTGCCCACTTACTCATTACTCTCGCACGCTTTGGCGATTCCCGTAAGAGTTTGGGCAACCTGTGCGCATTCGCACACACGAAGGTCAATGGCTGGATAGCCTTTAACTATATATACGAAGACAGTAACTTGGACAGATGGGAATGTGATTCTCACTGGCTTGCAAGGGATAAGTCCCTGCAGTCGCGCTATTCATCTGTTGGCTCAGATGGATAGAGCGTCTGTCATGTAAGCAGGAGATCCCGGGTCGGGGCACACATTTTCAGCTCTCCACATCGAGGTATATCAACAACATCTGTCGGCAGCTGAGGTTTCCAGTTAGTCATCATTTATTCCAGGGAAAAGCTGCACGGTCATCAACAGTAACTCTTCTTTCGAGAACAGGTTACTGTCTTCGTATATAAACCTAGCTTACGTCGCTCAGGTGGCAAGGATAGCGGTGTTATGGAAAATGTCACACTAGAATGTGTAGCAAGAGCGTCCGGAGTGGAAGCGATGTCCCGTTAGCAGCCATGCGGCTTATCAGCCGGCGGAGAGTGTCCACTCGTGGCGGCGACTGACGTAATTGTATTTGCAGTCCACTCCCTATAACGAGTGCCCACCCACAGTGCGGAATTCGTGGGGATGACACAGTGTATACACCAATTCCCAGGAGAGGACGCGATAACTAGCTGTGCTGATATTGCGTCCACGTAACGCATACAAGTTGCAGAAGGGGTGCGCGGAGCCGCGGGGCGGCGTTTCCAGCCGCTGGATTACCGGACACCCCCGGAGACTGCGCAGCTATTCCGACTCCAGAGGGTGGCGAGGGCTGCATCTGCGCCCTGTGACTCACGCCAGCCGAAGTCGTAAACACTGCTGACAGCGAGCGGGGGCAGCGTGTGGATATGGGGTGGAGGGGGTGGAGGGAGGACAGCTGAGGCTCTGCGTGCGGGGGGGCGGCAACTCGCGCCTCTGCTGGAGGCGGGCCGAGGGGCGCCGGCAGACCGCTGTGGTCTCGCCTCAGCTCTGCTGCGTCGCCGCTAAAACTCGAGCAGAGGCGTGACAGTCGATGAGTCGATGAGGGGTGAACTCTGTACCAGCGGAGAGTACCGTCTTGTCATTGCACTGAACTGTGATCGAACGTGGAGTATTTCCTGAAAGTACACTTGAATCGGCTGGTCCCGCAAAGCGCAGTCTGTTTTGGCCTCGGCGAGTAGCGTCCTCCACAGCACTGTGTCCTTGGCACCTTCTTCCTTTGCTGTCTGAAGGTACTTGGCCACGTCGTCTCTCTATCTTATTTTCGGTTTGCCTCGACTTCTACATCTACATCTACATCTAGATCCATACTCCGCAAGCCACCTGACGGTGTGTGGCGGAGGGTACCTTGAGTACCTCTATCGGTTCTCCCTTCTATTCCAGTGGCCACGTCGTCTCTCCATCTTATTTTCGGTTGGCCTCGAGGTCTACATCTACATCTACATCCATACTCCGCAAGCCACCTGACGGTGTGTGGCGGAGGGTACCTTGAGTACCTCTATCGTTTCTCACTTCAATTCCAGTCTCGTATTGTTCGTGGAAAAAAGGATTGTCGGTATGACTCTGTGTGGGCTCTAATCTCGCTGATTTGATCCTCATGGTCTCTTCGCGAGATATGCGTAGGAGGGAGCAATATACTGCTTGAGTCCTCGGTGAAGGTATGTTCTCGAAACTTCGACAAAAGCCCGTACCGAGCTACTGAGCGTCTCTCCTGCAGACTCTTCCACTGGAGTTTATCTATCATCTCCGTAACGCTTTCGCGATTACTAAATGATCCTGTAACGAAGCGCGCTGCTCTCCGTTGGATCTTCTCTATCTCTTCTATCAACCCTATCTGGTATAGATCCCACACTGCTGAGCAATATTCAAGTAGTGGGCGAACAAGTGTATTGTATCCTACTTCCTTTGTTTCCGGATTGCATTTCCTTAGGATTCTTCCAATGAATCTCAGTCTGGCATCTGCTTTACCGACGATCAACTTTATATGATCATTCCATTTTAAACCACTCCTAATGCCTACCCCCAGATAATTTATGGAATTAACTGCTTCCAGTTGCTGGCCTGCTATATTGTAGCTAAATGATAGGGGATCCTTCTTTCTGTGTATTCGCAGCAAATTACACTTGTCTACATTGAGATTCAATTGCCATTCTCTGCACCATGCGTCAGTTCGCTGCAGATCCTCCTGCATTTCAGTACAATTTTCCATTGTTACAACCTCTCGACATACCACATCATCATCCGCAAAAAGCATCAGTGAACTTCCGATGTCATCCACAAGGTCATTTATGTACGAGGGCTGTCCAGAAAGTAACTTACGATTGATCGCGAAATAAAAATCACAGTGAAAATCAGAAATGTTTCATTTGTAACAGTTAGCTACACCTTTCAGCAACTTCTCTACGTAGTCGCCGTTCTGGCTCAGACATTCGTCGTAGCGTTGTACCAACTTTCCAGTTCCCTCATCATAGAAGGCAGCCGCCAGTGCTTTCCACCAATTCTGTACGCTAGCCTAAAGCTCGTTGTCTGGGCCAAATTTTTGTCTTCATAGCAAGCGGTTCGTTTGAGCAGAGATGAAACTCAGTGGGAGACTATTACGGGCTGTATTGTGGGTAACCAAACATTTCCAATTGAAACGATGCAAGAACAATTTCATTGCCCCTGCAGAATGAGGCTGCGAATTGTCTTGAAGAAGAAGCCGCACGACAGTTATGTAATGTTGGTTGCATAGCTTCAGGGGAAAATTCTCACCAGGCCCTCGTACTTGGCGGGAGACACTATTTTCTATAACATCTTTACGCGCTCTCTAAGAGCTCAGGAATGAAAAGAGCGACATAATTCTACCTAGAGTCATATATAATACTGCCCAACAAATCTTTGCAAAGCTTTATCGGATTTTCATAGTCGTTTCCATTCCGCGACCGATCGTAACTTACTTTCTGGACAGCCCTCGTATATTGTGAATAGCAACAGTCCTACGACACTCCCCTGCGCTACACCTGAAGTCACTCT
Organism: Schistocerca gregaria; assembly: GCF_023897955.1. Lineage (NCBI taxonomy): Eukaryota > Metazoa > Arthropoda > Insecta > Orthoptera > Acrididae > Schistocerca > Schistocerca gregaria. Next base: position 481,064,951 of record NC_064925.1, read on the forward strand.
TACTTCGGAAGACTTCTCTCCATTGACAATGACATGCTGCATTATGTTATCTAGTATCTCTTCAATCCAATCACACAATTGGTCTGATAGTCCATATGCTCTTACTTTGTTCATTAAAGTCTCCGTCTTTCGGTTTTCTCCTCGTAATATCGATCCCCACTGCCTTCTACAAAGGTGGCCAGCCCATTTGTCTCCACGTCCTGGCTTCCGTAACGACATCTGGTTTGCTATACGTCTCCCTGAACTCCCTATTTTCTCTGCTTCGCCATTCTCCTCACTCTCAGTTTGGTCCAAATATCTTCCGATGAATTTTATTTTCAAAAATCGTTATCTTTCTGTCTATATACTTACCTCTTCTTCATATTTCTGCGCCCTATAGTAATACTGGTCTGACCATAATTTTATATAGCCTTATATTTGTTCCTCTGGAAAAAAAAATATTTGGAGGACAGTAATTTTTTGAATGGAAATGACGCTCTGGATTCCACCTACACCCTCGGTTCAAACGGCTCTAAACACTATGGGACTTAACATCTGAGGTCATCAGTTCCGCAGAACTCAGAACTACTTAAACCTAACTAACCCAAGGACATCACATACATCCATGCCCGAGGCAGGATTTGAACCTGCGACTGTAGCAGTCACGCGGTTCCGGACTGAAGAGCCTAGAACCACCCTACCTTCTATTTCTTGTTTCTAATCATTCCAGTTGTTTATTACCATCCCTAGATATTTAAACTCATGTATTTCTTCAAACACATTTTTAAGAATACGCATTATTTCTCGCCTTTTTGACCAGTAATTCGTGAAAGTACACATTATTTTAAAAGGGTTCTGGTACATAAATGAGGATAAAAACTTGGGGTGTTTTTAACTTACACGTAGACTACAAACGTTTCTCTCTGTCTCTTATATACACTCCTGGAAATGGAAAAAAGAACACATTGACACCGGTGTGTCAGACCCACCATACTTGCTCCGGACACTGCGAGAGGGTTGTACAAGCAATGATCACACACACGGCACAGCGGACACACCAGGAACCGCGATGTTGGCCGTCGAATGGCGCTAGCTGCGCAGCATTTGTCCACCGCCACCATCAGTGTCAGCCAGTTTGCCGTGGAATACGGAGCTCCATCGCAGTCTTTAACACTGGTAGCATGCCGCGACAGCGTGGACGTGAACCGTATGTGCAGTTGACGGACTTTGAGCGAGGGCGTATAGTCGGCATGCGGGAGGCCGGGTGGACGTACCGCCGAATTGCTCAACACGTGGGGCGTGAGGTCTCCACAGTACATCGATGTTGTCGCCAGTGGTCGGCGGAAGGTGCACGTGCCCGTCGACCTGGGACCGGACCGCAGTGACGCACGGATGCACGCCAAGACCGTAGGATCCTACGCAGTGCCGTAGGGGACCGCACCGCCACTTCCCAGCAAATTTGGGACACTGTTGCTCCTGGGGTATCGGCGAGGACCATTCGCAACCGTCTCCATGAAGCTGGGCTACGGCCCCGCACACCGTTAGGCCGTCTTCCGCTCACGCCCCAACATCGTGCAGCCCGCCTCCAGTGGTGTCGCGACAGGCGTGAATGGAGGGACGAATGGAGACGTGTCGTCTTCAGCGATGAGAGTCGCTTCTGCCTTGGTGCCAATGATGGTCGTATGCGTGTTTGGCGCCGTGCAGGTGAGCGCCACAATCAGGACTGCATACGACCGAGGCACACAGGGCCAACATCCGGCATCATGGTGTGGGGAGCGATCTCCTACACTGGCCGTACACCTCTGGTGATCGTCGAGGGGACACTGAATAGTGCACGGTACATCCAAACCGTCATCGAACCCATCGTTCTACCATTCCTAGACCGGCAAGGGAACTTGCTGTTCCAACAGGACAATGCACGTCCGCATGTATTCCGTGCCACCCAACGTGCTCTAGAAGGTGTAAGTCAACTACCCTGGCCAGCAAGATCTCCGGATCTGTCCCCCATTGAGCATGTTTGGGACTGGATGAAGCGTCGTCTCACGCGGTCTGCTCTTCAAGCACGAACGCTGGTCCAACCGAGGCGCCAGGTGGAAATGGCATGGCAAGCCGTTCCATAGGACTACATCCAGAATCTCTACGATCGTCTCCATGGGAGAATAGCAGTCTGCATTTCTGCGAAAGGTGGATATACACTGTACTAGTGCCGACATTGTGCATGCTCTGTTGCCTGTGTGTATGTGCCTGTGGTTCTGTCAGTGTGATCATGTAATGTATCTGACCCCAGGAATGTGTCAATAAAGTTTCCCCTTCCTGGGACAATGAATTCACGCTGTTCTTATTTCAATTTCCAGGAGTGTACATAGCCGCGCAGTATAGCCGCGCGGTCAGGGGAGCCTTTCCAAGGTTCGCACGGCTCTCCACCCCCCCCCCCCCCCCTCTCCCCCTCCCCTCGGAGGTTGGAGTCCTCCCTCGGGCATCGCTGTTTGTGTTGTCCTTAGCGTAAGTTAGTTTACGTTAGATTAAGTAGCGCGTAAGCCTAGGGACCGCTGATCTCAGCAGTTTGGTCCCACAGGAACTTATCACGAATTTCCATTTTCATATACATAAGAAATCCAGTTTACGACTTATATCTTTTACAAGCGCACACAGTCAACCCTGTGAGACTTTCTACAATTATGTTTAGGAACATAGTTTTCATTTACGTTTCGCAAATTATCGACGTGCCCTCCATCGACGTGTCCTCCACACACGCTCGACAGAACATCCGGACGATAGTCATACTCGCCGTATACCATTGCGCACATGTCCGGAGTTGTTGCGTTCGCTAGTGTTGCTATGAGGCATTGCATTTGCCCACAGTGGTTGCAAAGGGAGCCACAATCCCCGTCTCCCTCGAAAAACGAAAGAGATCAGGTGGTCTTCCTGCCCAATGGTGCTGTGCAATGATCGTACCCTGTCTACCAAAAGTTTCGACACTGGTTTAACAAAAAAAAAAAGCAGAGAAAAGTTACTATGTTAGTTTTAGTTCTTTAGGAGTTCAATAGCCTCCCGCCACTTAAGCAGAGCGCATATAGCATTCAGCCAGCCACCCGAGACTGTCAGATAAGTTCTTCTTTGGGATGGAGTTCCACTCTCGCGTCACGCTGGCTTCAATGTCGGCTACGTCGCCAAAGTGTTGAACTTTGATGTGATTTTCTGCACTCTGTCGTTTTGCAGCAGGTTCATGTTGATCCCGTGATGATTTTTTCCAAGAAGGAATTGTCCGCGTTTCACATTTCGATCAAGTCACTGCAGGCGTCCACGTAACGTTGTTTTTATTCCTAAGTCAAAATGTGAGGGGAAGACTTTGTACACGCTTTCCTCTTCTTCATAACGTTCTGGATAACGTCGTGAACACTCAGTTTAGAGACGTTGCTCCACTGAGATTTGTGAAAGCACAGCGGCGGCACATGGCGGCCGCTCTGCCCTCTCGCAACTGTCTGGCCCGGGGTAATGCACGTCTGTTGTCTACAGTTAGCTGTTGGTGCCGGCTGCCACCGTACTTACTTCACTACGTCGCTTAGACGCCGGGAATAAAACCAGGCTCCGAACCTTCTGGACGGACGGTTCGTGCACTTAGAATCGACCCATCGGTGAGGCAACTTTTAGTTGGGAAATGCTCTTACTCGAGGTGCAAGAGTGATGATGTTTCGTTATCTTGAAAAACGAAACTTTAGTTGGTGTCTCGTAATTGTGGGAAAGGTCAGGTCTCCAACTTATTCAGACACAGAGTTCCAGTAGCAGCATTTTACACAAAAAAGACGGGCAGTAAAACTTTTCTGGAGAAATTGCGTAAAACATATCATGCTTTAAGACTCTCCCTCGCGCATCACTGTGGTATATGGAATCTTTGTTCCCCATATTGTATCGTTGTGACTGTTTATTCGTCACTGAACAAATTACGTGAAAGGGAATTGTTGCCTTCTGTCTTGTAATGGTTTTTTATTTACGTGACCATTATGGCACTCCAACCCCAGTTCTCGATACCAGTAATATCGAACTACTTTTCTGTGAAGTAACAGACTTATTTTTATGACAATATTCACATTTGGTTTTATTAATGTATAGGAACTCCAATGTATCGATATATTACAGTGATATGGTTCTTGTGTGTATTCATTTCTGTGAGACTGTTATAATCTTTGACTTACTTGTAATCGTTTTGGTTCAAATGGTTCAAATGGCTCTGAGCACTATGGGACTTAACATCTTAGGCCATCCTAACTAACCTAAGGACATCACACACATCCATGCCCGAGGCAGGATTCGAACCTGCGAGCGTAGCAGTCCCGCGGTTCCGGACTGAAGAGCTAGAACCGCACGACCACCGCGGTCGGCGTAATCGTTTTGGCGTGAATGCGCACAGAGCAGTCTTTGTTTGACTTTTCAGAAGTTACGTCGTTATTTCGCTTTGTAAAAGAACAGTCAAGTTTTGTGTTTGGTGAAAGTGGAAATTGAATATGTGAAGATTGATACAAAACTGTTTTCTTAATGATGTGGCAATTAAGAAGTATATGTGAATTTACAAGAAGTTTATTAAAAATGTGGATCTTGAACACTAAGTCAAAAATTATTTCTACCATGCCATTGTTCTGATCTGAGATTGATTGATCACTAAGAATTTCCTGAAAAACGTATTTGTTAGGTCTTCAAATATTTCTAAAATACAGATCCGGACCTTCTAGGAGTCAAAGTGGAATCACCCTAGAATCAACAAGGTGAGCCATAACGACTTCGACGAAATCTACGTGGGAATCCATTCAAGATAAGTGCAAAATTAACGACCTTTTTGCAGTGACTTCATTATTTCTATTCTGACGATACCATCCACAGTCAGTGATTTTGTTGTTGCCCGATAAAGCGAACATATGCTGCGTGAGCAACATTATTAATCTGATTTCTAATCTGCTATTTAAGTGGTGGTATTGTTAGAGTCTCCAACTTGAAAATTAATTCGCAAAACTTTGCATATTGTTGTTTATCGTCATCATCAAAGGCTTCTAGAGACTAAGTAATGAATGGTTTGAAACGCCAACGTCGCCGAAAACCGCGCCAGGCAGACACGTGAGGAATGGCTACTTCTCGACTGGCATGACGACTGCACTTCTATGAGCTAATGGCAAAACTCTGTCAGATACGCTCTCAGTCTTGAACTTGCACACGGGGGTGCACTCTAGATTTGCCCAAAAGTAATCAGCCAGTGTTCTGCAGCCGTTAGTGCGATTGACGTTGGCTTTGAGCTGCAGTAAGCGCAGTGTGTTATCTCGACGAAGAACATGTCCCACGGCCGGGAGACCCCTACCAACAGCTACAGGAGCTAGTGTTAACTGGACAGGGTGTGGCTCGCAGTAATCATCACCTACAGCAAAATCCCCATTATCGGTGTGCAGATTAAACGGTAAACAAAGTTTAAAGTGCTTGCTTTAACTCGAACGAGTATTTTCGTTCGGGAGACTACCACGCACGTGACTCATGTCGAACAGCCGGAAGACGAGGCGGGATCCAGTCTGCACTCTGGTAATCGCGAGTGTGCTGCCTCTATACCGATACCCAGTGTGCTCCTCGACAGAGGAAGAGGAAGAGAACGGTTCGAACGCAGGAACAACCGGCTGTAGCGCACGCCGATTTACTGGGACACGTCAGACGTGTGAGGGACAGATCTAGTTTGAATGTACCGGACATGTTTTGATTCTCCTGAAAATGAGAACCGTCGTGGGAAAAAAGTGAACAGTAAACGGAAAGTTGCTACAGCCAAATCATAATTAAATATAATTCTATAAACAAGGTATCGTTTCTGGCGAATAATGCGCAAGTAATTCAGAAATTGCGTCTAGCTTGTTTTGCAAATACATCAAATACATCAAATCGCAGTTTCCTCTAAAACCCTATGTACAGTCGTGGACAAAACGAGCGAGACGCCTCACCTTTTCGTTATGCTGATCCGCGCAGCTTTAAAGTCTGCTAACACAGCATACAAGGCAATGCGACGAAATGCTGCCAACATACTATGCACAGGTGTGTAATTGAAAAACTATCCTAACTTTGTCAGACAGTTTTCAGTCACGTGTAAGACTATATAAATTCTGGTTAGTGTATTAAACAACACGTGAATATAAGATATAAATGAAAGAAGAAACGCTAATTAGTTCTTTCTAATTTCTTACACCACCAAGGGCCCGTATACTGCAGGAAGTGCGATACGTTTTCGCTTATTACGTCTATATGTACTAGAGATAAATGGGTTTTAAGGGTTGGGTAGACAGATGACGGTCAAGAAAGTGAGACTAGTAGGGTTCCATTTTACCGATTTAGGTGACGAAATCCTAACAACGAAAATAGCTACCACAGTTACTGAAGATGAGGGCCACATAAATAATTCCCCCTACTCTTTATTCGAAATGTTCCAGTTGCAGTCGATACATCAGCATATTAATCGTAGCTGAGCTTCCGATCCAAATCACGTTTACAGGAATGCAAATAAAATATATTTGCCTATATACGTGGTAATTCAGATCCCAGTATTGATGCCACCGCGTTTTATAAGTGCGAGCATTCCCATTGCTAGCTAGCTTAAGAAACACTTCGGCTAATGAACGTTTTCTGGATGTGGCGAGTCTAATGGAGATTCGAAATATTGTAGAATACGTTTGGAGCTACGTTGCCGTTTATTTCCTGAGGTGGTGCAGAATCTTTTCCTACTAAATTTACTCGCTAATAACAGTATTTTGTTATTTCGACAAACATTCCGAATGATTGTCACATAAGCGGTGACATAAAGGTGGAAAATTCATGTTTTTGACTCCAGAAAGCTCTATGAAGCAGAAACTGCAGATGATTTTGCCATTTTCAGTGCGAAATTGCCGGCTTATTCATCTGTGGGGTAATAATAGAGGGCTGTTTGCCTGGGTTGTCTGCTAGCGTAGTGAAAGGTGTTTGCTACTGCAAGGGAGGTATGGTTTGTTTTCAGTTCTAATCTCGATGGAGGCAGATAGACTATCAGTAAAGCAATTGTAAGAAATTGTCGTCCCCCCCTCCCCCTAATACGTTTTATTGCTCCATTTATTATGTACCGGCGCCCTATGGCTGTGAATATGAAAATTTTGTATAACTTCATACTTGTTGCTGCCTACTTTTTCCTCTTCTGTCAATAAATTAATTGACTTAACTGGGGCAATGAATGATTTTTAACTTAATTTCGTTATGAATCTTCACGCATTGCTAAATTTACAAACTTTCATGGTTGGTCAGCAACAGTAATCCAGTATGACTGGTCTGAACGTTGACACAGACCGCTTTGCGACCGAATGCGCATAATATTTTGCTAATTCGTAACCGTCTGGGGTACTTTGTCTAACTAAAACAGTTATGTTATCTCGATAAGCTGAAATTCATTTTTATTGGTGCAGTTCATACTAATTAGCGTTTCTTCTTTCATTTATATCTTACATTTACGTGTTGTGTTTAACACACTAATCAGCATTAATATAGTCTTATACATGATTGCTAACAGTGCCTTTTTTTGTGCCTTTTTGTGCCTTTTTTGTGTGGATCGCCATTGAATCGACCTGAATTGTGGCCTATTGTCTGAAAACAGCTTGTTAACCAGTCCAACTTGTTTCAGAAAATCCTGTGCCATGACTTCACAGATGTTCGTTCCTGTTGCATTTTTCTGATACATATTCTGAAATTGGTTCTCTTACCACAAAAATGTAGAATCGTGCTCAAAAGTATCCGAACGACCTGAACTGCATTTCATCTGATTCGCATGGAACTCTCATAACACATCTGTTTAACAGATCCTCTAATCGCCCCCCCGTACAGTCGTTTGACTATTGAAAATGGTTCCAACAAGTCACCACTAGAAAACACTGTTCTGTATCGCAATAACTCAAGATGTAAAGTAATATCGCGATACTGCAAATATCAGGGAATTCTTTATCAAGGATAAGACTGTCCTCAAGGCTTGTAAGCTCACATTTATTGCAATAACTGACATACCCGGTACCTGAAATTTTACCACTCTCATTATTACGTCAGATAGGTAATGCACGTAGTAAGTTCACCGTATTCATGATTTCCTCTTCAAAGTAACATACCGTACTTTTATTTAACACAAAATGACATTACAAATTTAAGCTATTCACGAGCAGCTAGTTGAGAATATGTATGAACTCCAAATGAAACGACGAACCGTCTGTTCTGCATATGGATTCAACTCCCGTTCATGAAGACTAAGCAAAAATTTCGTGACTGACGGAAACTAACAGTCAGTCCTGACTAGGCATACAGAGAGTGATACATCTCGATTAGTTAGCAAATATCAACTTTAAACTACATAACGTAAGCATCTTTAACGAACGCGAATTCCGTGTTAACGATCAACGAAACATGTCACATATTGCTTCTTCACAAATAATTTACTAGAAATACCGTGAGGTAAAGCTTTGTGTTGAACAGGGATTCGAACCCTGAACCAAATGGGATTGTTATCGAAGCACAATCAACTGTGACATATCTGATTTTCTCGGCAGTAGCTAGATGTTTTAACTGAAATGACGAGACGAAACATTAACTTCTTCCTTCCAAGGACTCCAACCCGGCACCTATCGCTGTTACATTCTAGGGAAAACGAACGTTAAATATAAGGTTGTTACACCAGCAGCGATATGTGAGCATATTTGAACTAGAAATAACATAACGAAGACTTCAGTGATGACTGGGAATCGAACCTCACACATATCGTTGACTACACACAAAGGGACATGAGCTACCAAATTTTTCTCCACCAGCAGCCCGGAATAACGCCCTTGAAGTTACAGTGATTTTGCAAATAGTTTTGCGTCTCACTGTGAGTCAACAACGTAATATATCGTTAGTGTTAACAACGAATGAAAATATATTAAAAACCAAAATTATTATCCACCAGCACATAGGTGTTCTCATGCTAGAGCTTGTTAATACATAATGAAAACTAGTGCAGGGCCAGGATTCGAATCCATTCACGCGCAATATGTGGAGATGTTGAGGAATCAGCAGTTATGAACACTCAACACTTTGTAGTCGAGCTGTATTGTCACGAAGAGATCACATTCCGCGTTAATGGCGGCCTGAGTTGTATTCGCAGTTCAGAACCAATTTTATCGACATACAGAAGCTCAAATAAAAGGTGAAATAAGTGGCCTGTGGCCCTACATAGCGTTTGTTTCGTCACTAGAAATAAATAATTTGTATAAGAAAGGTTACTGGTGATAAAGTTTCTACATATTGCCACTCCTGACTTTATTGTTGATCTACTTGGTAGAGAAGGAATATCATGTTTGATGTGAATTTCAGAAAACAATGCCATTGTACCTTCTCCACTTGGAGTAGTCAGAAGAGAACAGAATCTGTCTCTCCCTCTCAAAAATAACCGGCAGAAGTTGGAATCGAACCCAGACCATAAGTATATGAACCCATCATCAATCCAACAGATCACCAACTCCTCCTAAATGTGACTAATTTTTCTTTCGTAACGTGTTTACGCCACACTGGATGAGAATTCCTACACACAGGCTCCTTGTAGTGATTTGCAGCATGTTCAGTATATTCATTTACTTGGTTGTCCGAATCACCATGAACTAGCAGCCTCTGCTACCCAGTGCATAAATTCGACTCTATTTTGTAATCACTGAAATAAAATCACGTAATTGCCACAGAAATACCAACAGAAATTTGATTAGGAAGTGTTCCTTTCCACTTGAGCTACTCTATTGCGCTACCTGTTTGTTGAAAACGTCGTGCAGTGCAAAAGAAAAGCTGTAACTGTCTGTCTCTCAGAAGTCTAGATCCGAACATATACATTCTCTCACAACACTGTGTAATGCGCAAGTTCTGGAGGAATTGTTTTTGGCTTCTGGAGCTGCTGCAGCTGTATGTCAGCTAGTAGCATAACGGAAAGTATCGTACACCGTAGGTAAGAAGTCGCGATTTCGAATACATTCACTACTACATTTTTAAAACACAATTCTGCTGTCTGCTAAAGTTATCAATCTAATGGAACTTTGAACATAATTCGCTTCACTTCTCAACCCAAAGAAGTCGCTTGTGATAAGAGGACTAACTTCTCCGCCTTTTTGTTCTTTTCAGGTTTAATACAAGGTCAGGCTGCAGATGAATCTCGAAAATTTTACCTTATGTATGGGGAGAGCGCATCGTGCCAAAATACGTCATAAAAGTATTTTCCACATTAGCTGGCGCGTGTTAGTGATATTTTATTCTTCTTCGAACCTTGTTTGACAGCCTTAACACAGAACAAGTATTCTACATGCATGTAATCAATAAACTGCATGTGAATTGTCAGACTTTTATTGATAACATCTGAGAATTCGCAAATATCGTTGATGATTCATTTGTTTCTCATGTTTACTATTGTTTTAACAACAATAAAAGAAACCTTACGAAAATTGTGCACTGTATTATAAGAAATGAAATAAAACTGCCCACGATAACCTTACGACGGAAGTCTGTTTTAATAAAAATGAGTATCTGTATACAAGCGTGCCTGTATCGGCACGAATTAGTAAAATACTATTCACTTAGATTTCGATTGGGTCTGTGTTTAATTGGTATGCTGTGCCATACTCAAGAGGTGTACGAATGTGGCATTTCATAAATAAAGTTATGTATTCCAAGAAACCCAAAATTTGCTTGTCAGTAGCAGAAAGAGGCGTTACCTATTGTGCAACGTTGTAAGATTTTCACCTATGCATTATGAGCCGAAAGTATTTTCTTGGGATTTCCTTATCGATATTTGATCTGACTGTTTGTATGTCTTTCACAAGACAGATAAAATCATTGCAGTCAGCCAGACTGGAGCTGCCGACCATAATAGACACTTTTTCACAGGTTAGCACGTTACCACAGAGCTTGCGAAGATGTATTGGTTACAGCTTCCTTTTGCGAGGCCAATAGTGTCTAGAACTGGTAAACCGCCATTTAAAGGACGTGATTAGTTTAGATTTCCAGGTGCAACTACTTTCCTGGGCTGAAAACCGCAAATTTACAATCTTTTGTCACACCTCAAGCGATAAAATGTCAGATTATTCAATGGAAATGACAGAAAAAATCAAGAGAACTTTGAGGCTTAATTCTGTGCACACCAGGAAGTAACTCGTCGATCACAGAGTTGCCAAACATACCTTCCCTTGTTGCAAAATCTCAGTTACAATACCAGCAGGAAGAAGACGAACCGATGTGATCCTACAGCGGGCTGGGAAGTGACCACTACTGGCTTCTGAAAGACGCGGCTGCTACAGCCTCGAGTACGCAATGCGTCAGATTCGCATTTCTGTAACTAGGTTTACGGACTTGAGCGTAGTTACTAATAATACTCGGAACTGCCTGCAAACTAAGAATCATAAATCAGTAACTCTCATAGTTGTTTTTATATTTCTTTCGCAAGTGTACTTTAAATTAAGAAACTCATACACGGACGTTTTCGTCCTTCGCCGATAGTCCAGCACAACAAACAAATAAAAAAAAAAAGAATGTGTGTGTGTGTGTGTGTGTGTGTGTGTGTGTGTGTGTGTGTGTGTGTGAAGAGAGAGAAACAGAGAGAGAGAGAGACAGAGAGAGAGAGAGAAATAAAAAAGAATGCGAGAGAGAGAGTAAAAAATGATTGTAAAGAAATTGAATCATGGTATGTAAATAAATCTTTCGTGAAAATTACACAGTCCACATCCTTATGAAATGTCGTATTTATGGTCTATGGAACAAGTATGAATCTAATCGAATGTAATCTGATCTAATCATATCATATTTCTGACTAGCCATGAAGAGTCATGAATTACCGAAATTGTCTCCAGTATCAGTAACCAAATCTAAACTTGAAAATAAAAGTCGACATTTTTTGTAATAAACCAGGAGTCCTATCAAGACGCTTTCGTCCCTGTTAACTAACCACGAAAGAAGTAGCAAAGTGTGCATGCATTTAAAAATGAAGCGCATGATGTGACGTTCTGTGACAGAGATACCAACCTCACACGTAATCGGATTATTAAATAAGTAAAATCGAATGTTACGTATCGATTTTTCTTACCAGCTGCTAGGTGTTTGAATCTAAAATAAGGATACAAATTTTTGTGTCTGAGCGTCAATCGAACCGCACACCTACCGTCCTTCTTTATCACCCACGAATAAAGTTTATGTGTCAATTGCTTACTCACCAACAGTAAGATGTGTGCGTGTTTGACCAGAAATAACGACACCTATTGCGGTTGCTGGCAACACATGAACAGACAATAAAATTTTTCTCTATTAGACCGGTGTGCACGTGATAGGGCTTGAAAGCAGATTATGAATTTTTTTTTTACTGGATCAGGATTCGGACCAACATACTTACCTTTGGAGGAGACCTAGAGAAGATTGCAGTTTTGGGAAAAGGAACAAAATGACTGAACTATACTGTTCCGAGAGATTCAGATCTTCAAAAGAAGAAATACGAAAGCGAATCACAGTCCAACTCCAAATTTTTCAGCGTCTGTATTTGAATCAAGTACAAGTAAAATAAGAGCCCTGTTCCTTAAAATGGCTTTCAGTTCATCAAATAAAATAATGTAAGTAAGTTTACTCGAGACATTATTTCTGATACCATGACTGCCGCCTACGTCATTTCCCAACGTAAACCGGCTTTGCCAGTTGGTAATGAAGGAACGTGATCTTTAATGTGGATTCTGGATTATAACGTCTTTCTCTTGAGATTACCAAAGGTAAAGTAAATCTGTTTGCGCATCTTAAAAGTAAATGCCTGAACCCTCACGTTGCACCTGTGATAGTTCGTTCCACCAGACCATTGTGGCCACATTTCCCAGCCCCAGGAGTGTGCTGTAACGGATGATGTGCTTAGCTTACGGAATTAATCACAGAAAAAAAATGCGAGTCTATTAATTGGTTAAGTAGAAGCAAGCCTCTAACGCGGAGATTATGCTATCCTTACGTCAGCCTCGATGTGAAGCCATTTTGAAATTTTCACTAATTCAGCAAATTTCTTAGTTCATGGAAATCCACTGTGGTGTGAAGTTACCAGATAATTCGATTATTACCGTCATTATTACTATCAGTTTCTTTATATCGCTGCTGAAACACATGTGCTTGAAGATCATTTAATGCCTTTTGGTCATTATAAAAGTAGTTGCCGAAGAACAGGTTCTTCCCCTGTCTACGGAATCGTTTTCATGTTAATATCAAACATCAGCAATTACTCTTAGATTACATTAAAACCAAAGTAATTGATGAAGACATCACTTGATAACAAAAACGCTCTGCCTTTCTTCATTTACTTGCGCATAGAAATACTGTCACACAAAAGCCAAGGGATCTTACTGCCTTCCGATGTACGTCGCTGTCAGTACTTCCATATGATTGGGTAGATGTGACCTATTTCAAGTTGTGTATGACAGAGAATGTTTTAGAAAATCAATTGTTTTCCTTTGCAATAAACAAAAAGATTTTCATTCTAAGTTATCCAAGTTCAAAATTTTTCCAATATTAGTTCAAATTTAATAGTCGCTTCTATAATGTAGGAAAGTATTTCACAGTTGCAAAACCCGCATCTGCCTCATTGACCTTACACTAAGTCGCTGATCAAAACTTCTAGCTCAGAGTGACACCAGTTTAAGTAACCTAATGTAGCGAAGACTGTTTGCCAGCGCTCTTTCTCACCGGAAAATAAGCAATTCACTCATTGGGCTCCATAAGTACCCTGTAACAGTAATTTCTGTGTGTATGCAATACATACGGATTGTAGAATTTAATGGTGCTCTCTCTTCCACTTCTGTATACAATACGCGTGACCTAAATGGGCCCTTTATCATTACAGGCCCTGGGCAGTGCAACACCATAATGACAACAGTAATGTGCTTATACTGACAACCTCACTGTTCATTTTACCTGATTTTGTAATCATTTAAATAAAACAACATGACCTTCCAGTGGGAGACATTTCGTCCCCCTTTTCAGTAAGCTTTTTGCCCTCCAACCAGCGAAATGCTGCAGAGTACGGCCGGTAAACGATTCACAAACCACGATTTAGTGCCGTTAAGACGATATCTTTAAACATTGTCGTAACTGAAGGAACTTAGTTTCTTCTTAAATCATCTTAAGCTGCAACGTTCACAGACATCTCAAGTGGGAAAAGCTCTTTATCCAGCTGTAAAACAAACTTCCCACAGTTTGTGCCAGGTTGATCTTTTCGTCTGATAGTACTGCGTAAGTAATTTGTATTAGAGGTATCACAAGTAGTGTTCCTGTAGCTGTGGGAATCATTGGTTGAAAACGAGTTTAACACCAATGGGTACAGTACTGCTAAATATCCAAAATGATTATCAACCTGAGTTCATCCACAAACTCAGGCGTATTTATAATATTGAAGCTAGGCTGTGTATCCTTGTCTCCCTTGAGTGGGCATTGGAAGGCTTTTACACACACATATACAATACTATGAGTACTTCGAACGCAACAGTTAACGTTGCTCTCATAAACTATTTTTTTTTTAAATTCTTCTGAGTCTTCAGCGTGGAATATGTGCTGCAGATACAGTCTTAGACAAAAAAATTGTCCACCAAGTCGTTCACGTAAGGTGGACAATACAGTTGTGCTCCCGGAGAAAGTCTTGACTGCAGTCTGAGTACATCGCTCTGGAAAACGACTGTAGCCTTGAGCTAAAACGCCAGACTAGCTACTATGACATCTAGTAACCGAAAGCACACGTCGACAAAATTTTTATCGCCCATTTCCTCTCAGTGCTGAAGCTATGAGTGTAATACAAGCGAATCTACAATATATTTCGCTTTTTGTCACATTGCTAATAACAGTTTGGTTCAAGACTATTTTAGCGAGAGATTTCTTGGCCTCTGAACACCGCATGTGTTTGAGTTCTCTCGGACCCATTTGCTGCCTACCGGCGGTGGCTGAGACACTGCTCTGCCTCGCCTTCTGGCGACAACGTCTGCTCCACTCCTCACTCTCAATGGTGTAAAATACTTTAATGTTTTTGAGTGGTGACCCATAAAACCTGTCTACGATTTGTGTTTCACACTCGATAGCAACGGAGGCACAAAACCGACTTTATTTGATGAGTATTTTATAACACTAGTATGCAATACATCAATGTGGCACAGAATTAATTTCATGGTTTCTGATCCAGTGTGCTACAATTAAAGCATCGTATTCTGCTCTTTTTCCTTTCATAGGAGAATCTTCAAAGAATTTATTTTTGTCATGGATTCATATGTGTTAGTCAAGGGCACAGAGAGTTATTGCAATGTAATGTGTTTGGTTTCTTTCTTTGATTCCCTGTGGTAAATGGATGCGAAACATTGTGTCAGTACCTTTCAGAACTTGCTCTATAGCTACTCAGGCAAATTGCTTGTTTTAAGGTCCATAAATTATTTAATGGAGAAGTGAACGCTGTTCAAAAGCGATATTTAAAATATTCAATTTGATTCAGGGCGACAAAATTGCCCATATTGGAAGCTATGCAGAGAAAAAGTAAATTCCTAGAGCCGCTGTTAGCAAATGTCTGTAGAGAGTTCCTAATTGCTACTGTGGAAATTTAGTATAGAGGCCCTATAGTACTTAAGAGGTTCCTTTCCTTCATACTTATCACCCTGGCATGTGAGCCTTAAGTGAAGAACAATACTGAAATTCGTATCGTTGATGGTCGATTCGAATTTCTTCAGAGACTCTTGCATTGTGAAGCTGTTAGAAAGCCAAGATCTATGACCATTAACACAACTTACTGAGTCGAGCTACCAGGAGGACTTGATGTGTAAAGGGTTTCTTCCGATTTCGTTACAGAATTTTTTCTAGAACTTCGCAGATCCATAAAATAAATCAGAAAAAAGCTCGCACACACTGGCCCCTACCTTAGTCAGAACTGATGACTCATTGAGCCACTGAGGCACAGGCGGTACCACGGGGCTACGGACACACTGCTGCTAGCATGCCGCTCTCATCATGATATTGGTCGCTCAGCCTCATAACGCATCGTGAAAGACAATAAAAGTTGTCACTTACGTGAAGAATACCATTCCTTTAGCCAAAAAATTGATTTTTCTACCTCAGTGTCTTAGTTTACATGAGGATTATATAGCACAAGTCATTCAAATGGAAAGGGAATATCAAGTGAATCTAGTGAGTAAATTCAGTACCATACACGGAAGTGATTGCACTGTCACAGTGTTGCCAGATGTTTGTGATTTTGTTCCCAATTCTCAGTTGTTCTAGGAACAGCTCTGTAGCAGTATTCGAGGAGAATCCTGTGCTTGTGTCATAGGAGGATATGGAGAGGAGGCGTGGGGTTTGGTTAAAATGCAGCGTTTTGCTCCTACCAGTTGTGTTAAACATTCAGGTGTGTAATCTTCCTTCATGATTACAGTTTCCACCAAATTTATATACGAATAAAACACTTACCTTGATACTTTGTGACAAAAGACTATTTCACTACAATAAAAAGTCTTTGGAAATCAAATTTGCCCACCTGTTACGAAAAGTAAGATAACAAACACTTTGTACCTTGAAATCGATTGCATCTATGTGCAGTCTTGTGATCATACAAGTAGAATTTCATGAATTGCACGAGAATTTAGAAAAATTTTGGTGCGAAGGAATCTATAAGAAACACAGTTAACTAATTATCCTGTGCCACGTAATATTCAATTCATTTCAAAATTCAGAAAAGAAGAAACTTACAGTTATGCCCATTAAGACAGAAAAAGTGCAGATGCGGACACTGTGAGATCTGCGCTTTTTCATCTTTGGATATATACAAATAATGCATACTAACCAGAGTATTCATTCCTTTCGTAATGTTTCCCCCTTTTGTAGTCTTCTAATGATGTTCTGGATCCACACCTATGAGTCTGATTGTTCCTTCCTATCTTTCCATCAACTATCCTCGTGTGTTATTGCTCGGTGTTCAAAAACCAAAATATTATGCCCGCTACCACGAGGTATTAGAGCGAGGTCGCAAGAAGGCCAACGAATTATAATCAAAATACACTCAGACACCAATTTGTCTGTCGTCGTGGTGTTATGTCGACTGAAAAAATTGGGTGTTATTGCCTGCATCACCGGCATCCCGTTGTCGTCTTCTCTTACTGAGATTTTCATATTATCCTGGACACAAGACGCCGAAATAAATGTGTATATTCTCCGTGACGAAGCATCCCAGATTCATTTCATCCTGATCCATTTGTTAGGTGCATCGGCAGCAATGAGTGATAGGAAAGCTGTTGTGAGGTTACGAATAACAATAACAATGGTAAAAATAATTTACAGACAATTGTTAGCGATTAACAAAATAACCATTATAGGCTGAGTGTTAAATTGGCGCACTGCGCAGGTGTTCCTACCATTTTGTTACTGAAGTCTGGTCTCGTTGTTTGTAGAGAGGAAACAAACAACCCTGTAGCCGTACATATCGCTAGTAGAACGAGATATTACCTATCAACTATCCTTGCTTTACATCACGAGACGAACATGCCGTCACCGAGATGGCATTTGAAATACATTTCTCTCTCTCTCTCTCTCTGCCTCTCTCTCTCTGTCTGTCTGTCTGTCTGTCTCTCTCTCTCCTCTCTCTCTCTCTCTCTCTCTCTCTCTCTCTCTCTCTCTCTCTCTCTGTCTCTCTCTCTCCCTCTCTCTCTCTCTTTATTTTTAATTTTTTAAGGAAAGCATCGAGAAGCGCGAGTAATAAGCAAGTAGGCACGTAATCTATTTACAGTTATTTTCATCGGGATACATAATGCAAAAATACACCTTTTAATGGTACTATTGTGTAATTCCAATTATTAACACTCTATTCGTGAGTTTGCTCGCATTCAGTGGGGTGAAACCTATCACAGAAGTAAGGAAAACACAATTATTTCTTGCATCATGCGCAACACACAAAGGAAGTCTCGCTGCACTGACGTGTCGTCCGATATATTGCTCGGAAAACATATCTGATTCATGTTGCATAATACAGCTCTATCAGATGTCAATGAGGATGTGTATCAAGTGTAAAAAAGTATATCTTGAAATACACAGAAAGGCACACAGAGGTATTCGACTGAAACACAGCCATGACCAATGTTGTAACTGGAATCGACAGTATCATTGTCTACCAACTTCACAACTTTAACAGTGACAGTGCTAGACCGGTTACTTACATTAACTGGTATCAAAGCTACAACATGAAAACACAAAAACGTTAATAACCCGAAGATCATTAACTTTGGAACCCATAGTAAAGTAAAGCAGTCATCAGTTGGGAGATTGGTTTGAACACGACAGTGCTTTAATAGGTACGATCCTGTTGGAGGTGGTATGCTGTTGCTTTCCTCCGACCTTTGAGTTGACTTACCTAGCCTGTTAATAGGGGAACCTACAGTTTAACGTGGCTTTCGGACCACAGAGCAACTCAACATTTTTTCCATCAACAAACACTGCCCGAGGGGAAAAAAGTGTAAAATGGCACATCAAATTCGTGGGGCAGAACGCGAGACCTTCGTAGTTGCAGTCTTGCTCTTTACCACTCTGTCACCACGTACCGGCTGGAACCCGTAACGTACTAATAAAATGTTTTATTTGTTATCGCTCTTTCGGTGTACAGCATTGAAAATACGATTGTCCGTCCTCAACTTTGGTCTCGATTTTTTCAAAAGCTAGGATTTGTCTAGCAGAAAGCTAGAACGTCCATGTATTATTTGACCAAAATTTGAAAAATTTGGTGCTGAACTGTGATCTGAATTCGTATCTCCTTTTTCGAGGGCCTGAATCTCTCGGAACAGTATAGTTCAATCATTTCGTTCCTTTTCCCAAGACTGCAATCTTCACTATGTCTCCGCCAAAGGTAAGTATGTGGGTCTGGCAGTAAAACGTCCTTGAATGAGGTTCTTAATTTTGAGTACACTTACGTAAAATATATAAACACAACTATGAGAGTTACAGATTTATGATTCTTAGTTTGTAGGCAGTTCTGAGTATTATTAGTAATTACGCTCCAGTCCCTAAACCTAGTTACAGAAATGCGAATCAGCGCATTGCATATTCCAGGCCGTAGCAGCCGCGTCTTTTAAACGCCAGTAGTGGTCTCTTCCCAGCCCGCTGTAGGATCACATCGGTTCGTCTTCTTCCTGCTGGTACTGTAACTGAGATTTGGCAACAAGGGAAGGTATGTTTGGCAACTCTGTGATCGACGAGATACTTCCTGGTGTGCACAGAATTAAGCCTCAAAGTTCTCTTGATTTTTTCTGTCATTTCCATTGAATAATCTGAGATTTTATCGCTTGAGGTGTGACAAAAGACTGTACGTTTACGGTTTTCAGCCCAGGAAAGTCGTTGCACCTGGAAATCTCAACTAATCGTGTCCTTTAAATGGCGGTTTACCAGTTCTAGGCACTATTGGCCTCGTAAGAGGAAGCCAAGACCCGTACTTTTTCGCTAACTCTGTGGTAAAGTTCTGACCTGTGAAAAATCGTCTGTTATGGTTTGCAGCTCCAGTCTGACTACAATGATTTTATCCCTTCTGTGAAAGAGCAATAAGCAGTCAGATCAACCATCGATAAGGATATCGCAAGAAAATACTTTCAGCTCATAGTGCAATGGTGAAAATCTTACAACGTTGCACAACAGGTAACGCCTCTTTCTGCTACTGACGAGCAAATTTTGGGTTTCTAAGAATACATCACTTTATTTATGAAATGTTCGTTTGCATACCTTTTGAGTATGACGCAGCATACCAATTAAACACAGACCCAAGCGAAATCTAAGTGAGTAGTATTTTACTATTTCATGCCGATAGAGTCACGATTGTATACAGATACTCAGTGTTATTAAAACAGACTTTCGTGGGTAGTTTTATTTCATTTCTTATAATACAATGCACAGTTTTTGTAAGGTTTCTTTTATTGTTGTTAAAAGAATAGTAAACATGAAAAACAAATTAATCATCAACGTTATATGCGAATTCTCAGATGTTATCAATAAAAGTCTGACAATGCACGTGCAGTTTATTGATTACATGCATGTAGAAAACTTGTTCTGAGTTAAGGCTGTCAAACAAGGTTTGAAGAAGAATAAAATATCACTAACACGCGCCGGCTAATGTGGAAAATACTTTTATGACGTATTTTGGCACGATGCGCTCTCCCCATACATAAGGTAAAAGTTTCGAGATTCATCTGCTGCCTGGCCTTGTATTAAGCCTGAAAAGAACAAAATGGCGGAGAAGTTAGTCCTCTTTTCACATGCAAACTACTTTGGGTTGAGAAGTGAAGCGAATTATGCTCAAAGTTCCATTAGATTGATAACTTTAGCAGACAGCAGAATTGTGTTTTAAAAATGTAGCAGTGAATGTACTCGAAGTCACGACTTCTTATCTACAGTGCACGACGCTTACCGTTATGCTACTATCTGACATATAGTTGCAGCAGCTCCAGAAGTCAAAAACAAGTCCTCCAGAACGTTTGCATTCCACAGTGCTGTGAGAGAATGTATATGTTCAAATCTAGACTTATGAGAGACAGACAGTTACAGCTTTTCTTTTGCACTGCACAGCGTTTTCAACAAACAGGTAGCGCAATAGAGTAGCTCAAGTGGAAAGGAACACTTCCTATTTTAATTTCTGCGTCCTACACTGTTGGCAGTTCTGTGTAGGTGGTAGTTATGTGATTTTATTTCAGTAATTACAAACTAGAGTCGAATTTATGCACTGGGTAGCAGAGGCTAGTTCATGGTGATTTGGACAACCAAGTAAATGAATGTACTGAAGATGCTGTAAACAACTACAACCAGCCTGTAAGTCAAAATTCTCATTCAGTGTGGCGCAACAATGCTATGAAAAAAAATGAGTCACAGCGAAAAGGAGTTGGTGATCTGTTGTATTTATGATAGGTTCATATACTTATCGTCTGGGTCCGATTCTAATTTCTGCCGATTATTTTTGATAGGGAGAGACAGATTCTGTTCTCTTGTGCCTACGCCAATTGAAGGAGGTATGATGGCAGTGGGGTCTGAAAGTCACATTAAACATGATATTCCTTCACTACCAAGTAGACATTAGGTTGATCAACAATAAAGTCAGGAGTGGCAATATGTAGAAACTTTATCACCAGTAACCTTTCTTATACAAGTTATTTATTTCTAGTGACGAAACAAACGCTATGTAGGGTCACAGGACACTTATTCCATCTTTTATTTGAGCTTCGGTATGTCGATAAAATTGGTTCTGAAGTGGGAATGCAACTCAGGCCAGCCTTAACGCGGAGTTTGAGCTCTTCGTGACAATACAGCTCGACTAAAATGTGTTGATTGTTCATAACTGCTGATTCCTCAACATCTCCACATTTTGCGCGTGAATGGATTCGAATCCTGGTCCTGCACTAAAGTTTTCATTATGTATTAACAAGCTCTAGCATGAGAACACCTATGTGCTGGTGGATAATGCTTTGGGTTTTTAATATATTTTCATTCGTTGTCAACTGTAACGATATCTGACGTTTTTGACTCCCAGTGAGACACAGCACTATTTGCGAAATCACTGTAAGATCAAGGATGTTAGTCCGAGCTGCTGGTGGCGAAAAATTCGGTAACTCACGTGACTTTGTGTGTAGTCAACAACGATATGTGTGGAGTTCGATTCCCAGTCAGCACTGAAGTCTTCATCACATTATTTCTAGTTCAAATATGCTCACATGTCGCTGCTGGTGTAACAAATATATATTTAACGTTCGCTTTCTCTAGAATGTAACAGCGATAGGTGCCGGGTTGGAGTCCTGGGAAGGAAGAAATTAATGTTTCGTCTCGTCATCTCAGTTAAAACATCTAGCTACTGCCGAGAAAATCCGATATATCACAGTTGATTGTGCTTCGATAACAATCTGATTTGGTTCTGGGTTCGAACCCCTGTCCAACACAAAGCTTTACCTCACGGTATATCAAGTTAATTATTTGTGAAGAAGCAATATTTAACATTTCTCGTAGTTCATTAACAGTGACATTAGGTTCTTTGTAGGAATTTGCGTCCGTTAAAAATGTTTACGTTATGTAATTTAAAGTTGATATTTGCTAACTGATACTGTGTAAGATCTGGGTGTATCACTCTCTGTATGCCTAGTCAGGAATGACTGTTAGTTTCCGTCAGTCAGGAAATCTTTGCTTAGTCTGCATGACCTGGGTTTTAATCTATATGCAGAACGAGACGGTTCGTCGTGTCAGTTGAAGTTCATAAATATTCTCAGCTAGCTGCTCGTGAATAACTTAAATTTTTAATGTCATTTTGTGTTAAATAACAAATACGGTAGGTTACTTTGAAGAGGAAATCATGAATACGACGAACTTACTACGTGCATTACCTATCTGACGTAATAGTGAGAGTGGTAACATTTCAGGTACCGGAATGTCATTCATGTATCACATAAATGTGAGCTTACATGCCTTAAGGACAGTCTTATCCTTGATAAAGTGTTTCCTGATATTTGAATGTATCATGGTGTTATTTTACATCTTGAGTTATTGCGATACAGAACAGTGTTTTCTAGTGGTGACTTGTTGGAACCATTTTCAGTAGTCAAACGACTGTACCGAGGGGCGATTAGAGGACCTGCTAGACAGCTGCGTTATGTGGGTTGCATGCAGATCAGGCGAAATGCAATTCAGGTCGTTCGGGTACTTTTGAGAACGACTATACGCGTATCCATATGTTGTATGGAGAAAAGCCATCAGGTCTGTTACAGCTAAATGTGTCGATTTATTAGGTTTGGTAAGGTACACGGGTGCCCTTATTTGGAATATTACATGGCCTGTACTCAGTCCGTACACTTTACTAATACCATTCTAATTCGCATTTCCAGTCGCTGAAGTGGCATAACTATCTTTGGGATGTTAGTTCGCAACTGGACCACGCCTGTTTAAATTCAGATGTTCATAACAGTCGGTTCCGCAACGTTTTCTTAATATTTCCCATAGTCTTACGGGGAGCGGTCTATTCATCGTATAGGTCAATTGTTTCTTATCCGCTTAACACGTTGGGTATATGCTAAAGTCTCACTGTAGTCTAACGATACTAAAATTCTCGTAATAATTGTCCCGAGTGGGTATAAACTTTAGTCACATTTGGTACTAACAAAATTATCTTACTTACGTTTAATATGAAAACTGACGCATCTGGTGTCACAGGCGGGGAAAAGTTTACAGGGGCAGCGTTTCCTTGTTTGAGGCAGAGTGTATCGAGTGTTGGCCTAGCGCAGGTCGTGTCGCTCTTGCCGATGGAATCTGAGTGGCGCAATGAGCTTATTTAGTATTTTAGTTGATGCTGGCAAGTAAAACGTGTACAGTTGCGTATGGAGTGGCTGTGATTGATGAACTAAGTTTTATTTTGAATGGTGATAATAATATGAGATGTACAAAGTTTATGCAGATCCCCAGCGTCATTACTCTGCAGTACACTGGTGAGAATGGCTACACTAACTATCTACATCTACATTTACATCTATACTCCGCTAGCGACCCAACGGTGTGTGGCGGAGGGCTCTTTACGTGCCACTGTCATTACCTCCCATTCCTGTTCCAGTCGCGTATGGTTCGCGGGAAGAAGGACTGCCGGAAAGCCTCGAATCTCTCTAATTTTATATTCGTGATCTCCTCGGGTGGTATAAGAAGGGTGAAGCAATATATTCGATACCTCATCCAGAAACGCACCCTCTCGAAACCTGGACAGCAAGTTACACCGCGATGCAGAGCGCCTCTCTTGCAGAGTCTGGCCGGCCGAAGTGGCCGTGCGGTTCTAGGCGGTAGAGTCTGGAACCGAGCGACCGCTCCGGTCGCATGCCTCGGGCATGGATGTGTGTGATGTCCTTATTTTATTTATTTATTTATATATATATATATATATATATATATATTTTTTTTTTTTTTTTTTTTTTTTTTTTTTTTTTTTTTTTTTTTTTTGCAGAGTCTGCCACTTGAATTTGCTAAACATCTCCGTAACGCTATCACGCTTATCAAATAACCCTGTGACGAAACGCGCCGCTCTTCTTTGGATCTTCCCAATCTCCTCCGTCAACCTGACCTGGTACGGATCCCACACTGATGAGCAATACTCAAGTATAGGTCCAACGAGTGTTTTGTAAGCCACCTCCTTTGTTGATGGACTACATTTTCTAAAGACTCTCCCAATGAATTTCAACCTGGTAACCGCCTAACCAACAATTAATTTTATATGATCGTTCCACTTCAAATCGTTCCGCACGTATACTCCCAGATATTTTACAGAAGTAACTGCTACCAGTGTTTGTTCCGCTATGATATCACCATACAATAAAGGATCCTTCTTCCTATGTATTCGCAACACATTACATTTGTCTATGTTAAGGGTCAGTTGCCACTCCCTGCACCAAGTGCCTATCCGCTGCATGTCTTCCTGCATTTCGCTGCGAATATGCCCAGTGTCGTTGAAGACTATTTCGGAGGGGCCTATTGGCCGAAACTGAGTGGATCTACATCTACATGTCTACATCTACATCTACATGAATACTCTGCAATTCACATTTAAGTGCTTGGCAGAGGGCTCATCGAACCACAATCATACTATCTCTCTACTATTCCACTCCCAAACAGCGAGCGGGAAAAACGAACATCTAAACCTTTCTGTTCGAGCTCTGATTTCTCTTATTTTATTTTGATGATCATTCCTACCTATGTAGGTTGGGCTCAACAAAATATTTTCGCATTCGGAAGAGAAAGTTGGTGACTGAAATTTCGTAAAAAGGTCTCGCCGCGACGAAAAACGTCTATGCTGTAATGACTTCCATCCCAACTCGTGTATCATATCTGCCACACTCTCTCCCCTATAACGCGATAATACAAAACGAGCTGCCCTTTTTTGCACCCTTTCGATGTCCTCCGTCAATCCCACCTGGTAAGGATCCCACACCGCGCAGCAATATTCTAACAGAGGACGAACGAGTGTAGTGTAAGCTGTCTCTTTAGTGGACTTGTTGCATCTGCTAAGTGTCCTGCCAATGAAACGCAACCTTTGGCTCGCCTTCCCGACAATATTATCTATGTGGTCCTTCCAACTGAAGTTGTTCGTAATTTTAACACCCAGGTACTTAGTTGAACTGACAGCCTTGAGAATTGTACTATTTATCGAGTAATAGAATTCCAACGGAGTTCTTTTGGAACTCATGTGGATCATCTCACACTTTTCGTTATTTAGCGTCAACTGCCACCTGACACACCATACAGCAATCTTTTCTAAATCGCTTTGCAGCTGATACTGGTCTTCGGATGACCTTACTAGACGGTAAATTACAGCATCATCTGCGAACAGTCTAAGAGAACTGCTCAGATTGTCACCCAGGTCATTTATATAGATCAGGAACAGTAGAGGTCCCAGGACGCTTCCCTGGGGAACACCTGATATCACTTCAGTTTTACTCGATGATTTGCCGTCTATTACTACGAACTGCGACCTTCCTGACAGGAAATCACGAATCCAGTCGCACAACTGAGACGATACCCCATAGCTCCGCAACTTGATTAGAAGTCGCTTGTGAGGAACGGTGTCAAAAGCTTTCCGGAAATCTAGAAATACGGAATCAACTTGAGATCCCCTGTCGATAGCGGCCATTACTTCGTGCGAATAAAGAGCTAGCTGCGTTGCACAAGAGCGATGTTTTCTGAAGCCATGCTGATTACGTGTCAATAGATCGTTCCCTTCGAGGTGGTTCATAATGTTTGAATACAGTATATGCTCCAAAACCCTACTGCAAACCGACGTCAATGATATAGGTCTGTAGTTAAATGGATTACTCCTACTACCCTTCTTGAATACTGGTGCGACCTGCGCAAGTTTCCAATCTGTAGGTACAGATCTATCGGTGAGCGAGCGGTTGTATATGAGTGCTAAGTAGGGAGCTATAGTATCAGCGTAATCTGAAAGGAACCTAATCGGTATACAATCTGGACCTGAAGACTTGCCCGTGTCAAGCGATTTGAGTTGCTTCGCAACCCCTAAGGTATCTACTTCTAAGAAACTCATGCTAGCAGATGTTCGTGTTTCAAATTCTGGAATATTCCATTCGTCTTCCCTGGTGAAGGAATTTCGGAAAACTGCGTTCAATAACTCCGCTTTAGCGGCACAGTCGTCGATAACAGTACCATCGGCACTGCGCAGCGAAGGTATTGACTGCGTCTTGCCGCTTGTGTACTTTACATACGACCAGAATTTCTTCGGATTTTCTACCAAATTTCGAGACAATGTTTCGTTGTGGAACCTATTAAAGGCATCTCGCATCGAAGTACGTGCCAAATTTCGCGCGTCTGTAAATTTAAGCCCATCTTCGGGATTTCGCGTTCTTCTGAACTTCGCATGCTTTTTCCGTTGCCTCTGCAACAGCGTTCGGACCTTTTTTGCGTACCACGGGGGATCCGTTCCATCTCTTACCAATTTATGAGGTATGAATCTCTCAACTGCTGTTGCTACTATATCTTTGAATTTGAGCCACATCTCGTCTACATTCGCATAGTCAGTTCGGAAGGAATGGAAATTGTCTTTTAGGAAGGCTTCTAGTGGTACTTTATCCGCTTTTTTAAATAAAATTATTTTGCGTTTGTTTCTGATGGATTTGGAAGAAATGGTATTGAGCCTAGCTACAATGACCTTGTGATCACTAATCCCTGTATCAGTCATGATGCTCTCTATCAGCTCTGGATTGTTTGTGGCCAAGAGGTAAAGTGTGTTTTCGCAACCATTTACAATTCGCGTGGGTTCGTTGACTAACTGCTCGAAATAATTTTCGGAGAATGCATTTAGGACAATCTCGGAAGACGTTTTCTGCCTACCACCGGTTTTGAACAAGTATTTTTGCCAACATACCGAGGGTAGGTTGAAGTCCCCACCAACTATAACCGTATGAGTGGGGTATTTATTTGTTACGAGACTCAAACTTTCTCTGAACTGTTCCGCAACTGTATCATCGGAGTCTGGGGGTCGGTAGAAGGAGCCAATTATTAACTTAATTCGGCTGTTAAGTATAACCTCCACCCACACCAATTCGCACGGAGTATCTACTTCGACTTCACTACAAGATAAACCACTACTGACAGACACAAACACTCCACCACCAATTCTGCCTAATCTATCTTTCCTGAACACCGTCTGAGACTTCGTAAAAATTTCTGCAGAACTTATTTCAGGCTTTAGCCAGCTTTCTGTACCTATAACGACATCAGCTTCTGTGCTTTCTATTAGCGCTTGAAGCTCAGGGACTTTTCCAGCGCAACTACAACAATTTACAACTATAATTCCGACTGATCCTTGATCCAAGCACGTCCTGTAATTGCCAAGCACCCTTTGACATTGCAGCCCATCCCGCACTTTCCCGAGGCCTTCTAACCTAAAAAACCGCCCAGTCCACGCCACACAGCCTCCGCTACCCGTGTAGCCGCCAGCTGAGTGTAGTGAACTCCTGACCTATTCAGCGGAACCCGAAACCCCACCACCCTATGGCGCAAGTCAAGGAATCTGCAGCCAATACGGTCGCAAAACCGTCTGAGCCTCTGATTCAGACCCTCCACCCGGCTCTGCACCAAAGGTCCGCAGTCGGTTCTGTCAACGATGCTGCAGATGGTGAGCTCTGCCTTCATCTCGTAAGCAAGACCGGCAGCCTTCACCAAATCAGATAGCCGCTGGAATCCAGAGAGAATTTCCTCAGATCCAAAGCGACACAAGTCATTAGTGCCGACATGTGCCACCACCTGCCGCTGGCTGCACCCTGTGCTCTTCATGGCATCCGGAAGGACCCTTTCCACATCAGGAATGACTCCTCCCGGAATGCACACGGAATGCACACTGGATTTCTTCCCCTCCTTAGCCGCCGTATCCCTAAGGGGCCCCATTACGCGCCTAACATTGGAGCTGCCAACTACCAGTAAGCCCACCCTCTGCCATTGCCCGGACCTTGAAGGCTGAGAATGATCCTCTGAAACAGGGCAGGCAGCTGCATCTGGCTCAGCCAGAGACAGTGCCTGAAACCTGATTGTCAGACGCACCGGGGAGGCTTTCTGATCAGCCTCCGGGGACGCCTTTCGCTGCCTGCCACGCCTTGGAACGGCGTGTGATTGGAGTGGAGAATCTCTTGGTGAGCGGTGTCAAAAAGTGTTTCAGAACCGTAGCGTTTAATGCATTAAGTGACGCGCTTTGAATTCTCCCAAGGCTGTTATATCGCTCACTGGGGTCGCGGATTCGTAAAGAGGACGCTTATATGCAAACAGTGTCTTCCACGAAGGCTTCTCGAATCCTGCTGTGTTACCTACATATACGAATTTGATTACCAGATGAGTTCAGTATTTATATCCTAGCCGAACAGTCTCATCCCTGGGCCACCAATTCGTTCGAGGGGCACCATCGCGTTGCCACCCTTCCACCGTAAGAGCCTTTTTAAAAACAAACTGCACTTTTGGTGGCAAATAACTTCTTAGTGTGAGTGTCTGTACCTTTTCCATCCCTCTTACGGGGTGCATAGTTAATGTGTTTGTGTGAGTTGTTAAAATTTTTGGTTTAAAGTAATCTGGTGTGTTGCAGATTTGCACCAGTGTAGTTTTTCAGAGGCCGTTGTTAGCTGTCGTGACTACGGTCGTGGCAAAGGGAGCGAAAACTTCTCAGCCCAAAGGCTCCTACCGTAAAGAAAGAAAAAAAAAAAAAAAAAAAAAAAAAAAAGCTATTCAGCCTCTGAATAATTGTTACTTGATATTTAGAGGGTGCTTTCTGATTGTAATTTTAAATCTGTTTTTGAAATGGCATTTAGGAATAAAATTCACGTTTTTTAAAGGTAATTTTATTTTCCATCAGTTACTTCCACGCTCACCTAGTGTGATTCCGGGTTCTATTCCCGACGGGGTCAGGGATTTTCACCTGCCTCGAGATGACTGGGTGTTTGTGTTGTCCACATCATTTCATCTCTATTCACGAAAGTGGCAATATTGGACTGAGCAAAGGTTGACAATTTGTACGGGTGCTGATAACCGCACAGTTGATCGCCCCACAAACCAAATATCATCATCATCATCACCTAGTGTGATTAAATGTGTTAATGTTCTTGGTGAATGGCTAGTAAATAAAGTAATTTCTTTAAGAAAATATTTTGAAAGTTTAATATTTACTGTTCAATTAGCAGTAGTTGAAGGAAGAGGGAGGAGCAGAGGGGAGTGGTGATTGTCGTTTGGATAGCTGTCCCAAGAACTTACACAGCAGCGACTAAGGTGTTCCCGAATACTGTGCCACCTCACTCGAATTCAGTTTAGAAGGTCCTGTCAACTTCGCCAACGATACAGTACGCATATCCTTCAGCACAAATATTCGGATGTGTCAACGAAAACGCGACTCAACGTCTTCGTACGGATCTCGATCCTTCGGGGACCCTTGTGCCGCAGAAGTAAACGAATGCCGTTTCGACTGGGCTGGCCCCACTGGGTGATGTCTCTCGACTGCAACCTGACGGCGCAGTATCGCCGGCGGCGAGGCCGTAAAGAGCGCGCCTTAATAGCGGCTCGGCGCGACCATCCCTGGCTGTCGCTGCTCAGTTACGGCGCGGCCGCCGCACGTAAAGCCCGGCGCCGCTCCGCAGGCGGTGTGTAATTGGTGAGCTTTTTGCGACATCTGTTTCGCCGCCAACGTTTAGCACGACGTTACCTCTCTGAGATAGAGCCCTGAGCTCCAATAAATTTCACTCTATCGCCGATTGCAGTGGCCGAAACTTCCTGCGATAACTCGAGTGGCGGTATGCTTAAAAGCCTTCACGCAATTCAAACGTGTTACCGTTTTTCACGTTATACGAGCTGTGAAGGCAAATCGAAATACAAGCATCTTAGGTGGATGCTGCACAAAGGGTACATGAGTGGCCTCGTGACTTTCACTACGAACCACCGTTGTTCACCTGTTCTGTTGAGTTATACAGTACCTCATCAAAACAATCCGGACTCCTGTTAGTGGTCATTAATATGGAGCGTGTCCAACCTTCATCTGTAAGGGGGCTTGAACATTGCCGGGGACACTTCCAGTGAGGTGTTAGAACGTCTGTGGAGGAATGGCGGCCCATTCTTCCTCCAGAGCTGAACCCAGAGGAGGTAGCGATGTTGGACGCTTCAGTTTGGAATGAAGTCGACTTTCTGTCTCGTCCTAAAGGTGTTCCATTGGATTCAGGTCGAGACTAAGGCGATAACTTAAAATCTTTAGAACAGGCTCTCAGTTTTGATTGAGGAAGGACTAGGCCCAAGTTTGCACATATAATAAATTTTATTATAGTGTAGTTCCTCAGCACATGTTCACATTCCTTGGTACTGAACAGAAATATATACTGTACAATTTACATTCATTACACTCTTTATCCATTAGCAAACAAATTTTGAAATAATTACCGTCACTATAAAATTCTCTTTAAACCATTTCAGTAACACCAGAAATGTAAGCAAAGGCTTTCGAAGTGAACTCAGAAAAAAACTCGCCTTACAACCAGGTTAAATTTTACCTTTCCCTTAAATAAAATATACAAAAAATATTTACCCAATTAACAAAAGCCGCGAGGGATTTTTATATAATTTTTTTTCTTCCCAAAAATTTGTAATTACGTTATAGACCACTTTAAATGTCTAAATTCGGATGAAGGCACTCTTAGAAGTGTTGAAACCTGGTTAATAAGACCAAAAAAATTGTGACTGAAGGTTCATTTGCTTCAATTTTAATTTATAAACGGTCACTGAACCAAGCAGTCATGTTCAAAAATATGACTGTGAGCTATTGTCGCATCTCAAACAGCTGTAACTTAACCATCTTGAATATTCTCTGACACCCCGCCATTTGTGGTGTACCTCCTGCACAAAGGCCATGTGAGCATCAGCCGTCCATACCCGTTCCTTTGCTTCGCTGCTCCACTTTTGTACCTGGGCTCGCCAGTACTGGTCACCTCGCCGGCCCTATTGCAGTGTGCCCTAAGGCTTTGGCCCTGGCAGTGCTTAGCTGTACAACAAATTCACCTGACCTCGTACCAGCAGGCCGGTTAGCTCGCCTAAATATGCACAACGTCATCGCCGTCGGGCACGCCAACATGCGACATTCGCGCCTGATGTCACCGCCCTAATTCTGATGCACGCACACGGAATTTATCTGAGAATATCTTTTATACCCATAGTCCGATAGAAAAGCTGTTTCTACCGTTTGATTTCTCAAAATTTACTTCTCTACAACTTGGTTTTTTTACTACCTAACTTTCAACATGCGGTACATAAAGTCTCATATTTGGTTTATTCTCTGCCCCCGGTAGCTGAGTGGTCAGCGCGACTGAATGTCAATCCGAAGGGCCCGAGTTCGATTTCCTTCTGGGTCGGAGATTTTCTCCACGCAGGGACTGGGTGTTGTGGTTTCCTAATCATCATCGTTTCATCCCCATCGACGCGTAAGTCGCCGAAGTGTCGTCAGATCTGAAGACTTGCACCTGGAAAACGGTCTACCCGAAGGAAGGTCCTAGTGACACTACATTTACATTTCTTTTTTTGAGAGTTCGAGAGTGTTCTATGATAATACACTGCCATGAGTGACGTTAATCACAATGGTGTTTTTGATGTCACTCAGAATCAGTCTATGTAGTAACCCCCAATTCCAGCCACTTTACTTTATGGAAAGATAATATTTTTGACAGGCAATGACTGAGCCATGATAATTTGTTTCACTACTGCAAATGTAACAATAGCGGCTCAAATATTATACTATGGTGTACAAATAGGCATTATTCTCAACGATCTCTGACAACTAAGAATTGACTTCGTAGTCCATATCCTAGATGTTGTAGAAATTGTTGTGCAAGCAACCCTGCAGATATTTAAGGGCAGGCACTACATGTGGCACTCGGATCAAAAGTATACAGACAGCTACATAATGCAGAAACTGACCACTAGATGGCGTGAAAAGCACATTCACCAGCATACAAGGAGGTGGAGGGTATTTTGTTCTCAATAGAGAAACAGTAACAACTTAATGAGACGCTCAGGAGACCCAGTGACTTCCAAGTTGGACTACCAACTGGATGTCACCTGAGTAACAAATCCTTCAGGGATGTTACAGCCCTTCTACAGCTCTAAACTAGCTCAAGTCTATTGTTGGTGATGTGACTGTGAAGTGGAATTGTGAACGATCGATTACCGATAAACTAGACAGACCTCCAAAGTATTAACAGCAGCCCAGCTAGCACAATGATCGTGCACAGGGAGTTAAAACGAAGAGAGTACAGTCGTCGAGCAGTTAATCATAAGCTAGGGCCTACACATTTCTATTTCCAATGATAAGCTGCGCTAGGCGTGGTGTAAACAGCGATACCTCTGGATGCTGGATAATTGGAAACGGGTGAAGCACGCTGTACATGAAGGGGCAATCCGATGACAGAGTTATGTTTCGTGAATGCCTGGAGAATGATTTTTGTGGATATGGTGTGGTCCAGTTATTGTATTTGAGAATACGCCAGATGAGGAAGAATACGAATACTCTTACAGCGTTGAGTATCGAGAACAGTAGAGGAGTAGTACAGAGCCGATGCTTGTATCAGGATGACCACGCACCCTGTCGTGAAGGCGCATCTGTTTACTAATGGTTTGTGCACAGTAGCATTCCTGAAATGCACAGGCCTGCCCAGGGTCCCTAATGTGTTCACATCGAGATAATAGAATCTATCGCCTCTGGTTCAAAGACTCTGTAAGCTAGCCAGTATCGATTTTGTATCTCGCTGGCTGGGTATGTAGCGCATGTCCGAGGCAAGCAGGGGGGCTAACGGAACTCAGCGACCAGGAGGCGCAACCGTCGTGCGCTGCGGCTGCAGCACAGTGTGCGAGAGAGGCGAGTGACGGCCGGACTGCCTCGGTGTTAACACCGGACGTTGATCTGCTCTCCGGCCCTCAGACCTTCGTTATGGGGCTCCGTTTCCATCTGCTGGAGTTTCAGTCTTACCGATAATCTTGCTAGTGAGCATCATTCCAACGACAACTGTGGTTATCGCAAAAAAATTAAAGCATTGCGCAGGCTCGTTCGTCGTATAAAAACTTTCTCAGTTCAGATTCAAATTATGATACTGGTGCTGCTCATTACTTGTAGTTAATTAATATTCGACTAAGCCGGGACGTGCTAATTGGTTGCGAAAGAGGCATTTTGGTTTTCCTATGTATATATCAGTGAATGTTATTTTCATTAGTTAAAGAGAGATGTGTAATTGTTAAGGTTTTTTACTCATAATTAAGTTGTGGGGTTGTTTTCTTAATTGTATGGCCACTATTTTATTGTGCTTTATTTGTATGTAACAGACTGCAACGTATGTATAAGGCCGTGGGTAGAAATGTTTCTAATAGCAGATTTCTGTGCGTTCTAGAAGGCTTTCTTGTTCTGGTTTCAATGTTTATGTACCTTGGCCCGGAGGAGTACGCTGGTCGTGTGGCTCTGTTCGGAGAGCAAGAATGGCGTGAGTCCAGAGCAGGGCAGTAAAATCCTAATTTGTATTTTCTTCCTGTAATTTAGCACTCTTATTGAGCTACAATTGTCTGAGTAGATTATGCCTAAACGTGTGGTAATTAAGCTTGTAGAAATTGTGCTTTGTTCAAGGTTTGCTAAGATAATGTTGAACCTTCAATAATTTTATTAATTCAAAAATGTTCAAATGTGTGTGAAATCTTAAGGGACTTAACTGCTGTCATCAGTCCCTAATCTTACACACTACTTAACCTAAATTATCCTAAGGACAAACACACAGATCCGAGGGAGGACTCGAACCTCCACCGGGACCAGCCGCACATTCCATGCTGTTCCGATACATTATTTTCTCTAAAAAAAATAAATTCAGAATTGTAAGCAATAACTAAAGAGCAACCTTTATCAGACTTAGTTATTAGAGCGTCTGCTTCTTTAAGTTTATTATTAATGGAATTAACCAATTTTCTATCATAATGGAATTAACCAATTTTCTATCATTATGCATAACATTATGAAGAGTGGCTGAATTTTTGCTAAGAATGTTAGCTACATCATAAGCAATTCTAGTTTGACATACATTATCTATTTTTTACAATCAAGACCAATTTTTAGATCGACAAGCATTTTTTCAATCACCTTCTTGTCAGACAAGTTGGGCATGGCATTGTACTTCAGCCCTTTTTCCAGCGAGACCGTTTCATTCCGTGTAAAAGGAATGTTGGTTTTATTTAGAATTCTTTTATAAAACAAATGACTGTTTTTTCAAAGTGCTTTGCTGACGTTTTTCATCAGGAAACAGACAAAAAAGCTTATTAAGTTTCTTTTCATGCTTACACATTTTGCCTTGTTTACAAATGTGTTTATTTTCTGGTCTGTATACCTTCATAATGGAGAAGGTCAGGGTTACAAGTATATTTGCTAACCAGTAAACTATGCTCGTTTAAGACAGTCTCGTTGGCACACGCTATCCGCAGGAGGGGCAGGATTGGTACAACAATTTATGTATGAGCCCATTTTGTTAGCGTGGGTTGCCTTCATCAGGGGCACGAATAATCTCCTGTGATTGACATGTACTTAACCTATTGTTCGCCTTTGATTGACAGTTACTTAACCTATTGTTCTGCTAAAAGGATCCTTCCTTTTGATTAACAGGTACATAACATATTGTTCTGCTTAAAGGATCCTTCCTTTTGATTGCCAGGTCCTTAACCAATTGTTCCTGCGCCCTCTCATCCCTCCCAACACCCCCTCAGGAAACCTCCAACCCACACCTGCCCCCCCCCCCCCTCCCCCCTGCTGCTACAGGTACACTTTCAGGTCTGAGGTATTGGAATAATCTCTCTCACTCTTATCAGTTTCATTGACTACTTCATTAAATTGGTCAATTAATTAACACCTACCCCTCTTGTAAACCCCTCTCACAGAAATTGGCGGAAAACTGACTCATTTGATCGGTCAATTGGAGGGAATTCGATTACAGCCTCTGGAATACTGTTTAAAAATTTAGACAATGTATAGAATATTGTTTAATTATTTATGGCAGTGTATGGCATATAGTTTACTTATTTAGTTAAAGAATTTGCCCAGAAACCGATTGCTGTGTATGTAATATTGTTTACACAATTTAGACAACATGTGGAATAGTGTTTATTTAAACAATTTATGGGATTCAAGGCAGAGTACGGAATGTATGGAAACTGGTGGCTCTTTGGTCGAGAGGAAGGATCGTGTAACAGGAAATTAAAGGGTGTATTTTTTATTCATAAAAAAGTCAGTTTATGGGAGTTCTGTTTCTCTTGGTCATCATTCTCTGCTGTTTGGAAAAATGTAGGTCTTGTAATAAGTAATTGCATGGGTCAAACATGTCGCATAACCTAATGTTCAGCACTGTACACTGGGTGTCTTAACCTAACGTTCACCCCTTTGTCTGCAGTTAACTTATTGTTCTGTTAAGTGGTTTTCGACGTCATCCCCATTTCTTTAAACTATTGTATCGCCTTTGATACCAAATTTAGTAATTAGTTATGTCCTCCCACCATTTTATGGCACACTTTTCGAATTTCACATGCTTAGGAACGCTTTTCTGGCGCATTCATCTTTGTCACCCACCCCCTTCAACTAATGTACTGCATTTTACTTAAAATTATGCAAATTAACCTAGTGTTCTGCACTTAACTTGCTGTTCTGCTCCATGTCATCCACTCACCCACTCCCTCCCTTTAACTATTGTACCCCTAACACCACTTCGATATAAGAAATTTATGCAAATTCAAACGGTTCACACACTGGACTCCCATTCGGGAGGACGACGGTTCCGCCCATCCTAATTTAGGTTTTCCGTGATTTCCCTAAATCGCTTCAGGCAAATGCCAGGATCGTTCCTTTGAAAGGCCATGGTCGACTTCCTTCTCCATCCTTTCCTAATCCAATGAGACCGATGACCTCGCAGTTTGGTCTCCTCCACCCATATCAACCAACCAATCAAACGGTTCAAATTGCTCTAAGCTCTATGGGACTTAACATATGAGGTCATAAGTCCCCTAGACATTGAACTACTCAAACCTAACTTAATCTAAGGACATCACACACATCCATGCCCGAGCCAGGACTCGAACTTGCGACCGTATCAGCAGCTCAGTTCCAGACTGAAACGCCTAGAATGGCTCGGCCACAGCGGCCAGTTCAATTTAATTAAATCGATATTCTTCACATGTATTTGGTAGCTTTTATTTAATTTGCAGCTTCCTATTGGTCAGTGAAATTGATGGAAAATCGTTTAAACAAAAGATCACAAGTAAAAAACACGTCCCGCCTCTCGGCAGCCGACGTTGACGCCACTGACTCCGCACATACGAGTGAGAGAGATTATTCCAATAATTCAGACCTGAAAGTACCTTCAGTAGCAGGGGGCGGGGGTCAAGGTGTGGGTTGTAGGTTTCCTCAGCGGTGTTGGGAGGGAAGATGGGGTGCAGCAACAATAGGTTAAGGACCTGACAATCAAAAAGAAGGATCCTTTTAGCATAACAATAGGTTAAGTACCTGTCAATCAAAGGAGAACAATAGGTTGGTCCTGAGTGCACATCTGCCCTGATGAAGGCAAACCGCACTAAAAAAATTGGCTCGTACATAGTGTGTTCTAGTACTGGCGGGTGGGCATTCTTAGGAGAGGTGCGACGGACCATGCTACTTGAAAGAATACGTGGAGGTGGCTATTCTTAATGCTCACCCGAGCGTGAAATGTTGCGCGAGTTACATTCCCATAGGAAGTGACTTTCATCATGTGCAATAAGTGTATTTGCAGGTGACGAACTGAAGAGGTTAGAGACCAACAGTCAAAGAGCCATGCGAATGTTTGTTACGTCATACCAAGTCTAACAATGCAAGTTAGGTGGTTTGTGGTGTGTTTGGAGGCAGTCCATTACTCAAGTGTTGTGTCGAGGTAGTCACTGAGGACCGTACTGTCGCAACTTGTCGTTTGTCTTAGTGGCTTCCATTTGGGGGAAAATTAGCTGTGCAGTCGCTGTCCAAAATATCGCGGCCAGATTCCCCAAATCACAGGTGGCAAGGGAAAGCAAGCAGGATGGTACTGAAGAAGGTTCCCAACACAGGTTATCGGTGTTGTGGCGTTTAAACTCACGTGTGAGTTAAGCATCCTGCAAGGCATTGTTCTGTTGGTAGCGTCCTCTAGCGTCGGAGTCTTCGAATTCTGATACTGGCCATCTTGGAGGGAGTGTTGTTGGCTCTGAGCACTATGGGACTTAACATCTCAGGTCATCAGTCCCTTGAACTTAGAACTACGTAAACCTAACTAACCTAAGGACATCACACACATCCATGCCCGAGGAAGGATTCGAACCTGCGACAGTAGCAATCACGCGGTTCCGGACTGCAGCACCTAGAACTCCACGGCCACCGCGGCCGGCGGGAGTGTTGTTGTAAGGAAGACTGAACAATTAGTGATTTCGAGGACACTCGACCTTCATAACACAGCTCACTTGTTACAGAATTAGGGGCCTCTTTATTTGGAGGTGGGGTAGCTCTTCCTAAGTGT
Source organism: Schistocerca gregaria (assembly GCF_023897955.1). Taxonomy (NCBI): domain Eukaryota; kingdom Metazoa; phylum Arthropoda; class Insecta; order Orthoptera; family Acrididae; genus Schistocerca; species Schistocerca gregaria. Next base: position 481,102,549 of record NC_064925.1, read on the forward strand.
GATTGTATGTACACTACTGGTCATTAAAGTTGCTACACCACGAAGATGACGTGCTACAGATGCGAAATTTAACCGACAGGAAGAACATGCTGTGGTATGCAAATGATTAGCTTTTTCAGAACATTCATACAAGGTTGGTGCCGCTGGCGACACCTACAACGTGCTGACATGACGAAAGTTTCCAAACGATTTCTCATACACAAACAGCAGTTGACCGGGGTTTCCTTGTGAAACGTTGTTGTGATGACTCGTGTAAGGAGGAGAAGTGCGTACCATCACGTTTCCCAGTTTGATAAAGTCGGATTGTAGCCTATCGTGATTGCGAATTATCGTATCGCGACATTGCTGCTCGCGTTGGTCGAGATCGAATGACTGTTAGCAGAATATGGAATCGGTGGGTTCAGGAGGGTAATACGGAACGCCGTGCTGGATCCCAACTGCTTCGTACCACTAGCAGTCGAGATGACATGCATCTTATCCGCATGGCTGTAACGGATCGTGCAGCCACGTCTCGGTCCCTCAGTTAACAGATGCGGTGTTTGCAAGACAACAACCATCTGCATGAACATTTCGACGACGTTTGCAGCAGCATGGACTATCAGCTCGGAGACCATGGCTGCGGTTACCCTTGACGCTGCATCACAGACAGGAGCGCCTGCGATGGTGTACTCAACGACGAACCTGTGTGCACGAATGGAAAAATTTAATTTTTTCGGATGAATTCAAGTTCTGTTGACAGCATCATGATGGTCGCATCCATGTTTGGCGACATCGCGGTGAACGCACATTGGAAGCGTGTGTTCGTCATCGCCATACTAGCGTATCACCCGATGTGATGATATGGGGTGCCATTGGTGACCTGTCTCGGTCACCTCATGTTCGCATTGACGGCATGTTGAACAGTGGACGTTACATTTCAGATTTGTTACGACCTGTGGCTCTACCCTTCATTCGATCCCTGCGAAACCCTACATTTCAGCAGGATAATGCACCACCACATGTTGCATGTCCTGTGTGGGAATGTTCGAATGCTGCCCTGGCCAGAACATTCTTCAGATCTCTCACCAACTGGAAACGTGTGGTCAATGGTGGCCGAGCAACTGGCTCGTCACAATACGCCAGTCACTACTCTTGATGAACTGTAGTATCGTGTTGAAGCTGCATGGGCAGCTGTACCTGTACACGACGTCCAAGCTCTGTTTGACTCAATGCCCAGGCATACAAGGCCCCTATTACGGCCAGAGGTGGTTGTTCTTGGTACTGATTTCTTACGATCTATGCATCCTAATTGCGTGAAAATGTAATAACATCTCAGTTCTATATTTGTCCAATGAATACCCGTTTACCGTCTGCATTTCTTCTTGGTGTAGCAATTTTAATGGCCAGTAGTGTAAATAGGTAACAGCGGAATTCACGTGTTGGAGCACAGTCTTCGGACAACTCTACGAAAGGCAGCTCGGGTAACTTTGACAGGTGAGTGACGTGCGGCGGTTCTAGAAGCAAGCAGCGCTGACAGGTAGGTCAGTGTACCCAGGATGATAGGCATCCCTGTGCTCTACCCGCTACTGTGACGAAGAGTTATATTTTAAGGTGCGCTGTAGAGTAGGGCTTCCCACAACTGGACGTGAACCAGTTCACATCAATGCAGCACAGGACCGGAATATGTTTCATCCTGGTTGCGTGGTTGGATAACGTTAAAAACGTTGCCATTCGATGAACGGATCACCATTCATCATAAAAAATTGTTTAAGGTGAGCTGTCGTATACCATTGCTTGGGGTGCACTTTATTGTTCATCAACAACTGTCATAACTTGTTTGGTCAAACAGCCGTCGCCATATTCTGCCATAAAAATGAAAGGGAATGTAAAATCTTGACATTGTTTGGGAGTGTCTTAAGAGAGGAATCGCAGATCGCAACACATAAGAAAGCAAAAGCAGACATTTCTCTGCAGTGTCCACCGGAAATATTCGTAGACGGTTGTACTTATTACTATATTCTTGAAGGTTTGTAATTAGGCTTTCAAGCTTCTGCCAGTTTAAATTTTTGAGTGTCTCCGTAACGTCCTTCTCCAGTCAAACAAAACTTTGTAGTGGTTAATAAAGAAGAAAAAGAGAAGATAAGAAAAGGTTGGAAATGTGGGAGGAAATGGTGAATAAAAAGGGGGGTTTAAAATCGTTAATAACCGTGAAAAAGGAAAAGAATGAAATGCAAATCGGATTACAGAAAATCTATCGGACTTCGTGATTCGGAAAAGCTATTGTTGGGATGGTCCTTGTGGCGTTTCTGAGCAAAAGTCAAACTAATTTCCACTACAAAAATTATTTGAAATAGAACAGAGAATAACGAAATGTGATTAACAGGGGAAATGGCGTAGATAAGAGTACATTCATTACCATGTTAATATGTCTTCTCCCGTGCGGTGTTCAGGTCTTGTTCTCAAACAATCTCCTGCTTCATTTCTGCATGAAAAAGTCGTAGCTGCTCCAAAATCTTCATCGTCCACGAATTACTAATGTCTACGAATGAATACCATCTTGATATTGAATGCAATGTATTTTTCGGCTGCTTCCATCCTCCAAATTTCATACAAGCTTGCACAATACTATATGTCTGCACATCAATAAGTTTTTACGTCTCAATTAGACCAAGACTAACGAATAAGTTTTTACGTCTGAATTACACCAAGACTAGCGAATAAGTGAAGTTAAGCTTTCGCTCTCAAGAGGCAATAGCGGGTAGAAAAAAAAAAAGAATTTTTGTACCTTCATTTTCTTATATATATTTTCTCTGTCGTCATGCGCTCATACAGCTGCGACGGTATAATTTATATCTGAGGGAACGAGTGAAGCGCGGCGAAATTAAAAGTCCCGCTACAACTCGAAACCTTTTATTGGTACCAATACCTCCCGCCATGCGCTGTGTAGCAGACTTGAGAGTATATGCACAGCCGGACATTAAAATTTCTTTCTTCCTTATTCCCGTTAGAGGATACTGTGACATAATTTTCTCACCTTTGTGGGGCGAAAGGCTGATGACCACATTCGTACAGAAACTCGCAGGGGACAGTTCTTTCCTGATGGAGGTAACATAAAATTCATGTGTATCGAAAGCATTCCCTGTGAACGGCTCATAAAGTTCAGGAACTGAAAGGAAATGGGCATGAAATATCTTTCTTCCTCTTCTTCTTCTTCTTCAAGACCACCGCGCATGTCATCTGCAGCCAGCATATGGTATCTTCACTTTCACACGACGACTCAGGAGACCCCGCCGACGCGGCTGTAGATCGCCACCTGGTTGTTACGAGCGTGTGGTCGCCGGCTGTAAATCTGCTGAATTGCCGGGCTTGCGTCATCCGGTGACGGACGTTTTTCTCTTCTCACGAAACACGTTAATGAGCGATGGACTGCCTTTACAGCATCACATAAAGCAGTTCCTTAAGTGGCCACATTTAAGAGCCCTTATTCGGCCCCACACTTGAGACACTGCAGTGGTTGTCCAAAATTTATACTGCCGCGGACTCTTTGAATTGCTGCGGCGCATGATGCAATGCGGTCGCGTCTTACTTTCGGTATTTTTTTTTTTTTTTTTGCGACAGAATGCTTTGCTCCAAGGCAGGTGCGAAGACCACATCAGTATTCCGTTGCAACGGTAATACTCGGCGGTATAATTTGGAGTGTTCGAGTTTTGCATTGCTACAGTTATTTCAAAAGTCGGTCATTTGCTTCATCAGTTTCAGATTAATGTAGCTACTCTTTCACCACTGATTTCTGTATTCAGACTGCGAAAGTCGATATGTTTTGTATAGCGATGAGGACGAAGTACCTGGTGTATTCGCTCACGTATACATAGTGCGAGGGAGAAGATTTACTGACTGTCGATCCTAAGGACCCGGGTTCGATTCCCGGCTGGGTCGGAGATTTTCTCCGCTCAGAGACTGGGTATTGTGTAGCCCTACTCATCATCATTTCATAGCCATCGACACGCAAGTCGCCGAAGTGGCATCAAATCGAAAGACTTGCAACCGTAGAACAGTCTACCCGACGGGAGGCCCTAGTCACACATGTACATTTACCTAAAAATCAACAGAAACTGTTTACGTGACACTACCTTCAGACACACGTCACCGCGCTACAAATTTTAATTTCTAACACTGAATATGTTTTGGACAAAAATCCATCTCCTAAATAGGTGCACGCAAAATACCAATGGCAGAGAACTTACATAATACACTCCTGGAAATTGAAATAAGAACACCGTGAATTCATTGTCCCAGAAAGGGGAAACTTTATTGACACATTCCTGGGGTCAGATACATCACATGATCACACTGGCAAAACCACAGGCACATAGACACAGGCAACAGAGCATGCACAATGTCGGCACTAGTACAGTGTATATCCATCTTTCGTAGCAATGCAGGCTGCTATTCTCCCATGGAGACGATCGTAGAGATGCTGGATGTAGTCCTGTGGAACGGCTTGCCATGCCATTTCCACCTGGCGCCTGAGTTGGACCAGCGTTCGTGCTGGACGTGCAGACCGCGTGAGACGACGCTTCATCCAGTCCCAAACATGCTCAATGGGGGACAGATCCGCAGATCTTGCTGGCCAGGGTAGTTGACTTACACCTTCTAGAGCACGTTGGGTGGCACGGGATACATGCGGACGTGCATTGTCCTGTTGGAACAGCAAGTTCCCTTGCCGGTCTAGGAATGGTAGAACGATGGGTTCGATGACGGTTTGGATGTACCGTGCACTATTCAGTGTCCCCTCGACGATCACCAGAGGTGTACGGCCAGTGTAGGAGATCGCTCCCCACACCATGATGCCGGGTGTTGGCACTATGTGCCTCGGTCGTATGCAGTCCTGATTGTGGCGCTCACCTGCACGGCGCCAAACACGCATACGACCATCATTGGCACCAAGGCAGAAGCGACTCTCATCGCTGAAGACGACACGTCTCCATTCGTCCCTCCATTCACGCCTGTCGCGACACCACTGGAGGCGGGCTGCACGATGTTGGGGCGTGAGCGGAAGACGGCCTAACGGTGTGCGGGACCGTAGCCCAGCTTCATGGAGACGGTTGCGAATGGTCCTCGCCGATACCCCAGGAGCAACAGTGTCCCTAATTTGCTGGGAAGTGGCGGTGCTGTCCCCTACGGCACTGCGTAGGATCCTACGGTCTTGGCGTGCATCCGTGCGTCGCTGCGGTCCGGTCCCAGGTCGACGGGCACGTACACCTTCCGCCGACCACTGGCGACAACATCGATGTTCTGTGGAGACCTCACGCCTCACGTGTTGAGCAATTCGGCGGTACATAAACCCGGCCTCCCGCATGCCCACTATACGCCCTCGCTCAAAGTCCGTCAACTGCACATACGGTTCACATCCACGCTGTCGCGGCATGCTACCAGTGTTAAAGACTGCGATGGAGCTCTGTATGCCACGGAAAACTGGCTGATACTGACAGCGGCGGTGCACAAATGCTGCGCAGCTAGCGCCATTCGACGGCCAACACCGCGGTTCCTGGTGTGTCCGCTGTGCCGTGCGTGTGATCATTGCTTGTACAGCCCTCTCGCAGTGTCCGGAGCAAGTATGGTGGGTCTGACACACCGGTGTCAATGTGTTCTTTTTTCCATTTCCAGGAGTGTACAATAAACGTAACAGAACCTACATCAACTTGGTGGTCTTATAAACAGCCCGTGCTCTCCGGTATGCTGATGAGACATGTGTATTCTGTACTTCACTGAATAACTATAACTGTTGCAATGCCAGCAACAGTTTGTTATCGAGAAACTGAGCATACCGCACAACAACGATCAGAAACAAACCCTGTATTCAAGCAAACTTATGTATTGCAGTTTGCCAAAGTTTTGATTCATTACGTAATTGGAGTTAATATGCTTATGCCTGTGCAAATATTAGGAATTTTTGTCTGTTTAGTTGAAAATGGCATTATGTAACATTTACCGACAGGTGTTTACGCTATAACAATAAATGCACACGTGTTAGCACAAATAAAAACGCCTTGATAATTAAGTCAGTGAAAGTTAATTGCTCCTGTATTGAAGTACTTTGCAGTTAGTGAAAACCGATACAGATTACCCTTTGGTGACACGTAACAAGCTATGTGCTGAGCAGCGTCACTCACAGTTACGTCGGTCTTTAGGTTTTGAGGAGAAGTACTAGCGATTAACTACTAATCCACGCTAGATTTTGCAACAGTTAAGCTCAGTAAGATTTTACAAATAGCAGCAATTACAACAGACAACGCTGAAATACACTGAAGCGCCAAAGAAACTTGTATAGCCATGCGTATTCAAATACATGGACATGTGAACAGCCAGAATATAGCTGTGCGGTCGGCAACGCCTATATAAGACAACAAGTGTGTAGCGCAGTTGTTAGTACGGTTACTGTTGCCACAATGGCAAGTTCTCAAGACTAGTGAGTTTGAACGGGGTGTTATAATCGGCCCGCGAGCGATGGGATACAGCAACCCCAAGGTAGCGCTGAAGCGGGGATTTTCCAGTTCGACCATTTCACGAGTGTACCGTGAATATCAGGAATCTGATAAAAAATAAAATCTCCAACATCGCTGCAGCAGGAAAAAGGTCCTGCAAGAACGGAACGAACGAGGAATGAAGAGAATCGTTCGACGTGAGAGAAGTGCAACACCTCCGAAAATTGCTGCCGATTTCAATCCTGGGACATCAAAAAGTGTCAGCGTGTGAACCATTCAAAGAAACATCATCGATATGGGCTTTAGGAGCAGAAGTCCCACTCGTGTACCCTTGATGACTGCATGACACAAAGCTTCACACATCGCATGGGCCCGTCAGCACCGACATTGGAGCGTTGATGACTGGAAACATTTGGGCTAAATTTACATAATACGTACAATATACGGAACAGTTTCATTTTAATTTCGCTACACGGTTCCAATATTATGAAGTTAATCGATTAAATTTCTTTCTCAAACAATTATAGAATCACTTTTCATATTAAAATGAATAATGAACTTCAGTTAATTGTCGCTGCGTCTATTTCAATGGATTAGCCAAATTTAAGTTTTAATAGCAAGGGCATTTATGTTATTTTAAGTCAAATAACATATATTTTAACAATGTTTCTCTTGGTGTAATGACGACAGGAAAGGATCCTACTGATGGTTGATGACTTGGGCAAATCATTGACACTAAAGGCTATTTACAATTTACCAGAGATCACCATAATGTTCGAAAATATCAAGCCTACGATTCTGGCAAGTCTTTCAAGATACTACACTGCTAAAAGGCACAGTACTGCTTTGTGATGAGTTGTTGGTGGTGCCGCGAACTACATCCTGTGGCAATAATAATTGGCAACAGGATCTTTCCTCAGTAACGAGCAAATTGTGAGAAATGGCATGCTACTCTCTCACTTTAACAACATTGTAAGTCAGGTTAACATTCATATCTCAAGGCATGGTCTCTGTGTTCTCCGACACTACATTTTTCTACATGAGGAAATTGAAAATGTTTTTGTAACTGTACGTGTAGGCTGTAGAGAGCTTGTATCAAGGGGGCCACAACGGAAGCGACCAAAAACAGGGGGCGAAAGGAATTGGGGTCCATAAATGCTGACCTCAGCGACCTAGCCAAAAGAGTGATTCTGGGAAACAGTATTCTGTGGTTCTTACCTGCAGAGGGACTTCTGGCCAAATCACTCTTCTCCTTCCACTTAGGGTTGGCCGCGCGGGATTAGCCGAGCGGTCATTGGCGCTGCAGTCATGGACTGCGCGGCTGGTCCTGGCGGAGGTTCGAGTCCTCCCTCGGGCATGGGTGTGTGTGTGTTTGTCCTTAGGATAATTTAGGTTAAGTAGTGTGTAAGCGTAGGGACTGATGACCTTAGCAGTTAAGTCCCATAAGATGTCACACACATTTTTGAACTTAGAGTTGGGCAGAAGAACGCTGGTTTGCAAAACATATTACTTGGGCCAGGAACCAGTCCAGATGGCTGAGAGTGGGCGGAGGAAGCAGTTTAGGAGAGAATGCTGTAAACTGAGCTTTTGGGCTATTGATAGGAAGGTCATAAAACAACGCGTATTCTCATGTTAGAAGCAGAGACGGCACGGACGGGGCAGCTGGCGTGCTTGTCTAGTGGAAGCAGGACTATAACACCCCCGCCTCCCACCTGACGCCAGCAAGTCACCAGGTTGCTTTAGTGACCGTCAAAACATATATTTTGGGCGGACGACTGTCTGTGAAGGTTAACAGCCTTCTTTCAGGAACCGGAAATGGTCTGCCTAGAAAGATTAGATCATTCCAGAAATGAGGGACTGTGGTCTGGTTTAGGTAGACTTTTTTTCCCAAAACGTGGCCTTGCTTACCATGAGAGAGACGCTTCCGTAGACTAAAATCGTCTTTTTTCGGACAAGAGAGATTTGGAGTCGCTGATTCGATCCTCTCAAGATACGCAAAGTAGAGGCCTGCTCGCACGTTGTGGTAACCCCTGTGCTGTTTCTGGATTGGCTACCAGGCCAACAGAACAGTCAAGAGGGGAGATTTAATGGGTAGAGGATAGTTATAGAGGTTTGTGTAACGTGGAGGCGTTTTCGTTTTGCTAATTCGTCTGCTGTTCCGAGGCGTGGTGAAAATTGATTGGGTTCTACGAGGGACTTTGTCTTCTGTCCTCCCATGGTGGAGAACTTCAGGGTCTGTATCTTGTGTTGGACTAAGAGCCTTTGGCAGTTACCAACTGTTCCGACAGTGAAACTGCTTATCATCTCGCACATGTCGTGTGTCACGAGGGTAAAGTTATTGGTCCCGAGTTGACCGTCTGACGTTTGACAATTCCAGCATGCACCGTCATGCCTGGGAGTCAAGTTGGTTTGGTCAGATCAGCGAACAGGTGCATCTCACACTGAAATGTGGCGAGATTTCTGGGCTCTGACAAGGAAGTTTCCCGCGTTTTGATAATCAGAGCACCAGATCGAGAAATTTGCATCAGAACATTACAGCTGCGGCAGAAACAGCTTCTCGCCGGCAGCGCGCCGTTTTCTCCTGCCGCCTCAGTCAAAGTGAAAGGGTAACACCCTGGTGTACCGAAGTAGGGTTGCTAAGTGATATTCACGGCTCCGTGTTCTCAGGTGAACCATAGGTTTTTGTTATAGTTATTCGTAGTTGATTCCGTTTGAACAGAAATGGGCCTCACAGTGGGTTCACGTAAACAAATTCCGACTGCATTGTAAAATGGAATAATTCAGGGGAGAATTTGTATAGCTTTCACCCCATTGCGTGCTTTCCTACCGAATACCATACCTTAAATGGTTTGTATTTGTCATTTTTGTATGTAAGATTTATCAGCTGGCTCTCCTGAAAGTTTTAATTACTAAATGTTCAATAAAATTTGTCACTATTTTCTAAAGTAAAATACGCCACTGGTCTCATTCATACTCCCTCATTGTTTTTATTTTATATTGGTGGTACATGAGGACACCATGTTAGTTAATTTGATTATTAATTTGACTTCTGAAAGTGATTACATGCATAGCACAATTAAAGTGCCAAGAGTAAATTCACTGCTTCTCATGTGAGTAGCACATGACTTGAAAGTTATTCACAAGATAATATTCTTGTTAATGTAAAGATAATAACATATAGCTTCACTTAGAAATATATATTTGTGATTAAAGCAACCGACGTCTTGCAGTTCGCGTCCCTTGACCAGGATCTCGAATCTAGGCACCTTTGTGAGGTAGTGAGTGCGTTATCTTGCGGAACAAAAATGGTTCAAATGGCTCTGAGCACTATGGGACTCAACTGCTGTGGTCATCAGTCCCCTAGAACTTAGAACTACTTAAACCTAACTAACCTAAGGACATCACACACATCCATGCCCGAGGCAGGATTCGAACCTGCGACCGTAGCAGTCGCACGGTTCCGGACTGCACGCCTAGAACCGTGAGACCAACTCGGCCGGCTCTTGCGGAACAGATATGTCTTTTTTCCGAAGTGAGACTATGGTACACTAACATTTAGACTTGGGTTCGGCGCTTTTCTTGATATCTCAGCAATGTGTAGTATTTAATTTCAGTGCCTGTGTTGTTTGTGTCCTTTTTTTTTTTTTGTCTTGTCAGTAACTTCCGTGTCACTTGCTGTCTGATGTCGCGTCGTTGCTAAAAGCTTTGTGCAAGCTTTTGTGGAAGAAATTCGACTATGGGGAAGTGTAAGATACTTTATAGTAGATTTTTGTTCAAGAGCTTAGGCATAAATTTGTACATTATTTAAAAGAAAATCAAACTAGAGTTGTGGCACGTGCTGCGTTAAAGTCGGAAAACGGAAGTAGCAATTGATCTGAACGCTTACGAGAAGCAAAGATCATGTGTATAGTAAGAAAGGCTGCGCGCTATCGTCGTTTAAAGTGGAAAGCGGGTCAGCCATTGACGCAGACCAAGACAGAACGGTGGAAGATGTTCATTTACATCAGTCTCCAAACAGGTTGCGAATGTCAAATGTAGAATATTCAAATGATGAGGGTTCAGTTCCCTCCGAAAATGAAAGTGAACATGATGACGAGGCCGCAGGTCATGTAGGTTCTGTAAATACGGGAAGAGCTACAGTCAGGGAAAGTAACAGTCCGACTTCGCAGACAAGGCTTCCTAGAGCAGTTTAGTCGCGTTCGTCTGGTCCGGGGTTCGTTGCTGGAAGTGCGCAATTAGAATCGATCATTCAGTTTATCAGAAGGCAGAGAACAGGAAAGGGAAGAAAAGAGACGGTACGAAGAAGACCAAAGACCGGAGATATTCATTAATGAAATTAGGGAGATTCAGAAGCGACAAGACAAGGAGGAAAAGTGACTGGATGATGTAATGAAAGAAAGTAGGGAGATTCAAAGGAAGGCTGATTAGTTTGCTGAAACGTAAATCAGGTCAGGATTGAAGTTAAGGATGTAAACGCAGAGGTCGAAGATCTTAGGAAAACGCCAGATGTGACGCGAGAAGTGGCTGTAGAGTCCAAAAATGAGGCTAGAACAGCCATATTAGTAGCACGAGACGCGCGAAAAAATGCGCAAATTCACGAGATCAGGCAGCGCCGGCAAAGGTCGACGTGAGCACAACAAAGAAGGATACTTCTGCTCTCAAAAAGCAGATATAGAGTGTAGCTGAAAAGACAAAAGAAGAAATGTTATAAATCAAAAATGAGCAAACATGTATGACTACCCAGCAGAATGAACTGGCAGATGAGATGAGACAAATGTCCGAACAGGTGGCTCGTGTAGAAATTCAGTCTGAACCAACAGCACAACGACGTGAATTTATTGGTCACAAGGAACGTCAAAAACAAAATTTTGCAACTCACCTAGTAGCCTCATCCCCGGCACAAGCGGATATATAGCAGGAACGCTCCCTTAACAGGGTACGGTGCTACGCAGAGCACGTAGTGTCAGTGGCGTGTAGAACACAAAATACCCAGCCGGACCACAATTGCATGCGACTCGTACGGAAACACTGCTACCTGACTCTTATGACAAGAGATGAGGCCACAACAGCATTCGTGGATCGGTCAACGATAAAATCTTGGGCATGGATAGAGGAAGTCCAGTGGCGCGAAATGATGAATGTTTCGACATGCCGGCTGGTATGGCCGAGCGGCTCTAGGCGCTTCAGTCTGGAACCGCGCTACCGCTACGGTCGCAGGTTCGAATACTGCCTCGGGCATAAATGTGTGTGATGTCCTTAGGTTAGTTAGGTTTAAGTAGTTCTCGGTTCTAGGGTACTGATGACCTCAGATGTTAAGTCCCATAGTGCACAGAGCCATTTGAACCATTTGTTTCGACAGAAAACATTTTCTCTCAATTCAGAATTTTCACGATTACGAAGAGAACTACAATTCATCATATTCCAAGTCTTGGATTGCTCAGTAAGATAGTGTACTGTCCTAGTGATGGCCACTAGTATATAAATTGGAATTTGCCTGTGGATACCTGGAAGGTTCACTAGCAGAGCACATGCAGCTACCTGCTACAGCTCTGGCGAATTCAGCAGGACACCCAAGGAAGGATTAAACAGGAGACTATGTCAGGGAAGAATTACGAAGCATCGGGGTTTCGCAGTCCGGTAAGGATTATCCAAGCGCTTGTCAAAAACCATTACCTGGACCAGCCGTATAGTGATAAGGAGATAATGCGCCACTGCTACATGAAACTGCCATTGAGGTACCCGGAACTCATCATTGGTAAATGTAATGGGACAATATTGTCATTAAAAGGCGCCCTAAGAGAGTCAGACTTTGTCAAGCACGCATAAAATGCGATGGACAGAAGGACACATAATGAATGACATTCGCACAGACGGCCAAAACAAACAGAAAAAAAGGTGACAAGAAACGAATACCAAAGCGAATGATTTAATAATGCGCCTCGGTCGAATCATACACTACTGAGCATTAAAATTGCTACACCAAGAAGAAATGCAGATGATAAACGGGTATGCATTGGACAAATATATTCTACTAGAACTGATATGTGATTACATTTTCACGCAATTTGAGTGCATAATTCATGACAAATCAGAACAACCACCGCTGGCCGTAGTAACACCGCTGGCCGTAGTAACGGCCTTGATACGCATGAGCAATGAGTCAAACAGAGATCGAATGGCGTGTACAGTAACAGCTGCCCATGCAGCTTGAACACGATACCACAGTTCATCAAGAGTAGTGACTGGCTTATTGTGACGATCCAGTTGCTCGGCCCCCATTGAACAGACGTTTTCAGTTGGTGAGAGATCAGGAGAATGTGCTGGCCAGTGCAGTAGTCGAACATTTCCTATATCCAGAAAGGCCCGTACAGGACCTGCAACATGCGGTCGGGCATTATCCTGCTCAAATGTAGGGTTTCGCAGGGATCGAATGAATGGTAGAGCCACGGGTCGTAACACGTCTGAAATGTAACGTCCACTGTTTAAAGTGCCGTCAATACGAACAAGAGGTGACCGAGACGTGTAACCAGTGGGACCTCATACCATCACGCCGGGAGATACCCCAGTATGGCGATGACGAATACACGCTTCCAATGTGCGTTCACCGCTTTGTCGCCAAACACGGATGCGACCATCATGGTGCTGTAAACATCACATTCATCCGAAGAAATGACGTTTTGTCATTCGTGCACCCAGGTTCGTCGTTGAGTACACCATCGCGTGCGCTCCTGTCTGTGATGCACCGTCAAGGGTGATCGCGGCTATGGTCTCCGAGCTGATAGTCCACGTTGCTGCAAACGTCGTCGAACTGTTCTTGCAGATGCTTGTTGTCTTGCAAACGTCCCCATATGTTGACTCAGAGATCGAGACGGGGCTCCACGATCCGTTACAGCCATGCGGATAAGATTCCTGTCATCTCGACTGCTTGTGATACGAGGCTGTTGGGATCCAGCGTTCCGTATTACCCTTCTGAACCCACCGATTCCATATTCTGCTAACAGTCATTGGATCTATCTCGACCAACGCGAGCAGCATTGTCGCAATACGATAAACCTCAATCGCGATAGACTACAATCCGACCGTTATCAAAGTCGGAAACGTGATGGTACGCATTTCTCCTCGTTACACGAGGCATCACAACAACGTTTCACCAGGTAACGCCGGTCAACTGCTGTTTGTGTATGAGAAATCGGTTGGAAATTTTCCTCGTGTCAGCACGTTGTAGGTGTCGCCACTGGCGCGAACCTTGTGTGAATGCTCTGAAAAGCTAATCATTTGCATATCACAGCATATTCTTCCTGTCGGTTAAATTTCGCGTCTGTAGCACGTCATCTCGTGGTGTAGCAATGTTAATGGCCAGTAGTGTAGAAGCAGACTGGGGAATGTATGGTGGTAACTTAACAAAAAAGCAGAAATAGCAACAGGAGGGAGAAGTAAAATTCTAGATAGTTGATGTAGCCAGTCTGGAACTCAGGGCAAACGTGGAATAATGGAGAGATTGGTAGGCGAAATCCACAATGATCACCAGAATGACGTATTAGAAATCAGAGCACACAAACCGCTGCAGAAGTCCGCGTAGGACGTGACCGACGGACGCTGCGGCCTCAGTTTAAAAAAAAGTCGCACGTAATACCGGTATGACCAACACTAACTTATTGGAGTATGAGGGCATAGGTATATCATTACGTTAATGTTAAGAATCATTCGTTTCCAATACACTTACATAGTAATTTAGTGTTTTATTCTTTCTTTGCTTGCACTTACAGTTTTTGGATGATTTATTATTGTAATTAGCGGATAAGATCTTGTTGTGTGACATCTGATGAAATGAGTTAGGTGTTTGTAGTTTTCTGTACAACATTTTCACTTTGATACTTTATTGCAAATCTGTGACGTCCTCTCATGTTTCACAGATAGAAAATTATTTTGTGGATAGAAATATGCCGATTTCTCGCCAGAAACGTTTGGAGTTCATAATAAAACTGCTTGGTTTAACACACGAATATTGTAATTATTAGCTTGTCACGCCACAGCAAAGATATGTCTAGGAACAGACTGAAAACTGCATTTTTGGTTCAGAAATAATTGCACAAGTCTTGGAGAGACAATTGCTCTTAGAATTCATCTTGGAAACTAGTAATCGTTTGGTTTTCTTCAGTTCGTATTGTGTGTACTTGTCAGTGGGGCAAGTCTACACCCTATTCCACCATTTGCAGCGAGAAGGCGATAGTGGTGCCACAGAAGCTGATTTGCGATCCGATAGTGGATCTCGGCGTCATTTTTATCATGCCACTTATACCGATGGAGGTGTCTTGCGAGATGGACATGGGCTGTCCACGCCAGAGGCTTGCTGACGTTCAAGTATGTCATTTTTTGCTGTGGTTCGGTTATGGTTATTGCGAATGAAGCTATGTGTTCTCCTCGGTGGTTTTCGAGCGTGGTTACACTTCTGGGAATCGCTTATGGTGCGATATTTTTTCGCTGGTTGCATTTTTTCGTATGTGGTTATTGCTTATGAATTATCGCCAGTAGTGTGATGATGTTTGTCTTGTGGTATTTCGATTGTGGATCACCAGCGCAAGAAGCGCGTCACCACCGAAATGTTGCATTATGCGGTGTGAGCACGTGGAGAACGTGTCATGGCGGTACGTTTTTATATGAACAGGAAGGAAATGGCGAATGACACACACACAAGCGGAAGATAATTACAAATCCTTGTGCACTACAAGTTATAAAAACTGGTATTTTATGTCTTTACAGCAGCTGTTATTTTATGACATCTGTAGACCGATCTCTGAGAGTTGTAGGTCAGCTTCAGAGAGAAAGGTGAATTCGTGCCATGTATCCTGACAGCACAGTAAGTAGTGTACAGATGGCACTGAACGGTATTAGACCCAGATTCTACACCAGATCGCCACATCAGTATCACCATCCAATAAGATGACATCAGGAGATGCATCAAAATCCAGATTAGCGTAAAGTAGAAAGGATTAGAGATAGATGGCCTTGGTAATCGGTAAGATATAATTAGACGTAAGTGTTGCATGGTGTGAGAGTGCTTGAAGTATGAATGTGCAAGCTGTGTCGGCTTAGCCCATTGGGAAACATGAGTGGTGTTGGGAAACTAACAAAATACTACATATACTGCACCAGCACGACTTCGTATCTAGAAAATGGTTTATTCCTTTTAAGTAAGTGATTAATTATCGAAGTTTATTAAAATCAAAAGAAATCTCTAAAGCACTGCAATTATTTTTAAGGAATCTTAGTAGTAACACTGTTTAAATAAAAGAAGGGCATGTTTCAATACTTTGCATTAATCCCATTGTAAAGATTCAACTAAAAACAGTTCACATTTTTGTTATGATTTTCTATGTATGTGTTTTTGTGAACATTCATTGTAAAAGCACGACACTAAAACATGCACTAAGGATTGTGCAGAGGATTTCAGCTGGTTGGCTGTGACGTGGTTCTGGGCAGGTGCGCACGTCGAAGTGCAGACGGTGTAACGTAGCGCAGCCTCGCTTGACGGGTGACCAACAACACGTGCCGCTGCCAGCTGCCGGCGCGATGTCACCAAATGGATGTTAACCCAGACGGGCAACCAGTTGACATGACATCACCGCATGGGCAAACCAGCAGTTATCAACTAAGGGCGACTCTTCCCTCTCCGCTCCCGCCTCCCTTGGCGACCCGGCAGGCAGCCGGTTAATGAGAGTAGACTGGGGCGGCTCACAGGCGATAGAGGAGTGCAAAGAGTCCCGCCCATCTCTTTCAGTCATGCCAAAAGAGAGGGAAAGGAACTGTTGGCGCTGCAGCACATCATCAGGGGAATCTCGTCCACAGTCAGCACATAACGGAGGCTCACCCCCTGACATCGACCACCTGGGGCCACTGATGTTTGACACAAAAGTCTCAAGGGACCGGGACTGAATGTAACGCTGCTCTCAAATAAAATTGCGCGACTAGAGAGCGCCGAACTGAGCGATCGATGTTTCCGGACTCTCGCGACAACACCGACGGCTGAGCGACAGTGTGTCAGCTGCTGCCCCGTCTCCTGACTGTCAATAGTCTAGATGCCTACCTGTTGCTGCCATGGACAGGGGCAGGTTCTGCCACAGACACCACTGCCACCACTGGTGACGTTAAGTAAATGGGTAACTCTTTTCTTCGCACCAGCGCATTCTTCATAGCTGCCACGTCCTACCTGTTACACACCTCATGAGTGTAGCGCTGTGTTTATTTGTCTGACTAATATAAAGTTAATTTTTGGACCCCCTAAAAACCCTTGACAAGAGAGCAGTAAGAGACTTAACATGTGCTTCTGTCTTTTTCAATTTAATGTTTGTGAACTTTGCTGTATTTATTTTATTATGTTAAATGTAATTTTTCACTTTTCTTACCTACTTAGTCCGTCATGAGGGAAACACCATTTTCACGTATAACTAGGGTACAAGGTCCCTCTCACCTAAAATTTAAGATTGGCGAAAGATCACAGACAACAAACACACTAATATTCAAACCAGTCTTTGAAACTGCCTCATGCTTTTATTTTGTCTTTGTCATTTATGTAAGGTCTCACTATGCTTCACATGCCATTTAGTCCGCCCTTCGTAGCTGAGTGGTCAGCATGACATACTGTCAATCCTAAGGGCCCAGGTTCGATTCCCGGCTGGGTCGGAGATTTTCTCCGCTCAGGGACTGGGTGTTGTGTTCTCCCAATCATCATCATTTCATCCCCATCGACGCGCAAGTCACCGCAGTGGTGTCAACTAGAAAGACTACCACCAGGTGAACGGTCTGCCCTACGGGAGGCCCTAGCCACACGACATTTATTTTACATGTCATTTAAATGTTGTCTATTCTGTGTTAACACAATTTACACTGTTTTACTAAAAGAACAAAAAGTCACCTCACTATAAAATAAGGTTAACAGATGACACAATAAATGAGAAACAGGTATAACTACCTCTGCCATCATTTGTGGATGATGTTGATATGATTGAAATCAAAGCACTGGTAGGACTGTTATACCTGGCAGGTGTATTGAAATCAGGAAACGAAGATGTTTCTAGCCTTTTTGCTTCAGATGGTACAGGTAGAGAGATCTTCCGGGCCACTGTGAGTGTTAAGAGATTCTTGTTCATCCTCGCAGCCTTGCGGCTTGACTGTGCCCAGACATGAGCAGAGCGAAGGGAAACTGATGAACGTGCTCCTATTCGTAAAATTTAGGACGCATTCATCCATAATTGTATTCCGTATTTTCTTTGTTCAAATGGTTCTGAGCACTATGGGACTTAACTTCTGAGGTCATCAGTCCCCTAGAACTTAGAACTACTTAAACCTAACTAACCTAAGGACATCACACACATCCATGCCCGAGGCAGGATTCGAACCTGCGATCGTAGCGGTCGCGCGGTTCCAGACTGAAGCGCGTAGAACTTCTCGGCCACCCCGGCCGGCCAGTATTTTGTTGTTAGAAGCTTTGTGACTGTTGACGAAATGCTTGTACAATTTCGGGGACGATGCCCTTTTAAAGTGTACATGCCTAAAAAACCTAATAAGTATGGAATAAAAGTTTTATGCTTTGCAGATTCCAGGGACTTCTATATGAATAATACTTTCTTTTATATTGGTTCAGAAAGTGAAGTTCGCAGAAACATGTCAGTGCCAACGCAAACAGTGCTGCGATTAATAGAACCCATCAAAGGGACAAATCGAAATGTGACTGTTGGCAATTGATTCACCTCCATTGAACTTGCTGAGAAATTGAAAACACAGAAGCTCACCATACTGGGAACAGTGAGAGCCAACAAACGTGAAATTCCACAAGAATTAAAAGCTAGCCGGCCTAGACAAATTGCATCTACTCTCTTTGGACATGCTTCAGACCTCATATTTTGTTCATATGTTCCGAAGAAGAACAAAGCAGTTATTTTATTGTCTAGCATGCATCACGACCTGAAGATAAGAGACTCTGAAATGATAACCAACTACAATGAGACAAAGGTTGGGGCGGATACTCTTGACCAGCTGTGTGGTACATACACTACTTCGAGACGCTCAAGGAGATGGCCTATGGCTATTTTCTTCACAATGTTGGACATTGCTCGTGTAAACAATGCTATTGTGTCATACTGCAAGCCTAATTCAACAGCGCAGAAGATGACAAGAAGGAAATTTTTGACTACATTAGGCATGGCACTTATCAAAGAGCATATGGATAGACGTGAAACCAGATATCTTCCAAGGGAGCTGCAGCAGGTTGTTGCAAAAAATAGAGGTAGAGACGAAGGAGTGGGAGTCCAGAGCCACGTGTCAGAAAGGGGCATTGTCAGTTGCGCCCTCGAGAAAAAGACAGAAAGACAAAATTTTCTTGTGTGAAGTGCCATAAGTTGCTTTGTTTGGAACACAGTGTATGTATTTGCCCAGACTGTGCAAAATAACATGGCTTATTTTACATGCGCAATTTAATTATTTACTCACACATAATTTATGTATATACACATAGTTCATGTATCACACATTCACATGTAATAATACGTATCTTATTTGACAAGTAAATGCAGTTATTTGTGATAACATCTTATTTTCAATCATTTTCTCAGACCCCACTAGAGTTTTAATGCAATTTTTTTTCGCCGGATCAGTAGAGGGTTATTATTGGTGAATCATGTACATTGTTCTCAAGAAAACAGAGGAGTGTTCTATATAAGGTAATTCTATACAAGATAACACACACCGAAAGAGTCGACTCACTGTAGTCGGTTCCTTGGCATATACATCGTTGACTGCATGTGCAATGGTCTTACTGTATCCTGACATGTTAGAATAAAACATCTAAACCCTAAAATTTTTGACTCAACTGACGAGGGAAAAAAACACGAAATTAATGGAAACGCAAAGATCCATCACGACCACACAGTGGCAAATCTATTTACATTCTTCAGTGAGCAGTCTTTGATAGATTACCACCATAGAAATTGTCTCTAAAGGAAATGGAAGTTGAATAATCTCCGATGACAGTTAACCATCAGCGAGATTGCTGGATTAAGTGGAAAAGAAATTCAGACTCAGATATGACCAATTATAATAATTCTGCAGTATTTCATGTGTCTTACTTTATTTTTTTTGTTTTCCAATAATAATAATTAACTGATCGATTCTTCTCCATGTTAAATGAAGAGGTTTTCAACAAGCAACAGTACAACTCTCCTACATCTTACAATACATTGAAGATATCACTGAAAAACAACATAAAAATATTGTTTAGGCACAAGAAAAAAATTGATCCTTTGAAAGTGATAAGAGGTAACCCCCCTCCCAAAAACTAACATGAAAGCTAACATCAGTTTCATGAAATAATTATTAACTCAACTAACATCAGTTTTACAAGTAATGAACTTCCTCTCATAAACAAAGGTCTAAAGCATAACATAGAGCCCAAACTTAACGCCAACAACTTGAAGAGCCTTATTGCATCTACTAAGCAAAATTAAATTCCAGGGAAACCAATACTTTAGCCTACAAAACCAATATAATAATACTAAGAAAACTAAAATGCCAGATGTCACATAGAAACAATGACCCAAACGTTCTAAACTATATCAGGTCAGGACTTTATAAGAGTAAGCTTTAATAGTCAAAGATGATAAAAGTAATTGTGTTGTCATAATGCATGAGAAAGACTTTTTGACAAAACCATGGAATTCTTCGATAGTAACAACATAACTAAATTAGATTTTCATCTTATTTCTCAATTTCAGGCCATTATTAAGTAACCACTTAAGAACTTCAATTTTCTCCAAGCTAAATTGGAACAGTGTAACTGCATTTCCATGAACCCCACTTCACATTCGCTCTGATCACAGCCTTAAACCCATAAAGAAAACTATCCTATCAGCCCAGTTGTTAACTCTAGGAACAGCCTTCATATACGTTAAATGACAAACTAATTGCTCTGCTTAATACCCACTATACTTTCGAAAACTAATTCTCCATTAAGAACATATATGAACTCAACGAACAAGTTAAAGATGTTTACATTCCACTGACAGCCAGATTTTCATCACTTGACATAGTAAACCTTTATACTAACATCTTTATAGAGGACACAATAAACATAATCAGAAACACTCTACTCAAACATAAAAGAAACCAAGCATTCCAGAGATCTGTGAGTTCATTGAGTTACTGACCATGGTACTGTCACACAGTTAGTTCAGTTTTAATAACAACATATACAAACAGAAAGATGGGTTGGCAATGGGTAGCAGCCTAGCTGGAATGTTGGCAGATATTAACATTTTTTGATGCTAACAGTCACTTAAACAGCAAAATCATCTTCTACAAAAGATGTGTTGATGATACAATTATTCTTTTTGATGTCACCAATGAGGAATAAGGAAAACAGCAACAAATCTGTGCAGTATGCACAAATTAGTTAAATTCGCCGTTGAACTTGGGACCAACAACAGCATAAATTTCTTAGACATAAAAATAGCCAATGCAAAACCATGAACATCATTTTGAGATATCTAGAAAACCAAACTCCACTGATGTCTGTATCAGCAACTCATCTTGTCATCCAAATCAGCGTAAGATGGTATATTTTAGATCCACACTGAACTGCCTACATTAAATTCCACTTGAACCAGCTGAAAAACAAAAATAAAAATAAATGAATATTATTGGAACCAGAGTCGCAAACAATGGATACAGCCCTCTCATGATAGATAAACTATGACAAAAAAATCCAAAAACGATCAGGTAACAAAGCTGCACATCAGGCTACCAAACAGTTAACACAGGACAAAGTGGGAAACAACAGAAAATATGTTGCACTACGTTTCCTAGGGAGAATTTCCTACAAAATAAGCCACCTATATAACAACACAAACATTAAGATAAGCTTCCACATAAAAATAAACTTCAGCACACAGTAATTCACAGCTTAAAGAATAATAATTGCTATATAAAAAATTCAGGCATTTACAAACTCAGCTGTCAAAACTGCTCTTCCTACTACAGACTGGGAGAAGCATATAGATGCCGTACATTTGAACATGTCAGAGTTTAAATTCTCCATACACAACTACTAACAATCATGGAATAACGAGCATTGTTGACCACATCCAGATATTGCATCTTGCTGAGAATGGTAGCTTTATGAACTTGCTTGAAGAGATTGACATTCATGTATGTAAAAGCAAATCACCACAAAATCTCTTCCATGAACAGACTGACTTAGCTAGTGAAGCCTCTCTTCAAAATTTCATTCACATGCTTTCTAGTTTCAAATAACCTCTACTCCCTTTAACAATAACAACAGGCTGAGACCACCCAACATAAAACAGAGCATAAAATATATCAGCTTGGTTTGTCATACAATTCCTTCAACTAGTTACATAAAAAACAATGTAATGTCTACTGTTGTAATATTTATTTATGTACATCCAGCCCATATCATTTACTTTCTTTCAATTTATACCATAAAATACACATCTATATACTTGTATACCTTATCATTTATTTTGGCCCCAATATAATTTAAGTAACTAAAGCATCTTCACTTTAATAATTTGTTCACGTCGTTTAAAATCATTGTGAGGCACTATTACAGTTAAAAAGACATTGTCTCACATCTTGTTTTGATTTTAGGGCACCACCACTCCAAGGAAGTTTCATAACTTGAGATAACAAAAAGTGAAAGTAATGAAAAACATATTTTAACGTGAACGAGCCGTCTGAATATGAAAGCGTCGGCTCGAAACCGGTAACGATGCTATTTAAATAAACAAATAGCATTATAAAAAGTTGCTGCTTGGTGCTATCTTCTCTGTAAGAGTCAACGTCTATCCAGTCTCCTCGTCAAAGACCATTGTAAATGTAATACCAAATGGGCACTGTTTCGTGAAGTTTAGCCAGCACATCCTATACCACCCGACTGGCTTCCCATTGACATATTTATTCCTTTCCAAGTCAGTAAACCTCTCATGAATTATTTAATGAGCAACAAAAGGTTTGTTACAATTTCTGCTCCCATTCCTGGCAACAGTCTTCCAGTCGAACGCTGAACTTTTACGACTCGTTCTTGTTCTGATTACGTCTGCGATGAGTCGTAATCCATTCCACTAAGACCAGCAACCATGAACTTTAAATCAGTGGTTTCTGGGTTATGTATTTCCTGAACAGCTGTCAAGCACATCGCAATAACAAATTTGCTTAGATGCTATCCTCTTTACTAAAGCAGGAAATGTGGTTTACTACTGTAGGGAGATATTTGACCTATTCTTACAAACAGATTCTATACCACGGTATCCTCATTTTCCCTTCATTCTTGAGCACATAAAATAGCGTTCATGTGTTGATTTTACGTCACACAGTGTAAAATTAAAAGATTACAATCCCTGCTTGTAAGAACAATGCATTGTTTGTGGGATCGGTTGATACTAACAAAACTTGCTGTAGATCCAATTTAGAGAAAGTAAAAGTATCATCTGAGTTATTTACTTGCTCCTTATCTTGTTTCTTCTATTGCAGAGCCCTGTCTTCAGTTGAAAGGTGATAATTATAATTAATTGTAAGGTAATCTTTACTGGTCCAAGCGAGAGGCGTGGCGCAACAGTTAGCACATTGGACTCGCATTCTTGAGGAAGACCCTTCAAATCCGCCTTAACCCTTCCTGATTTAAATTTTCCGTGATTTCCCTAGCTTGCTCCAGGAAAATTGCGGCAGTGTTTCATTGAAATGGTACGCCCGCGTCCCTTCCTCATCCTTAAAACATTTCGATCTTGCGCTCCATCCCTACTGATCTCGACGTCGACGGGGCGTTATTTGTGGATCATTCTTCGTTCATTGATTCCAGAGGTACAGAAGGGCGTGCATAGATGGCACTGATATATTTTGGGTGATGAAAGCCGTGATTTTACTTCTGTAAAAACATGTTCCCGAGAATATGGGCTTCAGATGCTTCAGGACCATTTTCTATATGCACAAATTTATACAGTCGTTGCATGGGTGTGCTAATAAGTGACTAACTTGGTAATTTCTTTTTGTTCCACAGCGATAATAGTGGGATTCAGCAACTGAAAAATGTTCTGTGTGATTCCTCACATTATCCATAAGTTCTGGCGAAGTGTTTTCCATTACGTGATAGCCCCTTTTGTCGTCTCCAGTTTTGTTTCAGGAAGTTCTTTTCTTCATCGCTGTATCCACAACACATTTATGAATACCTAATGTATTCAAAAACGTGATCTGACAAGCTTAGTTCCGTCCATCGTGGCAAGTGGCGGATAACAGTAAAGTTTCTTTTTGGGTTCGCTAGTGTGCTAGTCGCTTTAAGGCTCTTGTGTGTATTACTGTGAATAAAGCGTCTTTTTTCCAGATGTCTCTGATTTATATTATTGTTCAAAAAATATTAATCATTACTGCCTGTACAAACTTTTTATAACACTTTCTTCTATAGCTGTCCCTATGCGGAGCTTTCACGCATACTCGTGGAACATGCACTTTCCTGGCAGAAAGTAGAATTATCCGCGCTGTCATTTGATTTTGGAAACATTTCTAGCCACTGTCCTGGATGCTTTAATATTCTTCTAGCGTTGCCTATTCTTGAAGCTGTTTCTTATACGTCTTCTAAATTCTGCTCCTTAAAGGACTGGACATCAGCAATAATATCTTCAGTTGCCATTTCCAATGGCTCTTCTTCTGTTTCGTTGGCTTTAAATGCTTCAAATTTTAATAATCGCCCTTCTTTGTGACTCTTCATGTCATTTGTCATCAGACGATGGTCATCGTTTGGAAACAGAAGAGGGGATATCTGGTGGCGTATGTGAATTAAGATTGTTGCCACTGGCAAACAAAGCAGAAGCCAAAGCGGGTCACTCAGCTGCTTTTCCCTTAGCACACGCAAAGAACCATTTGTAGCCACAGAAGAATAGCAACATGTTTTAGTATATTGTCAATTTTGTATCTATACTTTCCTTACTGTTCTGCTTAACAGTTATCACAAGACATCAAATCGGTAATTTTTTAATATTCCACTTCTTGTTGTTGTTGTCTTCAGTCCTGATACTGGTTTGATGCAGCCCTCCATGCTACTCTATCGTGTGCAAGCTTCTTCATCTCCCAGTATTTACTGCAACCTAGATCATCCTGAATCTGCTTAGTGTATTCATCTCTTGGTCTCCCTCTACGATTTTTACCCTCCATGCTGCCCTCCAATGCTAAATATGTGATCCCTTGATGCCTCAGAACATGTCCTACCAACCGGTCCCTTCTTCTTGTCAACTTGTGCCACAAACTCCTCTACTCCCCAATTCTATTCAATACCTCCTCATTAGTTATGTGATCTACCCATCTAATCTTCAGCATTCTTCTGTAGCACCACATTTCGAAAGCTTCTATTCTCTTCTTGTCCAAACTATTTATCGTCCATGTTTCACTTCCATACATGGCTAAACTCCATACAAGTACTTTCAGAAACGACTTCCTGACACTTAAATCTACACTAGATGTTAGCAAATTTCTCTTCTTCAGAAACGCTTTCCTTGCCATTGCCAGTCTACATTTTATAACCTCTCTACTTCGACCATCATCAGTTATTTTGCTCCTCAATTAGCAAAACTCCTTTACTACTTTAAGTGTCTCATTTCCTAATATAATTCCCTCAGCATTACCCGACTTAATTCGACTACATTCCATTATCCTCGTTTTGCTTTTGTTGATGTTCATCTTATATCTTCCTTTCAAGACACTATCCATTCCATTCAACTGCTCTTTCAAGTCCTTTGCTGTCTCTGACAGAATTACAATGTCATCTGCGAACCTCAACGTATTTATTTCTTCTCCATGGACTTTAATATCTACTCGGAATTTTTCTTTCGTTTCCTTTACTGTTTGTTCGTTATACAGATTGAATATAATCGGGGATAGGCTACAACCCTGTCTCACTCCCTTCCCGAACACTGGCTTCCTTTCATGTCCCCCGACTCTTATAACTGCCATCTGGTTTCTGTACAAATTGTAAATAGCCTTTCTCTCTGTATTCTACCCCTGCCACCTTCAGAATATGAAAGAGAGTATTCCAATCAACGTTGTTTAAAGCTTTCTTTAAGTCCACAAGTGCTGGAAATGTAGGTTTGCCATTCCTTAATCTATTTTCTAAGATACGTCGTAGGGTCAGTATTGCCTCAAGTGTTCCAACATTTCTGCGGAATCCAAACTGATCTTCGCCGAGGTTGGCTTCTACCAGTTTTTCCATTCGTCTGAAAAGAATTCGTGTTAGTATTTTGCAGCTGTGGCTTATTAAACTGATTGTTCGGTAATTTTCACATCTGTCAACACCTGCTTTCCTTGGGAAAGTCTGAGGGTATTTCGCCTGTCTCATACATCTTGCTCACCAGATGGTAAAGTTTTGTCAGGACTGGCTCTCCCAAGGCCGTCAGTAGTTCCAATGGAATGTTGTCTACTCCCAGGCCCTTGTTTCGACTAAGGTCTTTCAGTGCTCTATCAAACTCTTCAAGCAGTATCGTATCTCCCATTTCATCTTCATCTAGGTCCTCTTCCATTTCCATAATATTGTCCTCAAGTACATCGCCCTTGTACAGACCCTCTATATACTCCTTCCACCTTTCTGCTTTCCCTCCTTTGCTTAGAACTGGGTTTCCATGTGTGCTCTTGATGTTCATACAAGTGGCTCTCTTTTTTTTTTCCAAAGGTCTCCTTGATTTTCCGGTCTGCAGTATCTATCTTACCTCTAGTGAGATAAGCCTCTACATTCTTACATTTGTCCTCTAGCCATCCCTGTTAGCCATTTTGCACTTCCTGTCGATCTCATTTTTGAGACGTTTGTATTCCCTTTTGCCTGTTTCATTTACTACGTTTTTATATTTTCTCCTTTCATTAATAAAATTCAATATTTCTTCTGTTACCAAAGGATTTCCACTAGCCCTCGTCTTTTTACCTATTTGATACTTTGCTGCATTCACTACTTCATCCCTCAGAGCTACCCATTCTTCTTCTACTGTATTTCTTTCCCCCATTCCTGTCAATTGTTCCCTTATGCTCTCCCTGAAACTCTGTACAACCCCTGGTTCTTTCAGTTTATCCAGGTTCGTTAAATTCCCACCTTTTTGCAGTTTCTTCAGTTTTAATCTACAGTTCATAACCAATTGTTTGTGGTCAGAGTTCACATCTGCCCATGGAAATGTCTTACAATTTAAAACCTGGTTCCTAAATCTCTGTCTTACCATTTTTCCTACCACGTGCTGACTGGGTGTTGTTGAACATACCCAAGAGCTTTCGCTGATTGATGTAATATGTTTCCAGAATTATGTGATTCAACTTTGGCCAGTGTTATAAATAACAATTTTTTCTGTGTATTGATATTGATCCTATTTGTGTGTTATTTACCTGTAAATCTGAAGAGTTTCCATTTTCAATGTACATTTGAAAAATAATCTACACTCCTGGAAATTTAAATAAGAACACCGTGAATTCATTGTCCCAGGAAGGGGAAACTTTATTGACACATACCTGGGGTCAGATACATCACATGATCACACTGACAGAACCACAGGCACATAGACACAGGCAACAGAGCATGCACAATGTCGGAACTAGTACAGTGCATATCCACCTTTCGCAGCAATGCAGGCTGCTATTCTCCCATGGAGACGATCGTAGAGATGCTGGATGTAGTCCTGTGGAACGGCTTGCCATGCCATTTCCACCTGGCGCCTCAGTTGGACCAGCGTTCGTGCTGGACGTGCAGACCGCGTGAGACGACGCTTCATCCAGTCCCAAACATGCTCAATGGGGGACAGATCCGGAGATCTTGCTGGCCAGGGTAGTTGACTTACACCTTCTAGAGCACGTTGGGTGGCACGGGATACATGCGGACGTGCATTGTCCTGTTGGAACAGCAAGTTCCCTTGCCGGTCTAGGAATGGTAGAACGATGGGTTCGATGACGGTTTGGATGTACCGTGCACTATTCAGTGTCCCCTCGACGATCACCAGAGGTGTACGGCCAGTGTAGGAGATCGCTCCCCACACCATGATGCCGGGTGTTGGCCCTGTGTGCCTCGGTCGTATGCAGTCCTGATTGTGGCGCTCACCTGCTCGGCGCCAAACACGCATACGACCATCATTGGCACCACGGCAGAAGCGACTCTCATCGCTGAAGACGACACGTCTCCATTCGTCCCTCCATTCACGCCTGTCGCGACACCACTGGAGGCGGGCTGAACGATGTTGGGGCGTGAGCGAAAGACGGCCTAACGGTGTGCGGGACCGTAGCCTAGCTTCATGGAGACGGTTGCGAATGGTCCTCGCCGATACCCCAGGAGCAACAGTGTCCCTAATTTGCTTGAAAGTGGCGGTGCGGTCCCCTACGGCACTGCGTAGGATCCTACGGTCTTGGCGTGCATCCGTGCGTCGCTGCGGTCCGGTCCCAGGTCGACGGGCACGTGCACCTTCCGCCGACCACTGGCGACAACATCGATGTACTGTGGAGACCTCACGCCCCACGTGTTGAGCAATTCGGCGGTACGTCCACCCGGCCTCCCGCATGCCCACTATACGCCCTCGCTCAAAGTCCGTCAACTGCACATACGGTTCACGTCCACGCTGTCGCGGCATGCTACCAGTGTTAAAGACTGCGATGGAGCTCCGTATGCCACGGCAAACTGGCTGACACTGACGGCGGCGTTGCACAAATGCTGCGCAGCTAGCGCCATTCGACGGCCAACACCGCGGTTCCTGTTGTGTCCACTGTGCCATGCGTGTGATCCTTGCTTGTACAGCCCTCTCGCACTGTCCGGAGCAAGTATGGTGGGTCTGACACACCGGTGTCAATGTGTTCTTTTTTCCATTTCCAGGAGTGTATATTAATGGTGGTAAGACGGAATAAGAGAAGTCAAAAGAAACGTGTTGTTTGCCAGGCAGCTGAATTATAAGATTTATCTGTGTAATAAAATATTTTTGGACTATTGTGAAGTGACAACTGATCTGAGACAAATGGCCTACACCTTCCCATGCCCTCTTAGTTTATCCTGGAGCGTCCACTGACATTCCACTGTTGTCCGAGTCAAAAATGGATTTGAGGAATATGTGGTAGTTAAGTGCTGCAAAGAGCTGCAGATCCTTCCAAGATCCATGTGCATAGCAAACGCTGAGCCGTTAACCGAAGAGCAGCCTAGCGTCACGGAAACTTCCCGCGGTGAATCTGCAAGTGAGATTAGCACTACCACTATGAGACAAGATGTTCATGCTTAGCTATCACCAGACCCAACAAAGGAACAAAAGGAAAGGCTGCCTGCCATCCTTCAAGCGTTCTCTGAATGTTCCGATTCTCAGGTGAAAAGTAAGATGGATAAATCGAAGGTGAAACACTAAATTAACACGCAATTACCAGCCTGACAGTACACAAATGGTCAGCAAACGAACATCGAATAATTCACAAAGAGGTAGAGAAAATGATGAAGGATAATGTTATTCAGCCATCGCAGAGTCCACGGGCGTCGCTGGTGGTTCTCATAAGAAATAAGGACATCAATTCCTGTATTTTCGACTACTTTCTGTCCCTGCTCTTTAAGAGCAGAAATAGCCTTCTTGTTTGCGCTCATTTCGACCTTTGCCTGCGCTGCCTGATATGCGCAGTTTGGGAAGTTTCTCGGGTATCGGCGGGGCCAGGGATTTTCACCTGCCCCGAGATGACTGGGTGTTGTTATGTCGTCTTCATCATCATCATTCATCCCCATTACAGTCGGAGGCAAACCAGCTCCATTAGGACCTTGCCTAGTGCGGCGGTGTGGGTCTCCCGTATCGTTCCCCCACGCTCTGTTAAGAAGCAAGGGACTTCATTTCCATTTTTTCCATCTCATGCTGCTAATGCGGCTGTCCCAGCCTCATGTTTGGACTCTTCCGCTACTTCTCGTTTCACATCTGACATGTTCCTAATATCTTCAGCCTCTGCTTTTACACTCTTAACTTCATTCCTGACTTGGATTACGTTTTCGTAATCAGCCTTCTTTTGACTTGCCTTATTTTCTTTCATGACTTCGTCCAGTCTCTCTTCCTCATTGTCTCGCGACTTCTCAATGTCATTAATTTTATTAATGAGGATCTCCTGCCTCTGGTCTTCCTCCTGTTGTCTCTTTTCTTCCCGTTCCTATCATCTCTTCTCTGCCTCTTGTGTAAATTGAATGATCGGTTCTAATACACCGCACTTCTAGTAACGTACACTGGACTAGATGCACGCGAATGAACTGCTCCACGACACCTTGTCTGCGAAGTTGGACTGTTACGTCACGTGAGTGCACCTCCTTCCGTATTTACATAAGCTGCATGACTTGCCGCCTCGGCATCGTTTTCACTTTCATTTCTTGAGTGAACTGAACCCTCAACATCGGAATATGCTGCAGTTTGACATTTGCGCCCTGTTTGCAGCATTTCTCACTAAACACATGATCTTTGTTTCTCGTAAGTATTCAAACCGAATGCCACGTTCGCAAGATTCGGCCTCTAGCCCATCACTTGTCAGAACTCTCCTCCGGTATATTAAGGAATTCAAACATTTATGCCTGAGCCCATGAAACAAAACCTGCTCTACAACATCGTACGCATTCCCATAGTCAAATTTCATCCACGAAAGCTTGCACAACGCTGTTAGCAACGACGCACCATGAGACAATAAGTGACGCACAAGTCGCTGACAAGACACTATGAGAGACAAAAGAATCTAAACTAAAAATTACACAAACAATACGTACGCTGAAATAAAATGACTACAACATGCTACAAATTGGTGAGATACATCGCAAAGCCTCAAACTCGAGTCTAAATGTTCTCGGTGCACCATAGTCTTACTTTGACGGGCCCATTCCGCAAGATAACGCACTAGCTACCTCACAAGAGTGCAATGGTTCGAGATCCTGCCCAAGGGACGTCAATTGCATGCTGTCGCTCCCTTTAATCGAAAATATATGTCTGAGTAAAGCTACTCATGTACCATCACAATCTAATAAAAACAGCGATTATTAAGGGAGTATGAAATGAGAACAGCGGCGTATTTAGGTTTGCAAAATAATCACTTGTTTTATTAAACCTTTAGTAACTACAATTTGCTGCTGAATCTTGCACCAAAAATGACAAAGACAAATTATTGAGGAATGGTGTTTTATGGGCAAAGCCATAGAAATTCGCCACTGATTTAGTCCTTCTTACAACGCAGTCCGACTTTGTTCACATCAACCCACTGCGAATCCCAACACCACTGAAATGGAATAAACTACGATTAACCATACAACAAACTATGGTTCACGTGAGGACAGGCAGCTTTTAACATTTAACAACCCTAAGTCGGTGCAGCACTACTTTTTTTTCTTTCACAGTGATTTAGGGGGCAGCAGAAGACGGCGCGCAGTGTGCGAGGATCGGTGCGCTACGGCAGCTGTACCGTTCTGAAGCTTCCACGGAAATTTGCAAACTACGCGGTCTGGAGTTCTGATTATCAGAAAGCGGAAAGACTCCCTATCAGAGTCCTGAAATCCTGGTAGGTTTTAGTGTGATGTACACATGTTCGCTGGTCGGGTCAAATCATAAAATGGTTCAAATGGCTCTGAGCACTATGGGACATAACATCTGAGGTCATCAGTCCCCTAGAACTGATAACTGCTGAAACCTAACTAACCTAAGCACAACACACACATCCATGCCCGAGGCTGGATTCGAACCTGGGACCGTAGCGGTCTCGCGGTTCCATACTGAAGCGCCTAGAACCGCTCGGCCACACCGGCCGGCTCGGGTCAAATCAGTTCGACTCACAGGCATGATGGTACGTGCTGGAATTGTCAAATTTCAGACGGCCGACTCAGAACGAAAAAGTCCACCCTCGATATGTCCGAGATGAATTGTAGTTCCACTGACGGTACAGTTGAAAACTGCTACAGGCTCTTAGTCCAGCAGAAGATACAGACCACAAGTCTCACCTAGTAGGGAAAGACAAGAAGTTCTCGACTAGGGAAGGACCAGAGGACGAAGACTCCAAAGAATCGCCGTGACTTTCCACCAAGCTCGACACGGGAGCCAAATTGACAAAACGAAACCGCCCCCACATTGCACAAACGTACAGAACTATCCTACGCTCATCGAACTCCGCTCCTGACTGTTCTGTTGGCCTGATAGCCAATCCAGGCACGGCACGGAGGTTCCCACGCTGGGGCAGCAAGTCTCTGCTTTTGCGCATCCTGAGCCAATCAGCGAATCCAAACCTCTCTTGTCTAAAAAAAGATATTAGACTAGGGAGACTTAGTTCTCAAGGAAAGCATAACCACGTTTTGCAAAAACATTTACCTACACGGGACCACCGGCTTGAAGCTGCCTGCCGAACGCTTCTACTTCCGCCAACATACATCGCGCGTAAGGACCCCGAAGATAAGATATGAGAAATAACGGCCTTTAAGGAAGCGTACTGGCAGTCGTTGTCCCTTCCATCTATTTGCGGGTGGAACAGAAGGAGAAATGACAAGTAGTGGTACCACGCAGTATCTATACAGATGCAGACGTAGACCACAGTCCCTCATTTATGGAGTGATCTAATCTTTCCAAGCCGACCATTTCCGATTTATGGAAGAAGGGTGTTAAGCTTCCCAGACAGTTGTGCCTGCGCCGGACGGGGTGGCCGAGCGGTTCTAGGCGCTTCAGTCTGGAACCGCGCGACCGCTAAAGTCGCGGGTTCGAATTCTGCTTCGGGCATGGATGTGTGTCATGTCCTTAGGTTAGTTAGGATTAAATAGTTCTAAGTTCTAGAGGACTGATGACCTCAGATGTTAAGTCCCGTAGTGCTCAGAGCCATTTGAACCACTTGTGCCCGTGAAATATACGTTTTTGCCACCCACTAAAAGAACCTGTCGACTTTCTAGGATCAGGAGGATCTTACAGACCTACCTCCACTAGACGTGTACGGCAGCTTCCCTGTCCGTATCGTCCCAGCTTTTAACATGAGAATGCACAGTCTTACGACCTTCCCACCACCTGCACAAAAGCTCTCTTAATTGGCTTCCTGCACCCACGTTCAGGCATCTGGGCGCCTTCTGGTGCATGGCCCAGGTAAAATGTTTTGAGAACCAGCACTCTTCAATCCGATTCAAGCAGAAAGAGGAGAGTGCTTCCCGCCAGAAGTCCCTCTGCAGGTAAGAAGCACAGAACATTGTGTCCCAGAATCAGCCGCATGGGTAGGTCGCTGTGCCCAGTACTTATGGCCTTCAATTCATTTCGCTTCCGGTTCTTAGTCGCCTCTGTGCTTTGCCCCCCCCCCCCCCCCCCAGTGCAAGCACTCTACAGCTACACACGTAGTTACAAGAACATGCTGCCCACAGTTTCTTCATGTAGTAAAGCAATCAACCACATGTATTAATAATTGATGCTGTGGAAACTGAGATCATGTCCTAAAAGACAGACAACGTTAAAGTGAGAGAGTGCCACGCCGCCTAACAATGTCTCGTTAACAGAGCCAAGAAATGAGAGGTAATACCTTGGTTATCAGCAATCATTCCTCCTACGCTCCATTTGCAAATAGGACAGCGAAGAGAAGATTTGATAATGGCACCAGAAGTATTCTCCGACACATATTGGTAGGTTGCTCGGGTGTGTCTGTGTAGATGTTAATGTGGATACAGAGCCTCTAACATCCTAATACTTTCGGCTGTAAATATGGAATGTTCCAAAGGATTGCTACTGAGTTTGGTGGACAGCAAACGGCACACCCCGTATGACTAAACCAGAGGTTATACAGAGTTTCAGGGAGAGCATAACGGAACAATTGACAGGAATGGGGGAAAGAAATACAGTAGAAGAAGAATGGGTAGCTCTGAGAGATGTAGTAGTGAAGGCAGCAGAGGGTTAAGTAGGTAACAAGACAAGGGCTAGTTGAATTCCATGGGTAACAGAGGAAATATTGAACTTAATTGATGAAAGGAGAAAATATAAAAATGCAGTAAATGAAGCAGGCAAAAAGGAATACAAACGTCTCAAAAATCTGATCGACAAAAAGGGCAAAATGGCTAAGCATGGATGGCTAGACAACAAATGTAAGGATGTAGAGGCTTATCTCACTAGTGGTAAGATAGATACTGCCTACAGGAAAATTAAAGAGGCCTTTGGAGATAAGAGAAAAAATTGCATGAACATCAAGAGCACAGATGGAAGGAGTCTATAGAAGGTCTACTGTATACAAGGGCGATGTACTTGAGGACAATATTATAGAAATGGAAGAGGATGTAGATGAATATGAAATGGGAGATACGATACTGCGTGAAGAGTTTGACAGAGCACTGAAAGACCTGAGTCGAAACAAGGCCCCCCGGAGTAGAAAACATTCCATTGGAACTTCTGACGGCCTTGGGAGAGCCAGTCTTGACAAAACTCTACCATCTGTTGAGCAAGATGTATGAAACACGCGAAATACCCTCAGACTTCAAGAAGAATATAATAATTCCAATCCCAAAGAAAGCAGGTGTTGACAGATGTGAAAATTTCCGAACTATCAGTTTAATAAGTCACAGCTGCAAAATACTAACGCGAATTCTTTACAGTAGAATGGAAAAACTAGTAGACGCTGATCTCGGGGGAGACCAGTTTGGATTCCGTAGGAATGTTGGAACACGTGAGGCAATACTGACACTACGACTTATCTTAGAAGCTAGATTAATTTCCAGCATTTTGACAATGTTGACTGGAATACTCTCTTTCAAATTCTGAAGGTGGCAGGGGTAAAATACAGGGAGCGAAGGGATATTTACAATTTGTACAGAAACGACATGGCAGTTATAAGAATCCAGGGGCATGAAAGGGAAGCAGTGGTTGGGAAGGGAGTGAGACAGGGCTGTAGGCTATCCCCGATGTTATTCAATCTGTATAT
The DNA here is from genome assembly GCF_023897955.1 of Schistocerca gregaria. Classification (NCBI taxonomy): domain Eukaryota; kingdom Metazoa; phylum Arthropoda; class Insecta; order Orthoptera; family Acrididae; genus Schistocerca; species Schistocerca gregaria. Next base: position 481,136,937 of record NC_064925.1, read on the forward strand.
TGAGCAAGCAGTGAAGGAAACAAAAGAATAATTTGGAGTAGGTATTAAAATCCATGGTGAAGAAATAAAAACTTTGAGGTTCGCCGATGACATTATAATTTTGTCAAAGACAGCAAAGGACTTGGAAGAGCATTTGAACGGAACGGATAGTGTCTTGAAAGGAGGATATAAGATGAACATCAACAAAAGTAAAACGAGGATAATGGAATGTAGTCGAATTAAGTCGGGTGATGCTGAGAGAATTAGATTAGGAAATGAGACACTTAAAGTAGTAAAGGAGTTTTGCTATTTGGGGAACAAAATAACTGATGATGGTGGAAGTAGAGAGGATATCAGATGTAGACTGGCAATGGCAAGAAAGCGTTTCTGAAGAAGAGAAATTTGTTAACATCGAGTATAGATTTAAGTCTCAGGAAATCATTTCTGAAAGTAGTTGTATGGAGTGTATCCATGTATGGAAGTGAAACATGGACGATAAATAGTTTGGACAAGAAGAGAATAGAAGCTTTTGAAATGTGGTGCTACAGAAGAATGCTGAAGATTAGATGGGTAGATCACATAACTAATGATGAAGTATTGAATGGGATTGGGGAGAAGAGAAGTTTGTGGCACAACTTGACTAGAAGAAGGGTTCGGTTGGTAGGACATGTTCTGAGGCATCAAGGGACCACCAATTTAGCATTAGAGGGCAGCGTGGAGGGTAAAAATCGTAGAAGGAGACCAAGAGCTGAATACACTAAGCAGATTCAGAAGTATGTAGGTTGCGTTAGGTACTGGGAGATGAAGAGGCTTGCTCAGGATAGAGTAGCATGGAGAGCTGCATCAAACCAGTTTCAGGACTGAAGAAGACCACAACAACCACTGAACGAAGTGATCAGGCAGTGAAGAACAATAAAGACCCATGTGGGTGACAAAGAGAAAAACAGGGCTGAAGTGGACTGGCTAGCCTTTGCAGACGACATAGCAATATTAAGTGAGACGGAAGAACACGCAAAGACACAACTCGAGAACTTAAGAAAAGGTAGCCATAAGGTGGGACTGAGGATCGTCTATAACAAGACAAAGACATTAAATACTGCTGCAGTCTGGAAAACACCGGAAGGCACTGTGAAAATGGTGGACAGGTTTAAATAAGTGTGAGAATTGACTGTAGGAAGGAACAGGAACAAGGAGAGAATAAGAATAACAGAGAGTATAAAGAAGATGATGTCAGCCTTCTGTATGACGAGAGAGATATACAATAAAAAGAATATATCTACAGGGATAAAGATAAGCCACTACAAGGCAACGGCGAGGAATGCAGTATTATATGCTGCTGAGACGATGACACTAGGAAGAAATGGGGCAGAACAGCTAAATAAAGAAGAGAGAAAAATAATGTGAAAAATCCTAGGTCCCAAAAAAAGGTGGAGAGAGGTAGATGCGAAGACCTAGGGATTAATTGTACCGAAACATGAGAACAATATCCAGGGAAATCAGACTCAAAAGGGCAAGGTTTGGTGGGCATGAAGTTAGAATGAGTATGGACAGAATGACGAAGAGAGTGTGGGAAATAACAGGGAGGACAAGGGGAAAGAGAGGAATGAAGTGGGTTGTTGAACTTCAGAAGGAATGGTTGGAATTGGGGATCAAGGTGGAAGGAAAGGAAAATTGGAGGAACAAATATACACCGACCAATAGGCCGGAGATCAACGACAAAAAAAGAATACAGGAAAAGACTAGAGTGTCAACAGTGGAGCCGACAGGAGAGAAGAACACTCAAGACCTCGGAGGGAGAGCGGGAGAGAAGAAGAGAAAGAATGAAGAGGTCTGGGAGAAGAAGAGGAAAGTGCAGTCCACGAAGTGGCTACCCGTGGTCCTACAGAGGCCGTAACGCAAGAAGGAGAGTACATTACGAAGGAACTAAGAGAAATAGAACGAGGGCAAATTGCTGATGCTCATTGGGTGCTTCAGTAATCAAGATAGTCGAAGTGTTTGGTGTTTCCAGAGGCACCGTATCGAGGATGTATACCACATGCAGGGAGAGCGGGAAAAAAATATTCGCCAAGTCACAACGGGGAAGAAAATGTGTGTTGAGCGATCGTGACAGGGGGTCATTGAAGAGGATTATGACAAAAAGTAAGAAGACAACAGCAAAAGTCACTGCAGAAATGAATGTCGCACTCGCAAACCTTGTTAGCACCAAGACAGCAGGAGGGGAGCTTCATAAGCTTTGGATAGAAGGGTGAGTTTCAATTCTAAAATCTGTCCTCAGTGATGCAAACACCCGAAACAGGGAAACGTGGTACCGGAGCCATAAACCTGAACTGCGGAGCAATGAAACAAATTGATTTGATCGGTTGAGTCTTGCTTAACATTGCTGCCAATTTCTCGCGGTATTTACGACCCAGGAGTAAAACACGGTGGAGTCATTGATAATTTCAGAAGCCATATTATGGTATTCTATGGGACCCGTAGTCACTCCGGAAGGTCACACTACTGCTAAGGATTAAGTGAGCATTATCGGTGACAGGTCCATCACACGGTACATGTTTGCTCCCCAATTGTGATGCTGTGCTCCTTTTCGACGGGGCCCTTGTTCAGATAGATTGCATCTTCCAGGACTTGTTTTGTAAGGACGAGGATGAACTGCCGTGTCTTCGCTGCCCACCACATTCACCAGATATCAATATTATTTAGCCTTTGTGTCGCACTTTGGAGAGAATGGTGCGTGATCGTGAAACCTTGCCGTCTCCTTTATATCTCTTTTGTTACACAACCTTCCCTTCTACAATAACCTATGAAACCTTCCCTTAGGATTTCTATCTCTTGCTTAATAATAAAAAATTAAATCTTCGCTTTGAAATTTATTCTCTTTCTCAATCTTCGCATACAAATTTAATTGCTGTGATTTTCTGATTATTTCGGGGAAACATAGAATGTGTCGTCGTCGTGGCCCTCAGTCGTTATCTGCAATAACCAAAACTATTCCTTACCTTTTTTACTGTTACTGGATCGCCATCTGACTGCTACATCGAACTTCGACATGAATATACTTACTCTGTTTTACTATATTAGCCGCTGGTGGGCTGTCATAATAAGTGGCTGTATTAATTACCAAACCTGACGTTATTCTTTAATAGCAAAGCTGACGTTATTCTTTAACTAATTTGACTGAAGTGACGTAATTAATAGTTAAACTTTTTCTTGACAACAGTAAAATTTTGCAAAGCTTTACGTTGATAGTTTTTGGGATGGATTATAATCAGTAATGCAATATTGCTGGTAAAAGTTAATTATATTCTGAATGAAATGATTTTACAAACGTTCAAATGGTACTCACTTTTTACAGTAATCTTACAACTAGCATTGCGCAAACATACCTTCAGTAGTCTTGAGTTTCTCAAAAAAATAATTCAATAGTATTAGTTGCTCTTATGATAATAGTAAGCTGATGTCTCTGTACAGCCGTTCATAATTTCATGTAAATCATAGCTGGTGGCTGGCAGGCATACCGCTCCTCTCAACGCCTCGATTCAGACCTGCTACCGATTCGTTTCACATCTCGCTTACTACTGACTTCCTACGAACGCTAAAGTGCGGTCTCTCCCGCCAACAATGCTTTCTGGTGCAGACAGTCCCTGCTACCATTACAAAATGTATCAATGCGCGGTCTCCACTCTTTTCTTAAAATGTATCCATACGCGGTCCATCCCGCCCTTTTTAAACTTATATCAATGTGCGGTCTCTCCTGCCAACAATACTTTGGTGCAGGCATTCCCTGTTACCACAATTATTTCCAACATGACAAATATTAATTATTCCTACTTAATCCTATTAATAAAATATAAACATCTTTCATAAATTGTGGTTTGACAATAGACAATAGAAATATACACGTCTTACAATCGCTATCCACCATCATCAGCATTATGTGAACCTCCCATTATTTTGCAGAAAGAATGGTATAAGATTACCATGAAAACCTCACGGCAACTGCATTTATCCATTCCGAGAGGTGTGAACGCTGTCCTGAACGCCAACGGTTTTCCTACGCCGTATTAGGCATAGTAATGTATTGTATTTTTAGTGTTTTGATGTTTTTGTTCACCCCTCTGTAATGCTGTTAGATTTAAGATATTCCTCCTTCGGCTTACCATGGATGAAAATACCAATAGTCCTACTCTGAGGTAAACTGGAAAGTGAGTAACTGGTAATCTCGATATCTAGCACCTAACGGACATTTATTAACAAGGTGTAAAAATAATGGGCTGGATAGAATACATTTCTAAGGTGTTGTGGAGATTATTTCAAACTTATAGTGTCCCCTACAGGTAAAAAAGTTTCTATTTGCTTTGTTTATTCACGTTCTTACGGGGTACAAAGTGGGCAGGTGTTGGTGGCGTCATTAACTCCATAAAATCTTACCTTGGAGTCAGTACTGGATAACCTGCTCACAGAACATGAAATACGTGACCAAATTACTTCCCGTCCTGGCACAAGGCGGCAACGACACTTTTCAGCTGTCACTGAGTAAGGAACGGATTCGGAGCAGATCTGGTTGTGTGGCGCCATCGCCGGCCATTAAGAGAGAGACCCGCCGACTCGTGAAGCTGACCGGCGTGTTACGAAGCAGGGAAGGGCAGCGGCCGCGTCCGACTCGTCGGGCAGCCGCGGTATCTGCGGGCCCCCATCTCGTCCGTCGACGCCTCTACTAATGACTGCCGCTGGAGCTGCGAGTGGTTTCAGAGCGAGACTCGAAGAAGGAACCGGTTTCATAGGCCGCAAAGGCCTGTAACCACGGCGTGAAACACTCTGTCACACTCTTAATATAGTCAGCCTCGTCATATGGCTTTAGTGTTTTCCATTTTCTTTCCGTCCCCTTCCCCATTCAACGTATTCCTAATGCGTCAAGTGAAGAATAAAGGAAAATTCTTTTACTAGGGAAAAACATCTTTTCTCATCGTTCTATAATTTTCTTCCTTTGTGAAGTTCCCGTAAAGGAAGACTTACAGAAAGATGTAGTGCCGTGAATGGTCAACATTATTCCCGAAACAACTTTTCTTATACAGGAATGATTGTTTATCGTTTATCACATACAAACCATCATTTCTGGAATGAAAGAAGACGTGTGCAAAATTATATTTTTCACTTCTCTTTTGTCTGATTCTCTCGTCCCGAAGGACGAGAGTTAGCTGGAAACGATGTATTCGCTGCTTTTTATTTGCGTTTTTAAATTATTTAAAAAGGAGAGATATACATTCGTGATGCTAAAACTGCATGAACCCCCGAGGTATATGTAACGTATAGCGTGTCTCTGTGTGGTTGCCTAATGTTGTCTCTGCAATGGGGTTCTCACGTCTACAATTGATTAACGTGACTCTGGCGTTGACAGCCTACATCTAGAGATTTCCATAAAATGCAGTGTCGTGTTGTGGTTTTACTTCATTTCAGTTTAGCACATCAAACCCATCACTCCTATCAGGATGCTACGAGAATGAATCACTGTAAATTATACTTACATGTGTGTGAAACTCTACAATTTATTTAATTTGTGAAAAAATGAATGAGCTCTTACATTTTAAAATTCATGTTTAGAGAAAACTCAAACTATATAGTTAATTACCTCAATTTTTAACACAGTTTTTAATAAATTTGGAAAATTCTACAGTAAGAGGTGAGTAGACATCTAACAGTGGTAACAATGGACTGCGTGAAGGGCGGGAAATAGTAATGGTTCACACCTAGGGACAGAATAGGACAAGAGTGTCACAGGCAGTCGGATGCGAATTTGTTGAAGGAAACGAGCCGGCGATCTCCTGAAGACAAGTTCCCTGGCCACTGCTGCATCCTTTTTACGCAAGCATGTGGAAGGAGAGCGGAAAGTAATGGATACTACCACGTAGCGCAGCGGTGCACGGAACCATAAGGAGTTGGCAGTGATATAGTCGCGGAAACTAATATCACCTAAAAGAACATTAGTCGTAACCCTAAAACAGCCCACTGATCGCTTTGGAGCGTCCTAGGTGGTGTAGAACCGGTACGAGGCGATCATGTAGCTCACCACCGCTGTTGTAAACCGTGGCATAGAAGCGACGAGTGAGTGCCAATCCATAGTATGGAATCAGCGCATGAACCCCTTGGCTGACAACCTTGAGTGAGAATCGTGGTTCAAATGGCTCTGACACTATGAGACTTAACTTCTAAGGTCATCAGTCCCCTAGAACTTAGAACTACTTAAACCTAACTAACCTAAGGACATCACACACGTCCATGCCCGAGGCAGGATTCGAACCTGCGACTAGGGGTCACGCGGTTCCAGACTGTAGCACCTATAACAGCTCGGCCACCCCGGCCGGCTGAGAATCGTGGTATAGAAGTTAGGCATGAGCCTGTCTCCTAGTACTTCGCTTCGGATTACACGTAAACAAGGTGAGCCTGGCTCTCGGTACGTCAAGAGGAACAGACGACGACTCAGACAAGAGTCGGGCTCGTGGTTCAGCAGTTCTGGATCTTCTCTTACTTCCTTCGCCGTGCTCACACGTGTCGATTATAACCCACTATAAGAATTAAACAACCCTTATGCCTGCTATGTCAGTAACAACAACAACACATAATACTGTCGACAGTAGGGGTAAGTGTGTTATTATAGCGGTAGATCCTGTCGGTATGATAGTGACAGTAACCGTGTTGTGTTACCTGTACGAAACCGTCCAAGAAGATTAATTACTGAAGATGACACCGATGATGAAGACAGTATGAGTCATCAATCATTGAAGCAATGGATTTGGAAAGAAGAAACTAACTAGGCAAAATGTGTGAGTATATGCAGACACTTTAACAAGAGAGCGTTTTACAGAGCTGGTACGAGGAAGTACAGGAGAGCGAGGTGGCGCAGTGCAATTGCACTCGAGAGGACGATGTTTAAAACCCGCGTCCTGCCATCCTGATTTAGGTTTTCCGTGATTTCCCAAAATCGCTTCAGGCAAGCGGTTGGTTCCCTTTAAAGGGCACGGCCCACTTCTTTCCTCTTCCTTCCCTTATTCGATGGGACTGATGACCTCGCTGTTTGGTCCGCAATGTTCGAAAATATGTTTTGGGATAATGTGGTCACGGAAACGAGTCGGTACGCAGAGCGAACAATGATCAATGAAAATACAGTGGAAATTGATGAGATGTGGATCCAGTCAGTTGTACGGAAATTAAGATTTGCTTTGCGGTACGCATTATATGGCTCAAGTACAAAAACTAAAAATTGAGAGTAGTCATAAAAGAGTAGTCATAAAAACGCCGATATTCAGAAAAAGTATCCATTGAAAATACTTGTCTATATCACTAGGTTTTTACGTTTTACAAATAAAGCTGAGACTTGCATGATAGATAAAATTACGTGAAGTCACACACTTGTGACAAACTATTTTAAATTCAGAGAAGTGTATGTAATGGAGTAGAACATAGCTATCGTTAGTGAAATTTAAGGGATACATATATTATATAAAGCTAAGTCACTCGAAGAGGGAGATATTTGGGATAAAATTTTACAAGCTTTACGAATGGGCATCGGGTTTTTGCCCGAACTTTAAAAACGATAAAACAGACCTTGACTACAGTGCATATGATATTGATGTGATGAAGTTATCAAAGTCAGCACTAAATAAAGGACACTTTTGCATATGGATAATTGGTATTCTTCTCCGAATCTGTTTGTAACTTTAGTTGAAAATGGAACAAACGTTGTTGGGACAGCACGCTTTAACAGAAAAAAACATGCCAGGTGAGTTTCTAAAGTAAAATTTTAAAAGGGGGAATGAATAATGACGAAATGTAATGACATATTAGCTCTGAAGTGGAAGAATAAACCGAGACGTCCATATCGGTTCTACAAAGCACGAAAGTGTAGATGTTACTAAACAATCCAGATGGTTATAGGAGTCTACTTTCAAACTAAAATCTATTGTTGATTACAGCAAGGGAATGCCTGATGTTGACCGCCAAGATTAGATAGCGAATTTTCCTGTTATGAGGAAATACTTCAAGCGGCATGGACCTTTTTATTGCAAATTTGATATGACGCTCTGCAATTGATATATTCTATACAACGAAAACCATATGACAAAAGGGACCGCGAGTGTATAGACTTCAAATAGCAAAAGCATTATAAAAAACCTAAGTTTATAAAAGACGTGAACCACCGTGAACCACAGATATACCAATGAGACTTCACGTGCAACATCGGAATTACTTTCCGAGACATATAGACCCAGGGGTATATTTTTTTTAAGACGTTCAACAAGAGCTCGCAAAGTGTGTACAGAAAGCAAGAGCCGAATGAAGCGATGTGAGAAGGTAAAAACAGCCAGTTTCGTTACATGAACCTCACTGTTTCGAAACATATCACACAGTTGATGATTACTAATTTTATACGAGCGTTCTCAAAATATAATAAATTTAAGCGAACTGTTAATTTAAAAACTATTAGTGATACGTGATCCACTTGCAGGTAATAAATCGTATTTTTTCACTGGGGAATCTAACATATTTCCTTCGTCAACATCTTAAAATTATTGGTTGAGCCCAAACGTTGTTCGGTATTCCACAGTTTCTTTCGTGGCATCGGGATACAGATATCACGTGGCCCATATACGTTGCGTAGTTCGAGCACACTCACTGCGCTACAAACCCTCTGGCTTATGTGGCTCTGGCGGTCGGGAACGTCTTCGGACATGTCGTCGTAAAGGGGGAGGGTGGGGGGTGCAAGCGACGCGGACCGGGGCAGCGGTGGTCGGACGAGACCAGCACCCAGCACCAGAGGCGGAACGTACTATCAACGATAGTCGGTCTACAGCACCGCAAAACTGCTGCTTCCAGTGAATGCAGGTCCCTGTGAATCAGTTTCCGGGCGAACATTGCCGAGTGAACTCCGTGCAACGGACGTCTGAAGTTGGGATCCTCGCAAAATGTCACCTTCAGTGGGCCAAACGACACAGGAACCGGACAACGGCCGACGAATCACGATTTTACCTCATTTCAAATCATATCAGGTGTCGCGTGCAATGGTGGCCCAGTGACGGTTCTAATGGTTCAAATGGCTCTGAGCACTATGGGACTTAACATCTCAGGTCATCAGTCCCCTAGAACTTAGAACTACTTAAACATAACTAACCTAAGGACATCACACACATCGATGCACGAAACAGGATTCGAACCTGGGACCGTAGCGGTCGCGTGTTACCAGACTGAAGCGCCTAGAACCGCTCGGTCACACCGGCCGGCAGTGACGTGGAGAGTGGGGGCTTCAGCTCAGGCTGGAGGTGGTTCTGACCAGTTCTGGGGATATTTCTCGTACAGTGACGTCGGCCCCCTCCTTCAGCTTACCATAAATATGTACCACGGTTGATTATTCTAACATTCTTGATGAGCAAGTGTTGTCCTTTCTTCCACATTTGTTGAGTACGCTGTTGGACGCTCCCGTCTTCCGCGATGACAGATGCCGTATCACAGGGCTGCGCCCATACCTCCCTGGTTTGGTGAGTATTCAGCCATCCTATTCTCGACTGCTTCGCTAAATCATCTGATTACAGTACACTAACAAGCCAACCTACTGAACGAGGGCTGGGAACAGATCCTGCTAGGATCTACCCCAACCTGGAGCACGCCTTACAGCTGTCTAAGCTTGAAGAGCCGGCCACCCTCACAACAGCCTTAAGGCATGTTGTGCGTGTTGGCCATGAATATGGCAGAGACATCACCTTCCCAGTGATGGAGGCTGTAGACAGAATACAGCTTAAGACAATGAAACTCCCCACAGATTTCGGAGCCCTGCGAGACCTGGTTAAGAAAGTGTTTGAAAGGCGAAACGACAAGTTCGACCTTAATGAATTATACAACCAATCTGTCATCACTAACGGCAGAATAGCACACGACTGGCGCAAGAACTGGCCGCAGTCTCACGTACACACATACTTTCCACGTGAGCCAATTAAGAGTGGGACAGATAAACACGCATAACAGCAAACTGGTCTTGCAGGAACTCCAGAAAGTGGTGGAGGAGATGAGCCTGGGTGTACTCTGTATGCAGGAGCCATACTCCCTGGCTGGACGGATCCCATTCACCGCATTTCATTGGCAACTAATCTACAGTGGAGCAGAACCAAGAGCTGCGGTCATAATCATGAACAAGGCACTGAGAGCCACAGTTCTATCACAATTCTCAGATGACCACTGCAACGTCGTGGAGCTTCATTCACCTACGGGATTACTACACGTGGTGAACATGTACTTACAGTACGGAAGACAAATTGATGAATTCTTGGAAAAGCTTGTCCAGATAGCCACGGCGTTACGGGATCAAAAAATTCTTGTGACAGCGGACATCAACGCAAAATCCCCCTTATGGTTCAGTGGTACTCAGGACGACCGAGGAGAAAAAGCTGTCGACACAATCATGTCGTTACAACTAATGGTCGCTAACAAACAGGGAAATCTGCCCACCTACACTGGTGGTGGAGGACACGGAACGAACATTGACGTTACTCTGATAACGCCAAACCTGGCTACAAAATTATCGGACTGGACAGTTTGGGATCAAATTACTACCAGCGACCATAACGTGATAACATTCACCATTGGCGACAGCGAGTGCCATTGGGACATGGGGTGGGAGAAGCAGCTCAACTATAATAAAACCGATTGGGACCGCCTGGCGAGGGAGTGTACATACCTATGTTACCGGAGGGTGATGTCAATGTAGAAGAGTATGCCAGAGAGATCACAAACGCGATAACCAGAGCAGTGAAGGCAGCTGTACCAACCAGGAGGAGGACCGTTGCGGCCACCCCCTCACCACGGTCAGCCGAATTGGGGCAATTGCGCCAGGCAGTAAGGAGGGCGAGGAAGTATTACCACCGGTGCGTCGTCTGGCATGAAAAGCAGCGCTGGCTGCAGGCATACAGAGAAGCCAGAGAACAGTTCCAACAGGAACTTAAGGCTGTTAGGATGAGGAGCTGGGAGAACTATGTGCAAAGCCAATTGGCTACAGACCCATGGGGTTTACCTTACAAAATAGTAAGAGAAAAATTAAAATCACCTATGGTGCTATCTACCGTCAGGAATGGGGACCGGATGACGGAAACCTGGCAGGAAACTGCGGAGGGCCTACTCCGTGCCCTGCTACCTGACGATAGAGAGGAGGACGACTCTGATGAACAGCAGAGAACAAGAAGAGAAAACCAACAGGTCTATGAAAACAACAGAGTGGTCTACCCCTTCTCCGAAGAAGAGGTAAGCTCCCAAATAAAATCTCTTAAAAAAGGCAAAGCTCCTGGCCCAGACGGCATCACTGCGGAAGTGATACAGTACCTCGCCCCCCAGCTGGTGGCACCTCTCACTCAGCTGTACAACGAATGCCTATGGCTACAGACATTCCCCTCAATATGGAAGAAGGCGAATGTAGTGATTATCAAAAAAGGCCCAGACAAAGACCCCAAAGAAACCAAGTCATACAGACCAATATGTCTACTGGACTTGTTGGGCAAGCTCTTTGAGAGGTTGCTAGCTGACAGGCTGGCTGCACACCGCGTCCTGTGTGGGATGAGTGACAGGCAATTCGGCTTTCGGACAGGGCGGTCGGCGTCTGACGCAATCGCCCTGGCTGCGGATGTCTGTGACTCTGCCCCGCACAAGTATATAATCGGCATCATGGTGGACATCAGTGGCGCCTTTGATAACCTGTGGTGGCCTTCGCTCTTTTCCTGCTTGCGGGAAAAGGAATGCCCAGGGCCGCTATATGGCTGTCTCAGGAGCTATTGTGAAGAAAGGGAGGTCTGGCTATCGGCCCCTAGCGGCAAAGTTAGCAAGAAAATCACCAAGGGGTGTCCTCAGGGATCCGTCCTAGGGCCACTCTTTTGGGATATAAACATGGAACCACTCTTAGAAGAACTAAAGAGCAGTGAAGACGTGCTAGAGGTCATAGCCTACGCAGACGACCTCCTCCTGCTGGTCGGCGGCCGCAGCCGCGAAGATCTGGAACCAAAAGTAGAGAGAGCAATCACAATACTGACCACATGGTGCCACAAAACAAAAATGACTGTTGCGCCAAATAAGTCAACTCAACTATTGCTCAAAGGCCAACTCATAAGAAACCCAACCGTTAAAATAAATGGCCTACCAGTGCTCAGACGCAATGAGGCCCGGTATCTTGGTGTCAATGTCGACGAGAGGTGGACCTATGCACCACACATTGAAATGGTTACACAAAGATCACTTATAGTATTAAACAACTTAATCGGCATAGGACATAAGAGATTTCACCTCCCACCTGAACTAATCAAATTATATCACAACAGTATCCTTACATCAATAGTAGGCTACGGGTCTGCGGTCTGGGCACACAGGCTCACGAGGGTCATGCCTGCCGTGGCCGTAAGAAGAGTGCAGCGAAATGTGCTCCTGCGGTCAATGGGTGCATACAGAACAACTCTGGGGGGGGGGGGGGGGGGGGGCACTTTTAGTACTAATGGGGCTATGTCCACTGGACATAAAAATCAGGGAACAGGCCACCTGGTACTGGATAAAAAAGAATAGAAGACAAAAAACTGTAGAAATCATGGGGGTACACGTTAGGGATAACAATGGTATTAGAACAAGAGGAATTGAATTGTGGCAGGAGCTCTGGGACAATGACGAGACTGGCCGCAGAACACACGAGCTGCTTCCAAATATACAGGAACGCCTAAAACTTACATACATCAAACCCACCAAAGGCATGCTGCACTTCCTTACAGATCAAGGACCCTATCCGACATATCTGTGTCGGTTCGGGAAAAGGGCAACACCAGCGTGTGACTGTGGAGCAGTGCAGGGCACTCCAGACCATGTGGTGTACGAGTGTCCCCTCTTCGACGATGTTGCACACCACTTACGAGAACAACTGCCAAATAACAACACGTACCAGTTGCTCAGGCACGAAAATACTTTTAACATCGTAAATAATCTAGCGGAAGTAATCTCAGGTAAAGTCCTGAATATCAATAAATAATTACCAGACTTGTCAAGTACACCCCCTCAGTTCCGCCGGGACTTGGACTTGGCCAGCCGCCTCACGGCTGGAACCCGCCAGGTTTTCGGAATAGGTAGGTAGGGGGGGGGGGGGGGGGGCAGTACATCAATACCCGAACAAGACCACGCACCGAATATGACATTAGATATAAGGTTAGTTATAGGTCAAACTAGGAAACAGAAATAGTATAGAACTGCAGCGACGTGTCACCGGCCAGCCCAGTGCCAGGGGCACTCCCACTAGGATTAGCTTAGTGGGAAAGGCCAACAATTAGGTTTATATCTAAGCTGGCACACTTGTAACGCTGCAGGTAGTGTAGTCTTAATAGTATTAATAACAAATATCCACAAGTAGTATCACAATTAACAGTAGATAGAGTTAAGGCAACACCAAAATAACAACGTAGTATAGCATAGTAGACTAACCCCATAGTGGTAAAGAATCATCGTAGATACCTGTAGTGTTCAATATAATAGCTGCAGATAGAAATTGTTATAGTTAAAAAATAGGACCTACTAATGTATTTAGGTAGTAGGTTAAACTGTATCATTATAATGATTGGTCAATAAAGGTTTTTTTAAAAAAAAATCATCTGATTTTACTTCAGTAAAAATACGTGTGGGACCGTTTCTTACTCCAGATCCAGTGTCGCAATCACCATCCAGCAGTTTTATATCTCTGCGGGCTCTGGTCACCAATGGTGTTCAGACGTATCTGGTAATTGTGAATAAACTTGTGGACCATTTTTCTCGAGGCCAGAGGTGGTATTAGCGGGACAAGAATGATTGATTTTCTTTTTTTAAGAGCAATTATCCAATCTTGGGTGAACTGATTTAGGTCACCTGCATTTCTTTCGTCGAAAATTTATTTAAATTCTGATTTTCCGCAAATAGAGTCTACTGCAATATGGTCATACTTTTTCACTGGATTAGTAAAGAGGAGGAAAATAGTTATTAACTCGGACGCCACGAGGCGCAGTATTATTCCAACATCAGCAAATGTGCTGATCTTACGAGTATTGGCGATATATACAGGGTGATGAATGAATGTTGCACTTGGCGGTCGGCATTCGATTCCGCACCCCAATTCAAGACAAAAGTATATCTAGCAAAAACTACTCCCACGAACAGGTTTAATATAAATGCGACTTAGAGGACTAGGCTATGCCAACGGTGTAATTGCGTGCAGCGTGGCCGAGAACAGTTAGCGTGAACTCTGCACTATGCCGGATCTGTCCCATTAGCTCACCGGGCTCAGCGACGTGCAAGTCGTGTTCGCGCCAAACATATTTTTATTTCCAATTAAAGCATCAAATTGTATCCAATATACACATCCACAACGCTATGTCTTGTGTATTTTATTCTGTTAGTGTTACCTTCATTTAAACATTTAGGCATAACATGAACTTCTTACAGATGAAACGATCATTTTGTTCCTACTGTGACACGAATAAAGCCAACAGAAAATAAGTGTGGCTACAGGAACATCGTGTGTATCCAATAAGATGCAAATATCATAATAGGAAGTCTACATCAGACAGTACAATACGCTGTGCGCAATTCTTCCGTTCTGTTCGTTTGACGTCCAGGCTTGTCTTCATAGAGCCGGTACGCACAGACACGAGCAATGTTCTCCTTAGAGAAGACGTTGAAAGCGACCACCTCGCATTTGCAAACACTCACTGGATCGTACTTTGCTGGGCACTTAAAGTTGCATCCACCACGGCCCAAGATGCATTTACGCGAGATACTAACTCGCGTAATAAATGGCGTAATGCAAACTCATGCCTTTAAGTGTCTCTACAAATAAATGTCTTATGGATTAAGGTCCGCAGAACGTGGAGGCCAGAACCTCGGACCTTCACAACTCGTCAGTTTCCCTGCAATTCCCCTCATTCAAATAGTTACATTTATCCTACAGTATGGAGGTGCAATATCATGCTGCAACCATATGTCGCCGCACACCAATGTTCGTTATCTTCCATTTGGCGCAAAAACCATTAACAAAATTGTACTCCTCGAATGTGGTCTTCTGGCCGCTCATATTGAGTTAACAGTGGGAGGCATTCTTCATCCTGCAACACTTCAACAACTAGTCTTTGTGATACCGGGACTGCCTTACAATGTTATGGGCACTTCGCCGAGATTATCGGTGAACGGTTTCAACAATCGGGTCCTCTGTTTGTGGAGTAAGTCTAGTCCTTGAACGATCTCTGTGCGTCATTTCTGGTCGAAGACTACCGGTTTCCCGAAGACTTTGCTTCACGAATCGAAACACATTCTTATCAGGATGGCGCCTTTAAGGGTACAGTGTAGCACACGCAAGAGTACCAGCAGCAGCTTGGTTATCAGAATCACCGAGCATCAAAAGCGCACCGAGGTGTTCATCGTTTGTAAGAAAGGAATATGACAGGGGTGAGAACCATAGCGCCATGGTGGAGGGAGGGGGTTTTAATGTCCCAGCAGTCCACATATATTTTATATTTTGCCTATCCTCTTTCGCCAGCCCGTGTAGCCGAGCGGTTCTAGGCGCTTCAGTCTGGAACCGCGCGACCGCTACGGTCGCAGGTTCGAATCCTGCCTCGGACATGGATATGTGTGATGTTCTTAGGTTAGTTTAAGTAGTTCTGAGTTCTAGGGGACTGATGACCACAGACGTTAAGTCCCATAGTGCTCAGAGCCATTTGAACCTATCCACTTTCCTTTTTTTGTGATCATGGATCTATCTTCTCATCTAGCAAAGGGTACTCTCCAAAAATAAAAGAAACAAAAATCAAATCTACCCCTAACTGGCACCGCCGTTTTAACTGTGAAAGGTTTCTGTTGGATTCCTTTCATGTTAATTTCTTAGATCTGTTGTCACTTACAGCATAAATTCCTCTTCTAAATTTACTGTGGTGTTTCTGACTCTATCTGGGAGGAGACTGAGCAGTGGAGCGCGTTGCTTTTACACATAAACAAAAACGATCTGTCACACTACTACCCTTTAAAACACAGTTTATATGTAATTCATGTCACACAGTCTCATACAGAACCCACATCCGCCTTCTTTTATATACTGTATATGATAAGATACTGTCATCCCCCTTCCCTTCTGTGTGAAAGGATGAATGAGCAAATGTATTTCTAGTTGCATGCTTGATGGTAGCAGACAAGCCTGTCTGCTAGAGAACAGTAGGACCAACATCGGAACAGGTAGCTATGCTTTCTAAAAGAAAAGAAGTTTCTATTCTTGGTATGGTCCTGTCCATCCCTTGTCATGTTGGTATACGAAGCTGCCTCTCTGGTCACTTCCGTTTGTATCTGTGAGGCACCTCGCTAGGGGACCAGGCCAGTCGGACCTTGGCGAGCGTCTGAAGTGGTAAGATCTCCGGCTAAGCGCGTCTCTGCTATGTCCGTAGGACAATGGATTTCTTAAGTTCAGCCTAACTGAAAATTTAATCACCTTTATTTCAGGTTTAGATCTAAAATATCTTATCTCAAATTGCAACGCAGTGTAATTCGAGTGTGACCTTCTGTAGTTGTTTTGTCACTACTTTGTGAGTAAAGTGGAGCCACGTTTTGATGATCCATAACTCTAAGATCATCAATCTTAAATGCGAATGTGCGAGGTTACAACGTTTCGTCTTGACAAGATTTTTCAATATAGCAACTTGTCCTTATGTTCAACCCATGTCGGGTGTACTTTTTTGTGAGACCATGTGCTTATACAATTGTTTGACCCATCAGGATAATAGTAAGACGATAGTAACCAGTTCGAGGTTTTTCTTTTGTAAAATGCGTTTCGATGTAATTTATTTTAACTATCAAAATTATTGTGGAGTTACAGTCTTTGTGTAAACCAAGTTGACCACGTGAAGCATGTGGTGTAATCATCAAAGTAGCCCTCAGCTATTGTTTATTGGGAAGATTTCACAGAGAGTTAGTATGAATTTAGTATACCATTGTGTGGTAATTTAATGACGGACAGGATTGCGCTATGAACGTAACTTCTTTGGGTGGAAATTGAATCGGTTGGTTGTGGTTAATTTCCTCTTGCATATATTTTACCATTCTTCGCGTGTTATTTTATGAATGCAGTGTTGTATGCAGTCTCCCAATCTTGGCTTCATATTTGATGTGTTCCGTAAGATTAGAAACTCACATTTTCACAATCCTAAATAAGGCACTACTTTAGTTATGAATCAAGTTTAATATGCTGAAATTTTAATGGAACAATGATCAATGTTAAGATAAATGTCCAAATATAAACTGATTTATTTCTTTTTGTTCCGGTGTTGTAAGATGACTATTAAAAGATTATAATTAATGTTAGTCTGGTTGGATTTGGTAAGCTAGACTGGATACCTGGTGAAACAGTTGCTCAGTAATGCAAGGTTAACTTCCCCAGAGAGCTCACAGCTTTTAACTCGCTTTTATTGTCTTGAATATCAGCACCGCTTTCAGAACAACTTAATGCATCAACATTACAACTGTGCGATTAAAAAAGAACCATCGCTCTCCAGGCGTTGCCCTAAGTATCCCAAAAGTCACCCAAGGGATTGTTTCCACAGGTCTACAACCTGTTTTTTATTTTTTATGTTGTTGCCATTTATTTATTTTTGTAAGTACATGATAATAACTAGTAAATGTGTACCAATTAAAATGCTGTAAAACAAAATGTTGCAAGAAAAGTGTGATTCAAATTGTAAAGTAAAATACCTTTGTATATTGCTACTCCAGTGAACAGAATCTTTCTTCAAGAAATGGTACAACTGGAGTTTTCTTCTCCACCGCCACTAGAGTTGTCTATGAACATCATTACCGTCTAAAACACCTACAGCAAACTCTTGCTGCATTGCCTAAGCCTTGATGAACGCAATGTTCCAGGAATCAGCTAATCGCTTTCCTTTGTCACTGCATGCAATTCAGGCAATTCTGTCTTAGATGAGGTGCTGAGCCGTACGTTACACTAACCCTGGTGCTCCCCAACTAGCGAGAAGGGGGAGTTAATAAAACGCTGCGTAAATAATTTGCCAAGAACGTACGATATCTCGCTGTGCGTGCAACAGCAGCATGAGCGTTTTGAAGGCACCTCCATGAATCAATTCCACTTTCTTCCCTTAGCCGAAGTTGTAATCGTTTGCCATTCCCTTGAACCATGTAAGAACATGATATTTGGCTAGGGAAAAGTAATTGAGGCTCAATCACGTCAGGTAAGTCACGTAGGTAACAAGCTAAGACCTCCTGTGTCAGTCGCCTAACGATGACACTCACGTGAAGCGATGTTCATCAGCGTCCAGGAGGCGACAGTCGCGGCAAAGTGGGGAGTCGCATATTTTTTGTTGGTGACTTGATATCATGTAGCACGCACGGGGTTGGCAGAAAGCGGTGGTATCAGATTCCACACTCGTGGCCAGTTGACTGTTGGATACTTTGTTTTTTCCGTGTTACAGGGAACTATCCGCAGAAGGGTGGTGTAGATATTTTTCGACTTCGGCGGGTGCGTTCCGTTGAGATCCAAGACAACATAGATGCTGTGCAGGTATGGATTTGGGGAATTCTTCTCAAAATCGAATAGACAATAGTTAAGGGACCGATTGTCACATCGGATGGCAGACACGGGCGATGTTGATATTTAGAAAGCGGCTCTGTGAGGCAGGTTTACGACACCACTCGCAAGCGAGAAGGCAGGGCCCACCGGCACTATATACAAATGCGAAGTAATCAGGGCAGCATAGGGCACCGACGTGCTGTGAAGAACCCATACTTTGCAGTTAAAACAGCGCCTAGTGACCTGTGTGTAGGGGCCAAAGCGGGCAGAGGAAAGATGACGTTGTAATTATCAAAGAGCACCCCACTTGTCCTCTCCACAGCAGCTACGTCAGAAGCATAGGGAAAAGGTGCATAAATAAGCGAGGCCGGAGGTTCAGAGCAGGCAATTGTGTCGCCATCCTGTCTCAGTCTAGAACCAGAGAGAATGGCGGCTGTTTAAGTTACAGGTCAACCACGACGACCTTTTGGTGATGGATATCGGCAGGCCGCAGTGGCAGCTGCAGACATTGGGCGTCGGCAAAGGACTGGATGTGGGTAAGTCCCAGGATGGATAATTATAACAATGGAAATTTCTCAAGAGGACAGACAGTGATCAAATAAATGATGGAGTGTCACACAAGCTGAAAGATGCCGTCTTCTAGCTCTTTGAGAATCGATAGCAATTCGCAGTCAGTATCAAAGTAAAGCTGAATACAACTGCGATCTGACAAAAATGAGGTTCATCCAGTGACACAATACTTTCAGTATTTTTAAAACAAATCACTTTAATGTATCACAGGGAATAAACATTTTTACAATGAACCTCAGAATTAACAATTTTTCAATGCTTCATGTGATAGCATTGATTTATAGCTATCATATCTGACAGCTGTGTATCTGTATCTATTTCATTTCCTGATTTATTACTTGTTTTAAATTCTTTTAATTGCGAAAATTGTTGTCAAAAATCATATCCTCCACAATCACACAGCAAATGTATACGGTATGAATACCTCATACTCTGTCATAATTTTGCATTTCTTTAATGAGCAGTTTACTATTTTGCCAGTAACTTTATTTAAATTTTAATTTGGACAGATAATACGAAATCATGGTAATTTAAGAATTGTTAATTCGCATTTGTTTGGCTGACACCACCCTTGTAAAAGCATGCCAAATGACACGCCTGACAAGCAGGCTTAAATAATGGTGTAAACCATATTTGACTACAATTTGTTGTCATTTATTGTGATGGCAAATGTGAAAAATGCTGGATTATTTATTTATGGACAAACATTTATTTATATTTACTGTGAATGGCCTGAGTATGACCAAATCTTTATAACATTTCTTTATTTAAATACTGTTGTAATATATTAGTTTAGACCAAAAGGTAGTCAGGTTGAGTCAAATCATTTCGTAGAACTCAAGAACAATATAGCTTCTTCGGTGGAGATGACCTACAGCCAATGGAAAATCAGACAGTAGCAGAACACTGCAGGAGTAAAGTGGAGCTGTGATTTTTTTATTTTTATTTTTAATTTTTAATTCTTTTTGGCTGAAGAGCTCAAGGGACAGACCTGCCAAAAAGTGGTATTCGATTGTGTAAGTGATTGATTCCGGGCGGTGAATATTTCGTGTATTGTGATTACGAAATGGACTTAGTTTTCATGTATCTTTGATGACTATTCAGTTTAAGATTTTGCTACCATTCTCGTAATGCTATCAGCATAAGTTGACTGCATTTGATTATATTTTAACTGAACGTAATAGGAACACTTACCGTTTATTTGAGATACCGTTACTTGACTAAAGTCGCGCGGGGTAGCTTCGCGGTTTAGGGGCCTTGCCACGTTTCGTGTGGCTCGCTTCCCCCCCCCCCCCCCCCCCCCATCCCCATCGGTGGTTCGAGTCCTCAGTCGGGCTGTGTGTGTGTGTGTGTGTGTGTGTGTGTGTGTGTGTGTGTGTGTGTGTGTGTTGTCTTTGGCGTAAGTTAGATTAAGTAGTGTGTAAGCCTAGGGACCGATGACCTCAGCATCTTGGCCCCATAGGAGCTTACCAAAAATTTCCAATTTTTTCTTGAATAAACATTACTCAATATAATTATCTGTCGTCTATATCAATTACAGATGTTAGAATAGAACCATTGTAATTAAATTATTATTTTAAGTTTTATTTTGTATGTAATATTTAATTGTGTATTTATTAACTCGTAATTCTAGCCGGTGCTTAGACTATTTGACTGCAGCTACTGGTTATTGCTTGAAGTGAGTTAGCTGCAGGGCATGAAAGCAGACGTGCACGCGCCTATGAATACATCGTGCTATTCTTTTTAAACAGAGCCGTGTATAGCCCAAGTACCTGAAGTACAAGTAACTGCAGGTAAAGAGGCTACTAGTTTGCCTGTATGGGATGCTGTTAGGAAGAGCAGATATTCAGCAGTAACCATTAGGTAGTCACAGACTTTCTCATGGAAACATATTGGGCGTGTGTGTAGAGTTACTTCTCTATAGTGTTGGTGTCTGTGCAGCTGTTGCCGACCGCTGTGGTCTAGCGGTTCTAGGTTCAGTCCGGAACCGCGTGACTGCTACGGTCGCAGGTTCGAATCCTGCCTCGAGCATGGATGTGTGTGATGTCCGTAGGTTAGGTAGGTATAAGTAGTTCTAAGTTCTAGGGGACTGATGACCACAGATGTTAAGTCCCATAGTGCTCAGAGCCATTTGAACCATCATCAGACTGATGGATCGGTAATTTTATGGGAGGGAGTGATTTTTCTCTTACTTGATCTTGTTGGGCAAACTCCATACAGTCTTCTACACCTTTTGGTACTACCTCACTGTGATAGCGTCCTTCTGAGTTGACTTGAATTGTATACAACATTTCATAGCAACTGTCAATCATAAAAATTTTTAATTAAATTTGTGCTTAGGTCTTATGGGAGCAAACCTTAGGTCATCGGTCCCTAAGCCTATACACTACTTAATCTAACTTACGCTATGGACAACACACACACCCATGCCCGAGGAAGGACTCGAATCTCCGACGGTGGCAGACGAACGAACCGTGACAAGGTGCCCTAGACCGCGCGGCTACCACGTGCGGTGTCAATCATTAGAGCAAATAAATAACTGTTAATCTCAGTCCTGATTTAGATTTTAAGATCCTTTAACTTGTCCCACAACTTGGGATGATTAGGTGACCAATTAAAAAATGCAAATAACCCGCTGTACAACCAACTGGTTCACTTCACTGTGTCGGCGTTGCCGTTGTACTCAGTGGACAACTACAAGGATAATTTAGTTATTCTGTGAAAGCAACGAGCATTGCACTCACTTATCTTGCATCAGTACGACCAATATGATTTGATTTATCTTGTGACGGTAATGCAGTTTCTCGTGTTGTATTACCTAGGTTTTTGTTGACTTTAGCTATACTCGACTTCAGTTTTTTTGCATGTACCTAGTGCGGAGTTGTAGCACCAAGCACCTGGCCAAAACGCTATACTGACTTCTGGCAGTCAGTAATTTTGTGATTTACTGTTAGGGCGAGTTCTGCAACTGCATGTAAGAGAGTTCTGAGTGGGATGGATAAGTGTTAATAGCCGATTGTACTGGACAGTTTGTTTTGGGAAGTTTCGCATATTCATGTTGTCTAGGGCTAGCTTGGGTTGCCCTTTACCCAATCTACTTCAAGGTGTAGCTTTGCAAATATATTTTATTAATTTTTAATTATGCCAGTAAACATTAAGAAATAGGAGATATGAAGACAATACAGTGAAATCCATTAACCTGATCAGATGTGAAGCTTTGCAAGCAGTGTTATAGGTGGCATAAGTTGAGTAAATGTTTTTAAAGCTGATTTCTTCATTTTCAGAAGGATTAATGAGTGGCATTTTTTCTGCATATTGTTGGTAGTAACTTCAAAAATTACTATTTAAGAATCTTGCCTCCTCTTGCTCAAGTCGATGTTGCGATGAAATTGGGGATTTTGGAAGAAAATTTTGAAGAGGACGTTCATTTCAAAGGAAGGAAAAACGCTAGGGGGCATAAACCAATGAAAGGTTCTGAGTACTATGGGACTTAACATCTATGGTCATCAGTCCCCTAGAACTTAGAACTACTTAAACCTAACTAACCTAAGGACATCACACAACACCCAGTCATAACGAGGCAGAGAAAATCCCTGACCCCGCCAGGAATCAAACCCGGGAACCCGGGCGTGGTAAGCGACAACGCTACCGCCGACCACGAGCTGCGGACGCCAATGAAAGATAGGCTAACAGTTTTGCTGCGTGGTAATGCAAGTTGTGATCGTAAAATGCTTACTGATGAATTATTCTGAAACTCTTGGAGTAAACTGAATATGACTTGTATCACCTTATTAACTGAACCTAACAGCACATCGAAATTATATCTTGCCTGTGCTGACTTGATACGTAATGTGACGACGGTGGCTTGCTGTAGGCCAGCAAAATTACTACTCGCTTACGAATAGTAAAGGATTGTTTTCGTAACAAAATATGGTTAAATGTGAGAAAATCTGAGCGATTACAAGTTCTGCTCGTCAATCACTGTACCACTGCACTTCAACGACATGTCCAGAAACTTTCTCACCGTTGTTCATTGAGTTGATTCGTTCAACGCTCTGTACAAGTGGCATCCTAAACTCGTGAACTTCTTTTGCTCCACTTTAGTGCCTTACAGTGGGTTCGTGTATATAGTGTTTAATTACAGTGTCGAGACTTCTGTTTTATATGAATAACGCATTTGCTTTTCGTTCACAGTTTTAGTTTTCACTGCTGGTTATATCTGTCTGCAAACGAAATAGTAATGAGTTCAGATAGAGTTACGGTGCCGCTAGTGGAAGCACGGGACTGTAGCGAAAGAAGAAGTTCGCTTGAAACTGAACACTGCTCGGGCCTCAGCGGCGTAGCACGAGGTTCGCTGTCGGGCGTTGTTTAGCGTGGCTCAGTTTCCTCCGGCGCCGGCAAAGTGTGTGGCCGGCAGAGCGGTATCTCCGTTGCTCGCGGGGCAGAGGGGAGGGTGGGAGGCGCCGACGGACGGACAGGCCGCTGCGCCACGTGGACGGACGCTCTCCGGCAGCGCGCCCTGGCGGCTGCGGCCTGAAGCCGTCGTCACACGGACCGTGCATCCGAACGTTGAGCGTTGAGCGTGCCGAGTTTCCGGCGCACGTTCGGGAGTCTTTCCGATCGTGCAGACCAATATCTGGCATGTCAGATATGCTGAAGGTGCGCCTGAGCTTTGACCAATGAGATGGCACAACGCCACCTACGTCACACGCACGCCGTCTCTCTTCGGTACAGAGTTGTGAGGCGCCGTATTGGCATTCATTTCAAGCCTATAATTATAGATGCCGTTTCTGAGCACCAGCAAATTGAGAATCACTGGAAAACCCGTTGTTAACTGTGTGATTCGTTCCAATAAAATAATGAGAAACATCATATTCGTGACATAAGAATTATTGCAACTTCCGGATCATAAGAGTAGGCTATTTGAAGGCAGCGACACACTGAAGAGTCACCCAAAACTCATTGTTCTTGGTACAATTTGTTATAATTAAATTTCAATTAATAACATATCTACGATTAAGGTTTTCATCAAGGAGTAACATACTATAATGAAATTTTCACTCTACAGTGGAATGTGCGCTGATATGAAACTTCCTGGCAGATTAAAAATGTGTGCCTGACTGAGACTCGAACTCGGGACCTTTGCCTTTAGCGGGCAAGTTCTCTACCGACTGAGCTACCCAAGCACGAGCACTTGCCCGCGGAAGGCAAAGGTCCCGAGTTCGAGTCTCGGTCTGGCACACAGTTTTAATCTGCCAGGAAGTTTCATATCAGCGCACACTCCGCTGTAGAATGAAAATTTCATTCTAGAAACATCGCCCAGCCTGTGGCAAAGCCAGTTCTCCGCAATATCCTTTCTTCCAGGAGTGCTAGTTCTGCTAGGTTCGCAGGAGAGCTTCTGTGAAGTTTGGAAGGTAAGAGACGAGGTACTGGCGGAATTAAAGCTGTGAGGACGGGACGTGAGTCGTGCTTGGGGGGCTCAGTCGGTAGAGGACTTGCCCGCAAAGGCAAAGGTCCCGAGTTAGAGTCTCGGTCCGGCACACAGTTTTAATCTGCCAGGAAGTAACATACTATGATTACAACTAGATGTGTGTGGTTGGCTTAGCGTAATGGGTGCCGGCACGTTAACTCAGCGTGTTCGGTCAGAGAGCTGGTTGGCGTCTGCAATAAAAAAAACTGAATGAAACAATCAACAAACGAACTTAACCGGATGTCATGTGACGTCCGAAACGAACAAACACAACGATCAACAACGAACAAAATGGAGGGGAAAAAAACGTGTTCGGTCAGAGGGTTAGCTGCCCAATGTAACAAAAAAAAAAAGAAATAGAACTGAGTTAATCGATCAATGACTAACTGAAACGGGCGTCTTGCGACGTCCGCCTCGAGCAGGTGCAACGAACGAAAACAAACTAAATGAAAAAAAAGTAGAATCCCCTTCTTATAGTGAGTTGTTCGTCGAGGCGGTTGTTCGCGTCTGGACACTTCGAAATTTTTTTTCGTAACAATCGCGTTTTTATTAGGTTCTGATGCTGTATTAGTAGTTTAATATACACTCCTGGAAATTGAAATAAGAACACCGTGAATTCATTGTCCCAGGAAGGGCAAACTTTATTGACACTTTCCTGGGGTCAGATACATCACATGATCACACTGACAGAACCACAGGCATATAGACACAGGCAACAGAGCATGCACAATGTCGGCACTAGTACAGTGTATATCCACCTTTCGCAGCAATGCAGGCTGCTATTCTCCCATGGAGACGATCGTAGAGATGCTGGATGTAGTCCTGTGGAACGGCTTGCTATGCCATTTCCACCTGGCGCCTCAGTTGGACCAGCGTTCGTGCTGGACGTGCAGACCGCGTGAGACGACGCTTCATCCAGTCCCAAATATGCTCAATGGGGGACAGATCCGGAGATCTTGCTGGCCAGGGTAGTTGACTTACACCTTCTAGAGCACGTTGGGTGGCACGGGATACATGCGGACGTGCATTGTCCTGTTGGAACAGCAAGTTCCCTTGCCGGTCTAGGAATCGTAGAACGATGGGTTCGATGACGGTTTGGATGTACCGTGCACTATTCAGTGTCCCCTCGACGATCACCAGAGGTGTACGGCCAGTGTAGGAGATCGCTCCCTGCACCATGATGCCGGGTGTTGGCCCTGTGTGCCTCGGTCATATGCAGTCCTGATTGTGGCGCTCACCTGCACGGTGCCAAACACGTATACGACCATCATTGGCACCAAGGCA
Source organism: Schistocerca gregaria (assembly GCF_023897955.1). NCBI lineage: Eukaryota > Metazoa > Arthropoda > Insecta > Orthoptera > Acrididae > Schistocerca > Schistocerca gregaria. Next base: position 481,162,829 of record NC_064925.1, read on the forward strand.
GAAGCGACTCTCATCGCTGAAGACGACACGTCTCCATTCGTCCCTCCATTCACGCCTGTCAGGACACCACTGGAGGCGGGCTGCACGATGTTGGGGCGTGAGCGGAAGACAGCCTAACGGTGTGCGGGACCGTAGCCCAGCTTCATGGAGACGGCTGCGAAAGGTCCTCGCCGATACCCCAGGAGCAACAGTGTCCCTAATTTGCTGGGAAGTGGCGGTGCGGTCCCCTACGGCACTGCGTAGGATCCTACGGTCTTGGCGTGCACCCGTGCGTCGCTGCGGTCCGGTGCCAGGTCGACGGGCACGTGCACCTTCCGCCGACCACTGATGATAACATCGATGTACTGTGGAGACCTCACGCCCCACGTGTTGAGCAATTCGGCGGTACGTCCACCCGGCCTCCCGCATGCCCACTATACTTCCTCGCTCAAAGTCCGTCAACTGCACATACGGTTCACGTCCACGCTGTCGCGGCATGCTACCAGTGTTAAAGACTGCGATGGAGCTCCGTATGCCACGGAAAAGTGGCTGACACTGACGGCGGCGGTGCACAAATGCTGCGCAGCTAGCGCCATTCGACGGCGAACACCGCGGTTCCTGGTGTGTCCGCTGTGCCGTGCTTGTGATCATTGCTTGTACAGCCCTCTCTCAGTGTCCGGAGCAAGTATGGTGGGTCTGACGCACCGGTGTCAATGTGTTCTTTTTTCCATTTCCAGGAGTGTAATTATACTCTATAATATTTGAAGTTATTTAAATGTAAGTTCACTTTTTTGCGGAGTGACTGTTCGATTGGCTTAATCTACTAGACAGCTTGCGCTACTTGTATAAAGATATCTAGCTCCTTTTTCTTTTACACTTCGTAATTCACATCTTTCAAATATTCTGCTATTGGGTAGGAACAGTGATCAAGTAAGTGACCTTGGGGTTTTACTAAAATGTGAGAATGATGAAATAATAGACATTATTTATTATTCTTATGCGGAGAAGTATTCCAAATTTGTACCGCACCGTTTGTAATGGAACTTTCATAGGCCTGTGTCCTTATAGACTGGATATGGTACTTTCCTTATCTTGGACGATGGAGGAAATGTGCGTTTTAATAGAACTAACGTGGGAATTTTACTCGGACCCGTTGAGTAAACAGTGTGATTTACGAACTAGAAACATCCATCAACTGCCGCTGGAGTGCGTTGCGATCGCGTATACCACGCTGGGGCCCACGTACCGTATGCACAAGTCGCATCGTTCCTGAGCGTTGAGCAGCACGTTGAACTTGGCACGCTCAACGTTAACGTTCGACAGCACGGTCCGCGTGCTGAGGGCTTAACGTCAGCGAGCGGGAGAGAAGCGGGTAGCGCTCACACTCGTCTGTCTCCCTCGGAGCTATGTCACTGAATCTCTCCCTCTCCCTCTCCCTCTCCCCATTTATCTGTGCGAAACATGCAAACACACTTAGTCACGCGGAGAATGAAAAAGAAAACAGAGGACTGCAACAATTCGACAAGTCAGCTAGTTGGCATTTATTTTATGCATGTGACGCAGAGGCACAGCAAAGGATAGAAACAAGTGACACATACCCGATGACACCTTGGTTTTGTCGATGGTCCGAAAACAAGAGGAAGAACCCGTATCTGACGAAACCCGAGGCCAGTGTTTTCGTATGAATTCACGTAAACGCGGTTAATTCCTTCCAGATGTCCACAGTACTTTTACATTGTATGTATAACACTGTCACTCGTATTTACTGGTTTTATTCGGTCACGATTGGTTTCGATATTAAGTGTACCACCTTAAGCCCCATCCCCAATGATACTTGGTAACTGGAAATCATAATTCTACTTTCTGTAGAAGGCCCAAAACATCAGCTTCTCTGAATTCAAGCTCCTTCCCAGAGCACAAAAAGAAACCACGTATAATAGACTTCGTCTGGCGAGGCGAATGAAGCACTTTATGCAGTGAATATTTAAAAATTCGGTTAGGAAGGTAATGAACAGCCATGTTAAGTGCCGTGTTTCACAAGAGGTACTCTCTTACATGTCAAATTTTAATGGCAGCTTTGAAATTTAACAAGCTGCAGTCCGAAAATTGGAGAAAAACAAAACATATTGAAGTTTTTGAAAGACATTTCTCACACTCTAGGAGGCCAGGATTTCGATTGATAATTTGTCACTGTCACGATTCGAGTCTAACCTGGTACCAATTGTATTAAAATGTAATTTTACTTTACTTTGTGGATACACCCTCTCCGTGAGACACCAATTTGACGAAGCACTGTCTGTGTGGGGAGAGGCTTGCGTATCCGCGGGAAGCTGAGGGTTATGCCGAAGGTAGAGGAGGACCTACTGCTGGAAAGGCCTCAGCTGATGGATCAGACTAAGAGTGTCCCACAACGTCCCATCTTCCCTATCCACCTGAGTCCTACCCAATTCCCTGACCCAGCCCAAGGTGCGATATGATCCGTGCCGAAGGGTGCATAACACATGGAAAGATGTGTCGCAAATGGAACCTCAAGGATACCGGGCGACCTCTTTGAGTAATTAGCCTTACACCACGCGGGGTATTCATGGTGTGGACCTTCTAGACCCCAAACCTTATGGAGCCAATATGGGCACAATCAAAGAAAATAAAGAAAAACAAACTGAGGGGCCAATTCAGACCTCAGATACCGAAACATCGAGATTAGAACCGATGGAAGGCATTCCCACTATTGAATCAGGGTCTAGACCTGATCCTGAGGTGGGAACTGTAACCGAGAAGGTAGACCAGATTAAGATCAAAGCCTTGTCTGGAGCCCAGAGGAGGAAGCTACTCAGGGAACAGAGGAAAAGGGAAGGGATAGCATGGCTTCCTAAAGACAAGTGGAGAGAATTAAAGGGACTAGAACCTAAGACCCTCAGGACCAATCTGTCTCAGGTTGAAGGGGACACGCAGACCCCCCCCCCCCCACAACGTCAAAGATAGGTAGTAAGTGGATAAGGGAGGAATCAAAGACTCCCTCCTCCCTGCATAAGCGAGCCCAGAAAGAAACAGAGGCAAGAAAAAGGGAAACAGACCTGTAGTACTGCAGTCTCGGTTTTTAGGATGGCAGTTATCCAGGAAGGTTATCCACTAGTGGCCCTCGCCTTGCAGCAGGAGGAACTGGGTCAGATGTCCCTCGTTGAAAAGATTGGGGGGGGGGGGGGGAGGGGAGGGGGGACACTGGCCCGAGACCCAACTTCAGGAGGGCCTATCTAGATCGTGGTGCCCTCATTTTTGTCTGTGGAATGGCTCAGACAAGTTGCGCATGATGTCCCCGTGGGAAAATGCGAAGCTGCTGGTTAAGATGGCAGCGGAGCTTTATAAGACCGAGAAGATATTACTATGGGTACCTAAGATCGTTACAGATCAGACTCTGTTTGGGAATGTAGGGGCCCAGAACCCAAAAGTCTAGACAGAAGATTGGAGAGTGAATAACCAGAAGGTTGCTCGGGAAGGAAGAAACGTGGTGGTGGAGGTTTGAGAGGAGTCCCTGAAGGTGATGTGGGAGCAGGACCTGAAACTGTTTTAGGGTTCTCATAGGTCACTGTCAGGGTTCTCAAAGACCTCAAAGACGGCAGCAAGACAGAGCCTGGAGGTGCTGCAGATTAATCTGCAGCCAAGTAAAGGGGCCTCTGCTGCCCTGAGTCGCTGCCTGGGGAGACAGGAAGTGGACGTGGCCCTGATACAAGAACCCTATTTATACAAAGGGGGTGTATCGGACCTCAGTGGCACTGGAGGTAAGCTGATCTAACCTAGGAATCTAAGAAACTCCAGAACATGCATCTATGAAAGAAATGGCATTTCTTTCACGCCAACGACGTATTTCTGCTCTAGGAACTTAGTGACCATTAAATTCAGTAATGTGAGGAAGGCATCACGAGGGAAATTATTTTGGCTTCAGCATATCTTTCTTTACAAAGACAGCTCTCCACCTCGTTTGGAGGTGAGGAGACTGGTAGAGACTTGCCATCGGCGAGGTGATTAACTCCTGATGCCCACAACCTAGTGTGGGGCAGCAAAGGCACCAACAGTAGAGAGGAGTAACTAACTTCTTGCATTTCTTTTAGCTACCAACTTAGAGGTCCTGAATAGGGGCAATGAACCTACATTCAGGAATAGCAGAAAGGAAGAAGTAATTGACATAACCTTTGGTTTCATGACGATGGGTATCTATGTCAAACAATGGCATTTGGTGTTGGAGCCATTCTCATCAGACCACATGAACATGAAATTCAAGATTGAAATGGGATTAAGACAGACCATGACCTATAGGAATCCCAGGAAAACAGACTTGGAGACATATAGGAGGGACCTTGACTTAGGCTTATCGGAAAATAAAACCTCGATAAGGAATCCAGTAGAATTTGAGGAAGTAGGAGAGGCTGTTACCTCTGCCATAGTGACCTCATATCAGGACAACTGCACAATCACCAGGAAGCGCACAAATAGGAGTGTTTCTTGGTGGAATAACAAACTGGAAATGCGAAGAAAACAGGAAACAAGGATGGGACACCTATGCGTCCATAGTCAGCAACATTGGAGAAGCAAGCTATGAACTGGTCCAATACCTGACGGGTCTCCTTAGTCCATTTGTGGGAAAATGCAAACACCACATCCGCAATTCCATCCACTTTGTGCAACTTATGCAAGAACTTCGGCTCCAGGATAGCGACTTGTTAGGGAGCTTCGACGTAGTGTCCCTTTCACTAGGGTACCACTGAAAGACTCCATCGATCTGATACGAGAGAAATTCGACAATAACCTAACAAGGCTCATCGAGTTCGTGCTCACCTCCACATACTTCCTGTTCGATGGAAATTATTATGAACCGACTGATGGCGTCGCTATGGAATGCCAGCTTTCACCGGTTGTAGCCAACGTTTTTATCGAGAATTTCGAGAAGGCACTTGAACAAGCCAAACAAAAGCCAATTTGTTTCTTCCGCTGCGTGGATGACACGTTCGTTGTTTGGCCACAGGGACGGGACAGCTTAAATGAATTTCTCGAACACCTCAACTCGCTGCACCCCAACATACAATTCACGATGGAGGTGGAGCAGGATAGAGCCCTACCGTTTCTTGACGTCCTGGTGAAACGGAAACCTGACGGCAAGCTGGGACACAGTGTATACAGAGATCCCACACAGACCAATTTGTACCTAAATGCCTTCAGTTGCCACCATAACTCCCAGCGTGAAGGCGTTTTGCGCACACTTGTTCACAGGGCACGATCGATGTGCGATCAGGAGTGCCTTCCAGCAGAACTGCAGCATCTCGAGACAACATTTCGGAAAAATGGGTACAACCAGAAGCAAATAAGACACGCACTCAGGCAGACTGCGCCAATAGAGCAAGAAGAAGAAACAGAAGAACACAAGTAATTGGCGTGCATTCCGTTTGTCGGAAATACGTCAAGAAAAATCGGTAGAATCCTGGGGAAACAATGTGAAATGTGTATTCCGACCCCCTGCAAAAACCTTGACCCTACTGTCAGTACGGAAAATCATACATTGGGGAGACAGTCCGCACTGTAGAAGAGAGGTGCCGCGAACACAGGCGCCATACCGAATCACGCCAGGCCACTAAATCAGCCGTAGCTGACCATTGCATAAAGACTGGCCATACTATGGAGTATGAAAAAAACAAAAACACTCTGTCAATCCTCCTACTTCTGGGACTGCGCTACTAAAGAGGCGAGCGAAATCCGACTACAGGACGATCTAATTAATAAAGACAGCGGCCTTCAACTTAGTCAGGCTTGGAACCCTGCACTCAGCCTGGAGAGAAAGATGCGGTCCCAGAGATCGAGGACCGCTCCCGACGGCGGCAGCAGGGAGACTGCAGACCCCAGTTCAGACCCAGGTGCCGCTTCCTCCACCACCTCCAGAAGCCGCCGCGTCGGCCGCTGCAAAGACACCAGGAGAGGAACAGTGGAGGGAGTAACGGCTAGTATATATAGGTCGCCGAGAGGAGCAGCACAGCATTCGTCAGAAACCACCTGAAGATGGTAGCGAGTACGTCTGCCGAAATATTGTGGAGAAATTACGACGCTACCAGGTCGGATACCTGAGAACTGTTCAAATGTGAAATACATCAGGAAAACTTCAGATCGCAAATTACACTGTAATCACATCCAGATTGAAATAATAGTCATTTACGAATATCTTTATATCGTCACTAATTACAACAATCTTTCTTGCATTCTACTCCCTTTTAACATTTGAGTTTGCATTAAATTATTTCAATGAACAAATATCCCCATCATTGTTCCAGAAGAGATCAGAACAACCCTTTCTCCATCAACAAAAACTGAAAATCTCTCTGGTCAAGTTAAAAGTTTATTTCACTCACGGATGTGACTCTCGTCCACATTCCATGACCTATCAAGTTCTCCTAATTATCAACAGAGTGTAATACCCTCGTGTGTCACAGAGCGTCTTTCTCTCTCCACCTCCAGCATGCATTATAAACATTTGGTTGCAACATGACGAACGAAAAAACAATAAATTAGTGCCTATTCCCTCGTTCTCCTACAGAGATTTAAAAACATTTTACTCAAATTATATTTCATCTGCAGGCTGCCTATGTACCAATGTTGAAGAGTAAATGTACATAGCCATAGTAGCTGAGTCGGTAAGGTGATTGTGCAATTGTGGGTACATGTATTAGTATTACAAGTATTTTTTCTATAAAAGACCACTGTAAGTCAATATCTGGTGGGGTCTGCATCACGTCAAGATGGGTGAAGCATCCGCGTCACAAGGACTTTATTGTAAGCGAATGGTCCTGTGGTGGAGTGAAAGACCAGAAGAAGAAGAAGAAAAAGAGTGGGATACTACTTCCCAAAAATATACGCGCGATAACTGGGGCTCCATCCAACTGTGGCAAGACAATTGTTCTTATTGCTAACACTCCCGGATGTAGTCGGCCTTGAGCATAAATGTGTATTCTCAAAAGCGCTGTTTCAACCCAAATATCGATTATTACAGGAGGTATCACAAGCAGTTGATGGTGTGCCATTCACGACATTCTGTGAAAGCAGTGATATCCCTTCACTAGTCAGTGTAAAGCCACACGCTGCGTTCATATTCAGCCATGTTTCCGTGAAAACAAGAATCAAATTCGAATATATTTCTGTTTTGGCCGTCATATGGACGTTGACATATTTAGTTTGACTCAGACATATTCCAGAATTTCAGAGCAGTTGGTGAGGGTTAATGCAAACCTCATTACAGCCTTCAACAAAGACAATTTGAATTTAAAACACATTTACCAAGTACGTGTATGAACTGATATGTCATTCAGTGAATTTGTAAAGATATTGCTGTTGTCAGTTGTTTGAAGTAAACACTCCCATAACGAAGTGATGGAATCAAGATACTGATGGATCCAATTATGCAAGTATTGATATATCTGATTGTCTATACACGGAGTGCACAGATGATAGTTGTCTAAATAACATAGCTTCTCAAAACATATGGCTGTTTGACGATTTTCCTTGGCAAAAACATTCAATAGTCACCTATCTCCATTATATATATATATATATATATATATATATATATATATATATATATATATATAAATGGATTTTTCCGTCCATTCAGGCTCTCAAATGTAAAGTTAGGAATGTATGCAAGGAACTACTGATGTACTGTGAGACCCTTATGAGATCGATCAGTACGTTAAGTGACAGGGTTAATGTAACTGAAAAGAAAGTAATTAGTCTCTCTAATTAGTATGTAACAAGATCTCCACTCAGCATGAAGTATCGAGAGATAGAAGGCCGTTTGAGAGAAATTAGGGCTGCTAAGGTTAACCCGTGGTCTAGGGGTAGCGTCTTTGATTCATAATCAAAAACGTCTTCGGTCCCGGGTTCGAACCACTCCACCGCCTAAATTTTGATAAATAATCAGCATTGGCGGCCGAAGACTTCCGGCATAAGAAGTCAGCCTCATTCTGCCAACGGCCTTCTCAAAGAGGGCGAAGGAGCGGATAGAGGTTCAGGGCACTCTCTTGTCCTGGAGGTGGGAAATTGCCCCTATAGGCGGAAGAATCAGCAATGATCAACGACATGAGGATGTAGAAGGCAATGGAAACCACTGCATTAAAGACACGTAAAGTGTATCCACAGGACATGTGGCCTGTAGTTGAAGAAGTGTCATGATGATCTCTCCACTGGCAAAAGATTCCGGAATAGTCCCCCATTCGGATCTCCGGGAGGGGACTGCCAAGGGGGGAGGGGGGGAGGTTACCATGAGACTGAATAATCAACGAAAGGATAATGTTCTACGAGTCGGGGCGTGGAATGTCAGAAGCTTGAACGTGGTAGGGAAACTAGAAAATCTGAAAAGGGAAATGCAAAGGCTCAATCTAGATATAGTAGGGGGTCAGTGAAGTGAAGTGGAAGGAAGACAAGGATTTCTGGTCAGATGAGTATCGGGTAATATCAGGAAATGGTATAACAGGTGTAGGATTCGTTATGAATAGGAAGGTAGGGCAGAGGGTGTGTTACTGTGAACAGTTCAGTGACCGGGTTGTTCTAATCAGAATCGACAGCAGACCAACACCGACAACGATAGTTCAGGTATACATGCCGACGTCGCATGCTGAAGATGAACAGATAGAGAAAGTGTATGAGGATACTGAAAGGGTAATGCAGTATGTAAAGTGGGACGAAAATCTAATAGTCATGGGCGACTGGAATGCAGTTGTAGGGGAAGGAGAAGAAGAAAAGGTTACAGGAGAATATGGGCTTGGGACAAGGAATGAAAGAGGAGAAAGACTAATTGAATTCTGTAACAAGTTTCAGCTAGTAATAGCGAATACCCTGTTCAAGAATCACACGAGGAGGAGGTATACTTGGAAAAGGCCGGGAGATACTGGAAGATTTCAATTAGATTACATCATGGTCAGACAGAGATTCCGAAATCAGATACTGGATTGTAAGGCGTACCCAGGAGCAGATATAGACTCAGGTCACAATATAGTAGTGATGAAGAGGAAGCTGAAGTTCAAGACATTAGTCAGGAAGAATCAATACGCTAAGAAGTGGGATACGGAAGTTCTAAGGAATGACGAGATACGTTTGAAGTTCTCTAACGGTGTAGATACAGCAATAAGGAATAGCGCAATAGGCAACACAGTTGAAGAGGAATGGACGTCTCTAAAAAGGGCCATCACAGAAGTTGGGAAGGAAAACATAGGTACAAAGAAGGTAGCTGCGAAGAAACCATGGGTAACAGGAGAAATACTTCAGTTGATAGATGAAAGGAGGAAGTACAAACATGTTCCGGGAAAATCAGGAATACAGAAATACAAGTCGCTGAGGAATGAAATAAATAGGAAGTGCAGGGAAGCTAAGACGAAATGGCTGCAGGAAAAATGTGAAGACATCGAAAAAGATATGATTGTCGGAAGGACAGACTCAGCATACAGGAAAGTCAAAACAACCTTTCAAAATGGTTCAAATGGCTCTGAGCACTATGGGACTTAACATCTATGGTCATCAGTCCCCTAGAACATATAACTACTTAAACCTAACTAACCTAAGGACATCACACAACACCCAGCCATCACGAGGCAGAGAAAATCCCAGACCCCGCCGAAACAACCTTTGGTGACATTAAAAGCAACGGTTGTAACATTAACAGTGCAACGGGAATTCCACTGTTAAATGCAGAGGAGAGAGCAGATAGAGGGAAAGAATACATTGAAAGCCTCTATGAGGGTGAAGATTTGTCTGATGTGATAGAAGAAGAAACAGGAGTAGATTTAGAAGAGATAGGGGAGCCAGTATTAGAATCGGAATTTAAAAGAGCTTTGGAGGACTTACAGTTAAATAAGGCAGAAGGGATAGATAACATTCCATCAGAATTTCTAAAATCATTAGGGGAAGTGGCAACAAAACGACTATTCACGTTGGTGTGTAGAATATATGAGTCCGGCGACATACCATCTGACTTTCGGAAAAGCATCATCCAAACAATTCCGAAGACGGCAAGAGCTGACAAGTGCGAGAATTATCACACAATCAGCTTAACAGCTCATGCATCGAAGCTGCTTACAAGAATAATATACAGAAGAATGGAAAAGAAAACTGAGAATGCGCTAGGTGACGATCAGTTTGGCTTTATGAAAAGTAATGGCACGAGAGAGGCAATTCTGACGTTACGGCTAATAATGGAAGCAAGGCTAAAGAAAAATCAAGACACCTTCATAGGATTTGTCGATCTGGAAAAAGCGTTCGACAATATAAAATGGTGCAATCTGTTCAAGATACTGAAAAAAGTAGGAGTGAGCTATAGGGAGAGACGGGTCATATACAATATGTACAACAACCAAGAGGGAATAATGAAACGTCCCCTTAGAAGAATTATACACGACTGGTCTATATGAAACGTCCCCTTAGAACAATTGTACACGACTGTGCTTAAACTGACACACAATAGTTTTTAGCGCAACGCAATCTGACTTCCAAAAATCCCTACGAAAGAATGGCCCCGACTAACATTAACCTATACGTTTCACAAATCACTTACCTCACAAAAATCTTCGTTACTCAAGCTACTGCAATACAGCGAGCGCCACTACTGCCAGCTAAATGAAAGATTCAAACTACGGAAGTCTCTAACTACTGAGGCACAGTTAGCAAATGAAAGGTTTTAATAGAGAACAAACAATGTATTTACCTTAATAGTCATAATATACATATCACTTCATGACACTAATTCTTACAAATTTCAAAACTCCGCCATCTCTCTCCCCACGTCCACCACTGCTGGCGGCTCACCTCCAACTGCCCAACGCTACGCGCTGTTGGCATCCAGCTGCCCCTGCCCAACACTACAATGGCGAGTATTACAACAATGCCAACCAGCCACAGGCTGCACACAGCACAGCCAGGGATTTTCATACAGAGCGCTATGTGGCGGCGGCGTTACCAGCCTACTTACAATAATAAGAGTGGACGATCAAGAACGAAGGGCCCGTATTAAGAAGGGAGCAAGACAAGACTGTAGCCTTTCGCCCCTACTCTTCAATCTGTACATCGAGGAAGCAATTATGGAAATAAAAGAAAGGTTCAGGAGTGGACTTAAAATACAAGGTGAAAGGATATCAATGATACGATTCACTGACGGCATTGCTATCCAGAGTGAAAGTGAAGAAGAATTAAATGATCTGCTGAACGGAATGAACTGTCTAATGAGTACACAGTATGGGTTGAGAGTAAATCGGAGAAAGACGAAGGTAATGAGAAGTAGTAGAAATGAGAATAGCGAGAAACTTAACACCAGGATTGATGGTCACGAAGTCAATGAAGTTAAGGAATTCTGCTACCTACGCAGTAAAATAACCAATGACGGACGGAGCAAGGAGGACATCAAAAGCAGACTCACTATGGCAAAAAAGGCTTTTCTGGCCAAGAGAAGTCTACTAATATCAAATACCGGCCTTAATTTGAGGAAGAAATTTCTGAGGATGTACGTCTGGAGTACAGCATTGTATCGTAGTGAAACATGGACTGTGGGAAAACCAGAACAGAAGAGAATTGAAGCATTTGAGATGTGGTGCTATAGACGAATGTTGAAAATAAGGTGGACTGATAAGGTAAGGGATGAGGAGGTTCTACGCAGAATCAGAGACGAAAGGAATACGTGGAAAACACTGATAAGGAGAAGGGACAGGATGACAGGACATCTGCTAGGACATGAGGGAATGACTTCCATGGTACTAGAGGGAGCTGTAGAGGGCAAAAACTGTAGAGGAAGACAGAGATTGGAATACGTCAAGCAAATAATTGAGGACGTAGGTTGCAAGTGCTTCTCTGAGATGAAGAGGTTAGCACAGGAAAGGAATTCGTGGCGGGCAGCATCAAACCAGTCAGTAGACTGATGAAAAAAAAAAAAAAAAAAAGCGGAGCAGGCACTAAAAGAAACCTTTAAGCCACTTATTGAATCTCTTGGGCAGCTCACGGTAAATGTGATGACGACGATGCTATTGCCAATTTCATTAACCATTACAGTGATGCTATGATAGAATATTTGTCATCAGCTGGGTAAAACCATACATGATGGGTACACAACGTCTAAGTTTAACTGATAACACAACACAGATTGGTGTCAAGGAAATTTTAGATAAGACCAGGTCTACTTAACCTTGTTTTCATAAGACCTTTAAAAATTCTAAATCATTCACCTACAGATCTGGATATGTTTGGTGAAATATTGCTTTCGACTCATATACACAAGAAAGCAAATGGTATACCAAAAGCCAAAGCAGTGTGAAACATAAAAAGCTTATAGAACCTATATTACATGGAGAAAATAGCAGCAGTGAGGGTATTGACATTTAGAATAAAAGAGTGAAGAATCGATTCCCGCAATAATTTTATCATCACGATTCCAGAAAGCTAATAGAAAGGCATGATGTTCATGGAATGCATCTCATTCAAATGAGATTGTTTCAGTAATTTCAGAGTTCAGAGAGAAAGATAACATAGAATAAGTATGGAAACAGAAGTTGGAGAACTACACAAACCAGCGTGCAAAACATACCCTCATAGACATATTATGATTAAAGGTTTGAACTACCTGTGGCAGGCTGATCTTGTAGATATGAGGGAGAATTCACGAATGAATAATCGTTTCAAGTATATTTTAATGGTCATTGATACATTTCGAAATTTGCCTGGGCATTACGAGTGTAAACAAAAATGGGGAGAAACATTGCAGAGGTGTTTGAGCATTTGTTGCAGACAGGAAGGAATCGACGTGCAGATAATCTCCAAACAGATTTGCAATAGGTATTTGAAGACTGTGATGTGTTGGTATGGAATACAGCAATACACAGCATTCACGCATCTGAAGGCGAGTATCATGGAACGTCTGAACAGAGCAAGGAAATATCAAATGTGGATGCATTTTAAACTTCATCATTCACTCAACTGGCTAGACATCCTCCCACAAATAATTGCACAGAATAATTGAACCAAATGTAGACAGTAAAAATGAAACTAATCCATGTTCATGATAATTTACTACTAGATACAGTATGCAATAGCATTAAAACGCTGGATCCATTCAAACAAAAGTTTAATGTGGGTGACTTAGTACATATATTACAAAACAAAAGACAGCATCTGAGAAGTCATACCTACGAAACTGCTGAACTAAGCTATTCAGTCCCCAAGACGCAAAGCAAAAGAGCTTGAACTTATATTTGAAAGGACAGTAGTGGTAATTAAATTGAAGAATGCTTTTACACAGAGGAATTGCAAGAAAGCTCAGAACTGGGCGCGTTTCTCGTAGAGAGGTTTATAAGGCATCGAGTGAATAGAGCACTAGTTTAACGGCTTGATTTTCGTGCAACACAATATATTTGGATTGACACTGAGTGATACACAACACTAGTAGAAGCATGGTAGGGGAGGCATTAGAGATTGTGGTGGTATTCTCGACAAACTTTCAGTCGAAATACACATTACCGGATTTAAGTACTGTGAACCTGAAACAACGCTGCAGAGTCAATTAACACGCGGTGATGAGGGGATTAACCTGCTTGAAGGTACATATGTGGAACTGACGCTGCATATACAGGAAATAAATATCTGCCAGGATGTCGTACTAGGGTTCGAATTTTATCTGATAATGCCAACGCTATAATTACAAGAAGGGATATTGGCACAGGTCAAAGCATTGAGGCATTTACAGTTGAAAAGAAAAATCATCTATGGTAAAATTAAGTTGGGTGAGTGCTGCAAAATTTCTGCATTGGTCGCTAAATGAAATGCCAGGCTCACAGTACACTAGTATGATTGCGTTCTTTCTGTGTGACATTACGTCACAATTAGAGTTTCAAGCAAGTCATCAACGCAACATGTCATGTACTATAGAAGAAGATGTTAACGATAAAGATAAAGACGGAGCAGAGGTGTTAATCAAACAGTATCCTGACACCAATGTATGCAGCTAAAAGCGCTCTGACGCGTAAAGAAGTGGTTAAAGCATCCAGAGTTTTGCCAGTAAACAAGATATCTGGTGGAATTAGTCCCTTCCCTACTTGACGGTGTCTCAGCAGTGGGTTCTCTGGTTAGTGGTGCTAGGATTAAAGGTTATGATATCTGGAGCGGGAGCGGGAGTATGACAGTCAAGAACGCATAGGTCTCCCACAAATAGCTAGAGGAAGCAAGAACACGTAATAGCATGATGGAAGGAGCAGCCATCGGGAAAGGACTATAACGAAACCGTAAAAAGGAGGGCTAGGTCCCTTCGTGAAAAAAAAGAGCCCCTTAGCCATCCTGCTAGTAGAGCGCTTAGAAATACAGAAATACAGGACTGCTAAAGTCTGTTGGTAAAAAAAATTGAACATTCCAAGATTCTGCAGTGTGTTTCTGCGACATACATTACCAAAGACTGTGAAGCAATCCAGGAAATGTGGAATTGCGAATTTAGATGTTACTGGAGGATCTGGGATTCCCTGGGTGGCGTATGTTAAAAAAATACAAATACCTTCTACTATTTCGACATACACTCCTGGAAATGGAAAAAAAGAACACATTGACACCGGTGTGTCAGACCCACCATACTTGCTCCGGACACTGCGAGAGGGCTGTACAAGCAATGATCACACGCACGCACAGCGGACACACCAGGAACCGCGGTGTTGGCCGTCGAATGGCTCTAGCTGCGCAGCATTTGTGCACCGCCGCCGTCAGTGTCAGCCAGTTTGCCGTGGCATACGGACCTCCATCGCAGTCTTTAACACTGGTAGCATGCCGCGACAGCGTGGACGTGAACCGTATGTGCAGTTGACGGAATTTGAGCGAGGGCGTATAGTGGGCATGCGGGAGGCCGGGTGGACGTACCGCCGAATTGCTCAACACGTGAGGCGTGAGGTCTCCACAGTACATCGATGTTGTCGCCAGTGGTCGGCGGAAGGTGCACGTGCCCGTCGACCTGAGACCGGACCGCAGCGACGCACGGATGCACACCAAGACCGTAGGATCCTACGCAGTGCCGTAGGGGACCACACCGCCACTTCCCAGCAAATTAGGGACACTGTTGCTCCTGGGGTATCGGCGAGGACCATTGCAACCGTCTCCATGAAGCTGGGCTACGGTCCCGCACACCGTTATGCCGTCTTCCGCTCACGCCCCAACATCGTGCAGCCCGCCTCCAGTGGCGTCGCGACAGGCGTGAATTGAGGGACGAATGGAGACGTGTCGTCTTCAGCGATGAGAGTCGCTTCTGCCTTGGTGCCAATGATGGTCGTATGCGTGTTTGGCGCCGTGCAGGTGAGCGCCACAATCAGGACTGCATACGACCAAGGCACACAGGGCCAACACCCGGCATCATGGTGTGGGGAGCGATCTCCTACACAGGCCGTACACCTCTGGTGATCGTCGAGGGGACACTGAATAGTGCACGGTACATCCAAACCGTCATCGAACCCATCGTTCTACCATTCCTAGACCGGCAAGGGAACTTGCTGTTCCAACAGGACAATGCACGTCCGCATGTATCCCGTGCCACCCAACGTGCTCTAGAAGGTGTAAGTCAACTACCCTGGCCACCAAGATCTCCGGATCTGTCCCCCATTGAGCGTGTTTGGGACTGGATGAAGCGTCGTCTCACGCGGTCTGCACGTCCAGCACGAACGCTGGTCCAACTGAGGCGCCAGGTGGACATGGCATGGCAATCCGTTCCACAGGACTACATCCAGCATCTCTACGATCGTCTCCATGGGAGGATAGCAGCCTGCATTGCTGCGAAAGGTGGATATACACTGTACTAGTGCCGACATTGTGCATGCTCTGTTGCCTGTGTCTATGTGCCTGTGGTTCTGTCAGTGTGATCATGTGATGTATCTGACCCCAGGAATGTGTCAATAAAGTTTCCCCTTCCTGGGACAGTGAATTCAAGGTGTTCTTATTTCAATTTCCAGGAGTGTATTTGGTGACCTGCAACTTCCAGAAGAACTACAACGACACTTTGTAACACTTACTTTCGACCTATTTTGTATCTGTATCGATATTTCTCTGTCAATTTGTAGTGTTGCTTATGTAGAGTGTTGTATCTGTCACGGAAATTCTTTGACTATGTAGACATATTCCAGTCATGTGAACTTTTTCAAATATGTTGTTTAAACTATGCTTGTGGATTTACATAATTACTGGAATGATTGTTATGATATTGGCACCGTGTTTGAGTAGACTTTATTTTGTGCAGCCCTTGTCTACGTTTGGCAGATAGCAGCTCGCCAGTGCGATCTTCCAACACACCACATAACTGTTTGTACATGAGAAGCAACGAAGAATGCAAAAGCTAAATATAGTAACAAGACTTATACTGTAGGACGTAATTGGTTGTGATTCGAAGGGCAAGAAACCCTGAGTAGTGTGACACGAGCATCGTTGCTTACCTTACGAAGCCATGTGACCACATTAAGGGGGTGTTTTGGAGAGGTTCATGGTTAAGAGGTACCTCACACAACAACTGATGTCTTACGTAGTAGCGTAAGGATCCAATGAAGGCCATGGGCTGCGAATTGTAGGGAGAATGCACCTCACTTTCTGAGTTTGTGGAGGCAGGGCCGCCGTTCAGGTGGTGGCTCCAGCTGGCGTCAGGGACGCCCTCTGCCTGGCCCAGAGGAGAACGACTGCAAAGTCATCGTCGTACGAGTCCGGCACTTAGCACGATGCCGCGGAGCCCCATTAAATGCACAACAGCGTCGACTTCAATTTCATAGCTCATAATTAGAATAGCAGCCGTTAGATTTCTGGAGTATTGTGTCAGGCACACAGTCTCTTCTTCGAAGTCTCTGTGACGTTATACAGTATTTCAACAAGTTAACGTCCATATTGGCTGACCTGCGTCGCTACAGGCGATTTTCAACTGCTGCCCTGACACAGAGTTGAGGCAGCATGGAATAACGAACGTAACCTCATGTGATCATACAATGTAAGCTTTCACGGCCGGTATTGTCTTCACTTAAAACTTCCGGGTTGATAGGCCGTGGTCGAAGTATAAAAATCTCTCCTGACGTTTCGTCTCCGACTGCGGGAAACATCCTCGGAGGTAAAGCGGCGAACTGCGAAGAGAACTCGAGGAAGCGCTGGTTATATAGGCACTGTTGATCACGTGGCGTCGGCTATGAGATTGTCTCTGGTAACGCCAGCATTCTCGATTGAAAGTAATCGATCGTCACTCTTGCGGTGCAACGCTGACATCCAAATTTTAGCCAGTTTAACACCTTCGTCTTTCCTGTTAAAATTATTACGATGTTTATCAATCTCGATAGCCTCTCTATACAAGCGTGCATAATAATGCGAGGTTTTTGATATGACGCTCGTCTCGCTGAATTTTATTTCATGATCACCTTCCTGGTAAACATGTTCCACTACGGCCGATTTATCCGTGTGACCCAGGCGGCAATTCCTCTTATGTTCAACAAGACGCGTGTTCACACTTCTCTTTGTGGTACCGATGTAAACCTGTCCACAACTACAAGGAATTTTATATACCCCCGGTGTAGTCAAAGGGTGTCGTGCATCTTTTGCTGACCTTAAAAATTCTTTTATTTTCCTCGTGGGCCTGAAAATAGTTTCCACCCCATACTTGCCTAAAACTTTCCCAATGCGGTCTGTGACCTTACTAATGAACGGAAGAAAAACTTTGCCCTTGGACCACTGTTGTTCGTCGTTACTCCTTATTCTCTGCGTAGAGCGCAGTGCTCGATCTATATCCTTGTTAGAATAGCCATTCGTCACGAAAGTTGAGCGTAGATGTTCAATCTCATCTTTTAAATAAACAGGTTCACGAAGTTTGTACGCCCTGTCTACCAAAGTTTTCATTACACCTCTTTTTTGTCTAGGGTGGTGGTTTGATTCTTTGTGTAGATAACGATCAGTGTGTGTGGACTTTCTATGCACCTTATGGCCCAACGTTCCGTCCCGTCGTTTAACCACAGACACATCCAGGAAGTTCAATTGCCCATTCCTTTCCGTCTCCATGGTGAATTGGGTTTTCGGATTAATGCTGTTTAATGTGTCAGGAAGGCATCCAGCTCCTCTGCTCCGTGTGTCCATACTACGTATCATCGACATAGCGATACCATCTGGCTGGTCTCTTACTGGCAGTCTGCAACGCCCGTTGTTCAAAAGTCTCCATAAATAAGTCAGCCACAGCAGGACTGCCCATAGCCACCCCGTCAATCTGTTCATAAAAGTTATTATTGTATTGAAAGTAGGTTGTGGTGAGGCAGTGTCGGAATAATGCCACAATGTCGGTAGGAAAAATATCCGCTATGCGTAAACGAAGCTATCTTACGCAGCGCTTCCTCGAGTTCTCTTCGTTGTTCGCCGCTTTACCTCCGAGGATGTCTCCCGCAGTCGGAGACGAAACGTCTGGAGAGAGTTTTATACTTCGACCACGGCCTATCAGCCCGGAAGTTTTAAGTGAAGGTAACCTTATCTGCCATCCGAGCTCAGTTCGACTGGATGCCGAGCCATGTTAGAGCCGTTGCCACAGTTCTTGTGTACTGAATTTCGTGCCCTCTATACCCGTAACCACCTGCAAATTCGGTCACGTATTTTTCCTCCTGTACTGTTTTAAGGTGGCAGAATAAATGTTCAGGTTCGCACCTTACATGAGACCTCTACAAATCGCAATGATAAGGTAGACAACTAACGTAAATCGACAGTTATGAGAACATTTGCCTATCAATATGTAATGAAAAAAGGGATGACAGTCAATCGACGCTAATTAAGACACTATTCCTATACAGTGCATGTCTTTGAGCTGAAGGTAGAACAGTAGAACAGGGAACGTGGGTCGAGTCGCTTTCAGTTTTGAAAAGCCAGCTCCACAACGGCATAGCGAAACTGCGCTGCGAGAGTTACGCGGGCAACCACTTAAGGGGGTGGTAAGAAAGACAGCGCCCCCGGGCCAGGTGATTCAAGCTGGAGGGCCGCCTGTAGCCAGGGAAACGGCACAAGAACAGAGAAGAAGCTTTAGAAAACTGCGTTTCCAAATTCCAACGGGATACTAACAAAAGCAAGTGACGCATTTTTGTCCAGCGAGTGCGACACACGTAAAGTTCGAGCTGCTTTAGGCCTCAAGAACGGGCAAAAAACGTCCGATTAGAAGAAGGAGAAAACTACTGAAGTTTTGACGCAGTTTGATGGAAGGGGCGTTGCGATCGGTAGGGGGTGTTTCTACGAAATAAGAGGAGCGCTCCTATTGGTCGGAAAAAGCCGTGACGTGAAAAAGGAACCCAAGTGGAGGGAGGTAGGCTGCTATGAGAGGACAAGAGGGAAAATTTGTGGGGTCTCTTTTCTGAAATGGCGTCAGGTGCAGAACGGAGCGCTTAACGCTCCGTATGAAGCAGAGAAGAAACTGGTGCGGACACTGCGTTCACAGCGACTGCACTCCAGCTAAAATTAGCTATAGCAACGTTTAGCTCCAACTGTGGAGAAACAAACCAGCCAGATCAGTTAATTGTTCTTGCGAGAACTGAGAGGGCACTATAACATGCACGCTGCTCCAACCATGCGCGTGTATATCGCCACATAATAAGACTAAGGCTGAGTACATGTTTTCTCGCATAACGAGAAACATAGGGAATGTTTCTGCTGGAAAGTTGAGCAAAGGCCAGATTACTTTTGTAGGAATTTTAGTGGGAGAGAGCGGCCTAGCAGACAGCAGCACGTCGCAGCTTAAGGTAAATACCGCGTGCAGAGGCTTAAACTTTGCTGTTTCACCAGCTTGCGTCCACTTTAAACTCGAGCGGCCTTGTGTAATATTGGGCTCAAATTTGTCACTTGACTAACCATCCACTGTAGATTTGACTGTCATCCTAAATAGTACCTAACTTGAACCGAACTCGGACTATTTTTGTAGTATTGACCAACATCATAACATATGTGTGGAAGCAATTTTGTAAAGAAACGTCAAATTAAACTTTCATATTATTGTGCTTAGGATTAATGTAAAGAAACTTCCAATAAAACTTTCATAATATTGTGCTCTTCCCCCGCCCATGACCTTGCCGTTGGTGGGGAGGCTTGCGTGCCCCAGCGATATAGATAGCCCTACCGTAGGTGCAACCACAATGGAGGGGTATCTGTTGAGAGGCCAGACAAACGTGTGGTTCCTGAAGAGGGGCAGCAGCCTTTTCAGTAGTTGCAGGGGCAACAGTCTGCGTGATTGACTGATCTGGCCTTGTAACAATAACCAAAACGGCCTTGCTGTGCTGGTACTGCGAACGGCTGAAAGCAAGGGGAAACTACGGCCGTAATTTTTCCCCGAGGGCATGCAGCTTTACTGTATGATTAAATGATGATAGCGTTCTCTTGGGTAAAATATTCCGGAGGTAAAATAGTCACCCATTCGGATCTCCGGGCGGGGACTACTCAAGAGGATGTCGTTATCAGGAGAAAGAAAACTGGCGTTCTATGGATCGGAGTGTGGAATGTCAGATCCCTTAATGGGCAGATAGGTTAGAAAATTTAAAAAGTGAAATGGATAGGGTAAAGTTAGATATAATGGCAATTAGTGAAGTTCGGTGGCAGGAGGAACAAGACTTCTGGTCAGGTGACTACAGGGTTATAAACACAAAATCAAATAGGGGTAATGCAGGAGTAGGTTTGATAGTGAATAGGAAAATAGGAATGCGGGTAAGCTACTACAAACAGCATAGTGAACGCATTATTGTGGCCAAGATAGATACGAAGCCCACACCTACTACAGTAGTACAAGTTTATATGCCAACTAGCTCTGCAGATGAGGAAGAAATTGAAGAAATGTATGATGAAATGAAAGAAATTATTCAGATAGTGAAGGGTGACGAAAATTAAATAGTCATGGGTGACCGGAATTCGGTAGTGGGAAATGGGAGAGAAGGAAACGTAGTAGGTGAATATGGATTGGGGGTACGAAATGAAAGAGGAAGCCGCCTGGCAGAATTTTGCACAGAGCACAACTTAATCATAGCTAACACTTGGTTCAAGAATCATAAAAGAAGGCTGTATGCATGGAAGAAGCCTGGAGATTCTGACAGGTTCCAGATTGATTATATAATGGTAAGACAGAGATTTAGGAACCAGGTTTTAAATTGTAAGACATTTCCAGGGGCAGATGTGGACTCTGACCACAATCTATTGGTTATGACATGTAGATTAAAACTGAAGAAACTGCAAAAATGTGGGAAATTAAGGAGATGGGACCTGGATAAACTGAAAGAACCAGAGGTTGTACAGAGTTTCAGAGAGAGCATAAGGGAACAATTGACAGGAATAGGGGAAAGAAATACAGTAGGAGAAGAATGGGTAGCTATGAGGGATGAAGTAGCGAAGGCAGCAGAGGATCAAGTAGGTAAAAAGACGAGGGCTAGTAGAAATCCTTGACTAACAGAAGAAATATTGAATTTAATTGATGAAAGGAGAAAATATAAAAATGCAGTAAATGAAGCAAGCAAAAAGGAATACAGACGTCTCAAAAATGAGATCGACAGGAAGTGCAAAAAGGCTAAGCAGGAATGGCTAGAGGACAAATGTAAGGATGTAGAGGCTTATCTCACTAGGGGTAAGATAGATACTGCCTACAGGAAAATTAAAGAGACCTTTGGAGATAAGAGAACCACTTGTATGAACATCAAGAGCTCAGATGGAAACCTAGTTCTAAGCAAAGAAGGGAAAGCAGAAAGGTGGAAGGAGTATATAGAGGGTCAATACAAGTGCGATGTACTTGAGGACAATATTATGGTAATGGAAGAGGATCTACATCTACATTCATACTCCGCAAGCCACCCAACGGTGTGTGGCTGAGGGCACTTTACGTGCCACTGTCATTACCTCCCTTTTCTGTTCCAGTCGAGTATAGTTCGCGGGAAGAACGACTGTCTGAAAGCCTTATGCGCGCTCGAATCCCTCTAATTTTACATTCGTGATCTCCACGGGAGGTATAAGTAGGGGGAAGCAGTATAGTCGCTACCTCATCCAGAAACGCACCCTCTCGAAACCTGGCGAGCAAGCTACACCGCGATGCAGAGCGCCTCTCCTGCAGAGTCTGCCACTTGAGTTTGCTAAACATCTCCGTAACGCTATCACGGTTACCAATTAACCCTGTGACAAAACGCGCCGCTCTTCTTTGGATCTTCTCTATCTCCTCCGTCAACCCGATCTGGTACGGATCCCACACTGATGAGCAATACTCAAGTATAGGTCGAACGAGTGTTTTGTAAGCCACCTCCTTTGTTGATGGACTATATTTTCTAAGGACTCTCCCAATGAATCTCAAGCTGGTACCCACCTTATCAACAATTAATTTTATATGATCATTCCATTTCAAATCGTTCCGCACGCATACTCCCACATATTTAGCAGAAGTAACTGCTACCAGTGTTTGTTCCGCTATCATATAATCATACAATAAAGGATCCTTCTCTCTATGTATTCACATTACATTTATCTATGTTAAGGGTCAGTTGCCACTCCCTACACCAAGTGCTTATCCGCTGCAGATCTTCGTGCATTTCGCTACAATTTTCTAATGTTGCAACATCTCTGTATACTACAGCATCATCCGCGAAAAGCCGCATGGAACTTCCGACACGATCTACTAGGTCATTTATATATATTGTGAAAAGCAATGGCCCCTTAAAACTCCCCTGTGGCACGCCAGAGGTTACTTTAACGTCTGTAGACGTCTCTCCATTGATAACAACATGCTGTGTTCTGTTTGCTAAAAACTCTTCAATCCAGCCACACAGCTGGTCTGATATTCCGTAGGCTCTTACTTTGTTTATCAGGAGACAGTGCGGAACTGTATCGAACGCCTTCCGGAAGTCTAGGAAAATAGCATCTACCTGGGAGCCTGTATCTAATAATTTCTGGGTCTCATGAACAAATAAAGCGAGTTGGGTCTCACACGATCGCTGTTTCCGGAATGCATGTTGATTCCTACAGAGTAGATTCTGGGTTTCCAAAAACGACCTGATACTCGAGCAAAAAACATGTTCTAAAATCCTACAACAGATCGACGTCAGAGATATAGGTCTATAGTTTTGCGTATCTGCTCGACGACCCTTTTTGAAGACTGGGACTACCTGTGCTCTTTTCCAATCATTTGGAACCTTCCGTTCCTCTAGAGACTTGCGGTACACTGCTGTTAGAAGGAGGGCACGTTCTATCGCGTACTCTGTGTAAAATCGAACTGGTATTCCGTCAGGTCCAGTGGACTTTCCTCTGATGAGTGATTTCAGTTGCTTTTCTATTCCTTGGGCACTTATTTCGATGTCAGCCATTTTTTCATTTGTGCGAGGATTTAGAGAAGGGACTGCAGTGCGGTCTTCCTCTGTGAAACAGCTTTGGAAAAAGGTGTTTAGTATTTCAACGTTACGCGTGTCATCCTCTGTTTCAAAGCCATCATCATCCCGGAGTGTCTGGGTATGCTGTTTCGAGCCACTTACTGATTTAACGTAAGACCGGAACTTCCTAGGATTTTCTGTCAAGTCGGTACATAGAATTTTACTTTCGAATTCACTGAACGCTTCACGCATAGCCCTCCTTACGCTAACTTTGACATCGTTTAGGTTCTGTTTGTCTGAGAGGTTTTGGCTGCGTTTAAACTTGGAGTGAAGCTCTCTTTGCTTTCGCAGTAGTTTCCTAACTTTGTTGTTGAACCACGGTGGGTTTTTCCCGTCCCTCACAGTTTTACTCGGCACGTACCTGTCTAAAACGCATTTTACAATTTCCTGAAACTTTTTCCATAAACACTCAACATTGTCAGTGTCGGAACAGAAATTCTCGTTTTCATCTGTTAGGTAGTCTGAAATCTGCCTTCTGTTACTCTTGCTAAACAGATAAACCTTCCTCCCTTTTTTATATTCCTATTAACTTCCATATTCAGGAATGCTGCAACGGCCTTATGATCACTGATTCCCTGTTCTGCATTTACAGAGTCGAAAAGTTCGGGTCTGTTTGTTATGAGTAGGTCCAAGATGTTATCTCCACGAGTCGGTTCTCTGTTTAATTGTTCGAGGTAATTTTCGGATAGTACACTCAGTATAATGTCACTCGATGCTCTGTCCATACCACCCGTCCTAAACATCTTAGTATCCCAGTCTATATCTGGTAAATTGAAATCTCCACCTAAGACTATAATATGCTGAGAAAATTTTATGTGAAATGTATTCCAAATTTTCTCGCAGCTGTTCTGCCACTAACGCTGCTGAGTCGGGAGTTCGGTAAAAGGAGCCAATTATTAACATAGCTCGGTTGTTGAGTGTAACCTCCACCCATAGTATTTCCCAGGAACTTTCCACTTCTACTTCACTACAGGATAATCTACTACTAGCAGCGACAAACACGCCACCACCGGTTGCATGCAATCTATCCTTTCTAAAAACTGTCTGTGCCTTTGTAAAAATTTCGGCTGAATTTATCTCTGGCTTCAGCCAGCTTTCTGTACCTATAACGATTTCATCTTTGGTGCTTTCTATCAGCGCTTGAAGTTCCGTTATTTTACCAGTGCAGCTTCTACAGTTTACAATTACAATACCGATTGGTGCTTGGTCCCCACATGTCCTGACTTTGCCCCGCACCCTTTGAAGCTGTTGCCCTTTCTGTACTTGCCCGAGGCCATCTAACCTAAAAAACCGCCTAGTCCACGCCACACAGCCCCTGCTACCCGTGTTGCCGCTTGCTGCGTGTAGTGGACTCCTGACCTATCCAGCGGAACCCGAAACCCCACCACCCTATGGCGCAAGTCGAGGAACCTGAAGCCCACACGGTCGCAGAACCGTCTCAGCCTCTGATTCAGACCCTCCACTCGGCTCTGTACCAAAGATCCGCAGTCAGTCCTGTCGACGATGCTTCAGATGGTGAGCTCTGCTTTCATCCCGCTAGCGAGACTGGCAGTCTTCTCCAAATCAGATAGCCGCCGGAAGCCAGAGAGTATTTCCTCCGATCCATAGCGACACACATCATTGGTGCCGACATGAGCGACCACCTGCAGATGGGTGCACCCTGTACCCTACATGGCAACCGGAAGGACCCTTTCCACATCTAGAATGACTCCCCCCGATATGCACACGGAGTGCGCATTGGTTTTCTTCCCCTCTCTTTCTGCCATATCCCTAAGGGGCCCCATTACGCGTCTAACATTGGAGCTCCCAACTACCAGTACACCCACCCTCTGCGACTGCCCGGATCTTGCAGACTGAGGGGCAACCTCTGGAACAGGACAAGCAGACATCTCCGGCCGAACATCAGTATCAGCCGGAGACAGAGCCTGAAACCGGTTCGTCAGACAAACTGGAGATGCCTTCCGTTCAGCCCTCCGGAATGTCTTTCTCCCCCTGCCACACCTCGAGACGACCTCCCACTCTACCACAGGTGAGGGATCAGCCTCAATGTGGGCAGTATCCCGGGCAGCCACAGTCGTAGTCCGATCGGGGGATGCGTGGGACGAGCTGGCCGTCCCCGACAAACCCCCATCCGGACCCCCGACGGTGATGCCCATTGGCAACAGCCTCAAGCTGTGTGACCGAAGCCAACACTGCCTGAAGCTGGGAACGAAAGGATGCCAACTCAGCCTGCATCCGAACACAGCAGTTACAGTCCCTATCCATGCTAAAAACTGTTGTGCAAAGAATGTAGATGAAGATGAAATGGGAGATACGATACTGAGTGAAGAATTTGACAGAGCACTGAAAGACGTGAGTCGAAACAAGGCCCCCGTAGTAAACAACATTCCATTGGAACTACTGACTGCCTTGGCAGAGCAAGTCCTGACAAAACTCTACCATCTGGTGAGCAAGATGTATGAGACAGGCGAACTACCCTCAGACTTCAAGAAGAGTATAATAATTCCAATCCCAAAGAAAGCAGGTGTTGACAGATGTGAAAGTTACCGAACTATCAGTTTAATAAGTCACAGCTGCAAAATACTAACGCGAATTCTTTACAGACGAATGGAAAAACTAGTAGAAGCCGACCTCGGGGAAGATCAGTTTGGATTCCATAGAAATGTTGGGACACGTGAGGTAATACTGACCCTACGACATATCTTAGAAGATAGATTAAGGAAGGGCAAACCTACGTTTCTAGCAATTGTAGACTTAGAGAAGGCTTTTGACAATGTTAACTGGAATACTCTCTTTCATATTCTGAGGGCGGCAGGGGTAAAATACAGGGAGCGAAAGGCTATTTACAATTTGTATAGAAACCAGATGGCAGTTATTAGAGTAGACGGACATGAAAGGGAGGCAGTAGTTGGGAAGGGAGTGAGACAGGGTTGTAGTCTCTCCCCGATGTTATTCAACCTATATATTGAGCAAGCAGTGAAGGAAACAAAAGAAAAATTCGGAGTAGGTATTAAAATCCATGGAGAAGAAATAAAAACTTTGAGGTTCGCCGATGACATCGTAGGTCTGTCAGAGACAGCAAAGGACTTGGAAGAGCAGTTGAACGGGATGGATAGTGTCTTGAAAGGAGGATATAAGATGAACATCAACAAAAGCAAAACGAGGATAATGGAATGTAGTTGAATTAAGTCGAGTGATGGTGAGAGAATTAGATTAGGAAATGAGACACTTAAAGTAGTAAAGGAGTTTTGCTATTTGGGGAGCAAAATAACTGATGATGGTCGAAGTAGAGATGATATAAAATGTAGACAGGCAATGGCAAGGAAAGCGTTTCTGAAGAAGAGAAATTTATGAACATCAAGTATAGATTTAAATGTCAGGAAGTCATTTCTGAAAGTATTTGTATGGAGTGTAGCAATGTATGGAAGTGAAACATGGACGATAAATAGTTTGGACAAGGAGAGAATAGAAGCTTTCGAAATGTGGTGCTACAGAAGAATGCTGAAGATTATATGGGTAGATCACGTAACTAATGAGGAAGTATTGAATCGGATTGGGGAGAAGAGACGTTTGTGGCACAACTTGACCAGAAGAAGGGATCGGTTGGTAGGACATGTTCTGAGGCATCAAGGGATAACCAATTTAGTATTGCAGGGCAGCGTGGAGGGTAAAAATCGTAGAGGGAGACCAAGAGATGACTATACTAAGCAGATTCAGAAGGATGTAGGTTGCAGTAGGTACTGGGAGATGAACAAGCTTGCACAGGATAGAGTAGCATGGAGGGCTGCATCAAACCAGTCTTAGGACTGAAGACCACAAGAACAACAACATCAACAATATTGTGCTAAAGATTAATGTATTTCAGTGAGTTAATATTTAACACTGTTGTGAATAAACTTTTTGATGTTGGCAAGATGCGTTATCCATTGCGTTGTTTTTATGTTGGCGAGTTGAAAACTGTGTGAAAAGCTATAATGTGGTGAGAAATATTGCTAAATGAAACTTGTCATATCACCTCACACGGTTGTTTTCAATTCAAGAATAAGCAAGCAATAACAAAACCCCCACACCTTACCTGTATAGGCATAATAGGTAAAATTTTCTTATTTCTTATCCTCCGTTGCGTTTGCCTTGGCTTGCTATATGCCAAAAAATAAGCCGAGACGACAAACTAACGAAAAGTAGGGAGGTAGATTCGTTTAGTTCAAGTCCGTAATTTATGGGAATGTCTTTATCCGATAGTGAATGGCGAATGGCCGATCCTGATTATATACGCTGCGTACCCAAAACTTGAGTATTGTACAGTGTACGCAAGCTGTAGAGCAACCAACACACACGGTTTTCATTCTTTTTCTTTACTGCTCCTTTTAGTGCCTAGTTAGCCATTCCCTCAACTTTTATCTAATCTCTTACATACGAGAAGCTTCATAAGGCAAATGTCCGAACGAGGTGATGAACTGGTTGAGGATCTGGACTCACATTCGGGAGAAGGAGATTTCAAGTCACTGTCCACACATCAAAATTTAGGTTTTCGCTGTTTTCGGGAAATCTTTAAGGCGAATTCCGTGATGGTTCTTTTGAGGAAGGACGCGGACACTTAATTTCCCTTGTCCATGTCCCAACCGAGGTAGCTCTGCGTCTGTAGTGTCCTCGTCGCCGACGATACACTAGACTCTATAACATTTCTTCCTTCTCTTTAGGGACTCTTCCCATAGACTTCTGTCCAATTCTCTCTAACAGTACTCATTTCGCACTTACCTGTCTCCTTAATGTTTCATGTCCTTATACGGCAAAGCGATACAAATGCTTTCATATTTCTTCTTTCCAGATCCATCCAAGTTTGTAATACAACCTCTCTTGTGACTCTTCACTCCCTACCCGTAAAGGTAGACCGTATTGTTCGAGTAATGTAAAATATCGTATTACACTTTCGTCTGGCATATCCGACGTGCTGGTTCCAGCAGTTTGTCAGAAAGTGTGTTCTTCCTCCGCACACAGTGGCCTCTTTCCTACGAATATGTGAGCGTTGTGTAGAGCGTAGGTCAATGTAATGGATGCATGTGTGTAGCTCCTCTCCAACAGCACCAAGCCATCCGCAAATTTTAACGTCCCCATTCCAAGAACGGACCACCATCAATAATAATCAATCGTTCGTAGAAAGATCCATACCCAGAGACTGGGAAGTTGCACAAATCACACCAAAACCCAAAAAAGACCTATACCAGTAACGTCGATTTGCAGTGGGACTTTGGAACATATGCTACGCTCGAACAATATCAAACACCTCGAAGAAAAATTTATTGGCAAATAGCCAGCACGGATTCAGAAATTATCATTCTTATAAAACACAGCTAGTTCTTTATTCTCACAAAGTAATGAGTGATCGACAGGGGACGTCAGATTGATTGCACACTTTTAGATATCCAGAAGGTTTTTGACACCGTTTCTCACAAGCGATTTCTAATTAAATTGCGTACGTGTGGAGTATTGTGTCAGTTGTCCGACTGGATTAGTGATTTGCTGTCAGAAAGGTAAAACTCCTAATAACTGACGGGAAGTCATCGAGTAAAACAGAAGGAGTACAGTATCTGATGTTCCTCAAGGAAGTGTTATATGCCTTCTGTTGTTCCTTATGTACGTACGCAAAATTGCCAAATGACTTACACAAGGTACCTGCATGGTGCAAGAAGTGGCAGTTAACTCTAAATCGTGGAAAGTGTGAACTCATCCACATGAGCACTAAACAGAATCTGCTAAATTTCAGTTACACGATAAATCACACAAATCCAAAGACTGTAAACTCAACTAAATATTTAGGAATTACAGATAAAATAACTCAAATCAAATTGAAACTATCACTTAGATAATGCTGTGAGCAAAAAAAAAAAAAAAAAAAAAAAAAAAAAAAAAAAAAAAAAAAAAAACCAAATACTGATTTACTGGGAGAATATGTAGAAAATGTTACAAGTTTACTAAAGAGGCTGCTTACCCTACGCTTGTCCGCCCTCTGCTGGAGTATTGCTGTGTGCCGTGGGATCCACATCAGGTAGGATTGACAGAGGGCATCGAAAAAGCTCACAGAAGGGTAGCTCTTTTTGTTTTATCACGAAATGGGGGAGAAAGTGCCACGGTCATATACTGTTGGCGCCCACCTACACCGGGAGAAGTAATCATCATAATAAAATAAGAGAAATCACAGCACACAGGGAAATATTTAAGCGTTAGTTTTACCCGCGTCCTATTCGAGAGTGTAACGGTGGAGAAGTAGTTTAAAGTTGGTTCGATTAACCCTGTTCCATGCACTTAATCGTGAAATTCAGAGTAATCGTGTAGGTGTAGAGTACAGAAGCGCTTTATTTTCATGTTCCAGATTAATTTCGACTTCAACATATTAAACACCATCAATCCCGTCATACGCCCTCACTTCATGAGACACTGCAGAGAGATTTTAAATTAAATCAGCATAATGGCAGAAAGAATGCTGATCAGGAACTTTAGGCCACCACCTCTGCTCCTCTTGCCGGCCAAATAACGGCAGTGAAAATTTCTTGCACCCTCAGGATTCGAACTCATCTACCGCTGAGTCGAAAACAATCCTGTACAAGCGTATGTTAGCAACTCCCAGTTTGCACACATGTTTCGAGAAATGACCCTTAGGAGAGACAGGGTCGCATGAGTGAAACACCAAGCAAGGTGGTAATGGCGCAGAGGGAAACATTTGGCACCGGATTTCCAGTTGCGCTTGAAACAAACTAGGTCATAACCGGCGTATTTCTCATTTAATTCTAGTAAAATATCTCCCAGAAAAAATGGTAGCATAGTGTATGTGAATATGTACCCTGTGCGTAGACAATAACTTGCGCCACATGTAAAGTGTGGCTGAATCGTGTAATCCGACCACTCCGGCAATTCATTACATTTAGCTGAGTGTGAATTCCCCAGCGAAAGAAAGAATCTGTTTGAGGTGGGGATTAATCTAACCAGACGCAGGAGATTACACAACTAATTCCCGTGCATTATCACTTGTTTCACGTCTGGCAATGTTTATTTAGGTGGAGAATTCTCAGTTTTGTCACGGTTCGGGGTCCATGCCCAACTACAAGTGGGTGAGTGTCGTTTCAGAGACCGGAGGAAGGTAACGGCACACCGCCCATAACAGGTCCGTTCGTGGTGATTCTCTTTGGTATACAGGGTGTTGCAAAAAGGTACGGCCAAACTTTCAGGAAACATTCCTCACACACAAATAAAGAAAAGATGTTATGTGGACATGTGTCCGGAAACGCTTAATTTCCATGTTAGAGCTCATTTTAGTTTCGTCAGTATGTATTGTACTTCCTCGATTCACCGCCAGTTGGCCGAATTGAAGGAAGGTAATGTTGACTTCGGTGCTTGTGTTGACATGCGACTCACTGCTCTTCAGTATTAGCATCAAGCACATCAGTACGTAGCATCAACAGGTTAGTGTTCATCACGAACGTGGTTTTGCATTCAGTGCAATGTTTACAAATGCGGAGTTGGCAGATGCCCATTTGATGTATGGATTAGCACGGGGCAATAGCCGTGGCGCGGTACGTTTGTATCGAGACAGATTTCCAGAACGAAGGTGTCCCGACTGGAAGACGTTCGAAGCAATTGATCGGCGTCTTAGGGAGCACGGAACATTCCAGCCTATGACTCGCGACTGGGGAAGACCTAGAACGACGAGGACACCTGCAATGGATGAGGCAATTCGTCGTGCAGTTGACGATAACCCTAATGTCAGCGTCAGAGAAGTTGCTGCTGTACAAGGTAACGTTGACCACGTCACTGTATGGAGAGTGCTACGGGAGAACCAGTTGTTTCCGTACCATGTACAGCGTGTGCAGGCACTATCAGCAGCTGATTGGCCTCCACGGGTACACTTCTGCGAATGGTTCATCCAACAATGTGTCAATCCTCATTTCAGTGCAAATGTTCTTTTTACGGATGAGGCTTCATTCCAACGTGATCAAATTGTAAATTTTTACAAATGGTTCAAATGGCTCTGAGCACTATGGGACTTAACATCTGTGGTCATCAGTCCCCTAGAACTTAGAACTACTTAAACCTAACTAACCTAAGGACATCACACACATCCATGCCCGAGGCAGGATTCGAACCTGCGACCGTAGCAGTCACGCGGTTCCTGACTGAGCGCCTAGAACCGCTAGACCACCGCGGCCGGCTAAATTTTTACAATCAACATGTGTGGGCTGA
The DNA here is from genome assembly GCF_023897955.1 of Schistocerca gregaria. Lineage (NCBI taxonomy): Eukaryota > Metazoa > Arthropoda > Insecta > Orthoptera > Acrididae > Schistocerca > Schistocerca gregaria. Next base: position 481,194,448 of record NC_064925.1, read on the forward strand.
CGAGAATCCGCACGCAATTGTGCAATCTCGTCATCAACACAGATTTTCTGTGAACGTTTGGGCAGGCATTGTGGGTGATGTCTTAATTCGGCCCCATGTTCTTCCACCTACGCTCAATGGAGCACGTTATCATGATTTCATACAGGATACTCTTCCTGTGCTGCTAGAACATGTGCCTTTACAAGTACGACACAACATGTGGTTCGTGCACGATGGAGCTTCTGCACATTTCAGCCGAAGTGTTCGTACGCTTCTCAACAATAGATTCGGTGACGATGTTTTGGTAGAGGCGGACCAATTCCATGGCCTCCACGCTCTCCTGACCTCAACCCTCTTGACTTTCATTTATGGGGGCATTTGAAAGCTCTTGTCTACGCAACCCCGGTACCAAATGTAGAGACTCTTCGTGCTCGTGTTGTGGACGCCTGTGATACAATACGCCATTCTCCAGGGCTGCATCAGCGCATCAGGGATTCCATGCGACGGAGGGTGGATTCATGTATTCTCGCTAACGGAGGACATTTTGAACATTTCCTATAACAAAGTGTTTGAAGTCACGCTGGTACGTTCTGTTGGTGTCAGTTTCCATTCCATGATTAATGTGATTTGAAGAGAAGTAATAAAATGAGCTCTAACATGGAAAGTAAGCGTTTCCGGCACATGTCCACATAACATATCTTCTTTCGTTGTGTGTGAGGAATGTTTCCTGAAAGTTTGGCCGTACCTTTTTGTAGCAACCTGTATAAGAGTACTCTACCTACGTCTCAAGCGATCAGACAATTATCTCCTCATTTTCACAAAATAAAAGACATTTAATGAAAAGAGACGTACACTGTGCAATAAAGTACAAGAGTCAGCTCAGCAGGAAGAATTCACCACATTATCGTTCCATGGTTGTCAGTATTAAAAGAGCAAACGATTTTGTGGACGAATGAGTTTCTCAGTTTTAATATTTGTTTCCGACAACAGTTTTTCAGTAACATCTCTTTTTTAATTTCCATTCTAAAATATACATTTGTTGTTATCATACGTGTAAATCACTTACATGCTTAAGTGGTGTAGTTCTCATAGCAATGTTCAAGTTTATCGACGAATTACTATTTAAAATGGCCATCTGTATGCTCGAGAAACAGTAACCATGAAGATATTTCCATGGAACGATTGAAACTTCCATTCCAATACAGTTTAATAAATTTCACTAACAGCGTGTTTCTTTATCTCGTATCTCATACATTGTGTTTGTTTCTGAGTGCTTCGCTAAAGGAAACACACGACTTTCCACGTTTGTCAGCGTAGCTACAAAACATCCAGCGTGAAGTCTTACAAACGCAGATAATTTTTTGCAGGACATAGGACTTGTGCTGCATTGCAGCTGAGAACTCTGGAGGTTACTCCTTCCTCTCGGCAGATGTTCGATGCTGAGAAAAGACGCAGCGACCGAGTCGACACACAGTCTCCACAGCCTCTATACAGAACGTCCTGCGAGATTAGTCTTCAGGCTGCTGTGATGGTAATTTGAAAGCTTAATTAGGCTTGGCAGCCACTCAGTCTCAATCCGTGTCAGAGGCGCGATGCGACGCAGCAGAGTTATCGCACTGCTGCTCTGGCCTCTGTAAGGCGAAGGCGAAGGCGAAGGCGATGCACCACGCCAGCGTCGGCAGAAGCGACGTCGATCACGGGTGACAGAAAGAACACTCCCAGGACACCAGCGTCACGTTAGGCCGCTGGTACTGGACCAAATATGCAGCTCCATAAGTCGTGACATCTAGCATTACACAACTGTATCAAAGTCAAACGAGATTTCCTTGGTCACAAACAATAAGTACAGAAAAAGTTGTAAATATCACGTTCGTCGTTGGTTTGCTTTCGGAAGTGAGTGGAGAGGTATATTAAAAGCTGAACACACTGCTAATTTATCGTTTTTCGCATGGATTACGCTTAAGCTTGACAATTTCGCAGAACATTTCTTCTTCAGGAACATCCTTTCGCACGAAAATCCATCCCCTTCATCCATCTGCATTTCATGTTCGTGTACCGTACCCTCAACGCTCCTGAATATTTATCACGTGACTACTCTTTCAGTACAACCACATTGTTTGGGAAGCACCTCCACCGATTTCTTAAATCCTGAGAAGTCACTGATTGTCACAGACCCACTCTTCTGTCGCCGATACAACGTATTCGAACTGGGTATGCGAGAATAACGAGATCGGCAGCTCCCGCCGCAGAAGACGTGGCTGACGGTTGCCACGGGGCCGTGGCGAGCAGCTAGCGTTACGCGGCCTCGGAAAAGCAAGAGTATGGGCGCTTGGAGAAATTTATATGCCAGAGAAAAATTGATAAAAACAAAACTAAGAGTAACACGGAGATGTGAATTGGCGCTCATGGACAGAAAAATATGTAAAACTAAGTTATATGGACATGCCACAAAAATATATAATAGTTTCAAGTTATTGTCGTCTTAAAAATTGTAAATTTATGATAGTTCAAAAGCGAATATTTCGGCAATGCTTTGGCCGATTAATATAACCAAAGTGTCTACGGATGCGGCTAGTAGAGCTACATCGAGCAATCATAGCCGATTTAGCGGAATCTCTACCATTTTTAATGAGAGGTCGGAATATGGGATTCGAGTGAGAGAAACTGTGGTAATAAGTTCATTCAAAAAGACGAAACTAGCGGCAGTATGCTAAAGTTTAAAGAGGTAGATGAGTAATTAAGTATGTATTTTTTTATTTATATTCAGCACAAAAAAATCCGGGAAAAGCAAAATTACGAAACAAAAACATTATTTGTAAAAAAACGGTGGCAGATACAAAAAAAATGGACTTTAAATTGTTATTGCCCGGAAAAACTCATATTTTTCCATAAATTATTTGTGTTTTTGTCTTTAGTTTTAGAATATTCGTAATTTTTTTCAAACATTGTTTTGAGTTAGGCAGTCGTTTCGAGGGTGGATAGGGCGGCCATCTTTGATGGCAGTTGGTTCTGGGCGATGCTAACAACTGGACGCGACGCGCATCTGGGGATGGTAGTGCGTTGGTACGCAGTATAGCGGTTTAGGACAGCAGACAACAGTTATTTTGTCAATTGTCAACAGACTGTCAAGTGCCCTGAGTGCAACATATGAACTTTATATTGAAATGTTGTAGCATCAGTTGTTAAATGCTGCCCTTACGTAAAAGCCTCTCAGACTACATTTTAAGTGTTTAGTGAATACATCGAAGAAAAATAAACTACTTGTTCAAATCAAAAATCAACGTGAGTGACTCAATATTCTAAATTTCACACGCAATACCTGCGTGCACTGTTTTGTTATATTTTATTTCAACTTAAAAATTGAGTTTACGGCAGGTATGAGCTTGCACCCTATGACGAGAAACGTAACCGAACATTCAGACCAGCCACATCTCTGGGCCGCTCAATTGAGCCGAGTGTAATATATATATATATATATATATATATATATATATATATATATATATATATATATATATATATATATTAGTGCCAGAGCACTTTAGCGCTCGGGCCAAATTATTCAAACTTCAGTGTGTAGTGGCCAGTAACGCCGTCGTAATAGGTATTCGGTTTAGTAGGAGCATTGAATGTACTCATATACCAGAAGTTTCTGTAGAGTCAGCATAGTGTATGGAGCATATCAATACCAAATTTAATTTGTCAGATGACTTAGTTATAACGCTATAATGTTTACAATTGCGCTAAGCACGTTAACTTGTATAGTATACGCATATTTTTCACACATTTGTTAGGAGCGATGATACAAACAACTCCGAGTGCCCCGCTCTGTCCATTCGACGTCACTTCCACGACTGGCCTTTGCCTCACTGCACTGGTCCTATTGTGCAAAGGCGACCCACACCTTAAAGCGGAATCCGAGCAGCGTGGCGTTACTGGCGAACCTCCACATCTTTGAGAGCTGAAGTCTGAGTTAAAGTCAAACTGAAGAATGTGCGTATCTTCAAACAGGCTCGTGCCTTACAAGTAGACGTCCAATAACTGTTGCTACTCCAGATGCAAATCGATCTTCGTAAAAGGACGAAAAGTTATTTTTCACAGGTAAGTACAAAATTTCACGTGGCTCTGGAGGTAGTGTAAGCTGGCACAAAAAATCCTCTTTTGCACATCTGAAGGTTCACGTCATGGATACTGCTACTGTATGATTGAGCATTGTGATACAGTTCTCACGAATTAACTACTCTAAGCCGCGCGCGATTAGCCGAGCGGTCTCAGGCGCTGCAGCCATGGACTGTGCGGCTGGTCCCGGCGGAGGTTCGAGTCCTCCCTCGGGCCTGGGTGTGTGTCTTTGTCCTTAGGATGATTTAGATTAAGTAGTATGTAGGTTTAGAGACTGATGGCTTTAGCAGTTAAGTCCCATAAGATTTCATACTCATTTTTTGAACTACTCTAAACAGTCAAAGATGTTTAGCAGAATATAGATCGATATGTTAGCGGTTGATTCTGAATAAAATCTCTTTGACTGTCTAACACATTTAGCGGTTGATTCTGAATAAAATCTCTTTGACTGTCTAACACATTTAAAATTGATGCCAATGAACTGTGGAAAATTGGGAATTTGTGGTAAGATCTTATGGGGCCAAACTACTGAGGTCATCGGTTTCTAAGCTTACACACTACTTAATCTAACTTACGCTAAGTACAACACACACACCCTTGCCCGAGGGAGGACTCGAAACGCCGACAGGGGTGGCCGAATGAACCGTTGAGACACCCGCTTGATAACAATCTAAGGCTACTTGGAGTTTCTTGCTTCACTGCCTATTAATCGTTTTATATGACTGTATTCCATCAGTTATCAACCGTGCGATTAATGTTTTCATTTTGAGTGTCGTTTTGAGAAATTATGTCTGCCGTTGTTGTGGCGCCGTCACAGTAAAAGCGGGCCAGGAGGCGCGGGCCGCCACAGCTTATGGCGCGATGGTGCAGAGACCTCTAGGGGCCTTCGACGTCCATGACGTCTGGCGGGGATTCAAATTCCGCGGCGCGCGGTACCAGAGTTGTTAAGATGTATCGATAGTCAGTCACCTGTCATTATCACTGAGATGACAGGCTTCCTAGAGAAAGCTTCTAGGAAGTAATTACTCCAGAATTGCAGTAATTGGCTTAAGACACTTGTCGGAAACAGCTGCTTGAAGTAGCTGGCCTACCTCAGTTCGTGCAGGGGATGAAGACACTTTGCTTCAGACACCTAGCTTCTCACGCAAGACGATGTTGTAATTGCTATTAAGTAATTAAAACATTGATATAAGAGTGTGTGTTGCTTTTCTTACATAAAATCTGATTTCAGATCAAATGTTGACGTCTGATTTGAACGACGATGACAATGCATTCAGCAGCTGAATGGGTTGAAAATAAATAAATCGTCAGGTCCTGATGGGATTCCAATTTGGTTTTGCAGAGAGTACTCTACTGCATTGGATCCTTACTTAGCTTGCATTTATCGCGAATCTCTTGCCCAACATAAAGTCCCGAGCGACTGGAAAAAAGCGCAGTTGACGCCTGCATATAAGAAGGGTAGAAGGGTGGATCCTCAAAATTACAGACCAATATCCTTAACATCGGTTTGTTGCAAGATTCTCGAACATATTCTCAGTTCGAATATAGTGAATTTCCTTGAGACAGAGAAGTTGCTGTCCATGCATCAGCACGGCTTTAGAAAGCATCGCTCCTGCGAAACGCAACTAGCCCTTTTTTCACATGATATCTTGCGAACCATGATTGAAGGGTATCAGACGGATGCCATATTCCTTGACTTCCGGAAAACGTTTGTCTCGGTGCCCCACTGCAGACTCCTAACTAACGTACGAGCATATGTGATTGGTTCCCAAATATGGAAGTGGTTCGAAGACTTCTTAAGTAATAGAACCCAGTATGTTGTCCTCGATGGTGAGGGTATCACCTGGAGTGCCCCAGGAAGTGTGGTAGGTCCGCTGTTGTTTTCTATCTACATAAACGATCTTTTGGATAGGGTGGATAGCAATGTGCGGCTGTTTGCTGATGATGCTGTGGTGTACGGGGAGGTGTCTTCGTTAAGTGACTGTAGGAGGATACAAGATGACTTGGACAGGATTTGTGATTGTGTAAAGAATGGCAGATAACACTAAATACATAGATATATGTAAATTAATGCAGATGATTAGGAAAAAGAATCTTGTAATGTTTGAATACTCCATTAGTAGTGTAGCGTTTCACACAGTCACGTCGATTAAATATTTGGGCGTAATATTGCAGAGCGATATGAAGTGGGACAAGCATGTAACGGCAGTTGTGGGGAAAGCGGATAGTCGTCTTCGGTTCATTGGTAGAATTTTGCGAAGATGTGGTTCATCTGTAAAGGAGTCCGCTTATAAAACACTAATACGACCTATTCTTGAGTACTGCTCGAGCGTTTGGGATCCCTATCAGGTCGGATTGAGAGAGGACATAGAAGCAATTCAGAGGCGGGCTGCTAGATTTGTTACGGGTAGGTTTTATCATCAAGCAAGTGTTACGGAAATGCTTCAGGAACTCGGGTGTGAGTCTCTGGAGGAAAGGAGGCGTTCTTTTCGTGAATCGCTACAGAGGAAATTTAGAGAACCAGCATTTGAGACAGACTGGAGTACAATTTTACTGCCGCCAACTTACATTTCGCGGAAAAAAAGACCATAAAGATAAGATAAGAGATTTGGGCACGTACAGAGGCATATAGGCAGTCATTTTTCCCTCGTTCTGTTTTAGAGTGAAACAGGGAGAGAAGATGCTAGTTGTGGTACGAGGTACCCTCCGCCACGCACCGTATGGTGGATTGCGGAGTATGTATGTAGGTGTAGAATTTTCATTTTGGTGACGTTATAGTAATTTTTATGTAGAAGATGATTTATAACTACTAGTACGGGCCTCTGGGTGCTGTAGAGGGAACTTGTTAGAGTTTTGTCAGGAAATGCACCATTTGGATGTAAGACCTGTTTGAAGATCGGAATCACTTTCCAATCTCCCGTTGTTGTGCACGCACACAAACTGAGAAAATGGCCCCGTCGTCAGTTGCTGTTACAATTACGATGCCGTCACGTGCCATTTTCGTCTAACGACGACAACGACTGCTAGAAACTGGTAGGTCACAAACTGGGGGAGGGGGGTCGACTGTAGTGCTCTGCAGACGAGCCAAACTCTTCACTCTGAACAGGACTCCTTCGTCACATAAGACCGAACCCGACGAAAACTACTGGAGACACGGCCGTTACCACGATCTCTTGTCGCGGACAGAGGCAGAGGTCGCCGCTGAGTGCGTACTGTGAAGCGAAGGACTTGGCCGTGATCCGAGCTTTAAACTAATTTTACATTGAAACGGTATAATTCCGGACCATGACTTTATCTACTAAAGTTCCCTCTACAACCTCTATATAACCGCGCTGGATTAGCCGAGCGGTCTCAGGCGCTGCAGTCATGGACTGTGCGGCTGGTCCCGGCGGAGGTTCGAGTCCTCCCTCGGGCATGGGTGTGTGTGTTTGTCCTTAGGATCATTTAGATTAAGTAGCTTAGGGACTGATGAGCTTAGCAGTTAAGTCCCATAAGATTTCACACACATTACAACCTCTATATGCCTATATTAGGAGTCGAAACATCGTGCACATTTCTAGCTCTAAAAGTCCTGATGTGAACTTGGTTCAATCGATGTCATATGAACATGCCTTCCATGCACACACAAACGACACAGTGTCAGATATTTAGCCTGAATCAACAATATATGCGGGAGGAATTTTTTTAAACGATGATGCCACAGCGTCGTTATGGCGTACAGCTCTCCTGACGATTGGATAATGAAGACGAGAGAAACAGGTAAACAATAGCTGCTGCTTCATGGAGAGTTACAGATGGAGACGCGTGCTGTTTCTGCAGCTGTCAGTGAGATAATGTGGCAATTTTTATGTTGGCAACAATGTTCGAATTTCCAGACAGCGAAAGTGACAGATTAATAAATATATTATGCAAAGATTTTGTTTTTTATTCAACTCTGTCTCCAAAGATGACCTCAAATATCCTGAATTACAGGTGTTGACTTGCACTGCTAGAAAAGACAGTGGGACGAAAGAGATTAATTTGATACCCACGAAGTTCGTGGTTTTGTTGAGCTGCTAATAATGAGCACACATTAAGCTAGTGTAAACGAACCAGTGCCCTCAACTCCGATTAGTAAGAAAAACTGTTTGTAACGAATGACTTTAAAGATCTTCTTCCTCATATTAGTTGTAGATCTTCTGTCAAGCTACTTTTTTTTATTATTTGTCTTCCTCCCAATGTCCCTTTCAGACGTTATGTCAAGATACGTTTTTTTCATAATTCCTTTTTTTAATTATAACTCCCAGACGATTACATTCTATGATACTTATATATTTTCCAGTAATTCAGTGACTAACTGTGTTATATCATCTACAGGTACAGACTTGATTACATAAACACTTTTTAGTATAGACGTAGCAGTTTTTTTTCAGACCATGGCGCAATATCTGCTAAAGCATTTTGGGACGTCACGAACAGGTGTACCAGAATGACGTCACGCAAAGTTAGAGACAGGAGAGCAGCCGGGGCCCTCTTAGGTTACGTCGTTTCTGATATACCATTATGACCAGGAATTTAATAACGCTGCTAGTTCCGATATACCATTAGATTTTAAATCTGCTCCTGGAGGGTGGTCTCCCTTATCAAAACTTTAATACCATTTACATCCGGTGGAACGACATTAGCAATATAACGTCGCGTGTGGGACACGGTCGGCGGTCACTTCGCAGGGGGCTGAAACGCGCTCCCCCCTCGGATAATGTGCGCCCGCTGAGTCACAGGGCTGTTTAAAACGGCCGGGCGCCACCCCGGAGCGTTTACGGGTCTGCCTTACTGGGGCGACTGCTCGGCGGCAATAAAACGCCGCCTGCCCACTCCATGCAATGGAACGACGCGTTGCCAGAGCTGCCTAAGGCGAGGGGGCTACTAGAACCTGCATAGACCCTGAGTGCTGGCTGTCAGGGTGCTTTCAAAATTGAATTTCCTACGTATACGATTCAGTTATTTCGTGTAAGTCTTCCCACAGTTTTACTGTGGTCTGTGAGGTATTCGGGGAGTACTCTTTGAGTTCCAGGTGTGGCGGCCAGTCAGCACAGAGCCGGCCCCGCTGATAATGCTGCAGCAGCGGTTTGAAAAAAGGCGCCCCTTTCATCTACCGTGGTGGAGGTTAGTCGTGTTGTGAACTGTGATGCCGCTGGTTGCTGTTTCGCTGCACGATGACGTGGACGTACGTCGCTGTGTGCAAGCTAAACATCCTTGCAACACGATTTTGCTAACTATTCACAATGAACGCACGGTTCGTGCGTAAATATTTTCTTGATTCTACGCGAAGTTATTGTAACTTTCTAGAGTTAAAGAGTGTCTCCCATGTGGAGATTATTTGTGTCTTTGTGTGGAGTGTGCGTTTCGCGGCGTGGTACGCAATCTGTTTGTTCTTTATTCTGGCAAATGATAGTACAGCCAGTTCTGTCACATTCCGTATCAATGAATCTTTGTCAATACAGTGTGAGGACAAAGTCTTGCATTGATTATAACAATTTATTACAGAACAACCGTCTGACATAATAATTTACATTTGATACCGTTACATAGGTTAGTGTTACTAATTTTTTTTTAAGGACCACTTACGTTAATAAACTTCAACGTGTGCTCCCTTGGTATCACGGAGAATGTCGAGGAGGTATTCCCGTTCTTGCCAGGTGTTTCATAACATATGTTCTGTCACAGTAACCACAGCAGCTTGTGTCCTAGCCTTCAGTTCGTCGACGTCAGCAACTGGTGTGACGAAGACTCTGTCCTTGATATAGCTCTAGAAAAAAAGTCAAGGGGCGTAATGTCTGGAGAGCGGAGTGACGGGGGTGTTGGACCGTTCCTTCCAATCCACCGATCCGGGAATGTTTCATCCAGGAAATCACGCACTATCAAAGCCCAGTGGGAGGGAGGGGGGTGCTCCATCTTGCTGGAAAATTATCCCTGGTGAAATTCTTCTAACTGTGGGGCAGTGAAATGTTGCAAAACGTCTAAGTAAATGTTAGCGTTAATGAATTTTTCCGTGAAGAAAAACGGTGCAAAAACCTTGTTATGCATGAGGCCGGACCAAACATTCACTTTTTCGCTGTCTCGCTGTAGCTGTGCAGTAGTATGTGGAGACTCTGAACCCCATATACGGTAGGTATAAACCTATTTACCGTTCCACTGACATGAAAGGTGGGTTCATCGGTAAAACATACGCAATTTAAGTAATCGTTAGCGCTATCAACCCTGTTCAGAATCTCAGTAGCAGATTCAGCACTTGTCAGCAAATCATTCCGTTGCAAGACCTGCAAAACCTTTCACGAAGAATCTTCACCACACTTGCTTGCGGCATTTGAAGTTCACGTGAAGCTAGGCGGGTTGATTTCGACGGACTCCAGTAAAACGATTGCCGAAAACGATCAACAGTTAAACCACTCACACGAGGCCTGCCACTTCGAGGACGATCTTCAACGCTGTCTGTTTCGTTAAACTTTGCATACCATCGCTTTATTGATTTAACTTTAGAAGGGCTGCGTCCATAAGGAGCCCGAAATCTATACTGAACACTGATGGGCGATTTCGTTACGTTAAACCAAAGCACACATTGCGCTTTCTGATGCTTCGACGCCATATCGTCAGCAACTAACGTGACCCAACTGATCCCCTCGACGTTGTGGAGCACTAGCGCCATCTATTGGTCACAACAACTAGTAACACTAACCTATGCATCAAATGTAACTTATTATGTCAAACTGTTATTCTGTTATAAATTTTTATAATCAGGGCAAGACTTTGTGCGCATCCTGTTCTTCGCGACTTCTAAGGTTCATGTTTTGTTTGATTTCTTAGGCTCTGGAACTCTGTGTGCCATATATTTTCTGAGCACTTATATTACAGATACTCAAACGAACTCGCACACAAACACACACACATATGTCATTACTTTCTGGAAGTCTGTTACATGGATTTGGAGACAAATATTCCTTCAAATTAATTTTCCTTGGCACTCACTTCCTTATGTAGGCTAGTTAAGCGGACCTGGATTCAGCAGTTCGATATGATGCGAGACGTACTATCTGTTTCTTGGCAGTTCGCAGAATCTGTAGGGATTTCTTAGAGTGGTTAATACCAATAAGAGTGCTAAGCACTACGAATATTATACTTCGCATTTCTTTGCATGCTTTTCTCTGGCAGAGACGCAGTGCTCTGTTCTGTGGAAAATGTGCTCCTCTGATGCCCCGTACCTGTGAAATGGATTCACGTTTCCATTGCACTGCTATCTGCCACGTTGCTTTTACACATACTTATAGTTGGTGAGAGATTTCTCACGGTTACTCAGATTCACGTAAAGCAATTTCCTTTTGCTATGGCCACTGTAAATCGTCGTGTAATAACGAAGTGTTCACTTGCTAGGTAATATTCAGCAAACTCGTTGCTAGTTTGATTCTCTGGTCTAGACATTGTGTTTAATGGAGCTTGCTTCTCAACTCACGGCACATACGAACTTATTTACAGGGGGCCGTTCGCATATAAAACCTAGCAAGAATCGTACAATTGGCCATGTTAAATTTAAAGAACATTTTCTCTTCCGTCATACCCGCTACAATATGTAATAACGTGATAGTTATGCTGGACACCTTTCCCGAAGAGTGTTCAATAGAATGGTAATTTATTCATCACACAACAATGTTTTTTGGATCGAAATATGAAATCAACTTTTCCATCAGCTTCTATTCATACTGAACTTTAGTCTTTCGACATACTGTAAAAGATACACGATGAATGTGTAAACCGATACGCTGTACAAAACAGAAGATCTGAAGTCTTTATATCTACTGCTTAGGACGCAGGCAACATACGACTAAATAAATTCATCGTATGGCATTATTGGCCGGAAGACCTCCATCTGGGGTAGTTCGGCCACGTGACCCAAGTCTGTTTGTCGTCACTTCAGTGACTTTCCCGTCGATGAAATTCAGATGAAATGATTACGACAACACAAATACCGATTCCCAGAGTGAAGAAAATTCCCATTCCAGCCGGGAATCAAACCCGTGACCCCGTGATGGACAGGCAGCTACGCAAACCATTTGTTCTTCTTTCTTTCTATCTGCTTTCTCATCGTATTGCGTGTTTCTGGAGTAGTTCTGTGCATATCTCGTGTGACATATCTCAAATTCCATATTATTATTGTTGTTATTATTTAGAAAATGGCCGATCTCCTGACAGAACATATTGAACTGCCGCGCCGACAAACGTTAGGCTACGAGCTGCACACTAACAAACGACAAATTCGCATGAAGTCTACCACAAGCTCAAAGGCCCGCATCTCGTGGTCGTGCGGTAGCGTTCTCGCTTCCCACGCCCTGGTTCCCGAGTTCGATTCCCGGCGGGGTCAGGGATTTTCTCTGCCTCCTGATGGCTGGGTGTTGTGTGATGTACTTAGGTTAGTTAGGTTTAAGTAGTTCTAAGTTCTAGGGGACTGATGACCATAGATGTTAAGTCCCATAGTGCTCAGAGCCATTTGAAGAAGCTCAAAGCGAAATACTTTTCTACACAAAGAATGATTGCGCAGTGGTTTTCTCATTCAGAAATCCCGCTCGAATGTTGGCTGTTCTATGCCAAAGTCGGCATAGCAAAACTGTAATGCGAATAGGGGATCGATGTGTTGAGGAGAGCCACACTCGACATCATACCAGGGCCCTGCACCCAAGGCGACGGCGATGTTCGTTCGACTATGCAGGATCGCACGGCTGCGCCATGTATCTCGACTCATAAACGAGATTTCTTTGCAGCAAAACGAGTACGCACAGAGACGGTGCGTCCGGGTCTGGAGCACAGTAGGGAAGTTAGTTAAAGTGTGAAGGAATACAGGGAGCCAGAAATCGTAGGTGTGTTCTGTTAGGCAGCTCAGTGGTATGGTACCGTGGCGCAAGTGGGTCGGCGGAGAACCGAGTTAAGTAACACGAACGAGAACACTGTGTCACCGATCAGAAGAGGACGTGAAAAGCAGCAACTCGCCGCACTCCAGGGTGTCTACTTAGGGGGCGGCAATAGGGTCAGTTACGCCAGTTGGGCAACACCAGAAATTCTACCGTCCTACTAGACAGGAACAACTACAAACATTGAGCGGCAGAAAGCCGTATTTAAGAAACTTCAGGCAGCTCGTTATCATCGACCGTCGTGAGACGTCGGAATGACGCGGAGACTGTGTTCCACCTGCCGTTGTACGACGCAGCAATATAATAGTGCTTCTGTCGAGGCAACCGATTCCGGTCACGCCACCGCCACAGTCGCATCGGCAGGCGCGTGTGTGAGGGTCTTTGTCGCCGCCAGGAATATTTGGAGTGGAAGCAAACCTCACCCAGAGGACCAACAACAGATATTTTGCAGGTAATCAATAAATGTTGCCATTCTATCATGACGAGGCATCCGAGCAATGGTTGCCTGCCCGCCCCACTGACCCATAGCGGCACCTGCCTTTTATCCTGCTCTGCGATACACAGGCTGACAGGTCGACCGACTCGCTCACTCGCATAGCGGGTGAGCCCCGACTCGCAGTTTCCAGACAAACAAAACGCTAAGAAGTAACAATAATACACTCCTGGAAATTGAAATAAGAACACCGTGAATTCATTGTCCCAGGAAGGGGAAACTTTATTGACACTTTCCTGGGGTCAGATACATCACATGATCACACTGACAGAACCACAGGCACATAGACACAGGCAACAGAGCATGCACAATGTCGGCACTAGTACAGTGTATATCCACCTTTCGCAGCAATGCAGCCTGCTATTCTCCCATGGAGACGATCGTAGAGATGCTGGATGTAGTCCTGTGGAACGGATTGCCATGCCATTTCCACCTGGCGCCTCAGTTGGACCAGCGTTCGTGCTGGACGTGCAGACCGCGTGAGACGACGCTTCATCCAGTTCCAAACATGCTCGGTGGGGGACAGATCCGGAGATCTTGCTGGCCAGGGTAGTTGACTTACATTTTCTAGAGCACGTTGGGTGGCACGGGATACATGCGGACGTGCATTGTCCTGTTGGACCAGCAAGTTACCTTGCCGGTCTAGGAATGGTAGAACGATTTGATTTGTTCGATGACGGTTTGGATGTACCGTGCACTATTCAGTGTCCCCTCGACGATCGCCAGAGGTATACGGCCAGTGTAGGAGATCGCTCCCCACACCATGATGCCGGGTGTTGGCCCTGTGTGCCTCGGTCGTATGCAGTCCTGATTGTGGCGCTCACCTGCACGGCGCCAAACACGAATACGACCATCATTGGCACCAAGGCAGAAGCGACTCTCATCGCTGAAGACGACACGTCTCCATTCGTCCCTCCATTCACGCCTGTCGCGACACCACTGGAGGCGGGCTGCACGACGTTGGGGCGTGAGCGGAAGACGGCCGTGGCCCAGCCCAGCTTCATGGAGACGGTTGCGAATGGTCCTCGCCGATACCCCAGGAGCAACAGTGTCCCTAATTTTCTGGGAAGTGGCGGTGCGGTCCCCTATGGCACTGCGTAGGATCCTACGGTCTTGGCGTGCATCCGTGCGTCGCTGCGGTCCGGTCCCAGGTCGACGGGCACGTGCACCTTCTGCCGACCACTGGCGACAACATCGATGTACTGTGGAGACCTCACGCCCCACGTGTTGAGCAATTCGGCGGTACGTCCACCCGGCCTCCCGCATGCCCACTATACGCCCTCGCTCAAAGTCCGTCAACTGCACATACGTTTCACGTCCACGCTGTCGCGGCATGCTACCAGTGTTAAAGACTGCGATGGAGCTCCGTATGCCACGGCAAACTGGCTGACACTGACGGCGGCGGTGCACAAATGCTGCGCAGCTAGCGCCATTCGACGGCCAACACCGCGGTTCCTGGTGTGTCCGCTGTGCCGTGCGTGTGATCATTGCTTGTACAGCCCTCTCGCAGTGTCCGGAGCAAGTATGGTGGGTCTGACACACCGGTGTCAATGTGTTCTTTTTTCCATTTCCAGGAGTGTAAAATCGAAACTTTCAGTAGGTCAGAAAGCTATAAGATTCAGTGTGACACATGCAACTATCGCTATATTCGATAGACAAGGCGTTCTTTTAATACTAAGTTTGAGGAAGATATCAGGCAAATGGTCAGTTGAACTTCTACATTCAGTTTTGTATGGTTTTGAGGAGGAGGAGTTGTTTTATGGAGAGGGTACCAACAACAAGGAGGTCAGGCAATCTATTAGTTGTATTGACTTGCCACAAACTTTAAAACAAACTACAATATTATAATTGTAATGTTGCGCAGGGACGCTTTGCTCTGAGGTAGATGGTAGTTCAGCTGATATGCAGTAAACGGCCAGCCGGGGTGGCCGAGCGGTTCTAGGCGCTTCATTCTGGAACCGTGCGATCGCTACGTCGCAGGTTCGAATCCTGCCTCGGGCATGGATGTATGTAATGTCCTTAGGTTAGTTAGGTTTAAGTAGTCCTAAGTTCTAGGTGACTAATGAACTCAGATGTTAAGTCCCATAGTGCTGAGAGCAATTTTTTTTTTGCACCAAACGAAAGCAGAATAAGTCGTCATGTGCTTTGATTCAAAATTGGTGGACGTGTTGGATGCGGTTGTAGAGGTTGATGACCCCCTATGAATTAAAGTGTAAATGTACTTGCAACTGAACAAAATTACTGTATCTGGAGACAGATTGAAAAAGATTTGTTAGAAGATATTTGTGAGGAACCTGTTCAGACTGGCTTATGTTGCCGACAGCAACGCGCTAGTCGCACAGCCGACATCGCCCTTTGGCTGTGCCCTGCCCACATTGCTGTATTCCGTCGCACCCTCCCCATCACAAAGCCAGCCGTCTACAGACGACGCGTCGGCGGGATGGGGGAGGGGTGTTTCTCTGTGGCAGTGTATTATCCCTGATCCCTGACTGGAAAGGAGGAAGATCGCTACCCTGTGAGACAAGGAGAGTTAGTGTGCTCTGTACGCTTGTAACGATTACACGAGTTATGTATAATGTGCACAGTAATAAATAATGCGGAAATCGTATCTCTGTGGTCGCTATTCTTCTGTCACACCTCCATTACCTCAACTCCCACACAGCTACTTTAATCGATGTGTCGAATCGCATGACCAAGTAGAGCATCATGAATAAAAACACCCATAAGAAAGAGGAGTCGATGCTTTGCCGGACTCAAAACGCTACGACGCGAGTGTGTACCAAAAACTGCTGTCTCTGCGTGGTGAAAGCTTTGCCTGACGACAACACACCGTGCGATACTCTGTATTGTCGTCAAGGAATGTCAGTCACGTGATCGTGCAGGACTTATAGTAATGAAATGGATCTGGTCTACTATGGACACTCCTTAAAGGCGAGTAGTTGTAGCTTGACGTACAGGCATGTTAACTCTGAATCATATCAAAAGTAGCAGTGACTGTGGTGCAATATGAATATTTGTTTCAACGTGGACAACAGTGCTTACCCTGAAAACTTAACTCAAACGACAACGCAGAAAAATACAGGAATTAATCATAGCGGAATAAGAAATTGTCACAACGAACAATAGACTAAAGCACCATTATGAAACTACATGTGTACTAATGAACAAGCTGGCCGTTGTAACCGAGCGGTTCTAGGCGCTTCAGTCCGGAACCCCGCTGCTGCTACGGTCGCAGGTTCGAATCTTGCCTCGGGCATGGATGTGTGTGATGTCCTTAGGTTAGTTAGGTTTAAGTAGTTCTAGGTCTAGGGGACTGATGACCTCAGATGTTAAGTCCCATAGTTCTTAGAGCCATTTGAACCATTTTGAACTAATGAACGTCTTTTCAGGCGACGTATCGTAATTGTCTACTAGT
Organism: Schistocerca gregaria; assembly: GCF_023897955.1. Classification (NCBI taxonomy): domain Eukaryota; kingdom Metazoa; phylum Arthropoda; class Insecta; order Orthoptera; family Acrididae; genus Schistocerca; species Schistocerca gregaria. The sequence continues at coordinate 481,211,390 of NC_064925.1, forward strand.
ATGCTAACACCAGACGATTGTATTCCATGTACCTAACCCATGAGGTGCCTTGCCTGCGAAAGAACACAACCTGCCCATCCTGTATCTGTTGTAGACCTACGATATCCTGGCAAGTCTTCCTGCTTACCTGACCACTACCGCCGGCAGGGGTGGCCGAGCGGTTCTAGGCGCTACAATCTGGATCATTGCGACCGCTATGGTCGCAGGTTCGTATCCTGCCTCGAGAATGGATGTATGTGATGTCCTTAGGTTAGTTAGGTTTAAGTAGTTCTACGTTCTAGGGGACTGATGACCTCAGAAGTTAAGTCCCATAGTCCTCAGAGCCATTTGAACCACTTTTTGTCCGCTCCCGGAGGTCCTGGAGTCGACCTACAACCTACCTCGCGAGGTGTTGTTCCTTCAGTCCATCGCGACGACTCTGCAGCTTTTCAAACAAAAATTGTTCTACCTTTTATATTGTGAAAATTGTTTCATTGTACGAAAAACAACAAGCCAAAATGTGTAATACTTATGAATCCTTATCATCCTTGATATGAACGACATCTACAAGCAGTGCAAATATACAGTCAACAATATTTAATGTAATGTAAATACTTTTAACAAAAATCTCACAAAGAACTGAACAAATTTCTATATAACTAAACAATCATAAGTGCATTTCCAAGAATGCTGTTCGAATTCTGAAAAATTCCACGTTTACGTAACATGATACTATGTCTATATTTTTTGTAATGTTTCATATTACCATGTTTATATGTCTTGTAATCTTTTGAGTTCCTGTGGCAATGTTAAAGGCATCTAAGAATATAAGAAAGAGCTTGGGCACTGTACGTCCATCCCTGGTTTTCGCCTCGTTTTCATGGGACCGCTCCTGACTAGTTGGAGGAACAATTTTTAATCGCGCCAAAGTTAGAGCACATACCTCTATCAAGCGGCAAAGGCAAACGCCAAGAATGAGATTGTAAATAACGAAATGCCTATTCAAATTACCGCGAGCCATCCTTAGAGAACTGAATGAATGACATACAAGGTCAACATAGCGATGAAAGACTCATGTAACCAAAACTTCAGACTCAAAATCATAAACTTTGCCAATGTCAACTAAAGTGAAAAGTAGCTGAATGTTGATATCAGTTATAAGTGAACAGCGTGATCTTAATATCCTTAGGGGTTTTGTATAGCCAAACTTCACAAATTTTACTCTGAATTTTATTAATATAAAACACTTTACAGACACTATAAATAGCGCAAACGAGAAGTGTAAAACTTCAGGTATAAATGAACTGCATCATAGATACCAGAGCAGTAACCATAAATGTAATGTCTGAGCGACCAAATAGCATCAACATAAGTGATTATATAAGTCATTGTACAAGCGTCCTCGATCTCAGTTATATACTTTGCTTGCTCGCTTTACTAGCTCGCAAGGTTATGAAATGGGCTAGCTTTGATCTGATGTTAATTTACCTGGGTATTCTGCATTAATTCCTATTTGGAAAGTAAATGTTTAATCATATTCTGGGAATAATTAAAGATACAGGCATCATACAGAAGTATTATGTTCACAGGCAACATTTTTTTCCCATCACGACTATCGATAAGTCTCTGTGAAGACCAAATTTACGTGTGTGTGTGTGTGTGTATGTGTATGTGTGTGTGTGTGTGTGTGTGTGTGTGTGTGTGTGTGTGTGTGTGTGTGCGTGTGTGTGTCAGTTGCTTTGAAAATATATTGCTAACATCGTTTTGTATTTCATTTAAAATCCCATTCCTTTTCTTACAAGATTAGTATTTGTGGAATAATTAAATACGGAAGCTTTTCTATTGGTCCCTGTAATTTTCAAGAACCATTTCATGCGCAGCTATCTTTTGCCTCTAAATTCCGATAGAACCTTCAATCATTTTTACATTACGAAGTCGGATTAAAACTTACGTATTCTATTCCGAAAGGAAGCAGCATTAAATTTGACGGTCAATTTATAGGTTACCAAAGGAACTGCCTTCCAAGCAAACTGTGCGCCGTAGCTACTTCAGTTACTTCTGAATGGTTTAATAATTTACGTAAAAGCATTAACAACAGAGTCAAACTGTATTTCATGAAAATAGGCCCCAGTTTTCTTTAACACTGCCGTCACTGTGGATTACTTAAATTCAGAACTTTTAGAAAGTTAATATTTTCATTTCTCAATTATATTATGTAATTTCGTTTCATTTAGAGAGAGGCAGTGAAGTTAAAACATTACGATCTCTATTCTGTATCAACATTTCATATTCAAACGGGACCCATTCCAACACAAATATCAAAACTATTTCGCACTTTACCTACCACCTCCCCCCACCTTTCCAGATCCAGATACCAGGTACGATGAAAATCTGTTTTCCATTATCCTGGCTATCCAGCCGAACAAAAAAGAAGAAAACAAGCACCTGGCGTCCCTTCCGTATGCAGATCCATCCACAGCCAAGATTGCCAAAAACGTTTTCTGGTTAAGGTTTAAAATCAACAACATGGCTGACTCAGTCAAAGACTGGATATGACTATGTGCTCATGGCGTCTACAGCGTCAGCTGCAAGTGTGGTATGCAGGACATCGGCCAGACGAAGCAGTGTATCTCGCATTGCTGTTAAGAATACGTTAGAGGCGTCCGCCTTTGCCAAACCGACAAGTCTGCAGTGGCAGACAACAGCATCAATTGCTTTCCAACAGTATGAGGTGCTGGGTCGCCCCAACGCATTCTGGGATTTGGTCATCGAGTAGGTAGTGGAAATACGACTACACGACGGTATGGTCAACCAAACGTGCTCCGGCTGCTATGTGGCGTTGGGAAAAAGAAGCCAGGAACGGTCTGATGTGAAAGCGGTGGAGAGAGCGACATCTCTTCCGTAGGCACGCGATTGTCACTGCCGTTGGCCCTTGGGCAGAAGCGTCTGCGGTCCAGTGGCTATAAAAGAACGAAAGGACATGAACCCAACACTTCGCCTGAAGATGATGAATAGGAAATTCACCGAAATGTTGTGAAGACTTGGCTGATAATCCGAGTAGATGTCATCTGAACCGTGATTTATTTCCAAAGAATATTCTTAAAAATTTATTTTATTTACTAGCGATTCATCACAAACATTAACACATTTAATCACACTATGTAAGTATGGAAGTTGTTGCCAGGGAGTAATTGATGAAATCATAACCAAATTCCTTTTAACAAATGGGAATTTTATTCACTTTAATAGTGCCTAAAATCATTTTTTAAAAGAAACAGTTTTAAAATTGTAATCAGAAAGCACCCTGTAAATAACAAAGTTACAATTTATTCAGAGGCAGAAAGAAACCTGTTCTGACTGTATGAGCTTTCGGGCAGAGAACCTTGCCGCTCCCTTTTGACGCGGCCGTAGTTACGACCGCTCACAACAGCCTCTGAAAGACTACACTGGTGCAAATCTGCAACACACCAGATTACTTTAAACTAAGGGTTTTAACAATTTACACAAGCACACAAACTATGCACCCCCTGTAGGAGGTATTGAAATTGTACAAAACGTTAACAATTAAAATATTAACCCTGACACCGAAAGTGCAACTTGATTTTAACTTCTACGAAAAGTCTTACGGTGAAAGAATGGCAACTTTATATACTAAAATTATCATTTAAATAAAAGCCCATGAAATGCAATCTTATATAAAATTCTACAAGGTTGGCCAAACAATAGATAAGATGCTCTACAGTACACAGATACTGCCCCTCAAGATCATAGAAAATAATATCAAAGTTTCCAAAGATCAAAACATATTTCAGGTATGAGGACGTTACACTCTCAGCAATAAATTCGTTAACACACCAAATCCGACAAACATGACAGAGGCCGCTACTAACGTACGGTAGATTGATAGGGAGATTACCGAACAACCCCAACCGCCGGTTGTTCTAACCCGCCCCTACTCCACAAGGGAAAAACGGACCACCCAATTTATAAACAACCACCATCCCGCGGGTGGGCAAACGGAGAAAAATGGTGGGCGACACCAAAGCAAGCAAGGCGTCTCACGATGTCGCAGCTCGCACCGGCCAGACTGATATCGTGGGTTGACTCCTGTTGCTCTCGTTTCGACCGCGAAGTCACTACCCCTCGCTATACGCAGCGGCCAACTGCACTCAGGTGGCGACCTCACATGCGCCGACGCTCAAGACGGACAAGTCATCTTGTGCCTCACTGCGCGACCGACCAATCGATCCAACCACCAATGACCATTGCCTGAACAAACTCGAGCAGACTGGAGGCCTAACGCGCAGACTCAGATGCAGGAACTAAACCCCGACCGCGCGACCACTCGCTGAGATCTCTTACTGGCGGAGTGAAAAAGACTCTCATTTTTCTGGCTTTAAAGGTTGATCCGAACGACAGACATACTAGCACTCCGAACGACAGACAGACACTAACTGCCTAACAAATGCGGACGAGAGACAGATTACCAAGCTGGGGACGAGAGACTGACACAGACTGACCAACTGGTGAGCTCATAGCGCCCCTTAAATGCACGTGAACTGGCAACCTTTCCCTTTTCTCACCAGATGGAGACACCAAAGCTGTGATTGCCACAGAGGCGCCAGAGCCAGAAACGGAAGGCGACTGCTTCACACTACGCGCTGCGGCGCGTTCTTCAAAACAACAATTTTTACCACGGCTCATCATCAGTTAACAGAATGGTTTTTCCTTCTTCCAGAATGTACCTCCAGCGTCTTCTCACGTGAGCTGGTTGAGAACACACATAGTGTTTTGTTGATGCTGCGCCCCTGCTTGCGTAAAGAACAAAAAGCAAACAGCACGAGACGGACTCCCCGCTAGATGCGCACATGCTGAGATTTCTATTGGAGTTTGCCGAGCCGTTATTAATTCCGCTGGCAGCAGCGCACGACCCGGCGGCCGCTGATAAACGACCCAATATTTATCACTCACTCAATTGTCTTCCGGCGATCAGCCGGTCGATATAAAACCGCGCCGCCGGACGGAATCGTGACTCGCTACCGAACGCCACAAACAGACCAACAGGAGCCGCCCGAGTCGAGGAGATGGGTCGAAGCGGCTCTGGTTAAGGTTAGCGCCGTCGCTCCCATATGTACGACTCAAGTCCAGCCGGCCGCGGCATTAATTCACAGCCACTTTTGCTTTATGAATATTTATGCGACGCATCCAATTTAGCACCGCTATGGAAGTATCTGATTTCACCGATTAAAGCGTGACGCGATAATGTACGAGAAAGGTAAGAATATTGCCTCGAGCCGAATGGCCCTCATATGTTACGACACTGTTAGTCGGTGTGGTATGTAGGCGCCATTCTGACGGCCGATATGGAAGCGTGGTTACGCAGGCCCACGTGTCGTTTCGCGACAGAAATCAGTCTGAAGTACGCCACTTTATCGAGGCGCGTTGCGGACTCAAGCTTACAAGGGGACCACACGGCCGTCGGGGGTTTGTAACTTTTTATATTTACGGTACGTGATGTTCAGAACTCTAATATCAACCTGTCAAAGCATTTCTATGTGACTCCTAAAAATCCTCGAGAATATCGACTTTGAAGGTTTCCGAACGAGTTTAATTCACTACAAATAGGCCAATTTTCGACGGGTGGCACTCAAGGCTTTCAATTGCTGGGTTTGGTATTCTCAACGTCGACATGGTAGATCTTCAATAATTGTTAACCCGTGTAATATTGATGCATTAATTCGTTCTAAAAGCACAAAAAAAGCGGCTTAAAAGTCGTGAGCTATCTGGGGAAGTTAACCTTGCATTACTGAGCAACTGTTTCACCAGGTATCCAGTCTATCTCACCAAATTCCCAACCAGACTAACATTAATCATAATCTTTTAATAGTCATCTTACGACAGCCGGTGATATAGCACAGCACTCCGACTTCAGGCCACAAGTGGCCCATCGGGACCATCCGACCGCCGTGTCATCCTCAGTTGAGGATGCGGACAGGAGGGGCGTGTGGTCAGCACACCGCTCTCCCGGTCGTTATGATGATTTTCTTTGATCGGAGCCGCTACTGTTCGGTCGAGTAGCTCCTCAATTGGCATCACGAGGCTGAGTGCACCCCGAAAAATGGCAACAGCGCATGGCGGCTGGATGGTCACCCATCCAAGTGTATAAAGAAAATTTAAATAAAAAGAAATAAATCAATTTTTATTTGGACATTTGTCTTAACATTGATCATTGTTCCGTTAAAATTTCAGCATATTAAACTTGATTCATAACTAAACTGGTGCCTTATTTGGGATTGTGAAAATGTGAGTTTGTGATCTTACGGAACACATCAATTATGGAGCCAAGATTGGGAGACTGCATACAACACTGCATTCATAAAATAACACACGAAGAACGTTGAAACATATGAAAGAGGAAATCAGCCACAACCAACCGATTCAATTTTCACCCAAAGAAGTTACGTTCGTAGAGCAATCCTGTCCGTCATACCACACACTGGTATACTAAATTCATTCTAACTCTCTGTGAAATGTTTCCAAAAAAGAATAGCTGAGGGCTACTTTGATGATTACAGCACACGCTTCACGTGGTCAACTTGGTTTACACAAAGAGTGTAACTCCACTGTAATGTTGATAATTATAATAAATTAGATCGAAAAGCAATTTACAAAAGAAAAACCTCGAACTGGTTACTATCGTCTTGCTATTACCCTGATGGGTCAAACAGTTGTATAAACACGTGGTACTGGTCACATAAAGTACACCCCACGTGAGTTGAACATAAAGAAAAGTTGCTATATTGAAAAATATTGTCAAGAGGAGACGTTATAATCTCATGCACATTCGCATTTAAGATTGATGATCTTATTTAGAGTTACGTATCATCAACACGTGGTTCCACTTTACTCACAAAATAGTGATAAAACAACTACTGGAAGATATTCTGAACTTCACACTCGAATTATACTGCGTTGCAATTTAAGATAACATTAGATATTTTAGATCTAAACCTGAAATAAAGGTGATTAAATTTTCAGTTAGGCTGAACTTAAGAAATCCATTGTCCTACGGACTTAGCAGACAAGCGCTTAGCCGGAGATCTGACCACTTCAGACGCTCGCCGCGGACAGACTGGCGTGGGCCTCTACCCTCAGGTGACTCACATATACAAAACGGAAGTGAACAGAGAGGCAGCTTCCTATACCAACATGACAAGGGACGGACAGGACCATACTAAGAATAGAAACCTCTTTGCTTTTATAAAGCGTAGCTACCTGTTCCGACGTTGGTCCTACTGTTCTCTAGCAGATAGGCTTGTCTGCTACCATCAAGCATACAACTAGAAACACATTTGCTCATTCATCCTTTCACACAGAAGGGAAGGGGGATTACAATATCTTATCATATACAGCATATAAAAGAAAGCGCATGTAGGTTCCGTATGAGATTGTGTGACATGAATTACATATAAACTGTGTTTTACAGTGTGGTAGTGTGACAGATCGTTCGTGATTATGTGTAAAAGTAAGACCTTCAGTCTCCTCCCAGATAGTCAGAAACACCACAGTAAATTTAGAAGTGGAATGTACGCCGTAAATGACAACAGTTTAAGAAATTAACATGAAAGGAATCCAACAGAATCCTTTCACCAGTTTCAATTCAGAGAAGCTTCTCTCATAACTGTCTTTACTTATGGTAACTCTGAGGAATATTCTCACCTTATATCATGTGACCTTCCTTTTAGTTTTGACACCTAAATAAATTTTAATAGACACAGTAGTCCGATGTTAATAAATTGTTTCTTAAAATATGTTATACCTACGAAAGCCCGTAGACGTATGCACACAATATAAACTCTTCGCTGTCAGTATCATGAGCAGCAGGGTTGAGATTGCTTTCTTCATCAACAATGTGCAATATTACAGCAGGTCTTAAAAAAATATATTTTTCTGCCAAGCCTGAGAACTGGTGGTTCCTATTTGCAATTTCAACTGTAACTCTACCTAATGAAGAAAACATTTTTCATTTTAAATCGTCTTCGTGCGATAAGCTGGCATCTACATCTACATCCATACTCCGCAAGCTACCTGACGGTGTGTGGCGGGGGGTACTTTGAGTACCTCTATCGGTTCTCCCTTCTATTCCACTCTCCTATTGTTCGTGAAAAGAAAGATTATCGGTATGCGTCTGTGTGGGCTCTAATCTCTCTGATTTTATCCTCATGGTCTCTTCCCGAGATATACGTAGGAGGGAGCGATATAAAGCTTGACTCCTCGGTGAGCCGGCCGCTGTGGCCGAGCGGTTCTAGGCGCTTCAGTATGGAACCGCGCGACCGCTACGGTCGCAGGTTCGAATCCTGACTCGGGCATGGATGTGTGTGATGTAATTAGGTTAGTTAGGTTTACGTAGTTCTAAGTTCTAGGGGACTGATGACCTCAAATGTTAAGTCCCATAGTTCTCAGAGCCATTTTGACTCCTCGGTGAAGGTATGTTCTCAAATCTTCAACAAAAGCCCGTACCGAGCTACTGACCGTCTCCCTTGCAGAGTCTTCCACTGGAGTTTATCTATCAACTCCGTAACGCTTTCGCGATTACTAAATGATCCTGTAACGAAGCGCACTTCTCTCCGTTGGATCTTCTCTATCAACCCTATCTGGTACGGATCCCACACTGCTGAGCAGTATTCAAGCAGTGGGCGAACAAGCGTACTGTAACCTACTTCCTTTGTTTTCGGACTGCATTTCCTTAGGATTCTTCCAATGAATCTCAGTCTGGCATCTGCTTTACTGTCGATTAACTTTATATGGTCATTCCATTTTAAATCACTCCTAATGCGTACTCCCAGATAATTTACGGAATTAACTGCTTACAGTTTCTGACCTGCTATATTGTAGCTAAATGATAAATGATCTTTCTTTCTTTGTATTCGCAGCACATTACACTTGTCTACATTGAGATTCAATTGCAGTTTCCCTGCACCATGCGTCAATTCGTTGCAGACCCTCCTGCATTTCAGAACAATTTTCCATTGTTACAACATCTCGATATACTACAGCACCATCCATAAAAAGCCTCAGTGAACTTCCGATGTCATCCACAAGGTTATTTATGTATATTGTGAATAGCAACTGTCCTACGACACTCCCCTGCAGTACACCTGAAACCACTCTTACTTCGAAAGACTTCTCTCCATTGAGAGAGCTTCCATCGCCAGAAATGTACCTCCACCTAATTCAACTCGGATGTTCAATAGAAATGGCAAGTTCTTCACAGAAGCTTTAGTGTAACTTGACGCTGGGTCTACGAACTCCTCTCGCTATTCTTCCTGTGTCGTCTGTAAGTCGCTTACTTTCTGAGCAGACTGTTGTCGTATGTCAAGTCGCTCCGTTTGTATGTGATTCTGTGAATCGTTCATTTTACTCAATACCAGTTTCCAGAGCCTCGAGAAAAACAGAAACAAAAATGATGGCATCACGACTAACAAAGTTCCCGTGTCTGTTCGTATATTCAAGCTTGTCAAAATTTCTTTCTAAAGTAATCCTGACACATTCGATGTGATGCTGGTGCCGCAGTTTATGAAATAGCATCGGAAGCACGTGAAGCTGGCAATTTGAAGTTTCAATTACAGGGTCTAAGCTTCTTTTTGGTTTTGATCAGCGCTAGCACATGATATTCCTGGCATAGATTCTGGTGTCTCCGAACGGACTTGCACCAAGTTTTGTACAACCTTACATTCTCTCTAACAAGCAAATGCAGATGCACATGAAACTTCATCAATGCATAGAACAAACTGGATCAAAGCTGCATCGCTCTTCTAAATAACAACAGAGAAGGCATTACATGTCACCTGCTCACCTCTAAGTCTATGAGTTGTTCAAAGACAGTAAGACATTAATTCAAAAATCACAACGGGAACAGTAATGGTGTATGTTGTTTAGGTCACATCTTTCAACTCTGTGTTGAACCACTTCCGCTTGTCCAACTGCCACTGAATTTTGCACAGGTACCTCTGTAGTCCCGGTGACCGTTCATCTACCGGTCTAACGGCCGCTACGGTCGCAGGTTCGAATCCTGTCGCGAGCATGGATGTGTGTGATGTCCTTAGGTTAGTTAGGTTTATGTAGTTCTAAGTTATAGGGGATTGATGACCTCAGATGTTAAGTCCAATAGTGCTCAGAGCCATATTGAAACTTCCTCTCCCCCCCCCCCCCCCCCCCTCAAAGACCTCCCCGGCCCCATCTGTTCTTCGCAGCTGCTCCAACCCAAGTTTGTACTCTGTCTCTAACGACGTCATTATCGACGGGACGTTAAATCGTAATCATCCTTCGTTAACTTTGTTTCCCTTTCTTATGGTGTGTCATGATGTAATGTGAGTGTGAGTCAAGATTCTGCCCTTTATTGTTTCTTTTAATTTGTCGATATTTTATCCTTATTTATTAATTTGCAAGCTCCAGTGGATGTTTTTGGGCCAAAAAGTTTCGTCATACTTCTTCTAATTCTTGAACTGTAGGCCTCACACCACGTACTCTTTCAAGAATCGAACTCTCAATTTCAAACGTCTGATTACTTTACAAGTGAGTCACGTATTTAATGTTATGCATGTAAAAAATTTTCATTCGAGACGTAAAACACTAATTATTTTGATGTTATTAGCTTCGGGTCATTCACTGATAAACTAATGAAAACGTAAAAACAACGGTTCTAGGCTCTATAGTCTGGAACCGCGCGACCGTTACTGTCACAAGCTCGAATCCTGCCTCGGGCATGTGTGTGATGTCCTTAGATTAGTTAGGTTTAAGTAGTTCTAAGTTCTAGGGGACTGAAGACCTCAGAAGTTAAGTCCCATAGTGCTCAAAGCCATTTTTTGTAAAAACAAATAAAAACTGGTAAACGAGAAAAGTTTAAAGAAAAGCTAGTTTCTCACACATCTCATTGTTTTTGACATCGTATCTTCGAGAAATGTGTGTCGTGTAGTGTTTATTTTTGCGGGTATATTCTGTGATATGTTTACTCGTAAATCCTCTGCAAGACGCATTGCGAATAGATAGAGTAGTAAACAGGTGATTAATTACAACGTCGTGGCTAACGCTGAAGCTCTACTGGATCAACATCGCAAATGTAGTAAGTGATAGACCTTTTTCCTTTCATTATTTTGTGGGAGGGGGTGGGGGAGATGCAATGAGAAAACTTTTGAAATTAACAATTTTTAAAACTTGTTGGAAGCCTATAAGTGGTCTCATTCTGACATACTCAATGAATATATTCTGGAAAAGTGTCTGCCTCATGACATACAAACTGTTTCATCTTTAATACTTGACTTATTGTGTTAAACTTGTACCGTAATGTTATACTTCACGGTAAGTAAATTATCACATCATTCTAAAGTTTTAAATTCGATCAGAAATTAAGTGAAATACTGTAATTTTCTTCTCCTGGAAAGCGTTAGGTAGGTAATCAGGCAGAATATTGGGACTGTCTGACTGGGGGACTTTTTTAGTTGTTTTATAATACATATTTGTCAGTACTTCCTCTATTTCATTGTAAATATTTTTAGTTTTTTGTCGTTTCACTCTGAGTGTTAGTTCATCTACGGCAGAGGTTCGTATCCATTTCCTTGAATTACGACCGTTGACTGAAAAGTAATGCCTCCACTTTCGTAACTCTTCTACAGTTGGCAGAATTGGTATGCAGCGGGTACTGGATTGTTCAGCAGCCTCTTCTCTACAGCTCCATTTGGCAGGGAGCCTCAGCATTGAACGGTTGTGATGTTACGGTGTCAAGAATGGAACCTTGTGAAGACGGTTGGTCAGTGAGATTTAAGCAACGTGCAGTCATCGAATTCTTGACAGCAGAAGATGTCACCCAAAAGGAGGTTCATCAGAGAATGATAGCGGTTTCAAAAATGGTTCAAATGGCTCTGAGCACCATGGGACTAAACGTCTGAGGTCATCAGTCCCCTAGAACTCAGAACTACTTAAACCTAACTAACCTAAGGACATCACGCACATCCATGCCTGAGGGGGGATTCGAACCTGCGACCGTAGCGGCCGCGTGGTTCCAGACTGTAGCGCCTAGAACCGATTGGCCACTCCGGCCGGCACTTGTTCATCGTTGGCAGAAATGTATCCAATTGGTTATTGATTATGTGGAAAAGGAAATATTGGTAATTAAAGATCACGTTCTAAGGATTATTTCTGCGCTTGATTTATTAAATTATTGCCATCCAAACCCAATTAACGAAGGTGTGGATGCATTACTTTTCATTCGTCTCTCGTATCTCTCCTGCGGACATATTGGTACCCAGCGAGGTGACTGAGGCAGATGATAGGGTGCAGGACTTGCTTTCGGCACGGCACCAATCCAAATCCCCATCCACACACTCAGTTTTAGTGTTTCTAAGCTTCCTTTAAATCACTTGAGGCGAATGCCTGCATGAATCCTTTGAAAAGTACATGGCCGATTTCTCTCCCGAATACAAAAGCTGTGTTTCATATCTAATGACACTGTCACCATCATGACGTTAACTTCCTGTCTGTCTGAAAAGAGAAATTGGTGCATTTGTCCGTGTTAGTAAAACGCTTTGGTTTCCTGTGCATAGATCTTCAAACCTCTTGTACTGGTAATCAATTACAAGAGATTAACTTCTTGTACCCCTCCATCGATCAGATGTTAAGAAGGTATTGTAAAATCATTCATAAATGACATGCAGTTTAGTTCATTCAAGAAATCATTTTCCTGCTTGAGGTTGTTTTTATTTGAAATAAATATTTACTTCACTTTCTAACGTACCTGCACTGTCCGGTGTATTGATTACACATGTCACCCTAATAGTAGTAGTAGTAGTAGTAGTAGTTTTATTCATCCGTAGATCTCTTTTTACAAGGATATAGGACATGTCAAAGTATTTACAAGCTTAGATCAATTTACAATAAGCTAATTCGTATACACATATATTTACAGACTTCTAGTTAGAGACAATCATTAGATTTTACTCCTGGTATACAATAATTTATTTACAATTAACTCATTAAATAATGTAATGCCACACTATTCACTCATATTTCACTATCAGTCACTGCACACACTATACACACATTGTTTCATAACACTTCACTCACTACATACACACACACACACACACACACACACACACACACACACACACACACACAGGTGATCCTTGGGCCATTTTCTGTACTGCAAGTTCCCATTTGCTATCCTGAAAAACTGAGTCAGCATCCCTTCATAATGAGTGAGATGTTGAGCTCAGAAAGAGGAAGAGGTGTTAGTATTGTGCTATGCATAGCTTGAGGGGAGAGTATCTCTAGAAAGGAAAAAAGAAGAAAAATAATAAAGTGAAGGTGTTATGTGGAATATTGGATGTTTTATAATCATCATTATTATTATTATTTGTTTGTATAACATTTTTTTATCAAACCCCTACTCTGCTTTATCTAAGTAATCCTTCAATGTATAAAATGTATTGCATAACAGGTACTTTTTAGCTGCCTTCTTAAATAAGTGTATTTTTGAAATTTCTTTAATCTCTTTTGGTAATTTATTGTACAGTTTTATTCCTTGGTAGAAAATGCTGTTTTGAGTTTTATGTTTATTTTTTCTTGGTAAATGTAAGTTGAGTCTATCTCTTGTTGTATGGTCATGGACAGAGCTGTTTGTGCAGTAATTGCCAATGTTACTTTTGATGTGTACAACTGACTGGTAAATGTGTTCACATGGAGCAGTTAAAATTCCCAGTGTTTTGAACAGATCTTTACAATGAGCTCGACTACTATTTCTGGTTATTATTCTTATGGCTCTTTTCTGGAGTTTGAAAATTGTGTTCATATTTTGTGGATTTGTTCCCCAAAAAAGAATGCCATAGCTAAGAATTGAGTGTACATATGAATAATATGTAACTAAAAGACACTGCATGTTACACACAGATGATAGAATTCTAAGGGCATAACATGCTGATGACATTCTGTTTGCAACTACCTTTGTGTGTTCGCACCACTTCAGCTGAGAGTCAATATTCATTCCTAGAAATTTTGCATTTGTTACACAGTCTATAGAGGTGCCATCTACATTTAATTTAACATTGTCATTTTTCCTCTTCAAACTGAAGTTCATGGCATTAGTTTTCTTTATGTTTAATGTCAATTTGTTGCTTATTGACCAATCGTAAACTTCCTTGAGAGTTTCATTTGCTTTCTCGGTAAGGAGTTCTCTTGTTCTCTCAGTGACTATAATATTGCTGTCATCAGCGAAGAGAATTTTCTCACCATGAGTAACACTACTGGGAAAGTCACTGATGAATATCAGGAATAGTATTGGTCCTAATATGCTACCTTGTGGAACCCCTATATTAATATATTTTGGTTCTGATAAGTATTTTACTAAATGTTTAGATCTATTTGAAGTATTTGTTATCTCTACTCTTTGTACCCTATCTGTTAGGTATGATCGAAACCAGTCATTAGCTACCCCTCTTATTCCTAATGCTTCTAACTTATTTAATAGAATCTTGTGGTCGACTGTATCAAAAGCCTTAGAAAGATCCAAAAATATGCCTGTGACACACTCATCTTTATCAAGAGCATTAAGTACAACTTTTGTGAATTTTACTATGGCTGACTCCGTATTTTTGCCACTTCGAAAACCAAACTGTGATTTGCTTAAAAGATTGTATTTATTCAGATAATTCATTAATCTGTCTTTCATAATTGCTTCTATTATTTTTGAGAATGCTGACAGCAGGGAAATGGGCCGGTAATTTTCTATGTCTTCTGCATTACCTTTCTTAAGCAAAGGTACAACTCTTGCCTGTTTTAGCTGCTCTGGAAATGTCCCTGATGTGAAGGATTCATTTATTATATTTGTTAATGGGCCTTGTATAATCCCTATGCATTGTTTCAGTACACACATTGGTACATCATCTAAGCCTTCTGACTTTTTATTTTTTAGCTTTTGAACAGTTTTATTGACTTCATTCTCTGTGGTTGGAAGTAACATCATTGTATCTAGTGCAACAATTTTTGCAGGTGTTATATTTGTTTTGGGGAATTTTTGCTGTAACTTCTCTGCAATACTTGAAAAATGCTCGTTTACATAGTTTGCTAAGTGTTGTGGATCATTTATTACCTTATCCCCCTCCCTTAGCAGTATGTTATTCTGCGTTTGTTTGCCTCTCCCCGTTTCCTTTTTTATAACATCCCAGACTGCTTTGCTTTTATTCTCTGCATTATATATTATTTTGTCATTAAATGACTTTTTTGCAGCAATCAGCACCTTCCTATAAATCTTTTTGTATCTATGATAGAAATTTAAGAATTCTGGATCATTGTGAATCTTTTTCATGGAACTGAGGTGTTTAAGTGTTTGGGAGGACTTCTTAATACCTGCTGTTATCCATCTGTTTTTGTGAGATGTTGATACAGTCATGCATACTTTTGGAAATGCTGTTTCAAAGTTCAATTTAAACAATGTGGAGAATTTGGAGAATTTCATATTCACATTGGTTTCCTTATACACTTCATCCCAGCTTTGTTTTTCTAGTTCTTTTGAAAAATCTTTTATTTTGATTTCTGATAGATGTCGTTTATAGGCTTGTAGTTTAGGGAATGATTCGATGCCTGATTTTACTGTTGTTATTTGACAGAGATGGTCTGATAGTCCGAGATCTTTTACAGCTACATCACATTTTTCCCTGTCTATATTTGTGGCCACATGGTCAATTACTGATGCAGTCATTGTAGTAACCCTTGTTGCACTATTGACCAATAGGGACATGCCAAAACTTTGAAGGATATTTATGAAGGTGCTGCTGGATTCATTTATGATATTAGTGTTGATGTTTATGTCCCCACACAGAATTATGTTGACCTTTGTACTTGAGACTTTATCTATAACTTCTGTTAATTTATTGAAAAAAGTGTCCACACTACCACTGGGAGATCTATACACACACAAAATGATTAATTTCTTGGTGATATCGAGCCCTGATAATTCAATAGCTGATATTTCAATGTGTTTGTCTTCACTTACTGTACTGAGGTCATGTCTAGACTTGAACTGTGTTCCTTTTCTGATATAAATGCATGATCCTCCACCCCTTGAAGTAGTTCTGCAGTAAGAGTTTGCCCTTTCATACAATGATAATACTACATGTTGGATTTCTGTGTCTCTACACCAGTGCTCAGTAATACAAACTACTGTGCAGTTCAAAGATTGGAGCTCAAAATCTAATGCTTGTATTTTATTTTTTATTGATTGTATGTTTTGATGGAGGATTGTTAAGTCTGTGAAATGCCCCATGTTACTCTTTCCGATGATTTGTTTTTCTTTGTGACATCTGGTATGTGTGATTTTTGAAGTGTTATAATCTGTCTTGTGAGTGATTGTTTCAGTATTTTTTGAACTGCTACAGATACTCTTTAGGCAGGGGAACCTGTTGTCTGGATTTATCCTAAAAAAGACCTACTTTTCCTACCTATGACAACAGGTATTTGACCATGTGTGGCCCGAGATCCACCCCCTATACTTTCATGAATCAGCTGTACCAATCTTCCCTTCCCAGTCCTGTTTAGGTGTAGGCCATGCCTAGTGAAACCCCATCTGTTGATAGTCCCGACGGGCACCAGAGAAACATGAGCAAAGTTGGCCGTCCTCAGAGCCATCCCCAGCCCCACATTGATTCGCCTCACAGCTCCATCAAGGCGTGGCTGATCATGACGCCGGAACAGCTCAACAAAGTGTACATTGGTGCCATGAGTCAGGGAAGCTATCTTGTCCAGGTCACCACCTATTTCATATGCCATGTAACTTTCAGATAATGCATCAGTTCCTAAGAATAAGTAGGCTACAGAGAGAATGCAGACAGTGTACTGACTGATCGTTATACTGAGCAAGAAAGATACTGCAGTACTAACATACGGCAACAAAAATGTGGAATTATTCTAGTAAATTTTAATTAGTTAACGAATTTGTTATTAATTATGACACTGAAGTTTAAAAAATTTATAGTTATTAAATGAAATAGTTCGGCCGCCAGTCTACTTAAGAACAACAATTACGAAACTGAAGCTTCGTAACAGTTAATAAAACGTGGTTGGTCGACAATGCTCGATACATGCGCGGAAGCTCAATAGAGTTTGCGTGTGACTATAAAATGTTTGAATGTTAATTATCATCACATTTAACACTTCAGAATCATAAGGTTTTTAACATGACTGTCAATCAGCGACTGTTGTATAATACAAAATTTTCAAAAACGCAGCCCTCAGTCACGAACACAATTAATTTGTAACCTAGGTTTCGGTGTCACAAGGGACACCTTCTGCGGACAGAATTAAAACTAAATGTTGCAGCATAACGTACCAAAGAATACGAAAGCTGCGGTCATACCTGACAGCATCAGATAGTCAGAATTAAAATAAAATGCAACAGAGGTGCAAACAACTAGGGGCTGCCATGTGTCCTGTGCTACAGTCAACACAAAACTGAAACATCATGTGACTTGTGCGCCTCTCCAGCTTCAAGACAATACCGCCATCTGGTGGCTAATTGGGAAAACAAGCTATTTTGTAAACATCTCTCGTAACTGCAGAGAGGGAAATAAACTAACACCTGAACGGTGTACATGAAGTAATTACAATAGCGGGATACTGCATGATATAAAATACAACTAATAAATGACTGGCTGTAGTAGAAAATTTTTAGAATAAATGCATAAAGAAGACATACACGAAATAATCCATTAAATGACATTACTGCCTGCTATAATACATGCGTTATAAAAAAAGGGCGTAAACTTGATATTTTGGAGGAGCTGGAAATTTTAAAGCATTTGCTTTCGAATGACGGACTTTTACTCAACGAGCAGTTGCTGTTGCGCGGAAGAAGTAATTTCAATGGTATAAAGCCGCTGCTTGACGAGATATAACACTTTTACGTACCAACTACTACTTGCAGATTCAGAAATACCTTTTCATTTTATTTTTTGCGGCTCATATACGTAAATTAAAAAAAAACGTTTTTGGTTTTTATAACGCATCTATTATAGCAAGCAGTAACGTCATTTAATGGATTATTTCGTTTATGTTTTCTTTATGCATTTATTCTGAAATTTTTGTACTGCAGCCAGTCATTTATTAGTTGCATTTTATATCATGCAGTATCCCGCTATTGTAATTACTTCATGTACACCGTTCAGGTGTTAGTTTATTTCCCTCTCTGCAGTTACGAGAGATGTTTACAAAATAGCTTGTTTTACCAATTAGCCAGCAGATGGCGGTATCGTCTTGAAGTTGGCGTGGCGCACAAGTCACATGATGTTTCATTTTTGTGTTGACTGTAGCAGAGGACACATGGCAGCCCATAGTTATTTGCAACTCTGTTGTAATTTATTTCAATTCTGACTATCTGATGCTGTCAGATATGACCGCAGCTCTCGTATTCTTTGGTACGTTCTGCTGTAACATTTAGTTTTAATTTTGTCTGAAGAAGGTTTCCCTTGTGACACCGAAACCTAGGTTACAAATTAATTGTGTTCGCGACTGAGGGCTGTGTTTTTCAAAACTTTGTACTTCAGAATCACTCGAGAATATAAGTAATTTAATAATTCCAATACGTGATACGGTAATGATTGAGAAAAGAGATCGAACTTTACTTATGTTGTTTTTCTAACACTTAAAACCATTACTAGGACATACAATAATTAAGTTAGGGAAGTTCCCATATGGAACAGTTAGATGAGGCAACGCCAGAATTACGAATGCGATCGTACAATTTTCATATATAAACATAAAATTATGTATTACTATTGTGTAATAGTATGAACTTTTACTTTACCAGAATAACTGTTGTTGGCATTTAATGAGCTTCTTTCCCAACAGAATAATGTTTGTAGTTAAATTGCAAAATCGTAACATTGGACAAAATAGCGGCACTGCATCGTCGTTTCATACGAGTATCCGATCTGCGGGCAGTATGTAGATGGACGTATCTCTCTCTGTGTGTGTGTGTGTATGTGTGTGTGTGTGTGTGTGTGTGTGTGTGTGGAAGCTCCAGGGAGAACGAACGTCGGCATGTTTCACTCGGCATCACCGTACGCACCCAGCAGTTGGCGTGTTGCTGGAAGCAGGTAATTTTGATGGCATCCGTTACAATTCTGACATGTCAAGGCCGGTGGCTGAGACCTGTCATAGAAGTCTCCGCGACATCATGTTTCTACAAGATAACGAAAGACCGGTTGTTACCCGTGCTGCCCCGACATACCTCGATACAGAGGATGGTCGGCTGTTGCTATGGGCAGCACATTCTTCACATCTCTAGCCCGCTGTAAACGCGTACCCAACGATCGCAGAGAGACCACGCCCCAGCCGCCGCCACTGATGAACTCTGGCACAGAGTTCAAACAGCACGGAATCACATACGTGTGTCTGCCTTCCAACCTCAGTTCGTCTCGGCACTCAGCCTTTCTTTCCACCGGAGGTGGCACCTCTGTCTAAGTTAATAAATTTCGCTTCTGTACGCCTCCAAATTAGTGCCTTACTTTACCAACGAAACTAAGGAACGCATTGTCGTTATATGGGATTTCAGTCGCCCGACGGATCGTGTACCAGAAGGAAACTATGACTTAGTTGCAACACATGTCCGTACTGCAGCCATTACTGTCAGACTTTTGAAACTGTCAAACATTTCTTTATCCCAAGGACATTTATCTGTAAACAAACGGCCTTATGTTGTGATGTATGTATGCAAGCTATCAGACGACGAAGACATACATTCGAAACCGGTAAGTCAGATGTTCAGTAAAGTAAACCAAAACTAAATTATCCGTGCTTACTGCCTTACGCTGTCAAGACTCTATTACAATGGACAAATCTTGAACTTTAGGAACATTCGCTATCGCGTACGTGATACACAATCAACTCCTTCGCTATAGTGCAGAAAGCAGGGATGTGTGCTACTTGTGTTCCTGACAGCTTCATCCAAATCCAATGGTTGTAATGATGCCGCACTCCACGCCAAGTGTTTCTTAAAGATTCTCTATAACACGAGTGTACGATGTACAGTTACGCGGTAGATACTCCTTCACTCTCTTTAGTTTGTGTCGACAGTTCCACCGAACGATGAAGTCCTGTGGGTAACATTCTACAACGTACGACTTCGGTATGACTTCTGTGATAAATCTCCAACTACCAGGTAACAGAAATAATCATTTCTAAATTCCTGGGAACTATTGTCTCCTTCATGCCACCCTTACACTATTAACAATTTCAATGGGGTGACATACATGGTTATGATGTACTACATTGCATCGATTGATTTAAATTAACTCCGTTAAAGAATGTCTGTAACTGAGTTGATGGATTCAAATACACTGGCGAGGTAAGAAAGTAAAGCTTTAATTCTAGCACGAACAGCAATGTGCGTTACCAAAGCATGTTACTCTTGGAGGTGGAATGCATTTACATTCCTCCTACCAAAGAAACGACCTTCTCTGCCAGCAGTACGGAAACCTTATAACTGTCTTCCATGCTTTACCATTGATAACACTGTCCTCCCACTGCTAACCTGTAATTCTTCTTAACCTTGAATTCGTAAGACAAACATGAAGAAATGTTCTCCTACATACCTTAAATGAATTTTTTGATTGCTAAAAAAAAAGTACAGTAAGATGAAGGTAGTTGGTAAGCATTGTACTTTTTGCACTGCTTATGCCGTGTAAAAATACAGACTTGTCCCATGAGCTCAGTCACCTACGCGACGTCATCAGGAACAACGGATATAAAGACCATCAAATAAACGAAATGATTTCGTGCAAGATCCACAACAAGACAAGACTCATAACAAAACCACCGGCGAGAAGCAGGAAAAGAAACTAGCTTTCTTGCCGATCTAGATCCCCGTGTCGCGCGAGGTAAGCCGCCTGCCGAAAAGACACAAGATAAAATTGATCCTGAGATCTCCGGCGAAAATCCGTGAATAACTGAGACCAGTTAAAGTCGCTGCAGGTCCCAGAAGACCTGCGACCTACAATATACCTAGCGAGTGTGTCCAGTCTTCTGTCCTGCAACAGTATGCGATGTGGAACAACGCAAGAAAGAGCATGAGAGGTTTCATCGCCTACGCTACCCCGAGAAATGTGCTATAGCTGAGCATACTTTAGAAAACGGACACCGGATAAATTTTGACGAAAGATCCGTCGTGGCTCACACAAACTGTATCTGGGATTGTGCAAATTAAAGAAGTCCTTGAAATAAAAATCGCTGACGACACCCTACACAGAGACAGTCAGCTGCAGCTCAGCACGAAGTGGGATTCAGTGATCGCGCGGTTGAAGCGGGCGCATCGAACACCGAGACAACCTACAGTATGCCCGTAAATGACGACACCTCAGGCTCCAGTGACGTCACGACCGGCAGCTAGCTTATATAAGGCGGGCACCTGTTGCGTACTGGCAGTTATACCACTTGACAATAGTCAAGGAGTACTTGCCCGAAAGCTCGTGTAATTGTAGTTGCTTGACGCGGTTGAAAACTTATACTGATGGTTTTGCTTATAATAGGGGCGAGTCGAATGGTTTCTACAATTTTGAGTTAGATCGCATAATACTCGAAGCATTTATGACATTTGTAGGTTTGTGGCTGCGATTTAGATGATTCTACACTATGTCAGCGATTGTAGATCAGGTTCAGATGGTTCAAATGGCTCTAAGCACTATGGAACTTAATATCTGAGGTCATCAGTTCCCTAGACTTAGAACTACTTAAACCTAACTAACCCAAGGACCTCACACACATCCATGCCCGAGGCAGGATTCGAACCTGCGACCGTAGCAGCAGCGCGTTTCCGGACTGAAACGCCTCGAACCGCTCCTTCGCAGCGGCCGGCTGCAGATCAAGGTTCCGTTATTGATACAGTGATCTATTGTGGACGTGGAATAGATAAAAATATGAGAATCATTGTGGATACGGACGGCTTACCGCATGGCAAGTATCTTGTTTTCACCAACTTTGTTGAAAGCGATGACAATGAGCCGGTGTCGAAAAGGCTGAGGTTGAGATTAATTGAGGGGGAAGGGGGATGTTGAAGGATCCACAGGTTCCAAATCGAGTGGGATATTTTGTGGGAGGATAACAGTAGAATCTTTCTTAGGAAGTAGCTCTGAGTATGATGTAGAATGGTGAGAATGATTTGGGCGCTAATTGTGTAGGCCTAAGGAATTTCGTGGTTGGGTGGGACTAAATAAAAGAGTAAGTTGTTGAACAGGGATTTCGAGAAGAAATGCGTGTGAGATGTGTGTGTTTGGTATAATCATCCGGCCGGTGTGACCGAGCGGTTCTAGGCGCTACAGTCTGGAACCGCGTGACCGCTACGGTTGCAGGTTCGAATCCTGCCTCGGGCATGGGTGTGTTTGATGTCCGTAGGTTAGTTAGGTTTAAGTAGTTCTAAGTTCTAGGGGACTGATGACCTCAGAAGTTAAGTCCCATAGTGCTCAGAGCCATTTGACCCATTTTTTTGAAATAATCAGATATATCTTTCTGCGTTAGCAGGTTTACTGAGGCTGAGGCTTTTATTAAGTTTTTTTGGGTGGCTTGCGGTAGGAAGGAGTTCTGTTGCATCATGAGAGGGAGTGAGAAGAACAGCTGGATGAGCGACGGAGGAACTCACCTCGAACGATGAAATTCGCTGAGGGTGACTGATGGCGGGACGTTGCTAATTCCCCGACCTCGGCTGAATAGCAAGCTGTGAGGGGTGCTGACTACGGAACTGAGTAGGACTACTCCGGAAAGAAGGTAGAAGTGTTTAACTACCTGTGTGAGTGTATTGCTAGGAAGTAGCCCTGGCACACTTCCCTAGTTTTATTTATTTATTTATTTATGCATTTATTTTACCTGGCAAGATTAGGGTCTTCAGGCCCTCTCTTACACCTAACCAGGCATACTCAGACTGAACGAGTTACAGTTTCTACATAACATTAAGGACATATAACGTATTATGCAGTATTGATCTTGATGTTAAAGAAAAAAATAGACATTTTAACAGTAGTACAATGATAATTATAACAATAAAAAATAATTGTAACAATCAAGAATAATAATAATAATAATAACGACTATGTATGTGAAGGTAAACATACTTTTCTTTTGTGAATGTCAGTCCCATTGTTAGTTGGGAATTTTCTCGTTATGTTCTTGCAGCTTGTGAGTTATTCTCATCGAGCAGAGACATAAGACGATAGAATGGGGTGAAAGAGATATTTAAGAGGTAGATAGGTTAGAGGAAGAGAAATATAATGGTAAAATTCGAAGCTGTGATGGAGAGGAGAAAGAAAGAGATGGGAGGGGAACAACAATGATGGCTATACCGTCCCTAATATGTAAGTTTTGAGTTCCCTCTTGAATGTTGAGTAGTTCTGGATAAGACGCAGATCACAGGGGAGCGCGTTCCATAGTCGTATGGCTGAGATGGAGAATGACACGGAGAAAGATTTTGTGTTATGTAAAGGTACAGCCAAGATGATAGACGTATCCGATCTGGTATTGCGATTGTGGAATGATGATAGGTGTTTAATGTGAGAAGATAAGTGTTGGGGGCACCAGTGGCTAAGAAATCGATGAAGTAAGCACATCGTGTGGAGATCGCGTGCCTTATGTGGGCGTATTCAACCTAGCTGGGAGTATGAAGGACTGATATAATCATACAACAGAATATTGCACACGTATCTAACGCAAGCATTCATCACTAGCTCGAAGCATCTAGAATTTTCACTATTTGTGCCGTGTTGAACTACATCGCAGTAGTAAAGATTAGGCAAGACTAGTGTTTGGACTAATTTTTGTGTAACATGGGTTGGAAATATTTTTCTAAATTTTTGAATTGCATGTAGGGAGGAGAGCGATTTCCAGCAAGCTGTCACTGTTTGTTCTTCCCAGTTTAGGTATTCATCCAAGATTATTCCAAGGTTTTTTACTGTTTTTTGGTATGGTAGTTGGGTACCATTGAGGAGTATTTTAGGGACTGTTTCGCGAAAGTACCTGCTGATTAACTTTGGATGAGATATAAGTATGACCTGGGATTTCTTGGGGTTTAGTTTCAGATCTAGGTTCTGTGCCCATCGAGAAACAGAGCAAAGATCTGCATTCATACTCGCTACGGCGCCAGCAATGTTTTTGGGGCTTGCACTTATGTACAGCTGGATGTCGTCGGCATAAAGATGGTAGTTGCAGGAGTGAATCACTGAAGAAATATCATTAATGTACAGTGAGAAGAGTAGTGGACCAAGGACGGAGCCTTGGGGAACTACAGAGCGCACGCTTTTCCATGATGACTTTTCCGACCCACAAATGACTTGTTGACTTCTGTTTTTGAGGTAGCTGTCGAACCAGTGTATTGCGCTGTTTGAGAAATTCAGACGTTTCATTTTAATTAGTAATATATCGAAGTCAACTCTGTCAAAAGCCTTGCTAAAGTCAAGCAGTGTTAGGATAGTAGCTTCACGTCTGTCCATAGCATGTTTAATGTCATCAGTTACTTTGATTAATGCAGTTGCTGTACTATGGTGCTTTCGAAAGCCTGACTGATATTCGTCATGGATGTTATGAGTTTTGAGGTAATCTGTCAGCTGTTCATGGACGATGTATTCTAGGGCTTTAGATATTGCAGGTAGTATGCTGATCGGCCTGTAGTCACCTGGCGACTTTGGGTTGTCAGTCTTGGGTATAGGCTGAATTAAACTTTGCTTCCACTCAGTAGGATATGTACTACTGACAAGAGACAGGTTGAAGATGTCTGTGATAACTGGCATAATAGTGTCTACGACGTTCTTAATCATGCCAATGCTCACTCCATCATTTCCTACTGCCTCGGAAGAGATTCTCATAATTGCCTCGTGTACTGTGCCGGTAGTGACATGTTTTAGGAAAAACTTGTCTCTCGAGAGATTGATATCTTGGGGCTGGTAATTTGTCGCTGCGTGGCAGTTTACAGCTGTTGAGAAGAAATCGTTTAATTCTTCTGCAGACGCTTGATAAACAGCGTCAGATCTTCGCTTCCCTATACCGAAACTGCGCAGCTTTTTCCACAGTGCAGCAAGTTTTGATATGCCGCATACGACAGAGCGGACATGTCTGAGTTTGGCATTCCTCACGCTCCCATCTAAGATGAACTAACTCTACATTCTCTAAGTCCTCTTGACCAACAACTTTTTCCTGAAATGAATTAATGAACTAGTCGGAATATCTCTTACATTCGAGACATGTTCCACCCCCCCCCCCCCACCACCACCACCACCATCCCCCATTCCGCTGGGAAAATTTTTTAAGCTCGGATCTCCAAGGTTATAAAGTTTTCATTATCTAGTTGTGTGTGCCAGTGGACTGTTCCGAAGCTTTTTCTCCAAACAACAAAATTTCACATGACAAAATGCGTTAAAACATGTTTACCATGGTGAATAGTCGTCACACAATAAATATCTTCGTCTTGGTCCATTCACATGAATGTACAAAGTCACAGTTTTAAGTAGTATAGTCTCTCACAACAAAAGCGCTACAATTTTTGATGAGTATATGCCATAAAAACCTCACTACAGATCATTCGTCGATGTAAATTATATTAGCATATAATACAAAATTCATATTACTGGAATCATTTATATCACAATAGAGGTACACTTTTTCTAATTACATGCCGTGTTATACTTCAGCCTATATGATATTGTGGTATAGGTTACATATTCACATACTACAACATTCATATTACTAGAATCATTGATATAGTAATAGAGATACACTGGCTATGATTACATGATGATACATCAGTAACCATCATCTTTGGGACGTGGGTTACATATTCCCATGATACAGGAATCAATAGAAATATATTTTTATAATTAAATGCCGTGTAAAACATCATTTTACGTTTTATCAACACGCAACTTGAGTGACTACCATGGACGTGTCAGCTCCTATCTTTCAGGTAAGTCGGGGCATGTGATTTCGTTCCTTCCGCAATCCTACGTCGGATTGTTCTAGCGTTGTACTCCAGTATCTTCTCGTCTCCACTCTCTTCTTCCCACTGGGGAGAATGTGTATACCTGACTAAGCCTAGTCACTACTGAATTAGTTACACGTACCGTGCTACAACACCTTTCTCCAACTTTATAAAGTTGGCGGCCACAATTCGAACAGCATTTACAATTGATACACAAGTAGGAGGTTGTAAGCTTCCTACTTGCTTTTATAATAAGACTTTAATAAAAATGGCAAGGTAATGTTAATAAGAACACAGGGAGGAGTTGCGATCTAAATAACAATACATTTATCAATTGTTAACATCCCAAGACAAATAAAATGAACAGGTCGCCACACGACGATTCGTTCGGCGACTGAAGTCATGGACGGCAGCAATCTGTTAAGAATGGCGCGCAACCGAAAAATGCAAGTACGCAGTCTCGCGTTCGGGTAATTCGGAACACAGGTATTTCCCTATGAGCATCTGAAACCCCGGTGGATTCCCGTGCGCGGGTGGACGGGTTTGCTGGTCTGCCAAACCAATTTGACTCCGTGTCAAGACTATGCGTGACGGATTAAGTCAAATGTTTAGACAGCCGTCTCAAAACAAGTAAGTGCACCCATGCATCACTCGTTGCATGCGTGATGCTCCCGTGAAATTACAATGGATGTGTCGACCTACACAACATTAGTAATTTTGTTTCCTACTGGCATCAGCTAGCCAGGTTTAAATTTCGTGACACAATTCTTCTCCGCCCTGTATATTTTAAACGTGACTTCCCGTGTACTCAACACTGTTTTGCTTCAATAAATAGTAAAAAATTTGTTTTCCTCTGCGTTTTTTTTATGTTTTTGGTAAGCAAGATCACTTACTACCTTCCGAATACTTTCGGCTGTTATATCTCATTTATTAGGATTTTAAAGTGGCACCACGCAGTGTTCTTAAAATATTAACAACAGTGCTTACCTGCTGAGACACCAGCGTGGACGGGAATCCATGTGTTCATCACCTGTTGTGCCACTAAGTTTGTTTTAATATTTTCTTCGGTAGTCCAAAATTTTACTAAATCGGGGTCATGCCATTTTTAAGAAAAAATGTATTCTTTTTTGTAGCCCAATATGAAGATGCCTTATACAAGGTGAAACACATTATTGGCAAAATACAAAATAACAAAGCATATTTGCAGCCTATGTGTTTACTTCTTGAAAACCTTTTTCCCCATGATCCTAGATCAACACTGAACACCAAACAACCCACCCCAAATGGCATGATTTTGCGCACGTCCTTCTCAAACTTGTTACATCGCTTATTCGAATAAATTGGTTCTGGCTTGAAATAACTTCTTGTTTCTTGCCTGTCGCCTATGACGACTTTGTTTTCAAACTCACAAGTCTACTTTAGTGAGAAATGGCAGAAGCACTGTGTTAAGACAACTTTCCATTCTGAGGTGATTGGAGGAGGAGCGGCTGCAGAGGCACTGCTGATCCTGACGTCGACTACCTCCACCGCAGTGGGCTGTTTGCTACGGAGAAAACGCAAGGTAAGGCACGGACACTGGTTCAATCAATTCTGTCAGCGGCGTACAACTAGACTGTACACAGATGTTACCGTAAAATAATACCTGGTTTTTGCCTAAATACACTCCTGGAAATGGAAAAAAGAACACATTGACACCGGTGTGACAGACCCACCATACTTGCTCCGGACACTGCGAGAGGGCTGTACAAGCAATGATCACACGCACGGCACAGCGGACACACCAGGAACCGCGGTGTTGGCCGTCGAATGGCGCTAGCTGCGCAGCATTTGTGCACCGCCGCCGTCAGTGTCAGCCAGTTTGCCGTGGCATGCGGAGCTACATCGCAGTCTTTAACACTGGTAGCATGCCGCGACAGCGTAGACGTGAACCGTATGTGCAGTTGACGGACTTTGAGCGAGGGCGTATAGTGGGCATGCGGGAGGCCGGGTGGACGTACCGCCGAATTGCTCAACACGTGGGGCGTGAGGACTCCACAGTACATAGATGTTGTCGCCAGTGGTCGGCGGTAGGTGCATGTGCCCGTCGACCTGGGACCTGACCGCAGTGACGCACAGATGCACGCCAAGACCGTAGGATCCTACGCAGTGCCGTAGGGGACCGCACCGCCACTTCCCAGCAAATTAGGGACACTGTTGCTCCTGGGGTATCGGCGAGGACCATTCGCAACCGTCTCCATGAAGCTGGGCTACGGTCCCGCACACCATTAGGCCGTCTTCCGCTCACGCCCCAACATCGTGCAGCCCGCCTCCAGTGGTGTCGCGACAGGCGTGAATGGAGGGACGAATGGAGACGTGTCGTCTTCAGTGATGAGAGTCGCTTCTGCCTTGGTGCCAATGATGGTCGTATGCGTGTTTGGCGCCATGCAGGTGAGCGCCACAATCAGGACTGCATACGACCGAGGCACACAGGGCCAACACCCGGCATCATGGTGTGGGGAGCGATCTCCTACACTGGCCGTACACCTCTGGTGATCTTCGAGGGGACACTGAATAGTGCACGATACATCCAAACCGTCATCGAACCCATCGTTCTACCATTCCTAGACCGGCAAGGGAACTTGCTGTTCCAACAGGACAATGCACGTCCGCATGTATCCCGTGCCACCCAACGTGCTCTAGAAGGTGTAAGTCAACTACCCTGGCCAGCAAGATCTCCGGATCTGTCCCCCATTGAGCATGTTTGGGACTGGATGAAGCGTCGTCTCACGCGGTCTGCACGTCCAGCACGAACGCTGGTCCAACTGAGGCGCCAGGTGGAAATGGCATGGCAAGCCGTTCCACAGGACTACATCCAGTATCTCTACGATCGTCTCCATGGGAGAATAGCAGCCTGCATTGCTGCGAAAGGTGGATATACACTGTACTAGTGCCGACATTGTGCATGCTCTGTTACCTGTGTCTATGTGCCTGTGGTTCTGTCAGTGTGATCATGTGATGTATCTGACCCCAGGAATGTGTCAATAAAGTTTCCCCTTCCTGGGACAATGAATTCACGGTGTTCTTATTTCAATTTCCAGGAGTGTAGTACTTACGCTCGACGAAGCGATGACTGTCGAGTAAACTCAGCTTTATCACACGAGGAAGGAAGGGTATCTGACGCTAGTGTTGCAATCGACAATGATAATTCTGCTCCGTTGTTGACGTATAAAGAAAAATGTTCGTACGTACCATTCGTTCCAGATCTGCGTCGGTAGTCTGCCTCTGAAAAGTGAGTGGCTGAGGGCGTTTCCACATCTACAGTTGTACTCCGCAAGACACCTTGTGGTGTTTGGAGGAAGAGTACTCTCCCGTTCCGGTTTCGAACGCTGCGCGGTATAAACGGTTGCTGGCAGTCGTCCGTGTGATCTCCAGCCTTTTTAATCTAACCTTCATGGTCTTTTCGTGAGACAGACTTAGGAGGAAGCGACATATCGTGTGATTCTTCTAGAAACTTACGATCTCGAAATTTTAACGCTGACGCACAACGCCACTCTTACAGCATCTGCTACTGGATTTGGTTGAGCATCTTCTTTGCGCTTACTAAGCGAACGTGTGACGAAGCACTCTGCCCTTCATTGGACTTCCTCTATTTCCTCTAACAGCAGGTCCTGATACGCTTCCCAGGCTGACGAACAATGCAAAAGCATCGATCTAACACAGTTTTTGCAAGCTAATTCCTTTTGAGGGTGGACAACAATTAACAGGGATTCTTACAATGTATCTGTCTCTCATCTGCCTTGCCTGCTCCGTACGCGTACTCCCAGGTATTTAACGTATGTGAATGAATCCAGTGCTTGTTCTCCAATCGTGTGATGATACAGGGTGTATCAAAAAGAATCATCCGATTTTTAAAAAAAAATCATAGCTATTATGTTATTTGACATGTGTGTGCGAACAACGTACTGTTGGAAAGAGCAAACTCTCGAGTTTTACATGGTTCCCGCTAGGTAGCAGCAGTGTGACCCAATTCTAGTATAATGGCGTCGGGACAACCGAAAGCGTTTTGTGTTCTACGTTTTGCTCAGTGCGGGTCAACAATAGCTGTAGAGCGTGACTTTCGTACAAGGTACGATGTGTGTCCTCCTACAGCACTTTGTTTATGTAAAGGCAAATCGCTGGGCCGTCCCCGAATGTCTGCCATAAACGTCGAACGCATCCGCCATAGTTTCGCAAAGAGTCAGCAGAAATCCGTTCGTCGTGCAGCTCGACAGCTCAACATGCTTCCAATGTCCGCCTGGGGTGCGTTGCGTCGACCTTTACACATGAAATCATACTAAATTCAGCTACTGCAAGCTCTTCCTGAAGGTAATAAGCAACAATGTATGGAGTTCTGTAATTTAGTTCTTGGCAAGATGGTGGAAGAAAATTTTCTTCCGCGCTTAGTCTTTTGTGATGAAGCCACATTCCATTTAAATGGAAAAGTGAACCGTCATAATGAGAATCTGGGATACGGAACAACCACGTGAAGTTGTACAACATGAGAGGGACTCTCCAAAATTTTATTCGTTTCGTGCAGTTTCCCAGAAAAAGTTGTACGGTCCATTTTTCTTTGCCGAGAACACTGTAATAGGAAGCATATATCTCGATATGCTTGACACTTTCTTTTCCCACATTTGGAGATTGATTCGAACGACTTCATTTAGCAGCAGGATGGGGCACCACCACACTGGCATCTGAAAGTGCGGGAATTTTTAAATCGAAGGATTACTAAATGATGGATCGGTCGTACTGGACCAAATGATTCAGCCCTACATTACAGGCCTCAGAGGTCACCGAATCTGACCGTGCGTCATTAGTTTTTGTGGGGGCTTATAAGAGACTCGGTTTATATGCCTCCGTTACCAACGACAATGAATGAACTGAGATATGGCATCGCAGCAGCTGTGGAATCTGAAACTCAAGACATGCTCGCTGCAATGTGAGAACAGTTTGAATGCCGCATTGAGATATGCTGTGCATCTCAGGAGTGGGGGGGGGGGGGGGGGGGGAGGGGGAGGATCATATTGAACACCTATCAAAAGATATGAAAAAAACCTTTTGAGTTTCCTGTAGATCAAGAAACAAAATTTATTGTATATGTTTATTAGTTTCAGAAATATAGACGTGCGAAATCGGATAATTCTTTCTGATACACCCTGTGTAATAACGAACTGAAAAATGTTGCAGCCAGAGCACAAAAAGCGCGATTATGCCCCTCCTTTGCGTCCCAAAATCGTGTTCCACGTTTCCTGTAGATACGTATCCATCGAGAACCACTCTCCAGGCTAAATAGGCACTCATCTGTGAAGACCACATTGGCTCACTGTTCGACCGTTCAGGTGGCACGTTGATGATTCCACTCTAGACGTCCCCTTCTGTAAAGACGCGTCAGAGGTACAAATACAGCAGGACTCCGACAATAAAGGCCACTGATGAAGCCTTCTGCTCACGGTTTGCCTGGATACAACACGTCCAGTGGATGATGCGAGCTCACGTGCCAGTTGGCATACAGTACTAAGACGGTACTGTCGTGCTCTTATAGCCAAATAATGATATTATCTTTTGAAGTCCTACGTGGTCGGCCCTGCCCTTGTCTTCTGGATACAGCTTTGGTTTCTTCAAACCGGCGCCACATCCGAGAAACAACAGAACGCTTCACATTAAGCCGTCGGACCACATCAGCTTTCGACTGCCCTGCTTTCATTTCTTTTTATGGCCCTACTGTGCAGAGAGTCTTGTAAGCATCTTCTCTGTGCCATGCTGTACCCTCTGTGACTGTGTACACAGCGATTGTGGATGTGGGGCTACACGGCAAACACTACCTCGTTTCATAGATGCGCTGACGTCATCAATCGCATGGTTGTCCGTTGACTGGAACACAATCGTACGGCCATATGGTTGACAGTTTGTATGATTATATCGTGGATTAGACACAGGACGAGGAGAAACCGGTTAGTAGCTTTAACTTTGGACACTAGTGTATAAAAATGGTCGCTAGACCAAGGGCTATCCAAAACATTTGCATAACATTTGATCCTGTTCTGATATATGGCCCTATGAAAAACTGCATTCTTGCACAGCTTTTCGGAACATTTTGTCACCGTGCACGACGGTTCTTTCCACCTATTTATGCGTAGTAATATACATTGGCTTAAGTTTAGGGTCAACTGCCAATCCCTGCATCAACCATCGATTCTCTGTAGATCTTCCCACGTTCCGCTGCAAGTATCTAACGTCGGGACTTCTGTGTATACGACAACTAAGTAGCCGTACAGTCTCAAGCAGCGTTCGTCGTTATTTGTATGTGGTGATTAGGGTCCCATAACACACCGTTGGGTCACGTTCTAAGTTACTTTTTCAGGATGACTTGCTGTTTATCAATTCACAAGGAACTCTTTAATCCAGCCACTAAGCTGGTCTGATGTTCCGTATTCCGCCATTCAAAGATCGAAAATCTTGTTATTGCAGTCCACACGTGACATCTGGATCGTAGTGCTGCGTTGACGGCTGGTA
Organism: Schistocerca gregaria; assembly: GCF_023897955.1. NCBI lineage: Eukaryota > Metazoa > Arthropoda > Insecta > Orthoptera > Acrididae > Schistocerca > Schistocerca gregaria. Next base: position 481,243,899 of record NC_064925.1, read on the forward strand.
GAACTACAGTTCCCTGTCCTCCCGCAGATCTCTCTGAGCTACTCATTCTCTCTTGGAGATGGTAGATCGTAGCATTAGTGCCCTGATAAGCGCTTTACAGTGTTTACGGTGTTAGCAAAACTGCAACATACACAAATCAGAAAAAGGTTTGTATCACCCCACTTACCAGAACACATGAGCATACACGTTGACTGTGGATATTCTATCACAAACACAGACCCTTTGACTGTTCAGAGATGTCACTAATACCGCCAAAAGCTGGAAACAACCATGAATGAGCAGCTCCTATTAGACGGAGGGAGTCCGACAGCCTACCAGTTCCAATCATTCCACCAAGAAGGAGGTACACGGCTCGTGTTGTCTGTAGTTCAAACATATCTAGACGGTCAATACAGCGGTTCGATCGCGTCCGCATTGTTACTTTGTGCCAGGAAGGACTCTCAACGAAGGGAGTGTCCAGGCGCTCGGAGTGAACCAAAGCGATGCTGTTCACACATGGAGGAGATATAGAGAGCCAGGAAATGTCGATGATATGCCTCGTTCAGGCCGCCTAAGGGCTACTACTACAGTGGATGACCGCTACCTACGGGTTATGGCACGCAGGAACCCTGACAACAATGCCACCATAGTGAATAATGCTTTTAGTGGAGCCACAGGACGTCGTGTTACAACTCAAACTGAGCGCAATAAGCTGCATGATGCGCAAGTTCACTCCCGACCTCCATGGCGAGGTACTTCCTTGCGACCATCCCATGCAGCACGGTGCAGATGGGCCCAACAACATACTGAATGGCCTGCTGAGGATTGACATTACGTTCTCTTCACCGATGAGTGTCGCATATCCCTTCAACCAGACGATCGTTAGAGACGTGTTTGGAGACAACCCGGTCAGGCTGAACGCCTTAGATACATTGTGCAGCGAGTGCAGCAAGGTGGAAGTTCCCTACTGTTTCGGGGTTTCATTATGAGGGAGCCGTCGTACGCCGTAACGACTGTAGGATACGTGAATACCATCCTCCGACCGGTAGTGCAACCATATTAGTAGCATATTGGCGAGACAGTCGTCTTCATGGACGACAATTCGCGCCCCCATCGTGCACATTTTGTGAATGATTTCCTTCAGGATAACGACATCGCTCGACTAGAGTGGCCAGCATGTTATCCAGACATGAACCATATCGAACACACCTGGGATCGATTGAAAAGGGCTGTTTATGGAGGATGTGACCCACTAACCAGTCTGAGGAACCTATGCCGAATCGTCGTTGAGGAGTAGGACAATCTGGACCAACAGTGCCTTGATGAACTCGTGGGTAGTCTGCCACGACGAATACAGGTATGCATCAATGCAAGAGGGCGTGCTACTGGGTGATAGAAGAACTGATGTGTCCAGCAATCTGGACCACCACCTCTGAAGGTTTCGCAGTTAGTTGGTACAATATGTAATGTGTGGTTTTCGTGAGCAATAGAAAGGGCGGAAATGTTGTTTATGTTCATTTCTCTTCCAATTTTCTGTACAGGTTCTGGAACTCTTGGAACCGAAGTGATGCAATTTTTTTTGACATGTTTACGTCGTGGAGTTGATGTGATCTGCTATTGGTGGCATTTTTTCGAGTGGGCGTGAAATTCAGTCCTTTTGCAAGGATCCTCCCTGCATTAGCGATCACATCTCTCTGAGAGTATATACTGTACGATTACTTGCAGCAAGTGGTCTTTTGTTTTTTTTTTTTTCAACGTGCAGATATTTCTAACTGCACTGATTCTGCTTGTGACCGGTGATATAGTCAACCTAATCTCAGGCATCTGCACAGACTGTAATCGACAGGTAAAGCTGGAGACGAAGCATTTTTCAAGTTACGCCTTGCATTCGTCGATTATGACGTATTCTTTCTCATACTGAAGCCAAGTTTACACGGCGCACATACCTGGCGATCACTGGTTTAGCTTGTTCATCTCGGTATCACCTTAGGAATATCAACATGCTAAGAACTGAAACTTTCTTCCGGCAGAGATTAACCAAATTGTGTGCGTTATGGTGGGTCTGCAGCTACATACATACTTTGCAAGCGAACATACGATGTGTGGCGGAGGGTGCGTTGTACCTCTGCTAGTCATTTCCATTCCTCTTCCACTTGGAAAGAGAGTGAGGGAAATACGACTGCCTCTATGACCTCGTAAGAGCCCTAATATCTCTTGTCTTCGATGTCTTTACGCGAAATGTGTTTCAGCGGCAGTAGAATCGTTGTGCAGTCAGCCTCAAACAACGGTTCTCTAAATTTTCTCAGCAGTGCTTCTCGAAACGAATGTAGCCTTTCCTCTAGGGGTTCCCAGTTGAGTTCACGAAACATCTCTGCAATACTCGCGTCCTAATGGAACCAACTGCTAACAAATTTAACAACTTGCCTTTCAGTTGTTTCAATACATTACTTTAACCGACCTGTTCGGGATCCCAAACAGTCGAACAGAAATCAAGAATGAGTCGCACCAGCGTTCTATCCCTTTCTCCTTTACAAGTGAGCTACACCTCCCTAAAATTCTCCCAATAAACCGAAGTCGACCATTCGCCTTCCCGACTACAGCCCTTGCATGCTCGTTACGTTTCACAAAGCTTTGCAACGTTAAGCGTACACACTGAACCGCCGAAGATACTGGTATAGGCATGCGTATTCAAATACAGAGATATGTAAACATGCAGAATACAGCGCTGCGCTCAGCAACGCCTATATAAGACAAAAAGTGTCTGGCGCAGTTGTTATATCGGTTACTACTGCTACAAGCGCAGGTTATCAAGATGAAAGCGAGTTTAAACGTGGTATTACAGTCGGTGCACAAGCGTTAGGACACAGCATGTCCGAAATACCGATGAAGTTGAGATTTTTCTTAAGAACATTTTACGAATGTACGTGAATCTCAGGAATCCGGTAAAACATCAAATTTCCTACGTCGCAGCAGCCGGAAAAAGATCCTGAAAGACCAGGACCAATGACGACTGAAGAGAATCTTTCAACGTGACAGAAAAGCAACCCAATCGCAAAATGCTGCAGTTTTCAATGCTGGCCATCAAGCAGTGTCAGCGTGCGAACCATTCAACGATACATCATCGATATGGGCTTTCGGAGCCGGAGGTCCACTCGTATACCCTTAATGACTGCACGTCATAAAATTTTACGACTCTCCTGGGTCCATCAATAGCGACATTGGACTGTTGATGAATGGAAACTTAATGCCTGGTCGTACGAGTCTCGTTTCAAATTGTATCTAGCGGATGGACGTGTACGGGTATGGAGACAACCTCATGAATCCATGGAGCGTGCATGTTAGCAGTGTTCAGTTCAAGCTGGTGGAGGCTCTGTAATGGTGTGGGGAGTGGGCAGTTGGAGTGATATGGGACTCCTTTTGCGACTAGATACTATTCTGACAGGTGACACCTACATAAGCATCCTATCTGATTACCTGCATCCATTCGTGTCCATTGTGCATTCCGACGGCCTTGGGCTATTCCAGCAGGACAATGTGACACCCCACACGTCCAGAATTGCTACAGAGTGGCTCCAGGAACAGACTTCTGAGTTTAAACACTTCCGGTGGCCACCAAGCTCCATAGACATGAACATTATTGAGCATATCTGGGATGCCTTGCAACCTGCTGTTCAGAAGAGATCTCCAACCCGCCCCACCCCTTTACTCGCGGATTTATGGACTACCCTGCAGGATTCATGGAGTCCGTTTCCTCCAACATTACTTCAGACATTAGCCGAGTCCATGCCACATGGTTGTGCGGTAGTGCTTACGCGGGCTCTACACGATATTAAGCAGGTGTACCAATTTGTTTGTCTCTACTGTATATATTTATTGGACTTGACTTTGCACAGCAGAACACGACTGACACTGTATTCGATTACCACGGGGTTGTTTATCCTACTCATCAGCATTAACTGAATTTTTCTACACTTAGAGCAATCTGTCATTCATCATACCGAGAAGAAATTCTGTCTACATCATGCTCACTCAGCGAGGACACCTTACTTTACACCAAAGCGTCAACAGCAAACAACCGCACATTGCTGCCCACCCTGTGAACGATATGGTTTAACGTTTACAAAGAATAATAACGATCCTTTCACACTTCCCTGGGACCTCCTGACCAAAACTTTGTCTCTGACGGACACTCTCCGCCGGGGACAACATACTGGGTTACATTACTTAAGAAGTCTTCGAGTCACTCTATATTCCGTATGTTCGTACATTCATTAGCAGTGTGCAAGAGGGAACCGTGTCATAGGCGTTCCAGAAATCTGCGAATATGGAATCTGTCTTATGCTCTTCATCCATGATTCTCAGTGTATCATGTGGGAAAAGGACAAGCTGAGTTTCGCACGAGCGGTGCTTTCTGAATCCTTGCTGATTTGTGAACAGGAGTTCTACCGCCTGAAAGAATTTCTTTTTATTCAAACTGAAAATGTTTTCAAGATTTCTGCTGCAAATCGATGTCAAAAACATTGCTCTGCAATTTTGCGGATCCGCTCTTTTACCCTTATTGTGAACAGGAATCAGCTGCGCTTTATTCCGATCGCTTCGGTTTCTGCGCTGGGTGAGACAAAAGCAAGTAAGTAGGGAGCCAATGCCGTAGAACACCCTCCTTAAAACTGAATTTGGATTCTATCCGGACCTGGTGACTTAATTCCTTTCAACTCTTTCACTTGCGTCTACTACGCAGGGATGCCTATTACTACGTCCTTCGTGTGGGAGTCATTGTCACGGTCAAATGACGATATGTTTGTACATATGTTTGTACTTCCAGCTAGGGTGGCTGCGGCCGGAAAAATTGTGTGATTATCACACTCTGTGTCTACTTCACCGGCTGCTCGTCGCGCAAGCACCCCAGTACCTTGATTCAGAGATTAAACACCTTTCACGCCATTATAATCGAAACACGAGGTCACTGTTATTTGGCATCCTATCTGTGCCCACTCAAAAAACAAAAACATTTGCAAACTCCTTTTCAGTTACAGCTGTCCGCCTCTGGAGCAAAATTGCCACTTACCTTGCGCAAAACTCAATCCCCTGCTGCTTTTAAAGAGAAGTTGAAGCCCCCGTTATCATCCTCATAACGTTTTCGACAAAACTAATGTACAAGGCCAATCCGTCAAATAGAAAAGCTAGTGTCTCCTGTCTTGCTCCTTACTCTTCTTCCTCTTCATCTGTCTCCATTAGCCACGCAATCTTCTTTTCCTTTATATTTCCTTAACCGTGTTTCATCATATCCATATTCTTCTCCTCCCTTCACCATCAGTGTCCCTCATACCCCCGGCTGATAGCACTCCTATCTAAAATATCTCTCTATCATAGTGTCTAATTATAGCAGTATTTACCACCTACGAATATAAACTGTACGTCTATGTATTTTTCCAAGTGTTCTTTTGTAAATGTTTATTTCACTTTTTGTACTAGATGTAGTTTAACATACTTACTAAAGCATTTCAAAGCAAACTAAATAGAATGCCTGATTAGATGTAAGAGAGGGCCTGATGGCCCTAATCTTGCCAGGTTAAATAAATAAATACATAAAATCAGCCAAGTTAAAAACTCACTTGATTGATGGACTCCTTACTTCTTAATTGCTAGAAATTGGAAGTCTTAAGGCTGACAATGCTTTGTCTCTAACCACTTCCATTAACTACAATAATAATAATAATAGTAATAAACAACCACTGTTTGTAAAAAGTGAAACATCTAGGCCGAGAGATGCGATCACAAAGAAATTTATTGCACCGATTTGCGACATCACGCTACACAAATGGTTAGATTTACAGACATGTACATGCGCCCTAACTGTTTAAATTCAGTACGGAATAGCACCACCTGCTGCTGTCAGCCACTAGACATCGTAGTAGGGAAACGAAGAGCGCCTGAATCTGCTGCTGGGGAATACTGTGTCTGGCGGTTTGTAGGCGCGTCCACAAAGCTTCAACTGTGGCTTCAGGATGGCCTGAACGAGTAAGATGCCAACCAATCAAATCCCAGAATTGTTCGATGGGCGACATGTCAGGTGAACGGGCAGGCCAAGGAAGCAGTGGTATCCGTCGCTCTATGAAGACCGCTTGCATTCCTCGCCACATGCGAGAGACTGAGTCAATAATTAAATTACTGAAAACTAAGAACTCTCAAGAGTATGATGGAGTACCTAGCAGAATGTTAAATACTCTGTTGCACATGTTAGCCCTGTACTTAAACACACTACTAAATTTTCCTTTAAGAATGGTCAGTTTAAAAAGTGGTTCAAATGGCTCTGAGCACTATGGGACTCAACTGCTGTGGTCATTAGTCCCCTAGAACTTAGAACTACTTAAACCTAACTAACCTAAGGACATCACACACATCCATGCCCGAGGCAGGATTCGAACCTGCGACCGTAGCAGTCGCACGGTTCCGGACTGCGCGCCTAGAACCGCGAGACCACCGCGGCCGGCGAATGGTCAGTTTTCTGAACGATTAAAGTATTCAATAGCAAATCCACTTTATAAAAAGGCAGAAAGGAATAATGCATGAATTTTAGACCCCTTTCTACGCCACCAGTGTTCGCTAAACTTATTGAAAAAAAGGATAATTGAGCACTTTGCTATCAAATGTACAGTTCGGCTTTAGAAGTGGTTTAACAAGTGAAAATTCTATATTCTCTTTTCTCTGTGAGGTCCTGGATGGATTAAACAAAAGGTTTAGAACACTGGGCATATTTTTTTGATTTAGTTAAGGTGTTTGATTGTATTGGCCACTAGATATTGCTCCAGAAGTTGGACCATTATGGAATACAGGGAGTAGCTCACAATGGGTGCACCTCTTGCGTTAAAAACAGACAGCAAAAGTTCATAAGGTCATTATTCACACTGTTGAGAACGGCTGTGATGTAGGGGTCTGAATGGGGCACGGTCGGCATGGTCAAATGGGGGTCCCACAAGGGTCAGTCTTGGTGCCACTCCTGTTCCTTATTTATATAAATGATAAGCGCTCTAGTATTACAGGTAATTCTAAAATATTTCTATTTGCTGATGACACTAGCTTGGTAGTAAAGGATGTTGTGTGCAACATTGGCTCTGCTTCAAATAGTGCAATTCATGACGTAAGTTCATAACTTGAAGAAAATAAACTAATGCTTAATCACAGTAAAACTCAGTTTTTACAGTTTCTAACAGAAAATTCGACAAAACTTTAGGTTTTAATTTCACAGCATGGGCAGACGATAAATGAAACTGAACAGTTCAAATTTGTAGGAGTTCAAATGAATCGTAAACTCTTGTGTTCAAAGAATTAATGCTGCCATTTTTCTTTCCGATCGGTATCTGAGGTAAGCGACCGTTTGATACGAAACTTACCGTACTTTGCTTATTTTCATTCGCATATGTCATATGGTATTATATTTTGGGGTAACTCTTCTCGTCCTCAAAGGATATTTTTGGCTCAGAAGTGGGCTGTTCGGGTAATAAGTGGTGTAAATTTGCAGACCTCTTGTCGACCTCTGTTCACTAGCCTGGGTATTCCGACATTGGCCTCTCAGTATGTATATTCTTTTACTGTCGTTTCTTGTTAATAATATCAGCTTATTTCCAAGAATTAGCAGTTTTCATTCAGTGGATACTAGGCAGAAATCCAATTTGCATTTGGATGGCACTTTCTTAACTCTTTCGCAGAATGGCGTGCAGTATACTGCTACATCCATTTTCAATAAGCTATCACAGAAATTCAAAACTCTTAGCAGTAATCCATGCGCTTTCAAATCTAAACTAAAGAGTTAGGTCATGGGTCACTCCTCCTATTCTGATGAGGAGTTCCTTGAAAAATTAAGCTGATTCCTGTTTTGTTTTATTGATTCTGCTTACATAAACTTATGGTCTATATTTTGGATTCATAAACATTGGGTTTTGTTCGTTATTACTTTTGTGTTGTAATTTCATGTAATGACATGATCTATGACCTTGGGGATTTGCTCCCCGATTTAGCGCTACAGAACTTGACGTGTAAATAAATAAATAAACTTCTCTAGAGTCACGTACCTCTTGACGAACCATGTTCACGAGTCTGGGTATTTTGACATTGGCCTCTCAATATATATATTTCTTAGCGTCATTTCTTGTTTACAATATAAGCTTATTCCCAAAGAAAGCAGCTTTCAACAAGTTAACGCTCGGCGGAAATAAAACCTGCACTTGGATCGAACTTCCTTAAGTCTTGTGCAGAAAGGTGTGCAATACACTTGTGCAACCATTTTCAGTAAGCTACCATTCGAATTCAAACATTTTTAGCAGTGATCCACGCGTTTTCAGATCGAAACTTCATGGGTCACCACTTGTATTCTGTGGAGGAGTACCTTGAAAAATTAGGCTGATTCTTGTTGTATTGTTGATTGCGTTCACTTAAACTTATAGGTTGACTTTATTTGTGTTCATAAACATTTTATTTTCATCTGTTATTACTTTTATGTTGTAAATTAATTTATTGACATGTTCCATGACCTTTGAGATTTTGCTCCTCAATTTAGTCCTACGGCACTTAATGTGTAAATAAATAAATAAACATCGCTAGAGTCACGTCGCTATAGTCACGTCGCTTTGTTGATGCATCCGTTTTAAGCAGTGGAATAATTCAGATAATTTAACTCGTGAATTGATGTTGGATATAAATCTGTTCCAGAATTTCAGTAGAATGTCGAAAAATTGTTTCAAATATCTTGTCAGAGATAAGTGCTAAAACCAATGTGAATATGAGGGATTGAGCAGCAGTAATAACATGATTTGTGATCATACTGTGGTGTTTAGCTACTGGTGACTTGTACAGAAGTTTTATCTACCTCTTTAAAGGGCAGTGTTAATCAGTAAGCCCCCTGATACCAAAAGTGTGTGCTGCACGGTTTCGGTGTAACGACTGACAGATAGCGTTAAAGGAAGTGTGAAATAAGATTACAGTTTTTTGTTTTCGCCAGCACAAGCACTGTTTACGTTGTCAGTTAATTCTTGAGGTATATCTGAAGAGAGTATGTCATTTTGGGCATCAAATACAAACCACGTGGATAAGAAGCACTTGTACTTCCATTCGCCATATGCAACGTTTTTGTCTCACATTTGCCTTGCTTCGACGACTTGGGATTTTCTTGTGTGTTTCAGCAAGCGCGATTCCAAACCCGTCAACTACAGCTTCTCAACTATCCTTTTCCACACTACATCCTTTGTAGACATCACTTTCGATGACCCATAGTTCTGATCATAGATGAATTGTGTTTATGAAAGTTATAATTTTCTAGTTTGCGCACTTCTCCCCTGCCATAATCAACAAGTTCATGGCAACGAACTATGAAACAAAACACTTTATTTTAACGCAAACTTTTGAAGAAAAGCAAAACAATATTGTTTTCACTCAAACGTTTGACTGCAGTTCTGTTGGTGAAAGAAGTTAGAAACAGTGGTGAGAAGGAGAGGGAAGCATTTACCAACAATAACAAAGAGAGAGGGAGAGAGAGAGAGAGAGAGATATTGCCCTGCAATACAAAATATTCTCCGCCCTTGGTTGCCAACACGGCAACCCCTCAGCAATACATTAGCATCTACCTGCAAAAGCCTGAAACATCGGTAACATTACCTATTCCTACCCCAAAATTGCCGTTTATTGCAGTTACATTGCAGCAGTGATGGAAAATGTTATTGAGGCCAAATATTTCGGCAAAATATAGCCCATCTAAACGTACCTTTTTCAATTGTCTCAATTGGTATCTGCCATGCCCTCTCTCTACTGGCAACCAGCCTCTCTCCAGTGTTATTTGTGTAGCCTAACCCAGTGGAGCCACAGGCGCCACATCAGCAGATGACAGACTGCACACGCTCACGGGGCCGGCAGGCAGTATGGTTTCACCAGATGTCACAGAACCAGTGGAAATGATTGCGTCCACGAGTCAGGTGACCACAGCAATGTCCTCTGGGCCAGTCGCTGACCTTCGTGGCCACTGGTCAGAGCTCTTGTTAAGCAAACCTATGGATCTTTGGATGTCAAGCCACCACCAGTCACTATTGAATGTGGAGCCACAAGTGACTACCTCAGGTGTCACCAGGAAGTTGTCTTTACATTCGAGACTGCTGAGGACTTTGGTACTGGCTGTTAACATTATCTTATGTTGCTTATGTGCCGCTATGGAGTGATATCAGACTTCTACATTACCTGTTATTGGTGCCATTTGCCCATTTGCAAACCTACTACAAAGAGTTCTTCTAATTAAGTGACTCCAGGAAGGAGATTTTGGTTTGTGTGCTTATTAATAAACTTGCTGTGCATTATTTATCTAGACTCTACTCTCAATGCACCTCATCCGGCACATGGCATATCATATTCGACGACATCACTGTTCAGTAGATAATAGTGCAGTTGACTAATAACCTGACAATATCAGCTACTACTGGGAACAACTGCCTGAAAAGAATTGATTCAGTCAGTTTTTGGAAAACAGTTAACTCATCTGGTTGTAGTTTTATGTATAAGTTGGATTATACATTCATTCTTTTGAGTGAAACCACACTCTGGGAGCAACAAAATGAAAACAGTTGATTCAGCTGGTTGTACTTTTAGATATTTCTTGGACTATTCCTCCATGCTTTTGAGGGACACCAGTCTGTGGCAGCCACCAATCTTGATCTCCCGCTCATTCAGCTCTGAGTAGAAATGTTAGATCGTTATGGCACTTAAGTCATTATTGTTGACTGCACTCTGTTAACAACTGTTGTCACTGTTATTGTTGTTCCAATTCGACTTTCAATGAATGCCAATAACCATATTTTAGTTCAGTTTTTCGTCCATGTGTGTGAATAGGCATTTACTTAATAGTGAACTGAAAGTCTGGACCAAAATGTTAAAATGCTTAGCGATCTGGAAATGGAAGAAATTATATGATTGGGTAAACATTGATCCTTAAGATAAATTCATTGTGATACACTGGCATCTGCCAGTATGATTTGCATTCTGAGACTATGTTGACGAAAGAAATTTAAGGAAAATTGATGAATGATCACAAATATTTTTCACAAAAAATGAAAAAATCTGACAAAAGTACATACTTACAAAGCAGTTATCAGTGATAGGTGGAAACCAGCCAGAAGAGGCAGAGCTTCAATAAATTTAAATAAGAAAGTAATTATTTATTTAAACATAAGTTTGTAATGGCCTACCTGTTATTAATGTTCTAAAACAACCACAAGTTTGCATTTAGTCTCATAAGCACAAAAATTTTGTTTTCAAGTAAATGAAGACATGAATTTTGGGAAAAAATAATTTTCAGTAATGTAAGTTTTATTCACCTCTCTTTGAAATATGGTACATTATTTGGCTCTAAAAAGTCATGGCTCATGTAAAATTGAAGAGGCTGAAAAATTGTGTAACTGTGATCACTGAAACTTGGAGTTAGAAAAAATTTCTATTGATCAGTTCTCTCTCATTAAGTGAAACTGCCCAAACCTGGAAAGTGAATGAAAAACATTCATAGAACTGACATGAAGACAAATACTAGCTTCATTCAGTTGTTTCAGTCAATTGAAAAAGCTGACTGAATGGAAAAAAACAACTAGCTCTCCAAACCACTGTTAAAACCAGTCAGTTGTACCATCTCTAGGATCAGTAGCACTATCTGGTAAATTGTTGATGTGTATTGACAATACTAGAAGTTCTTTTAAGATTCCTTAGAGCACGATGGAAGTTATTTTCATTTCTGTAGTACATTCAGTGTCTATAAGTTCTGTTAGTCACATATTCATTGTACCAATTGTGTAAGTGCAAAGATACCCACTTGGAGGACATACACCTGTGGTGTAGAGAAGTAACTGAAGGAATTGAAAACAAATAAGTCAGCAGATCCAGATGAAATCCTAATTTGATTTTACAGAGAGTATTCTGTGGCATTGTTCCTTTACTTAGTTTGCATTTATCACAAATCTCTCAACCAGTGTGAAGTCCCAAGTGACTGCAAAAAAGTGCAGGTGACTCCAGTATATAAGAAAGATGAAAGAACAGACATGCATAATTACACACCATTACCCTTAACACTGTTCTTAAAGACATCCTGGGTTCTAATAAAATAAATTACATCAAGACAGAAAAGCTTCTGTCCACAAAGCAGTATAGATTTAGAGAGCATTGCTATGCAAAACTCAGTTTGCCATTTTCTCACACATTATCTCACAAACCATGGATAGAGAGCAACAGGCAGATTCTGTATTCCTAGATTTATGAAAATACACTCCTGGAAATTGAAATAAGAACACCGTGAATTCATTGTCCCAGGAAGGGGAAACTTTATTGACTCATTCCTGGGGTCAGATACATCACATGATCACACTGACAGAACCACAGGCACATAGACACAGGCAACAGAGCATGCACAATGTCGGCACTAGTACAGTGTATATCCACCTTTCGCAGCAATGCAGGCTGCTATTCTCCCATAGAGACGATCGTAGAGATGCTGGATGTAGTCCTGTGGAACGGCTCGCCATGCCATTTTCATCTGGCGCCTCAGTTGGACCAGCGTTCGTGCTGGACATGCAGACCGCGTGAAACGACACTTCATCCAGTCCCAAACATGCTCAATGGGGGACAGATCCGAAGATCTTGCTGGCCAGGGTAGTTGACTTACACCTTCTAGAGCACGTTGGGTGGCACGGGATACATGCGGACGTGCATTGTCCTGTTGGAACAGCAAGTTCCCTTGCCGGTCTAGGAATGGTAGAACTATGGGTTCGATGACGGTTTGGATGTACCGTGCACTATTCAGTGTCCCCTCGACGATCACCAGAGGTGTACGGCCAGTGTAGGACATCGCTCCCCACACCATGATGCCGGGTGTTGGCCCTGTGTGCCTTGGTCGTATGCAGTCCTGATTGTGGCGCTCACCTGCACGACGCCAAACACGCATACGACCATCATTGGCACCAAGGCAGAAGCGACTCTCATCGCTGAAGACGACACGTCTCCATTCGTCCCTCCATTCACGCCTGTCGCGACACCACTGGAGGTGGGCTGCACGATGTTGGGGCGTGAGCGGAAGACGGCCTAACGGTGTGCGGGACCGTAGCCCAGCTTCATGGAGACGGTTGCGAATGGTCCTCGCCGATACCCCACGAGCAACAGTGTCCCTAATTTGCTGGGAAGTGGCGCTGCGGTCCCCTACGGCACTGCGTAGGATCCTACGGCCTTGGCGTGCAACCGTGCGTCGCTGCGGTCCGGTCCCAGGTCGACGGGCACGTGTACCTTCCGCCAACCACTGGCGACAACATCGATGTACTGTGGAGACCTCACGCCCCACGTGTTGAGCAATTCGGCGGTACGTCCACCCGGCCTCCCGCATGCCCACTATACGCCCTCGCTCAAAGTCCGTCAACTGCACATACGGTTCACGTCCAAGCTGTTGCGGCATGCTACCAGTGTTAAAGACTGCGATGGAGCTCCGTATGCCACGGCAAACCGGCTGACACTGACGGCGGCGGTGCACAAATGCTGCTCAGCTTGCGCCGTTCGACGGCCACCACTGTGGTTGCTGGTGTGTCCGCTGTGCCGTGCGTGTAATCATTGCTTGTACAGCCCTCTCGCAGTGTCCGGAGCAAGTATGGTGGGTCTGACACACCGGTGTCAATGTGTTCTTTTTTCTATTTCCAGGAGTGTAGTTTTATGTGGTGCACAGTTTCATGCTGTTCACAAAGGTATGAGCATACAGATTACATTCCCAGATATGTGAATATCTCAAAGACAGCAATTTATGGTGGTTTGCTGATGATGTAATGGTGTACAGGAAGGTGTTGTCATTGAGTGGCTGTAGAAAAATACAAGATGACTTACACATTACTTCTAGTTGGTGTGATGAATGGCAGCTAACTCTAAATGCAGAAAATGCAAGTTAGTGTAGACGAGTAGGAGAAACAATCCCATAATTTTTGAATACAGCATTAATGATGTGCTGATGGGAACAGTCACATAGATTAAATATCTAGACATAATTTTGCAAAGTGATATGAGATGGAATGAGCATGTGAGTATTTTGGTTGGGAGAATTTTAAGGAAATGTGGTTTATTTGCAAAAGAGGCTACATATGGGACATTAGTACAACCCATTCTTGAGTACTGCTGAAGTGTTTGGGATTCACACTAGGTTGGACTGAAGGAGGACATTAAAACAATGCAGATGATAGCTGCTGGATTTGTTATTGTTGGGTTCAAACAACACACAAGTATTACAGAAAGGCTTTGGGAACTTACATGGGGATATCTGGAGACAAGATGACACTCCTTTCAGGAAGCACTATTGTGTAAATTTAGAGAACTGGCATTTGAGGTCAATTGCAGACCATTTCTGCTACTGCCAGTGTAAATTTTGCCTAAGGGCCCCGGAGATAATATGAGAGAAATTAGAGCTCATATGGGGGCACACAAACCCATGGAACAGGAAAGGAAATCACCAACACTGATAAAGGGTACTGTCCCCCATCCACCATGTAGTAGCCTTGAAGAGTATGTATGTACATGTATACATAGATACACTCTACAGTCATATTTTGGTCAGTAGTTGTCAATGTGGTATGAATACATTACACTTTAGCACAGTTTCAATGATGTTTTGCCTTGCTCTGGAGGTGTCAGGAACCTTGCGCAGAAGACAAGCATGGGGAGGACTGTGAGTTGGACTGCCACCACCAGAATGGTGGGATCTGCAGCTGCTCATCCACGAGTGCTACTGCATCTCCGGATGGCCCAAATAAATGAGGAATTTGTAGGGCTGAAGTCAATTGAAAGTGCAATGACATTAATCAATGTCAGGTAAAGTGGTTCAGAAATGACTGTGTACCTCGTAATGTTCATTTACTCTAATCTCCAAATGATTCCATGTAGCTAAACTGTATTGCAGAAAACATCCAGTACTGATAATTTTATGTTCACCTTGAGCATAGATAACAGCAATCTCAGCATTTGACATATCTCTGTGGGAAGTAAGTACCAGTAACATTTATGTTGTACTTAGCATTTTCTCATCGCTTAGAAGTTTGTTTGTGTAAGTTGGTAGGCTTCAGTGTCTGGGGTCCCATACTTTTTACTGAGTAGATTCAACCACCATTTTGCATTGATTCCCCTGACATTTATTTTCTTCCAAAATACATTGTAAGAAAAACTATCACAACACCAAAAATAATTAGTGTAGAGTAATGAAATTCTGGGAATACATTTGTCTAGGGAAAATATTTATGTGAGAAAGATTGTAAGATCACAGGTTAATGCAAGCACTAGATAAACCATTGTAAATCTGAAATGCTGGAACATTAATAACTGGTTGACAGCCAGAATGTTGAATGCAAGCATGCAAATGTGCAGCATTGTGTTTTACAGGTGCTGGATGTCAGTTTGCGGGATGGAGTTGCATGAATGTTGCACTTGGTCAGTCAACACAAAGATGGTTAATGCTGTTTATGGATGATTCAGGAGCTATCATCCAATGATGTCCCATATGTGCTTGATTGGAGATAGATCTGGTGATTGAGCAGAGCAAGCCAACATGTCAATACTCTGTAAATAATGTTGTGTTACAACAGTGGTATAGAGGTGAATGTTCCTGTTGGAACAGACCTCCTAAAATACTGTCCATGAATGGTAGAAAAACAGGTTGAATCACCAGATTTACATACTATTGCAGTCAGGATGTGTGGGATAACCATGAGAGTATTCCTGCTGTTATATAAAATCACACCCCTGACTTTAACACCAGGTGTAGGTCCAGTGTGTCTTGCATGCAGGTATGTTGATCACAGGCTCTCAGCTGGCCTCTTTGTAGCCTACACATGGCCATCACTGGCACTGCGACAGTACCAGCTTTCATCAGAAAACACAACAGACTTCTACCCTGCCATCTCACTAGATGCCACTGAAGTCCCAATGTTGCTGTTTTTGTGTTGGTGGAATGCATGCCACAGGGCATTTGGCTTGGAGCTGTCCTTCAAGTCTTCAAGTAACTGAGAACTGTGGTGCCAACTGCTGCTCACATTGCTGTTGCAGATGCAGTAGGATATGCCAGAACTACATGCAGAATACAATGGTCTTCCCCCTTGGTAGTGCATTGTAGCTGCCCGGAACCTTATTTTCTTGCAATTGTACATTCTCATGACCATCACTGCCAGCAACCATGTGCAGTAGCTATATTCCTGCAAGGGCTTTCTGCAGTATCATGGAATGAAAATCCAGCTCCTCATAGCCCTATTACTTGTCCCCATTCAAACTTGTTGAGATGTTGCTAATGGAAGATATAAACTCACATCTCCAGTCTCATAGGTAACTAATGACCATGATTGTTAACAGCATGTATTTAAAGCAAACCTAATTTCCTTCCTCATAGTGGTGATACTAGTGCCACTCTTAGTGACTGGCATGAAATTTGAAGAGACATATTTCAGATGTAGAAATATGCCTACCAACTTTTGTTTATGTCACACAACTCCTTCTTGGTGTGTGATTGTTTTTTCTGTCTCTGTATTGCTGAAAAAACAACACATGATACAGAACTGAGAGACATGATACAATGTTTACGTGGTGCAGACAAAAGACTCACACTTGGACACACCTTTTCCAGTTTGCTAGTATTTATAAGTTATCTACATCTACACCTACACCTCCATCTACATCTGTACTCTGCAGCTTATCGTAAGGTGCATGGCAGAGGGTACATCCCATTGTATCGGTTATTAGGGTTTCTTCCCATTCCATTCACATATGGAGAGTGAGCAGAATGGTTGTTTCAATGCTTCTGTGTATGCAGTAATTATTCTAATTAATTCCTATGATAGCAATATGTACAGAGTTAAAGCACATTCCCAGAGTCATCATTTAAAGTTGGGTCTTGAAACTTTGTTAATAGCCTTTCTTGGGGTAGTTTACTTCTATCTTCAAGAGTCTTCCAGTACAGTTCCTTCAGTATCTCTGTGACACTCACCCACAGATTAAACAAACCTGTGACCATTTGTGCTGCCATTCTCCATATATGCTAATATCCACTATTAATCCTATCTGGTACAGGTCCCACACACTTAAGCAAAATTCTGGAACCAGCTGCTCGATTGATTCTGAAATCTCCTTTGTAGACAGTTTGCACTTATCCAGTATTCTACCAATAAACTGAAATCTACCACCTGCTTTACCCATGACTGAAGCTATGTTATCGTTCCATTTCATATCCCTACAAATTGTTATGCATAGCCACTTCTATAAGGTGGCTGATTCCAGCAGTGACTCATTGATATTATAGTTATAGGATACTACATTTTTTCATTTTTTGAAGTGGATAATTTTACATTTCTAAACATTTAGAGCAAGTTACCATCCTCTGCACCACATTAAAAACTTATCATCATCTAACTGTATATTTATATACCTACTCTCAGATGGTACTTCATTATAGATAGCTGCATCATCTGCAAAAAACCTGATTTTACTATTAATATTGTCTACAAGGTCATTAATATACAATGTGAACAGCAAGGGGCCCAACATACTTCCCTGGGGCACATGCAAAGTTACTTCTACATCTGACGATGACACTCCATCCAAGATAACAGGTTGCATCCTCGCTGCCAAAAAGTCCTCAGTCCAGTCACAAATTTTGCTTGATATCCCACATGATCACACTTTTGACAATAATTGTAGGTGTGGTACTCAGTGGAATACTTTTTGCAAAATCAAGAAATACTGCCTCTACTTGACTGCCTTGATACAAAGCTTTCAGTGTGTCATGTGAGGAAAGTGCAAGTTGGGTTTCACACAATGAAGTTTCCAAAATCCATGCTCATTGGTACTGGGGAGGGCATTCTGTTCAAGATATCTCATTATGTTTGAACTCAGAATATGTTCTGAGATTCTGCAACATATCGATGTCAAGGATTTGGACAGTAGTTTTGTGGATCACTTCTACTACTCTTTTTGTAGATGGGTGTGATGTGTGCCTTTTCCCATGAACTGCGCATGGTTTTTTGTTCAAGGGATGTATGATAGATTATAGATTGAAGACAGTCTGACTCAGCCACAAGTTCACTACAGAATTTGACAGGGATTCCATCGAGACCTGGAGCTTCGTCTAGTTTTAATGATTTCAGCTGTTTCTCAACACCACTGACACTATTACTTATTTTACTCAACTTTTCAATGGTACAAGGATTAAATTGGGGCAGTTCTCCTGTATTTTCCTTTGTGAAAGAACATTTGAAAATGGGGTTAAGCATTTCTGCTTTTGCCTTGCTACCCTCAGCTTCAGTTCCTGTCTCATTCACTAGGAACTTGACACTAACTTTGGTGCCACTAACAGCCTTTACATATGACCAGAATTTCTTTGGGTTCTATGAAAGATCACTTGACAATATTCTGCTATGGTATTCATTGAAGGCATCACACATTGCTGCTTTGACAGCTAAATGCGTTTCACTCAGTGTCTCTCTATCTATAACCCTATGCTTTATTTTGCACCTATTACGCAATACTCTCTGTTTCTTTAGATGTTTCTTTACAGTGAATGTATACATTTGATATTGTCTCCTATTATGAACTGTTCTACTGGGTACATTTCTACACAGTGCATGGTCAACTATTCTTCTAAACTTCAGCCAGAGTTCACCTACATGATCCTGCCCTGTGCTGAAAGTTTCAAGTTCCTCACTCAGATGTGGCACTACTGATTTTTATCTAGTTTACTGAATTTATATATATTCCTGCTTGCCTTAGTTGTCATTTGTATTTTTCTCATCATTTTTGTCAAAACAGCATCATGGTCGCTGATACCAGTTTCAATGTAGGCATCCTCAAAGACATCAGGTCTATCAGTTTCATTAAATCCTATATATTTCCATCATTAGTGGGGCCCTTAAATACCTGTTCCACGTAGTTTTCAGAGAAGGGATTTAGAAAAGTTTCACAGGTTGTCTTATCATGCATACCACTAACAAATCTGTAATTTTCCCAATTAATTATTGAATGATTAAAGTCTCCACTGAAGATTACAGTATGATTTTGGAACTAATGCACAAGTGAACGGAGCTTTCCTCTAAAGTTTTTGGTTGCATCAGGAGATGAGTCTGGTGGGCAATAGAAGGATCCAATTATTTTTTTATGTTCATCCCTGATCTGAGCCTTGTCCTGACAATCTCATATTTCTACCTTTGTAGATTTGAGTTTTTTGTCTACTGTGACAAATCCAGCAACTCCATTTCCCATTTGCTGCAGCTTCTGACATGTAGTGCACACCTTACCTATTTAGGTGAATCCTACAGTTCTCAAACCTATGTTGCAAGTGCAGGAAGTTGCAGCCTAGTTTCTCATAGAACCTTCAAAGTCTCTGGTTCAGACCTTCCACCCAACTTAAAACTAAAGGGCCACGATAGGTTCTGGGCACAATGCTATAAATTGTGAGCTTTGTAGAATCTCCAAATGCAAGGCTTGTCTTCTCACATTCTCTGCCAGTCCCTGGAATGACTCAAGATTGACCGTGGAGCCCAGATGACAGGCATCATTTGTTCCAACATGCAATACAATGTGTAGTTGGTTGCACCCTGTTCCCTCAATGGATGCCAGGATAGCCTCTTCAGCATACTGAAGGAGTCTCTCAGGCATATACACACACTGAGTGCTTCTGGTGTCCTTCCCAGTGTCTTGCTGCCATTTCCCTAAGGGGGACCATCATTTTACACACATCAGACAAACTAAGTTTCCCCGAAACAGGTGAAGCAAGTCCCACTGGCTCAGTTTCAGTTTCACTGCCAGACAGCACCTCAGACTTGTTGGGTAGGTGGATTGGTACAACACCCTGGGTCCTCCCTACTCCCCATCCACCATGTACAGCATGCCTAGATCTAATATTGACATGACATTTGCAGTAAAGGGCATAGGTGATGACAGATCCTGTTATTTCTGCAGAGTAAATACGATCCACAGGAGAGGGCAGTACTTGAGATACTTCTGGTATAGGTATCACAGGTACATGACTCTCAGGAGTTCTTACAACAGACTAATTCTCAGCAGCCACTAATTGTTTGACTGTACTCAGGGCAATTTCCAGCTGCTTAAGAATGTCAATCAACTCATCTTGTGTTTAACTTTTGGCATGAGAAAAGTCTAGAAACTAAGTATATTAATTACAATGATTGTATAGTGAAAATATCAATTTTGTACAAGCTTACACACTTTCATGAACAGATAATTCAGGAGAATAAAACTATAATAGTGAATGATGGAAGAAATTACATTTTAAAGTTAGAAATTTCTGGAACAAGGAATTTTGCATGTCAGTACCTTTTAAACTAATATGTTTTTAAAGAGAATAAAACTTTGGTCTAAAAGAAAATACTAGCATATTAAATAAAATATGTGACAATTATTTAAAAAACTTTTATCTTATTTTAAATGTTATGTAATATGACTTGCTTACATGACAACTTTTGGAGAATTTTCTTTTAATAGTATAGTCTTGATGAGAGTAGTTGCATTATTTTAACAAAGTAAGACAATCAAACTTTTGAATTATAAATCCTATTTTAAATAATTTTAAATAAAAGTTCCCATTATGTAAGAAAATATTATCGCTACTTACTGTAAAGATGACACATTAAGCGGCAGACAGGTACAATTAAGAGAGATTTATATATAGCTCTTGGCTACAGCTTTCATCAGTAGAAGAGAAATACACACCATTAACACACACACAAGAAATGACACCTCATGGACACATGACCATCACCTCCAGCATCTGACCCAATATGCTGGAGGTGGCAGTCATGTGCGCATGAGCGGTGCTTGCTTGTTTGTATGAATGGTGTGTGTTTATCCTCTACTGATGAAGGATGTGGCCCAACATTTATGTGTAAGTGTTTTTTAATTGTGTTTGTCTGCAGCTTAACATATCATCTTTATGGTAAGTTGGAATCTATTTTTTCCTACATTGTTGACATTCCTTACTTAGAGTTTCAGTTCAAATAAAAGTTTCATAATTTCAAAAATTTACTGTTCTTGCAGTATAAGTTCAGTGCACTGACAAATAGAAAATTAGAATATTTAAACAAATATTCACTTCCAAGATTCTCTCTCCATTTATTTTTCCCTCTTTCAAAAATGAAACGATAATGAGTTGTCAAACCTTTTGTGGAATATAATACACTTACAGACTGTGCATGAGAGTGGCATTGCAAGAGGTGTGGTCATCACATTGACATTGCTGTAGGGTCCAGTGTGTGCCAATCACTGTCTTGAAAGGCTGTGGGGCCACAACTGCTGTGAGAGGTGTGACTGCTTCAAGGAAGCCTTATGCCACCACGTCACTTGTGTCTGCAAGTGAGCACCTGGGTCCTGGGGAGACTGGGTGAGTCCCACATTCACAAGTGCTGAAACACTTGTTTGCTGTGAATGGTTCTCGCTGTTAGGCAATGTGCTGAAACATTGCTTCTGGCCAAATTTCATGATTCAAGACCAATGGGACAACATTATAGGTTTTGATTAGTGAGTTCATGAGTATTAAAATATTTTATATAAATGATGGTTGCATTAACTTAGAAGCTTCAATTTTTACACCACCAACAGACCATTGAGCTCAGGATGTGACATAAATTTCAACTTGCTAAGTCTATCTTTTCCTTAGAAAAAAAGGTTTATAATAGTTTCACAGACAGAAGTTCAACAAAGCAATCCTATAATGGTTCTGTTTTTACTGACTGAGGCATTGAACCCTAAAAAAATGTCATGATTTAAAGTTTTAGTAATACTTCCTCTGTCTGTCTGTTTATAGACACTAATCTCCAAAACTAAGCAATGGTAACTCTAGGTTGCAATATCAACAATATATTAGGGCTTTGATTATCTATCATCACGCCCTGGACATTCTAGCCAAGGTCCTACCCATCCCTACTAAAGTGGTATTCCATAGACTATCCAACCTCCACAACATCCTACTCTGACCCTCAAACCCAACCACTTGCCACAGGGATCATATCCCTGTGGATGATCCAGCTGCAGGTCTCACCCCAAACCACTACCTTTCTTTTCTAGTCATGTCACAGGCTTATTCTACTCCATCAGAAGAAGCAGCCCTGTCATATACCAACTCTTCCGCAATCCCTGAACAGTTTTTTATGTTGGTGTGACTAATAGCCAGCTGTCCACCAAGTTGAATGGCCACTCCAAACTGTGACCAAGAACAAAAAAGGCCACCCTGCAACACAACTTGCTTGTGAACATAACATGCTTGATTTCAATAGCTGCTTCACAGCTGGATCCTTCCCTCCATCACCAGCTTTTCTGTACAAATGGGAGTTATTCTTACAACACATACTCCTCTGCAAATTATTCCTGCATTGGCCTACAATAACATACTATCCCCACACTCTCCACCCAACAGTTTTCATCCCCTCAGTCCTACACCTTCTCTCCATTCTCATCTCCCACCCTCTGTTTGCCACCCATACCCTGCTAAACTTTCCCCTTCCCTGCCCCCTCCAGCTAGCAGCCTCCATTCGATTTAACAGTTGCATTCTGATCCCAGCTGCTGGAGATGACAATCGTGTGTATGTGAGATGTGCTTGCTTGTGTGAATGAGTGTGTATTTCCTTTGCTGAAGAACGCTTTTGTCAAAAGCTACATATGTAACAGTATTTTTGTTGTGCATGTCCGCAACTCAACATGTCATCTTTATGATGAGTTGCACTCTATCCTTTTATTTATATTGTAAACTTCCAAAACTACTAGACAAAATTTTGTGGGATTTTCACAGATAATATGAGTATAGCTCTGGCCACCATATAGGTTTCATTTAATTGAAATTGTACCGCACAAACACACACACAAAATGTATCTATACATACTATAAAATTGTATATACATATGTAAGTATGTTAGTTTCCCATCTCTTCTGAAACCACTGGAATGATTTCAACAAAACTTGGTACACATATCACTTATTATCTGGAAAGAATTTCTGTGGGGGTAAGGACCACCCACCCAAGGAAGGATTTGGGATGGCATGAAAAAGAAGTGTAAGCCATGACACACAAATATCCAGATTTTATTCATCCAATATTTGAGAATGAGAGCACTTAGTGAGTGGCAAATAACTTTACACGCAATTCCAAATGTTTATGAAACTTTTCATTGCTGATACCCATCAAAAATGGTGAAAGAAAAGAATTTTATTGCTAACTACATTTTCCCTGTTCATTTTTGTATCAGGTGTGTTGTTTTAATTCATTACTTCTTTACTGCTGCCTATATTAATGGAACATTTTTCAGGCAGTGTTCACATCTACAACTGAATGTACCTTCAAAATTATATCATTGAACAACATAGCTCATGAGGTGTGACATCATAAACACTGAGGTACATAAAAAACTGCAGCATTGAGCATGATGTTCAAATTCATGATTAGTAATAAGCTGAACCAGATTCTGATGAGATAGTGTGATTAGATAGCTTGAACCCTGAGATAGAACAGTAAGTTATACCTACAGATTTGAAAAATATTATGTAAATAGGGGAAAAAATTTACTCTTACATTTTTGAGTCTCATTATGATCGTGAAAATGCTTATATTTGTTTACATGTGCTATGTTAAGATTCAATGTAGTGAATACAATGCTTGCACAGTTTTCAATGTGTTTAATCCATAGTTCCATGCTGGTTCTGGAGCACAATGCATATATGCACATTCCTGCCCAAGCCCCTCTGTACACCTTCTCAGCAGTGATATTGCAGATGCCAACACATGGTGTGTTGGCACAGCTTGGGATTGGAGAGAATAGGGTGCTCATCACAAGCTAAGAATACTCAAAACACACAGACATGAGAGGGCAGCTGAAGTTATTGCATTTATATCAGTTTTCTTACTCACCATCATAACAAAGCTACTGAAATGCTAGTACAGATGAAGGAACATTGAAATTTGTTGATAGTTGACATCTGTCACATGCTGCCACACTGTGCCACATTGGCTCCTGGCTACTGCTCATTTATAGATGGCACATAAAAACATGGCAGGTCACTTCACAAATGCTGTTAATGTGTGATGTGGAGCAGTGTTGGAAGTGGCTACTGCAAGGTATGACAGAAATTCATGATGCTCTTACTTTAAGTGATCAGTGACTGAAGTGGCTGATGACACGTTTTGTAGCCCTGAATATAAACTCGAATCCTAACCTAACCACAACCTTGTGATGTGCAATATATCCAAGACTACAGCAGTCTACAATGCACATTAGAATTAAGATCATGATTACTTTTTTCATGATGATAAAAGCTAATCTCTACAAGCAAATGCAAATCAGAAAAATTTCAGTTTCACCACTGAAAACAAACTGGTATCTGAAACTATCCATACAGTGGCTACATGAGCTACTGTGTTACCAATCAATGAGCAGTCCTGATTGTCAATTGATTGCAGTTTGTAGGTGACATGGGCAGATTTAAAATGAAAATAGAATGTTAGGAAAAAAATAAGAGCAAATAAAAAATGCAATAATGATAATTATATGGTAAATATTTGAAATAAATAATACATTTAAACTAATTAATCAAATAAAAATGATAATCAGACTTTTGATTAGATTTATAAATTTAAAAAATGGCACATTTGAACCTACATTGTTCTACATGTTGGGTTAGTATACAAATGACTGCACTATACTTATGACTCTGGTGACCCAGTCATTATGATGAATTGTAACCTTATAAAATTCTGTTTTACACAATGTTGTGTGAAGCTTTCTGTTTTTGCCAAATTTTTCTGTCTTGTGGCCCCATCAGTTCTTTGCCACTCATTTTTCCTCTGCTTGTAATCAGTCTGAGCAATCTTTTTGCAGCAGGTCAAGATACAGTCACTTATTTCCTCGTCTTCTTCACAGAGTCTGCACTTTGGGTCTTCTGCCAGTTTCTCGATTCTGACTCTGATGGAATTATTTCTGACTGCCTGTTCCCATGCAGCAAATATCAGTCCTTAAGTTTCATTCTTTAGACCAAGACCAGATTTTTCTTTAGTTATTTTGCCCTCAGTCTTCTCCAGAAACTACCCATACAGCACCTTATTGCACAGACTGTAAGTCCAGCATTGGAATACTAGCTTTTATTTGCTGGGCCGTGAGAAACTTTCTGTTGTTGACTCCAGTCAGAGCTGATTCTCTGCTTTCTTGCACAGAGTCTACCAATGTGTGACTCTCTTCTGCTCCTATTTGTCTCACTTTCCATGAGTTCTCCACAGCCTGCTTCCTGGAGAGGTGCAGCCTATTGACTGCAGTGTGAGGGTCGATTGCATGGTGAATTGACATGAGTATTCTTGTTTTGCTGTTTCCCTACCCAGATTACCTGTTGTACTTGAGTCCAGTTCACAATGCCTGGAGTGTATCTGATTGAACGAGTGGCTCACTGTTGTCACCAATGGCCAAGAATCATTGAAAACATCATCAAAATTAGCTCTAATCTCACCACATGCTTTCCAGTCCAAAAGAAATATGTAAATTGCCGTATAACATTCCATTTATTCAATGCCTGTGAAAACCATGTAGCACAAATTACTGAAATGACTGCCAAACCAAAACTAATTTAACAATCAATGTCATTTCTCTTTAAGCATTTTCGGACAGGTGGGAGCAAATGATACCAACACCAACTGCATCATCAAGGACATCTGTCTTCAACTGTTTGTGTGTTGTGTGATTGTTTTGAATTCTTCTACATGCATTATATGTCAGTTTGATGTGTGTCTGTCAATTGTACTTCATACTTAATTAATGGTCCCCATTCTTAAAGTTAACTCCTTTCATGGTCCTGCTGTGCAGTGCCACAGAATCATACCACCAGACTTATTCACCTTGCTGCAATGAGTGGGCGCTGGAAGAGTCCTCCAATCTGTTAAAGCTACTAAATGATGTAAATGGCTTAATGGTAACTATTCTGTATTTTACACTCAATGTTTTTCATACACAGCTGCAGTTACAATGATGAGTAAACAGGACCCTTTAACTTTATAGCTCATGAAAAACTATTACATACATATCTTGCTTTGACATTAGAGATTACACAGAGACAGTTCTTATAACAGTTTTTAAGTTGTTTATCATCATTTAGATTCTTGCACACATCTTTTTGCTACTTGACTTCCAAGGCATCACCAAGCTGTGGCATCCAAAGAACAAGTATTCCACAGCAGCAGGTGGAGAAGTTTATTCACTGTCATAACATGCAAATGTCTGGAGCTGATAAACTATGTTTTCAGTTATAACAAACTTCTTCCATTGGCCTATGAAAATAAAAGTGAAATATCAAACAATGGAAAATCCAGGATGGACTATAACAACTATCCCCTCTGCACCTTCTCTCCTACCCTCCATCTAAACTGCAACACTTCACTGTCTGTTATTCCCACCATACTATCCCTCCCCCTTCCTGCCCCAGCCTCCTCCTTACCCCCACCCAGTCGCCACTTCCATCATGCACTGATGCTGCTGCTTGCAGTGTAGTTGCACTTCCGTGAGTGTGTGTGTGCGCGTGTGTGTATGTGAGTCTACTGTTGACGAAGGCCTTAGAGGCTGAAAGCTATGATTGTGTGAATCTTCTTATTGTGCCTATCGCGGCTCATCGTCTCCGTTATATTGTTAAAAGTGAAATATGTTATTCCTAAAAGTATCATGTTACACCACAACATATGTAGTTATCAGACTGTGTTCATCTTTACTGTTCTTATGAAAGTGAAGGTATGTTGGTTTAAAATCAAGTAAATATCAACTTTGCAATAGATCAAATCCAACTGGAATGGCTAAAACTTAAGAAATGTATATGTGTTTTCTCTACAACACATCAATGTCATTTATGTATAGAACTGCATATGTGTAAAATCAATCTTTGAAGATAAACACTATGGAATCTTTACTGAAGGAACAATACTACATAACAGGCATTTATGACCAGCAGATTCACAGCAGTTGGAAATGAGGTATAATTTGCCTAAAGGTTAAACTTATACTTGAAATAATATATGATACCACATATGGTACTTACAATCTCATCTGTATTGATGAACAGCTAATCTGGTTCATGGTGCAAGGTGGCAATTGCAAGTTACCTATATAACAACTCCCAGTGGAAACCAAATTTGATTTCATCATGTTGTATAATGATTAATGAAATTTAAGAAATATAAAACATCATAATATAAACCTTTGAACAATGACAGGACATGGCTTTAAGGAGGTGGAACTACTGGAGGTTTACTGAATATCAACAGAAATTTTAAAAACATTTATGTGACACCTGTAGCCCAAATAGGAATCCAAGTTGCTAGACAGTTGTACTATGTTCTAAGGTATTACGCAGTTCTTAGCAGAAAGATTAATTCTCAAAATATTATCTACTCAAGTAAACTCTCCCTTTGATTTTATGTTGAACACTAGTTAATAAAAATTACAACTTAATAAAATAAAAACTTTGTACATTGTTAACTGGCTTATTGTGCATTTACAAATCCCATTGAGCTCTGGTCAATTATACTCCAAACACACTAGTCTCACAATAAGGCAGACAATTTATAAAGGTTTTCTTGTCATTAACACATGAATATATCTGTTTAAAAACCATAAAGACCATACACTCAACAATTAACTTAAACTTGATCATTAAAAGCAAATTACTTCTTAAGCACTACCCACCACTTTGACCAGTCTGTTTCTCAAAACTGCAGGAACAATTACTCTTTCTCTCTGACTGTAAATGAACAAGAAAGCAAAACAGAAGATAGTTTATCAAATTACTAATTGTCAACTATAGTAAGGCTAGACTCCCACTTCTTTGATGGTCAGATTCTGCCTGTATTGAACACTGGTTATTAAAACTGCTGATTTCCCAGCTTCATGTACTATCTGTCTTACACCCTAAAAATATTTAACTATTTGAAAATAACTAATACAGAATAATAGTAATACAGTAATACAGTACTACACTAGTACTAAAATTTCAAAACTGAAAATTTAACATTATGTACGAATTTAAATCTCTATTTTATAAAGATTTTTAAAATTGCTATAAATGCCATTATTAGAGCTAGAGTGTCTTTAGAAAGGTGCAAATGTTGACCATCTGACTGGATTACTGAATATGAAGTTGTTGATGAATGGTTGGATATCCAATTCATGTGAAAATCTTGATGGGCATGAAGAACAGCCACTTGTTCAATCGCTTCTCTCCCATTGTTGATCGGAGATATGACTTCAGACATCTAAGGGCACTAAATGACCATTCTGCCGTTGCTGTCATGATTGGAAATATTTGGAGAAGCTTAATGCACTTCAATACTTCACATAATATTTCTCCAACTGCAGGCTCTTGTATAATGTACTTTCTTACATCACGCATGTTTTTTAAGACCAGTTGTTTTTTATTAGCGATATCAGATAATGTATTCAAGTGTAAATGCGGTCTCGCAATGTCTAAGTAATTTTTGAAAAACTCAGTTGATTTTTCCAAATTTGTTTCACCTCTGTTTACTAAAAGCAAGTACTCTTGTTCAACTGAAATGAGCTGCATGAGTCCAGTTGAAGCTAACTACTCAGTTGTGCAAGATAGCACCATTTCACAAACTTCAATGTAAAAATCTTTGTAGTATCCCTTTGGGGTTTTGAAAGTGTGCAGTTAACTGGCTTCATTGTTTTCATACTTCTTTGGTGTACTTTGATTCCAAGGAAGCAAAGGATCATCAACTTGTGGAGGTTTTTATTTTAAACGCAACTCCCAAAAGTGTTCAAAACTGTCATGCATTCCATTCAATATACAAATCAAGCCCTCATACATTTTTCTCGGATCAGCAACACTTAGATGAGGACATTGAACTTTCATAAAAGGAAATGAGTCTTGAATTGAAACATTGACTCAGTGTAGCTTGCACATTTGTAACCTGCCTCTATTTTGTCCTCTGCAGAAAATTTTTCAAAACACTCTAAAAAGTTCTTCAGAGTTTTTCAGTATTCTCAAGATACTAGAAGTCGCATAGTCCATCAAGTCGGGCAAAGGGGTCATAGACCAGCCTGGTTGTTGGCACACTCACAGTAAATGCTTCTGAAAAGTCCCATCCTTTTGTTGGATTCCCTTACAGTGTTTATTAAGGTCTTGACTAAAGACACAATTGAGGCACCACCATAGCAGTGTCCTCTTAAGTTATCCATTGACAAATCAAGATGAGCAAAAACGTCTTTTAAAATACCAAACAGAGTTTGTGATTCAGTGTTGGGGGCCTCATATAAGCCAATAAAGTCTTCATATATGATTAATGAATCATTGACAGTATGAATACAAAATGACAGCTGTTTGCAAATTGAAGAATCACTTGTTTTGTCAACCATAATAGAAAAATGTTCAGTCTTCTTGACTGAAGCCAATACCTTTCTCCACACAGACTTCCGTAGTATATCAATGATCTCATTTTGAATATCGTGGGACATCTACTTATACCCTGAAGGCCCCAACCCATCTTTAAACTCAGGTATATCATTCTGTAGGAGTTCCAACAATTGAAAAAAAATTGAGTTTACAACTTTGTGCCCTTTAATTGCATAGAATTACATGGTAGCAAATATTGTCTCAAGACCTAAATGGCCTTTCTTCATATCATTATCTAACTGTTCATTCAATTGGGAGGCCACACTTTGGTTAGGGATAGAATTTAGTTTTAGAACACCTTCTTTATGCGTAAATGTATTTACATGAAGATGAATTTTTTCCAAAGCCTTTAAGCCTTTTTCCTGTTAGAAAACTCTATGGTAGAAAATGCACTTTTTTTGAAAATTGTAATAGAATTTTAGCACCTGCCTCTGCAGATTTTGCAAAAATCTTTTTTGTAGATGCTTCATATTCTAGCCATGTATATCTGATCAACCAAGACTTCTGAAATGATCTTCTCTTACTGGATTTTCCAGGTTTTGGCTGTGAACAGTTCTCACCTGAAGACAACGAAGCAATTGACTTGCAGTATCATCAACTTCCAATCACACCTTTTTGGTAACAAATTTATCCATTGCAAACTTAGTTCACAATATGCTAAGAGACTAACGTAAATGAATAAAATATATTCATATAAAATAGTTCACTAGACACTGAAGTCGGAACACTAAACACATCTGCATTATGCACTTAACAAAACTATCCACACTGAATGACTGTGACAGCAGGGTGGCCTTTATATAGCCGTGATGTCGTAATGTATAAAAGCATCAAGGCGAGGGTTCCAGGCACTTCTGCTCCAGTCCTTTTGATGTTGCCGCGGGCACAGTGCTGGCCTGCCGGCGCCAGACCTTACCCGAAGGTTAGTGCACCAGGACAAATTCTAAGTGTGCCCACAGCACCATAATACTGTCATGATTCACACCACTCGTTTTCAGTTAACCAGCTTACTACCATAACAATTATTTGTTTTAACTCATTACTGAATGCATTTTAAAAGGTAACTATCATCAAACAAGGAAAATAAAAAATTCCAACATAATTTTGTGATTTTAGAAAGCATAATATAACTAATAATTTTCTTAAATTGTTGATTATTGGGAGGCTCTGCCCCCCTCATCCCATTAAACGAATTTTTGAGGTGCTCGAGCCCCCTCAGTTCCCATGGAGTCAGTGCCTGTGAATGGTGGTACAGAAAAGATAACAGCAAGAAAAGAATCATGTAACTTCCCCTAATACTAACAGTAGACTGTTTGGACAGACTAATATTTACAGTGACACACATATTGGCAGAAAGATAAGTAGCAGGCTAATATATACATGTTGTCAATAAAAACATGTTACTGAAACAGGCTGTCTCCTAATAATATGAAATAACATGTCTGTGTACATCCTAACTGTCCTGAGGATGTGACTTTAAAGTCAAGAAACTAGTTATGAACCAATAGCCAATTAGTAAATCTTCACACAGCAGCTGTTGCAAATATTTATCATTTAAATGGATTTCAACAATTGTAGATATAATTTGAAACTTTTTCTAGTTTTAGGGTTTTACATGCTTAAAACCAAATATTTAACACATTAATTTATTTTTAAAGAAATTAGATGTTTAGAATTGTTTTTATAGATGGGAGTTTGATCTTTGAAAAATTATGGGTGGTGTGGGGTTGGGGCAGAGAGGGCATATTGATGGTATGCTACTAACTGTTAGCAGCTTTCAGTTTCTACATTCAGTATTTATGTGTCTGTTGTCTTTGATATCAATGGAAATACAAAGGAATGGAATACTGAGGCCCCTCTTAGCTCTCCATCCAGCATCCGCTGTGATGTCAGCATCTCGGCTGATTAACTCTGTCCACCACGCTTCATTCAATGAGCACTTAATACAAAACATCTACATTACTAAGCAACAATTCCAGGACCCAGAACCCAATTCCAGTTGCAGGTCGACTATCTAACTGCTTCCAGTGGCAACAAAATTTCGATTTTAATTTAAAAACTTAAAATTCTGTCACAATCTACTTGTTAAGAGGTACAATGTTTGTTTGTGTGTGCATGTGTGATCTAGTGCACTGCGACAGTGTAACTGATAGCTTGCAAGTACCTGGACTTTACTTATCTGGTATTTGAGAATGACACAACTTAGCAACTTCCTATAAACTTTTTATGTAGTTTCAAAACTGCACAAAACTTTTTATCTCTGACACCTCCACTTACTACATTTTTGCTGTTCATGCCAGCAAGCTTCAGCAGCAGACAAGACTATTTAATTTATTACTTCTTTACTACCAATTGCATCTTCAATACAGTTTTCAAGCAATATCTGCTTATACCTCTTAATGAACCTGCAAAATTATGTCATTGTGCAACATCATAGTTCAGGAGATATGACTTCATACACATTTGAATGTGTGGAAACTACATTTTGCTTAAAATGGGCAGGGGAGGGGGGCAGTAAAACTTCAATAACCTTTTAATTTATTAGTGTTTTTACTATCAACTCTATTCACACCACAGTTTGCCGACAGTTTCCACATTTGGAAGATACACTGTCATAAACATTAGGAAGCCTGAAAAATTTGTTTTTGCTTAAAATGAATCTAGGTGTAAATAAAAGCATTTCCCTGACTACTTGAATGTTTTTGTCCTTTTCAGTTACTAGTAAATTAGACAATAAAGTTGTATATTAAAAACAAAGATTCCAAGACTTACCAAGCGGGAAAGCGCCATCCACATCAAACCGACCAACAAGCAACAGTACTTCCGTTATGACAGCTGCCACCCATTCCATATCAAACGGTCTCTTCCCTACAGCCTAGGCCTTCGTGGCAAATGAATCTGCTCCAGTCCTGAATCCCTGGACCATTACACCAACAACCTGAAAACAGCTTTTGCATCCTTCAACTACCCTCCCGACTTGGTACAGAAGCAAATAACCAGAGCCACTTCCTCATCCCCTCAATCCCAGAACCTCTCACAGAAGAACCCCAAAAGTGCCCCACTTGTGACAGGATACTTCCTGGGACTGGATCAGACTCTGAACGTGGCTCTCCAGCAGAGATACGACTTCCTAAAATCCTGCCCCGAAATGAGATCCATCCTTCATGAAATCCTCCCCACCTCACCAAGAGTGTCTTTCCGCCATCCACCTAACCTTCATAACCTCTTGGTTCATCCCTATGAAATCCCCAAACCACCTTCCCTACCCTCTGGCTCCAACCCTTGTAGCCGCCCCCGGTGTAAAACCTGTCCTATGCACCCTCCCACCACCACCTACTCCAGTCCTGTAACCCGGAAGATGTACACGATCAAAGGCAGAGCCACGTGTGAAAGCACCCACGTGATTTACCAACTGACCTGCCTACACTGTGACGCTTTCTATGTGGGAATGACCAGCAACAAACTGTCCATTCGCATGAATGAACACACGCAGACAGTGTTTGTTGGTAATGAGGATCACCCTGTGGCTAAACATGCCTTGGTGCACGGCCAGCACGTCTTGGCACAGTGTTACACCGTCTGGGTTATCTGGATACTTCCCACCAACATCAACCTATCCGAACTCCGGAGATGGGAACCTTCCCTCCAATATATCCTCTCTTCTCATTATCCACCAGGCCTCAATCTCCGCTAATTTCAAGTTGCCGCCACTCATACCTCACCTGTCATTCAACATCATCTTTGCCTCCACACTTCCACCTCGACTGACATCTCTGCCCAAACTCTTTGCTTTTAAATATGTCTGCTTGTGTCTGTGTATGTATGTATGGATATGTGTGTGTGTGTGTGTGTGTGTGTGTGTGTGTGTGTGTGTGTGTGTGTGTGTGTGTGTGTGTGTGTGTGTATGCGCGAGTATATACCTATCCTTTTTTCCCCCTAAGGTAAGTCTTTCCGCTCCCGGGATTGGAATGACTCCTTACCCTCTCCCTTAAAACCCACATCCTTTCATCTTTCCTTTTCCTTCCCTCTTTCCTGATGAAGCAGCTGCTGGTTGCAAAAGCTCCAAATTTTGTGTGTGTGTGTGTTTGTGTGTTATTTTATTGTGCCTGTCTACCAGCACTTTTCCGCTTGGTAAGTCTTGGAATCTTTGTTTTTAATATATTTTTCCCATGTGGAAGCTTCTTTCTATTTTATTTAGACAATAAAGTTGATTTTACGCAGAACTGATCATTTATAAATGGTCAGGGACAAGGAAGTTTTGCACCTCTGATGCATATGTGAAACTTCCAAAAATTCAGTTCTGCTAAAGTCTCCCTCCCCCCCCCCCCCCCCCCCCCCCCCCCCTCTCTCTCTCTCTCTCTCTCTCTCTCTCTCTCTCTCTCTCTCTTCAAAGGGTTCATAATACTGACCAGCAGTTCTGTCTTATAATGCATCAACAATATACTTTTACACCAAAATATTTTATTGCTGTATTTTTTGGTTGTGGCAGCTGGTAGGCTTTTGCAGGTGCCATCCATGGATCGGAGTGTTTGACTGCAAGGCAGGCTGGGATGGCTTGAAGTGTTCACAGCCATGCCCACTCCTCATGTATGGGAAGGGCTGTAAGCAACAGTGTGACTGCCAGAATGATGCCCTGTGCTCCCACGTTGAAGGGTCATGCATCTGTGGCCCAGGTCTGTACGGGTGTCGGCTGGCTGTTGGAGCACATTTCAGTCAGCTTTCTCACATCTTCTGTGCTTACATAGATATATCAACAGTCATGCACGTTTGTAAAAGCTGTTGTTGGGGTTGTCAGTCAAATGACTGGCTTGGTACAGCTCTTTGTGCTAGTCTATGTTGTGCAAACTTCTTTATCTATGTATAACTACATCCACTAGAAACTGATTACTGTACTTAGCCTTGATAACATTCTAGCATTATAAAACCCCGCCTCATTCCTCATTATGAAATTAATGATTTCTTGAAGAATGAAATTTTCACTCTGCTGTGGAGTGTGCTCTAATATGAAACTTCCTGGCAGATTAAAACTGTATTCCCGACCGAGACTCGAACTCAGGACCATTGCCTTTCGCGGGCAAGTCCTCAACCATCTCAGGTACCGAAGCACAACTCACGCCCGGTACTCACAGCTTTACTTCTGCCAGCATCTCGTCTCCTACCTTCCAAACTTTCTTGCAGGAGTACTAGTTCCTCAAGGCAGGAGAGCTTCTGAAAGTTTGGAAGGTAGAGATCGAGATGCTGGCAGAAGTAAAGCTGTGAGTACCTGGGCGTGAGTTGTGCTTCTGGTAGCCTGAGATGGTAGAGGACTTGCCCCGGAAAGGCAATGGTCCCGAGTTTCGAGTCTCAGTCGGGCACACAGTTTTAATCTGCCAGGAAGTTTAATGATTTCTTGATGCATCAGGTTGTTATTTTCTCATTGATTTCATTTAGTGCCTCTTCATTAACTGCCCAACCTACCCATTAGTTTTTAGCTTTCTTCTGTATATGACATTTTGAAATCTTCTGTTATCATCTTGTCTGTACTCTTTATTGTCTACCCAATTAAGAGATCTTAACATTCTGTACTGCGACCAATTTAGATTTTCCTGATGACAACATCCTTTTGACCAGATTCCACCTGTAGATCCCAATGAGGAATTACCTTTACTTCAGAACATTTTAATCAAGAGGATGCGTCATCATAAAATTATATACTAGAATTATATGTCCTAATATGAAGGTGAATTAGAAATTCTTTGATCCTATTTTTGATAAGTCACAATAAATTACATACAGATAATTACAAATACATGTACTGTTCTACATACCTTACACTAATTTTCCACATAGGTGCTACACTGTTTCCAACATTTATCCCAGTGAAACATTAAAATTGAGATGGCCCTGTGGTAGAATTTGTGTGGCTGACTGTGAAACCACTGTTGGACAGCTGTCTTGTCTTCGTCATTGCACCTGAATGATTCTCCTGCCAGGAACTTCTACAGAAGACTGAGAAAGTGGAAATAGCCAAGGGCAAAGTTCAGACTGTATGGCGGGTGTCAAGACTATCCCTGTGAAATGACTGGAGCTTGTCGGCAGTTCTAATTGCCACATGTGGCCTCACATTGTCTTAGAGAATAATCATGTTGTACACCTTGAGAAGCCTTCAGCACTTTTTCCTGACAGCAGTCTGGAAATATGACATCACTGATGTTTTCTCCTAGTGTCATGAAATCCAGCAGGAGTTACCCCCACAATGCTTCCAGAAGACCATTAACATCACTTTCCCAACAGATGGTACTGAATAGAATTTTTTTGTCACAGAGAATCCTGGACTTAACCATGCCATGCTCTGCTGCCTGTGAAATCAGTGTCCACATTTCATCACCATAAACTGTCACTCTTTTCAACATACCACTGCAGATGATTCAGTGAATCAGTCGTTCAATTACTTTTCATCATGTCATCCAACTGCTTAGGCACCCACTGGTAGTAAACTTTCCAAAGACCCATGAATAATGTTGTTAACACTCCCATATCAAATAGCAAGCTCCCAGAAACATCCTTGAGTTGTATATGCTCATCCAT
Source organism: Schistocerca gregaria (assembly GCF_023897955.1). NCBI lineage: Eukaryota > Metazoa > Arthropoda > Insecta > Orthoptera > Acrididae > Schistocerca > Schistocerca gregaria. Next base: position 481,279,909 of record NC_064925.1, read on the forward strand.
TTTCACCATTGCACCCACAGAGAAAATGTCATCAGTCAGTGACAAACACAGCCACGTCAAACTCTCACTGTCATGCAAGTCTTCATGCCCTCACACCACCACTGCACCTCCTACTCCTCCTCCTTCGCACACTTCTCAAAGCAAGACACCTTTCCCCATACATTTCCACCACCACCACCACCACCACCACCACACCACCACCACCTACTCCTCCTCCTTCTCACACTTCTCAAAGCAAGATACCTTTACCCATACATAGACTGCATTTTCCTGTTGATTTCAGTGTCATCCCTTGCTCCAAGGAAAATAAATTACACTTCATTGCTCATACACAATGGATGTGTGAAGCTCAACTGCCATCTCCATTAACTGGCAGGAGCACTATACCATGGAATTTCCAGCAGACAAGGCTGATTTGGTCCAGGAAAGGTCCACAACTGGGGAATGGTTAAGTTGACTTCACATTTAGGGATTAAAAAAAAAAAAAAAAAAAAAAAAAAAAAAAAAAAAAAAAAAAAAAAAAGGCGGGGGGGGGGGGGGGGGGGGGTTGGCAAACATTAACAATTCATCCTTGTAAATACAGTGCTGTAGTTTCCACCTGCACCTGCTGAAAAGGCAGCTGCTTTTCCTCAGGAACTTCAGATTAGTCTGGGTTCTCTACAGATAACCCCCCATTGTGGTCTTCTACAGGACTTCTTTAAAAAATCTGGAATTTAATTGGATTCAGTTAGTCTTGCTACATCAATGATAACGTCCTAACTATTAACCAAGAAATGAAAACTGCATGTCTGTAATGTGTTATATGTAGTTCGATGTTTTTTTAAGAGACACTCTTTTCTGGTACTGGAAGTTACTCTCAAGCTTTCTGCAGCTCGGTTAGTCTTCTGCTGCCGAAAATCTCACTCCTAAGTTCATCATAGGCAACAATAGAAAGTAGATGAGTCTGCTTGTAAGAGACCATTTGGAAATTGTCCATGCAATTACAAGATTCTAGACTAGATTATGGCAATATTTATCCACACTAGGAAAACCTTTAAAAGAAAAAGAGGAAAACACTTCTGTAGCGAATTATATTCTTCCAGAAAAGTTCTTATGTTGCTTAGGCTCTTAAATTGCTTTAAAAGTCCGTATGTCCAAAAGCCCATCCTGATGAGCAGCACATTGGGATTCAGGTATGTAGTATCATTTGAAATAAAATTCATAATTGCTTTTTCACATTACGAAATTCTTTTCTTATACAACAACAAATCTCTTTTGTATCTATCAAACAATGGAAAACCCAGGATGGAATGTCACAGTATTATGAAAGTTGCTACTCACCATGTGTGGGCATTTGTGTGTCAGTGTTCTATTGTTGACAAAGGCCTTAATGGCCAAAAGCTTTAATTGTGAGAGTCTTTCTGTTGTGCCTATCTGTGGCTTGGCATCTCCTCTTTTGTGTCTACATTGTTATGATTTTAATAAATCATTAAAGTATCTGAATTCCAAGTTTAACAAAACTGCTGACTTTCAACAAAGCATCTAATTAACTTCAGACAAAAACTCATTACATGTCTAGTCAATCAGAGAAATAACACAAGAGTGCTGCTGTAATTTGTTAATTGCTTTTTAGCAAAGTTCAGACAGAAGCTCAGCATGCCACAGTCAGAAATCAATGACTGTGTGTTATGTAGAAACTTTAGTTAATATTTGCATGACTTGCATATCTCCATGCTATCTCACCATGTTTAAAAAATAACATTGTCACATTGGAATGTCATTCACAGAAATGTGAACACTGACACTTTAAAGGGGCTCAATATTTTTTAATAATTCCACTCCCCCCCCCCCCCCCCCTTTCCCACACACACTGGTTCTTTCAGTTTCTCTACATTATCCATGTGTTTTTCACTGTTAATTGTAAGTAAATTTGAAACAAAGAAAGGTGTTAACTTCAGCAATTATGAAGATATAAATTTTTAAATTGTACTATGTGGTTTAATTGGACATGTTCTTTATCCATCCACTGCAATGAAAAGTAATGCAGTAAATGTTAAAGTCTGCAGAAATAAAATTTTGTGACAGTGTGGCAAGGTAAGATGTTTATTTCACATAATATTTACTTTTTAGTGCATAATTTGCTTTGTATTTCACAAACTTTCATCTTTACTGTGTTGAAAATAAAGTGTGTCAAGTGCTACCATTGAGATAAACTCTTCCTGTTCAGACTGTTTGAAGGCTGGTGAGGTATGTCAGTTCTCTCTGATTATATAAAGTGTCATAAAAAATTTCCATTTAAAGCCCATGCATTCCAGGATTGGTATGCCAACAAGGCAGAATCACTGTGAACATTGAGGATATCTTCCCACTGACACAGGCTGAAAATATCTGTTCAGTAAAAAATGTCCTGGTGCATGAAAAAATCCATAACTGCCTCCTGCACATTGTCATTTGATTGAATTCATTGACCCTTCCTGTCATTTTCAGGGGATTGAAGGTATGATGATCACATTTTGAGAGATGAGGACTGTAGGGAAGATGCTCAAATGCCTCCCATTTGAGTTGGCATAACTTCTGTGTTATGCTATTTGTGGCCAGTGTCTTGTGTCAAATCAGGACCAACATAACTTGGTGCACCATTCCACAACAGTAGTTTTCAATGGACATGCTGCCCTATACAAATTATTCATTCTCTGATGGATCTCAACTGGTGTTTTTGCTTTGACAGCCAATAAAGGAATAACAGCACATTGGTCCTATTTGGACATGGATTCATATGGTAATAACATCACCACACTAATCCCTTGCCTAGATATTGATGCTTTTATACTCACCTTGGAGTCACACTAAGTTGCATATATGCTGCAATAATACACTAAAATGAAGACTTTTTGATTGCCACTTATATGTTTTGTACACATATTAACTATTGCACAAGAGTTTATGAAAACGGAGTGCTTCTTAGCTGGTTCTGACCTTTTTGAGTATTGAGAATAGTTGAAAACTTGCTGAACAGAAAGGAACATACATTGGCTATGTTTTCTCTTTGGATGAGTCTTCTAATTTTGCATCTTATCTTTTATACTTCAGTTTAATGAAAACCATATCTTGATGTTTCAAAGACTGAAATAAAATTGTTACAGGGATTAACTAGGTATACTTTAGAAATCTGTAGAATATTTTTAGGCATAGAAATGTACTCTTAATACTTACTCCAGTGACTTCAAATGCTTTAGAAAAGTTATTTTTAAATTTTCTTCAGGAAATATACCAACTGTATCTTCTTAACACGAAGTATCAGACCATTGCAAATGTATTAAGACACTAGTAGGTTGTTTCTCACATAGCAGTTTTGGCTTTTAAGATTTCTTCTAATTATTTGTATGATGGTACAGATAATTTTGATACATGATTTTAAAATATTTTCTCATTGCTGCCTTATTGCAAATGACAACTTCACTGAAAGTGCAAGATTAATATTCTCTCTCTTAAAAGTGTGCAATATTAAACTTGGCCACTGATAAAATTAAGACTTTTGTGCTCATTGGTAATTTACATGTATACTCAAAGCTTTGTGGAAAGGAATGGTATATTATAACTTGCATTGTTTGAAAATCAGTAAATAAGTTGACACAGATAAATGCATAGGAGTGAGAGTGATAAATGCTTATTCTGCAGTTTTGTGACAGGACTGTGGTGTTGCAGTTATATAACTGCTTATTGTACATGATATGAGCATAGGTCTGTTTCATATAGAGTAGGTTAGTGGGTTTAATTTTCAAAAATGCAATGAAACTCCAAGAAATGTGGCTAATGACACATTATGAGAAAAACAAATAAGACTTCATAGATATACAGGTGAGGGCATGCTGAAAAGTAATGCCTCCAAATTTTTTATGGGAAAAATTCTTAACCTTACTTTTTTACACAAAACAAATGCTATTATCATTCTGCATCTTTATTCTTTATGTTTATGTATTTATTTCTCAATGAAGTCAACTTGCTAATGAATACATTTCTCCCAATAAGAGACCAGGTTGTTGATACCATCACTGTAGAATGTTTGATTTTGTTGGCAGAGCCACAACCTGACCTCTGTTTGCACGACTTAATCACTATCAAGCTGAAGCCCTCGAAGGTATTCTTAAAGTTTTGGAAAATGATGAAAATTACATGGATCTAAGTCATAACTGTATGGGGGATGAAATAAATGGTTGTAGTTTCATCATAAGTTGCACTGAGAAGTATCTATTTTTTATTTCTTTATGGTAGCTAATTTCAGTCACCTGTGTCCATTTTCAAACCATCCATGCTGTAAGTGTGACAGGTACGAGCAATAGCTCATGTATAGAAACTGCCCCTGCAGTTATCAAAGTGGTATATGGCTGATGTTAGAGAACTCTAATGTCCATCCTATGTGGTGTGACTTGCCGTTGTTAAGTCAGCCATATACCACTGCAGGGGCAGTTTCTGTACATGGGCTATCATCTGTGTTTGCCGCACTTACAGTGCAAATGGGCTGCAAATGGAAACAGGTGTCTGAAACTAGTCACCATCAAGAAACAAAAAATAGATACTTCTTAATGCAACTCATGATGAAGCAACAACCATGTATTTCAATTACAAGATAAGTTTCAGATTTATTTTTCACCTGGAGCATGCTGAAAGTTTGTATGTATGGGGGACAATTGATGACAGTGAACCCAAAGTGTCGGTTTCTTGTAGCTGTTGCAGTGCTTGTGTGTGGTCTGGCATAGTCATGCTGAATGAGAGGGTGCTCCATGTGTGAATGACCTCAAATTTGAATCTATACTACACTACACTGTTCCTGACAGACTGACATATTTCCATTAGACAGCACTACATTACATACTAATTCAGAGCCCTCTAGTGGCAGAGGATTGCAAAAATTAAGAATTAAGATGTAAGACATCAATAATATTAGTTTCATATAAAAAGGTTTAATACAGAAAATGTGGACAGAAGACTGGAAATTGTCTTACTCATGAAAATTAGTAAAAAATGACAAATCCCTTGGTAAAATCAAACAATGAGAAGTCCAGATTGGAATAACAGCAATATGGAAAGGATAGATTGGTTGCCAATTACCATATAGAGTTGATGTTGAGTCACAGACAGGCACACTGAAGAAAACTGCTAAAATATTTAAGGGGATCTCGAAAGCCGTATCTTCCCAATGTTAAAATAGTGCTCATAAATTGTGTGTTTTCTCATAAAGTATTTTAGCTAGGAAGCCGAAAATTTTACAGGTTATTTATTGGAGTATTGGCTAAAATTTAACATTGGGTTTTCAAAAATTTGAATTCAGTTGTTAGAGATTAATTTTTTTTCTCTTGTATTGAAAATTCATTACTTTTTGTGCCATTTTGTGTTAGTAAATTCAGCAATGTTTAGGCTTTTGGACAAATGTTCTGTTAAGTTATGCAGAAGGGAATGTGTAACATTTCCTGAAAACCTGAAGCAAATTGGTTTGGTAGACCCCAAGAAAACATACAATTTGTATGAAAAATAAAACTTTTGGGAATTGAGCAACAAAGTTTGGATAACTTTTTCAGTGCATTCCAGGTCAATAGGATGGATTACCTTCATTTTCTGCAAACTCCTCCTCCAGCTTCCTCTTTCTCCTCCTCCTGTTTACTCTGGCTTGTCTTCCTAGGCTATTAACAACCCTATCAGCAGCACAAAGTCTAAAGCAAGCATTGTTTGTACCATGTTGAAATTTCTCTTCATTCTCATATTTCAAAATACTTTGCAGTTTACAGCATGGCCACCATTGAAAGTGGCAACAACATCATACACACTGAAGTGAAGTGTTTCTATTTTGTCAAACAAAGTCTTGGGGATTCTTGTCCATGTAACACTATTTACACTTTCATTAGTGTTTTGAGTTTTTCAGGGAAAACACTTTTTCAATGGTCAGGTGCTGCTAAGTCCCTGAAAATAGATTTTATCATCTCTGTTACCACATCAGGCAGACTATGTGTATGAGTGAACACTTCACTAGTTAGCAGTCTGTAGCTGTACTTACTTCAACTGCTTTCTCCTTTGGGAGACAAAAATTGATGGGGATTTTTGCTTGTTAAAAAAGTAAGAAAAGAGGGAGTCCAAACAGCTTTCTTCATTTCATTGACACTGTCTGTGTATTTCCTAATAGTCATTCCATAATTGTTCTGAATTTTGTCCATTACATTGTTATTTAATGTTCCCTTCCCATCCAAACATTTACCATCACTGAGTTTGTTTTCTTTTGTATGTTTCAGTCATTGAAGTCTTGATCCCATTCATTTCTGTCTGTGTCTGGTACACTGCACTACATCATCATCATCATCATCATCATCATCACTGTAGGTCTTCAGTTCTTGAATACGTTTGAAGCTTTTAGAATCACCATCATCAACATAATTAACATAATGCACTTTACCACATGCAAAAGAACGTTGAAATATACTAGCAATACCAGCCACTTCCACTCCTCCAAAGTCCCATTATAGTCAGTTGTGCAATTATTTTTATGTCTACCTTTATCTTTTTTTTTGTCACCTACAATATTTAGATATTACTACTAAATTGAAAACTTACATGCTGGTGACATACTACACCATGTAGAGATGTATGTCTCCATTTAAGCCAGGTATCATTGAAAGCTGCAGTCAAGTCTCTGTCACCACTGTTTTGTATTACTGCTTTTTCCACAGCTTCCTTCGTAGATTCTATACAGACATCTTCTACTTTAGACCCTATACATCTATTGTAGTTCATAAACTTGGTTGGGGGATTTGGAAGATTCATCATGCCATGGAAAACTGCACCTGCAGTAGCACCCTTAGCAATTGCATGCAAGTCATAAACAAATCTAATATTGTGTTCATAGGTTTTGCTGCCATTTTCTTCATTTGGAGTTACTGCAACACTGTTTCAAAAGCTGGTCATTTACGAGCATTTGCCACACTTTACTTCCATTTCACTGGAAAGTCCTACATGATTTTTTATAGAACTATACTGAGTACACCTCACACAGTTTGAAATAATTCTATTGAGAATAGACATATCAAATATCAGCATTATTCTGTAGCACCACATTTCGAAAGCTTCTATTCTCTTCTTGTCCAAACTATTTATCGTCCATGTTTCACTTCCATACATGGCTACACTCCATACAAATACTTTGAGAAACAACTTCCTGACACTTAAGTCAATACTGGATGTTAACAAATTTCTCTTCTTAAAAAAACGCTTTCCTTGCCATTGCCAGTCTACATTTTATATTCTCTCTACTTCGACCATCATCAGTTAATTTGCTCCCCAAATAGCAAAACTCCTTTACTACTTTAAGTGTCTCATTTCCTAATCTAATTCTCTCAGCATCACCCGACTTAATTCCTACTACATTCCATTCACGTCATTTTGCTTTTGTTGAAGATCATCTTATACCCTCCTTTCAAGACATTGCCCATTCCGTTCAACTGCTCTTCCAAGTCCTTTGCCGTCTCTGAAAGAATTACAATGTCATCGGCGAATCTCAAGGTTTTTATTTCTTCTCCATGGATTTTAATACCTACTCCAAAATTTTCTTTTGTTTCCTTTATTGCTTGCTACAATCCTGTTTCACTCCCTTCCCAACCACTGCTTCCCTTTCATACCCCTCGACTCTTATAACTGCCACTTGGTTTCTGTACAAATTGTAAATAGCCTTGCACTATCTGTATTTTACCCCTGCCACCTTCAGAATTTGAAAGACAGTATTCCAGTCAACATTGTTGAAAGCTTTCTCTAAGTTTACAAATGCGTTTCCTTAATCTTTCTTCTAAGATAAGTCTTAGGGTCAGTATTGCCTCACATGTTCCAACATTTCTATGGAATCCATACTGATCTTCCCCGAGGTCAGCGTCTATCAGTTTTTCCATTTGTCTGTAATGAATTCGCATTAGTAAGTTGCAGCTGTGACTTATTAGTTCAGTAATTTTCACATCTGTCAACAACTGCTTTCTTTGGGATTAGGATTATTATATTCTTCTTGAAGTCTGAGGGTATTTCACCTGTCTCATACATCTTGCTCACCAGATGATAAAGTTTTGTCATGACTTGCTCTCCCTAGGCCATCAGTAGTTCCAATGGAATGTGGTATACTCCCGGGGCCTTGTTTCGACTCAGGTCTTTCAGTGCTCTGTCAAACTCTTCACGCAGTATCGTATCTCCCATTTCATCTTCATCTACATCCTCTTCCATTTCCAAAATATTGTCCTCAAGTACATCGCTCTTGCATAGACCCTCTATATACTCCTTCCACCTTAATGATTTCCCTTAGTTGCTAAGAACTGGGTTTCCATCTGAGCTCTTGATATTCATACAAGTGGTTCTCTTTTCTCCAAAGGTTTCTTTAATTTTCCTGTAGGTAATATCTATCTTACCCCTAGTGAGATAAGCCTCTACATCCTTACATTTGTCCTCTAGCCATCCCTGCTTAGCAATTTTGCACTTCATATTGATCACATTTTTGAGACGTATGTATTCCTTTTTGCCTGCTTCATTTACTGCATTTTTATATTTTCTCCTTTCATCAATCAAATTCAATATTTCTTCTGTTACCCAAAGGTTTCTACTAGCCCTCATCTTTTTACCTATTTGATCCTCTGTTGCCTTCACTATTTCATCCCTCAAAGCTACCCATTCTTCTTCTAGTGTATTTCTTTCTCCCATTTCTGTCAATTGTTCCCTTATGCTCTCCCTGAAACTCTGTACAACCTCTGGTTCTTTCAGTTTATCCAGGTCCCATCTCCTTAAATTCCCACCTTTTTGCAGTTTCTTCAGTTTTAATCTACAGTTCATAACCAATAGATTGTGGTCAGAGTCCACATCTGCCCTTGGAAATGTCTTACAATTTAAAACCTGGTTCCTAAATCTCTGTCTTACCATTATATAATCTATCTGAAACCTGTCAGTACCTCCAGCTTCTTCCATGTATACAGCCTTCTTTTATGATTCTTGAACCAAGTGTTACCTATGTTTAAGTTGTGCTCTGTGCAAAATTCTACCAGGTGGCTTCCTCTTTCATGTCTTTGCCCCAGTCCATATTCACCTACTATGTTTCCTTCTCTCCCTTTTCCTACTACCGAATTCCAGTCACCCATGACTATTAAATTTTCATCTCCCTTCACTATCTGAATAATTTCTTTTTATCTTATCATACATTTCATCAATTTCTTTGTCATCTGCAGAGCTAGTTGGCATATAAACTTGTACTACTGTAGTAGGTGTGGGCTTTGTGTCTATCTTGGCCACAATAATGCATTCATTATGCTGTTTGTAGTAGCTTACCCATACACCTATTTTTTTTATTCATAATTAAACCCTCTCCTGCATTACCCCTATTTGATTTTGTATTTATGACCCTGTATTCATCTGACCAAAAGTCTTGCTCCTCCTGCCACCAAACTTCATTAACTCCCACTATATCTAACTTTAACCTATCCATTTCCCTTTTTAAATTTTCTAAGCTACCTGCCCGATTAATGGATCTGACATTCTACCCTCCGATCTGTAGAACGCCAGTTTTCTTTCTCCTGATAACAATGTCCTCTTGAGTAGTCCGCACCTGGAGATCCGAATGGGTGACTATTTTAGCTTCGGAATATTTTACCCAAGAGGACGCCATCATCATTTAATCATACAGTATAGCTGCATTCCCTTGCTTTCAGCCATTCGCAGTACCAGCACAGCAAGGCCGTTTTGGTTATTGTTACAAGGCCAGATCAGTCAATCACCCAGACTGTTGCCCCTGCAACTACTGAAAATGCTACTACCCCTCTTCAGGAACCACACATCTGTCTGGCCTCTCAACAGATACCCCTCCATTGTGGTTGCACCTACGGTACGGCTATCTGTATCGCTGAGGCACGCAAGCCTCCCCACCAACAGCAAGGTCCATGGTTCATTGGGGGGGATTATGGAATTCATTTCTTAAGTCATGGAGCATTTGAATCTCATTCAAAACTTCACATTTTAAGGACAAGCCAGTTGGAAATATTTTGGGCCCAAATGATCATCCATTTATGCCATTATTTAAAATTTTGCTGGCACATTTGTGTTTGATATAACTTAATGGGTAAAACACATTAAGAAAGACCAAACTTCAAGATTAGATTTTCATATTTGTTTTAATTCTTTCATAGATACAAATTATGCAGTAACAATGGAAGAAAGTATAATTATCCTATAAAAAGTGCAATTTAAGTTCTTGAGCAATTTCACTTGGCTTTCCTAAGGAAAAGCCAAACTGTCCTGGCATGCAGAGATATCTTGCAATAAGAGAAATACCTGTTTGCTAGTTTTATTGCTTGTTTTGCCAGTGAATTGTCTTTTCTTCTCCAAACAGCTCCAGCCCTCACTGCTGCTTCTTTTGAGGTAATTCTATAAACAGAAAACAGAAGAACAGCACCTTTATATTAATTTAAACCAGTAACTTTTCCTATTTGTGTGTTCAAGTTGCTTAATGATGAAGTTGCTACTGGCTGACTACATCATATATCCTATGCTCGGAGTATCCACTGTCATTGGCTGGTGAGATAAAATGACATGAGCTATGATTGGCTAACAAAAGTGCATCACACAGCACAGTCTTGTTTTCAGTGCTTTGAAAACCACCATACTGTATTTGGTGGAATTCGTATTTATACTTCTGTAATATAAAAATATGTAGTGTACAAGTTGCTGTGCATCAGATCTTTTCAAATAATGTTATTTTTTGCTAGGTTTCACTTCCTAAAGTGCTGGTAAATTCTACACTGGTGTATGAAACCTTTACCACTCAAAGCAGTGACAAGTTTTACAGTTTTGATGGAAAATATATTGTCACTTAACATGAAAACAATGCATTTTTAACTGGTAAATCCAGCAAAAATCTTGGAGTTTTTTTTCTTGTCCACATATAAACCCTGAGATGTGATTGTGGTTCAGCAAAAATGTGAAACTTGGTTTAATGAATCATGTTTCTTGTTACACCAGGTCAATGGTTGTATATTATACCATGGGGTGGATGGTGAAGGAAGAGGGGGGTTCCTCTGGGCTATTGTGGAACTTGCAGTGATAATTAATTTACTTTTTTGTGTCAAAAAAATTTCTCTATAAGTTCTTCAACCCAATATCAGGCTATTTCAAGTGCCCTTAATTTGTTCAGTTGTAGGTCATCAAAGACACATCCCTGGGGCATCTGTGACATTGTAAATGTATTTCCAAGATCTGGAGCCGGCCGGTGTGGCCAAGCAGTTCTAGGCACTTCAGTCTGGAACTGTGCGACCACTTCGGTCGCAGGTTCGAATCCTGCCTCGGTCATGGATGTGTGTGATGTCCTTAGGTTAGTTAGGTTTAAGTAGTTCTAAGTTCTAGGGGACTGATGACCTCGGATGTAAAGTCCCATAGTGCTCAGAGACATTTGAACCATTTTAACCAAGATCTGGACCTCACATGTGTTGTCTGCTTCTAGGAATACACTTGTTCTGGTGCGATTCTATCTTCTCCAAATCTTCCATATTCATACATTGCCACTGATTATCTTTTGTGAGGTGTAGTAGTCCACAGGTAGCTCAATAGTAAGTAATCCCTTGAAGCACTGAGCAAGGTGTGGAGCTCATTGAAAGTCTGTTGAAGTTTTTCTGTATGCTCATATGCAGTTGTTCAGGTTCAAAACAACTGTGGTGGAGCCTGTGTCAGTAGGTAGGATTATAAGGTCAGGAGGATTACGTGGCAGAAGGACTCCGTCAGCTGTCAGATACTTCCACCTACAAACCATGTCACAGTGATCCCATTCCAGTAATCCAGCAGGATCTCCAGTCACTACTCAAATCCTTAGGCCCATCCCAGAACCTCTCCCCAGAGTCCATCTCTCTACTTACCCCTACCATTCACCACACTCTCATCTTCTACATGCTTCCAAAAGTCCATAAACCCAACCATCCAGGATGCCCCACTGTGGCCAGTTACTGTGACCTCACTGAGAGAATCTCTGCTTTCATAGACCAACACCTTCAACCTATTACCTGGAACTTATCCTCCTATATAAAAGATACCAACCATTTCCTTGACCGACTCTCCACAGTTCCTGCCCCTTTACCACACAGTGCCCTGCTCGTCACTATTGATGCCACCTCCCTGTACACTAACATTTCTAATGCCCATGGCCTTACTACTGTCGAACAATATCTTTCCAGACACCCTATGGATTCCAAACCAACAACCTCCTTCCTAGTCTCCATGACCAACTACATCCTCAACCACAATTACTTCTCCTTTGAAGGCATTACCTACAAACAAATCCATGGTACGGCTATGGACACTCACATTGCACCATCCTATGCTAACCTATTCATAGGCCATCTAGAGGAATCCTTCCTAGAAGACCAGAATCCTAAACCCCTCCCAAGGTTCAGATTCATTGATGACATCTTTGTTATCTGGATTGAAGGTGTGGACACCTCAACAACTTCTCCCCCATTTGCTTCATCTGGTCCTGCTCAACCCAACAAGCCATCTTCCTAGATGTTGAGCTTCACCTCAGAGATGGCTACATCAGTACCTCCATCCATATCAAACCTACTAACCACCAGCTATAGCTGCCACCCATTCCATACCAAGAAGTCCTTTCCGTACAGCCTAGCCATCCATGGTCATTACATCTGCAGTGACAAGCACTCCTTCTCAAAATATACCGAGGGTCTCACTGAAGCCTTCACTGGCTATAATTATCCCCCCATCCTTGTACAAAAACAAATCTCCCATGCCTCTTCTTCCCAGTCTCCTACCACTTCCAAAAGTCCCACATTCAGGCCACAGAGGAGCATTCCCCTCATAACTCAGTACCATTCAGGACTGAAGCAACTGAATTAAATTCTCTGTCAGGGTTTTGATTACCTCTCGTCATGACATGAAATGAGAAATGTCCTGCCCACTATCCTTCCCACCCCTCCTACTGTGGTATTCTGCTGTCCACCAAACCTACACAATATACTTGTCCATCCTTACACAACCCCCAATCCCTTACCTCATGGCTCATACCCCTGTAATAGACCTAGATGCAAGACCTGTCCCATACATCCTCCTACCACCACCTACTCCAGTCGGGTCACTAACATCACCTATCCCATCAAAGGCAGGCCTACCTGTGAAACCAGTCATGTGATTTACAAGCTAAGTTGTAACCTCTGTGCTGCATTCTATGTAGGCATGACAATCAACAAGCTGTCTGTCTGCACAAACAAACTGTGGCCAAGAAACAAGTGGACCACCCTGTTGATGAACACGCTGCGAAACATGATAACCCTCATCTTAATGACTGCTTCACAGCCTGTGCCATATGGATCCCTCCCACCAACACCAGCTTTTCTGAATTGCGCAGGTGGAACATCCTACGTTCCCGTAACCCTCCTAGCCTCAGCCTTCGTTAGTCACTGTCCTCACTCATCCAGCCCAACCGGTTCCCATTCCAACAGTACACGGCTGTCATTTCACCACCATACCCAGTCTTTTAATTTCTTTTATTTCTCTCCTTTCTGCTACTTACCCCCTCCCCCCTCCACACCTTCTCTCCTGCCCTCCATCTAAACTGTAACACTTGACTGTCTGCCACTCCCACCATACTATCCCTCCCCCTCCCTGCCCCATGCCTCATCCTTACGCCCACTCAGTCGCCTCTTCCAGCATGCACTGGAGCTGCTGTTCACAGTGTGGACTCAGTTCTCTGAGACTGCAGATGTGTGTACAAGTCACGTTTATGTGAGTGTGTGTATGTGCTTGTGTGTATGTGTGTCTACAGCTGATGAAGGCCTTAATGGCTGAAAGCTTTAATTGTGTGAATCTTTTTATTATGCCTTTCGCAGCTCAGCATCTCCACTATACCGTGAGTACCAACTTTCCTTCTCTGGTATTGTTACATTCCATCCTGGATTTTCCATTGTTTGAAATATTGTATTTATCTGTTTGGAAAATATGAGATGTGTCCACAACTTCAGTATATTCAGCTGTTTAAAAATCTTGTTAATTTTCATTCCATATTCTTCTAATTTCATGTTTAGATCATCTAACATTTGTTCCATCTCTCTTGCACTCTCAGCCATCACAACAGTGTCATCTGCAAATCTTATATACTCCACTCTCCAACCCCCTACACAAACTCCTCTCTTTCCACCAAAACTTTCATTAATAATTTCCTCCAGATAGATATTGAAGAGTGTTGGTGATAAACAACAACCTCTTCTTACGCCTCTTCCTGGTTCAATTTCTTCACTCATGACACCTCCTATTCTTATTCGTGCTCTCTGGTTCAAATATAAATTTCTAATTAGCCATCTATCCCTCCAGTCGACTCCGTGTTTCCTTAGAATTTCTATCAGTTTGTCCCATCTGAAAACTCACATTATGTTTGGATGTTGTTCTCCAAGCACTTTGTAAACCAAGGGATAAGCATTCTTATTCCTTTGTCAGAAATGTCTCCCCCCCACCCTCCCCCCACCTCTTCCACCCAATTGTTTGATGGCCCTCTCAATCTCACCATTAAAATAAATCACACTCAACATATTTAATGAGGGAAAGAATGAAAATCTATAGGGTTGAAGTTAGGGTTGTGAATGGGAAGGTTGATGATGTCCAATCACATGAGTCAAAGAGTTGCTTGTACAATGCAGACTGGCCCAGGATGCCAGGTAATTGATCTTGGGTTCTACTTTAGAAAAATCACAATAACGTTTTTTAGATGTTTGAAAAATTTTGTAACTTGAGATTTCTTAGAAAATCTTGCATTCATTTAGTCTCTGAGTAATCAGCCACTTTTCCTTTACTTCTAAGAAGAAAACACAAGAACTTAATTTTAGGAATAAATGCCTGACAAAAACTTTTACAGAACTCTTATGGAATAATAAAATTATTTATTTTTGATCCAACATAAAAGTAATTAAGTTTCTTCTTTGGACTGCAAACCGCAACACATGATACAGTTGTTCTTGCCATAGACAGCTGCATCAAGGGTGACATCGGCAACCACAGTTGGCTGCATCAAGAATTCCAAAAAAATTAATTAAAATCATATTTTTTTAGTATTGACCACGAGGAAAAAATTAAAATCAATATTTACACACCATTTGCAAATCCTGTCATTCTTAATATCTTTTTAGGGTTTTGATGTACCCTGTACATGAATTATTTTTCACTGGTGCAAAAATTTAGTGAGGAGAATCCCTTTATGGCCCACAAATGACAGAGACCATGATTTTTTGGACTAAAACTAAAGTTCAGAATTTTTTCACTGATGGTGGGGATTGATGTCACCACTGCACTGATTGTCCTTTGGTCTCAGAGGTATAATGGGCCACACACATTTTGTTACCAGTCAAAGAATTATTATACGTTCCAGTTTCAAATACTCAAGAAAATTCGAATGGAGTTGAGATTTCTATTGACTTTGTGCTGATGTGTGAGCTGGTTTAGTATCCACCTCACATGCAATTTTTGAAAATCAAGTATTCCAGTAATTATTTCATGCAGAAGAAATAGATTCCTGGAAACATTAAGGTTACCATTAATCATTTCCTCAAACCTGTAAACCATTTTACCAGTCACAATTATTCATCATGAACATTCTTCTACCAGCTCTAAACTCACAACACCACTTGTACACATTAGTGTAATACATCACACCACCCCCATAAACAGATTTGGTTTTGTATTAGACCTGGAATGCCACATTTAACTTTGCAAGGGGAAACAGATTATACTCTTCAAATTTGCAGCTGCTGGGATTCGAAACAGCCATATGCATGTCACTAGGGCACTATAACAAGACTGTTGAAAAATCATGACTGCACACAGCTGCATTACAATTTTTTTGTATTAAGAACTGAGTAATTAGCTGACAAACTCTTACTCTTTTATATAAATTTAATGACATTTTTGCACATTTCTGTATTGGTTTACACAGTAATATTCCCAGTTTGATCCTTTAACCAAGGAGCCATTCTCAGTTTGTTTGCATGAACAATGATTTCGCATAACCAAACAGGAAATAGTTACAAGGTGTCATGCTGCAAGGTGTTCATGGTCAGTTCTGCTCTCCATAACATGAAATGACATGACCCAGAAATTTCTCCTGCAGTAGTGCACATGATTTTTTAAAAACTACATCTAAATCTACATCTATACTCTGAGGTGCATGGTAGAAGGTACGTCCCACGGCTCCAGTTATTATGGTTTCTTCCCACTCCATTCATTTATGGAGCATAGGAAGAACGATTGTTTGAATGCCACTGTGCATGCTGTAATTATTCTAATATTATCTTCATGATCCCTGCTTGAGAGACATGTATTGGATTGTAGTGTGCTCCTAGAACCATCATTTAAAGCTGGATCTTAAGACATTGTTTATAGACTTTATGGGCTAATTTATACCTATCTTCAAAAGTCTTCCAGTTCAGTTCCTGCAGTATTTCTGTGACACTCCCCCACTGCAAAAAAAAAAAAAAAAAAAAAAAAAAAAAAAAAAAAAAAAAACCAGTGACCACTCATGCTGCCCTTCTCTGTGTACATTCAATATACACTGTTAGTCATGTTTGGTATGGGTTACAAACACTTGAGAAATGTTCTAGAACAGGTCACGTGAGTGTTTTGTAAGCAAGTGTTCTGTCATTATACTGAAGTCCACCACCGGCTTCACCCACAACTGAGCCTATGAAGTGTTACTCCCAGGTATTTGTATGAGTTGGCCAATTCCAATAGTGACTAATTGATAGTATAGTCATATTGTACTATGTTTTTTTCATTTTGTGAAGTCCACACATTTTTATATTTCTGAACATATAAAGCAGTTGCCAGACTTTTCACTATATGAAGTCTTATCAATATCTGACTGAATATTTATGCAGCTTCTTTCAGATTAGTTCTCCTTGCTTCCAAAAGCATGCTTGTGGCTGGATTAATGCAAATAATCCTATTAATGCATATAACTGTAAAATTTTGTTTCTTGGCCATTTACTGGAACTGTTATGTTTTATTGAGATTTTCCACAGTACACTTTCATCATTCAGACCAGAAGTCTCTCCACAGACTTCTTCCAACCAGATGCTAAGACATTACTCTTATAAATTTACTTAAGAGCTTCTCATTACTACTCCTCATTATGTGCTATACTGCACAACCTCATGCCCTGGCAGTGTCAGAGCCATAACGAAAAACAGACCTTTAATTTTAATTCTACAATTATTTTGCTCCTTCATCTACTCCTAATTTTGAATACATGTGATAATAACATCATCATAGTTCACATTTCCACATTTACTGCATGCATGTTGGAAAGATGAATGTGCCAATATGTCGGTGCTTCTATACCCAATCTGTCTCGCTATGTTGAACATACACTGCAGAAACTCCCTCAAATATAAACTTTTTCATTGATCTTTATACACTATCTGATCAAAAGAATACAGTCACCTATTAGTGTACATTAACACTATGCTGTCCGGTTACACGACAGTGGTGTTGTGTGCAAAATAGCGACTAACGGCCAGTGACACAACAGTGGTTTCATGCACAAAATAGTGGTCAATGACCAGCAACCCACAGTGGTGTCATGTGTGAAATAGTGGTCAATGGCCGGCGACACCACAGTGGTGTTGTGTGCATAGTATCGCTCACTGACCAGCAACATCACAGTGGAGTCATGAGCATAGTATTGCTTAGTCACCAGCAACAGCACTTTAGTATCTTTTGCATTCTGTTGGTGTTTTGTTTAAGTAACAATAAGCTACACATGTCAACAATTTTTTTGTTTTTATAAGTTTTGTCCCCTTTCATCATGGTAGATGAAAGAGACAATACAATTATTTATGATTAAT
Source organism: Schistocerca gregaria (assembly GCF_023897955.1). Taxonomy (NCBI): domain Eukaryota; kingdom Metazoa; phylum Arthropoda; class Insecta; order Orthoptera; family Acrididae; genus Schistocerca; species Schistocerca gregaria. Next base: position 481,297,779 of record NC_064925.1, read on the forward strand.
GCATGGACGTCTTGTCTGATGTTCTGGACAACTTGGCAGATTGGGAAGAAGACACTGGATATCAAAAAAATGAAAGTGAAGCAGAATCGTTGGAAGATAGTGAAATATGTCCAAGAAGAATTTGGCGAGTGCTATGGTTACCAACTGATTTGCATGAATCAGACGAAGAAGACAGTGCACAATGGTCAGACTTTGATTTACCAAGAACCAAAAATAAATCTCAAGGATCTCTGGGTCCAAGGATATTCCTCAAAGATACACAGTGTGTTAAGGACATCATAGAACTGTATGTTGGGAATGATCTATCTGAATATATTAGCAGTGAAACCATCAAGTAGTACAGTCAAAATGGCAATAGAAGGTAACTGGATAACAATTGCCAAATTAGTCAATGTTCTGGGACTCCAACTTTGAAAATGGTTTGAGCTTGCTGTCCTTATCAGACTGAAAGAAAAAGCAAGGATCAATGATTATTGGTCAACAAATCCATTGATACACACACCAATATTTCACAAAACAATGTCCCACAACTGATTCAGACAAATATCATCATCCTTACATTTTTCAAAAAAAAAAAAAAAAAAAAAAAAAAAAAAAAAAAAAAAAAAAAAAAAAAAAAAAAAAAAATAATAATAAATAAATAAAATAAATAAATAAATAAATAAATAAATAAATATTAAAAAAAAACAGACAATGCCAGCTGGCTTTTCAAAGTGCAATTCATAATTGATTATTTTTCCAAAAAAATTAAAAAAACTTTTAATCTGAGTCAGACCATCTCAATTGATGAAGGAATAATACCATGGAATGGACGGTTAAATTTTAAAGTTTACTATCCATTGAAAACTACAAAAGTTTGCATACTCATTTGGATGCTGTGTGATTCAAATATGGTATATGTTTCCTTATACAAGATATATTCCGGCACTGGACAGCCTTTGGCCAAAATAGTGATGGAGCTATTGGCACCTCCTTATGGAAAGTGGCATCACCTCTACAAGGATAATTATTATAATGGTGCAGAACATGCAGAGAAGTTACTTGAAGATAAAATTCGAGTTTGTGGAATGATATGGCAAAATAGAGGATTTACAGAAAAATTGAAGTGTGCAAAAGTCAATGTGTCTGAAGCTTGTCATCAACAGAAAGATGAAGTACTCACACAGGTATGGAGAGCTTTGAGAACTAAAATGATATGAATCATCTCTACAATACATAATGCCACTTTGACTGACACTCAAAGAAAATGTAGAAAAATCAATTACACTATATAAAACCTAAAAGTGTATGAAACTACAACAAATATGTGAAAGGAATGGATTGGACAGACCAATAATAGAGTTATTATCCTATATACATAAAAACCATAAAATGGTCAAAAAAGGTTTACTTGCACATTATTTAATACATTCTGTACATGTCAGTATTTCAATATAGAACACAACTGTCTCCAATTTCATGATTTTTTATTGAGAGTGTCTGATTCATGCCTCTGAGCAAAACTTGGAGGTTGCCACTACAACATGTATGTCTCATCACAATTCAATCGCCAAACTTTCTGGTCACATAAAGAAACACCAACTAATGCTTATTTCTGAAACGATTAAACAAAAATGAAGTAACTGCCATGTATGTTCCAAAAACAAAAAAAGGACAACAACCAGTCTTGTGGAGTTGCATTACATCTTGGAGACTGTTTTGCTACATATCATATGAGAGAGAAATACTAAATACCAAAGACAATACAAATAAACAAATATATGAAACAAATTTGGTATTTATTTACATATCTTTGATATTTAATGAAAGTAGGGGAACAGGGTTGAGAAGTTATGAGAACTAATGATGAGATTAGTAAAACTTAACAATTTGTAATATCCTGATAATGTCAAGAATGGCTGGCGACAAGCCAGGTAATCCATATTAGTGCTGCCATTGCCAAGCGAATAAATTTGTACGAGATGTGCAGACAGTAAAGTCTTATATGGATTGTGCCCACCCTTTACTTTTATGACAGCCTGAACTCAGATGTCAACACTCATTGATTTGTCTGAATATCAATGGGGAAATGGCAGTCTGTTCTTCCATAAAAGCAAAAACCAAAGATCATGATGTTGGATGCTGGGGTCTGGGGCAAGATCAGTGTTCTGACTCAAAAGGTACTCTAATGGATTTATGTTGAGACTCTGGGCTGGCCAGTCTATTTGAGGAATGTTGTTGCCACAGATCATTGCCTCACAGATGCTGTATTAAGACAGCGTGCACTGTTATGCTGATTCTATCATCATCTCCAAGCTGTCCCTTTACTGTTTACAGTAGTCAATGCTGTAAAATGGATTCATATTCTCTGCTATTTAGCATTTTTGTAAGTGCAGTAAGTGAGCCTCAGCCTAACCACATAAAATACCCTCATACCAAATCATTACCACCTCATTAATGCTTAACTATTGGCACTGTACATGGTGACAAGTAACATTCTCTAGGCATTGGGTACATCCAAACCCTTCCATCAGATTGCCACAGGAAATGGTTTATGAGGAGGTGCTCAATTATTGTACCTCATTTATTAAACTTCCTACACATGTTGTGTTAGCTGGACAACTGGTACCTCTTTGGAACTCATGAGTGATTCCATCTGCTGATTTTGTGTGATTTTTTAATTCCACCCCCTCCCTCCCCCACACTACACTTGACAGCCCCTGTCCATCAATACATGTGGTCAACCTGTTCTTGAATTAGCTGTAGCACTTCTTTCATATTTACATTTCCCAATCGCATTACCAACAGTCAACTTGGGCAGCTTTAGATAGGTGAAATGCCTCTGATGGATTTGTTGCTGAATTGACATCCAATGACTAGTCTGCTTTGAAAGTCGCCAAGTTCTCATGACCAGCCCATTCTGCAATCAGTGGTTTGATACTTAAAATAAAATATTCCCTATCTCTTTTATGTTGGTGGGTCTGCCTCTCATGACATCTAGCAGTCAGTTCCAAATTACATAGGGGTATTTGGATATTTTTCATCTGGTAGTATATGCTGGGACAGTGGTAAAACCTGCATAAGAGTTGTGCTTTTTTGTTCTACATGCAGATTTAACACCTACTTCAGTTGTAAGAAACTTTTATTGGGGCCACTACCACCTGCTGCTTCCCCCATACAGATGTGGGATGTGTAGAATATTTCATGCAGTTTTGAGGGCAATATCCATTCTGCTCAAGTGCTCCTACAAGTCCTTTGCATCTATAACACAATTAAAATGTCATCAACAAATTTCAAAAATTTTATTTCATATACCTGAACTCAATATGTGGGGCAGCGAGTAAGTTACTTCATTGGTTTAAAGTTTTGATGCCGTCTTTAATCACGTGAGCCTGGCAACTAATTTGGTGGTCAGCCAGAAACCTTAGTTTCCAGTGTGCACAGCCACATACCGGTTCAGCCCACTGAAAGAAAAGTGTCTATTTCCCATTTCTTTGCGGGATTGGGACTATGACTTCAGTACAAGTTTAAAGTTCCAATCAAGATTTAATTTAATTAAAGTTTCTTATAAACAGTACTTAAAATTGCGTTATGTTCAATTGAAAACATGTCTTCATAATCTAACAGCACCTTTAGTAGTTCAGAGGCGATCTCTACGGTAACTTCCTACCAGATTGTTTTTCGCCCTGACTAACATCACTCAATTGAAATAAATGTTCAAAAATTAATGTTCGTCATAAAAGTGGAAATAAATTCACCACTTGCCACGCAGAATTGTATTTCGCATGGACAGCACACTAACAGTTATTTTACTGAATTACAAACAATCCAGGATGGTGTACAGTCTTCGTGAGTTCACTATCTGCTTTCACTGCCAAATACGCGATTGTCACAGCTTGGCTGTGACGCAATCCGAGGAAGAGCACAACCAGACATTTAACTGGCGTGGACCTCACAGTGTCTGAGAGTGAAGTGAACGTTCCTACTGCTTCAGGGACTGTATTTATAAGGTGCAGATGCAGACTCCCGAGAAAACATCTGTTGTCTCTGTCTATTTGCATACGGCGGCAGTCTACAAACGACCGCTATCTCGGGCACATAATCTTTAATAATATAGTTACCAACTACTTCAGAAACTTCTTAATTTTTCCTGGTATGCAGATAAGCAGTTTGAAAGCATGTAAAAAAGTTTCAGCACGCTACAATGAAAACTTTGCTTAATAGAATTTATTTAGTGGAACTAATGGTAGATTGTTACCTCCAAACCATACCTTTGCTAAGACTTATTACAGTTGCTATGTATGTTACAAGCCTTAAACTTGGTGTAGCTCTATTATTTGTTATATTTGATCATCTGGTTTAACCAAAATCCTCTATCATTAAAATTTCAAGTACTTAATCTACAACACTTAGGTACATTTTAGTAACAAATTTAATTTTTATTTAATTACTCAAAAACCATAAGAGGTAGATTAATGTGAACTCTCTGTTATTATTTTTGGGGCGTACTGAAGCATAAATAAAATATTCAAGTTTCTAAGTCCATTATTTAGCGCCTCTGATTTTTCTGAAAAATGTGGGTTCTGGTTTTAATTTTTGTTTTATGGTTTTGGAAACCAGCATCACTTATTTATAACGTCTAACTGCACCTCCTGACCAAATTCTGGCTTCCTAGCATCATTATTTGGCGCCTCTGATTTTTCTCTTAAAACGATATTTTTCCTTAAACTATTAAGTTTAGAACATCAAGACTTGGTATTTGGAACATTATTACACTAAACTATAATTTATCAAAGTTTTTAACATAAATTTTGATTTTTAATTTCATACTAAATTGTGGTGCAATACTTGTGCACTACATGCAGACATGCTAAGTTGACATGGCGCTACTAGCAGTGAACTGGTCCCAGCACACTCACTTGCCTCTGTATCTCACACATGATTCAGTGCTTGGTTTGCTTCAAATACTGTATACTAACAATGTTTTCTGTGATGGAACTCAGTGAAGTGCAGCTGGGTAAAGTTAACTGATTATGGCATGTATACACCCCACGACCACCACGAAATGTGGGGAAAACATGGGAATTCTTTTATTTGGGTAGTATCTGGAAATTGTTTAGAATTTCCGAAACTTTTCATTGTTTTACTTTTCAGTTAAACCTCTTAAATTTGGACTGGTAATAGCTGATACTCTAAGAAATAATTTTACTTTAGCCTGCTACTGCAGAATAATACTGAAGCAATAAAATATAAATGTGAGAACAATACTGAAATAACACTTTGGTAGCAAAGAAAATGCACTATTTACTACAACAAACCACAGTACACACACACAAGCATCTGCCAACAGCAAAATGTGTCAAAGGATTTAGGAGAAAGACAGTGCAATACTTTGAACAACAAAGTACTTTCAGTGAGCGTGGCATCACAGCTATTTACATTTCTAACAGACCATGGAAAAACACTGTGAATGGTGGTTTGAGAATCATTACTTTTAAAGTAAATTTTCTTTTACATGAAATGACTTATGTTACTTGTGACAATGTGTGATGAATTTCTTAAATTGTGGTGCTTTTGACTCTCATTCAAAACTTACAATTTGAGGACCAGTCACTTAGACAAACTTTAGGCGCTGAAGATCGGCCATTTATGCTATTATTTAAAATTTTACTGGTGCATTTGTGTTTACCATATCTTAAGGGTAACACACTAAACAAGGCCAACCCTCAAGGTTAGTTTTTCATAATTGTTTTAGTTCTTTCATAGATTACAATTTATGCAATAATGATGGCAAAAAGTATAATTATCCTTAAAAAAGAGTGTGATGTGTGTTCTTGAGCCACCTCTCATGTAACCCGTCCCGTCTGTCCTCAGATCGGTCTGCCACTGTGGTTGCCCCGGTTGCTGCCCGCAGTGGGGCTGAGCCCTCGCCTGTGGTTGATTGGGAGGTTGTTCCAAGGCATGGCAGGCAGCGAAAGGCGTCCCCGGAGGCTGATCAGAAAGCCTCCCCGGTGCGTCTGACAAACCGGTTTGAGGCACTGTCTCTGGCTGAGCCAGATGCAGCTGCCTGCCTTGTTTCAGAGGATCATTCTCAGCCTTCAAGGTCCGGGCAATCGCAGAGGGTGGGCTTACTGGTAGTTGGGAGCTCCAATGTTAGGTGCATAATGGGGCCCCTTAGGGATACGGCGGCTAAGGAGGGGAAGAAATCCAGAGTGCACTCTGTGTGCATTCCGGGAGGAGTCATTCCTGATGTGGAAAGGGTCCTTCCGGATGCCATGAAGAGCACAGGGTGCAGCCAGCTGCAGGTGGTGGCACATGTCGGCACTAATGATGTGTGTCACTTTGGATCTGAGGAAATTCTCTCTGGATTCCAGCGGCTATCTGATTTGGTGAAGACTGCCGGTCTTGCTTACGAGATGAAGGCAGAGCTCACCATCTGCAGTGTCGTTGACAGAACCGACTGCAGACCTTTGGTGGTGCAGAGCCGGGTGGACGGTCTGAATCAGAGGCTCAGACGGTTTTGCGACCATATTGGCTGCAGATTCCTTGACTTGCGCCATAGGGTGGTGGGGTTTCGGGTTCCGCTGAATAGGTCAGGAGTTCACTACACTCAGCTGGCAGCTACACGGGTAGCGGAGGCTGTGTGGCGTGGACTGGGCGGTTTTTTAGGTTAGAAGGCCTCGGGAAAGTGCGGGATGGGCTACAATGTCAAAGGGTGCTTGGCAATTACAGGACGTGCTTGGATCAAGGGCCAGTCGGAATTATAGTTGTAAATTGTTGTAGTTGCACTGGAAAAGTCCCTGAGCTTCAAGCGCTAATAGAAAGCACAGAAGCTGATATCGTTATAGGTACAGAAAGCTGGCTAAAGCCTGAAATAAGTTCTGCAGAAATTTTTACGAAGTCTCAGACGGTGTTCAGGAAAGATAGATTAGGCAGAATTGGTGGTGGAGTGTTGGTGTCTGTCAGTAGTGGTTTATCTTGTAGTGAAGTCGAAGTAGATACTCCGTGCGAATTGGTGTGGGTGGAGGTTATACTTAACAGCCGAATTAAGTTAATAATTGGCTCCTTCTACCGACCCCCAGACTCCGATGATACAGTTGCGGAACAGTTCAGAGAAAGTTTGAGTCTCGTAACAAATAAATATCCCACTTATATGGTTATAGTTGGTGGGGACTTCAACCTACCCTCGGTATGTTGGCAAAAATACTTGTTCAAAACCGGTGGTAGGCAGAAAACGTCTTCCGAGATTGTCCTAAATGCTTTCTCCGAAAATTATTTCCTGCAGTTAGTCCACGAACCCACGCAAATTGTAAATGGTTGCGAAAACACACTTGACCTCTTAGCCACAAACAATCCAGAGCTGATAGAGAGCATCATGACTGATACAGGGATTAGTGATCACAAGGTCGTTGTAGCTAGGCTCAATACCATTTCTTCCAAATCCATCAGAAACAAACGCAAAATAATTTTATTTAAAAAAGCGGATAAAGTGTCACTAGAAGCCTTCCTAAAAGACAATTTCCATTCCTTCCAAACTGACTATGCGAATGTAGACGAGATGTGGCTCAAATTCAAAGATATAGTAGCAACAGCAATTGAGATATTCATACCTCATAAATTGGTAAGAGATGGAACGGATCCCCTTGGTACACAAAAAAGGTCCGAATGCTGTTGCAGAGGCAACAGAAAAAGCATACGAAGTTCAGAAGAACGCGAAATCTCGAAGATGGGCTAAAATTTACAGACGCGCGAAATTTGGCACGTACTTCGATGCGAGATGCCTTTCATAGGTTCCACAACGAAACATTGTCTCGAAATTTGGTAGAAAATCTGAAGAAATTCTGGTCGTATGTAAAGTACACAAGCGGCAAGACGCAGTCAAGAACTTCGCTGCGCAGTGCCGATGGTACTGTTATCGACGACTGTGCCGCTAAAGCGGAGTTATTGAATGCAGTTTTCCGAAATTCCTTCACCAGGGAAGACAAATGGAATATTCCAGAATTTGAAACACGAACATCTGCTAGCATGAGTTTCTTAGAAGTAGATACTTTGGGGGTTGCGAAGCAACTCAAATCGCTTGATACGGGCAAGTCTTCAGGTCCAGATTGTATACCGATTAGGTTCCTTTCAGATTACGCTGATACTATAGCTCCCTACTTAGCACTTATATACAACCGCTCGCTCACTGATAGATCTGTACCTACAGATTGGAAAATTGCGCAGGTCGCACCAGTGTTCAAGAAGGGTAGTAGGAGTAATCCATTTAACTACAGACCTATATCATTGACGTCGGTTTGCAGTAGGGTTTCGGAGCATATACTGTATTCAAACATTATGAATCACCTCGAAGGGAACGATCTATTGACACGTAATCAGCATGGCTTCAGAAAACATCGCTCTTGTGCAACGCAGCTAGCTCTTTATTCGCACAAAGTAATGGCCGCTATCGACAGGGGATCTCAACTTGATTCCGTATTTCTAGATTTCTGGAAAGCTTTTGACACCGTTCCTCACAAGTGACTTCTAATCAAGCTGTGGAGCTATGGGGTATCGTCTCAGTTGTGCGACTGGATTCGTGATTTCCTGTCAGGAATGTCGCAGTTCGTAGTAATAGACGGCAAATCATCGAGTAAAACTGAAGTGATATCAGGTGTTCCCCAGGGAAGCGTCCTGGGACCTCTGCTGTTCCTGATCTATATAAATGACCTGGGTGACAATCTGAGCAGTTCTCTTAGATTGTTCGCAGATGATGCTGTAATTTACCGTCTGGTAAGGTCATCCGAAGACCAGTATCAGTTGCAAAGCGATTTAGAAAAGATTGCTGTATGGTGTGTCAGGTGGCAGTTGACGCTAAATAACGAAAAGTGTGAGATGATCCACATGAGTTACAAAAGAAATCCGTTGGAATTCGATTACTCGATAAATAGTACAATTCTCAAGGCTGTCAATTCAACTAAGTACCTGGGTGTTAAAATTACGAACAACTTCAGTTGGAAGGACCACATAGATAATATTGTTGGGAAGGCAAGCCAAAGGTTGCGTTTCATTGGCAGGACACTTAGAAGATGCAACAAGTCCACTAAAGAGACAGCTTACACTATACTCATTCGTCCTCTGTTAGAATATTGCTGCGCGGTGTGGGATCCTTACCAGGTGAGACTGACGGAGGACATCGAAAGGGTGCAAAAAAGGGCAGCTCGTTTTTTATTATCATGTTATAGGGGAGAGAGTGTGGCAGATATGATACACGAGTTGGGATGGAAGTCATTACAGCATAGACGTTTTTCGTCGCGGCGAGACCTTTTTACGAAATTTCAGTCACCAACTTTCTCTTCCAAATGCGAAAATATTTTGTTGAGCCCAACCTACATAGGTAGGAATGATCATCAAAATAAAGTAAGAGAAATCAGAGCTCGAACAGAAAGGTTTAGGTGTTCGTTTTTCCCGCTCGCTGTTCGGTAGTGGAATAGTAGAGAGATAGTATGATTGTGGTTCGATGAACCCTCTGCCAAGCACTTAAATGTGAATTGCAGAGTAGTCATGTAGATGTAGATGTAACTGGCATTTCTATGGAAAAGTCAAAATGCTCAACAGAACATGTATTCAGCCAGATAACACTGGAAATGCTCAGAGCACCGCAGTGAAATTTATAATAGTGCTTGTGAGGAATATTAAATGGGTGCAATTTAAGCTGTGCCATTAGGATCATGCCTACCTACACCTATGGAAAAAAAAAAAAAAAAAACAGGAAAACATTTTTGACACTCAGTATTATATGTGGAAGTGTAGCTTTTCTTGTAGCTGTAGTATGTGTATATTAATTTAAACCATTAAATTTTCCTATTCGTATACTTCGCAGCAATGTTGTTGATGGCTGGCTACATTACATGGCTTGCTACATTATTCTCCAAATATTTGTTGTCATTGGGTGGCAAGATCATGACACAAGCTATGTGCTAAGTGAAGCAGATGGCTCAGTGTCAATTCCAGTGCTTTGGGAGCTACTGTGGTATATTTATTGGAATTTGTACTTGTATTTTTGCAATAAATGAATATGCACTGCACTGGTTGCCACACATCAGAGATCTTCCTAAAAACACATTGTTTTTTGCTGAGTTCCATTTTCTGAAGTACTGGGAAGTTCTATTGATGTATAAAATCTGTACCAGTCAAAGGATTGACAAGTTTTGCATTTATGAGGAAATGTATATCATCACTTAACACAGAAAAAAATTGCCTTCACCCATTGTTCAGTGCATTTTCAAACAGGCTACATTTTTTTTAACTGGGCATTCCAAGCAATTCTTTTTTGTTTTTGTCTGTGTATACACCCTGTAATTACCAAATTATGAAATAGTATTGATTTCAAAATATAAAAAAATGCTTTTGCTGGAAAATGACTACCTTTGAGAAATTTACATCAGATGCGGACCTCTACATACAAAAGATTGCAGATACAAAAAGTGCACTTATGGCAGCAGGCATGAGAGGATTAAACCTGAAATGTCTGGTGTCTAGGTATGTGCATATACCACTCCGATCATGTTGGGGAGTTGTGCGAGCAACCATTTGACTTGGGCTGGTTTGGCCTCCATTGTACGCAGATGTGCCAGTGCCACAGCAATAACAGTGTGAGTTATGACCCAGAGACTGGCCACTGCATCTGTTAGCTCGAATGGAAGGCTCCGTCCAAATCTCTGTGTGTGTCCAGAATACCTACTTAGCTCTATTGGCACAGTTGTTTTACAGTATGACTTGTGAATTTACCTCCATATTGACATACGTAGGTAATTGCGCTAGGCATGGTTCTGTTTAAACAGCATGGCTCAACAAATTTGGGGGATCAAGTTGCACATGTCTGCTGCCCAGAATCTATCATATACATGTCTGAATATCACATGTTACCTTAGGTAGGACTGCCTTCTTCCACATCCTGCTCTAAAAGTGTCATCCACCCCTCAAAAAATGCCTGTCTTCACTAGACTCCAATAGTATTCCACCATTACATACTTCTCATTGGCTGAAGGACATCACACTAAATTTACATTGTCTTATTATTTTTTTAAATTTTTTTTGATCCAACATCAACTGATTAAAAAAAAGTTTTTTTTTTGTTCTAGTCTTCCTGGATAAGTCAGTACCTTACTTACTCGCGTTAAATATTATTGGCTGGTACTTTTATCTACACAACTTTTTCTAAATTTAGTTGAGAGAACAGATTTACATATATGGACTATACATAAAAAAATGTTATTGCCATGCTTAGATTAAGGAATGTACAGTTTGTGACAAAGTATTCAAATCTGACATTCAAATATTTACAGTTTGTGATACAGTCTAAGATCTGAGATTACATATTTTTTTTAGATAGATGGTCTTCCAAGTGTACTAAATCTAAAAAATCATCTACTGAATATACAGGATTGTTAAGGAGCCATAATTTTAATTTCGTTTTTAGTTTTGTAATGAGCAATTTGGAGATATTAGGATGTAAGCAATTCAGCAGTTTTGTCCTAGTATTCTACAGACATGATTTGACTCAGTTTGACAACTTTCTGAGCTAAACTAATATGTTATAACAATATTTTATAAGAAGAATGTTATAAGCATTTGTTCATTGTGAGTCCATGTACAATAACAATAAATAATATTTTTTCATTAATAAATATGTCAACATTCTTGTGCATGTGTATTCTTGTTAAATGAGAGTAAAATGTTATTAAATATTACTTATCACTTACTTAGGCCTGCTTGACAGTGCTTCTTCTAGCACTCTTTCCAGTGGCACCTAATCCATGCAATTGACTACTTTTAAACTACAATGGTTTTTAATGTTAACTGTAATCAATATTTAACAAAATTTGCTGGGAAATATAGTAAAATATTCATTAAATAGTGAGACAAGTATTGCTGTGTTCTTGTGGAGAATACAATTTTCTGACAGGCATTAGCATTATGGAAAAGATATGAAAAATAATAAATCAATAAATATAATAGATTCAGGGATGATAGTTAAAGTGCTATGCTATCATCCAAGAGACTGTTTGTTGAAAACACACAAAGCATTGAAGATTTACCAATTTCAAGATTTGTTGTGATGATATCCAGTCACTGTACTTTATTAACTCCTGTAGTTTTTAAGATATTGAGAACAATATTGTTTCAGTGGATGCACCCCAGTTTTCAGAAAATGCTGAAGTATTCAGATTTTATTACTGAAACTTCAAGAGTTGTAAGTAACCATATTTCAGACTGCCTTAAACACTGCCATTACAGGTACATCTTCTGCAGCCCTGCCATGTAAGCAACAGTTATCCAAATTCTCCCTCTTCCAGGGTTATGCATATCCAGCAATGACTGTAGTGAAAGGCCTACTTTATTTTCTTTGTTAATTGTCCTCATCATTGATGTACTAGCTGGCAAATGGAGTGAGGAAGTCAAACACTGACTACTTCAAATGATGTTTCTGACATATGCTCAGTTGCATTTCACTGACTTTTACCTTCACTTTTCACACCCTCCGATATACACATTTAATATGGCCAGTGAACTGTTGTTTAACTTTTCATATGCCTCATTAATAGTTAGTGGATGAACATCCACATATTGCAACAAGAGTTTACTGTTGAAGATCTATGAGCTGTGAAAAGCTAACCACAAAGTTCACAGTTCTTGAAGAATAGAGAAGTACACATGGAGCAGACACTGTCATTGTTTTAACACACAGACTAATTGTGTAACACTTATTTCACTGTTAAGTTAATGAATTGTTGTTGTTCTAACCAACACATGTTCTTTGTCTGCAACTCGGCTGTTGACTGACTGTCTCGTGGCCAAAAATCGGGCCCTTATACATCCTCACTATAATAGGTGCATCATTTGAAGTTAAATTTACAGATATTACAATTAAAACTTAACTCATTAAGTTAACTGAATACATTGAAAAATTGGTTCTTTTTAACACTTTCCTCTACTACAACGGTTAAGTTGAATTATTTGTTTAAATCATGAAATTAGCAAATATGATTAAGCAAACAATACTTTGTACAAAACTGTTAATTACTTTGGAATTAATTAAGAGCCAGCTTTGCTAACACATTTTCGAATAGAGCCAAATAGATGCTTTAACAATACTAGTAGTTGTTCCCCCAATGTTTATAATTAGTATAGAATTTATATTTGTTTATACATCAACAAGAGCAGTTAAGTTCCACAAGAATTACTGATTTTACCCTATAGCAAAAGATACTAACTAGAAATAGTTAAAATAAATTAAAAAATCAATTACATACATAAAACTAAGCACAAAATTAGATCTGGTGTTATATTCTTTAAAACTATGGACCAATCTTTCTCTTTTATGAAAATGCAGATTATATTCACATATGTTAATGGTAATTAGTTAAAACGGAAAAAATGAATTTAAGTATGCAGATGGCAAAACAAGAGGGGAAGTAGAAATATCCCAGTTTGCTTTGTCACATGTTCTGACTGCCTTTGTACCATGTGGAGCAGCCAAGAAGCCTCTTTGCCATGCCGACACATACCCAACCAAGAAGCCAATCCATCTCCATTCAGTACCAACCCTAGATGGCCAAATAGTTCACTTAAATACTTGTAACATTACATGCTGAATCTTATAAGCTCTTTTTGTGTTTCCATACCTCAATCAATTCCTTATAGGATCAATTTGTTGTTCATGTGTCTGCCTGACTTTTTTTCTCAGTAATAGTTGGAGGTATGAAGTCAAAATTTATGTCAAATACCAATGTCTATGGTACCTTCATGGAATAACAATTTAAGCTTCTAATCAATGCAGTCAGTGAAAACTACCATCTATAAAAACCCCTGTTTTCAGGAACAGGTAGAAGTACTAACATAAATTTTATGTCATATGCTAAACTATACACCCCTTGCCAGGATTAATAACTGAAGCGTCTGTGTGAGTGCTATTGAAAGACAGGACAGTTCAATTAGTCATTAAATAGCAAGTTATGCAGTAATGTAAGATTGTTTATATAAATCTCTGTTCAGGCACTTTGAGGCTTTTTGAATTTCTTTTTCCTAATTTTGAAAAATTCAACTAAATATAGGTTTCTTCTACCTCTTCTTCTTCTTCCTCCTCCTTTCCTTTCTTTTTTTCATCACAATATTAATTGTGTAGGATGAATTTATCTTTATTTTGTGTCATGTATGATGGGTGTTCAGCAAGTAATGCAACCAATTATTTTCCTCATCCAATTTCATTTGAAAAATGCGGCATCTGTTGTAGGATATCGTGGAATATTCCTGCTTCAGCATCTATAGTTTTGTGAAGTTCATATAGGTGGCAGTGCTAGGCGAAGCCTTAAAAGTGGTGTCTGCAGTAGATGTGCCTTCCAAACAGAGAGTTATCATAGAGTTTTCTTGGCAAGAAATCAGTGCATTGCAGATACTAATAGGTGCTTCCAGAATGCCTATGGAGACCTGGCAGTGAATGAAAGCATGCCAAGCTGTTGGACGGGGCATCAGTCATCATTTGCAACAAGACTGCACAGACTTGGCCAACCTCCCACGTGCTGGATGGCCACACGCAGCTGTGACTGCAAACTTGAAACACACAGCCATCTGAGGTGATGAGCAGATCACAATCAAACATGTCACTGCTCAACAGCCATCTGTGTTGGCAGTGCTGACAGTCCACAAGTTTGGTGGACAAGTGTGCCTGCCGGGTTCTTCACCACCTAACAGAAGACAATAAAAAGCAATGAAGGGTTGTCTGTGCAGAATTGCTTGCATATTACAAAACTAATCTTGATAATTTTTGTCAAACATTGTCACAGTTGAAGAAACCTGGGTTCATCACCTTGACCTGGAAACATAATGACAATCCGTGGAGTGGCACCAAACCACCTTTCCACTGAAGAAAAAGTTCAGAGCCACATTCTCGGCTGGTAAACTCATGGTGATGGTCTTGTATTACTCTGAAGGGGTTATTCTGTTTGATGTACTCTGTCATGGTGCAACGATCTACTGTGAGGTGTATTGTGCTACCCTCAGGAAATTCGAAGAAATGGGTTCAGTGTGTTCATCGCTAAAAATTGAAATGAACTGTTTCTTCTCAAAGGCCTCACACAAATCTGTGCACCCAAGGTGAGCTCACAAAACTTCTTTGGGCTGTTCTTCATCATCCACCTGACAGACCAGGTTTTGCAACCACTGCCTTCCATGTGTTTGGCTCACTGAAGGATGCACTCCATGGGTAGCAAAGCAGTATGTGGATGATGGAGATGTTATTGATGCAGCAAGACATAGGCACCAGGATCGAACAGTAGAGTGATACCAAGTGTGTGTACAGGCACTAACAGTAAGATGGCATGAGGATGCTACATTGAACAGAAATTATGTTGAAAAATATAGTTTTGTAGCCAAAACAGTGGGAAATAATTCGGTGTGCTGGAATCCTCAAGAAAGCCATTCTGCTTTCAGAAACAAATTGTGTTGGATTACTTATTGAATGCCCCTCATATTTTGTAAGTACCCACTATATTGCACTAAATGTAGTGTAGAAATATTCATGGAATAGTCACTATAACACGTGTTTTTAATAAGCATGGAAAAACTGCAGTTAACAATCTCTGAGATGATAAGGAGCAAATAAAGTCATAGGGACATATGTACAGAAGTGTGTTCTAAGGGAGGTACACCACCCCTTTTTCTTTTTGTAATTCCCAAGGTCATGGAACATGTCAGTAAATGAAATTACAACATAAAAGTAATAACAGATAAAATAAATTGTTTATGAATAAGAAAAAGACAAGCCATAAGTTTATGTGAACACAATCAACAATATAACACAGGAATCAGCTAAATTTTTCAAGAGCCTCCTTGACAGAATAGGAGTAGTGACAACTGGGAAAATACTTCAGTTTCAGTTTGAAAGTGCGTGTATTCCTGCTAAGATCTTTCAATCATTGTGGTAGCTTATTGAAAATGGATACAGCAGTACACTGTACACCATTGTGCACAAAAGTCAAGAAAGTGCAAAATTTGAACTCTTATGTTTCGCTAATCATATCCCCATAATGTGAAATTAAAATGCTGGATATTCTTGAATTGTGTGTTAAAAACTGTAAAAATTGAGTCTTTCTATGATTTAGCTTTATTTTCTACAACTTTTGTCATGAACTCCACTATTTGAAACAGTCCCAGTGTTGCATGTAACATGATTTACTACAAATCTAGTGCCATAGGCAAACAGAAACATTTTAGAATCACCTGTAATACTAGAGGGCATATCATTTATAAAAATAAGGAACAGAAGTGGCCCAAGTATTGATCCCTCAGGCACCCTCCATTTGACCATGTACCAATTACACTCCACATCATAGCCATTCACAACACTGTGGATAATTAGCTTTTTCTATCTGTAGTTGAAGTGCGAAGTGAACCAACTGTCAGCTACTACCAGTAATCCATAATGGTCCAATTCCTGGAGCAATATTTTGTGATCAACACAATCATATGCCTTAGTTAAATATAAAATAATGCCTAGCATTCGAAACATTTGGTGTACACCACCCAGTACCTCCCACAGAAAAGAGAAAAAGCATTTTCAGTTGTTAAACCACTTCAAACCCGAACTACACACTTGATAGCAAATTATGTAAAATAAAAATGATAAATTATCCTTACATGCACAGCCCTTTCAATTACTGGTGGCATAGAAATAGGTCCAAAACTGTCTACATTATCCCTTTCTCCCTTTTTATAAAGTGGCCTTATGACTGAGTACTTAAATAATTAGGGAAACTGACCATTCTTAAAGGAAAAATTACAACATGAGCAGCACAGTACTTTAATATTTTGCTAAGCACTCCATCATGTCCATGGGAGTTCTTAGTCTTCAGTGATTTAATTATTGACTCAATCTGCTCCTTTTCCATCTCACAGAGGTATATTTCAGACATCAACTATGGAAAGGCATTTTCCAAGAGAGCTATATGATTCCCTGTAGAAACTAAGTTTTTATTTAATTTACCAGAAATGCTCAGTAAGTTATTGTTAAATACTATACATATATCTGAATTACCATAATAGAAATATTTTTACAATGAACTGACTTCATATCATTGACCTTGTGTTGCTGACCAGACACTTCCTTCATGACTGACCATATGGTTTCAGTTTTATCCTGTGACTTAGCTGTCATATTTACATAATACATACTCTTTGCCTTTCAAATAACATTTTTATGCACCTTAAAATACTGTTTGTAATAGACTACTGTATCTTGATTGTGACTACTTCTACCATTTTGATATAATTCTCACTTTGTTCTGCGTGATATCCTTATTCCACTAGTCAGCCGCTGAGGCTACCTTTTACTGCTAGAGCCCTGTTTAGAATGTTCTAATGGAAAACAGCTTTCTAAGAGCATGAGAAATTTGTGAAGGAAAGGATTGTACTTGTCATGTATGTTACTGTCACCAGAACATGCTGCCACTTTATATTGCCATTGTATTAGCTTTTCTACATATTTTGTAATTATATATCACATTTGTTTGAGTACAAAACTCTTTTAGTGTTATAATTTGTGTATCATGATCTGAAAGGCCATTCACCCTTTTACTAACAGACTGTCCATCTAGTAATGGAGAATGAATAAAAATATTGTCTGTGGCTGTGGTACTGTTTCCCTGCACCCTACTCAGAAAAAACACAGTCTGTGCAGACTTCAATGTGAGATGCTTATAATAGTTTCCACAATGAAACTTTGTCTTGAAACCTGGCAGAAAATCCAAAAATATTCTGGTTGTATGTGAAGTATGTTAGTGGCAAGAAACAATCAATGCCTTCTCTCTGATATGGCAATGGAGATACTATAGAAGACAGTGCTGCCACAGAAGAGTTACTTAACACTGCCTTCCAAAATGCCATCACAAAAGAAGAAGAAGTAAATATTCCAAAATTCGAATCAAGAACAGCTGTCAGCATGAGTAATGTAGAAGTAAATGTCCTCATAGTAGCGAATCAATCTAAAACACTTAATAAAATCATGTCTTCTGGTCCAGACTGTATACCAGTTAGGTTCCTTTCAGAGTATGCTGATATATTAGCTCCATACTTAACAATCATATACAAAGATTGTACCCAAAGACTGGAAAGTTGCACAGGTCACAACAATATTCAAGAAAGGTGGTAGGAGTTATCCACTAAATTACAGGCCCATATCTTTAATTTGATATGCAGCAGGATTTTGGAGCATATATTGTGTTCAAACATTATGAATTACCTCAAAGATACCTGTCTATTGACACGCAGTCAACATGGGTTTAGAAAACATTGTTCCTGTGAAACACAACTAGCTCTTTATTCACGTGACATGTTGAGTGCTATTGACAAGGAATTTTCAGATCGATTACGTATTTCCAGATTTCTGGAAGGCTTTTGACACTGTATCACACAAGTGGCTTGTAGTGAAATTGTGTGCTTATGGAATACTGTCTCAGTTATGTGGAAGGAACACATAGAAAATGTTGTGGGGAAGGCTAACCAAAGACTATGTTTTATTGGAAGGACACTTGTAAAATGTTACAGATCTACTAAGGAGACTGCCTACACTATGCTTGTCCATCCTCTTTTAGAATACTGCTTAATGGTGTGGGATCCTTACCAGATAGGACTGATGGAGTACATTGAAAAAGTTCAAAGAAGGGCATCACATTTTGTATTATTGTGAAATATGGGAGAGAGTCTCACAGAAATGATACAGGATTTGGAATAGACATCATTAAAAGAAAGGCATTTTTCATTGTGGTGGAATCTTCTCACGAAATTTCAGTCCCCTACTTTCTCCTTCAAATGCAAAAATATTTTGCTGACACTGACCTACATAGGGAGAAACTATCACCATTATAAAATAAGGGAAATCGGAGCTCTTGTGGAAAGATATAGATGTTCATTGTTTCCGCTCACTATATGAGATTGGAAAAAATAGAGAATTTTGAGGGTGGTTCAATGAACCCTGTGCCGGGCACTGATATGTTATTTGCAGTATGTATGTAGATGCATCAGATCATATGAATTTAGGAGCTCTTCCAACATCCTTTTTCTTGCACAATCACATGCAACATTAACATTGAAGTCACCACATATATGTAGATGCATCAGATCATATGAATTTAGGAGCTCTTCCAACATCCTTTTTCTTGCACAATCACATGCAACATTAACATTGAAGTCACCACATATATAACCAGTTTTGGGTACTTCCTATAAAGTGAACCAAGAACCATCTCCAGCTTGAGCAGAAATGCTCTGAAGTCAAAGGTACCCAAACAACTAAAATTAGAAGTTTAGTTTCACTAAATTCAACTGCCTCTGCACAACATTCAAATAGCTGGTCAGGGCAGTGCTGTAGTATGTCTACAGACTCAAATGGAATACTGTTTTGTACATACATAGCCACCTCCCCCCCCCCCCCTCTCACCCCACCTAAGACCCACACTCCACAAATAACTCCTCAAAAAACAACCAACTAATCTTTATCCTGGTAAAGGAAGCCTCTGAACTGTCAAATTATTTAAGCAGTGCTGTGATATACTAATAATATTAGCATCAACATTTATAAGCAGTTCACTAATTTGATCTCTAATATCTCTTATATTTTGATGAAATATTCTATTCCTTCTCCTCTTAGAAACATGACATCCTCTGAAGGTGAGTTCTTTTTTAGAGGGACTTTATTTTAAGCAGGAATACACATCAGCTGACTACTTCTCTACTACTACTTCTATTTGTAACACATTTTGCAAACAGTGTCAATATATCAGTTGAAAGCAATGGACACCTCATAACTCCACACATATGTGAAAACTCTCAATGGAAGTAATTAGTAACTCCATTGTCAGAGAGTGACTTGAAAGTGCCTGGATTTCTCTAATCTGCAATAGCTAGGCATCTGCTATATAGTTCACATGTAGCAACTTTCTCTGTATCAGTCTATTTATTTATTAAAAAATAGTGTTTTTTGTCATGTAAAATTTAGGCAAATGGGGTTAAAAGGTTTTCTTTATCTACCATCAATATACCATGTCACAAACATTATTCAGGAGGTACTGACATCATAAACACAAAAAACCAGCTTTCATACAATCGGAGCACAAATTATCTAGAGCATAGTCTTTCAGTTTTCAGTAATGAGAGCACTTAGAGACGTTCAACAAACTGTAAATATAATTTCAAATCCTTACTCGCTTTAATCCTTTCCATTCCAGTTTTTCTACTCGCTGCATTCTCCCCAAGTCTTATTTATTTTATGCAGGTAATGGTGTAAGGGATTAGATGCTATTACACTATGGTTTAAAAAAATGCAATTTGAGGTTAATGGCAACTTTATTTCTGTTTACATTAGTTTCTGAAACTTCAGTGGTATATGTTTATGATTGTTAATAATTCTTTTTTATATAGCAGTTCTTAAAACATTATTCCATTTCAAGCTCAAGCTTCTAGAAAATTGTCTCCCTTTCCTTCCTTCTTTCTCCTCTTGCTTGCTGCAGTCAAGCAATTCTTTGCTGAGTTTCTCATTTTGCATTATAAAATGCATCTTTTGACATAGTATTTCCTAGGTGTCAAAGGTTGATGGTCATCCTCCTTTCTTTGAATTTGCATTCTCACCTAGCCAACTAGCTGTGTGATTAGATTTTGATCTGTAGGAAGGTGAGACTGCAGTTATTCTCCATGTTCTTTTTTGTCTGTTGAGTAAATCATGCAACTGTTCACTGTAACAACTTCAGTGATTTGGTAGAACAATTTCTTCCTCTGCTTGTATGAATGTGACACACAAAGGAAACTTCATGAGATCAGTCACAGCACAGTAAAATTTCCAGGTATTTGCAACAGATTTTTCTCTTCATTGCTTTCCATCCCATCAGGTGATTCTGATGCACTAGAACTTACATCACAGCACATGGTGGAAGTTTATTCCAAAACACTTTCATCACTGAATTCCCCTTTGTTCTTAGTGCTTCAGATACCCACCTGGTAATATGATCATGATTTACATGATTTCTATCAGCCATAAAGTTACTAGAACCATATGAATGCAACAGACGTAGAGTTGTTAGACCTTCATTTTAAGTTCTGCCATGGACTTAGTGAATTCCAATAATGGAGCAGACAGGAAACACAATAACGGAAAAATGTCAGATATTGACAGACATTGGAGCTGTAGCAAAAAATCATAATGTTGGACGTAGTCTGACAGTGGATCAGAAAGGGTAAGGGTTTTACATGCTGAATACTAAATATTTAGCACATTAATGCTTTGGTAAAGTAATCAGATGTTTGAAGCTTTTTATACAAGCAAATTTGATACATTAATCCTCCTGTTGTCCTTCGGCAATGTAATTTCCAGTGACTGTATTTCTTTACTGTGTTTATGGGAATACATGATACCTCTTCCGTATGCTTCTGGCATCTAAAGATAATCCTGTGCACCAGGTGCAATTTCTGTTTCTCATGAGATATAGTTCTCAGCAACATGGTAAGTATACATCCCACCAAGTAACGTTGTTTTAAAGGCACTTCTGAAGTATACTTACCGCCAAAGTAGTTTCTCCAAGACACTTGGGAAATATACTAACAAGACACGTAATGTGTGTTTTATGGCTCTTGGGAACTATACATAAGCCAACTTACTGGTTTTACAGAGATTTTGGTGATATGTCTTACCACCTCAGATGTACCTCACATGTTGTGGTAGAACACAGTACCAGGTATATAAAACTGTTACAACAATCAGTTTCTGTCTGCCATGAGACCACTAATTTTTTCACTTGTGAAGTGAGAAAAGATTGCTGTATTTTTGGTAGGAAATTTGTTTACTATCAAATAAGCCACAAAGTAGCCATGAGAGATACATGTCCTGCCACAGGATTTTGGTCATAAATCACAAAAATGAAATTATAAAAAGAAAATTGACTATTTGTTACAATTCTAATAAAATAAAAAAAGAATTGGTTTTTCTGAGTCACTAAAGAAGTGCACCCTTAAAAGGGTTAGAGGATCTGTAGTGGGGAGTTTACTGGCAAGAGGAAAGCAATTGTAAAAACTTGGCTTGTATAGTGAGACATGATAGAGTAAGTATAACTAAAAAGACTGTTTTCCAGGGATGGGCAAAAATTATTTTATAGCCAAATCCAGTGTTATTTTTGCCACATTCGGAGTTAATTTTTGTCAGAATAGATGTTACCTTTTCCCAAATTTGGTCTTATATTCGTACATTACATTACATTACATAATACTTCTAGCAAATTTGCTGTTTTCTTCTCTTTTTTTGCCAAATTTTTTGTCCCTTTTTCCACATTAGCCATCATTTTCTATCAAGGTCAGTGTTGGTTTTGGTAAATAAGTGTAATTATTTTCCTCAACTTCATTTCCTTTTGCAAAATTTTCTTTTCACTTGCAAAATTAGGTTCTATTTTACTGTCTAATTTGGTGACATTTTATTGATGAATCTGGTGTTGTTTTACCATGATATTTGGAATTAAATTTTGGCAACTTCTGTGTTATGGTAGTTTTTGCATAATTTATTGTTATATTCTGCCTAATTAGGTGTTACTTCCTGCCGCATTTAATGTTTTTCACAAATTTTGTTACTTTTTTGCCAATTTTATGCAATTTTTTCCAAATTCAGAATTTTTGTAAATTCGCTGTTCTTCCCCAAATTCCTTGCCATTTTTGCTGATTTTGGGGGTATTTTTGTCATCACATCAATGTTTGTTCATGGGGAACAAAACATCAGTTTAAATTTTATACACTAATCTCAGTCTTCAGGAGATCAGAAGTCAGAACAAAGTTTCAACATTGAATAACTATCATTCACAAATATTAGTAAACTACTATCCTCAAATTGATAACATTTTTATAAAGCCAAACTACAAATTTCACAATATCTCTAAAAAATCACTGATTTCACATTTTAATGCTAAAAACTGATAATTTTGCATCACTTTTCACATTACCATTTCCTTAAAATTTTCCTGACCCTCTGATTTGAAAAAGAGGTGGCTAATTTCAAGCAATTTCATCTTGCAGCTGAATGTATCTTTTATTTTCAATCGGAACTGACTTTAACTATATGAAAAGTTGTGTTACAGTGGATGAAAGGTCTACCTTCTGAAGAAGTTGAGGGGCTGAGAACCGTAAGGGTCAAAAGCACAGACACAAAATATTGGGAAAAATAGATGTTTGTGAAAATAAAATTTGTGGGCAAACCACCAGTCTCATGGCTTTCACTTGGTTTTAACTAAGACTCAGTTTCCCATATTTCTCATACACAAGTTGTGTAGCCACTTTATGTTAACAAATTTTAATTAATTGACCATGGACTTCTTAGCACCTCATATCCAGCATGGTGGCCAGTCTGGTGTGGTGGGGCTGACATGTACCCTGTTGGTTGCAGCCCCCTGACAACACAGGGATCACTTTTCTGATGCCTGCACCATTAACTCCCCATGTATACCATGGAGAAGATGCCCATCTACCTGGGGCATCAGGACTCCTGGCAATAGCCATCCTGCCAGGTGGCCTTGCTGAGACTGGGTGGTGGGAGGGCCCCTTGTTGGAATGTATGGCATCAGGGCAGATGACTTGCCATGAAGTGTAGAACGTCATCTCTTGCTGGTGGTCCACCAATATCAGTCTCAAAGTGGGCAAAATCTAACTTCAATGCTAAGAAATATAACCCCAAATTGTTCCCCTCCATGGCCACACCATGGCAGGAACAACAGGCTAAATATGAAGTTTATTCGTCCTGGTACCTCATATGTATGAGAGTTGATGGAGAATCCTTCATCTCCATGAAGCCTGTTTTTTTGTGGAGCCTTTGGAGAACAAGTTTGGGGAGGTGGAGGGCTTGTCCAAAATGTGCTCTGGGTATCTTGATATAAACAGCTTCCTCTGCCCAGTCATGGGCATCACTCACTTGTGACAAGTTGGGGGATGTTTCTGTTATCTTATGGTCCAGGGGTATTATATTCCACAGGGAACTTCTTTTGCAGTCTGGTTACAAGCTGCACAGCAATTTAGAGTGGTGAGGTGTTCATTTTGTCCAGTGCATCCATTGGGGTCTGAGGGATAATCAGGTTGCCACCAGTGCCTTCATCTTAGCCTTCAAGGTTGACACATTGCCCGAGAAGATCAAGGTGATGGTCTACCACTGTGGCATCAAGCCATATATCCCTCCCCCTATGGGTTGCTTTAAGTGCTGGAAGTTTGGCCATATGTCTTCCTGATGTACTTCCAGTGTAACATGTTAAGATTGTGGATGTCCATTACATCTCAATATTCCATGTGCCTCACCTCCCCATTGCAGAGAGCATCATTCACTTTGCTCACCAGACTGCAGGATTTTACAGAAAGAGAGGAAAATCATGGAATATAAGACCCTGGACTGACAGACCTACACTGAGGCTAAGAGGAAATTTGTGCACCTGTCACTCCATCAGTTGTTCACAGTCCTGTTGCCTCTCAGAACCAGAAGACTACACCTGCCCCCTTGATGGTAGGGGGAACTTCCTTCCCTCTTGCTACTTAACACCTACTTTGGGAGCAACACGCCCCCAACCATGAGGGATATCATTCCCCACTTCTGAGCTGGAGAAGAGTAATTCTTCTTCGGCTCCTCTCGTTAGGAAGGGGTCCCTTGGGTCACTCCCTTCCCAGGTTTCTGCTAGTGGGAAAGGAGACACCTGCCAGTGGCTGAAGAGCCCAAAACCAGCTGGTCCTAGGGCTTCACACTCATCCTCAGTCCCGGAGAGTGAATCAGTGAAGTCCTTCCATCCAGGAAAATCCAAGGAGCAGAGAGAGAAATCAAAGAAGAAGGTTCCCATGACCGCTACCTACAAGCTCTGCACCTGCAGATGAGGTGGAGATTCTGGCATCCACTGAGGACCTAGATCTCGCCAGACCCTCAGACACAATGGATATAGACTGCTCAGGCAAAACGTCGGTGGCAACAGTTGACCCTGAGGCATAAATTGTTCCATGTCTTCCCAGTCTCACGATGACATCATCCTTCAGTGGAATTGCGGTGGTTTTTTTTTTCCACCGCCTGGCTGAGCTACGGTAACTGTTACGTTTTACACCTGCTTTCTGCATTGCCCTCCAGAAAACCCCTCTTGAAGCTGCGGCTGTCAGAATAAGAACGACGCAGGAAATAACTGTCTGCAACGTATATCTTCCTCCAGATGGTGTAGTATACCTGAATGTATTAAGTGCACTAATTGACCCATTCCCTAAAATTTTCCTACTTTTGGGAGTTTTTAACGCCCATAACCTCTTGTGGGGTGGCACCGTGCTTACTGGCCGATGCACAGATGTCGAAAATTTAATGTCAAATCTCGACCTCTGCCTCTTAAATATCAGGGCAGCCACACATTTCAGTGTGGCACGTGGCACATATTCGACCATTGATCTCTCAGTTCCATTCCTGGCCTTCTTTCGTTTATCTACTGGAGAGCACATGACGACCTATGTGTTAGTGACCACTTCCCCATTTTCCTGTCACTGCCCCGGCGTCAGGCCCACAGACACCTGCCTAGATGGGCTTTGAACTAGGCAGACTGGAAGCCTCCACCTCTGCTGTCACCGTTGAATCTCCCACACATGGTAACAACGATGTGGTGGTTGAGCAGGTAACTACAACCATCTTTTCTGCGGCAGAAAACGTGACCCTTTATTCTTTAGGGTATACACGGCGAAAGACAGACCTCTGGTGGTCGCCGGAAGTAGTTGAAGCAATTAAGGAACGTCAGCGAGCTCTACAGCTGCATAAGTGGCACCCTTCCCTGGAGCACCTCATAGCCTTTAAATGGCTCCGTGCCTGCATTCGCCAACTTATCAACCAACGAAAGCAGAAGTGTTGGGAGAGATATGTCATGACCATTAGGTGTCATACGTCACCTTCCCAAGTCTGGACAAAGATCAAACATGGTCTCCGATACCAGACCCCAACAGGTGTTCCCAGTGTTAACAAAAATGGTGTGTTATTTACCGACGCAAACACGATTGCCAAGCACATTGTTGAGCACTATGCTCGAGTCTCTGTGTGAGAGAATTACCGCCCAGCCTTTTGCAATCTCAAACTGTGGCTGAAAGGGAAAGTCCTCTCGTTCACTACACGCCACAGTGAATCCTATAACGCCCCATTTACAGAACGGGAGCTCCTCAGTGTCAATGCACATTGGCCCGACACACTCCTGGGCCTGATCGCATCCACAGCCAGATGTTTAAACATTTCTCATCTGACTACAAGCGACATCTTCTCGTCATCTTCCACCAGATCTGGTGCGATGGCGTCTTTCCATCGCAATGGTGGGAAGCACCATTATTCCGGTGTTCAAACCCGGCAAAAACCTGATTGATGTGGATAGCTATCGGCCCATCGGCCTCACCAACGTTCTTTGTAAGCAGTTGGGTTGGGTCCTGGCGTCACATGGCCTAATGGCTCCATGTCAGGGCGGCTTATGCCAGGGTCGCTCTACCACTGATAATCTTGTGTGACTCAAGTCTTCCTTCCAAACATCCTTTTCCAGAAGCCAACACTTGGTTGCGATCTTTTTTTTATTTACGAAAAGCGTATGACACGACCTGGCGACATTATATCCTCCCTCATTATACGAGTGGGGTCTCAAAGGCCCACTCCCGGATTTTTATCCAGAATTTCCTGTCGCTTCGTACTTTGCGTGTCAAAATTGGTGCCTCCCATTGTTCCCCCCATATCCAGGAGAATGGGGTCCCGCAGGGCTCTGTATTGTCTCCCTTTTTTTAGTGGCCATTAAATGTCTTGCAGCAGCTGTGGGGCCCTCCGTCTCACCTCCTCTGTATGCAGACGACTTCTGCATTTCGTACTGCTCCACCAATACTGGTGTTGCTGAGCGGCGCCTTACACTGTCGCACTTCGAACATGGTAATCATAGGAAGATGATAAAGGAGATAAGGTCATGTTTCGGGGGATATATATAGACAGGCATTCGATATCAATAAATTGTAGGTGTTATCCTTCTCAATTCCTTTGTGCAGTCTACGCATACTCTGCATGGCTGTGAATTTCTTCCTGTACATTAGAGTGCTGTTCTTCACGTTATGATGCCTCTCTACGTAGTCAGTGACAGGTGGAGGGCTAAACGGTCTTCTAACTAATAGAAAAGTGTTGTCTAAACGTGATGGGATTTATGTAAGATTAGCAGGTGTCTGTAAATTGGCGAGGAACATCAATTACTCATCGAAGTCAGGTGTATTGAAATACTATATATGAAGACTGGAGAATACGGCATGTGAGCAATATCCCTAGACTGGAGTGGAACTGGGTGTACTTCTGAACGAAGTACAGGCAGATATAATCCGTCTTCAAGAGCCATGTTAGAGTGGTGGGAGACTTCCAAGCCTTCTCAAACATCTCATAACGATTACCGTGACCCAAGATGCCAAGGCTGCAATTTTAATAGCGAACATAAGTTACACAGTCATAAAAATAACACAACTTTTTTCTGAACATGTAGTCACAACTGAAATTACGGATGAACTAGAATCTTGGATTATCACATCCATATATGCACAGTGTTCATACGACATAGAGCCTTTTGCTTACCAAATAAAAGATATAGCACGATTTTCTAGGGACAAAAGATCACTGATAGTTAGTGACAGCAATGCACGGTCGACTCTGTGGCACACAGACAGAATAGACAATAGGGAACAAAACATAGTTGACACAATAAATGAATGTAGAATTTCTGTTCTAAAAAAAGCTGGACAAACACCTAGATACTTCAGCAATGCAGGAGGATCCGGCAATATTGACATCTCACTAGCAAATGGGAAGTACTAGGAAGTGCCACGCACAGTGACCACAAGGCTATACTCCTCCACACAAACACGAACATACGAACATCTCACCAACAAAAACAACGACTTCTTCTGACTGGCCAAAAATTAAGGGATGTGGTTGAACAATTTTCCCTCCATGCTGTCAATGGTAGCATAGGCTAGAAAGCTCACATTCTGGCAAATCTGCTTCAAAAAGCAGAGCAATTAGGCATCACAAAGACCGACTGTGAACCGAAACAGAAACTCCCCTGGCCCACTGAAAAATCTAAGGAAAAAACGCAATTAACTGCGTGCTGTTAATAATACAGGACACACAAGAAAAATACGCAGTAGCAATAGCCACAGAGATCAAAGGAAACATTACCAGAAACCAAAAACAGCACAAGAGAGGGTGATAGGATTGGAACTATACCGTGGTGCAAAGCAAAAATGCGAAAGCAAATTATACAAGACTAGACAGGATCACTGGAACAATTTTGTCAAAATTCAGCTAGAAAACATTACATGGGAGAAACCATTTAAACTTCCAACAGGTAAGGTAAAGACGCCAACAATATTTTCAACACTTAGGCACACAGACGGCACTGTCACAAGGGGCTGGAGATGTTCAGCCCAGTACCTGCTGAACAAGCTTCTCCCTATGACGAAAAGGCCAATGACCAGCAATGTCACACAGACTTAAGAAGACAAATGGAGGATACTTACACAAATGGCCCCCTTACTGCCCTTTTGCCCAAGAAGAGATAGCATGAGCAATAAAACAATCGAAGAATAAGAAGATTCCCCGTCCAGATGGCATACAATCAGTAGCACTAAAAAATACTGTTTCACAGGTCACCCCGTTTCTAACATAGTTATTGAATTAAGAAATTTTGCAAGGTAGGATCTCTGCCATGTGGAAAACAGTGAACGTAGTAAACATCAAAGAAACTAGAGGATCGGGCCTCAACAGACCCAAAGACCTCCAGTCCCATCTGCCTCTTGAACTCTTTGGCTGAGGTGCAGCAGAGGGACCTTTGTAGTCCACTACAGTCACACAGGATGCTCTTCGGCCTTAGTCCATACCACTGTGGTTTTAGACCAAAAAGCTCAATACACAATGCGATTAACTGCGTGCTGGAAACAACAAAGAACACCCAAAAAAATATGCATTAGCAGTAGCAGTAGACATAGCTGGCGCCTTTCACAATCTCTGGTGGCGTGCCTTGTTCGCAAGGCTACAAGAGATGCAGACACCAACAGTCTTAACAATAGCTTAATACACTCCTGGGAATGGAAAAAAGAACACATTGACACCGGTGTGTCAGACCCACCATACTTGCTCCAGACACTGCGAGAGGGCTGTACAAGCAATGATCACACGCATGGCACAGCGGACACACCAGGAACCGCGGTGTTGGCCGTCGAATGGCGCTAGCTGCGCAGCATTTGTGCACCGCCGCCGTCAGTGTCAGCCAGTTTGCCGTGGCATACGGAGCTCCATCGCAGTCTTTAACACTGGTAGCATGCCGCGACAGCGTGGACGTGAACCGTATGTGCAGTTGACGGACTTTGAGCGAGGGCGTATAGTGGGCATGCGGGAGGCCGGGTGGACGTACCGCCGAATTGCTCAACACGTGGGGCGTGAGGTCTCCACAGTACATTGATGTTGTCGCCAGTGGTCGGCGGAAGGTGCACGTGCCCGTCGACCTGGGACCGGACCGCAGCGACGCACGGATGCACGCCAAGACCGTAGGATCCTACGCAGTGCCGTAGGGGACTGCACCGCCACTTCCCAGCAAATTAGGGACACTGTTGCTCCTGGGGTATCGGCGAGGACCATTCGCAACCGTCTCCATGAAGCTGGGCTACGGTCCCGCACACCGTTAGGCCGTCTTCCGCTCACGCCCCAACATCTTGCAGCCCGCCTCCAGTGGTGTCGCGACAGGCGTGAATGGAGGGACGAATGTAGACGTGACGTCTTCAACGATGAGAGTCGCTTCTGCCTTGGTGCCAATGATGGTCGTATCCATGTTTGGCGCCGTGCAGGTGAGCGCCACAATCAGGACTGCATACGACCGAGGCACACAGGGCCAACACCCGGCATCCTGGTGTGGGGAGCAATCTCCTAGACTGGCCGTACACCTCTGGTGATCGTCGAGGGGACACTGAATAGTGCACGGTACATCCAAACCGTCATCGAACCCATCGTTCTACCATTCCTAGACCGGCAAGGGAACTTGCTGTTCCAACAGGACAATGCACGTCCGCATGTATCCTGTGCAACCCAACGTGCTCCAAAAGGTGTAAGTCAACTACCCTGGCCAGCAAGATCTCCGGATCTGTCCCCCATTGAGCATGTTTGGGACTGGATGAAGCGTCGTCTCACGCGGTCTGCACGTCCAGCACGAACGCTGATCCAACTGAGGCGCCAGGTGGAAATGGCATGGCAAGCCGTTCCACAGGACTACATCCAGCATCTCTACGATCGTCTCCATGGGAGAATAGCAGCCTGCATTGCTGCGAAAGGTGGATATACACTGTACTAGTGCCGACATTGTGCATGCTCTGTTGCCTGTGTGTATGTGCCTGTGGTTCTGTCAGTGTGATCATGTGATGTATCTGACCCCAGGAATGTGTCAATAAAGTTTCCCCTTCCTGGGACAATCAATTCACGGTGTTCTTATTTCAATTTCCAGGAGTGTAGATTACTGCAAAGATAGGATGGTGCAATGGCAAGCAGAAACACAAAAAGTTATCAAGAAAATAACAAAAGGATGCCTACAAGCCTTAGTCTGTGGGCCAATTTTCTGGGATATTGTCACAGATCTGCTCCTAAGTAATCTGCACAAAGATGATAGGCTGAAGGATATTGTAGTCCATGCTGACGACTTTCTAGCAGTAATAACTCGAACTCGAGAATGCAACTCGTAAGCAAGGCTACATTACTCCTTAAAAAAATAAGTGACTGGTGCAACCATAACAAGCTCACAACTGTGACAAACAAGACACTATGTTTACTGTTGAAAGGGGCCTTGTAGAGAGGCCACACTCTTAGGCAGAACAGCACCAGCATACATAGGAAAATAACCACAAGGTATCTAGGGATACATCTCACTGAACAGCTGACTTTAAACGAGCACATAAGACATACAACTTAAAAAGCGAGTAGACTAATGCACAAACTCACCACACTAAACTCAGCTCACTGCAGACACTGCGAATGTATCATAAAGCCCTCAAGGAATCTATAATATATTTCGCAACAAGTGGCTGGCCACATCGACTGTCACTCACAACCCAAAAGGCTGTTGTGAGGCCTGGTCAAAGAGGTGTATTGCTCAGAATGTCAGGGGAATTTGGCTCCATTCACCTATGCTTTGTACTTGCAACTTATCCTATTGATGTAACCATTAAACACAGAGCAGCAGCATAATGGCTCAAAAAGGAAGATTGGATAATGTATATGAGATAAGAGGGGAGTATATTACAGAGAAACTCCAATTAAATCTTTGCAAGGTTGAAACACGGCAAAAAGAATGGGAAACATCTGAACAGGGCTGTTGGGTTTTCTCTTCTCCCGGAACATCCGGGAATGGTTGAGGCTCAGACACGTTGACCCAAGTTGCAGTATGGTACACTTCCTGATGGGTCATGGTCCGTACCCTACACACCTGCACCACTTCGGCCTTCGTGAAAGTGATATGTGTGAATGTGGACAACATGGATCCCCCAAACACCTAACACTGAAATGTGTCACACTCACACATCGTAGGCTGACGTCAGAAATCGAAGACAGAGCGTAAACTTTAAGAGACCCAGATGATTGGAGAACGCTTAACCGAATCACTGATGAAATCTCAATAGCGCTATACAAGACTTCCAAGCAGCAACAACCATATACAGGATCACAATTCGAAACACACCCTACAACATAACATGGTGCATGGAACAACACAGATTCAACACTAATGCGGAAACAGAGGAGCAAGTAGACAAAGATGATGACATGAACAGTTCAGTATCACCAGATGCATACACAGCAAGAGGCAGATCAGGTGACTGCAACAATACTAAATGTAATACGAACATGGAATTTAGAAATAAGTTAGTAATAGAAATAAAAAACGAGTTTCCTGTTTGTACAAGTAAAGCAAGTCATTATTTATTTCTTTGGATCATTATTTTCAAACATGTAATTGCGTAAATTGTGAAACATGTAAGAAGGAAACTGTAATACATGTGAACTTCATAAAATTGTGAGAAACTGGCACATGCAAGCACATAACACAGATAAGAAGTGCCCTTTCGGGAGACAAGGCTCAAGGTCACCTACAGAGGCTCATCTCCCACTTAAGATGCGGTTAATTGGAGGAAGAAACTGTAGTAACAAGTAGTACTGTCATTCCTTAACCACAAATCACATACAGTTAATATCACAGCATACATGTATATAGTAATAGCTATAGTAGGACAACATATGCTAATTCAGATAAGACAGGCTCAAAGCCCTTCCGCTTGAAATAGCTAGGTAAAGTGGTCTCTTTTGCTATCTAAATCTTTCCATTTGTGTATATTTTTCTCTTAAGACAGTAATTTTTGCCAATTGTACTTTATGTATCTTGTGTTTTTTTTATCTTTTTTCCTTCTTAAGTTAACAGTTCAATGTATCATAAAATAAGAAAAGTACTAACATACAGACAATTGTAGCACTAAACGACCCACTATAGTTACCAAGGTGATGCATGGCTCTGTAATGTTAATAAATAAATAAATAAAATAAAAATACATCGCACAAAGTGTCTGCTTTGAGAAAATTAGGAGCTGATATGAAGGTTTCTGCAGAGAGACAATCAGCAGCAGAAGTTCCATCTTTTTTTTCTTGTCTAAATTAGAGACAGCATTCTTCTGTTAGTTTTGTGTGCCTATCAATGCATGGAGTGACATCTTACATTTGCATCTGCATCTATAATCATACTCTCGCAAGCCATCGTACAGTGTGTGGCAGAGGGTACTCTGTACCAATACTACTCATTTCCTTTCCCATTTGACTTCCAAATGGAGTGAGGGAGGGAAAGACTTCTATATGTCTCTGTGTGAGTGAGCATCAATTTCTCATATCTTCATGGCTTGTACACAGTATGTATGTTGGAAGCAATAGAATCCTTCTTTATTCGGCTTCATATGTCAGTTCTCAAGAGTGTTCCTTGAAAAGAACATCGCATTCCCTCGAAGGATTCCCATTTGAGTTCTTCAAGCATCTAACAACAAATTTGACAGGAGGCAAAGAAACACCTGTATAGCTCTGTGTTCTGAGGAGAATTAGGTATTCAGATTTACCCTGTATACATGAAGTGTGTTGTGGCAGTCAGTAGACAGGTATTTTGTTAATGCTCACTGCATCAGCCTGTCTGGGATGTTTCGAAAACCCATCTCAGAACATTCAGTTTGCAGGCGGGATGAGGGAAAGCATATTTTTCAACCTCCTTTTAATTACCCCAGCGATGTGTAAGTGCCCAAGGAATGGTAGAGTGGTAGAGGGAGTAGAGAGGAGAGGGAGGGGAGGAGGGGAGAGAGAGTAGAATGGAGGGGTCAAAGTGAGCTCTGCAGTTATGAACTAGTTCAGCTAGTCTCTGAACCTCAAGTTGAATACACAAAATTTGATATTCCCGCCAATAAAATTTGAATTTCCCACCATTTCCAGCCGTAGATATATCCCAGAGGAGTGGAGGAGGCAAGGGACCCACTTACTGGCCAGGGTTAATCTCAATTTGTCATGGGGGTAATTAATTGATTAATTAATTAATTTTATATCAATTTGATGTCAAAAGTGTCCCAGAACCCACTTTGCCCTACTACTGATTTGATTCCTCCCAGCTAGTACATTTTTTTGTGCACAAGCTTTTCCTTTCTACTTTCCTTGGCTGATTTTCTTTCCTTTCACTGATATAAACTTGTCGCATGTTCTACACATTGCTGACTATTTTCTTTTGTTTTTACTTCTCTGAGGTAGCTCAGCAACAGGTGAGATCTCTTCCAGCAATTTTGATGGGGTTTCTTTAGAGACACTGACACTGTAATTGCTGTGTGCATTTGGTCGAACAGTAGCCAAATTTGTGCAATGTTTGCAAGTAGAAGGGTGTCCTGTTAACAAATTTGTTTCATACACTGGAGTTCATGGCTGATTTGGAGTCAGATCATAAGAGACATCTTCAATAGTTCGGAGTTCAGTCTCAGTATTATTAATGTCTGAAACAAAGCTATTGTTAGGAATTACTGCTCGATGAAGTGGGGTAATTCCAGTAGATCTAAATCTGGTACACCAATCTGGATAGTTGCAGCACGAGTCCATGCTTTGAAGTGCAACTCTGGAAATTGCTGCTCTGTAGTTCTTCTCTCTTTGCTTGCATTAGCTACAATCCATAAACGACAAGCCCCTTTAAAGTAAGATTTTAACGGCTTGAAAAACGATCCGTCTGTTGGCTGTATAATGTGTGTGTTTAGGCATACAAAATATCCGCACTTCGTTTTCAACAGCTAGATCCAAAAGGGTGTCAGAATTCATAAGAGTGGCACAACCAGCTAGCAGAGGCAGAGCAGGGCCAGATGTCTTTCTAGGAAGGAAATGGTCCATCAAAACATCAGTGTTGACACAAGCTGATTTCCTTCTCAGAACAACACTGATCCTGGAGGGATGTCTTCAGCATCTTGTCTTTTATTTGCCCCTTTGTAAATACAGTAAAGTGGTAAGAAATTTCCCTCACAGGAGGTAGAAACTCTTACTGTGACTCCTTTTTTAGCAGTAGTAATAATATGGCCATTTGTGCTTTCCTTTAGCACCACAACAGTTCCATGCTAATTCTTTAACTGTAGATCACTTTCGACTATGTTGTATATACTACCTGGTTTATCCAAAATCCCGTATTCTGTCAACGTTTTTGTCAATAGATCTAAGTAAGAATTGAATTCGTCTCTGTTCATTCCAATGGCTCTGACGAGAGGAAGTCCTTGCGCTTTTCTAATGCTTAAAGGGGCATTGCATTCCAAAAATGCCCAGTTAGTCAGGATAAATGACATAGTGCCTTACAGCGTGGGTACCCCTCAGTGGAAGTCAGTCAGAATCATTAATGACTTCAGGGCAAATGCTTTTAAGAATACTTTACAAGAAACAACCTGGGATGAAATTTATAAAGAACCGAATGCCAATATAAAATTTAATCTGTTCCATGATAAATTCATGTCAGTATTTGAAAATAGCTTTCCGTGTAAGCTAATCAGAAGGGACACTAAACAGCCATGTAGAAAACCATGGATCACTAAGGCGATTAAAGTATCTCGTGAAAGGAAAAGGTAAATGTATCATTTGGTAAGAACAAGTAGAGACTCTACAGCAATTGTGCTCTACAAAACCTACTCAAAATTACTAAGAAAGGTTATTAAAATGCCAAGAAACATGCACAAAATCTTAGAAATCAGTTTGTCTGACAACAGAGTCAAGGCAATATGGAATATAGCGAAGCAAGAGATAGGAGAACCAACTACAGAAGAGGATAACGTATTATTGAATTGAATGGAAAGGTTATAAATGGTAAGTCACAGGTGGCAAATGTATTTAATAACCATTTCTGAAGCATAATAGAAAACATAGAGACTAACAGTTCAAGAGAAGGATCACAGCAATATGATGAAGATATAACTCTCATAAAGTTACATCATATGAATGTACCAACAACTTATACTTTTGATATTAAAAGGGTTATACATTCTTTCAATAATAGAAGGTCTTCTAGTTTTAATGGTATTTCTAATAGAGTACTAAAGATTTGCTCCCATATAATAAGTCTGGTATTGTCCGAAATATGTAAGCATCCCTAACTCAAGGCATTTTTCCAGACAGACTAAAATATGTCGTTCTTAAACCCCTCTTTAAGAAAGATGCTAAGAGAGACGCCAGTAACGCCACATCTATTTCACTGATGACAGCATTTTCAAACATTTTTGAGAGAATGATGTATTCTAGAATAGTATCTTACCTTGGCAACAATAATCCCCTCAGCAAATCACAGTTTTGGTTTCAGAAGGGTTGCTCTACTGAAAATGCCATTTACATGTTCACACACCAGATATTACAAGTATTAAATAGCAAAATAGCACCGGTTGATATTTTCCGTGACCTATCCAAGGCATTTGATTGTGTGAAACATTGTATACTCCTAATTAAATTGAAGTTTTATGGGATTGATTGTATAGCCAACCAATCGATCATGTCACATCTGATCAAAAGAATGCAGAAAGTTTTACTTAGTAGTAATTCAGCTAACAGAATCCAGGGACATAATTCTGACTGGGGAGAAACCCTCTACGGGGTTCCCCAACGCTCAATCTTAGGTCCACTACTCTTTCTCATATAGGTAAATGATGTGCTGTCTAATGTACAAGCAGGATTAGTTCTTTTCGCAGATGACACCAGCATTGTATTCGCTTCTAGTATACATACAGAAACAGAATAAATGGTGAACAAAGTTCTAAAAAGTATCGTTGACTGGTTTTCTGCAAATGGTCTCACCCTGAATTTCCCGAGCCTTATAGGATTCTAACAGACAGCAAGGTAAAATTTAAATTGAAAAAGGTTCTCTTTAACAACTCCTTATATTCTGTAGAAGAATTTCCATGTTTTTAATGTGTAAAAGGTGGTGGGTAGAAATTGCTAACTCAGTCTGTATATCTTGTTTTCATTTCGGGAAATAGTAATAATAATTGTTATTATATGGTGATGTTTGGAGTACAAATAGATGTACAAATTAATTTGCATAATGAATGTAAAATGACTCGTTGCACATCATGGCGATTTATCGTGCAAAATGATCCATGGAACATGACGGTAACTAACTAACTAACGTAACTAACTAACTAGAACCCAGTCTTCCCCGCAAGGTTCTTTTCTTGACTGAATTTACTTTTCAATCCCATCTGATCAGCTAAATTGAAAGCTGTGGAGCGGGGAGAGAGGGTACAGTTCGTATTAGTTTCGTCGATGGGGGAGGCGCTGAGGAAACGAAGCACAATTTCTTACAAAACTGACCTCGCATCAGTTAAAATTGCCTTTATGAATCACCTTACACAGTAGCAACACCATTTTTTAATGGGCATCTGCAGCATACAATGTGGTTAACTGAGATCTAATCTTATGATTTTGCTGTCAGACAGGTAACATTCAGATACATGCGAATACTTAACATACTCAAATATGTACTATGGTTTAATATACGCTGGTGACGCGAAGAAAAGATTCGCAATCTCACGGTACAACGCCATGCGGACTGATGGTACAACACCACAGAGCCATACGGTGCTGCGATCTACAATGAGAACGGCGAAATAGTTTTAATATTTCATGAAAAATGGGGCTAGGTACGCATGTTGCTTGATTGTACTCAATATACGTTACATTTTCTGGTTTTCTTCCAAGTGTACCGAGTTGATAAGTGAGCCTGTGTGGCAGGCGAAGATGTCTGTTCGATTTGTGAAGACAATCTTTTTTTTTTCTTTCTTGTGGCAATCGGAGGGGGAGGAGAGGATGAGGGTGGCGGGGGGGGGGGGGGAGGTAAAAGCAGCTATTCTCGCGTGCTTCCCGTCCCCTAGCTGGGCACGCCCTTGCATACACATAGCCGCTCACACACATAAAATATTCCGTGTTTGAGACAGGTTGTTTGCTGCTTTTTTTTCTCGCCTAACTTATGATTTTCGCCTGATCCTTCGTGAACGGTGTTATCTTCTCTTGAGGCAGTTTGCAATGACTAACGGGGAGGACTGAGCAGTAAGATCTCTTAACACAAAGAGTGCCCGAAGGAGAATGGTCAGCAATCAGGGATATGACAGGAACTATCATTAGAAGCAAAACGGCTAGTGGACGAGGGCTCTAAAATATATACCTTAAGAGTTCACTTGTTCAGTAGAAGAGATGTGTTTCAGGGCAGCGAAGATGAGTAAGTGCTTACAGTTCTTAAGGTATGCAATTTAGAACCTATGTTTATTAGACTTTTTTTCTTGTTTTGCTCCGTGCTACCACCTCTCAACATATGGAAAGCAAAGTGCTTGCAGTAGAATACTTATAGTTTTTAAATTATGTATGGATTTTAGAGTGTTTGCTAGACATTTTTGCTTCGAATGAACGATCCTATCATATCCATGAATATTGAGCATTCCTTGAGGATCACCGTGTAGATTTAATGCTGTCCATTACAGATAGTGGCAGAGAACGGGAGTTATAATGTTCTTCACCAGTAGCAGTTGACGTATGATCCTTTTGGACACAAATGTGAACAGGATTATCATATATGGGCACTTAATGGGAATCTGAGGCCACAACCGCCTGGCTTATATTTTTGAAGTCCTTTGTAGCATTCCTTCTTATAGTCAACCATAATACGTCTCCAGCTTGTCTATCTCTACATCCGTTAGTCCCTCTCTCTTTTTCATACCCTCTCCAACAGAACTTTTTTTTCCTGGCTGTTCCTGTCTTAGCTTTGTAAGAGTAGTTCCACGTCATTTTGCACATTCTCTACCTATCATAACTTCTGCAAATAATATATTTCCACCTCAGGCAGATTTCTGGACCTCAAGGGTAGCTTTGCTGTTGCCTACTCCAAGGTTATATGTATTGCAAACACAACTGATGTACCAGCTGATATACCAGGCATACTAACAACTCCCTTCAATGAAACTTCCTGGCAGATTAAAACTGTGTGCCCGACCGAGACTCGAACTCGGGACCTTTGCCTTTCGCGGGCAAGTGCTCTACCAACTGAGCTACCGAAGCACGACTCACGTCCGGTACTCACAGCTTTACTTCTGCCAGTATCCGTCTCCTACCTTCCAAACTTTACAGAAGCTCTTCGCCTGCCCTGGAATCCATTTGATGCATAACAACAGAAAACACAACTGCAAGACCTGTTCTGGCATTCGCATCTTCA
The DNA here is from genome assembly GCF_023897955.1 of Schistocerca gregaria. NCBI lineage: Eukaryota > Metazoa > Arthropoda > Insecta > Orthoptera > Acrididae > Schistocerca > Schistocerca gregaria. Next base: position 481,336,583 of record NC_064925.1, read on the forward strand.
ACCACAGCAATACTTGCGCATAAAATTGTCTAGTAATTACTGTGGCAATATACTAACATCCAAAATAACATTGTATGAACCCTCATATTGGTCGCCTCTGTTTTCGTTACTGCCAAAACGAAATTTTCTCCTCGTAGCATTTGGTGGTGATCCCTTTCCTGAAAATTTCCAATTTCGTTGATGTAAGCTTTGCCGTGTATCTGTTGTCCTGGTGACGCTGTTTGCCATTGAAGCAACAAATTATAGGCATCTTGCATGATAATACGCCACAAAAGTTAGCTCAAAACGACTAAACAAAACTAAACTCGGTTATAAATCGACAAAACACTGCAACAGCTTCCGAAACAGTCTCTCGAATACAGTCAGTCAATGTAACATCGTAGTTATGGACTGTGCGGCTGGTCCCGACGGAGGTTCGAATCCTTCCTCGCGCATGGGTGTGTGTGTTTGTCCTTATGATAATTTAGGTTAAGTATTGTGTAAGCTGAGGGACTGATGACCTTAGCAGTTAAGTCTCATAATATTTCACACACATTTGAACATTTTTTGTAACATCGTAGGTCGAATACTGCGGGAAACAGTAGTGATGTAAGCAGTCCATTTGTTTCAGGCATGTTAACGCCTGGCAGAAACATCTCACCTGTTCGAATTTCAGAGGGGAAGGACGTTTGGCTGAGAGGCGTGGAGCGTTGGACGTGGGTCATGAACCAGCAAAAGGGCGTGGCAGGGAACCATGGTTCACTTAGAACCAAAATATACCTCTATACGATCTCACACGTAGATGTTAAGTATATAAAAGACTTCAAGAAGAAGTCTTTTTAACCCTTCAGAGAGAATAAAAGTTTTGTCCAGCATAACAATGAAATGAAATACACTGTACAATCACATTAATTTGACCACCTGTCAAAAGGCTGAATATGCATTTTTTATAGCGTGGACCGCTGCGAAACGTGCAGAAAGAGGGCCAGTGAGGTTCTGCAAAGTACCAACAGGGATGTGGAGCCGCGCCGTCTCCAGTGCAATGGCCCACTTCGCTAGGATTCTAAGCCGAGGATCCATGGCGTGAGCATTTCGATCAAGGTGGTCCGACAGATTCTCGACTAGGTTGAAATCCGGGGAGCTTGGTGGCCAGAGGAATACAGCACACTCATCCTGGTGCCCTTCGAACCACGGACGTACAGCGCCAGCTGTGTGAAACTTGCGTTTTCCTGCTGGTAGATGCCACTGTGGCGAGGTTCAAGTGGTTCAAATGGCTCAGAGCACAAAGGGGGTTAACATCTGAGGTCATCAATCCCCTAGGTCTTAGAACTACTTAAACCTAACTAACCTGAGGACTTCACACACATCAATGCCAGAGGCAGGATTCGAACCTGCGACCGTAGCGGTCGCGCGGTTCCGGAGTGAAGCGCCTAGAACCGCTCGACCACAGCGGCCGGCCAGTGGCGAGGAAAAACGAACAACGTATATGTGTGTACGTGGACCAAATGACAGATGCATACCTGTGTTGGTCCACTGTGCCTTCTAGAACCACGAGATCACCCAGAGAATGAAACGAAAACACTCCGCAGATCATAACGCTTCCTCCTTGCACTTTGACGCCGGACATAGGCAGTGTTCACGTTAATGCGACTGGACCGTATATGTCAGTATGTACTCTCTGGGAATAGTGATCAACAAAACTGCTCAAATTAAGTCTGAGTTATGGGGTAGTAAGTATTCGTACCAATGAATCAGGACCACAAGTTCTGTGTTAAAAAAGACGGGAAAAGTCTCTTGGAAATTAGTAATGTCGTCTCATATGCCCTCAGGAGGAACGTGTTTCCCAGAGGACTAGGGATAACAGCCAACGTTAATCCATTCATGTAAACCCACACTTGCAGTCACTTCATTATGAGAGTTGGTTCCACCTTCAGGAAATATTTCTTCAAGCACAGACACACAGCCTACCCACTGCAGCAGCTGTACGAGACGTTCACTGTCGTTCACTACAGGTTCACTTGACACTGTATCACCCAGACTACCATCAACTACTCTAGTAGTGTTTAAAGCTGTAGAAATAGTATCTACATGATCTGCGTCAGTGTCTCCTCTAAATTTTGAATCTTCTGCATGCTCTCCCCTTTCCAGTAGCGCATTACATCAGCCAGAATTTCATCTGCCATGTAACTACGCAAATTCGGTAATGTCATTCTCATAGATCTAAAACAAATATCCCCGAATATTAGCATTATCCCTCTATCTGTAAAAACCAATCAAAAATGAGTGAATAATATGTCTATTACATTCAAGCGTTTGCATAAACTCCTTTCGTCATATTGCATATTTTCAGTAACCGATGTTAGCAGAAATACTTTGTATTATCTCGGCGGAAAACGTTTGGGAGAGAATTTGTGAAACTGTATTATCTGAAATGTTAATTCTTTAAAAGTAGCAGCATTTCGCAGCAGATAAAAATTGGATGCAGTTAGACACTGAACTTCCGACAGTTTTTCGCTTACATGTGCAAGCTGTAAATTTGCTTAACAACGGCTCCCGTATGAATTTTATACTTTGTAAAATACGAAATGTTACTGTGAGCTGAATGTATCGTCATTTATCTCACAAGATATCAGAAGAGTAAATTAACATTTGACAAACAACAGCTGAACATGAAACCAACTCTGACGATGAGTGTCTCTAAGTACATTGTTATATATCCATATCTTTACTCACTTGTTCGGTGATGTCTCAAGCTTTTCGACTTAGAAACGTAACAATGGTTTCCAATCTTATCAGAGAAACTATTTTGAGTATAGTAATACCAATGAAATCGAGTGTTCGATGTAAAAAAAATTAATAAAAAGCATTTAAGAGCAGTGCTATATAAAGGGTGATTAAAAAAGAAAGCACGGTTTCAGTTCTTTATTACAAACTATGAAAGATAAAAGCACATTGCGCGTGTTACTGGAAAGAGGGAGGTTCAAAGTATTTGTTCGTGCAGACACTATACCACACACTCAACGCGAACACCACTACTTGCTCGAGAAACATCGAAACGGCAGTCCATTTCACACGAAAATCAACAGGTTCCTGTTTACTGAAAGGACAGCTTCAACAGTTTGATTTCTCACCTCTTGAAAAGTAGCTGCCATAGTTGGGACAAAGGTTATGTCTTTCATGTACCGTCACAGAAAAAAATCTCAAGGTGTTATTTCTGGAGACCTGGGAAGTCAAAAACAATGAATAAGATCTTATTGTCCCCCCTCTTCCAATCCAAGGTTGTGGGAAGATTTTGTTAAGATAACGCCGCACCTCAAGATGAAAATGAGACGGGGCGCAGTCATGGATAAAAACGAAATCACTGGAATCTTCGTGAAGTTGAAGAAACAACCAATTTTACAGCATGTTCAGGTATGAAATTATTGTCAAGTTTCTTCTACAAAAAACAAATATCCATAATATTGCGGAGCCACCACCAGCTATCACAATGCCTTGTTGACAACGTGGGTCCATGGCTTCGTAGGATCAGAGCCGAAGTCGAACCCCTCCATCAGCTCTTATCAACAGAAATAGCAGTAATCTGTCCAGGCCACGGTTTTCCAGCCGTCTAGAGTTCAACCGACATGGTCACATGTTCAGTTTCCGCGAGTCTCTTTCGTGTTCGAAGACGACGCCAGGGTATTGTGAGCCCAAATGCCTACATTATGACGGTTTGCATTACACAACAGATGAAACTACCATTCGCCCGAAAAGATGTGACGCTCGAAAAAAGTGTTCTCTGCCGTATCCTGGAAGAACTGAAATGTAAAATTCGTATCTTCTGTTATGGTCGCTGGGACGCAGATGCTGCAGTAACTGCTTCTTGTAAGGCTTCACATGCAGGCGTCGTTTTAGAACAGGCCACACCATTGTTCGAGGAAGGTGGAGTTCTTGGTCTGCCCGTCTTGTGGACTTCCGAGGGCTCCACGTGGAAGCATCTCGAATACTCCCGATGTTTTCATCAAACATGCACGGCCGACCAGTGCTCCTCTCTTTGCATATACAACCAAGTCCCAATATTTTTGAATACCAGTCACAAATCTGTCTGTGTAGAGGCAACCCTTGCTGAATCGACGGCGTAATACACTTTGCATGTGAGCAATGGACTGACTTCGCGCAAAACCGAACACACCAAATGATTTTTCTTGTGGTGTAGGCGCAGTTCTGTCAAAACTTTGAATCTTCCTCTATTACAGAGCAAGGTGGCGCAGTGGTTAGAGACTGGACGGTTCAAACCCGCGTCTAGCCACCCTCAATTAGGTTTTCCGCGATTTCCCTAAATCGCTCCATGCAAAGGCCGGAATGGTTTCTTTGAAAGGGCACAGCCGACTTCTTTCCCCATCCTTGCCTAACCCGATGAGACCAATGACCTCTACATCTACATCCATACTCCGCAAGCCACATGACGGTGTGTGGCGGAGGGTACCCTGAGTACCTCTATCGGTTCTCCCTTGTATTCCAGTCTCGTATTGTTCGTGGAAAGAAGGATTGTCGGTATACTTCTGTGTGGGCTCTAATCTCTCTGATTTTATCCTCATGGTCTCTTCGCGAGATATACGTAGGAGGGAGCAATATACTGGTTGACTCTTCGGTGAAGGTATGTTCTCGAAACTTTAACAAAAGCCCGTACCGAACTGCTGAGCGTCTCTCCTGCAGAGTCTTCCATTGGAGTTTATCTATCATCTCCGTAGCGCTATCGCGATTACTAAATGATCCTGTAACGAAGCGCGCTGCTCTCCGTTGGATCTTCTCTATCTCTTCTATCAACCCTATCTGGTACAGATCCCACACTGTTGAGCAGTGTTCAAGCAGTGGTCGAACAAGCGTTCTGTAACCTACTTCCTTTGTTTTCGGATTGCATTTCCTAAGGATTCTTCCAATGAATCTCAGTCTGGCATCTGCTTTACCGACAATCTACTTTATATGATCATTCCATTTTAAATCACTCCTAATGCGTACTCACAGATAATTTATGGAATTAACTGCTTCCAGTTGCTGACCTGCTATATTGTAGCTAAATGATAAGGGATCTATCTTTCTATGTATTCGCAGCACATTACACTTGTCTACATTGAGATTCAATTGCCATTTCCTGCACCATGCGTCAATTCGCTGCAGATCCTCCTGCATTTCAGCACAATTGTTCATTGTTGCAACCTCTCGATACACCACAGCATCATCTGCAAAAAACCTCAGTGAACTTCCGATGTCATCCACCAGATCATTTATGTATATTGTGAATAGCAACGGTCCTATGACACTCCCCTTCGGCACACCTTAAATCACTCTTACTTCTGAAGAATTCTCTCGATTGAGAATGACATGCTGCGTTCTGTTATCTAGGAACTCCTCAATCCAATCACGCAATTGGTCTGATAGTCCGTATGCTCTTACTTTGTTCATTAAACGACTGTGGGGAACTGTGTCAAAAGCCTTGCGGAAGTCAAGAAACACGGCATCTACCTGTGAACCCGTGCCTATGGCTCTCTGAGTCTCGGGACGAATAGCGCGAGCCTGTTTGGTATCCTTTTCCAAACAACCCAACCCCAACCCTCCTTCTATTCCGTGACATACTCAATGTGTTTCTATGCTTTATACACTTATGAAACGTCCCCTTAGAAAAAATTATACACGACTGTGCTTAAACTGACACACAATATTTTTAGCGCAACGCAATCTGACTTTCAATAATCCCTACAAAAGAATGGCCCTGACTAACATTAATCTATACCTTTCACAAATCACTTACCTCACAAAAAATCTTCGTTACTCGAACTACTGCAATACAGCGAGCACCACTACTGCCAGCTAAATAAAAGATTCAAACTACGGAAGGCACTAACTTCTGATAGGTATAGTTAGCAAATGAAAGATTTTAATAGAAAACAAACAGTGTATTTACCTTAATAGTCAAAATATATATGATAGTTCATGACATCCAGTCTTACAAATTACAAAACTCCGCCATCTCTCTCCCCACGTCCACCACTGCTGGCGGCTCACCTCCAACTGCGCAACGCTATGCGCTGTTAACATCCAGCTGCCCAACACTACAATGGCGAGTATTACAACAATGCCAACTAGCCACTGACTGCACACAGCACAGCCAGTGATTTTTCATACAGAGCGCAATGTGGCGTTACCAATAAGAAAACCTAAACAGCCTACTTACACACTCAAGTGACAAAAGTCATGGGATACCTTCTAATGTCGGGTCGGACATCCTTTTGGCCGGCGCAGTACAGCAACTCGAGATGGTGTGGACTCAACAGGTCGTTGGGAGTCCCCTGTAGTAATTTTGCACCACACTGCCTCTGTACCCATGTAATATGTTGTGCGTGAATTGACCTCTCTATTATGTTCCATGAATGTTCAATGCGATTCATGTCATGTGATCTGGTTGGCCAATTATGGCCCGGTGACATGAAATCGTTTTTTGGGATTACGAGGGTGAGTCAAAAGAAAACCTTAAATATTTTTTTAAATATTATTTATTGCGCAGAACCGGTACAAATCTGTATGAATTTTCATCTCCCCCACGCTCAATGCAAGTCCTCCAGCTCCTACAAAGTGCATAAATTCCTTTAGAAAAAAATCCTTTTGATAGTCAGAGCAGCCACTCATGCACCGTGTGGCGTAGCTCTTCATCAGGACGGAACTTCTTTCCTCCCATGCGTCTTTGAGTGGTCCAAACATATGGAAATCACTTGGGGCAAGTGAGTATGGTGAATGAGGAAGACACTCAAAATGCAACCCAGGTTTCGTCCCCAGTAACGATTCTGGCAAGGAAGCCATCACCTTCTCGTTCAAAGCGCCGAAGAAGTTCTTCACAAGCATCAACATGTCGTTCTCTCATTTCAGGAGTCAGCTGCTGTGGCACCCACCTAGCAGACACTTTGTGAAACAGGAGCACATCATGTGCTGACCAGTGACTAATCTGTAAACATGCTGCAATGTCATTCAGTGTCAATCGAGGGCTCTCCTTCACTATGGCTTCAACTGCTGCAATGTTCTGTGGAATCATAACTCGTTGTGCCTGACATGGACGAAGAGCATTTTCCACTGAGGTCACACCATTTGCGAACTTCCTACTCCATTCGTAATCTTGCTGCTGTGACAAACACGCATCATCGTACTGAACCTTCATTCGTCGATGAATTTCAATAGGTATCACACCTTCACTAAGCAAAAACCGAATAACACAATGCTATTCTTCCCTGGTGCAAGTCGCAAGTGGGGCGGCCATCTTTATACTGATACTGCAACGGTATGTGTGCATCTGCACTATGCTGCCACCTACAGGCCATTCTACACGCTGTTTGTAGCACGCTTACCAACTTACAGGATAAGGGCGCGAAATTTCGATTTGTTATTACAAATTTAAGGTTTTCATTTGACTCACCCTCGTATGAAGTCCTTGAATGGCGGCAAATGGTCTCCGAGGAGCCGAACATAACCATTTCGTCAACGATCGGTTCCACTGGACCACAGGGCTCAGTCCATCCCATATAAACACAGCCCACACTATTATGGAACCACCATCTGCATGCCAGTTCCTTCTTGATAACTTGAGTCCATGGCTCCGTGAGGTCTGCGCCTCACTCGAAACTTTCCATCAGCTCTTACCAACTGAAATAGGGGCTCATCTCGCTAGGCCACGCTTTTCCAGTCGTCTAGAGTTCGACCGATATGGTCACGAGTGCGGGAGAGGCGCTGCAGGAGATGCTGTGCTGTTAGCAAAGGCCACAGAGCATTGGCGCCATATTTCGCCACACTGTCCTAACGGACACATTCATCGTACGTCCCGCAGTGATTTCTGAGGTTGTTTCACACAGTATTGTTTGTCTGTTAACACTGAAAACTCTACGCAAACGCCACTGCTCTCGGTAGTTAAGTGAACGCCGTCGCCCACTGCGTTGTCCATGTTCATCATCATCATCATCTTTAGTGTTCTGCCAAAAGGCAGGTTTTCTCATGGTAGTTCTCCAGACTGTCTGGTCTTTTGCCATCCTCTTCAGATCTGCATAATTTCCTCTTCCCTCTATGTCGTCTATCATCTTGTATCTCCTTCCTCTTTCTCAATCAGTGCCCCAACCAGTTCTTTCTCCTTTCTCTTACAACCTTCAGCAGACATCTGCTCTCACCAACCCTTGCCAATACTCTTTCATTACTCACTCTTTCCATCCACCTTATTCTCTCCATTCTCCTCCACATCCACATTTCAAATGCTCCTAACCTTTTTTCATACTCTCGTCTCAGCGTCCATGTTTCTGCCCCATATAGTGCCACACTCCAGACAAAACAATTACCAAGCCTTTTCCTTAGTCCTTTCTCTAATTTGCAACTTAAGAGTCTCCTCTTTCTGTTGAATGGCTCCTTCGCTATGGCGATTCGAGTTTTCACCTCCTGGTGACATCTCAAGTCTTCAGTTATTGTGCTTCCGAGATATTTAAATTCGCTTACTTGGCTAGTGGTAGATTGTCCTATTTTTAATATTGGACAGTCTGCGTCTTGTACTTTTTTTTATTGCTGTGTTTATTTGCGTCCCATATTCCACACAAGCTTCATTCAGATCTTTGAGCTTGTTATTTACTGTCCGCTCACTTTCTACCACTAATACCATGTCATCAACAAATCTTATACACTCCTGGAAATGGAATAAAGAACACATTGACACCGGTGTGTCAGACCCACCATACTTGCTCCGGACACTGCGAGAGGGCTGTACAAGCAATGATCACACGCACGGCACAGCGGACACACCAGGAACCGCGGTGTTGGCCGTCGAATGGCGCTAGCTGCGCAGCATTTGTGCACCGCCGCCGTCAGTGTCAGCCAGTTTGCCGTGGTATACGGAGCTCCATCGCAGTCTTTAACACTGGTAGCATGCCGCGACAGCGTGGACGTGAACCGTATGTGCAGTTGACGGACTTTGAGCGAGGGCGTATAGTGGGCATGCGGGAGGCCGGGTGGACGTACCGCCGAATTGCTCAACATGTGGGGCGTGAGGTCTCCACAGTACATCGATGTTGTCGCCAGTGGTCGGCGGAAGGTGCACGTGCCCGTCGACCTGGGACCGGACCGCAGCGACGCACGGATGCACGCCAAGACCGTAGGATCCTACGCAGTGCCGTAGGGGACCGCACCGCCACTTCCCAGCAAATTAGGGACACTGTTGCTCCTGGGGTATCGGCGAGGACCATTCGCAACCGTCTCCATGAAGCTGGGCTACGGTCCCGCACACCGTTAGGCCGTCTTCTGCTCACGCCCCAACATCGTGCAGCCCGCCTCCAGTGGTGTCGCGACAGGCGTGAATGGAGGGACGAATGGAGATGTGTCGTCTTCAGCGATGAGAGTCGCTTCTGCCTTGGTGTCAATGATGGTCGTATGCGTGATTGCCGCCGTGCAGGTGAGCGCCACAATCAGGACTGCATAAGACCGAGGCACACAGGGCCAACACCCGGCATCATGGTGTGGGGAGCGATCTCCTACACTGGCCGTACACCTCTGGTGATTGTCGAGGGGACACTGAATAGTGCAAGGTACATCCAAACCGTCATCGAACCCATCGTTCTACCATTCCTAGACCGGCAAGGGAACTTGCTGTTCCAACAGGACAATGCACGTCCGCATGTATCCCGTGCCACCCAACGTGCTCTAGAAGGTGTAAGTCAACTACCCTGGCCAGCAAGATCTCCGGATCTGTTCCCCATTGAGCATGTTTGGGACTGGATGAAGCGTCGTCTCACGCGGTCTGCACGTCCAGCACGAACGCTGGTCCAACTGAGGCGCCAGGTGGAAATGGCATGGCAAGCCGTTCCACAGGACTACATCCAGCATCTCTACGATCGTCTCCATGGGAGAATAGCAGCCTGCATTGCTGCGAAAGGTGGATATACACTGTACTAGTGCCGACATTGTGCATGCTCTGTTGCCTGTGTCAATGTGCCTGTGGTTCTGTGAGTGTGATCATGTGATGTATCTGACCCCAGGAATGTGTCAATAAAGTTTCCCCTTCCTGGGACAATGAATTCACGGTGTTCTTATTTCAATTTCCAGGAGTGTACATTCTGTTTCCACCAATACATATTCCTCTTTTCCCATCTAAGCTTTTCACAATAATCTCTTCAAGGTATACGTTAAACAACAGTGGGGAAAGGCAACAACCTTGCCTAACACCTCGTCCAAAGCTTCTTCCTTCTGACGTTTCATTTCCAATCCTTATCCTTACTTTCTGGTGTAAATATAGATTCCTCTTCAAAATATCCATCAACTTGTTCCACTGAACTCTGTCAAGAGCCTTTTCTAAATCTATAAAAATAGCAAAGATTTCTCTACCCTTTTCCATATATCTGTCCCCTATAGTTCTTAGTAGGCCAATAGCATCTCTTGCTCCTTTTCCTCATCTAAATCCGAACTGCTCCTCTGCAATCTTTCTATCCAGCTTGCCATATAACCTTCTATTCAACAATCTCAGCAAGATTTTAGCTGCATGCGAAATTAGACTGACGGTCCGGTGCTCTTCACATTTTTTAGTGTTTCTCTTTTTCTCTATTGGCATCATAACTGTTGCAACGATGTCCTCAGGCCATTCCCCTTTTTGACATATATCTCGTTACAGAGGTAGACTATTTCTTTTCTTGCCTTGTTTCCCAGACTCTTCAACAGTGCTGCTGGCAAATCATCAATTCCACATGCCTTCCTATTCTTCATCTCCTTCAGTTGTCCATGTTGAGAGGTAATAACTGAAATTTGTGCTGTGGATCTCGGAATATTGAATTCTCTAACGATTTCCGAATCGGAATGTCCCATGGGTCTAGCTACAAGTACCATTCTGCTTTTACAGTCTGTTGATTCCGGTCTTGCGGCCATAATCACGTCGAAAACGTTTTCGCATGTATCATCTGAGCACAAATGGGAGCTCCACCAATGCACTGCCTTGTGTACACGATTCTAAAGCCATTTGTGTATGGGTATATAGCTACCCCATGACCTGTGCCACTTTAGTGTAGTTCGTAATCGCGATTGAATTCTGTTCTTTCTTTTTGAATCATCCGGTATATACCAGTGTTACTTAAAGAGTTAAAAGTCACTTTTATATGAAATTATACGCCCGCCCGTAAATAACAAACGTGAAGGAATACGTAGTTGCAGTTTCTGAGTTACGTGTTAAATTTTCGATGAACGGAGTATAAGCGTCTTGTAACTCCTTTTTCAAATGCCGAGCGTGAAGGCCTGGCTGGCGCGCGGCAGATAGGACGGCGCGTGGCCTCTGGGGGAGCGTTCGTCATTTGTTAGCTTCTCGGCCAGCCGCCGTGTTCCCCTCCCCGCCCCCTCAAAACCCCTCACCGTGTGGCGAAAATGATGAGCGCCTCGTCGCGGGCCAGTCCCGATGACTCAGAGGTCCTCGGTCGATAGCAGGCCACCTCTTCGACACACCCTCGCTACAGTCATCTGTGTTCACTACACGTCTTCAATCTGGGTTGCCAGATGAACTAGACACCATATGAAATTTGTCAATTATCGAAGAGGCAGGAGGCTCATCCCATCTGATAAATGCTGTTAAAAAAAGTCTCTAACGAGAAACGAACACTGAAGTGGAAGAAACGGTCAAAATGCAGATAACTGTTATCCAAAGTGTCAGCCAAGGGAGTCGTTTTATCACCTGAATAATTTAACGTCTATACGTACGAACGACGTCACTCGTAAACGGTGAGAAGTTTTGACTTTTTAATGCAACAAGGAGCTACCAAATGTGAATTTAGTTTTTTGCACAGCACCAAGTATTCGTACCAGAATCTGAATATGACATAGAAAAGTTAGGAGGGGAACTACATTTAATAACAAAACATATCGTTTTGATACAACTCTACAAAAAGCTGAGACATCAAGATTCACTGGGAAAGGCTTGATAAAAAAAAAAGAAACAGGATCATGTTTTTAAATACTTATAATTTTACATAACATTGTCGGAGAAGAGCGATCTTGTTGCGAAACAATTATTTAAGTACCTAATTTATATAGTGCGGTGCCAAATTATTATACTCACTAAATGAACACGGCGGTTTCATCATCGAACTTTATTCTGCCTTTTTTTGCGAACTTAAATTTTATGTGTACTGATAATACACTTCCGTGAACTCACTAAACTATTTTGAAGTTAAAGAAAATATTTAGAGCGCAAACTTTCACTGAAAATCACGAAGATGAACAAATTGTTCAGTATTTGGTACGTCTTCCTTTAGCATCGACCGAATCCTTAATTTTGCTTGACATACTCATAACGTATTTCTTCGATACACGTCGGATTCCAGTGTGTTATGCCACGCTCTGGCAAATTTATCTTGCAGCCTGATCTTATCAGACATTTCCAATTTGGTTCAAGTCTGCGGAGTTCTCTGGCCAGTCCAAAACATGAATTCCAGTCTCATTTCAATATTTAGTCGCACATTTTGCTCTGGAGCATTGTGCACAATCGTGCACGAAGATTTAACTTGTCGGGAAACCATTCCTTCACCTGGGGAAGAAGTCGAGTTTCCAGTACTGATCTGTGCTGATCTTGACGCATCGTCCCTTACACTATATAAAAGCGCTCATTTTCTTTGTTACTTATTACAGACCAAACCATTACTCATAGGGGATGTTTCATTAGTTGGAATTTTTCATGGCTCCTACGTCTCATAGAATCCGTTTTGTCTTGCAGAATTTCGGTACTTGTTTCGGCAGAGAAGCAAGCCTGAAATGAAATGACACTTGGAAGTCTCCATTATCATAAAAGAAGGAGGAGAATGGTACAGTTTATTAACCTTATTTCAGTCTTTTTGCACCTTTTGGCCTATTCAAGTCGTTTTAGTTTCATCACTGACATAAGTTTGTCTTTCTTGGCAGGGCGACGGCATCGCAGCCGTATTTCATTGAACCTTTGCTTCAGAGTACAGGCAGATAAAGGCTCTACACCATTCTTCAGCACGTTCTTAATCACGCGAGTCGATTTTCTTCGGCTTTCCGCTACCATTCGTCTTATTTCTCTGTCTGTTCTAGGGATTGGAATGTGTTTCCGACCGCGCTTACCTTTCCACTGTGTTTCGAAACTTTCATTATTTTTCAGTTTTTACTTATATTTCTCTGGACTGTGAAATAACTTTCATATGACCAGTCTCGCTGACTATATTGACAGTGTGACAAAAAGAGTCGATGTTGTGCCATTTTCCGTGGAGTAAGGTTATTAAACAGCACACTTCGCGATTTTTTTTTGTAAGATTGGCTGATCTTTACTCATACCTGAAAAACTCGCAGTTAAACCATTTTCAGAATTAAGGAACTAATTAAGTGCTAAAACATGGAGTACAATGCATAAAATATAATGAACTATGTAAAGTTCGCTAATAACTGAAAAACATACCGGTCTTCTGGATATAAAACGCTCTACTTTACAACGCAACGTTAGTTCTGACAACAACAGCTATTCAGTATCTCAGTAAATATTGAAGTATCAGTGAATACATTATTCAATGGGCATACATTGTCGTCAAACAATATGGGCTTACAATATTTAGTATTCTACAATGCTGAAGAAATGAGACGACTCATGAATCATTGGTTAGTGTAGAATGTTCCAAACCAAACTTCAAAATTTCCTGAAATACTTGATGAGTTTACTAATTTGACGCAGCACTGTAGTTTAAATTTAGACTGTTTCAGAGATATTGTCTTCAAAATTAAATTGCTCAATATTTCGTGTACCACATTAAAAGTTGTTTAGGTGGTAAAGCCTGTACTGAGTTTGTGATAAATTTTCGTAGAACTGTGCCAGCCCTTTAGTAGCGGAGCAGAATTTCGAACCCTGACAGAGAAACATACAGTATAAACAATACAGGCAACTGAAATAAGATCTCTAAGTTAGATTTTGTGTCACACCATTTCTGATCATATCCGATAATGAGATATAATATTCTGTTATGTGTATTGAATTTGTATGAAGAAGCTGAAACACTGCAGATACAGCTGCAAGAATGGATGACAATGGTTATAAATATGTATTATTACAAATTCATGGGAACATGTGGTAGAGGAGAACCACAGTAAAGATGGAAAGACCAATTCTGAGATCCTTTCTTATCATTCTGAAGATGGCAGTTTATCTAAAGAGTAAAGTGCATAATGAACCTAAAATATCGGCATGTTAACTAAAAAAGCCAAAATTATAAAAACATAAAACATAAAATTATAAGAACCACAATCAAGCAACAAAGGAAAAAATAAAGTATTAGAAAAACCATAAACACTAAATAAAACTAACAATAATGGTAATCTAGCAACTAAAGTATAAAACATTAAATAAACACCAGGCGATCCAGAATGGAGCTGTTATAAAACTGCTACTGCCTTTGAAATGGAAGTCTATACTTTCGCGAAATAGCTGCGATTGTCTTCCCTGTGCTCAGTTAAATTCCGCTAAGAATGAGAACGTGCCCAATAGCGTTCCTCAAGGTAGTGTTATACGCCCTTTGCTGTTCCTTAGTCTATATAAAACATTTAACATTTGGGGGACAATCTGAGCAGCCATCTTAGGCTGATTGCAGATTACGCTGTCGTTTATCGACTAATAAAGTCATCAGAAGGTGAAAACACATTGCAAAACGATTTAGAAAAGATATATGAATGGTGCGAAAATTGGCAGTTGACCCTAAATAACGAAAAGTGTGAGGTCATCCACATGAGTGCTAAAAGGAATTCTTTAAACTTCTGTTACACGATAAATCAGTGTAATCTAAACGCCGTAAATTCAACTACATACCTAGATATTACAATCACGAAAAACTTAAATTGGAAGGAACACACAGATATTGTTGTGGGGAAGGCTAACCAAAGACTGTGTTTTATTGACAGGACACTTAGAAAATGTAACAGATGTACTAAGGAGACTGCCTACACTACGCTTGTCCGTCCTCTTTTAGAATACTGCTGCGCGGTGTGGGATCCTTACCATATAGGACTGACTGACTACATCGAAAAAGTTCAAAGAAGGGCAGCACGTTTTGTATTATCACGAAATATGGGCGAGAGTGTCACAGAAATGATACAGGATTTGGGCTCGACATCATTTAAAGATAGGCGTTTTTCGTTACTACGGAAACTTCTCACTATATTCCAATCACCAACTTTCTCATCCGAATGCGAAAATATTTTATTGACATCAACCTACATAGGGAGAAACGATCACCACGACAAAATAAGGGAAATCATAGTTGGTATGGAAAGACAGTGTACGTTCTTTCCTCGCGCTATACGAGATTGGAATAATAGAGAATTGTGAAGGTGGTTCGATGAACCCTCTGCCAGCCACTCAAATGTGATTTGCAGAGTATCCATGTAGATGTAGATGTAGTTTCTGGCCTCGCTATTGACCCAAGCGCCAGGTTTGATTTTCTACTGGCATGGTGAAATTTAAGCTCAGTCTTTCCGCCTAACAAAAGTTGACATGATTAACGCTACGCTTAGAATTGTAGGACTGGAACTTATAACACTACTCAGATAGGAGTTGAATAAAACAAATATAATCCGATCTTCAAAGCATACTCACTAAACAGTTTAATTGTACTGAAATGGATGGCGAAGAGTACCTACAATATAGAAGTTGAATATAAGAATAACTCCGGCAGATATTGCTCGGACAATTCAAGCGCTAATACAACGGCAGTAGAGCATTTGGCCTTCCTAAGCGGCAGCAAAGATAACCTCATAGGTCAGTGATGGTTGTACATTCGGTTCATGCTAACATCGTTGGGACAGTCAACGTCTAATATGGACACAATAATTGTTTACTGGAACAGCAGCGTTCTCATAGCTGCTTAGCCCTCTACTATCACGGCGACTAAACTATTGGGCCATGTGATTGCTGACTGACTATACTGAGCGAGGAAGCACCTGTTATTCCTTCAAAGGCCAAGTAAAAACTGAGGGCAGTTGTTCTTCTTGCGTTGTATTTGAAACCTTCTGCCCAGACAAAAACAGTCCACTGAACAGAGTAGCACTAGCTTTTACGACCAATCTAACTGTATCTTTCGCAGCAAGGTATGATAGAACCCCTCTGAGACTTTACGTTAACAGGCGCTGGAGACCTTTCTTGATCACTTATTTCACCTCTCTAATGTATTCCTATGTGGATGCTGGCTCTTACCTACAAAGACTCCGTTTTAAAGGACACTGACATCTTGATGATAATTTGTAAGTTGTTAGCACTATTAATTATTTAGTTATAAAGTCAGTGGAACATACCGCCTTACCGTGGTACGTCATTGCTTCATTACATCTCTCAATCGTCTCCCAGAACACATATAAAATAATATTTCGTCTTTCGCAGTAAAAAGCTGCTTGGTTTTTGTAACTAATTTGTTGCTTTCATTAGTTCTACTTAAGTCAATATTGTCCTTGATTTTACACTCTGTATCGACACTCCAGGAAGGTGTGCCATCGCAATGTCCATTGAACTGTCCATATTTTACTGAGACGACGTTCATCACCTTATTAAGTGGTAATTCTCCTGCTCTATCAATAATCCTGATTTCTGGGCGCAGTGTCGCTAAAGGTAAATCAACAACAGATTACATGAGGGGAATAAAGATTAGGTTGGATTCCATTAGGAACCCTTGTGTTGAGCTATTGTAATACGTAAACAAATGGTACGAGTTATGAACAGTTAAACATCGTTTTAACAATATGTGCTTATACAGGCTTTCTGGATCTACATGACTCGCTAGTAAACGGTATGTTTATCTTATGTCATCTTAAAGTTGAACAACTGTTAAATGTTTCTTTATATAATCAACTGGAGTGTCTGATTCCCGTGTGTTGTTATTGTTTCTATCACTGATGATGGCTCTACTGTAGCTAAAACCTAGCTAGATATGCAATAAAATACGCCACTGATTTCTGTGGTGATCCCTGATTGCTTCTCAGAGCGACTTTACGTGGACATCAAATAAATTCCAGAATGAAATTTTCACTCTGCAGGCGAAGTGTTTGGGACCAAGAGTCTAACTCGGTATCTCTGACTATTTGAGCTTCACGGGCAAGTGCTCTGTCATTTTTTATGTTTTTTATTATCAAATTCATTCAGTACGTTTATGAACATTCAGACGACCATAGTAAAAATCATCATGTAATATGAGCTGCAAATGAGAAAACAAATAATTATTAGTATCAAAACAAGAAAATGGTTCAAATGGCTCTGAGCACTATGGGACTTAACTTCTGACGTCATCAGTATCCTAGAAATAAGAACTACTTAAACCTAAATAACCTAAGGACATCACACATATGCATGCCCGAGGCATGCCGGAAGTAGGTTCGAATCCTGCCTCGGGCATGGATGTGTATGATGTCGTTAGGTCATATATATATATATATATATATATATATATATATATATATATATATATATATATATGTGTGTGTGTGTGTGTGTGTGTGTGTGTGTGTATGAAGAAGAAAACAAAACAATTCTTGACGTAAGTGGGCACCAGAAATAGGGAGGAACCAAAAACCACAGGGAAACTTAACTAACATCCGGTCGACTCAAAACGCGCTCGATAATGTGGGAACCGCAGCCATTTCCAGCGCGCGATCTACAGCTACCGGTGTAAAACACGAAGATCAGGATCGTTCCCTCCTTCAACAACGTCGTCAACGTAGTGACCCAGGAGGCCGACGATTGCATTCGTTTTCGTCTAAGGAAAAATAAGAAATTCATCCAAAAAAGTGGATTCAGACCCTTCGGAAAGAAAACCCAATTTTGGACGAATCCAGAGCTAATTACTCTGTCCCTGAGAGACCAGTCTGTTAAGTAAGGTATCAGAGTGGTGAAATTAGCCACATTGATCACCCGGGCGAAGGCCTGTGCAGAAAAGATGGTTGTCAAACGATATCAAACGACGAATGACCCTATTCCACGACGAATATATCTCCATAGATAATATAGGAAAACTAAGATGAGACCAGGCAGTTTCCCAGGATGTTGACGGGAAAGCTATTTCAACAGGGGAGAGGCAAGATGGTTGCCTTCAACGGGATAATAAGCCTCCGGTAGAAAGGTGCGTCTTTCAAAGGATATCAGTGTGTCAGAAACCGATAATTATAAAATATTCTCGATGTCGCAATTTAGGGTTAATACGTCACTCATCAACGGGAAGAGTCATAATGACCGGCTGGAGAGAGGAAAATAAACGAGATGTAATGGAACACGACTTTTGTTCGCATTTTAAGACTTGATATCGCACAAACAATATGGACGCCTTCACTTTAACATCTGGAAGACCTAATCCTCCAAGCTTTCGTGGCCTGGCCACCACTTCAAACCGAACTCGAAAGATATTGTAGTGAGCTCGAGAGATTATTTTGTGCCCTCAGATACCATGAAAATTAGCGATCAGGTCGCCCCACGTTGGGCGCCGAAAATGTGGTGAACTGTGAATTCTTCGGTCTGCTGTCACATGAGCTATGACGAGCAGATGCCTCATTAGATTGCTCCACGTTAGGAGCCAACAATTAATTGATATCAATGATTAAATGAAATCAACCACAAAGGGTACAAAATTAATTTGCTCATGTATGTATTGTAACAGTTCTGACACTAAATGTAGCACTTCTGCTCCTAAATGTAACTGGGTTTTCTCTTATGATGCTAGCCACATGTCAAAATGAGCATTACTGCAATAGACATTTAATTCTAAAGCATAATTTCAGGGTGAAAATACTAAATAAATTAATTTTCCTCTCATAACAACATGTGGGCAGGGTGCGTTCTTCCTTGGCTCGGGTATGAGGTAGAATGAAACAGCATTTTTACATAAAATAACTTTTATTGAAGATTTGTACAACGGTTTTCTTACTGGATTGCACTGGCTCGGAGTGCGGCAGCTATGTCGTTTGCGAAGCCTTCTGCTGCGGCAGCGGCGGCGACTGATTACGCCTGGCGGTGTGTATCTCGTGTCGCCGTCTCGCCCAGTTGACTGGAGACCCGCATCGTGCTGTGGTCCGTTTAATTATTGAGAGCGAAGTCGTGCATCGTATGGTGATACCTTGGATGTGGCGTCCCAGTGTTTCTCTTCTCTAAGCGACCGCGTGTGTTGTGCGTCGGCCAGCGGAGCGGCGTGGCGGGGGAAGGCCAGTGTCCCGGACTCGAACAACGGACTCCCGCTTGCCAGTTTTCGGCTATCAGATCTTCATCCCAGCTCACAGGTGACTGCTGATATGAGGCCGTCTCCTTCCCGCCCTCACGAGTCACCCGTGTACGTAAAAATGAGACTTCAAATACCTTCTCACTCTGTCTTCTGGCACCGAGGCTGCTGCTTGCTATTCCATTACAGCGGCGGACTTGGTGCGTCTGTGAATGATGTAATCTCTTCTTGCATGACGGTCTTCAGCACCGAAACTGACTGAAAACTACTGCTACTCTTCTCTTCTTCCTCTGTCGGGTCCACTGCGTCTCGCGTATTTATTCACTTCAGTCCACTGGAGGTGAACGTCTTCACGGTCATTGCCTCGTCTGTCACGTTGGAAAGCTTCTTGAAGAATCTTCTTAACGTCGGTCATTGGCTCTTGGAATGTAGGCGAGGGCCTTTGATCACATGTGACAACTAGAAACACGTGAGCCAGTCATTGCCTCTTCTGTCACGTTGAAAAGCTTCTCGAAGAATCTTCTCAACATCGGTCATTGGCTCTTGGAATGTAGGTGAGGGCCTTTGCTCACATGTGACAACTGAGAAACACGTGAGCTGGTCGGGCGATGCCCTGATGGCTGAATCGACAGCGTCCGCTTATGTGGGGAGGGCTATGGCTTCTGAACTTGCTTACATCATGGTCATTGTCTCTTCTGCTCTGCTGCTCTGCCCGCTGTTTGCCAGTGTGTAACTCTTCTAAACTAAACTAAGTTTTTCATTTATTTTCTAATTTCTACTTCACTTTGATTTCACTAATTTATTTACTTATCTTAAGTACCACTCAACATTCCTCCGCCCTTCGGCGAAATTCGCCCTCGAATTTACCACTCAACATTCCTCCACCCTTCGGAGAAATTCGTCCTCAAATTTACCACTAACACGTTCAACTTTTTTTTTAAATAGACCATTATCAATTATGAATTATTTACATTTGTATACTATCCACAGTCTACTATGATTCAATTAGGACATTCGCACCCTTGCTCGAAGATTGTATGGTGCCATGTCTGTATGTTGTGCTGGAGTGGGAACTCTTTTTCCTGTTTGGGAACTTCCTCCACCCTTCGGAAAAGCAGACACTATCGTTGAAGGAATTACATCTGGAGCGCCCTTAAAAGGTTTTAAACGACTTGCATCGACAGTAGTAGTTCGGGTGGGCAGTTGCAGTTTAACGTTGACTGGTGACGTGATCTCAATAATTTGATAAGGGCCGGCCGCGGTGGTCTCGCGGTTCTAGGCGCGCAGTCCGGAACCGTGCGACTGCTATGGTTGCAGGTTCGAATCCTGGCTCGGGCATGGATGTATGTGACGTCCTTAGGTTAGTTAGGTTTAAGTAGTTCTAAGTTCTAGGGGACTAATGACCACAGCAGTTGAGTCCCATAGTGCTCAGAGCCATTTGAACCATTTTTGAACCATTTGATAAGGACCTTTGTAGTTTGTTACAAATTTCTTCGTTTTTCCTTTCGCCATGTATGGGGTTGACAGCATCACCCACTGACCGATTTTGTAATTTGGATATTTAGCTTGGGCATTACCTAATCTTTCCTGTCGTTCCAAAGCTTTTGTATTAGATTTTTGAATCTTTTTCCATACATTCTTCATCACTCGACTGAAATCTCTTACTGTTTCTCCGACTTTTCCGTTTTTCTGCCTGATTACATCAAAAGGGGACGGCATTTTTCTCCCATAGACCACTTCATAAGGTGATATGCCAGTTGCTTCATGCGTTTTGGCGTTGCATACCGACACGATTATTGGTAAATACGTATCCCAATTAGAATGTTGTTCGTTAATATAATAACTAAGCATCTTGCCAATTGTCCGATGAACTCTTTCTGTGCGTCCGTTGCACTGAGGGTGCAACGGAGTTGTGCGTAATTTACGTATTTTTAGTGTGTGGCGTAGCTGTTTCATTAATTCAGACATAAAATTAGACCCCTGATCTGTGATAATAGCTTCAGGTACGCCAAATTTAAGTATCCAGATGTTAACTAAAGCTTGGGCAACCGTATTTGGTTGCTGATCTGGGAGACTCACCATAGGTAGATAGCGTGAAAAGTGATCTATAATCATAGGAACACACTTATTACCAGCAGGTGTTTTATGAAATGGCCCGTAGAGATCCACTCCACAGGTTTGAAATGGACATGAAGGCTCGGGGAGCCTCTGTAAGGGTATTTTTAAACGAGAAAGTTCACCTCGTTGTGCGCACGCAATGCAATTACGAACGTACTGCGCAACATCCTGCTTTCTGCTTCGCCACCAAAATCGTTCTGCTACGCGTCTTTCGGTTGTCCGCTGTCCACCGTGTCCTGCAAGGATATGATTGTGGGCCTCTGCCATTATTTATTGTCTAAGGTGTTGAGGAGCAACAATTCGCGGTCCAAGTTTTGTTTTACGGCATAATACACTATCTCCCCCCCCCCCTCACCCCATGAACCATGGACCTTGCCGTTGGTGGGGAGGCTTGCGTGCCTCAGCGATACAGATAGCCGTACCGTAGGTGCAACCACAACGGAGGGGTATCTGTTGACAGGCCAGACAAATGTGTGGTTCCTGAAGAGGGGCAGCAGCCTTTTCAGTAGTTGCAGGGGCAACAGTCTGGATGATTGACTGATCTGGCCTTGTAATAATAACCAAAACAGCCTTGCTGTGCTGGTACTGCGAACGGCTGAAAGCAAGGGGAAACTACAGCCGTAATTTTTCCTGAGGGCATGCAGCTTTACTGTATGATTAAATGATGATGGCGTCCTCTTGGGTAAAATATTCCGGAGGTAAAATAGTCCCACATTCGGATCTCCGGGCGGGGACTACTCAAGAGGATGTCGTTATCAGGAGAAAGAAAACTGGCGTTCTACGGATCGGAGCGTGGAATGTCAGATCCCTTAATCGGGCAGGTAGGTTAGAAAATTTAAAAAGGGAAATGGATAGGTTAAAGTTAGATATAGTGGGAATTAGTGAAGTTCGGTGGCAGGAGGAACAAGACTTCTGGTCAGGTGACTACAGGGTTATAAACACGAAATCAAATAGGGGTAATGCAGGAGTAGGTTTAATAATGAATAGGAAAATAGGAATGCGGGTAAGCTACTACAAACAACACAGTGAACGCATTATTGTGGCCACGATAGATACGAATCCCACACCTAATACAGTAGTACAAGTTTATATGCCAACTAGCTCTGCAGATGACGAAGAAATTGAAGAAATGTATGATCAAATAAAAGAAATGATTCAGATAGTGAAGGGTGACGAAAATTTAATACTCATGGGTGACTGGAATTCGGTAGTAGGAAAAGGGAGAGAAGGGAACGTAGTAGGTGAATATGGACTGGGGCAAAGTAATGAAAGAGGAAGCCGCCTGGTAGAATTTTGCACAGAGCACAACTTAACCATAGGTAACACTTGGTTCAAGAATCATAAAAGAAGGCTGTATACATGGAAGAAGCCTGGAGATACTGACAGGTTTCAGATAGATTATATAATGGTACGACAGAGATTTAGGAACCAGGTTTTAAATTGTAAGACATTTCCAGGGGCAGATGTGGACTTTGACTACAATCTATTGGTTATGACCTGTAGATTAAAACTGAAGAAACTGCAAAAAAGTGGGAATTTAAGGAGATGGGACCTGGCTAAACTAAAAGAACCAGAGGTTGTACGGAGTTTCAAGGAGAGCATAAGGGAGCAGTTGACAGGAATGGGGGAAAGAAATACAATAGAAGAAGAATGGGTAGCTTTGAGGGATGAAGTAGTGAAGGCAGCAGAGGATCAAGTAGGTAAAAAGACCAGGGCTAGTAGAAATCCTTGGGTAACAGAAGAAATATTGAATTTAATTGATGAAAGGCGAAAATATAAAAATGCAGTAAATGAAGCAGGCAAAAAGGAATACAGACGTCTCAAAAATGAGATCGACAGGAAGTGCAAAATGGCTAAGCAGGGATGGCTAGAGGACAAATGTAAGGATGTAGAGGCTTACCTCACTAGGGGTAAGGTAGATACTGCCTACAGGAAAATTAAAGAGACATTTGGAGAAAAGAGGACCACTTGTATGAATATCAAGTGCTCAGATGGAAACCCAGTTCTAAGCAAAGAAGGGAAAGCAGAAAGGTGGAAGGAGTATATAGAGGGTCTATACAAGGGTGATGTACTTGAGGACAATATTGTGGAAATGGAAGAGGATGTAGATGAAGATGAAATGGGAGATACGATACTGCGTGAAGAGTTTGACAGAGCACTGAAAGAACTGAGTCGAAATAAGGCCCCCGGAGTAGAAAACATTCCATTGGAACTACTGACGGCCCTGGGAGAGCCAGTCCTGACAAAACTCTACCATCTGGTGAGCAAGATGTATGAGACAGGCAAAATTCCCTCAGACTTCAAGAAGAATATAATAATTCCAGTCCCAAAGAAAGCAGGTGTTGACAGATGTGAAAATTACCGAACTATCAGTTTAATAAGTCACAGCTGCAAAATACTAACGCTAATTCTTTATAGACGTATGGAAAAACTAGTAGAAACCGACTTCGGGGATGATCAATTTGGATTCCGTAGAAATGTTGGAACACGTGAGGCAATCTGACCCTACGACTTATCTTAGAAGCTAGATTAAGGAAGGGTAAACCTACGTTTCTAGCATTTGTAGACTTAGAGAAAGCTTTTGACAATGTTGACTGGAATACTCTTTTTCAAATTCTGAAGATGGCAGGGGTAAAATACAGGGAGTGAAAGGCTATTTACAATTTGTACAGAAACCAGATGGCAGTTATAAGAGTCGAGGGACATGAAAGGGAAGCAGTGGTTGGGAAGGAAGTGAGAACGGGATTTTAGTCTCTCCCCGATGTTATTCAATCTGTATATTGAGCAAGCAGTAAAGGAAACAAAAGAAAACTTTGGAGTAGGTATTAAAGTCCATGGAGAAGAAATAAAAACTTTGAGGTTCGCCGAAGATATCGTAATTCTGTCAGAGATAGCAAAGGACTTGGAAGAGCAGTTGAATGGAATGGATAGTGTCTTGAAAGGTGGATATAAGATGAACATCAACAAAAGCAAAACGAGGATAATGGAATGTAGTCGAATTAAGTCGGATGATGCTGAGGGAATTAGATTAGGAAGGGAGACACTTAAAGTAGTAAGGGAGTTTTGCTATTTGGGGAGCAAAATAACTGATGATGGTCGAAGTAGAGAGGATATAAAATGCAGACTGGCAATGGGAAGGAAAGCGTTTCTGAAGAAGAGAAATTTGTTAACGTCGAGTATAGATTTAAGTGTCAGGAAGTAATTTCTGAAAGTATTTGTATGGAGTGTAGCCATGTATGGAAGTGAAACATGGACGATAACTAGTTTGGGCAAGAAGAGAATAGAAGCTTTCGAGATGTGGTGCTACAGAAGAATGCTGAAGATTAGATGGGTAGATCACATAACTAATGAGTAAGTATTGAATCGGATTGGGGAGAAGAGAAGTTTGTGGCACGACTTGACCAGAAGAAGGGATCGGTTGGTAGGACATGTTCTGAGGCATCAAGGGATCACCAATTTCGTACTGGAGGGCAGCGTGGAGGGTAAAAATCGTAGAAGGAGACCAAGAGATGAATACACTAAGCAGATTCAGAAGGACGTAGGTTGCAGTAGGTACTGGGAGTTGAAGAAGCTTGCACAGGATAGAGTAGCATGGAGAGCTGCATCAAACCAGTCTCAGGACTGAAGACCACAACAACAACAACACTATCTTCAAAGCAAAATTGTTTTTGAGTTCCGTATTTTTTGCATTCTGTATCCTCATCCTGTGCCTTTTTCCAGTCCTCAGTATCTCGGCCTTTTGATTCCAAAAGTGATATTTTCCGACCTAGGCAATCTGCATTCGTGTGTGTTTTGCCTGGTTTATGGATAACTTCGAAATCCATTTCGGAAAGACATAGAGCCCAACGGGTAAGACGACTAGATGGATCCTTTAACCCAAGCAACCATTTTAAAGCTGCGTGGTTTGCAATAACCTTGAATTTTCTACCATACAAGTAGCATTCAAAATATTTGATGCCATAAATAACACTTGACAATTCCTTCTCCGTTGTGGAATAATCTCTTTCTGCGGTTGTTAGTTGTCTCGAAGCGTAGGCTATGGGGTGTTCCGCGCCATTAATATTCTGACTCAAAATAACTCCTACTGAATGACCACTTGCGTCAGAGGATAAAATAAATTCTTTACTATAATCTGGGTAGGCCAATACTGGACTGTGTGTTAACTTATCTTTAAGGGTTTGAAATGCTGATTCACAATCTCCAGACCAATGAAATTTGCACCATTTTTAAATAATTGGGTCAAGGGTCGGGCAATTTCAGCAAAATTTTGAACATATTTTCGGTAATACGATGCGAGACCAATGAAACTTTGTGCCTCCTTAAGGCGTTGTGGTGTTGGGAAGTCCTTAACTGCTGAAATTAATTGATGATCTGTCTTAATTCTTTTTTCACTAATGACATGCCCTATGTATGTCACCTCTGTCAATGCAAAACTACATTTTTCCATATTTAATGTTAATTTAGCTTTTCTAAGTCTCTGAAAAGCATTACGCAGACGCACAGCATGTTAATTAATGTCTTTGGAGAATACAACAATATCGTCTAGGTATACCCAACATTGTTGAGTTCTGAGTCCTCGCAATACCTCATCGAGTAGTCTTTGGAAAGTTGCTGGTGCATTTTTCAAACCGAAAGGCATTCTTTTAAATTGCCAGTGGCCTCCAGGGGTAGAAAATGCTGTTATATGCCTATCTTCTGGTGCAACTTCCAATTGATGATATCCGCTACGTAAATCGATTGTTGAAAAGTATTTACTGTTACCCAAACTGTCAACCGTATTGTACCGGTACTTTTATTTTTCCCTCAACGTCTTGAACCCGTACAACACTTCTGTAATGTTTGGAAGAGGATAAACATCTGAGATAGTTTGTTTGTTAAGGTGTCTGTAGTCACAACAAAATCTATATCGTTTCGTACCGTCCGGAGACTTCTTTGGAATAATTACAATATTTGAAATATAAGGCGAATCGGAATATTCTTTAATTCCATTTTTTAGATGCTGTTCTAAAAATTCATCCAGTACTGGCTGTAAGTGATGCGGAACTCTATAAGACGTCCTAAAAACTGGGGGGCTATTTCCTGCTGGGAACCTATGCTGTGTGACATCTGTTGCTGTCAGTGGACCTTCTGCATTAAATAAATCTTGGAAATCAACTAAAACTGGTTCTATCGTGTCTCTATCATTTCCTTTCAAATGCTCAATCTTCTGGCGTAATGCGGTTTTATAGGCGTCTGGTTTCTGACCATCAGCAATATATGACCAAATGATAAATTCTTCTTCAAAAGTACTGACTGTAGCTCCTAATATTCCCTTATGCAATTCTTTGTCCTCCACTCCGAAATTGTCAATATGTACCGGTACTTTTCTTTCTCCCTCAACGTCTTGAACCCGTACAACACTTCTTCGTACAGAACAATGTGCTACATCTAATTCCTCATTTTCCTCTAGTGGCTCTGTTAGACATACTGTATCTGTAGGTACCTCGGGGTCAACGGTCATCCAGAAACGTTTTCCTGAGCCAAACAGTACTTTTCCCGCGAATCAACCTTCAAGGACGTTGCACGCAGTGTAGTTGATTTCGCTTTCCCGTTAGGGAAATTTTGCGGCAGCAGGCCATTTGCAGCGGTGTCACCTAGCTGAAACACTGTTCCTCTAAGTTCTACAGTTTGCTGTCTGAGGTCGATTTTAGCGTGATGTTTATTCAGGAAATCCAGCCCTAGGATCGCGTCGTACCCGTCAGTTACCTTTGTTACCACTTCTACATGTTGTTGAAATTGTACACCGTGAATATAGAAAATTAATGATGTACATCCTAATGACCACTGTACCTCCTCCTACCCCATTCAGTCTATACCTTGGAGGGTCATATTTCTTTTCTCCACTGCATTCATTACTCACTATTGATACGTTTGCGCCTGTATCCACCAGTATCCTTGCCTCTTTGTCCTGTATGGTAGCAGATAACCAGCATTCCGCCTTCACATTCGCCTTAATGGCATGAAATTTTATTGGGGACGCCTGGCGGCGGCTCCGACATTCCCGTTTCAGTTTAACTGATTTCTATTTCCAAAAACTTTCTTAGACCTGCATTCCTTGAACGTGTGACCTATTCTTTGACAATTAGTGCATTTAGGTTGTCTGCAGTTTTTTGCTATATGTCCCTGTCGATCGCACCTAGAACATCGTACTCCTGCTGAAAATACAATTCGCTTCTCCTTGTATCTGGTGGCAATGTCTATTTCTTCCAAAGCCGTCGCCACAGTTACGGCTTCCGCTAAATTTTTAGGTAACTCTGCCCTGACACGACGGGACGTTTCAGGAGGTAACCCACTTAAAAATATATCCAGAGCTCTATCTTCTGCCTCTTGTAAAATACACTCCTGGAAATTGAAATAAGAACACCGTGAATTCATTGTCCCAGGAAGGGGAAACTTTATTGACACATTCCTGGTGTCAGATACATCACATGATCACACTGACAGAACCACAGGCACATAGACACAGGCAACAGAGCATGCACAATGTCGGCACTAGTACAGTGTATATCCACCTTTCGCAGCAATGCAGGCTGCTATTCTCCCATGGAGACGATCGTAGAGATGCTGGATGTAGTCCTGTGGAACGGCATGCCATGCCATTTCCACCTGGCGCCTCAGTTGGACCAGCGTTCGTGCTGGACGTGCAGACCGCGTGAGACGACGCTTCATCCAGTCCCAAACATGCTCAATGGGGGACAGATCCGGAGATCTTGCTGGCCAGGGTAGTTGACTTACACCTTCTAGAGCACGTTGGGTGGCACGGGATACATGCGGACGTGCATTGTCCTGTTGGAACAGCAAGTTCCCTTGCCGGTCTAGGAATGGTAGAACGATGGGTTCGATGACGGTTTGGATGTACCGTGCACTATTCAGTGTCCCCTCGACGATCACCAGAGGTGTACGGCCAGTGTAGGAGATCGCTCCGCACACCATGATGCCCGGTGTTGGCCCTGTGTGCCTCGGTCGTATGCAGTCCTGATTGTGGCGCTCACCTGCACGGCGCCAAACACGCATACGACCATCATTGGCACCAAGGCAGAAGCGACTCTCATCGCTGAAGACGACATGTCTCCATTCGTCCCTCCATTCACGCCTGTCGCGACACCACTGGAGGCGGGCTGCACGATGTTGGGGCGTGAGCGGAAGACGGCCTAACGGTGTGTGGGACCGTAGCCCAGCTTCATGGAGACGGTTGCGAATGGTCCTCGCCGATACCCCAGGAGCAACAGTGTCCATAATTTGCTGGGAAGTGGCGGTGCGGTCCCCTACGGCACTGCGTAGGATCCTACGGTCTTGGCGTGCTTCCGTGCGTCGCTGCGGTCCGGTCCCAGGTGGACGGGCACGTGCACCTTCCGCCGACCACTGGCGACAACATCGATGTACTGTGGAGACCTCACGCCCCACGTGTTGAGCAATTCGGCGGTACGTCCGCCCGGCCTCCCGCATGCCCACTATACGCCCTCGCTCAAAGTCCGTCAACTGCACATACGGTTCACGTCCCCGCTGTCGCGGCATGCTACCAGTGTTAAAGACTGCGTTGGAGCTCCGTATGCAACGGCAAACTGGCTGACACTGACGGCGGCGGTGCACAAATGCTGCGCAGCTAGCGCCATTCGACGGCCAACACCGCGGTTCCTGGTGTGTCCGCTGTGTCGTGCGTGTGATCATTGGTTGTACAGCCCTCTCGCAGTGTCCGGAGCAAGTATGGTGGGTCTGACACACCGGTGTCAATGTGTTCTTTTTTCCATTTCCAGGAGTGTAACTTTATTTGCTTCATCACCAGCTGCCAACTGATAGGTGTTAATGTTAACTTCTCTAATCCTATCTACAAAGCTTTCTACCGACTCGTTCTGCCTCTGAGTGAGAGTGTTTAATTTTTTCCTATAAAATGTACAGCTGTTCTTTTTTTGAAAATGTTTAAGTAATCCTTTCTTCAATTCCTCAAATTTTGGAGCATTCCGTAATTCTTCATGGTATAATACGTGTGTTTTAGCCTCTCCTGTCAATCTTAACTTTGTCATTTGTAAGAACTGTTCATCTGACCATGATCCTAACTGTGCAGCTGCTACTAAATCATCAAAAAAGGCTGCTATGTCCTCGCCAGGTTTACCTGAAAAAGGAGTTACCAAGGCTGCTGCTGAGGAATCTAGGCTGGGAGGGATTGAACTGGTTTGCCTAACCTCACTCAACTGTTTAAATAATGTATTATTATCATTTTTAAGCTGTACTATTCGATTAACTAAGCTCTGAATAGCTTCCTCAGTAGAAACCGCTTTTGGTGCTGACTTTGTACGCTTTCGTGTTATCATTTTACAAACTTTTGGTTACACAATGTTACTACACTGAATTCAAAAGATGTTTAAATATTTTCGAAAAACTCTTAAAATTATAGGGGGAGAATACACTTCTAAATAAATATTTACGACTGCTATGCGAACCTCTATCCTTTCACACATTAAACGATACTAACTGTGGACCTTTAGTGACTGTCATACACACCTCACATTGATCCAAGGGATTTTTCTCTGACATCAAACGTAGCACTTCAGCTACAAAATGTAACTGGGTTTTCTCTTTTGATGCTAGTCACTTGTCAGAATGAGCATTACTGCAAAGGGCGTTTAATTCTAAAGCATTATTTCAGAGTGAAAATACTAAATAAATTAATTTTCCTCTCATATCAACATGTGGGCAGGGTGGGTTCTTCCTTGGCTCGGGTATGAGGTAGAGTGAAACAGCATTTTTACATAAAATAACTTTCATTGAAGATTTGTACAACGGTTTTCTTACTGCATTGTACTGGCTTGGAGAGCGGCAGCTGTGTCGTTTGCGAAGCCTTCTGCTGCGGCAGCGGCGGCGTCTGATTACGCGTGGCGGTGTGTATCTCGTGTCGCCGTCTCTCCCAGTTGACTGGAGACGCGCATCGTGCTGTGGCCCGTTGAACTATTGAGAGCGAAGTCGTGCATCGGATGGTGACACCTTGGATGTGGCGTCCCAGTGTTTCTCTTCTCCAAGCGGCCGCGTGTGTTGTGCGTCGGCCAGCGGAGCGGCGTGGCGGGGGAAGGCCAGTGTCCCGAACAGCAGACTCCCGCTTGCCAGTGTTCGGCTATCATCTCTTCATCCCAGCTCACAGGTGACTGCTGATGTGAGGCCGTCTCCTCCCCGTCCTCACGAGTCACCCGGGTACGTCAAAATCAGACTTCAAATACCTTTTAACTTCTGTCTTCTGGCGCCGAGGCTGCTGCTTGCTATTCCATTACAGCGGCGGACTTGGTGCGTCTGTGCATGATGTAATCTCTTCTTGCATGACGGTCTTCAGCACCGAAACTGACTGAAAACTACTGCTACTCTTCTCTTCTTCCTCTGTCGGGCCCACTGCGTCTCGCGTATTTATTCACTTCAGTCCACTGGAGGTGAACGTCTTCACGGTCATTGCCTCGTCTGTCACGCTGAAAAGCTTCTTGAAGAATCTTCTTAACGTCGGTCATTGGCTCTTGGAATGTAGGCGAGATCCTTTGCTCGCATGTGACAACAGAGAAACGCGTGAGCCGGTCGGGCGATGCCCTGACGGCTGAATCGACAGCGTCCGCTTATGTGGGGAGGGCGATGGATTCTGAACTTGCTGACTTCACGGTCATTGTCTCTTCTGCTCTGCTGCTCTGCCCGCTGTTTTCCAGTGTGTAATTCTTCTAAACTAAACTAAGTTTTTCATTTGTTTCCTAATTTCTACTTCACTTTGATTTCACTAATTTATTTACTTATCTTAAGTACCACTCAACATTCCTCCACCCTTCGGAGAAATTCGCCCTCGAATTTACCACTCAACAGTATGTAAAAGATAAAATGATCAAAACATGAAATAGATGTATTTATTTTCGTGCAGTTTACACAAACCAAAACAAAATTACAATTGTCAGGGCCGATTTGACTGGGAATGGACACGATTCAGTTATTAAGGGGAAGGAGAAGGAGAAGGGGACGAATAGTCTCACCATTATCCGCTCTCGTTCGACGCGTACTGCTGTCGGTGGCAGGCGCTGCGTCGGTTCGGCGGGTTGCCTCGGAGGTGTGCCGAGCGAGTCGGCAGCCCTCGTCAGCAAACGCGGCTTTGCGGTGGGGCCCAGGTACGATCTCCGCGTTGTGTGCCCGTTGTCAGTTCCGTGGCCGAAGCTGTGCTACCACGGTGTCGGAAGACGGATGTTGGCGTTGGGTGGACGAGCACCCATGCCCTCCCGCTTCGGTGGCGTCTCCACGAACCCCTCTCACTCCCTGGTGGTCTCCATGACTCCTCCTCGCTTCTCATCCATTCCTCAGCTCAACTACTCTTCGAAATATTTCAGCGTTGTCATTCGCAGACGAAATTTTCATTTGAGCCCAATGACAGATCACCGTTTCATCGCCATGCCTCTCTGTCCGGGGTGGAAATTTCCTATCTGGCTTGCGCTGGCGTGCGGCTTGTGAATCGGTATCTTTCTCACGATTTCACATTCTCAAGATGTTTTCCTGCATTCAGAGGCTGTCGGGAGAGTAGCTACACAACACTTTTTTATAACCGCTCTCTCTGCGCGAGGCCTGGACAGACTCATTTTTGGGTTCCGTCTTAAAATCTGCCGGCGTCCTTGATTTATAAGGAACGTCCGCACTGTCGAGAAAAAAAATCTTCTTAAGAACACTGGCTTCTTTCACAAGCCTCCATGCGTCAATTCCCCACGCTTTGAGTACTCTACTCGCTGTGCCCATGAGGTGCTGGAAATGTCTGCTCATTCCTGCTTTCTAAGGCAGGTAAAATGACTGCCGCCAGGCCAGAAGAACTCGGATGGTTTCACGCGTACATCCTTAGTGTTGCGTCCTAATGGCTTCGGGTGTCCATCAGTTCTAGGCATGCTTGTCGTTGTCAGACGGGCCATTAACAACGTGTTCCTCCTTTAGCGGGGCGAGGGCATCTGTTCGGCTTCCCGCTGGGTCCTTGCAGAATGACTCCTTGGGGGCTCGTCCAGGGTGTCTGGTTTCCCGACCGCTACGGTCGCAGTTTCGAATCCTGCCTCGGGCATGGATGTGTGCGATGTCTTTAGCTTAGTTAGGTTTAAGTATGACGTCATTGTTAAGTCCCATAGTGCTCAGAGCCATTTTGTCTGGCTTCCTCCTCTTCCTTTGCCGCTCGCGGGGCGTTGGCGAAAGGAACCACTGTCGGACGTGTTACAATATGCCTTTGGCACAAGAAGCGACTGAATAGTTTTTTTAATCTGTGGGCAATCAGCGCAGAAAGCGGGAAGATCTGTGCAGCGTAATACATTTTACTGAAACTATACATGTCTAATACCCGCATTTGGTGATGGAAGCAAATGGAAGGGCGTTAATGTTCAAGAATCGCTCCCTAAACCCGAACTGTGTGATCTGTCGGCAGTTGCAATCTACTGTGGTCCGTGAAGACTGTTGACGATCGAACACCGTCGCCCAAGGAATTAGCTCGTGGTTAAAGCCCCGCAACGGTAAGAATGTGCATTTGAGATCATTAATGTTAGCACGAGCAATGCGACAAAAGGAATCTAATGTATCCTTGAGCTCGGAAATGTTGTCGGCATTTCGTAGTGAAACCATGATGTCATTGGCGTAAGTGCCGACTGAGAATCGTTCTCTCAATATGTTCCATCAGGCCAAAGTAAAGGTTGTAAGAACGAAACAAAGAGTGACATGGGTAAGGGGCTACCCTGGGCTAAGCCCCGTCGTATCGAAATACAGACTGTAAAGTGACCGTTCACAAGTACTGAGGTGTGGACTGGCTAGGACTTGGCATGCGTCGTGATAAAACACAAAATGGTTAACACACTCATTAAAAATGACTTCTTCGACTAAATATCTTGTAGAAGGAGGGAGAGAAAGCAAGGCCGCGGAAATATTAGTGGCCGCAATCATCGAAACGACATCTCGACATTCGATAACAGAAGTTACTAACGTTCAGGCATGCAGTTTTGGTAAACGGCAATGATTTCGTTGAGAAACTTAGAGAGACAGGCGTTTATAGCACGAGCGGCAGTTATAGTCGAAGTTTAGGAGAGTAATCGGATGAGATAAGTCAAGGCTTTGGGGACGAGGATCATTTTACCTTCCTTGAAAGGAGCTGGAAGCCAGATGCCCCGTATCACTTCATTGGCCATCGACGTTATTGCAAAACTGAACATTAGATTCTTTAGGAGTACCATCCAGTCCAGCTGACTTACATGATTGAGGTTCGGTACCATCATTTACATTGCCCTTGTGGAAATCACTCAAGAAAACGTCGTTTAATTCAGGGATGATGACATGAAATGGGAACGCGTTTTCCGTGCATCCGCATACAGATAAGCTGGTGTAGTGAAGTCAGTTCATCTTGCAAACTGGAACGTGGTCGAGATTTTGTTCGGGGTCTTTCTATCTGAAATTGTTTTAACTGTACCATTTTGGCTTTAATTCATCGTACATTCGTAATCTGTAGAGGAGCATGCCTAGCGCTGTCGTAAAGTTGACGTGATACAGAGTAATAAAATTCTTGGGTCTGCCGGACCTCTACCTCCCTTACGGTACCAAAACGCAGGAGGGCTTTACTAATTTGTGGCATAGCATGCAGTGTCAACTATCCCACAACAGACGAGTACAGTTTTGTAGAACTAGGACCATCGTTTCAGAGTGACAGTACCAAGGAAAAGGACTTGCACATAGGTGATATTGAGCATGCAGGGAAGACGATACGATTTTACCGGCTACTGCACGTAATTAAATGTGACGGCTACAGCACTGTGAACAGTAAAATAGGTGGGTACCACGTCAACGTCCAAAATCTGCCTGCACAAAGAATCGGAAACGTGAAAGCGATCAAGTTGACTACTAGAGGTCGCACAAAATAAGTGTATCTGACAAGCGCAGATACCGACAAACTTGTGCATCACTTAGGTGCAAGGAGCGTAGCATGTCATCAAGTTCTTTACTAAAACTAAAATTAGGAAACTGATCCACCGGGTGACGAACACAGTTAAAATTACCAACCAACGGAATCTTTGGTAGGGAATATGCGAAGTAGGTAAATTATTTACCCCTTGTAGAAATGCGAACTTTCCATTGAACGACCGTAGCCAGAAGAGGCGTAGAGGAGAAGTAAAGTGAGATGCCAAAAGATGCATCTTATATCCGTACCACCATCGAGAACTTCGAAATCTCGTAATGGAATTCCTTCCATTTAAAACAAGGCAGTGCCCGTAGAAAGTTCGGAAGCCACATTAAAAAAGACAGAGAATCCAGAAATTTACAATTGGTCATACAATACTGCCTGCAAAAAATTACCTCTTCACCAGAGTCATATGAAAACTGTAGCAAGGCGACGAGCCGGTGTTTGGAACCAGAACTGTTAATATTCAAAGTGAGGAAAGTATGTGCGTGCATAGACAACTGAACTGGATAAAAAGCTACAAAAATTACAGTATCTTCGTGAAGAGCTATGTACCAGTACGCATGGCGTAATCAATGGACCTAACGGAGAGAGGAGAAGTGTGAACGTCTCCCCCATCTTCCAACTGTTTTTCCTTCTTCCACGATGTGACTCTCTAAGGCTGGATACGTTGTTTACTGTGGCTCCTCGGAATTGCCGCTACCTCGTGAGGTTGTGTGGATAGGTCACGCAAGAAATCAGTTTCAGCCTGAGAGGGAGAGATCTCCGTACTCCACTCTTCGACGGATAGCGGCTCGCGTATGATTTATTTGGTAACCAGAAACGTGTTAAAATAGAAGATGACTGTCTTACAGATGTGATTTGCCTATTTTCGTCCGTATGTAACTATATCGGAATTGAGATTAAAATTGGATTTTTCGAACCACCTGACATGCTTTCATCAGTCGGTAGTTGAGGGTTCGTTCTCCTTGCAACACAGGAACTTCTTTATATTCATCTGATTTACGTTTCGCAATAGCAGCTCTGTCATTACCGTTTTCTTTACGCAGTTTCTGTCCCGTTGTTTCCGTATAGATTCGTTTCATCTGCACTACATGACAGTAGTTTTCTGACTAGAGATTACACGTTGGTGTCCGTCTGAGTGTTATTTCGTCACTGTTGTGTTTAACAAATGAAGTTATACATGCCCAATATGTGCTGTCATGAGATTAGGTGCAGCCGCACAATATATTCAACATATAAATGAGTCTTAGACTAAATTTATGTGCAGTTCGTTCCACAGACCCACAGCATGATTCCCCGGGGATGTGGAACCTGTCAAACTGAATGGAAACACTTTTTGTTGCGTATTTCAGCCTCACTCAAGTCAGTACCATGAGAAAAAATAAAGGAAGACAGTCACCGAATTTCCCTAAGACGGCATGATTAGTGTGTGTAATTCAAACATACAGGGTTATCCTAAATGATGGACCCATTTTCAGCACTTCGTACTTATTCAAGTACAAAGCAAAATTAGCAAGCTCTATACCAATGAAAAGAGGAATTTTCCAGTTTTTTTTCATAATGTTTGATATCAATTTAATAAATTTAATAATTCATAATAATTCATGATTAATTTGTGTTTAATAATTATTTAATAATTACGAAAGTGATAAATGTAATAAATGTTGATTGTGGACACCGTTGGCTGCACGGCAAACACCGACGCGGTAGCCCAACTCGTTCCACACACGCGAAAGCTTATCTGCTGTAACTGAGTGCACGGCGGCGGTGGTCCGGTTCCGCAGATCACTCAGAGCAGTTGGTAGAGGCGGGACGTAAACAGCTTCCTTCACATAACCCAATAAGAAATAGGCGCAGGGTGTGACATCAGGGGATCTCGGTGGCCAGAAGTGCAGAGCCAGGTCCTCAAGTATCCCCGACCGATCTAGTGCTGAGGGAGGGAGTCATTCAAAAAGCCTCGTACGGTGCCAGTGGCGCGGAGCTCCATCCTGTTGGAAAATGAAAAGCTGGAAATCTTCGACACTTGATGGAACAGCCGTTGTTCCAATATGTCCAGGAATGTGATTCCAGTTACAGTTCTTTTCGCAAAGAAAGATAGTCCATAAACCATTTTACGGGATACGGTCCACAACACTCTGATCTTCGGTGAGTCTCTTTCGTGTTGCAATGGTTATTCCGGATTTTCCAAACCCCATATGCGAATATTGTGTCTGTCGACTTTTCCCCTAAGGTGGAACGTCACTTCATCGCTGAAAATTACACTCTGTAGAAATGTGTCATTCTCCATCTTTGATAGCACATAACCACAAAATGCGAGACGACCCCTTTGTCATTGGGTTTGAGAGCCTGCACAAGTTGCAAACGCCTTCTCAGAACTTTCCATACAGTTGGTTGGGGTATCCCAAGTTGGCTCTATTGTTAGGCTTACCGGGATAGCGCACAAAACTGTCTTGAATCCGTCGGACATCATCCTCTGACACACGCGGTCGGCCTGTGCTTTTTCCTTTGGACACACTCCCAATATATTTAAACTGCCTAAACCAACGGCTAATGCTTTTGCTGGTTGGTGGCTGAATACTGAATTTGGTACGAAATGCC
Organism: Schistocerca gregaria; assembly: GCF_023897955.1. Classification (NCBI taxonomy): domain Eukaryota; kingdom Metazoa; phylum Arthropoda; class Insecta; order Orthoptera; family Acrididae; genus Schistocerca; species Schistocerca gregaria. The sequence goes on from NC_064925.1 coordinate 481,373,456, forward strand.
TGCTGCACTGCAATTTGCGACTTACCCGAGAAGGCCGAAAACCTTGTGCTCCACAGTCGTCATCTCACTCATAACTGACAGTGAAACGGAATGACAGCGCTATTGCCGCCGAAACCTACCGGCCGCTTCTGAAACCATCACCACCCGCCTGCCGCCGCCTTAGGCCGCCCGCCAAAAACTTCGAAACTTCTTTTTTTCATAGTTCATTTCGGATTTGTACTTGAATACATACGAATTTTTGAAAATGGGTCAATCATTTAGAATAAACCTATATTTTAATAAAAATTAATATGCTGATGGTTGTTGTTCATGCAAAAATCGGCCTAATGGTCCTGAAGCATGAGAAAACAGAATATTTTTCATTTTCAAAGTAACCATAAGGTGTCTTGCGGAGTATGTACAGAAAAGAAGAGAATAGAATCTTTGGAAATGTGGTGCCACAGAGACTTGCTGAAGAGTTGATGAATAAATAGAGTAACTAATGGGCAGGTATTGATTTGAATTGGGAAGCAAAGAAATTTACGGTAAACTTGAACGAATTAAGAGCCTCCAGTGGCCTCAAGGAGTACTGAATTTGATCATGTGAGGGATAAATTACAGAGGGAGAGCAAGGCTTGAATACTGTAAGCACGTCCAAATAGATGGACGCGTTAGTTAATCGTATACTGAAATGAAGCTGCTATTAGGTCAGTTAGTGGGCACAATTAAAAGTGTGGGGTGAGCAGACGACGAAACTGGGAGGCAAGGACGAGTCGGAAACAGCTACCGGTTTGCTAGAGGTAATCCTATCATTATGAGAGTTCACTTCACGTATTAATTGCACTGAGGGATCCTGTACTGCTGTATGAACATGTGCGTAGCTATCAAACACCACTGGCTGCCCAAAAATAGTCGCGCTGCCTTCGGCGCTCGAAGAATCTTGCATCCACCACCAAAACGAGACTGCTAGACCGTAATGGGACCTCAGCTCTGTTCTGCGATCGAACGATCTAAGCGCACGAATTCCGTGTGTATCGACGTTGAAAAGACCGCCACAGAACTAGAGTAGGTATAGACTACAACACCTTTACTTTATACAAGAGCGAGAGAACATACACTGAAGCGCCAAAGAAACACGTGTACGCATGCGTATTCAAATAGAGATACGTAAACAGGCAGCAAAATAGGACGCTGCGGTCGGCAACGCCTATATACGACAAGTGTCTGGCGCTGTTGTTAGATCGGTTACTGCTGCTACAATGGCGGGTTACCAAGATTTAAGTGAGTTTGAAAGTGTGTTACAGTTCGCGCACGAGCTATAGGACACAGCATCTCCGAGTGAGCAATGAAGTGGGGATTTTCCCGTATGACCATTTCATTATATCTCGGACATCGCTGCGGGCGCATAAAAGATCCTGCAAGAACGGGACCAATGACGACTGAAGAGAACATTTCAGCGTGACAGAAGCGCAGCCCATCCGCAAATTTAAATGCTGGGCCATCAAAAGTGTCAGCGTGTGAACCATTCAACCAAACATAATCGATATGGGCTTTCGGAGCCGAAGGCCCACTCGTGTACCTTTTATGATTGCACGACACAACGCTTTACGACTCGCCTAGTCCCGTCAACACCGACGTTGGGCTGTTAATGACTGGAAACATGTTGCCTTGTTGGACGAGTCTGGTTTCAAATTGTACCGAGCGGATGGACGTTTAGGGGTATGGAGACAACCTCATGAATCCACGTATCGCGCATGTGAGCTGGGGACTGTTCAAGCTGGCGGAAGCTCTGTAATGATGTGGGGCGTGTGCAGTTGGATTGATATGGGACCTCTGATACGTCTAGATACGATTCTGACAGGTGACACGTAGGTAAGCATCCTATCTGATAATCTGCATCCATTCATGTCCATTGTGTATTCCGACGGACTTTCGCAATTCCAGGAGGACAACGCGACACCCCACACGTCCAGAATTGCTACAGAGTGATTTCAGAAACACTCTTCTGAGTTTAAAAACTTCCAGTGGCCCCGAAACTCTCCAGACACGAACGTTATTGAGCATATATGGGATGCTTGCAATGTGCTTTTCAGCAGAGGTCCACAACCTCTCGTACTCTTACGGATTTATTAACGGCCCTTTAGGATTCATGGCGTCAGTTCCCTCCAGCTCTACTTCAAACATTAGTCGAGTTCATGCCACGCCGTGTTGCGACACTTCTGCGTGCTCGCGGGGACCCTACATGATGTTAGGCAGTTGTACCAGTTTCTTTGGATCTTCAGTGTAGATCCGCAAGGTAGCTCACTTCGTTAAGAACTGTCCAACGAAGGAGATGGTTGGTTGTAGTCATCGGTGTTGTTGTATGTGGTTGGTTGGTAAGATGTGGGCCAGGACCGTTTCATAACACAATTCGTTGAAGTTGTGTCACTGTATAAGAACGGACAGGCATAGAAAAGTAAATACACTCCTGGAAATGGAAAAAAGAACACATTGACACCGGTGTGTCAGACCCACCATACTTGCTCCAGACACTGCGAGAGGGCTGTACAAGCAGTGATCACACGCACGGCACAGCGGACACACCAGGAACCGCGGTGTTGGCCGTCGAATGGCGCTAGCTGCGCAGCATTTGTGCACCGCCGCCGTCAGTGTCAGCCAGTTTGCCGTGGCATACGGAGCTCCATCGCAGTCTTCAACACTGGTAGCATGCCGCGACAGCGTGGACGTGAACCGTATGTGCAGTTGACGGACTTTGAGCGAGGGCGTATAGTGGGCATGCGGGAGGCCAGGTGGACGTACCGCCGAATTGCTCAACACGTGGGGCGTGAGGTCTCCACAGTACATCGATGTTGTCGCCAGTGGTCGGCGGAAGGTGCACGTGCCCGTCCACCTGGGACCGGACCGCAGCGACGCACGGATGCACGCCAAGACCGTAGGATCCTACGCAGTGCCGTAGGGGACCGCACCGCCACTTCCCAGCAAATTAGGGACACTGTTGCTCCTGGGGTATCAGCGAGGACCATTCGCAACCGTCTCCATGAAGCTGGGCTACGGTCCCGCACACCGTTAGGCCGTCTTCCGCTCACGCCCCAACATCGTGCAGCCCGCCTCCAGTGGTGTCGCGACAGGCGTGAATGGAGGGACGAATGGAGACGTGTCGTCTTCAGCGATGAGAGTCGCTTCTGCCTTGGTGCCAATGATGGTCGTATGCGTGTTTGGCGCCGTGCAGGTGAGCGCCACAATCAGGACTGCATACGACCGAGGCACACAGGGCCAACACCCGGCATCCTGGTGTGGGGAGCGATCTCCTACACTGGCCGTACACCTCTGGTGATCGTCGAGGGGACACTGAATAGTGCACGGTACATCCAAACCGTCATCGAACCCATCGTTCTACCATTCCTAGACCGGCAAGGGAACTTGCTGTTCCAACAGGACAATGCACGTCCGCACGTATCCCGTGCCACCCAACGTGCTCCACAAGGTGTAAGTGAACTACCCTGGCCAGCAAGATCTCCGGATCTGTCCCCCATTGAGCATGTTTGGGACTGGATAAAGCGTCGTCTCACGCGGTCTGCACGTCCAGCACGAACGCTGGTCCAACTGAGGCGCCAGGTGGAAATGGCATGGCAAGCCGTTCCACAGGACTGCATCCAGCATCTCTACGATCGTCTCCATGGGAGAATAGCAGCCTGCATTGCTGCGAAAGGTGGATATACACTGTACTAGTGCCGACATTGTGCATGCTCTGTTGCCTGTGTCTATGTGCCTGTGGTTCTGTCAGTGTGATCATGTGATGTATCTGACCCCAGGAATGTGTCAATAAAGTTTCCCCTTCCTGGGACAATGAATTCACGGTGTTCTTTTTTTACTTTCCAGGAGTGTAATAGCAACACAATCTTAGCTAAAATGTATTTATTCAGTAAGGTAACTTTTTAGGAGAGTGCTGGCATAGATTGCGTTGTTACATCGAAGCACTGTACAAAAGACGTAGTATTCAGGTTGCTGAAAAGTGTTCACTAATATACAAAGTCCTTTAGCGTGGAATAGAGTGACTATACTCAGACTCCACTGTAGCGTGTTCACAATGCTGTACACACTCGTTAAGCTCCGCCGAACATGGGACTGCCACCCAGCTCTGCGGACGCCGAAGACGGCGTAGTGCGCGCCATGGCTGGTTGATCCGGCAGTGACTTAACGTCGTCGGTGGTGCCAATTGCGAGACTTGTGCTTCGGTTTATCGATAACACCACAGGTAATAGACCAATTCCTATAGCGAGGACAGCAATAATGACGGAATTAATTTTTTGTAGACTTAGAATAATTAAACGTGATTTACAATCGAGTGAATTGCTTGTTTGAGCGGCGACGGCCAACCTCCTCATGGCGAGAGAGTAAAGGCACAGCTAAAATCATGCATTTACCGTCTGCTTCCTTGATGAGCTCTGTCACCTAATTGATATCCGTTAGTATTAAGTACAGATGGAGTCTGGCGCCGGCTGTGTACAGTTGGCCAGTACTCATGTGTTTGGTTATCGTGCGCTTGCTTCTGGCTCGGTCTAACAGAAGCCCAACAGATGGATCTACGAGGCAGCACCTGAGGTGAAGACTCGGAGCCACCGCCGACAACAAACTTACAAGGATTCGTATCCACCCAGTATGAAAAGATTTCCACGATACGACAGCGTGGGGTGTTGCTTTAAACCATTAACCGCATTGATGACGACATCCAATATTTAAAGGAAGCTGCTACTTGTTACATTAAGTTGAAAAGTTGTCCAAATGGCTCTGCATTTCCTTCAGTGTGATCTTCCTATTTTTCTGCATCTACATCGGCATCTACATTCACACTCTGCAAACTACTGTGAACAGCATGGTGGAGTGTACTTGCCATTTTGCCAGATTTTAGGGCTTATTCTGGTTCCATTTACATATGCTGCGTGGGAAGAAGTCTGTTTAAATATAACAGTGCATGCTGTAGTTAATCTAATATTGTCCCCGCAAACCCTATGGGAATGATACGTAGGGGATCGTAGTATATTCCTACAGTCATAATTTAACGCAGTTCCTGAAACGTTGTAAGCTGGCTTCCTCAAGATAGTTTGCGTTTATCTTCAAATGTCTGCCTGTTCAGTTTCTTCAGCATCTCTATGATAACTCACCACGGGTCAAAAAAACCTTTGGCCATTTGTGGTGCCCTTCTACTTTGCACGTTCAGTGTTCCCTGTTAGTCCTATCTGGTACGGCTCCCCCACACTTCAACAATATTCTAGGATGTTGATTCTACGCTATTTCGGCTGTCTGATGGAACAACTGGTTACGAATATTTTGGAATAAAACTGACTGGGTTGCAGTATTGTATGTATTAATAACAGTTACGCGTTTTGCCCTTGAGAGGCATCATCAGATTATTGGGAACAATATAAAAAAATTAATTCAATAAACCGGTAAAGAGAATGAGGTATGGCTCTAAGACGTGCATCCATGTACATAAGGGACAACAATATGTGTATAAACTCACTTTAGAATGTGTTAGCTTAAGCTTCATCCGTAATTAGCCACTGAAGGGCGTCAAATATCTTATACGATACTTAAAAGATCTAAATAGAAATTTAAAACAGAATAGATAAAATACTAGACCAATTAGGTATCTTACGCGTACTAAAGCAGGCTCAGCATGGTGTACACAGCACAGAGCCAGCGAGGAGTACAAAAGAGTAGAGCATTTCTGAGCAACATATATATATATATATATATATATATATATATATATATATATATATATATATATATATATATACGACGCGGTGTGACTAGACATCAGCGCCAGTACCGTTAGATGCCGAAAAATTCGACCGTAACACATTATACTAATGCCAACTATAAGGCCCCTCCCATGACATTGCTTACTTCCACATTTGGCTGGCATAATTTTGGTTCATTTTCTCTTCTGTGCTAAGGCATGTTTTTTGTTTTACGCATATATTTTTATCTCTTGCATTTTAATGGAAATCTAATTTTCTTACAATGGTTCTATTCTTACTATGCTGTCATAAACAACCTGCATGCATAGCGAATATTTGTTGTGCTAGCTATTCTGTTGGATCCTTATAGAGACTATTAGAATTTATAAATTAATGTGTTGGCTCTACAGCCCTCCGGCACATACGCCGTACAAGTTGTTTTTACGACCACGCCATAAGACTGCCTTACGCATTTACAATTATTTTGTTAACGCCTTTGTATTTATGTTTATCTAGCCATTATGAGCATTCTTGGATGTGGAATTGATTCACATTCGACTATTACATTTTCTGTGTTTTCATAGCTGTTATTAGCAAGTTTGCGTTAGCTCTTGACAGTTTTGTAACACCAAAGAGATTTTGTGGTACCCATTATATTTTAAAATTTTTAGATTGGTGGTATTAAGCAATTGGTGCAGTATTCTACGTTTCAGTGTCTGTGTCATCTAGCCCACTCACATGTTACTAGCACGGCGTATCTGATTAGTTTTTGTGCTTACGAGCTTGCTTAACCGACATTTTCAGTTCTACCATCCACATGTTGTACGCGTGGCCCCGTGGCGTCTTCAGCATGCTGAGCCTGATATAGTAAACGTAAGCCACCTAATCGGTCTCGTATTTTATTTATTTTAGATTCTCATTACTCCCACCAGCTACCATTAGTAGCCGGCCTGAGTGGCCTAGCGGTTCTAGGCGCTACAGTCTGGAATTGCGCGACCGCTACGGTCGCAGGTTCGAATCCTGCCTTGGGCATGGATGTGTGTGGTGTCCTTAGGTTAGTTAGGTTTCAGTAGTTCTAAGTTCTAGGGGACTGATGACCTCAGATGTTAAGTTCTATACTGCTCAAAGCCATTTGAACCTACCATTAGTCGTTGTTAATTTCACTATCTACTTTTACTTCCTGTTTAGTTCCTTTACGTATTTGTTAAGACGTTTGACGACCGGATGTTTATCCAGACGCTTCTTATTCTTATTTAATGCCCTTCAGCGGCAACTGACCGATGAACATTATTTTACTACATTTTTACGTTAGTTAATACGTATCACATCACTGTGCCTTTTACGCAAGGCTGCACAGCTTAGATCCATGCCACATTCTGTTTAACATTTTGTCACATTCATTTTTTGATCTATTATCCCCAGACAATTTGCTGTTCGAGTGCGAAAAGCATAATTGTTATAGGTAAATAGAATTTTGCAACCGAGACGTTTATTCAAAAATCAAAACTATACTGGCGTGGTTAGCACGAGCGATTTCAAAGAAATACCCATTGTAGACTGACTGTATTTCTATAGTTTTCCACCAATAAACGCCGGCTGCTGTAGCCGAGAGGTTCTAGGGGCTTCAGTGCGGAACCGCGCTGCTGCTACGGTCGCAGATTCAAATCCTGCCTCGGGCATGGATGTGTGTGATGTCCTTAGGTTAGTTAGGTTTAAGTAGTTCTAAGTCTAGGGGACTGATGACCTCAGATATTAAGTCCCATAGAACTTACAGCCATTTTTTGCACTACCAATAAACGGAGGCCTGCCACCTGCTATGCCTAGACTCAAACTATGTGATCGTTTCCTTTCGTATACCTGATATTTGTATGTACCTACCGATTCCAGCTGCGACTCGGTTATACTGTAGTCATAGGATACTACGCTTTTCTTTTAATTTTGTATCGTGAACAGTTTCCCAGTTTCAACATTTAAAGCAATTTAGAAATCTTTGCACCACTTCGAAATTTTATTAAAATTTAACTTAATATTTCTGTAGGTTTGTTCAACCAGTACTTCATTACATATAACTCCATCAACTGCGAAAACTGTGAGGTTACTGCTTATATTGTCTGCAAGGTCATTTATGTACAACATGAACAACAAGGTTCCTAACACACTTCCATGTTTCACGCTCTAAATTATTTTACGTATGTCGACGACTCTCCATTCAAGATAACATGCTGCTTCCCCCATACCAAAAAATCCTCAATCCAATTACAAAATTTGCTTGACACCCCATACCATCCTACTTCTGATAATAAGCTTAGATGTGATAGTTAATCATATGCTTTTCTGACATACAGAAATACTGCATCTACCAGACTGCCTTGATCCATGGCTTTCCGGGTGTCATGGGAGAAACGTGCGAGCTGGGTTTCACATGATCGATTTTTTTCGGAATCCATGCTGGCTGTCCACGGTCCAGAGTATACTGTTAGTGATACCACGTGACGTTTAAACTCAGAATACGTTGTAAGGTTCTACAGCATATAGGTGGCAAGTATACTGGACAGTAGTTTTGTGGATCACTTCTGCTAGCCTGTTTGTATATGGATGTAACCTGTACTTTCTTCCAACTATAGGCCGCGGTATTTTGTTACAGGTATCTACACTGCATTGCAGTAATAGTCACAGTTTTGCCAAGAGAGATTTGGATTTTTGTTGACTTTTACACGACGTAGAATTAATACCTTTCGAATAAAGCTGATCGATCACATAGTTTGGTGAGGACTGTTATAGTACTGTTGGTTCTTTTTAAATGGAGACGAAGAGGCGTCATAATTGACGGCATGTCATAGGAAACAATGATCTCTGCTTCTTTAATGAATCAAAAACACTTTTTTTGAAGGTTCCGTACTTCAGTCGGTAAAAAATGAATCCTTATAGGATTAGACTGGTGTCCGTCAGTCTATCCGTCTGTTAAGACCCCTTTTTTCACAGGAATTGGTAGACGTATCAAGTTGAAATTTGTGTCAAATAGTTCAATCTGCGGTCCTTCTGTGGCGTAAAACATTTAAACTTCTAAATCAGTGCAATCAAAACATGCCGCCATTTACGTCCATATTTTGATACTCACAATCTCACTCACTAAAACCTACAGATGAACTAACTACGTATACACGGAATTAAGTTTGTACGCAGCCTGAGAATTCTACTCGCACTTTTCAGGTTTCTGTTGTAAATGAACGCAGGAGAACTAAAATAATGCAAAATAGATGTGCTGGTAATTTTACACTTTTTGTCTTATGAAATGTATTATCACACTCGAAAAACTACAAGTTGCAAATGACTGTGAGGTTATTTCATACATTTGGATTCTCACTTTTATCTTCTAACGCATCGTACAAAATGAAGTGTTTTAGGTTAACATATCTTTTAGACTGAATTTTTCACTCACTTACTGTATGCTGGACCGGGGCTCGAACTTTAGACCTTCGCCGGGCGCGGGCAAGTGCTCTAACGACTAATTATCCAGGCACCACTCAGGGCCCGTCCACACAACTTTACTTCGCCAGGCAGCCACGATGTGATTTTTAGGCGGTTTCCCACTGCTCACTTGGTAAATACTGGGCCGGTACCCAGGCACCGCCTCAGTTACACAATTGGCACACAGTTAGAAATCATTCGGTCAGTTTATCATGAGTAAAAGTACATGCAGGTAATTGGAGTACACATAAAATCCTATAAAACCGTGTCTTTTTAGATTCTTTGGGTCTCTGATTACGAATCTGATGTTAAAATTACAAAATTCAAAATTATGGATTCAATTTGGTGGGTCAAATGATAAAAAAATTACACATTTAGCGTATTCGGATAAAAATTCAGGTGTAAAGTGTTGTGAGGTTGCTGATGACAAATTAAATGTTGGAATTGTCATACTGAAATGTGTTCTCCTATATTTTGCATTTTTCAATAGAAATCACAGTCACATTTTTCACTTGTGTCACTACGGCTTTCAGAAGAGTCCACTGGGAGATAGTTCGTAAAGCAGATCTCTTTTCTGGACTTACGAAGTGAATCGGTCCGAAGATGCCCAAGGCCAATGCAGCGTTTCCTCATGAGAATATCTGAGTTTAAAATTTTCTCAGTAACGTCAGGTATCCTTATTTCGAGCTACTTGGGCATCTCCAGATAACAGAAAAATCGGAAACGGAGAAGCTTCGGTTATGGCATATCAGTGCACCAGAACTGTATGAGCTAATGTGGGCATCAGTCATTATTATAAAATACCGTGAGCCTGGTGCAGCTGGCACTCGATTTTCGAGAAATACATATTTTCCTTCAGAGAGACACATTTAGGACATACATTTTAGTTCTGGAGTTCTCTGTACAAATTCTTATGAGCTCTGTAACATTTGGAGAAGAAAACAATATTACTCGGCGAAATTTTAATCTTGTGAAAAAATTATTTTTACAATTTTGAGGAAAAAATATAATCAGAATTCCGGATAGCTCTCCAAAAATTGTACAGAAAGCCATAATGACATTTTTGTGCAGATAATTAGTTTTTTAAGGAATTGCAAATAACGAGGAATCCATTTTTACGGTCTGACGCTGTCGCAAGGTAAGAAAATAGCCTTCTACTAGAAACGTGCAGATATTTGTGCGCAAATACGTTTGAACAGCGTCAATTCTCTCCAGCAGTACTTCAGACGTTAGTCGCGTCCATGTCACGTCGTGTTGAGACTCTTGTGCGTGCTCGCAGGAGCCCTACATGATATTAGGCAGGTGACCACTTTCTTTCGCTCTTCAGTGTATTACGGTAGCAGGAGTCATTTAAAAAAGTGGAGCCACGAGAGGAAATTTTGAAGCCAACGACTTCGGATAATATCTGTAGTAATTTTATGTCGATATACGTCATTACATTGGTTAAAAATGTTTTGAACATACCTCCTGCACTGCTAGCTGCCTTATTTTCTCCTGACTAGACAGGTTCGCTTGGTTGTCCGATTCCTGTTTACTGCCGACTGCCATGGCATGAGTAATATCGACCTGAGACGGGAATGACACCACAGCATTGAATTGATGAGCCGTACACCTACAGGACAAGAGCGTGTACCAGCAGGGAATACAAGCTCTTCCATAACGTTGGCGTACTGCCTTAGAACGTGATGGAGACTACATAGAAATGTAGGACATGGACAAGACATGTTTATGTACACTCCTGGAAATTGAAATAAGAACACCGTGAATTCATTGTCCCAGGAAGGGGAAACTTTATTGACACATTCCTGGGGTCAGATACATCACATGATCACACTGACAGAACCACAGGCACATAGACACAGGCAACAGAGCATGCACAATGTCGGCACTAGTGCAGTGTATATCCACCTTTCGCAGCAATGCAGGCTGCTATTCTCCCATGGAGACGATCGTAGAGATGCTGGATGTAGTCCTGTGGAACGGCTTACCATGCCATTTCCACCTGGCGCCTCAGTTGGACCAGCGTTCGTGATGGACGTGCAGACCGCGTGAGACGACGCTTCATCCAGTCCCAAACATGCTCAATGGGGGACAGATCCGGAGATCTTGCTGGCCAGGGTAGTTCACTTACACCTTGTGGAGCACGTTGGGTGGCACGGGATACGTGCGGACGTGCATTGTCCTGTTGGAACAGCAAGTTCCCTTGCCGGTCTAGGAATGGTAGAACGATGGGTTCGATGACGGTTTGGATGTACCGTGCACTATTCAGTGTCCCCTCGACGATCACCAGAGGTGTACGGCCAGTGTAGGAGATCGCTCCCCACACCAGGATGCCGGGTGTTGGCCCTGTGTGCCTCGGTCGTATGCAGTCCTGATTGTGGCGCTCACCTGCACGGCGCCAAACACGCATACGACCATCATTGGCACCAAGGCAGAAGCGACTCTCATCGCTGAAGACGACACGTCTCCATTCCTCCCTCCATTCACGCCTGTCGCGACACCACTGGAGGCGGGCTGCACGATGTTGGGGCGTGAGCGGAAGACGGCCTAACGGTGTGCGGGACCGTAGCCCAGCTTCATGGAGACGGTTGCGAATGGTCCTCGCCGATACCCCAGGAGCAACAGTGTCCATAATTTGCTGGGAAGTAGCGATGCGGTCCCCTACGGCACTGCGTAGGATCCTACGGTCTTGGCGTGCATCCGTGCGTCGCTGCGGTCCGGTCCCAGGTCGACGGGCAGGTGCACCTTCCGCCGACCACTGGCGACAACATCGATGTACTGTGGAGACCTCACGCCCCACGTGTTGAGCAATTCGGCGGTACGTCCACCCGGCCTCCCGCATGCCCACTATACGCCCTCACTCAAAGTCCGTCAACTGCACATACGGTTCACGTCCACGCTGTCGCGGCATGCTACCAGTATTAAAGACTGCGATGGAGCTCCGTATGTCACGGCAAACTGGCTGACACTGACGGCGGCGGTGCACAAATGCTGCGCAGCTAGCGCCATTCGAAGCCCAACTCCGCGTTTCCTGGTGTGTCCGCTGTGCCGTGCGTGTGATCATTGCTTGTACAGCCCTCTCGCAGTGTCCGGAGCAAGTATGGTGGGTCTGACACACCGGTGTCAATGTGTTCTTTTTTCCATTTCCAGGAGTGTATATTGTCTCCCAATTCAGACTCTTAACAATAAATACGTGCTGAGAAAAAAATGTGGGGCATTACTTATTGAACTACCCTCGTAGAAAAGATAATCTGTGACATTCTGACGAAAGAGCACAATGCTGGTGCATGCACAAGTATTTCGGAGCGCATCGTACGTTGTTGAACTTGAAGCTCACCCCTAAGTGTTCTCATGATGACCCAACGACACCATCAATTACAATTCCTGTGGGCACGGGGCCCCTGAGATTCGATCATCGATCAAGGGAAGCGTGTAGGCTCTGCGGATGAATCACATTTTTGCTACACTAGGTCGATGGTCGTCTCCACAAACGCCGTCATCGAGGTGAACTGCAGCTCGAAACGTGCAGCGTGCCACGGACGCAGGCTGGTGGGAACAGGAGACGTTCTCCAGCGCTTGCATGGGACCTGTGGTAGTAATCGAAAACATGCTGACAGATGCGAACCACCTGCATCCCTTCACGCTTGATGTCTTCCCGATGGCGAAGTCATCTTTCAGCAGTATAATGGTCTGTGTCTCGGAACCAGAACCGTGCTACAGCTGTTTGAGGAGCATTATATTGAACTCGCGTTGATGTCTCGGCAACCAACTTTGCATGATGTAAATCCAACGGAAGCCATCTCGGTCACTTTCGGGAGCAATCACCGCGTACATCGTCATCTTCAAAGTATGTTCCCTGTAGAGAATCTGTAAGCGGTCCCACGGGATGGAAGTCAATGTGTGCCAAGTCTGGACTGTTGGATGGATGAGGCAGTGTTGTCCAATCCAATTTGGCGATAAGTTCCCGGATTCCCAGACTTAGGTGTGGGTGTGTATTATCGCGTTGGAGCAAGATTTCTGCTGGATTCTTGTCCGATCGAACACGTCGGAAACGGTTCTTGAGTTTATTCAGAGCCTTCACTTCTGCCTCTGAATTGATGGTTGACCCTGTTGGCATCACATCCACGAGAATGATGGCATCACAATCCCAGAAGACTGTCATCATGACTTTTCCGGCAGAGGGGGTTGTCTTGAATTTCTTCTTTTTTGGTGAATGAGGATGATGCCACTCCATGGACTGCCTTTTCGTTTCCGGCTCAAAGTGGTGCACCCAGCTTTCGTCTCCCTTAATGATCCTTGATAAAAAGGCCTCTCCGTCGGTTTAGAACACTCCAACAATTCAAATGAAATGACTTTCCTTTGAATCTTGTGATCCGCTGTGAGCATTCAAGGAACCCTTTGTGAACACCTCTTTGAATATCCGAGAGTCTCGATCATCGCAGACGCACTTCCAATGCTGACCGACAATTGTCGAGCTGTGATGCGCACGTTTCGGCACGTATGGAGCAATGGCCGTGACAGGAAGTACCCAGCGTGGCTGATCATGGAAATGGTTCAAATGGCTCTGAGCACTACGGGACTGAACTTCTGAGGTCATCAGTCTCCTAGAACTTAGAACTACTTAAACCTAACTAACCTAAAGACATCACACACATCCATGCCCGAGGCAGGATTCGAACCTGCGACCGTAGCGGTCACGTGGTTCCAGACTGTAGCGCCTAGAACTGCTCGGCCAGATCATGGCTCACAGAACAAACATCAAATGTGAAGCACCGACAAGGACGTTTGTCTATGTGTATTAATGCCTTTCTTTTTTTAATGTGGGTCATTACTGTTTGAACGACCCTCGTATTTTACGCAACAGACAAGCCTCCGAATCCTATGTTCTGTGAAAAGCCGTATCCTCCAACCATTTAGCGCGCAGTAGTAGTTTCATAGTACGTCTACCTCTTTCTGTAGATATTCATAACAGTAGCACATGAACATTGAACCAGCTTTCGAGATACTCGTTCACAAGTCCTGCGTAATAGTAATCTGCCCTTTTGTCAAAGTCACCTATCTCAATGATTTCAGCAATTGCAGCCCATATCTTTGCTATGGTGATCCCCCATCCATGGCTGCTCCACTTACATACGTATGTTACCACGTCACTTGCCCGCAACGCCACCTGGCGGCATCCAGCGTCACAGTGGGCTGTGATCATAATGTTTTGGTTCATTCCTGTATGCACCAGCGCCATCTACACAAGATTTAGCGGGACTACAGTCGGAACGAGCACCATTTTTTTCGATTCTGTGCTGGCTTTCAAGCGAATAGTGGCAGAATGTGCACCCAGCTACCCCACAAATTAACCACGCCAAAGCCATTCACAACCATTCCGATCATACACTGCTACAGGACAAATGCACAAGAAAAGGAAGAAGAAGAAGGCAAAAGGGTCCTCCCGCTGATTTGATCCCCCTCACCCCCTGGTTGCTCCTCTCCTCTCCCATCCCCGCCCCCTGCCACATCTTCACTGTTGTGTCCCCCCTACCCTCCATCTCTACACCCTGCATCTCCTTTCCCAAGGTGGCTTCCATCAACTGCCCCTCCCAGATGATGCCCTCTCTCCCTCCATTTATCCCTCCTACCAGCTCTGATTCTCACTCCCCCTCCTTTTCTCGGCTGGCCAGAATGGCCGTACGGTTCTAGGCGCTACAGTCTGGAGCCGAGCGACCGCTACGGTCGCAGGTTCGAATCCTGCCTTGGGCATGGATGTTTGTGATGTCCTTAGGTTAGTTAGGTTTAATTAGTTCTAAGTTCTATTCGACTGATGACCTCAGAAGTTAAGTCACGTAGTGCTCAGAGCCATTTGAACCATTTTTACCTCCTTTCCTCTGTCCTCTTCCTGGCTCCCTCTCCCCCCCCCCCCCTTCCATCCTCTTTTTTCCCCACCTCCTCTCTCTCTGCCCCCTTCTCTCCCCCGAGTCCTTTTGCATTTCCCTCCTCTGCCTCTTCTCATTCCCTCTCGTGTCTGCCCTGCCCCTTTCCCCCCTTATGAGTCCTCTCCCTCCTTGGTTCCCCCCTTTCGTTATTTTCCTCTCCTCCCTCCTTGTTTTTCCCCCTCCTCCATCCTCCAGGTCCCCGCTCCCCCCCCCCCCCCCCCCCGCCCCAATCTGCCTTTGGCTCGGGAGTGTCATCTTTGTGCCGCCACATTCGTGCAGTGTTTTACAGTGAGTGTTCCGTGTTGTGTCTTTTGGGAAATGCTGCGAACGGCCATCATACTGTCGTTGGGTGTGATTTTTTATCTCTTGCGAACAGAAACCAGACTGTCTCCATGTTTTTTAATTGTGTGTCTACTATGTTACTTGTCTGATTCCTGTGTACTTTATTAACATTGCCAACCCCTTTGCTTTCTGTTTTAACTTTCCGCATTTTTCCGCCATTTTACACTTCAAGTCTCCGTTTTATCGCCTGTTTTCCTTGTTTCTTTTCTTCTCCCGTTTTTAAAATGTCTCTAGGCTGTAGAGCAGCGTACTAAACTGCCTGCCAGCCGGCCCCTTCGGGGGGAATAGAAAATCAATAAAGAAAAAAAAAGGAAAAGGGTGTGTTGACTCTGAACTCCTGTAACAGATGATTGTGGAATCTGCAGCTGGTAGAGTACGAGTACCGCAGCAGAGGACGTCAGCTGAGGCCCTGAAGGCGTGCGGCTCCCCACAACAGGGGGCGACGCCGCTCTGGCTGCGCGCGCACCTCGTGGAGGAGCTGACAGCGACGCCGACGCCGACGCCGGCTGCTACGTCAGTGGGCGTCGCGACGCCAGCGCGGTAGGACCTGCCAAGCCCCCGCTGCAAGCGTCCGATCGCCGGGAGCTGTGGCGTGCTTTCGTGTCCGAGGTAAGGGACGCCAACACTGCGGCTGCATCAACAGTCCTCGGTCTCGGGCATGCATTTCGCTTATTATAGTTAGATCCTGCGCACCGTGACAGGCACCGATTTTTTGAAAAGGCACCTCCCATAAGCCGGAGATCATTATCAACTTTATGAATAACGCCGCATTTATTTCTTAATGATTTCTTTATTTAGGCTTATCTACTCGTGTCTGTTCTTGACATCTATTAATTACTTCCCTCTGCCACAGTATGCTTTTTCAAAGTCTGTCATTTTTCGAAGGTTAAAACTCCATGTTCATGTATTTCTGCCGCGGCGCATGTAATTGGAGTCTGCTCGCCGATCACATTCCATGTAGCTATAGTTGTTCAGTGTTAAACGTCTGAAAAGAGAGAATTAATCTTTCGAAACCGACAGTAATAAAGACCATTTAACTCCGCCCGAACAGCCCCTGGAAGGCCCAACGGCACTATCTACTTGTTGTGGTTGGCAGGAGAGGCAACACCGTGTTAATAGAGGAAGCCGAATGGCACGAGTTTTAGCTCACGCAGGCTGGCGTGAGGTCTGGAACAGGACAAGGAAATTAGAATTTAGAAAAACGGACGTAGCTGGTGGAATACTTAACTTTAATCCATTAATGACGAACGTCGCTCTTCACGTTACATGATTCACAGTATCAACAGTAACTGATAATCTCGCTTTGCTAGGTCGTAGCAAATAACGTAGCTGAAGGCTATGCTAACTATCGTCTCGGCAAATGAGAGCGTATTTTGTCAGTGAACCATCGCTAGCAAAGTCTGCTGTACAACTGGGCGAGTGCTAGGAAGTCTCTCTAGACCTGCCGTGTGGCGGCGCTCGGTCTGCAATCATTGATAGTGGCGACACGCGGGTCCGACGTATACTACCGGACCGCGGCCGATTTAAAGGCTACCACCTAGCAAGTGTGGTGTCTGGCGGTGACACCACACTATTCGTATCAGTTCGTGACGGTTATTAATTACTCCCCTCTGCCACAATATGTTTCTCAAAGGCTGTCATTTTTCGAAGATTAAAACTCCATGTTCTTGCATTTCTGCCGCGCCACACGTAATTGGAGTCTGCTCGCCCATCACGTTCCATGTGGCTATAGTTGTTCACAGTTAAATATCTGAAAATAGAGAGTTAATCTTTCGAAACCGACTGTAAAAAGACCATTTAACTCTAAACTCCACCCGAACAGGCCTTGCAATGCACATCGGTACCGACTGGCCGCCGTTTCCTCCTTAGACCACAGGCGTCACTCTCCCGACCGTATGTCGGTTTATGAGACCGGAGCCGCTACTTCCCAATCAAGTAGCTCCTCAGTTTGCCTCACAAGGGCTGAGTGCACCCCGCTTGCCAACAGCGCTCGGCAGACCGGATGGTCACCCATCCAAGTGCTAGCCCAGCCCGACAGCGATTAACTTTGGTGATCTGTCGGGAACCAATGTTACCACTGCGACAAGGCCGTTGGCATTGAAGATCATTGCTACAAATTGTAGTAGTCTTGATCGCAGTCGAATAGTAATTATATAATTGGTTTTGGTTGATCATCAGCCACCGTCACATCATACTGAAAATGGTTGTTCGTCAACAAAACCAGTTATATAGTGAAACGAAATGATCGTATTTCATTGATCTCCGGGGATCCCCGCCTGAGGAAGTCCGGCCGGCGAGTTACAAATATTTACGGGTGAAGCAACACTGGAGGACATCCACGTCGATGATGATGACAGCACAACACCCATTCTCGAAGCGGAGAAAATCTCCCACCCGGCCGAGAATCGAGCTCGGCCCGTGGCATGGCAGTCAGAGGCGTTAACTACTCACCTTATGGGGCGGACAGTTATATACTTACTACTGGACTGAACTACAATCGAGACTATAAAATTATTAACAAAAATATGCGTGTCGCTATTGTCTCCTTCACTAGACTACGTCGGGTTTTGCAAAGGTCACTGTTGAAATGAGGAATTTATTTACAGACATATTTTTAAATATTTAATCATAATTTACGTGTTTTCAGATCCTTTCCGCCGCCTAAAGAAGAAAAATATTTATTTCACTGGAGGTTGTGAAAAGATCTCATCTATTTTTTCTCCAATTTCCTTCGTCTAAGCGGCCGGCCGCGGTGGTCTCGCGGTTCTAGGCGCGCAGTCCGGAACCGTGGGACTGCTACGGTCGCAGGTTCGAATCCTGCCTCGGGCATGGATGTGTGTGATGTCCTTAGGTTAGTTAGGTTTAAGTAGTTCTAAGTTCTAGGGGACTAATGACCACAGCAGTTGAGTCCCATAGTGCTCAGAGCCATTTGAACCTTCGTCTAAGCTGTGATAGCCTCCCGAATAATTGTCCAGATATTCTTAATTTGATTAATAATCAACTTCTATGGCTTTTTTCCGCCTCAGATATCAAATGTGTGCTCTAAGATTTCTTGGAGTTGGCTCCATTTACTCAATAGCTCTCCAACGGCGCCTGCAGATACATCACTTACATTCTGAACTATCTATACCTGCTCTCCTTTAACTTTATAGGACTGGAATTTATTTTCTCTCTCATACATTTCTGTCAGTCGGATAACTGTTTAACCTACACTGATAACCTCTGCTTTAACTATTCGATCCAGTCTGTAAATTGCCTAGTTAGGGCCGTCATAAATTAACGCAATCAAAATCGGTGGTACTAAAATTAATATTTTCTAGTCGTAATCCGCATAAAGTGCTTCTCGTCAAAACCGGTCCTGATAACTGGCTACGACCAGCCCACGGTATTAAAACAATCTTACGCCCAACAATGCTTGTGAGCGGTAACCCACACTACACAGTCCCAAATGACATACTCTAGTTTACAAAATAGAACAATTTTTTCTAACCTCCAGGGTAAAGAAATAAATAATAAAGCCATGAACATACACTAATTTACAAAACAGAACAATTTTTTCTAACCTCCAGGGTAAAGAAGTAAATAATAAAGCCATGAACTATTGTTAGACTCCCGTAATTTCCAACGGTGTACATGGGGATTTTATTTTTCCTGTACAGTACACCGCTTATCTTTTCTGCAACTTTTTCCTTTTTTTATACGACTTCCACTTTAACATTTAGGAAATATGTGACAGAGAAAAACGTGTACAACGTTTTTAAAAACTTTACACGAAATTGTAACTAGCGCATTAGTGCTTCATGAACCAGAAGACTGCATGGAATCTGTCATTTCTACTGTCGTCATTGTTCAGATCGATTTCTAGCTAAAAAAGAGATCTGATACTATTACCCCTAACGTTTGTACCAACTGTGGGTTCTCTGTATTAATGTGATATTTAAATAGCATGTATAACGCTGATTTAAAACTTCCACATTATAAAAAAATTATATTATGGTAAGTTCTCTTTTCAGCGTTAATTCAATACAGTAGCTCTAGCTACTACTGGTCCACTTGCAAAGACGACAGTAAAAAAATGATATCTTTACCTTTGGTGAGCTACTTCCGAATTTCGGTGAAAATTGAACAACGGTTCCCAGCGATAACGGAATAAGAATACTGTCAAAAATGTTGTCTTCAGTCCTGAGACTGGTTTGATGCAGCTCTCCGTGCTACTCTACCCTGTGCAAGCTTCTTCATCTCCCAGTACCTACTGCAACCTACATCCTTCTGAATCTGCTTAGTGTATTCATCTCTTGGCCTCCCTCAACGATTTTTACCCTCCACGCTGCCCTCCAATGCTAAATTTGTGATCCCTTGATGCCTCAAAACATGTCCTACTAACCGGTCCCTTCTTCTAGTCAAGTTGTGCCACAAGCTTGTCTTCTCCGCAATCCTATTCAATACCTCCTCATTAGTTATGTGATCTACCCATCTAATCTTCAGCATTCTTCTGTAGCACCACATTTCGAAAGCTTCTATTCTCTTCTTGCCCAAACTAGTTATCGTCCATGTTTCACTTCCATACATGGCTACACTCCAAACAAATACTTTCAGAAACGACTTCCTGACACTTAAAGCTACTCGATGTTAACAAATTTCTCTTCTTCAGAAACGCTTTCCTGGCCATTGCCAGTCTATATTTTATATCCTCTCTACTTCGACCATCATAAGTTGTTTTGCTCCCCAAATAGCAAAACTCCTTTACTACTTTAAGTGTTTCATTTCCTAATCTAATTCCCTCAGCATCACCCGATTTAATTTGACTACATTCCATTATCCTCGTTTTGCTTTTGTTGATGTTCATCTTATATCCTCCTTTCAAGACACTGTCCATTCCGTTCAACTGCTCTACCAAGTCCTTTGCCGTCTCTGACAGAATTATAATGTCATCGGCGAACCTCAAAGTTTTTACTTCTTCTCCACGAATTTTAATACCTACTCCAAATTTTTCTTTTGTTTCCTTTACTGCTTGCTCAATATACAGATTGAATAACATCGGGGAGAGGCTACAACCCTGTCTCACTCCTTTCCCAACCACTACTTCCCTTTCATGCCCCTCGACTCTAATAACTGCCATATGGTTTCTGTACAAATTGTAAATAGCCTTTCGCTCTCTGTATTTTACCCCTGCCACTTTCAGAATTTGAAAGAGAATATTCCAGTCAACATTGTCAAAAGCTTTCTCTAAGTCTACAAATGCTAGAAACGTAGGTTTGCCTTTTCTTAATCTTTCTTCCAAGATAAGTCTTAAGGTCAGTATTGCCTCACGTGTTCCAACATTTCTACGGAATCCAAACTGATCCTCTCCGAGGTCCGCATCTATCAGTTTCTCCATTCGTCTGTAAAGAATTCGCGTTAGTATTTTGCAGCTGTGACTTATTAAACTGATAGTTCGGTAATTTTCACATCTGTCAGCACCTGCTTTCTTTGGGATTGGAATTATTATATTCTTCTTGAAGTCTGAGGGTATTTCGCCTGTCTCATACATCTTGCTTACCAGCTGGTAGAGTTTTGTCATGACTGGCTCTCCCAAGGCCGTCAGTAGTTCTAATGGAATGTTGTCTACTCCGGGCGCCTTGTTTCGACTCAGGTCAAAAATATTAACACTTAATTAACGTGGTAGTTGCAAACCATTGCAAGAAAATAACCGCAAACTAAACGGATATGTTTCTGCCCCAGCGACTGCTGTGTAAATAAGATCGATGTCGCAACATTTCGACTACTGCCATCGTTAGGATCTTGCTTCAGTACTTCAGAAATTCTGTTCACTGTGTAAATGCGTTAAATCAAACGCCCGTAACTTGCTTCGGCATGGGATTTGCCTTATGTTGACAACGGAATAGGTTTTGTAAGTTCTAAATGGTAATAGCATTAAAATATTACATGAAGTAATGGCAACAAATCAGCTTGCCAAAATATCGCCAACCGTCTGGATACCTGAGTGAGCTCAACATCATCATACGCCGGGAAAGCATTCGATTACGCAAGTGATAAATAAAAGATCATTAAGCGAATTAGAGGCAGTATTCATAAAAATCTCTAACGTAACAGAAATTGTGTTATCTCTATCTCCAATCTCTTCCAAGAGTTTATTAATAGCTGTGCCAAAGTCGGCAACAGCTAACTTGTATGTAACAGACTGTCCAGCATGCTCCAGTAACGTAATAAAGCGAAATTGGTTTTGCATTTATACCATATACTAGGACTGAAGGGAAAAATGAGTAAATCATGTAATCTGATATTTTCATATTTATTTACAACTCAGTATTATACCTAATGTAAGCAAAAATTGCCACTTGTTGGAACCACACATGTGTCGTGACAATTGCACGCAGTCGAATGTTTTGGAATGGACGCTGGCGCGAAATGTCCAGGGGACCATCATTAACCGCACTGACTTCAGTGTAATTATTATGTTTGAATAAAAGTGTTATTTTTGTTCGCTCGATGTGTATTTCCTTTGGTTAACTTCTGTACTGTACTTCACTGTACTGCACTGTAGCAGTTCTTTCCATATTTGGTTCAAGTTTCATCGGGCTATCTTACCTAGCAGTGGTACTTCATGCGAACGCTGTTCTCTTCCTTAATTTTTGCGAACCAGTGTATACGTAAAATTTTTGACTGCATGAATATCTTACGATTAAAATGGAAGCTCATCTCTTACTCATTGTACGGTTAAGTTCTGTGCCATTGAAAGGTACTGTACTGATATGTGGACGATGATATAATATTTTAACAACGTCCATACTTTAAAAAAAGTATTCAGACTTACTGCCGTTGCTGTCGTACGTAAACTGAAGTATGAAACCTCCCCAGCTGCTAAAAACTTATATCCTTTTCAAATTTAACGTCTAATCTAGATATTTGGGCTATAAGCTTAGGCCCTGAAACTGGTAGGCATGTAAGTAAGCTGTTCCCATCCTAAGGCTTGGAAAAGAGCTGTACAGCACTATTTATATTAAAAATCATTACCAGACATAGAAAAGGCGATAAATGCTTGGGAATCTTAAGGATCGACCATAACTGACCTCCATATCACTGCAGTTGTCCTCTAACTATTATTCAGTTAGCCACAGAGCTACACGAAAACAGACTTAAAAAACGAGCACCTTAAGAGAAACTCTTACAATTAGCGACATTCCCCATTGCTCTACAATTTACAATTTAACGCACTGTGTACACTACCAGAATCATAGCATTTGTACACACTAAGAGGGAAAGGAGTGAGGCGGGCAGAGGAAAGGGGAGAGGTGGGGGGGGGGGGGGGGGGGGGAGAGGAGAAAGGAATACGACGCACCACGAGAAAGCTACGCTAACTGGTCACAAATTGATATGGATGAATTTGTGACGTTGCAGCGCAATTTCGCCGCACAGCTGGCTAGGATAGTAGACAGGGCACACCATGGCATATAGTCTTTGCGCATTTCATTCCGTGTACTTGGCAGGACAGTAACCACGCCTCGCAGAGAGGTGCGTGGACAATATACGCAGACGTCAGCATTTGGAACCGAACGTGTAGCTGGGCTCAAAGAAGCCGATTGGAGTAATCAGCCAGTCGCTAGACCTTTGAGCAGAAGCGATGCCTCTATTCGACGATGTTAGCAGGAACGGGTGAACCGTGACCAAACACAAAGTCAAGAAGGAAGCAGTCTACCGAGAGACGACTCAAAGTGATGGCCGATCAGTCATCAGAGAGGCACTCAGAGTCCCGGATTAACCGTTACCATCGACATGCAACTGGTGCTTCATTGATCACCAGGACCATCAACAGGCGGCTCACAGAAAGGGGGCTTAGCTCACAACACCCCTTACGCTGACTACGATTGACCTCTGTAAACCAACAGGCCCATTCGCAGTGGTGTCGGGCACATTCGGCCAGGTCTTCCATTGAATGGAACAGCATTGTCTTCAGTGATACGTTCCGCCTCGAATTGAGCCCCAATAACAAACGGAGTCTTGTCTGCAGAAGCACCGGACAGCTGTGGGATACCGGCCTAACTGTTTCAAGAATGTGAAGATGGGTCGTGAGTCGTGCTTGGGTAGCTCAGTTGGTAGAGCACTTGCTCACGTAAGGCAAAGGTCCCGGGATGTTTCAACCTAACGGTTGCCCCCCCCCCCCCCCCCCCCCCACCCACGCTGCCCGACAACCAGGAGTGATGGTCTGGGGCGCTATTGCATTTCCTAGA
Source organism: Schistocerca gregaria (assembly GCF_023897955.1). Taxonomy (NCBI): domain Eukaryota; kingdom Metazoa; phylum Arthropoda; class Insecta; order Orthoptera; family Acrididae; genus Schistocerca; species Schistocerca gregaria. The sequence continues at coordinate 481,397,141 of NC_064925.1, forward strand.
AGGACTCCATTTGTTGTCATCTGCGGCACTCGTGTAGCAAAGAGGTACGTCGACGATATTCTACGCCCTGTTTCGTTGCCGTTCATGGCAAGCCACGCTACGTTAGCCAGCCAGGTCGCCGGATATCTCCTCAATTGAAATTTGGAGCGTTCTGGGGAGGTTCCTCCAGACAGCTCTGGATCTAACGTTCCAATTGGACAGATTTTGGCAGAATATTCATTAGAAGGATAACAATTCTATCAGTCAGTGCCAAGCCGAATAACTGCTTGCATAAGTGGCTAGAGATGAACCAAAGCGTTATTGCCTTGCACGATTTGTGAAGCCCTTTCCGTTGAATAAACCATCAAATTTTTCTTAAATCGTAATTCTATATTTGTCTGAACATATACCTTACATATACTTCTTTCAGTCTCCATCGGGTAATTCCTTCATGGTACGTCGTTTCTTTTCTGTTCTGAGAGAGTGTGTATCTTTAGTCTTTGCAGTAGTTGCATACATATGTGAATTGCCACCGTGCTGCCAAGCTATTTCAGGCAAACTTATAAAGGATCTTTGTGAGCCTGCTACATTCCCATTTCCAAGAAACACCTCTTGAATTGCAGCGAACTTCCTTGATCACTATTTCCTTCCTCATCAGCATATTCACAAAAGGGGTAAGATGAAACTGGCCTCAGAATGTACGTCTCACTCGGTAAACGATGAGGGGTAATTGAAGACGGAACACAAGCTGCGATTGGGAAAGGAGTAAGGGAAAGGGGGGGGGGGGGGAGGAGGGGCGGATAGGCCACCTTCTTACAAACGAACCATCACGGCATTTGCCTTAAGCAATTTGAGGAAATCACAGAAAACTTAAATCTTTCCACTGCCAAAATCCGTTCGATGCGTTGCTCAGAAAACGAAATATGATTGTTAGAGCGCAAAGGTTTCCTTTGGGCAATTTTACAAAAATTTAATTCCGTTATTGGCATTGCGGTCTTCAGTCTGAAGATTAGTTTGGTACAGTCCTCCACAGCCTATCACGCAATTAAAGCCTCTTCATCTCTGCATAACTGCTGCGACTCACATCCATTTCAACCTGCTTGCTATAGTCAGTCCTTGGTTTCCTCTAAAATTTGTATCCACCACACTTAGCCCCATTGCTAAATTAACGAATCGTTGCTGCCTGTGTAGGTGTACTGTAAATTCATCTACTGACAAGGTTTAACAGCCAGAACAAAAATTGGCCTTCAGTGCCGATGTTAAAGTCCGGAACAGCGGTGAAGTGCAACTTGCCATAAATTCTGTTGATCTTTGGGAACATGTAGATGGGGAAATAGTACTTAAAAATTACAGGTTCAAAATGGCTCTGAGCACTATGGGACTTAACAGAACTTAGAACTACTTAAACCTAACTAACCTAAGGACAGAAAACACATCCATGCCCGGGGCAGGATTCGAACCTGCGACCGTAGCGGTCGCGCGGTTCCCGACTGTAGCGCCCAGAACCTCTCGGCCACCCCGGCCGGCTTAAAAATTACAGGAAACTGATCTTGTATTACAGATCTGTTCTAAGAAGCCACGAAGTATTTTCTGCAAACAGAATATGCTGGTGTTATCTACAGATACAATGCTTGTTAATTAAATAGCTGATAGATGTTATACAGATTGTGGTAGTATCGCGTACACAAGGTATAAAAGCGTAGTAGTGGAGCTGTCATTTATACTCAGGTGATTCATGTAAAAAGGTTTCCGGCATGATTACGGCCGCACGATGGGAATTAACAGACTTTGAACGCGGAATAATAGTTGGAGCTAGTCGCATGGACATACCATTTGGGAAATTGTTAGGTAATTCTACAATATAAGAGAGTGCCGGGAACACCAAATTTCAGAAATTACCTCTCACCACGGACAACGCAGTCGCCGACGGCCTTCGCTTTACGACCGAGAGCAGCGGCGTTTGTACAGAGGTGTCAGTGCTAACAGATATGCAACACTGCTTGAAATAACCGCAGAAATCAGTGTAGGACCTACGATGAACCTATTTGTTAGGAGCACAGTGCAGAAAAATTCGGCGTTAATAGGCTATTGCAGAAGACGACCGACGCGTGTGAAATTGCTGACAGCACGACATCGCCTGCAGCGGCTCACCTGGGCTCGTGACGATATCGGTTGGACCCTAAACGATCTGAAAACCGTTGTCTCATCAAAATGGTTCAAATGGCTCTAAGCACTATGGGACTTAACATCTGAGGTCATCAGTCTCCTACATTTAGAACTACTTAAACCTAACTAACCTACGGACATCACACACATCCATGCCCGAGCCAGGATTCGAACCTGCGACCGTAGCACCAGCACGGTTCCGGACTGAAGCGCCTAGAACCACTAGGTCACAGCGGCCGGCGTTGTCTCGTCAGATAAGTCTCGAATTCAGTTGGTAAGAGCTGATGGTAGGATTCAAGTGCGTCGCATATCGCACGAAGCCATGGAACAAGTTGTCAACAAGGCACTGTGCAAGCTCGTGGTGGCTCCACAATGGTGTGGGCTGTGCTTACGTGGAAAGGATTGGGTCCTGTGATCCAGTTGAACCGATCATTGACCATTTGCAGCCGTTCATGGACTTCGTGTTTCCGAATAGCGATAGAATTTTTATAGATGCCATATCACCGGGCCGCAGTTGTTTTGCGATTGATTTGAAGAACATTCTGGAAATTCGAGCGAATGATTTGGCCACACAGATCGCCGGACATGAGTTCCATCGGACGTTTATGGGTCATAATCGAGAGGTTAGTTCGTGCACGAAATCCTGCACCGGCAACACTTAAGCAATTATGGACGGCTGTAGAGGCTGCGTGGATCAATATTTCTGCAGGGGATTCCATCAACTTGCCACATCAAAGAGCTCCACTACACCGGGCAAAAGGACATCCGACACGATTAACGGGTAAAAGGAGGCCCTAAACGATTTTGGGAGGTATCTCATGACTTTCTTCACCTCAGTGTATAAGTTTGTAAACTGTCACAGCACCTAAATAAACAACGTGCAGACTTTATATGTAAAGTGTCTCACATTCGAAACCTGTACATTTTTTTCGCCATAACATACACATTCTTATGATTCAAAAATTTGTTGGCTATAAAACCGTGCAATGTGCTATATGAAAAACATAGTTCTGCAAGCTCTCATTCTCTCTATAATAGCGTACATGAACAAGGTCAAGACCTGCACCACGTGGCTTTCCGTTGGAGTCACATTATTCGTGCGTCATGCGTCATCGTCAACAGGCTACTCATGACGAGTCATTGCTATTGTGGAAGAGTGGAATTCGACTGCGTCGGAGACCTGGGTACGGTATGGTGGTCCTGAGCGCACTGCTCGATGATGAATGGCTCTGAGCACTATGGGATTTAACTTCTGAGGTCATCAGTCCCTAGAACTTAGAACTACTTATACCTAACTAATCTAAGGACATCACACACATCCATGCCCGAGGCAGGATTCGAACCTGCCACCGTAGCGGTCGCGCGGTTCCAGACTGAAGCGCCTAGAACCGCTCGGCCACTCTGGCCGGCCTAGGCCCAACAAAAGCTTGTATTTCTCGCCCAGAAAAACTCCCACTATACAAATTCGTCCTGTGCATTCGCACTTATATCAGTAAAATTTACCGAGAACGCCGCTCTACGAATTAGGGTTCTCGTTTGTGTGTAACATTTGTCCACTATCCCCTTGCTTACTCTTTCTGTACCTACAATCGCGTTGATGGCATTCAACGACACCACATTGTCTACTACATTGAGGATGCCAGTTCTTGACGAGCTTTGTTCGCATACGTCTATAGCACTTTATGCTGGCGGAGTATTTCGGCGTAGCAGTCCTAACCCTTCTAGACATATATGGTGGCAGGCCCCTCAAAAAGGCATCTAATGCACTAAGTTCGGCTTCCTGGAATATTATTTTATTTCCCTCATCATCCCCACCCATCTCGTGCACTTGCACAGTAATCTTACCTATTCCGTCTGTAAATTTTTCCGCCAACTCATCAAGTATCTTCGTAAGTGTACTCAACTGCTCACGGAAAGTTTTCGCGTTCTTCTTTTTCTTTTGTGTTTGCGGGAGGCCTTTTTTCAACTCATTAAAGGCCAGTGAGTTTCTAAATCCCTCTACACACTTGTCATAGGTTTTATTTCCCTTACTAGCCATAACCTTGCTATTTGGAGTAACCTCCCTGCAGTCATAGCTGTTAATTGAAGTTCTGTTGACTTTCAAGAGAAGGGAGGGCTGGATTGGGTTACTCGGCTAGTTAGCTAAAAGCTTCCAAAGTAAGTATGTTTTATCCACCTCTAATTGTGCTATCTCATTGAGCAATAACTGCACAGCCTCTGCCTAGTAGCACTCTGTGTTTTAGATTATACCACCGTGGAACCTTGATCTCCAGAACACACTGCTTAAAACAGAACAACAATCAACGATAGCTTATACACTACGCTACATGAGTTACAACATATTCCCTGCGTTTTCTTGTCACATGGCCGTACCCACGGCGCAAAATGACACAGCAAATGACACTGACGACGTCTCACAGGTTATAAATTTTGCCCCCTGACATTACTAAGGAATTGAGGAACATCAGCCTGTTCTGATGGTTGCACTGAATTTACTCTCAAAATCTGGCGAATCTCCCTCGTAAGACCCAAGTTCTCTACACACGAAAACAGGAAAGTCAACAAAAAATAGCCTGTTCTCTTAACCCACTGTACGACAATACTGCATGTCGTGGTTGTGCCTTCGTGCTGCTAGACAACGAATTGTGATACCAAACCACAGTAGCGCGTGACTTGGGGCGACTACGGTGTGGAGTTCAAGTGTGGCAGGATATCGAGTTGGCGGTGCCGGCTTGTGGTGGCCAGTAGAAACATAAATAGAAGGTAAAATAGTTTTATTTAACATGTGGTACAACATTCACATTGCCGTAATGCCACGGGCACACCTGCCTCAGGCGTGCAGCCTGACCGACTGCTTTCAAAGCTGGCCAGCGATGCAGACACTCGTTCAGCCCTCTCAGAAACGTACGCGCCAGATGGCAGTTATAAGAGTCGAAGGTCATAAAATGGAAGCAGTGGTTGGGAAGGGAGTGAGACAGGGTTGTAGCCTATTCCTGATGTTATTCAATCTGTGTATTGAGGAAGCAGTAAAGGAAACAAAAGAAAATTTCCGAGTAGGAATTAAAATCCATGGCCAAGAAATAAAAACTTTGAGGTTCGCCGATGACATTGTAATTCTGTCAGAGACAGCAAAGGACCTGGAAGAGCAGTTGAATTGAATGGACATTGTCTTGGTAGGAGGATATAAGATGAACATCAACAAAAGCAAAACGAGGATAATGGAATGTAGTCAAATTAAATCAGGTGATGCTGAGGGAATTAGGTTAGGAAATGAGACACTTAAAATAGTAAATGAGTTTTGCTATTTGGGGAACAAAATATCTGATGATGTTCGAAGTAGAGAGGATATAAAATGTAGACTGGCTATGGCAAGGAAAACGTTCCTGAAGAAGAGAAATTTGTTTATATCGAGTATAGATTTAAGTGTCAGCAAGTCGTTTCTGAAAGTATTTGTTTGGAGTGTAGCCATGTATGGAAGTTAAACATGGACGATAAATAGTTTGGACAAGAAGAGAATAGCAGCTTCTGAAATGTGGTGCTACAGAAGATTAGATGGGTACATCACATAACTAATGAGGATATATTGAATAGAATTGGGGAGAAGAGGAGTTTGTGGCACAACTTGACTAGGAGAAGGGATCGGTTAGTAGGACATGTTCTGGGGCATCAAGTGATTACCAATTTAGTATTGCAGGGCAGCGTGGAGGGTAAATCGTAGAGGGAGACCAAGAGATGAATACACTAAGCAGATTCAGAAGGATGTATTCTGCAGTACGTACTGAGAGATGAAGACGCTTGCACAGGATAGAGTAGCATGGAGAGCTGCATCGAACCAGTCTCAGGACTGAAGATAACAGCAACAACAACGACAACAACAACAACAACACGACTGCGTAAATATATCTTTAAATGCCAAGTTGTCCGTTTTATTAATTTCACGTTACAAAGCGCTAGCTTTGGGCAGTACAGATATCAAATATTTTTCAGTTCGATAAAAAAACAATAGCTGTCGTTCCGCTCTCGTTACACAGTCAACAGAACGGGTAAACTTCGAAGCCTCTATTCTGTTCTACACAATACAGAAAATAGTATCCTGGCACGAGAAATCACGATATATTTCCGTTATTTTGGTATGATACCATCTGGTTTCACACTGACCAATACTATACTAGCTTCTGCCCCTGATGTTCTTTGCGCTGGATCTCGGCAAAAAAACTTCCCTCTCCACATTATTCGTTCTTTTTCTCTTCTTCTCCTCAGAATTGCCCAGCTCTAGTGAAATCCTCTTCTACAGTTAATTTCGGATTTCATCTTCTCCTCGAAATAACCTCGAGTTACTGCAACACGGCATACCAGTCGTGTTCTAGAAAGTTATGGGTTCTTCTCGTCTTTTTACATTTCCCTATTATTCTCCTACGCCGTATACTGTCACTGTGATCTCATTAAGCTCCTCCACTTTCTAAAATTACGAAACTGTTCTGCCCTCCACAAAACAACTAGTTTTTCCGTCATCTCTGTACTCGTGCCCTCCGTACGTTAAAAATCCGAAAGCGCCATAATCTGACTCTGCGCCATCTGCTATTTTCGCATTGATAAACTTCGTGTAGGGGTAGTGTCTTTAATTCATAATCAAAACGTCTTCGGTCCCGGGTTCGATCCCCGCCATTGCCTAAATTTTGATAAATAATCAGTATTGGTGGCCGAAGACTTCCGGCATAAGAAGTCAGCCTCATTCTGCCAACGGCATTGTCAAAGAGGGCGGAGGAGCGGATAGAGATTCAGGGCACTGTCTTGTCCTAGGGGTGGGAAATTGCCCCTATAGGCGGAAGAATCAGCAATGATCAACGACATGAGGATGCAGAAGGCAATGGAAACCACTGCATTAAAGACACGTAACGTGTATCAACAGGACATGTGGCCTGTAGTTGAAGAAGTGTCATGATAATCTCTCCATTGGCAAAAGATTTCGGAATAGTCCCCCATTCGGATCTCCGGGAGGGGACTGTCAAGGGGGAGGTTACCATGAGAAAAAGATTGAATAATCAACGAAAGGATAACGTTCTACGAGTCGGGGCGTGGAATGTCAGAAGCTTGAACGTGGTAGGAAAACTAGAAAGTCTGAAAAGGGAATTGCAAAGGCTCAATCTAGATATAGTAGGGGTCAGTGAAGTGAAGTGGAAGGAAGACAAGGACTTCTCGTCAGATGAGTATCGGATAATATCAACAGCAGCAGAAAATGGTATAACAGGTGTAGGATTCGTTATGAATCGGAAGACAGGGCAGAGGGTGTGTTACTGCGAACAGTTCAGTGACCGGGTTGTTCTAATCAGAATCGACAGCAGACCAACACCGACAACGATAGTTCAGGTATACATGCCGACGTCGTAAGCTAAAGATGAACAGATAGAGAAAGTGTATGAGGATATTGAAAGGGTAATGCAGTATGTAAAAGGGGGACGAAAATCTAATAGTCATGGGCGACTGGAATGTAGTTGTAGGGGAAGGAGTAGAAGAAAAGGTTACAGGAGAATATGTGCTTGGGACAAGGAATGGAAGAGGAGAAAGACTAATTGAGTTCTGTAACAAGTTTCAGCTAGTAATAGCGAATACCCTGTTCAAGAATCACACGAGGAGGAGGTATACTTGGAAAAGGCCGGGAGATACTGGAAGATTTCAATTAGATTACACCATGGTCAGACAGAGATTCCGAAGTCAGATACTAGATTGTAAGGCGTACCCAGGAGCAGATATAGACTCAGATCACAATATAGTAGTGATGAAGAGTAGGCTGAAGTTTAAGACTTTAGTCAGGAAAAATCAATACGCAAAGAAGTGGGATACGGAAGTTCTAAGGAATGACGAGATACGTTTGAAGTTCTCTAACGCTATAGATACAGCAATAAGGAATAGCGCAGTAGGCAGTACAGTTGAAGAGGTATGGACATCTCTAAAAAGGGTCATCACAGAAGTTGGGAAGGAATACATAGGTACAAAGAAGGTAGCTGCCAAGGAACCATGGGTAACAGAAGAAATACTTCAGATGATTGATGAAAAGAGGAAGTACAAACATGTTCCGGGAAAATCAGGAATACAGAAATACAAGTCGCTGAGGAATGAAATAAATAGGAAGTGCAGGGAAGCTAAGACGAAATGGCTGCAGGAAAAATGTGAAGACATCGAAAAAGATATGATTGTCGGAAGGACAGACTCAGCATACAGGAAAGTCAAAACAACCTTTGGTGACATTAAAAACAACGGTGGTAACATTAAGAGTGCAACGGGAATTCCTCTGTTAAATGGAGAGGAGAGAGCAGATAGGTGGAAAGAATACATTGAAAGCCTCTATGAGGGTGAAGATTTGCCTGATGTGATAGAAGAAGAAACAGGAGTAGATTTAGAAGAGATAGGGGATCCAGTATTAGAATCGGAATTTAAAAGAGCTGTGGAGGACTTAAGGTCAAATAAGGCAGAAGGGATAGATAACATTCCATGAAAATTTCTAAAATAATTAGGGGAAGTGGCTACAAAACGACTATTCACGTTGGTGTGTAGAATATATGAGTCTGGCGACATACCATCTGACTTTCGGAAAAGCATCATCCACACAATTCCGAAGACGGCAAGAGATGACAAGTGCGAGAACTATCGCACAATCAGCTTAACAGCTCATGCATCGAAGCTGCTTACAAGAATAATATACAGAAGAATGGAAAAGAAAATTGAGAATGCGCTAGGTGACGATCAATTTGGCTTTAGGAAAAGTAAAGGCACGAGAGAGGCAACTCTGACGTTACGGCTAATAATGGAAGCAAGGCAAAAGAAAAATCAAGACACTTTCATAGGATTTGTCGACTGGAAAAAGCGTTCGACAATATAAAACGGTGCAAGCTGTTCGAGATACTGAAAAAAGTAGGGGTACGTTATAGGGAGAGACGGGTCATATACAATATGTACAACAACCAAGAGCGAATAATAAGAGTGGACGATCAAGAACGAAGTGCTCGTATTAAGAATGGTGTAAGACAAGGCTGTAGCCTTTCGCCCCTACTCGTCAATCTGTACATCGAGGAAGCAATGATGGAAATAAAAGAAAGGTTCAGGAGTGGAATCAAAATACAAGGTGAAAGGATATCAATGAAACGACTCGCTGATGACAGTGCTATCCTGAGTGAAAGTGAAGAAGAATTAAATGATCTGCTGAACGGAATGAACAGTCTAATGAGTGCACAGTATGGTTTGAGAGTAAATCGGAGAAAGATGAAGGTAATTAGAAGTAGTAGAAATGAGAAGAGCGTGAAACTTAACATCAGGATTGATGGTCACGAAGTCAATGAAGTTAAGGAATTCTGCTACCTAGGCAATGAAATAACCAATGACGGACGGAGCAAGGAAGACATCAAAAGCAGACTCGCTATGGCAAAAAAGGCATTTCTTTCCAAGAAGTCTACTAATATCAAATACTGGCCTTAATTTGAGGAAGAAATTTCTGAGGATGTACGTCTGGAGCACAGCATTGTATGGTAGTGAAACATGGACTGTGGGAAAACCGGAACAGAAGAGAATCGAAGCATTTGAGAATTAGGTGGACTGATTAGGTAAGGAATGAGGAGGTTCTACGCAGAATCGGACAGGAAAGGAATATATGGAAAACACTGATAAGGAGAAGGGACAGGATGATATGAGGGAATGACTTCCATGGAACTGTAGAGGGCAAAAACTCTAGAGAAAGACAGAGATTGGACGCCAAGTAAATAATTGAGGACGTAGGTTGCAAGTGCTACTCTGAGATGAAGAGGTTAGCACAGGAAAGGTATTCGTGGCGGGACGCATCAAACAAGTCAGTAGACTGATGACAACAACAAAAAAAACTTTTACATAGATAATACGTTACCCACTGGACCAATGCTTCAGAACACTCTGAAGTTAAATACAGGCACATTGACAGAATAATATTACAATTTCACACAACGTTTTTCTTTTCATTTTTAGTATACATTGAGATATGAAATGAATGTAGGATATTTACAAGGGTATCAGAACACAAATTTACAATACGTTTCTGCTAGGTACTAAGTCGGTGAGAGGTAGTCGTGTAAGAATAGGTGGGGCTGTAAGTATGCCTGCTGTAGTTTCTACATAACTTAGTTTCACAGTTGTTGAGGAATAAGTTTATTATTTCTATATTTGTAAGTATGGGGCATACTTGGAAAGTAAGAGCTCTTCGGTTATTAAAATGTACTGCCAGATTAAAAGCCAGAAGTGCCCAGAAGAAGTGGGAGAAATTTCACAGATTGGGAGAGTATGTGGTGATGTATCAGTGACTGCAAAATCGAGTGAAATTTACAAAGAACTTGGCACTTATCAGTGCCGCGGGGCGTAGCCGTGCGTCTGATGCGTCTTGTCACGGTTCTCGCTGCTCCCCCCATCGGAGGTTCGAGTCCTCCCTCGGGCATGGATGTGTGTGTGTTGTCCTTAGCGTAAGTTAGTTTAAGTTAGATTAAGTAGTGCGTAAGCCTAGGGATCGATGACTTCCACAGTTTGGTCCCATAGTCCTTGCCACAAATTTGGAATTTTTTCACTTATCAGCATGACTTTCCACACCACTGGCCAGGATGCAGCACAATTCGGTTTGGAACTTTGTCATAAAGTTCCTGAACCATCTCCTGAAGTGGTTGGGACGGGAAAGAAATTATGTATTCGTGGTGGGTTGGATCAAACCAACCAGAAGTCTGCTGATTTTCCTTTTTTTAAGAAAACTGGTCTTTGATACCCTGGATTGCTGCCACTTGGAGTATCCCAGTGTCATGCTGAGAGTTATAGAGACATATGCCATTTATAGACGAGCATTTTTGTGTTGAAAAATGGCACGATGATGTTGTCGCGTGAGGATGCAGGACGTCGGTGAGTTACAGTTGTGCTGTCAGCTTTCCCTCAGTCACTACGAGCAGTGACCTGAACTCGTACCCTGCGTTTCTCACACTGTTACTCCAAGAGTAACACAATTGTGCCTCTCCAAGACATTCGAAAATGGGACATCTCCCCAGGTCACCCCCATAGTCGCTGACGATTGTTATCTGCAGTAGAGCAGAATCGCGGTTCATCGCTGAACATAATGCGATGCCATTTATCAGCAGTCCATGGTTGTCGGTCACGGCACCACTCCAAACTCAGTCGTCTGTGTGTTGGTGATAACGGCAGCCTGCAGTAGGGACAGTAGGGATGGTAGTTCTGTAGTCCGGCTGCTGCAAGCCTTCGACTAATGTTGCAGGATGACAGTAAGTTTCAGGGACTGCATTACGTGTTCTCCGATGGCAAGCGTTTATGTGAAGGTATTACATTGTGCTTGGTGCACAGAATGGCGATACTCCCTAGTAGTAGAAGGGAGTGGTTGACCAGAACCTTGACAAGGAGTATGCCAGATGGTACGTTCTCCCTAAATCCAACACAGGACCGTTGTTAAATCCGAATGCCCCGCAGATGTGGATATTGCGCGTTTCGACCAGATGACCAATTGGAGACCCATACTGAGGCCAGTTTCAAAGTCTGCCAGATACTGATAACGCTGCCCGCACCAATAAGTGGCATTTCTGTATCTTCCACAGTTATCACTCAACATCTGACACTGTTTGCAGCCATTACTTACCTTACCACGCCTGGTCAAACAAGAATGAACGCGAACAAAACTGCGTATTTGTTCCAGTTACACTGACATTCCGCAAGATGTGTTGGAGGAGAACGTGGAAGATCAGTCTCAAAGGAAATGCTGAGAAGAGCAGGAAAGAAAGACGGCCTATTCGGAACACTGTCAGGAGGAAAATGGTTAGCCACCTACTACGCCATTCACTACAGTTCGCTACTCTGATTAAAGGAATGATAGAGACTGGTGTTTGAGGTTGAAATTAAATCTGACAGAAGACACGCCCGAGCATCAATAGACGAGGGTCTAGAAGCGAGGTGGTGTGAGAGAACCCATGAACTTTTGGGTTAACTAATAGCCATTCATTTCCAAGCACTTTTTGTAACGTTGCACCAGCTTCTTCAGCCGCTCAGCATAGAATGCCAGCAACTGGGAATTGAACCAGTTTGCACCGGTGGTCTTTAGTTACTCATCACCTACAAACCGTGGTCAACAAAACCACTGTTTCAAGTGTAAGAAGAGGTAATAGTCGCCGGCTTCGAGATTGGGATTGCAGGGTGAGTGATCGAAAAGTTGCCAACGGAAATGTCGAATCTTTCGCTTGACACTGTCAGCGGTTTGTGGATGTGCATTGTCATGAGGGAGGACTATCTCGAACGACAGTTTCCTCTGATGTCTATTTTGGATGGCACGTCTCAGTTTCGTGAGAACTTCACAGTATATATCATACGTAATGGTAGTCATCATTTTTTGACTGTAGTAAAGAAATTACTTGATGGTTTCTGTATTGGAGAAATTTAATATTGCCACTGCATTGACTGTTGTTTTTCTCTTTCATTGAGGTAATACACTCCTGGAAATTGAAATAAGAACATTGTCCCAGGAAGGGGAAACTTTATTGACACATTCCTGGGGTCAGATACATCACATGATCACACTGACAGAACCACAGGCACATAGACACAGGCAACAGAGCATGCACAATGTCGGCACTAGTACAGTGTATATCCACCTTTCGCAGCAATGCAGGCTGCTATTCTCCCATGGAGACGATCGTAGAGATGCTGGATGTAGTCCTGTGGAACGGCTTGCCATGCCATTTCCACCTGGCGCCTCAGTTGGACCAGCGTTCGTGCTGGACGTGCAGACCGCGTGTGACGACGCTTCATCCAGTCCCAAACATGCTCAATGGGGGACAGATCCGGAGATCTTGCTGGCCAGGGTAGTTGACTTACACCTTCTAGAGCACGTTGGGTGGCACGGGATACATGCGGACGTGCATTGTCCTGCTGGAACAGCAAGTTCCCTTGCCGGTCTAGGAATGGTAGAACGATGGGTTCGATGACGGTTGCGAATGGTCCTCACCGATACCCCAGGAGCAACAGTGTCCCTAATTTGCAGGGAAGTGGCGGTGCGGTCCCCTACGGCACTGCGCAGGATCCTACGGTCTTGGCGTGCATCCGTGCGTCGCTGCGGTCCGGTCCCAGGTCGACGGGCACGTGCACCTTCCGCCGACCACTGGCGACAACATCGATGTACTGTGGAGACCTCACGCCCCACGTGCTGAGCAATTCGGCGGTACGTCCACCCGGCCCCCCGCATGCCCACTATACGCCCTCGCTCAAAGTCCGTCAACTGCACATACGGTTCACGTCCACGCTGTCGCGGCATGCTACCAGTGTTAAAGACTGCGATGGAGCTCCGTATGCCACGGCAAACTGGCTGACACTGACGGCGGCGGCGCACAAATGCTGCGCAGCTAGCGCCATTCGACGGCCAACACCGCGGTTCCTGGTGTGTCCGCTGTGCCGTGCGTGTGATCATTGCTTGTACAGCCCTCTCGCAGTGTCCGGAGCAAGTATGGTGGGTCTGACACACCGGAGTGTATATCGTTAGTGTGTCAGACGAAAGGCCGAGGGCCTTGGTTCGAATCGCTCTGCTGCCTGTGATTTTTTTTACTGGTGGTAGGACTAGAATGGAATGTAACGAACCTCATGATGCCAATTGCGGAGCTGCTTGAGAGGGAAGTAGCGGCTCCAAGGTCACGTAAGCTCACTCTATGCTTCTCCATACCGGAACCGTATGAAAACACTAACAAAGGATGACATGGCGTCCGATAGGTACTGAATTACCGGATAGGGACAGGAAACTGAGCTCTAGCTTGTTATTTAGTGTAAAAAAATTTTCGTCCCGTTAACTGTAGCAATATGGGAAAATACATTTTTTCCGTCTTGTCGTTAAGAGTCCACTGATGCACGTTCGCGTTCAGTTGTAGTACTCCCTGGCCTCACCCTACGCACAGTTTTGACATACGTGTTCCCGACGAAGGGAAATTCGTCATGGAGCACCAATCCCCAATAATCAACCAGATCTCAGTGTTTGATCCGTTTGTCTTACGATATCATCAGTCTGGGCACTAAAACTGCCACTCCGCTTGTGTACTTGCCCATTTGTACGCACTCCTTTTAAGTCTCGGCACCATCGTCGAATGCTATAACTTTTCACTTATTTTTTACTACAGATCGCAGATTCGATTGAATGTTTGCAAAGTAATATTTCAGTGCTAGATCAGAAATGTAAGGACTATGGTATGAAGATTAGCATCTCCAAAACGAAAGTAATGTCAGTGGGAAAGAAATATAAACGGATTGAGTGCCAAATAGGAGGAACAAAGTTAGAACAGGTGGTCGGTTTCAAGTACTTAGGATGCATATTCTCTCAGGATGGCAACATAGTGAAAGAACTGGAAGCGAGGTGTAGCAAAGCTAATGCACTGAGCGCGCAGCTACGATCTACTCTCTTCTGCAAGAAGGAAGTCAGTACTAAGACTAAGTTATCTGTGCACCGTTCAATCTTTCGACCAACTTTGTTGTATGGGAGCGAAAGCTGTGTGGATTCAGGCTACCTTATCAACAAGGTTGAGGTTACGAATATGAAAGTAGCTGGAATGATTGCAGGTACTAGTAGATGGGAACAATGGCAGGAGGGTGTCCACAATGAGGAAATCAAAGAAAAACTGGGAATGAACTCTATAGATGTAGCAGTCAGGACGAACAGGCTTAGATGGTGGGGTCATGTTACACGCTTGGGAGAAGCAAGGTTACCCAAGAGACTCATGGGTTCAGCTGTAGAGGGTAGGAGGAGTCGGGGTAGACCAAGCGGAAGGTACCTGGATTCGGTTAAGAATGATTTTGAAGTAATGGGTTTAACATCAGAAGAGGCACCAATGTTAGCACTGAATAGGGGATCATGGAGGAATTTTATAAGGGGGCTATGCTCCAGACTGAACGCTGAAAGGCATAATCAGTCTTAAAAGATGATGATGATGATGATGATGACAGACTTACAAACATGGCCCAGCTCCTGATGAAAGCGAGCAGCTGTAGATTCTTTTGCACACAAAACAGATTTACAGCACGCTCTTCGAAAAAGGCAGAAGCAACGATTTTCGAAGCCATTGTCGACTTTCACCTGTAGGCTACAATCAGCCGAAAACGACAATCCAAAGAATGACTTTTGTGGTTTCATAAACAATCAATTGACAGTGATGCATTAGTCCAGAGTTTTTTCTGATATTCCAATATTTAAATATAAGTAAAAGACCTTTGCTTTTCGAATACACCTCGTACAATAAAATTAGACTTAAGTTATTCAGATATTACAACACTTCTTAATCCTAGTGGCTATCTTAATATAGATATTGACGGACATTACAACAAAATGAGAAAAAAAGAAAAATGCACGCTAAAAGAGCAACTACTTGTATTAATTTGCAATATGCAGCTTTTACGTAAAACATTTCCCCGTCCTGTTAGTGTAACGTTCAAAGGCAGGTGAGTGCAGTGAAGTACAGTAGGTGTACAGGTAGCGAACTACACGTATCGTCATAGTTCCTGGTCACGCCACGCACGGTATCTACGACGCAACGCTGTCACTGTTAACACACCAGTTAAACTTTTACACAGCAGGCCACGCTGCTGTTTGTCGGTAAATGAGGGCGTGAGTGTTTCTTCTCTTGGCCGCAAAGCCTAACAGACTTTCAAAGCTCCCTGTTTCGACCATACATGAGAGCTTAGCAAACATTTATTCTGCGGGTCGCCAGAGGCAGTACTTTCGATGCACAAGCTCGGCCGCTATGCTCGCGCCACTTTACACATTTTTCTGTTTCATGCTGAAGTGTTATTCGTGCCGACTACCGGCGAACTAACCATCAACTCCGTTTATTTCACGTCCATCATTGCTCAGAACAAGTGCGGAAATCCAACGTTTGGGTTGCACTGCACTCAATTTCAACATGTCTCTCTTATGTGACAGCTCAGCCTAAAACAAACCTACATGTGATTGTCTCATCACTGACATCCAAATATGCACAAAGCTATGAGTACGTTTAATTTCTAACTGATGTTCTTGTTGTCGCGGTCTGCTGTTCGAAGACTGGTTTGTTGCAGCTCTCCAATCTAGTCCATCGTTATCAATAGAGCTATCCAACTACCACTCTCTGAAGACAAATGTGATTAAGAATTTTAAATAATGAAACAAACAGCTATTGAAAATTATTATGACAGCTCCATAGTAGACACCCTAAAACACTCAATAATGGCAAAGCAATCACAACACAAAAAACTAAAAGAAAATAACATCTTTCATACAATCCCCTTTCTAGGTAACATTTCATACATGATTGCCAATGTCGTCAAACGAAAAGGCATAAGCATATATGTTACAACAGACAACAAGATTGTACAGAAGTTACCCCACAACATTGGCACACGAAACCGGCTTCCTCTCACAGGTGTGTACAAAATTGAACGTTTGGATTATGACTGCTTCTACGTAGGCCAGACAGGCAGATCATTTGAGATTAGATTAAGAAACACATGGCAGCACTAAAAAACAAAAAATACCACACAGCAGTAGCCACCCACCTGCATGAAACAAAACACCATGTTAACAACACAAGTACCTACACATCCAACCAAAATTCAGAAAATTAGACATCCTTGAAGCACTCCAAATATACAGACACCAAACAACACAACTGGAATCCATCTTAAATGACAATATTTACAATAGTATCATCTCTGTTTTCAGCAACTGCCTACACCCTTAAAAACACGTTCACACACCTTAATACTTACCATAAATACTGACAGCCGCCAAGAGTACATGAGACTGACCTCATTTATAGATAATTCACCAAACCAACAGCTTTTACTCCTGGTCAGCTTGAAACTGTATGTACATCAACTACTGGCACAAATTGTATATCTATCTGCATATTTTAAAGCATTAACCAACTATTACCCAAACATTTAGGCAGCTAATATATGTAACATGTAATCTCAAGACCCCTTGCCTTGTAAATGTTTGCTCTCATACAATCACTCTATGCACCCTCTCTCTTTCTTCCTCTCCTTCTGCCTCCAACCTCTCACATCTGTCTATTAATTCCAATTAAATATTGTCATCTATGTATAATTTTACTGCTGTAGCCAATATGATTATTGTACTTAAAGTCTGTAACATTTCACCTGATTGTTATTAACAAGTATGAAATTTAAGCCATTTTAACAGTTCACCTGCTTGTATATACGAGTACGAATGTTAAACTGTTTTAACTTGTCAAAATCGTTTTTATATGCCACCTGAAGTACACACACATATATTCGACACCTCAAAACAAACACCTCCAAATCGTTTAAATAATTGTTCTGTAATAATGTTGTTACGATGTATATTCTATGTACTTTTCGATTATGTCTTCTCTTCTGCTATACGAACCTTGCACCCAGCGGATTCCAGACGCCATATTTGTTTTCAAATGTGACAGTATACATGTGATGTGTTACGATAGCGAATAGGAAATAGGAACCTGTGACCGCTGGAGGTACTCTATTTTACTTATTTTATGTTTACTGTTAGATACCAGTTTAATTTTTTTTCAGAAGAAATCCAAAACCATGTTCTGAAATAGTGTCTTGTTTCTCCACTAGGCAGTGCCACAAGTTCCTCCAAAAATCGTAACACAACACATACACAAATGTCATATTAAATAATGTAAATCCACTCGATGATGGAGGTTTAAACTTTTGAAACGCGTCGTGGAAATAAATAAAACGGTCACTGGTAGCAGTAAACTTGTTGTTTGATTTAATAGTCCATCCTGAGCGAGCAGCTTCATAACTACTGCAACTTTCATCCATTTGAACCTGCTTACTGCTTAGGACTTCGACTTCAATTTTTATCTCAACGCTCCTCCCATCACTTCCTTCCATTAACAAATTATTCTATTCCTTAATGTCTCACGGTGTGGTCTGCTAAATCATGCTGTTAAGTTAAAACACAGTCTAGATTGCAATAACATTTGTTTGTTATGACACCACGATCGTACAATCTTGCGGAATCAGGTGAAAAACCGAGAAGCAGCCAATACCAGCCATAGCGGGCCCAAATGAATCTGAGGATGGCTTTAACATAAGCAGAAACCGGTGATAATAAACCAATGTTTTTGCGATATCGACTGTTGTTTTAACCTAAGTATGCCACTAGATCGTTGCGCTCCAAGGACAATGTTGTCTACATTTACAAATCAAGTTGTATCAGAAATTTATTTTCTCCCAATCTGAGTCAGTGCCTCTCCAATAGTTACTCGATCTACCCAACCAATATTAGCATATTTCTGCAGTACCATGTTTTAAAAGATTTAATTCTCTTCAGGTCTAAAATGGTTATCGTCCGCTTTTCACTTCCGTACAAGACAAATATCCTCAGAAATTATTTCTTAACACTTAAATTTACATAAGATGTCAACAAATTCCTCTTTTCCAGAAACGCTTTTCTCGCTGTTGTCAGTGTATGTTGTACTTCGTCTCTACTTCACTCATAATTAGTTATTTTGCTGCCCAAATGACCAAACTCATCTATTACTTAATATACCTCCCTCATCATCATCTGATTTAATTCAACTACATTCTATTACCCTTGTTTTACTGTTGTTGGTTTTCGTCTTATAATCCGTTCCATTCACCTGCTGTTTCAAGTCCTTTGCTGCCTCTGTAATCAGCAAACCTAAAAGTTTTTGTTTCTTCTCCCTGTATTTTAATCCTCTTTCCAATTTGCTCCTTGGCTTCCTTTACTGCTTTCTCAATGTACAGATTTTTGGGGATAGGCTATAAACCTATTTCACTCCTTTCTCAACTGCTGCTTCCCTTTCACATCATTTGACCCTTACAGCTGCAGTCTGGTTTCTGCACTGGTTGTAAATAACCTTTCTCTCCCTGTACTTTATCTCTAGTGCCTTCAAAAGTTCCATCTATATTATTAAAATGTGAGGTCTTGTGTAAATTTTAATTGATGGACTCGTGAACGGGATCATTTAAGTGGGCAAAATGGAGAACATTTATCAGTGTATTAACTGATCAGGTTCCATTGTAAGCCAGGTGATCAAAGGGTCAAGATGACGTTTCTTAGGAAAATTTAGCGAGTTTGAGACAGTATACAAGCAAGATAAAGCATGACACTCCCTGGGAAGGTCGAGGCAGCCCCATGTCTGTATATAGTGGTACCTACTTACTTTTACGTTACGTGATCCTCTTGGAGCACGAAGTACACTGTCCATTGAAAATTATCAGGATACCTATTACTGGACATTAATAGAGCTTGTGTCCACCTTCGCCCTTATCACAACTCCACCTCAGCTGGGGAAACTTTCAGTGCAGCGTCTGAATGCGGAAGAGGGGATACCATTCTTCCTCAAGAACTGAAACCAGAGGAGGTAGTAAATTTCAGCACTGGGATCTGGAGAGAAGTGGACGCTCTAATTCATCCCACAGTTGTTCCATAGGATTCAGGTCGGGCTCAGGGCAGACTAGTCCATTTCAGTAATGTTATTGTCCAAAACCATTAAGTCACAGATGCTGCACTGTTGTGTACGACTTCGAATACAATGGCAAGGAGATGTTAACTACAGTGTGATGTGAGAACCGCAGTCATAGGAAAGATGGACAGGAGCAGCAATGAAACTTCCTGGCAGATTAAAACTGTGTGCCGGGCCGAGACTCGAAATCAGGACCATTGCCTTTCGCGGGCAACTGCTCTCCTTGTACTGGCGGAATTAAACCTGGGAGCAGGGGGCGTGAGCGTGCTTGGGTAGCTCAGATGGTAGAGTACTTGCCCACGAAAGGCAAATGTTCCGAGTTCGAGTTCGGGTCTCGGCCCGGCACACAGTTTTAATCTGCCAGGAAGTTTCATATCAGCGCACACTCCGCTGCAGAGTGAAATTCTCTTTCAGCAACAGCAGCAGCAGCAATGGTTAGGGAACAAGATAACACAATAAACAGAAGATTTACTTAATTTTTTTTCTCCTAACGTACGAACCCTCAATACAAATAACGCAGCGAGAAATAAATCCAGCTATTAACGTCAACAAGGATGAGACTCCAAGTGCGAGTGAGGCATCTGGTTCTTGCCGGCCGTCCTGTATTTTGGCGACAGAGGGCGCTCGTAGTCCAGTGCCACTGGAGGCGTGGCTCAGCGGATGTGCTCCATTGGGTCGTCTGGATCCCACACAACTATTATCAGCATTGATGGAAACTTGTAGTTCCGTTGCCAACTTAAATGCGCCGGTATGGTGGTATCGATATGTGATAACTGAATGACATGGTACACTGTCACGTTTCTATATCGTTTCTGAACTTTTTCTCTGTTCTATACAGTACACAATGATGTAATGATGTGTTCACATCCTTCTGCATTTAATGTTTTGTTAAGTGCAATAAAGGGACCACATCCTAACCCATACCAAAACACCACCTCAACTGTACTTCACTGTTGGCACCAAACATGTTGGCAAGTAGCGCTCTCCACTGCGATCATACTGCTACAGTATATGTTTCGTCATTTCAAAATCTCGTCAAGCGTCTCTTGGCACTGCCTGCAGAAATGTGTGGTTTATAAGGACCTGCTTGACCGCTGCACCGCTCACATGCAGTCATTGTGTGAAGTGGACCACTGGTAGCACTAACTCCTTTGACTGATTTCAAGCTGTTTTTTACAAACGCTCTCTGCGAAGCTCTACGGTCCCTGCCTGTCATTAAACAAGATGTGCCTTGTCTTGGTTTAGTTTGGTTGTTCCTTTGCGTTTCCACTTCACAATCACATCACCAACTGTAGACTTTGGTAGCTTTGGAAGAATTGAAACCTGGAACATCAACTGCTAAACGGTGAGAACTGATTTTGGACTCACATCCCTTACAGATGATGCTTTCCGCAGTACGTTGGTAGCGAGTGTGTAGAACAAAAGAACCTGAACTGCATGTGTAAAATGGTGTGAAAGTTACCATCGATTCATTAATTCTTCTCCTAGCACTTCTGACGCATAGTTTTCGACCATCTTCTGAGTGGGTCGACAGACGGTGTGTCGGCTCACCGAGAAGGTGGCCGAAAGGTATACACCAGAAATGTTAGAAGAAGAATTCAGATTTCTGTAGGTGCAAGCCCAAAGTTTGATAGATCAGTATTGTATGGCGAAATCATGAAGATGCACATTGGAACGGTCATTAATTTCGTTCTTTCTTATGGAACCGTTAATTAGTAGTTACCAGGCTCCGTTCGGAGTGGCCGCGCGGTTAGAGGCGCCATGTCACGGATTGCGCGCCCCCTCCCGCCGGAGGTTTGAGTCCTCTCTGGGGCATGGGTGTGCGTGTTGTTCGTAGCATAAGTTACTTTAAGTTAGTTTAAACAGTGTGAAAGTCTAGGGACCGATGACCTCAGCAGTTTGGTCCCTTAGGAATTCACACACCTTTGAACAGTTACCAGGCCACTGTGATCACTATACTCGAAGGGTCAAATAAGGAAATTTAGTAACTTCACGTTTATGGAAGATGAGTCGTATCAAATAAACGAGTGTATAATAGTATACCAACTATATTTCTCCATTCTTCGTACTAACTCCTTTGGCTGTATTTAATTAACAGGAGACGTGAACGACATTACGTTCGTAAGCCGGTGCGTGGCAAACCAAAAAGAGTAAACTGAGAACGGTATCTACACATAGTACTTTAGTTTTTGACTGTGATGCAGCATTAGCCTTGCAGGTATCGAAGGCTTACCAGAGCAAAGTAAATAGATGAGTCCGTCGTAACTTTAAATTCTTTAAACCAATACTCATTGTTCGGAACGAAAGAAAACAGATAGATACCAGGCCTTTCGTCGGACTTATATACGTGCTTACAAATAGTATTCGCATATTTCTGAAAAAAGCTCGTACACGTACAAACAAAGTTTGTCAATTTAACCTCACTTTGAAGCAGATGCTGTTCGTGTTCACATTTTGACAGTAGCTTGAATGGCCAAAACTGCAGTCAAAGACATTCTGGTACACTGATATAGACACTGTGTTTCAAGACGAAGAAGAAAAAAACAAGACGCTGCTTCAAGAAATGGCTTAAAATGAGAGAGAAATTACCCATGAAAATCTGCTAACGGAAGTATTCCTATCCGAACCTGGTTATTCCAACAACTTTCTTCAATTGGGCAATGAAACCTTTAAGAACTTGTTAAGGCCCTCGTAAAAGAGGAAAATTGTCTTTCAAATCCGCTCCTACCTAGCCAGGGTTGTGTCGAACAAGCCCTTATACGTACGAAGAAAGCTTGTTAATTTAATATTACTTTTGAAGCAGACGTTTTTCGTGTATGCTGCATTTTGGCACTAGTGAAAATGGCTATAAATGCAGGTAAAGCGTTTAGAATACTGATTCTGGCACTGTGTTTAAAGAAGAAGAAAACAAGAAGCTCGTCCAGCGAATGGTTTAAAATGAGAGATAAATATTTACATGAAAATCTGTAAATGAAAATTTTACACTAACTTTCTGAGGAGGGAAAGAGGAACATTTCGTAGCTTGCTTAGAGTTACATCGCCCTCACATTGAAAAAGAACTCACATGTATCCGAAAATTTATTCTCTTCCACTTGCTTCTCTAACGACACTTCATTAAAATACCACAAAGTAGGAATATATAGCCCACATAATCCGTGGAAGAATCGGAAAACTACGATTTTTTTATTTATTGATATTCATGCTTGTATGTTATGCCTAAAATGTTGATTTTGTTCATAACCTCTTGCTGAGTTCCATATGGTTAGAATAGATGTGATACCACTACTATTTTCGTAACTGTCAGTGCAGTTTTGTCTTTATCGTTGATCGTAGTTTCCGTAGTAGTAGAAACTCACTATACAGTGAGATAAATTATGACAAAACGATTTTTCGCTAAACAAATGCGACAAATCAACGCAAACAACATGCGCCATCTTGTCACAC
The DNA here is from genome assembly GCF_023897955.1 of Schistocerca gregaria. Lineage (NCBI taxonomy): Eukaryota > Metazoa > Arthropoda > Insecta > Orthoptera > Acrididae > Schistocerca > Schistocerca gregaria. Next base: position 481,420,243 of record NC_064925.1, read on the forward strand.
TTTCTATCAATAAAAATTCCTCGAAAACACGTCAGACACGATCTATGCTTGACAAACTTGTCAAACAGCGCCGTACACGGTCAAATGTTTGGCAAACATAGTACAGTTTGACAAATAGTTTGTCGAGTACGAGGCCTTAACATGACAGCGCACATGAGCTAAAATTTAATATTTTTGTGCTCTCTACAAGTAATTTAACATTTATTTCTACTCTCTGTATTGTCTGTGACTTTATTATTTTGGCATGATAATACTTTTAACTTTAAATGGATGTGGGGCGACTGCGTTCGTTTTCCTACACAAGAAGTTGAACTCACCTTTAGCGATCTTCTCATCCAGCACATATCTTCTCTCGTATAGAAAAGCTATGTCTGGAACTAATTGTTCTGAATGTATCTTCAGTGTCCCGAAATTACAGGTATTAGTATTAGAGAGTTATTAGTATAAGAGAAATGAAAATTCCGATATATTATCTCTCCTCGACTTATTTTGGACGTAAAATTACTATATTCCACGTAATCATATTCACTCTCAATAGCCATCTTATGCTATACATCTTAATCTATCACCGATAAAATACATTCGGAGTGCCTGTGGACTGAATGCATCCTCAATATTTCTCTAATTCTTCGCTTCGAACTACAAGTTCCAGATTACGATTTGCACAACACTCCACTCGGGTTTAAGTTATTAAAAAAAGGCCACAGGTCCCGCAGAATATCCAGAATTTGCACTTTAGTCTTTACAGCTCGTCCGGTAACACTTTTAGACACTCCTCGATCGCTACAAATTAAATTATCATTTCAGAGCTCAATGCTAATACGTCCAACCATCATGATGTCCGAGCTCAGAATCCTTGATAATCTAGAGAGCAATCCGTCTAGCCGACAAAATGGGCGCGAACGCCCTCACTTCTGACTGGCTGAGATCCATCATAGGCAGTCAGCTACTGATCTAAGCCCCATTATCCTTCGTCTTTTACATTGCACCAATGACGTTATCAATATCTCTTTAGAGAAATTTGTTAAATAAACAATTTAGTAATTCCAATCATATCAAAATAATCACTCTTTTACCTAACAGAATTACTAGAGCATTTTTTATCGTTTATCCATTACCATAAACTGCCGAACTGCAAACAACACTACCCTATGTACATGGCTTACACAACCGATTCACAAAGATGTTCCCACGACGTTAGATACTCAGTTAATACAAAATGAAAAATCTGCACATATTACGTGCATCACATTTACACCTTCACTCACTCTAAAATCAAACATATGAAATAGGCAATATTTAACAGAAAATGTAATATCAGCAAACAAATAAAGGTATCTATGAAAAATAGTGTTTTACAGAAAACTGTGTTTCTCTTCTTACACATTTTTGCTCCATTTGGGATACAGCAAACGTTGCATATAATTTTGTAATGTCATGTTTAAAATTTCGTCGCCTTTACGATAGCGACAGTTTTCGGAAGCCATGATACACCATCTGTAACATACTCGTAGCTACGGTTAAGATTTCTATAACAGCTGCGCATGGCGCTATGTCGCAAGTACTTTTAAACGATTGCTTTAATCTGGATATTGTTTTGTCTTTATTTCAAAATAATATTTTTCTTAGTTGCACTTGGTTTATTCTTTCATTGTTTTTGGGCAGTTTATATCCTGATCTTTGTGACTCAGCAGTATTGTTTAACCCCAACATCTCTGGGTTAATAGCGAAAGTTAAAAGAAATTAATATTATGTGTTACTCCGTGGAAATATTTTGTCATTTAAATATTACATTATCCGATTAGGGGATTGAAAATTGCTATGTTCTGTGTAGGAACCAAACTGAAATTGACTACCTAATTTCATCAGTGACGTGCATCTATTATAGAATTTTTTTTCAAATTTGTTAAAAAAAGGAAGTAATCAGAGAACAATCTTTGGTATTATTAATACCAATCACAGTATTTGCCAGATCATTTGGCCTAACAGTAGCCTATATTAAGTGCTCCTTGCTTTATACCTCGTGACATTGATGCAGTACAGTGCACATGTGCGAAGAACAAGGATTTCAATAATTTACCCAATTGACATGAATCTCAAGCAAGGTTTTGCTACAGAGGCACACACATTGGTAGTAATTAAATACCAGAAGCACGTCCACAGAGATCTGGGACATACAGCGCCTACTCCTTCGAAATCTACCTATAACAAACAGAAGTTACATTAGGGTCATGAGCTAAAAGCGCTTAGCGCACTCTCTTATCTTGATGATGGCAGCGACTCTGCATGACTGTACTCCACGAGCTAGTAACATCCACGGGCACTCCAGTAGCTGAGCGCTGTTCTCAGGGAAAAGTCGTAAGAGGGGCTATGGGTACACGAACCTCTCCTCCGCAGGGTTAGACACATGCAATGTATCCTATGGTCCAGGGTTCCTAGTTCATCCCGAGTAAGAGGTTTCCGTTTGATATTGCCACAGAGAATGTGAATGGTACTTTAATTGTCAAAGCAATTCTTAATATCAAATACTGAAACAATTAGGACCCTTGAAATACGCATAATTAAGAGGTTTTGTTGTAACTTTTCATTAATTCGCCCAGGAAGAAACAGCAAGCCAGCGTTAAGCCATGTTAAGTGCATTCAGTTTGCAAGTAAACTGTGTAAAGCAATCACGGACGAAATTTTAAATTCTTTTTTAGCTTAGGTAGTACCTCCAAGTACATGTGGCGAGCCATTAGTGCTTATTTTCTCCTGGGTGAAGAGCATAGTCCAGATAGTATCAGTTACAATCATGCAGAAAACATCACGTAGTAAATTATGTGACGTGTTTGTGGGGAGACAGTGTGGCGCAAGAGAAAAACAATCAACACACCAGTGTGTGTACATATTAAGATAGCACATATACAAAATATCTGCACCTGTACTTGTTACACCATGTGTATTTGAAAGCAGTGAATTACATGAATAAAAATACACACATTGCTTGTTGCTGTTGTTGTTGTTGTGGTCTTCAGTCCTGAGACTGGTTTGATGCAGCTCTCCATGCTACTCTATCCTGTGTAAGCTTCTTCATCTCCCAGTACCTACTGCAACCTACATCCTTCTGAATCTGCTTAGTGTATTCATCTCTTGGTCTCCCTCTACGATTTTTACTCTCCACGCTGCCCTCCAATACTAAATTGGTGATCCCTTGATGCCTCAGAATATGTCCTACCAACCGATCCCTGCTTCTGGTCAAGTTATGCCACAAACTTCTCTTCTCCCCAATCCTATTCAATACTAACTCATTAGTCAAGTGATCTATCCATCTAATCTTCAACATTCTTCTGTAGCACCACATTTCGAAAGCTTCTATTCTCTTCTTGTCCAAACTATTTATCGTCCTTGTTTCACTTCCATACGTGGCTACACTCCATACAAATACTTTCAGAATCTACTTCCTGACCCTTAAATCTATTCTCGATGTTAACAAATTTGTCTTCTTCAGACACGCTTTCCTTGCCATTGCCAGTCTACATTTTATATCCTCTCTACTTCGACCATCATCAGTTATTTCGCTCCCCAAATAGCAAAACTCCTTTACTACTTTAAGTGTCTCATTTCCTAATCTAATTCCCTCAGCATCACCCGACTTAATTCTACTGCTATTCTCGATGTTAACAAATTTGTCTTCTTCAGAAACGCTTTCCTTGCCATTGCCAGTCTACATTTTATATCCTCTCTACTTCGACCTTCATCAGTTATTTCGCTCCCCAAACAGCAAAACTCCGTTACTAATTTAAGTGTCTCATTTCCTAATCTAATTCCCTCAGCATCACCAGACTTAATTCGACTGCATTCCATTATCCTTGTTTTGCTTTTGTTGATGTTCATCTTATATCCTCCTATCAAGACGTTATCCATTCCATTCAACTGCTCTTCCAAGTCCTTTGCTGTCTCTAACAGAATTACAATGTCATCGGCGAACTTCAAATTTTTATTTCTTCTCCATGGATTTTAATACCTACTCCGAATTTTTCTTTTGTTTCCTCTACTGCTTGCTCAACATACAGATTGAATAACATCGGGGAGAGGCTACAACCCTGTCTTACTCCGTTCCCAACAACTGCTTACCTTTCAAGTCCCTCGACTCTTATAACTGCCATCTGGCTTCTGTACAAGTTGTAAATAGCCTTTCGCTCCCTGTATTTTACCCCTGAATTTGAGAGTATTCTAGTCAACATTGTCAAAAGCTTTCTCTAAGTCTACAAATGCTAGAAACGTAGGTTTGCCTTTTCTTAATCTTTCTTCTAAGATAAGTCGTAATATCAGTACTGCCTCACGTGTTCCAACATTTCTACTGAATCCAAACTGATCTTCCCCGAGGTCGGCTTCTACTAGTTTTTCCAATCGTCTGTAAAGAATTCCTGTTAGTATTTTGCAGTTGTGGCTTATTAAACTGATTGTTCGGTAATTTTCACATCTGTCAACACCTGCTTTCTTTGGGATTGGAATTATTATATTCTTCTTGAAGTCTGAGGGTATTTTGCCTTTTTCATACATCTTGCTCACCAGATGGTAGAGTTTTGTCAGGACTGGCTCTCCCAAGGCCGTCAGTAGTTCCAATGGAATGTTGTCTACTCCGGGGGCCTTGTTTTGACTCAGGCCTTTCAGTGCTCTGTCAAACCCTTCACGCAGTATCGTATCTCCCATTTCATCTTTATCTACATCATATACACCCTCTTCCATTTCCATTTCCTTTGTTTATAATTGATTATGGAAACTTTATTTCGCCATATCCTCAACTTGTCTCTTACTATTATTTACACTCATGTCCCCACACATTCTACTGACTATTAAAATCGCAGAGTCATGAAGAGAGCGAGTAACAAACGTCAAATTGGCTTTATATATTATTACATGTTGGGATATGCAGATGATTAACATTTCAGCACAGCCACACAATGCACTTAGGAGTAACACCATGCATCTTTAGTATGTAAGGAAAGATTATGCAGCCCGCATCTCGTGATCATGCGGTAGCGTTCTCGCTTCCCGCGCCCGGGTTCCCGGGTTCGATTCCTAGCGGGGTCAGGGATTTTCTCCCTGCCTCGTGATGGCTGGGTGTTGTGTGTTGTCATTAGGTTAGTTAGGTTTAAGTAGTTCTGAGTTATAGGGGACTGATGACCATAGATGTTAAGTCCCATAGTGCTCAGAGCCATTTGAACCATTTGAAAGATTATGCAGCGGGTTTCTGATTCAGGACTCACAAAAATGATTCAAATGGCTCTGAGCACTATTGGACTTAACTTCTGAGGTCATCAGTCCCCTAGAACTTAGAACTACTGAAACCTAACTAACCTAAGGACATCACACACATCCATGCCCGAGGCAGGGTTCGAACCTGCTACCGTAGCGGTCGCGCGGTTCCAGATGTAGCGCCTAGGACCGCTCGGCTAATCCGGCCGGATCAGGACTCACATTTGAATGTTAGATCGCGTTGCGGCTTGTGCAAGAAAGAGAAACATGTTCCAGCACATGTAATTTTTCAAGTGAGAGGATTGTGGTCTATGGATATTGTGGTTCATAGTTGTGCGATGTTGTTGCTCTCGTTCATCTAGTTACCATGACTGTCATTTAAATATGGAATTAATGGCTTGAAGGTAGCCGGCCGATGTAGCGGAGCGGTTCTAGGCGCGTCAGTGCGTAACTGCGCTGATGCTACTGTCACAGGTTCGAAGCCTCACTCGGGCATGGATCTGTGTGATGTCCTTAGGTTAGAAACGTTTAAGTAGTTCTAAGTCTAGGGGACTGATGACCTCAGATGTTAAGTCCCATAGTGCTTAGTGGCATCTGAATTTTTTTTGGGGGACAATACCCAACTCCATGCAGTATCTCGAGGGCTCCACGCAACTAGCGCCAGAGGGGACAGACCTTTTTGCCATTTTAAGCTGGTTGCTGTTCACTACCTTCGAAGTCTGTATGACGTTCTTTTTCAACAATACCTGACGTACCTCGATAAAGACGGTGTTCAGCTATTGCTCTAGTCAGCAGACTAGATCTTTCACCCATTGAGACCATCTGATTCATGAGTTTCCCAGAGACTGGTAAGTCACCAGTCACCAGCCACTATGATCGTTGAACTCGGGCACAGAGTTGCAACTGCACATAAGAAATGACGTAGCCATGTATTTCATTCAAGCTCAGTTCCATATGATGTTGAGCCTGACTGGGATCGTTAGTGCTACAACAACGGCAGCTGTATCCACGAAATTTAACACCCTTCACATCTCCAAATCATTTACAAATTTAATTATCTTCGCTTGGTACTATACTGAAAATCTCGTTATTAAATAATACGTCAAATCTCCCAGTCTTTCGTTGTGTCCCAATTTTAACTGCCGGAAGTGTAATCTTATTTGTCTGGAGGGTATAACGCATGTCATTCAGTTGCGTAGGCCTTGTGACCCATGCTGAAAATTGTAAACGGGACAGGCTGTGTGCTGTGTTACTACCAGGGACACTGGGAATATAGGGTCTGGAAATACCTACTATACTTTTAGACACTATTATCTGTTTCCTTTCAATTCCTAAGCTGTCGCAAATTGGTAGTGGTCTGATTACAATAACAATACGTGTCGCAACATAGTTACCCCTTGTACTATATTAGATCATTGTTACTATGATTTTGAGCAACTACCATTTACACCACCCTGTAAGATCAAGGCTGTGTGATACAGGAGTTGAACCATAAGCAGACACAATCACCCCAAGCGGTAATAACATGCGGACGTAGCCTTCTGCGGCCGTTGTCAGTTTCACATTATATAACAGTGCCGCCACATAGAGGCACTGACGAATATTTCAGCCGTTCTGGTTTAACAGGGAAGAGTATTTACTACTGAACCTGTGGGACTACAGGTTTTATACAGGATGATCAGAAACAGGCTGGAAAGCTTGTTAGGCTGTCGGAGGTTAAGTTGTGCTGAGAAATAGTAATTAAGAAAAAAATTCATTACGTAGCACCGTTTCCGAGTTAGCTACCATTGAAGATAATCAGTCCGGCCGTTGGGCTCTCAAATTCAAGCGGCTCGCATGATAATACTAGCGACAGTTGTTCTCATAGCGTAGATGAGACCGGCCGAGACTACTCGGGTTCCATCCTTACTTGTACCGCTCGCTTGTTATGCTTTATGAAACCAAAGGAGGCATGCTTTTGGCTACAACGCCTCTTGCGAGCAGCTAGAATTTGCGAGCAAACGACCAGATTGGCTAACGTCAATGCTAATTAACTCGGAAACAGCGCAACGTAGCGAATTCTTTACTTAACAATTATTTCTTAGCACAACCCACCCTACAGCTTCCTCACATGCTTTTCACACTGTCTCTGACCACCCTCTGTAGGGTGACGGTATTTAGTTTTGCCAACAGCAGGTATGGGTGTATTGGAGTTTCTCGGGTTTTCCGCAAGAAACAGAGGACGTATGCAGTGCTTAGAATAGAACGCAGACGTCACTGCGCCATTCGCTAGAAAGTAAGTGGTGTGACTGTTGAATTTGTTTCTCATGCAAATTTTATTTGTTTTTGCATGTCGAAACTGATGAACGGTGTAATTTTCAGCATTGCTTATACTTTTAAAGGTAAGGATTAATATTATCATGTTGTTGTTATTGTTGTGGTCTTCAGTCCTGAGACTGGTTTGATGCAACTCTACATGCTAATCTATCCAGTGCAAGCTCCTTCATCTCCCAGTACCTACTGCAACCTACATCCTTCTGAACCTGCTTAGTGTATTCATCTCTAGGTCTCCATCTACGATTCTTACCCTCCACGCTGCCCTCCAATGCTAAATTTGTGATCCCTTGATGCCTCAGAACATGTCCTACTAACCGGTCCCTTCTTCTAGTCAAGTTGAGCCACAAACTTCTCCCCAATTCTATTCAATACATCCTCATTAGTTACGTGATCTACCCATATAATCTTCAACATTCTTCTGTAACACCACATTTCAAAAGCTTCTATTCTCTTCTTGTCCAAACTATTTATTGTCCTTGTTTCACTTCCATACATAGCTACACTCCATACAAATACTTTCAGAAACGACTTCCTGACACTTAAATCTATACTCGATGTTAACAAATTTCTCTTATTCAGAAACACTCTCCTTGCTATTGCCAGTCTACATTTTATATCCTCTCTACTTAAACCATCATCAGTTATTCTGCTCCCCAAATAGCAAAACTCCTTTACTACTTTAAGTGTCTCATTTTCTAATCTAACTCCCTCAGCATCGTCCGATTTAATTCGACTACATTCCATTATCCTCGTTTTGCTTTTGTTGATGTTAATCTTATATCCTCCTTTCAAGACACTGTCCATTCCGCTCAACTGCTCTTCCAAGTCCTTTGCTGTCTCTGACAGAATTGCAATGTCATCGGCGAACCTCAAAGTTTTTATTTCTTCTCCCTGGATTTTAATACCTACTCCGAAATTTTCTTTTGTTTCCTTTACTGCTTGCTCAATGTACAGATTGAATAACATCGGGGAGAGGCTACAACCCTGTCTCATTACCTTCCCAACCACTGCTTCCCTTTCATGCCCCTCGACTCTTATAACTGCCATCTGGTTTCTGTACAAGTTATAAATAGCCTTTCGCTCCCTGTATTTTACCCCTGCCACCTTTAGAATTTGAAAGGGAGTATTCCAGTCAACATTGTCAAAAGATTTCTCTAATTCTACAAATGCTAGAAACGTAGGTTTGCTTTTCCTTAATCTTCCTTCCAAGGTAAGTCTAAGGTCAGTATTGCCTCACGTGTTCCAACATTTCTACGGAATCCAAACTGATCTTTCCCGAGGTCGGCTCCTACCAGTTTTTCCATTCGTCTGTAAATAATTCGCGTTAGTATTTTCCAGCTGTGGCTTATTAAATTGATAGTTCGGTAATTTTCACATCTGTCATCACCTGCTTTCTTTGGGATTGGAATTATTATATTCTTCTAGAAGTCTGAAGGTATTTCGCCTGTCTCGTACATCTTGCTCACCAGATGGTAGAGTTTGGCAGGACTGGCTCTCCCAAGGCCGTCAGTAGTTCTAATGGAATGTTGTCTACTCCCGGGGCCTTATTTCGACTCAGGTCTTTCAGTGCTCTGTCAAACTCTTCACGCAGTATCGTATCTCCCATTTCATCTTCATCTACATTCTCTTCCATTTCCAGAATATTGTCCTCAAGTAGATCGCCCTTGTATAGACCTTTCGTATACTCCTTCCACCTATCTGCTATCCATTCTTTGCTTATAACTGGGTTTCCATCTGAGCTCTTGATATTCATACAAGAGGCTCTCTTTTCGCTAAAGGTCTCTTTAATTTTCCTGTAAGCTGTATCTACCTTACCCCTAGTGAGATAAGCCTCTACATCCTTACATTTGTCCTCTAGCCATCCCTCTAGCCATTTAGCACTTCATGTCGATCTCATTTTTGAGACGTTTGTATTCCTTTTTGCCTGCTTCATTTACTGCATTTTCTTATTTTCTTCTTTCATCAATTAAATTCAATATTTCTTCTGTTACCCAAGGATTTCTACTAGCCCTCGTTTTTTTACCTACTTGATCCTCTGCTGCCTTCACTATTTCATCCCTCAGAGCTACCCATTCGTTTTCTACTGTATTTCTTTCTCCCATCGCTGTCAATCGTTGCCTTATGCTCTCCTTGAGACTCTGTACAACCTCTGTTTCTTTCAGTTTATCCAGGTCCCATCTCCTTAAATTCCCACCTTTTTGCTGTTTCTTCAGTTTTAATCTACAGTTCATAACTAATAGATTGTTATCAGAGTCCACATCTGCCCCCATACTAGTATTAATGAGTAAGTAGACCTTTACAGTCGCAATAATGCAGTTCCGCTCACTCACACTCAAGGCTTTCTATTTTCGCGATGTTTTATTGTGCAGTGTCATTGGGTGCCATACCAAAGTAGGGCGGTATGTGCTATACAAGTAACTTTTGTTTTGTTTTTAGGGCACGACATCAATGTTGAAGAAGAAGCGTGCCGATGACTGTCGAGGATAGTGGTCTGAGACTCTAATGAAGTAGGGGATTTCAAGTGTTTTGGAAGGCGGGACGATCGAAAGACCCACTGCCGTTCGTTTTAATAGAACTACACTGCAAAGGAGATTAAACTAATTTTAAGGAATCAGGAGGCATCTTTGACACCTCACATGGGGGTTTTTAAAATCAACATTTGAAGAAAAGATTTCTATCGAAACTTTACGAAGAACCAACCAGAACTGTCTTACAGAAAACTCCAGTCCACAGTTTAAATGCGCTCTGTAACTTTCAATTATCCATAGTTTAAGATTTTTTTAAGCAAACTGCGTTTTTATTGCTTTATATTTTTGATATACTCCAGAAACATTGAAAATAGCGCATCCGAAGAGAAGAAAAGTGCAAACGCGAAACTTTGCAAATAACTACAGTGAGAGCAGATATGCAATGATCCAAGTTTGGTGTTAATGCGCATGCCCCCAGACCTACAGTGCCGCTGCAGTCAGGCAGGGGGCGTATAGTGGACGGGTCACACACGTGACGATCACGTTCCGACTCTAGGAGGACGTTAGTAGGGGCAGGGGCAGAATGCCAGCTAGACGTGTGAGACGATGTTTCTCGTAGTTAAGGCAGTCCGAGAGGGGCCCAATTACCATGAAAACCACAGGCTGGTCGACACGCCTTGTGGCTCGTCAGGTCGATCGTTCGAAGTGTTCTGTCAGAGGACATTGGCAGCAGTGGACAAGAGGTGGCAGCCGCTATCAGGAAGACGACGGAGCGAGAGGATCGAGGAATCGTTCGGCAAGTGATCAGGGATCCTACAGCGAATCGCTGCACGGTACAAGCAGATGTATAGGTGCCAATTTTTCCACAAACCATTTCCAGACTCCACGAGAACGCTAATTTGCAATCCAGACGCCCTTATATGTTCTACCTTAACACTAAGACATCGGCAACTCCGTCTGCAGTGGTGCCAACCCAGAACGACGTCGACCTCCGCAGAGATGCAAAACGTGATGTTTCGTGATGAACGTCCTTTCCTTTTGGGGACTAGCCCTAATCGCGTACAATTCCATCCATGCTGTTGCAAGCCATATCACCTGCACAGCCAGCATTAGTTGGGTGGGCCATAGCCTACGATGGCCGGTACACTCTGATTGTGGAACGCAGAATCTTAGAAGGTCAGCGTTATGTTGACTACATTGTTGAACTCCATGTAGGGTTGCCCCTACATGGCCTATTAAGCGCATTGTTTCAGCAAGACAATGCTCGTCCGCAAAGAGCTTGAGTTGATCAGGACCTCTTACATGTTCCAACTCTTTCATGGCCGATCTGCTAACCGAACTTTACCCCTACAGAGCAAGTGTGCGACCAGCTGAAACGCCAGATACTGCCGTGTCACTCTGTACATGACTTGGAGATGGCTGTTGAAGATTTGTTTAGATTAGATTACATTAGATTAATTATTCATTCCGTAGACACATAAAAGAGGGAATACTCTTGGGGGGTGGGACCTGTCGGATAAACACTTTACAAAAATCTAATTAGAAAAACTTGAGTTTCATTAATTTTAATGATCCTCAGTCAATAAACAGTAAAATTATGCACATGAATTAAATTTAAACTTCTAATATTTTCAGGTTTAATACATACATCTGCTTTCATTAAATCCATCATTCAGACATTTGCTAGTTTCTTGACTATTACAATAAAGTATTGTAAAAAATTAAAGTAAATTATTCATTTCAGTAATCCTCAGTTAAGAACAGTCAGATTATGTACAAGATTTAAAATTAAACTTCCACTATTCACAGACTTAAGACTTAAACCTGCTTTCCATACATTCACCACACATACATTAGGTAGTTGCTTGGTTGCTACAACCAAGTATTGTCAAAAATTAAAGTATGATAAATTCTCATTAAAATGGTCAACTGCACTTGTTGAGAAACTCATGGATGGAATAGGAGTTGGCCACTAAAAATTCTTCTAAATTATGTTTAAATTGTGCCTTGCCTGAAACTAAACTCTTAATGGTTACGGGTAACTTATTGAATATATGCGTTGCTGAATATTGGACTCCTTTCTGGGCAAGAATAAGTGATTTTAAATCTTTATGTATATTGTTATTATTCCTAGTACTGATACTGTGTACAAAACACTTAGTTGGAAAAAGGGATGTATTATTTACAACAATCTTCATTAAGGAATAAATATACTGAGAAGCTGTGGTTAATATGCCCAATTCTTTGAATAGGTTTCGACATGATGTTCTTGGATTTACACTACACTTTACTCTTATTATACGCTTCTGTACTCTAAAAATTTTTTCTCTGTTTGTGGAGTTACCCCAAAATATGATTCCTCATGGCACAATGGAGTGAAAATAAGCAAAATATGCCAGTTTTTTATATTTATATCTCCCACGGTATCATTCGCATTGCAAACACAGACTTGTTTAGGCGCTTTAGCAATTCGTTAGTACGTTGCTCCCAACTGAATTTATTACCAAATTTTAATCCCAAAAATTTTACACTCTCAACTTCTCCTTGTGAACCATTCTGCCTCAGGACTTCAGACTAATCAATCTGATGACATACCGCATTGCGGCATATGTTGTAGCTAAAGGTTGTTCAATGAATTATTGATGTTGCACTGTATTTGTTTACTTGCCTTGATGTTGGGATCAACTGAATGGCTTACCTGCATGATTACATGTAAGAAATTTCTTTTCGATCCGTTGCTCCCATCATGGTGCTCTGTTTTCAATGCTCTTGAGTGTATAAACAGATTAAATTCTTTACGAATCACAAAACACTTTTTTATTTGAAAATCTATGTTTTGTTGTACTGCCCACACTCTTGGAAAACGTTTTGCTGCTGTGTAACATTTTGATTAGAATTTTCTTTTTTACGATTTATACCAGAGCAAATGTTGAAGTAAAGGTTTTATGCAGTTATACCTTATTTTTAAAAAAACAAAAGTTTTATACCAATTTTGACTTGAGTGACCTATACTAGTTGCGGCTACCCTATTAGTGGTCTTTCTATTTCATTTACAACTTGTTAACGACGTTATGTAATTCGTCTTGGATTGGCTAGCGACAGTAAAAATATTGTATTATGGCAACACTGGAAATATATTGTTCTGAGAAGAAGTGTCACTGTACGCAAAAAAACGATTCACCTAGAAAGAGAAAGAAAAGCAGAAAACTGTAACTTCAAAACCTTGGAAAGTGGCACTACAGTTAAGTTTTTTAAATGCAAGTATCCAGTCTGATAAAATATTACTATAAATAATAAGATACAGAAAAACTTATACATTTGATTATTTGAGTTCCTTACTCTATTTTGATGGAGAAGGAAATTAGAATAAATTAACCAGGTTTCACCAGATCCACTGGAGTGTTCATATGAAAGGCTGGGGAACTCAGTCCAGAATTCAGAGGACGTACTGCCCTTGATAGGGCCATGCATCTCAAAGCACTGTGATGTTCAAACTAACTTTTGGCTTCAGGACAGATTTATCAAGAAAGAAAATTACATAGTGAATATTGCGCCTATTACTTACGGGAGTGAATGCTGGACGCTCAACAAAGCGAGAAAATCAAAAATTGAAGTAGCGAAACGGAGAGTTTTAACGCTTGTCGCGGCACTCTTTGGGAGATCACACCCGCAACACAGATGTAAGGCAGCAGTTACCGTTCTCTAATTTAGAGACCAGGATAGAAGGCTGTAAACATTACTGGGCAAATACATCCAACAACTGGACTCTTCAAACCTGACTAAACGAGTTATGTAACACCGATGTCAATGACATAGTGTGGTATGATACTTCATAGCAGCCGGCTGAAGTGGCCGTGCGGTTCTAGGCGCTACAGTCTGGAACCGACCGATCGCTACGGTCGCAGGTTCGAATCCTGCCTTGGGCATGGATGTGTGTGATGTCCTTAGGTTAATTAGGTGTAATTAGTTCTAAGTTCTAGGCGACTGATGACCTCAGAAGTTAAGTCGCATAGTGCTCAGAGCCATTTGAACCATTTGAACTTCATAGCACTCTTCGGGAAGCTAGTCTTTCAGACCGAACACATTGTCAGTATATTCACGATGAAGTAAAACAAGACGAGAAAAGTAAGAGAGAAGTAGAGAGAGATATTAGTAGGGGAAGGAAGGAGACAGAGCCATAGAGGAAAGCTAGCCTGGGAAACGAGAAGAGAGAAATTATATTCAACTCTGATGCAGCGGAACACATGTCACCGATGTTACGATAACTGAGAACGTTACTTGACAGAAGCAGCATCATGGCAGAACGCCAACTTGTCTCACGCAGTTGTTTTGCCGATTTGGGGAGAACATTAATCCTCAGGGACATACAGCCCCAGGCTGGTGAACACGCACAGACATGTACTACACAGTGGTGGTGTCACGTGACCGAATCGTAAATTGGAACAGCAGCCAGAAAATGGGAGAAAATGCTATACTGCAATGTAACCCGCAGTAGGTGTGGTACGAGGAGCCGAGAAATCCACTCCTATACTCAACAACTCATTATACAGCGTGTGTGGCGAAGGATTCCGTTAAACAACTTGGCAAGAGTCCCAGAACATTGAAAAATACGGAAGAATTGGTTGAACTTCGGTTTATATGAGAACTCTTTTGTGCATGGATTTCCTTAGTAGTTTTCAACAAATTTGAGTCTAGCACATGCCTTCCCCAAGGCCAGATTAAATCTTCGTATAGAGCTGTATACGTGAAGGTTGTTGCGAGTTTGGTGATTGGTGGCGGTCATAGAGCATTACGGTACGGGATACTATCGCCTATTTACGGGCATTAGTTACATTTACTTATACTA